>NC_142848.1:19552500-22052500 GCF_061612785.1 Hesperophylax consimilis | reverse complement strand
TATTCAGAGAAAATATCCTTAGGGTATGTTTGCACACAATTGATAAGATAAGGAAAATTTGTATTTTATTCTCATATGCACATTTAGTACAAACATTTATTTAATAATATCCAATGCACTTTCCTTAAGCGGATTCCTTGTAATTATAAAGCATGTCATTTGTTCAGTTTTTAAAACCTGTTTTATTAATTGTCACTGTCGTCATTTGGTAGTTTTATTTTCGGTTTCTTCTGTCAGCTCTTCAGGAGTACGATAAGAAGGTTAACTTAAGAAGTTGGAATGAGTATGTTGCAAACTAACTCCGTTCTATGCCTCTCACATTCACATTCTACCCGTCACATTCACGGTGGCGGTCTTTGTAGGTCTTTAAAAGGTAAATAAGATACTTACCTGTTTTTTCACCTCGGGGATAAATCATGAAACATGAAAAGAAAACAAACAAAAAAACAAATTTAAAACAATAAATGTCACATTATTAATGTATTAGACCGAAATTAGATTAATAGTATTAATATAAATACGGAATAGACCACGTATACATTACTACTTGCTACAACATGGCGTAAGCTAGCGTAGCAAATAAGGAAATATAATAAAATTTAATTAAACTTGTAAACTTGCAATACTATCACAACTTATCACAAAACATCAAATAAGTAACTATATCGGAATATTCAAAACCACCAATGTCTTCTTGAAACATTCTTGATTTAGAAATGATGACATTTTTCTCAAACTCAACTTTAACAGATGTTACTCGAATTGTATGTGCCCTAGGTTTTTTTATTAGTTTGTATGTATGTAGTTTTTGTTGTTATTTGAAAATCTATTTAGTATTTATTTTTTTGTATTTAGTTTCTTGTTGTTGTTTTGAAATCCTGTAAACTAAACCATATTGGTTGAATTGGCCAGTTGTTTCAAAGAATTTGAACAATTCACCAAATTACGAAATTAATTATCTAGTTCTATGAAAGTTCCATTCAAGTTATGTTATGATATTATTATGAGCTATTTACTTCACATAACTGAAATAATAACAGAACTTGAGTAGAACTTGAAAATTAACTTCAAAATTTGATGAATTGTTCAGATTATGTGAACAAAATTAGAACAATTCATCAAATTTCAACTGATTTTCAAGTTGAAGTTTCTATTCAAGTTGAACTTTGAAGGTTCTATTCAAGTTTCGTTATTATATCATTGTTGGCCAGTTGTTTCACAAAACTGAAATAATAACAGAAACTGAATTGACCCTTCACAGGACTTTGAAATTTGATGAATTGTTCAAATTCTGTAAAACAACCCGTCCTTGGAGTTTTTTTTTTTAATTTTGAAAGCAAGCAAGTTAATAAAATGATAGATCGATTGAAAATCTAGAATATTTTCAAACATTTTTTTAATTGTACCTACAGAGAGCTTGATACGTCAATCTGAACATCATTCAAATATTCTTCAATAATCGCAAGGCTTTCAATATTCTTTATAGGATTGTCCTGACGAAAAAACCGTTGGTTTTGGAAATATCGATTTTTTTGAATATTTAGTGTTGTAAACAAGGCTATTTAATTCAAATGTGTTTTTGTAATAATGCATTTAATTATTTATAATTTTTATGAATGCTTTTATTTTTTGTTTCTTCTCTAGATCAACTGATGACGAAACCGTTAGGAGATACTCCGATATGGTGATACCAGATTTTCATGTGGACAAACTAAAGGGCTTCATGGGAACTGTCGGGATAGTAGGCGGTTCCGTGGAAGATACTGGAGCAGCGTACTTTGCAGCCATGGCTGCCTTCAAGGTGTGTCTTCCTAATTGCTCTATTCCATCATTATCAATGATTTAGTAACCGTCATATTCTCTTGTGACGATATCAGGCTACTTCCCAGTGTTCCTATTATATATGCTTAGAAGATAGAATATAGTAAAATGTTCACTTCACAAGTCACCAGTAGACACATATGTGCTGAGTCAAATGACTCCCAATGACATCGACTGACTGAATCACTTCAGCATTTAATTATAAGACAGTTAAAGTTTTTTATATGTTTTAAGGTTGGTGCAGACTCCGTACACATCTTCTGTACCAAGCTGGCGGGACCTGCTTTTCTGTCTATGATCCCCGACGTGGTGGTGCACCCCATTCACGATGTCAATGTAGAAATCTTCATCAGTAAGCTAAACAACATGGATGTAGTTGTCATGGGACCAGGCTTAGATAAAGAGGTCCATTCAGCCAACGTCATAATCCCCAGAGTCGTCCTGGCATGCAAAACCTTGAAAAAACCCCTAATCATTGATTTGGATATTTACTTCTTGACTCAAGCTGTTGTTAACCAGTTTCTTAAGTACCCAGAACCAGGAGTGATTTGGATCACGAACGGTGCTGAATTTGAGACACTATATCCAATGATTAAAAACGCTGGAGATTTCAGCAACGCTCAGACATCAATTGATTTCGACAAGATGGGTGAAAACATTTTGTTCTTTCGCAAAGGTTGCACTGATATGGCTATTAGTTCAAATCCTACAGCTTCGTGGAGTTTGAGCAAGGGCGGGTCGTCCAGGAGATCAGCGGGGCAAGGTGACATGATTGCTGGAGCAACAGGCATCTATTACTACTGGGCTATCAACTCTATCGCTGCTAATATAACATCCACCCATGGACGCATGTTGCCCGCAGCGGTGGCCAGTTACTACGCTGCCAAGATGATGAGGGCGGCCAACTACAAAGGAGTGCGGGAGAGAGGAAGAAGCACGATCACATCAGATATGCTGGCTTATGTCCAAGAAGTCCTCTACGGCAGTGATTCTATCATGAACGAAGTGGAGGAAAAGGAAATACATAATATCACTTAAATTATCTCTTGTATGTATAAAATACAGTACATAGTTGATAACAGAAATGTGTGTTTGTTTTTTGTGGTTGCAAAAGTTTTTTTTTCAATACACGAATAAATTTCCAAAATTTTTTACCGCAATAGAGTTCCAACTGCTTCGAGCGATATAAAATGACCTAGTTTTTATGTGAATACGGGACATGACTACTTACTGCTCCCAACCATCTGGAGATAGTAGAACTATGATATCCAGAATTGGGGTGTATTGTGAGGCTGAAGGTAGTAGAGAGGGGAAGGAGATACGTGAGAGGAAGAGCAAGTACCTGGCTACTCAGATCTGGCAACGTTTAATCTGAATGGTGGTCCTTAGAGCGCACTGGAAGTATCTTCCACTCTGTAACGTGCCGTAAATATAGTATAATATATTACTTTTATTGAATTGTGAAGCAACACAATTTAATTGACGAGGGGAATATTAGAAAGCAAATGCTATTCAGATCTGATCAATAAACACAGGAAAATCATTTTGAAGCAACGCTTCTAATCAGAATGCAGATTTCCCTCTAAAACGGTACTCAGAATATCCAGGGACCACTCTAGAAAGAGGTGCATATGCATAATTTAATTTCTATATAGGTACTTACTATTTTGAGCCTACAACATCTGAATCCACAAGCAATGAGCTTACCGCTATGCCACGGAAATGAATAAATTACTAATAAGGCTTAATTAAGTAATCCCGCCTAATCCACGATCAACCAGAATAGTATCCTAGTTTGGTTAACTCGTGGCATTGAAGGGGTTAACCATAATCCGGTAGCACAGGGTGACTAATGGGAGTGTTAGAGGCATTCTCCATTCGCTCCCTTCCTTTTCCTATCCCTAAATCTGCCTAATTATTTAAGATTAATTAATAGTGCTTAGAGCTGAAAATAACCAACGGAAAACGTTCCAAACCTTAACTAAAATCATAAACAAAACATGTCATGCGATATGCGACCAGCAGCCTGCTTTGCTCTATGAAAAAAGTACACGGAGAAAAATGAGTACGACTAATTTATTAAGAATCTCTTCAAATTATTTTTAATCCGTATAAAAGATGGATTGCAGGCCGTTACTTAATAAACTTTTAGTGAATTCTTAATACATTGGAGCACGTGTTCATGCACCTACACTTGCCTTTATAATATGTAATTACGAAGTGCGAAAATATTAGGTGTCACGTGTTCCGACGTCGTGGTAACATATTTCAGGAATCAGGAATCTTATTAATTCATTCGTGAAGGGCCTACAAACCCGTTTCTAACCGGATTACCAATTAATTGAAGAGATTCTAATAAATTAGAAATACTTATTTCTCTCCTTGTAGGCTTTCACGTTCATATGAGTATTAGTTATCTAATGGCAATCTAATCTATCTTAATAGTGTATTCCTGATAAGATGACCGTTAGAATAGTGTATTCCTGATAAGATGTCAATTGGAATAGTGTATTCCTGATAAGATGACCGTTAGAATAGTGTATTCCTGATAAGATGTCCATTAGAATAGTGTGATTTCGATCAGAGATGTGTAGCCTTTTAAATTTTTCAATATTTTCTTCTTTGAGCTTTTCAGCTATTATATTTATAGTCTGCACGCCACTCCCTATGATTCGATACAAATTACAGATCAGCATACTTTACTTTGGAGTCAGTAGCGTTGTTGACATGAATATTATTAAGTGTGGTAGGTACTAGTGCAAAATAATCCCTAAAATAATAGAATAATTAATTATTTATCTAAATATTCCAATTAAATCAATATTTTAAAATATCAATTTTGACGGGGATATTAGTTTGTTCATTATATTAACTCGGGGCTTATCGTCATATTTGGCAATAATGTGCGGAAAGTATTTTGGAAAGGAACGCGAGAACCAGGATGAAAGAGACCCATATTTTAGGAGGGAGGAAACACGGGTTTATGGATAAATGTTTTCAATTATAATATATTTTAATAAAGCTCTTCCATGGTAAATATTTACCGTGAAACTAGATGCAACCCGTACCAATACTGTACATATCGGATTTTGATAGATATCACTATTAGTGGTGTCAATATTAAGTTTTATGCATTTTTTTTAAACATTCTTTTGAGAGGTTTGATTTTAATTTAATGTTTTTTTCCAAAAATTATTTCCTTCTAGCCACAAATTATTTCTAAAATTATTTCCAAAGTCAGAAAAAATTCATAGATGTACATGGATGTACTATTGGAGACAAAATTTAAGGAAAAATCGACGGCCTACAATTTTTTACATTTCATAGTATAATCCAGTAATGTTGGCCTCACTGGGTGACTTACCCGTGCTGAGGCCTCTATTTTATAATACAAAAAAATATACATAATACATTTAAAGAAAATATATATAAAGTTAATGAAGAAAAAACATAAGATTAAGATAAAGGTAAATTTAAAATAAAGATTTAAAATTAAAATAAAAAGAAATTAAATTAAATAAAGTTAAAATCGGTATATTTATATTAAATGAAACAATGAAAACAAAATGTGAAAATGAAAACCACTCCAGTGTATTATTATTATTTTTCATTTAACATACGTACATAAATATAGTAGTTAAAAAACCTTTAAAAAAATAATATTTTTTAGGTTTACTACAATACATATCTGTTTTTATTAAACGATGTATTCAAAGAAAAATATTTTTAAAAAATGACCCAGGGACTGAAGTCAACCGCTCCAACAACTGTAGTATTGCGCCCTTCGTGGCAGCAGGACGCGTCCTAACGCTTCCTCCAACAGCTTTGTGTTTTTTTTAGTATTTTCAAGGGAAATGAGGCAACATCCCTTTGAAATTATTTTTAAAATCAATCAATCAACATTTGAACTTAAATAAAAATAAACTTTATAATTATTAGAACTTTATAATATGTGATTTGAGTGCAGTGTTTTAAAAGTGAATATTCTAAAATTTGCTCAAAAATATTGGACATTCGAAACGAACGCAAAATTCACTCCAGATGATTTCAACAAAATTCTCGGAAACTGGGCAAGCTTGGACCCTGCAAGTTTTTTTTACTAAGCCCAGGGTTTATTACCCCAACCGTTGCTTTTTATTGCGGACAGAATGCACCACTTCAACAATTACCAGGAACAGGATTACATGGAGATAAATGATGGACTTGCCGAACGTCACAGCGGTGCTGCCAGGGTCTCTTATCTATGTGAGGTGTCAGCGCTTTATTAGCAGCAGATACATACCTGGACGCTGTTGTTGGACGCGGCGGACTCTCTTACTGTAGCAGCTGGTCCAGTTCCTTCACCACTTAGGATTCTTGCTGCAGAGCCTCTATCTTCGTAGAACGTCACAGCGGTGCTGCCAAGGTCTGGTATCTGTGAGAGGATAGTGTGTCAGCGCTTTATTAGCAGCAGACACATACCTGGACGGATGACGAACCTCGTGCTGGCACTGTTGGTGGACGCGGTGGACTCTTTCGCTGCAGCAGCTGGCCCAGTTTCTTCACCACCTAGGATTCTGGCTGCAGAGTCTCCATCTTCTATCTTTGTGTCACCTGTTCCTATACTTCATTTTACTTAACTTAACTTCACTCTATTTTTGTAATATTTATATTTTCTGTAATACCTGCATCAACTGTAAAGCGCCCCTGAGGTGATATCTCACAAAAGCGGCGCTATACAAATTATCCAATAATAAATAAATAAATAAGTAAACTGAGCCAAATCCAGATTGGATAGGACCGACATTTATTTCGTACAAAATGCCGTAATTTTTTTTAATTTTTTTTTTTATTGTTGATACATTATTTTACAATATTTCATATTCTAATTCAGTAATGTTGGCCTCACTGGGTTGTTCACCCGTGCTGAGGCCCCCATTTTATAATATAAGAATTTATACATTTAAAAAAAAGAAAAAATGTTATCCAATTTCAGAGAAATGCGTATATGTTATGCGTTGTTGCCACCAAAAGTTGATAGAATGCATTATCATCGACAACGAGTCTATCTGCCGATTTTCAGCTCGATCGGATGTCGAAGAGTGAGTTGATTTCCACTTCCAAAATTTGAACTCATTCATTTCCGAAAAAAAAAAAATTGAAAGAGATGTATTTAAAAAAAGGTAATTTTTAATTAAACCTGCCCAACTCAATAGAGAAATCAATTCTCTTGTTTGAATCGAGGAGTGGCACCATCATAGTTAAAAGAATGAGTTTAATTTATTTATAAAACATACGCGAATGTGAATCTATGTTATATCGTTTAGCTACCTAGCTACTAGTTATGTAGCTAATGTTGGTTATTGGTACTTACTTAAATTCTTCAGTCTTTTAAAATAAATATCATCTCTTCTTTTAAATTACTAATCTTCTAATAAACGTAATATCAAATTGATATTATCACTTCTTCTAACTCAGCAAACTTATTTTGTGGCACCATTTTAATTAAAAATTAATAAAATACTTCGTTTTAACCACTTTTATTGTTTATTACCAACATGTTTCATGAGCAACGCTCACTTCTTCAGGGGTAAATCTATTATCAATTCGAGGGTAAAATAACAAATATAAAATCAATGTCTAGTATTTTTACTTTAGTTTTCCTCTGTCGTTAACTTTTTATTTGTAAATAATAAAATTTGATAGAGCCTAGGAACTCGTAATAAATTGTACAGCGTCTTTGAGGTGATTTTTCACTAAAACGGCGCTATTCAAATTATCCAACTTTTATTATTATCTAAAACAGAATCTCTGAATATCACAATACAACATTTAATTTATTTGTTCATGAAATAAAAATAAACACAATTTATAAAAAAGTAATAAAATTATCAGGAAGGCAACAAAAAGTTTGGAGATGCGGGGGATCGAACCCCGGGCCTTTCACATGCAAAGCGAACGCTCTACCACTGAGCTACATCCCCGTATGATTCTACCTCGTTCAAATGAAACGGTGATCGAAGAAACTTGTTTAGATACAGACGATGTTTTCCAAAATGTTATTGTTATACGACATTTACAATGTTTACCCGTGAATAATTACGGCATATTATAATTGTGGGATTTGTGAAGCTGAAAGGTTTTATACAATACTTTCATAAAAGAATTTACGCCTTTCACAAAAATATTGACAATTTTCTTTGTAATTCAACTTCGCCGGGGTCTTTTATGTGCATAGTAAAAATAATATTGTTACTAACCCTTTGTGTAAAAATTATAAGCATTTCATGTACCCTAATGTAAAAACCACAGGGGCGTATAAATTGATAAATAAAAATAAATAACTCTGTTCAAAATCAGACGTAAATAGTGTAATTATAGAAGAAAAAAATAGGATGGGAGGGGCCGGGAGGGGGGGGGGGCGTTGTGAAATAGAAGCGATTACATATTTTAAAATTATTTTTGGCTTTTACCAGCGTGTCATGGTCATGTTTATGATAATCATTTATGAGTATATATTCAATATCTACTTCCAGATCCGCATAATCAAATACTCGTAGACTTTTGCGTAGATATTACTGCACTTGTGCCAAACTTGACTTCTATTGCAGTATTTTGATACGAAAATAAATATAGGAATCAAATTTTCAAGTGGCAATAAGGATAATATTCATATTCTACAATGCATGCCTTTTTCTGAATCACTGATAGTATTATTACGCTTATCTCTGTACAGTTTCGGATTATTGCAAACGGAATTGGTGCCTTTTTGTTATTTTAAAAAAAGAACCGTGGTAGAGTTACCACCGACTCTAAGGCGATCGAAGTAGCTTAGTAATCCAGAGGAGAAAAAGTCAAAACAAAATTGAAAATTTACAAAAAATATTCAAAAACTTTTATACAATTCCCCATCCATTTTCTTAGATAAAACTTTTCAATTTTTCCGGAACATTTATTTTGAGAAACGTTAAATTCTCCGGGATCAAAAATTTCCCAACATGAAAAACTTACAAACATCAAATAACAAAATCAAAATATAAAATATCTTATCAAACAAAACATTTTCCAAGGTCGAATATCAAAATCGTAAAAATAAAATCTAACTTATGAACTCAACTTCATGCAATTTTATTTTGTTTATCTTAGTATTAGCATTTGATTTTTATTTATTTTTTTGTATATAGTTATGCTATTATCCATGTATTATGTTACATTTACATACTTAAATTGTCAATTACCTATGTAAAAGCCCGATAGGGCGTTAATGAATAATAAATAAATAAAATAAAATTCATGGTCGGCAATCCTGTCACAGTTACATTTTAAAATGATTTTATTTATTTATTAAAATACCCCAATCTTTACAAATGTTAGGGAGAAAGTGAACTTGAATTTTATGTCAAAATGGAGGCGTTGTTTAATTTCTTGAGTTCTAATTAGCAGTTAATTTTTTAGTTAATGGGATTTTGTTACTAACTAGATTAAAAGTAATTAGTATTAATATGTCCAGTGAATTTCAAATTAACGAAGTTATACAGCATACCTATATTACGGAGGCATTCACAAATGTTTTTTGTTTGTATAGAAAAATGAATAGAATTGTGTTTTTGCTCACATTCTAAATGCTGTTGTACATAATCTAATCTCCCATATCTCTAATCTCCCCCTAATCTCCCTTCACACATTTCTCACATTCCTCAACTGACTTAATTCAAATAAAATATAATACTTATCAATTTTTATTTAATTATCAAGTTATCATTTGTCACATAAAATATTAACTAAATCTGAATTGTATAATTTATTAACTATTATTTTTATTATGAAAATCTTCAATATGTAAATTTCACCCGCCATAACACAGGGACATCCCTGGCATGGCGGTTGAAATAACATAAAATGTATCATCCAATGTTAATTTTCTTTGAAATAAAAAAAAAACAAGATACTAAGAGGCAAAACTCTACTCTGAATGATATCAGAATCCTTATAACTTAGAGGAAATTATTTTAAAAATGGAAATATGCTTGGCACGTAACAAATAAGAGTACATTTAATAAATAAAAAAAACGTCTGTGTTTTATATTTTCATCCATGAATTAAATTAATTCATATTCCTCTTTATTTAAAAAACTGTTTTATTTAGTACGTGGCGCGTAAGGTTTGGTAGTATGAAAAACTTGGCTGATAACTTATAAACGAATAATTAAAAAAATACGATTACGTTCTACCGTTTGACCCCGACGTGATTTGAACACGCAACCTTCTGATCTGGAGTCAGACGCGCTACCGTTGCGCCACGGAGTCGATAAATCGGGTCTGAGATTTAAATCTTATGAATACAATTCTAATTTTTTAAATACGTACTTGACTTACTTTTAACGGTGATTCATTACATTATTTGGAGTAAAAAATGTTAATTAAGTTTTGGTCTTAGGTGACTTGTGTCGTGGTTTTTTTTCTAAATAAAAACTTGTGACAAATGTTAACACTGGTCACTCAACTCAACCCCTGAGCCCGACCTTAATTGTCTACACTTTTTTTAAATATTTTTATATGCGTATTATTATGCTGCATATAGACAAGAGAAAAAACGCGCTAGCCGGGCCACGAATTACGGGAAAGAAACGGAGTAACCGCAAGCGCAACCGTTTCGCGCCATTTTCGGTTGCTTCGTTCCTTTTCCATAACTCATAGAACCCGTCGGCTATCTAGGAGTTTTACGGGGCTTAATTATAATTATGTTACATTTAAAAATAAATTAGAAAGTTTATTGAACCGGAGTTACAGACATGAGTCGAAACATAAATTATTATTTTTTAATTAACCTTTCCTTGCCGGTGCTTTCAATATCGTCCGTAATTACTAAAATATCTCTATAAATATACCAAACACAGAGTTCGTACGTCAGGTATTCTCATTCGCAATACATGTTTGTATTGGATGAAATAATTACAACATATAAATATTAACCGGGTGTATAGTACTGGAGCACGAGGATTTTTTTAACACTGTAAGGGAAAGGTTAATGAAGATCCATTTGCAACGAACTAAGGCTTTATGGTTGTAATTATTTAAGCCTGTTTTAAATGCGCCAATTATTATTTTATTCCTGACACGTCCGTTCGTGGGTTCATATAATTAATTTCAATGGCTTCATTAAGAAGAATGCGGCCACTGTCAAAAGGGAAGATATAACTGATGATATAATTGCGTAATTTAACTTCAAGAAAAATATTGCTAAGTGAGCTACAAATAATATTAATTACCTACCTAAATACCAAATGGGTATATCACACAAAAAGTTAAATAAATGTCACATGTAAATAAAAATCGGATATGTTTATCACTAGTTTGATTCCTATGTTTCATCACTGTTTTCATCACGGTTTTCACCTCGTGTTTCCTTGCTGGATTCATCAAAGTTATCATCACATGTTTCATTGGTAACCGGATAAATCATCACAATTATAATTCAGCACATCTTTAAAAAGTTATAAAAATCATGGAAAGTGATGAAACAAAAACTTTATTAACTGGGTTATGTAGGTTAGGTTAGGTTAGGTTAAAAAAAAAAATTTTTCATCGTTTCTAATGACTTTATATCACTTTTTAAAAGTGTGTTGAATTGTCACTGTGTTGAGTTGTCATGGAAGCGTTTCATCGCATATTACATTACTGGATTCATCAAAGACTTCATCACTTGTTTCATTGCATGTTGCATGACTGTTTTCATCGCATGTTTCATTACTGGATTCATCAAAGTTATCATCACATGTTTCATCACATATTACATTACTGGATTCATCAAAGACTTCATCACTTGTTTCATCGCATGTTGCATGACTGTTTTCATCGCATGTTTCATTACTGGATTCATCAAAATTATCATCACATGTTTCATCACTGCTTTCATCACATATTACATTACTGGATTCATCGAAGACTTCATCACTTGTTTCATCGCATGTTTCGCTACTGGATTCATCAAAGACTTCATCACTTGTTTCATCGCATGTTGAATGACTGTTTTCATCGCGTTTAAGTATAATAATAACATGGAGTGCGGTAAGTCTTCCCCGAGCAATTGGTTTTCGAGCTGATTTGTTTTCTGAAAAGTGCCCATATGAGCCAACCTTGTTAAATACAACATAGATCTTCAACTTCGAATTTTTGCAATTTATAGTTGTTTATTAGTGGTTTCGATTGAATCCTAAATGAGAAGATAGACTTCAATTTTTCAATGACATTATCATTAATTTTGTAGTATTACCCTTGATTTTTTCCGCGCACCAAAGCCATGTTGCAAGTCACAAGCAATAAACGATCAAATAATTTCCATAATTTACATCTCGCGTCGATAAATCAAGGAGCGGCCATATTGAGAGTTACCGACTGAGCCCGTTTGTCATTTTCCTCAATATGGCCGCCAAGAATCTGTCATCTGAGTGGGTTCTGCAAAGACATGCCCTTACCTCCCATTTATACTAAATAAAATACGAATCACTGTAAAAAAGAGCCAATAAATTATTCATGTCGAGTAATCAACCCTGCCTGATTTTGTTCACTGTTCAGAAATACAAACCTCTACAAAAATACCGAAAGATTTAATGCAATGATTTATTTCATGTAAATGGTGAATGCATAAATATCGTGACCATACGTCCGTTTTCCGATACTCCGTCCCATTGTACCAAAGGAAATCGAATGACAAAATGTCCGTTTTTAGAAAATGAGCACACGTTAATTAATTGGGACCATGAAGGTAAGAAAGGATAGGAGATGGCACTAGGTCAACCGGGCACAACACGTCAAATAAACTCAACCGTGCTCAAATGGGCGTGGCTTACTAGACCAGTATCAGTACCAGTAGACCGCTCGGCGCACAGTGGGCTGAAAATCGCCTTTCATAGACATAAAGACTTGAATTTTCAAGGGTATTTTTTTGGCTAGAAATGGATTCTGCTGATCATTACTATGCTATAAAATGTCGTACGAAGCAATTGCGTGTACAAATGAAGGAGTTATAATTTTTTTAAGAAAAATTTGTATGGCGCTTACATTAAAAATGAGGCTATCTCTGGAATCATAAGGTTGGCCGTTCTATCCTTACACACAGATAATACTACTATTTATTTGTATTTTTTTGACATACTTCATATTGTGGCGCAAGGTGCGATTTTTTTTTTTTAAATCCTTAAGTTGAAAAAATATCTTTTTTTTGTTGATGATTCATTTTAATGCTTAAATGCTTTACATATGAGTATGCTTTGTCTAGTTTACAATATTTTATTTACACTGCAAGTCAAAACACTGTGCACAGTGGGCTGAAAATAGCCTTTCATAGACATAGATACTTGAATTTTCAAGTGTATTTTTTTGGCTAGAAATGGATTCTGCTGATCATTAATATGCTATAAAATTTTGTATGAAGCAATTGCGTGTACAAATGAAGGGTTCATCATTTTTTTAAGAAAAATTTGTATGGAACTGACATTAAAAATGAGGCTATCTCTGGAATCATAAGGTTGACCATTATATCCTTACACACAAATATACTACTATTTATTTGTACTTTTTTGACATACTTTGTACTGTGGCGAAACTTGTGATTTTTTTTTTAAATCCTCACAGTTGAAAAAAAAACTTTTTTATATTGAAGATTCATTTTAATGCTTAAATACTTTACATATGAGTATGCTTTGTCTAGTTTACAATATTTTATTTACACTGCAAGCCTAAAAGCATTTAAGCATTAAAATGAATCATCAACATTAAAAAGCGTTTTTTTCAACTTTGAGGATTTAAAAAAAAAAATCGCACCTTGCGCCACAATATGAAGTATGTCAAAAAAATACAAATAAATAGTAGTATTATCTGTGTGTAAGGATATAACGGCCAACCTTATGATTCCAGAGATAGCCTCATTTTTAATGTCAGCGCCATACAAATTTTTCTTAAAAAAATTATAACTCCTTCATTTGTACACGCAATTGCTTCGTACGACATTTTATAGTATAGTAATGATCAGCAGAATCCATTTCTAGCCAAAAAAATACCCTTGAAAATTGAAGTCTCTGTGTCTATGAAAGGCGATTTTCAGCCCACTGTGCGGCGTGAGCAGACTGTTCGTTCATAAACTATGAAGTGCGATGTGAAATTTTGTAACTATTCATGAAGAAAGTTAAAAACTAGGGATGGCATTACTTTTCACAAATCTTTTTAAAGTATTTTTTTTTATAATAAATTGCTCGTTTCTATCACACGCTTCTGGCGACAGAATAGCCGACATCTTCGCGGTGCATTATAGCGAACTTATGCGATATTGGGCTTTAAAGCAAGTTACTTTAAGCTTTCAATTGCACAGCATTGGTTTGTCAGATGGAATATTGTTACTCCAAATGGTCCATATGCAGTAGAGGTGGGCGAAATTGATTGAATTAATTCAATTTTTTAACACACTCGATCTGATTCTCATTTTCAAAAGGAATTTAATCTTCATTCCTTATCATTAGCATTTTTTTCTATATATTTTACAGTTAAATTATTTCATGATAATAAGGTAATAATTAATAATGATGTAAACTTTAAATAATATAGTGATTCATAGAAATCTAATTATATATTATTACGGTACCTACTGTGGCGGCGCGCCAAACTGTACTGTGCCCTGTCGGACTAAATCACGTATCTTGTATATCCCGCGTCCCGCGCCGTAATCCTAAAGACTCTTGTCATCGAGTCCCCAGTCAAGGGATTAATGAATTTATTCCGTATTCAGTTGTGACGTCACGCGTCGTAGACACAAATCCCATGTCCCATTTACCGAGTCTGTCCGGACAAGCGCTCAATCTCAGTCCCAGGGAATAAGTGAAACAGAACAGAGACACGGTGACAAAGAGAGACTCGAGAGTTCCCAATTCCCTATTCGTTGAAGATATCGAGTCCCTTTCCTTAAGGCAAGACCAAACCGCCGCGATCATTTCGCGTCCGCGATGGCGTGCACGGTGAGCGTCCTGTGTGCGTGCAGAACCGTTCACACCAAACTAGCGATCAACTAGCGATCAGCTGGCGTCCGTGGCACTCGTACGTTCGTGTTGGTTGTGTGGTAGGTATAGCTCGGAGCGGGAACCATTTAAATAATCATAATCATGTTTGGAGACGAATCTGAAGAAGAATTATTACTTCTAGCGGCTATTGCAGATGATGAAGATAGTAGCTTATCTACCCTAATAACGAATATTTTCGATTTACGATTTACGGTTTATTTATTTATTAAGTTGGAGTTTATAATTCGGTAATCGAACCTATCTATAGTGGCTATACATTGGATAAGTTGGCCGATTTTTTAACCACTGCAAGTATTTTATTTTTATTTTAATAATATTCGTTATTAGGGTAGATAAGCTATTGGGAAGATGGTGAAAAATCCCCTGAAAAGTGTAAATTTACTTAAAAGACGGTTTGGTAAGATAAATAATTTCGACGGGTTGGTAGGATAAAATGAAACCCATAATGCAATTTTGTTAGAATTTATGTATATTTGAATAAACTATTTTTTTATGAATTTTAATTACAAGAGTTTCTTTCGATTTCAATATTTTAAATATCAGATTAATGGGGACGAAATTCTTAAGAATGGTTTACACATACATAAAACAAATTAATCGAACACATATATAATAATTACAACTTCTTTTGTACAAAATATAAACATAGAACTGTGCCAAAAAAATACACGCGTTCCGGTGCTGTGTAGTCAATACGCATCTCAAAATAAGCGATTTAATATCGGAAATATATGAATATTCATAGCTAATCGATTATGTTTATTATATTTTTTATCAAAAGTGATAATAATTGTAATTTAATAGCTGAAAACATGAAAAAACCATCGGCAGATGCTAATTTCGTTGAACATTCTCTCTGTATTTGTATCCGACATCATGAGAAATACCACAAACTCAGAGATAATTACATTGCGTGCAGCGTGCAGATCCTGCAAGCAGCAACTGATCGCGGACGCGAGCGATCGCCGCGTCCAGACGCTGCACAGGACGCCGCGGCCAATCAGAGTACGCTTCGATGTGAACACGTTGCTACAAGTTCATACACAACATCTGATCGCCACCGTGCACGGGATCGCGGACGCGCTTTGATCGCGGCGGTTTGTTCGGGCCTTTACTAGTCACGGGTCCGTCCGCACCGTCTGCAGAACGCAAGTCATTAATGTCACATCAAGACACAAAACACTTTCTAGTCAGAAATTCCTAATTCATTGCACTATGCCAGCTGTCAATCGGTTCGTCGTTAGTCTCCGCGTGACTAAACCTTCGATTTAGTACCTAGTAAGGTGAAAACTTTCTACTTCGAATCTGAATGCTAGTAAAAAATCGAAAGTATCTCCTGTATTTTTCTCCCTTCCACATGCGAAAATTATGCAATACGCTTAGAAACAAAACGATTTTTACGTTATTGTTCTTATAAGTATGTTTTTTATTTACCTTTATACACGTGATAGCGTTAGTTTAATGCTTTTTTACTCTTCTCCACTGTCTGTAATATAAAGGCAGCAAGATTTTATAAACATTTTTAAATCCGATGGCTTCATCCTATTTTGTATTGATATTATTTAGTATAGACACTTGCCTTTCTGGTATATAATTTTTCTTTTAATGTTTTTGTATTTAAAAATGGTTTAAGTATTTTTATTTTCAGTATTAGTTATATTTGTTGGTGGTTATTGTTTACGTATATGCATCACGATTTTATTAGTGACTTCTAAAGTTACTTTTTATTTTTGTTCGTAAAATAACTTATTTATTAAAAAGTCTTCAACATGAATATTTTGTGGTACGACAATTTTTTTTACTGAAGTTACTCCAAAGCTCTCCTCGCTTTAAGAACTCTGTGCTATAAAATGTAAAGCTTACAAATACAGGTTTTCTAAGTAAAGTTATAAATGTACTTTTGCAATGTACAAAATAAATCCTTATATTTGATATTTTTTTTGTTTATTTAAAATGTTTTTTTTCAAAACGAACACATTTATTTTAATGCGAAAAAATCCTTCATATTGTTTTTTTGAGGTTCCTAAATGTGAGCATTCTAGGTACAAAACCAAAATGAAGTGTCGAATCAAGGAATTAAAGAATTAGTTCACTTGACAAGTGAATAAGACTGAATTGATTCATTATTGTGAATGAATCTGCCCATGTCTAATATGCAGTGTTGGTCTTATTGTTTATTTTTAATATCGCTAGATAGCACTCAAGATACCATAAATTATACGAAGAAACATTAAAACAATTTTTACTATCTTATGTACGTCGCCTGCCTTGAAAAACATTATTAATTAAATGAAATTTTTTTATTTTATTTAGTTATATGTTACAATTATGTTTATTCAAAGTTGAAACTTTATTTCTATTTTCATAAATAAAACGCCATCTGCTAGTAACAGACCACCGGCCCCGCGTACCTCGTACTTCTTTATCGCAAGCTGGCGACAAAACGCTTGTAGAAAACGTACGTATTGCCATCTCCTCTCTTTTCTTACTTCCATGATTGGGACCGAAATATTTTTTTACGAAATGCGAAAAATTTCTGGCCAAATACAGTATCGGCAATTTAACAGTAATATTGTTTTTATACGATTTTTTTTTAATTTATTAAAAAAATAATTAAAACAAATATTGGTGTTTTGTCTACATTATTTTTAAAATGAAATTCTACCGCGAATTTAAAATGCATTCAAATAAATCAGGGGGGATCCTAGGTAAAATTGAAAAACAACATATTTATAGGGTTTCGGTCGGACTAAAATCTCTAATCGAAAAAATTGGTAAATAATATGTACATAGTAGGCATTAAAACGGAATAGATAGATTTGACGTCACTGGGATATCATCAGGGGCTGTCATATTATTGACATGAAAAGTGGATACAATCATGTGCCAGCTTTTTGCGCCTTCGTGCCAGAGACGGCTCGTGACTGAAATTGACAGCAGTGCATTTCACTTTTAAATTGTACCTAGTACGTAATATAGATGCAACAAATTAATTAATATGGGTACTGCTATCATTCATTCGATAACCGGATAAATCATCACAATTGTACCGGACATTGTACCTCGACCGACTTTAAATTAATTTGCATAAATTTGAATTTACACAGAGGTAGTTCCTTTACAAACTTACCTCTGCGCATCTTCGAATTTATGCAACAAATTCCTTCTCTAAACTTGTATAAACTGTAAAAATTGATTAATAAATAAAACCACGAGGTCAAGCAGTCATCATTATAGACAAAAAACAAAGGCTTGACCCCCCAAATACCCTCTTATAATTAAAATACCTAAATGTTCAAAATTTGTACAAAAACATGGATGACTTGCATGAAGTTTGAATTTGTGCAAACGCAGTTTCCTTTACAAAACTCGCCGTTTGCACAAAGTCGAAATTTATGCAAAGCTTCCCTTTAAAATATCTATATGTAAATGTCTATTTGTGCATTGGGGAAGCAGTCATGGGAACCAGGCAATTTCGTCCGCTAGCGCGTTGCGCAACAACAGCGCGTTCATCGCTCTGCCCTATGAAGATTCCGGGAACTCGAAATAATTCTCGGAATCTCTCGCAAACAAAGGGCCCGTTGGCCCTTTAAAAGGCGGACAAATTGCACAATTCCTCAGAGATCCAGAAACCATCGCCTCGACAACATCTCTCCTAGACTGCCCCTGACTGCCTCTTCAAGCCTCTTCTCTGCCCTGGGACCTTCACTTCAACCTGGCCTTCTTCTTTCTCCTGGCTCCCTGGTGCTCACCAAGAAGAAGCATTTTGCAAAGTCGAAACGTCCTTTGTCAGGGCGCAGGTTCCCCCCTACCTTCCTCCCCCCTGCCTTATACCTTTCTCCCATAATCCCCCATCCCATTTTTCCCTTTCCTCATATTTTTCCCCACTTCTCCCTTTTCCCACATTCTCCCTCTTTTTTCCCGACTTTTCTTCCTAGGCGTCGAAGCGGCCAGCCGGCCATTCCCGCTACATCGTCTGTGCGGACGGCGACTACAGTGCCGTCCCGTACAACAATGATAATTCATCACATCTTTAAAAAGTTATATAAAGTCATGGAAAGTGATGAAACAAAAACTTTATTAACTGGGTTATGTAGGTTAGGTTAGGTTAGGTTAAAAAAATATTTTTCATCGTTTCTAATGACTTTATATCATTTTTTAAAAGTGTGTTGAATTGTCACTGTGTTGAGTTATCATGGAACCCATTCATTCACTCCACTGAGTCATAATTGTTAAATAATGTAAAGGAATACTGCTCCGTCAGCGTTCGCAATTCATCGTTGAAAAATTCACCTACAGCTTGTGAATATTGTAGTGTTGACATTGTAAATTAGTATTCCTAAACAAATCTATTCCAGACGCATTGGATTACGCATGACCAAAGTTATTTATTTATTTATTTATTTAGACGCCGTAAAAGGCTTTTACAATATACATGATTTATGTTTACAGTGGTTCACAGGAGCGAAACAGTATTATGTTTAACAGAATAATTACTGAGAAATTATGTTGAAAATTAAACAAGAATAACATCTGGTATAGGTACATAGGTACAATAGCATTTTTATTTTCAATCCGTACAGTAGTTTAGTATTGAGGTTATTGTTACCTTCAATATTGAATTTGGTTGAATTTGCTGAGAACTCAGAGTTAGCTCTATTGAATCAGGGCTGTCAGTAAGACATCTCATAACAATTTTGGGAAAAATTATAGTTTTGATTAAGTAGGTATATAAAATTATTAGTTAACACTCATCTGTCTGATATCTGATGTAAGTGCATAGTTTAGGTTCTGTGATAACTTATGAATAGAATGGTATTATGCCTAATAACATTGATAATTAATTAAGTTATGCAAAATACACTTGCTTTTAAGGCACCTCGCGCATGCGTCGATAGTGCATGGGATGTATTATATATCTGCATTCTGCACTACTCAAACACATGATTTGCCGTAATATGTCACGTGCATGCCATCGCTTCGGACAGCCGAGCTGTCTTGACACTCTTGACACAGCCTGATGTTGTCTCCGTAGTATGTTAAAACAATTTTTTGTGCACATATCCATATGCACGACGCGTTTGCGCTTGCGCGAGAGTCTTGAGCTAAAAGATTAGCTCAAATTTCCAATGGGAATTATGACTGGAGCGTACTTTCGTACATCGATGACTGGGGCATGATGTCTTGGGAAGATATATGAAGACTGAAGATAAGCCGTGTTTACTGCAGGGCATGGCTTGTTTGGCCATACGTTAAAACTGGAGAAAAATACGGCATGGGAAAAAATTTCTGTCGGGGTAATTTCAAACTTCAATAACTTCTCTTTTAGTCTCGTTTTAAATAGGAAGGCGGAAGAATTTCTAAAAAAAACGGTTTTATTATCTTTTTCGGCCACCAGTATACATCGACAAACATGTTTATTTACCAGATATGAATATCCTATACCTCCAATATTTCCTTTTCTATAAAATAACGTATGAGGTGCATTTCTGAATAACGGTAAACGACATAATAACGTGACCAATAATGCAGACTGAATGCACCACAGTAATGCAGTTCAGGTATTATAGTTTGCAAATTGCATTACCAACAGCTGGTCGTTATGCATTCACCACGATGAGAGGTAAACCCGTAGGCCCGCAGCTCGCAGCCCGCAGAGGTCCTTTGCCTTATACCTACTCCTAAGTCCTGATGCGTATAATCTGCCGTGCAATTCTTCATAGCTTTAACAATAAATTTATGCGAGCAAATAATATACATAACGCGGTTAGTTTACCGCCGAAGGTGTTTGAGGAAGTCACAGTTTTCTACTTTGTGGTGTTCTTGTGTTGTATATGGTTCTGGTCGATGCTCAAAATACAGTCTAGGCAATCTTATACGCTACGTTTTAAAATGTATTTCAATGTTTCTTTATGTTTCCTACTGCTTTTCG
Source organism: Hesperophylax consimilis (assembly GCF_061612785.1). Classification (NCBI taxonomy): domain Eukaryota; kingdom Metazoa; phylum Arthropoda; class Insecta; order Trichoptera; family Limnephilidae; genus Hesperophylax; species Hesperophylax consimilis. Next base: position 22,031,698 of record NC_142848.1, on the reverse strand, counting down.
ATTTTGTTTGGACTTTTACCATGGGTAAGGTATTTTACCATGTTTTTTTCCATATTTTACTATGTTTCTCGAGGTTTTATCATGCTGTACGATGATTTACCATCTTTCGCCATACATTTTACGACGTTATATGGTTATTAATGGTATTTGACCATATTTTACTGTGTTTTTCATGTTTTAATTATGTTGCATGATGTTTTACCGTTTTCCGCCATACATTATTAAATTATTGCCTACGTTCAATGGTTTCTAGAGTAGATACACTATTTTTCTATGTTTTTCATGGTTTAATCATATTTTACTTTGTTTTACGGTTTTTAATGATGTTTTGCCATATTTCACGATGTATTACAAGGTTTAATCATGTTAGACGATGTTTTACCATCTTCCCCCATATTTTGACTGGTTTTTAATGATGTTTTACAAATTTTACTATGCTTTTCAAGGTTTTGTCACGTTGTGCGATGTTTTACGTCTTCCGATATATATTTGACTACTTTCTACGGTTTTTGATGATCTTTGGAATATTTTACTGTGTTTTTCAAGGTTTAGCATGTTGTTCGCTGTTTTACCGTTTTCCGCCATACATTTGACTACCTTAGGCTGGCCGCATACATACGTTTTCCGTATTCGATTTCCGAATTCGTTTTCCGTGTTCGAAATTCCGTGAGACTAGCGCAAACGTTCGTTTTTCTTCATTCGGAATGTATAAACGTCAGAACCAGTGTTGCCAACAAGGGCGATCTAGAAGGCGACTGGTCGCCAATTAAGCTACTTCAAAAACATCAATTTTAAACATGTCTAGCCACCCCCCCATGAATTTTTTTTATTTTCTGGGACAAATTTTATTTTTTTGAAATTCTCTAGCCACCCCCCCCCCCCCCCCCCCCACCCCCCACGAAATTTTTATTTTCACGTAAATTTTAAACATGTCCCACCTAACAGCAAATTCGGCTACTTTACGCTACCTTATGTATGAGAAACGGCGATATTAGGTCAAGATCCGTTGGCAACACTGAATTACTGAACGGAAATTTCCGAACGTTTGAGTCGGCACAAACAAAATGTATGCAAGAGCTGCGTTCCACATGACGTCATTAGGTTTTTTCCATTCGGTTTCTCCGAACGCGCCGGTTACATTCGGAACGTGCGTAAGGAATTTGTTCCGTTCGGAACTAAAACGAACGTGTGCGGCAGTTAATGTATTTTCTACTGATTCCGTGCATTCGGATGTCCAAAAACGGAAAATGAATTCGGAAATCGAATTCGGAAAACGTATGTATGCGGCCAGCCTTAAACGGTTTTAAATGATGTACCATATTTTACGACAATTTCCTAGATAAAACCAATTAATCGGCATATGTTTTAGTCTTCCATTTCTTATGAGTTAATTACCGACGATGCCTTTTTTACCATAATTTTATTAGTTTTTTAAGATTTTACCATATTTTACCGTCTTCCATCATACATTTCTATGTTTTATCACATTTCGCCGTCTTCCATCATACATTTCTATGTTTTACCATATTTAACCGTCTTCTATCACACATTTCTATGTTTTACCACATTTCGCCGTCTTCCATCATACATTTCTATGTTTTACCATATTTAACCGTCTTCTATCACACATTTCTATGTTTTACCATATTTAACCGTCTTCTATCACACATTTCTATGTTTTACCATATTTAACCGTCTTCTATCACACATTTCTATGTTTTACCATATTTAACCGTCTTCTATCACACATTTCTATGTTTTACCATATTTAACCGTCTTCTATCACACATTTCTATGTTTTACCACATTTCGCCGTCTTCCATCATACATTTCTATTTTTTACCATAGTTAACCGTCTTCTATCACACATTTCTATGTTTTACCATATTTAACCGTCTTCTATCACACATTTCTATGTTTTACCATATTTAACCGTCTTCTATCACACATTTCTATGTTTTACCATATTTAACCGTCTTCTATCACACATTTCTATGTTTTACCACATTTCGCCGTCTTCCATCATACATTTCTATGTTTTACCATATTTAACCGTCTTCTATCACACATTTCTATGTTTTACCACATTTCGCCGTCTTCCATCATACATTTCTATGTTTTACCATATTTAACCGTCTTCTATCACACATTTCTATGTTTTACCACATTTCGCCGTCTTCCATCATACATTTCTATGTTTTACCATATTTAACCGTCTTCTATCACACATTTCTATGTTTTACCATATTTAACCGTCTTCTATAACACATTTCTATGTTTTACCATATTTAACCGTCTTCTATCACACATTTCTATGTTTTACTATATTTAACCGTCTTATATCACACATTTCTATGTTTTACCATATTTAACCGTCTTCTATCACACATTTCTATGTTTTACCACATTTCGCCGTCTTCCATCATACATTTCTATGTTTTACCATATTTAACCGTCTTCTATCACACATTTCTATGTTTTACCATATTTAACCGTCTTCTATCACACATTTCTATGTTTTACCACATTTCGCCGTCTTCCATCATACATTTCTATTTTTTACCATAGTTAACCGTCTTCTATCACACATTTCTATGTTTTACCATATTTAACCGTCTTCTATCACACATTTCTATGTTTTACCATATTTAACCGTCTTCTATCACACATTTCTATGTTTTACCATATTTAACCGTCTTCTATCACACATTTCTATGTTTTACCATATTTAACCGTTTTCTATCACACATTTCTATGTTTTACCATATTTAACCGTCTTCTATCACACATTTCTATGTTTTACCACATTTCGCCGTCTTCCATCATACATTTCTATGTTTTACCATATTTAACCGTCTTCTATCACACATTTCTATGTTTTACCACATTTCGCCGTCTTCCATCATACATTTCTGTGTTTTACCATATTTAACCGTCTTCTATCACACATTTCTATGTTTTACCACATTTCGCCGTCTTCCATCATACATTTCTATGTTTTACCATATTTAACCGTCTTCTATCACACATTTCTATGTTTTACCATATTTAACCGTCTTCTATCACACATTTCTATGTTTTACCATATTTAACCGTCTTCTATCACACATTTCTATGTTTTACCATATTTAACCGTCTTCTATCACACACTTCTATGTTTTACCATATTTAACCGTCTTCTATCACACATTTCTATGTTTTACCATATTTAACCGTCTTCTATCACACATTTCTATGTTTTACCATATTTAACCGTCTTCTATCACACATTTCTATGTTTTACCACATTTCGCCGTCTTCCATCATACATTTCTATTTTTTACCATAGTTAACCGTCTTCTATCAAACATTTCTATGTTTTACCATATTTAACCGTCTTCTATCACACATTTCTATGTTTTACCATATTTAACCCTCTTCTATCACACATTTCTATGTTTTACCATATTTAACCGTCTTCTATCACACATTTCTATGTTTTACCATATTTAACCGTCTTCTATCACACATTTCTATGTTTTACCATATTTAACCGTCTTCTATCACACATTTCTATGTTTTACCATATTTAACCGTCTTCTATCACACATTTCTATGTTTTACCACATTTCGCCGTCTTTCATCATACATTTCTATGTTTTACCATATTTAACCGTCTTCTATCACACATTTCTATGTTTTACCACATTTCGCCGTCTTCCATCATACATTTCTATGTTTTACCATATTTAACCGTCTTCTATCACACATTTCTATGTTTTACCACATTTCGCCGTCTTCCATCATACATTTCTATGTTTTACCATATTTAACCGTCTTCTATCACACATTTCTATGTTTTACCATATTTAACCGTCTTCTATCACACATTTCTATGTTTTACCATATTTAACCGTCTTCTATCACACATTTCTATGTTTTACCATATTTAACCGTCTTCTATCACACACTTCTATGTTTTACCATATTTAACCGTCTTCTATCACACATTTCTATGTTTTACCATATTTAACCGTCTTCTATCACACATTTCTATGTTTTACCATATTTAACCGTCTTCTATCACACATTTCTATGTTTAACCATATTTAACCGTCTTCTACCACACATTTCTATGTTTTACCATATTTAACCGTCTTCTATCACACATTTCTATGTTTAACCATATTTAACCGTCTTCTACCACACATTTCTATGTTTTACCATATTTAACCGTCTTCTATCACACATTTCTATGTTTAACCATATTTAACCGTCTTCTACCACACATTTCTATGTTTTACCATATTTAACCGTCTTCTATCACACATTTCTATGTTTTACCATATTTAACCGTCTTCTATTACACATTTCTATGTTTTACCGTATTTTACCGTCTTCCATTTCTATGTTTTACCATATTTCACCGTTTTCCACCAAACGTTTCTCTGTTTTACCATATTTTATCTCATTTTAGCATTTTGACCGTTTTCTACATTATTTTAGCAAATTTTATCATTTTTCACAGTGTTTTACTAAATTGGACCCTTTTTCACTACTTTTTAATGTATTTCCCAGGTTTAATAATGATTTATCATATTTTCAAGCTTTTATCCACGTTTGACTAGATTCGCCGTCTTCCACATAAAAGTTTACTATGTTTTATGTCATTTATCCATTTTTGCTATGTTTTTCACGTTTTTCCATGTGTTCAAAAATGTATTAGTTGCCATGTTAAACCTTATTTGTATGTTTTTTACCACGTTTTTTGGTAATATATGGTAAAACACCGTAAAACATGGAGAAACATCGTAAAAAAAATAAAACATAGTCAAATATGGTAAAATAAGATAAAATGTGGTAAACCTTGGTAAACAAAGTAAAACATTTAAAAAAAATCGAAAAATATATTTTAATATGTGGTAAACCTTGGTAAAACACGGTAAACAAACTAAAACGTTGTTAAACATCGTAAAATATGGTAAAACATGATAAAATGTGGTAAACCGTGGTAAAACATTGTAAACAGAGTAAAACATTGTAAATGCCGAAATGCTTAAAGCGGCCGTAAATGTTGAAACAAGGTAAAGCATGATGAAAAACGAAAATAATGGTGAAATGTGGTAAATACGGTAAAACATAGTGTTACAAGGAAAAATATGGTCAAATGGGAGAATCGTTGTAACCAATCTAAAGCATAGTTAAATAGAGTAAATAATTGTAAGTTAGCTAAAAATGACGATGTTTATAGGACATGACAAAAAATAATTAAATATTGTAAATCTTGTTGACACATGCAAGCATAGTTAAATACAGTAAAACATACTTAGCGACGAAAAAGGGTAAACACGCTAAATAACGTCAATATTGGCAAACTCTTCATAATAATGAAAGTTGGAGAATATACTAAGTTAAAAAAGAAATATCACAGTGAAAAACGAATAAAAAAGGTTCAATCCATCAATTCCGTAAAAATGCTTTAAAAAGACACACCAAACACGTAAAAATTGTAAAAAAAAACAGTTAAATTGGTATAAAATGCAAATATTCGGTAGGACAGATAAATTCACGAAAATTGTGAAAGAATGTAATATAATAGTGGAAAAAAATGTCAAAGATGATAAAAAGTGTGTCAAAGTAAAAATCCTTCACAACGGTGTTATACGCTAAACATGGAAAAACGATGAAAATCATAGTAAAACACAACAAAACGGAGGAAAACATGGTCAAACGTAGTTATACACTGCGAAGTATACAAATAAAAGATTGAGAACATAATAAAATGAATGGCGAAACTGTAAAATACAGTAAAATATGAATATGATTTTTTTTAAATGTACAATACCGGAAACTGAATAGATATCCATGATTTCTATTCGAAACCTCCATCAAGATGAAGTATATTTAAAATAAAATGTTTGGCAATATAGTAACTGTGTTTTATGACGTCATATTATTAACTTTTGGCTTATCTTGACTTTATTGAAATATTTAAAGAAAGATTATGTTTGCCAAACAATGAACATGTTTATATGTTTATAAAACTATTAGCACACACGAAGATGTGAGCTAACTTAAGATAAATAAATAAATAAAAATAAATCTTGGCTTTATTACTTAATTCATATCCGCATCGTAAATAGGGCGGAGATCGGAAAAGGTCCAACAAAATATTTTTTGGGTAAATATTTTCAACAACCGCTCTTTTAAAAAGCACAGATTATGGAAATTGTACTTCGTTTCAATTACTCCAAGAAACAACTATTTACGTCGGGAGATATGGTAAAAGATGCATTAAGAGCCAGCCTTCCGTGAAAAGAATTTAGATTTGGGTAACACCCACAAAAAAACCAATATTTAGTTTTAAAAGAATCCGACAGAGGTGTCACTGTCTGAATTCGTATTAGGAATAATTTTGGGGATGATATAATTTAAATGACGGAATTAAATTACCGACATCTATTGTCATTTTAGAAAAACCAACCCATTTTTAGTTAGCACCGAGCAAATTAGAACGAAAGTTGAAATGAAGATGGTTCTCAAAATATGGGTTTATTACGGATTTAATTAAATTTAAAAATTTAAAAATCAATTAATTTTTATATGTCAATAAGGTTTTTCTTATATGGTTATCTTTACAGGGTGTCCATTAGTACCATTACCATTTTTATTCAAAGTTCACAATTTTCCTTAAAAAACGATCGTATGTCGCCATTTTGATTCTTTTTAGTATGGATTGACTTTTGCGAATGTTTCGTTTCAATCTAAATAGGCACAAATTATTTAAATAACCCAAACTAAGAACCATGTCTCAGGCACCGGCATTGCCTATGTAGATTTTTTTTTTTAATTTACATTTAACACTTTCTTTTTTAACTACGTTAATTTTTTTTCTCCGTGGTCGAGGGGTTCTGAGAGGGGGGCTCTCGACTAGTAATTCAAAGGTCACGGGTTCAAATCCCGGCGTGCGCAAATAAATTCTATATGATGAATTTGTGATATTTCGAAATTTATTCATTTAAAATAATACATAGTATACCTCCGGCACGTTCCAGAGTGGAAGATACTCTCAGTATCGCCCTGGTGTAAGACCACCATTAAAACGTCGGTTGAAATGGCTTTAACCATGTTTGGTGGCCAGATTTGAATAGCCAGGTAATCCCCAATTTCCTCTTCCCCATCACTTCCTCTTCAAAAAATAATTTTGTTTGGTTCTCTCTCTTGCCGCTTGAAAACAAGGCTTGTTTTATTATTATTATATTCTATAAATAAATAAACGTAATATGTGTGTATCAAAATTAAAAAACTAATTTTGTGTATTTAATTGTTTCTTGTGGTGATTAAGTTGAAACGAAGTCTAATTTTCATAATCTGTGCAGAGGTTAGGTAAATATTTAGGCACCCTTTTTTGTTCTAGTGATTCACATAAAACTATTATTTTTTAATGATAAACTAATGTTTATAAGACAAGGTTTATTATGCGTAGCACAAAGGATAACAAATTATTATAAGCAATAATTACTCAGTAATTGTTGATTGAAGTAGTGGCCCAGAGCACCTGTCCGGTCATCAGAAGTTGCAAATTCAATTCCCGTCGGATGCATTTATTTTTACTAGGGAGATATTTTCAATTTGTATGAATATTTGAGGCTACTAATTATTGCTTATAATAATTTTTTATAACATAAAACTAAATTTAAACCTTGTTTTTTAAACATTTTGAGGTCCGTTCAAATTTGAAGTTTTTTTTTTAATGTGAAACCGCGCAAGAGTCCCAACTGCTTCCAATCATCTGGAGCCAGTGAGACTATGGCATCCTCAATTGGGTATTTTGTGAGGCTGAAGGTAGTGGGGATGGGAAGGAATGGTAGAGGAAGGTGGGGAGGTACCTGGTTATAAATTATTTAAATAACCCAAACTAAGAACCCGGTCCCAGGCACCGGCAATGCCTATGTAGATTTTTTTTAATCCGGTCACCAAACACTGCCAAAGCCATTTCAAGCAACGTTTCAATTCTGAATGGTGATCTAACTGAGAGTATCTTCCACTCTGACCATCATAATAATTACTGTTGTCAACCTAATATTGTATTATAGGTATTCGTAATCATAATACAATCAATTCTGTGTTATTTTATACTCCAATGTTGTAACCATATATACACGCAGAATACCTACGGTTTATATGTTAACAAATTGGAGTGGACCTTCAGGGAAGCGAGGAGGAGTGCAGAGGAGAGATGAGGTCCTCACGGGACCTTCAGAAAACTAAGGAGGAGTAGAGAGGAGAGATAAGGCTCCATTCCGTCGTGGAGCCTTCCTGGAATGAAAGTGGAGTGGTGAGGAGAGCTGAGGCCACCTCCGTGAACTCTTCCATCGTGGGGCCTTCATGGAACCAAGCAGGAGTGAGAGGAGATATGAGACCCTTTTCCCTAGTGGGGCCTTCAAGAAACCAAGTGGGAGTGGATAGGAGAGATTAGGTCTGGGAAAGCATATTATGGAACCAGAAGACATGGACTCTTATCCAATGACCACCCTGGTGAACTCCTTAAAAGGGACCGGGTTGCTGTTAGTAATGATGTAAAATAGGAGATAGCACATATGGCCTAAGTGCTCACGGCAACTATATGTAAGCCGTCACCGCTCTATAAATAAAACTAAGGAGGAGTAGAGAGGAGAGATAAGGCTCCATTCCGTCGTGGAGCCTTCCTGGAATGAAAGTGGAGTGGTGAGGAGAGCTGAGGCCACCTCCGTGAACTCTTCCATCGTGGGGCCTTCATGGAACCAAGAAGGAGTGAGAGGAGATATGAGACCCTTTTCCCTAGTGGGGCCTTCAAGAAACCAAGTGGGAGTGGATAGGAGAGATTAGGTCTGGGAAAGCATATTATGGAACCAGAAGACATGGACTCTTATCCAATGACCACCCTGGTGAACTCCTTAAAAGGGACCGGGTTGCTGTTAGTAATGATGTAAAATAGGAGATAGCACATATGGCCTAAGTGCTCACGGCAACTATATGTAAGCCGTCACCGCTCTATAAATAAAACTAAGGAGGAGTAGAGAGGAGAGATAAGGCTCCATTCCGTCGTGGAGCCTTCCTGGAATGAAAGTGGAGTGGTGAGGAGAGCTGAGGCCACCTCCGTGAACTCTTCCATCGTGGGGCCTTCATGGAACCAAGAAGGAGTGAGAGGAGATATGAGACCCTTTTCCCTAGTGGGGCCTTCAAGAAACCAAGTGGGAGTGGATAGGAGAGATTAGGTCTGGGAAAGCATATTATGGAACCAGAAGACATGGACTCTTATCCAATGACCACCCTGGTGAACTCCTTAAAAGGGACCGGATTGCTGTTAGTAATGATGTAAAATAGGAGATAGCACATATGGCCTAAGTGCTCACGGCAACTATATGTAAGCCGTCACCGCTCTATAAATAAAACTAAGGAGGAGTAGAGAGGAGAGATAAGGCTCCATTCCGTCGTGGAGCCTTCCTGGAATGAAAGTGGAGTGGTGAGGAGAGCTGAGGCCACCTCCGTGAACTCTTCCATCGTGGGGCCTTCATGGAACCAAGAAGGAGTGAGAGGAGATATGAGACCCTTTTCCCTAGTGGGGCCTTCAAGAAACCAAGTGGGAGTGGATAGGAGAGATTAGGTCTGGGAAAGCATATTATGGAACCAGAAGACATGGACTCTTATCCAATGACCACCCTGGTGAACTCCTTAAAAGGGACCGGATTGCTGTTAGTAATGATGTAAAATAGGAGATAGCACATATGGCCTAAGTGCTCACGGCAACTATATGTAAGCCGTCACCGCTCTATAAATAAAACTAAGGAGGAGTAGAGAGGAGAGATAAGGCTCCATTCCGTCGTGGAGCCTTCCTGGAATGAAAGTGGAGTGGTGAGGAGAGCTGAGGCCACCTCCGTGAACTCTTCCATCGTGGGGCCTTCATGGAACCAAGCAGGAGTGAGAGGAGATATGAGACCCTTTTCCCTAGTGGGGCCTTCAAGAAACCAAGTGGGAGTGGATAGGAGAGATTAGGTCTGGGAAAGCATATTATGGAACCAGAAGACATGGACTCTTATCCAATGACCACCCTGGTGAACTCCTTAAAAGGGACCGGGTTGCTAATAATGATCAATTGCTTAGCAACGCTAGTTTAGGCATATACTTTGCATTTGCTCTCTGATTATTTTTTGTAATATCAGATAGAAAAGAATTAGCTTTGATCCCAAAAAATATAAATATTTAAAGAAGAGTATATCAGATAACGCATTAAATAAACTGCCAGTAAGCCATAGGATATTTAGGTAAATAAATAGGATTTAAAAAAAAAAAAATTATTTGAGGACCCCAGTAACCAAGGTAAACAACAATATTTGACATTCATTTGAAAAAAATAAAAATATATTTTTATGTTGATAACGTTTTTCTGGAATATAATATATCATAGATTCGTAATGTTGAAAAATAGTTGAATTAGAAATTATAGATTTGTTATGTCGAAAGGTAGTTTGATTAAAATATTTAATTTGGTCACATTGAAAATTATTTATTGATTTGGTTACTGGAATGTAGAAGTAAAGATACAATCATCTCCAAGTTGTTTTGCAAAATGACAACAATGTCATTTGCAACCAACGTAGATGAACAGGGGATTATTATGTCATCTGTACAGATGAACATGGATAGTCTAAGACCCCAAAAAACAAAAGCAGGTATTCCTAGACAGCGTATGAAATGGACGAACGATGTCAATATGTTCATTGTTCGTTCATATTTTTATGTAACCAAAGTAGAAACAGATATGTTGTTATATAGGAAAAAATTACATTTACTTTTCTCACAAAATTATCCGATTGCCCAAGTAAGCGAACAAAGATTAGCAGACCAAAAGCGAGCTATTTTCAAAAATAATTTAATTTCTGTAGTCACATTAGAACAGATTAAAAGAGAAGTAGCAGATAGATTGCAAAGGGGAAATAATTTAGAACAAATTAACACAAGTAACAATGTCATATCAGATGCATTGAATGTAGATAGTTTGGATAATATTCTAGTCGAAATGTCCAATGATATTACAGTAGATTCAAATAACTTAGCCGTTATTTATAATCTTAGGGAAATCAACATTGCAAATTTAAACTTTGTTGATGAAAATGTAGTAGAATTAGCTAACTTACTTCATAATAATATAAACAGATATATAGATGTAGAGCCAACAATTAGACCGAAATTACCGAAATTGCATACGTCAAAGAAATTATCTAAATTAATTTTTGAATTAAATAACATAATTTTACCAAAAATCATATTTGACGAAATTAGTTTTTTAGATCTTCATACAATAGTATACGCTAGTGCGATTACTGTTTGTAATAAGTTAGGAATTAAATTATCATCCTCTGACGATAGATCATATAGTTATAGTAAACCAGAATGGCAGATCAGATTAGAAAATGATGTAGTATTTTTAAGAAGTAACATAGCTAGAGTAATAGAATATAAAAATGGAAATAGAAGTAGGAAAATTTTGAGACATGTAGATGAAATTGGTAGAAAATTTGGTTATAACATTGATAGTCATAATAATGAAAATATAATCAATGATTTATTGGATTTATTAAAACAAAAATTAGGCGTAAAAGCTAGTAGATTAAAAAGATATAATTATACCTATAATAAAAAAAATAATAATAGATTATTTCAGAAAAATGAAAAAATATTTTATTCCAAACTTGACGATAAACAAAATATTATTTCGAATAATAATATTCCGTTACCATCTGAATCAGATATGCGCGATTTTTGGACTAAAATTTGGAGTAAAGATATAAAACATAACGAGTCAACTCCATGGATAGAAAATGAAGAACTCAATTTTTCAGGTATTGAACAAATGAGTTTTTTTAATATATCGGTTGAATTGTTAACCAAAATTATTAAAAATACTCATAATTGGAAAGCCACGGGTTGCGATTGGATACATAATTTTTGGTACAAACGTCTGACTACTTTACATCCTCTTTTGGCAAAAAATCTTTCAAAATTTGTCAGTCAACCTCAAAATTTTCCAAATTTTCTAACTAAGGGTATTACTTATATGTTACCCAAAAGCGAAAATATTAATAATCCTTCTCAGTACAGACCCATTACATGTTTACCGACAATATACAAAATTTTAACCTCTTGTTTAACAGATTTAATATATACTCATTTAGATGAAAAAAATATTTTATCTGAACAACAAAAAGGTTGTCGCAGAAAACATATGGGATGTAAAGAACAATTAGTTATCGATTCTGTAATTCTAAAACAGATTCAAACTCGAAAACGTAATTTACATACTTGCTATATAGACTACCAAAAGGCTTTCGATAGTGTCCCGCACTCGTGGCTGATCAAAGTATTAAAAATATATAAAATTAACCCCATTATTATTAGCTTTTTGGAAAATATTATGTCCTTTTGGAATACCAATTTACTTATCAATTTAAAAGGTAAGAAAATAGTAATACCGGGCATTTCAATTAAAAGAGGGATTTTTCAAGGAGACTCATTGAGTCCTCTTTGGTTTTGCTTAGCATTGAATCCTCTATCTAAAATGTTAATTAAAAGCAAGTTTGGAATAAAAGTTAAGGGTAATACAAGGGAGAGTAGTACAATTTCGCATTTATTATTTATGGATGATATAAAATTATTTTCGAATTCTGAACAAAATTTAGAGAAAATGATCGAGGTAGTTAAAAACTTTTCAGATGATATCAAAATGACATTTGGTTTAGATAAATGTAGAACGATCCATATAGAAAAAGGCAAAATTGTAGATGGGGACGAGAGTATATTTAGAAATTTCCAAATTACTAGTATGAAAAGGGATGAGGTTTATAAGTATTTAGGATACCCACAATCAAATAGATTAGACCATAGTAGTATTAAAAATGATATTAGGATTAAATTTCAAACTAGGATAAGGAAAATTTTAAAATGCAATCTATCTGCTAAAAATTTAGTAAAAGCAATAAATACTTGGGCAATACCTCTATTAACGTACTCATTTGGCATAATTAAATGGTCTAATACAGATTTAGATAACTTAGAAAGATTAATTAGAACTACGCTAACAAAATTTAATTGCCATCATCCAAATTCAGCTATAGAACGAGTTAATTTACCTAGAAATTTAGGAGGTAGAGGTATAGTCAAAATAACTTCTTTGAAACATAATCAGGTAGAAATGCTAAGAACTTTTTTCCATAGGAAAGCTCATAGCTCAGAAATGCACAAAATAATTTGCAAGGCAGATAGAAATATAACACCTTTAAATTTATATGATGAGAATGCCAACATTTTTATAAATCCCAACCAGGAATTATTAGATTCCTGGTCAAATAAAATTTTACACGCAAAACACTTCAATTATCTCAACCAAACGTATGTTGACAAAATTAAGTCAAACAAATGGTTGAGTATTGGAGAGTTGAGCGCAGAAATAGAAGGATTTATGCTTGCAATTCAGGATAGAGTCATTAATACTAAAAATTATAGAAAGCATATAATCAAAGATACAAATCAAATTGATGATTTGTGTAGAAAATGTTTGGCTTTTCCGGAAACTATAGAACATATTATATCGGGATGTTCTATATTAGCACCGTCCGAGTATACATTTAGGCACAATCAAGTTTTAAAAATAATTCACCAAAATTTGGTAATTAAACATAACTTGATTGACTGCCGTAATGTAGTACCATATTATGAATACGAACCAAATTCATTTTTAGAAAACGAATTTTATAAAATATATTATGATAAAACTATACTAACAGACCGAGCGATTAGTCATAATAGACCCGATATAGTTTTACATGACAAAATTAAAAAAATAACTTATATCATTGATGTTGCTATTCCAAATTCCTGTAATATTCAAAAATCTGTTAGTGAAAAAATAAGAAAATACACAGATTTAGGAAATGAAATAAAAAGAATTTGGCATTCTCAGACTATAAAAATATTACCATTCGTTATTTCGGCTACTGGCATTATACCTAGCTCTCTAATTAAAAATTTAGGCGTATTAGATCTATCAAAAAATTTATATATAAAGATGCAAAAGTCGGTCATTTTGAATACATGTAGGATAACAAAAGATTTTTTAAATATTTATGTTGAGGGATCAGTAGGATTTATAGGCCCTGTTAGAAGTTCTACCGAGCCGAACCCTCTGATATGAAAATATCTGGAGACGGTGAATTTTTTTTTTCCCATTTGATATCTGGTGATTTGACGTGTTGTTGTTCTTGTATTGTTTTGTATTTATTTTACTTATATAATGCACTTACATAGTGTTGATTGACTAGCTGATCATTTGTGGAAAAGTGAGTGGAAGGGTTAAGTTTTTCCTTTGGGGAAGACTTAACCCGGACAACTAAATCGGAAGTTTTAAAAAATTTGTATAGCGCCGTTTTCGTGAAAAAATCACCTCAAGGGCGCTTGACAAATTCATTTATGCATTTAATCTACTCATATCACTTATACTTATAACTTATTGCTGGTGGCTTATAACTAAGTTTGAAAACTAGTGACTTATAAATAAGATTAATGTCTATTGATTTACTCCCAAACATAAGGAATTATAGGATTTATTTATTATTGCAATTCGTATGAATACTTTATTACTTTGAAAAGGCAAACCATTTACACTTGTTTAAATCTAGTCTAATCTAATTTTTATATTATCTTTAGGTGAAAACCGTACAAAAGTCCCAACTGAAATTTAAATTCATAAGGATTTGAACTGGCTATCTCTTGGTTTGTAGTCGAGGACCTTAACCACTCGACCACGGACTCAAATGATGTGTGTAATATTCAGAGATGTGCAAAATGGGTACCCAAAACCATTTGAAATGCAAAATGGAAATGGGTCAAAACTTTTCTATTTGAAAATGCAAAATGCAAAATGTTTTTTAGAACAGTATTTCAAATTCAAAATGCAAAATACCTATTTTCAAAATGCATTGAAAATGCAAAATGGTTTCTCAGGTCACACAATTAAAATAATTATAGAATTTTTTCATTTAATAATGGACATCAATGTAGAACAAACATATTACATGATGGTAAATCCAAAAACACCACGACTACAGATTTCGAAACCACAAAAAATTTGCGCGGGACTAATGTTGCCAACGTAAAAACATAGAAACTGCTATCTAACATTTAATATTACAGTGTCATGGCCCCATGTTCAGTATTTGAATCAGTATTTTTTGTAATGGTATCACTCTATTGCCAGGGCTCCTACCAGGGAGCAACAATCAAATGTAAATTATCTCTCATAGCGAGGTTGAGGTCCGACTGATATTTGGGGCTTATGAAAAAAAGATGAGTGGAGATAGTAGGAAAAATGTTGCAAAAAAGCATTTAAAATGCAAAATGGTTTTTAGAAAAGCATTTAAAATGCAAAATGGAAAATACCCATTTTGCATTTTGCATTTCCATTTGAAATGGATTTATTTGAAATAAAGCACATCTCTGGTAATATTATAATAATATAATATGTATTTATTTTTTTTAAATATGTCCCGGCTACCTCGGAGAGCCTTGGAAATAAAAACA
Organism: Hesperophylax consimilis; assembly: GCF_061612785.1. Classification (NCBI taxonomy): domain Eukaryota; kingdom Metazoa; phylum Arthropoda; class Insecta; order Trichoptera; family Limnephilidae; genus Hesperophylax; species Hesperophylax consimilis. Next base: position 22,016,104 of record NC_142848.1, on the reverse strand, counting down.
GTAAAGTCAATGAAAAACATATATTTAAATTTTTTGGTATGTCAATATATTTATATTTCCAATTCACCTTTTTGGACCAATTGTAGTTTTTTTTATTATTATTATTTAATTTTGCATAAAATCACATGTAATACACTGATTACTGATTACAGTAACAGGTTCTTATAATATAAATAAAGGTAAAATTATTCACATAAGATATGAAAATTACCTCCCAACTGGTCGCAACACCTTAGATATGACTATTGTGCGGTCTTAAATAAATAAAAATCATTTCTAGAGAATTTCCGTTCAGTGAACACTAATAATACCTACAATTTATCATAAAAGGAGTATTTTCTTTCATCCAGCAGAACGTTGTAGCCATGCATGGGCCGCAAGACAATGTCGCAACTAAGGACCAGATCTTCTCTTCGATCCACCGACGACACCCTGTACTTCCTGAGGATGCTGGATAAGATTGCTTTCTGCTCCACCATTGCAAATCTTTGACCTGCACAACACAAACAAAATACTAAAGTAAAAGCCATAAATGAATACAAAACAAAGGGAGGTGTGGAGGCGTGGAGGCGTGCCGACTGTCATCGAGAAATTGATCGCACTATCAAAGAGGCGGAGTCAATAGCTTCTTTCAGACTTCAGTGACTATATTTCAATTAGTTCATCTAGCGTAGGTAATCTTCCGCGATCAATATCCAAGAGACTGAAAGTTTTGTAGGTATTGTCTTCGAAAGGGTAAGATCGTTTTTGGTGCCCCTCTCCCCTGCAAGTCTTGCTACCACCCGCCAGAAGCGCTCACGGCTTTTGCTCTGTAAATTATCTCGTGAGTGAGGTATATATATCGCGTATTTTCAAAATAACTGGACATTCTCTCGACCGGTTTTCCAAAATTTTCTAGACCGGACATCTGGCAACCCTACGTATGCACCATAAAAGTGAGAGCTAATATCAAACCCTGGATGCGTGGTCCCTAAAACTAGAACCACTTTCGCTCAGCGACAATTCTGGTTCATCGCTCTTAAAATATACATTGCCTTAAACACCAATTAATTCTGTATCCCTTTTTACCATCCGTGTTCAACACTGGCTATTTGAAAGGGGACAAACCTTCTATAAAGAAGGTTTTATCATTGTTATTCTTACATAAATCATCTACGACTACCATAATATAGGCATGAGCCTAGTATTGTAGTTGAGAAAATCACCAAAGTTGTAATTTTTTTAAATTTATAAAATAAGAAAATAAAAAATAGTTGAACACTAGTAGAAATATTATCGTGATGAGTTTTGGGCTTCCTTTTTCTCCAGGCAAAGTTTCAGAAAACATTCGATGTTGGAGACACTTTGGTGGGCGCTGTTTCTTTCTAATTATGGTTCATGCTGCATCTCCCTTGGTTCTATTATCTATCGAGGTACTATTATCTCTAATTCGAAAGAATCTCGATAAAATGAACCCTTACACAAACTTACCCAGGCAGTTTCTCGGTCCGGCAGAGAAGGGTATGTACGCGTAAGGGTGCCTACCCCTTGACCTCTCGGGCAGGAAGCGGTCGGGGTCGAACACATCAGGGTCAGGGAAGAAGCGAGGGTCCCGGTGGAGCTCGTGAATCTGGAGCATGACCCCAACTCCGGCTGGTGCCACGAATTCTCCTTTAAAAAATAACAGTTTTTCATGAAATCTGTGCACTAGAGTCCCAACTACACCTAAATATTCTTATTCTATTGCATCGCCAAAGAATAAAGAAGGATACAAGAATTACAATGTGGGCGTGTTTCTAATTCCAAAAGTCTAACTATTCTGAAATTTGTTTTATCATCGATAAGAAATTTTCATTTCAATCAAATGGAATGGCGATATACGACGTTACACAACGTAAGAGAGACAGAGCGCGTTCTCAATAGGAATAGATACTAGACATTAGAAATGCCTTCCATGTAGATCTGAATAAAAACCAATGTCGCCACCTTTTGGCTCTAGCCCATTTAGCATGTGCTCTGTCTCTCTTATCTACATTGCTATCCCATTTGATCGAAATGAATATTTCATAATGATGATGAAACATAGTTCCGCATTTCTGCACTTTTGGATCACGAAACACGCATAAAAATTTCTTGTGTTCTTCTTTTTTCTATGGGTAAACACAATTTAAATAAATTATAATTAGACATCTTTCTTACCCATTTGAACATCCTCAGCCAGATTCCTTCCGATGACCGCAATGGAAGGATAAATCCTGAGGGATTCTTTGATCACCCTCTCAAGATACCTCATCTCTGTGGAGTCAGCTGTTGTCATGGGCCTGTCTTCCCCTTTAAATATCTCATCAATCTCTTGGAACACCAGTTCCTGAAACAGCACCATGACTTGAGCACCAATGTGAAATAGAAAAATATATTTTTTTATTATAATCGAAAAAATATGTCATCGGACAGCAAATGAAATTCCACTTCTTGACTTCAAATATGTTCAAGAATCGCTGGTTAAAGTCTTCCGGATAAGTGATGATCCACCTTGTTTACCTATGTGCTTAAGGCGATGCACCACCTTGTGTAACATTTAGAATTATTTTGTCCAGGCCTTAATAAAATGACTTGTTCGATTCCTTCAAAGGACAAGATGTGTTGTACTCTCATTATTTAATTAGAGCATCTAGAATATATCTAAGCGATCAAATTTTCAAACCAAAAACAGATGATTTTGCATTACTTCTTGTCGCTTCGCCCTAAGTCAAACAATGTATCTCTCTATGTGAGAGACTGAGAATCTTGAATTGTATTTAGTAATTTTTTAAACCAACCTGTTTGTCTTTATACAAGCCAAGAAGATATAATGTCCAAGATATCGAAGATCCATTTGTGTCATGCCCCTGCAACATATTAGAATTATTTTTTATTAACAATGAAAAAAATAAAATTTCATAAAACTAAGTATATAATACAGGGTTTTCCAATAAGAGGTGTTATTTTGATATTCAATGGTAAAAGATCAATGGTTTCGTTGCTTGTGTGGCACGTAGCGCCGTCTTGTTGAAAGTAAATGTTGTCCAGATCAATACCATCCAATTCCGGCCATAAAAATCATTAATCATCTCTCGATAGCGCAATCCATTCACCGTAACTGTTGCTCCAGCCTCATTTTCGAAAAAGTAAGGTAGAATGACTCCACCGGACCATAAACCGCACCAAACAGTAACACGTTGAGGATAAAGAGGCTTTTCAACAATAACTCTTGGGTTTTCCGAGCCCCAGATGCGACAATTCTGCTTGTTGACGAAGCCACCGAGGTGGAAATAGGCCTCATCACTCAAGATGATTTGCATTTGATTCACTCGAGTGAATTTTAATAATTTCAATGCCTTGTTGAAGCGTGTATCGTTCCATTTTTATTAATGGCGTAGTTTCTACTTGTCAAATGTCAAAAAATGACATCTTCAAAAGTAACATCTACCGAAATAGCGGGCTATTCAAAATAACACCTCTTATTGGAAAACCCTGTATTTAAGAAGCAATCAACTACCTACTATGGTATTTGTTAAGGTGTTGTGTACTTTACTAATCCTAGAGAGAGGTTGTGTGACGTCATTCTAGTATCTTCTGTCTTTGTTGTTTTCATTCAAGATCCGGGAGAAGAATAGGACGATCATCGATGATGTCAGTACAAGCTCTCGCTGGGACTAGTATTAAAAAATATATTTATGTGAGTGATGTTGATCTTACCGCAATCATAAACGTATCAACTTGCTCTCTTATAGAAGAATCTGAAATATCGGATCCATTTTCTTGTGCATCCAGAAGCATGTCCAAAAATGCCACACGAGATTTCTTTCCTAAAATATTACGTAATGTAAGTACATATTATAATATCATTTTGATTAAGTTCAACAAACCCCCTTTAAAAACCACAACAATTTTTTTTACTGTTTTTGGAAGGAAAAAAGTTTAACTAACAGAGAATTCAGAAAGAAATATAGGTGCAGTAGTCATTTTTACAAAATCATTGCTTGTATAGTGGGGAAAGAGGGAACAGCGGATGGATGCCCCAAGAAATTTCGAACCAATTTGAACCACAATCGGTGTACACAAATGCAAACAAATGTGCGCTCTTTTAAATGATTTGCCTGTACCCTCTACCTACCTATTTAAACTAATTTAAGTAATCACTGTTGAAATACAAAATAAAACAAAGGGAAGGAATAGGTAAGAGGTATGCAAGGGAAATAGAATTATTTACTGAGCGTTGGAATGAAATAGTGCTGTGCTCTACGTTAATTTAAACAAGCAGCAAGAATGGAAAAAGGTCGACATCAAGATATGACTTTTTTGATTTGGGCTTTCATTAATGAGAAAATCGAGTCCAAAATTATATTCTTTAGGTCAAATTATTAAATTTATTTCCTTTTAAAATTCGTTACAGCAGCTCCAATTGTTTATAAACCCTAAATTTTCTGAAAAAATTGGTAAAGTATCCAGATATATGTATATGTATATCAAATTAAAATGTTCAAAAATTAACAAAAAAAAAAAAAAAGTGATATAGATTCGTCAGTTTTCCACTTGTACCACTAGTTTTCGGACACCGTGTATAATAAACCTGAACCTGCAGGAAGAAGCAGTAATGGAAGACCTAAGCTTATGTGTCTGGATGGTGTGAAGGCAAACACCGCAGCCGTTTTCTGGAGGCATCCAACGGCCAAGACCCTTCAAGAATTGTGAAAACAGTGAAGCTAAGTTGAATTGAAAAAATCTTAATATTACCAATTGTGTCATCTTCCAGAGATTTCTCGATACTCATCTGAGGGTTGGTCTTTCTGGAGACCCTCCTTTCCTCAATGACCTTGTAAGTGAAATCGTGCAGCACCTTCAGAGTCTTGACAAACTCCTTGCCGTTAGGGGTCAGGTAATAGATGGCGTCGGGGAATAGCCAGGGCCTCCTGGACCGAATGCAAATCGCTCTATGTACTCTAAAGATATGGAAATATGCAACAATTTATTAATATTTGACCACAGCCAAAGCTGTCTTGAGTTTCAACTCAACAAGGCTTTACCACAGTTATTTTCTTCTTTCACAAAGTCTTCAACAAAGAATAGTCGTTATTCTCAATACTTGCATAATTACTTAATTAATAACCAGTTTCTATCTCATATATAGTTAATCTTGCATGAAAACAAATAAACTATGTGAAGAATGTACACCTATGTTTTCCTGAATAAGGTAAGTATTTTATTGTATTGGATAAAAAATTGCTTGTAAACGAACAAGATAAATTATTACCTATTGCCAAACAATTTTACTGTCTTATCCGTCAATATCGCTGAGCCCTGTTAAAATTTCCATAAAATGAAAAATTCACAACACAAAAAACTATTTTCCGCAATAACTCCACCAAAGTTATATAATTCGAAATTGGCAGTTTTGGTAGCGGGTAGGTAGGAAGCACATACGTAACAGAGCAAAAAGGAGATAGATTTAACCCGGCAATATTGGTATCCAAGCAAACTCACTGACAAGAATATACAATACACAATAATCTTGACAGAAAATACTGAAATCTTGACGGCAAGAAATTGCATTCAAAACTTGCTCATTTACCAAAACCTTTAGGCAGATTAAAATGACTTAAAACGGGTCTCTCGTGAGATCTAACATAATTAAGCACCTATTCTGCATAAAGACTGATAATCTGGTACGTAAGTAAATCTAATGGAATGGGGGGGGGGAGCGTAAAAGAGCATGCAATTTTCTCTTCTGAAAATCTCTTCTGAAAATCATATATCCATGAATTAATAATAAAACCATTATCTCTTCAGTGAATAAAACCCTTATTTCAGAAAAAAAACTCAACTATGCATAAAGCATAATCTCTATTTTCAGTAAAGAACTGCAACTCATGTCTTGTATGATAGAGACAACACGAAAAAGAAACAACGTCTTTTATAATAATTCTTTATTTTTTATATTATATACAAGATGTCCGGTGGTAAAGTGCGCTAACTTCGGGAGGTGATTCTACATAATGGTAGAAGTAAAAAAAATGATTAACTTTTTTTGAAATTCCATTGTTTTTTTCCCATGCAAAAATATTTTTCCAAACAAACAATTCAACTTTATTACCTGAAAACTACCTTAAAACGATGGAATTAAAAAAAAGTCATTTATCTTTTTTACTTGTATTATCATGTAGAATCTCTTCCAGAAGTTAGCCCAATTTACCCCCGGACATCCTGTATAGTAGCGAGATAATGCATTGTGTTAATTACAGTCCATTGACTATTATTCCGCTATTCCAATATGGCACTAAGATCTTAAATGTAAAAAGCCATGATACAGAGGGGCAAAGACATAAAGAGGATAACATTTTCTTGGTCGATTTACACTTTGATTAGTACCAAGTGATAAGCGATTACTGATTAGTGTTAGGGTAAAACCAGGAGAGACACTACCATTTATTTTATTTTATTGCCAGTCTTCCAAGATTGGGTGGCATCTTTCTTGTTTTTACCCTAACACTAATCACTATTTAAAGCGTAAATTGGCCATACACAGTACACAATATGTATCTGTAATATGAGTTCTTCTTCAAAAGCCATAGAGGTAAATTTCACAAAACCGGCAGTAGTGGTTAGTACATACTGGTATTATTGAATAAATCGAAAGTTAAACAATAAGTAAATTAATATTGTATTTATGAGCACAAGAGTTCGGCATCACAATAAAAAAAATATATTTTTTACCTGAAGAAGTGAGGATACCTTGACCAACCCAAGGATGTAAAAATGTGTAGACGAAGGATTTCTCATTGTGTTTTGCTGATGCAAGAACAGCCTAAAAAAATGAAGAAAAACAATTATGCATAAAATAATGTTAGAGATGTTAGGTTAGGTTAGGATCGTCTCTTTTATTATTTTTAAATAGTATAAAATAAAATCGCTTTCCGCGTCTCTCTGTTTGTGCGCTTAGTTCATATAAACTACGCTCCAGATTTTGATAGGGTTTTCACTATCATTTAGGGTATTTCTTCCGGAAGGTAGAAAGTATATATATATAATACATGCATATTATATTTATGGAATGTAGAGAAAAGTCGATTTTTTGTAATAAAGTCATAGAAAAAATATTTTATGGCGCTTACATCGCTAACACTGGCTAAACCTTATGAGATACACCAAAATAATGTACTACGGAATTGTATATCTTAAAAAGGCCTGCAGAAAAGTCCGTAACGGTATATGTCTGCCTCCTAAGGATCCCTGCTGCTTTTCATGGAAAATATGCTAATGAGGCTTGGAATGAACAAGACTAATAACTATGCAGGAAGACAGATTTCCGCATAAATATTGGCGGCAATATTCCTAAGGGAAGACTAACTGTGGGCCACCCCAGGCAAAGTGGGAGAAAGCAACTCAAGAAGCTCTGCGAGGAGATACCAAGCCTGTAATGGATGGAGGCCGCTGACAGGAACGCCTGAAAGTGCCTTTTGAAGCGACAGGTCTCCAACCCGAATTGGACAAGGGGAAAAAGATAAGATGGGATAAGATAAAACTTTAGGGTAGGAAGTAGAAAACAGTAAAAACAAGGATCTAGATCAAATCTGACAAGCTTCCCGAACATCGTCATCCATAGGTCTAATTTAGATGAATCTGGTTCAAGGTCCCGTGGAAAGATCAGGAACTATTTTTTATTACATCCTATACATTGGTACAGAGATTTATTTTAAATATTCTCTTCACAAACAAGAGTAGAAGGTCAATGATTTTCACAAACTGGACCATCATTCTGTTTTGTACCGGTTAAAACCAATCACTTCAAAATAATGAAATGCTAAAAATAATCTACTATCTGTAAATATTTATGAAAAGAATGTCTGTGGGTTTGTTTTTTGACACAAATCTACAGTTTTATTCTGATATTAATGAAATTTTGGATTTGCAAACATGATCTTCAAAACAAGAGGGATTTCACTATCTACATGAGATTGATTTTGATGTACCACCTTTTCCCACCCCGAAGCAGAGTAAAGGCCGGGCAACGCTGGGTTCTTCAACTAGTGTTTGATAAACAATTTGTACCAAAGATTCTGTTTCTTACCTCTACATATTCAGCTTTACTTATATTAACTGTGGCAACTGGGCCAAACCAGAAGCGAAATATTGGTCCATGTTTCCTTACAAGATCCGAAAGGTTTTTGAATATAGCTGAAAAAATATAACAACGTTTATGATGAAATTACTTTTTTCTATGGGTAAAAACATTTGGCAACAAACACAAACCATTCCCAACTAACAAATAAGTCGAAAGGCACAAATACTTTTTGCATTTATTAATTTATTTACACTCTTTTTAGGAGCTTTTACATATGAATAGTAAAAATTACATACATATTAATACAGTACATGTTTATTATACGTAACTAAACTACCTCATTAAAAATGTTTTGTTTTTGTTAAGTGATAAATTAAAGTTGTCCACAGACTTAGTATAATTATTTGCCTCCGTAAGTTTTCTGGGAAATGAGGAATACATATGGTAGTTAGTCCCAGAATTACTGCACTTTTTTTTGATCATCACAATAATTTATTTAAGTCGTCTTGCCCTTTTAACGGAAAAATTATTTATTTGCTAGTTAGGGTTAAAAAATATATCAACAAAAGCATTGCATCAAAAACTTTGTATAATTTTAAAACAGTGCTTTCATATATTTAAAAAAATATATGCATGATGGCGCTTTCCCACCTGATCTATTTATTATATGAGAATCTGTAGAAAAAATGCCTGCCTGGTGTCCGCCACCTGGCAACACTCTCCTTTATACAGGGTGTCCGGAAACTCGTAGTACAAGCGGGGAAACTGGTGAATCTACATCACATTTGGAGTCGATTTTGTAGTATATTTTTTTTTATTTGAGCTTTCGTTATCGAGTAAATCGAGTTTGAAGTTGATTTTTTTTTTTTTTTTTTTTTTTAATCAAATTCTTATAAATTATTACTGAAGATCAAAGTACCCAACTAATTAAAACTATTTGAAAGTAAAACAAATGAAGAAACTCGGATTTGAAGCATTATTTTGAAATCACCCTTCATTTAACCCGGTGTAATCATAAAATATTTCTGCTCTGCAGGGTTAAAACATCTGTTATTCAACCCTAAACACCAGAAAAAACTTTAACCCTAAAATAGCCGAAAAATATTTTTTTTTGGTTTTTTTTTTTTTTTTTTGAAAATGCTCAAATCAAAAAACTTTATGTTTTTTTGGGTTCCCCATGTGGTGTAGATTCTCCAGTTTCCCGCTTGTACTACGAGTTTCCGGACACCGTGTATAAATAGATTTAAAAAAAAAAAAAAAAAACAATATTGATGGATTTAATAGAACTTTGAACTGTTTGTTACATATAGAAAAACAATAGTAAGTTTATGGTTGAAGTGATATGTAAAAAATCTAATTTAAATTTTTTTTTATTTACCGTTCTCGTCCCGAAATGCTTGCAGAGCATTACCGAAGATTGGGATCCCATCTGGTCCCGGTAAAAGGTTTATTTTGGACACCCATCTTCTCCATTGGACGATAAATTGGAAAATGTACATCCCAAGCACAGCCAGCAGTAAGGAGATGATCACCAAGATATATAAGTTCCATTTCTACATACATAAAAAGAGATTTCTTAATGAAATATATGAATGAAATCAAACACCTCATTTCCTTGTATTTATTATTTAATTTAATCACTTGGAATTATTCCCACAATTTCTGGAAGAATTAACAATCAGCAGAAACAATCCTGACGATTATTATTTCGTTATGAGTTCAGAATGAGTTAACACAGTTTTAAAAACTCCCTTTCACAAACCAATGACGGCTTTACGCATTTTGGTTCTTGTCTGAAGTGAGTGTTGTGTATTTCCTTTTCTAAAATAAACATTATATAATATCTACATAATAAAACGGTTAAACCAAGAAACATCATCCAATCAGCATAAAAAAATAATTAAACAACATAATTTCCTTTTCAACTGAACATGAAGTAAAGTTTTCAAATTTGGAACTGATGAGAAAATTGTTATCAAAAATTAAAAAAGAATATTTTATGTAAGTAGGTAGATTACTTTTGCAGGCCATTTTTAAAAGTAGAACTAAGCAAGTCATGTTAGGGCGGACGCAGAAGAGAATGTTTGCCTAAATATATCCACCAATGAAAAACTCTGAAAATCTATGAAATAAACTTATAAATTTTTTCATTGGTGTATAGTATAATAAGTAGGCTCCGAATGAGAATTTTACTGTCTATATATTAGCATATCTATGGTTTTTTAGGTCCAATTAGTTTCTATAGAGGTTGATTTATGATTGTTCCGTTGCGACAGTTGCAGGCGAAAAAATCTATTAAAATATATGGAGACTTTTTTGAATTTTGGAATAGTTTTCTAACTCAAAAAGACAAAAGACTCGTCTGCGGGCGCCCTTACATGCCGAGATTTTTCACACTAGTAGTAGGTACATAAGAATATTAATTAGGACTTGGGGGTACATTACACAGAGGGTTATAAGTATATCGATAAAATTAGTAAAACTGTTATAAATTCTAAAAAAATCACAAAAAAAATTTTAACTTTCAAAGAGTAATTTATGGTGGCACCTCAATTTACATTAAAACACTAAAAAAATCAATTATTCAAGGTAGGTATTTGCCAAAATATTAGCCCCAACAGAAAGTATATTCATTGTAGCACTTTCGTTTTAACACAAAACTAAGGATGGGTTGTTTCAAATAATTTGAACAATTCATCAAATTTCATTGTTGATTTTCAAGTTCTGTGAAGGTTATACATATTCAAGTTCTGTTATTATTTAGTTTTGTGAAACAACTAGCCAATAATGATATAATAACAGAACTTTAATAGAGAAATTGTTCAAATTCTCTTCAACAACCCACCTTAGTTTCCAAATAATATAGAATTAAGATAGTATTTAGTAGTTATTAAAAAAAGTAATAAACAAACCTCAGGTGTGGTCTTAATAACAATATCTTCCATAACTACGTAATAATGTCCAACTGATCTGGTTGATGTTGTGATGTGTCCATCATCACATGCTGACTGTGTAATTTAACAGTTGCATCCTCCTCAGAATTCCCTCACCAAAATCAATTCAAGGTTCCTATAATTTGTACGACATTGGAAGGATACTTTGTTTTAATTTTTTGTTCTTTAACAGTGAACCAATATTGTGAAACTAGTTATTTTTAAATAAACTAGTTTAGAAAAGCAGTTATTTTGAAGGGAACTAATTTAGAAAAGCAGTTATTTTAATAAAACTAGTTCATTCTTAAAGCTGGATTAAGAAACCAGATATTTTTTTAATAAACTAGTAAGTAACCAGTTTCATTAAAAAAATCCACAATTTTGAAATAATAAATTATTTTTATGAACCGAGGAATGGGGATACTTAAATTTTTTTTTTTTTTAAAAAGAAAGACAAACATTCCCGGGTTACGAATAACCTGACAATATTTGAAAATCTGCTGCTACCACCACAGTAAGCTGAAAATGTTGCTTGTGTTGTGATGAAGGACTTATTGAATTGAACATACTACGCCTGGGTGGGACCCAAACGCGATGTCAACTCGGCCACCGACCGGTCTAAGTATTCTGGAGATTCTTTGAATTCCGGGGCCACTTTGATACTTCCAATATGCATTGTTCGCACATAATTATTTTTGTGCAGGTCTCAGTAATAGGGTTTGCAAATCCCGCACCTTTTTCAAATCCTGTGGGATTTTTAAAAGGGTGTTAAATTAACGTAAAGTCAACATTTCATAATTTTTTTTTTTGTTAACTGGTAATATTATAAAAATACATCGAAAAGGAAACAATAAATCATTTTGGAAGACTTTGATAAAAAAAAGAATAAGAGATAAAATATCTATGGAGAGTCCTGTCACTCATACGTGACGTAACGAACATTTGTGCACTGCAGACCAGCAGGGGAAAACGCTCTCTCTGCTTCCTCACTACTTGGTGGGACTGTCATCAAGAATCTGTGAACTAATTGAACTCCCTCTGAGATCCCTCCATTCTTAAAAAGGGACATCTCTTTCTTCAAAACAGATTCTATTTCTTGAATTCATCTTTCCGTTGAGTTCATCTTTCTTTGTCAAAAAAAGCAATGGTCAAATTCACCATTGCTTATATATCGTTCGCCCTCAAAATAATTTCATCTTCGGTAGTTTTATCTATTGGCCCCATTAACAGTTTTTCTTATTACTTGCTTCCTGAAAGTAACTCGAGACAGCAATGAAAATTATAAGCAGGCATTGCCATCGTTCTTCAATTTCGCATGCAAATCAAAACAGCATGTGATTGGTATAAATTTGGTGTTTTTTTTAATTCTGCAAATCTACAAAATCAAATGTTGAAAACAGGATTGAAAAGATTGAATGGATTGAAAGCACCACTCACCGAGGTATTGATAACTTTAAAAAAAAATTATTGGGTGCCTAAATTCTTTTCCAGGAATTTATTTTTATCAGTGGAAGTTTTCAAGTGCTTAGGCTGCAAAACGTCAGTACTATATACAGGGTTTTCCAATAAGAGGTGTTATTTTGAATAGCCCGCTATTTCGGTAGATGTTACTTTTGAAGCTGTCATTTTTTGACATTTGACAAGTAGAAACTACTCTATTGCTAAAAATGGAACGATACACACTTCAACAACGCATTGAAATTATTAAAATTCACTTGAGTGAATCAAATGCAAATCATCTTGAGTGAAGAGGCCCATTTCCACCTCGGTGGCTACGTCAACAAGCAAAATTGTCGCATCTGGGGCTCGGAAAACCCAAGAGTTATTGTTGAGAAGCGTCTCTATCCTCAACGTGTGACTGTTTGGTGCGGTTTATGGTCCGGCGGAGTCATTGGACCTTACTTTTTCGAAAATGAGGCTGGAGCAACAGTTACGGTGAATGGATCGCTATCGAGAGATGATTAATGATTTTTTATGGCCGGAATTGGATGCCACACAAGCAACGAAACTATTGATCTTTTACGATTGAATATCAAAATAACACCTCTTATTGGAAAACCCTGTACATTGGTTGAGTGCATTGGATTATGTAATATTAATTAGTGATTAGTCGACTTTCGTTACTATGCTCACAATCAACAATTACGTTTGCCAACAAAATGACATAGATTAAAATCTGTTTAGATGTCGAGATGGCCGTCCTAGAATCCTGGGCCTCAGTAGACTTGGTGCAAAAGAGTACCAATAATAATAATAAATACATAATATCAATGCAATAAAAGAACAACTACATAAATGATTGGGTCATCATTTATTTATTTGAAATAAGTGAAAAAAAATTAGAGCAAATAAATATACAACATTGTTTTAAGACATAAGGTACATAATCCGATTGCACGAGATAATTAAATATTATAAAAAATACATTTGAGAATATGCATTAAATTTCATATTTAGTTTTCAGTTCTGCAAACTCTTGTATTGAACACTTATTGGTTTTCTGGCACCGTTGCAGAATTTCCAAAATATCTGTGAACAAAATATCAATATTAAAAAAAAATCAACCCGTAAAAGAGATTTTTACAACAATACATCTATTTTTAAATGTCTTTTAAATCTTAAAAATATATATATTTTGGTTTGACTGATGATTGAACCTTCCTACCCAGGAACTGGAGTTGACAACTCTATCAACCTCGCCAAATGCTGATTAGTTAGTACCGACATTGATTTTGTACATTAACTGCTGTAATGTCAGACGATTTCAGAGAAATGCATACATGTCCACATGTGTGTATGTGATGCCACCAAAAGTTGATAAAATGCATTGTTATCGACAACGAGTCTATCTGCTGATTTTCAGCTCGATCGGATGTCGGGAAGTTGGATAAATTCCGCTTCCAAGATTTGCAATCATATGAATTACCGAAATTACAAAAGTAAAATTCAATTTAATGTATTTAGTAAATACATTACAATCATATGAATTACCGAAATTACAAAAATAAAATTCAATTAGATGTATTTAGTAAATACATTACAATCATATGAATTACCGAAATTACAAAAGTAAAATTCAATTAGATGTATTTAGTAAATACATTACAATCATATGAATTACCGAAATTACAAAAGTAAAACTCAATTAGATGCATTTAGTAAATACATTTCTGAAAAGTTAAAAGTTCCGATTTAGTATGTTTCCCGTCTTTGAAATAACTCTTTTGAAACCCTGAAAAATCTTACAGCTATGCTTATATGTATATTGTTACTGAAGGAGGGTGGTCAGACAACCAAAATTGTTACTTTGAGCTCTACTTGGAAAACCAGTAAAAAAAACAGTAGTAATGAATATATTGTTCATGATCATTAAATTCCCTATCCCTATTATAATGTTAAAGATCATAATCAAAATCAAGTTGTATTCAGAAATTAATGTCACAGGGACAGCTAGTTTCCTCAAAGGAAATGATTCTACATCATATTCTAAGGACGGGTTATTTCTCAGAATTTGAACAATTCATCATATTTCATAGTTCATTTTCGGGTTCTGTAAAAGTCTTATTCAAGTTCTGTTATTGTATCATTATAGGCTAGTTGCTTGACAGAACGGAAATAATAACAGAACTTGAAAAAATCTTTCACAGAACTTGAAAATTAACTTTGAAGTTTAATTTATTGAAATTTTGTTGAAATTCTACGAAAAAACCCTTCATAAGGAAATTTAATATACAGGGTGTCCGGAAACTCGTAGTACAAGCGGGAAACTGGTGAATCTACATCACATTTGGAGTCGATTTTGTAGTATAATTTTTTTTTATTTAAGCTTTCGTTATCGAGTAAATCGAGTTTGAAGTTGATTTTTTTTTTTTTTTTTTTAATCAAATTCTTATAAATTATTACTGAAGATCAAAGTACCCAACTAATTAAAACTATTTGAAAGTAAAACAAATGAAGAAACTCGGATTTGAAGCATTATTTTGAAATCACCCTTCATTTAACCCGGTGTAATCATAAAATATTTCTGCTCTGCAGGGTTAAAACATCTGTTATTCAACCCTAAACACCAGAAAAAACTTTAACCCTAAAATAGCCGAAAAATATTTTTTTTTGGTTTTTTTTTTTTTTTGAAAATGCTCAAAAAAAAAAACTTTATGTTTTTTTGGGTTCCCCATGTGGTGTAGATTCTCCAGTTCCCCGCTTGTACTACGAGTTTCCGGACACCGTGTATATGTATTTGAACTTGTTGTCATTTACTTAGTTCTTCTAAACTATGCAGCGGATTTTGAGAGGATTTACATTATCATTTAGAGAATTTCTTTCGGAAGGTTTATATTTATATAATTCATGCATATTATATTTATAGAAAGTATAAATGTCGATGTTTTGTAATCAAATCGTAAAAAATATTTTCAGGTGCTTACATCGCTAACGCTGGCTAAACCTTATGAGATACCTCAAAATTATGTACTATGGAATTGTATATCTTAAAAAGGTCTACAGAAAAGTTTGCAATTACATTTATATGTCTGTCTCCTAAGGACAACCTCAGCAACGCCGGGTACACGTCAGCTAGTAATGATACAAAACAATGATAATAATTATTAGCAAGATAATTTCACCGAGACTTGTGAGTTATGCCATTTTACCTGTCCAATATCATACTGTCAAATTTGAGAGTCAATGATAATCTCAAATTTTAATCAACTATAATTTGTTCTAATATCCGTGTTGTCATAGTAAGGAAAAAAATTTACTCTTTTTTATTTATTTTCTGCACCCTCTTGACGGATCGTATGTTCAAAGCTGGTATCCACAAGGCTCGTGAAGAATAATAATGTAATATATAGAAAGGATCAGGATCATTACCGTTCTTGTCCTTTTTGGACAGGAACATGGTTAGGGCGCTGAATCTCTTAACAGCAGCCAGGTTTTGCAGGTAGGGGAGGGCGTTGGAGTTGGCCTGCACAAAATCCTCGCCGCTATGCAGGGTGGCCACCATCTCCGACAGGGTGTCGCTCTCCAGGAAGTTCTGGAAGATGGTCGGCAGCTGGTTGGGGGGAATCGCCTGGAACACAAACAAATTATTTATAGAGAAGTTCCTATAGCTAGACCGCAAGCAAAAGACATTGTGCAGACGCATGTATCTTGCCATGGGTAGAAAATGCGTGGTTTGTAAGTAGATCGTTAGCGTTTGTTGGTGGCTTGACATACATCACACTTGCTGCCAAAACCTCACCTCATTCTGGACAACACTAGGGAACGGTCTTTTGGTTGGGGTTGATCTATAGTACATAAGTAGGCTAACAATTATTAGAGCTACAAGAAGATAAATTTACATACATATTACCATAGAATGTACATCTTACAGTATTATTACGCTAACGTGTGCCATACACATTTGCTCCATATGCTAGCTACAAACAGAAGTGCTGCCATCTCTAATATTCAAAGTTAAATTACATGCTAGCAAATAAATAATTATGGTTTCTTACCCTGAGATATTTGCTTCTCTCCTTGTCTCTGCCCCTGAGCAGTCTCCACTGAGATATGAATTGCACTGAGGACTTAGGCACTTGCAGGGGAGTATTTGCAACTTCATCCAACTGCAGACTTTTTATATCGATGGACTCAATATTCTGTACACCATTAAGTACTTTGGTCTTCAGCTCATCTTTGGTCTTCAAAACATGTTGCGTAACAGCTTCTGCTGCAATACTAGTAACGTTTTTTGTGATATTGTTTTTATTTTGCTTTCCATTAATGATATTCTGGCTTTGTTCTTGGATTTCGCCGAGTCCGTTGGACAGTTTGGTGGGTGCTTTAATGATTTTGGATTCTTTTTCGACTAAATGAATACTGTCATCTGGACTGTGGATTAGGACTTGTTTCTGGAGAAGGTCGGCGGGTGTCTTGGGGGTGGCTTTGGGGTTAGAGACTCCTAGAGGAATCTCCATGACCGGGATTCTGACGAGAGGTTTCTGGAAAAAAAAAATTATTTGAATTACCTACAAAAAATGAAGGTTAATTTTGCATTAGGGAACGATGATGAAGCAGCTGTCACTAATCAGGTAAAATTAAGGTCATATTAAAAAATAAATGCATAAAATACATAAATATTATTCCATAATTGGTGTTACCAAATCTCATAGTCTCTACACATCTGTTCAACTGGTAGACTACAAAGATTTGCATTTCTACTGCTAGAGTGCCACTAATATGTTTTTTATGAAGTATTTCTTGGGACAGAAAGTCATATATGTGCTGAATTTATAATGAACACATGGGATTCATTTCAGACTCGCTCTTCTGCAGTATTAGTCGGAAAATTATAATTTACAAGTTTTTTATGGGAGTTTACTGCACAAACACTCGTGAGAAAACTGCCAGTGTCTGAAGGAGGTTTTCAACTGTTAGCTAATGATAAACTTAATTTTTATATCAAGTGTACTTATTTAAAATGAAAAATGTTTTGTATGTCGAATGCATTTGAAATTTCCAATTAGAATCAATTAAAAATTTTAAATAATGCAATGAATAAAAATTTCAAATATTTTTAAAATGCCAAATGAATTTGGAATGTCAAATGAAATTTATATGTCAAGTGAATTTGGAATATCAAACGAAATTGAAAAGTCAAATAAATATGAAATGTCAAATGAAATTTAATGTTAATTACATTTAAAAAATATTCATTTTACCTTTGATCTAAGATGTGGAGGAATCGCTACGGGTAGAACTTGTCCCGAGACATTGGTACTGGATGGTACGGTGGGAGATTTGCCCGTTTCATTAATCACAGCCATTTTAGTATCACCACCGGCAGTCTTGGGATTCAGCAAAAAATTTGCTGGCGCCTCTTCCGTGGAAGGAGTTGTGGCTGGAGAAGACTTGGAATTTGGCTAAAGAAACAACAGGTAAACAAATCAGTAAATATGAGAGAAAAAAATAAAAATCAATATAATGTACTTACAGAGGGTTCCCCAGAGGAAGGGACCCAAATACATATCACACTGAGCTGTTGCGTCATGATGATAATGACAAAAAACAGAAGTCGTAACCGAAGATATGAAGATATAAAGATATACCTACATACTCGTATTGAAAATATAAACTATAACTGTCTAATGAAAAATTTAAAATTAATAAAACTGTCCGACAAAAGATTGGTACCTGACATCATGTTTCTTTCTAAAATCATTCCCTTAATGACAGCCCCATATTATTGCAATTGATTTCATTTCATGTTCCTTTTATGTAGTCACACAAACTAAAAATATATTTCACTGCAACAATAATGTCAATACCAATTCGGTTATAAACTCCCACCCCGCAAGCGCAGCTTAGGTAACCAATATGCAGAAGTAGCAGATATTTTTAATACATAGCACAGAAAGAACATATAAAAAAACCTTTCACATATTTTTTAAAAATAATTATTAGTTTACATTTTGTTTCCTGTAGAATGATTGTTAATTGAAATCATAATTGTAGCGCGTTTACATTGTATAATTGTTTTGTAAAAAATATTTTATTCTGTATTTGAAAGTTACTTGTGACGTAAATAAATAATATTACCAAAAGTAGTAATGCATTCTAACGATTCTGGTGTACCAAATACAGTTTGACAATAAAATGAATAAACTAAACAAAATGGAACATCGTTTTCATTACTATAGTAACATTAAGTAAAGCCGATTTTTTAATAATATATATGATGTGAAAAATATACACCTGGAAGCATGTTTTTAAAAGTTACTTTTTTATATCTTTGAACAAAAATGGTGTTGCCATTTAAAGAAATTTAAACATTCTTTCCTTGTTGTTGCTGCTGGTTTCGTGTTATGCATAACATGCTCGTTAAATAAGTTACTTAGGTTAGGTGAGTTTAGATTAGGTTAGGTTTAGCCGAGGTACCCTAGTCTACATACCCCCTTGGTCCCCATACGTTGCGTGAGCGCCACCAACTGCTTCCTGACAGCCAGGTTGTTGGGCTCGATCTCCAGGACCTCGCGCAGGTCAGAGGCGGAGCTGCGCAGGGAGCCGAGGGCCTCGCGAGCGCAGCTGCGGCGCTGCAGGGCCTTCACGTATTTGGGATCCAGCGCTAGGGCCCTGGTGCAGTCCGCTTCCGCCGCGTGGAGACTGAAATTCAAGTTATGTACCAAATTAAGTTTTTCATTAATTTTCTGAAATACCTACAGATATATACATCCATAGAAAACAGAATCAAGAAAGATGGGCCATGACCAATTACTGGTATGAAACCACTATGTGTACATCATTATATTGACAGCCCTTCACTACAGACGTAAAATTCTTGTAAAGATTCAATCGAAGATGTAAGCTATAAATGCCAAAAATCTAAAATGAGGCTCTGCTTCCTTAATCTAAGTAGATTTTACTATTGATTTTCATGCTGTAATTTCTAATTTAGGCTGCAAATACACGGACTGCTACAAGCAGTCAATATCGACAGCTTCAAGCTGTGCCTGCATAGGGATATGCAGTTCCCAGAGATTAATAGTTTTTGAATGCATGGAATACTATACAATTCTGCTGTGTATTTTGCATTCACTGCTTGTGGCTATTGATATCTGCTGACTGCTTCAAGCAGTCCGTGTAGTGCCATCCGTATATTTGTTAAATACCATATAATATTGGTACCATATAAATTCTCAATTTGGAAGGCGGGAATGGGTACCGCCGCCCTGGGAACCATTTATTGGATGACCAACACCTCTGCCACAGGTCACCCCAAGTGGTTCGCTACGTTTGGTGACTTAGCAGGGGTGCCCGGGTTCATGAGTTAAGGTTTGCCCAGGTCTTGGTGGCGGGTGCGTCGGCCCAAATTCTGCGTGGCGGGCTGGTTGGGAGATGCTGGTTGAGGGAGACCCTTTACAACCGGTTACCGCTGTCCGGGCCGCTCGATAGTACAGGGGCCCGACCCTCAGGCTCACGACTAAGGGTGGGCTGCCCCATCAGCGAGTGAAAAAACCCCGCCACTGCTGTTGTGCCGGTTCGTGACCGGAGGGGAACCAGCAGCAGCGTTTGGGGCGCATTGGATGCCCTCTCCAGCCGGACTCTCCCAGCCTATCGCCTAGCACCGCAGTGAGTGGGCTGGAACCAAACGCTCATCACTCCTGGACAGCCTGAACCCCAGATTCCTACCCACCCCTCATACCTTTCCTTTCCAGACCTTTCCTTTCACCTCCTACCCTTACAAAAAAAAAACTTTAAATTCATGAACATACAACACAACTATTTTAACATCGTTACAGCGGCGAGTAGCAGGCGTCCCCGGTGCGGGCCAAAACTGTTGGTAAATTTTGCCAACATTCGCGGCCTGCACACAAATTTGAATTCCGTCCATCACCATCTTTTGTCCCAACGTCCCAACCTTCTTTTCCTATCCGAAACTCAGATAGCCGAGCCGCCAGACTCCTCCTATCTGGACTGCCCGGGCTTTACCCTCGCAAGCAAATTCCGACTCAAAGGAGGAGTCTGCCTCTATAGTCGAGCTGACGTCAACTGTGTACGACTATTGAGTCGGGAAAACTCCAGATTCGACGTAATGTGGGTGCGCGTCAATCTTGCCAGTACGGCAAGATTCTACGCATGTCTATACCGCTCACCGAACCATAGCGAATCAGACACTTCCGAACTCTTCAAACATTTGAGCGATACTATTGATGATCTCTTGCCCCGCTACCCTTCGGCCGAGTTTGTTGTTCTGGGGGACTTCAATGTTCATAACGAACCATGGTTGAAGTTCTCAGGCCCAACGGACTCGGCTGGCCGACAGGCGGAATCCTTTGCCATTTGCTACGGATTAGAGCAATTGGTTCAGGAGCCTACAAGTGTTCCTGATGTCCAGACTCACCGCTCCAATCTGTTAGACCTATTCTTAACTACTGTGCCACACGGTTATAAGATTGACGTCACAGCGCCTCTGGGATCATCTGACCACTGCCTAGTGACGACATCAATCCCCGTTAGCCTCAGACCAACCAATGAGAGGCTGAGGAGAAAAGTGTGGCACTATAGGTCAGCAGATTGGTTCGGTATGCGGGCCCATTTCAACGCTTTTCCGTGGTCAGCTGTTTGTTTACGGACTTCGGACCCTTCAAGATGTGCCCAGGAGATTGGTGAAGTCATCAAATCGGCGATGGATGGCTTCATACAATCGACTACTAAAGAAACTGGTGTGGGCTCAAAGCCGTGGTTCAGTCGACAATGCTCCGAAGCAGTTCGACGAAAAAACGCGGCTTACCGAGCCTACAACACATCTCGAACGCCCGAAAGCAGATCAGCATACAACAAATCGGCAAAGGAATGCAAGAGAATCATTAATAGGTCAAAATTCGAACACGACCTGCAGATCAGCAAAAAGCTGACTGCCTGCCCGCATGGCAGCAGAGCATTCTGGTCGCTTGCGGGCTCAATAGGTCGAAATTTTTGCAAACCCAGTTTGCCACCTCTTACCAGACATGACGGCTCACTAGCAAACACCGCCACCGAAAAGGCTAACTTATTAGGGAAAATGTTTGCGGAAAACTCGACCCTCGACGACGGAGGTGCTGATCCGCCGTCGGTTCCTCACTGCGGCTTCTATATGAAAAAGCTGAGGATCCGGCATCGGGATGTACTCCACGTCATACGGGGGCTCGATGTTAACAAAGCTAGTGGACCTGATGGAATACCTGCCCTGGTATTGCAGAGGTGTGCTGCGGAAATAGTTCCAGTTTTGACAAAGCTCTTCAAAATGTCCCTGAAGTGTGGCACTGTGCCCTCTGGTTGGAAAAAAGCGGTAATTCACCCTATTCCCAAGAAAGGTGACCGCTCCAACCCGGCCAACTACCGCCCCATAGCGATCACATCAGTTTTGTCCAAAGTGATGGAACGTGTGATCAACGACAAACCGCTCACATACCTCGAGAAGAACAAAATTATCAACGACCGTCAATACGGATTCCGGCGGAACCGCTCGTGCGGTGATCTTCTCGCGTATGTGACGCATGTTTGGGGGCGGTGCCTGGAACGTCACGGTGAGACCCAAACGGTCGCACTAGACATATCCAAGGCCTTTGACCGGGTCTGGCACCGAGGACTTGTCAACAAATTGCATTCTTACGGACTTCCCGCATCCCTGTGTACGTGGATTGCTGACTTTTTAAGGGATAGGTCGATTCAGGTGGTTGCTGACGGTTTCACCTCTTCCTCGCACTCCATAAATGCTGGCGTCCCACAGGGATCGGTTCTGTCTCCGACTTTGTTTTTGTTGCACATCAATGACCTTTTGACATGTGCACCGATTCATTGTTACGCGGATGACAGTACAGTTCATGATAGCTTTTTGTTTGACAAGCCCCCAAAGGGCACACAAACTCCAACGGCTCGGAGGGCTTTGAAGCAGAGAATGGACGGTTATCTCGAGAGTATTTCCTCCTGGGGTAAAAGAAATCTCGTTGAATTTAATGTTTCAAAGACCCAATCATGTCTGATTACGTCTAAAAGGGATCCAAATGATAATCTAGTCTCCTTCAACGGAAGCAATCTTCCGAACAGGCCTTCCATTGATATGCTTGGTATAACTATAAGTGACCAGCTCAGGTACGGGGGCTCCATCGAAGCCAGAGTAAAGTTGGCCTCTCAGAAGCTGGGCGTACTGTACAGGGCCCGCAGATACTTTAATAATACACAACTGCTGACCCTGTACAAATCGCAAGTGCGCCCTACTGTCGAATTTGGCAGCCATCTCTGGTCCGGAGCCCCTAAATACCTGAAAAAAACCCTAGACTGTGTGCAAAAACGGGCGGTCCGTTTGATAGATTCCCCAATCTTAACAAACGGACTGCAATCTTTAGAGCACAGGCGTCAGGTAGGTATGCTGTCCTTGTTCTATCGGTATTACAATGGAAGATGCTGTTGTCAATGAGGCAATGTCATTGATCCCTTCGGCACCGGTGCGTAGTCGGGATACACGCCAAACGCGCGCCCAACATTTGTACACAGTTGACACTTGTCACATGAGAACGGGTCGCTTCTACGATTCGTTCTTAAGTTCAACAGCTCGGCTGTGGAACGAACTGCTGGCCTCTGTGTTTCCTCCCTCCTACAACATGGGACTCTTCAAGACCCATGTTCACTCCTTCCTCTCCACAAAAAGACCCTCCACACAGCATCCCCAAAGATGACATAGGCCCTGAGGGAAATTATTTTCTTCAGGGCCTCCTGTGTGGAGTAAATATAAAAAAATAAAAAATAAAAATAAAATAAACATCTTAATGTTACATTTTCACATAAGAAAGCCGAATGAATTAAGATTGAAATAAGAAGAAAAATTGTTAAAAACACAATATTAGTGGATAGCAAAAAAAATAATTTGAAACATTACTTTTATCATACAGATATTGAAAACTTACTTTTCTTTTTTAAGATAGCATAATCCTCGATTGGCAAAGTAAATCGCATCAGACTTGTTAAGCGCTATCGCTCGAGAGTAGCACGCGATCGCATCGTCCCATTTCTGCAGTTTTACAAATGTGTTGCCCTGTGAAAAATTAAATCAAAAGACAAATAAGTACCTTTTTTAGGAAGAATTGCCTAGCACTCTGAATGGAACCAAAAACAAAATATGTTATGAACATAAGTATATAATGTAATAAAGTTAGCAGGACCACAGAAGTCAAAGCATGTTTCATTTCGTGTGAGGTGTGTGATGCAGAGAGGGACTATGGTTTCATTATGGTTTGGCTCTTCATGAACAAACACGAAGCCACTAGTATGCTGGCCGGCTGTGGCGGTAACGTGTAAACCAAACTTTCCAGTGTTGTTCTTACTATTTCTCAGTATCCAAACCAACTTTTTATTCAGTTATTTGAATATGATGATTCGTTGACGGTCAGCAGTAGACTAAACTAGTGAGTAAGTAAACGCAAGAAACATACAATATATCCATCGGGGATAGCCAAACTAATGAAATGTAAGATCGGGGGGGGGTAAATCTGTATTTTTTGCATTAGCTAACGCAGTAATGTATGTACGTAACAGACTCACCACCAGAGTTCATATATACACCATGTTAGCTAACGCAAAAAATACAGACTCACCTCCCTGTATAATGAATAATAAGAACCGATGATTGTCACTTTACCAACCTTTTCTTTTTCCTCCTGCGCTTCTTCTTTTAGTTTCTCTAGTTTTTGTTCAGTGCTCATTTTACCGTCGTAAGAAGTTGGTGCTATATCCTCCTCATCTACCAGCTCACAAGCTTTCTCCTAGAAACCATAGATAAATTAAGTCAAAATAATGACATAAATGAAATTGGTTTCTACGCCTATATATATACTGTAACATGTGGGAATAATGTTTTTAATAAAAATAGCTATTTTACAATGTTTATCTCTTAATGTTAATAACAAATTAATGATCCAGAATTATTTTTTAGGGATACTACAACATGACAACATTCATTTATAGATAAGAAAATATTGTTTTGATAAATAATAAAACTAGGCAAACAGAAAACTAGTTTGTCGGCTTTGGCAAATAAGAAATCATCTTCACTAAATTGCAGAGTTTTTGCTAACCAGTTTACAAATTAACGATGTATCTACATTATTTTTAGAATTTGACACATTTCCTTGTGTTTGGGTACAACATAACCTCACTTCCTAACAATGGTTCGTCGAATGGTCTTGTATGGAAATTAAACAATTCGAAAGTAATGTAATACTGTCTCTGTAATGTGGAAAATATTATTGGATGTGTTCTAATGTCTTATGATACTAACCGCGTCGAATTTATCCCAGGCTGAATAATCAAATCCAGTTAGTTTTTTCTCCTGTTTAGGCTTTGAATGGACAGGTTTACTTTTCTTTGTTTTGCTTCTCACTGGAGGAAGTTCCTATAATGCCGAACAAATTATTACTACCAAACATTACACTTCAAAGATTATGATACGAGCACTGATGCGAATCAACTATCACGAACAATGGTTCATATAAATGTCAGTTTTTAAGCTTAAATAATTATTCAAAATATGCACTTATGTAAGGAGCGATCGACTTTGTTATAAAAATACTTTTCAGTTATAAATATGTGGTATAATTTGACGACCTGCTCAATCGGTTCACCAGTGAGCTCTGATTCTTTTCTCTTCATGTCCTTCTCCCAACTGCTCAAGTCGTTCATGTACGAGTGAAGATCTTGAGCATTGTCCCTGATCTGTTTTTGTAACAGTACGGCCTTCTCCATTGTAGAAATCGGGAATCGAAAGCAGACAAAGAAAATAATATTATTTGGATAGCTAAGGAGAAAAATTCATCGGATTACGGATTGTCAAACAATTTTACGTTGTCATTGCCAACCAGTGTTGTCAGAGCAATCAGTAAAATAAATAATAAATTCTTGTTTGCAATTTTTGTGAGTACTTACCTAAACCAATGTCACGAGATATTTTGAAAAACAATAATCATTATACAAAAATTATGATGCATAATTTGAGATTTTCTCTGCCAATAGAAGTATCGTATTTATTTTTTGGGGTATTATACCGTATTGCGCTTCTTCTTTCTAGAGCCAACCATAAATAAACCACTCACGAGCCAACGTTCCGGACAACGTTACAGCACGTTAAAGTATTCAATACATCTGCTCTGATGAGTCACTGTAATGCTGTTCAAAACGATGGCTTAATGAGAAGGAAGCACAACACGTACACAAATTCGTATTCACTCCATACTTGGACAACACCTTACACAGCTTTTTCCTGTCGACTTGGTCGTATGCTTTTTGTAGATCTACAAAGGCACAGAATTTTTTTTGTATTTTTGCCAAAAACTTCTCAGTATACGCAATGAGAAGATCTGGTCCATGCACCCCCTTCCACTCATAAAAGCACCTTGCAAATTCCATATTTAATCCTTTGTTTCCTTTCTTACCCTTTCAATCAAAATTCTACCACACAGCTTTCCAACTGAGCTTAGCAGGCAATAGCCCTATTTATTTATTTATTTATTATTTTATTTACGCCCTAATGGGCTTTTACATGAAAATATACATTTACATTGATTACAATAATTGAACATAAGAAGATAAATGGAGTTAATTGTAAGTATAATTCCCACATTCCATATGTGACCTTTTACCCTTACATATTTACCTTTATATTTTAAAAAATAAAAAAAAATCCCTTAAATAATTTCGCCAAGTATAAAAATAACAGGTACGAATATTAAATTTCTAGAAATAATCCAAAACATATATTGTTTGAATAAGGAAATTAATAATCATATTTGTTAAACAGACACGCAGGGCCGGTCCTGTGCAGTCTACTCCGGGCGCAGACTTGCCAAGGCTCCAAGGAATCAAGGAGCCAAGGCCCTGATAATATCTAACACATAACCCAGCGCCCTTGCGGTTTTTAATAGCACCAGGTATGGCACCAGGCGCCGATTGACTCACGGCCGTCCCTGCAGACACGACCAGTCATTTCAACAGTTCATTGTATAACGTAATATAATTATATATTCTGAGTTGGATACGAGCTTCCTCGCTGAAATACACAGTAAATAACTTTACACGTTCCACTAAGTGTGTAATGGTTTTTTCATTTTAAATAAATTGGTAAGTTCAATGAATAAATAAATACATTAAAAAATGTGATACAAAATAAACATATTTCTGACAACAATATTAATAAACGCCAAATAAAATATCATTGGTGTTGCCATATGTAGTTTTGAAGCTGTAGGTACTTTTAACACTCCTCTACTTATCCACATAATTAGTACCAAAATCCAATTTTCGCGCCTAGAAGAGAAAAAATTATCACCTACTAGGTAAGTAGGTACTTATAAAAAAATATATTAGTATCCTTCCACTTTACCAGCGATCGTAAGTTTCTCCAGGCTTGTGTCCACGATTTGTCAAGCAGCGTATCCAAAAGCAAAGTATCTTAAAATACGCTGTAGGTAGACAATAGTTGATGACCTAAACATAGTTAAAACCATTTCAAACTGCGCAACGTATCGCTCCTAGTTGTCTTTCACCAAGTCAAAACGTACCTAGCTCATGTTCTGGAAGGAGATACTTGTTGCTTCAGTAAATTATGCAAAAGAATAATCGGTGTGCCTCTGAGTCTAGGTAACTCGGGTTCAATGAACTCTAGAACTGGGATTTGCTTTGATTTTCAAAATTGATATCGATCGTGGCAACGATTCAGATAAGCAATAAAATAGGTACCAACCAACAGTATTTATTTTTATTAATAATTCCATACATATTTGAAGTGTGTATTTCTTTTCTTTAATTTTTGACAGATGTCGTAATTTTTCAAGTTTACTAACGGCACCCCCATCTTTATTTTTAGCACTAAACCCTGTTAAACCCAGTGAAAGAGGTCCGAAAACAAGTCTATTTAACTGTAATTTCATTTTCTACAGCACGGCCCGTATTAATAAATATGGCGGTGCTGACGGTGTTCATTCTTAACATGGACCTAGAAGCCCTCATGATTCTGAAAGAAAATATGTTATATTCTTTTGAGATGCGACGATCCTTAGGAATTTTCTTTGAATATTTATTAAAAATTTACTTTCACCTTCACAAAACCTACATAATTATAATATCCCGTGACTTTTGACAGAACTTGTGCTATTGTGAGCTTGTGCTATTATATATACCTATCTGTATTCTATAAAAATATTAAATAAATATTAAAATCATATTTTTTCCCTTTCCGGAACCCATGATCTTTTGGTCCGTAGGTGGTCCGTAGCCAATGAGCTTACCGCTCTGTCGAGGAGACAAGCATCACGACACACAGGAAAAACTTCAATAATGTTTACATATATATATACATTTCCGTTTGTTTAAGTCATCTGTGTATGTACATATGATTGTATTCAATAGTTTATATTTCTTACAAAGATAATAAATAATTTAATATGGTTGCTACGCCAAATCAGTCAATTAAGGTTTTATTATGGCTGTGAGAAAATAAAGTTGTGATGCAATTATTTTCATAACCTCACTATTTCTTATTATTGAAATGTTAAAATTTATAATTATATTATTGTATTGCGATTTCACAAACAGCTTTCCAAGGTAGGTAGGTATTGTTTAGCAGTTTTGTGGAAAATTTTAAAATGTAAACTATTAATTTTCTTGTATTTTACACTAGTTCGTTTTATTTGTGCGAAACAAATTGGACCTAAACAACCATAGATAATTCAATATATAGACAGTAACTTTCTCATTCGGAGCCTACTTATTATACTCGTACTATACACCAATGAAAAAACCAAACTCTGATAGACTTTCCGAGTTTTTCAGTGGTGGATATAGTTAGGCAATCATATGACGTCACAATATTTCGGTTCCAATTTTCGATTGGAATTATACTCCCCTGGCATAACCCATGCATAACTAAGGAATAATAAATATACCTAGGAAGAAACGTCGATTGGTAGGTATAATAAAAAATATCTGAGAAAATAAATCATAAAAAGCAGTCGCATAGTCACGGCAATTATTTTTACTCAGATGTATATGCAATAACAGAGCAATAAAATTAGTATTTTTATAGCAAGGAAAACAACATAAATAGCTGGGACCAGTAGGACTATATTATGGTACGTATACATTTGCGAACCGAAATGTTCCGAGCCACGAATTTCGAGAAAGGAACGAAGCAACTGCAAGCGGCGTTTCGCCCCATTTGCGGTTACTTCGTTCCTTTCCCATAAGTTGAGGGTCTGTTCGTTAACACAGCTTGCGTGTGTATACGTAGCATTACATATCCCTACCTCAATATTAGAAAATATTGTTATTTATTACGGCAGATGGAATTGGTAAAGGGGAATTAATGATGGGTTGTTCCATAAGTTCTACGTAGGTCTCCTTTTGACGGCCTCCGTGGTCGAGAGGTAAGACTCTCGACCAGCAATCCGAAGGTCGCGGGTTATTGTACAATTCAAAATAATATATAGTATACTTGCGACACGTTCCGCAGTAGAAGATTCTCCCAGTATCCCCTTGTAAGACCACCATTCAGAATTGAAACGTTGCTTGAAACGGCTTTAGCCATGTTTGGTGATCAGATCTGAATATCCAGTTACTCCCCCACCTTCCTCTACCCATCTCCTTCCCTCACAATTGGGAATGCCATAGCCTCACTAGCTCCAGACGGTTGGGATCAGTTGGGACTCTTGTAAATTGGTAAATTAAGGCTCTAGTAAACGAGACACTTTTTACGGCAATTTCTTGCGGCATTGTATTGCCATCTTCTGCTTTTACAGTTGGAAGAAGAAGACGGACAAGACGGTCATACATTGCCGGCAAGAAAATGCTGTAAAAATTTCTCGTTTACTAGAACCCTTTTGATTTCAACGCAACGCCAACTGTGCTGTAGGGAATACTATTTGACGTATGTACCTAATCTAAATATGCCATGTTACTAATAATATTTATCACAGTTTTATGGAATGTTTCAATTTGTAAAGCGAAGGCAAAATTCCTACATATGAATAATAACTAATGTAATGAATGTACAGGTGTTCCAATAAGAGGTGTTATTTTGAATAGCCCGCTATTTCGGTAGATGTTACTTTTGAAGCTGTCATTTTTTGACATTTCACAAGTAGAAACTAGGCCCTTAATAAAAATGGAACAATACACGCTTCAACAACGCATTGAAATTATTAAAATTCACTTGAGTGAATCAAATGCAAATCATCTTGAGTGATGAGGCCCATTTCTCAACGTGTGACTGTTTGGCGCGGTTTATGGCCCGGTGGAGTCATTGGACCTTACTTTTTCGAAAATGATACAGGAGCAACAGTTACGGTGAATGGATCGCTATTGAGAGATGATTTATGATTTTTTATGGCCGGAATTGGATGGTATTGATCTGGACAACGTTTACTTTCAACAATACGGCGCTACGTGAGCAGAGATGTGCTTTATTTCAAATAAATCCATTTCAAATGGAAATGCAAAATGCAAAATGGGTATTTTCCATTTTGCATTTTAAATGCTTTTCTAAAAACCAATTTGCATTTTGCATTTTAAATGCTTTTCTCAATGCATTTTCCATTTTAAATGCTTTATTGCAACATTCTTCATACTATCTCAACTCATCTTTTTTTCATAAGCCCCAAATATCAGTCGGTCCTCAACCTAGCTATGAGAGATAATTTACATTTGTCAAGTTGCTCCCTGGTAGGAGCCCTGGCAATTGAGTGATACCATTACAAAAAAATACTGATTCAAATACTAAACAAGGGGCCATGACGCTGTAATATTAAATGTAAGATAGCAGTTTCTATGTTTTTACATTGGCAACAATAGTCCCGCGCAATTTTTTTGTGGTTTCATAATCTGTAGTCGTAGTGTTTTTGGATTTACCATCATGTAATATGTTTGTTCTACATTGATGTCCATTATTAAATGACAAAACTGTTTAAAAATTCTATAATTATTTTAATTGTTTAACCTGAGAAACCATTTTGCATTTTCAATGCATTTTGAAAATAGGTATTTTGCATTTGAAATGCTTTTCTAAAAACCATTTTGCATTTTACATTTTCAAATGGAAAAATTTTGACCCATTTCCATTTTGCATTTCAAATGGTTTTGGGTACCCATTTTGCACATCTCTGTACGTGAGACACAAGCAACGAAACCTTGATCTTTTACGATTGAATATCAAAATAACACCTCTTATTAGAAAACCCTGTAGTTTGTCAACAAAATCTGGTAAATAAAATGGAATATATTTTTTTCATTACTGTGGCAACACAGAGTAACGCCGATTTTAGAACAATTTTTTTCGTATTTTTTTTGTTGTTATTATGCAAGTTCGAGCTTGTTTTAGTCTTATTTTGATCCTATATCTCTGTAAATAGCTTATTCAATATATATGTGGATAAATTTCATAAATACAAAAAAAAAACTTTTTATGCCATTGTTATCTTGTGTTAAAATATAACAAAAGTGAATATTAAATTTCTTTAGAATTTGATTTAGAATTGTAGAATAATTTTCTCTCGCGAATTAGAACTGCTTTCTGAACACAGTTTATTATTGATGTGAAGTATTCACTTGAACCCATGGAGGAATACTATTATAATATTATTATTCTTCCATGCTTGAACCCTTTTATTTTCTTAGACCCGGTTGTTTCGCATAAATTCATGTGTGACAAAGTCATCAATTGGCCATTCAGCGCCATTTTGTTTTTCGACAATTGAAAATTTCCCGTTAAATGGCGGTTTCAGCTTTTGAACAAATTGTGATCAGCAGAAGATGACAACTATAATGTTGTTAAGCTTGTCAGCTTGTTACAATTTTATAGAAAGCTGAAACGCACATAGAATCAGAGTTTAACAGAGACGTTTCGATTAAACAAAAACAAATGAAAATACATATTACAAAATCACTGGGAAACCGTAAAATGTAAACTAATTTATTTTGACATTTTTCCTAAATTCAGAATTTCCTAGTGGAGGAAATGCTTAA
This sequence comes from Hesperophylax consimilis, assembly GCF_061612785.1. Lineage (NCBI taxonomy): Eukaryota > Metazoa > Arthropoda > Insecta > Trichoptera > Limnephilidae > Hesperophylax > Hesperophylax consimilis. Next base: position 21,984,568 of record NC_142848.1, on the reverse strand, counting down.
TTGTATGACATTTGTATTTAAATTCGTTTGCTGACTAACTCACATTATAAATTTGCAGTATTTTGAATAAATGAGAGACTATTACATTGTAATTTAATTTATTTGGTGATGTTAAAACACATTATATTATTTATAGTACCTAGGTATAAATACCTAAAACTTGGCCTCCACCAAGGAAATACCTATTTCCCACTCACCCATCGTTTCCAAATTATAAGTAATTATGCAACTAATAAGACCACTGGAGTTTATTAATGCATTGTACCTGTATCGTTTTAGCAGGAATCTAACCCACGACCTCCGTAAGCCAAAACGATTATTACCACAAAATTGAAGCTGTCTTATTTTTCCCAAGGGTGCACGGCGGGTGCAAGTTTCATGTGAAACATTCACCTGAAATACTGTTATCGTGTGACTCTCTCGTTTTCAAAGTGAATTCAGGCACGCGAGTGGGAGTGCAAAAAGCGCCTCAGCTGTGGCCAATAACAAAACCAAACCGCATTTCCTCTCACTGCCGCGGTAGCATTGACTGAATACGAACGCTTTACCCAGCACGCGACCTCTACTCTCTAAAAACACAATCAAATCGGAGAATAAAATCACTTTTTACTACAAAGTGTGCGCCGGTTCCTACGCAACACAAAGAATCAAACAATTTGCGGTTATCAATCAGTAGTATAATAGTTCCTACCCAAATCAAACAAAAAGTATTACAACACAGTGTTATGAAGTGAAATTCAAAGTGTTTAAATTAATTTTAAATATTATTAAATTGTGCGGGAAGCTACAGCAATAAAAACAGTAATGGATTCCGGTTAGAATCTTCGTATTATTCAAGTACTTGCGTATTGTTTGAGGCTGAGGAAAGTTTAGATTTTCCATGGGCCTGGCAACCCCGAGGGAGAGGTGAGGGGTTGCGATGCGTGCGCAAGGGTGGTGCGCATTCGCCGCAGTTCTCCAACTTGTGGCGGGATGTTTGTCGGATCTGCCAAATGTGAAGGTAGGTTATTTTATTATTTAATAAACATTAATTTCTATGTCTGTAACTCTGGCTCGATTAACTCTAGAACTTTTGCTTTGGATTTAAGTAAGCATCCTCATTTAAAAAAATTGGAAGTGTTTTTTTAAGAAGGGTGATTAAGTACCTACCTGTTATATGATACTTTTAACAAAAAATAATTTTAATAAGTTAAGAGTTAAGAGTTCTGCGCTAGTATTATAATATTAGATAATTTATGTGATTGGAAAAGCCGTTTTCTCTCCATTATTAAACAGTTTAAATAATTGGCAATGTATCGTAAAGAGTTTTAAAATCAAAATAAACACAAAGAGAATTTGAAATATTCGAAAAACACATGAAACATGTCTAAGGCCCCTGTGATTTACCCAAAGGTTTGCGGTGCATAGGCAGTAAAGTTATCCTATTGATTGAAATTGGTGCCTGTTAGATACCTCCAATTGTTTTAATTAACGTATTATTTGCTCTCTGAGGGTTCATTTTACTGACGTATTAATGAAATGCACATGAGAAAAATATTTTGTGTAAATGTTCTTACTAAGTAAGATATTTTCATAACCTTTAAAGAAATGCGAATGTTCGTAGGTACCTACAATCATTTCGTAAACTTTTAACTAAAAACACTTTCTTGAACATTTAAGAAAAAATTTGTTTAGACATTCATTTCGTTAACGATTATAATTTCAATAATAATTGTGTAAATAATCATTTTATGGAGGAGGGTTATCTAAGAAAAGTCAGTAATAACCTTTGAAACCAAACCATATTTTTTGAAAAACTATGAGAAATCCCTGTGCTTTTCTGCAAAAAATAAAATACCTAGTTTTATTTTTATTTCTACATTTTCATGTCCCTTCCACACAAGGAAACATATTGTAAGTACGCACTACGAAATATTTAATATCTGTAAATTGTTTCGTCATTGTAACCAATTTACTGTTTTATTTACATAATTAAAAAAAAAAACTATTACCATTTACCTTCTTAGTTAATTGAAAAGTAGAGGTGTTTGAATGCATACTTTAAACAGATATTGTGGTTTGTTGTTATTTATTAAACACCCTTCAAACATATTTTAAATTACCTACTTAATTTAATTATTATATAAAATATTTATAAATCAAACATCGTTGTGTTACAACAATTATATGAATAAATTCAATATATGAACTTCACTCGCCATAAGCCATAACACTGGAACGTCTATAGCATAACGGGTATAAATAATACCTAGAAAACGTTTTTACTATACACAATTTATTGCATGAAATAAATTTTAAATGAAATATATTTTTTTTATAGTAAAATTTTCATAAACAGTTTTTGGTAAACCAATATATTACAGATATAGAACAAATTTAATAAAGGTACAGTTATGAGAAATTGTAAAAATAGCATTCATAAACAAGTTTAGTAGTATAAAAAATAACAATAGTAGAAGTAACTACTTGCATAACATGTGTACATGAGATTGTTTCGCGGTAATGCAACAGATTTTAAAGCCTAAGGTGTATGAACTAACGCAACAAATCTGCCTCAAATACCATCTTGATATTTTGGACATTTGAGCTTTGTCCGTTAACCACTGATTCTCAGCCTCTCAAATTTCAAACTTTGGTCACATCAAATTTATTCAAAAATGTGTTCTATTTAGCCCAATAGCCTCCACTCCGTCTCACTTACACTCACCTGACATCGTAGATCTCCATCCCATTTGAATTTCGTGAACACAGTTTTGTATTGGAAATGTAAGTCTCGATTAGACAAATATTTGGATCACGAAACACGGAGTTCTTGTGTTATTCTTTCATCTATTTGTATAAAGAAAAGTGTCTATGGCGGTCGGGAGGGGTGCATTTTATTTTTATACAAATCTAGTTTTATTCCAAGATAGGTGAAATTTTGCGTATTTGACCTTCAAAAGAAGAGGAAGATGATTGATTGTCCACACGATATTTCGGTAAACAATCTTATCCCCTTTTTCAAACCCTAAGTCGAATTTTGAGTCTTTTTGCTGACATAAATTCGGCTATGTTGATGCGATTTCGAAAAAGCACCACCATCCCCTTATCACACCGTTTAAAGCAGAATTTTGATAATTCTTGATGAAATTTTACACACTTGAAGTTCAAAAAAGATGAAAATTACTGTCTATCGCTTTAACGATCGAGTCAAACGTTCAGACAACAGGGCCCAAATTCCAACCGTTTTGTTGTTCTGTAAAGATTAAGTAAGTCATCTAATTATGAATTTTACGGCAAAATTAGGTACGATTTTAATTGTCTCTGAAAACGGTAAAAGTCCCGCGTTGGATAATAATATGCAAATTATCTGTTAGAACTTTTCCAAGAGAAAGAACCCATCGCGCCGTGGCGAGATTAAGTACCAATCAACTACTGTGTACCAACTAACTACCAACCACCGCTGTACACTTTGATGGAAACATTAACATGCTAAATAACTAATAGGTTGTATGCGTCTGATATCTTCCCAGACCTGAACTTTCTCTACAGGTGTGCGTTTTGTAAACAATTAATTTCACTTCCCATTTGATCTTATCTTGGTAGGTAAGAACTAGATTTTATCTATGGAACGTTCTCTATTTTTCATTATCCATAGGTTTTAGTTACAAATCGACTCCGCAGAATTGCTAAAAGAAGTGTTGACTATTTTTTCGAAATCATAGATTTTTAGTATTCATTAAAATAACAAGTTAATTATATGTCGATCTGTAATACGCTTCACTGGTGAACTGACCCGAACGAGAAATTTTCCGGTAGGCCGGTCCGATGTAACCGTAATATTTAGGGTATTTTTAACCGAAAATCTTTAATCACATTAATGTATTATATTTAGATGTGACATGAAGCGAAAAAATAGGTTCCACTTTTTGACCTCCAACTATACCTAATGAACATATACCTAGTTTTAAAAATATATTAATGATAATTTTTTAGTAAGGAATTATTATTTACTCCCAGTGACTTGGGTATTGTATTTCACAATTTACAATACTATATCCGTGTAGTATATGCTTAAATTCAATAAGAGTGAATACTCGTAGTTTTGTGAACAGTAGACCTCGTGTTCAAAAAGTATTTTTCTATCTTCTCTTACATCTAAACAATCTCCTCTGAAATCATGGTTTGTTATAAAAAGGTACTTAAATGCTTACCTACTTAATTATAAATATATGATGAGTGTAAAACTTTTCTGTTTTAAATAATAGATTATGCAATTTTTCAAAATAAACGCCACCACTCCACTCACAAACTTTCTTCAGTCCAGTAGGTACAGTAATATGTCTCGATAATTCCGATTTGGCTCTTAGTAGGTACCACGATCATGCAAAATCTAGCCGGATATAAAGGTAGTATCTAACACGGCCACCATCTTGAACCGGAAATATAACGCAACAAACAGACATATGAAATGCCAAACGGTCGAGATAAAACAGGACTTCGCAGCTCTCAGTCAATAATGTGGTTTTGATAAAAAGGATCACTAGCCAACTTAAATGCCATGATTTTTTTATTGTCGTTTTCGTGACAGAATACTTTTTAGGTTTGAGTTTACCTAGCGAAAACGGGTGTACGACTTGAATAAATTTAAGATGGAAACCAGGGTAGAAAATCACGCGAATCGTCTCGGAAATACTATCAGAATAAAACGAGGCAAATCATTTTTCATCGTAACTGTTCGTGATAAACGATGTTGTAATAAAAATATGGCTTCAATTTGCTTCTCGCTATGATTGGCTTGACAAGCTCACGTTTGAATACAATTTTGAAGATCACGAATGTGCTTAACACGAAGAGCTGTGGAAATATCGCAGGATTGATTGATTTTCATAATTTTGTAAATAATTGGTGGTATTGCTTGCATTACAAATTTACAAAGTAGCGTTTATCGCCATTTTTTAGTTATGACACTTAATTATTGTGTTTCGAATCTGAGAAATATAAAATAATCCCGCTCCCTTAAGGCCTGCGTACAGAAAGAATGCGGGCAAGAAGTACGCAATCCCGCGCCACACCGACTCGTGTATGGTCACCAACAGAAATAAATGTACTATACATTCTTACTGCACCAGATTTAGGAGGGAGCGGGGTTAGATAAAACCTACAGTAATTAAAGAAAATGTTTTCCTTGTGCGTATGTGTGTGACACTTTAAAACATGAACCTGAAGCTTATTTTGTGAAATATATCAAAGTACAAAAAGTATAATTTTAATCCAGAAAAGCAATAAAATACTATCGTATCAGCCTATAAAATATTTACCAAGAAAATTGATTTTTTTTATACACTAGCTGACGTGTACCCGGCGCGGGTTTACGCAGAGTTTTTCAAAATCAGACAGTAATAAATAAATGAAAATATGCACCAAATTTTCCCCTTATTTTGTACATCGAGTGTGCAAAATTTCATGAAGAAGTCTCAAAATTCTGCTTTAAAGAGTAGGAAAGGGGGATAGCGGGATGAACAGAGTTTTTTTAACATGACTGAAACAGTGACCTTCCTCTTGTTCCAAAGGTCAAGTGTGCAAAATTTCATAAATCTCGGAATAAAACTGTAGATTTGTATAAAAATAAGGCCAGGCCTCTCACTTGTATAGAGAGATAGATAGAAGATTTGAAATTTGCTTTTGTGAAATAAAATTTCACAGTTTTCATCTTGATAAGTCAAGTCACATTCCGTGATTTTTCACGGGTAACAACCATTTATTGTTGAAAATTGAGCTCTGTGTAAAATTAATTGACCACGATTTATGAAATGATGTTAACGAGAAGAACGAGAAATTTACATCCATTTAACGCTCACTTTCCACTTTTAGAGAATTATTTTAATAAATTTCTTGGTTTCCTACGAAAATTCACTATAATACGAATTGAAATCTTTAATAATTTGGTCTTGTGAACATCGATAACGCGATGGAATTATTATTAATAATGAAAATGATAATCATTTAAGGAAATCAGTGCTATCTACAAGGTAGAAAACATTATGGATGATATATCAAATAAGAACGCCATTAAAGTTACTTACAGATATATATTTATTTATTATACGCCCATAAGAGCTTTTACAAACATTTGATAATATGAACATAACAATTTAGTGAAACATTTGCATTTAAAATTATACAGAACCTATACAAAAGAATACGCTAAACTTAATTGTTATTATTACTGAGGTATATTGTTATAGCCTTCTTGTAACTATATTCCGTGCAGTTGAACAAATCTACAATTTCTGAGAAAACATTTCCAACTGCATGCAATCTAGGTACAAGCGGATATCTAAATGACTCAGTCCTGATATTTTTATGGCAATTAAAAAGAGTTTTGGATCTACTAGTTCTTATAGGTATATGGAAGGTAATTAGACTTAATAAATCAGGGCTGTCTATGATACCATTAACAATTTTATAAATAAAAATTAAGTCGTAAAGAAGTCTTATAATTTTTTTTATTTATATGTATAATTTAATATTGATACTTAAACGAGAAAGTGGTGAGCGAACACAGAAGCACCTCCCTGGGTGGCAGGAAATAATGTCCGCTATTGGTGAACGAGTCGCCATTTTTCGAAACATCAAATAGATAAACCAGATTTGTGATCTATAATATATATCCATTTGAAAGTGAAAATATTTGGTCAATTTCCCCCAAAGCTTTTTTATAAAGTTGTCCTTACTTCGGCCACACGGACGTGCCCAAAACGCACCTCTACCGGTGTATATTTTCAGTGTCTTTATCTATATCAATATAAGTATTATATCATACATATTTTCCCGTAACTTTGACTATAAGATGTGACGTGCTATAATGCTGAAAATCTGTTTGCATCAAACATTGAAAACGCTCGAACGGTGAACAAGATCATGAAATTGGCACATTTTTCTCAAATAAATGTGTAGTTCATTGAAATGATTTATAGCTCCAAACGTATTTTTCGTAATGAGCTATGGAGTTTTTAAATATCCAGTTATTTACTGCCAAAAAATAAACAATGCGCCATATTTTTGGTTCTATGTTTGAGAAGAAAACTCAAATGAACTGAAACTCGGACGAAACCAGGTATCTATTAAATAACTATACTTGCAAGTTGTATGTTTAACCTGGTTCAGCTGACATTTTAAATACAAATAAACATGAATTATTGACATATTTTCTGGTGTTGCAACTCTGGATCACAAACAGTAAAACATCTACAAAAGTTATCATGAATATCAAAATGTGTTTTTACTGTTTCGGAAAATTGCAAAATTTAATTATTTAACAGTAAAATTAAAATGTTCACTCTTTGGAAAATATCGCAGTGACACTACGGTAAATAATGCAATATGGGCGCTTGTTAAATACTAGTCAAGCACCAAGAAGTTTAGTGCTTATTGTAAACTGTAGCCTACAAGAAGTAATAAATGAAAGCATCGGTGCACTAAATATAATAAAAATACGCATTAATTGCACAATTTCATTTTGTGTGCAGAGCTGTAGGTCATGTACGGGTACTGACCTTTTAGTGTATAAAATAAACTAAGGAATTCTTCTACCAGAGATTACATTACGAGTTTTGGAATAAATAATATAAACCAATACTTCATGAGATTAGAGTGTTGTTAGAGGATTCAAACGGCTCCTTGTGGTTTTAATAACGATGTTACCGTAACCAATAACCGCATTTTTTGACAGTTATGTGTACATTGTCAAAGTAGCTGTCAATGCTCAAAACGAGTTTAAATCCAGAGATCTCGAATTACAGAATTTCAGAGATTTCTTTTGTTGTAATTAATGACGATATCGTTATCTTTATTAGCGTGTATATCATACATTTGATCCTAACACTTATTCACGGTTCGTTTGCTAGAACATCTGAATGAAAAATACAATTTTTGGAGGGCACATATCTGCAGAATTGGAAGGACGAATATTCGAGAACAATTGATTCATAATATCTTGAGGAACTGATGTATTAAGTTCTCAGATATCTCATGGGACAGTATAATGGAAGGCCAGATTTTATTAGGCAATTGTTAAAAAATTTTTAGTATGTACATTTTGAGACAGTGCAACAACCAAGTTAGAGCCACCAGATAAAAAATCATTAAAACAAAGAAGATGAACCATTCTCAGTTCTTATTATGAAACCACACTAAAAAAAGTGTTGCCAACATCGTTCACCCCATATTACTGCAAATGGCATTAAAGTACGGTGACGCTCAGCATTTGTTTAAACCTATACACCAAACGCATAACTTTCATTGGCTCCGTCGTGTTGATAGTCCGTGCAATTTTGACGCAGTTCGGCGACAGTCGACACGCTTACATGCCATATTACATCTACCATTGTTTAATTCTTTATTTATATATACGCCTAAAAAGGCTTTCACATAAAAGAGATACATGAAGCAGTGTACGTATGAGAATATCTGTATCATACAGGAGATACTGACAGTAAATAGATGTAATCCATTGTAAAGTAGGTACAAAATACACAGTTGTAAAATTTTGATTATAAGTATAATGAGAAAATATTAAGAAATGATTAAAAAAAGAAAACTAAATTTAAAAAAAACTAAATATGAAGCAATATTAGTAAATCGTAAAAGTAACATAAAGTAAAAAAGAAATTACAACAACGCTACGTATAAGACAAATCATCAAAACTAATTTACCAACGCTACTCTAATTTGTAGGATTCGACAAAGTGTTGGTATAGATTATGCTTAATTCTATAAATGGAGTCAATAAATAAATCAATACCACCTCCATACTTGTTGCCCAGATCATGCATCCTATTGGTCATTGAGCGTATCTGATAGTTGGTCGTGTATGTATTGCAGAAGAATCTTATATTTTGTCTTGTATTCCTAGTCGGCACATGGAGTTTAATAATGGCAACGATGACAGGACTATCAATTAAATTGATAATGACTCTGTATAACACAACCAGGTCTGAAATAATTGTCCTGTAAGACAGTGTTATTAGATGCAATTGATTCATCAAAGTGACATAATTAATGTAATCAATAGGAATTCTGAGCTTAGAATTTACGTACTTAAGAAATTTTTGCTGAACTCTTTATATTAATATTTATGATTAGCACCAATATACATAGTGGTACAAGAGTTCATAACCTCAAAAAAGTCTTTATGTTTCCGTTGATGGCATTACATAATTATAACAAAAACTGCTTTTCAACTCGAATCGTAGAATTTTAAGTCACGAATTATTTTGCGCATCTACCCTAATGATGATAATGATAATGACCAAAAACCAAGATTGTCAGATTAAGGATGTGAACCTTAAACTAACGGTACTAACGCTAGTGGCGTGAAATGTCTTTGTTTCAATACTCCGGAAAAAAGTACGAGGTTAATGTCTTGAAACTTGAAACCTAATGTTTTTTTTTTTTGCGTTTTTTTCATTATTTTTGGGTGCGAATTCTCTTTGGCTGATGTTTTTATGGTCAAACGGTATTTTAAATATTTTTCATACATGTAGGACGTGATATTAAGTTTTCTGTTTTTCGTAAAACTGCGGTACCTGTATACCATGAACTATTTAGGTATTTAAATAATATTAACGATGAATCTCTCTGTTTTCTGAAGATTCGAAAATTCTCGAACGTTGCTCTCTGTGCTCATTACGAAATTTGTACATCTGTGTCTTGTGTCTCGAATTTCAAAATAAATCTAAAAATGTTTCATTCACAGACAATTCAAACTTCAAATATATTTATTTTACTGTTAAAAATAAGGCAAGTCATAATTCTTTTCAACTATCCAATAATTAATGAAGATTTGTAAAATGAGCTATTAAACTCCAGCGAAACCGAGTAGTACCTAACTAGTAGTGTACTATTATTTTTTTAATGATAAACTAATGTTTATAAGACAAGGTTTTTAATGCATAGCACAAAGGATAACAAATATCTCCGCCGCAGCCGCCGCTGACCGGACATCAGAAGGTGCGGATTCAATTCCCGTCGGCGGAATTTATTTTTACTCGGGAGATATTTTCAAATTTGTATGGATATTTCAGGCGACTAATTATTGCTTATAATAGTAGTGTACTATTATTAAAATATGTGTTAGTTGTAGAATATGGATAATTTTTGTTTTTTGTGTAAATACCCCACAAGAGTCCCAAGTCCCAACTGCTCCCAGCCGTTTGGAGCCAGTGAGTCTATGGCATCCATAATTGGGGTATGTTATTAGGCTAGATGTAGAGTGGAGGGGAAGCAGATGGGAACGAGGAAGCCATTTCAAGCAACGTTTCAATTCTAAATGGTGGTCTTACACCAGGGCGATACTAATAGTATCTTCCACTCTGTTCATAAAACCCAAATGGAACCGATATATTTAATGCCTATGTAAAAATTATATGTAACAAGTTATACCTACTTTATTTTTCATTGGGACTATTAAAAAATTTCAAAAAATTAAATGATTATGCTTTATTATTACAATTTTTAATTTTCACTTTATTAAGGCAACTAAGATAATTCTCAATAACTGGTATAAACGTTTTAACAGAAGGTTTAGTCCTCGGTCAATCCAGTTTTAAAAGTTCACGGGAGTTAAGAGGCAATCCCTGGGGAGGAAGTTAAATCCTTAGCCGAACCGAATTTTTAAAAAAAAATTAATCTATTAATAAAAATAGATTTATTATTAATACTTTATTTTTTACGAGTTAATTTTTTAAACTTTATCTTTTTACAGATTATTCCAACTTTTAAAATTAGTTTATAATCCATACACAACAATTGAGGATTTTTGTTTTACCTCTAATTTCATAATCCCTTGTGAACTAGATTATGAAGATATAGATTACTAATTTTTTTTAATCATCAGTTTAGTTTAGTATTTTAGTCATAAATCGACCTATACATTATTCATTTAAGTTAGAATAACTTCATTGAGTGTATACACAACTTTATTCAGTGTATACATAACTTTATTGAGTGTATACATAACTTTATTCAGTGTATACATAACTTTATTGAGTGTATACATAACTTTATTAATTGTATACATAACTTTATTAAGTGTATACATAACTTTATTGAGTGTATACATATGTTAAATATATTTATTTAATATCAACGGTATAAATATACTATACGCAATAATTGTCACAGTATAGAACCATAATCAACCGTTATCGATTGTACCTGAATCTTCATCGGAATCTAATAAAACCTACTAAATGAATTACAGAGTTACAGTTTATAGAAGTGGGAGATCGAACATAAGCTTTTGCGGGGGAGGGATGGGGAGTGAGGAAGATAGGTAGAGAGAGGTGGTAAAAGTGGATGTATGGAAGTGAAACATGTTAATGGGGCATTTCGATATATCTAATTGTTTAATAAAGTTTTTTTTTCATTTTAGACTATATAAAAGATTGTACACACACAACATTATGGTGAATTTATGTATAGTAATTGTATTTCTTAGTCCTCCTCACCACAGACCTGTGCTGAGGCGGACTAAAGTTATTAAGTACCTACCATTTTGTTTGTTTTTTTGTCGGTTTTAATGTTTTTTCATAGTTTTTTCATTAGCCTCTTTCAGACAATTTTTTATTCTTGATTTGTACTCATTAAACTTTTATATTCGTGTTATACCTGGGGAAAGGATGGTGTGGAGTTTAGTTGAAAAATAAATGTTGTTTCTTTTTTCGAATATGGTTTTATAACTTGGAATGTTTTTTATATCATTTTGATTCGATCTAGTGTGATGAATACGTTGCATAGTAGAGGATTCCGTATTTTTGAATAGTTTCAATAGTATATTTTTGGCATATACTTTTTGTACATTGAGTACATCAAACTATTGGAAATTTCAATCGAAGGCGTTCTTATGGGCACTTTCAGCGTGGTCTTTATGATTAATTTTTTAATTACATTCAGGTTTTGTACGTACTTAGATATAGCATCCCCATCTCCATCCTATAATTCCACATTCGATTCGAAAATGAAATAATGCGTAGTAGACTATTATCGTGCCCTTTTCAAGTTATTTTATTCTACTTATATTTACGTATACCCACAAAGCGCACGAAGAAAACTTGATATAAAATATTGCTAATTTATTGAAAAATCTGATTATTTATTATTATTTGTATTCCTGTTAAAAACATAACTGCAGGCCTTGAACAAATGAATTGACAGGGTTCTTAACAAAATGTCGGTAAAACACAAATATGTTATTAGGGTGTCAGTACACGTGTTCATCAAAATTCTAATGTAGTCGCATTTCATCATTATATTTTTTATGAAAAGCGCAGCTGCATGAGCACACATGATCCGATATATTCTGAATGTATTAATATTTTATTAGGAAATGCACTTGAGTCACGTTTTAACAGGATTTTAATAAATCAGCCATATTCGTTTATTTATTATTAAAATTGGATTTTAGTAAAGTTTTTATCTGACCAAATATTAAATATGTAACTTTTCCGTGCATAACGTATATGATTTAATTTTTCTCAGATAGCAGATGGTCGATAAGAAGATAAGGAATGTAAGATTTTACTGTTAGATAATATAATTTGCCACTTTCTTCAATTTCCGTATTTCTCTCACTTAATGCCTTAATTAATGCCACTTTTTAAAGAATTACCACTGCCTTCCCGTCTGAAATGAAAGCAAAAAATTACCATACTGGCGTAAATAACTTCACTAATTAAGGCTTCGTTATTAAAGAAATAGCGACATTGTTCTCAGTAAAATATTATTCCCATATACGTATCGCATGAATATTCATTGAAAAATGAAATCTAAGACGAGTGAAAAACAACGAAAGTATTCACATAGTTAATATGTTTATGAAATGCTTATCACAATATAAAGAATTTTATGATTTTTCATTACCTTTTTTGTTTCATTGCGTACAGGTTAATGTAAATTAATTTCTGTGATAAGAATGTATAATTTCTTTTCGCACTTGATTAATTAGAATATTCCATAATACAGGTAGGTATTTGAACTATCCTGAAAAACGCTGAAAAGGGAAGCGCCAAAACTACTCAAGCCATCATATTTTTAATAATTATTGTATGTTTATTTTTTTTTATTTAGGAGAAAAAACAGATACAGATATCAATTGACAAGAATATACAAAACATCAACTAGAGAATTCACCTGCATCTAAACTATTTCTCACGAATTGACTTAAACAGCAGTTAAAAACATATACAAATATTTTGACTTATAAATAGGGGTGAAATATATGCATAAGACTATTATTTTACAAATAGAGATATGAAAGAAATGCGCAATATCCTTATAAGAATTTACAAATTATTTTTGAAAAAAATTAGAGGGTAAAACAAAAAAATTTATATTTAAAAAGATAAACAATGTTAAACAGAAATTTAATAAATATATATTTTGACGAAGTATGTCTAAGTTGTTTACTTTGAACTTTGTAGGAAAACAGTCTTCATTTTTCTACTAAAAGTAGTGCGTGTATCAAAAATAAGTCAATCCTTGTAAATATTATTGTGAAAATACTTTTGCGAACTAAAAATAATGGCTTTAGTTGTGTTTGGTGACAAGATCTGAACAGCCAGGTAGCCAACCCACCCCCCCCCCCCTCATTTCCCACTCCTTTTAGCCTCATACGATTGGGTAGGTCCTCCGATTGGGGATGCCATAGTCCCGCTTGTTCAATTGGGACTCTTGTTACATTAGCTCCACACGAAGGCCCCGAGGAAAATAATTTCAACATTGCCATTGCCATGTCATCTTTGGGAATGCTATGTGGAGGGTCATTTTAAGGAAATGAAGGAGAGGATGTTCTGGGAAGGAAAGAGGTATGAGGGGTAGGTAGAAATGTGGGGGAGTGAGTGAATCAACTTATCTCAATGGGTTTGATGAATTGATAGAGTCCTGTAGGAGAGGTCAAAGGGTCTCCCTCAACAATTGTCTCCCGATCCTGCCCGCCACGCAATAAGGGACAAACGCATCCGCCGCCAAGACCTAGACTCTCTGCGGAAAAAATACGTTGATCTGCAACTTTACGACAGAAAAGTTGTGTAAATTTCAGAACGCCAGAGTTCACCGTTCTCGAGTTTTCGCTGCTTTAAACAGACAGATGTTCTGCTTAATGATTCAATGAATTTATTGGTAAAAACAAATGATAGATAGCTACAAGTACACATATAAACCTATCTATGATATTGTAGTGATTTGTTTTGGGGGTATTATGCCGTGTTGCGCTACCTCCTTCTTTAGCCAACGTTTCGGACAGTATTTCAGTGTCAATCACAGATTACACATAATTGAATGATTAAGCATAATATCCCAAAAACAAATCACTTTAATTCTTTTGGCCGTGAAAATCTCATATCATACCTATCTATCATAGATTTGAATGGTCTTGCATTGGTCGCGGGGTATTTTTGAAAGTTTGAAGTTATAATGTAATGTTGACACAGCAATATGTTTGAGTTATTATATTATGAGTCCCTGGTTACAGGTTCCATTATTCAATATTCAAATGTCCTCGGTTTTAAAACATTCTATGTATTTCAGTCACGACACAAGTATGAATAAAATGGCACTCAACCACGCAACCAAAATATTGCCACGGAGATATTGCACAAAGTTAACATGAAATATGTATGAAGATGTAGGTACACAGTTATATGGTACCATATATATAGGTATTTTTCGTTATTGTGTTTAATTCCTAGAACTCCATTTATTTATCTCTAAATACAGGGTTTTCCAATAAGAGGTGTTATTTTGAATAGCCCGCTATTTCGGTAGATGTTACTTTTAAAGCTGTCATTTTTTTACATTTGAGAAAGTAGAAACTACGCCATTAATAAAAATGGAACGATAAACGCTTCAACAACGCATTGAAATGATTAAAATTCACTTGAGTGAATCTAATGCAAATCATCTTGAGTAATGAGGCCCATTTCCACCTCGGTGGCTTCGTGAACAAACAAAATTGTCGCATCTGGGGCTCGGAAAACCGAAGAGTTATTGTTGCAAAGCCTCTCTTTCCTCAACGTGTGACTGTTTGGTGCGGTTTATGGTCCGGCGGAGTCATTGGACCTTACTTTTTCGAAAATGAGGCTGGAGCAACAGTTACGTCGAATGGATTGCGCTATCGAGAGATGATTAATGATTTCTTATGGCCGGAATTGTATGTTATTGATCTGAACAACGTTTACTTTTAACAAGACGGCGCTACGTGCCACACAAGCATTGAAACCATTGATCTTTTACGATTGAATATCAAAATAACACCTCTTATTGGAAAACCCTGTAGTATAAGTCTCAATCCGCGTCTGTCTGTGTGTGCGTTTAGTTCTTCTAAACTACGCAACGGATTTTAATAGGGTTTTCACTATAATTTAGAGAGTTTCTTCCGAATGTATTGCAAATAGCACATACATATTATATTTATAGAAAGTAGAGAAGTCCCTTACATTGCTAACCTTATGAGATGCATCAAAATAATATACTACGGAATTGTATAACTTGTATATACCGCGATGGTATATGTCTATCTCCTGAGAATAACTTTTATATACCGCGATGGTATATGTCTATCTCCTGAGAATAACTTGTATATACCGCGATGGTATATGTCTATCTCCTGAGAATAACTTGTATATACCGCGATGGTATATGTCTATCTCCTGAGAATAACTTGTATATACCGCGATGGTATATGTCTATCTCCTGAGAATAACTTGTATATACCGCGATGGTATATGTCTATCTCCTGAGAATAACTTGTATATACCGCGATGGTATATGTCTATCTCCTGAGAATAACTTGTATATACCGCGATGGTATATGTCTATCTCCTGAGAATAACTTGTATATACCGCGATGGTATATGTCTATCTCCTGAGAATAACTTGTATATACCGCGATGGTATATGTCTATCTCCTGAGAATAACTTGTATATACCGCGATGGTATATGTCTATCTCCTGAGAATAACTTGTATATACCGCGATGGTATATGTCTATCTCCTGAGAATAACTTGTATATACCGCGATGGTATATGTCTATCTCCTGAGAATAACTTGTATATACCGCGATGGTATATGTCTATCTCCTGAGAATAACTCCCAGCAACGCCGGGAACACGTCAACTAGTTTTTAATAAAGAAAATCAAAAATAATTATATAGTTATTTGTTTTGGGGGTATTAGTTCTTTAGCCAACGTTTCGGACAACATTGCAGTGTCCATCATCAGGGCAGATGTGTAATTTTATAAACGTTGGCTAAAGAAGGAGGTAGCGCAACACGGCATAATACCCCAAAAATAAATCACTACCTAACCTAACCTAACATAATAATGTTTTTTTTGCTCTGCAAGTATTTTACTTGTTGTTATTGTGACAGCTGTTTCGTTGTTCAAGACCTATGATTAAATTTGGTTGAGGTACTTTAAATAAGTTCAAAAAACAAATACATATATAATTAATTATCTTTAAAAAAATGCATTGTACATTTAAAATTCGTTAGCTCTACGAAAAATAGTTTTCTAACTTTCTAAAAAGTTAACTAACACAAGAAGTCGTTGTTCTAGAACTTTATCCTTTTGAAAACGACGTCGGAATTTCAGATAGATAACTCATTAAAAATATAAGAATATTCAGTTTTCATGCTGGTAAAAATTTTACCAGCTTTCTTCTGACGGTTTTACTGCATTATTTTAAGGAAATTCTGGTGTACTTGTAGTGCAATCGTATGTATTATTATATAGGGGCTGCCTCTAAAGATAACATTCCCCAATGGTTTCCATTTTCTGGTAGGAAAGGTAAAATGGAAACAATTAAAAAATAATTATTATACTACAAACTGAGATTGCCAAATAATAGGCAAGAAACTTTAATTAATAAAATATAATGAAATTGTGAAGTAGAGATATTGGACAATCGTCCAGGCTATTTTGTAAGCCTTTTGTATCACTCTCCCCCGCCGTCTCTTTCAGCCCACGCTTACCCAATTTCTACCGAGTTTCTCGTTAACTCTTTAAGTTTTTATAGCCCAGCTACACTACTCGCGAGGTTGATCGAAGTTGACCGAATACGATAGTGTGGGCACGAACTTCGCTTCGCTTCGCCCGACTTCCGATTGTTGTCGGTAAATGCGCCCGAGTCAAAGGACTCGAAGCGTCACGGCATAAATAAACCAATCACTGACTGGTTGGACTGAGTTACTCGCGAAGTTGCACGAGTGTGTGGGCACGCACTTCGAACTTCGGCTAACTTCGTCGAAGCGTCGAAGCGAGTAGTGTAGCGGCCGCTTTAAGTTCCAAAAAATATTTATTTAAGAAAATATATAAACATTTGTTATGCTGAAACGTTAATTACATGAAATTCCCTCGATATAAAAAAAATCGCAAAAGTAAGCTGCGAAAATTATTGAAAACACATTTTTTTTCTATTTTGGTAGAAAGCAGTCACTTTGTGGTTTGACATATTAATTCAAATAAAACAAAAACTTTGTTTGTAACCATGATTTTTTTAAATACCGATTGGTTTCGCTTAACACAAGCATCTTCAGGGTATAAAATTAGTGGATCAGTAGAATTTTATACCCTGAAGATGGTGTGTTAAGCGAAACCGGTCAGTATAAAAAAAAATTTAAAAATATATCTATACAGGGTGTATCGGCAAGTACCCGACAAACTTTAACCAGCTATTCCTCAGCACATTTGGAGTAAAAAATGTTATGGGCGCTTTGCTGTCCGGTAACATTTTTTTTCCATTCAAAACAAAAAATAAATAAAAATTCCACACTCCGTCACTGTCATTTGAATCGTTTTTCGTGTTCAACAGCTGTTATTAGCAAGTGTGTCAAAAAGTGTCCTCGCTCTTTCGTACACACTAAATAATAATAGCTAAAAATGAGACGAATGGTGCCGTGCCATTTCGTTGTGATTGTAAAAGCGCGCCAACGTAGGTACGTACGTATATTATTCAACGAAACTCGAACAAAATATTGCCAGATGGGTTTTCAAACTTTGACAAAGGACAAAAAGTTGGTGACATGTGGTGAAAATATGAATAGTAAATTTTTTATTAAAAAAAAATGTTACCGGACAGCAAAGTGCCCATAACATTTTTTACTCCAAATGTGCTAAGGAATAGCTGGTTAAAGTTTGTCGGGTACGTGCCGATACACCCTGTATATAAAAATAAATAAAGCGTTGTTTCAAATAAAGTTATTGTTTAATTTCAACGTTTGTTCTGTTATTTTATATATTATAGGCATCAAAATTTAAATGCTAAATATTTAAATGCAACTAAATCATTTGACGAGAAAGTTTGGCTCTTTTTCAAACGAGTCTTGTTTTATTAAATATTTTCACCATTTTCGCTTAATTATTATCGTTTTTTTCATATTAGCGCGCTCCCTCTAACATTCGTATTTACATATCTCCCTTTCAAACCATCTTCGATCGCTTACTACGGGGCCTTCATTCATTTTAAATTTCTATCGCACGGTAGTTATAGTAATGCAAAACGCGTTTTTTCCATAACAAATATAGAATGTCTTAATGGTTTTTTTATAAAAATTATTTGTTCCGATTAAACAAAATAAAAGTCATTTAATTTGCCTACTCTAAATTGTATGTACTGTAGAATTACAAATTAATTTGTGTACTTACATGCACACTTCATAAGCGGTGTAAAGTGTATTACTAACACATCAAGTAATCATGTAAAACCATAATCACTAGGTATTAATCTAGAAAGTTTAAATGGAAAATTGTGAAGTTTTGCAATTACCGTTCAGAATTATATTCCGTCAGTGAATATTGCGCTCAAGTGTGACAGAGTGACTTGCGAAATTCAGCACCATATGAGGAGAATAAAGTGCTACATGCTTATCTGTCACAACTCTTAAATTGTCTCTAAATATCACACAATAGATAAATATTTCGCATTTTCAACTCTTTCGTGAGTCTCAAGTTACATTTCACTTAGCTGAGATCGTTTCTTCAAATAATTATTGTCATATGACACGGTAATGTCATAAAAAGCATGT
Source organism: Hesperophylax consimilis (assembly GCF_061612785.1). Lineage (NCBI taxonomy): Eukaryota > Metazoa > Arthropoda > Insecta > Trichoptera > Limnephilidae > Hesperophylax > Hesperophylax consimilis. The sequence goes on along the minus strand of NC_142848.1, from coordinate 21,965,503 downwards.
GAATGCACCACATTACAGAATACACGTGAGAATTGGTGCAATTAGAAAATATGAGTCGTACCATTTAATTACACAAAAAAATATTATTTTTATTGTGATCTAATTGATAGATATTGTCATGCTATATTTGTTACAAAAATCTTTTGCAATCGTCACAGAATGCATTACCAAAAATTGACATGTCAATGAAAAGAATAATTATTCCTTTCGTTTAAAAGGAAATTTCATCAATCATATTTTATTATAAATTATATTACAATACTATTAATGAATTAAAAAAAACGGTTTATTTATAAACATATTCTGGTGTAATTATTATTACAAAAAAAAACATAAAATTAAAATGGAGTTCTTTAAATTAAACTTAATCAATAAATATATAATACGCCGATTACTGTACTCATTCCGTGACTGCTCAAAATGCATTTTTTATGTTTTCAAATGGAAATAATAACGTGTGTGTTATATATCTGTTTTACTTTGCAGATTTAAGGGTTGGGAACTCTTGGTTAAAAAAGTAAAAGGTTCTTTTTTTATTAAAACACAAATAACATTGTTTACATCACTTTATTTCGATACAAAATCTCAACATGTTTCATGAACCAAGTTCACTTCATCAGGAGCACAAGTATTGTGCTCCTGATGAAGTGAACTTGGTTCATGAAACATGTTGAGATTTTGTATCGAAATAAAGTGATGTAAACAATGTTATTTGTGTTTTAATAAAAAATAAATAATGCCATCACAAAGTGAAAAGCAGTTAGAAGAAGTTTTCTTCGAAAAATTAAAAGGTTCTACTTATGATTGCGTTGATTTACGTTATAAATAATAGGTCTGGATTTAGCTCCACTGTTCATTACCCGAGGGTTGGTAATTCTCTGGTTCTTGAAGCTTGTTTCTTGTCACTATAATCTCAGAAGCATCTGTTACACTCTAGCGACATCTGACGGACTCCGGAGTAAGCTTTATGACTAGCGCCATATATCGCTTAAATATTCAACTTATTGCCATACATCACAGTGTGTAATGTAATAATTAAATTAAGTGACCAAAGCTCTAAAACCTTTTGTAATTCTAAGGGGAAGAAGATTGAGAAGAGGTTGGTAAAATGTACCCGGATATAGGATGTGGTCACTAAACACGGCTAAAGCCCTTTCAAGCGAGTTTCGATTCTGAACGGTGATCTTTCACCTGGGCAATACTGAGAATTAGAATATCTAGTGCTTTGGCTTATTTGTATTACTTATTTACTTTTTGTTGTCATAATAATCCATTTAAAAAATCAATTAATAGTCTGGTTCATGGCCACAAACATAATAGTAACTAACAATACAATACACAGTGTTTACATTTTTTAATTATTAGAATAACTCGTTTTGTATGTTATCTTATTTCATTATTACTTACAATCTGTAAAGAATATCAAAATTATATACGTTAGGGCGTCAGATTCAAGGTCTTTAAACAATCGTTAGTAAATTAACCATGGAAATTTGATTATTGTTTCGATTTAAGAAAAATATATCCACTAAGTTTTCCGGTATTTTTTTTGGCACTCTTAGATTTTTCTATGTAATATTTAACTGCGAAACATAGAAGATATATATGCATCATAAAAATTAAAAATGTAAATTTTAACCATTTCAATACATTAATTCTTCTTATCTTATTAATAAAAAATAACCCTTCGAGGCCTAAAAATATTAAAAATCTAATTAGAAAAAAATCTGAATTAGTAAGAAAAAAATTATAACACTAAAATTATTACAGTTTTATGCATGCATAAAAATGTATCTAAATGTGAAAAAAAATTCTGTGCCGAAAGTATTAAGTTATATAAAAACGTTAACCCCTAGAACCCCTAGAACCGCGGGCCACGGGTTAAAAAAAACATAGTACTGAAAACCATTGATATTTCAACACGAAGTGAATAAATAATGTAATCACAAAAAAAAATTATCAATCTGGGATTAGAAACCTTCATTGAAAACCTTATAAATAGAAATACGAGAGTTTACACAGTTATTCACTGCGTGTTGAAATATCAATGGTTTTCAGTCTTTCAGTACTTTGTTTTTTTAACCCGTGGCCCGCTGTTCTAACAATTACAATATATTGAATGTGGAATGAATTAATTAAATTAATAGAATTATCGTTTCTAGTAAATTGAAAGCTTAATATGCCCGTTCAGTTAAAACTCATACAAATGCACATAATATACATATTTTAGATACATATAAGTATATATTTCAGATTTCGCCACCTTTTCTCGTAGGTGTGTTGGCATAACGTAGGTGCATGTGCGACGTCTAGGAAGAATATTTTTATGACTTATTTATAACTTGATGATTAAAAGCTCAAATTGTGTTAATCATTTAATTTAAAGTAAAGATGGTCCTGGGGGCAAAGTGCGCTAACTTCGGGGAGTGATTCTATACTATATTGCAGGAAAATAAATATTCTTCTATAGAAAAATATTTTTGTATGGGAAAATAAACAATGGAAATTCGAAAAAAGTTTTTTTTTTTTACTTCTACCATCATGTAGAATCTCCTCCCAAAGTTAGCGCACTTTACCCCCGGAAACCCTGTATCTATCTAATACACTATCAAGATTGCTTTTTGGTTCGGGTAGAATCTTGCAAGCGTACATAAAGATAGCAGCCAAAAAAAATTAAGATAATGTTGGTAGCTCTCAGTTAAGGTATGATACAGTTAAAAATTACGTAATTTGATATGATTGAATTAGCTCAGTGGTCAGAGCACTTCCCATAAGGAAGAGATCCTGGGTTCAATTCCTAGTTACGACTGAATCTTCTCCTGTCTTTTCTGTTTCACATTTTTCGTTTTTAGAGTCGTTAATATGTCTTCTATGATTAAGAGGAAGCTACAAGCCAAAAATGTGTATATTCTTGGTATACATTATATTGTAGGTAATAGGCATTAAAATCACTTGACAAAGAGAGTCTAGTAACGTTCGATTTTAAACACAAAACTGGTTTTTATTTATTTTGTAAGAAAGCTAAAAGTTAATCAAGTGAAACTGTCACAGATAATCTTAGCTATAACTCTGTATTTTTTTAAATTGTTTCCTTTATGCGTTCATACATTTCAATTGAAAAAATTATTTTTTTGTAGTTTGCATTTATATTTTTTATGGAGTAATTTATTATTTTATTTGTATTCTACTCAAGCGAAGCGATAGAAAAACCTTCAATTTATCTAAAGCATGTTTTTTGGTATTCATAATGTACACCAATTCGTTATAAAGATTAATCAAAATAGTGATTTAACATTTAGCTTCGCCTTAAATACAAAAATTAGTTAACAATATCTTATTCTATTTCAGTACGCTAACATCGGCTTGCTTTACTCGTATTTTCTGATACCCGCGTTCTAATTACGTTCTAGTTATAAACTAGAAACATGCTTTTACCGAACATATAATATTTTGCCTGGGGGAATGTAATTTCTCCTATATTCTATTCGGTCTATGTCAATTAAGTTATATATTACATGGGCAGTCCCTTGTAAAATAAAGGAATATTATAATTGTTGGATTTGAGAAGCTAAAAGTGTTAATAAATTGGGTAAATATTCGGAATCGCTGGACACGGATTATACGAAATATTTTTTGATAAAACCTTCTGATTTACCTTAATTACTATAAAAGGAATCTGACTGCATTTGTTATATTTTTAATTTTAGCATTTTAATTTTTGATTACGTATGATTATTATTATAATCACCATAAATTGTTTGCCTCAGGACCTTTTGAAAACAAAAAATTACAAGTTTCATTAAATATGGTTACATTTTTGTTAACAAATTAGAGAGATGTTCAAAAATTAACCTTTCGATAGTTTGTAATTCCTTTTTATAAACATAGTAAACTTAAAAAATCACGAAATCCGTAAAAAATTTAAAAACATAATAAATACACGATTCAAATAGAGAATTATTAATTAACCAAATCAAACGATTTTCTGATTACAGGTAGTTACCTAGTGTATCGCTTGCTTTAATCATTCTTCACACAATCAGTTACATTTTACATTTTTTTTAGATTGTACAACAAACGTCTATTCTGAATACGTTAATTCTCTTGTATCTTATGGTTAAATATTATGGACGGGTTGTTTCAGAGAATTGGAACAATTCATCAAATTTGAAAGTTTATTTCCAAGTTCTGTGAAAATTATATTGAAGTTTTATTAGTATATTAACATAGGCCAGTTGTTTCACAGAACTGAAATAATAATAGATCTTGAATAGAACTTTCACAGTCCTTGATAATTAATTAACTATAATTGATTATCAAAAATAATTATGAAACTAAAGCAAAGAAACGCCCCTGACGTCATTTCACAAGCATTTCACCCTGTTCGCAGCAACATCGCGGAACATTGTAGACGGATTGACAATTATTGCGACGTCATCCGATTCAAAATTGTATGAAGCACTTCGAATCTAATCAATGATCCTTCCCATTACTTCCCAACATGCCATCCATTGATATGCTTGGAAGAATGCTTTGAAAATGTTTTGATTTATTTTAAGGGTATCTAGTGATTTCAATAATGTCAATACTGTAAAAACATTATATATGTCACGAGTAAGGAGTCATGTAGAATACAATTCCGCGGTTTGGTCCCCAAATTATGAGGTTCATTCATATGCGATTGAAAGAATCCAAAATAAATTTTTAAGATATGTAAATTTTAAAATAGGCATTCCTAGAGAAAACCTAAATTACGATAACGTACTTTGTTCATTAAATTTAATAAAATTATCTGATCGCAGAATTATTTCCGATTTAACCTGTTTGTATAAAATTATTAATTCAATGTTTGATACCCCTGATTTATTATATGTAATCTTTTTTCATACTCCAAGCAGGTCGGTTACAAGACAGTCTGTACCTACCATATTATTGTAGCAATTCTATATCAACGTCCCAATATCACACTCCTATGCGACGGATTCAACAGCTAGGAAACAAATACTACGATTTTTTATTTAATTTTTGGAATAACTTTATTGAGTAATACCTCAAATTGTAATATTTAATTATTGAAGACAATATTAGCGATTTCTTAAATGAAAATCTGAAACAGAAAAATCAGAAAAGGATACGGTCACATCTAGGACACGAACCCAGGACCCTTGCTTTGCCGGGGCACCACTCTTTACCACTGAGCTAATGGGACCCTATCCGCTTCGGTCACATTTAACTGTATCATACTTCGAATAAGAATCGTCCTAGATTTGCCGGGGCACCGCTCTTTACCACTGAGCTAATGGGACCCTATCCGCTTCGGTCACATTTAACTGTATCGTACTTCGAATAAGAATCGTCCTAGATGTGACCGTATCCTTTTCTGATTTTTCTGTTTCAGATTTTCGTTTAAGAAATCGCTAATATTGTCTTCAATAGTTAAATACTACGATGTTGTTGATATATTTAGTACATCAATTTCAATATATAAGCATACCCTATTGAAGTTTTTTTCATCAAGTAGTGGAATATTTGAATAAAGGTATTTAATTTGATTTGACTAACACATAATAATTTTGTCAACTGAAACAGAAAAAAATATTTTGGATTTTTTTATGTTTTGTGCCTACATGCTGTGTAGATCAAGTTCAGTGATATTTTGACTTAATATTTATTTTTCTGCAATTGTTTTAAATAGTCGTTTCCTGCACTATATTCATGTATAATTTCGTAAATATTTTATATAATATTTTATATATATATATGTATGTAAAAGCCTTAATAGGCGTGAAATAAATAAATAACTGTAAGTGGGTAGTAAGGTGTAAGTAATAAAAGGCTTATTATTATTATTATAAGTGACCAGCTCAGGCACGGAGGCTCCGTCGAAGCCAGAGTCAAGCTATCCTCACATAAGGTGGGCGTACTGTACATGGCCCGCAGATACTTTAATGGTACACAATTGCTGACCCTGTACAAATCACTTTTAGTGCGCCCACTGTTGAATTTGGCAGCCACCTCTGGTCCGGAGCCCCAATGCCTTCAATGATATAGTCCTCATCAATGTAATGTATCATTTAAGAGAAAAAAAGTACGAGTACATATAAACGAAACATGAAACAGAACAAGTCACAGAAAAAAGATAACGGAAACAACCAGGAATCGAACCCAGGATCTATTGTCTCACCTGGTAGCGTCTTTACCACAAAACCATTACAATCTAGTTATTAAACCTCAAATGCAACTAATTTTAAGTTGGTTATGACAATGGTTACAACGATTTCCCAGTAATGCAAGAGATCCTGTGTTAGATTCCACGTTGTGACCGATGATTTTTTTTTATTTTTTGTGTCTTGTTCTGTTTCATGTATCGCTTAGATATATTAGTATTATCTTATACTTTAATGATTAAAAATATATATTTGCATGTATGCTAGACAGTTATCATTGTTTTTTTTTAATAACTGGAGTTCTTCATTGAATAAGTAAATAAATAATAATATTGGCTTAGAAATTTTAGATGCATAACCTGCGACCATGGGACTGATTTCATTGTCAGATCAATGATATTGAAAGCAGGTTATGTTTTGTAATCAGCCTCCCAATAAAAACATTTACAAATAGCTAACGGTTCGTGCGTTTCAATTCTATCACGTGACTTTCATTATTTTGTAATAATAAATGCCTTATTAACTGATTAGTTTGATATCGTGGTTTTGCAATTCCATCCTTCAATACACACGATTGGCCCTTGTATGAACGTTTTTGTTATCAAAATATAAAATTTATTAAGATATTTGTATTGACGGACGATTGTCTTCAATAATAATATTTTATATAAGTCCCATTTGCTAAAAACTGAATGTCACCCTAGCTGTCTTTATTTTCCAATTGTTTCTTCTTGGGAATAATGATTAATAAGTAGTTATGGTTCAAACATTGTTACAATATACTTTCAAATTACCTATCTGGTAACTCATCAAATCAGTGGCGGTTTTCTCTAAAGTGCGTTTGTGCGGCGAACCCCCATTAAAAATATGAGAAAATAAAACATCCTTGTTTTATAATAATATAAGCACATTATAGATAGCACGCTATTAAAATTTCGCCTTCAAAACCCGCGCCACCGAAAAATACGATGCCTATTCCAAATTTGTGCGAGTTAAAATCCGCGCCAAACTCTCCATACAAAATAATCTTAGCCGGTACAGACCCTATGACGGTGATATATACAAAATTTGGTCTTTCTTTGCAAAAATAAGACAAATTGTGTGCGCCGAACACGCGTTGTGATATCACGTGACCTCCGAACATTGACGAATGTAACCGAAGAAACCCGAGAACTTCGCGGCCGACGTTTAACCTTTGAACCATAGGGATGCAAGTTAAGTGTTATTTTTTTATGTTATATTATGGTATTTAACTTTGTAGTCATTTTTGTACATATTTTTGTTTTCTTGTTTCTGCATTTCTCCAACCGTTTGCTTATGGCATTTGTAAATCTACTACCTATTTTTAAATTTATTTCGTGCCACCTTTATTTGTTTTTTTGATGTTTTAAAATATCTATTATGTATTCTACGAAATTATTCTTCTCTAAAAAACAATAATAATTAGCAACGTACCTACATTGAGTGCTATAAAAACATTAAACAATTTAATTCCTATAAAACTTTTCTCATTATCTAATAATTGTGTCTAGGTAAAGTGATTTAAAAACAATAATATGTAGGTACCCCTCCCACTAACTTTATTTAAGTTGTGTGACTGCTGCCGTATTCGACTATTTGACGTAGGACAACAGTAAGTAAATTTTAATTAGATATGTTTATCTTCTCTTGAATTTCTGAACCCCCTGTTAAAAAAACCACGAACCGCCACTGCATCAAATACATTTTTAATATTTTCTTTTTGAAGTATTTTGTGTTTGTATGTAATATTACTTTATTTTTGTGATTACTCTATGTTTGCTTCACTCAAATGTAAATTGTTAACCTCGATACGGGCTTAGTCCTAGTGAGGTTATTTTTTATGAGAAAAAACGTGATTTATGTATAGTGAGATGCAATAAATAAATAAAAAATTGTAAGAAAATATATTTTTACAGAGAATTTGAAGAATTCTTCAAATTTCAAAGTAAAATTTCAAGTTCTGTGAAAGATTTTTTCAAGCTTTGTTATTATTTCAATTCTCTCAAGCAACTAGCCTATAATGATATAATAACAGAATTTGCTTGAATAAGATTTTCACGGAACCCGAAAATGAACGTTGAAATTTTATGAATTTTTCAAATTCTGTAAAACTACCATCACTTGACTAGTACCTAAGTGTCTGCGTGTGGGACAAACTTAATGCTTAGGTGGACTAGCACGATCAAAGTGATAACTTAATAATACGATTTTATACTGATACAAGCACGGTAGCGCTGTCGATAGCAAAACCGATATTGTCAAAAAATAAATAAGAAATCGTTTTATGATGGTAACACTGGCGGAAGTGTTTACGGATTGACATTCCTAAACATCAATTGGAAACGTAAAAATTTCAAAAAAAATTGTCGAATTGAAATATCAAATCATAGAAGGCAATATTAACTACTATCGAACGAAAAATGTGAAACAGAAAAATCGATCGCATTTAGGAATTGAACCCAGGACCTCAGCCTTGCCGGGGTTTTGCTCTACCACTGAGCTAATTCTACCTTCTTATTATATCTCCGTATCATACTTCGATTAAGAGCTGCCAAAATTATCTTCATTTTCTTAACGCATATTTTTATTTGCTGCTATCTTCAAGTATTATTGCATGATTTTACTTTAACTAAATGAAATCTCGATAGAGTCTTGGATAATTATATATCAATTTTTATTTTAAGGTGCGACATCTATTGACTTTTTTACAAATCTAGGATGATTTTTTTTAAATATTAACTATGTACATTTATTTTATACTTTATGACACTAAAATGGGAGTTAATTATTTAACAGGGCATTTAGTCATGACTAGTGATGTTCGTTTCTAAAATATTATCCGATGTTCCAATCAGATCTAGTAAGAAAACCTGGGGAGTAAATTTTGCAATATTTAAAATTATGTACTTAGTAATTATGAAAACACTTTAGTAGTGAGCTTTAGTGTCATAAAACTAACACATGTTTTTATTTCTGGAACTTTTCAAGGTCAACATAACTATTCTCAGCTTTTAAAATCATTTCTTTCGTGAGATACGAAACATTAAAATATCCACAAAATTATCAAAAAAATCAGACCAAATGTTGTTGACATTATTGAAAGAGAAACTTACACATGGCGAAAACTTACACCGAGTTGCAAACAAACTTTAAATAAGGTCAATTTCATTCTTCGTCCAGTGGTTTTTTTTTATATTGATGTGCAACACTGAATCAAAACGTAATTAGGCCGTTTGATTTGCTGATAGCCGATCTGGTTTAGCTTACTACCGAACATAATGACGCCCATAATACATATACAACTCGGTTCACATAAATTCACATGGAGTCACAAAGAATCACAATATACAGGGTGTATCATATAGCACACGGCGACTTTAACGGGCGCAACGATTCGTAGGCTAATAGCATTTAGGCGACGCGGAACATTCGGAATTGGTCTAAATCACGCAGTCCTTATATAGATGGCAATTAGGTCGAAATTCCCGCTTAAGGCGAAGCTTAATGCTAAATCACTATTTTCGCTCTTAATCACTTATTAATCTTATAACGAATTGGTTTACATTGTGAATACCAAAAATATGCTTTGGATAAATTGAAGCTTTTCCTATCATTTCCCTTGAGTAGAATACAAATAAAAAATCAATTACTTAATAAAAAATATAAATGTAAAATACAAAAAAAAAAAAATTTCAATAGGTATGTATAAACGCGTAAAAGAAACAACTTTTAAAAATACAATATTATTTGTGACAGTTTTTCTTGACTAACTTTTTTGCTTTCTTGTAAAATTGTTTACAAAATAAATAAAAAACACTTTTGTGCTTGAAATTGAGCGTTTCTAGACTCATTTTGACAAGCGATTTTAATGTCTATTACCCATTTTCGTGACGATATAAGGTATACCAAGAATATACACATTTTTGGCTCGTAGCTTCCTCTTAACACCAGCCCCCTGTTTTGACTTAAGCAATAAAAAAAACATGGCCAAAAAGCATATTTTATTTTATTTTGTGAATTTCAGGCGTATTTATTTACATTTTTTACTTCAAATAAGCGCAGAAATCGCTAATTATAGCCTGTCGTGACCGATCTGAAACATCCTCTATAGTCACAGTCAAGTGAATCAGATGTGTACATGTCCATGTTAAAATTACAACAATTGACCGCTGTCGTTGGTTGTGATGGCAGATAATAATTATTACCATTATATTTATTTAATTGTAGCCTGATTTACAGAGCTCTGAATTGATTCGATTGAGGTATAAATAGGATTATGCAAATGCTAGGTCAATACCCGAAATGTGTGAAGGTTGTTCCTTTATCACTATAATAATATAATGGACACTTTGCTAGTTTTTTTTTATTTTATTATTTTTTTTTTTATAGTGAATACCTCACAAGAGTCCCAACTGCTCCCGTCTGGAGCCAGTGAGACTATGGCATCCCCAATTGGGGGATGTTGTGAGGCTGAAGGTAAGTGGGGAAGGAAAAGAGGAAGGTGGGGAAGTACCTGGCTATTCAGATCTAGTCACTAAACATGGCTAAAGCCATTTGGAGCAACGTTTCAATTCTGAATGGTGGTCTTACACCAGGGCGATACTGGCAGTATCTTCCACTCTGGAACGTGCCGCAAATATACTATATTAATATAGTTTAATATAATTTTTAATTAATTAATTGTGAAATAACACAAATTAATCAAATAAAATTTATTTGCGCACGCCGGGTTCGAACCCGCGACCTTCGGAATGGCAGTCCAATGCATTACCACTGGACTATGCCGGCCGTCAGTTTTGGTCTATAATCTATATTAATTCATGATTGTGGGTCAATGGTCTGAGCCACGCATGAATTGAATACCTTCCAAGTACTGTAAAATGTCAAACATAAATTATTTAATAATATTTTGTATGCAAAACAGTGTAACTGTGAAACAACCGACCCATGATGAAATAATAACAGAAATTGAATTTCAACTTTAAAATTTGGTGAATTGTTCAAATTCTTTGAAATAACCAGTATATAATATATAATAACGCACTATATAAATTTACTCTCCAAGCCGTCGGCTTTTATTTTATTGCCATTTTTAATAAGCGCAAATAACAATGATATTCTTCATTTATAATATCCACAGTTTTGTTAACAAAATTCAGCCTTACCTATTAGGTATTACTTTAAAAACTTGGAATCTGTTTTCCAAACTCGACATCGACAGTCAGAATCAATACAGTTTAAAAAAACCAACCGTATTTACTATTTTCTACAAAGGAATCAATCAATTTTGAAACTTAACTTATCGTATCATTTATAACGATCCGAATTCCAAAATCAAATACACGCATTTGAAAATTAATTTAATCTTATCCTGGCATCCAAGAAATTTTCACCATCAACAAAAATATAAATCTAAATGGACACAAAAAAATATATCTTTTTCATCCAATCCTTGGAAAAAGAGTAGTGGATGCATGGAAAAAACTTCTACAACATGTCATTGATTCTAATAATATGTCATTGATTCTACTAAAATGTCATTGATTCTACTAATATGTCATCGATTCTACTAATATGTCATTGATTCTACTAAGATGTCATTGATCAAAACCTCTACACCATGTCATTGATTCTACTAAAATGGCATTGATTCTACTAAAATGGCATTGATTCTACTAAAATGGCATTGATTCTACTAAAATGGCATTGATTAAATCCTCTACAACATGTCATTGATTCTACTAATTAAAGCTCGACTGGATTTTTATTTGGAGAGAATAAAGGATTAACTTATTTTAAATGAAACAACTATTCAATTACTGTTAAAATTTTTCTGAATTCAGATAAGAAAATAATTTAGCAGAATGCTGTCTGCTCATTAAACAATATAATCCGAATCTGTATCAGCTGTTCCATAAGAATCTTGCCAATTTAAATATCAGAGTAGTTTTTCAGATGAGAACTAAATTGCATACAAACTGATTTTATTTTTTATTTATTTTTATGTTCTTGGAAATTTACGTTGATGTGCGTAAGATATTAAAAAATATATAAAGAATATAAAAGTAATGCAATCTTAAAATCATTATAACTTATAACAAATACATAATACCAAACCACCGATATACTAGTTTGAAACACGTCGGTGTATCAAACTGAAAAAAAATTAAGGATCATTGCATGTCTTTATTTTATTTATTTATTTATTTCTTGGCTAATTTGTATATCGCCGCTTTTGTGAGACATCACCTCAGGGTTGCTGTGCATTTGATGCAGGTATTGCAAAAAATATAAATATTACATAAAATTAGATCTAGAAGCAACTACACGAAATGGAGCACGGAGTCTCTCGCTGCATAATATTTCTACTTACATTTTGCACAACCATCGGATCGTTGGTTCATTATTGCAGTCGAGTCAGCTCGTCAATCAAGAATATCTCTTTTCCTTCCGGCATTATATTAAAAGCCAATCTGATAATATTATTACTCCAGCGTCTGGACGGTGTAGGCCCTGTGATTGGTCAAATTCAAATTTTGTTTAAATAAGACTTTAAAGATTAAGACACGATTTCATACTGAAATAGAATCGCCACATGTAATACGATATTTCTTAAAAAATATCGTTTCTGCTCATACAATTTTTGGATAATATCGAAGAAAATATGTCTTAGAAATTTTTGTTATTTGTTTTTGGGGTATTATGCCGTGTTGCGCTAACTCCTTCTTTAGCCAACGTTTCGGACAGCATTGCAGTGTCCATCATCAGGGCAGATGTGTTATTTATTAATAATAGTGTTAGTTATATCCACAATTACGTGATTACGTTTGACGTTTGACGAAATAAGCACGCGTTAATTCAATATGGCCGATACCCGATACGCATCGTGGCTATAGGTGGCCGACAGAGCGCCCCTCTGGCGGTGAAGAAACGAATCAAATGACTGGCGCGTATATTTAAATATGCAAAATTACTTGAACATCAAGCGTTTAATAATAAGATTTCTTCTGGAAGTTTAGTTCAACTTTGCAATGGCATTTTTCATTATTATTTATAATTTTTTTTTGCTTATTAATTACATCTGATTTTATATTGACATGTTTTCTAATTTCTAACATTTCTAAATTATTTATTTGCGATGCTTTAATCCTGAGTGAAGTATTTTAAGACCTGAATTTTTATCGAAAGTGTGATTCAAAAGATGATTTGCAAACTCATATTCACTATTTCCATTTAGAACCCTGAGATGTTTTTTAGTTCTGACTTCAAAGTTTCTATTGGTTCTACCTTTGTAAAATAAATTACAATCCAGCCCAATTGAGTTTATAAACTCCTGATTTTTTTGTTTGATTTTCGCAATCTTTATTATTAAGAATATATTTATTCATTCTGTTATTAGTGTAAAACGCCGGTTGAATAGTACCAGGAATGTTTATATATATAATTTTAGAAGTGTCGTTATCCACAAACAGAATTCTACGCCATTGTTTATTTATATCTTAAGAACTAGGGTAAAAATACCGTTTGAAGATAATATGTTTAATTATTTTATTTAGTATTTCAACTATCAATTTATTAGAATAACCGTTATTAAATGTTATTTGTCTTATGAATATATTGTTTTATGGTTATATGCAAAAAAAAAATTCAGGTCTAAAATACTTCACACAGGATATAAAGCATCACAAATAAATAATTTCGAAATTTTAGAAATAAGAGAACATGTTTATAAAAGTAGATGTAATTAACAAGATTTTTTTTTATAAACTCTCTTTTAAATATTTTCCCACTTAACTGGTCTTTCATATTGTAATTCCTAATTCTTATAAACCCAGCCTACTCTTACCCCTCCCCCCTCCTTCCACTTATTTTTTCCAATTGTAATCTATATTTAATTTTTGACTTCGGTGTATACTTCGTTCATGAAACATGTATTGGTTGTATATAATAAAGTGAAGTTAAAAAAGTTATTTGTTTTTTAATAAAATAAAGTTTAATCGGATAACATTATTTTATCTATTTCCATTGTATATCAATGCATACGTACATAATAAAATGTAAACATTATATTTATTTATTAATTGGACAATTTGCACGGCGCCGCTTTTGTGAGATATCACCTCAGGGGCGCTATATTGTAATAATCTACCTTTATATATAGATTTTTACTCTCCTGATGAAGGTGTATATATAATCTAACTTTAAACTTTATTAGATACAGTAACAGTTTTAGGTAAAGAATTACCACCAGTTGGAGTAAAATTCACACCTTTTAATTAAACCGACTGCTAATCACATTGCACAATTACCCTCCTTTTATCCATAAACACGGGTACAATTAATCAATATGTAATAATGTATTATTTCAGTCAACTCTGTTGTAACTATCTTTAATTGTTGTGACAAACTATACGATATTGATTCAACTTATAGACATTGACGGTTGTAACACATATTTAAGCACTGCAAGTCTCCTATGAGCAAATTATATTAGGTACCATAACAGTTAATATCAGTTGTAGACATGTAGTCAATAATAGTGTTTCATTTGAAATAATCCATCACAAATACGTAAAATTTCATTTATTCAAACAACTGTCATTCTTATTATGCCTAAATTGAGCATGTTATTATTCATTAACTCCTTCCTGTTCCGTGTTTTAACAATATATACTCACCCTCTCTCTGTGAATGACATAATATCTATCTATTAAATGTAACTGTTGTTAGTATCACTTAAACTGGGCGCAGCCCAACCAAGTGCCGCCCGCAGGGCCTAGCAGCAAAAACCCGCGGAGCGGGTTTTTAACTGCTAGTATTATATATTATAGCCATGCACTACTGAGTCTGGGTAGGAACTTCGTATCCGAAAGCATGATTTTTTTGTCCCAATTGACTGGCCCAGATTCAATAACCCTTTCACTCAGCGTGGTTTAGCCGCGCACCATTAATTACATCTGCAAACTGTGGCATACTCAATCTCATGCAAGTGTGAACTAAGTCCATTGACGATCGTGGACTTAGAACAATTCATATTCTGACACCAAATACAGACTGAAACCGAAACCAATCACCTGAACAACAACAAAAAAACACCATGTAATATATTTATAATTATTTCAGAAAAAACAGTATTTAATATATTCATACTTTCTTTATACTATCCATACTATAATATGTAAATATCATTATTTTTATTTGTTAAAAAAATGTAAACACTCATTACAATTTCTTCTGTGATACATACACGATCAACTATCAGACACACTCACTGGCCATTAGGATGCACGATCTGGGCAACAAGTATGGGGGTGCTATTGATTTATGTATTGACTCCATTTATAGAATTAAGCGTTATCTATAGGTACCAACATTTTGTTGAATCCTACAAATTAGAGTAGCGTTGGTAAATTAGTTTTAATGATTTGTCTTATATGTAGTGTTGTTGTAATTTCTTTTTTACTTTATGTTACTCTTACGTTTTACTAATATTGCTTCATATTTAGTTTTTTTTTAAAATTATTTTTTAATATTTTCTCCTTATACTTGTAATCAAAATTTTACAATTGTGTATTTTGTACCTTCTTTACAGTGGATTACATCTTTACTGTCAGTATCTCCTGTATAATACAGATATTCTCCCACGTACACTGCATCATGTATCACTTCTATGTAAAAGCCTTTTTAAGCGTATATATATAAATATATAAATAAATAAACAATTATTTGAAAAAAAACACGTTTTTGTGTTAGATAGGTTGTGTTGGGTTAGGTTAAGTATATTTTATTTTTTGTGTGTACCCAACAAAGATAATTCATTTAAAATCTCTTCAAATTACTGATAATCCGGTCAAAACGGGATTGCGGGCCGTTTCCTGAAAAACTCTTGTTAATTTCTAATGTATCGGAACACGTGTTAATGCACCTGCATGTGTCTTGATAAATATAACGACGAAATGTAAAACTAGTAGGATTTTCATAAACACGTGGTCTGACATCGTGATAATGAATTCGTATTTAACTAAAATTAATTGCAATTCATTCGTTAAGGCCTGCAATCCTGTTTTAAACCGGATTATCAGTGATTTGAAGAGATTCGCAATAAATTACCATTACTCATTTTCTCTGTGAATTTATTTGATTTCTTGTCTGTCCTTTCGTTGAATAATATAAATATTTCAGTCGGCCAAGACGTTATTGAATATAAAGCAGTTTTTAGCAAGTAGATAGATTTATTAACGCAGAAAATTAGAAATTTACATAAGTTGTATATTTATCGTAATAATATTCTCTTATTATTCCGAACGAATTCAGTAGGTACCGAGATTGGTGTTCGCGTAGGAACTTTCATGTCATAGTAAACAGTAGTTACTATTTTCTTTCTGGCAACTTTCTGCACTTTTCCAATCGAAAGTGACCCAAAGTGAGTGGTACATTTATGGACCCAATGATGCATGTATGCAATCAGTCACGCTCATTTCATATGTATTTGGCACTTCGAACAAACATTTTCACTAGGTCGCTTTTTTACAAGCGTATGTTAGTTGATATAAACAAGTTTATTTTGTTTATAATATTTACACCGTTTTAACTCTCCACTCTTCAATATCAGAAAGTAATCATGTTGCAATTTGCAAGAAGATCAATGCTATTCAAATTTCCTATTCGTTATTTTTATTGTCTTTTCTTGCGGTTTTTAAGTGCTTTCATTTACACATTAATAGTTAATATTGTCATTTTTACTGAATTGTCAATACTTAACATTGTATTTTGAAGAGCACATCTTCAAAAACGCTGTAAGTTTGAAAATTTAAGCACCAAATTCGTCTTTAACCCCGGTTCAATTAACTCTAGAACTTGGATTAGCTTTGAATGTAAGTGTAATTTCCAAAATTCAAACTCATTGTGGGAACAATTCAGACAAGCTGTGAAGTAAATATATATATTTTTTAATTAATTCATTCATTTTAATAATTCACTACTTAAGGAGTGGTATTTTTTGTCAATTTTTTTTACAGGATGTCGTAATGTTCACTAACAGTGTTCATTCGGACGGTAAATTTATGATCGCCTTTAAAATTGATAATTTTTTTTTTTTAAATGCTTTCAGCTTCTCAAATCCTATAATTATAATATCCCGTGATTTTTCACTGGTCTGCGATACTTATTATTGAAAGCGAAGTTAATATTATTACGTGAAAAAAAGAGATAGGGAACTTTATAAAATGTTCATGTCTTCCCGCACAAGAGTTTCAACTGCCCGAAGCCAGTGGAACTTTTACATCCACGTATTTGGGGAATGTTGTGTACTGAAAGGCTGGACAAAATGGGGAAGAGGAATGAGAATGAGAAGAGGAAGTTTGGGAGTAGGTACCTAACTATTCAGATCTTGTCAGATTCTAGTTGGTGATCAATGAGACAATAATTATGCCCTCTGAAGGGTATTTGTGCAAAACTGACTTACAAATAATTTTCGGTAAATTTACAGAAAAAATGGGACAAACTTAATACGCACATTTTATTTTAAAAACACTCTATATCTAAGTATTTCAGTTTCAGTAAATGGAAAATAATGCTATAATAGCTTAATAGCTATTTGACGTCTAATTTGACGTCTTTTCTTTAGGCCATCTGTTGGCACGATGGCGGTTTACAATCTACTATAACCTGTATCACTTTTTTGTCATTTCCCTGGAGTCTCGCGCGAATCCTTAATGTCACGTTCTAGGTCAAGCTAATCTAATCATTCACTACGCCAAGAATTATTTGAAGGTAAATGCAAAGATTATATCTGAACGTAGTTAATACCAACAATGTCATATTAATTTCATCTTATCAAATCCTCTTCAAACCACTTGGGAATAATTTTCGTTCATCACATTTTGTCAAAGAGCATTAAATGGTAGTTAGGCATTATATAATTTCTTACGAGACAGCAAAATAACAAAGCGATGTCATATGCATTAACCATACGAGAGACTATGATTGCCTTGCATTGTTCGCAGATTCACCTAAGTTCTCCTAGGAAGCATTGAAGTTCACTGGTGAACATACAGAACGTGTAATTATGCGCGGAATGGTAGAAGTCTACTTGTGATTGTGGTCCAAGATGGTTCAACACAATCACTTTATAGTCTTTACGGTCGGCGATTTCTTCGAGTTTACACCAACCAAGATGGCCATTACGGCAGAGGAATCGTTTTAAGATTTCTGCACAGGATTGAACTAGCCCGATGGACTACCAGTTGGTACCAATTCAATTTTTATTAGCTTTGGTATGGCGGAATAATAGTAAAAATTTTGTAATTAATACAATGCGTAATCTCGAGACATTATCAACAGTGCACAATATTTTTAGTCCTTTCTTCTCGCTCTGCACAGGAGTTCCAACTGCTCCCAATCGTCTGAAGCTATTGAGATCAAGGGCTCCCCAATTAGGGCATGTTATGAGGCTGAACATATTGGGAAGGAGGAGGAAATGGGTAAAAGAAAGGTGAGGATATTGCTGGAAATTCAGATCTGGTCGCTAAACATAGCTAAAGCCATTTCAAGCAACGTTTCGATTCTGAATGGTTGTCTTTCACAAGGAAGATATTGAGAGCATTTTCCACTATGGAATGTGCCGCAAATGAACTAATTATTATTTTTAATGAATAAATTGTCAAATAAGGCAAATTAATCAAGTGAAATTTACTATTTGAACCCGCGACCTCCGAATACGTAGCCAAAGACGTAGTAACCTTTCAATCACGGAAGTCGTCAGAGGAAATTCTTTACCTAAGACTGTTTGTCTTCCATGACATGAAGAATGTCTTGGGTCAAGTCTATTCTTTAATTATTATCCTTTTTGGTGTCCAGTTCGCCACTGTATGTGGCAATGGTGCCATTGTAGTATATATTTCTGGTTGCCGGTAAGGAACTTGAGGTCAGAGAGTTTCTGTTGTCTGACAATGATATCCAAACCGTCATTTTTTGCGATGTGAATCGCCAGCAATACCTACCTATTTTATTGGAAACGGAACATTCGTTACCTTGTGTACGGAATTAAGGTTATTCATACTGTATTTCCTTCGCACCTTATTTCGTAATGTGTGCTGATTTATTAATACAGGCAATTATCGGTACCTGGTATTTGTATAGGCCAATTTCCGACAAATCTGATAATTTTTCTGCGGTTGTTAAAAGTATTAAAACGTCGTGGTTATTCATGCATAGGTTTGCCATAAGTGCCATGAGTTAAACAGGCGTTATAGGTTTTGTGGGGAAATTTTAAGTTCTTTCGGTTGCCAACCCTATTCATGCATGCAACATCTTAACATTTACCTAATTTAGTCAGCCAAAATGTCCAATTTAAATTCTAAATTAAAACATACAGAGCGATGTAAAGCATATAATATATGGTGAAAAGCTGCTTCTGTTGTTTTTAATTTTTTTATAGATCTAAACCATAAATCTTCGATTGAACGATTTAGTAATAGTGCATTTGGCAGCCAGTATGGAGAATCATTTGTGCGCTGCTAAGTGATGCTGATCGTGATATAAAATTGGCTTTACAGCAGTTGTAGGGATGATTGTTACGTTATTCAGTGATAAGTAACAATACCTGAATAACCAGGTACTTACTTCTCTTCTCACTACTTCCTGCTTCTACTTCGTTTAACCTTAAATTTAACCTCACGACGTTTCCCAATTTTTTTTCTTTCCTTTATTCGTAAAATATATTTGTATACGTTTTTTTACTTGCTTTTTGACTACCATACTAGACACATGTCCGTATTATGGTAGTCGAAATTTATATATAATAATATAAATGTAATACATGTTCATTTGTCAATATATTATTTTGTTAAATGCAATGTATTTGTAAAATAGGTAATACTTTAACTGGTTTTCTAACTAAGGCGATGCACTACGTCTTGTAATATTTTAAATTGAGCCGCTATCAATAACAACCCTTACGTAGATGGCGATAAGGTTTAAATTCCCGCTTAACACCATCCGCTTGTTTTAATTTGCAAGAAAAAAACATGGCCAAAGAGTGCGTTTTATTTTATTTTGTGGATGTTTAGGCATATATTTTTAATTTTTTTTCGATCATTGTATAAATGATTTAATTTGCCACATTATACAATAAAACCATAACCGAAAATGGGTTCGTAAATAGGAGATTTTGAACTTTAAAGCAGTTTTCATAGGCCTTATACATTATTTTTTTTCTGGGCTTATAAAAAGATTTATCTAAAAAATACTCGATTATTTCAAATACCAAGATGTATTCCACTCGCAGTATTTAATTAAAGCATCTGAAACATTTCTAGGCGACCAAATTTTCAAACCAAAAACACATGATTTTGCATTACTACGTATTGCATAGCCTTAAATAGATTAAACCAACCGTATTGCAAACTATTGACTTTAATGAGATAAAATAAATAAACATATAAATGGTCAAATAGACAAATGACTTAACTTGTTGATATAATGAAAATAAAGATAAATTAATTAATTATTTTAAAAAGAAATTTTAAACATAATTTAAATGAAAAAAAAGAATAATAAAGCTAATGAACTCAATTTAATGATGTCAGGCATTCTTTAAAATAGTTCCTTCCCTTCATAAATAACCAATTCTGAATATATAATATTAGGTACGTGATCACATACAGGAAAGGAGTTGAAGTAAATGAATCTTGTAAAAATAAAAATAAAGTAGTTAATGCTATGAATTCATTAAATTCTTTTAGCTTCTTCTAATACGTACTTTATTAATATTAAGAGGAAGCTACAAGCCAAAAATGTGTATATTCTTAGTATACTTTATATTGTAGGTAATAGGCATTAAAATCGCTTGACAAACGTAGTCTAGAAACGTTCGATTAATAATTTTATAAGAAAGCTAAAAAGTCAATCAAGTGAAATTGCCACAGATAATCTTAGATATAATACTGCATTTTTTAAGTTGTTTCCTTTACGCGTTCATACATTTCTAATGAAAAAATATATTTTTTAGTGTTTTACATTTATTTTATTTTTTTGTGTTTATTGATTATTTTATTTGTATTCTACTGAAACTAAACGATAGAAATACCTTCAATTTATCTAAAGCATATTTTTTTGGTATTTATAATGTACACCAATACGTTATAAAGATTAATAAAAATAGTGATTTAGCATTAAGCTTCGCCTTAATTCATCGTCAATTAACTTCCCATTGTAACAGTGGAGAAAGCAGACGATAGTATTTAATAAAATCATTGTGAATGTAAAATTTTATTTTTGTATGGTGTGAAAATTCATAATAATTTCATTATCAATGTAAACATGAAATAATATCTCAGTTTTGCAACAAAAATCTGAATAACTCACTCCGAGATGTTCCCAGAGCCCATAATTCATTTTTTCTTCCGACCAAGTAAGAAGTAAAAATAGTATTGCATTGTTTGTTATCCGCTCATCTGTTTGTTCTCCTTGCACCGTGAACTCGTACATTGTACAGTACATGGTGGAAATCCCAAGTACATTTACCCGACATTTACAGAATTCAACAACACTTTTTCAGCTAGCCGTTCGCTCTACTTAGGTGAGACTCTAATGCTTTTATGTAGTTACCTTTAGTTTGATTGAAAAACAATGTACACATTTTACTTACATATATTTTTTATACCTACAGGTACATACATACTTGTTATTGGGCTTTATCCGAATTTCTGAACTATTTATTCGATTTATTTATAATACTTTTTGATTTATTTTGACTAGGTATTCATATACAGGATTTTCCAATAAGAGGTGTTATTTTGAATAGCCCGCTATTTCGGTAGATGCTACTTTTGAAGCTGTCATTTTTTTGATATTTGACAAGTAGAAACTACGTCATTAATAAAAATGGAACGATACACGCTTCAACGACGCATTGAAATTATTAAAATTCACTTGAGTGAATCAAATGCAAATCATCTTGAGTGATGAGGCCCATTTTCACCTCGGTGGCTTCGTCAACAAGCAAATTGTCGCATCTGGGGCTCGGAAAACCCAAGAGTTATTGTTGAAAGCTTCTCTGACCTCAACGTGTGACTGTTTCGTGCGGTTTACGGTCCGGCGGAGTCATTGGACCTTACTTTTTCGAAAATGAGGCTGGAGCAACAGTTACGGTGAATGGATTGCGCTATCGAGAGATGATTAATAATTTTTTTTGGCCGGAATTGGATGGTATTGATCTGGACAACGTTTACTTTCAACAAGACGGCGCTACGTGCCACACAAGCAACGAAACCATTGTTATTTTACGATTGATTATCAAAATTACACCTCTTATTGGAAAACCCTGTGCAACAGGCACTATCCAAAACATTCATGAGTACATGCTTTTTTATATTTTTTATATTTTCAATTGAAAGAAATTTAGTTAATAATGTTTTCTTTGATTACTAAAAGCAATTTCACCGTATGTGCATTTATCACCTGTATGTTTATGCACATGCGTTTGCTTTGCTTATCTACCAGCTATTTAATGATTGAAATTTGATTATGTAATTTTTTGCGTGATGAAAACATTGGTTGTTGGGTTGAAATAAATATATTTTTTTCATCCCTTCAGATTTCAAATGAAAAATAAAAAACCTATGTCTATTTAAGAACAACAGAACGGTAGGTAGTTGAACAAAGTTAGATAAAAGTAAATGACTAACAAACAAGTAATATGATTAAAAGGTTAAGCGTAAAGTATAGTAACTACCTAAAATTTAAAACTGAAATGGAATCTTGTCTATTTTTTCATAGTTATTTTTAAATTTCAACAGTTATTTTCTCTTGATGGTAATGACAAGGCGAGCTTATTAATTTAAGTGCTAGAAATCTGGTCAAATTTCACAACGCCAAAGCTCACCGATAAAGGGTTTGAAATCTGGATTAGCTAAAGTTTGGGAAGTAGGTACCAGGCTATGTACAACTTTTATTAAACATACATTTAGCCACTTCTATTTAGGCATTCTGTGACTAGGGCTAGGGCGATACTGAGAGTATTTCATTTAATAACGAAATGCAAATATACGTAGGTCTTGACATTATAAATTTTAAAATTGGTTCAAGAATTGTTATTATTTGAACCCGTGACCTAAAGGTGTTAAGCCAAGGGTTTTACAGACGTAAAACCCTTGGCCGATAGACATCGGCCACTCGTCAAAAATTGACTATAAAGCTGGTGTAACCGCCGAAACCGAAGTCACGTTAACAACAAATATCGAAAAGCAATAAATTAATATTGAAACGAATTTTAGCGAATAATCCTCTCTGAAGTAAACAGATATACACACATATTTCTAAAGTTTCACCAGGTCAAAGCGGGTGAAACTTTCCTTCTAGTTTCTCTTCAACGATTAAATTCTTAGACAAATACTACATTATTCTAAACAAAACACTATAAGAAGAACAATTCATTTTCTCCTTTAGAACAATGGCTATTCTGTTTATGTATCGCGGTGACCTGCAATGGTACCCACCGCAGGTGACCTACACAGGAAGTACACTGTATTCCCATTAAATAACGCACCTAGTAGGTAAAGCCATATTTACCTACAGGCAGCTGCAAACACGAATTAATATTGAAACACCAATGGAAAAGATTGTCGTAATCACTGAAAATTGTTGAACTGCGTTAAACTCATCACACAGCCTTTGGACCCTAACAAGAAAACTGTGTCACGTTGGCACGTTGCAGCTGCAAACACGTATGAACATTGGAACATCACGTGAAAAGTTCATTGTGATCGCAGAGAAACATTGTAAGGGCGTTTATATCCACAGCCTTTTAACCCATACAAGAACATAGTATTTATTATAGAAGCAACAGATTCGCAACGGACGCTTCTTATTCTACTTAGTAAGTTTTAATTGGTGGACGTTAAACATGGTGCTGAGGTTAAGTGCAGTCACTTGATTTAACGCAGATATGCAACGGAAAACTGGTGGATGGAGTGTTCTTCTACGATAGTTTTTTAGTTCATATTATTGTCACAATTCGGGGTTCAGAACACGTGGCACGAATGTAAATTGGAGAAGTTTACAGTTGTACAGTGTACACACGATTATATAAACTTAGGAGTCAGACTATGGTTTTGGCTCCGTTCTATGCTGAAGAATTGTGCTGACCTCAGAAACGTCAGCTTTTCGAATGCATAGAGAAATGACAAACGTCGATTATGCAGAGTTTATATATTGATTGAATACTCAACTGATGAATTACATCAGCTAAAATTATGCCTTAAATAGTAAAAATCCCTCATCCCACTGTTACTGCGGAAATGTTTTGTCCTCCATTAAACTTTAATAGTGTGTCATGGAATTTAGTACGAACTCTGTCGCCCTTCGTTGGACTCGATCGCTTCTTCAGCAATCTTAAGAAATTCCTTCATATTCAGCCGCCGGTCGTCACCCAGTAAATTCTATAAATCAGCGTATCGGTGGACATTGGCCGATTGAGTTCGACGGATTCGGTACAGCTCCTCATAAATGTATAAACATACATGTGCATTTATACCCGTTTATTGATTTCCCCATGTACATTACACGAATTACATTAAGGCACACAATATTATCTTCGTGTTTTACTATAGTAACGTAATGTGGATGGATGGATATTATGAACATAAATATTCTCAATAACATTCAAATCCCCACCACAGTCTAAGACACTCGAATCGTCGCTAAATCACCTTGTTGAGAGGAAACCATCGAGAATCGAAACATTGACGATATAATATGATAATGACATATAAAAAAAAATCATTTACGAAGCCACGTAAAACGAGTTTTGTCTTAAGAAAACTACATAACTAAGTAAATAAAAATAATAATAATAGCCGTGTAGTTGGCCATCAAAATACTCATTGCATCTACTCACAGCGGCGCTCCGCCTTTATTTCTACCTTCACACCAAACGCATAAATCTCATTGGCTCTGCCGCTTTGATAGTCCGTGCAATTTGGTCGTAGCAAGCTTCAATGCCATATTTATTTATTTATTGTAGAGATATCACCTCAGGGGCGCTTTACAGTTGATGCAGGTATTACAAAAAATTAAATATTACTAAAATAAAGTTAAGTTAAATGAAGTACAGGAACAGGCGACACGAAGATAGAAGATGGAGACTCTGCAGCAAGAATCCTAGGTGGTGAAGAAACTGGACCAGCTGCTGAAGCGAGAGAGTCCACCAACAGTGCCAGCACGAGGTTCGTCATCAATTCAAGTATGTGTCTGCTGCTAATTAAGCGCTGACAAAATATCTTCACATAGATAACAGACCTTGGCAGCACCGCTGTGACGTTCGGCGAGTCCTTCATTCATCTTCATATAATCCTGATCCTGGTGATTGTGTTAGTTAGTGGTGCATTGTGCCCGCTATAAAAAGCGACGATCTCGATATATGTTTTATGAACACAAAGAAGATAATAAAAATAAGTATTATTTTTAAGCAATACTTATTAAACACCTTCCTTTGTATCTATACTGTGTGGAATAAAGCTGGGCAGCTGGTTGGTTATTAAAGGTGTTGATTTTTTATTTGTTATTTATGGCAAACTCAACATCATCTGAGAACCGGAAACCTTCTCTAGACCATTATCTCAAGCAGTTTGTTTTGGCGGATCTTGTTTTGCTCGGAGGAGATTAATGATAACAACATACCACTTTTCGCTTAAAGATGTTCTAGATAATTTATTATTCTCCTGAAAAACGTGCATCCGTATTCTGTTTTTATTTTTTATTTTTATCGGGTCGTTGATTGGAACATCCGCTAAACAAAAAAAAGGACTAAATTGTCCAACTATTACATTCTGTATTATCCTTTATGCACGGTTTTTTGAATTACTATTTATTTAAACTATGTAATATGTAACTTGTTATTAATTTAAGCTTTGATTCTTTTTACAATGTTTACGTGTTGGTATTGATATGATATTTTGTTTGATGTTACATTTTCACAGCGGTATAAAGTTGTTTCAGAAACACATTTTGTGATATTTTTTAAATTTTAATCGTTATGTTTTTCTCGACTTGAACGTAACACCACACTATTAAAAAAATTTGCACGAGCTAAATATTTTTCTTTAGGCGATATTTCTCATACAAGTACCGTTGAGTTGTCCAAAGCATCGGGTTCCCACCAAGATGGAGTTCAATCGCCCGCTATCAATTGGACAAACAAAATCATTTTCAGTTTATAATTAATTATGATAATAGGTACCTAGAAGGAATTAAAATATTCGTTACACAGTAAGGTTAGGTTTTCTTTAAAACTTTTCTTTTATAATGGTAGGTAAATAATATGAATACCTCAAAAATGTATTACTCAAACTAATTAATTTTAACTAATTTATTTTTAGTATGCATTAATTTACAAATTTATAATGCTAAAATTTTTCAATACGCATAAATTTATCAATTTTTTGTAAATGCATAAATTTACCAATTCTTCATTTATTTACTGTCCATAAGTTTACCACTTTATTAACTATGCATAAATTTATCAATCAATTCATAATGCATAAATTTACCAATTCTTTGTATATGCATAAATTTACCAATTAATATTATGCATAAATTCATTTTTTTTTTTTTGTATATGCATAAATTTAC
This sequence comes from Hesperophylax consimilis, assembly GCF_061612785.1. NCBI lineage: Eukaryota > Metazoa > Arthropoda > Insecta > Trichoptera > Limnephilidae > Hesperophylax > Hesperophylax consimilis. Next base: position 21,938,684 of record NC_142848.1, on the reverse strand, counting down.
CAATACCTCATTTATTTACAGTCCATAAATTTACCAATTTATATTATGCATACATTAACCAATTTATTTATTCACTGAAAATGCTTTATCTTGTTTTACACTGAGATTTGGTGTCGTCAATTTGGGTCATATTAAATGGAGCAGTGTATATATAAGAAAGGTCGTTAATTTTTAGCCGTTAACCTTTTGTATTAGATCTCACGATTGTTTAAAATTGGAGCGCTATCCGCCACATAAAAATCAATGAATAAATATTATTAAAGTAATCGGTTCCTACTACAAAGAAGTTTAAGCCACTAAATAAAAAATGTCAAAGATGTTTTAATTGATTTCGGTGCATTTAAAGGGAGTTTGGTGAATAACCTTAATAACTCAGCCACTTTTTTGCTGCAAAACTGGTTGATTACCGTAAAAAAAATCTTGATGATTACAATCAATTCTTCAAGTTTTGTGAAAAAACTGGCCAACAATAATATAATAACAGAACTTGATTACAACCTTCGCAGAACTTGAAAATCAACTTTGAAATTTGATGAATTGTTCAAATTCTTTGAAACAACCCGTCATTAAATTCAATTCGACAATATTTTTACGTTTCATTCGTAAACTTCGTAACAAAAGAAAAATATTATTATATTTTATATTTGTTTTCCACCCAATACAACACTTCACAAGCGGGTCTTTTTAGAAAGATTTTTAGAGACATTTAAGTGTTCGTTGAGTTTAGCGTGTGTGTTTTTCTACTCATCATTTTTATGGACTATTGCAAATTCTGTATTGTTTGTTTCGTTCAGAGTTCACTCACGCTCTGGCCAGTAAAAAAATATGTAAATTGGTTGGCATTGTGCATGTGGTTTTAAAATTAGTTCTGTTTTTTAACCGTGCAAATTACATGCTCGAAGGTATGGGAAAATTTGAATGTACGTGTTAACATTGTGAGAGAGTGGTTTACGCTCTTTCTAGTGCTAATCGGCTGGGGTTCGTTCCCCCGCCAGTGGTATATAACTACATATTTTGATAGATTTAAGGCTGTTTCCATTGACATTTTTGAGAATCGTTTATATTACTTTGCACGTATTCAAAATAATGGTTTTGTCTGACAAAATGAACCTATCCTAACCTAACCTTTTGTTGGTTATGATTTGAGATTTTCACGGCAAACTGTATTATCGTGATTTATTTTTGTAACTGCACATGCCTTGATGATGGACGATGTAGCTCTGACTGAAACGTTGGCTAAAGAAGGAGAGAGCGCAACACGGCATAATAGTCAAATAATAACCACGATAACTTAACTTCCATTGTTTTAAATAATTAAAGTTAGATTGGGCTAAGTACTTACACATGTGATTCAAATTACAATCTAATAGCGAACGTGTTTATCATTGTTCAAGCTATTAATTTTTCTACCAGATTTCGTCCGTGATTTAGATCCTTGTAAATATTCTTCTTCTTTCGTATGGTGGAGGGGTCAGAGAGGGATATCAGGTCTGCGAGCCATTCTAGGGCCTCAGGCGTCGCCATGTGAACCTCATCAATCATGGAGCGTGCGTTCGTTAACCACATGTTCAGTGGTCTGCACAGCACCACATTCACACATCGCCGACTCTTTAAGGCCCCATCTGTGCATCATATGGGCACAGCGGCTATGGGAGCACCTTAACCTATTGATGGTGGACCAGGTTTTGCGAGGCAATGAGAACCCAGGCTGTCTCTCGGTGGGGTCCTGCTTATTACTACTATTTAAATATAATACTTTTGTTCTAATTTCATGGTCCTTTCCAAATTGAAAGCAGCATTCCTGATTTCCACCAGTTTATAACATATTTCCCTTGAACATTTTAAGTTTTGTCCTCTTGAAATAAACATATAAGTTATTTTTATGACAATCTCCATACATTTTCAAAGTCGGAAAAGTAATGATATGAAATTAGATCCATAGAAAAAAATCTCAAAATTTTTGGTTCCGTTAAATAACATGTTATAGGCGCGAAAAAATTCACAGTGTTTCTTTAAACGCTACTTTATGGATTTATCGAGAGGTATTTACTCTGTTTTAAACTAACTTCTAACATTCGTAATAACATAATATCTCCCTTTCAAACCATCTCGTCTTCTTTTTGAACGCTTACTACGGAGCCTTAAGCCCTCGCGTACCCAATTTCTGCCGATTTATAACAAGCTCTTTATGTTTATAAGTTGCAAAAAATTGTTTTTGAAGATTTTTTTTTTTTTTTTTTAATTCCTTTATTTTTCCCAATTTTTACATTAATTACATACAATATTTTATAAATCAATAAGAATAATGGGAACCCACTAAGGCGCAGCCTGTGCGTGGGTAATATATTTAAGTTATTATTTTATTGTACCTAGAAATAAAACATATTGTGGGCATATAAAATAAAAAACAAGATTACATTTTGTATTAGCGTTTTGTATAATGAAGTTATAAGTGTTTAGTGTAATATATGGTGAATATTTTATGAGAAACATAAACATAATATCTATACATTTGTAAAGCCGAAACGTTAATTATATGAAATTCCCTTGATAGAAAAAAATCGCAAAGTAAGCTCCGAAAATTATTAAGAAAGAAGTTTTGTTCTGTTATTTAATATGTTATAGGCATGAAAAATTTCGCAGTGTATCTTTAAATGCAACCAAAAAATTTGTTGAGAGATTTTTGCTCTATTTCAAACGAATCGTTTTTTTATTAAATACTTTCACCCTTTTCGCTTAATTATTATAGTTTTTTTGTATTATCGCACCCCTTCTAACATTCGTATTTACATATCTCCCTTTCAAACCATCTTTGAACGCTTACTACGGGGCCTTAAGAGATATGTAAGTACTAATAAAACTGAAATCCACACAAATTCAATCATTTCTCAACTCGGCGTTGCATGCCACATTAACGTGTAATTTGATACCCGTGAAAAATGTAAAATCTCGTTAAACAATGCAGCCATTATAAGCAAGTTCCTAAAACTCAAACATGAATCATAATAAATGGGATCTGAAGTTCCTATTGAATAATTAAAATTGTTCTAATATAGTTCATGGTCAACAGTTAGTAGCACAAATCTCAATTCACAATGATGTGAAAATGTCAGGTTTATGCGAAATTAGTTATTGAACTTATTTATCTTTGTAATGTATTCTTCCTAGACACCAAAAATTATTATACCGGGCGACTGTTGAATCGGGGGGTGGCATTGATCATCACGGATATCTGCATAATTTAGTATACCGGGCGACTCTTGAATCGGGGGGTGACTTCGATCATCGTGGATATCTGCATAATTTAGTATACCGGGCGACTGTTGAATCGAGGGATGACTTTGATCATCACGGTATCTGCATAATTAAGTATACCGGGCGACTGTTGAATCGGGTGGGTGACTTTGATCATCGGGGATATCTGCATAATTTAGTACACCGGGCGACTGTTGAATCGAGGGGTGACTTTGATCATCACGGTATCTGCATAATTAAGTATACCGGGCGACTGTTGAATCGGGTGGGTGACTTTGATCATCGGGGATATCTGCATAATTTAGTACACCGGGCGACTGTTGAATCGAGGGGTGACTTTGATCATCACGGTATCTGCATAATTAAGTATACCGGGCGACTGTTGAATCGGGTGGGTGACTTTGATCATCGGGGATATCTGCATAATTTTCGCTACCACTCAGAAATTACCCTTTTTTAAATCTGGCAACGTGGATACAATGAAGTTTCAAAATAAGTGTCATTTTTTGTTGTTATCATGTTTCATTTGTCGAACTCTATTTTTTAAGATTTCTTTAATAAATTCGATAATATTAATATTAAATTTATAAAAAAAAACTTTAAAGAGTAATTAATAACCATTTTGATCGGAAATCAATAATGAAACCGGTAATAAAAAAGAACATGTTTTCACTATAGTACCTTTTTTATTTTATTTATTTATTTATACGGACATCGTCCAAATCACAAAATAATAACACGAATACAGTAAAATGAAAAATACAGGAGTAGACAAAGGTACACGAAAGCAAAGACATAAGGCAGATATAATATAAGAAAATAAAGTGACAAGTCGAATCAAGTCAAGACTACGCCGTGGGTCAGGACCACAGGACACTTGTAATATGTTAAAAAATATTATCTCAATTTATTCTTTTAAATACATAACAAATGAAAAGATTTATAAATATTATTTATAATATTGTTACAAAAATACATAGTGAATGGCATAAGAACAAAATAGTGAAAAAAATATGTATTTTAGTATGACAATGACCAATGACTCTACATTAACTAGCTTTTGAATTAGGTGTAGGAGTAAAAAGTAATATCATAGAGTGTATGATAGTACAGGATGTGATAAAATTACAAAATATAAGTATTTTTAAAAATGAAGTTACTGCACATACTATATGGAAATAATATAATAATGTATCCTGGAAGTGGCCTAACCACAGCTTGATAAAGCCTTCAGAAGACGAAATAGCTGTCACACGTAATAGTAACTGCACGACAGAACTTGTTTATAAATAAAAAAAATATATAAATTGAATAATAATATTATTGAATATACAGGGTTTTTCAATAAGAGGTGTTATTTTGATATTCAATCGTAAAAGATCAATGGTTTCATTGCTTGTGTGGCACGTAGCGCCGTCTTGTTGAAAGTAAACGCTGTACAGATCGATACCGTCAAATTCCGCCCATAAAAAATCATTAATCATCTCTAGATAGCGACCCATTCACCGTAACTGTTGCTCCAGCCTCATTTTCGAAAAAGTAAGGTCCAATGACTCCGCCGGACCATAAACCGCACCAAACGGTCACACGTTGAGGATAGAGAGGCTTCTCAAAAGTAACATCTACCGAAATAGCGGGCTATTCAAAATAACACCTCTTATTGGAAAACCCTATATATGGAAATAATATAATAATGTCTCCTGTATGTGGCCTAACCACAGCTTGATAAAGCCTTCAGAAGACGAAATAGCTGTCACTCGTAATAGTAACTGCACGGCAGAACTTGTTTATAAAAAAAATTATAAATTGAATAATAATATTATTGAATATATTAAACAAAAAATTATAATATAAAAAAAAATTACAAGCTTTTTGCAACGATACGCCAAAAAAATACTTTTTGTTCTGATTGGCGTATCAACTAAGTAGCATCTACGAAGCACGTAAAAAAATACATTTGAAATTTATTACGGTATTTATCGAATGCACGAATTTGCCCCTACGTTAAGAGATACTAAACCATTGTTCCAGCAAATCTCCTATAGTTAGGATCTTGATTCATTATTCTCCCATCGAATTTTTTGCGTTGTCTGACATCGATACGAAATTATTCACGGATCTTTGTTTTCCGTTAATGCCTTTATTGGTCAATCGATAATACTATTAAAAGTGGCTCGCGTAATGATCGGGTCACTGGGTTTATAACGGATCGAACAAGTTTTTAAGTAAGTACCAACGTTATATATATTATTTTCAATAGCACCAACTTTTTTACTGGACGTTGGCTCGAATCAATTAATCGGTAGTATTAATTGTAGTCCTTTTCGGCGCTTTTACATATGAATATAAAGAAATATACATTATTTATTGTACATAACTGAATTGCTTCATTAACAACATTTTATATTTTTTAAAGATAAATTGTAAATGTCCACTGATTTGGTATAATTGTTTCCCTCCATTAGTTTTCTGGGCAAAGAGGAATACACATTGCAGTTAGTCCCAGAATTTCTGCACTGAAATAAATCCTGACTTCTAGTATTACGTTGTGGAATCCGGAAGCTTATCAATTCTAGCAATACCGGACTATCAACTAAATCATTTAGAATTTTATATAGAAATACCAAGTCAGTGAAAATTCTTCTGTCTGACAATTTGAGCATAATCATATAATTTGACTGAGTGTTGTAGTTTAGGTGTATCTTTTTTATTTTGATGCGAAACAAAACACAGAAATTTATTGCGTTCGCCGGGATTTGAACCCTTTACCTCTGGATTCGTAAACGCGGATCATAATAAACAAAATGCTCTATTATAACCACGCTCTGTTATAACTTATAACCACTACGCCACGGACTTTAAGGCCATCAATCTAAAATCTAACCTAGAGATAAGATGAAAATAAAGAAACTAATTTGCATAATTATATTAATAATATATAAACACATAATAAAGAATAAACATACATAATGATAGACCTTTGCGCGAACATTTAAATAATCATTGTTCTGAAATAAGTGTGAGAGTCAAACTTATAATTAGCGGTCACTAAACACTGGTTAACTAGAGGATAACGTGGCCTTATTCTAACCCAAGGTTAAAGAGCACCATCTAATTGACATGCTTTAAATGCATATCATTAAACAATGGGGTTATACTATTATATATCAAGTACTAGAACCAAAGAGTGTGAGAAAAAAACTTATTTTAAAAAATCTCTTTCGTTCTTCGGAGTTCATTACCAGTGCTGAACTAAGGAAGGAGTTACGGGGTATAGCACCCGGGCGTCAGTAACTAGGGGTGCTACCAAGAAGTTGAAAAAAATATTGCAATTTCTTTCCAAGTAGGTGCTCGTGATCAAAATAGTATTAATATTCCTTTTGAATCCACGAACATTTATTACCACCAGAAGGTGTAAATCAAGCAATACTTAAATCAGTTGCTGGTTCACCGATTGTAATGAGTAGCGGTCTTTTCATTCACATCGTGGAAAAGAGCGTACTGTTCAAGTTTTTTGAAACAACTGGCCAACAATTATATAATAACAAAACATCATTTTTATGTATTTAAACTATTTATGATATGATATATTATTCAACCATCCTGAAATGAGATATCTCCTATATACTTCTGATTCTTATATACTTTCATGCTTGATCTGACTGTGTACATTTGATGTATTATGTTTTTATATGTTTTTATATCATAGGTGTTATGACGTGTTACTTAACTATCCTCAAATGAGACACATTATATTCTTTTAATCACTATATAATATCAAATTTGTTCTGTATAAATTCTATGTAATATTTCTCCTTCAAATCAGGTTATCTCTTATAATTATTTATTTATTACCCGTCTCGAAACAGACGTTGTCTAGTGAGACGGGTAACTTACCTACCAACACTGACAAAAAAACTTTTTTTTCAATATAATAAACGACTGGGTTGCCGACAAACTATTATTAAACTAAAAGTTTAAAAAGCGTTTCGTTTTGACTCTATTATAATAAAATTTTGCGTAATTAAAACATAATTACTACGCACAGTGGTAGATACTCTCAGTATCGCCTCAGACCACTATTTGAATAGAAACCTTGCGGAAAATGGCTTTAGCCATGTTATAACTATATCTGAATACTTCCAGGTACTTCCCAACCTTTCTGCTCCCCATATCCTTCTCCTCACCACTTCCTCCAACCTCACAACATATCCAATTTGGGGATACCATAAGCACACTGGCGCCGGTGACTTTTGAACAGAATTCATAAAAGTTCTTTTCGCTTTTACAGTGGAACATGCACATTTCAAACAGTTAATCCGATGCTATAGTTTTAGCTACATTCGAAAACATCTGTGATTCATATTAAAAGCTTATCTTTAACATTTTATGTATCGTTATCAAGTTTAATTTGCATAAATCCATTTTAATTTTTTATGTTTCTCTTTTATACATTCAATCATATTTTTATTCAATTTAAAAATAAAAAAAAATGATAAAGAATTTCTGCTGGTGAGTAATAAAATTATAATAATACTAAAGCTGGTTTGATAAATGAACAAAATTATAATTCGCTCGTCACTCCTAGATATGTTTAAGCCGAGTATAATTATTATAGAACACAAAAATACAAGTTAGTAAAATAATAATGCAGGAAAAAGTTCAAGTGACGAGTTTTTTGTCAAATTAAAACAATACAATAATTGGAGGAAACTTTAACACTAGAATGACCGTGTACTGTTCCATAAAGCCTATAAAGCTCGCGACCGTCATATTGACGGCTGATCACAAGTTAGAGTATTTTTTGGTATAATATAAAATAAATAAAGCAATAATTAATGAAATTGCTTTATTTTTAGGTACACATTTCGTAGAATATAATCTACAAAAACACAAACGAAACGAATATTCGGCCACTTGAAATACGTGCTCAGAGATCAACAAGAGATATAATATTAACAACTGACACCAAAAGACAGTGAATAATCAACGTACAGATCGAGTTTAAACAGATTAATACTATCATTTTGCGAAGTGGAATGGGTATGTTAGAGGAAAAAGGTTGTAAACAAACTCAGCTTTTAATGGCCATTACCGTCACATTGACTGCGGCGGTCGTTGTAGGTATAAATCAAGAATCATGAAACGCAAAAGAAAATTAAATGAACACAATAAACTTTAAGCAATTATCGTTACAATACATCGGGCAGCCGTCAAAATGACGGCTACGGTCTTTCTAGTGTTAAAAGATAATTATTAATAACCATTAATGATTTCCGATATTTTACTCGGAAATCAATTTTATGGGTTCATTTCATGAAGGTAATAAAGCTAAAATCAATTTGTTTTTCATTATAAGTACCTCTATGGAAATAAAATAAATAAATCGTCTGTACGTGGCTTTGACAGTTCAGAATGCGTTCAGAAGGCAAAACATAAAAAACAAAAAATATACTTTTAATTGAAAATATAGAAAAGATATTTTAATTCAAGCTACACAAAAACAACAACAACAAAAATCACTCCATGCTAATGCGCATTGAACCAGCAGTCATTATTAAATGAATTATTATTTAAAAATGTATCACAATAACTAGCAAAATTGTTTTCCTACATAGGTTGTCTATAAGCACGATGTGTAATAATTTTTAATTACCTGATTAGTAAACTGAAGGAAGTACAAATTTAAAAATCCATTTCCTATTCAATTCCAAAACTCAAAATCAGTTCCCATGTCGTAATAATTAACAATAAATCGCAATAACATAATTATTATCATTTAATTTTATTACTGATCTAACTGAGAATATTTAGATTTCCTCGACAGTAACTTGGTATATTTATGAAAACTGTTTGAATTCAAGGATCGTTATTGAAATGTTATGAAACAAATTACCCATCAAGATTGCATTGATAAAGAAATTAACGAGTCATATAATTTTATGAATATATATTGTACATGGGAGATTTCCCAACCTGCGCAGACCTTCGAAATAACATATTTTCAAAGAAAATACAACGCCGCTTTTTGATTTTATCTTCTTCCTTTGTGTCACAATATTGTGTGGTTTTATAGGTTAAGTTATTAAATGTACAATATTACGCTTGTTAACTACTTAAGTAATCTAACTTCTTGTAAGAATTATAAATTCTGATAAATCCCATGCACTTTTGATGCAAGGCCATACGATTGCTTACTTCGTCAGTATTTTATTTATTATTCGGAATTCTACAGGGTTCTCCAATAAGAGGTGTTATTTTGATATTCAATCGTAAAAGACCAATGGTTTCGTTGCTTGTATGGCACGTAGCGCCGTCTTGTTGAAAGTAAACGTTGTCCAGATCAATACCATCCAATTTTGGCCATAAAAAATCATTAATCATGTCTCGATAGCGATCCATTCACCGTAACTGTTGCTCCAGCCTCATTTTCGAAAAAGTAAGGTCCAATGACTCCACCGGACCACAAACCGCATCAAACAGTCACACGTTGAGGATAGAGAGGTTTTTTAACAATAACTCTTGGGTTTCTCGAGCCCCAGATGCGACAATTTTGCTTGTTGACGAAGCCACCGAGGTGGAAATGGGCCTCATCACTCAAGATGATTTGCATTTGATTCACTCAAGTGAATTTTAATAATTTCAATGCGTTGTTGAAGCGTGTATTGTAGTTTCTACTTGTCAAATGTCAAAAAATGACAGCTTCAAAAGTAACATCTACCGAAATAACGGGCTATTCAAAATAACACCTCTTATTGGAAAACCCTGTACATGATTTAAAAATCTTGTATTCTTTGTGGTAGTAAAATAACGAATAATGATCGCACACCTCTTGGAGTTGTGTATTTGCTGCACCTTCAAGAGCCCAAAATATTTCAGTACTATTCTAGTGAAAGAGTACTATTCAGAATCGAAACTTTGCTTGATATTGGTGGTGTCAAATTGGGAGTCGGGCATGGGTACTTACTGCCGCCCCGGGTACCATTCATAGCATAATCAACACCTTTACCCAGGGCCAGACCTGGGCAGGTGCAATTAGAGTAGTCCGCTCTGGGCGCCGACTTGCCGAGGCGCTAAGGAGCTAAGGACATTAAAATACCTAACACAGCACCCTTGAGGTTTCATCTGCGCCTGGCACCGTTTGGCTCGAGGCCGGCCCTGCCTCTGCCAAATGTGACGCCAAATAGTTTACTACATTTGGTGACTTGGCAAGAGTGCCCGGATTCATGGAGAAAGTTTTGTTCAGGTCTTGGCGGCGGATGTATCTATCCAACAACTACATAACGGGCCGGATCGCCTAGCGCTGCAGTGGGAGGGATGAATTAATAGGTCCGCCATTCCTCATATTCTCTTCCCAGAACTTCCTCTCTATCCATTCCCTTAAAAGGCCCTCCACACAGTATTCCCTAGATTATGTAGGCCCCGCGGAAAATTTATGTATGTGGTGGAGTCATTGTGTTACAGTGGGATTAAGTGGCAACAAATAAAGTAAGGATGGGTTTATTATCTAGAAATAAAAAATATTTAAGAATACTAAAAGTTTATTACCACAAAAAAAGACATTAAAAATAAATTAATTAGCATCCTATTATATAATGTGTCTGGCAAAGGGCTTGCATAGGTAAAATGAAGGTGTTATACCAGTTCGTTCTTGATGCGAAGTAGTAGATTCCGGTTCTTCACAGCAACTCCCAGTTTGTAATTTATACAAAAAAATAGTCTTGTAGTTCAATGCAAAACAGCCTCACGATGCTGGACTCCAAAAGGGTCCCTCTTAACCAATGAGGATCGGCAGATGCCATCCGATTCCATCAACCCAATGGTCAATGCTGCATAATATGCAAAGCTGATGCTCACAAAAATTGGCGAATGTGTTCGTCGAACCTCAGCCAAGAGGAAATGCTAGCTGCTCTGGGCTGGTGATCAAATAATGGCGACTGCTTCCAATGCAAATCACAGATCCTTGCTCCCTCAGGTTTGGAAACTCTCCAAGTCAGAATTCCAGGGCTGTCAATTTGACCAATAGCAAAATGACAATGTGTAGGTATTTAAGGGTCCCACACACCAAGACCATAGATGGGATTAAGTAAATTGATGCACACACACATTGTTACAAATCTTATATGTAACATTTGTTTAAAAAAATGTCTCTGCCCATAGACATATGAATATTAGTAGACCTGCCCTAAGTGATTAAAAGCGTATTATTCCCCACTCCCCATACCGGTTCCATTGGAGCCGGCTGGGCTCGCGTATGGCTTCCCGTGAATCTTGAGAATGTGACGTCATCATTCTTGTTCGAACTAGCGTCGAGCTATGGTCGAGGCATTTTGCGAAATAACACGGCAAAATGGTGGCTTTTGCTATGAAAACTTGTAAAAATAGATGTGAAAAAGAGAATAAACCCAATAATTGTCGTATTATTACATTCCATATGTAAGCATTATTTTAATTATTATTTAGCTTATTCACATCGTATAATATGGATCAGTTGTAGAAACATACACTATCACATCGAGATACATCTGGACGCAAAATACAAAGCCGTTTGAATAAGAATCAGGGATGTGCCTTCGCCTTTTGTGCTTTAGGTACCACGTGTTAGGTACGCGCTTGTTTCGTATGTACGGTACTGCTGGAACGAGAAGGAGTGCATATCACGTAATGCGCTAGGTTATACCGAGTGGCGATGTGTGATAGAAAATCATGTTTTTTGTTTTTAATTGAAAAAGTGTCATCGGAAGGCAAAATGATGTCCAAATTTTTACTCCAAATACTCTTAGGAATCGATGGTAAAAACTGTGTGTATATGTATAATTTCAATTGTTTTTTTAGTTGTTTTACTTTTCTTTCTTAAAGATTTCAATATTTTATTATTAATAGGAACCTAGCGGTTGTGACAACTCTCCCACATTGGTCGAATGTAGCGATTCCCAAGTGTGCGCATCGTTGTTACTGGGAAGTAAATTATGAACACTTATAAAAGTGTCTAAACAAAATATTCGACTATGAAAATAGAAGAAATTTTTTTTGCCGAATTCGGACTTCGCAAATTTGTTCATAACGTGGCGAGTAATTTGCGCTCCCATGTAAAAATGTCTATTCATTCAAAAGCAGATTTTACTTTTAAGAACTAAATGCTGATATTAAAATTCGAGATGCCTATATACTGACAGATTGATTTATTGACGAATCACAGTCAGCTTTACCCCCTTCGTTCTTCAACAGTTGATTTTACCCCTCACTTTTAATTTTTAGTCTATATATGCATATGTATGTGTCTCTGCCTTATTTGGTTACTATATCTGAATATTCAGGCACTTCCACACCTTATTCTTCTTCTTCAACTCTTTCCCCTCCCCACTACGTTCATCCACACACAAAATTGGGGATGCCAAAGTCTCACCGGCTACAGTCGGTTGGGAGCAAGCTTGTGTGGTACTCACATAAAAAAAAATCATTCATATTCCAGGATATGTTACTCGTAGCGATCTCATTTTTTCTGTCAAACGATGAGACGAGGTAAAACCGTACGTGTTTATAATAATAATAAGAGATACCTGTCTTATTCTCGTTTTTAGGTTAAATTTATAGAAAGTGGTGCATTCGGAGTTTAAGATATAACCATTAACAAACCGGTTTTTATCATTACAACGAAACTATAAACACATTTAATCAACATGCAAAAAAATAACTCGATTGAGTGAAACGACGTAAAAAAGTTCAAATGTAACACAAATAGATAATGATTTGTTGCTGTAAAATTTAATATCCGTTTTCTTTGGAATATAAAAAAAATAGATTAACGACCTCCGTTTTTTGGTACAACTTCTGTCTTAGATGTATTTCTTCCATATTAGAGCTGTGACGTCATTTTAGACAAACTTTATGCAACTATGTATATCAAGATAATTATGGCAGACAAAATTAATTTTGAGATATATTTCTGTATGATCATTAGGCGAAATGGAATAAACCATTAACTCGTTTTTAAGGCATTCTTAATCTGCATTTGTTATTAACGATTCTAAAAAACAAATAAAACATCTTTAAGTTAACAAATAATTATAAGCAATAATTAGTCGCCTGAAATATTAATACAAATTGAAAATATCCCCCGAGTAAAAATAAATTATTGCTTATAATTATTTGTTATCCTTTATGCTATGCATAAAACCTTGTCTTATAAGCATTAGTTTATCATTAAAAAATAATAATATTTGACAAGTCAAAAATATTTCACCAATAAATGAAGATATTATATGTTTCGACGCCATCTAGTGAGAAATTTAGCAGTAACAAAGCCTTTCCTACGAAAATAAAGTTGGTTGTCTACAGGTGGAAAAAATATAATAAGCGGTAATTAAACGACATCTATCCAATGTCATTATAAAAATACAAGACACGTTATATTCATACTAATCGAGCAAAAACTTTATCACCGCTTATGAAAAGGATAGCCAATCAATGACGATTATTTATGTGAACGGGCTGCTATAGTATGTGGATCTACGCGTAGTTGAGTGAAACCACGTTGTTAAGGCCCTGTAGTATGCGTTCAAAGATCCTTTGAAACGGAAATATGAAAATAAGAATGTTAGAGGGAGCGCGATAATAATTAAGCAAAAATGGTGAAAATATTTAATAAAACACGTCTCGTTTGAAATAGAGCGAAAATCTCTCAACACATTCTTATTTTGCATTTAAAGATACATTGTGAATTTTTTCATGCCTATAACATATTAAATAACAAAACAAAACGTGTTTTTAATAATTTTCGGAGCTTACTTTGCGTTTTTTTCTATCGAGAGAATTTCATATAATTAACTTTTCGGCAATTACACCTGATAAAGCGCCCTTGAGGTTTTTACTAGCGCCATGCGCCGTTTGGCTCATGGCCAGCCTTGTAGGGATGGACACTGTCCAAGTTTTTTTTCTATATGTAAGTTAAAATGGGTACCCTATCTAAAATATTAATCACCTTTTTTTAATTATTTTTTTAACCTATTCGAATGAGTTTGTAATGAATATCAATACATATTCAATTAATATTTCCAAATAATTCTCTTCTATCTTCTCCTCTTCCAGCGATGTCGAGGGAGAGTAAAAAAAAAACCTTTTCGAAACATAATTCGATTATTAAAATGCTTCAAATTTGCCCATCACTAATTTGGCATCATTATTTTCCAACCTGTGGAGAAGGAGTAACGCGCCAAATCAGCACAGCGGGTTTTTAATGGAAAACATTAGTTCTGGATTGCGCAACGAACTGCAGCCGCTCGCACTCATATCAAATTCTTTTCTTTATAAACCGAATTAACATTACAGTGTAACACAGTAGCCCTCAACCATATTGCGGAAAAGTTTTCTTTTTTAATTGGATACCTGATTTTATACAAATATAAAACACGTTATATTTATTCTAATCCTTTCAAAGAATGAAGCACAGCTTATCAAAATAATTGCCTGTCAAAGAATATATGTGTACTAATGATAAAGATGTGAGACCGGCCTGCTAAAGTATGTCCAGTGGACCAAGTTCAATGTAACCACGCGCGTTTTCTCAGTAACGTATTACACTCACTCTAATGCTAAATCACTATTTTGATTAATCTTTATAACGAATGGGTGTCAATTGTGAATACCAAAAAATATGTTTTAGATAAATTGAACGTTTTCCTATCGTTTTGCTTGAGTAGAATACAAATAAAAATAAAAATTACTCAATAAAAAATATAAATGTAAACTACATTTTTTTTTCAATAGAAATATATGAACGCGTAAAGGAAACAACTTTTAAAAAATACTGTATTATAGCTAAGATTATCTGTGACAGTTTCACTTGATTAACTTTTTTGGTTTGATAAAATTATTTACAAAATAAATAAAAACCAATTTTGTGCTTGAAATCGAACGTTTCTAGACTCCGTTTGTCAAGTGATTTTAATGTTATATTACCTACAGTATAAGGTATCCCAAGAATATACACATTTTTTGCTTGTAGCTTCCTCTTAATTCATCTAACTTATTTTCTCGTTTGTTGCTTTTAGTCCAGTCAGTGGGGGATAAAAAAGGGCTCCACCTTGCAAAAGGTTAGGTAGTAGCGATTTTCACATATGTTGTTAAGATTGGGACTCTAAAGAAAAAAAAAAGTTTTCGACCTTGGGGGGGTCGAGCTCGATCCGCCATCTTGGATTGAAGGTGCCAAAATTTGGTTTTTTTCAAATAATTATGAAGTGGTTGATTTTACAACCAAATTGTTGAAAGCAAACTTAAATACAACTAAATTACCTACATTTTTTGTAGAGAGTTTTTTTTTGTAAGTCTAATAGGTAACGAGTTACAGCGGTTGAAAGAAGAAAATTTTGACAAAAAATTGTAAAACTCCAGTTTTCTTGATAAATTTTGTACGAACATATTACACAATATCATTTTAACATATTTCTACGTTACAATATACTTATATAGCATCATCCGTGTACTCGATGACGTTGATTTGTTATAGTGGGATCCTAGTCTACAGCTGACATGGCAACACTGATTGAGTCCTGGTTACAGGACGTTGCCTGGATGCTCATGTCTGCAGATGTTCTTTTCGATGAAACAATGCCAGTTCAAGTTTCACAAGAACGATTTTTAGCCAATGAAAATAACAAAGTCCGTCTGATTTCGATGCTTACAAAGCAATTTATACAGGATGATTTTACAGTTAAGCAGGCTGAAGAAGATGCTGATGAGTTGATTGTCAATACTGCGATTTCCTTGTGTTCATCATATGACGCTGTTTTCATTATTGGCGAAGACGTTGATCTCCTAGTTCTGCTGACAGCATTAGCACCACCCAAAAGTAGTATATATCTTCGCAAACCCGGGAGAGGCAAAACTTTTGAAAGACTGTTCCGCGAATAGTGTGAAATACAAAGAGGCGGCTGAGAATATTCTGTTTCTTCATGCCTTTAGCGGCTGCGATACAACATCGTCCTTCTTCAACCAAGGAAAAACAAAATTTTGTTCGCTTGTGCAAAACGACACAAGACTCAATGCCATGATAGGAATCTTTAAACAACATGATGCAACACCAGAAGACATAGCAGTTGCAAGAACACGCTTTCTTGTTGCTTTGTACAGGGGTGACATGGATAAGGAAACCTTGGAAGAAGTCCGCTACAAACGTTTCGCAAAGTCGACAACAAAAAGCAAATTCAATATTGCCTCTTTGCCACCAACAAACGACGCTGCACGGTACCATGCATTTAGAACGTACCATCAAGTCGAAAAATGGTATGGAATCCAAAAAAATCCAGAAACTGGGGCTGGAAACGTGACACCAACGGGCTTGTTCTAGTAAGAATGACAAAGAAACCAGGACCCGAGACTTTATTAAAATTTATTTCATGCAATTGTAAAAAAGGATGCGGCGTTGCATGTAGCTGCAAGAAAGCTGGATTGAAGTGTTCTATTGTATGTGGGTGCTGTAATGGTCAAACATGCTGAAATTCGCTAGAGGTTCACATCGATGTCGAGGACGAAGAAGAAGAGATTTTGTCAATGAAAGCCCAGAATCTCAGTATCACAGGCAATGAGTTAGATGATGACATTGGTGACGAAGACTGTTATTAAGTAACATAATTTATAGTAACATAATTCATAGTAATGTAACATAATTTCGAAATCTACCATCGCTGGTATATCTGTGGAGTAGACCTACTGGAGATACCACAATAAAAAAAATGCGCCATGTTCTCTACCTCATGGTGGTGTGGAAATGAGTTTACAAAATTATTATAATTATGTAATGAATAACCCGAAAAAATTACAAAGTTGGGAATTTCATCATTTTTTAGAAACATATTCACATTTCCGCCACTGTAACTCGTTACCTATTAGACTTACAAAAAAATACCATAATACAAAATTTATCAAGAAAACTGGAGTTTTACAATTTTTTGTCAAAATTTTCTTCTTTCAACCGCTGTAACTCGTTACCTATTAGACTTACAAAAAAATACTTCCTACAAAAAATGTAGGTTATATAGTTGTCTTTAAGTTTGCGATCAACAAATTGGTTGTAAAAACGACCACTTCACAATTATTTTGAAAAAAACAAATTTTGGCACCTTCAATCCAAGATGGCGGGTCGAGCTCGACCCTCCCAAGGTCGAAAACTTTTTTTTTTCCTTAGAGTCCCAATCTTAACAACATATATCAAAATCGCTACTACCTAACCTTTTGCAAGGTAAAACTCCCCACTGACTGGACTATTTTGTTTGGCCTATGATTTTGTCAGTAGCGTGATGTAGTTTTTTTTAATATACATTTTTATTCTCGTCTGCAATCCTCAGATATTCTTATTTTATTCCCATCTTCTTGTAGTCAGTTAACGACTTCCTTTTCCTCGACATGCGTCTGCATCGCTTCCCCACTTGGTCATTGTTGTAGGTGTCCTGTCAACTGGCATCGCTTACAAATGGATATCCCATCGCAGTCTTTGGGGTGTGCATAATTAAATCATGTTAATACTGTGCGTATAATTTTCTGCTCCACTCTACCAACAGTAAGAATTTTTGATACATCAGTTCTCTTGACAAATTAATGAAAATGTTTTAGAATACTATTTTTTAACATTATTTAGTATTCCTAATGTAGCTCTCAGCACAATGTAGACTGTATACAAACAAAGAAATTTAATAAAGTGATTCTTTAGAAAATACTATACTTTTCTGAGGAATACAGTTACAGAAAACAAAAAAATGTCACTGGTACCTAAACAGAATTCGGTATAACAAAAAATGTTAGTTTTAAAACGTTTCTTTAAAATTATGGTACCTCTCTAAAATAAACTTTAAACGGTCTTCATTCTTATAATTTCAATAACTATTTTTTAGGTTGGCAAATTTTATTTTTTTATATTTTCAATAATCAACTAGGTAGGTACATGAGCATTGCCAATTTATTAAAATCTCTTCAAATTATTGGTAATCCGATTAAAAGCGAGATTGCAGGCCGTTTCCTGATAAAATTTTAGTTAATTCCAGATATATCGGAAAACGTGTTCATGCACCTGCATTTGCCTTGATAACATACAATGACAAAATGCAAAAATATTAACACTTTTATAAACACGTGTTCCGACATCATGATAATACTAAAAGCTTATCAGGAAACCTATTAAGTCATTCGTTAAGGGCTTGCAATCCCGTTTTAAACGGATTACCAATAATTTGAAGAGATTCTTAATAAATTAGCAATACTCATTATTCTCCGTGTACCTCATGAACATAACAGGGTTAACATCTTGATATCCGAGGCAATTACCTCATTGTAAGAAAAGCAATTGCCTCATTGTAAGAAAAGGACAAATAATCTTGCCAATGACATGTTGATATTTTATGTTTAAATCGGAAAGCCTACGAATGTTTCATGTTTGTGGAAATGACAATGCACTCAACTATAGCGTTGAATTAATTTACTGTGAACAAAGGAATGTATTTTGTTTGCATTCATTATGCAGCGATGTTGGCTATCCTCGCCAACTACAAATAATAATAATGGCTACGCTGAACTCAACAAAAAGGCAAATTCAACTTCACCATTGGAAGAAAGGTCAGATTAACTTAGGCTGTTTCATCATGCAATCCTCTCTTTCCCAGTTTACCAATAAATCTCAACATTATTATTTTACCTACGTATAAAATTTTAATTTTCTCGAGACTTTGTCTCCAATCTTTGTTCATCATAATGCTATCTCACATGTTTATACATTTTGATTATTTTATGTAAATTATATTGAAAAGTTTCTTATATTTCGACGCCATATTGAGTAATAAATCAATAATAATACATACAAAATACTGAATTTTAAAATGACATTAATTAATCCTAAATTTGACGACCAATTATCGATATTTATTGGACAATTTTCAAACTAAATTAAAAAAATCTGACTTTTTTTAAACCAAAAATAATAACTTGCACCCTTTTTGGACCAAAAAATGGTGCAATGTATGCGCAAGTTTACTGTGCAACGCACACTGAATATACATTTGTCAAGACTGTTTCCTTGAAACATATTAATGTGTGTTCAGTTTTAGCTATTTTTTTTATTTTTGTAGGTTAAGTAACGTAAGCGCACTTAAAGTGAAATGACACTTAACTGCGCTATATAAATGCCATGTTATTATTATTATTTATAATTCAAAAATGATCCCTAAAGTAAGCAATTTTTCCCAAAGATGATTAAATCCCAAATTTTTCAGACACTAATTATGTTACTGCAATAAATATAACTTTTTTCTTAACGTTTATGTTTCATTTTGATCCTTTTGTAAATATTTATTAATTTTTTTACTACAAATGTGCAAAAAATGCATTTTAATACGGGCGGCAAAATGCTCACGTTTCACGGAAAGGCGCGACTGCTCTAGGGTTAAAAGCGAGCTTAACCAAAAACCTTCTAGATCACAAGGTTGAGACACTGAATCAAATCAGCCTCCTAACTTGTATGAGAACCTCCAAAAATCATATTTTTATTTATTTCTTGTAAATTAACTAAAACATTTCAAGATGTTTTAATAAATAAGAATATTTTGAAAAAAAAAATTAAAAACGATTTTTTTTGTAAAATCCCATACAAGTTAGGAGGCTACTTTGAATGAGTGTCCCGGCCTTGTGATCTAGGAGGTTTTGGCTTGACCACAGACATAAGAATATATAGACTAGAAATTAAAGGTGAGGGGTAAAATCAACTGTTGAAGAACGAAGGGGGTAAAGCTGACTGTGATTCGTCAATAAATCAATCTGACAGTATATAGGCATCTCGCATTTTAATATCACCATTTAGTTCTTAAAAGTAAAATCTGCTTTTGAATGAATAGACATTTTTACATGGGAGCGCAAATTACTCGCCACGTTATGAACAAATTTGCGAAGTCCAAATTCGGCAAAAAAAAATTCTTCTATTTTCAGAGTCGAATATTTTGTTTACGTATTTAGTTAAGACACTTTTATAAGTGTTCATAATTTACTTCCCAGTAACAACGATGCGCACACTTGAGAATCGCTACATTCGACCAGATGTATCTCGATGTGATAGTATATCTTTCTACAACTGATTCATATTATACGATGTGAATAAGCTTAAAATGATGCTTACATATGGAATGTAATACGACAATTGGGTTTATTCTCTTTTTCACATCTATTTTTACAAGTTTTCATATCACAAGCCACTATTTTGCCGTGTTATTTCATAAAATGCCTCGACCATAGCTCGACGCTAGTTCGAACAAGAATGATGACGTCACATTCTCAAGATTCACGGGAAGCCATACGCGAGCCCAGTGGAACCGGCTCCAATGGAACCGGTATGAGTAGTGGGGAATAATACGCTTTTAATCACTTAGGGCAGGTCTACTAATATTCATATGTCTATGGGCTTAACAGTCATAGAAAATACCAACATTACAATACATGACAAAAGCTAACAAATGTAAGTGATTTATGGCTTCTATTGAGAGTGCCTAGCTGGAATATAAAGCAATCAACCTTACCGTGAACTAATTTTAAAAATTATTGTCAATCATTGCGTTTTACACACATTCAATCAACAATAAATTGGAAAAGCACTTTAGAAATTTGTGTTAGAAAACGAAAGCATTCTATGAACATAATTGATGCATTCGCTTTCAATCCATAAATAATACATTTAATTCTTATGTAGGTTAAATCGAAGCTACTTACTCAAGTCCTTGCCATTGAATTTATCATAATAGTAACCTACTTTTACCTCCATCATAAAGCAATAAAATATATTGCCCGCATAAGTGCAGCGGCAAAGCAATCATTATCGGTGGTCCACTTACGCCAATGAAATATCTTTAATCTCTAGAAAATTTATCTCTCATCTCTCTAGAGTTATAGAGATTCTATCAAAACTCTCTAGAGAGGCTGGAGAGATGCGACGATGAAAGGTAGATCGGGCCATTGATAAGCTATTAATGTGGCTGATGATGCGTCCAACGTATTTTTTTACCATAAAGTTGTTGCTTCCCAACCTCGCCCGAGTTTCAAATAATATTATTTTTCGTATTGAGCAATTGATAAATATATAAATTTTGACGTACCAGTAAGATATAATATGGAAGATTTTATTTACGAGTTGGAATAATATTCTTAAATGTGATTCTTAAATACATTTGATATTAGATTGTATTATGTTAAAATTTTGTTGATATAGAATAATTGAATATGGAACAATTGATAATTTTAGAACAATTGATAATTTTGGAACAATTGATAATTTTGGAACAATTCATAATTTTGGAACAATTAATAATTTTGTAACAATTGATAATTTTGGAACAATTGATAATTTTGGAACAATTGATAATTTTGGAACAATTGATAATTTTGGAACAATTGATAATTTTGGAACAATTGATAATTTTGAAACAATTGATAATTTTGAAACAATTGATAATTTTGAAACAATTGATAAATTGGGAGGTGGGTATGGGCACCGCCGCCAATTTCCGAGAACCATTCATCGGTTAGCGAACACTCTGCCATTGGTCACACCAAATAGCTCGCTACGTTTGGTAAGCAGGGGTGCCCGGGTTCATGGTGTGAAGTTTATCCAAGTCTTGACGGCGGGTGCATCTGTCCACCAATTGCACCGCAGTTGGGTGTATGGATTCAAACGTCCGTCACTCCTTGACACACTGACCCCCAGATTCCTAACCAACCCTCATACCTTTTCCTTCCCAAAATATCCTCACCGTCCTTTCCTTTAAAATATTCTCCACACAGAATACCCAGAGATGACATAGGTACTGAGGAAAATTATTTTCCTTAGGGTCTCCTGTGTGGAGATATTGTAAAAAAATTATAATGAAAATTTCAGATCAAACAAAATACTTTTTGGTTTATGCTTTGACAGTTACTTGTATATTTCAGTGTTCTGTAGATTTGATGTGTATTAAATGTATATTTCAGTGTTTTGTAGCCTAAATATGTATTAAATGTATGTATTTCAGTTGATTCACGATTGAGGTGGTTTTTCACGAAAACGACGCTATATAAATTAGCCAAATATTAATATTAATCAGTGTTCTATAGCTTTGATGCGAATTAAATGTATATTTTAGTGTTCTGTAGCTTTGATGTGTATTAAATGTATATTTCTGTGTTCTGTAGCTTTGATGTGTATTAAATGTATATTTTAGTGTTCTGTAGCTTTGATGTGAATCTGAATCGCAAGAAAATATTTTCGGTGATCAAGGAAACCACGATTTTTGCATAGGTATTAATTCTTCTTCTTTTGCAACTGCTTTGGAATTTTTTTTCAGATAATAATTTCAAAAACTCAAAATGACTATTGAAATGCCACCAGTTTAGGACCACTGATTTATAAACGTCGTTTACAGCCAAAAATGGATTTTAAAAGCTTGTAAAAACCTTGGTGGCAAACCCGGAAACTTCTGCCACCCAAGTAAATGCTGTAAAAAAAAAAAAAGTGGGTGTGTCAAGCCTACGCAAGACAGAAGTGAAACTTCTAGTATTCCTCTCTCTCTATTTTCATTTCATCAAAAATTAAATGAATTAATTAAATGAACTACAACTATAAATGTAAATGTAAACGCAACACAAAACGCGAACACAACTTATCACAGCGGGAGCACGCTGCTAACTGATTCACTGGCCGTGGTGGGCGTGGCCGCGCAAGTGCGCTACCGGCCGACCTGCTAAACCGAACTCGTATCTCGCTCGTAACTCAAAGCAAAACGTTCGTGAGCGGCTCCCCCACCTCAACAAGCGCATATGGTGAGAGAGGGACAGTGAACGGTGAGCGGTGGTGGGGGTACCCGCATTTTCGTGTCGATCCTGACTCGGTTTTACTCCGTCCCCGAATTACGCGCCTAAAGAAGTTTCACTTCAATAACTCTTTTATGTAGCTTAATATATTATTATTTCTTTTGGTCACTCTCAACTTTCATTTGATATAAGTAAGAAATGTTTTAACGCTTAGAACCTACTTGTAGACACTAGTAAAAAAATAAAAATTCCTCATAAAATAATAGCCGCTGAAAAATGACAAAAAGATAAATCCCTGGTATAGGTACCTATCTTAGAAAATAACATTAAGCTACATTTGGCATAATAAAATAAACTACATGCATTAAAAGTAATTGATTCATTTTCTCTATTCTTTCTTTCAATCGACCTTGATGTTGATACATAAATGAATACATAAACGTGCTGTTCTGAAAGTGTGTTATTATTTGTTATTAATACTCGTATCGCATTCCTCGGCAGTTAAATTACACGGTAAGAGTGTCGGCTGATTACTGTATTAGTGTTTTATGTACGGTCCAGAGACTGAAAGTCGGATGCCGATTTAACCCACCATACACCGTAAGGGGTCTTTTGAACCTCCTTGGACAAACGTCACCTTCGAGACAAAAATTATTCTCATTCGACAGAAAATTACCCTCAGCATTATGATCTGCTTCCTCCAATTTTAATTTCAATTATTTCTCCCTTTTCTTCTTGACTTGATTTTTACTTGAAGATTTTTTTTTATATACAATACCATAAAACAGAAAAAAGATTTTGCCACGTAATCCAAGTTGTTTTGAGTAAATTACCACCAGGCACAAGCTCATATTCATCCATAATAATGCTAGTGTTACACACAAGCTATATTGTCATGGGAATGATTGGCGAGCGATATGGAGACATAAGCCAACCCATGGGAGTATCTATACGTATGTAAGAGACTAGCAAGCATGCGTGAATATATAATATAATGTCTTTAAACTTGTATAAAAAGTGTTTTATTCTGTGTCTAGTTTGTGTTGGTTGATATTTTTGTAACAAGGATGATTTTTTCCAGCAACTAACTTAATTTCGCGCTTCACATACCTACCTACAAACTCCTACAACTTGTATCGCTTTGGTTTAGTAAAAGGGTGTTTTCTCATGATACCGATAGCTCATAATAAATTTTAAAATGTGTTGGTTCCATCGTTGTAAACGATTGGCTCATTTGAACTAGTGTTCCAAAATTCACTGCCACTTGATGGTTAATATTTAAATTTTCCAATTTATACCAAGATCTAGTTCATCACTTTCTTTGGCAGAGTAAATGTCTGACCTAGTATCTCGGACAGCTATTATACAAAGATCTTTTCTATTATATCATCAGTTTAACACACTGTCCCGTCGACAGGCGACTTTAGATGTCCCTGTGTTGCGCTACTCAGGTCCCGGTGACCTCAGATTATTATGGACCTCTCGAATGGCCTCTACTCCTGCCTTTGTTATTTTATGGGCGTTTTACACAACTTTTTTTTTTCATACCAATCCACTTATGGAAACTATATAGATACCCATATGAAAAATCTTAGCTTTATACGGTCATTATATTCATATTTACTATTTCATACAGATAGATTAGAAAATAATTAAAAATTTTGACGGTACCTATATAAATACTATAGAAAGAGTTCAGCACAAATTTCTTAAGTACGTAAATTTTAAGCTCAGAATTCCTATTGATTACATTAATTATGACAGTTTGATGAATCAATTGCATCTAATAACACTGCCTGACAGGAGAATTATTTCAGACCTGGTTGTGTTTCACAGAGTCATTAACAACTTAATTGATAGTCCTGCCATCGTTGCCACTATTAAATTCCATGTGCCGACTAGGAATACAAGACAAAATATAACATTCTTCTGCAATACATACACGACCAACTATCAGACACACTCACTGACCAATAGGACGCATGATCTGGGCAACAAGTATGGGGGTGCTATTGATTTATTTATTGACTCCATTTATAGAATTAAGCATAATCTACACCAACACTTTGCCGAATCCTACAAATTAGAGTAGCGTTGGTAAATTAGTTTTCATGTTTTCTCTTATATGTAGCGTTGTTTTAATTTCTTTTTTTTATGTTACTCTTACGTTTTACTAATATTGCTTCATATTTAGTTTCTTTTTATTATTTCTTAACATTAATTGTAATCACAATTTTCTCAATTGTGTATTTTGTACCTTCTTTACAATGCATTGCATCTATTTACTATCAGTATCTCCTGTATAATACAGATATTCTCCTATGTATACTGCATCATGTATGACTTTTATTTAAAAGCCTTTTTAGGCGTATATATGTACAAAACCTTGAACATAACTATAAACCACATGAAAGCATCTGTCATTTACCTTTGCCATTTTCGTCAATAAATCATAAAAAACAAACGCGAAATTCACTATACCGAACTACTGTAACTATACATGTTTATAATTAGTAATAAACGCGTATTGCAGTCTTTTATCACTATTTTAAATATGAAACAAAAGAACAACGCTAAAATTCCACATAATATAATTACGTAAAACAATGACAGACGACAAATATATTTAATAATTTCCGCCATCTTAAACTGTGAAATCGGTACGAAAATAGAACTCGTCATTTGTTTCAACCGGAATCCGGAAAGACGATTCACATGGAAAATGGACGAAAAGAGCAGCTTGTAAATTGCCCATTACTCCAGATGCTTATGCCAAAAGATGTAGTGTGTTTTCTCTATACCGTCCAGCCACCTTATCGTAGTTTTGCTAGCACTCTTTCGTTCTACGTTATCGTCACTGATAGGATTTGGCGTCCACTTGGTAATGATTTTTGACCTTCGTCCAACAAACTTATTAAAAGCATTAGCGATAGGCCATCATCAATCCTTCTTCTTTCATCGTGTCCTACGTGTTTATTTCCAGTATTAATGATAATCATTAGTGAGATGGTATCATAATTAATGATAATTATTACCACGATTACAGTCAGTAAAATAGATATTGGCTTGGGTCTAATCGTTGCGTGAAATATTATCCATTTTAGAAACTTTTCACCGTTCCGCTTGGTAGATAAATCTTTTTCCGAGTTCTTTGGTAAACTTGGTAAAAACTAGTTTATTTTTAATTCTGTCTATAGCTATATCAATGTGTTTCTTAATCATTTGTCTGTAAATGATATTTATGTTTCCAATAATTTAAAAACTAAACGCCCTTCTCTTAGAAAGCTCAATTTGCCTTTAAACTACAGGGTTTTCCAATAAGAGGTGTTATTTTTATATTCAATCGTAAAAGATCAATGGTTTCGTTGCTTGTGTGGCACGTAGCGCCGTATTGTTGAAGTTAAACGTTGTCCAGATCAATACCATCCAATTCCGGCCATAAAAAATCATTAATCATCTCTCGATAGCGTAATCCATTCACCGTAACTGTTGCTCCAGCCTCATTTTCGAAAAAGTAAGGTCCAATGACTCCGCTGGACCATAAACCGCACCAAACAGTCACACGTTGAGGATAGAGAGGCTTTTCAATAATAACTCTTGGGTTTCCGATCCCCTGATGCGACAATTTTGCTTGTTGACGAAGCCACCGAGGTGGAAATGGGCCTCATCACTCAAGATGCTTTTCATTTGATTCACTCAAATGAATTTTAATAATTTCAATGCGTTGTTGAAGCGTGTATCGTTCCATTTTTATCAATGGCGTAGTTTCTACTTGTCAAATGTCAAAAAATGACAGCTTCAAAAGTAACATCTACAGAAATAGCGGGCTATTCAAAATAACACCTCTTATTGGAAAACCCGTAGAAGCAAATGACTGAAACACAAAAATTCCCCACTTGTTATTACAGAAAGAAATCATTACTAACGTCCGTGAGTGAAGACAGGTTCAATACTGAAATCATGTTGATTCTTGAGAGAATCTGTCCTCATTCCTCAATGCCGCGATTTTAACCGGTAACCGATAAATCTATTTGAATTGTGAATCGGCCTTGTATTTTACGTAGCTAATGCGTAAGAAGTTATTATTATTCAGTCTCGAGATATTCAACACAAACAATAACACAGATTCCGAAGCGATAGGACAAGAAAAATGGGCACATTTGACAGTTCAGACAATATTTGTGATCCCAATATTTTTGGATTACTTCATTGTTTGTATTTTTTGAGGCTTTTATAATTATTATTTATTTTATTAGCAAAATGGTATGTGAACCTTGACGCGTTGCCATTATGCTGGCGATGAACTCCCGCTGGAACTAATGGTGTTCACACGTCCGACAAAAAGCATTGTCATTCTAATGTCAGCGTTTTGACATGTCACTCAGCAAATCAGATCATTGGTCTATGTATTATGGACTACAGTGGTGTTCTGAACAACTGCAAATTTATTGAAAAATATAGTCGTATGCAAAGATAATGTTTTTTTTTTTTTTTTAATTCGGAGGCGGTTTACTTACGTTTCCCTCAAGCACTTAGGCCATAGGCCCATTGTACTATCTCCCATTTTACCTCATTCCCTTGCCAGTAACCCGGTCCCTTTTATGAAGTTCACCAGGGCTGTCATTGGATATGTGGCGATGTCTTCTGGTTCCACACTGTGTCTTCCCAGGTATCTGAGCCTTATTCCCACCAGAGCGGGACATTGGCACCATAGGTGAATTGGAGTCTCTTCCTCCTCTTCACATTTCCTACAGATGTTGGTGTTTTCCACTCTTAACAGTTGCATGTGTCTCCTGAGATGGCAGTGTCCCGTTAGCAGTCCTACCAGTTCCCTCAGTGAGTTTCTGTCCATATCGAGTAGTTGCCTGGTTCGGTTAGGGTCCGGTCCATTTATGAGAGATAATGTTAATAATATGACATTAATTAGGTTCTAAATGATATAACATGCTTGGCTAGGCTGACAAAATGGAACAGGTTTTATTTCTTATCATAGATAAATTTACACCGTAAGAGATAAGTACCCAAAGACATGGTATTTTGAGCAAATTATAACAAAGTGTCCTCCATTGCATTTCTTTGTTATCTACATGGATTATGATGAAATGCACGACCACGCGACATGAAGAAAATTGAAGATTTATGATATAGAGAGAGAGAGACAGAAAATATGTTATGCAGTTGACTATATATCTGTCAAGGCACAGACATCTAAATTGATAGACTTGACCTAACATAAAATCTGAGGCAAACCATGTGACTAAATTATTGGCACCAAGAAGCGACGCTAAAAATGGGTGAGGTGGGTAAATTATAACAAACTTGTAAAAGGTTATAACTAAATAGCGGAACAAAATATTAATTTTGGAAACAAGCCTCAACTTTTGTTTTCCCGATTTGGGATTTATAGTTTTTTACGCACCCAGCAATTTGCGCGCCGTTGTAAAAAGGACCAGTAGCAGATTTTATTTTTGAAGACTGAATAGTGGTACTACAATGCGAATCGCTTGTTTACTGTCAGATTCAATACTGACAAATCACAGAGGTCACGCCGTGTCCCTGATTTCCTGATCTGACAATTTCAATGTCTATTTTCTCACACAAAGACTGTTTAAAGCAATTTGCATATTTCTCTTGTGTTGTGTGGCTTAACTATATTGAATATAATCACAGACATATGAATATATAGACTAGAAATTAAAGATGAGGGGTAAAATCAACGGTTGAAGAACGAAGGGGGTAAAGCTGACTGTGATTCGTCAATAAATCAATCTGACAGTATATAGGCATCTCGCATTATAATACCACCATTTAGTTCTTAAAAGTAAAATCTGCTTTTGAATGAATAGACATTTTTACATGGGAGCGCAAATTACTCGCCACGTTATGAACAAATTTGCGAAGTCCAAATTCGGCAAAATAAATTTCTTCTATTTTCAGAGTCGAATATTTCGTTTACGTATTTAGTTAAGACACTTTTATAAATGTTCATAATTTACTTCCCAGCAACCAACCAGCTTTGTGTTCAGACGTATCTCGATGTGATAGTATATGTTTCTACAACTGATCCATATTATACGATGTGAATATGCTTAAAATAAAGTAAAATGATGCTTATATATGGAATGTAATACGACAATTGGGTTTATTCTCTTTTTCACATCTATTTTTACAAGTTTTCATACCACAAGCCACCATTTTGCCGTGTTATTTCGTAAAATGAACCGATGATGCCTCGACCATAGTTCGCACAAGAATGATGACGTCACGTTTTCTAAATTCACTTGAGGCCATACGCGAGCACAGCCGGCTCCAATGGAACCGGTATGGGGAGAGGGGAATAATACGCTTTTAATCACTTAGGGCAGGTCTACTAATATTCATATGTCTATGAATGTAATAATATAGCTTTTAAATGGAATTAACAGAAAGAACCATATTATAAATACATAACGCATAATAATCGTACATAGTGACAACCCTCCCGAGGTGCAGCGTTTCGAAAACCTTTTTATTGCTTAGATGTCGGTATAGTCCACTGCTGTCCACCTACTTTGATATGACTTAGCAATGATAATTGATTGGTATCCATACTTATCGTAATATTTAACGATGTTTCTTAGGCAGGGAATACACGAACTACTAAAGAGAGACGATATCGGCAGCTTCAAGCAGTGACTGCAGAATCTACTTCTCGGAGCAGTCAATATGCCTTCCATTGATATGCTTGGTGTAACTTTAGGTGACCAGCTCAGGCATGGGGGCTCCATTGAAGACATAGTCAAGTTAGCCTTTTAGAAGCCTCTTAGTGTACACGGCCTGCAGATACATTAATAGTATACATCTGCTGACCCTGTACAAACCGCAAGTGCTCCCCACTGTTAAATTTGGCATCCACATGTAGTCTAGAGCCCTAAAATACTTGAAAAAACTCTTGACTCTTTGCAAAACCAGTACTATTTATATTATATATCAACGATATAGGCAATGCTTAAAATACTGTTTAATATTTCGACGATACTCTTTTACATATAACATGAAATACTTTAGAAGAAGCTAAGCTCAAAATACAGTAAGACTTGGATAAAATATCTATGTGGTTAGAGATAAACAAAATACAGTACGACCTTTATCAAATATATATGTGGTTAAAGATAAACAAAGTACAGTATGACCTGGATCAAATATCTCTACGGTTAAAGATAAACAAAATACAGTACGACCTGGATCAAATAGCTATGGGGTTAAAGATAAACAAAATACAGTACGACCTGGATCAAATAGCTATGCGGTTAAAGATAAACAAAATACAGTACGACCTGGATCAAATATTTATGTGGTTAAAGATAAACAAAATACAGTACAACCTGGATCAAATATCTATGCGGTTAAATATAAACTAAATACAGTACGACCTGGATCAAATATCAATGTGGTATAAACAAATTAAAACTAAATGGAACAAAAGTAAATACATCGTAAAAAATTAAAACCGAATCAGTAAAATGATCATAGACAACGAAGAAATAGAGTAAATAGAGAAAATCAAATACTTGGGTATTATAATAAACTCAAATTTAACTCTCCGCCGCCGCCGACGAGAATTGAACGCGCATTTTTCTCGAGAGATATTTTCAATTTGTATGGATATTTCGGGCGAGTAATTATTGCTTATAATAATTTGTTATCCTTTGTGCTGTGCATAAAAAACTTTGTTTTATGAACATTTGTTTATCATTAAAAAATAATACTATAATAATAAGTATATTAGTTTATAATGCTTAGTATTGTAACATGTAATTTCAATGACTGTTCTAGTGTCCGTGCTTGTGCAATCAAACACAAATAAAAAAATGGCAAATATTTCAAAATAGAGGCATGCGAGCAGTATTGAATTGTAGTAGGTATTTTAAGATAATTAATATGCAGAAACAACTAGGTAATATATATATTTTTTTTATATGAACTCCATACAAGAGGCCCTGAAGAAAATAATTTCCCTCAGGGCCTATGTCATCTTTGGTGATGCTGTGTGGAGGGTCTTTTTGTGGAGAGGAAGGAGTGAACATGGGTCTTGAAGAGTCCCATGTTGTAGGAGGGAGGAAACACAGAGGCCGGCAGTTCGTTCCACAGCCGAGCTGTTGAACTTAAGAACGAATCGTAGAAGCGACCCGTTCTCATGTGACAAATGTCAACTGTGTACAAATGTTGGGCGTGCGTTTGGCGTGTATCCCGACTACGCACCGGTGCCGAAGGGATCAATGACGCTAGTTCCTCAGAGCATCTTCCATTGTAATACCGATAGAACAAGGACAGCATACCTACCTGACGCCTGTGATCTAAAGATTGCAGTCCGTTTGTTAAGATTGGGGAATCTATCAAACGGACCGCCCGTTTTTGCACAGAGTCAAGGGTTTTTTTCAGGTATTTAGGGGCTCCGGACCAGAGATGGCTGCCAAATTCGACAGTAGGGCGCACTTGCGATTTGTACAGGGTCAGCAGTTGTGTACTTTATACCCGCCTCCCAAATTGAAAAGCAATTGTCTGGCTATAATGTAAAAAATATACTAAAAATGGTTTCTCACGTGAAAAATAATATTCTATGCTTTTAGCGGTTCTTACCCATAGGAAATTTCTAAACAGGTTTTGCTTGCTAACATAATGGAACTCAACACTTGTCATTATCAGCTGTCTGAAAATCATAAAATTAATAAATAAAAACATTTTTTTTTTTAAAAGAAAGACAAACATTCCCGGGTTACGAATAACCTGACAATATTTGAAAATCTCCTACTACCACCACAGTAAGCTGAAAATGTTGCTTGTGTTGTGATGGAGGACTTAGCCAGCCGAGGAATTGCACTACACTACGCTCGAGTGGGACCCAAGCGCGATGTCAACTCGGCCACCGACCGGTTATTATTATTAGTTATTAGTGTTTAAAACATAAAACCAATAAAACTTTTTATTTTCAGAGAACGTGTTAGATATACATAATAGAATTAATGAAAGAATTCAAAACACTAAAAAAATATACTGAAACCTTAACTAAAAAAAAATAATAATAATTAAAAAAAAGAGTAAAAACTAAGCAAATAATTCCTCATCACATACACACAAGCTATTGCTTATTATGGGATAGCATAAAAAAATAATAAGTAAATTGACTAACTACCCAGTTAGCCTCGAGAATAATTTCTCCACTAACCGTGAATTGTAATTAGATTAAGATTATTATGTATTATTTTATTATATTATTAAAATAAAAAAATTAAATGTTGTTAATATTTCTTTACGAAAAAAAACTACCTAGAAAGTAACTAACGGGGTTATTTAGGTACCTACATAATCCAAAAGTTACGATTTTATGGGTTTTTTTAAATAATTAATCAATACCTATCATTTAACAAGTGTTGATGTTTTGAAACGATTTCTCGATGAGCACTTTTTGCAGTACGATAGCCATACCTTTTTTTCTAAAGTATAACAGCAAAGGTTGTACCATTTTTAAAACTACACTAAATGGGTGGTGCATTTTTTTACGGTATGAGGAGTCGAAGTTAGATTTTCTTCCAAAGACATAGGCACTATTTAATTTTGAACGGTGATCAATAAAAGGGCTTTTCAGGGATGCGTTATATGAATTAGAATCTTAGAATACAGAATTTTGTAGCTTAAAACTGATGTAAACAAAATTCACAAAAGTGGCATTATCTCGAAAAGAATCAAATTTTTACTAAAGTCATGTTATGGTTTTCTGGTCGTTCATGAGTTGACCTATCAGCCCTCCAAAATATAACGTTGGTAATTGAATATAGTCTTTGGTCTCCGAGTCATGTCACATGGTACCTAAAGATACACCTACATAATTATATATTATAAATACAAAGGACATGAAGCGAAAGGTGAAATTAAGCAAAACTACTTCCGGCAACAAAAAATAATGCCGAATTCGTAGTAACAATGTTTTATATGGTTATTTGAAATAAACACTTTTTCCACTTGTAATGAAATATTTGATACACACTCGTAGTCATTATTAAATATGAGACTACAAAATATGTTTTAAGTGCCAATCTCTTTACACGGTGCGATTACGTTTTTCACTTTCAATCCTAATGATTGCACTTAGATTCTGAAAGTACTACACCCACCTAAGTGCAAATAATTTTACATTAAATTTTGTATGTATCTATATCAGGTTTGTACCCAATATGAAGCTTTTTGTAATACCACTCTAAAGTCCCGATTGCAACCTTCTAGCCTTCAACCTTCTCACTGGCTCCCAGTGAGACAATGGTTTTCCCATTATGGCTAAGGGGTATGGGGGAAGGGATCAAATTTGGCCAAAGCCATTTCAAGCAACGTATCGATTCTGAATGGTGGTCTTTCTCAAGGGTGATACCGACAGCCGTTGTTCCCAATCCTACTGATCAACTGTTGAGCCGAAATTTTGGCTCAACATTCCTCAAATGCACTATGCACTCTCCTATCAAGCTAGAGGAACTAAACAACTGGATTAACCTCTGGCTTAGTAAAAGGATTGGTAAGTTTCGATTGGATAAGTGTCAACAGAGTGAAAAATGACAGAGAAATGTCGAACAACATTTGGTGCACGGACTATTTTTCGTATCGCGTGTTATATATTTTTACATATGTTACCATCATTCGTAGTATCAAATTGATATGGACAGGAAAGATGAAGATATTAATGATAATATTTATAATAGAATCATCAAATTTGTACTACTGTACTTTCGCCATCTCTTTGCTTAGTAAAAGTCAAGCTAAAGCTTTATTTTTAATATATTTTCATCACGTTAAAAAAAATTAAATATTGGTTTACTTGGCTGATCGGAACCTCAGATTGATTCGGATTGATCGATCTAAAAGTTGGGAACAACGGCTGTGAGAGTATCTATCATTGGAACATGCCTCGAGTATATTATTTTATACTACCTAATTTAATGTGAAGTAAGACTTTTTTTTCGATAGCAGAATCGCGAAGATAGTCCCGAATTTACTTTTTCCCGTTAACCTCCGCTGAAACTTTTTCCTTCTCCCCTTGCCTACCCCTCCTATAATAATTTGTCACCCTTTGTCACTCTTTTCTATTTGTATCTCTTTCTGTCACTAATAATGTGTCTTCTTTTCAATTTGTCCATTTTTCTAATGTAATTTGGATTAATATAAAAGCCGTAACGATGCTTGAGATAGAGAACTCCGTAAAGTGTGATTTTCATTTAGTGTATAATTTAATTTTATTAATTTAACCTGCACACGCCAGTATTCAAACACGAATTTAATATTCGGATTTGTATTCGAGGACCTTGCCCCTCGACCACGGAGGACGTCACTCTCAAAGCTATTTTTGCAATATTATCATCATCATTGCTTTTTTCGATTGTTGATTTTGTTACACCTCGACCCACCTCGAATACAAACTGTAATATTCTACGATGGGTTGGAACGTTAACTATAATTTTATTTTTACCAATATCGGAACAAATATTACTTATTAAAAAAAGTATGAAAATTAAAAAATAATACACGTCCAGGTTGCCGGAAATTAAATACAAAAATGTAAATAAAGCTCTGAAATTCGCCGATTCGTTTTAGTTTTGAAGACGTTTGTCAAAGACATACAAGTCGCAGAACTGCGCGTAAGGTTCTGTATGTCCCATGGCGTTGATCTTTTCCAAAGAATACTGATGTAGATAAAGCGTCCTAATTCAGAATAAAGCTTCTCGCACACGGCGAATATAATCTGTATAAATAAAAGACAATGTCCATATATGTATATGCAGAGGCGGATTTGCAGTTTTGGCCGCCCTAGGCCCCAGACCATGTAGCCGCCCCTTTCTCAGTACCCATCATATTGACCAGGAGTATCCAAATTTTTCAGTAAGTTCCTAGGGTCAAAACCGTTTTAATTTTCCTGTCATTATCATTCATGGTTCATGGGGTGAGATTTGTCCAGGTCTTGGCGGCGGATACGTCTGCCCACCTGCTGCGTGGCGGGCCGGATCGAGAGAGACTGGGTGAGGGAGGTCTTTTGACCTTTCCAGCCGGACTATCTCGACCCATCGCCTTGCACTGCAGTTGGAGGGATGTATTCATACGTATGTCACTCCTGTAAACACTAATCCCCAGATTCCTACCCACCCCTCATACATTTTCCTTTTCAGAACTTCCTATGCTTCCCTTCATTAAAAAGACCCTCCACACAGCATCACCTAAGATGACATAGGTCGTGAGGGAAAATATTTTCCTCAAAGCCTCCTGTGTGGAATTAATGTAAAAAAAAATACGCTTGCTAAATTCGCTAGTTCAATTACTGTATAATTGTCGATTGTCGCAGGCCGGATTGATGACATTGGCGGGCCGTTGTTTGGAGACCCCTGATATAGATTAAAAACTACATAATGAATTTACTTTATTGACAACTTTTATCGAAATCGATTCAGAAATTTAGTTAACTATAATAGCTGCTAGTTTGTAATACTTTCTAAGGTTTCAAGGATTTGAATAAAACATTTAAAACAGTTTTAGGTTTAATTTATTTAACTAGTTTCAGGTTTATTCTCATACAATAATATATAAGTGTTTCACAGTTACAATTAGGGTTGCCAGATACGGGCTGGATAAAAAGTTATTATTAAGTCTCCAAACAAATAAAAGAAATCAGCACCTCTTTTAAATAAAAATCAACTTTAGGTACATATTCGAATATAATAACTAAACTTAAATTACAAATTAAAACGTTGGTAAAAAAATTTACGTAAAGCATTATCTAACATAAAAAAAACTGAACTCAAAACAAAAATCTGGCAGTTACAATTCTCGTCTGCACTTAAGTGCAGCAAAATCATTAATTAGATCTTCGCAATCCAATTTCCTTAAAAAATCTGCTTCTATGTTAAGCAAAGCAAGATTGTTCAGCCTTTGCTCCGCCATTGTTGTGCGTAAATAATTTTTTACACGTCGTAAACAAGAAAATGATCGCTCTCCAGAACAGTTACTGGCGGGAGTACACACACACATTCGAAGAGCAATATCCACGTTTGGATAAATGGTTTGAAGATCTTCAGTTCGTAACCATTTTCAATCTGACAGCATTGTTTCGATCCTTATTTTTCACATATTGTATTATTTTATAATCTCTGATTTATTTATTTATTATAGCTTTTGTAAGGTGATTAAGAGCGTGTTCACACAGAGCTATAATATGCGTGGGATGGCGTATTTCGGCATATCGCTCGCCGTACATTCCAAATTGGAAAGTATGGCGAGCGATATGCTGAAATACGCCATCCCACGCATATTATAGCTCTGTGTGTGAACACGCTATTATGCATAACAATACCTAAGGCGGTTCAGTCACTAGCGCAACTGAATCACGGTAGGGATTGGAAATACGCGAGCGGGCGAGCGACGGAGCATGATAGGTGTGGCGAGGGCGGCTGCGGGGCGTGGGGGCGCGCTGTGTGCTGTGTGTGAACACGCTCTTGCATATCGCTATTTCGTACGTACAATACTTAGGTTCTTAGGAAGTAATTTCTTATTATCATCTGTGAATTTTTTGTCACGATTGGCCGCCCCTAATATCTGGCCGCCCTAGGCCCGGGCCTACATAGGCCTAAGGGCAAATCCGCCTCTGTGTATATGCCCTATAGACTCAAAAACTACAGGACCGATTTCGCAAAAAATTACAAAGTTTATTCTCATTGGTACCAGTGTTTAGAATAGTGGTTCGAATGGTAGAAGAAGTTGGGGACGCCCGAGGACAACGTAGCGCTTTATCATATATTATCAAGGCAAATGCAAGTGCATGAACACGTGTTTCGATATATTAGGAATTTACTTAAAATTTAACAGGAAACCTATTAATTCATTCGTTAAGGGCCTGCAATCCCGTTTTTAATATGAGATTTTGAGCTGTCGTAAATATGATCCTTCTAAAATTTAAATCATATTAGTATCGAGAGCAGTTGGTAGGTACCTACTCGGGAGTGAGAGAGATTTCTTCGGGAGCCCTTTATTAAAATCTTCCTTACTTCGACATACTAGCTACGTCTCAAAGATTTTATCAATATCATTGTTTGCGCATCTAAAAGATAATATTTATTATTTTAAAACCGTAGGTACCTGCTTATATGTTTGGATCTGCGTATTTGTAGAACAGCCACAAGCAATGTATATAATATCTACCTACGTATAAAAATACTAGGTAGGTACATATTTAATCACGAAAATCCGAGTAAAAAAGGATTATTTATTTATTGACCCCCATTAGACGGGTAAAATTTAGCAAATATAATATTAAAAATTTAATTTGATGTTTTTAATCCAGCTGGACTGCGAGGATAGTGAAATCCCAGTCTGCCATATTAAATGAGATATAAACAATTATTACATTTAGAGAAACATAAAAAACTAAAAACATTATAATAACCGGTCGGTGGCTGAATTGACATCGCGTTTGGGTCCCACCTATGCGTAGTGTGTTCAATTCCTCGGCTGGCTAAGTCCTCTATCACAACACAAGCAACATTTTCGGCTTAATGTGGTGGTAGTAGGAGATTTTCAAATATTGTCAGGTTATCCGTAACCCGGGAATGTTTGTCTTTCTTTTAAGAAAAAAGTAGGTAATAACAACAAGTAGGTAGGTTATAATAACAACATTTAAAAAATAATAATATAAATAAAGAAAAAATAAAGGATCGTCCACCTCCAAATAGACACGCATTTACGACATCAAATTTTTCACTTTAAAATTTTCATGGACAAAATACATTAAAAATTTCTAAAACCTAGCTCTACACAGTTACACACTGCACAGTGCAGCGCACATCAAAGTAGTCATCATTTTATTGCACTTCAAATGTAGCCAGCCGCATAGTAGGGGTTAATCTTGGAAAATCAACAGTTGGATTTTATCATTTTTTACATGATCATGATTTTAACTATGGTATCGATTTATGGCTGTAAGAATGTTGTACCTAATATCTTACAGAAAAATATCACCGGGACATCAGACAGTAGACGTAGTCTTCATGTCTGTCCAATAAATAATTTACTCTAAAAGAAAATAAGTATCTCACCACCCAAAATCAAATGAAGTAATAACGTTTCTCAGTTGATATGGTTCAAAAGAATCAAACCAAACTATAAGAGGCAAATATATCACATTCCTTGTATTATTATGCCATATAATGTAGCTGGTTAATTAATTAATTGACCAACTATCATTTTCACGCTAATTAAATAGCATCGTCATGAAGATCGTGACGTTTCTTCAATGAATACCGTAAAGTTTAAATAATTCCGTTATGTAACACGTAACCAACCGTTGTAGTAGCAACAACTCTAACACACTCCACTAACTTGTCTCTGATATCGTTTTGGAAATCTACAAGTAACACCATTGCAGGTTTTGAAATTAGCTCCTAGTTTATGACTCAATTTAATGATTTAATTGAACGTAAGTAAGTAGGTACCTACACGATAATTGTGATTATTATTACTTACAATACTGTTTTTTATGAAGTGTTTCTCTCTCACTTGTTTTTTAAAGAACAATAGAAACTATTCGCGGATTACGATTAAAATGACAAAGGATTACTCTCTTCCACCAGTGATGATGAAAAAATGATAAGCATTACATCTAGCTAGCAGGCATTGAACCATTAATGGTATCATTTGACGGCCGGCATAGTCCAGTGGTAACGCATTGGACTGCCATTCCGAAGGTCGCGGGTTCGAACCCGGCGTGCGCAAATAAATGTTATTTGATTAATTTGTGTTATTTCACAATTAATTAATTAAAATAATATATAGTATATTTGCGGCACGTTCCAGAGTGGAAGATACTACCAGTATCGCCCTGGTGTAAGACCACCATTCAGAATTGAAACGTTGCTCCAAATGGCTTTAGCCGTGTTTAGTGACTAGATCTGAATAGCCAGGTACTTCCCCACCTTCCTCTTTCCCTTTCCCACTTACCTTCAGCCTCACAACATCCCCCAATTGGGGATTCCATAGTCTCACTGGCTCCAGACGGGAGCAGTTGGGACTCTTGTGAGGTATTCACTGTAAAAAAAAAAAAAAATCCTATCCCTTTGGATTTTACGTATTTTCAAGGCGCACAATCACTCTAACCTGAGTATCTAGCACGGTCAAGGTTTTATCGATAATGTTGGTAACTTATCAGCGTACTCGAGCATGACTGCAGATCGCCAACGACCAAACAACAGTTCACAACGATTGAGTGTTCTTAATTTATTATAAGTGTACTGGACACCTACGCCAGTGACATTAACTGTGAAATGCCGGTTTTCTCTCGGGGGTACCTTGGGTAAGGATTTTTAATTGAAACACAACTTCACGAATGTCGTCGGACAACTGACTGGTCGGGCCAGTTGTTTGCGTATTTATTGGGTTCGAATTCAACAATTTCTATACGTGTTAATGTGGAGCAATTATTCTTATATCTAAACAGAAATATTATAATGCGTCATAGCGCCGAGAATTAATTACTAAGGTCCCACAGTTTGTCGTGCGAGAAATTCATCCTTGAAATGGCGATATAACACGTGTGCAGTGATTTAAAATCTTATCAAGATGACTCATCGTGCGAGATAAGCCCCAAAGGATTCGGCATAGTAAAATGTGTGATATAGAATATTAATTTTCTTAATTATTTAGGTACATCCATCTGCTGTCCGGTACACTAAGTGAACTGTTTTTTTTTAACTTTGGCGATCTGCAGTCATTCTCGTTTTATTTATGGCATCCAGTATACAACTGGAAAAAACTATTATTTCTATTTCTAACGCCAAACAATTACGTATTTCCGCATGATAGAAAAAAAGATAAAAATACTTTTATAAAATATGGACTCTTGGTCATATATGACCCTAAAACACTGGAGGGGTTAACTTTATTATTTTATATTAGATTATGCACTAATATTTTAATATCAACAACAAAACTGTTTTTCTTTTTTCAGCTTGATCGAGCGTCACTGAAAGAAGTGCTTACAGCAGCCGAATGGTCACATCTAGTTGGTGACAACAGTGACGGTGAGTTAAAAACATACTATTAATAAAATAATTGTGACGAGAAAAATGATTGTTATGTCTCTGCTTTACTTGCAGATTTCTGTATTGGGAACTCTTTGATAAAGTAAAAGGTTATTTAAATATAATTGTGTTTATTTAAGTAACAATTAATAAGTCTGGATTTAGCTACACTGTTCATTACCCGAGGGTTGGTAATTCTCTGTCTCTAGAAGCTTGTTGTCTGTCAATGATATCCCACAAGCAATTGCTACACTCTAGCAACATCTGTCGGACTCTGGAGCAAGCTTTATGACCAGTGCCATCTATCGATTGAATACCCAACTTATTACCATACATCACAATGATACAATATGTCAACAATCTAGTTTTCACCTTGGAGTGAATGACTTCCAAATAAAATAAATGAATCTTGTTTTGTTAAATCACGTAATCCCAAACAATATAGTCCACTTTACTGCATAGTGACCCCGGCATCATTTGTTCGACGTAATTCACGGATATGAATCGTAATGCTGATGTGGAAACACTGAAAACTACACGGAAATCATTGTAACAATGATATTTCGACAAAATTTATTATTTGGATCCATCCCACAGAAAAGACAGTATAAACAGTCGCAACTATTGTGACGTTAGGTAATTCTTTAAGGCGATGCACTACGTCGTGTAATATTTTAAATTGAGCCGCTATCAATAACAACCCTTACGTAGATGGCGATAAGGTTTAAATTCCTGCTTAACATCATCCGCCTGTTTTGATTTATGCAAGAAAAAAACATGGCCAAAAAAAGTGCCTTTTATTTTATTTTGTGGATGTTCAGGCATAAATATTTAATTTTTTCTCGATCATTTTATAAATAACTTAATTTTCCACACTATACAATAAAATCATAACCCAAAATGGGTTCATAAGTAGGAGATTTTGAACTTTATGGCAGTTTTCATAGGCCTTATACATTATTTTTTTCTGGGCTTATAAAAAGACTTATCTAAAAAGTACTCGATTATTTCAAAGGCCAAGATGTATTCTACTTGCAGTATTTAATTAAAGCATCTGAAACATTTCTAGGCCACCAAATTTTCAAACCAAAAACACATGATTTTGCATTATTACCTATGGCATCGCCTTAACTTAATTTCAGAGGTGCATTGTGGTACATCTACATACATTTGCGAACCGAAACGCAAACCGAGCCACGAAATACGGGAAACGAACGAAGCAACTGCAAGCGGCGCGGCGTCATTTGCGGTTGCTTCGTTCCTTTCCCATAAGTTGAGGTTCAGCTCGGCAGTTTGGCTCACCTATGTATACGTTGAATTACCTGTCGAACGGTGAGCAATGTTTGGGTAAAAATTACTATGATTGAATATTGCTAATTTATTGATAATCTCTCAAATTATTCGTAATCCGTCTATAAACTGGATTGTACGCCCTTAACGAATGGATTGATAGTTTTCCTAATAAACTTTTAGTAAAATACAAATGTATTATTTCTGATAATATATTCATAAAAATCCTGATATTTTCACATTACGTCAATGTTTATTATCAAGGAAAATGCAGGTGCATGAACACGTGTTCCGATGTATTGGGAATTTACTAAGAGTTTATGGGGAAACGGCCTGCAAACCTGTTTTTAAACGGGTTACTAATAATTTGAAGACATTTTCAATACATTTGCAATTCTCATTTTTCTCCGTGTAAGCGTGATGAAGATTTAAACTATAAATTGCCAATAAATCGAAATTTCAGCTCTCTTCCCTACACAAATACATTTTTCAATCGATTTTCATGTTTTATTTATAATCGCTAATAGCTTATAATCATAGTATAACGCGGCTGACAGATTACGCTATAAGTTCAAAGCGTTTTATAAAACTCCATATAGGATCGCTCGCCATACAGACCTGTCACACCTAAAAAGATGAGTTATAAGTGTGGGCGTGGTGACGATATGCGCCGTGATCTGCTAGTCAGGCAATATTTGAAAATACTGCGACACCCTCATCGCCTGTCATCTGTCAAAGTGACAGATCCAATACAAAGAAATGATATTCGGCGGCAGTTACCCAATTGATCTGAACCCCTCTCCTGAGGAAGATTATAGCATAGTGTGTCACCCCAACATATAATACGTATATGCCACACCAAAATTATGCGCGCATAATACAACGTAAACTGTCTAGGGCTTATAAAGAAAAACACAAGAAATGCGAAATAGGCGTGTCTCGTGATCCAAAAGTCTGATTATTCTTTACTTAAATTTCAAATGAAGAATTTCTTTCCATCATCATTTTGAAATTTTCATTTCGATCAAATGAAATGACGATATGCGATGTCAGATAATGGAAGAGAGATAGCGCATGCTAAATTGGCTCGAACCAAAAGGTACCATGCAAATCACTTTCCATTCAAATTTACAGGCGTTTGTATAATAAACAGCCTAATTCTGTTGGGTAAGATGTTCATTATAAATTATAAAATAGAATAGTATGGAAAACGCTTAAAAAATATTTTTGGTTAGGTTTTTTGATGATTTACACCTCACATCTTCGATTAAATATATAAGTTCTTTTACATTTGGTCGCTGTGGAAAGCCGTCGATATTTGAACCGAAAATTCGAATGAACATTCGAAGTAAAATCGCGCCTAGCAACACGGGTGTAATATATTTACATTTTCCAAATGAACAAGTGTAATGTGCTCTGGCCACCGTGTGACCAGCAGAGCTGTCAGCCATTGTTAAAAGTTTCGGATAAGCTATTAAATAACAATACAATGTTCGTTGTCGATGCAATATTTTGTCTGCCGATTGATACGTGCGTCTTCCTATTGCCATTCGTATTTTATGTACCAATGAGTAACTACCTAACCTGCGGGAAGTATCACCCTTGTATTTATCATTATCATTAATATACCTAGAGACATTTTGGTTTTGAACTCCTTTTGGACTCAATGCGGTAGCTTGGGTTCATTGTAAATATACTGAGGACATTAACCATAAGCTGATAAATTATGTAAGAGATTTACAACAATAGGTACCTAACATTGCTGAAGGTTGCCTTTAGAGAGTCAATGTATGGGGCAATTATTTAGCAACTGGGTCCATTATGATCAATTTGAAAGTATCTCAGTTACAGTGAGATAATACTATTTTTTAAGGTTAAGTATACGTACATATTTCGGAACTAGGTCCGCATTTCCTATCCTAAATCGTTAGTCACATATTGTGTGTGACTGACAACATAAATGTAATATTTCAATCCAGGTTAAAACGATATTTTTTTTTACAATATGGAAAAGGGGTGACGTGATGTAATGGTAAATGCGATTATTTTCTCTGTTTTTAAATACATACATTTGAATTACGATTTTCTTTTCGTGATTGAATTAATGCAAATCATGGCAGGTGGCCTCGTTGTCGATGACGATGCACTATATCAATTTTTGGTGGCACACACGCACACACACACCCATTTTTTCTGCAATTGGATGACATTGTACCTATTTAAAAATTTACTGCAGTTAATATACGAAATAATTCTCGGTATCATCCGATTAGGACTTTGCTTAGGTGTTGGTTCATTTTAGTCAGTCCCTGCGGTGGAAGGTTTAATCCTTACATACATTATTTTTTAAAGATTCATAAGTTCACAGCAGTTCTTGGGTGGAAGGTTAAATCCTCAGTCAAACCAAAAAAATCTTTGAAATTGGATAATAGCCAGCCCAATATATGAAATTGGATAATAGCCAGCCCAATATATGAAATTGGATAGTAGCCAACCCAATATATGACGCAATAAGGTCGAAAAATTAAATAGATGTATCATAGTAAAAATATTATTTCGGTAATCATAAATACTTCTAAGACATTGAAAACTCAAAACCTTCTTTTTGTTAGTAAAATTGTGCCTAGGTACCTTCTCTACTGGTAGATGGTGTGGTGTG
Source organism: Hesperophylax consimilis (assembly GCF_061612785.1). Taxonomy (NCBI): domain Eukaryota; kingdom Metazoa; phylum Arthropoda; class Insecta; order Trichoptera; family Limnephilidae; genus Hesperophylax; species Hesperophylax consimilis. The sequence goes on along the minus strand of NC_142848.1, from coordinate 21,894,587 downwards.
TTGATACTGTAAAGGTAAAGGCTGTATTTACTTCATCATCGCTGTTTACCCATCCGCGATGGACATTCTAAATCACCATTGCAATTCCGTCCAAGCGATGTTCTAATTATTTGTAACGTTGCGTAGATTACAAGTTTACAGGAATGTGATTTGCCGTGGCGTATCGAACGCATAGACACTGTGGGCAGCGAAGGGCCAGGTCTCGAGGAACCAACGATAGATTCTGAAAATGCAAAAAAATGTTACAGATTATAAATTTTTCGATTTGATGTGGGAATATTGTATAATTTTTTCGCTGCAATGCGAACATAACCATTTTTTCCGCAGCGGCGATGACTTGTTGCTTCAGTAATTTTTTTGGAAATTATTAAATATTCTGGATCAGTTACATAGATATTTTTGATCAGCCAACAATGTTAAAATCCTGTTGCTTAATAATCATGCAAGTTAATATTAATGATAAAATCCATCTCTTTTTTTGTAAGAAATACATTCAAAAGTATAATCCATAAAACGAAGATTTTCAACAATAATAAAAGAACCTAAAAAATTACCCATAACTTGGGAAACAGAGCATTTTTTTAAAATCCATAAAATGTCAGACGAAACCAAATACTTATTATCAATAAATTACATGTTTGACTCTATGGAATTATCTACCTGTAAATTTACTGATAAAGCTTCTAAAATTGTGTTTTTTTTTAAATCTGATAATAAGTAAGCTAAACGTATATTACTTTCGCTATTATATTGGTATAATGTTGATATGTATATTGGAACACTTTTCTATGAGTGTATATCAATAATATTTTTTCTTCTTATTCCTCATTCTTATTAATTACAGTAGAACCTGCAGACAAGCAGCCATGAGGTGAATTTCTCACGAAAACGACGCTATACAAATAATCCAATAATAATAATTATTATTATGTAGCAGCTTTGCAGGACTATCTATCGTGTTTTTTTCAATCCTGTATTATGTATGTCTTTAATATAAATAAATAACTTAAATATAGAGTTTGGACCCAGTTTAGGAGATTGCCCGGGGCAAGGTAGTTAGGCGTCACGCCACAGCGCTCAATGAAATACGACTAATCGCAACTGAACCGTCCTACGTCATAAATACTACACTTGGAAGGAAGCAACAAAATCTAGACGATTTGTTAACGGTCCTTTACACTAGCGACATCTAAAATTTAATCAAAGATGTTAGCCATAAGTCACAAAAAATCTAAAATGCTGCTGTGCTAACCTAACAGAAGTCCGTTTTTTCTATAGAATTTCACTAAATTCCTATGGTATAATCATCATCTTATTCGATTGTATTGTATAAAGGTGAAGATGGTTAGTAGAAGGTAGGTATTTAGCGAATGCGCGTAAATCAGAAATTAATACGTGGAAATCGATAGATACATTAATAAATGGAAATCGGTAGATAAATTAATACATGGAAATTGATAGATAGGTTATTAAGTGGAACTCGATAAAAAAATAATACATGGAAATCGATAGATAAATAATTAATACTAACACGGAAACTGATGGAAAAATTAATACATGGAAATCGGTAGATAAATTAATACATGGAAAACGATAGATAAATTTATTATTTCATGGAAATAAATTAAATTATTTTTGAATAATTACAATTCCATATAAGTTATGCGTAACTTTTATCATTTCAGCATACATTACACAAGCAATACAATCAACATAACCTTGACTCAATTTTCAATAAGAGATATGTCAGAATTTCGCTTTTTTGTTTTTTATATTTTATTTGGCCATAAAATTTTACATTTTATATCTAGTACAAACCTATTATAATAATATTATATTAACTACGTACTAACATTTTGACTTCCCAATATTGAGACATAACACTCGAAAAGCTGCAAGACTTTAAGCTTACTTAACATTTACGGGGAGTTATTTGAACATTTTAAAACGGTTATAAAAAATATTGTTTTGTGTAACCGATAAATTTGTCTTAGGAAGCCTAAAATCGTTGCAGCTTCTCGTAGAATAGCCATGGACTGTACTATTGAGACTAACACTTTAAAAGATTGATTGACATCTTCTTTGTCAGTGTACAAAATATGTGAAAGTTTCCGAGGCATTCATTTTTTTCAAAACTGCATAATTTTACATTATTAATAATGAATTACTATTTTTTTGAAAATTGGGAAAATGGTTCTAATTGGCTTTTGAACAATCGTATAAATATATATTTTAAGGATTATTTAAAATCGAGACGTTGCTTGAAATGCCGTGTTTGGTGACTAGACCTGAATGGCCTGGTCCTTCCCTAACTTCATCTTCCTCATCTCCCTTCCCTCTCTACAGCCTTCAGCCTCACAAAATTCCCCAATTGGGGACGCTGTGGTTCCACTGGCTTCGGGCAGTTGAGATTGTGCGGTGTTCAATTTTTTTTAAATGTGGAATAGGTAACGCGATTGATAGAGCAAGAATTCTCCGAGATCTTCTTAATATGTTTTTTTCTGCGATACATCGTTTAGACATATAACATAATGTATTTAGTTCCTTTTCTGGCCGCTTGCAAAGTTATCCTTGTCAAGCTGAATTTAGATTTCATTCAACTGATTATCCGTTTTGTGAGATATGTAACACCCGGTAACTTTGCCTTAATCCGGTCTAATTATTTTCATGCAAATCTTTATTTCCTATTTAGTTAGTTTATTACCATACGTGATGACACCATGCACACTCATGCGTGGATATGTTTTAATATAGTGATCTATGTTTGTGGTGGAAGGAGATAGGTAAACTGATTTGTTGGAACATTTACATATTGACAACAGAACATAATATGTGCACATATCGTCAAGGTTAACAAAATACTTTTGGGAATCATTAAAAAAATACCTCAAGTATTACGAGATTTTCGATTTTTATTTGTAACACCAATGTGTTAGATTATATAGATAGATCGAGAATGTTTAGCATCATTCGTTCAAGTCGAAGAAGTTGTTGTGATGTAAGAATGGTTGACCTAACACATTACAAATGGAAAAACTGTGAAAATTACGTGACTCCTTAGGTAATTTTTTTTTTAAATTTGCACATAAAAAAATAATAGTGTTTTATGACATATACGTATTATATGTTGGGGTGATTCACTACGCCATAATCTTCATCAGGCGAAGGAATCTGGGGAATTTGGGGAAATTGAGGGAAATATCATTTCATTGTATGGGATCTGTCCCTTCGACGGATGTCAGCCGCGTAATTACGGCGCTACGCATAATTTTCAAATATAGCCTGGTTTGCAGATCACCGCGCATATACACGGTGTCCGGAAACTAGTAGTACAAGCGGAAAACTGGAGAATCTACACCACATGGGGAACCCAAATAAACATAAAGTTTTTTGATTTGAGCATTTTCACCAAAAAAAAAAAATATATATATATTTTTCGGCTATTTCAGGGTTAAAATTTTTTCGTCATTCGATCTGAGACGCTGACGCAACGGATAGGAATTATTATTAGCATAGGTGTTGTGATGTTCCGATCTCCAATTCAAAACACAAACACGTCACATAAATTATTTTAAATGTTCACCGTTAACTTCCAAGCACTGTTGGGTCCGTCTGATGATTGATTATTGCACTATTTGAATCATGTCGGAGTTAATTTTTACCTCGTCGAAGGCATCGATGATAAGTCTCAAAATCAAAACATTAAAAACGTACAACTGTTTTCAAACACGTCGAACGCATCGATGATAAATCTTAAAGTATCACTATCAAAACAATAATAACGCGTATTAAAACACACAAATTTCGACCACAATTCACTTTTATGTTTAAATTAACGAGAAAACTTCTTAAAGCAAAATGCAATGTAAACAATCACATAAATACGGCCACCTGCGGCAACCCATAAACCAAAACTAACCTACTTACGATTTAACAGAAATGTGACATCTGCTTATCGTGCGTCTCTTTCCTTCATATGTTAGTTGAACCCAGCATACTAAAGAAAGCTATATTTTGCGAATATGTCAGAGATAGGTATGAATTTTAGAACAACAGATGTTTTAACCCTGCAGAGCAGAAATATTTTATAATTACACCGGATTAAATGAAGGGTGATTTCAAAATAATGCTTTAAATCCGGGTTTCTTTATTTGTTTTACTTTTAAATAGTTTTAATTAGTTGGGTACTTTGATCTTCAGTAATAATTTATAAGAATTTGATCAAAAAAAATCAACTTCTGATTCGATTTACTCGAAAACGAAAGCTCAAATCAAAAAAAAATATACTACAAAATCGACTCCAAATGTGCTGTAGATTCACCAGTTTCCCGCTTGTACTACGAGTTTCCGGACACCGTGTATATCGCCACGCCCACACTTATCATCATCTTTTTAGGGGTGGCAGGTCTGTATGGTATTGTACAACGAGCAATATGGAGTTATATAAAACGCTTTGAAATTCTAGCGTAATATGTCAACCCCTTACAACACTATAATTTCAAATAGCTATTGGCCAGAGTAAAATATAAATACTTTCGCTGATAATTTTATACAATATAAATATTTGATATATTTATTTGTTGTACCTACACCCAAAAATCTTTGACCAAAAAAACTCGATAATTATTTTTATAACACCCTACCCTTTTTTCCGAATTGGTTTTCCCATCAAGAAAACAAAATCATCGCATGCAATGACTTACCATGATGCTTCTTCCGATTTCCGAGTACCTAAACCGGAAACAAAAAGTTTTCGGTTGCTATTTTTACAAAAAGGACTGTTGCTTTTGTATTTCAACTTTTTGCTGGAATTTTGAAGAAATTTGCTGGTTTCATAAAGCTACAATTAGAGGCGCTACTGCGTAATAAACTTGTTCCACTATTAGAACGCGATAAACGGTGCTCTTAGACCGGAATCAATAGTTTTAGTTAGAGAATTGTGAGAGTTGGGGGTCAGTCGGAGGTAAAAAAGCGGAACCTATTTTTTCGCTTCATGTCTTATCTAAATATAATACATCAATGTTCTTAGTCGGGAATGTTTTATTCAGGACGGCGTATACTGCGTTCAGATTTCCAGTGGCAATATTGTTTTAATATTTTTATCAGCTCCGTGGTCGAGGAGTTAAGCTTTCAACTAGCAAGTCGAAGGTCGCGTGTTCAAATCCCGGTGGGCGCAAGTAAATTTTATTTGATTAATTTGTGTTATTTCACAATTTATTCAATTAATATAATATATATACATATTTATTTGCGGCACGATCCAGAGTGGAAGATACTCTCAGTATCGCCCCGGAAGAAGATCATCATTCAACATTTTAACTTTGCTTTAAATGGCTTTAGCCGTATTTGGTGACCAGATCTGAATTGTCAGGTATGCCCCCACCTTCCTCTTCCCCATCTCCTTCTCCTTCCCACATCCTTCAGCCTCACAATAAACCCCAATTGGGGATGCCATAGTCTCACTGGCTCCAGACGGTAGGGAGCAGTTGGGACTCTTATGCGGTATTCATATAAAAACTTGTATTACGACTACAGTGGCTTGAGGGAAATTCTCCATCTATTATGTAGGGGCGCGCCCTACCACTGGGCGACGGCCTGGACAAGAGTGTTTTCCGATCTCCGGCAGCGCTGACTCGTTCTGGCTACTCTGTGGCACATCAAGTCAGCAAACCCATGCACCCTTCCCTCGAATGGGAATGGCTTCAGGGGGTTCATCCTTCAGGAAGAGCTGTTTGGGCTTTTTAAAAATGATTTGGATATATTCTATGATAATATTAGACGAGACAATTAATTGTATTTTGATTAAACATGTGATTGTGCCCGCCGTCCCACGGGTCGGTAAGCAAACGACAAATACCAAATGCTGTAAGACCCTGCGCAGAAAAGTTTCACACTTAACTGCGCTGCAGACTGTTACTTTACTACAGCGAACTTAATTATCTGCGCAGGGTCTTACAGCACTCAGTTTATGTCGATTGCTTATCGACCCGCGGGACAACGTACTTAGATGTCATCCATACTCACTAACTTGTAACCGGATGACTTTATTTTGAAATATTTTATCAACTATCAGTTTATCAACTCTTACGTAGTCTCACGTCTCGATTACTGCAACGGCATTTATGCCAGCCTTCCAAAATATCAAATTGACAAACTTCAAAATGCAGCAGCACGGCTCATAACCGGGGTTTCAAAATATTCGCACATTTCAAAACACCTTCGTAACCTTCACTGGCTCAAGTGCCCTGAAAGAATCCAATATTTTTTTTATATATTTATTATTTAACATTATAAATGATAACAATATGCAGACTTATATGTATAATTTTTTCGTTATTATTCTATTTCTCCGTAAGTTGTGCTCCAAGAGCTCGTGTTTATGGGAGGAGTATTTACATTTATTTTTTCGTAGGAAGCACGAATCACTTTGCGGTTAGACATTATATATTAAATCAAATAAAACACTTTGTTTATTAACCACGACTTTTTTTTATTATTACATCTACCGGTTTCGCTACAGTCGAGCTTCATCAGGATGTGAAATATAACAATAGTTTTATTTCAATTATAGTTATATTTCACATCCTGATGAAGCTCGACTGTAGCGAAACCGGTAGATGTAATAATAAAAAAGTCGTGGTTAATAAACAAATTGTTTTATTTGATTTAATATTTACATTTAGTTCTAAAGATTTTTTAAACAATAAACAAAAACTTTTGAAATAAATACAAACATAATATTAACATAGGTACACAAATTAGAAAATTGTGTTTTTTAAAGATAATTAAAATAATACATCTTTTTACAGATTAAGTAAGCGTGAGGAAATTAAGGGTACAATATATCAAAAAAAATTTAGAAAAATAGTTTTTTTTTTAAAGACAATCAAATTAATATATATATATATATTTTACAGATTGAGTAAGTGTAAGAAAATTAGGGGTACAGAAAATTAGGGGTACAATATATCATTATCCAATTTGAGGGACTTAATTAACTTTTTGAATTGTTCATAATTCACAGTTTCGGTTACACTAATTTTATTTTTGGACAATAATATATTGTACCATCTCACACCTAAATACGAATAGTGGTGCTGAGCCGTGGTCGTTCTAAGCATAGGAATGGCTATTAAGCCATTAGTTTTGAATCTATTGCTTATGCTATCTGAGGGGTGAATTTTATAAATAAAATATTCTTTATAAATTTGATATAAGGCGATTCTCAAAAAAAATAATTTTCATAGAAACTGTTCTGGATGGTGTTTAAATCCATCAATGAAATGGCCCCACCCTACATCTCTGAACTATGCGTCCCGGAAAACACTGGTCTGAGGCAGTCAACTATCAGCAACATCATCAGCTGTAGGCAGACTGATAGAACCTGAGCGCAAGCCAAATACTAAGTTTGGTGATCGCGCTTTCGGAGTATCTGGGCCGAAGGCTTAGAATAAACTCCCTCCGGAACTAAGATCCATAACAAGTCCAACAGAATTCAGGTCTAAACTAAAAACTTACCTTTTTATCTGTTATACCCTTAAATTAAATATACCATTCCTAAGAGAAAGTTCAGTTATATTCAATTTTCCAATTATGTCCTTAATCCTGTATATAAATTTCGCTAATAAACAATTAGATAATGTTAATTAAGTGTTTATCTCAAGGGACCTACCAGGTAAGTATTGTACTGTATATTATCTCCATAAATAGTTAAGTCATAACATACACTGTAGAAATGTTTTATAAGTTTGTACAGCGCACTTGAGGTGATTTTGCACAAAAAACGGCGCTATACAAGTCATCCAATTATTATTTTTTTTATTATTTATTAGTTTAGACCTTTTTATTGACTCATCAAAGAGAAGTTTATTTTCAAGGGACACCTTTTTTATTTCTTCTACCCATTATAGGACTTTTATGCTGAGTTAATTGTAATATAATCAGTTGACTGCTGTGTAGAAATGTGTAGGTATTGTTGCATCTTCCCACACATAGAAATAATATGGGTTTGATTAGTTTCATTACTGATTTTCACATCATTAGGGAAAAGACTATAAAATTGAAAATATTTTTTCTTCAGTTTGTTATCCAATTACGTAAACACCATCATGCCACATTCCGTTACAAGAATACTGTTTCGCATCTCTATTCCATAAACAAATAATAATAATCACGGATAATAACTCGTAGCGGTGCATGCCTACACTCACACTGGCTACGGTGTCTACTGCGTCGATCCGTGATCGGCTTCGTTCGTGTGCATTTTTTCTTCTCTCCGATGGATTTGGTTGGCAGAAGATGTGACAGAACAATGCTGGTTTCCGCGTCTGCAATGCTTTGGGTAATCACTCGGCAGATAGCGGAACAATCCAGACGTTAAATAACCTAGAGTCTGGCTGTTATGTTGTGCGGGTACCTACCTATTACCCGTTAGTATTGAGTGGCGGTTGTAGGTTATAGGAAGCGAACAATGCATCTGATGAATTCAATCTAATAAAAACGTTAACCTCGGGCTTACCGAATATAAGTACCTAGCCATATTGCATAGGGCGGACAAAATTTCCGAAGGCCATCTTACATAAGATCAATTTCCCAAAAGTCCAACTTAAGTACCTGGTACCTACCTGCCTAAAAATGCACCTTTTAATAGGTATTATAACATCTCTAAATAGGTACTACAGAGGAAAAACTTTTAAAAATAGGTTAGGCAATGATGTTAAAATTCAAAAAAATATTTATCGCACAAAAATACAAAGGGTACAAAGGGTATAGCTTATAGGTTACATCCTATTTCTTCCAGCTAACCCAACAAATACACATTATATTACATAACCCAACAATTACATGTTAACAAATGTATGTAAATAAAAAACAGAGGTATTTAATTTATTTAAGGTATACATTTAAGGTGTAGTGACATTTGTTTAAAATATATGTTTTTAGTGATGATTTAAATTTAAGTATGTCGGTTATTTGTTTGATGCTACGTGGAAGGTTGTTTTATACTTTAATGGCCATGTGGTGTGGTCTTTTTTGAAATATAGTTTTGTTTGCTTTTGGGATTAATAAGTTTTCTGTAAACCTGTGTGTTTATGTGTTGAGTTTTTTTGTGGTAACTTTTCTGGAGATTTTCTAACTAACAGGCAAATAAAATAATAAAAATAATAAATTTTTCGTTGTGATAGAATTGCCAGTTTTCCTGATCTCAGCTTTCGAAAAGTTGGCCTTTGAAATCTTGGTGTAAACTGTAAGCAAATAATGGTAATTTATTCCGAGATTGTGTAACCAAGTTTCTAAGGAGTCCTGGAGTCCTTTGGGGGGCCCGCCCGGCCCTGGGCCAAAAGGCGCCTGGCAACAGTAAAAACCTCAAGGGCGCATCTATTTATTATTAAATATACAAACACATTATAATAATTTACAAATGTAGATATTTCGAGGCTGATTGCGGAAAAAATTATATTTTTTTAACGAAACTGCCCAACTCAATTGAGAAATTATTTTTCGTATTTGTGTTGGGGAGTGGCGTCATTATGGTTTATAAGATATAAAATTTTATTAATTGATGTAGAAAAATTAAAAAATAGTTATAAACCTGGATGATAAATTTAATAATACAATTTATATAATTAAGAAAATTAATAACAATCAAAAAAATATAAATTAAATAATATAATAGTTAGAAACTATAACTTAGAAAACATAAGATATTAAAATAAAAATGTACTTATTAGGTAAGTAATAATAGAAGGTACGTACAGAACTGGTTGTAAATTGTTCAAAGACCGAGCTGGCAATCTTGTATGAAATGAAATCAATAATAATATTGCAATCAATAATAAACGCATACACAAATTTTAGAAAATGAGATAAATGAATTTGGCATTCTCAGACTAGAAATATACTACCTTTTGTCATTTCGGCTACTGGCATTATACCTAGCTCTCTTATTAAAAATTTAGGCGTATTAGATCTATCCAAAAATTTGTATATAAAAATTCAAAAATCAGTCATTTGAAATACATGTAGGATCACGAAAGATTTTTTAGGATTTATAGGCCCTGTTAGGAGTTCTACCGAGCCGAACCCTCTGATATGAAAATATCTGGAGTCGGTGAATTATTTTCCCATTTGATTTCTGGTGAATCGATGTGTTGTTCTTGTATTGTTTTGTATTTATTTTGCACATATAATGCACTTGCATAATGTTGATCATTTGTGGAAAAGTGTGTGGAAAGGTTTAGTTTTTTCTATATGGTCGGAAATTAAAAAAAAATCAATCAATAACACTCCCAGGACACAATAGAAATATTTCGAAGTTCATAAAATAACTTAAGAGGATAATATGTAAAAAAATATATAGCGTTTATTAAAAATATTACATTTTGTTTATATTTTTTTAATTAATTCTCCTTACATTCATAAAACGATTCAATCAATAAAATTACAAATGGGCTTATACAATCAATTATGTGAAACATGTATCCAATGAAATTAAAACTTGTGATTACTGTTGGGTTTATCTAAAAGTTGTTTAATTTCTGATTTGAAAGTTTTATAATTTTTTTTTTCAATTTTAATTTTATCCGTAGGGGCATTAAACAGTTTTATACCCTGATAAGTATAATGGTGTTGACAAGCATTAGTTTTACATTTAGGGATTTCTATGTTACCACGTGATCTTGATCGGTTACTTATTTTTGTAGACATTGTTGAATTGAAATGGTATTTATGAATTTGTAACAGTGCATTATTTTTGAAAATTTTGTTTAAGGTAAGAATCCTAAAAGCTGCGTGGATGGAAATATCGATGGTTTTCTTAGGATGACTTTCAAAATTAACCTCTGAACTTTTTCTACAGGCGAAAGGTTTGTTTTGAAAGTCCTTCCCCAACCGATTATACTATATTGTAATATGGATTGAGCAATAGAAAAATATATTATTTTAATCATACTGGATGATGTAATGATCGGCCCTTTTTACTTCAAACTTTTCCTTCTCTTCTTTCTACGATAATTTTCCTTAAGTCCCGTAGGTAACTTTTCCATAAGGCTTTGGTTATATATATATCCGGGGTAGGAAGGTCCTCCCTGCCGTCTTTTCTTTATTACACACCCCTTCAAGTGTGTACATCCTAGTTTGTCTACGTGACGTACGACCTTGAACGTACTCATTTCACGTGACGGTTCAGTATAAAAAGGCTTCACCGAACGTTGTGTTGGGTTTTTGTTTCTCGGTTTAGAAACCTAGTTATTTATGTATGTGTGGTATCCCTTGGTTCTTTTGAGATAGAGTGAGTTGAATCCATTACCGCTGTGTTTTAAAACCATTTTATAAACCTTATCTTTTAAGTCGCCTGCTCCCCCCCCCACTAGCTACTCGATTCTACCTATCGTAGGGTAATGTGAATATAATAAAGTGTTAGATTTTATATATGTGATATACATACGATAAGTTTATGGTGTTAGTTGTCGGCGCCATCCATGTATATATTTTGGGAGGGGAGGGAGAGGAAAGGAAATGAATTTTTTTCAAGCTAAGATTGACTCCTCCTCTTACCAAACAAAACTGATGGATGATAATTTGAGCAAGGCGATCGATATCTGCGTGTCTGGATATCACAACCGGCCGGGTCTCCCCTTGTTCCAAATCGGCAACCTTCACGCCAGAATAAAGAAAACCAGGTCTCATCACCAATTTCAGAATTGCCCCAATCTCAAACACCTCCAGGAAAATCTACTTTACTGAGTGTAGAAGGGGAAAACCATGACATCCCTTGTCACGAATCTAGTCGCGAAAATGTGACACGCAAGGTCCTAAGTTACGTGCCACCTCCAGAAAACGTTGTAACTCCCACGCCGTCGGGGATTTACATCCCTTTCTAGGTCAATACATAGGTAACACACGACGATCTTGTCGACATTTTGCCTGCTTATTAACGATAGGTTGTGTGCCTACCCATTCAGCCAATTATCATGTGAGATATATGTAAGGTCTACTCGAAATGCCAAATTTGGGATGAGGACTGTCTGTATTTTAATATTTGGTTCCAGTATTTATTTTATGAGGTTACTAGCATCCTCGTGTATTAGGTATGGGTAACTTCTACTGAATACCTATCCTCTCAGGTAAGGTATAAACGGATAATTGGTTTGATGTTTTGCATTTAATTTAAAGAGGCTGCCTACCTCTCGAAAGATACCTGTTGAGAAAAGTTGTTCGGTTGGTAGTTTTATTTCGGAGATTACCATCTCCCTCTTTCGACTTTAGATTTGTTTTTGTGCATCCCAATTCGTAACTTAGAAAGTCAAATAATAGATGAAAAGTATTAAATTAGAAGGTCAAATAACGGAAGAAAAGTTTTCATTTTGTTCCGTCTGGTTGCATCCGATCGCTTTCAATTTGGGACGGCATACGCTAGCAAAACTTCCCCTTTGACTGACTTACACCGCGCCTTGTCCTATATATGAAAAGGTCGTTGACTCGTCTCTCGCTCACAGCTGATTGACGGTTCGCCTAGCACATCCCTGTTAATGATAACATTATTTGGGCGGCAGGTGTCGTAAACTTAGTTCCTGTACCTCGGTTGTATCCGTCTTTTAAAAAGGTCCTCTGAAATTTAATAAATAATATAAAAAACTCACCCAGTTAGGCACCTCTCATTCTCAGCGTGAAGCTTACCTGGTTACACTATATAGCTAAATCACTTTAATTTTCGACCTCCTCCCTACGCTTATAAAAGGGTAATTAAATATTCCTGTAAATAAAATTGTACCTCCCTAATCTGTTAGGATTCGAACCCACAGTTAATAATCCATTTGATTCTCTGGTTTTCGGTCTCCGTGGATAGAATGCCATCTCGCCAAATCAACAACTTAGCCCGATTAAACACTTCCTGCCTTTAAGTACATTCGCTCTGTTTTAAAAACGCAACCATTATTTTTATTATTTTCATGTTTTTAACCTTTCCCTTACTGTGCTAAAAAATACACACGTTACGGTGCTGTGTAGTCAATACACATCTCAAAATAAGCGATTTAATATCGGAAAAATATGAATATTCATAGCTAATCGATTATGTTTATTATATTTTATATCAAAAGTGATAATAATTGTAATTTAATTGCTGAAAACATGAAAAAACCATCGGCAGATGCTAAAGAAACGTGCGAGAGGCCCACATCTAACGACGGTTCGCGGCCAACTGCCTAGCGGCGCGACTGGTGGCTGGCACAGACACAGCTGTGCGGTCGTAGGTATCGATGGTCTAAATCAAAACTACAACTGCAGAAGTGTGGATGTCTCATGTTCCCGCATAGCGAATTAAAGCGGGACATCAATAGCGTGTCATTTCCTCGCACACTCTTCGCGTATTTAGTATCACACGGTTGATTGTATCGGTGTATTTGTTACCGATTTTTAACAAAAAACTCTGATTTTTAATTGAATTTGAAAAATATGTAATATATTATTTTTTAATTCAGTGCATAAATGTATAACGGAGGAATACCTTAAATCTAAACCCAGAATTAATTATATTTATAGAGTTATGAAAGTTATTAGAACCAATGTGTAGTAAATACACACCACAGATGAGGAAAGGTTAAGACAAGCAATCTAGTTCGAACTGTATACGAAATCACGTTTAAATCAACACAACTTTATAACACAATCGCGATTGCACAACACCTGGCGCCCCTGAGGTGGGTTTTTACAAAACGGCGCTCTACAAATTATCCAATTATTATTATTGTCATTATTATTAATTGTTTTCCCACTGAGTCGAACCACTTTCACTTCACACAAACACCGGATCAATAATCTTTCACTTTAATTCAATATTCCGCAATACTCTCTAATACCATTTGAATTCAATAATTAACTGTAATTTCAAACAACACTTCTGATTTGTATCCCTTTCTCGGGACTGTCAATCCACCCAAGTTCAAAACTCGACTGTCACTCCGGTCTCTCCTTTCCCGTGGGAATCTGTTTACTCCAGGCCTGTCTGTCCATAAATCTTCCGTCGTTGTCTAAACAAAAAAAAAATTTTTTGAGCACGTTCGTTTATTATTTATCGTTTGTTTTTGTGGATATTCAAAACATCACAGCCTCCCTTTAGTTCTAAGCCCAGCGGGTAATCTCGCTTCCACGTGTTAGTCGATGGGATTAGAAATAACTATAGGTAATTTACGTTTCTCGGCTGTGATCCGATGGTTTTTTGTCCGTCTGTGTTATTTATGACTTAAACATTCTCTGCCTTTTAGATCTGGAATAAACAATAATTGTTTACAGTTATTCTAATTCTTGTGTTATAATTAATCCGATTTCGATGTTTGTTTATCCTTTGGCTTCGTTGTTTATGAACATTTTAGATGTTTTTTGTCGTCACAATGAATTCAATGTTTTCCGGGTCTGTCTGTTTATTCTATTTTGCCTTTGAAGTACGATGTCTCTGTTATCATTTTTGACGATAGGTACCATTTCTTTTGCTGTTAGTGTGAATTAATAAGGTTTATGAAATCCATTTTTCCCTCAACAACAGTAATGAACTCAAGCCAGCTTTTAAATCTATCTCCCTGGTTTCGGCACCAGATGTAATGATCGGCCCTTTTTACTTCAAACTTTTCCTTCTCTTCTTTCTACGATAATTTTCCTTAAGTCCCGTAGGTAACTTTTCCATAAGGCTTTGGTTATATATATATCCGGGTAGGAAGGTCCTCCCTGCCGTCTTTTCTTTATTACACACCCCTTCAAGTGTGTACATCCTAGTTTGTCTACGTGACGTACGACCTTGAACGTACTCATTTCACGTGACGGTTCAGTATAAAAAGGCTTCACCGAACGTTGTGTTGGGTTTTTGTTTCTCGGTTTAGAAACCTAGTTATTTATGTATGTGTGGTATCCCTTGGTTCTTTTGAGATAGAGTGAGTTGAATCCATTACCGCTGTGTTTTAAGACCATTTTATAAACCTTATCTTTTAAGTCGCCTGCTCCCCCCCCACTAGCTACTCGATTCTACCTATCGTAGGGTAATGTGAATATAATAAAGTGTTAGATTTTATATATGTGATATACATACGATAAGTTTATGGTGTTAGTTGTCGGCGCCATCCATGTATATATTTTGGGAGGGGAGGGAGAGGAAAGGAAATGAATTTTTTTCAAGCTAAGATTGACTCCTCCTCTTACCAAACAAAACTGATGGATGATAATTTGAGCAAGGCGATCGATATCTGCGTGTCTGGATATCACAACCGGCCGGGTCTCCCCTTGTTCCAAATCGGCAACCTTCACGCCAGAATAAAGAAAACCAGGTCTCATCACCAATTTCAGAATTGCCCCAATCTCAAACACCTCCAGGAAAATCTACTTTACTGAGTGTAGAAGGGGAAAACCATGACATCCCTTGTCACGAATCTAGTCGCGAAAATGTGACACGCAAGGTCCTAAGTTACGTGCCACCTCCAGAAAACGTTGTAACTCCCACGCCGTCGGGGATTTACATCCCTTTCTAGGTCAATACATAGGTAACACACGACGATCTTGTCGACATTTTGCCTGCTTATTAACGATAGGTTGTGTGCCTACCCATTCAGCCAATTATCATGTGAGATATATGTAAGGTCTACTCGAAATGCCAAATTTGGGATGAGGACTGTCTGTATTTTAATATTTGGTTCCAGTATTTATTTTATGAGGTTACTAGCATCCTCGTGTATTAGGTATGGGTAACTTCTACTGAATACCTATCCTCTCAGGTAAGGTATAAACGGATAATTGGTTTGATGTTTTGCATTTAATTTAAAGAGGCTGCCTACCTCTCGAAAGATACCTGTTGAGAAAAGTTGTTCGGTTGGTAGTTTTATTTCGGAGATTACCATCTCCCTCTTTCGACTTTAGATTTGTTTTTGTGCATCCCAATTCGTAACTTAGAAAGTCAAATAATAGATGAAAAGTATTAAATTAGAAGGTCAAATAACGGAAGAAAAGTTTTCATTTTGTTCCGTCTGGTTGCATCCGATCGCTTTCAATTTGGGACGGCATACGCTAGCAAAACTTCCCCTTTGACTGACTTACACCGCGCCTTGTCCTATATATGAAAAGGTCGTTGACTCGTCTCTCGCTCACAGCTGATTGACGGTTCGCCTAGCACATCCCTGTTAATGATAACATTATTTGGGCGGCAGGTGTCGTAAACTTAGTTCCTGTACCTCGGTTGTATCCGTCTTTTAAAAAGGTCCTCTGAAATTTAATAAATAATATAAAAAACTCACCCAGTTAGGCACCTCTCATTCTCAGCGTGAAGCTTACCTGGTTACACTATATAGCTAAATCACTTTAATTTTCGACCTCCTCCCTACGCTTATAAAAGGGTAATTAAATATTCCTGTAAATAAAATTGTACCTCCCTAATCTGTTAGGATTCGAACCCACAGTTAATAATCCATTTGATTCTCTGGTTTTCGGTCTCCGTGGATAGAATGCCATCTCGCCAAATCAACAACTTAGCCCGATTAAACACTTCCTGCCTTTAAGTACATTCGCTCTGTTTTAAAAACGCAACCATTATTTTTATTATTTTCATGTTTTTAAGACAAGCAATCTAGTTCGAACTGTATACGAAATCACGTTTAAATCAACACAACTTTATAACACAATCGCGATTGCACAACACCTGGCGCCCCTGAGGTGGGTTTTTACAAAACGGCGCTCTACAAATTATCCAATTATTATTATTGTCATTATTATTAATTGTTTTCCCACTGAGTCGAACCACTTTCACTTCACACAAACACCGGATCAATAATCTTTCACTTTAATTCAATATTCCGCAATACTCTCTAATACCATTTGAATTCAATAATTAACTGTAATTTCAAACAACACTTCTGATTTGTATCCCTTTCTCGGGACTGTCAATCCACCCAAGTTCAAAACTCGACTGTCACTCCGGTCTCTCCTTTCCCGTGGGAATCTGTTTACTCCAGGCCTGTCTGTCCATAAATCTTCCGTCGTTGTCTAAACAAAAAAAAATTTTTTTGAGCACGTTCGTTTATTATTTATCGTTTGTTTTTGTGGATATTCAAAACATCACAATGATAGGATTGTTCTTAATCTAATGAAAATGTATATTAGTTGTCTTACTCTAGTTACAGTATTTTTGATTTGCTCGCTCCATTTTAATGGACTGTCAACTATCGTTCGAGGAACGAACAAGGGTTGGGATAGCCGTATTTCGAAGGGCTATTCCACACAGATAAAACATGGATAGAGCGTATGACTTATGACAGGCGAATGCGATAACACAATTTGTAAGGTTAATTCACAGTCAGCTTATCGGGTGGCGAACGAAATCTGCATCAGAATCATCTGTCAGCACTGGAACGGTGATCGTTGTACGGTAGCACTCGTTATGTTGAATTGGATTGCGATAGTTGCGATAAAAATACGTTTAAGGGATTATTCCGGCGAGTATATATATTATAAATAACCGGCGAGAGTACACACATTGGTTTTGACTAGACGAACGTTTCGATGCGATTCTACGGCTCACGGCACTCCATGATTATAATTGACGTGTGTGAATTCAAACTGTACAGTTCAAAATCTGACCATACTATTGGTCAGCACACGCCCTGTCAAAAGCAAATCGGCGTGACGGAACAACTATATCACCCAGATACTTAATGCTATTTTTGTCCGTTATGGGTGAAAATTCACATGGTTACATTATTTTTCATGGTTGCATTATTTAGGACGGGTTGTTTCGAAGAATCTGAACAATTCATCAAATTTCAACGTTCATTTTCAAGTTCTGTGAAAGATTTTTTCAAATTCTGTTTTTATTTCAGTTTTATCAAGCAACTAGCATACAATGATATAAAAACAGAACTTGAATAAGTCTTTCACAGAACCCGAAAATGAACGTTGAAATTTGATGAATTGTTCAAATTCTCCGAAACAACCCGTCCTAAGTGTTAAATATTATCAGCGCCTTGGCTCATTGGTTTCCCTGCCGGCCCTGGTCTTTTGCATTATCCAATAAAGACATACGATATCTCTCTATCTTTAAACAGTCAAAACTTCCAACATCAGAAAGGTTTATATGATAAACTAATTTTAATGTTTTCAATAAATATTAGATTGATCAAAATGACTATGAATGAATAGGTTGAGACTGTTAGGTAGGTAATAGTGAATAAGTAAGTAACTCTACCCAAGAGAAAGGTACCACGTTACATTCTAATCGTTTATTTTTTTCTTTTTCTATTTTACATATTTTTTTGCATAATTTATTATTTCAATAATATCACAATGTAGCTTAAGGCGATGCACTACGTACTAATTCAAAATCATGTGTTTTTGGTTTGAAAATTTGGTCGCCTAGAAATGTTCACATGCTTTAATTAAATACTGCGAGTAGAATACATCTTGGCCTTTGAAATAATCGAGTATTTTTTAGATAAGTCTTTTTATAAGCCCAGAAAAAAATAATGTATAAGGCCTATGAAAACTGCTTTAAAGTTCAAAATCTCCTACTTACGAACCCATTTTCGGTTATGATTTTATTGTATAATGTGGCAAATTAAGTTATTTATAAAATGATCCAGAAACATTTATATATTTGTGCCTGAAATAAAATAAAAGGCACTTTTTGGCCATGTTTTTTCTTGCATAAATCAAAACAGGCGGATGGTATTAAGCGGGAATTTAAACCTTATCGCCATCTACGTAAGGGGTGTTATTGATAGCGGCTCGATTTAAAATATTACACTACGTATTGCATCGCCTTAATGGTAATAAATTAAGTCACTATTTTATTTTGTTTTAATATGTAGTTGTGTGTTAGTTTTATGTATGTTTGGTACCTACTGAAAAAGAAAGTAATCAGGATGTAAGTTACAGTTCGGCAAAATATTCTTGAAATTTATTCAAATGGAACTAAAAATGTACATTACCTACTATAGCAGTTATGCCGATT
Organism: Hesperophylax consimilis; assembly: GCF_061612785.1. NCBI lineage: Eukaryota > Metazoa > Arthropoda > Insecta > Trichoptera > Limnephilidae > Hesperophylax > Hesperophylax consimilis. The sequence continues at coordinate 21,875,605 of NC_142848.1, read as the reverse complement.
TTGAACGATAATTTTATTGTGTTATTATGAACAGTAAAACAATTAAAACTCAAACCTTACGTGAAATGATCATAGCATAAATGAACCATAGTTACATCCAGTAACCATAGATTTGAAACTGGACAGATATTCAAGTTGAACATTCTTCAAATGTTCAACTTGAAAAAATGATTCCATAGTCCCAAAAGCTGAACACTGAAATTATACTAAAACTAAGAATGCGACAATGCGTGTTGCTAATTTAATTTTAACTTTCATTTCTTTTCAACCATCCACAAAGTAATGTGAGATTAGCAATTAGTGAATAAAAATACAAATTATTATTCATTAGTAATAGGTATTACTCACTTACTTTCTTGTCTGTTGTCTTTTTTAACTAACCAAAGGAAGGAAGCTTTTGGAATTGAAAAGTAGAAGTGATTGTGATAATTATGCTGAGAAATTTGCCTTTATAATTGCAATCTGAACAATGAATGCGAATTGTTTGTCGGAAATTGAAAAATCGTAATTGGCTTATTTTGATAATGAATATCTAAAGAAATTCATTGCCCATTCACTGGGTTGCATGATCATATTTAAGGAGGTGTATAGTTTCGACCCTCCACACTGGCGACCAAATTCTCGTAAAAGTGTCGTAATACATGGTTATTCAATAAGAGGTGTTATTTTGATATTCAATCGTAAAAGATCAATGGTTTCGTTGCTTCTGTGGCACGTAGCGCCGTCTTGTTGAATGTAAACGTTGTCCAGATCAATACCATCCAATTCCGGCCATGAAAAATCATTAATCATCTCTCGATAGCGCAATCCATTCACCGTAACTGTTGCTCCAGCCTCATTTTCGAAAAAGTAAGGTCCAATGACTCCGCCGGACCATAAACCGCACCAAACAGTTTTCAACATTAACTCTTGGGTTTTCCGAGCCCCAGATGCGACAATTTTGCTTGTTGAGAAGCCATCGAGGTGGAAATTGGCCTCATCACTCAGTATGATTTGCATTTGATTCACTCAAGTGAATTTTTATAATTTCAATGCGTTTTGGAAGCGTGTATCGTTCCATTTTTATTAATGGTGTAGTTTCTACTTGTCAAATGTAAAAAAATAACAGCTTTAAAAGTAACATCTGCCGAAATAGCGGGCTATTCAAAATAACACCTCTCATTGGAAAACCCTGTGGAATGCGTAATTCAAGCAGATTGCTCCATGCACCGAATGTCCAAGGCGCTGATAATACATAATTATTATATTAATTATCGCCCTTGAGATGTTTTTTTATAAAAACGGCCCTCCGCAAAAATAAAATCATCCGAATATTATTGATTACAGTGATCACCTATGTACCTACGCGTCCGCCGGCCCTGTGCGTAACTAGTCTCAATCATGACTCAATCGAAGATTTTTAAGCTATATTCGAAAAGAAAACAAAAATACTATTCCGCTATCATGACTTTCTTACATTTTCTATCGATTTCCATGTATTCCTTTTCACTTTGAATTCGCTAATTACCTTGGATCTGAACTGATAGGTACTTCCCAACCTTTCTCTTTCACGTCTCTTTCCCTACCCACTCAGTCCACCAATATTCCCTTATATTGTGAATGCCAGAGTCCCACTGGCTGCAGACGGTTAGGAACAGTAGGGACTCTTGTGTGATATACCTAGGTACACATAATTTTTGTAATGATGGAACCTATAGTCAGATTTTATCAATCAATATCAAGTATCAATGAATCTATATATCTAGTAATAGATAAGATTTATAAAGGCATATTATATTATATTCCAGATGGCAGCATCTCCCTCGGCATCATCAAGCGTCACGGCCGCGTCAAGCGTGACCTGCACGCGTCCAACGACCCCCGCGCGTCCCACGACCACGTGACCGTGGAGTCTCCTGCCCTGCATGCGCCCCTCGGGCTGCGCCTCCGCAGGGCCCCCAACCTGCTGGACCCTCACTTCTTGCTGGTACGGCGCTGGGCCAACAGGACTGAACCGGGGGAGAAGCAGATACATCATGATGAGAAGGACTGCATGTTTAGGAGTGATACTGCGGCGCTGTCTTTTTGCGGAGGGGTGGTAAGAAACTATCGATTAAAATTACGATTTTTCATTTTGAGCATCAGTTTTCAGATATTTTCTAGAGATAATCTTTACCTATGTCGGCGAGGATTAAGTAAAATTACCGCATAACCGAATAACTTCAATAATTCATGTAACTCAAGAATATGAAGTATGTTTAACATGGACCAAAAAGGCAACTCAAGTTGTAAGCTCAGTATCGGAACCAAATGAAAACAATCTGGGAGTTCCTCAAGGGTTGTAACTGGATCCCATTTTAAACATTTACATTACTCTGGTAAATTACTGTAAGTATGTGGGGATTGATTATTTCTACAACACATTATTTTGATGCAACAGCTTTTTTATGCTTTTCTCGCATCAGTTCGGCATTTAACACTAAATATAGTGAATATGCACTATGCACAAGTGTGCGTACAAGATCATTAATTTTTCAATGTCATGTTCTTTTTAAAATATCAAAGAAGCTGCAAATTTTATAATAAAACGAAATCAAATAAACAACAAGAAGTCAGTGGCTTTTACATCAAATACCGCCAAAATTCACACATCGCCTCACCCATAAAATAATAATAATTTAATCCTAGATTGTATTGTCTTCTGATGCAGGAAGCAAAATAGTAATTATTATAATCCACAGTATTACATAAGCTTTAAAATGGAACCGCACCACATGGTTTTATTACTTTCAATTGCTATTTGCTTCGAATAAATCTGTTTTTAATGTCCTTGAAATTGATCTTATCGTTGTTTGCTTTCAGAGGGGAATCATTGCATATAACAATAGTTTCTACAGCGTGCATCCAATGCCGAAAAGATTTACCACACAAAGCAATCATCATCATGTCATTATCCGCAGATCAGCGAGAAGCACTAATAATGATGCAACTATACTCCAAGTGGACCCGAGGAGCAATAATAAAACCACAAGTGTGTTAGAAAACAATCAATTACTCCAAGAAAACGTGAGAAAGATTCACAAGTGGAGCAAATACAGGAGAAAATCTCAAGCAGAACCCGAAGAAAGTAATAAACGCGTAAACCAAAATATAGCAAATGCCACACTAAATAATAACAATAATTTAAGTAATCTAGAAGCAGCTTCTGAACATGGTAACAAGAATAGACATAAAAGATCGCTAGTTCCAGCAATTTTTGTTGAAACTGCGGTGTTCGTTGATAGGGACTTGCACAAGCACATGGTTGTCAATTACCCAAAAGACACCGAGCGAGAACTTGTGCGTTTTGTTCTGGCCATGATCAACGCAGTTCAGCTGCTGTATCACGACCCCACGCTGGGACAGACGGTCAACTTTGTACTGAAGAGGTTGGAGATACTTCACGAGGATCCTGCGGAGCTGAAGAGGCCCCACGATATCGACAGGTTCCTGAGCAATTTCTGCGCTTGGCAGAGGCTCGAGAACCCCACTGGAGATACCGACCCTCTCCACTGGGACCATGCGCTTATTCTGACGGGACTGGACCTCTACGTTGTAAGCAAACATGGAAAAGTTAGCAGTCAAGTTGTAGGTGAGTCGATGAACTAGCTCTAGCATCCCCAAGATGACATAGGTCCAAAAGGAAATTATTTCTCTCAGGATCTCCTGTGTGGAGTTAATATAAAAATAGTAGTAATAATAATTAATAAAAAATAAAAATAATTATTTCGGCTACTGGCATTATACCTAGCTCTCTCATTCAAAATTTAGGCGTATTAGATCTGTTAAAGAATTTATATATAAAAATGCAAAAATCTGTTTTTTTTTATTGTTATTAAGTTTAATTTGTAGAACTCCATTTTATTTTTTTATTTTTTATATATTCCAATAATATTGTTATTGGGTTTATAAAAACAGTTTATTTTTAAAAAAGTTCTGCTGTGTAATTATTATTACGCGTGACAGCTGTTTCGCCCTCTGAAGGCATTATCAAACTGTGGGTAGCCCACTTACAGACGATACATTTATATTATTTCTAGGTAGGTATTTAAATTTCAATTACTGATTTCTTAATTGATTTCTGAGTAAAATATTAGAAATTATTAATGGTTATTACCCCAGTAAAGTTTCCCCAATTAGTGTAATGTTTAAATTTGACTGAATGTCTTTATGTTAGTTATGATTAGTTGATTAGATTAGTTGACTCATAGGGTTATTTTAATAGCATAATTAAGTACTTCATAGTGCACTCATATTTGCACTAGGTTTGAAGATATCTAGTAGGGGTGAACGAATTATATTTGTTTGTTCATTAATTAGAATAGCTTTCGGATTATTAGAGTTTTTGTTATTTTCTAACTGCTCTAAAAGATTCAGTTTACGGTCTTTATTTTGTACGTGTAACGGAGTTGGTTTATTATTATCATTAAGTGAGTGATTTTCATCTAGGAGATGTTTGGCAAATTGAGATTTCATTTTATTATTATTTTTAAAAATAATTACACAGCAGAACTTGTTTAAAAATAAACTGTTTTTTATAAACCCAATAACAATATTATTGAATATATATAAAAAATAAAATAAAAAAAAAACAAAAAAAATAAAAAAAATCAGTCATTTTAAATACATGTAGGATTACGAAATATTTATATTGAGGGATCAGTAGGATTTATAGGTCCAATTAGAAGTTTTACCTAGCCGAACCCTCTGATATGAAAATATCTGCAGTCGGTGAATTATTTTCCCATTTGATCTATGATGATTTGACGTATTGTTCTTGTATTGTTTAGTGTTTATTATGCTTGTATAATGCAGTTGCATAATTTGGATTGACTAGATGATCATGTGTGGAAAAGTGTGTGGAAGGGTTTAGTTTTTCCTGCGGGGAAGATTTAACCCGGACATAAAGTCGGAAGGTATAGAGATATATGTAACTAAATTCTATGGTTACAACCATTTCCACAGCCTAGTAGTTTTGTGAACAGTCGACTTGCGTACAAAAAGGTATTTGTCTAATTTTCTCTTATTCTAAATCAAAACAAAAATTTCATCTGAAATCCTAACATTTTTAAGTACAAATGTTAGGATTTCAGATGAAATTTACAGTACCTTACAGTACAGTAAGTACAGTTTTGAAAGTAGCTACTTAAATACCTCGTTCTTAATTAATAAAATTTCATCTGAAATCCTAACATTTGTATGTAGGTACTTACATACCTCGTTCAATAAAATTTCATCTGAAATCCTATCATTATAAAGTAGGTACACTTAAATACCTCGTTTTTAATTAATAAAAAACCACAATTTTACATTTGAAAAAATAATCTTCACTAAACCATTAAAACGGTCACCGTCTTCAAACCGGAACCAGAATGTAACAAACAAATTTACCAAAGATAAGTTGCCAAATGGTCAAGTTAAAATAGAACTTTGCTAAGTTCAGTCAAAGAATTAACAGAATGAAGATATATTACTGAGACAACACGTGTAGTTTCACTGAACTAGATCCAGTGGACATACTTTAGCGGGCCGTTCATATAGCTACTTCATTTTTACACACATATTCTTTGAATGTCTATCCTTTTCATAAACGGTGCTACGTTTACTCTTTTTTTGATTAGTATGAATACATAACTTTTTTCGCATTATTTTTTCTCGTTGAATGGATCAAATTTATCGCACAAACAATATGGAGTCTTGTCATTTTTTGTCTTTATTCAAATAATATTTCATTTTACAGGTTTGGCTCCAGTAGCAGGAATGTGCACCGTCACTAGCAGTTGTACGGTAAATGAAGGAAGACACTTCGAAAGTGTCTATGTGGTAGCCCATGAAATAGGACACAAGTAAGTTTTATTATTTCTTAGGAATCTCCTTTATATATCAAATCAAAACAACTTTCTAACTAAAAATTTTCAGATTTTTTCATCGGTTCTGAAAAGGGACAGGTCATTATAGTACCTACCTATTTGTGTGAACTATTTGATGTTTTCAGTTTGGGCATGAGGCACGACGGCCCCCTGGCGGAGAACGAGTGCGACCCCAGTAGCTACATCATGTCTCCCACTCTCGGCAGCGGCAAGATCACCTGGTCCCCCTGCAGTAGGAGGTCCCTTCAGAACTTCTTGGAGTGAGTACTTTCCTACTGACAGTTGTCAGTTTGGGAATTATGCACGACGGCCATAGACATTACCGGGCTATGAATAACTTGACAATATTTAATTTCTTCCTAATCCCTGCATTAATAGTGAAAAATAGTGCTTATGCAATATTGAAAGACGTAATAGATTGAAACCGCGATGAAATCGAATAACTTCTGTACTAAATTATGTATTGTTTTTTCTATTTCAGTACTCAGCAGTCTAAGTGTTTGCTAGACCACGGCAGTTCTGCAGGGAAACTGGATCACAGCGCTGAAGGACTCCTGCCAGGAGAAAGATTTGGAGCTGACCAACAATGTAAGAAAACTGTTACAGAGCATTATTTTCAAAATAACTAGCAGTTCTGTGAACAGTAGACTTTGCGCAATGTTGATTACTCCGACTTGACAGCTCACAAAGCTACCAGTTACCATCTTGACAGGAGAAATGCAAAGTGCTAGAGTCAAAACAGAACCTCGCTACGCTCGGTCAAAAATATATCTTTAAACTTACATGGGCGATTTGGCCTCATAAGAGTTCAAATGGAAAACATGATGATTTAAGGATTCCTGCTTCGTCGGTTACTATGAATATAGGCAGGTACCTATTGCAGCCTGAGTTGATGTAAACACAGTAATTACTTGCGTACAGCGTATTTCAAGCTTGTTAAAAGAAATTTATAGAGAAATTAAAGAAAGTTTTTTTTTTGTATAGTCAAACCACGGTCTGTAAAACTTTTTGAATAATTGCAAAAGTTTTGTGAATATTTATGCTTAACGCTAACACACTATATCCCATTAAAGTTATCGACAAATTTCCAGGCATGCTAAAGTACGGTAAAGAGAGCAGCCACGCCTCCCAGCAGCCACTATCAGAGGTCTGCAGGGACCTGCATTGCCGCAGAGAGCGCTACACGTGGACCTCACACCCCGCCCTCGAGGGGACTAGGTGCGGAGACCACAAGGTAAACACATAACACACAGTTTGACAGTAAAATGAAGAAATTTTATAAATATATCTCTATTACATGCCATATCTCTATTACACTAAAATATAGTCGCTCTCCGCGTCTGTCTGTGTGTGGGCTTAGTTCTTCTAAACTACGCAACGGATCTTCATAGGGTTTTCACTATCATTTAGAGAATTTCTTACGTAAGGTTTTTATATATAATACATGCATATTATGTTTACAAAAGTAGAGAAAAATCGAGCAACACAGGGTACACATCAGCTAGTCCCTCCTAAAACATACTCATAAAAATCGATAATTTTTGGTTTAACTCAGCACTTACCTACCTACCATTTTACTTTGTTAATTGTTTTTTCAGTGGTGCCGCGGCGGTAGATGCGTAGGACGCGTGGGAGGACGCGATGTGGGAGCTGCCCCCGCGCCCCTGCCACAGAACGGTGCCTGGAGCCCCTGGGGGCCCTGGCTGGACTGTGCCTCGGGCTGCCTGCACTCGGACGGGGGCCGCTTGTCGCAGGGCAGCAGCGGCATCACAGTGGCCAGCAGAAGGTGTGATCAACCTAGGTGGGTTTTATCAGTGGCGGTCTGTGCTAAGCTACAAACTCTCCCTTTCATAAAACTGTTTTATGGGAGAGAGAATGGGAGCTTTTAAAAACGCAACGGCAACAGTGGTTCAATTCTGAGTGAGGGATATGTATGATAACATTGCATTTTTTCTTTGGGCGAAGCAGATATTATTATTACAATTATTTTGGAGGCGAACCAACACCTCTGCCATAAGTCACCCCAAGTGGTTTGCTACGTTTGGTGACTCAGCAGTGGTGCCCGGGTTCATCGGGTGAGGTGTGTTCAAGATGCGCCTATCCACCAGCTGCGTGGCATGCAGGATCGGGAGAGGCCGGTTTTGTGATACCCTTTACCACTCCAACTGGTCTGTCTTGACCCATGAGCGGGAGGGATAAATCATTGGTCCATCACTCCTGGAAACTTCTCGATTCCTGCCCACCCCTCATAACTTTTTTATTCGCAGAACTTCCTCTCCTTCCTTTCCCTAAAAAGACCCTCCACATCGCATCCCCAAAAAAAGACATACATACCTACAAGCAAGAAAGAGCTGCAGTGACAAAGAACAACTGAATGTATGTAAGTATTAATTAGAGCTTAATCGAGAATCCCTTAACACGTTGAACGCCATTGTGGAAATGAAGAAACATTACCATTTTAAATTTAAAAAAAAAAATACTCAGATGGCATCGGTGACCATCAAAACGTTTTCCTTTTTTTTTACCAAAATTTTCCTTGAAAATCAAGAAAATTAATTAATTAATTAATTAAACACAGGTGACCGTCATGGCGCTATGGGAGAAAAATGACGATTTTCGTTATGAGGTCACCGGTGACCTACATGGCGTTCAACGTGTTAAGAATTGATTGTGATCATTTATTTTCTCAGTCAAATTAGTGTAATTTAAATATTTTTGAAGATATTTAAGGCAGTTCTGTTGTCTTTTGTATAAATGTAAATTTATTCGCTCCGGAAAGATGTACGATCTTTGAGGTTGCTATTTAGGAGGTATTTTAGAGGATTTAACAGACACTGACTTCTACTCAAATCTATAAGAATCTTTTTTTTAATTTTAGGCCAGAACATGGAGGAGTCTATTGTGACGGCTTTTCAAAAAAATACCGGACGTGCATTGCCTCTGAGGTACCAATAAATTAATAATCTATTTCATTTTCAACACTTTATTAATACTTCATTTATTGAAATGTGTGTTTAATTGGTTAATTTGATTGTTTGTTTTCCAGTGTTTAAATGTGCCCCGCATGACGATAAGTGAATTTTCTGATCAGATTTGTCTAAGAGCAAGAGAAGTTGATGCAGATTTGATAGGAACAGGATTCCAAAGGCTCAATTCCGATGGTAAGTAATAAAAGCTTACATATAACTTAACCACTGGAGCATTGTATCAGATTGATTGAATTTATTTATACGGTAGGTTTCTAAAATAAATTCTGTTTTGAGCTCGAAACCAAAAGGTTCCATCAAAACAATTTCATATAAAATAGACACTTACAGCAATGTAAAGTTGGTACCTGATATATTCTATGTCATAGAATGCAACATTTGAAAATAGAAAGGAATAAATTGTTGCGCATTTACACTCAAGCTCTATTCTATTTTATTCAAACTTGATCTGTTCTATGGTCGATTGTATTTAGACTAGAACGAAAGTTGAAATTGATTCAATATTGAATATTATACCCAATATTTCTATTGGGAATTCTATAGCATAGAAAATCTGTTCTCACTGATTTATTTCATAAATTACTAATTTATTTCATCTATCCTATGAAACAGATCATAGGATAGATGAAGTGCGAACGTGCCCTAATGCGCACAGTATCAGTTTCCTTTTCCTTAAACCTCAAATAAACATTGGATATATTTATACACATCAGAAAAGTATACTCTCATTTAATATTGTAAATGCTTCATTCTCAAAAACAAAAATTAATATGTAAATAGGCAATGATATTATAATGAATTTCATCCCTACTAAGGACGATTTATTCAGGTACCTACATAATCATTATGATTTCACTCCTTTTATAAAGGGCTATCTACATTATGTGCACAATTTTTTTTTTCTAGCTGCCGATGGCTGTTCAGTGTGGTGTCACACCCGCGGAGGTGGAATTAAGAGCAGGGGATGGACCTTCCCTGATGGGACCACATGCCTCACTAAGAAGGGGAATAAACCTATGCACTGTATCAGTGGCCTCTGTTCTGTAAGATTTACTATTTTTTATACTCAACTTTTTTTAGAGGAGATTGGTTAACTTTAAATTGAAAGTTTAAACATTACTTTGGAGCAAATTTTTGTTTTATTATTCTTTTATTGATACTGTAATATTTGGTATGTATTTTCAAACATTGTGATTTTGTGGGCCTCACAGGGTATTTTGTCCGTGTTGAGGCCCCAATTTTTCAATTTTATAAAAAGACAATATCTGTAAATAGTATAAATACCTATACGGCAGTATAGTAAATGCTCTGCGTAGCAGTGCCATTTCTGTGTTTACTAAGCGTACTATCCAAAAACATAAGCAAGTATGTGGGTGGAATGAATTTGTAGCGGATAAATACGATGAATCCAGACAAGCGATGCTCACTTGGATAACTAACGGGAGACCAGGCGAGGGTCCTGTCGCAGAGGATAGAAGGGCAAAGCGTGCTGCCTTTAAAACAGCACTAAAACAATGCCAAAATAACTCGACTCAACTCCAGATGGACAAAATAGCAGGGGATCTAGACAATCGTGACTTCAAAAAATTTTGGAACAATTCAAATAAACTGTTAAACATGCGTTGTAAAATCTCGTGCAACATACACGGAGAGACGAACCCAGAAGTAATTGCAAACATTTTTAAAGAACATTTTGCAACTACTACACCGACTATCGACTCAAGTGAATCACATTTAACTGCTTATGATGATATCGATCTCACCATCACAACTAACATGATAAAATCGGCCATTAGTAACATGAAATCTGGAACGTCTGCAGGGCATGATGGTTTAAGCACCGAACACGTCAAACATGCAGGGTCAACGATTATGGGACTTCTGGCAACACTGTTCACCGACATCATAAAGAGTGGCTATCTACCCAAAGACATGACGAAGACAATTATTATACCGATAATAAAATCCAAACTGGCAGACATAACTTTACAGGAAAACTACAGACCGATATCCATCGCCACGGCCATCGCTAGAATATTTGAACGAGTTCTCTTAGATCAAGTCGGATACCATATGACAACGAAAGATAATCAGATGGGTTTCAAGAGAGAATGCTCTACTGACTCAGCTATATTTTGCGTAAAAAGAACGTTAGAATACTACAGGAAGAAGAAAACAACAACTTACGCATGCTTTCTGGACCTTATTAAGGCATTCGACAGAGTTTCCCACCCCTTATTATGGAAAAAACTAAAGGAAAGAGGGATACCATGGAAAGTGGTAAAAATTCTCGAATCATGGCACCGTCAGCAAGAAAACCTTGTAAAGTGGAAAGACGGATTCTCAGAACCCTATTTCTTGAAAAGCGGGGTCAGACAGGGAGGATGTATGTCCCCAGTACTGTTTAACCTATACATGGACGAATTAACCCACAGATTAAACAATGCTGGGGTGGGCTGCCACATTGGAGGTCTATGTGCTAATAATATGAGCTACGCAGATGATATGGTTCTGATGGCACCGTCAATACGGGGATTGAGAATTCTCCTGAAAATCTGTGAAGAATTTGCTCACGAAACATGATCTATAATGCGAAAAAAACAGCACTGTTGGTCATAAAACACGGGGAAGGCCCAAAAAACATTCCCCCTGTCTTTTTGAATGGTGAGATTCTGAAAACAGTAGAAACCACAAAATATCTAGGACATGTCATCAACAACAAGTTAACGGATGATGAAGATATTGACAGGCAGAGGCGTGTACTGAGTATAAAATGTAACATGCTCAGTAGAAGATTTGGGCTCTGTAGTCCACGAGTGAAAAGGACGCTCTTCATAGCATTTTGCACCACCCTGTACACATGCGAGCTTTGGGCTAATTTCAAGAAAAGAACAATGGAAAGGCTTCGGGTGCAATATAACAACGCTTACCGATTGATGTTCGGACTCCCCAGGCACTGCAGTGCCTCCTCTATGTTTACAGAAGGGCGAGTTCCAGGATTTGCAGCTCTGTTAAGAACAAGGATTGCAGGACTGAGGGGAAGGATAAACCATTCCAGAAACATTCTAATCATAGAATCCCGTCTGACTTCAGGATCGAGCATTGAAGACCATTGGAGAAAGATACTTGCTCCCACAATCTTAGATCCGATGGATTCCCGTGTCTCTCTGGTTTAATTTCATCTTTAATTTAATTTTTAATTTTTAATCCCTTTTTATTTATTTTACTATATGTAAATACTATCTGTACTTATATCCTCTATGGGATGTGTGGGATTGCACTAACCTCCCCACATCCTGGAATAAAGAATTTATTTATTATTATTATTATAAAACGAAGTAACTATCCGCATCTGTCTATTTGTGCACTTAGTTCCTCTAAACTACGCAACGGATTTTAATAGGGTTATCACTATCATTTAGAGAATATCTTCTGAAAGATTTATATATATATTTAATACATACATATTTTAGTTATAGAAAGTAAAGAAAAGTAGATGTTTTGTAATCAAGTCGAAAAAAATATATTTTCGGGCGCTTACATTGATAACGCTGGCTAAAACCTATGAGATATATCAAAATAATGTACTACGGAATTTTATAACTTGAAAAAAGTCTCATAACCTCAAAACTTTACCCCAAACCCCCGATCAACACCGGATACACGTCTAATAAATTGAAAAAAAAACCGAGATGAAATAAAAATAAATACAACAATAAAGGCGGTAACGACAAAAAATAAATAACAAAATTATGAGATACGGTTGTTTAATGAACTCTGTTTTGTAATGGTATTGTGTATTACAAATATTTGATGCTTTGTTTGCTAGTAGGTACATAATATTGAAACAGGTTATAATTAATAGATATTTGTAAATTAATAAACCTAAGAATATTCATGTTCTCAGGGCCGGCCCTGAGCCAAACAGCGCCTGGCACGAGTAAACTTTTAGCGCCCATTGTCAAAACCAGTAGACTCCTAGGAAGGTGATAACTGTTTTCAATAATATTCGGATGATTATTTAATTTTTTTGTGTAGAACTGTTTATATGAAAAAGGCTCAGTCGTTATGTGTTAGGACTGTTAGGCATTATCAGCGCCATAGCGGCTTGGTAATACGGCGCATGGTGTGGACTACTCCAATTGTGCCTGCATAGGGCCGGCCCTGCATGTTCTTCATCATATTAGATGAAAGTTGTTAAATTACTGTCTTGAAATGGTGTTTAGATTTGAATGTATAATATTATCTGATTTTTTTACGGTTTTGGATACATATATTTCTTTGGGTAAACGTAACATGCATTATAATACGTTCATAGATGGCGCTAATTTAATTATTTGGATTGCATCACCGATACAATATTGTATAAATATGCCTTTCTTGAGAGAATTGAGTTTTTATACAGACAAAACTATTTATTCATATGCATATCTGTATGTACATGCGCAAACAAACAATTCATCGTAATATTTTAAAGCTTATCATGCAAAAAGTGTTTTTTTCCTAAAATAATAAAATTAACGCCATCTATGAAAGAGCAGATTATGAAATCTTTTAAGCATACCCTTAATATTTTCATGGCAGGTAACTTCGGCAACCAAACTGGAATAAAAACTTAATATTGATAATTATTCTTCTTCTAGGAGTTCAGATGTTCCAATTCCGAAGAGCCAGAATTTTCGAGCAGTCTTGGCCAGTGTGCCCGGGACATCGAGGAGTCGTCATCAGCATCCTCCTCGACCTCCGTCAGCAGCGGGCCCTGGAGGAGGTCCAGCGGACCGCAGTGGCTGCAGGCAAGCGGCTGTCACTACCACTGCGTCTCCCCAGGGTCCGGGATCCGACTGGTCAAACAGAAGGGTACAGCTCCGAAGAACAGCATACAACTGTGTAAACCAGATGAGATTGTGAGAACACAGCACTTTTTTAACATTTCTTACCTTCTTAGCAGTGTAAAATGTATTACATATGTGTATGTATTATTGGATATATGTATCAGAAAAATCATTTTGTCTAAGCAATGTAGATTCCATTGCAAGGTTCATTCCCATTCCAAGATACAGTTATTAGTGCGGTTGAATTCAGTCCCTGCGGAGGAACGTTCGATCCTCGTTTTTTACAGTTTTTTTTTTAAACAATTATTTTCTTTGTACATGTGAAAAGGTACTTCTAGGAATCCTCTTATTCACTGAGTTTACAATTGAAATTTATTTGATTTATATTGATTTATTTCTGATTCAGTAACAAATCAATATATCTCATTTAATCACCAATTTCATTTAATTTACTTTATTTTAGGATACTCAAAGTGATTTTTAACAGTCTATATAAAATATTAGAGCCGTTTGATATGACTATGTTATCAGGATATTTTAATTAATGCTTTATTTATTTGTTTACAGGGATGTGGACATCTGAAAACTCCGCACGAGCATGCCACGTTTGTGTGCACAAAATACAAAGAGAGAGTGAGAAGATTATCCGGAGTTGGAATGCAAATATCACCTGCAGTTGGTAAGACTTACTTATAAATTATTATGCAATTATTAATCCACATCCATCGCGTTTGAAATTTATTATTGTTTCAGTAATAAAATTTCATTTGTTCAGTTTTTTGTTTATAATTTGTTGTGTTTTATTGACAATGTACAGAAGATCCTGACAGGCCGTGTCGTATAGCTTGCCAAGACGAGGCTGTGACTCGCCGATTCTACTTAGTTAACGGCCAGGAGGGATGGTTTCCCTTCGGAACGTCGTGCAGTAAAACCAAATCTGCCTATTGCATCAGTGGGAAGTGTTTGGTAAGAAATTTTTTAATTAAACAAGGATAGTGCCAAAACTGAAGACGTTTCAAGGAAGTCTTTTGCCTTTGAATTTCCGAGCTCCCGTGACCTTATACCTCTGTAATGTGCTGAGGGTAAAAGTCCCATAAACAGAAAATTCAACGTAATAATACATAAACGTCCAATTTTTGGCACTTGAGATATTAAACAAAGTCGGATTTTCATCAATTATCAATGAAAAGAGAACTTTACCATAATTTGTTATCTATTTATTCTTCTTCATTTTATTATAATAAATAATTAACCGTGTCAAGCATACAGCTTGACACGGTTAACTTTAGAGGCTGCAGAGGAGAAACTGTTGAATGAAAAAAATATTTTAAAACCACTTTTTAACCACAAAACATCTAGGGTTAAACAACTGCAAATTTTATCGTGTCCAACTGTAATATGTATATAGTTTTCGGCATTCAAATTAATTTCTTTACTTCCTTAATTTCTTATTCAACAATAATTTTGTTTTTATTGACAGTATTTTCAATAGACAATAACAAAAAAGAAATAAGATATTGGCCATAATTTAATTGAAAAGATTTACCTAATATGAAATGAACTAACATTGCTAAATGAATCTTCCAAGGAATAATATTTCTATTTCTCCATCTGTGTATTTATGCTGTAATTATTTTATATCATTTACATGATTGTTTTATTGTAGGAATTTGGTGAAGATAATACTCCCTTGTCAGAATCTGAGTTCACTCTTCCGTTGCTCCCTCGAAACAACAAAACCTCTGCATTAAGGATGAGGATGAGGAATAGAAGAAGTATGGACAAACGTGATAACCCTATTAGAATACGAGTCACCCTGGACCAAGCGCATCTAGATGACATCATCTCAACATTGAATTTATCTGGTAGGTACTTACTTCAAGACATTTTACGTGCATACATTAGTGTGCGTGGAACATAATAACCATAATAATAACCTAGAACCAGTGGCGCCATACTGCAAAAATGAAAATCGGTATATTTGAGTGAAAAATTCGGAGAAAAATAATTTCCCACATATTTTCAAAACCGTGAGGGGGTAGGATGGCTGGAGAATTTTCGATTAGAAACTTTGATGAATTTTTTATGAATATTAACTGCATTCTGTAGATTTTCAAAAATTTCTATAGATTTTAGAAAATTTAGGTACATTTTTAGAAAATTTCGATTGATTTTCACAAATTACGGTAGATTTATCACAAATTTCGGTAGATTTTCCACAACTATCGGTAGATTTTGGCCGAAATTGGTACATATACCGAAATTTCGGTAGGTATGGCATCGCCCCCTGCCTCCAACTTCTGACATTCCCCATGCATTCTGATGGCAGTATGCTATACTAGCCATGGATCTAAAAAGCCCTGGACAGAGCATTAGTGCGATTTTGTATGAATGGCATTGAAGCCAATCTTGCATGACTAACTTTTGTTAAATATGTAAGCAAAGTGGTGCATATTTTATTTTATTTTATTTATTTATTAACGGACATCGTCCAAATTACAAAATAATAACACGAAAACAATAAAATGAAAAAAAAAGGATTAGACAAAGGTACATGAAAGCAAAGACATAAGGCAGATATAATATAAGAAAATAAAGTGACAAGTCGAATCAAGTCAAGACTACGCCGTGGGTCAGGACCACGGGACACTTATAATATTCCGTCACTTGTTTAGCGACCGGCAAAAATCATTCAGACTTATTCCAAAGAAGTTAAGGTTTTGACTTGAGTTGACCATTTAATTTTTATTTTTTATATATTCAATAATATTGTTATTGGGTTTATAAAAACAGTTTATTTTTAAACAAGTTCTGCTGTGTAATTATTATTACGCGTGACAGCTGTTTCGCCCTCTGAAGGCATTATCAAACTGTGGGTAGCCCACTTACAGACGATACATTTATATTATTTCTAGGTAGGTATTTTAATTTCAATTACTGATTTCTTAATTGATTTTTGAGTAAAATATTAGAAATTATTAATGGTTATTACCCCAGCAAAGTTTCCCCAATTAGTGTAATGTTTAAATTTGACTGAATGTCTTAATGTTAGTTATTCCCAAACGATGACTCATAGGGTTATTTTAATAGCATAATTAAGTACTTCATAGTGTACTCATATTTGCCCTAGGTTTGAAGATATCTAGTAGGGGTGAACGAATTATATTTGTTTGTTCATTAATTAGAATAGCTTTCGGATTATTAGAGTTTTTGTTAATTTCTAACTGTTCTAAAAGATTCAGTTTACGGCCTTTATTTTGAACGTGTAACGGAGTTGGTTTATTATTATCATTAAGTGAGTGATTTTCATCTAGGAGATGTTTGGCAAATTGAGATTGCATTTTATTATTATTTTTAAAAGATCTAATATGTTCTTTGAACCTAGTGTTAAAGGACCGGCCCGTTTGTCCAACATAAACAGCGTTGCATTCGTCACACTGGAGTTTATAAATGCCACTATTTTGTAATTTGAGTACCTTACTTTTTGAGTTTTTAAGAGATGATCCTAAGTTATTATTTGTGCGGAAGGCAATATCTAAGCCACACTTTTTGAGGACTTTGGCAATTTTATTAGATGTCTGTCCGATGAATTCTAAACACCCGAATTTATTATTCGTCTTATTATTAGTCGCTGGGTAAATTAATTTAAGGTTATTTTTGTGTTTGTTATTATTAATTATTTTTTCAATGTCTCTACCCTTGAAGCCATTATTTTTAGCAATAGTTAGGATTGTATTTTTTTCCTTCTCGTATGCTTTCTTGTCGAGTGGGATGTTATTAAGCCTATGTACCATTGAGTGGTAGGCAGATAATTTATGTGACCATGGGTGTAAAGATTTATAATTAATGGTCGTATCTGTAAACGTAGGCTTACGGAAAATTTCAAACGTATGTTTATTATTTTCTCTACCGATTGTTAGGTCTAAAAAATTGATTTTATTATTACACTCTCTTTCAACCGTAAAGCAGATTTTACGGTTGATGGAGTTAGCAAATGTGACAAAAAGATCTAATTGTCTGTTGGTACCTTTCCAACAGACCAAAATGTCGTCAACATAACGAACATAGTAAATGATGTGTTTGTTAAAGATTGAATTTAAAATTTGTTTTTCAATGTAATCCATAAATATTTCTGCAAGAAGTGGACTGAGGGGCGATCCCATTGGTAATCCGTCGTTTTGTTGATAGAATTTATCGTTAAACTCGAAGTAGTTAGTTTCCACACAAATTTTAAATAGATCGAATAATTCTTTTTTAGTAACTGGGTTTATATTAGATTCGTCTAAAATATCTTCAATGATTTTAAGGCATTCTTGAATAGGGATATTGCTAAAGAGACTGACCACGTCTAAAGATATGAACTGGCAATTGTGCGGTAGATTTATGTTTTTTATTTTGTTTACAAGTTCGAGAGAATTTTTAACGCTATGTTTTGGGTAGAATTTAGTATGTTGTTTGAAAAGAAAGTTAAGTTTTTTGGCGAGTATTGTCGTTGGGGCGTTTATAAAAGAAACAACGGGACGTATGGGGATATTATCCTTGTGAATTTTAGGTTGTCCGTATAATGCAGGAGCCCTTGGATTCATCACCATTGCACTTTTTCTAGCGTATTTATTTGGGAATATTGATTGGCAATTATTTATTAGGTTGCGCACGTTTATTGAAATTTTGTCCGTTGGGTCCTTTTTTAAGATTTCGAAGTCTTCTGGCTTTAGGAATGCTTCTACTTTATTTAAGTAATCAATTTTGTTTAATATAACGACGGAATTCCCCTTATCCGCTTTAGTAATTGTGATAAGGGGAATTCCGTCGTTATATTAAACAAAATTGATTACTTAAATAAAGTAGAAGCATTCCTAAAGCCAGAAGACTTCGAAATCTTAAAAAAGGACCCAACGGACAAAATTTCAATAAACGTGCGCAACCTAATAAATAATTGCCAATCAATATTCCCAAATAAATACGCTAGAAAAAGTGCAATGGTGATGAATCCAAGGGCTCCTGCATTATACGGACAACCTAAAATTCACAAGGATAATATCCCCATACGTCCCGTTGTTTCTTTTATAAACGCCCCAACGACAATACTCGCCAAAAAACTTAACTTTCTTTTCAAACAACATACTAAATTCTACCCAAAACATAGCGTTAAAAATTCTCTCGAACTTGTAAACAAAATAAAAAACATAAATCTAACGCACAATTGCCAGTTCATATCTTTAGACGTGGTCAGTCTCTTTAGCAATATCCCTATTCAAGAATGCCTTAAAATCATTGAAGATATTTTAGACGAATCTAATATAAACCCAGTTACTAAAAAAAAAAAAAAAGAATTATTCGATCTATTTAAAATTTGTGTGGAAACTAACTACTTCGAGTTTAACGATAAATTCTATCAACAAAACGACGGATTACCAATGGGATCGCCCCTCAGTCCACTTCTTGCAGAAATATTTATGGATTACATTGAAAAACAAATTTTAAATTCAATCTTTAACAAACACATCATTTACTATGTTCGTTATGTTGACGACATTTTGGTCTGTTGGAAAGGTACCAACAGACAATTAGATCTTTTTGTCACATTTGCTAACTCCATCAACCGTAAAATCTGCTTTACGGTTGAAAGAGAGTGTAATAATAAAATCAATTTTTTAGACCTAACAATCGGTAGAGAAAATAATAAACATACGTTTGAAATTTTCCGTAAGCCTACGTTTACAGATACGACCATTAATTATAAATCTTTACACCCATGGTCACATAAATTATCTGCCTACCACTCAATGGTACATAGGCTTAATAACATCCCACTCGACAAGAAAGCATACGAGAAGGAAAAAAATACAATCCTAACTATTGCTAAAAATAATGGCTTCAAGGGTAGAGACATTGAAAAAATAATTAATAATAACAAACACAAAAATAACCTTAAATTAATTTACCCAGCGACTAATAATAAGACGAATAATAAATTCGGGTGTTTAGAATTCATCGGACAGACATCTAATAAAATTGCCAAAGTCCTCAAAAAGTGTGGCTTAGATATTGCCTTCCGCACAAATAATAACTTAGGATCATCTCTTAAAAACTCAAAAAGTAAGGTACTCAAATTACAAAATAGTGGCATTTATAAACTCCAGTGTGACGAATGCAACGCTGTTTATGTTGGACAAACGGGCCGGTCCTTTAACACTAGGTTCAAAGAACATATTAGATCTTTTAAAAATAATAATAAAATGCAATCTCAATTTGCCAAACATCTCCTAGATGAAAATCACTCACTTAATGATAATAATAAACCAACTCCGTTACACGTTCAAAATAAAGGCCGTAAACTGAATCTTTTAGAACAGTTAGAAATTAACAAAAACTCTAATAATCCGAAAGCTATTCTAATTAATGAACAAACAAATATAATTCGTTCACCCCTACTAGATATCTTCAAACCTAGGGCAAATATGAGTACACTATGAAGTACTTAATTATGCTATTAAAATAACCCTATGAGTCATCGTTTGGGAATAACTAACATTAAGACATTCAGTCAAATTTAAACATTACACTAATTGGGGAAACTTTGCTGGGGTAATAACCATTAATAATTTCTAATATTTTACTCAAAAATCAATTAAGAAATCAGTAATTGAAATTAAAATACCTACCTAGAAATAATATAAATGTATCGTCTGTAAGTGGGCTACCCACAGTTTGATAATGCCTTCAGAGGGCGAAACAGCTGTCACGCGTAATAATAATTACACAGCAGAACTTGTTTAAAAATAAACTGTTTTTATAAACCCAATAACAATATTATTGAATATATAAAAAATAAAAATTAAAATGGAGTTCTACAAATTAAACTTAATAACAATAAATAAATTGAGTTGACCAGTCTACACATTCTGGACAATGGTGAATAATATCCAAAATTTGTCGAATGATGGTTGAGGAAGAGCAGTTCATTATTTCTGAGTCTGTGCGAGGGGATATTGAAGGGAATGAGTTGCAGTAGAGTAGGTGAATCAATAATACCATTTATAATTTTGAAGAAGCAAATGAGGTCATTTCTTTCCCGACGGACTTCCAAAGGAGAGAGGTTTAGAGTTAGTTCAATTTCATCATATGAGTATTTGCCTTTTTCTAATCCTAGCCTCCTAGCAATCCCTCTTAAGAACCGATGTTGAACAGATTCAATGCGTCGAATGTGGACAGCATAAAAAGGAGACCAGATTACACAAGCATATTCAAGATGGGGGCGAACCAAAGAGCAGTAAAGAGTTCTAAGGGTATTTACGTTTTTGAAGTCCGAAGTGATTCTAGTGATGAAACCAAGTAGTTTGAGGGATTTATTAACGATTGCAGTTATGTGATCCTGAAAAGAATGCTTGCTATCAAGAGAGACACCAAGGTCTTTAATAGATGTAACAGTTGCTAAGCAAATATTATTAAGTTTGTATTCGAAGACAATCGGTTTTTTTGATCTATAGAAGGACATAATTTTGCATTTATCGACATTTAGTTTTAAACAATTAATTTTACACCAATCATAGAAAGAGTCGATATCCGATTGGAAAAGAAGGCAGTCATCGTGATTTTTTATTATTTTTAGAATCTTATTGTCGTCCGCAAAAAGCCAAAAGCTTGTATGAGAGAAAATACTTATAATGTCGTTTATAAATAAGTTAAAAAGAAGCGGCGCTAGATGTGCTCCTTGAGGTACGCCGGACGTTACTTCAATAATAGTAGACACAAGGTTGTTTAATTTAACTCGTTGTTTTCTATTGCTTAAGTAAGAATTAAAGAAGGATAGCAAGGGGTTTCTAATACCGATAGCATATAGTTTGGCCATAAGGATTGAGTGGTTTACTTTGTCAAAAGCTTTAGAGAAGTCGGTATATAGAACATCTATTTGTGGGTTATCTTCTAGGCCATTGACGATGGAATTGGTAAAGGATAGTAAGTTAGTAGTAGTAGATTTAACAGATCTAAATCCATGCTGTTCCTCGATCAGTACGTTTTTAAAGATAGGTGTGATTTTTTTCGTGATTATTGACTCAAATATTTTAGGAATATGGGATAATATCGATATGGGTCTATAGTTTTCTACGTTCGACTTATTGCCGGATTTGAAAATAGGTCTGATATAAGAAACTTTCCAGGAGTCCGGAAAAGTGGCAGATGATATTGACAAGTTGTATAACAAACAAATTGGCTTAGATATAGTAAATTTACATTCCTTCAGTAATATTTCTGGAATATCATCAGGACCAGTGCTTGTTTTTCTGGGGAGATTTTTTAAGGAGTTAAAGACATCTATGAGTGTGATTTGGCAATTATTTAAATCAATAGTATTAGTATAGTTGAGTGGAGGGATAGTGCACGAGGTATCAGAGTAGACGGAGGAGAAGTGTTCAGCGAAAAGGTTAGCAATGTCGAGACCGTTGGTAGCATGTTTTTCATTAAAGAACATACTTGGAGGGAGATCATTATCATCAGTACGTTTTTGTTTAACAAATTTCCAGAATTGTTTAGGGTTAAGCTTTAATTGTGTCTCGGTGAGTTCGATGTAGGATTTGTAGCACCTAACAGATTCGATTTTGGATTGTTCTCTTAGCTGAGAAAATTTTTGAAAATATGCTAAGTGTTTCGTACATTTGAATAATTTGTGTATTTTCTTTTTCTCGATTATCAACTTCTTTAGTTTCATGCTGAACCAAATGGGAAACTTAGGATGGGAATAAGTTCCTTTAGGTACAAATAAGTCTATGGCATGAGTTATACATTCGTTGAATTTAAATGTAGCATCGTTAATATTGATGTTCGATTCAAGAAATGTCCAGTCAGTTTGGGCGAGATATCTGTTCATGCTAGTATAGTCACCTTTGTTAAATTTGTAGTGGTATGTAACCGTTGATTTTAAGGTAACATTTTTGAAAGGATTAGTGAAGTTGATATCGAGTTGGTGGGTGATATTTATCTATTGGTAGTAATGAGTCCGGAGCTTCACTTACACAAACGCTAGGCGTTTTAGTAAAGATCAGGTCAAGACAGTAACCTTGACAGTTATGGATCGAGTTTAGTTGGAACATGTTCAAGTACGCAAATAGATTCATTATTATGGAAGCTTGAAGAGAAATATTACTAGGAGTTTTCACACCATGATTGTCATTAAGCCATATTACCTTCGGTAGATTGTAATCACCGCAAATAATTAATGAATCGGCATTTATGGAAATACGTTCAACAGCTTCAGTATGTGACTTGTAGATATCTGTTGAAGAGGATGGGGGAATGTAGACACAACCAATGACAAGTTTCTTGGAGCCAAGAAGAACACAAACAAATAGTTCTTCAGATACATCATTACGAGAATCAAGAATGTGGCAAGAGTATTTTTTTTTAACACATATCATGACCCCGCCACCTCTAGACTTGTTTGAAGATGAAGAGCGGTCACAGCGAAAAATATTATAATTATGCAGTCCAAGTTCGGTTGAAGCAATATTGTTTGATAACCATGTTTCAGTGAAAAATAAAAAATCATAAGGACTTATGTTTACGGAACATCTGAAGGCATTTAGTTTAGTATTGAGACCGCAAATATTTTGATAATAGGAATAAAAAATTGTATTATGTACTGGGATGACTATTCCGGTTCAGCCTAAAAAATTTACACGAGATAGTTCCCGTCTCTCAGCGGCTTGGCGGGCTGGACAATCAGGGGAGCCAGTGTTGTGTGTGGCCGGTTTCCTGAAGAACTTGCAGGTGGCGCATGATGGTGGCTTGTCGGGCGTCGGGCAAGTATCACGATTGTGTCCAGGTTTTCCACAGTGGGAACAGGTTAGCGTGTCAGCGTTACACTTTGTCGCAGTATGTCCATAGAGTTGGCAATGTCCACATTTAAGATTGTCGATCCAGTCCCTTACAGAATGTACCTGCCAGTCCATAGCTAGTTTGGAGAAGCGAATGAGGGAGTGGCGAACAGAGGGAGGAACTCGAAAGACGTGGATACACCGTCCAGTGCGAGGTCCAACTTTATGTGAGAACTGCAACTTATCTTTTAAATCATTTAGTTGTAGACCAGTTTCTTCATGAGTTTGTTGATGTATAGCCAAGGTGATGTTTTCGAGGGGTACAATTTGAGGTAAGCCGTGGATAGCTATCCGAGGAAGTTTATGGGAAGCAACGGCCGCTTTCAGACCGGCGTTGGATAGGGTCGGTGCATTGGCTAGTTTAATGGCCTCGGCATCAGTACTGGGATGCACGACTACACCTCCATTCCTAATTTCTCGTACTCCCGTGATTGTAATTCCCAATGATGATGGGTTAGTGGACGTCTTCAGTGTTTCAAGGGTATTATTAGAGGTAAGTTCCGTGTCAATATGAACGTGTGTATATTGAACTATTATTATTTTATTTTTGTGTTGGTAAAGTAACGGCTTATGATATTTTTGGGGTATTTGATGAGACAAGGAATGGGAAATGTCAATAAAAATTTAAGTAGGTTTAGGCATTTTTCATACGCCTTCCCCCCTCACCCGCGGCTACAAATTGTTCTGGAATTGCTCCATCTAGGGTTTTTAGGTCCATGACACTAGCGACACATGACACTAAATGTTGGATCAATTTCACTAGGAGTTTGATAAAATTGATCTTATTTTAGGCATACAACTCACTTCCACCGTTTTATTTCTTCAGTAGATATTGTGGATCCATATTCTGCCGGTTGGTTTTCTTTCATACATTTTTATGATAAATATTTCCTTTATTTTAATTTATGGAAATTGAAAATTGAAAAAAGAAATATTGTGTAAACTACATACGACCTTTCTGCTTTTTTGTTCTACTTAAAAAAAATTTAAAAGAATATTGATCAAAAAAACAAATTATAAAGAGTATACACGGTTTCCGGGGTAAAGTGCGCTAACTTTGGGAGATGATTCGACATGACGGTAGAAGTAAAAAATTTTCCAATTCAAAAATATTTTGCCATAAAAGAATATTTATTCTCCCCTACAAACAATTCAACTTCTTATCATAAAAACTATCTGAACCTTGAAATTTCGAAAAAACTTATTTATTTAAGTCTTTTGACATCGAGCTTTGGATGTAGGTCAACCTTGCTGTCACCAGTTTTCCAAAACATATTATTCATATTTCAGCTGGCTAAATGTCCATCATAAGGTGTTTAGCGAATATAAATAATAAATTAGAACAAATAAGTTGAGAGAAAAATGTTTTTTCGTTTAGTCGATTTATGGCGAAATTATAGTTTAAATTTTAAATAAATTAAATCATAAATTTAAAAGAAAATATTGGTTTAGGTTGTTCCTATAAAGGGCCGTTAATCCAGGATTTATCAATTATTGTTAAAGTTCTGAATTACAGAATTTCTTGTTATGAATTATATTTTACAGCGGAGATAAAATGTGAAAATTAAATGAAGATATTATATGTATTATTAGTTTGTTATTTTAACCAGGTCACTCAAATTTCGACCCAAACTGTATTTACTATTTCATGTTTCAGGAATGTTCCAGCACCAAAGTGACGGTATGGTGAATATTGATAATCCAGAGTATTTCATAGTTGACTTTGGAAACCCAATATTTGTGGCCCCCGAGGAATCTGTTATGGCGCGAGTGGGACGACATCATGTGCACTGGGATTACTGACACTTGCCCTCAAATGTGATAATTTATTTAATTTATAACTATGTATGTCAGAAAATAATAAAGAGTTATGCAAAATGTTTAAGAGACTACCAGTGATTACGTACCTTCACTGACTATGTTTATATGTATTTGAGCTTTTGTAGTTGATTTCCAACAGCTATATTGCGCAATTTTTATTTTTTACTGTCATTTTCTAAGATTATTTACAACTCTCGTCATAATTGATGATCATCAAACCACTATTGGCGCCATTTTGATTTTTTTACATTTGAATTTCCCCTGTTAAACTCTGATTCTCGATCTGTTTTAGCTTTTGATCAAGTTGCAGTCATTGTGGTGTTATGCCGTGTTGCGCTAACTCCTTCTTTAGCCGACGTTTCGGACAAACGTCGGCTAAAGAAGGAGTTAGCGCAACACGGCATAACACCCCAAAAACAAACAACAAAAATGCTTTTGGCCGTGAGAATCTAAAAACTTACCCAAGTTGCAGTCAGCTGATAAATATAACCACGAGTTATGTTTAACGTGACCATACATTCCTTTTTGAACGGGACCATCGCGTTTTAAGGGACCCTTTCCTGATGCGGAAATGTCCTGTTTTCGGAAAGCGGGCCACTCACGACTTCAAATTGAGAGCAAAAGATTATCTCAAACATTAGAAGGTAGATCTCGTCATAGAAAAACGAACAGTGTTAGAAGTATGATCTATATACCAATTTGAAAGAGAACTTATTTTGCCAGTTAGATAAGCTATAAAATGTTTCGAGTCTTAGGTCCCGGGTAGACATTTAAATTTGCATATCTGTAGAAACAAATAGAAAGACTTTTGATATTTGTAAATATTGGATCAATTTCACTCAGGAGTTTGATAAAATTGATCTTACTTTAGGCATACAACTCACTTTCACCATTTTATCTCTTCAGTAGATATTGTGAATCCATTGTTTAGAGATGGTCACGGTAACTTTGAGTTCAAAACCATATTCCAAGTGTTCTCTACATCTCTACCATTGTCCCGTTTAGAAACCTCCACCTTAGTTATGCTTGACAACTGACCCTAAATTGATCAAAAACCGAAACGGGTTGAGTTGACCATAAAAAAGTAAAAATGGCGATTCAACGTTCTTCAAATTAATGTGATAGAGTTTGAAGCTCCCAATCTTATTATTTGTAATAAATATATTTATTTTATGATTGAATAATTTTTATGGAGTACAAGTAATTATGAGAATAAGGACCATGATGTTTTAAACATACAGGTAGGGAAACATAACCTGCCTACCTACTAGGTGTATCTTTTTTTAATAATGTATTAGATTCTTTTAAAGGATTAACCAATTTGATTGTGATAGCTTTACAAGAAATCAGCCTATTTTGAGTACCAATAAGTATAAAAGATTTTGAATATTGTAATATTGTGAGATGTGGGTATAAAAAATATAAATTTATTATGTTGAATAAAGATGGAATTTTACAATGTTGATAAGTTTTTTTTATTTATTATGTGAAATAAACACCCCATTATAAATCCTTTCCTAAATTCATCTTCCAACTAGGCAATATAGATAAATAAAAACAATACTTTCTTATATGTTTTTTTTTTACTTATATTTGTTTTTTTTAATAAAATTTGATGAAGGAACGTTATCATGATTATAAATTTATTTATAAGTAGCAAATTACCTGATAGGAGTTTCTCCATTGGTGTAAAAGCAAAATTGAAAGTCCTCAATTAGTTTGAGGACCCACAAAATATATTCTTATCAATAATTTATTTTGTAATAAAAAAATCAAAATGTAATCAATTTTTAGAGCTTAATGCTTTATTATTATTGATTGGCTTTTTTACAAATGTTTGGTGTAAAACCAAAAATGGAAGTCTTCTGTGACTTTGAGGACTCACCAAAAATATTGTGATCAATAATTATTGCCCCGCATTAGAGTAAACAAAATAAATTCAAATGTTTTTTTATTGCTTAATGCTTTATTATGATTTATTCACTGTTTTTACGTTTTTGACTGTTACCGTTCATTACCATAATTTCAAATCGTGGCGAGACGGAAGGCGTTTTTATATAAAATTATCTTACATAAATGGACAAATTTCTTAATAAAAGGGAAGATGGAGACCAGCTCAGACTTAAAAGAAATGAGATGTTGAATGGGGGAGAGGCAATTTTAGATAAGGCTTGATAGAAGAGAGGACATTTTTGTTTAGAGGACAACTAAAAAATATGTGATCTAAAGTTCCCACTTCTAGACCGCAGAAAGTACAATCTGGGGAAACAATTTTTAAAAGGTGAGAGGGAACGGTGATTCTTTTTCGAATAAGTGAGGAAATTTCTATTTGCCAACAATGGGGAATTGATGAGATTTTTTTTTTTTCTTATTTTTTTTTTAAAGAAAGACAAACATTCCTGGGTTACGAATAACCTGACAATATTTGAAAATCTCCTACTACCACCACAGTAAGCTGAAAATGTTGCTTGTGTTGTGATGGAGGACTTTGAGCCAGCCGAGGAATTGAACACACTACGCCTGGGTGGGACCCAAACGCGATGTCAACTCGGCCACCGACCAGTCAGATAACCCTTTCTTTCGAGGCACAATAGGTAGGGCCGGTTCTGAGCCAAACGGCACCTGACGCGAGTATAATTTTGGCGCCCCTTGTCAAAGCCAGGTAGGTAGGTGATCGCTGCAATCAATAATATTCGGATTTGCATGCCTGGGTATCGCCGTTTTTACTAAAAATTATCTAAATGGTGATGTGTTAGGACTGTTAGGTGTTAGGTGTTAGGTATTATCAGCGCCTTGGCAGTTCGGCGCCCGGAGCGGATCGCTCCAATTGCGTTCGCATAAGGCTGGCCTTAATAGTAGACTTGGATTGAGTAGCAATGTGCTGATTCGATTCTCTATGTTGTGATTTTTATTATTTACAAACATATTAATAAAAACATACATAGAAATAGACTGCGACTCAAAATTACGACGACGTATTCTCAATAAAAAAGAATCACCTTTGCAGTGATAAATGTGTTTTTAAAGAGAAACAATCAAAATTTATTGTTATTTCACCAGAATTTGTTTTTCTTTATATAAAATAAACTAACGAAATGTGCTGTATTTTTCTCGTAATTACGTGGGTATTTGTGCGTATTTCACATCATTAATATTATTAAAGTTACAAATTTATTATCTTATAAATATGTACATAATGTTACAAAAACAACCAGATTGGGAAAAGGTGAAAAGAGATCAATAATGCCCCATAGTGAGTTGCGCCGCACTGCTGAGTGTAGACAAACACCGAGTATTGTCATGTAGGTACTAGTACTCGATTTAAACTGTAACGGTAATTGGGTAATGTTGTGTTGGCAACATTGACAAAAAGTCAGAATAGAGTTTTTGGAAGAACTTGGGTTCGCCACTCCCGCAGTGTGACAAATATCAGTACTTTTAGGTAATTATGTGTTTTGTGTTAATATTTGTCCAATTGTTTAGTGTATTCATGAATTAAAAACATTTCCGGGTCAATATTTTACATGTTACCGTCGAGTGAAAACTGCATCTTGATCTGCGTACTCCGACATTTGCCACTCGCCTATTTTTAGCGATATTTTGCCGGTTGCATTAATGTAATTCTACTGATTTCGGTGTAGTCACGTTATTTTTTACTTGTACGTTTTATGTTTTGAGTTGTTCGGCGGTGCGCGGTCCTATATTTAGTCACGGTTTTCGATTTGTACTTTTTGGATCCCATCCGAAGAGTTCTCATCACGGAATTCCATAACGTCCTGCGCGGCATAAGGTATTGTTTGTCAATAATTATAACAGTTACACTCTTCGAAACGTCGGCTTTTATAAATATTTAAACGATGTGACTAACAAATTAAAGTATGTGAAAATATTTAAATTCTGCGCACGTATTTTTACATGCCTTCTCATTTGAATCCTTATTGTGAATTTAGTTAATGAATCATCAGCAATTAGCTTTGATTACGAATTATTATATGTTTAAATCATCCCTCTTAGCCTAGATTTGTTCAAATGACCCAGAAAGTCAGTCATTCGGTTAACCTCCATGAAAAATTTAACCAGCAACCAATTATTGTAATGCTTGTTTTGGTTGGCTCCAAATCTGATGAATCCTCATCTCACTTCCTGTCTGAAACCGCAGAAGGTTCATCCTAAAAGTAGGAGAAATTCTTAAATCTGAAGTGACATACTTTAAAAGTAGGTCATTAAACCCCCTTATAAATAATATCAACCTGTTTGACAATAACCATGACAATGAAAAAAGGTCATTTTTATTATTTGTTTATAACCAATAATAATTACTCATTGCATAAATAATACAAAACCTTGTGATATATTGTTATCATGGAGTAATACAATATGTTTTTTTATTATCAACTAAGTATATAATATTAAGTATTCTGTATGCTATCTGCCATTCTGAGAGATATCTACTATCGCCCTGTACATAATTTACTTATCTCGAAAAATACCTTTTTTTGAACATTAATGCATTATGAATACTTTTTCGCAGTATTATTAATACACATTATTTTAGGAAGCATCATTCTCATTAGATTTAAGATATCTCTAATCAGTTTAATTTATTTAAATTATGATTTTCTTATGTTGGGATGTACAAAGCACCCACAGCATATGTAAATCATCACAGAAAACTAGTTGAAATTGCATAAATCTGTTTCTCATTAACATTATTGATTGCACAAATTCACATTACACATCCAAAAATTATCCAGACGTGAATGAATAATAAAATTGAGCTTCTGTGAAATAATTTTGTAGGCCACATACTTAAATAATTATAGGATGGAAGAGATGTTGAATAAATGAAAATTGTTTTAATTAATTATGTCTGTAAATGTTTTGTGGAGCTGTTTTCGCTGTAAACCCTATTTAGGTTAGCAAGTTTGTTAGAATTTGTATGAATGCGGGAAAGCAAGTTATTCTCTCTCCCCCTACCAACTTATACGATACTTCTACACATTTGTGTGTCAAGATAGCTATGTGTGTGCTTCTATTCTCCCTGCATACGTCTAAATAGAAACGACAGTTTCATGATAACTCAACACAATGACAATTCAACACCTTTAAAAACAAAGAACAAAAAATTAATCTACACATCCTATTTAACCTAGTTTTTGTGTCATCACTTTTCACGTTGAGTTATCCGTTTACCAGAAACAACATGATTTGAAATAAATAATACCTTGCTCCAGAAAGTCACAATCTATCTTATTGTTGACTTTATGCAGTACTTTAGTTAATTTTTACAAACAATAATTTTTTAAATATATTATTTCATATATTATAAGAATACAAATGATTTTTTTTAAATGTCACTTAAATGTCTTTAAATGTCAGTTTCACGGAAAATGTACTTTCCCACTGGGTGACTTTTTGCAGCAAACCAACATAAAGTAAGCGTGTTATTAAAATACTGGCATTTTTAGGTACAAGTACTCTTCTCTAGTGACAACATTAATAATAACTTTCTTTCTCAGGGATTCCCAAACTGTGTAGTGGTGCGACCCACTTTTTGGGCCAAACAAACTGTCGTGACCCACCTAGCATTTAGCATGAAATTGTATTTATAAATATTTTTATTCATAAACAAAAATATTTCTCTTCACTTTTCAAGTGTCACATAGTGGTACAGTTAAAAACTGACTCCATTGCATGTGACAAATTTATTCCTTACATTTATTTACCCTAATACAATGAAAGAATAATATTTTTTTGCTGTATTAAACCTACCAAATATTATGTCTCTATCTATATAAATAAAAATGTAAATGTTCGTTTGTTCAAAATCTTAAATCTCCGATTGCTTTGAAATTTTGACACAACGTTGTATTCAAATACGCGTGTGATTTTATATACCTATATTGTATAGATGTCACCTGTGGCAGGTAAAAACATGTTTTTAAAAAAAAAAAAACAGTGCCTATTGTAATATATGGGACGTAAAAGCAACACGCACTATTGTATCTATCTGCTCTACAGACTGAGCCACGGCAATGCGTGGTGGGGTACAGCCAGTATGAAATATAAATGCATTGATACAAGATTCAGGAAGTAAGGAAGGGGAGAAAATCTTAATTTATTTTTTCGAAATTTAGTTTAGTTGATCTTCTAAGTTTAGTTGCGGGTTCAATCCTCCGCTAGTTAAGTCCTCCGCTATTGAATCCTCCATTCATAAGTATTTTCTGCTTACTGCCATGGTAGTAGGAGGAATTCTATTGGTAAATACAGAAAATAGGGACACGCTTAATACAAACTTTTATTTTTCTTAATTCACATCTTTAATAATAATAATAATTGGATAATTTGTAGAGTGCCGTTTTTGTGAAAAATCACCTCAAGGGCGCTGTGACACAAGTAAACAATGCAAAAGTCTTTAGTCGTCTCACTATTGTATTTCCCGCTCCACACTTTCGCTGAGTGTGGGAGCCAGCGTAATCATAACAAGTAGGGCTTGGACTCTCGATGGGGGTTTTGATTTATTTCAGACATGAATTGGTGATGCGTTTTATATTTTCATATAATTATTACTCTCGTTTAAACGAGAATAATAATTTTATGAAAATATAAAACGCATCACCAATTCATGTCTGAAATAAATCAAAACCCCCATCGAGAGTCCAAGCCCTACTTGTTATGATTACGCTGTTATGATATAAAACGTATTAAGTATTTAAATACTTCTTCTTCCACTTGTTTGCCCTTGGCGCGTTATAAATAGTAAAAAATAGCACGTGTTTAACCGGCGAGCTCGCTCTCCTCAATACACGCGCCTATGTGTATCCTTTGCACTCACCCTACACTTATTAAAATCGGGTCAGTTACACTCAATCTTCTGAGAAATGTGCTGAAAAAATATATCAGTAGGAATTGATTGTGAATATAAATTCCTAGTTCAGCCATGCGCCTGGCATTTTTCAAGCAATATATCAAAACTCCCATCAAGAGTCCGAGGTCTATTAACAAGAAAGTTCTAATTTGACAAAATATTATAATATTTTTATTTAAATCTGATAAATTTACTACAATTTTTTTTTTGTATGTATACCAAAATCCAAAACATAGAAAGCTGAAAACTTCATTTTAGGCCGCAAAAAATCTTCAATGTAGCGCAGGTTGGGCATGCCTGATCTAACTGGTACAAAGTGTTTTAAAATAAAATGTGCACATTAGGCGTGTCCCTTTTTCTGTTTTACCATTCAATTATTGTATTGTATTTTGTAACCTGGAAATATTTGCCTTAATCGGAGAATATGGAGATTTAAAAAAAAATCTGAAACTATTATTTTTATGAAACCTTGTTATGAAGTTTTATGTCACAAAACAAATAATGAATGCGGTTTCTATGAGTAAAAAAAATTGTGACCTATACAAATAAATATTCTATTTCAGTAAAAATAACTTTTCTCAGATTGGGAACCTCTTTTCTATATTATCTTAATATCATTGTGAGGTCAGGACAGCAATGTTTAGCGTTCCATCCTCTATTAATACCTATACAGTGGGATACATTGCTGTATGCTTATGCTAAAGATGTGAGAAATGTGAACATTCAAGTTCTATAGTGATGACATCACTTCATCTTTAGAATGGGTAGGTCAATGCTAGGGAGGTCAATGGCCCCGATATGATGTACCTCCATTATTGATGTTCATATTTCCATATTGGTAATTTTTTTATTTATTGTTTCAACACGCCTAAATTACACACAAAAACTATTAATAACTTAATTCTATTATATTAGTCACACATGAAGATGATCAGATTCATAATAATTATTGGTGAAAACAATCATTCAGAATATGAGTGTTGCTTTTAATGGCTTAAGCACTTTATCTACATAGCCAGTAATTTCCCAACCTTCCTCTCCCAGTCTGCTTCCCCTCCGCACCTTGCCGTTATGATGTTTTAAAAAGTAGTATCTTGTGACATTTATATTCTGGCACCCTCTCCTATCGGAGGTTGGCTATCATTAGAGAAATCTTCACCCTGCAGGTTGCATCTCCGAATATTTGCATAAATTATAATTATCTTAATTTATAAATCTTCATAGTTATGTAAAAAATTCCAAATTCGAACTCGAAACTTTGAGTGAAAATGAAACCTCAAATCAAAATAACTTATTCCATAAAATCATCTCCAAATGCGATGTAGATTTCCCGCTTGTACCACTAGTTTCCGGACACCATGTATACTATTCGAAATGCTCTGATATTTTTTGTTTATGTTACACAAGAATTTTAAAAAAATTGTTCAAGTTGATTCTGCAGTCATTTTTACTCAATGTTGTTTTTCTTGTACACTCATAACAATGTCGACAATCATAGAAACATAATAGCTAGTTGGGAATGCTTCTAATGTTTCACTGCGCTATACAATCTGTAGCACTCCTGTGAACTGTTAGATAACAACACTGATATTTTATGTATACAGGGCATCCGGTAGTTGATCAGAAATATTGGTAGAAAAATAAAAGTGTGTCATTTCTTTACTTTCATGGAAATACCGAAGAAAAAATAATTTTTTGGTGCCTACCCCGTCAAGATACCTTATTTTTTCAGATGTTGATATCTCAATGGTGTGACGTCAAATGAATTCTTGTTTTGAGATGCGTATAAGAACACGGGACGAGAAATTCAAAGCGCACATAAAAAAATCGTATTTGTAATGATATTTTAGTAGAAATCTGTTATTAATTTAAGCAGGTACAAGATTGTTAATTTAGATCACCCAATCGTGATGTAATCTGACATCTGTAAATAACTATTGAAACCTCCTACATACTTGCTAGTTACAATTTTGACCTTCAATATTTTCCCATCTAGTACTAGTCTCCCTGTACACAATTTACCATACTGATTAATTATTTGTTATCATGGCACTAGTTAAGTTATTTGAAGTTTTACTTCTAAAGGTTCCTCCATAATGATATGGGTGGTTCCATGTCAATCTATTTATACATTGATGAAATTGGAGTAGGAACTTTCTTGAAGGGTTTTTCTTTTCATTTAAATGTGTTCTATTTTTAAATTTCGAACCATGTATTTATATTTTGAAATTGGGGTAGGTACTTGTATTTTTTTTCATTTAAATGTATTCTATTTTTAAATTTCGATCTATTTATATTCTGATGAATTTGGGGTAGGTACTTTTAGACTTCTCAGTGACAGGAGTAACATTATGATAAAATTGCAGAATTCTCCTGCACCCTGCGATTTTTTTAAATACACTTTGTTTCAGCTTCCTTATTACAAGAGACAACTATTCATGTCGGGTGAGATGATAAAAGTTGCATTAAAGTTCCTTTTTTCCCAATCATAATAGTTCAAAATTTCACATATTTTGACAAAAAAAAAAATTGATTTGATAGGTTAAGTTTATAGGTTAGGAAATACTCATAAATTATTTAAATAACACAAACTAAGAACCTAGTTTGTTCATCTTCTCCGCCTTTTATGCCTATTATGCCTTCAATCTTAGAAAGGATGATTGATTCTCAATATTTTCCATTCCCAGTTATTTACCAGTGCAACATTTTCCGTAGATTAACAGATGTTTCAATATTGACTTATGACTGCAGCTTGTGGTCATAACTTGTGTGCAAACACACCAGGTGGAATTTGATACATTTTTGCACACTGCAATTCCGCTATCATTAATAATCAACAGATTTATAATCATTGTTAATTACCCTCATAATGTACCTTTCTCTTACAATTTAATGACCAGTCTTCTCATACGTTCAATGTTTTCTCTGTCCATTAGAAATAGTATTGCATATTATCAAAATGGTTATTTGTTGAGGATTAAAAAAAAAATTAATACCACCAAATTGCTCAAGTTCATGCAATTAGATCGCAGATTGCAACGAAATCGATATTTGCCATTTTGATAGTACATGTAATCCAATGTCCATTGATAAGTAATGAATTATTCATAATAATCGATTTTTTTATCTATATAAATAAAAATCGTTCAAAATCTTAAATCTCCGAAAGTTCTTCACAGATTGCTTTGAAATTTTGACACAACGTTGCATTGGAATACGCTTTTGTTTTTATATACCTATATTATAATAGATGTCACCTATGACAGTTTAAAACATGCGTTTTGAATAACAGGGCCATCTCTTGGACTTAAAAGCAATTTGCGCTGATATTTTTCTATCTACACAGAGAGACTAAGCCGCAGGAACGCGTGGCGGACTACAGCCATTGACAAATAATTCAATGTATCTTTGTACATATGTGTATATATGTAGCTGTATAAATTATCTTAACTCCTCGAGCTAATTTGTTCAGTTTTGGGAACAAACAGTTATTACCTGTAGAGTCAATTTGTTTGCTTTTTGGAACAGCTCATATGGTCTCATAGAAATCATTGTATCTCCCTTACCGTCATAGTTAGATATATGAACTAAACGGTGTTAGAGAGAGAAAACACTAAGCTTTATATTCTAATGTAGATGTTAACCACAGAATAATTAAAATATACACCTATATGAAAACAGAAGTTCCTACCGCAATTTGAGAAATGTTTATAAAACTTTATGAATTTTTTTACGGATTGATAAAAAAGTGAGATGACAATAATGGTTTGTCTAATAAAATATGTGTTTTTTTTTAATTATTGAGTAATTTTAGTTATGTGTTTATATGAAAAAAAAGTAATGTCAGCCATTTTTCAAACTTTTTTATGTTTGATTTAAAAAATGCAGTATTTCAGAAACTATATGTTTTTTTCTAATAATAAAAGTTAGCTTATTTCATCACCTTTCAAAAACACTTTTTAGTTTTCAGATATGTTCAGGAATATCCCATTTATTTGGATTTTATTGTGATAAGGAAATAAACGCAAATTCTCTGACTTTCTGACAGAATCTTTAAGAAATATAACAGTCAATATGCCAGAGATCTATACATAATCCGTGCCATGTCTATTAAATGGTAGCTTTTGCAATTCTACTGAGGCTCCCAAAGCCACAAAGGATATACAGTTTCACGGTATTGTAGTTTCTCAATATTTCATTCTGAACCATTCAGTGATAATCGTCATGGCAGTCTATAAGAGATCCAACAGTAATTGTTGATTATTTGCTAATTAATTGGAGAAAGAACTTAATTGTGTTGTGTAGTTGATAATTATTTAAAGATACGAATCATGATTGTGTTGTGAACCATAATTCATTGGCTTATCCATTTTATGTAGCATTTCAAGACAATACCATATTTGAAAATAGTTTAAAACAAAGTCGCTATCCGCATCCGTCTGTTTGTGCGCTTAGTTCTTCTAAACTGCCCAACGGTTTTTTATAGGGTTTTCATTATCATTTAGAGAACTTCCTCCGGAAGGTTTATGTATATAAAACATGCATATTATATTTATAGAAAATAGAGAAAAGTCAATGTTTTGTAATCAAGTTGAAAAAAAAAATCGGGCGCTTTCATTGCTAAGGTTAGCTAAACCTTTTGAGACATCAAAATAGTACACTACGGAATTGTACATCTTAAAAAGGCCTAGGGGCTCAAAGTTTGGTAGGGTCACGGAGACGCATTTTTTGCTGGGAAAAATGTGTCACTCATCAAATACCGTGTAACGCCACTGTTGCATTCCATTAGCAACACTACCAATAGTCCTACTCCTAGCGTCCACGAGTGGTCTCTTAAGCCCCGCGAGCCCTGGGCAATGTGGCCAATGGCAATACCATCAGCCATAGCAGATAGAAGAGGATGAATGGCGAATCTCCGGCGCCATAAAACCGGAACCCCCCAGCTAAGGGATGGAAACCCCTACAGAAAAACCCTGGCCCTCCTGGTAGGGGGTTGGGCGAGAGGCTAATAACCTCTCCCTGTAAAAGCAACGCTATTACGAATCCTAACACAGAGCCTCGGACAACAACTGAACTTAGGAAAAGACCCAGCAAACGAAATAAGGACTTGAAAATAGCTACCTGGAACGCAAGGACGCTGTATAGAAGTGGAGCCCTAGGAGAGATCACTAGGGAGATGACGAAATATAAAATTGACATAATGGCGGTGCAAGAAACCAGATGGATAGGATCTGAGCCATTTGACACAAGAACGCATACGATACTGCATAGTGGAAATGAAAGACATCATAAATTCGGAGTGGCCTTCATTGTGGACCGGAAAATGGGAAAATGCATATTAGACTTTAAACCCATTAATGAAAGAATGTGCAGCTTACGCATAAAAACGAAGTTTTTCAACGTAACATTGATCAACGTACATGCTGAAACGGAAGATAAAGAGGACATAATGAAAGATACATACTATCAGAAACTCGAACAGGTCTACGACACATTACCATCGAACGACATTAAGATGGTAATTGGAGACTTTAACGCCAAGATAGGACAGGATCCTCTGCTCCAACACATTGCAGGAATGAACAGTCTACACAAGCACGCTAACAATAATGGAACCCGAGTGATTGATTTCGCAGAATCAAGAAACCTAATCGTGGCCTCGACTCAATTTCCAAGAAAAGACATACACAAACGGACCTGGACGTCGCCAGATGGTAGACACCATAACCAAATTGAACATGTCCTGATAGAAAGAAGGGGGGCAACGAGCATCACAAACGTAAGGACGTATAGGGGTGCCAACTGTGATTCAGACCACTACATGGTGGTGGCCACCTATAGGAGCCGAATTGCAAACAACAGGACACAAAAATCACCAACTATTCCAAAAATCAATACGGAAGCTCTAAAAACACCAGAAGGCAAAGAGCAGTATCACAACGCCCTTGTAAATAGACTACCAGATCAGATCACTGAGCAGAACTCCCAAGAATCACTCGAAAAAGATTGGAATGATATAAAAGAAGCAATCGTAAGAGCAGTGGAATCAAGTGTCGGAAACATGCCCAGACAGCCCAGGAACCCGTGGTTTGATGAAGAGTGTGAAAGAAAGATAGCTGAAAAGAATATACTCAGAAAAAAGTACTTGGAAACGTCAACAAGAAACAAAAAACAGGCGTACGAACAAGCGAGAAAAGAAACGAATAAGCTGATACGGGGAAAGAAAAGAAAATTCTTGAATGATATACTGCTAAAAATGGAACAGGACTTTGTCAATAATAATCCTAGAGAAGCATATAGGGGAGTAAACTTCTTCAAGAAGGGTTTCAAACCGAATACAACACTATGCAAAGACGCTGATGGATCAATTATATCAGATAAGGAACAAATAAAAACAGTGTGGAAAAACTACTTCTATAAACTTCTCAACCCTAATAGCGACCTGAGAAGTCACCCTACCAACATCCCCACTGAATCAAGTAATGAAGAATCAGCGAATCCACCAACAATGCAAGAAATAAATGCTGCACTAAAGAAACTTAAAAACAACAAATCACCTGGGAAAGACAACCTCCCGGCAGAGTTGTTCAAATATGGAAATGAGCATCTGAGAAATCTGCTACTCAATTTAATAACTAAAATATGGACACTGGAAAAAATCCCAGAGGAATGGCAAATAAGCATAATATGCCCAATTCACAAGAAAGGTGATAAATTAAAATGCGAAAATCATAGAGGCATATCACTCCTATGCACAGCATATAAAATCTACACCATGATACTGAAACAAAGAATTGATAAATATGCAGAAAACCTACTGGGAGAGTATCAGGCAGGCTTCCGCACCGGTAGATCCACAACAGACCAACTGTTCACCGTCAGACAGATCTTGGCAAAGTGCTGGGAATTTGACATAGACATACACCAACTATTCATTGATTTCAAGCAAGCATATGATAGCATAGATCGGGAGTGTCTATATGACATACTACTACAATTCCAGATTCCACCTAAATTGGTTAGGCTCATAAAAGCCACAATGTCAGACTCAAGATGTCAGGTCAAAATAGACGGAGAATTGTCGGAAGAATTTACAGTATCACAGGGACTTAAACAGGGGGACAGTCTGGCTCCCACTCTCTTCAACATTGTGCTCGAACATGTAATACGAAAAACACTAATAGACACTGGCTCCAATATTTGTTTCAAGAGCAGTCAAGTTGTCGGATATGCGGATGACATCAACATTGTCGGAAGATCAATTTCAGCCATTAAGGAGGTCTTCGACCCTTTAGAAATAGCGGCGCGGGAAGTAGGACTGCGAGTTAATGTTGACAAAACAAAAATGATGGTACAGAGCAGGAACCCTTCGCACAGAAGAAGAAGTAGTGCACTATTTAAAGACAACTACTCATACGAAGTGGTCGATCAATTCACCTACCTGGGCTCCAGCCTGACAGAGAACAATGAGGATCCAGCAGAAATCAGAAGAAGAATCACAGCAGCCAACAAAACATACTTCTCTTTGGTGCCAGTGTTTAAGTCACGTAGTGTCCACAGAAAAACCAAAATAACCATATATAAGACCATTGTAAGAACTGTATTGGCATATGGATGTGAGGCGCTGACACTGACAGTAAAGATGGCTGAAATGCTGGATACTTTTGAAAGAAAGGTGCTGAGAAGAATATGTGGACCGGTGAAAGAGGACGAACAGTGGCGTATCCGGCACAATAGAGAATTGTACGATATATATAAGGCCCCTAGCATCTCTGCACACATGAGACTCCTCAGGCTGAGATGGGCTGGTCATGTACAGAGAATGCCGGATACACGCGTCCCAAAAAGAATTCTGACTGGTCACCCAGGTGGAAAGAGAAAAGTGGGAAGACCCAGACTGAGGTGGGAAGATGAGGTAAGAGGGGATGCAGCACAGCTTCTCCAGGTGACAAACTGGAAGTCAGCCGCTGAGGACAGGAGGAGTTGGAGGCGACTGTTGCAGGAGGCCAAAGCTCGATATGGGCTGTAGCGCCATCGAAGAAGAAGAAAAAGGCCTACAGAAAAGTCCACCATGGTACATGTCTATCTCCTAAGGATAATCCCCAACAACGATGGGTACACGTCACTAGTACTTGATAAAGTGACATTTTGATTTTTTTGTTTAACGAACCAGTAGAAGTAATATCCAAAAGCAAAATGAATGTATGAGGTCGACACAGTGCTTTGTGACGTGCACGGGCACGATTCTTCAACACTGCAGTTGCAGGGCTTCGGCTCCTAAGGGTTAAGATTGTTTAGGTCGTCAGCAAAGAAATGATGAAAGCACAAAGATCTGAAAATTGTGCTGAGATAAACATGTCTAATCCTACTTCTTTTATGAAAGGCATCATTTATGAATTAAAAATTGTTTTATGTCTGCATAGATCCCATATTAACCGAGGCCGAAGATCTACTGTTCTATCTCCAACGTTTGATCATATTCCTGCCACAGTAGCTCAGTCTCTTTAACTCTTGGTGTCCGCTGCAAAAAAAATTCCATGCGCCATCTGATTGTATGTTCATCATAACTTATTTGGTTTTTGCAAAATTATTTTTTTATCAATTGTACCATCTCACCAGACAATGTGCTTTCATATTTATAAAAATAGTAAATTCAATTCAATTCTGTTTATTCATTTGAAAAACATTACAAAATTGTTAATTTCAATGCGTTTTTAAAATATTTTTGTAATAAGAATTCTTAGATTAATATTAACAGTGTGTATATCAACTATATAGAGCTTGCCTTTTAAAGGAAACTTCATTGATGCTAAAAATGTATATATCTGAATTGATTCTGTTCAACAGCAAGATTGCTCTCCCCATAGGCATGACCATTGGCAAGTTAGTTCTGCAGGCCGGGAGATAAAATAGTCTATGTCGTCAGTGACGTAGATAACTATCAGGAACATAGAAATGAATGCTCTCCATGATGACCGAGTTTTCAAACCATCCACGAATCAGTCTTAAGAAATGTGTAGCAATGCGCACATCCCTCCTGACCCGTAGATAGTTAATTCCGAGCATACCCAAAATAAAATCAGTAGGATAGAGCCACGGGTAGTAGCCATACTCCCCCATGTAGAGAAATCTCAAGAATTGATCTACCGTATGTAATTTCCCCAGAATAGGTACTTATATTCAGTGAAATGATTTTTTATACTTATCCTTAGGGATACGCTGGCATTTAAGAGGTTAATTAAGTTCTCCAGTGTTATCATTGATTGTTTGGTGGTGTCTCCTGGTACCACAATGAGGTTCCTGGGTATCCGAGTCTGCTTCCCTTTGAGGTGGGACACTGGTACCACAGATGAATCGGTGTTTATATATCCTCTGTTTAATATTCTTCTAAAATGTGTTTTTTTTTCTCTTTTCAGGAAGAATAGATAATAGCACAATGGCAGTCAACGTATACTCAACAAATGTGACGACAGAAAATCTGTCTCGGCACGACATGCTGGCCTGGGTCAACGACTGTCTCTCCTCCAGCTTCTCCAAGATCGAGGAGTTGTGCACGGGAGCCGCCTACTGTCAGTTCATGGACATGCTATTCACCGGATCCGTGCCCATGAAGAGAATCAAGTTCAAAACCAATCTGGAACACGAATATATACAGAACTTTAAAATACTCCAGGCGTCATTTAAAAAGATGAATGTTGACAAGGTTAGTAATCTCTTACTTTCAATGTTACTATCACTTCAAAAACGGTCTTTTGATCTACATGAGGTGTAGAGAAACGAAGGCGTCAGTATCATGCAATTGTTGTTGAACAACAACAAAATATTTTTACTGAAACCTGTTTACAATAACTTGGTGATTGATTACAATAATTGTTTAATTATAACACAGCCAGTTACTACAGTTTGTACAAATTTTGTTACTTTGCAGTGTTTATTTTCCATGATATGTTTTTTTTATAATTGACACTTCTGCTAAAAAATAATAATTTTGTGTGGAAAATTTTGATAAGTTCATTTGAAAAGTGGTGATTTCCTTTTGAAACGTTGTAGACATTGGCTATTTTTTTTATCTCATATATTATTATGAATTCAAAAATGAATGTTTTAGTGATGGGTTTGTTAATCTGTTGTACGCGGACCATGCAGCAGTTGGATTGTGTTGACGTCCTAACAGTTGTCTTGCGAACACCTATAATGAAAAAGTACCGCGCACAGGGACAACAAGCATCAAAACATTGTGTGTTTAGAGAGTTAAAAACCCAACCTGCTGCCACATTGTGCATTACTCTATCCGCCCCTTATATGTAACTCGTTTTCGAATTTTGCTCGATCTTGCTATCTTTGTTGAATACACCTCACATGAATGCAATTAGTGTGTAAAAATGTTTTTTTTCAAAAAAAAGTCAAAATTGATCAGATGATATTTTTTTACAAACAATGTCAATAAGTCGATGAGATGTTATTTTTTTTTTATTTATAAGACACTAATACTCTGAATGCTGCGTTTTATAGGTGTCATTAACATTTCTTGGGTTATTTCAAATGCAATGACTTCAGTATTATTAGTTTTATGTGGTCATCATTTTAACTCAACACATAAGTGTTATATAATGATTGGATAATGTTCTTTCTGTGGGTAACAACAGTCTGTTATTGAGTTGACTAAAAATGTTATGTTAAAACATAATGAGTGTGCTGGGTGACAAATGAACAACAAAAGGAAGTTTTAAACTACACAAAAGGAATGTTATCAATAATGGTTTGGTCAAGATACAAAGCCAATTTGAGAAGGATTTGTCATACAATACAATGCTACAATGTGTAATGAGTCACAGTAGAGATACACAGTTATCTAATTTTTGAAAAATTTCAATATTTTTGTATAATTTTTTGGCGTATATTCGAAAATGCTTTCCTCACACTAATTGAAGAATTTAATTTATATTGAAAATAATTTTATGTACTTTTTTGCACCACCCTACTTTTTCACTACAAAATTGTAAGGATTAACTTATTGGACCTGAATCATTTTTTTAAGAAATCTGTTTTCTTATTGGACAAACAATCAGGCAAATTGTCTTATTCTTGGAAAATATAACGAATATTTCAAATCTCATAACTCATTACGTCAGCTGAAAATAGTTGCAAAAACTTTTTAACAAATCTTATGATGGAAAAGTTCACTATACAAGAATTTTTGCTGCTTCAGACATTTTGGATAGACACAACGTTCGAAATTATAGTATTTTTAACGGATTTTTATTATACTTGAGTACTCGAATCATACTGTAAGTTTACTGTTTTACTGTTTAAATTATGATGAATTAATTAATTAGCATTGAGCATGTATCAAATATGGCCACATGCAACGCGTTTTTATTTATGAAATGAAAATCTCCATAAATTTATAGCATTACAAATAAATGTTATTTTATGTATATCTGCAGATTAAAGCATAGTTATATTTAGAAGCAGACAACTGGTGCAACAGAGATTGCCATTTGCGGTTAATATTTCCTGTATATTTTCAATACTTGATGTTCTTTTATTCTGTGATTTAATGACTTTTTATTTAAACCACAATCACAAATTCATTAATTTTGATTCATTTTTTATGGAGAATTTTTTTTAAATACATTGTCGCAGTGTGGGTAAATGAATAATGGGCATAAATGACACTTTTAAATTTTTCTTTTCATACATTATTAAAACTTATGTAAATTGTTATAAAAATGAGGGATTGTGGGAATAAAATATTTTCAGTATCTTTTTGTTTACATGAAATACGTAAAAGTTATGCTAACCTTTGAATTGTCGATCCCCAATTCCTTATTATTGCCGATGATACTATTGTCTTCAAATACTGCC
This sequence comes from Hesperophylax consimilis, assembly GCF_061612785.1. NCBI lineage: Eukaryota > Metazoa > Arthropoda > Insecta > Trichoptera > Limnephilidae > Hesperophylax > Hesperophylax consimilis. The sequence continues at coordinate 21,831,466 of NC_142848.1, read as the reverse complement.
AGAATTTTTTGGTGTTTCGTTGACTTTCACCCGTTTTCTAACCTTTTTAAGGAGCTTCCACTAGCCGCGGAAATCATCAAATCCTTAATTTATTATTTCTACTATAAATAAATACATGTAGGTATAGTTCCTTATTCAAATGGTTTTAATTTGTAAAACATACTTAGTTTTCCTAGAAAATGGTACGTTTGTTCTTAATTTTGTTACTCTCTTGGGGACATTATCCGTGAACTGAAGAGGACGGTCTGCCCTTGACTTCCCCAGGTGATTCCTGTGGACAAGCTGGTGAAGGGCCGCTTTCAGGACAACTTTGAGTTCCTGCAGTGGTTCAAGAAGTTCTTCGACGCCAACTACGACGGGCGGGATTACCAGGGTGACGAGGCTCGCGGGGGGCTCCCCTTAGGCGGGGCTCCCCCCGACCTGGGCCTCGTGCTCGGGGGGCCCCTCTACCACCAAGCCATCTGTACGCAGACAAGTGTTGACAGTACAGTACGGAATGTGGTTAAAGTGACATTGAAGTACTAGTGGATATCCATTTCAAAATGCATCCACACAATTAGTAAGCGAAATATGTTTTGCAAAGATGATTCCGAATGAATACCGCGAAGGTGCCAAGATTGTGATATTATTTTAGTAGTCGAGTCAACTGTCAAGCGACAAAGTGTTATGATTCTGTCTACAGAAATCATCGTGTTTTAAAATTGTATGTAAATATCAATGTGGTTTTCTTTTGAATTTTAAAACAGTATTGTCGTTTACCTTAGTTTTTTTAAACTTTCCAATTGGTACCAATAGCATACATTTTGAATATGCCTGTTTAAAGATGTTTTTGTCAATATATATGGCTAAGTTTGCAGACAATCTTCTTCTTTCAATTGCGCTTGTAAGATTTTTTTTTTCTTAATTTTAGTCCCAATATATTTCAATGTCACACTGACCAATTTTCTGTATGTTTAAGGGTATCCTATTTTACTGCATAGTTAATAATAATATTATGTATTAAAAATATATGTTACTTTTACAAGAGTTAGTGTTTAAATTTGTACGTAATATATATTATAGGCTTTGCTGTAAACGTTAATCTTGTATATTGTATGGATGTCCCAGTGGCTTGTGTGTGACGTTCTCTGTTAACTGTTGTTCTTTTTCAGTAACTGGATAGGCAGCATGGGTAGATTCATCACTTTGGGCCAAACAACCAAATACGTCCGCCTCGCACATCTCACCGTAGATTATTACATTCCTTTTATGTTTACATTGTGTATTATTTCCTTTATGTTACATCAATGAAGAGTTCACATTTCTTGACAGTTTCGGTTCCGACTATGAGATAGAAATGTCGTTCTGGCAACAGTTATGAGCGAAAAAGAGTCTAATGATGATATTTTTATCGGCAGTTATGAGTCAGAAATTTATTAATCTACAGTAAACCCGTAGATAACGTTCATACTAGACAATTTTACTTTAAAAATAAAAAATAAAATCGTTACAAGGTTTTCAAAAAATACTTTTTTTTTAATTTCACGCTCTTGTCCCTCCAGTCAGTCTTCTTAAACGTGTCGAAGCTTAGACCCGGTTCCAAATTATTTTTTTAATTTTGTCAAAAAAAGGTAATGGTAAAAAAAAAATTGTAACAATTGCTCATCGAAAAAAAAAAAAAGGTTTCCTCTGTGATATAGATTCACCAGTTTCCATGTTTGTACTACGAGTTTCCGTCCACCGTGTATGTACATACTTGCATTAATATGCGGTGCCACCAACTACTCATGTCATTCCTCTTCTATGTGATAGTCTGCACTGGCTTCGAACCCCAGAAAATATTCAGTTTTAAATTTATCTTAACGGGCTGACACCATCATACTTGACTGATCTTTACTGTGAGAGACAATCTTAGGTAGGCTATACGCATCATGTGACAAAGCATTCAGTGCGCTGTGTACACTTTCTTGGAATAACCTGCCGTGAATGAGGTCAAAAAATGTGAAGCACCCTTGGGGGTGATTGCATCACTAGATGGTGCCAGTGTGGTAGTTACTTTCAGTATCGCCCTGGTGAAAGACTACCAAACTAGCTAACTAAGTACTTGCCCACTTTCCTCTTCCCCACTACCTTCAGCCTCACAACATACCCCAATCTGGGTTGCCATGGTCCCCCACTGGCTCCAGATGCCAGGACCAGTTGCGACTCGGCTGTGGTATCCACATAATTTTTGCCAAACGCATGTTTTGTCTCAAAGTAGGAACCGAAAGTATTAATTTGATTTATTTGTTTGTTGTTTTTCACATGGTTTTGTTTCCCTTTGTTCCATCACCGCCACCGTCACCGCCCGCCGCGCCCTTAGATCGTGCCAATCGACAAGCTGGTGAAGGGCCGCTTCCAGGATAACTTTGAATTCCTGCAGTGGTTCAAGAAGTTCTTTGACGCCAACTACGGGGGCGCGGACTACGACGCACTGGGCCAGCGGGAGGGTCTCCCCATGGGCATGGGAGGCGCCTCGGCCCCCAGGGGCTCCGGTCAAGTCAAGAAGCCCACCCCAGTGCTGGCCGCCCCTATGAAAACTCCCCAAAAGCCCACCAGCAGTAATGTTCTTTTCTACATACACGCTTACACCCACACAAAGCTTTCACCATACCATCATCTCAACAAACAAATGTCTCGAACAACTCTTATGGTTCTGCCACTGAAAGCTCTATCATTACCTCTCCCCGTACGCTGTTTGTGACAAACATGAAACAGAAAAATGCTAAGGTCGGGTTGTTTCACAGGATTTGAACAATTCATCAAATTTCAAAGTTAATTTTCAAGTTCGTTATATCATTATAGCTAATTTTTTCACATAACTGAAATAATAACAACTTGAATGGAACTTGAAAATTAATTTAATATATGATAAATTGTTTAAATTCTGTGAAACATCCCTCGTAATAGTATGATCTATACCAATTTGAGAGCCACTTTGCTTTACTAGATCGTCTTTCAATTCCTAAAACCAGGGCCGGCCCTCAGCCAAACGGCGCCTGGCGCGAGTAAAATTTTGGCGCCCCTTGTCAAAACCAGTAGACTCCAAGGCAGGTGACCACTGTAACCAATAATATTCGGATGATTTGTATTTTCGTGTAGCCTTTTTTTTTTTAAATAATCTCTAGGTCTCTTAGATATAATCAGCGCCTTGACAATTTGGCACCTGGAGAGGACTGCTCCAATGTGCCCTCGTAGGGCCAGAACCCAGGCAGACAGATGTAATTTGTTTTCTGTTCTTTTAAGAATTACGATATTTGAGAATGTTCGATCAATTTCGTCTAAAGTAAGATAAAATTGACCTTACTTCGAGCGCGTAGAAACGCCTACAATGCACTATTATCAGCGGTGTGAAATAAAATAGACTGTAAGAGCCGTTAGTGGAATACTGTTGACTAACGGATTAACGGTAATTTGATCTCAGTAGTTCTGCCGCTGAAAGCTCCGTTGTAACCTCGCTTTTTGCATTTTTCCCATACAAAAATATTTTTCCACAAAAGATTATTTATTTTCCCATACAAACAATTAACTTTTTTTTAAACCTGAAAACTACTTTAAAACGTTGGAATTTCTAAAAAGTTATTCATCTTTTTACTTATACTACTATCATGTACAATCACCCCCCTGAAGTTATTGCACTTTACCCCCGAACGCCCTGTATATAACTTCTCTTTCTTTTGTATGCGTTTCTTGTGGGAAAGAGGAGAGTTTACAGTATATCTATCAGCAGTTTGACTTTACTAAATTGCTTCCTATTAATAACCCAAAATATAAATTTTGCTACGAATATGGGAGGTATAGTTCTTAGAGACTGTAAAATAGTGCATGCCACAAGGAAAAATAATTTCTGATAAATTTAGTGAAATTAAATTTCAAGTTTAGTGAATTTTTTGACAATTTTGATGACTAAACCCGTTGCATTTCAATGAGCCATTATTTCGAGATAAACGAAGTTGAAAATGTAAATATCGTGGAAAATTTGATTTTAACCTTTACGTTACCTAAAGTGTTACACGAAATGCGTATCATATATCGCGGATTGATATTGTCTCTTAATACTCTTTTTGTCCTTTCCAGTAACACTCGAATATTAGTCACTATATTTTCTTATACCTACCGTTTTGACCAGATAACGCCCATCTTCACACGCAGTCAATCATTAAGTAATGCAAAACGGTAAAAGAGATTGAGCACGAAATCGAGCGTATCTCGAATACACATTAATTTTTAAAAGTAATGGGGATCCGTAGGGGAGAGTAATTTCGTTGGAATTCAATAGATATTTTTTTACGTATTAAAAAAAATGATGCGGATCGATAACTGAATAGTTTTTCTTCGAATTACCTAAATTATAGAGTATATGATGTAAAAAAACAACTTATATATCGCACAAAACTCTTACTTGGCGAGTGTGTATTATCCCCTTCGGGTGCGGGAGGGTTAACCTGTTGAAATAATATGTAAATATCTTTGGAACGGTATGAGTTAGAGATTCCTTATTTGTACGCATACAAATTTGGCTTCTCCTTGGTAGTCTGGTTCATAACCCATTTCTGCCAAAAAATGAAGATCAATATATCGATTTATAAAAGCATTTCATCCATGGTGTGGAGCTCTCAAAGCGCTCTCCGAATTAATCATTTAAAATTCCTTTTACCCTAATAGAAATGTTAATTTTGGTCAAATTCAGCATGTTGCAAATTTTGCTTTCAAAATATGCATTTTTAGGAAGAAACTTGATCATTTTTGCATAGATAGACTATGTTGTTAATTATAAGATTTTGAACAAACAAACATTTATATATAAAAGATAGATTAGTTCACTATTCCATTTTTGGAATGTGAATACATTGAATATGCATTCTGTATTCAATGCATTTTTAGACCATGAGTTGTTCAGACATTTCACCATTAGTTTGATGTTGTTTTAAACCATTCATTATTTGTATTTCCTAGTAGATGCCTAGAGAATATTTTTTTATAGTTATTTGTATGTCTTAAAAATAATATCAACTTGATAAAAATTACACATCGGTGGAAATGTGATTTAAAACATGTATCTTTTTTTCCACTTGTAATTTTGTACTAAGCCGGTATCACAGGTTTTATCAACTAATGCTAACTTAACTAACTAATTTGATATTAAAGATACATTGTGTTTTAAGTCGTAACACAGTTTGACATGGTTTACTTTGCAGTGAATGAATATGAAATATGAAAAATAATAAAAATATGAACCAACGGATAAACTAAATTTTAAATTCATTACTTTTTTAGCAACATTGATCAACGTCACCGACTGCAAAATTAATCTTGTCAAGTTGTATGCATCATTTTTTTTATAATTGTTGGAATGGTGAGTAGTCAAATAGAGTTTGAGTATCTGCAAATATTTTATTAATTCTGGGCACAAACAAACTTGCATGATGTTATTTTCTCGTTTTTTAAATTATTTTCATCTTCCCCCTCTATTTGTCAAAATAAATAAAAAATATAATATATTATATTTAATTCAAAGACTCATCTACTCTATTTGGGTGTCTACTTGACTCGTTATCTGTGAGTCTGGGTTCGATTCCCATGACCCCAAGTCTCTTAGGTCAAATTTAAATGAAGTTCATTTATTTTAAATGCTTGTAAAATAGGTAAAATTAGGTATTACCAGCAATCAATTTTCTTTGTAATAATCGATGTAACTCTCCTCAGTGGCCCGAGTTCAAGGCAACACAAGACCCGCAGCGAGAGTAGCCCCAACGCAAAAAGGGGGAGACTTGAAAATAGATGAATTAACATGCCAGGTATTGAACTTTTCACTTTTTATTAATGATCAGCAATCTGTGACTTTTCCAATCTTTTCCTATGTATTTGGATTGTTTCCAGACCAAATATTCAAATTATTTAGTTGTTCCTAGACCTTATATCTACTTTATTCAGTTATTCCCAGACCAGACCAAATATCCACTTTATTCAGTTATTCCCAGACCAGACCAAATATCCACTTTATTCAGTTATTCCCAGACCAGACCAAATATCCACTATATTCAATTATTCCCAGACCAGACAAAATATCCACTTTATTCAGTTATTCCCAGACCAGACCAAATATCCACTTTATTCAGTTATTCCCAGACCAGACCAAATATCCACTTTATTCAGTTATTCCCAGACCAGACCAAATATCCACTATATTCAATTATTCCCAGACCAGACGAAATATCCACTTTATTCAGTTATTCCCAGACCAGACCAAATATCCACTTTATTCAATTATTCCCAGACCAGACCAAATATCCACTTTATTCAGTTATTCCCAGACCAGACCAAATATCCACTTTATTCAGTTATTCCCAGACCAGACCAAATATTCACTTCAGTCAGTTGTTCCGGGACCAGACCGAATATACACTTTATTCAGTTATTCCCAGACCAGACCAAAAATCCACTTTATTCAATTATTCCCAGACCAGACCAAATATCCACTTTATTCAGTTATTCCCAGACCAGACATCCACTTTATTCAGTTATTCCCAGACCAGACCAAATATCCACTTTATGCAGTTATTCCCAGACCAGACCAAATATACACTTGATTCAGTTTTTCCCAGACCCAATGTCCGCTTTATCCAGTTATTCCCAGATCAACCAAAAATACAATCGATTCAGTAGTTTCGGGACCAGATCAAAAATTCCACTTGATTCAGTTATTCAAAGACCAAATTTAATATCCACTTGATTCAATAAGGAAGTTGAGTCCATTTTTTTTATTTTTTTTTATCAATGTTCGCATTCAAACTTAAATACAGGTATTTTTTTTTTTTTTTTTAAAGTTTGTTTTCATAATTAAATTAATTCTCAAAGTTTAAATTTTATTAAGCCCGCCAAAACGAGCGGAATCCGAGCGGTAACAGGCGGGGTGTGGTGTGACGTCACTCGAACTGTGAAAACCACGTCGCTGGAGCATTTTGTATGGAAATTTTTTTAATTCTTCAACAAGGAATTCCAGTAATTTTTTTACCAATGTTAACCGTCTATTAGAATTGATGTTATTAAAAAAAAAAGAAAATTGATTTAGATTTCATAGTTAAATTAATATTTTAAGTTAGAATATTTGCTTTTCCCGCGCGGTACGGTACTTGTACGGGATTGCCGTCGCTACTTGTTGACGTTCCCCGCGCGAATTCAAGACCACCGCGCAGAAAAGTAAAGACCAAAAGTAAAATAACGGTTTACAGCCCAGATCACTGTGAGACTTTTTTGGGCGGCCGGCGGCCTGAAGTGTATCACATGCTATGTGACATGTATAATAATAAAAACTTCTAAGTTATGCAATAAACAACATATTATTATAAAGCACTATACGAATATGTATCTTTAGAAATCCATTTCATATAATAATAACAACAAATACGTACATATATTTGACAAACCCAAATAAACCTTTGGCCTATACACCTCTCTCATCTAAATCGACCATCTCTCATGTAATAGAAAGAGATGCACCATAGGTGATCCGTTGTACGTACAAGTAACGACACATGTGACGTCAGAATTCTTTCGACCAATCGTGGAGCTTATGCAGTCTATTGCTATTGAATGCTTTTTCAAGAACGTTTAACTAATTCTAAGAATAATAATATAGAAATATATTTATATATTAAGAATCGATATTTTTTGATCTACATGAACATATTTTTTATAAGTCAAAATATTTTTCACTCAACTTCCTTATTGTCCCTAAATTAAATAAATATGTATCCACTTTATTCGGTTATTCCCAGACTGAATATCCATTTTTTTCAATTGTTTCCATACCAAACATCAGCTAAATATGATTTGACTGAAGTGGATATATTATCAATACTGCAAAATGAGTAATGTATTTTCAATAATGCAGAAGTTGTCACGGCTTATTGAATTTCAATTAAACTGCCCGTCATTATCTTTTATCAATCATTTTTGCATAGAATTTCCTGTCTGCATCGTTGTATACCAATTGTCTAAATGTCTCCATGAATTCATTTTAATCATAAAAGTTTAATTCAATTGTTCAAGTTACACGACATGAAGCTCACAGTGGAGGGACTAGAGAAGGAAAGAGATTTCTACTTTGGAAAATTAAGAGATGTAGAGGTATTATGCCAAGAAGCCGAGAGCTCAGAACTGGTCACCAAGATCTTGGACATTCTTTACGCCACAGAGGTAATGTAACACGCGCACGCACACTCTACCACTTGTATTGGAATACTCACTCATCTTTATTTCAAATACTGTTCTGAAACCTCCTCTTTATGTCTCCCGAGTTACCTCAGTGTGAACCTTTTCATTGTAATTAACCATTGTTGCTAATTAACGTTTGTTTTTTTCTTGTTACATTAATTTGCTAAATTCACTACATAACTCTCTGATTGAACCTATGAAGATCGAGAATGAAATTTCCGTCGCAATTTACATTTTTTGTTTCTCAAAATATTATCTTCTTTTTTGTTTTCAAGCTTTATCTAATTTTGTCATTCTCAAGTTTTGTCAACATCGCATCGCCCCTGAGGGAAGATTCCTGTTCTACTTAAGGATAAGGATTTGTCCTTAACCTTACAATTATTAATGACTGTGATTCCAGTGAAAAATTTGTTAATTTTAAGGTAAAGGACAATTCCTTATCCTTAAGTAGAACCGGAATCTTCTCTCAGGTCCCCATCGATAAAGATTATATTCATCATGTCAGTAACTTTGTTCCCGAGCTCTACTGTGGATGCCAACGAACATACGGCTAAATTGATTAATCGATGTGAACTATTGTTTGTTCATTGCCGGTCTGCAGTCGTGTTCAGGAATGAAAACAAGTTACCAATATAACGGATAGAATATTTATCTATGTGATCATTAAATAAATTTCACACTATTGTAAAATATATTCGCCTAAACAGCTTTTAAATTCCTAAACTGATCTAGAATCAGTTAAGAGAGTGAAAGCCAAACACATACAGTTATAGATTGAAGTGAAAGCAGTTGCCAGTTCTTCAAAATGAAGTTGTGTTGTGTGCGTTATGGGTACAGAACGTAAAAAGGGGGTTTCGTTTACCGGGACACATTGGCATGTTTTGACGTACTCATATATCCATCGACTGTTCAGTGCATGTCATTGTTTTATGTATCTATTTTTGTTTTGATCCTGTGATTTTTCAGGAAGCAAATGGTTTTAATACAGATGTTACCACAGATTCTTCCATCTAATTTGCAGTTGTTTTTCTTTTGTAAGTTATTTGACAATGTATTAGCGCAACAAAGTTTACACCCTGTTTGTATTGTGTTGTGTGTTTACCTGACACAAACCCCTGACTGTATTCTCTAGTAGTACATTTATATAGTAGCTTGCTTTATACTGTTTACCGTTAACCTCCACTTTGTGAAAAGTCAAAACTGGGAACGTTGTAGTTTTTTTTACGAAGTAATATTTTACTTAAATAGATACAAAAAGAAACAATATTTTATAAAACACCTCTCATTCATTTCATTATTAATTTGATTTTGGGATTCAAAATTTTCTTGTATGTACCTTATTTATTGTATGCATGGACAAACTCGTCTTTCACTAACAAATTATTCAAACATTTCTTTATTTTAATTACTTCGAGCACCTTTTTGTAATCATTCACTTGTTTCGTTAATTTAACAACATACTGTGATTTTTTTGAATGGTGAAGGTGTTAATTAGTTTGGTATATTTTGAACACCCTATTTTTTTCGGTTTACAAAATAAGGTACATATTATGTATTATATTAATCGGTTTTATTACTAACTTAATTTTGTAGCTAAATAATAACAACTCTTGAAGTATTTCAATGGCACTTATTTCTGTGAAGGAAATCACAAAATTTGCACAACTAATAATTAAAATTATAATGGTTTTAACATGTTCAAAGGTTTATGGTCAGTGATTACATTTTATTAGTATCCATTTACAAGCAAGAATATATTTGGTATTCTGTTGGATTTTCTTGTTGAGGTTATACAAAGTCAACACCTCACGGCTCCCTGGTTCACTAAAATGTTTATTTTGGATTCTCACTGCACTCATTATACCACGGGATATTTACGTTACATTTCTTAACCCTCAGGCCTCTGGCATATTCTGTCAGAATTTGTGTTTTTCCGCTTTGCAATAAAATCCAAATAAATGGAATATTTCTGAAAGTGTCCTAAAACTAAAAACTGATTTTGAGAGCTGATGAAATAAGCTTTCAAATTTTATTGTCAAATTTTGAATCCAAATATAAAAATGTCTCAACTTACGTTTTTTTTTATATATACTTACACTGAATTAAAATTATTACTGATAATGGAAAAAATAAGTTTTTTTATAAAAATGTATTATAAACATTATTGTCATTTCATATTAAAAAAATTCACGAAAGTTTCATAATTTTTCTCAAATTGCTGTCTGAACCTTTGGATTCATAGAGGTTTACATTTTAATTCTTCTGTAGTTAATCCCGTTTATTTGTTCGCTTTTGGGAACAGTTCTTATTGTCTTACAGAAATTGTTGTGTCTCCCTTACTGTCATGGTTATAAATGTGATCTAAATGGTGTTAGAAAGAGAAAACACCATGCTTTATATTCAAATCAAGAAGTTAACCACAGAAAATGTTCACCTCTTTGAAACCAAAGGTTCCTATTGAAATTTGTGAATTTTTAACTAATTATTTTTATACAAAACGAAAAAAATAAGGTGACATTAATGTTTATAATACATTTGTATTTGTCAATAAAATATGTGTTTTTTCATTATCATTAATTTTAGTTCAGTGTTTAGATAATAAAACGTAAGTGAGCCATTTAAAAAAAAATATTTTTGCATTCAAAATGCTAATAATTTTAATGTTTCAAAAATCGTATGTTTAATTCCAATACATAATAATATTTAAAATCGTATTTCATCACCTTTAAAAATAGTTTTCAGATACGTTCAGAATTATTTGAATTCTACTGCGAAGTGGAAATACTCCAACCTTTTGACAGAATATGCCAGAGGCCTGAGGGGTTAACTTCTTGATTTGAATATAAAGCGAGATTTTTTCTCTTTCTAATACTGTTTAGATTATATTTCTCACCACGACAGTGTGGGAGACAACGATTTCTATGAGACCATTGAGCTGTTCCCAATAGCGAACAAATTATTCTAAGGGGTTAAGGATGCAATACTACTCAAAAGTATCCCTAAACATACAAACCCTTCCACCAACATGTTGACTACTCCAAATCGAAGTATTTATATGCAGAATCTATTGATTTATTACATTTAGTCATTACTAATTACTGTATTGATGATAAGTATACCCTTGAGGTGGTTTTGCACAAAAACGGCGCTATACAAGTCATCCAAATATTATTATTATTAATAGCATGAACTTATATTTCTGTATGGTATAGATACTTGTTAAATATGTTCATAAGATGTGGGTGATATGAAATACTCGGTCTATTGTTTAATTTGAGGTAACATAATTCAATTTCACAATCGACCCAATCATTTGATCGATGAGCTGTCGACTCAGTTAGCACCCGTGATTGGTGTGGCTACAGTTGTATACATTTTGTATACCGGGCGTCTCGAATCTCGTTCATGCGATAGAGGCAGTAGATGCCTACATAAAATCCGAAATTGGTTGTTTATATTTTTATTTCAGATTAACCATTTCTATGTTGTGAGAACGTGACTCGAGACGCCCGGTCTACACAATTATGATCTACGTCAACACAATCGCGGATTGATCTGGCATTTTTTCTATGTTTAAAAGTACCTAATCACTTTACCAGTGATCCACGACTAATTTGGAGCAGTCGTTATCTGAGAATATTGGGCAGCTCTCTTTTTGACAGACAGACATTTTCCATTAAAACTAATGCGTAAAATATACTACGCACAAAGCGCTGGATGCGTAATATGTATTTATGTAATATTTTGGATAGCTCATTACATTCTGTTCTTATAATCTATGTAAAAGCCCAGCTGGGCGAAAAACTAAACCCAAACTAATGTTATAACTTTCACTGTGTTTAGGACGGATTTGCTCCCCCCGAGGAATTAGACGGAGACAATCCCCCCGGCCCGGAAGAAGAAGAGTATTAAATTAAGCCACCTTGACATTATGCTTTGATAGACTTGAGTCCATCTCTCTCTCACTACGCCTAGCCCACAGTCCCTGGACATCAGCAGCCAGCCTCGGAGAAGTTAAACAAACAGAAAACATATTATTTATCCAAGGCTTTAATATCTTTAGACAAATTATAACGGAAGAGAGATTGCAGAGTTATATTCCCTTTTCACGATTTAACAAATAAGGACTAAACCCTTTGCACCTGTATAAACTGATTGCTATTCAACTCTTATTAAATTCTCTCGCCACCAAACAAACCTGCTTACCGGCTTTTCTCTCCCACCACCACATTATCACTGCCTCTGTTTGTAATCAAATATGTAATTGTTTTTCCAACTTTCAATCAGACGCAGGTTTTGCCAAGTCACGACTATGGTTTCAGGTTTAAATTATTGTATTAAGTTACACCTCTCTGTTATACTGTGAACATAATTACATACATACATATTTAAAAGCTTTGGTATTTTTACGGATTACTACTAAGAAATCTCAAGCAATATTGGTTGATTGATTAGCCTGTTTATTTTTTTATTTTATTTCTGTTTTCCCTCTCATCACATTGATTATCCAAAGTGTTTCCCTAACACAGGTGACATTATTTAGACAAACTGTACATAACTATTTTCGAAAATGAATAATAATTATTGATTTTAAATAAATTGATTGTTTGTAATTTCAATGTAAATAAATGTGATAAAGGTTGAAAGTGATTGAAATGATCATCTCGTTTTAGGCATAAGAGTTTGTTGATGCACATCTAAAGGCGGTTCTCCTGTAATGCGTTTCCACAAACGTTGAACCAAATGTTTGCACAAACATTGTCTGCATACAAAATGTGTACAGACACGCCCAATTACTCGTGTTTGCACATACATTTGGTTCAATGTTTGTGGAAATGCATCGCAGAAGACCTGACTTAAGAATATCTCACTTTGATGTAAAAAACAGCCTTCTTCAGTTGAAGTAATGAAATGCATAGTTGAAATAAAATCATGTTATTGGATGAAGCCGGAAAGGGGATATCTTGGATGTTTGTTTCTGTATGCGATTATGAGAGTACTTGCCTAAATATATTTTTATATATATTATAATACATAACATGTCATTATTCTCGAGCTTGAGATTTCTTAGTTCTTCTTACAAGTCGAGTGTATTGAAGTGAATCTTTGCATTTATTGTATTTTACTTGAATCGACGTTCTGATTTGAAAATAATTATGTTAAATAAAATTAAGTAAAAATGTTTTCTTTGGTTTTATCTCTTCCTTGTCCCCAATTAAGTTTACAAATACTACATTTTGTGTTAGGATATCCAATCATCTCGTACTGTTTGACAGCAGTAGCTCTAGGCAGCCCACAGATGAGAGACTTTAGTTGCGGGCATATAAATCCATTACAGTCAAATATGGAGGTGAGCACATTGACCGATGTGACACTAGGGAGACTTTTGAATTTTGGAATAGTTTCCAACTGTTGCCGCAACTCTCGTCTCCAGGTGGCTTAACCTTTTGAACGCGTTAATTTGCTCCGTTTTATCTATACCCGTACGCGGTATATATTTTGAAATACCTATGCACGCAATTAAATGTCAAATTATAGCATTCTGGCATGATTTATTGGGCTATATCAGTCATACTCAACCTGCGGCCCGCGGGCCGCATGCGGCCCACCGAGCTATTTTGTGCGGCCCTCCATACATTTAATATCAGGAACATGATTTACAAAATCTGGCATTCTATATCACGTTAATTTGAGATTAATTGCGACTTTGACGTACAGACGTTGAAACTCGAAGAGGATAGTATAAGTACAATATACTATCTATATAATATAATATTTTATTAGAGTGTTGCTACTGCACACCATAACTGCACACGCTAGATCTATCTCTAAAAAACAAAAATTTGACAGACAAACATGCGCGCAAATAATTTTGCCCGTGGCAACACATAAAATGTTGACGTTCTAAAGTTAAATGGTTACCAGTGTTACTACCAATGAAGGCTATAACATAATATGATATAATATTTTTCGCGGCCGGAAATTTTCGAAAATGGAATTCCGTAGCTACCCCCCCCCCATGGATTTCAAACATTTTGTGGGGAGCACTCATTTTGAATTTTTGTGTGGGGAATTATTATGTTTTACAGAAATTCTCTAACAACCCCCCCCCCCCCCCCCCCATGGATTTCGAATAATAAAAGGGGGAATCAAGCTCACACCGTTGGCAACACTGACCAGTATAGTGTTGCGGCCCGCGTAGCTTTACAAACATATGAATGTGGCCCGCAGAAGAAAAAGGTTGAGTATCACTGGGCTATATAGACGGAACAGATTATTCTCCACAATATGAAAACAAATCCTCGGGTGTCAACACTCTTAGATGTTTATAAAAACAAAAACATAAAATTTCATACAAAGACGTACCGTATCTTTTGAATGTGGTCCCGCCATTCACTCGGCGTGTGTGTACTTAGGGCACTGCGTTGATAGACACAAGTGGGACACCATGATCACTTATTATTTTTAGTTATGAAAAGTTGTGAATGACATACTAGTACTAATGCCAAAAATTATGATTAAAATTATTGAAGGTTTTCCTAACGTTTCGCTTGAGTAGAATACAAATAAAAAAATAAATGTAAACAACTAAAAAAAATATTTTTTCAATAGAAATGTATGAGCGCATAAAGGAAAAAACTTTTAAAAAATAATACTAATAAAAAATCTGTGACAGTTTCACTTGATTAACTTTTTTGCTTTCTTATAAAATTATTTACAAAATAAATAAAAACCAGTTTTGTGCTTGAAATCGAACGTTTCTAGAATCCGTTTGTCAAGCGATTTTAATGCCTATTACCTACTAAATAAGGCATACCAAGAATATACACATTTTTGGCTTGTAGCTTCCTCTTAATAGTTGCTAACGATATCTAGTTGTCAATGGTGATATGGCCTGTTGGACATTGCACACCTCAAAAACCACGCTGGAATAAATATTATTATTCATCATGAAGCAGAAAATCTGTTCTTTCAGCAAAACTCAAATAAAAGCTCTGGTGTTATGAAATTTGTAAACGTTTTCTGTCTAGAATTTCAGAGAGAATGTTGCTATTTTAGCTTGTAATATCATTTGCTTCCATAATATATTAATTTAACAGGATAAAAAGTATGTGCCGTATTTTTCAATTGCAATTCCTCTCAATTGACTTTGGAAAAAATGGAACTTTGTGTCTGGTAGAGAAAACAAACTATTTCATTTAAATAAAGGAATATTGTTTGTGCCCTGTGGTGAATTTTGAATTTGAAACAAATCTATAGTTTTTTCCGAGAGTGATGAAATTTTGCACACTTGACCTTTAAAACAAGAGGAGGGTCACTGTCTGATTTCGAATAAATCTGTGCAACGCCGGGGACTTCAGCTAGTATGTATATAAATTAGTGTTTGATATGACAAAATAATTAGTACAAAAAGCAGGAAATGTAAAACATAACCTTACTTTTATTATTAACCGCTTCCATAAGCAAACCTATTCACAGGTAAGCATTTCTGAATTCATATCTGCCGGACAGATCCATCCACACGTATAGAGGAGCACATAATGCTCAAGAGAAATAAATCTAAATATCGCTTTATGAGGAATTCACTTTTGTACCAGGTAATGCTGAAGTGATAATTTAAAAAATTAACCTGTTAAAAGCAAAGCTTTTTTTGTAATATTAATACATCTATTCTCTTGGGTGGAGGAATAGCCAATTTCAAAGAAAAAATATATTGTTTTTTTGGTTTTACTGAGGATTGAACTTTCCTCCCAAGGGATTGGATTCAACCACGCTAACAACTGCGCCAAATCCTGATTGGGTAGGACTGACATTTAATTTGTACATTAACTGCTGTAGTCATCCAATTTCGGAGAAATGCGTATGCATGATTGCCACCAAAAGTTGATAGAATGCATTGTCATCGACGAGTCTATCTGCTGAGTTTCAGCTCGATCAAATGTCAAGAAGTAGGTTAATTTCCTCTTCCAAGATTTCATTTCATTCCCGAAAAAAGTGAAAGTCAAATAGATGTATTTTGAAATTTGTAGTATTCTAAAATGGCACATAATATATCGCGAGTACATATTTAAAAAGGTGACCGGATATCTCATCAAAATGACAATTCAACACACTTTTTAAAAGTGCTTTAAAATCATTAATGAAACAAAAACTAGGTTAAATAGTTACATATATGTAACCTAGTTTATGTTTCATCACTTTTTAAAGGTGTGGAACCATTTAAGGATGGGTTGTTTCACAGTATTTGAACAATTCATCAAATTTCAAAGAATAAATTCAAGTTCTGTGAAGGTGATTTTCAAGTTCTGTTTTTATGTCAGTTCTGCGAAACAACTGACCCAAAATCAGTGGCGGCTGCGGAAGTTTGGAACGCACTCCCAAAAATTTCAGTCAATCAAAAAATAATCTACCATTATCACCGAAAATCAAAGCGAATAAATATAATACTATAAAAGTAGTTCAACCGGCTCGAATTTCGTTCTTTGTATTACGTTGTGCGAGCAAATTCCATATCGCTCATCGAGGAACGTCACCGGGAACATCAATTATCTATATGCGCAGAGCGTGGATGTTGCCATAGTATTGAAATTTCTCCGATACATAAACGGCGCTCACCGACACCACTCTTCGGTGAGATGGCACCACTTTAGTTCACAGTTTGCATACTGATAATTCCAGCAGGTCGGTATAAGCTTCAAAATTGCTAGTTGCTAGTATCCTTCAAGTTGATTTATGGTATCCTTTTCCCTTTGCCTTTCATCCTTGTTATGCAGTCTAGAGGTGGGTCCTTTGAGTACTTTTCGTTACTGGGTACAGTGAGTACAGGTACAAAAAATACCTGTTAAAAATACTCTCAAGTATTTTATATCTACCTGGGGATTATGGGGACTGGGGACGGAGTGACGGGGACCTGAGGCATGCTGAGCACTGAGCAGGGAAGTTGAGGGGTAGGGAGGGGAGTAACAAGTAGGAATAACATTATTAAGATGTTCAATATAAATAACGTTTGCATGATTTTTATAGTTAGTGTTTTCGTAGTGTAAGGTAGGTTACATAATCTAATATAATGAAGTAGGTAATAGGCATAAATACTTCTTTGTCCCTTTTCCCCCACACAACTTTCTAACAGACCAGAGAGAGAAGTCAGTAGTATTTTAAAGTACCAAGTACTTCAAGGCCTGTAATATTTACAAACACTTAGGAACCAGGTATGTATTTTGAAGATTTGTCACAAGTACAAAGTACGGCATGAATATACCCGGTACTTTTACTTGGTACGATAAATACGCCTCTCCTCTGTTATGCACATTGTCGAATAATATTTACTCAGGCGTCCCCAATGTGCACATTTTTTATTGAATATAATCTGCAAAATCTTGAAGTGTACATTGTAAATAAAACAATACAAAATATTAACAGCAAAATTTATTTGAAAAAAGAGTTTATACATTCTTATATATCTAATAGGCATTTTAAACTATGCTTTTTTTGTCCACATTCCATAAGGGTTATATATCTCTTAATATGGATTTGGGATTAAAAAACGGATGTGTTATATTTTGGTATCGATATTTTCATACAGTTTAAGATGGTAGACAAGGCCGGCGCCGACTTGCCAAGGAGCCAAGGTATAAAGGCGCTGACGATACCTAACACCCAATACAGCGCCCTTGAGGTTTATACTAGAGCCGTTTGGCTCAGGGCTGGCCCTGATGGCAGATATAATTTGTCCGTCATTGTTTTACACAAGTATATTACAAGGAAATATTTACAAAAAATTCGTTTCATATTTCAAAGTTTTATTAAAAAATATATATATATAATTGGTTTATTACCGATTGAGAATGTGTGTTACTGTTCGGTATTGTAAATTTCGCATGTATTTTTGATAATTGGTTGAAGACAACAGAAAATGACAGAAGCTTTCATGTGATCTATGGTTATGTTCAAGGTGGTAACCGGACAACTTTTAAAAAGTGAAAAACTAGGAGAAATAGATTTCGTAGGTTAGCTTTTTTCAACCCTTTTAATGACTTCATATCACTTTTTAAAGGTGTGTTAAGTTATCGTGAAACCGTTGGTGATGATAATTTTTCGACGATTTATTACTGTCCCAAAATGTTATTTCTTCTCTAATGGCAACTATGTACATAGTGTATTTAGTGTTATAATATTAGATCTGTATTGGGTAAGGCACACTGTAGGAATAATTTTAAGAACTATTAATACTGAATTACCATTTTTTTTTAAAGTTTGTTATTCTAGTAGTTAAGCGCACTTGAAGTGAAATGACACTAAACTGCGCTATATAAATTATTATTATTATTATTTATTATTATTATTATTATCTGTATAAAATTGTAAGTACACAATAATAATAATTGTGTAAAGAAAAGATTTTTCATTTGTGCCCCAATATTTGGTATGAAAGAAAACATATTGTAAAACACCATTATAAAATTAATATTATTATAAAATTATCTAAAATCTTGCAACACAAACACATACATACTTGCAAACACCTAACTATATCAAGATTACATCGTAAAATGAACCCAGAACATGCATGCATAATATAATATGATATTTTAAATAGCCAACTGTTGCCAACCTGTTGACAAACTGCTTTGGCAGTTTAGCGGGTTAATTGAAGAATATATATTTTATATTGAAGAATAAAAAAACTGAAATCATTTAAACAATGAATAATGTAAAAATAACAATACAATACTTAATATGACCATCAGAATTCTAAAAAATTCTAATCAAATAAATCTAAATTGAATATAAAACATACTTGTAACAAGTTAAGGTAAGTACTATTTTATTTTATTTATACTGTTTTTATTTAATTATTTACAGTTTGATAAAATTACAATTAGGGCCAGTTGTTACACATAATTTGAACCATTCACCAAATTTCAAAGAATATTCAAGTTCTGTTATTATTCCATTATTTCGGACCAGTTGTTTCACAGAACTTGAATATTAACTACGACACTATCATAAAAATTAAAATTACCATTTAGAAAATCTCCATGGCGAACAATTTGGAACCCTGCTCATGTTGTCATCATTATTAGCTTCGGAAAATCTCCAGGGCGAGCAATTTGCAAGCCTGCTAACCTTGTCATGATTGTTAGGTGTAGGACTTTCTAAGCATTTGGATCCATTATCCACGACAACCGGTTTCTTAAATGGGCCATCAAACAAAACAGGATTGCTTTTCTGAACAGGCACTGATGATTTATTTTGTATTTGCGTCGAAGAAGTGCTTGCTACCGCTACGGCTAAACTGTATTTCTTTGTAAAATCAGCACACAATCTCGTAGTGTTGCCAGCACCTGTCTTGGAGTTTTCCATTCTTGATGTGGAAGAAAAAGGTTTACTGCTACAAATAGAATTTAAGTCTGCAGTTTCAGAGGTTATAGACGGAGTGGTGTAGGATCCTTTGAAGAAGAATGTGTCATCGTCTCCATTTCGGTGATCATTATTCTTCTTACTGATAATGTTTGAAATCTCGTCATCACAGATATCATACTTTTTGTTATTAGTTGTTGCAGCTGCGGTTGTAGATTCCTTAGTGGTTGTGGGATGTGGTCGCTTTTCAACAATAGGAACACTTTCTTTAGGTTTATCTTTGATTGAAGTGTAATTATTCGTACTAATAACTGTGTCTTCGTGCTCATTGTCGGAAAAATAATTCGATCTGCTGTCATCTTCAACACCATTTCCACGGTGCAGATCATTGTGATTGTCATTCATCACCATAGGATCGTCATTGATATCCATAGCCCTCTCGGTTATATTCTTTACCGGGCTTATTGCTGTGGAAGATTTCATGACGGACGTGGTCACAGTTTTTCCGTTTGAAGATTTTTCTTTTGTACTGTAAAAACTAGAGATACGTGTTGATGAACCGATGTTAGAAGTGGTGCTAAATCTTGAATCTGAAAAATAAATAGTTTTTTTTTATATTGTAAGGAATGTGATAATTTTATTTTAAATTAAGTTAGTATTAAAACTATGTGTGAAAACCAAAATAATGAATTACATACCGTCATATCTGGATTTTTTGAATTCATTCTCTGTCTCATTGAAAGGCTCGTTAACCATTTTCCTTTTTTTTGTTCTGTCCATTGGTATTTTAAAGCCATTGGATTCATTGTAATCTACTGGACGTTGTTTCATGAACACTGCTGGATTTGTTAAGTGATTCTGAGAAGTGTAATAACTGTCGACTTGTGTGGTTTGTCTGGAAGACGGGAAGGGATTGCGAGATGTTTCTCTGGGAATTTCATCTTCATCACATTGAAATTCTGGAAATCTATCAGCAGTTGAATAAATATCTGTTGATCTTCCTAGGCCAGCGCTTCTAGGCCACGGTTCAGGAACATTGAAATTTCTATATTCAGAATTTTCTCCAAATTTATATGAATTTTGCATTCTCCCTGAATTTGAGATTAGAGATTCAGATCTTGCCAATGGAATCTGGAATGAATCAGTAAAAGTACCACCGTACGAGGGTTGTGGGTGCTTTCTCATCGGATTGGATAAAGTAGTGAGGTGTTGTTTTTTGGGAATTTCATATTGATCACCATTAAAATCTCCCAAATTTGAAACACCCTCAGCCAAGTTGATGTTCAATGGTTCTCTACGATAACTGTCACGTGTAACATGAAAGAGTTGATTGTTGGTGGATTGCACAATATGTGAATTTCTTATCCTTTCATTGATTTGACTGTCTCTTCCATAAGTCCTCCGTGACGTCTTCATACTTCTCTCCTCTGTGCACGCGGGAAGGGTGATCATTTTGTTGAGGGTTTTATGCAGTAAGTCCTGACCTGTCATCTTCAAAATGCTACTTCCTTTCTCGGGGAAGCAAAATGATAACTGGTTGTGATTATTGGGAACAGGCCTTCCATGCTTTAAGGAGGATGAAGTGCTTCTCTCTACGCCGTGTTTGGTGGACATATCAAAGGGGTTTCTTCCTTGTTTAATTTGTTTGCCAAAGCTTGAAGAAATAGAATTGGTAAAAGCACCTTCTCCATATTTATTCCCCACACAAACAGTGTAGTCTAATGATGGTTTTGGATTCCAAAGCACATTGGAGGGATTCTTGAAGACATATTGACTGTGTGCCATGTGCTGTCTTGTTTCTCTGGCAATGTTCGTGGCTGTTCTATCAAAGAATGGTGTTTGCAGTGGCTGATGTATGAACCTTTCAAAGGCATCAAAATCATTCATTCCACCATAGAGATCTTTGAAGTTGGTTTTATAATTTAATTTAATATTAGGTCCTGCCCCCCTGACTGTGTTACTCAAGTGGTTGTAGAAGCCTTGAGATGATGAAGATGTTTTATCACCAACTATAAAAGACAAAAACATAAATATAAATTTTTATACAAGAGTCAAATTTGATCAACATTTTCCAGCATAATAAATGGATCATTATCCACTCAGAACATTAGAACGTCAAAAAACGTAAATATGATAATAGCGGTCAAGACATTAGAACGTCTTTTCACGTAAACGCGCGAGATTTTACAAAAATCGATTTATTTCCATCACTAGTATACGGATTGCCATGATTTAAAAAACAGAGTATTGATAATGAATAACGCTACGCGTCTGTATTCAAGAATATCTATGGAACGTAGAAGTGCATTATCTAAGCCGATTGAATCTGTCATCTTGTTCGTTCATAATTTATTGCGTTTCTAAATAATTTATTAAAAATATTTTAGTTTGGACGGTTAATATTTTGAGGTGACTAATAGTTTTTAATTATATTTCTTCAATATATAAAGTGTTATTTCTTTATGATACTCAGAAAAAAGTACATTTTTCACGGCTTTGAAATAATGGTAAGCGATTCTTACATATTATTGACGTTTTCATAAAATGTATATTTAGAAACGCAAATATATACGTATAACAACACAATGCGATAGTGGATTTCATAATCTTTCCAAAAAATTTTTTAGAATGAGGCTACGTTTCCCAAAACGTGAGTTATGAAGCTTTTAGCAAAACTCGTAAATAACACAAAAATTATCACGTTTTGACAGTTCTCAAAGGAACACATAGTAGATAAATGTCTTTGTCTGAGAGGTTAAAAGCACAAATGGTTTCAAATTTTTGATAGCTAAAGAAATTTGACATTGTTTTATTTGAAACTGGCGGATTTTTAGAAAAAATATAGATTTATTTGAACATCGAGACAATTATATGCATAGACGGAATAACCAAAATATGGATTTATTTGAACATTCAGACAATTATATGCATAGACAGAATAACCAAAATATGGATTTATTTTAACATTCAGACAATTATATGCATAGACGGAATAACCAAAATATGGATTTATTTGAACATTCAGACAATTATATGCATAGACGGAATAACCAAAATATGGATTTATTTTAACATTCAGACAATTATATGCATAGACAGAATAACCAAAATATGGTTTTATTTGAACATTCAGACAATTATATACATAGACAGAATAACCAAAATATGGATTTATTTTAACATTCAGACAATTATATGCATAGACGAAATAACCAAAATATGGATTTATTTGAACATTCAGACAATTATATGCATAGACGGAATAACCAAAATATGGATTTATTTTAACATTCAGACAATTATATGCATAGACAGAATAACCAAAATATGGTTTTATTTGAACATTCAGACAATTATATACATAGACAGAATAACCAAAATATGGATTTATTTTAACATTCAGACAATTATATGCATAGACGAAATAACCAAAATATGGATTTATTTGAACATTCAGACAATTATATGCATAGACAGAATAACCAAAATATGGATTTATTTTAACATTCAGACAATTATATGCATAGACGGAATAACCAAAATATGGATTTATTTGAACATTCAGACAATTATATGCATACACGGAATAACCAAAATATGGATTTATTTTAACATTCAGACAATTATATGCATAGACAGAATAACCAAAATATGGTTTTATTTGAACATTCAGACAATTATATACATAGACAGAATAACCAAAATATGGATTTATTTTAACATTCAGACAATTATATGCATAGACGGAATAACCAAAATATGGATTTATTTTAACATTCAGACAATTATATGCATAGACAGAATAACCAAAATATGGTTTTATTTGAACATTCAGACAATTATATACATAGACAGAATAACCAAAATATGGATTTATTTTAACATTCAGACAATTATATGCATAGACGAAATAACCAAAATATGGATTTATTTGAACATTCAGACAATTATATGCATAGACAGAATAACCAAAATATGGATTTATTTGAATATCGAGACAACAACAGCCGAACACAAACATCAAACCAGAAGTAAAGGAAGAAATGACCTTTCCGTTCCAACAAGCAACAGAGCGGCTTATCAAAAACTATTCTCATATCTCGGTCCTAAAATATATAACAAAATCCCCTTCCAGCTGAAACTGCGTGAATTGTCATCCTTGGGTCCAAAAATAACAAAATGGTTATTAGATCTAGGCAGGACTGATTGTGAAATATTAATAAATATGTAATCTGATAATTATTTATCATGAACGCCTAGTTGTATCTTCGTTTTTACATACTTATTTTCTCTATTCTTAAATCCTGTATTCCTCTAGGATAATTTGAAACCTATTAATTTGATTATCCTAAAACAGGAAACCTTCCTAGTTGGACAGTCAAAAGCTTCCTTGCTATTAATATATTTTTTTAAATTATACGCATAGACAGAATAACAAAAATATGGATTTATTTGAACATCGAGACAATTATATGAATAGACGGAATAACCAAAATATGAATTTATTTCACCATCCAAATAATTATATGCATAGACGGAACAACCAAAATACAGAGAAAACATTTAACAGCACAAATCGATTTTTGTAAAAAATTATGGTACCTAATTTATGTTATCGGATATTAAATAAAATAGAGCAGTAATCAACAAAGTTAATTAGTAAAAAGGAATTAAAAATAAATAAAATATACTCACAGTTTCCAGGGATAAGCTTTCCATTTCTGAATACTATCGTACTATCATTGTTGATAGTTCCCAATGGGCGACATTGATGATGATCAGTACCTACAAATAAAAAATTATATGAAAATAAAAGTAAATGTTTCTTTATAAACCACAAGTAATACATTTGTAGTAATTACCCTTCCTGTGATGATTGAGGCTCTGCTCCGTGTGTTCCAAGTCTTTCCTGTTGTGCGTTTGCGATATCTTTATCCTTCTTTGCGTGGAACTGATTTCAAGAGCCTTCTGAACGTGTGTTTTAGAAGCAACTCTGGTCCCCTTTATAACATCTTTACTTTGGATGTTGGACACGACAGCATCCACGTCGGAATTGTTCAATGATTGATTAGATTTTCGCAAAACGTAAGAATACGTTTTTTTAACGATGATGCTCTTATTCTTGTTTCTCAGACTTATTCCGGCAGTCATAGATTTTTCCAAAGCTTTGGTAGATTTTTTTACGATTTTGGTTTTAGGCTCCTCTCTGACTGATTCTTTATTTTTGAGTTTTTCCCTAGATCGCCTTTTTGGAATTTCTAAAACTTTTTTAACTGATGGTTTAATAATTTTCTTCTTAGGTGGCTTTGCTTTGGAAACTGACTTAGCTTTTCCTCTAGTAGGAGACTTGGAAGTATCTTTCTCTTTCTGAGTGAATATATCAAAGCTCGAGTTATCCAATTCTGGGTTGATTGTCTCAGTCTTTTTGTTTGGAGCTTTATCGTTGGTCTGATCTTTATCTGTATTGTCCGATGGATGTTCCTTAGAGATGTTTTGCCTGTTTATATTTTTCAAAATGTTACTCACAAGTTTAGAAGTGCTTTCTTTAGCGTCGTTGGCGTCTTTAATAGCGCAATCTATTATTTTCTCACTGTCGCAAAAGAATTTGGTAAAGTTCTTGTGGACATTCTTTCTCAAGCAGTATTGTCGATTTTCAGCAGCCTTTGCTGGATCTTCTAATTGTTCACCATCTTCACCAGAAGAATTTACTGATTCAATATTTTTACTGTTTGAATCTTTTTTGCTCAAAAAATACAAGTTTTGTTTGTCTTTTTTTTCTAAGAATGACTGGTCGACTCGCTTTGTGCTCTCATTGTCATCATAGTCTGAAGTTCGAGAATACAGTTTCCTGAAGGAAGGCTTGGAGCAATTATCTGATTTTCGACTAATAATGCAGTGACAAGAATCTCCTGTAGCATTATTGTTAGAATAAGCATCGTCTGCAACAGCAAGAGGTGTATTGGATGCTTGGGGGATTGACTTATTACTCACAGTATTGTTATGTTGTGTAAATGGTTTCTCTTTACTGGCCATTTCTGCAATTTTTTTGGAACAGTCACTTATTCTAGTTGATTTCCTCCCATTGACGTGATGTGCAATTTTTAGAGACGAAATAATTTCTTTTTCAGTGTTATTTCTTTGAGATAGGTCCGATTCTTTACTTTGAGGTGGGGCAGGTTTTTTACTTTGAGGTGGGGCAGGCTCTTCACTTTGCGGTGGGGCAAGTTTTATGCTTTGCGGTGGGGCAGGTTTTTGAGGTGGGGCAAGGTTTATACTTTGCGGTGGGGCAGGTTTTTTACTTTGAAGTGGGGCAGACTTTTCATCTTGAGGTTGGGCAGGTATTTTACTTGGAGCAGGATTTTTACTTTGAAGTGGGGCAGGTTTTTCATCTTGAGGTGGGGCAGGTTTTTTACTTGGAGCAGGTTTTTTACTTTGAAGTGGGGCAGGTTTTTCATCTTGAGGTGGGGCAGGATTTTTACTTGCAGCCCGCAAATCAACTGCGATTTTTTTATTATTGGGAACATGTTTATTGACGACTGGCTTTGCAAGTATTTTATTCTGCATTTTTATTGGAATTTGACTCTCAAGTGACTGTTTCTGTAGTACTTTAATTTTGCTGTTAATTTTATCAGATAACAACTGTCCTTGTGGTTTCTCAATATTGATTTTTGCTCCTACTTTAGGTTTCGGTCCATCTGAAAAGAAAGAAAAACTGAAGATTAATATATAGAGTAAACATTTGGAGAAGCAACTCCAGAGGTTGTGCGAGGAGAGACTGTAACTACTACGTACAGATGCTGTCGAAGTAGTGCACAACAAGGACATCAATCAACGATTGAATGAGACAAGGGTAAGAAGATGATGAAAACAAATGATTGATTAAACTGAAAATGAAAATAGTATTAATTGTGATTTTCGCAATTAGCAGCTGTGATGTATGGTAGGTCTAATCCCATTCATGGAAAAGTCTGATTTAAATCCTACTGTTGAATGTTGCTTACAAAGATATTAGAAGAACGAGATGTGCTATGAGCAGTTCATACTGTGTGGAATTGTTTTGCCCAGTGTCGCCGGTTTCGTTCACCAATACTACTGCAGACCTTCGCTTACGCTAAGGTATCCGCACTAATACATAGAACAGATTTCTGTGCGTACACGTCCCGATACCGTTCAAAGTACCCTAATTAGGTAGTACTCCGGCTACGGTCCGGCGGCCAACATAGCATATCTCATTCTTCTAATATCTTTGGTTGCTTACTTCAATTCAAGATGACGTTGGCGGTGGTATTACATAACAGGTGCAAATAGAGTTGACCCAAACAACTCAAACTGTGTTAAGATTGTGTGTACATATGTATACACTTCCTATTCATATATTAGGATGGGTTGTTTTACAGAATTTTAACAATTCATCGTATTTAATCATTCATTTACGGGTTCTGTAAAATTCCTATTCAAGTTCTGTTATTATATCATTATAGACTAGTTGCTTGACAACTGCAATAATAACAGGACTTGAAAAAATCTTTCACAGACGTAAAAAATAACTTTTAAATTTGAAGAATTGTTCAAATTCTCTGAAACAACCGTCCTTAATGCGGTTAAAGTTTTGCAAGTGTGATTAATTAAAAAAAATTACATAAAAATTGAATACATTTTAATAAATTTCCAGCAGTAATCTTGATGTTAAAAATTACTGAGAATAATAATAATATTTGGATGATTTTTATAGCACCGTTTTTTTGCAAAAACACCTCAAGGGCGCTGTACAAATATATAATACATTTCTAAAATGATCTATGTTATTAGTTGTTACTAAGTAGGTATAGACTAGTCAAACTATTATCTAACAGATCGCATGTCTAAATATATTACGTTTATAACTACTATTTTCGAATTTATACTTTTCTACCAATACTTTTGACAAATAATTTTCAGACTTTTTAACAACATCAATTTAATATAGCCGTCACCTCTTGGTAAATCAAAAAACTTGATCACTTCATTGTCAAACTCTTTAGGATATTGTTTAGTAAGGGCAATGAACGGGTACCTAGCCCATTCTTGCAAGCTTTCATTACAGATACATTTTGATGGATTTTTTTCATTTTTAGTTACTGAAAATAAACGAAAGATTAAATTACACTACGTATATAATTACATGATAACATAAATCAAGACAGTCCGCATAGCTTTTGTAACCACTTAGGCCATGAGCTCATTATGCTATATCACGCCATGAACTTTATTCCCTAAACCAGTCAATCGCAAGAGATTTTAGAGTGGATTGCACAGATTTTCTTCTGAAGCTGTGTAACAAAAAACCTGTAATCTGTTGTGGCAATTTTACAGACTTATGTTTTTGTTTTTTTTTTACACTAACTCCACAGTGCTTGTACGGGACCAAGTTAGTGAAGCCCGCACAAATACTGCAAATTCAATAGGGCACCGGCACACATTGACACCTTGATCTGAGAGTTTTTGCAGGTGCAGTAGGAAACATTAAATTAAACAAGTATTGGATGAGAAGTGACTGTTTGTACCAGTTACTTCTCTATTTATTGGAAAAAATTATACATTAAATTTCACACATGTTCAATGAGAGTAATTAGCGATCACCCTTATCTCTTCACTGTATTGAACAAACAAAACATTAGTTTTTAAATGTATGGTGGCGCCGAAAACCCATTAATATTAACTATAGCAGTCGCACATTAAGGATGTGGGATAATATTATAGTATCATATTTATTTTGACACAGATATCTTAATGGTTTTATCAAAAATATTAGAGACATCGTAAAAACTTGAGATCTTGTTATCTCATAATGACTTTGGCTCTGTACTTCCGATATAGTGCCTATGTCATATTTGGGGATGCTGTGTGGAGATTTTTTTTGGAGAAAGGAAGGAGAGGAAGTTCCGGAGGAAAATGTTATGATAGTTGGTCAGTGTGTCCAGGAGTGACAGATGTAAGAATCGATCCCTCCCACTGCAGTGCAAGACGTACTGGGTACATGGGTTGAGAGAGTCCGGCTGGAGAAGTCAAAGGATCTCCCTCAACCGGCCACTCCTGATCCAGTTGGGGGGCAGACTGCCAAGACCCAGACAAACCTCACCTCATAAATCCGGGCACCCCTGCTAAGTTACCAAACGTAGCATACCTCTCGGGGTGCCCTAAGGTAAAGATCTATCCAATGAATGGTTCCCGGGGCGCAAGTTCCATTTACGAGTATATACATATCACAATTCCACCGATATGGCAGATACTGTCGGATGGTGTTTTCATATTATGATGACAAATATATGAGATTAGATTTTTGTTGATTGTTCCACTGCCTTAGTAACCAGCAAGTCCTGTGTTATAAAATACTGAGGATGTCGTGGATCCTCGAAGATGGTAAATTCCAAATATGATTTAAGATTTTCACGGCCAAAAGTATTTTCGTTATTTGTTTTTGGGGTATTATGCCGTGTTGCGCTAACTCCTTCTTTAGCCAACGTTTCGGACAGCATTGCAGTGTCCATCATCAGGGCAGATGTCTTATTTGAGGTTGTGTTAAAATGTGAGCTTAAGTATGAGGTTGTGATACCGTGTTGCCAGCTCCAACCCTCTGAGCTAACATTAACGTATCATTTTTTTTAATTTAAAGTGGTTTTCTTCGTTTAGCTCTGGTGTATCCGTCAATTACCGGATACCAAGAACTATTAAGCTTAGCTCCATCGTCTCTATTAATGTTTACGGGATTTTTATGAATTTCAATGGCCTCCGTAATCAGCCGTGCTCTATAAGTTTTCGGTCTCCCCAGGATTTCAGGAACAAATCCAAAGTAATGCCCGGTGTCAATCAAATGCTCGGCAATTGCCGATTTGTCAGGGTGGCCGAGTTTACAAGCTCTGAAGTGTTCCGAAATTCTTTTGGAGATGGTCCGCTCTGTCTGGCCTACATAGACCTTGTCACATCCGGAACAGCTGAGTTTATACACTCCATCTGTTTCCAGAGGAAACTTAGTCTTTGCAGACCTCAGTAAGTCCTGTATCTTTGTTGTTGTTCCGAAGACAGTCTTGATATTTTCCTTTCTCAAAAGCCTGGCAATTTTGTCTGTCACATTGTGCACATAAGGCAGGAAGGCACAGCCTTTCGACTCTTGTTCAACTCTGTCTTCGTTTGGTGCAGATTTGGCTCTTATGATTTGCCTTGTCTGACTTGCTGGGTAGCCGTTACGCTCCAGTGCATCGGTCAGCTTCGTAAGTTCCGCTCCGATTTTATGTTCTTCGCATATTCTGGTCGCTCGGGTCACCAATGTATGGATAAGTCCTCTCTTCTGCGCTGGGTGGTGGTGCGAATCAGCGTGTAAGTACCGATTCGTATGGGTTGGTTTCCTATATACAGTATGCCCTAGGCTACCATCGTGTTTCCGCATCACCTCCACATCTAGAAAGGGCAGGATTTTATCTTCGTTTTCCAGTTCCATTGTGAATTTAATTTTGCTGTGGAGAGAATTAAGATGGTCCAGGAATTCGTTTAGTTTCTCCGTTCCATGAGGCCAAATAGCGAAGACATCGTCAACGTAGCGCCACCATACTTTAGGGACAGCCGAAGCTGTGTCGAGTGCCACTTCTTCAAACTTCTCCATAAAAAAGTTGGCTAGTACTGGCGATAACGGACTGCCCATCGCAACTCCCTCCAATTGCTCAAATAGTTCACCCTGAAACGCAAAGTATCCCGTTTTGAGGCAGTGTTCAAAAAGTTTGCAAATGTCTTCCTCATATATCTCCCTGAGCATTGTCATGGAGTCTTCTAGAGGCACATTTGTGAAAAGCGACACGACGTCAAAGCTGACCAGAATATCTCCTTCCTCAGTCTTAACTTTCTTGAGCTTACTTATCAGATCTGTTGAATCCTTAATCCATGATTCAGTTTTACCAGTTTGCATCTGCAGTAATCTTGAAAGGTCTATGTAGGCCAGACAGAGCGGACTATCTCAAAAAGAATTTCAGAACACTTCAGAGCTTGTAAACTCGGCCACCCTGACAAATCGGCAATTGCCGAGCATTTGATTGACACCGGGCATTACTTTGGATTTGTTCCTGAAATCCTGGGGAGACCGAAAACTTATAGAGCACGGCTGATTACGGAGGCCATTGAAATTCATAAAAATCCCGTAAACATTAATAGAGACGATGGAGCTAAGCTTAATAGTTCTTGGTATCCGGTAATTGACGGATACACCAGAGCTAAACGAAGAAAACCACTTTATATAAAAAAAAATGATACGTTAATGTTAGCTCAGAGGGTTGGAGCTGGCAACACGGTATCACAACCTCATACTTAAGCTCACATTTTAACACAACCTCAAATAAGACATCTGCCCTGATGATGGACACTGCAATGCTGTCCGAAACGTTGGCTAAAGAAGGAGTTAGCGCAACACGGCATAATACCCCAAAAACAAATAACGAAAATGGTAAATTCCATACAAGTCCAAAGTTTTCAACACCTATATAAAAAATATATTCATATAGAACACCAACCGTTATTAAATTCATATAGAAACACCAACCGTTGTTAATGAATATATAATTTTTGTTATGCATATTTAGTAATCTCCACAGTCAATAAATCAATTTTGAAAAACAACAAATCTCAACACTCCGCCTCAGCTCTGACGTTATCCCATAGAATCCAGGATGCTAGATGAGGTTATCAGTAGCAATATTCTACGGAGATATTTTACACCACAATTTAAACCCGTTTATCATGTATCCGTCATACTAAATACAACAGGGTTTGCCTCCTAATAATTTAGTGATATAAGTCTGAAAACTGGCCAAGCCCAATCCTGTTAATGAATATTCCAAGGGTTATTATGAGATGTTTGGCGATATCTGATGGTCTCAGAACATGGCTTCCCAGGTATCTGAGCCCACTTCACACCCAAGACAGCACCATTGATGAGTAGACTGTTTACTGCGATTCATTGGGATAAATAATAAATTAATTGCATTAATAAATAATCTTTATGTGCTCACTCTCTTTGTTTTCAATGATAGATTTTTTGGTGTTCCCGGTAGACCTGTATCTTCCGTCTGCTGTCTTGGTGCGTTGTCTTCCTCTCCCTGCCGACATCTCTGAACGACTTCTTGTCAAAGGTGATGAAGAATTGGGCTTAAAGATTGAAAATATTGCGCCAGTTTTCTTTGCATTTGGTAAAGAATTTTCACATCCAATGTTGTCGCCTTCTGGCTTCAAAGGCTGATCCAATCTGTGAGCTTTGACAGCTAATACTTTTGTTTTTGAATTACGTTTAGGTGTATTTGATTGGTCTAGAAATGAACTCGATTCAAGGATTCGTGACCGAGAGCGCGTTCGATACCCACAATTTGACGATTCATTTAGAGATAAAGATGAAAGACCTAGCCTTCCCCTGACAGGAGCGGGATTCGCCCGCGCTGGTGTTACTATCGTCTGGCTGCTATTTCTCTGTTCAATGGGAGATTGTGCAGGCTCATTCGTTAGAATTGGACGACCAATTACGGGCGTACTTGTAAGCAAACTACTTGAACTCGATTGCGAAGATGTGTCAAAGCGTTTAGAAGACACACGCACTCTAGAAAGAGACGTCATTTCGTACAATATATCGGTTACTGATATACTAATTATTCCGAACTGATGTTATTTTTACATAATATTATTTATAACTGTCACAAATTACAAAAGCGTTCATATTCGGTAGGTATAAACATAAATCAACTTGGGTATAAACCAGTTCAAACAAAACGAACTTTATAAAATTTCAAATTTAAGACCATAGATATGGACCAAATTAATAATAAAGCAATGTGCACACGCCATTAGCCACAATATATCAGTAATTTTTAGTAATGGTATCACTAGGCTCATCTTTTGCATGGACCCAAAGGTCCATCGGTCCATGACATTGTGAGGGTTCTAGCCATAAATAAACCAATCAGTTCTAGCCATAAATATACCACTCTCGTTCTAGCATAGAGCAACTGAAATTTCTGGCCTTACAAAGAAAATGAGGCATTTACATATGTTTAAAAAAAAAAATTAAAGAAAGACTAACATTGCCGGGTTACGAATAACCTGACATTTTTTTAAATCTACTACCACCACAGTAAGTGGAAAATGTTGCTTGTGTTGTGATGGAGGACTTCGCCAGCCGAGGAATTGAACACACCACGCCTCGGTGGCATCCAAACGCAATGCTAACTCAGCTACCGACCGGTATATAGAGCTTATTTTCATTTAGTGTGTAGATCTATATGAATATAGAATTTTTTTACTTTCACTATCAACTCACTTGCCCATATCACGGCAGCCCATTGGTATCATGATAGAATGGCGGTCGAACAAAAAATTCACATGATGCGTAATGCGCATGCGTGGCGTCCTCTGGGCGTGCACTGCTTTTGTGATTTTAAAGAGTAAAATATTTTTTCTCATTAATATATGTTTAATTTATTCTTGTACTCTTTTAGACACAAGCGCCAGCTTTTACAGAAGAGAAACATTAAAAAATCAAAAGCAGTGAATACTAATTTTATGAATTATTTTTGTTAACATTAATGATTAAACTCTGTTAATCGATTAATTATGTAATAAAGAAAAAATATATCATAAGTATTTATTATTAGAAGAAATGAAAAAAATATTATTTATTATTAGCATGTTTAGAAGAAATCTTGATGAATTTTGAGGATCATTTAAAATATGTATTCCAACACTATTCTTACACCCTTTGAAAACCAATCTGGTCACTCTGTTTTTTGATTTTCATTTCTAGTATTTTTATTTCTTGTAGGTATGTATTTTTCTATACAGTAATTTTATTTTTATCATTTCATTCTTATGTTTCAAAAATTTCTATCGCGTTGAAGTTGTGCTTTCTACATGAAAAGCTCTCGCAGCCTTAATTAATAAATAATAACTAAATTATTTGAAACACAACAAAAAAAAGTTTAAAAAGAGTTTCTCATTATCTGTCTTTACATTATTTGAGCATCTCTATTGATTCGTTCAGTCGTTTTAGTTTTAGTTGATCAACTTTTATTGAACAACAAAATCTGAACAAGATTGCTTTCACACATTTCAATTTAAATCGAACCGGTATTGTAAATCAAGATGGCGTCAACTGAGATTATTGGTGCGCGTGTCTCTATAATTTCTGACATTTTGCAGAGTGAACATATTATTGAAAAGCATAAAACACGTCGTTTTTTGGGTTAGAAAATGGGTTCCAAGCAGAATTGAATTAGGTGCGTTGTGCGTGCAGCTATTCCGGCAAAACAAAATTACAAATAACATTGATATATCTAGGCAACGGGAGATATTTTTTTTCCCTCCACTCTTTTTTATTTCATTACTAATCCTAATTCCTTCTTGCACATGTTTCTGATTGTTTTCTTCTTCTTATGTCTACCAGAGTCAATCCCGCAACACCAATTTCTAAAATAATAATATTTAGTGCAGTGCCACAGGCATGGGCATTTCCGTTATTGTATAAATCTTGCTTCTGTCTTAGGGATGGCTTTGTTATAGATCGACAAATCTGAACATCATAATATCATCCGACCTGATCATAAATATGTCCATTATTCATTATAGAATTTTTTCATTAACGGGCACAGACGTTTCCATTTTAGTTGATCAACTTTTAAAAACTTGATTAGCTTTGTTAAAGAAGTTCAGACTTATTAATATGCTTTCAAGTGTCGAGTTGACAAACAAAAATTGAAACGTCTGAATCTATGCTTTCAATTAGTGTCATCAGTGTCGTTCGCGTTCGACAGAGAGAGATGGTGGAATATTTATGGACAGAGAGTTGATCATGGTTGATCAACTAAAATTGAAACATCCTGAGGCGTAATCAGGCGTAATCAATGATGATATGCCGAAAAAATAATTCTCCCCAGCCTTTTCGACAAAACTCCAGATTTCATAAAAAGTCCCCAGTTCTGAAAAATTCGACACTTGAAAATAGGCAAAAATGCAACATAGGGGTTAAAACAGGCGCTAAAAATAACTTCGACGAACGGGGGAGGAGACATTTTTTCCGTTATAAATAATGTTTTATTCCCTAATATTTTGGCAAAACGATACTATTTAATGATAATTAAAACATACCACACAACATTTGATTGTGTAATATTTATACTTTAATTATAATAAATGTGCACAAAATTAAATGTAAAAAGAGCTAAGGAAGAAAAGAACGACGCTCAGTAAAGATAGAGCCGGTATGTCGGTATTTTTTGGTAATGGTTTAACCAGGCTTATTTATCTTGCCATGAGTCCTAACAGAGAACAACTTGACAGACCTAAATAGCTCTCAAGCCAAGATTCAAATGCAATTAGTATACGGGCCCATTTTATATAAGCTATGTGATTGATTTACATCCGTCAAGTTGCTGTCTCGTAGGAGCTTTGGCGAGATAAGCCTAGTGACACCATTACTAAAAATTACTGATATACTGGGCCATAGCCAGTTAGCTAATTGAAAACATTGTAAATCCCTTTACAAACATATAATATTTCATAAGCCCAAACCATTCCAGAAAAACTACGTTTCTTCACATCAGCCTTTAACTCATCGCTAACAGATCAGTCACTGAACAAAATTGCACAATTACACAAAATCCTCATCCTCAAAATCCCGCAGATTTCTTATTTTTTCCCGAAAACTCCTTTTCTCCCTTTCAAATTCAAAATCCTGACAAACCTAAATGTTATGGCTAAAAGCTCGGATCTCATTGGCTCAGAGTGAGTGGTATATCGGGTAGTGATTGGTTATTTATGGTCGGGTATAACATCTGAGGCTGAGGCAGCGTTGCCAGGTCTAGGGAAATTTCCCTAGATCTAGGGGAGAAAAAAAAATCTAGGGAAAAGGGAAATTTTCACGAAATCAGCACAAATCTAGGGAAATTTCGTACTTTTTGGCAAAAAAAATTTTTTACGTGACAATATTATTGGGATTGCCAGTGAATATAAATGTATTTTCATTTTTTTATTTTTGGGATTTCCAGGAATCTTAAATAATATTGATGTACATAAATGAAGCAATGTTATTTTTAACACTTACAACTCAAAATTATATTTATGTACCTAAAACTATTAAAACCGGGGACTTCTTAAAAGTTTCAGATTACGACTTTGTCCTTTTGCGCCCTTGAGGTAATATTTCACTGAAACGGCGCTATACAAATAATTCATTATTCCAAATCTTCTTGTTCCTTGCTATAATCTAAATTAAAATCTTCGGCGAATGACTAGAAGTCATAATCACAGAAGTTAATATCAATGAATACAGCCCATCGATGCCTTAATCTGCAATGTTTGGAGGTGTTTTTTCACAAAAACAGCGCCTTACAAATTTTATTATCCAAATATTATTATCATTGAAATATGTTATTTAACCAATTATTATTGGCGTTGTAATCTTCTACTTACCCGGTAAAACACAAAATTTCAGATTAAGGCATCGTTATGTTATGTCTTGCTATTATTTGACCTTAACAATTTACTCCATGCACATTATTTTCGTAAATATTGCCTATTCCCTCACACTTATCGAAAACAATACTTCGATTAAATTGAATTAAAAAATAATGAATATGTGAATGGGATAATGAATAAATTCATGTTAAATAGTAGGTATTTTGTGTGTCGGAATAGTCCATAATTACCTGATCTTTGTAAATATCATGTAAATGTTATGTATTCTATAATCATCATTTGAAATGATGAGTATTTTATAATTATCATTTGAAATGTCAATGTCAAATTTGTTGTGTCAGTGTTGCCACTGGGAATTGTTAATTGGAAATGTTGCCACAACCTAGGGAAATCTAGGGAAATTTCGACTCTCAATCTAGGGAAATATTGCAATCTGGACCTGGCAACGCTGGGCTGAGGGCAGGTTTTAAATCATTAACATGTCAATCTGTCAATATAACCTAAAATATATTAACTAACTTTTTTACTGTGATAAGTGATTAGTATAATCAGATATTTACCGGTATGTTTAACAATCAATACGTTAAAATGTTCGTGAAGAAAGCTACTTAATTTCATTTACCAATGGAGTATAAAGTGACATTTTATGATTTTTTTCACAAAACTGGTATCTCGATTTTTTATTAGTAAATATTGAAAATGGTTGGTCCGATGGAAAAGAAACACAAAACGCGCAAAAATTACATGCATCACAATGACATATCTGATTCTGATAGTAGTTCAGATGAACGTGTCAATAAAAAACAGGTAATTAAAACAAAACTATCACCGCTAAAAAATTATGGGGAAAATTCAGATATTCATTCTAAAATTAAAACTGATTTGAAATTAGCCGATGTACAATCCAATAAAATGTGCCATATTAAGCAAGAACAAAAGGTAAAAATTAAAAGAAAAAGTTTTCCTAAATTTGAGAGTAGCTCCGACGAACAAGGATCTGAAGAGGATGTACAAAGCAATACTACTTCGGAAGAAACTATTAGTCGAGTTTCCGTTGCAACATCATCTAAGGTTGAAGATAAACATATAAAAGAAGAGAAACTCACTCAATCTGAAAAACAAGAAATAGAAAACAGACTGCCAAAGAAAAACAAACATAAAAAGATTAAAATTATACCAGATCCACAAAACACTAACGAAACTAAAAGTAAACATCTAAGGATATCTAAAAACATTCCTATAAAAGAAGAAAATAATACCGATAATGAATTGGAGCAGTGCCCGCCAAAGAAAATAAAACATAAATTTGCCAAAACTATCAGTAAAAACTTACAGCTAGTTCCTGTTAAAGGATCAAAGAAAAAAATAAGAGATTCTCTTATAATTGAGCCTACAGTTTTGTATCCACTATCAGAAAATATTCTTATTAAACAGGAGACAAATAATGATGAACCGGAAAAGAAAAAAAAACTCAAGAAGAAATTTTCACCCATTACCAGTGAAAATACTGAAGAAGTTATCCCACTCAAAACGCTGCCTTTAGATGGTATAAGTGACAGTGACTCTCAATGTGAGATGTTAGAGTTTTCTGATACTGATAGTCATAGAGAGCTTAAGATAGCCGAGGAAGAACTAGATGAATTGTCTCTGGAAAACTCAGATACACAAGATGATTACTTTTTTGAGGTAAATATTATATTTAGTATTATTCCCTCTTGTGGCGCATATGCACTTGCTAGCCGAACCGAATATTCAGCGTTCTGTGATTTAAAGATATTGGACTAGCTTTTGGAAAAATTATCATATTTGCAGTATTGCATGCTCAACAATAATGTGTTTTTTTTATAGCTTCTATCCCAATCGAACATTGTCATGACCTGGGAAATTCCGACGCTTCATACAATGACTCCCGATGTCACCCGGCATCCGAGTGAAGAAGTCCGCCAGGAGATTGTGAAATCCGGGGTGCCCTGGGCCCGAGGACGGTTCAGTCCTGATGAGGAGAAGATCATAAGGAGGAATTGGAGACGACTCTGTGTTGTAAGTGTCTAAAACCTAGCCTAGTTTATTTTTCAGACCGGAGTCTGGTAGACCGGTATGCGTAGCTCCCATGACAAGCTGGCCATACACTTATTGCGCTGTCTGCCATGTTTTATTCTTTTTACAGCAGTCCAGTCCCTTCAGTAAAGTTCACCAGATATATTTTTGCAATGCACGGGAATCGAATGCTCCATCTTCCAACTCAAATTCTAAACATAGATTATAGGAAAAGAGAGATATGGCAAAGAAGTGTGCAGACTGTCGCTGAGCTATAACTAAACTATACGAAATATCAAACTAGATGAAATTTTCGGTAGCATGGGTGAACGATGTTGGCGATACCTTGGTGTGTTCGGTTTTATGCTAATAATGGTTCATGGACCATCTCCTTTGTTTTATATTTTCTGTAATCTATGATTTCATTTCAGAGGTACAATCTTCCTGACTGTCCAGAAGTGTTTGCTCGGTGGCGTAACAAAAAGAACAATGTCACCCTCAGAATGGCACGCAAGAAAGCTATTCTGTTCCTGGCGCGGGACTTATCAGATCGAACCCTCGTACAAGTCTACCATCACTTCTTACACCGTCTCGGAGCAAAGACTAAGGGCAGGTTAGATCTTCTGTTAATACAATCTATCTATTACTGTCATGCCGGGTTCAGATATTAGCAACACAACATGCAATGCAACAAGGGTTGAAACTTTTGCATCATAGGTGAACTCATTGAGTGCATGAAACGAACACTCACACACACTGCGACATTTTCAAGCATTTACATACACCGCGCACACTACGATCCCTTTTGTGTTCTTCGCTCACATATCGCAGCGCACACGTAGCACAATGCTCGTAGCGTTCTTGTGGTTCGTGTGCGCTGCGACACACTATGGTAATTTATTTCAACCTTTGTAGCATTGCACGTTGCATTACTAATACCTGGATTCGGCATTAGAATATAGATTGTTGTAGTTGATAAAATGACCTTTCACACTAGTGACCAAGTCCAAGTAAAAGTTTTGCAAAATCAACGATTTACATTTAAGCTACATATAAATCGACCAAAAAATCTAAAATGCACCTCTGCTTCCCTATCATAAATACAATTTAAATGTTTTAATTTCTTATTCATTTATAATAAATGACGAATTGGGTGTGGACGTAATGTAATCGAACCCGCAACATTGTTGGAGCCATAGATAATCTACTTAAGGAGATGGACCATGAACCATTATTAGTCTGAAACTGCGTGCAAAAAAGTGTCGCCAACATCGTTCGCTCGTACTATTGCAGGTTGCATCTATGCACAGCAGCACCCCACTTTTGTTTCTACCTAAATTCCATTGGCTCCACCGCTTTGATAGTCCGTACATTTTGCTCGTAGCTCACCCCCTTTGTTTCTATTATCTACCGTTGGAGCAAAACCATAGACGAGCCAATGAGGGGAAAGGGGCACAAATCAACTTGTGCGGCGTGACCATCCCACTTTCGGTGATTTAATAAATGAATCTAACAGTATTCAGGCAACTCGCATTGTAATATCACCATTCTGCCCTCAAATAAAATCTACTTACAAATTACTAGTCCTGCGGTAAATTGCAGGCTGTTTAAAAAACTTTACTACATATTCCAAATCAGGTAAACAAAAGTTCGGGCTTGTTTCCAATATTTAATATTTTGTTAGACACTTTTACAAATGAGTTATAATTTATCAACCTGCTTTGAATAAACTATGATACAAATGTGTAATAGTTTATTCAAACCATTCTCAAATCCTCCTGGTGCCAAAAATATGGTCATGTGGTTTGCCTCCAAATCAATTTGGACGTCTATCGAGTAAACCTAATTAATTTTTTTAAATTTTCAATTTAGTTTGCAGATAGGGTAAGTATTTTATGAAAGATTAATGGATTTTACAGGTTTTCAGAAGAAGAAAAGCTAATAGTGGAAGCATACCGGACAGAAGAACAGTACAAAGATTTGTCGCAGCATTTCTTGGGAAGTGTTTTGGGAAGGGACCCTCCATCTATTTGGCGATATATGACGGACCTTAAACGAAAAGGTCAGTAAATAATATTTTGTTGAAGAATTCATCATCAACGCCGCTATATTATGTATACTATAAGTACAATATTTATTCAAGGTGTTTGGGGGAAAACTGCAGTATCTTTGGGAGGTAACTCAGTACATGATATAAATTTCAGCAAAAATAATATAACTTTTTTGGAAATTGCAAAGTTTCAAGAGAATTTGAGGTCAAAATACCCAACCAAAATGAATTTTTCTCTTTTTATTTATATCAAGTTTCATTTCTAGAACTCCATTTTATTTTTTTCTTGAGTATATTCAATAACATTATTATTCAAATAAAAATAAAAATAAATATTTTTTTTCAAAATCAGAAAGGCATATAATATCTAACACTGATCAGAAGTATTTTGTTTAAAATTATAAAATATGAACCATTAAATAAATCGATTTTTCAAGATTTTTAGAAGCAACTTTGGTAATTATTTGTGAGTTATCTGGGTAAGTTCGAACTTACACTACAGATTTTTAGTACGTATGAATTTTTATATGGAAAAAACGATATAATTTCTAAAAAACCTCATTTTTGAGAATTTTGAGAAAAGATCTATTATTCTATTATTCTGACTCTTGACATGGCCCAACTCTAATATCTGATTCACTGGATCGTGCCATGTCTTCCTCGGGCGTCCCCGACTTCTGCTACCATTCGCATTTGCATCATATATCCTCCTTACACTCCTTTCTTTGCTCATTCGCTCTACATGCTTAAACCATCTAAGTGTCCCTTTCTTAATCTTACTCATTACGCTTACATCCGCCTTGCACTCTTTGCGGATCTCCACATTCCTCACACGATCATACATGGTTTTACACACATACGCATCAGGGATCTCATTTCAACAGCATACAATCTACTTTCTTTGCCAGTTACATGCCTCACTTCCATATATCAGGGAAGGTACTAACACACCATTGTGGACTGCTAACTTTGATTCTTTGGACAATTTTTTGTTAGCGCCAACTGCATTCAGTCCTCCATTAATGGAGTTACCTGCATTTAACCTTCTTTCTATATCTCTGTCAGCCTTCCCATCTCTCGTAAACATATTTCCTAAATACACAAACTCATCCACCTGCTCCAAGTATTCCTCATTCACAACTATATTGCACACTGATTTCGTACTCTCTCTTTCAAACACCATTACTTTAGACCCACTTACATTCATCATTAACTTATTCTTCATACATACTTCGTTCATCCTAGATATGAGCGACTGTAGATCATCCATACTATTAGCAATCAGCACCGCATCATCAGCATACAACAGGCAACATACTTTCAGATTCGCACCCAATCCCACCTCTTTAAATTCTTGCATACAATTATCCATGTATAGATTGAATAACCACGGTGACATTACGCAGCCTTGTTTAACACCTATTGTGATATCAAACCACCCCGTAAAACCACCGTTCACCCTAACACATGCAATGCTTCCCTCATACAGAGACGCAATTGCCTGAGTCAGATTCGTATTCACTCCATACTTGGACAACACCTTCCATAGCTTTTTCCTGTCGACTTGGTCGTATGTTTTTTGTAGATCTACATAGGCACAAAAAATTTTCTGGTTTTTTGCCAGAAACTTCTCAGTGAGCATACGCAATGAGAAGATCTGGTCCATGCACCCCCTTCCACTCATAAAAGCACCTTACACATCCCATATTTTATCTTTTGTTTCCTTTCTTACCCTTTCAATCAAAATTCTACCATACAGCTTGCCGACTGAACTTAGCAGACTAATAGCTGTATGATTCCCACATTCCATACGTGACCCTTTACCTTTGTATAATGGCATGATCACAGCCCTTCTCCAATCTAATGGC
Source organism: Hesperophylax consimilis (assembly GCF_061612785.1). NCBI lineage: Eukaryota > Metazoa > Arthropoda > Insecta > Trichoptera > Limnephilidae > Hesperophylax > Hesperophylax consimilis. The sequence goes on along the minus strand of NC_142848.1, from coordinate 21,789,436 downwards.
GTGTAACCCTCCTTTAAACATTGGTTAAAAAGATTGCACAACCATGTGAGAATTATACGGCTTTAAAATATTCAGCAGCAATATTGTCAAAACCGACAGCCTTATCATTCTTCGTAGATTAAATCTATCTTTTTATCTCATCCATTCTAATTTCAGTAACATTTACTCCATCATCATTCATATCTGATTCGCCGCTGGAAACACTGTCACTCAGGTCACTTTCGAAGACTTCCTCGAAATACTTCATCCATCTCTCTTTTATTTTTTCCTCATTCGTCAACATTTTTCCATCTTTCTATTTTATCACTTTCATGCTTCCGTTTTTTGGGCCACTCCGGGACACTTTATAAAAATGTCACACTGTACGGTACTGACTATGTGTTGCCCCCCTAATAACATATATTTTTTAATTGAAGTTTCTTGTTATTATAAATAATAAATTTTATTATTTCTAAAAAATAACACAACACAAAAAATAAGTGAGTTGGCTCAGCAACTCGAGAAAAATTGTAATTTTCCTTTTTCAGAACAATCCAACTCCAGTGAAGAGAAGGTCAAATGGACTCTAGAACTGTGTGAAACATACATTAAAATACTACTGCGTTTGGTTAATGAGCAGCAAGATAGGCCGCCAGAGAGCCTGAACCTGGAAGTGTTGAAAGCCCCAATCAGTATAGAAATTTGGCGAAAACTTGGAAAAGAAATGAATTTGACATCTCTTCAAGTGAAAGTACAATGGCTTAGTAAACTATATGTACAAATTTTTGTCACTGAACCGATTTACTTGACTGCGCTGAGATTCAAGCTCTTGGAAGTGTAAGTTTGTGAAGTGAACCTACTTATTATAATACATACTTGCCTACTTAAAGTACAACTCAGATTTTTTATTACCCCATGCGAAATGTTATTGGTAACCAGTGGTCGTATTAAGGGTTGACACGGTCAAGTACTTCCCCACTTACCTGTTCCCCTCCCCTCTACCTTCAGCCTCACAACATACCCCGTTTGGGGATGCCATAGTCTTACTGGCTCCAGATGGTTGGGAGCAGTTGGGACTCGGTAAAAAAAGTATTAATGCTGATTTTTTGACGTGTCAACTGTTGATATGATCACGTTCAAAGGGTTAATTACCGTTTTCTAACAAAATATTTTTTTAAATGTACAAAAAATATGTAGCTAATTAAATTTAATTCTTTCCTTTCTTCTCATCAGACTGCCTAAATAACACAAATACTAATGAGTGCCAATTATTGTGCTTTAATGAATACAGAGTGAAGTATTGTGACTTATTTATCCCTTAAACGAAGGGTTCCCAACCAGTCAATCGCAAGCGGTTGACCGCTCACTCGTCGATCAAAATTTAGTCAATCTTCATACAATTACGATTGCGAATTTTGCAAATACATAATTATTGTTTCCATATTTTAAATTTACAACTATGTGTGAAAAATAATTATATCCTGGTTGTAGGACAGATTTATTTTACTAGATGCTTCGTGCTTACCAAATGAAGCGATTTAATGGTGAAAATTTTGAACTTAAAAAAAGCAACGTGAAAAATTCTTATTTCTTATTAATTTATGTAAAATACCAAATATGTAGATTAACCAGAATAGTTCTAAAAGTAACATAAATATCTAATAAAAGTAAATGGTTTAGTTTACAGGCAAAGAGTTATTCTTCCTGGGAAAAAGCAGACTGGAAAGAGGTGGCATCTCACTTCCCAAATTACACATCTTTGTTCCTGTGGAGGATATTTTACAGATTTGCAAAGCAGTATGGTAGAAGTGACTTATTTGGACGATTCAACGGTAAGTTAATATCGGCACCAACACCAATAATTAATTATTGTTCATTTGATAAAATTATGTTATGGTACATAAAGTTCTGTTGCTATATGCCTGGGGCTTTATTGGACAATGCACATGGATTATTTTTCCACCTCATTTTTGTTCAAAACCTTATGAAATTTATGTCCCAATGTCAATTTTTATTATCGTCGCCGTGGAATGAAAAGTCACTAACAAACAAATTGGAGGCATTATCTCAATGATGGGTATTTTGTGGTTGCAATTTTTTATGTCTATTTTAGGGTGACAATAAGTTTTTTTTTATAATTATGGTTTTATTCAATGGTTGTTAACCCTTCAAGCCTCTGACATATTGACTGTTATATTTCTTAAAGAAGCTATCGGAGTGTCGGAGAATTTGTGTGTATTTCTGTTTCTCAATAAAATCCAAATAAATGGGTATTTCTAAATGTCTCCGAAAATTAAAAACTGTTTTTGAAAGGTGATGAAATTCATTTTATTATTAAAAATAAACACATAATTTTTAAAATATTAAATCTGGAATGAAAACATAAGAAAAATTTTAAAAATGGCTCACCTCACTTTGTCATCTCTAAATAGTATAAAACAATGTCGCTTTCAATGTCTGTCTGTTGGTGCGCTTAGTTCTTCTAAACTACGCAATGGATTTTGACAGGGTTTTAACTATCATTTAGAGAATTTCTTCCGGAAGATTTGTATATATAATACATGCTTATTATATTTATAGAAGGTAGAGAAAAGTCGAGCAACACCTAGTTTCATATAAAAAAATTCTCAAAATTTTATAATTTTTTCTCAAATTGCAGCAGTCCGAATCTTTGGTTTGATAAAGGTGTATGTACATTTTTAATTATTCTGTGGTTAACTTCTATATTTGAATATAAAGCTAGGTGTTTTGTCTTTTTAACTTGTTGAAGGACAGAGCATAAATATTTTTTCAGCCTTCAGAGTGGCGCCATTCATAAAAATCAAAAGAGTACTATATTTGAATATAAAGCTAGGTGTTTTGTCTTTTTAACTTGTTGAAGGACAGAGCATAAATATTTTTTCAGCCTTCAGAGTGGCGCCATTCATAAAAATCAAAAGAGTACTATATTTGAATATAAAGCTAGGTGTTTTGTCTTTTTAACTTGTTGAAGGACAGAGCATAAATATTTTTTCAGCCTTCAGAGTGGCGCCATTCATAAAAATCAAAAGAGTACTATATTTGAATATAAAGCTAGGTGTTTTGTCTTTTTAACTTGTTGAAGGACAGAGCATAAATATTTTTTCAGCCTTCAGAGTGGCGCCATTCATAAAAATCAAAAGAGTACTATATTTGAATATAAAGCTAGGTGTTTTGTCTTTTTAACTTGTTGAAGGACAGAGCATAAATATTTTTTCAGCCTTCAGAGTGGCGCCATTCATAAAAATCAAAAGAGTAACTTAAAGTATTATTAGCCCAAATGCTACTGCATTTTTCGAAGCAATAAGGTAAAATCGCATAGCAAATTATTTTAACAAGGATAATATTAGATTGCTCGCATGTTCTCCGGAGACCCATTGACCGTCCACAGGTTAACACTGTTTAGTTCATATTCTAACTATGAAGATAAGGGAGACACAGACCATATGAGTTGTTAAACAAACGAACAAATTAGCCTGAAGAGTTGAGTCATAGAATATAATAATGGCACAATCAGATCTTTATATTGTCTTTATTCTTTGTCTTATTCTTTCACAGAATTTGATTTTCAAGTTCTGTGAAGGTTAAATTAATAATCTTTTATTATATCATTACTGGCCAGTCACTTCACAAAACTGAAATAAACACAGAACTTGAAAATCGACTTAGAAATTTGATGAATTGTTCAAATTCTGTGAAACAGCCTGTCCTTAGTATTTGAAAAAAATACATTCAGTGATTTTTGGCAATACCAGTTTCATTAGAGTTTAAAGTATTATTTGTTTTTATTTTAGTTGTTTTTTGTGTTTTCGGTTTTTTCGCATTTAAAGTAGACTGTTGACATTGAATGCGTAAAGTCACTAAATGAATTTAGTGTTATTGTTTTTAGGAAGGAGTGTTTTTTGTAAAATAAAAATAAGCGAGGGCGTACGATAACTAAATGTAATTAGTTACTTTATTTACTCGATATGTTAAAAAGTTGTTTGGTAATATAATGCGCGAATAACTGTTATTATATAATACGAGGGAATGTTTTTAAGTTCGCGGAATGTGGGGTAAGGAGCGGAAATAAAAATCCAAATATATTTTTCCTTTACAATATATTCACTAGCTACCCTAATACATTTTTCGGATCTTTCAATTAACTTATGTATGACTTCCTGCCTTGTTTAAAGAGGGTATGCCACTTGTAAACCATAGTTTTACTTGGACAAGAGTCCCCGTAAACGGATGACATCTCTTCCAGTATGATCTGAACTGATTTTCCTTGCTGGGTAAGGAATTTTATTACAGCGCGGAACTCGATTTTCTCCATATTTACAATTCTCCCCTTGACTTGTTTGGTCGACGATAGCTCAAAGACTAATGACCTAATTACGATAAAACCCGGTATTTATACTAATAATGAGTTGCTCAATTAGTACCTAATTCAGCGACACCCCCACTAATCACCTACCTTTCCCATTCTGCGAACTTTATTACGCCCCCTCGTATAAAGGTCAAATAATACATTTGAATGCAAAGTGGTTCGTATGCAATGAATATCTGAGAGATTTGATGACTTTTGGAAAATAAAAAATCTGATTCTGTGCTGTACCCATGAAATAAATAAATTTAGGTATTTTTCACAGCAGTTATCTATCAACATTTCGTACAGATGCGGGGTTCAAAATTAAGTACTTAAATTAAGGACAAATCGAAAATTTTTAATTAGTTTTTTGCTCCACGGTAACGATATGTTGTAAAAAGATAAAAAAGGAACAAATAATTAAATACATTTGCACAAATTTATTGAAAAAAATTTATCAGAGATTTGTCGCAGTTTAAAAAAAAATCTTTTTTCAATTCAATTAATCTTCTCAGCTTTTTAGTCACTATGGACTGCACACCACTTCCAAACACCAATGATAATGGTTTAACATTTTGATAAGATTTTATATAAACATGTGTGTATTTTATGTAAATGTGTAGCGTAGTTATTTGATACTAAAAGTATTCCTCTTTTCAGAACTCGTGAACCACCTACGTGAAAGTATTGTGCTTGCTAAAACGCCTTTAAGAAATCGGAGACTACGCTCACTGATGCTGGATAGCCAGGGGAATCTACAATTCAAGAGCTAACACATCTATGAAAAGTTATACATAAATACAAAAATAAGAATACACAATCATTGTTCTTTGTTATTGATCAGAAGAAATGTACACAATAATTTTTATAGAATAAAATTTTCACACTTCTTTTTTATAATGTTGATCTTGAATACTTTTTATTTGAATATAAAATATTAAAACCGTAAACAGACAAAAAAAGTTATGGCTTCCGTGGTGGCGGGGTAAGGCCCTCGACTAGTAATCCAGAGGTCGCAGGTTCAAATCTCAACGTGCACAACTAAATTTTATTTGATTAATTTGTGTTTTTTCACAACACCACCATTCAGAATTTAAATGGCTTTAACCTTGTTTGCTGACCAGATCTGAACAGCCAAGTACTTCCCTACCTTTCTCTTCCTCATCAACTTTCCCTTCCCACTAACTTCACAGATAATAAAATAATGCGTAACCCGCTTTTTCATCTCTTAAAACTTTATCTAGACATCTCATCATTATGGTACACCTGCCTGAAGAAAGTTTGAAAAAATAATTGTCATTGAGATAGTGACGTTTCTTTGGACAAATTATATAATTCCTTATTTGAAATTAAAAAAAAATATGTTACATAAAATGTACATGTGGTTTATAATTAAGAAGGTACATATTTTTAATACCTAACTGACAAGTGTTCATAGAGCTACAATTAGAGGCGCTACTTCGTACTAATATCTCATTGAAACTTGTTCCACAGGCAGACTGACAGGCACCAGGTAGTTGAAGCTTTTGCAAAGAACAGAAGGTAAAATAAATAAAAAAAAAACAAAAGTGGGGGATAAAAGTTTATTTGTAAGATTTTGCAATAAGAAATTGTTTATAGCACCAGTCGTGTTTTAAACAGCCCACCTCATGTAAACAGGTACCTATTCAAATACTCATGTTTTAAACAGCCCATCACATATAAACAAGTACCTATCCAAATAGTCGTGTTTTAAACAGCCCACCTCATTTACAAGTACAACCTATCCAAATACACAAAAATTAAACTGTGACAATTTCTCACTAAAATGTTACTTTAAATACTAATATTATGTACAAAAATCTTAATCTACCCACATATTTGTATTGGTTCCAAGATAACTCCTCAAAATGACAATTCAACACACCTATAAAAAGTGTTATAAAGTTATTAAAAGTGATGAAACAAAAACTAGGTTAAATAGTTACATATGTAACCCATCTAACCTAGTTTTTGTTTTATCACTTTTCATAACTTTATAACACTTTTTATAGGTGTGTGGAATTGTCGTTTTGATGAGTTATCCGGTCACCATTTGTATTATGTATTTAACTTTTTTTCTTTAATCCAATTCTTAAATAAACTTAACTGGAATATTTATTTACATATTAAAAACAGGTTAAAATAAACATAGAAGGTACAAAGGTATTATAATAACTTTTTTTTTGGCCGCCACTGCTTGAATTACAAAATAAGTGGAAAATTACTGTCTACACCTGATTCTTAAAAAGTAAAATGAAAAGTACAAGCAAATATTGATTAAAATGATTTAAAAACATTGCCAACTGTGTATGTAATACCCTCATAAAAGAGAGTGACTTAAGAACCATTTCTAAACAAATTGATTAAAAAACTTTCGTCATCCAAATGATAATAACATTAGGCAAGTTCATTTGGGGTTTAAAACTTTTAGTTTTTTTTTCTTAAAGGATTCAATAATTAAAACTATTCTGTATAGCATAGATAATAGAAACAAAGAAAGATATTGCATGAAAGCGTACGGACATGTTGTCGAGCTAAGACCAAACTGCGCAGAACTGCTCTCGGTGTTTAGCTAGAAACAAAGACAGGGTGTCACTGTGCTTAGATGCGATTTAAAGTAGTATGGGTGAACAATGTTGGCGACACTTTTGTGCGTGCGGTTTATTACTAAAAGCGGTTCATGGCACATTCCATTGTTTCTATTATTAATGCTGTAAACACTTATTAAAAATTAAATAACTCAATAATTTACATAATTTAACCTTTTAGGTTGGAATTCCACAGCATTAAAACAATTTCAAACAACGATAATAAAAACTTATTCACATAAATAATAATGGATATAATAATATTGCAATAACTAAAAATATATATATTTTGATTTATTATGAATGATTGGAGCGAATACATACACTAATAATGAATTGAGCAAATATACAAAACTACAATTATAACACCGTCCAAACCTAATTTCCATCAATAGTTATGTTGGCAATAGTAGAAAGGAATTGAAGGGAATTAGAAGTCGGGAGAAGAAGTTTTGTTTTTTTGGTCTCTTAAGGGCTAAAATTTACTGAAACAAGGGCCTTCAGCCCACATAATATAAGAGAGTTACACTGTATATTGCTTATAGCCCACCTTGTAAATTGATTATGGATGCAAATTATTTGGAGATATCTTATAACACTTTACTTACCTAATTCTTTTCACCAATTGTAATGAACACATCTTAATGGTTCAAAACCCAGCAAGGATAAATACAAATGTATTATAGTTATGGCTTTACATATTCTCAAAATATAAATAAATTAAAATATATTTAAAATATTGTGTTTGCACCTCGTGCGAGCGAACGAGAGAGGAAGATATTCATAATATCACAACAACAATCAAAGCGTTGTTTGAAATGGCTTGCTAGGTTTACTGACCAGATTTGAGTAGCCAGGTACTTCTTGATTTCTTCTTCCCCTCCCCCACCTCATTCGGTCCCACAATCACAGATAATAGAAACAAAGGATTCATTTTACGACATGGATACGAGACTATCGCTGAGCTATGACCAAATAACAAGTTATGCATTTAGTGTGTTGGTAGAATACGCCGCTGTGTGCGAATGTGATTTGTAGTAATATGAGTGAATGCTGATGGTAATACTTTTTGCGCACGGTTTCATAATAATAATAATGATTCATGGCCCATCTCCCCCTTGTTTCTATTATCCATGCTCACAACATTCTCCAAACTGGAAATGCCACAGTTCCACCGGCTGTTGTGTGCGGTAACGCATTGTAATAAATTATTGCTTTAAATGGTGCTTGTACGAATCATTTCTTCCCTTCAACAAACATTAAGTTATCTATACATAGGTAAAAAAAATACAGACTTATTTTCTCTGGTCCAGTTTGAAAGTAACTTTAATTTGGAAAGGATAATCGAGAGACGAAGTGGATTGTCGGAAGATCTGCGTGTGTTGCCATGCGCAATTGCCGTTCCCGCCTGTTAGTGTTGCCGATATGGTGAATTCAGACACATTGTTCAAGCCGCTCACTGTGAAATTGGTTGCTGAAATAATATAAATACTTATTATTACAGGTAACTACATATAGTCCATTTGTTTTGTACCTAGTTTTTTGATATAATGCAGTATAGAAAATGTAATTGTAACATCCGTTTATAGTGTTCCCCTATCCCGTGCATACACTAATCAGGGTACAAATGATAGATATGAGGAAAAATGGGGAATAAACAACAATGTGCGTCATCTTTTGACATCCCAGAGTAATTTTTTTAGAATTATAGCTCCCATTTTCACACAAAAACACATAGGATAAAAAAAATATAGGATAATAAGGATAATATAAAAACATATTTATCTCTTGTAAAAATAGAATTTAGTGTAATTGTGTACATTACACTTGCCAAGGACTAACTTTGTTTTGCACATTAACAGGCTATTTATTATACACTATAAAGTTCCCACATACAAAGTTTTCTTGCTTAACAACACCATTTCAACGGGACACCATGGTGGCAGGACCAGTAAGGACACCAAACCAAATGTATAGCAATATATATATACATATCTCACATACATATAAGGTTTTAGTGTGCATTTTTTAGTTTTATTATTTTATTTTTTAGGTTTTAGTGTGCATTTTAGCATTTAGTGTGTTGGTAGAATACGCCGCTGTGTGCGAATGTGATTTGTAGTAATATGAGTGAATGCTGATGGTAATACTTTTTGCGCACGGTTTCATAATAATAATAATGATTCATGGCCCATCTCCCCCTTGTTTCTATTATCCATGCTCACAACATTCTCCAAACTGGAAATGCCACAGTTCCACCGGCTGTTGTGTGCGGTAACGCATTGTAATAAATTATTGCTTTAAATGGTGCTTGTACGAATCATTTCTTCCCTTCAACAAACATTAAGTTATCTATACATAGGTAAAAAAAATACAGACTTATTTTCTCTGGTCCAGTTTGAAAGTAACTTTAATTTGGAAAGGATAATCGAGAGACGAAGTGGATTGTCGGAAGATCTGCGTGTGTTGCCATGCGCAATTGCCGTTCCCGCCTGTTAGTGTTGCCGATATGGTGAATTCAGACACATTGTTCAAGCCGCTCACTGTGAAATTGGTTGCTGAAATAATATAAATACTTATTATTACAGGTAACTACATATAGTCCATTTGTTTTGTACCTAGTTTTTTGATATAATGCAGTATAGAAAATGTAATTGTAACATCCGTTTATAGTGTTCCCCTATCCCGTGCATACACTAATCAGGGTACAAATGATAGATATGAGGAAAAATGGGGAATAAACAACAATGTGCGTCATCTTTTGACATCCCAGAGTAATTTTTTTAGAATTATAGCTCCCATTTTCACACAAAAACACATAGGATAAAAAAAATATAGGATAATAAGGATAATATAAAAACATATTTATCTCTTGTAAAAATAGAATTTAGTGTAATTGTGTACATTACACTTGCCAAGGACTAACTTTGTTTTGCACATTAACAGGCTATTTATTATACACTATAAAGTTCCCACATACAAAGTTTTCTTGCTTAACAACACCATTTCAACGGGACACCATGGTGGCAGGACCAGTAAGGACACCAAACCAAATGTATAGCAATATATATATACATATCTCACATACATATAAGGTTTTTCCAAGTAAGAAGTTCTTTTCCCTTTCCCTAGGAAAACCTTATAAGAGAGTTTTAATTGTAGAAAGTAATAACATCAATGCAAACAATGCAAACAAGGTCTAACATAAACCACCAGGTCCAAAAATCTCTGAAGGCGGCGCGGCTAAAATGGCCGGTGAACCCCAACACTGTGGTCGCCGTTACAGCTGACGATGTAGATATCGCCCTCACTTCAACAAAAGCTGGGAAAGCAGCTGGATGTGATGGAGTTCTCCCAGACTTTCTGAAACATGCTGGACCACGGACAAAAATATGGATCGCAAAACTATTTACTGAAATTTTCAAAACTGGAGAAATACCAAATACCTGGAGAAAGTCTAAAGTTATTGCGATCCTCAAACCCAACAAGCCAGCAGAGGATCCGAACAGCTACCGGCCAATTTCACTTTTAAGTACCATGTACAAACTTCTTGAGCGAGTTGTGCTCCGCAGACTTACTCCAATTTTGGAGAAAGTGGTCCCACAAGAGCAAGCTGGCTTCAGACCAGGCCGTAACTGCTGCGATCAGGTGTTAGCACTGACAACACACATTGAATCTGGTTTCCAGAAACGGCTGAAGACTGCGGCAGCGTTCATTGATCTCTCTGCGGCCTACGACACGGTGTGGCACAAAGGCCTCCTTGTTAAACTGTACGACACCATAGAGGATGGCAACACAGTACGACTCATTGAGCAACTGCTAACTGGCCGTACCTTCAGGGTTTTTCTAGGAGGGCGAAAAAGCAAAAAAATACCCCTCAATAATGGCCTTGCCCAGGGCTCAGTGCTGGCCCCATCGCTATTTAACATCTACACTCGAGACCTCCCTCACACTGAAGGCAGAAAATTTGCTTACGCAGATGACATCGCCGTCACAGCTCAAGCCAAAACCCTTAAAGCAGCAGAAGATATCCTCAATTCTGACCTAAAGGCTTTGGAAGAATATTTCCTCAATTGGCGACTAAAGCCAAATGGGTCGAAAACAGTTGCGACAGCTTTTCATCTTAGCAATTCACAAGCGGATGCCAAACTCTGTGTTCAGTTTGATGGAAAAAATATTTACCATGACCCCCACCCCCGCTATCTCGGAGTTACTTTGGACAGGAGCTTGAACTACCGGCAACACATGGTAACAGTGGGTAAAAAAACCAGGACAAGGCTTAACTTAGTTAATAAGCTAGCTGGAACTAGCTGGGGATGCGACGCCAACACGCTCAGAACAGCATCCATTGCCCTGGTTTTCTCAACGGCTGAATACTGTGCTCCAGTATGGGCTAGAAGCGCCCACACTTCCATGGTAGACGTTCAGCTTAATGCCACAATGCGAACCATCAGCGGGACTTTAAAATCTACTCCTCTCCCTTGGCTCCCCGTACTTGCAAACATAACCCCGCCAAACATCAGGCGAGAAATTGCAACACTGAGGGAATACAAGAAGGCGCTGCAAAAAAGCGCAATACCTCTACACGAAGATGTCGTCTCCCACCCGGCATGCCGCTTGAAGTCCCGAAAGCCCTTCTGGGCGGAAGGAGTGAGGCTCCTCCGACTACCTCTCACCCCAGAAGATAGGTGGAAACTTGAGTGGCAAACGGCCAACGTGGGAAATGCCCATCTCATACAGGACCCCACCGAGAGACAGCCTGGGTTCTCACTGCCTCGCAAAACCTGGTCCGCCATCAATAGGATAAGGTGCTCCCATAGCCGCTGTGCCCACATGATGCACAGATGGGGCCTTAAAGAGTCGGCGATGTGTGAATGTGGTGCGGTGCAGACTACCGAACATGTGGTCAACGAATGCCCGCTCCATTCATTCCCCGGCGGGATTGATGAGGTCCACATGGCGACGCCTGAGGCCCTAAAATGGCTCGCAGATCTAGATGTCCCCCTCTGACCCCCCACCATACGAAAGAAGAAGAAGAAGAAGAATAACATCAATCATTGAAAAACACACAGACATAGGAATTAATAGACGAGAAGATAATGGCGAGGGGTAAAATCAACTGTTGAAGAACGAAGGGGGTGAAGCTGACTGTGATTCGTCAATAAATCAATCTGACAGTAAATAGGCATCTCGCATTATAATATCACCATTTACTTCTTAAAAGTAAAATCTGCTTTTGAATGAATAGACATTTTTACATGGGAGCGCAAATTACTCGCCACGTTATGAACAAATTTGCGAAGTCCAAATTCGGCAAAAAAATTCGGTTCTATTTTCAGAGTCGAATATTTCGTTTAAGTATTTAGTTAAGACACTTTTATAAATGTTCATAATTTACTTCCCAGCAACCAACCAGCTTTGTGTTTCGCGTCCAGACGTTTCTCGATGTGATAGTATATTATGTTTCTACAACTGATCTATATTATACGATGTGAATATGCTTAAAATAAAGTAAAATAATGCTTATATATGGAATGTAATACGACAATTGGGTTTATTCTCTTTTTCACATCTATTTTTACAAGTTTTCATAGCACAAGTCAACATTTTGTCGTGTTATTACGTAAAATGAACCGATGATGCCTCGACCATAGTTCGCACAAGAATGATGACGTCACGTTTTCAAATTTCACTTGAGGCCATACGCGAGCACAGCCGGCTCCAATGGAACCGGTATGGGGAGTGGGGATAATACGCTTTTAATCACTTAGGGCAGGTCTACTAATATTCATATGTCTATGGAAAAACAACAGATTGTCTCAAATTTAGTATAGGTACTAATAAAAAAATTATATGTATTTGGTTAACTTGTGTAGCACCCTTTAAAAAATAAATTATTTGAGTAGAGTTGTGTGAACCAGTCCTGTCCCAGTGAACACTTTAAAAACAATATTTCAAACAGGTCTTACTTTCGGATGTGGGGACTTTGATGCAATTATCGGCATAACACAATATCCAGTCTATTTTTCCAGATTCAAAGGTCTTAGAGGAGGCTTTTATGTTAATGGAATCAATAACCATACTCTTGATGCTGATTATTTTCCAAGTGATTGCAGCTTTTTCGGTATTCTCTGTAAACATAAAACGTTTGCAGTCAATATGTAAAAATTCGGCATGCTGAAGATTTGCTACTTCTTGCTTTGCAGATCTATGTTTGCACATTACGGTTGATAGTGATAGTTCTCCCCGGAAACCCGTCATGTCAAAATATAAATTGGCCCCACATATTGTTAAAAAAATGATTTTGGCATCTGCCTGAGGGTCCAAGATGACCAGATTTGAATTGAACACTATTTTGCTATATGGGTGTCATAATATTCATAATTAACATTATTTAATTGCTTTGCTTACCTTCGCGGCTTAAATAAACCACCTTCCAATCGTTTTCCTCCTTCCTGTACATATTCTCGAGGGCAAATGCTCCGTTCATCCACTGCTCTTTGTAATCCAGGACCTTCCCGTTGCTTAGCACCACCTCGTACAGGTCCTTGCAGGTGGAGTATCTGATGAGGATCTCCCTGTGTTCCCCGAGCTCCCACAGGTGGGGGGCCCAGGGGCGCAGTTCCTGCCTTTGGAGCCTCCAATTTTGAGACCCCGATGATCTACCCACCTTTTCGTAACTGCTAGCCGTCCTAGAACAAAATAAATAATCATCAATAATAATATAACAGTTGGTTGGTAGAAAATGCTGCCAAGCAATAAGCCCGCCCATAATATATGAGGTGTATATTATAAATGTCCAGACGGCAGTGTCCATCAAAATACGACAATGAGTTAAATATTAAAATTCTAGCTGCATTCGATGTTATAATTCAAAAGTTAATTATTATGTTTTTTTTATTTACGTACTGTTATATCTGCGTTACTATGCAGATTTTGGTGTTGGAACTCTTTGTAAAAAGTAAAAGGTTCTTTATTATAATTGTGTTTATTTACGTTACAATTAATAGGACTGAATTTAGCTACACTGTTCATTACCCGAGGGTTGGTAATTCTCTGGTTCGGGACGCTTGTTCCCTGTCAATATCATCTCACAAGTACCTGTTACACTCTAGTGACATCTGACGGACTCTGGAGTAAGCTTTATGACTAGCGCCATCTATCGCTTAAATACTCAACCTTATTACCACATATCACACACACAAAAGTCCCATCTGCTCCCAACCGCCCGGAGCTAGTGAGACTATGGTATCCCCAATTGGGGTATGTTGTGAGGCTGAAGGTAGTGGGGAGGGGGACGAGGAAGGTGGGGGAGTATTATTATTGCTATTCACCAACATTTTAATGACTTGGACACTGCCGTTTGTCTTAACCCTTCAGATTAATTTGTTTGCCTTAACAATTCATCTTAGTTCGTTTTAGAAATCATTGTGTCTTCCTTACTGTTTTGGTGAGAAATATGATCTAAGCGGTGTTAGAAAAAGAAAGTACCACACTTTATATTTAAATCTAGAAGTTAACCACAGAAGAATTAAAATGTACACTTTTATGAAACCAAAGCTACCGACCGCAATTTGAAAAAACTTATGAGACTTTTTTATTGAATATTTTATAAGAAACGACAAAAAAGTGAGGTGTCGATAATGTTTGAAATACTTTGTCTAATAAAATAAGTGTGTTTTTATTTTTTTTTTCGTTATCAGTAATTTTGGTTACAAAAAAACGTATTGTGAACAATTTTTTTTTTTTTCATTTCTTTAAAATAGTTGTTATACATATAAATATTGATCCATCAGCATTTGTGAAGTCTCCACGATTGTAAATAAATTGTCAACAGTTCATCCTTAATTTAAAATTTATGTATTTATAGTGGCACGAAAACCGAATTCAGGAAAATTTGTTCTATATTTAGGAAACTTATCACAATACAGTAACTTAGCTGCTGATAGGTGATCTGTGAACTGAAATCTTGATTGTACTTGATATAAAATGATATCACACATTTCTTTACAAATCACTGATTATGTGGTCTTAATTCTTTTAGTGGGTGGCTCGGAAGCACTGTCAGTAGAATTTCAAACCATTTGAATCTGATTTTCAAAAGCGCGCACATTGTTGTTCGTTATAACAGGGTCAATAAATCGCTTTTGCAATCGATGGAATAAAATGTCACAGTAGTATTTTATTGAAGAATTCCAACCAGTAAATGAAAGTGATCCTTGAGGTAATTTAGAATCATACCGGCTTGATTTATAGTATTTGGTTCATTTTCAATTTCCAATATCTCTTCCATGCTATCAATTAGAGAAGCGGAATATGCATGCAAGGTTTGAACTGTTTTAATATTAAAATTCCACATTGTTGGTGGAGCGACGGGGATTTTCCTTTTAACAATATCATTTAATATGTCTGTATGCTTGGCATATTGGGAAAATTTTTTGGGAATGATTGTAAATTACCGAAAAACCTTTGAACTTATTTATTTCCCGTTACACTTCTCTGCACGATTAGATTAAGCTGATGAGTATAAAAATGTACAAAATATGAATGTAGGTACAAGGTTTGGATTTTGGCCCGAACCCCTCTGATTTTTCCACTCATTACACTGGCTCCATCATAGCACTACGCGATAAACTTAGATTTAGGAATCTGAAGTAACTCTAGTTCATGCAAAATTGTGTCAGAGATTTCAACAGCATTGTGACTTTGACTTTAGATAATTCCAGAACCTTCCAAAAAGTTCGTCATTCCGTTCGTAGCAAATAATAAGGACCATTTGCATCATTGTGGAAACATCTGTCGTTTCATCGACCTGTATAGCAAAAGTCACATTCAGAAACTTGCTTCTTAACTTCAGCATAATAGACGGTCAACATAGCATCCAAGATATCGTTTTGAATCAATTTTGAGGTACCTTTGAAAACAGTAGCAGATTCAAGGTGCTGTTTCATAGCCATGTCCAGTTCCACAATGAAATTAATCAATCCACGAAAGATTCCAGGGTTTGCAGCTTCCTTTGACTCACCGTGCCCACGCAAGGCCAATTCAAATGCTCCACAGAATTTAATGCAGTCGATTAATTTAGATAATATATTTTTTTCCACAAGTTCACTGTGTTGTTTTATATGACTTCTATAGCCAGAATCTAACTGATTTCTAATAGCAACTGTTCCTAAGACCGCTAAGCTTATAACATTTCTTAGGTGAATTTGGGAAATACTGCGTTTTTTTACCTTTTCCGACAAGTGTGTCAAATCGATGACTCCTTGCTCAATCCAAACTGAATCACCACCAAACACTAAGCACGGAAAACAGAAAACAGAAAAAAAAACTGTTTCGTTTATCACACCCGCACAACCAATATGCTTTATTATAAAACTATGGTTATAAGTTTTTGTTTTTGACTTGCGCTCCTGTTTGATATATAAAATGGGCCTAGGTGGTCCACTATTTTTAATTTCTAACCGTTTTTTCAAAGTTAAGCACATTGTTTTTTATAAAATTAACATTAATAATAGAAATCATTTTTAACTCTTTCTCTCGCATCGCAAAAACGAATCACAATGACATATTGACCTGTCACGACATGTCGGGATTGTTTATGTTGCTAATGCTGAGCGGAACATTGAATGAAAAAGAGTAGAAGTTAAATTAAAGACTAAATATGATACATAATGTGTCCCCGTTTGACATGCCACCGAAGAAACCGTTCCTTTTGATGTGGAGGAGAAATTTGGAACACCGTATGGCAATATTGGCGGTAATATTAGCAAAGCATTATATCTACCCACGGTTTCGACTCATTGGAGAATTATGAAATAGTCTTTTAAAATCCTGGAGCGAAATACGAAACGAACTGCCGCTCTGAATATTGGTACAAACCACTCTGCTTTCGTTGCGCACGCATAAAAACATCTATATAATGTGTATGCGTTATAACCAAATTGAGTTGGTGTTATTATTTGTGATGAGGCGTATTGAAAATGTTCTAAGGCACTCGAGGATTTTTAGATTGGCAGAAATTTAGGCAGTGCATAGCTCCTTCGCTCCTTAGAGCTAGCCGCCACTGGTGGTGGCAGATGGTAAAAATACGGTTCCATTTTTTCTCAATCAAAGTTAAGTTTGAAGGGTAGGAAATATGCATAAATTATTAAA
This sequence comes from Hesperophylax consimilis, assembly GCF_061612785.1. Taxonomy (NCBI): domain Eukaryota; kingdom Metazoa; phylum Arthropoda; class Insecta; order Trichoptera; family Limnephilidae; genus Hesperophylax; species Hesperophylax consimilis. Next base: position 21,772,327 of record NC_142848.1, on the reverse strand, counting down.
ATGTTGTCATATTTAACAGACTAACTTAGAATAGCTTTATCAATGGTGTGAACTAAATGCTTTATTTTTGAACAATTAGAAATGTCAAGTAATACGATTTTCCAAAACTCATTATAATATCTTAAATGAATATACATTAAATAATATTAAATTAATACCAGTATCACAAATTCGTGACTTGGGTGTAATATTCGATGAAAACTTGTCATTCATTTCACACATCAACTATATAACTAATAAGGCTTTAAAGATACTTGGCTTCCTTTTCAGAACTTTAACTGATTTTAAGTCTATAGATTGTATGAGAACCCTTTATATTTCATTAGTCAGAAGTCAATTGGAGTATAATTCACCTATTTGGTCCCCTTTATATAAAGTTCACTCCAATAATATAGAAAGAGTTCAGCACAAATTTCTTAAGTATGTAAATTTTAAGCTCAGAATTCCTATTGATTACATTAATTATGTCAGTTTGATGAATCAATTGCATCTAATAACACTGTCTGACAGGAGAATTATTTCAGACCTGGTTGTGTTACACAGAGTCATTAACAACTTAATTGATAGTTCTGCCATCCTTGCCACGATTAAACTCCATATACCGACTAGGAATACAAGACAAAATATAACATTCTTCTGCAATACATACACAACCAACTATCAGACACACTCACTGACCAATAGGATGCATGATCTGGGCAACTAGTATGGGGGTGCTATTGATTTATTTATTGACTCCATTTATAGAACTAAGCATAATCTATATATCCATATAATCATAATCCAGAGGTTCCCAAACTTTTTTGCCCCGTAGATCACTTGCCAAATATTTTTTTTCCGTAGCCCCCCTGCCTGCCGAACATTGAATTTTCCTAAAACTATTAACGTGATAATCATTTATTTTTTTGGTAAAAAGATTCCTTGCCTGCCCAACAACCGGGTGGCGATATAGTTCCTCTGTTTTTGCATTGTGCAGACAGGGGCGCCCTTGTGAGGTATTACACCAAATGAAAATGGAGCAGGATAAGCAACGGGAATTTTTTTCTGTAGCTGGCCCTTCAGAACTGCCCCTTAAGTTCTTTGTTAGCGCTTATTCCGATCAGTTCTTCTTTTCTCGTGGACCCCCAAATTTTTTTCTCGCTGACATAGACCCCCAGCAAGCCGATATCGACCCCTGGGGGTCCATATAGACCACTTTGGGGACCTCTGATCTATACCAACACTTTGTTGAATCCTACAAATTAGAGTAGCGTTGGTAAATTAGTTTTAATTATTTGTCTTATATGTAGTGTTGTTGTAATTTCTTTTTTACTTTATGTTACTTTTACGTTTTACTAATATTGCTTCATATTTAGTTTTTTTTTTAAATTATTTCTTAATATTTTCTCATTATACTTGTAATCACAATTTTACAACTGTGTATTTTGTACCTTCTTTACAATGGATTACATACATCTATTTACTGTCAGTATCTCCTGTATAATACAGATATTCTACTATGTACACTGCATCATGTATCACTTCTATTTAAAAGCCTTTTTAGGCATATATATGTAAAGAAAACCACTTAGGAGTGCTTTCCTTCAGTTTGAATTTGCCGCGTTACCGACAAGTTAGTTGGTGGCCACTAGATGTCACTGCTAACAGCTTTGACATTAGCGAATTAAGCGAGATATGAAGAGTAAAAGGGTCATCATTATTTTATTAAATACACCGAATACACCTGAATATAATATCTCACATTATTAAGAAACCTGAAATAAGGGCTTTAAATGTTGTTTCTTTTGTTTTTACAGGTGAGTGAATCTTTTGTTAACAGATAATGTGATGGTTAAGAGTTGTAAATACGTATTGTTAATAAATCTTTTGTTTTTACAGAGAAACGCAATTACGCCTTTGATTTAAAATTATAGTTTTTAGATTATAAAAAAACTATTATATATATAAATAAATAAATAAAATAATCCAAACTAAACCCTAAAAACCTAGTTTGTGTAAAACTCTGACTCGAATAGTTGTCTCCATTAGATATTTAAGTTGAAATCAAGAGTTGTTCTTTTAAAGAACATTTGCATGCAGCGGAATTGGACAAGTTTATCCTAAATTGTTAGAGCCTTAACTTAACTGGACCGTAGAATTGAATCTATTTTTCTTTTTTAGACCGTGCCAGGATTGTGCGTATTATCTCATGCAAGGTAAATTCCATCGTTCTACCTTATTCATTAATGATTTAACCTGTAATCAACAATTTATTGTTGTGCTGAAATAAAAATACTTAAGACGTAACTGAGTTTTTCATTTTTCTGTTATAAATGGAGAAATGTTAAAATTCGATACTGTTGTAGAAAAGAACAATCATATTTGAAAATGGTGATTCAAATTTCTAGTAATTTGCATGACACCTCGATTGTTTTTCAACAAGATAACATATTTACATCTAATAAAGCGCTGTCCTAAGTAAATGAGTTGTAAAGAAAGATACTCTAAGCTCTTTTTCACAGAACAGTATTTTGCCAGATAGAACCTTGTTATCGTGAGGGAATATTTTTTATTTAAAATAATATTTAAGGTTAGTGAATGGGGTAGGCTCCGAATGAGAATTAAATTGTCTATGGTTGCGCTTTTTTTTGAGTTTCTTCTATCCTCGTTAATATATAGGCATATCTATCATTAAATAAAGGACCAATTTGTTTCATACAAAAAGCACGGAGTTGTTAATCTAGTCAGTTTTATAGTGATTTGTTTTTGGGGTATTATGCTGTGTTATGCTATCTCCTCCTTTAGCTAACATTTCGGACAGCATTGTAGTGTCCATCATCAGGGCAGATGTGTTGGCTAAAGAAGGAGGTAGCGCAACATGGCATAATACCCCCAAAACAAATCACTATAATACTTTTGGCCGTGAAAATCTCAAATCATACCCAATCTAGTGAGTTGTTTATTAATGCACGCACCTTTCCACCATCAATTCCACAATCTCCGCGCACAGCCTCTTGATGATAAAGTTCCTCCTGATCTCGGAGACCAGCTGCATCCTTTGCTCCCTCAGGCTCATAATGAGCTTCACTAGCTCCCACTCCCGGCACTTGGTCCTCCGGCGCAACACGGCCTTGTGGTCTGAGCTGTACCTCCAGGTCACGTCCTGGATGTCGTCCCGCGAATAGGCCATCACATACTCCAGCTGCTTGCTCCAGCCAGCCTCATACAGCAGCGGAGAGTCCAGCACATTCTCGCACGGGTCACAGTGCAGCCACCTCTTCTTGGTGTGAGAATAGATCTGAAATACGTACATAATAAATGTTGTGTTTTTTGACTGAGCGTAGCAAAGTCCTTTTTTAACTCTACTGTTTTGCATTTTGTCTGTCTGTAAATTTATTTGTATGTTTCTTTTCCGTTTCAAGATGGTGGCCATTAATGATACAGTAAAGAATATTTTTTTCAAATATGAAATCTTCTTGTTAATATTGAAGGAATTAAATACATATATGATCAAGGCAATCTTTTCCCAACAAACAGGCTGCAGCCAAGGACAAGTGCGGTGTCTTCCTCTGGACTATCAATTGTTAGTAAAATATACCAATTTTTGGGTTGCGACAAAGAACTTCTGAATAGGTTGTCCTTTTTTTAATTTTTGTAATTTAGTTCAGTATTATAGTAACATTTAAAATCATTGGTAAGTAAAATTTGAGATATTTACCTCGATCCAGACGTGGTCAGTGGTGTCAACGACGAATCTGGTATCATAGTCCAGGGCACGGCACATCAGGGCGAAGCAGTTGGCCCACTCTCCGCAGCGCCCCTTCTTCGTCACCAGCAGGATCCCAGGATCGTTGTAGCGTGGAAATTCCGTATCACCCTGGCACTTCAGGCATTTGAAGATCTAAAGAGATAAGAATTATTTTGATACGTAGTTATATGACACAAAGACTAGGTCCACAGTCCACAGTCATAGTGTTCGTTATCTGATTATGAATTCAGCCACAGATTCGAGCTTAAGATCTCGGTATGAAACCTTAAAAATACTGTAAATAATATTATGTAAAATGGCAGTTTCAAACCACAAAATGTAATTGACAGTCTGTCTGTAAATTTGTTTGAACATTTTCAAGTTTACATTTCAAGATGGTGGCCGTTTGAATGGTTCAGAAAAGTTTCTTTTTTTAAATGTGAAATCATTGTGTTTATTTGGACCTTCAAGAATTGTCATATTGAGATAATGACATTTCTTAGGACAAATTGTATAATTCCTTATTTGAATTTAAAAAATGTTACATAAAATATTTATGGTTTATAATTAAGTAGGTAGGTATTTAAGTGCCTACTTATGTTTTTTTATCATTTCATAGAAAATTTTGGTTTTGATTTATTAAAAAGGGAGAAAATTGAAACATACGTTTTTGATTGCGAGGTCAACAGTTCACAGAACTACTAGTAAAAAATATGCATAAATGCTACGCAAATCTCTAAATAGTATAAAATAAAGTCGCTATCCGCGTATGTAATACACACTCCCGACTCATGATTCGTGATGACATGCCCCGTTTGTCCATTATTGAACTGAAGCAAGCAATTGCCACGCACTTAGATGAGCTTGCAAAGTCTCTCGACGGATACTTCCCTACAAGAGAGTCATATCCAGCATGGGTGAGACAACCATTCACGTTTAGTATTGAGACAACAGATGTCAATCATGAATACCTCGATGAAATCATTAAAATTCAGCAGAGCCAGGTTCAACATCAACTCTTCAGAACAACAACGCTCTCAACGTTTTGGTGTCAACAAATGGTAACGTACCCTGTTATTGCTAAGAAAGCTCTGGAGATTTTCGTACCGTTTGTTACAACATATCTTTGCGAGCGATCCTTTTCGAGGATGCTGGACATAAAAACGAAGAAAAGAAACAGACTTTGTCGCGAAAATGACATGCGAGTGACACTTGCCAAGGTAAATCCGCATATTTCTGAACTGGTCTCTGAAAGGCACCAGCAGAAATCACACTGATTTGCAGTAAATATTCATTATTATTTTTTTGTGTGAAAATCATGTTTTAATGGTTTTGTTCATTTTGTGCACCTATGTATAAATATATAGGTACCTACATTTTGAATTTAAAAAAATCATATTTTATTTTTCCAATTAAGAAGGGTTCGGTGAATTCGCATATGAAACTGGTGGGGGTCAGTACCTCCAACAAGGTTAAGAACCACTGTTCTAAACTATGCAACGGATTTCGATAGGGTTTTCACTTTCATTTAGAGAATTTCTTCCGGAAGGTTTATGTATATAATACATTCACATTATATTTATAGAAAGTAGAGAAAAGTCAATCTTTTTTAATCAAGTCGTATAAAATATTTTCAGGCGCTTAGATTGCTAACACAGGCTTAACCTTATGAGATACATCAAAATAATGTACTACAGAATTGTATATCTTAAAAAGACCTACAAAAACGTCCGCGATGTTTTATGTCTATCTCCTTAGAACCCCCAGCAACACCTGGTACACGTCAGCTAGCAGGTGATAATTCACAAAGGAAGATGCTTTAGATAAACAGTCAGTCTAGGGCGCCAGGTAATCTGAAGTTACAAATTTCGATAGAGATATTAAACACCCTGAGTTGGTGTATACAACAATAAGGCGGATGAACTGGGAATGATTACAAATGAAATGCGGCAGTATTAAAATGTTTAGAGCAACGTACCATACATAAGTATAACAATAAAGACAATTAAATGAAGCCTGATGTTACCTCCACCCGTATTGTCTCAAAGGAACTTAGTGTGGTTGTGACGTCCTGGTATTTGGTGGTGCCAGAGCACACCTTGCAAGGTGGGGTGTCCACCCAGTGGAAGAAACTTTTGTGGAACCAATTCATCAGCTCTAAAAGCAAGCCTTCTTCCAGGGTCATCTCGGGTCCATCTGATATACCTGATAATAGAATAGGAGGGTTCACATTTAGTTACTATGTAGTCGGCACCCCCTTAACATTTAGTTAATATGTAGTCGGCACCCCCTTAGTATTTAGTTACTATGTAGTCGGCACCTCCTTAGCATTTAGTTACTATGTAGTTGGTACCCCCTTAGCATTTAGTTACTATGTAGTTGGTACCTCCTAAGCATTAGTAGTGCTATTCATGGCTTCGCTACAAGAAGTTGCAACGATTTTAAGATTCCGAAAACAATTTTATCAGGAATGCAAAATAATTAAATGTAAAGGAAGCTCAGAGCCCTGCAATTTTTCGAGGGTTATGTCTCAACATTGTGAAATACAAATTTTAGTGCATAGGTAATATATTTAATATATGATATTTCAATAGCAGGTTTAAAAAAAGGAAAACTTTTTAACTAAAAAATATACAAAATTTTGACAGTAAGCTAATGTCAGAAAGCGAAGCAGTTTAAACCCTGGAATGTGAAAGACTAGTGTTATGTCAGAAAGCGAAGCAGTTTAAACCCTGGAATGTAAAAGACTAGTGTAAATATCAGAAAGCGAAGCAGTTTAAACCCTGGAATGTGAAAGACTAGTGTCTATGTCAGAAAGCGAAGCAGTTTAAACCCTGGAATGTAAAAGACTAGTGTAAATATCAGAAAGCGAAGCAGTTTAAACTCTGGAATGTGAAAGACTAGTGTTTATGTCAGAAAGCAAAGCAGTAAGCCCTGGCATGTAAAAGACTAGTGTAAGTATCAGAAAGCGAAGCAGTTTAAACCCTGGAAGGTGAAAGATTAGTGTGATGGAATTTTCGAAACCTATTTGTAAAACATAACAAATTAAAAGATTTAATAAAAGTGTGCAACAATGTACCTTTCTTAATATCTGCTTGTATTCTTCTCATCCTGTTGATAGACCTGGTCTTCAGGGTCTCTATTGGAATTAGTGCTCTGGCCTGGTTCATCAAGTCAGGATTTTCATACTTCAAGACTCGCTGGAAATGAGTCTCCACACTATTGAGGAATGCATTGGGTGATGGACCCTGAAAATACAGCCAAACTTATATCAAACTCTTAGTTATCTAAACTAGGAGTTATCAACAATGTCTCAGCTTAACAATGCTTGAAATAAAGTAGTCTATCGCATCGACCAAGTATACATATACTAGACACAGCTTGTGGATTTTAAAATTGACACTGGAACCAAAATTATAGCAAATTCGTGGAGTTTTCAAAAATCTACCAAAAAGTCTCAGCTTGGCACTGTTTTAAATTTCTTGAGCAATCTCTATTGTTATAGTTCTATTTTTGTTTTCACAAATTCTAATATCGAATGGGCAATATTATGCCACCAATAATATTGCCCATTTATCCTGACTAATAAATATGTTTTAAATTTTACACAACTGATAAACAACCATTAACCATTGTCTATCAGTTGTGTAAAATTTAAAACATGTTTACTAGTAAGGTCGTAAATGTCCAATCTGCATAGGTTAGATTAGAATTGATGCAGATGGTTAACTTTTGGAACGCCGAGCTTCTGTGACCGAGTTCTTTGTTGTAAGCCAGAGGTATATTTTGCGCACTGTAATTATCGACCTGTTTCAAACTTACATTTCATTTCAAAAATCCGGGAGAAAATTGCTGCCGCACAAATAACCAGTCACTTGAATTCAAATAAATTATTCGCAAATCGTCAATCTGCACAAAGAAAGTTTCACTCAACTGAAACCGGACTACTTCGTATGCTGTCAGATATAACTCTTGCCGTAGATTTGGGTAAGTAAGCACTTATCTCACTCCTAAACATGAGTGAAGCGTTTGACACAATTGATCATGACTTCCTCATTAAGATATTAAAGGAAACATTTGGTTTGAATTCCGACATCAAAAATTAGCTGGCATCCTATCTATCCAATCGCTTACAAGCCGTGAAGGTTGGAAATAAACTGTCTAACTTTGCAAAAATTTCTTCAAGGGTACCCCAGGGATCCGTTTTGGTCCACTTCTCTTCTTCCTTTTTACAAATGATGTCACCAAAATAATTGAGTCATTTGGTCTCTTGTCTCACTGCTACGCTGACGATCAGCAATTTTATTTTTACTGCGCTCCAGACGAAATAGACAGTCTCAAGATCCAGATAGCAGAATGTATAGAAGCAATAACTCGATGAATGTCTTCAAACAAGCTGAAGCTGAATCCATCTAAGACTGAGTTTGTCTGGGCGGCCACAAATAAACGTCAAGATTTCATATACGATTCACCTATTTCTATTTCTGGCAGCGATATCATCCCAAAAACAACAGTCAAACTTCTCGGTGTCAATTTAGATTCGGACTTTTCGTTACAAAAGTCAAATAAATATGACTGTCAGAAACAGTTTTTTTCACCTAAGACTACTCTGTCTGAAGAAACATTCCCACACAGGCAACAAAACTACTTATCAACTCTTACGTAGTCTCACGTCTCGATTATTGCAACGGCATTTATGAGAGTCTTCCAAAATATCAAACTGACAAACTTCAATCAGTGTTTAATGCAGCAGCACGGCTCATAACCGGGGTCTCTAAATATTTGCACATTTCAGAACACCTTTGTAACCTTCATTGGCTCAAGTGCTCTCAAAGAATCCATTACAAATTGTGCTGGATGGTGTTTAAATGCATCAATGAAATGGCCCCACCCTACATCTCTGAACTATGCGTCCCGGAAAACACTGGTCTGAGGCAGTCAACTCTTAGATCAGCAACATCATCAGCTATAGGCAGACTGATGGAACTTAAGCGCAAGCCAAATACTAAGTTTGGTGATTGTGCTTTCGGAGCATCTGGGCCAAAGGCTGGGAATAAACTCCCTCCGTAACTAAGATACATAACAAGTCCATAATACATCCTAATCAGACTTTTCTTATTGGATTTATATTATTCGAAATCTGTCTTATACTGAGGGACGGATCACATTTAGGAAGATAAATTCTGATCAAAACCTTACACTCTGGTACTGCCCAGCATAAAGTTTCCTTTTCCTTTCCTAAACATAGCGTGTTTAGGAAATTACGCTCATTAAAGAACATAAATACATATTATTAAAATAAATAGTGGAAAGTCAAATTATGTCCAATTTTCTAATTACGTCCTGTGCGTTAGAATCGTATATAGATTTCTCTAATGAACAATAAACAGTGTTAATCTCAAGTGACCTACCAGGTAAGTAAAGTACTGTATATTGTCTGCCTGTATAAAATGTAAGTAAATAATAATTATAAGTACATTCTAGCATCACGATTGTCAATCAAATGCATTGTACATATGGCTTTGTATTGGTGATCGACGAACCGGTGGATGCAATCTGTTAGCAATAAACTGTTAACAGTTTCACTAGTTTATAGTTAGTAATAAGATAGATAATTGTAGAAATATATCAAATATTTGAGGTGATTTTGCACAAAAACGGCACTACACAAACCATCCAATTTTTCCGACTTAAAAATGGATGATTTATGTAGTACCGTTTTTGTGCAAAAAAATAAATAATTATTATTATTACTGCCCGCTGTGCATCGCCTGAGTCTATTTTCGTAACTAGTTTGAAACGTTTGCGATACTATTGGTGTGTACCATTACACTCCAACGTATGCTCTTTAAAATAATTTACATAGATCTATAGCTGGCTGAATTTTTATTAGTGTGTCTTGGCATATGGAGTCAATCGTTCGTAATATTATTTTGAAAGACTAATCATAAACTCACTCTGCTCCACGGCACTAATGGTACTCGGTCACTTTGAAGGCTCATGTTGGTTTCACGTCAGAGCACTGGATACTGAAAAAAAATTATACTAATTAATTATCAATATTTTCGTGATTCACATACAAAAGATAACTTCTTATCTTTTTTATTTTTGTTTCTAGACTACAGAACTACTGTAATACATATTGTCTATCTAGAGCCAATGAATAATAATAACACAATAATATATTATCGATGATTTTCAAAGCTATCGGGAATACAATTCGACCTCAGGGGATAAGATTTAAAGGTATTCTTCTACGTTCATGTTACGTTGCATGAAAATTTTCCTTATTATTGTTTTATGCTTACCAGATTACAAATATGTGAAGTGAAATCCTTCGTTAATTGCGCAAAATCACGTATTTACATTTAAAGAATAAAGAAATCGTTTGTTTACAAAATATTGCTTAAAAAATGACCGGGTAGAAACAGACCATAAGACAGTGCCAAAAATTCAGGGAACAGAAACGTCAAAATATTTTACTGATTTTCTATGGTTTACGAATTTTTGTTCTATGGACAGAACATAGAGACGGCAGTGACAGAACTCAATTTCTAAAATATTCTGAAAAAAATATGTCATGAATAATTAGAGATGGCGATACGCGAAATGAGTTGTCACTGCGGTTCGAATTACCGGACATCATGCGGAGATCGTTGTGGAACCGAATCTTTATCGAACATTAGTTTTATTAAAATAATTAATATAATATTACGAAAGCATTATTCAAATGCATTCTGAGTTGCATGACGCCACTTGTATTACAGTAAATTCAAATCTTCCAGTGGAAAATGGGGTTCTTGCTACGTCACGACTTTCTAGCCAATCACCGCTCTACCCCCGAGATGAGCAAACCTTGAAAAACATTTATACGAACCCTGCAATGAATTTTATGAAGGGGAAGTGGGGGATTCTTAAACGAACCAGTTTCAAAAATAACCCCCAGGTTTTCACAATGGCAAGAATTAAACCCTAAACTTTTTTTAATAAGGCAATTCACTCAACAAAGTGCTTTGTGAAGTATTGTGAACCTCTCAAAACTGTGTTGCAATAAAATAAAATGTTCACATTTTATCCACATTAGATTGTTTTTTATACTTTTTGCGTTCACAAAGTAGTATATATATGAGAAAATTTTGCGCGAGCTACGGTGGTAGAAAGGCAAACGGCGTTTTGCAGAATTAGAGTTATATCACCAGTATAAATAAACTATCTTACCACCAGTTTCTCTGAGAAATAACATCGACGGCTTCAGTGACAGCAAAGGAATAGATTCCTCGTAACTAGGACAGATATATCGATTTATTGACATCTCTAATCTGAATTTTGACGTTTCACGGATGACGTTTCCAGGAGGACGGTTTATTTATGGTTTCCAATGTTCAAGTAACAGTACAGCCGGCGGAATTCAAAATAAGTTATTTCTATTGTATTTTGACTTTTCATGAGCTTGAGGTTAAGTCAAAGAGCTATTATAAGTCCGAATATGTCGAAAATGCGTAAATTCATAGGTTAGTTTAACCACGAAGTTTATTTTCTAAATTTTCATCTTAACCTCCAAACATTTATGCATAAAAATATTTAAAAAGTTGTAAGTAAATAAATAAATATGTTATGTTTTTCAATGATTTTATTTTTTAGATATAGGTGCCAATTTAACCGATGAGATGTATAGTGGTGTATACCACGGTTCGAAAAAACATGTACCCGACTTAGATTTGGTTTTGAAAAGATGCTGGGAAGGTGGAATGGAGAAGATGATAATAACTGGTGGTAGTTTAGCTGATTGTGAAACTGCGCTTAAGCTTGCCGAGACAGACGGTAAGAGATTTATAATTTAGTAGCACATGGATCAAATATTACGCGTGGCAGACATTAGCGTAATAAGACGGAACTTACCCAACTTTAAAAAAAGAACTATAAAGGCTTAGGTACCGAGAATAATTTTTTATTTTAATAATTTATAGTACTTCCTTTCTTTAAAAGGGAAAACCATAAGGTAGGCGACACATTACGCTATACGCATAATGGCTTGGTCTATTTCAGTATCTCTCGCCATACCCTACCAATGCGAATGTATGACGAGCGATACGCTGAAATAGGCCAAGCCACGAAAATATAACGTGTAATACTCTTATAGCGTGGTCTGTCACAGGCTTGAGACTTGGGTACTGATATTCTTCTTTTTTTTTTGTTTACTAATTTGGTTGTGAAGATATTTCTTGGGCTATTACCTTTTTGCGCCGGCCCCATTTCTATGGCAGAAATGGCGGAATTATTCAATGTTTTTATATGAATATTATATACCAATATCTCCCAACTATATGTACATAGTTATCGAATCGTAATGCAAGTCTTCTTTTTATATTTATCTTTGTGCCTTTCGTTTACATCGGTATTTCAACAAAATGATATTTATTTATTTATAAAGATAGATAATTGTTATTGTAATAATTCAATTCCTGGAATGAGGGTTTTTATGACCGTGAAACCCGATTCGAATCTCTATCTCTGTTCCGCACCCACTCATCTCCTATGTACAGGCGAGCGAGAGATGTTGGGCGTATTTAAAGAAATCAGGGCAAATACCGATAGGCGGACCTTAATAAACATATTACAAAGTTAATTGAGTTGCATTTCAAATAATATACGATTTTCGTTTAGTACTTTTATAGCTTGGGTATGCTGAGTTACTACGTAGAAATTTTTATTAAAATATTTTCGAAGATTCACCAACCTTTTTTACCAACCAAATTTCCAAATTAACTAACATATCTAATCAGGAAAACCTTCCTTGACCTAATACCGGACATGATGTTAAAAATATATAAAACATATGTGCGACCTCTCCTGGAATATGCTTTCCAAATATGGAGTCCTTACTTCGCAAAGGATATAAATCTGTTAGAGAGAGTACAGAGACGTTTCACAAAAATACCAAGAGCTCTGAAAGATCTACGATACGAAGATAGACTCAAGGAACTAAGATTACCAACCTTACAAGAAAGAAGAGAAAGGGGTGACTTGATCGAGACTTTCAAAATTTTATCTGGACATTACAGTTGCCCTAGCATCCAAGAAATCTTCACTACTAATAAAAATATAAATCTCCGTGGACACACAAAAAAAATTACCAAAACGCCTTTTGCATCTAATCCTAGAAAACACTTCCTTGCAAATAGGGTAGTGGATGCTTGGAACAAACTCCCACAACATGTCATCGATGCAACAAATATAAATCAATTCAAAGCTCTATTGGATTCTCATTTGGAGAGAAGAAAGGACTTAGTTCAAACTTAAAACAACTCGATTACTGTCAAACTTGTTGTGAAATCAGATATGAGCGCATCAGCAGAATGCTGCCTGCTCATTACATAATAATAATAATAAGATATAGCGATTTAAAACAAATTAAAGAAATTTGTGCAGAACCATTATTTTCGCCCGCAGACAGCGTAGCGCCAGTGCAAAAAATACCCGCCAGAAATGTGTTAATAATGGTACCACTCAGACTGTAAATATGCGTCATACTACACATCTAATTATCTTATCTGTGCGGTCTTGGGCAACGCTGTATTTTATTTTTACTTTATTTAAAAAGAATTATAGAATAGTTCATTTGCTAGTTACTATTTTGGCTGTATGCGCAATAAGGTTTGTAGGTCATTAGTAAAATACATTCACCCTGTGTTCAAATCCGTTTCATGTGGAGAACTATCCACAATAATATGTTAAAACATTTCTCTTGAAAATAGTTGACTTAAGAGGAAGCTACAATCCAAAAATGTGTATATTCTTGGTATTTCTTATATTGTATGTAATAGGCATTAAAATCGCTTGATAAACGGAGTCTTAAAACTTTCGATTTCAAGCACAAAACTTGTTTCCTTTACGCGTTCATACATTTCTATTGAATAAATTTTTAGTACTTTGCATTTATATTTTTTATTGAATAATTTTATTTGTATTCTACTCAAGGGAAACGATACGAAAACCTTCAATTTATCTAAAGCATATTTTTGGTATTCATAGTGTATACCAATTCGTTATAAAGATTAATCAAAATAGTGATTTAGCATTAAGCTTCGCCTTAATCAAAAAACCTTGTTTCTTTTAGACAGATTATACACCACCATCGGTTGCCACCCAACAAGGTGTAATGATTTTGAGGATAATCCTGAAGAGTATTTAAGCAAGCTGAAGGATCTCGCTGCTAAAGGAGGCTCCAAAATAGTGGCAATAGGAGAATGTGGACTAGATTACGACAGACTTAAGTTCTGCTCTAAAGACGTTCAAAAAAAGTTAGTAAAAACAAACCTGTACAGTTTAAATTATGTATATTAAACAATATTGATATCTTGTGTTGTTTGTAGCTCATGATGGAAATGATATTTTAAGCTGAAAATTTCAGATAGAAAAGCAGTGCAAATTTCATAATGCTAAAGCTCACCATTTGAGAGTTTTTAATTGTTTTCTGTTTATATTAGAATAGCCCTAGCCTTTAGATATCAGGTTATCGCTCTACCACCCATTGAATCGAGTTTATCTTTCCAGGTACTTCAACTATCAATTGGAACTATGCGAGTCTTTAAATTTGCCGCTGTTTTTGCATTGCCGCGCTGCCTGGGATGATTTCTTTGAAATCCTGTCGGCTAACAAGTCAAAACTCAGAGGGGGAGTGGTGCACTCCTTTGACGGTTCCGAAGAAAACTTGAAGGAATGCATCCGGATAGGATTCCATATTGGCATCAACGGATGGTAAGAGATTGATGGGAAGAAGGCTTAGATACCTGTTGTGGAACCAGGAATTGCCATACACCCAATGAGAAGCCTGGCGAACTTAAATGAATTGGGTTAGTGTTAGGGGAACACGGTAAACATGGGAGATAGCACAATGAAAATTTGGTCTGCGTGCTTACGGAAGTTACGAAGGTCATCGTGACCAGCATTTTTATGTGTAATGAAATCTCACTACCCGTAGAATATATAAAATTTCTCAAACAAAAATGTTCAAGCACAGGTGCACCTAATTATTTATTTCTGAAAATATTAATTGGTTTTATGTTTAAAGAATTCATTAAGACGATGCCATACGTAGTAATGCAAAATCATGTGTTTTTGGTTTGAAAATTTGGTCGCCTAGAAATGTTTCAGATGCTTTAATTAAATACTGCGAGTAGAATACATCTTGGCCTTTGAAATAATCGAGTATTTTTTACACAAGTCTTCTTATAAGCCCAGAAAAAAATAATGCATAAGGCCTATGAAAACTGCTTTAAAGC
This sequence comes from Hesperophylax consimilis, assembly GCF_061612785.1. Taxonomy (NCBI): domain Eukaryota; kingdom Metazoa; phylum Arthropoda; class Insecta; order Trichoptera; family Limnephilidae; genus Hesperophylax; species Hesperophylax consimilis. The sequence continues at coordinate 21,757,318 of NC_142848.1, read as the reverse complement.
TCAAAATCTCCTACTTACGAACCCATTTTCGGTTATGATTTTATTGTATAATGTGGCAAATTAAGTTATTTATAAAATGATCCAAAAACATTTATATATTTGTGCCTGAACATCCACAGAATAAAATAAAAGGCACTTTTTGGCCATGTTTTTTTCTTGCATAAATCAAAACAGGCGGATGGTGTTAAGCGGGAATTTAAACCTTATCGCAATTTACGTAAGGGTTGTTATTGATAGCGGCTCAATTTAAAATATTACACGACGTAGTGCATCGCCTTAAATTAGATGAAGACAAAGCTTAAAATATTTTTCTCTTTTGGTAGGTTTCAGGAATATCTCATGGGGATCGTCCCCATATGAAGAACCGCCACTGGATAGGAATAATGAGTCGGAATCTATTAACTTTTTAAAGGGAATTTGTAATTGTGGTTAGATCAAAAGATTAATACATATTACAAAATGAATAAATATATCTCATCATTTGTGTATACTTTAAAATACATTATGTACACACTTATCTTATATCAGCTAAACAATAGTAAAAAAAAAAAAAAATGTCGTGGTATAACTGAAAGTATACTAGATTATGAATATACATTTGTATTACTTTACCAACAGAATTTCTTCAATTCAGTTTCATTTTCAAATTCATTTTCTTGTTTTTATCTATTAATATTTCTTTAGTTTATTATGTCAGCTAAACAATAGTAAAATATGTCGTGGTATAACTGAAAGTATTCTAGAATATGAATATACATATGTATTATTTTAACAACAGAATAGTCAACACTATTATTTACTATAATTTACATGTAAAAACATTTTCATATTGGAATGTCCTAAAACGGGCAATCGCCTAGTTGGACATTTTAAGTTCATTAATTGTATTATGTAATATTTACAAACAAACAATAAATAAATAAAATAAATCTTATCTCTCCACATTGCATCTTGTAACCTTATCATATTGTCATCATTGTTTTCATTGCAGCTCTTTAAAAACAAGTGATAATCTAGAGGTGGTTGCTAAGATACCAATAGACAAACTCTTGCTGGAGACAGACTGTCCCTGGTGTGAAATCAAGCCTTCTCATGCTGGTTACAAACATATCAAGACCCTGTATCCCACTGTCAAAAAGGAGAAGTTCTCTGAAGGTTCCATGGTGAAGGGGAGAAATGAACCAGTCAATATAACGTAAGTATCTTTGATTTGGCTAGACCGCAAGCAATGTCACTTGCCATTTGTAGAAAGGGCGTGATTTATTAGTAGCTCGCTGGCGCGCTTTGGTGGGTTGATGCACCACACCTGCCGCCCTCATCATTCACTCCGCACAACACCAGGAAACGATTTTTTATTTTTGGTCCAACTATAGATACAAGTTTGAGTCTAAGAAAAGATATTTTTTTGCACAAGAGTTTCAACTGCTCCCGACCCTCTGGAGTCAGTCAGTTTATGACTTCTGCAATTAGGATTTGTTCTGAGGCAGAAGGTAGTGTCAGATCCAGTCACATAAAGCCGTTTCAATTCTGAAGGCGTCATTGAGAATATCATTCACTCTGGAACGTGCCGCAAATATGCAATGTTTTATTTGTAACTAGCTGTACCCCGCCGCGCAATGCTGTGGCTCAGTCTGTCTGTGCAGATAGAGAGACAATAGAGTGTGTTGCTTCTACGTCCAACAGATGGCGCTGTTAAAAAGTATGTTTTTACCTGATACAGGTGACATCGATATAATATAGGCATATAAAAACATTTGAATTCAACGTTGTGTCAAAATTTCAAAGCAATCTGTGAAGAACTTTTGGAGATTTAAGATTTTAAACAAACGAACATTTACATTTTTATTTATGTATATAGATTGACTAATTGCGAAACAACACAAATTAATCAAATAAAATTTAGTTGAGCACAAAGGAATTTGAACCCACGACCTCCGGATTCGTAGTCAAGAGCTTTACCCCTCAACCACGGAGGTTTTCCTTCATATGCTTTATTTTTCCCTCTTGACAACTTATTAAAGCATCTATAAAAATTGTTACAAGAAAGAAATTAAATATTTTTATGTGCCAACCAGCATTCTTATTAGCTGTTGAATTATAATATTATTATTTTATTGGACTATGTTTCTTTTTTTAATTTCCAGGCAGGTTTTGGAGATTATAGCCGGAGCGAAAAGTGAAGACCCAGAAGTAATTTGCCAGACCATTTTAGAAAATACTAAAGCATTATTTTTTTCAAAATGATACAAAACGATTGGCTCCCTATGACAGGGTTCTAAAGACAGTTAATCATGTCAGATTTATTATTGCATGTAATCAAAATATACATCTGTAAGTTCCAGTGTACCAAGATTCATGCTATTTTGATTTATAATAATAATTATTATTTTTATAATAATTACACTGATAATAACCTAAAAATAAACCTGCAAACTTTTAAAGATAATTAAAATAGGGTATTTTTATTTATTTGAATAAATTTTTTAAAACGATTTAAAATGCACATTTTCGATTTGCCGCCATAACGACACATTCATTTTTATTCAAGAATTTGACAGCGTTGACGTCACGCCGGGCGACGTTGGTGACAGCCGTCTCACAAGACGTTGACATTTTCTATGTCATAATGACTTTGTAGCAAGTTGGAACCGTTTCGGAATGTGCTGTTTTAGATTATTTTTAGTAAATTCAATTAAAATATTAAAATTACACATATTTATCAGAATCAGAACAATAAACTTTTAATCTTCCACATATTTTTAACGTTCTTTGTAGTTTGTGAAAATACCCCATTAATCTTTTGTTTGCCTGTCATATTTTGCAAATTGACAGGCAAAAAAAAGATTAAAATACCACATTAATCTTTTGTTTGCCTGTCATATTTTGCAAATTGGTACACATAAATTATATTCAATAAAAAGACAAAAAATTATAAAACATTTGTTTTTATTCCGTTAAATTACAACAATAACAATAATGATATGAAAAAAAAACAATTTTATTGATTTCAAAATATACATACACCAGGTATTAAAAGAGGGGGTTCGACTCTACGCTAAGAAAACAGATGGTAAAATAAAAAATCTAATATAAAATTGTGTAAATATAAATAATCTCACTTATTTTTAGTCATTTAAACAGCTATAATGGAATGAGAACATAAACCAATACACAGTAATAATAAATTCTACTTTAGTGAGATAGCATCTTCAATCAAACCATCTTCAGTCCAACTAAAGAAAAATGCAATGTTTCAAAGGAATGAAGAAAGAGTAAATGCGTTTTTTTAGATTTTGCCGTAATCTTTAAACAGAAGGGTAAAATCCAACCATACTGATTATTTGTGTATTTAATTTGGGGTTCAATGTTGTATAATGGTATGCTGGGAAGGGGGAGGGGGATGTTAAAAACTATATTTAATTATAACGGAAGAGGAATGCTTCACTGTATTTTAGAATAGTGGTCGACCTGCTTGTGGAACCAGTCGTAGTACTCCGCAGCATAGATCTGGGTGGTGTTGAGGGCCTGGAGAGTCTTAGCCTGCAGAATTGCGGGGGCCCAGTTATCACTGCAATATAATATATTGTTATTAGTGATCAATCGTGGATGATGAATCATCATGGGTAAGATGCCCGGGTTTAGGAGAAGTGGCATGAGACAAGTAATGGCGTGGAAGAAGACAAAATGAATTACATATCAGAGATATTTTGTTGTTCTGAATTAAATATATGGATATAAATTACTTTTACACATAATATCAGAATACTTGAGAAATTACTTTCACATATTATATGAGAATACTTGAGAAATTACTTTTACATATTATATAGTTTCACCAATCATATCCATCAAATTGTGAACAAAGGTATGAAAACACTAGGCTTCGTATTAAGAACCACTAAAAACTTTAATTCTTTACAAGCCATTAAACTATTATACGTATCTCTAGTAAGAAGTCTAATTGAATATAACTCAGTAGTTTGGTCTCCATCTTACAAAATTCACATTAAAAACATTGAGCGAATACAAAAAAAATTTCTACGTTTTATAAATTTTAAATTAAATATCCCTGACATATTCAATACCAACTTGGCAAGTTTTGTGGATCATTTAAAACATTTATTTCAACAATACTCCTAAACACATCATGTAAACCTACAAATAGCTGTAATTTTCTGTTTTTGTTTCTTGTGTTTGTATGATTTGTTGCATAGCTTTTATCAAATGTAATTTTATTCTTATTTTTTATGTTTCAAAGTATCTGTCAAATTAAAATTATACTACCAACCATGTAAAAGCCCTCTGGGCGTTAAATAAATAAATAAATAAAATAAATAAATAATATCAGAATACTAGAGAAATTACTTTTAAATATTTTATCAGAATACTTGAGAAAATGTTCGAATCATCCAATAAATTTCATGGTGAACTTTGAAACCAGGCCAGTACTACTAACAAGAAATAATGTGAAATAAGCGATATATGGAGGTAGTGCAATGCACCCATCATGGCCATCATGCTTATTGGAGGTATGCAGACCACCTACACATAATATTACTCAAAGCCAGAATCTTCAGTTCTGATCAAATAAATTGCCTCAATGACCAACTTAATGGTCTATGCATTTGACTTAAGCCGTGAAGATTGCAGACATGATTTCCCCAATTTATGCAATACACATGTATTGCATAAAAGACTAGCAACACCCATGTGCTGCTAGTCTTTTATATCAATTTTAATGATATCTGATCTGATCAACGCGGCAATCGCTGACCATGAAGTTTCACTAAACCACATGCACATATTGTGTCAAAATGCTAAGCGTCACGGGGTAGATTGTGTTGAAAAGGCAAGCATTGTAAACAATTTAAAATGTACTTACACAAACACTTTGGTCATCAGATACGTTGAGGTGACCTCGCAGTAATAAGCGGAGAAGCTCTTCACCGCGTTCCACGCCGTCACGGAATACACTCCCACTGAGTTTAAAAAACCGGGAATGTAATGGTCCACGGTGGAGTACACGGCCGGCCACTTGTCCACTGCATAGTCCCGCACGTTGGAGTAGAGCTGGCAGGCTTGATTGCCCACGATGAGCGCTATGTCCTTGGTCAGCTCCAGGTAGGGTTTCGTCACCTCCACCGTAGCCGACCAGTAGTAGGGCGTGTTCTTCTCCACCCACATGTAACTCTTGGCGGACGCGGCCAGACTCTTGGACCACGCTATCTGGCAGTACTCCAGGGCCCCGATATTGTCCAGGAATTGACCGGTTCTGCTCTCTGTAAATACATTCAAATTGTTCGTATTATATTTACTATAGATGGTCAACTTTCTATAACGCCGTTTAGTGATTCAATCTCCTCAAGCACACTTTACCCTGTTATTGTCTATGTTACTGTTATTGAGTCTTTTCTCTAGGGCAGGTCATCCAAAGGATGTGGACCCAGGCGTTGAATGCTCTGTCCCCAAACATTGCTACATTGATACAAGAGGGTTCAACCAGTCTTTTCGACGCATCATATCGTCGCCGTTCAGGCTAAAGTGACCAAACAACAACACACATTATTGAGATGCTGCAAATTTGAAAGTTAAAATATGTTACATGCTCATATTATAACACAGCACGATTTTCGACTTTTTTTTAAAACTACGCATGCGACATGGTTTGAATCGACAAAACAAATGTATTGACCAATCACCGCTCTTTTTGTACAAAGTTTGGTAATAATGCCTATGAAATATTAAGAAGTAAAAAAATAGTATTTAATTAGTATTTTTTGAAATACGCGGCTTTATAATATGAGTGACGATATACTTATAGTTTAGAAAAAATTAAAAGCGTTAAAATAAGATTATTTAATAAATTACATTCAAATTTAGATATCTCAAAACTCTCATGTGGGTTGTTGAAATTGCCCAAACGGCAATGAAATTGAGGATGGCAGTTTTATAACTAGAAATTAGAACCTATCGGAAAATGTTTGTTTATGAAGCAGCAAAACAGTGAACACTATTATCATAATGAAATTAACACAACTAATTCAGCTGTTATTTCCATCCCGAACTATTCATAACTAGACATCGGATTATATACATTTTAACCACTTAATTAATGCAAGAGTTTTTTAATAAAAAAAAATCAGGTTTATTAAATGTTTTATTAAAAATTTATACATTTTTCAATTAAAATATAAATAAGAACCGAAATTAGCAGCTCAAAAACACGACCGATCTCAACTGCAGGTCAATTCATACTGAGTAAAATACATGGCCAAATTTCACGAGCGTTACTCGTGTTAGCTAAAAATAGAACACTGCAAGTCGAAACCGGCGAGCGTCACTCGGGCGAGCAGAAATTGGAACGCATTTAGCGCGCGAGCGTGACTCGTTTAAAAGCATGAAGCGGTTAAAATTTCAGCTGACGAGACTACGATGCTTTTGACCAATTTAATTATATTGGTAATATAACTGCCACAAGCGCTGGAGTCTCGTCAACTTCAATATGAAAATGCACAAAATTCGATTTCTATTCATGTGTCAAAGAAAAATAGATATGATATCATCAAATCGTTTATTTATTTTAAACTAGCTGACATGTACCCGGCGTGGCTCGACTTTTCTCTACTTTCAATAAATATAATATCCATGTATTAAATATGGTTCCATGATAACTCAACACAGTGATAATTCAACACACTTTTAAAAAGTGATATAAAGTCATTAGAAAAGATGAATTTTTTTTTTTTAACCTAACCTACATAACCCAGTTAAAAAGTTTTTGTTTCATCACTTTCCATGACTTTATATAACTTTTTAAATATGTGATGAATTATCATTGTGATGATTTGAGTCGTGTAATTTCTATACCCGCTATATCAACTTTCATTGATTTGGAGAAAACCGCAAAAAACTGTCACATCTCTAGCGTACATAAGTAATTGCATTACAATTTTTTATATAATGAATTGGAGTAATAAAATTTCGAAAAGCATTTATTTTTCTATATATGTCTAGCAATAATTAAGTATTTTTTTTTTTTTTTTTTTTTTTTTTTTTATAAATTTAATTTAGATTAAATTTGATAATATTATTATTAAGTTCTGCAAGTGTTTTAGTTTTTTATTATTGTGACAGCTGTTTCGGCTTACAAGGCCATTTTCAAACTGTGGTTAGTCCACATTGAGACGACGTTTTTATACTATTTCAAATTTAAATTTTGAAGGTGCATACATTGATTTATTACTGGTTACACCGATGACATGATCTATTGTTGGTTAAACCAATCTATGTTTTCCCCTCAGTAAATGGTAATGGGTTCTTAATTATTTACTAATGACTTTATTGCTATGAATTATTTGGGTGCATTATACTGCTTGGGTTTTGTGAAAATACTAAGAAGTGGTGAGTAAATTATTTTCCGTACTTTATTAATTAGTGTTAAATTTGGGTCATTCGTTCGTTTATTGATTTCTAATTGTTCAAGTAAATTTAATCTAATGCCCTTTTTTTTTTCTATATGCAATGGTTTAGGACCCTTGTTGTTAAATATAATCTAATGCCCTTTTTTTTTTCTATATGCAATGGTTTAGGACCCTTGTTGTTAAATATAATCTAATGCCCTTTTTTTGCATATAGAAAAAAAGGGCATTAGATTAAATTTACTTGAACAATTAGAAATCAATAAACGAACGAATGACCCAAATTTAACACTAATTAATAAAGTACGGAAAATAATTTACTCACCACTTCTTAGTATTTTCACAAAACCCAAGCAGTATAATGCACCCAAATAATTCATAGCAATAAAGTCATTAGTAAATAATTAAGAACCCATTACCATTTACTGAGGGGAAAACATAGATTGGTTTAACCAACAATAGATCATGTCATCGGTGTAACCAGTAATAAATCAATGTATGCACCTTCAAAATTTAAATTTGAAATAGTATAAAAACGTCGTCTCAATGTGGACTAACCACAGTTTGAAAATGGCCTTGTAAGCCGAAACAGCTGTCACAATAATAAAAAACTAAAACACTTGCAGAACTTAATAATAATATTATCAAATTTAATCTAAATTAAATTTATAAAAAAATTAAATGGAGTTCTACGAATTAAACACAAAAACAATAAATAATAATTAAGTAATTTCGATAAATAAAATGGATAAAGCGGATTTTGATACTCACTTCGTGATTTTGAAAGTCAACTGAGCCGACATGGCGGGTTTAGAAACACACGAGTAGATCATTTTGACACACGAGCGTGGCATCAGAGCGGCGGCCATATTGTATTTTGGCAAAATAACTGCTTGTGATTGGTTGAATCCGATATAGCGGGTTTTGATAGTAACTTTCTGTATGATATAGCGGATTTGGTTTCTCACTCGCAGTTTTAACATGGTTTTTGGTCGTGATAAGGAGGGTTTTGAAACTCAATTTCAGGCTCCTCTTGTTGCTCGCAAAAATGTGAACAAGATGTCATACTCAGATCATTTTGTCAAAAAATCGGATATAGCGGGTTTAGAAATTATAAGATTCATTTATCCGATTACCATTATATATTTATAAACCTTCCGGAAGAAATTCTCTAAATGATAGTGAAAACCCTATCGAACTCCGTTGCATAGTTTAGAAGAACTAATCGCACAAACAGACAGACGGGGATAGTGACTTTATTTTATACTATTTAGAGATTAGTGAATGAGGACAAATAACATTTTTATATTTCGTAAAAAACATCGATAAACTTAATGAAAAACAATGTGTTTTTTCACCGAGTTTGTACAATTCATTAAAGTCCTATTCAAGTTTAGTTATTATCCAATTACTTTGAAACAACCGACCCATGATAAAATAATAACAGAATTTACACAGAACTTGAATTTTAATATTGATGTATTGTTCAAATTCTGTGAAACAACTTGTCCTGAATAAGTTGTAAAGATCATAAAGACATTTTTGTTGTTTGTTTTTGGGGTGTTATGCCGTGTTGCGCTAACTCCTTCTTTACCCATCATAAAGACAGTATACCTTGAATAAAAAGAATTTATATGCATACTTTAAAAAACATATTTAAACTCTCTTTACAGGCAATCAATTTATTAACAGTAACAGGTAATTGTTTTCTTGTAATTCTTCATTCTCAAAAGGGTTCAACCATGGATAATGGAAACCAAGGGAAATATAGCTTGGCAGCGAGCCGACTGTCAAAGCGGCGGAGCCAATGAAAGTTATGGGTTTGGTGTGTAGGTAGAAAAAAAGGCAGACGCCGCTGTCTGTTTATGTGATTTGCAGTAGTATGGGCAAAACTTGTGCAAGCGCAGTTTCATAAATAATGGTTTGTGGGCCATCTCATTTTCAACAAAAAGGGAATAAATAAATAATGACATGAATAAAGACACTTACTTTCAAATGAACCTGAGGTCTGAACATCGTAGGCCAGTAAGCATCCAGCAATCGCAGGTAGCAAAAGCAACGATGCTATTATCCAGAAGATGCTCCTTGACTTGACCATTTTCTTTTGCACGTTCTGGAACAAATAATCACATCAGTAACTGACGATGCCTAGATATCATCAATACCAATCGTTCTCATCTATACTTGAAGACGAATAGACACAGAAGATGAATAGAAAAAATCATTTTGATTGATTCAGTTTTTACCATTACGCACTGTAGAAGTCGAAATAACACTTAATACAAGTTAATGAACTAGCTGCTCACCCTATAGTTGAATACGGGAGCCACCTCTGGGCTGGAGTTGACAAATATTTGATAAACTTGCTTGAATCTGTGCAGAGGGCAGTTTGTTTAGCTGAATTAATGATTATGATACACTGAGACTGTTTTACAGCTATTTCAATGGAGCCTGCTCGAAGGAGCTAGCAGCAATGATCTCTTACGCACCGGTGCACATGCGCGAAACAACAGACTCGAGCGGAACATCTTTGTGTCGCATTAACAATTTTCTACAGTCTGTTCCTCAACCCGTCTCACAACATTGTTGCAGTTCCACTCCGAGGGGCACTCATAAAAAATACTTTCTAAATAATCAATTTAAAATTACATAACTTGAAGATTAATTTTCAGATAACATAATAAAAAAAAAATATTGAGCTGCACAGTATGTGCATTTTGATAACAATTTTTTTTACGAGCTTTATGAACATTTCGTAATCGTGGCAGCTGTGATAAAGGCTACTACAAGCCTCTGAAGGCTTATCTCGCCGGTGACAACTAACAATAATTATTTGATTCAGACGAGCTTAGCAAGTTTTTATTATCAATTTTTACATATCAATGGTATAATAATTTAATGCAGCAATCATGTTATATATTGTAAATTGCTGACAGATAGATATGTATTGCTAAGCTAAAATTATCACAGTGTCGAATACTGTCTGAAATACAAGTTGCAAAAAGGATTGATAAATTCATCAATAACAAATAAATCAATTTTAATATTTCCAATAGCAGTCTGCCATGCGCAAAAGCAAAGAAAATAGCAAGTTGAATTAAATACACAGATTTATAATTAAAATTGAGTATTTATAAGGTATGTGTTAGAACTTATAAATAATTCAATTGTGGCTTCAAGTCATAAATAGCGGGATGTATTTGTTAATAATTTTATGTGCATATGTTTGTGATGTAAAATAGGCGAATAGTGTAAAATGGAGGAATAACTTAGACGTGATCTTTGTGAATGTTAAAACAACAGTTTTCCATGAAGGGTCTTTATTAACACGTTGACCGCCAATATCAAAAAACAATTCAACTTTTTTTACCTAAAAACATTGGAATTTCCGAAAAAGTTATTAATCTTTTCTACTTATAAAATCATGTAGAACCACCCCCTGAAGTTAGTGCACTTTATCCCCGGACACCCTGTATATATATTTAATAACATATATTGGTGTCGTTATGTTTGTGCAGTTCATCATTGTTGGTCGGTAAAGTAGTTATCTACCTTACCATTCATTCTACAAGCAATTTATCATAAACATTCAACATTCTGGTATTTTCTGTCTTTTTGGTTTTCATGCAAGACAAGAACAATATGAAAGAATTTAGCTTGTTAACCATTCTTATATTACAATATTTATGGTAAATTCTTTGGTTTTATAAATACAAGGCAATGGATGAATATATTCTAATTCGCTTGGAATGTGATTTAATTAAATTAATTTATCGTATAACACTATTTTACACAGTGAATATTTGAACCCGCTGAGCTACTGCAAGTAGCTTGTCAGCTGCAGGTTGACGTGAACTTATCTATATATTTATTATTTAAGCATTGTCAGCAATTTTGGTTTGTTTTAAGAGCAGGGGTCTGTCAGGTCGAAGAAGATTAGATAAACAAGCATTACGTAAGTAAATTTGTCACAGAAGAAAAGAAACTTTGACAACATGTTATGATTTCCCGCCAATATAAATGTAACCTCTCGTTATGTCATATTGAAGTTCAAAAATTTCAGTCATAGAAGTTATTGAAATAAAAGTTAGATAAATTATTTAAACTTAATGGAAGACTTAACAAATTCATATTGCCTGTAATTTTTTACTGAGGGTTTGCAGAATAAATTTCAAGACATGCAGAAACAAAAACAATATTGTACTTCTCGGTGAAAAATTGATCTAGAAATCACACTAAGATCTGCAGGTAATAATTCCTGTTGCTGCACAAAAATTTCAAACGTTTTAATCAGTTGTTAACAGTCATTTTGGGACATTAACTGCAAAGTTTGATTATATTATTACTAAAGTGGCTTTAAAACCATTTTTAAGAATACTGATGAATACATTTAATGCATGAGATAAAACATCAAACTACCTACATTGAGAAAAAATAAATTAAATATATTTTATAGATAGATGTGTTAGTTAGCTTTCATAGTAAAACCTACAGCTCAAACCAATGTGATGCTGCAAGGAAAATGTTAATCAAGTTGTTGTAACCCATGTAAATTTGAATAATTATTTGTGAATGGTAGATGTCCAATTACGACAATGAACACGGCTTTAATTTAACTGTTAGAAAAAATGTGAACAGGTGGTCAAGCAGTTAAATAAACATGACAGCTCAATACTCTCAGAGGACAGAAGTCACATAGGACAATACGTAATAGAGACGTATTTAATAATTTAATTGCACAAAAACTAGTTTTAATTATGAAAACATTGCCATTGAATAAAATACTTATTATAACACTTAGATGAGTGGGTAGATTTCGTAACCATAGATTCATTTTAGTAAGGGTTCAGTTCCAAAATGTAAAACATGAAGCAGATTATGGGAGAGTACTGGAATGCCACCTCAGCTACCCAAATGTACCTAATTTTTGGCTGTCAAAAGATGACACGCCTTTTATTTGAACGGAAAGGGATGTTTTTAAATAGAAATGTTAATAGAAATAAAACAATATAAATGATAATAATGAACATACCTTTGCACTATTTGAACTGTTCGCATTTTTATAGGTCGGCGCATTTTTTGATTTCACATTACTTTTTGGTGCCATATTTTACTGTATTCGAAGCTCTAAACTTTTATCACAATAAATAAACGCACTGAAATGAAGTGAAATGCAGCTTTATAAAACTTTGCACTTGTCGGTGGGATTTATTAAAATATTGCGAGAATATTCATAAAAAATAGCCACGGAGATGCGGAGACACGAGTGCAGAAAATGTGGAAGCGGAGATCGGAGACCTGGAGAATAGTACACCTCCCTCTGAAATAGGTGTTGGTCCGCGAAGATCGGAACAGGTAACTAATGTGAGCTGAATATATTACAGCGAGCTACTCGAAACAAGTACTGCATGTACTGTAAGTAACCGACTAGCTGTACTGTGGCGGTTGGCCTGATAGAAGAATGTAAAAGCTTCAAGCGGCCAAAAATCGAATACGAAACGTGTTACTGGATCAGAACTTTCTAATCACCTTTTTTACCCGCCGTGACACATCACTACTTATTACTCTGTCAAACGTGAAACGTCGAGCATCGATTGTCAGTGGCTTGCGGACGCGCTCGGGAAGCGACTTTTATAAATAAAAATTGTATGCATCCATAAAAAACTCAATTCTTTCAACATCAAAATACCTTTTTCATGGTGAGCGAAGGAAAAGAAGCAAATTTTAATATAAAATATTGAAGCACGCTAAAACCTACGCCAAAACCGAACTTACAACGCGCATCTTCCAACTTCCAACGATTGATATGTGGAACAAATGGCTACAAGACGTCCGAGAACGCATTAAAATTTTTACACGCGACAATGACCTTTATACACGGCGCGCCTAGGGCTATTTTACCGTTTTCACGGCCACGCGTTCAATGTTACTATGCAACGTTTTTTTACTAGTAAACATGAACTGGTACAACAATATTTTAACGAAAACGTAATTATTCACAAAATCATAGGTAATAGCTGATGTCCATAATAAATAATTGCTGCCTGGTGTGTAGGTATTTATATACATGATATTTATATGTTTATTGATCAATTTCGTATATAAACTACCCATCACACGAGTTTATTTAATAATTTTATGAGAACCTAGCAAACGAGTTTATTTTATAATTTTTTGCATTTTGATCTTGGATTAACTTTAATTTTTTTTTACGTGAGTACCTCATGAGAGTCCTAACTGCTCCTAACCGCCTAGAGCCAGTGAGACTGTGGCATCCCCCGTTATATTGTGAGGCTAAAGGTAGTGAGGTGGGTAAGGTGACGGGGAAGATGAAGGTGGGAAAGAACCTAACTATTCAGATATGGTCACCAAACACCACATAATCCATTTCAAGCAACGTTTCAATTCTGAATGGTGATTCTATCACGCGTGTCGCAAATATTCAAAATATTATTTTAATGGATAAATTGCGAAATAATACAAATTAATCAAGTACAATTTACCTGCATATTGCTGGGATTGAACACCTCCGGATTCGTAGCTAAAGATTTGTACATATATAAATTATGCAAAATAAAAGGCAGTAACTAAAAAATCCCACAAAGGCGAAGCTTGTGCGTGGGCATTATAAGGTACGTATTCAAAACAGTGGTGGTTACATTATTATCTATGGTTTAAATGAAAAAAGAAATATGAATGAAGAAAAAAATATATAAAGTACATATAGTTATTTAGGCGTATTTAATAATAAAAAACAGTTTAAAAAGACGTTAGACTTTTTTTTTTTTAAATTTAGATTTAGGTAACATATTATCATATATAGGTATCATATTCGTAGTATAATTTATAGAAAAAATTCTCTCACTTCCAGATACTTTTTTACCCAGCTTTTGGCATTTATTTTATACGAGTTTAGGTTTTGGCATATCTTGATGGAACTCGGCAAGGAATTAAACAATTTTGGGCCAATATAGTTAATGTGTCTTTGGGCTAGCCTAGTTTTGCAGTGAGGCACTGTGTACATGAATATGTTGTGTCTCTGGCTAGAACGATTTGGATTTTGGATTTTTGATTTTCGATTTGGATTGTAACAACTCAACCACGGAGGCCATCAAAACTATAAATTCTTAAACTGTAACATTATCAGTATATTATGCTTTATATTTACAGCGCACACAAACTTTGGCACATAAACAAATTAAAAAAAATAATCAAAGGTTTTTTTTATTTAGTTCTTAAAATATCAATAAAGCAAATGCCGCAGCGGAGAACCTGTGTGTGTAAACGGGATAATCTAATTAGGTTGAGACAGTTTTAACAAAAAATTTTTTTTTTTTTTTACCTATGCTGGGGGATTGGTTGGCAGGTCTATGCTCCTCAACGATTTTCTTATTATTCTGTTACTATACCATTTATTACTTCTATACGCTGTGTCCGGAAACCCTTAGTACAATCGGGAAACTGGGGAATCTACGTCACATTTGGAGTTGATTTGGTGGTATAACTTATTTTGATTTGAGATTTCGTTTTCTCTTTCATATCAAGCACAGATCCGACTCCAAAAGTTTTTAAACCGTTTACTTGCAGAAAAACGAAAGGTTTTTTGGATTCTCTTTTAAATATCTTTAACTGTTAAAAAAAATCATACAAATAGTTTGAATCATGTAATAGGCTTGTTAATGTTGTTTGGTTCTGCCGAATTGTGTCTTTCCTTGTGTAAATCACAATCCATAATACAGCTGGACACAGTAAACTTTGCAGTCACCAGTGTATATTTTGTGGATACAAAAATCCAAGAATTTAAAAAATTTGTTCATCCATTTGTTCCTTGCTTTTAGGTGGCCTATAAAGTTATCAGTTTCAAGTTGTAAGGTTTTTTGTTTAATAATAGATTTATGGTTTTTACTACAGAAAACTAGATCTACCAATAAAAGATTATATCTGACTTAATATTTATGTTCAAAATTGTAAATGGCAGTGTTAAATTAATGTCTTGATTTAATTAACCTCATTGAATTTCATGTACCCATTAGAGCTACTCGTTCTAAAACCCTGTTTAATTGTAAAAATTCCAAGATTGAGCATTTCAAACACTCGCTTGTACGTAGATTACATGAAGTTAGTAATAGGTACGCAGCTGTAGCAGATCTGTTTAACTGCATAGAAGCTAGGTACAAGAAGGCTATACTATCATATCTTCCAAATCATTACATATATAACGTAAGTCTCGTCATACTTGTTGACAATATTTTGTATGTACTGGTATAATACCATACGGCAGAACAGATATTCTAGCACAACATAGCATGACAAGAGGAATGGTGCTATTGAATGAAATCTCAGAAGCACTAGATATATATAATTCTTCTTTAAATAGCCTAAAGTTTTTTTTGTATAATAATTATCTTCATAGGTGTTAAGATTGTCAAATTTAGAATTGTACAGTAATTGGATAATCTATCTGTTGTGCAATAAAAAAAAAAATATATATCCTTCTAGTATTAATTTTATACTTTCTGTCGTCATTTTATGATCAAATGTCACAGTTAATTGTTATTCAATAAATATTAATTTATTTGGGATAAACTGAAGTCAGCGGCGTTGCCCGGGCTTTATACAGATATTGTAACGGACGTACTGCTCCGGGCTCGGCCACAGCCGCCCCATTTTAAATTTGTTCTATGTAAAAGTTAAATGTTAAAGTTAAGAGCGGGAGCACACAGAGAGCGGTCAGAGTTCTGCGTTCTAGTGACTGTTGACCGCTCAAGAGTTCCAAAGCACACAAGCGGCGTTCAAATTCTCGCGTTCTAGTTTCGTTTGGGTCTTTGCATATGCAACATGTCACTAGAAAGTTCATCATCCGATGAAGAATTATTGCTCTTGTGGAGTTTAGCAGCTTCTAAAAAGAAAAGGAAGTATTGGGTGCACCCAATCAACACAACGCGAAAAGAACAAGGCGAATTTACTAGTATTTTTCAGGATTTACTTAAAGATGAACAACGATTCTATATTTATTTTCGAATGTCGATTAATAGTTTTAATGAATTGTATAACATCATACAACCCGATATCGAAAAACAAAATACTAACTGGAGGAACTGTGTTTCATCAAAAGGCTGTATTTTTAAGGTATGTATTTATTTATTAAGGATAAGAAAAGACATTAGAGTATTTAGAAATAATAACAAAATATACGAATAAATAATTTACATCACTTAAATCGTATAATAAACTCCTTTCCCTAACTAATTCAATTAACTTTTTCGTGTTTGTAACCTCAGACATCGCGGCGTTCTGGCGTTCTCTGCCTCGGTGGGAAAAGAACTCTTAGAACGCGACGTTCCGTTTTGACCGCCGCGGTCTGACTGCCCGCTGTGTGCGTTGTTGTTATAGTATCAGTACATTCTAATGAACGCCGAACGCGGAACTCGGAACTCCTGACCGCTCTCTGTGTGCTCCCGCTCTAAATGTATGAAAAGCTAAATTATAACCCTCTGTATGTAAATGTAATATGTGATCATGTAATAAATAAAACGTCAGAGCTTGGCTAGAGGAATACGGGCAGAGAATTATAGAGTGTGAGAGCTGGTGAAATAAAATGATATTCAATTCGGGCACGATTATGAGAATCATGCCTAAACGTACGTCTCACGGGCACGATTCTGAGGATCGTGCCCAAACAAAGGAAAGCCGTGGTCACGTTCGGCCTCTGCCCGAAATTACCGGCCGAGCGGCGGTAAGAGGAGCGGCGGGGCACCGCCATCGCGTCCCAACACGGCTCTCGGTTCTGAGAATCGAAGAGAAAGTGGGACCCGTGGGAGCGAGGGGCCACCGCCGGCGTCCTATAAAACGGGCACAACCCCCTTAGAAAGACAGATAGCCAGCAACCATCACCAGCTCTACAACTCTCTCTCTGCTCTGCCCTCTACCTCGCTCCGACTTCTGCCTCTGCTCGCCTTCTTTTACTCTGACCCCCGCCTCATCCTGGACCACGGACTTGCCTACCCCTTCGGACCAGACCCGGGATCAGCATCAAGAACAAGCGACAAGCGATCGGACCAGCTCTACAGCGGCTTCAGAGACGGCCTCGTTCTACTCCCCCACGCCACTGAAGGACAACATCACACCTCGCCTCCGCGGATTGTGATCACCGGCCCATTCACAGTCTTGTGCATCTTACTTCTGTCTGATACAGAATATATTAGAAATCTAACATAACTCAACTGCTCACCCTGTACAAATCGCAAGTGCGCCCTACTGTCGAATTTGGCAGCCATCTCTGGTCTGGAGCCCCAAAATACCTGAAAAAAACCCTTGACTCTGTGCAGAAACGGGCGGTCCGTTTGATAGATTCCCCAATCTTAACAAACGGACTGCAATCTTTAGAGCACAGGCGTCAGGTAGGTATGCTGTCCTTGTTCTATCGGTATTACAATGGAAGATGCTCTGAGGAACTAGCGTCATTGATCCCTTCGGCACCGGTGCGTAGTCGGGATACATGCCAAACGCGCGCCCAACATTTGTACACAGTTGACACTTGTCACATGAGAACGGGTCGCTTCTACGATTCGTTCTTAAGTTCAACAGCTCGGCTGTGGAACGAACTGCCGGCCTCTGTGTTTCCTCCCTCCCACAACATGGGACTCTTCAAGACCCATGTTCACTCCTTCCCCTCCACAAAAAGACCCTCCACACAGCATCCCCAAAGATGACATAGGCCCTGAGGGAAATTATTTTCTTCAGGGCCTCCTGTGTGGAGTAAATATAAAAAAAAAAAAAAAAAAATAGACGGTGACCTTTCTCTTGTTTTGAAGGTCAGGTGTGCAAAATTTCATCAGTCTCAGAATAAAAGCCTGGTATGCACCGCATGCGGCCGCCGGCTCGTGCGCCACAGACATTATTCTCTCTATTTTATTAATAGATTTAATACTACTGTGCCTTGTGGCACCTGTTTAAAACACTGTGTTAGTTAATACTAGTAAGGCGTCAATAAGAATTTATTCAGGCAGGTAGGTACCATACAATGAAAAAATTCAAATAATAAAGTCCAAATAAGCACAACGATTTCACACTTGAAAAAAGAATGATTAGAACGGTCGAAAATGGAACGTAAAAACAAATTTACAGATAGTGAAATTAAAACAGGACTTTACTATGCTCAGTCAATAATGGTGTGGAATGAATAAACGTATGCATTTTAAATTCTTAACTAAGAGGAGAGTGAAGTGGTGTGCGATTGAAAAAAGCATGCGTCTAGATCAATCTAAAAAGGAGCCAGGATCAATCCTGGCTCCTTTTTCAAATAACTAGTGTTATATACATCTGAAATTTGACACACATAAGCGTAATAACAAGGAAAATCTGCTGCATTTGGCAAAATAATTTTATCTCTCTCGGAAAAGAAGTTACGTTCGATTTAAGGCAAATGCTTTAAAAAATAATCAAATCTCTTTGTTAGAATTATTCATAACACACAGATGAAAGCAATGAAGCGTTGCGACAACTCAAGTGGTGCAAAGTGTAATTTCGAGGGCGTTTTGGGTGTGAGAGTGGAAAAATAACAAAAAGGGTCAAAGTGTCACCAAGAGAACTGGATTTATGACAGCTGATTAGATCACACCTACTTCAACGCTTGTGATTTATGGTTTACTTCATTACTGGCACCTTCAAGACTGAGTTAAGTTCTTTTCAATTTAATTTATTACATAATCCGAATATATTTCAGTCGGACATTACCATAGGACCGCCCTACAGAACACTTGTTCTTTGTTTATGATTGTTTGTTTTGTTTTCCAGTCCGTTTTAATTTAATACATTTCGTAGGAGTGTCCTTTGTTTGTACACGGAATATGTGAATAGATGAAATATTTCAATTTTATTTCTAGGTTAGTTTTTTGTTTTATCGGATTTAAGTATTTCAGGGACACTCGAAGAGGCGAGAAGAAGCAATAAAATGTCGGCTAGAAAATACAGGAATAGATCAAAAGGGTCGGTAATAATTATAAGGATAAAGAAAGAGCCAGGAAGAAATGAGATGAGCCAAGAAGGGGCAAGAAGATGCAAGCTGAGGCAAGAAAATTCATGAAGAGGCTAGAAGGGCCAAGAGAAGATGCAATAAGAGGCTTGAAAAGCCATGCAGAAACAAGAAGAAACAAAACAAGCCTAGAATTATCGAGAAGATGTGTGTATCAACCAATATGGATTTCAAAAGAAAAAAAGTACGGAAATGCTGCTTCAGGAATTTTCAAATCACATAAATTATGAATTAAATCTAAAAAAACAAGTTTTGGTTTTATTCATAGATAACTCTAAGGCATTTGATACCATTGATACAAATAAACTATTAGAAACACTGGAGGCAATAGGAATTAGAGGAAAGCTGCTAGTTTTATTAAAAAATTTACTAACTGATCGACAAATAAGAGTAAAAATTCTTAAAAAATTTAGCAAAAGAAAATATATCTCAACAGGTGTTGCACAGGGGTCAATTCTAGGGCCAACCCTTTATATTATTTATGTCTCAATTATGAGAAAATTGTTTTCATTTGCTAAACATTTTGTATATGCAGACGATACGGCGCTCGTAATATCGCACGAAGATCTGGTTACTGCAATGAACCTTATGCAACATGATTTTATTGCCCTACTGAAATGGTCGCATGATGCAGGCCTCTTTATAAACGCCAAAAAAAAACTAAAATTATGCTAAAAAAAACTAAAATTATGATGCAGGCCTCTTTATAAACGCCACAAAAAAACTAAAATTATGCACATCAGATCTCCACACGCTAGATGTAATGTAATTCCTTCATTATATACACACACATTTGACTGCATACATAAAAATGTTGCACAGCCCTGTTCATGTGAAACCATTGATTTTGTCAAAAGTTATGTATATTTGGGTGTTACTATTGACTGCTACATGAAATGGGATGTACAAATTGCTAATGTTTGTAAACGTCTACGAGCTATTGTGGGTAGGATTTATAAAATAAAATATTTCGTGCCTATAAGTACTTTAAAGTTAATCTACTTATCTCTGGCTGAATCCACTATACGTTATGGAATTACTTCTTGGGGACATTCTTGTAAAACTAATATAAGCTATATACAAACATTACAAAACTCCATTATAAAATTGTTAATCCATAAATATGACAATCAACACAGAAGTAACATTAAATTAATATACAAGTCTCTGAATATTTTACCTGTCAGAGGATTATTGTTTTATAATATTGTAAGTCAACATGTTATATTGTCTGATTCATTGTATAGGGAAAGAGTTTGCCATAAACATAACACAAGATTCACTCAAAATGAAGGACTGGTAGTTCCGAAATGTACTAATAAATATGGTGAAAGAACTTTAAACTATATAGTACCCAAAATGTTTAACTTATTACCAATGACAATTAAAAATAATAACATGTATACTGCTAATGTTAAATATAATCTAAGGAAATGGTTATTGGATAATAATGATCTATACTGATGCCCCTGAAATGGAATTCATATTCTTAGAAAATGGAAAAACAATTATTTTGTAATACCTGACTACCTACCTCTATTTATGAAACTATTGATGTACTTGTTGATAATACTAATTTGTTCATACATTTATTTTTACTTGCTTATTTTATAAGGCTTTTATGTTTTATGTTGATAATACTAATTTGTTCATACATTTATTTTTACTTGCTTATTATATAAGGCTTTTATGCTGCTATTTAAACTTTTCTGCAATGTAACCAATTTATGTAATTATGTATCGTTCAAATTGTATCTTATGAATAATAATAATAATAATAATGATTTATTGTCTTCTTTTCTTATTAACACATAGATATAATGATATCCTCACTGGGATCTCCCGTGCTGAGGATGTCATTTACATATTATAATTTAATTATAAGAAATTAATATTACAACAAAGTATAATGTAGTATATATATATTTTTTAAGTAATTTTAAAATAAGTAAGGTACTGTTTTTTGGTATAGTTCAGTTGATTCTTTTTTAGTCTGTGTTTGATTTCAGTAAATTTTCTATTTCAGATCTTCCTATGTTAAGTATCCAGCTTTTTATTTCAGATTTAAATGTTAAAGTGTTGAGGTTTTTGAGTGTGAGTGGTATTTTGTTGTAGAGTTTAATACTGTGATATAAGAAGCTTTTTTGCCCAAAAGTTGTATTTGTAATTATTTGTTGGATAAGTTTTTGATCATGAGATCTAGTGTTTCTATTGTACGTGTTTGTTGTTATTTCTTGTGTTTTGTGTTTATGAATGTAAATGAGTATAGTTTTAGAATATAGTTGTTTAATAGACATGATGTTAAGATTGGTGAAGATTTCGTTAGTGCTAGTTCTTACAGGAACTTTCAGTATAATTTTCATTATGGCTTTTTGAGATTTAATAAGTGGATTTAGTATGTTTTTATTTGCACTGCCCCATCCGATAATACCGTATTCTAACAGTGATTGGCAGAGAGCCATGTAGATTTTGATTAAGTCTTTTTTAATGAGCACATTCCTGATAGTTTTGAAAAAATAACTAAGTTTTTTTAATTTTATTATCTAAATAGCTAATGTGATTGGTCCATTTTAAATTTCCATCTATTTTTAGACCTAGATACGTTATATGGTCAACATTTTCTAATGAGGGACAATTACAATGCTCATTTAAGTGATGCGGGCTATGAATTTTCAAGTTATGGTTTTCTTCAGAGTTTTTTGTATTTTTTATTTTGAAAGTGATGAATTTGGTTTTATTAGCATTTAGTGTAAGTGAATAGTAGTCTAGCCATTTTTTAATCCTGTTTAGTGTGTCTTCTGCTTTCTTAAATGTTTCTGTCCAATTATTCCCATTTATAAGGAGAACAGTATCATCCGCAAAACTTATGATTTCTCCGTCACATTCTATGTGGCATCTGATAGTATTAATACTCCAACGTCTGGACGGTGTAGGCCCTCTGATTGGTCAAATTTAAATTGTCTGTTTCGGTTAAATTCCGCTAACTTGAAAATTAACACGATTTGAAAATTATGACACGATTTGAATATTAAGACACGATGCTCATATAATTTTTGGATAATATCGAAGAAAATATGTTTTAGAAAGTTCACAATCCATTGGATTAATTACATTACAGTAAAAATTATCCACAATTACGTATTGAAATTTGACGTTTATCATTATTCACGCGAAAGACACATTGTTCAGTGCTGCCAGCGTATATCGATTTCCAATCAATGCAAAAAGCCTTTATAGCCAGTTAATGTCAAGCAATGTACAATGTCAGTGTAATTTTTTAAAGTTCGATATATATATATATACAAATATATAATTATAAATATAATATATTTAAATCCACCATTAAAAAGCCGGCTGCTAAAATAACCAGTTCCACTCGATACTTAAATACGTAATTAATTATTTTTTGATATTACAACACCGACCCCATGCGCCACCATGCGCTTGGCTGTCAATGTCAATGTTTGATATGTGTCATATGTGATAATTATAGAATTATTGACGTGCTAACCAAGAAATTTGTTTACAAACTACCTGTGAATCGCTAAAAAGAAATATTCTGTTTTCAGATTATTATTTCAATTTAATTACTATGGCTAAAAGGAATGTGGACAATATTTTACCAGAATTGGTCGAATTTCGGAATGTTCGAATGAGAGGGAAATTTACCAAGCGAAGCGATAGTAGTGTATTCTTGAAGTGTGCTCAATAATCCTAATTATGTGCTTCTAGAACAGAATTATTTCGGCGTCATATCAAAAGAGTGTCATATAAAAAGGTAAACTGTTACATTCTTGCTGTCATACTGGAAAAATAATACCACAAATTTTACCTTATTATCCAGCACCGAATTATTGACAGGAGATTGTAGTCAATCTAAAAACTTTAGGAATTTTATTTGTCAATACAAGAGTGCTAATAGATTTGCCTCATTTTAAACGCAAATAGCTAATATCCCAGGTAATGGTCCATATTGTTGAAAAATTTCTGGTTAGGTTTGTCATCTCACTTCCAGAAGTATACAATTTGCAGGTGAAATACCTTCCTATGCTCAGCTTTATCTATACGATCCTGATGAGGCTGTTAGAGTGCGTATGAGTCATCCATCTAATGCCGATTGCTATAAAAATATAATGCAAATAATTGTTAGTGAAATACGCCAAATAAGCCCTCATCAGTATAAGAAACTAAAAGAATCTGTCGAGGAAGAAGAAATACGCATTGCGGCTGAGGGTGGGCAGGTGAGAGATATACGTCTATTATTTACACGTTCATCAGAGGTA
Organism: Hesperophylax consimilis; assembly: GCF_061612785.1. Lineage (NCBI taxonomy): Eukaryota > Metazoa > Arthropoda > Insecta > Trichoptera > Limnephilidae > Hesperophylax > Hesperophylax consimilis. The sequence continues at coordinate 21,733,583 of NC_142848.1, read as the reverse complement.
AAATGCTCCAACCAGTTCTCACCATATCGCCATGGTATACGTAGCAGACAGACGGGAATTTGCCATCGGGTATAGATATCGCTGTTTAACCTAAAAATGTTAAGGACTTCAAAGGATGGCAACTTTATCAAAGCATTTAGATCCTATGGTTTTCCCACTACTATTTCCATCAGGTGAATGTGGTTGGACCCCCGGCTTTAAGCATCATGCTGATTTCTGTACTGCTCAATGTCATACTGTAACTGCTATGTAGTTTTATGCAAGTAAATTAGCAGTGCGAAGAAACATATTTAATCCAATCCATTATGCGGGTAAACTTTTTCAACAGTATTTAATTCATGCTTACATTATTTATCTATTATCATTATTTATGAATCTGGTCGCCTAGATTACATTAGGAAAAACCAACGACACCTCAGAGTGGAATGCTATCAAGGTTTGCAAAACCATGTAAGAAATTTAGCCACTGATAGAGGAGTATGTGCAGGTAATACAGTCATTCTTCCATCTTCATTTACTGGTGGACCACGCCATGTGAATAAACTTTATCAAGTTTCAATGGCTATGGTACGTAAATTTGGTCGTCCTGTCGTCGTCATAACTTTTACATGAAATACCAACCGAATTGGAACATTATCAATCGGCCGCGGACAGGCCTGATATAGTAGCCAAGGTTTTCCATCTAAAAGTCAAGGAATTTATTCATGATATGACTGAGAAACATGTTTTTGGAAAGGTAATTTGTTGGGTGTATACAATTGAACAGCAAAAAAGAGGACTACCTCATCTACATGGTGTGTTTACACTTTGCAGCGAAGATAAGTTGTATACAGCTTCTGATATTGATAATGCCGTATCTGCAAAACTACCCCATCCGAAGAATTCGGCTTTGTACCGTATTATTAAAAAAATAACATTCATGGACCATGTGGCGTACTTAATCCAAGGTCAGTCTGCATGGTAAACGGTAAGTGCTCTAAAAAATTCCCCAAATCATTTAAAGACGCTACTGATAATAATTCCGCAGGCTACCCAGATTACAGGAGACGTGATAATTTTTCTGAAAATCACGTTATTCGGGATATACGTATCGACAATCGATTTGTTGTTCCATATAATGCATTCCTTAGCAAAAAATATGATGCTGATATTAATGTTAAAATTTGTTCCTCTTTGGATAGTATTTATTTATCTATACATGATCAATCTCACTCAATTTTACTTCTGGCTTTACATTTACCGGACAGCCAATCTGTTTATTTTGTCTCTACAAAATAAACCTGTTCCTCCCTCCCCTCTGGGCGGGAGGAACAGGCTCTCAGGGAAGCATCTACAAGGAACACCTCTTTAACAGCGTGGTTCCAATTTAATCTTCAAGATATTGAGGGACGCTCTATTCTCTATCAAGATGTACAAAATAACTATGTCTTTACAGCTGGTAAAAAGTGGACGAGGCGACAGCGGGGAGGCGGAAACATCATTGGATGAATACCTTCAATTTCTCCTAGAAATATAGAACTGTATCATTTACGGCTGATTCTTATAAAGGTGGCTGGAGCTACATCCTTTGAATCTTTGCGAACTGTTGATGGCAATTTACTATGTAGCTACTTTTCATGATGCGGCGCGTGAACTGAAGCTCATTGATGACATACGAGAATGGTCGCAGTATGACGGAGGCTTCATTGTATTTGACGCCTAAAATTCTTAGACATCTATTTGTTTTAATTTTAATACAATGTATCCCTTCGATCTTCGGCTGAAGATTTTTTTCATCATGGTGTTGCTGAAGAAACAGCTATTAATCTTTGTCTTTTAAACATACAGGATATTCTCATGAAGGAGAATTCATCTTGCAGAATGCAGGGCTTACCTGAACCTGATGAAAGTTGCAGTTTTGGACAAGTATCTGATTTTAATGTAATTTCTGAAAACACTTTAGGTGAATTGATGGCTGCCAAACTCAATGACGTACAACTTCAAGCATATAATTCTATTTTGAATAAGTTTTTTTCACATGAAAATGATGACAATAAATTTTTCTTCATTGATGGCCCAGGCGAAACAGGGAAAACATACCTTTACTAAACTTTAATTCACACTCTAAGACGAAAAGGTAAAAGAGTTTTATCAGTCGCTTGGACAGGCATTGCAGCACTCTTGCTTCCAGGTGGGGTAACGTGTCATACTGCTTTTAATTTACCCCTCAATTTACAGGACAATACAACATGTAAAGTCACATCAAAGAATTGGAAAATTATAACGGAAGCAGATATTACAATATGGGATGAAGCACCGATGACAGGTGTAGCTTTAGAAGTAATTGAGCGTACTATACGTGATATCATGGGAAGTGATTCTGTCTTTGGTAACAAAGTTATTGTTTTGGGCGGAGACTTTCGTCAGATCCTTCCAGTGTGTCGACGTGCTTCACGAGGACAATTAATTGCCGCTTGCATAAAAGCAGCACACTTTGGTACCATTTCAAAACTTTTCAATTAAAAACAAATGTCAGAGCTTTAGAAAGTGAAAATATATTTTCTAAATGGCTTTTGGACTTGGAAGATGGCAAACTTCCTTTTGTAGAAGGAACATTAGAGTCATCTGTGCTTATTCCCAATGTAAATATTTGTCAAGATTCACTATATATACGGTGAGACAAATACAACTGCTGATGCCTTAGGGTTGAGTCAACGTACCATATTGTGCCCTAAAAATAGTCATGTTTATGCAATCAATGAGGATGTACTTCAACGGAAAGCGCCCCTGAGGTGATATCTCACAAAAGCGGTGCTATAAAAATTTCAGCTGTAACTTAATTCAAGCCAAAATCATTACAGGGAACAGAAAAGGTACAGTACATTTCATTCCTAGAATTTAAAACACTTTTTCGGATGTTACAATATAATTCAATATGTGCAGAAAACAGTTTCCAGTCAAATTAAATTAAATAAATCTCAAGGACAAACTTTTGAACGGGGTGGACTGTAACTTCCTGAACCAGTATTTTCTTATGGACAGTTTGAGCGCAGTCATCGTTATTTATACAAATTCTGACTGATTGGTATACGGATAATATTGTTTATAAAGAGATTTTTTCCTAATGAAAGTGTATAATATTATGTTGTAGATTGTAAAAAATAAAAGTATAATAAATTGTACTTGCTTAAAAAGTTTTGTTTTTTTGTGTCCCTTGAAATTAAAATGACTCAATTTATCCCACCTGTAAGGTTTTCGCGAATTAAGAGAGTTTTGGTGTATTTACTTTGACAATCGTTAGGTAAGAGCGTAATATTATTTCACCCAAATATGTAGATTTTTAGGACTTATCCCAATAAAATAATTCTTAATATATTTAAAAAAAATGTAATTACTTTGACAGTCTTTTGGTAAGAGTATATTATTTTACCAAAGTTATATGTAATATTGTAATATGTTGTAATTTTTTTATTTTCGAATTACATATAAATATTTTGCAATTTAATTTCGATTTAAAAATTAAATCATTTCGGTGGTATGGAAGAGGAAACATTTTTCTCATTGACGAGATTTATGTTGGGGTGAGGGGTGTTTAATGGTGCAGAATGTCTTTCTATTATATATCTACCCAATGATCTAATATCTACCTATTAAATGTAACTGTTAGTATCACATAAACTGGGCGAAGCCCAACCAAGTGCCGCCCGCAGGGCCTAGCAGCAAAAACCCGCGGAGCGGGTTTTTAACTGCTAGTAGATCATTAATGTAAATTAGGAACAGAATCGGACCCAGAATACTTCCTTGAGGCACCCCGCATTTGACATCAATACACTCACTGGTTATGTTGTTAAGTTTCACAGTTTGCTTTCTATTTCCCATGTAGCTTTTAAAGAATATCAGTTCATTATCAGTGATCCCTATGTTAACTAGTTTTTCAAAAAGATGTTGGTGATTTATTGTGTCGAAGGCTTTAGAAAGGTCGAGAAATACTCCAATGCATTTTTTATGTGAATCTAGAGAACTTTAATATATTCAATTACTAAAGCTATGGCGTTGGATGTTCCTAGATTTTTTCTGAAACCAAATTGTTTTGGTGATAATAGTTTATTTGATTCTAGGTAATCGATGAGTTGAGTTTTAACTGTTATTTCTAAGATTTTAGATAATGTGTTCAGAATTGTGATTGGTCTGTAGTTATTGATATCTGTACGATTTCCTGATTTAAAGATTGGTGTAATAGTCCCTATTTTGAGTTGTGATGGAAATCTGCTTTCCGTAATAGATTTGTTTATTAGAAAGAGTATCGGTTCGGTAATTTCATCTTGTATAAATTTTAATGTTTTCATTGTGATTTCATCACTACCAGATGAAGATGTTGGTTTGAATTTAGAAAATATTAGTATTAGTTCTTGTTTAGTGATTTGTTTTAGAGCAAATTTAAACCTTTGTGGATTTGGGTGTTTGTTTATTTTTGGGTTATAGTGTTGGGGTTTGGTTATTTTATTCGCTAAGTTCGAGCCTATGTTTGCAAAAAAGTTGTTTGTGTAGTTAATTAGTTGATGTACGTTTTTGTTGAGCGAGAGTGTGCCGTTCTCTGTGTTGATTTCTTCCAATGGGTTTGCTTTGTTTTGATTTGTGTAGGTGATTTCTTTAATTATTTGCCAGAGAAGTTTTGGATTATTATTGGATTGATGAATTTTAGATCTGTAGTAATATTGTTTGGCATAATGTATAAATGTTGTCTCTATGTCCCTGCTGACAAACTACATAAGTAGTTTAGCGGGTTTAATTGTGAATAAATAAAAAAATTAAAAAAAATGCAACAAGAGGCATGAAGAGACTAGAAGAGACGAAAAGCGGCAGTGAGAAGGTGAGAAGTTGCAAGAAGAGACTAGAAGAGACAAGAAGCGACAAGAAGAAACAAGACGAGCCTAGAAGGGTCGAGAAGAGGCAATAAGAGGCATGAAGAGCCAAGAAGGAAATAAAAGAGACAAGACGAGCCTAGAAGGGTCATTAAGATGTAATAAGAGGCATGAAGAAACTAGAAGAGACGAAAAGCGGCAGTGAAAATTAAGAAGATTCAAGAAGAGACAAGAAAAGGTGAGAAGTTGCAAGAAGAGACTAGAAGGGGCAGTAAGACTTAAGAATATGCAGGAAGAGACAAGGCGAGTGAAGCAGGGGTGAGAAATTGCTAAAGTATGCAAGAAGACCCAAGGCGAGCCAAGAAGAACCAAGGGAAACTAGAAGAAACAATAAGAGCCAAGAATATACAAGGTGAACCAGGAAGAACCAAAAAGAGTCAAGAAATTGTAAGTAGAGGCAAGAAAAAGGAAGAAATAAAGAAGAAAAAAAATAATGCTCAGTCAATTTATTTTTTCCCGTCCATCTTAAATTCCAATATTAGCTTATTAGGTTGCCTGTATACCAGTCGATTAAACTCCAGCCTCCTTCCAATCCTCAGAGCATGCGTTTCAAGTCCTAACAAATCAGTGCCCCCTGGCGTACCGGTCGCACCGGGACAGGATTGCTCCTGACTGGGGTGGTACAATTCTTAACTGATTAAAATATTCAGATAATAATCAACTGTTCCAAATAAAGCCTACATCTAGGGATTTATTTAGCACCGGTATTCCCAATGTCTATAGCGAAGGCACCGACAAATTTATCTGTGTCAAGTTGTACACAACATGCAAACATGTACATATTGACATATAAATAAACAAGTGGCGGGCTACGTAATTAATAAACAGGAAGCCAGAAAATATTTACCTCAAATTTATTTTTAGGATAGTGGAACGAAAAACTAGATAGCGAATAAATAATTTTATTTGTATATAGATTAGATTAAAAATATCATTTTCTTTAATGGATTAATATCTTATTACATATTTAATCCAGTATTGCACATTCGTACAAAGTGAGCTTCTTATCTTGAAGTGGAATTAATCTTAATCGATAGTAAATAAATTGTATATATTATTATTTTTTTTTTTTTCAAATACTAAAATGTAGCAATTCTGGGTTGGCATATGAAATTTAACATTATAAAACTTACAACGAAAATGCAATTTTAACATGCGTACATTGTTTTGGCGAAACTGTAAACTATTTTGGTTTGCTTTATTAATTTCCATATTTTAGAATCCTATGTATGACGGTGGTGGGAATAATTAACCAACTACAATATCCACTCAAGCGATTTTTGGCAGTAAGCAGTTAATGTTTCCATATTAATATTTTGGGGAATGATATTAAGGTGAAACAGAAGCGACAATTCTCAATCTACCTAATTCATTGTTATCTATATACATACATAAAAATGTTAATGTTTGATTGTTCAAAATCTAAAATCTCAGAAAGTTCTTCATCGATTGCTTTGTAATTTTGACACAACGTAGCATTTGAATACGCATGTGTTTTTAAATAAACACATTTACCTATATTACATGGATGTTACTTGTGACAGGTAAAAAAATGCTTTCTTGAAAAACAGCGTAATTTGTTGGACGTAAAAGCAACACGCGCTATTGTCTTTCTATCTGCACAGAAAGACTGACCCACAGCAACGCGTACCAGGGTACAGCCAGTATCATTTATAATAATCAAGTAATTGCATTAGCAAAAGTATTTATTTTTCATCACATTTATGTGGGATTTATTATATTTATTTCATAAATGATTTGATTATTTGATTTGATGATTTTTTATAAATGTTTCTCAGCGCAAGGGCTATTATGTTATTTTGCAATTTGGGAGGCGGGTATGGGTACCGCCATCCCTGGAACCATTTATTGGTCACTCCAAGTGGTTTTGTAATATTTGGTAATCTGGTTTACGTTTGGTAATTTAGCAGGGGTGCCCGGGAAACAGCGCGCGGCATAATGGTTACATAGAAACCTATAGTATCTAGCAAATATTTGTGAAAATTTTCGTAACTACCTGCCTAGTAAGTGCATGCCTCATTGTGAAGAAACTGTGTTGTACAATATTATTGTTAATAAAATTTAATTGTATTTTAGTACATAACAGAAAAAAATTACACGTCTACCAAAATACCTGTTATTACATTTGAATGAAAATTGGCCAGCAGGTACTCCATTCCCTCTCAGTTTTTTTTAAATTCAAGTGCTTGACTTTCCAAATCGTATTTTCTGTGGGCTAGAAGTGGGTTTACCATTTCTAAACAAATATCCTCTTTCTATCAAAAAACCAACTTTTCGATCCTGAAAGTATCTACTACTCTGAAATGTGCCGACGCTGTGTCATATCACATTATGACACAAGAGATCACACCTCCTCTATCTCTGTCAATAGACATTGTGTCATATCACATCTCATTTAAAATGACATCAATAGACGTTGTGACACATCACATCTCCTCCTAAAAGAACGTCCATAGACTTTGTGTCATATTATATCATCTCCTCTAAAACGATGTCAGTAGAGGTTGTGTCTGGTGATGGGTAAATTCGCGGGAGTTTATTTTTGGGGAATATTCCCTAACGGGAAATATTGCAGGAATTATTATCTAAAAATCCCCAGACTAATCAACGATGTTGTCTCCTACGATGCAATTCCAAGTTACGTATTTACAAATGTATCACATTAATTTGAGCATGCTGAGGCCAGAAATTTAGAATTTTTGGAAATTACTGAAGAGTACCGAAGATATATGCCATCGAAATGTTGATATTTGTGGCCGGCCGATAAGCGTATGATGTCACGATACACACAATACTGGAAATTATGAATTGCGTTTCGTGACATGATTTCATAGGTTTTACCCAAATTCATTTGATAGCTCATAACTTAGGACGGGTTGTTTCGGAGAATTTGAACAATTATTCAAATTTCAAAGTTAATTTTCTAGTTCTGCGAAAGATTTTTCCAAGTTCTGTTATTATTTCAGTTCTGTCATGTAACTAGCCTATAATGATATAATAACAGAACTTGAATAGGACTTTCACAGAACCCGAAAATGAACGCTGAAATTTGATAACAATTAGTAATTTTTTTAAATAATGAAAAATTAATTTTACAGTCATTAACTCTTTAAATATAATATCTCGACTTTGGGAAATTTACGTTAGGTTGGGGAATATTTCCGGGTGCACACTAGTTATATTACATCTCCCCTAAAATGACGTCAGTATGTCTACTGTTGTAGTATGTTACTATGTGTCCGTGAATGTGTTAAATTATAAACTTGCCTGCACATTTTCCATCTATTAAAACAATGGCCAAAAACCCTTGAAAGGTGAAAATATTTATGCCAAGGCCATAATACAAATATGTTATACGTATACATATTAAATGTTCTTACCTGAATTGACTGCAGGGCGGCCTTTACACCCTCATCATCCTTATTGGTCTTCCGCAAATCTTCATAGACCGTTTTAAAGTGGGAAACGGAATTGAAGATTTGCTTCTTGTGTAACGTGGGGTAAATTGTTGACCAATTGCTTTCTGAAATAGAAATCAAGACATTAATAGTAAAATAGTACTTCAAAGTCAATAAAAAAGATATGTTGACAAATATATATTTAAAAAAAAAAAAAACAACGTATCGTCAACCGTAATCCATCACCGTGCAAATCATATTCCACTTTACAGTAGAGACGAAAAATCGAGGGAGAATTTTACACAAACCTATGATTGTGTAAAATGGCCTATGCCATTGCAGTGCAGTGAAATTGTTTTGTTGTAGGACAGTTCCCTTACATTGAAAATATACAATTTTTTCAAAGGAAGCAAATATTTTGGCATGTGACATTATATATTTAATGAAAAAACACATTTTGACTTTTTTATTGAATTGATAACTGACAGCCAACCCGGTTTCGCTTATATCAAGCTTCATTAGGGCTATTATAATTAAGTTAATATAATAGCCCTGATGAAGCTTGAGAAAAGCGTAACCTGGTTTATTAAGTTAATATAACCTTAATTATTAAGTTAATATAACCTTAATTATTAAGTTAATATAACCTTAATTATTAAGTTGACATAATAGCCCTGATGAAGCTTGAGATAAGCTAAAACTGGTTTATTAAGTTAATATAACCTTAATTATTAAGTTAATATAATAGCCCTGATGAAGCTTGAGATAAGCGAAAACTGGTTTATTAAGTTAATATAACCTTAGTTATTAAGTTAATATAATAGCCCTGATGAAGCTTGAGATAAGCGAAAAACCGTTTATTAAGTTAATGTAACCTTAATTATTAAGTTAATATAATAGCTCTAATGAAGCTTGAGATAAGCAAAAATTGGTTTATTAACCTTTCCGGGAGTAAGTTATGTAATGCTGGCCGTGCTCTGGGGAGTGAGTTTTTTTTACAAAAATAAAAAATAAATTTTTTAATTTAATTTTATGATAGTATGCAAAATAAATAACAGCCAATATCTCTGTCGATAATGATGTAAAATTGGTATAAAGTAACAGTAATATGCCCATAGATAGCAATACGATGCATATTTACAGAATATGCATCGAATATGAATATGCAACCCCTGTCGTCCATAGCCGTCCATACTCCTTTGGCGAAAGTGTGTACCGTCGTCCATTAGCGTCCATACTCCCGGAAAGGTTAAGTTAATATAACCTTAATTATTAAGTTAATATAATAGCTCTGATGAAGCTGGAGATAAGTGAAACCTGGTTGGATGTCAGTTATTAATTCAATATTAAATTGGTGTATTACAAAGTAGGTTTTTTCATTTAAAAAAAGTGTAGTGGAATAATATGCACATATTCTGCTGTTGATCACATTAACTCTTTGCACGCGGCCGTATCAACTGTTGTTACGGCAAAAAGTCTATACTCACACGCGACTGTATCAACAGTTGATACGGAAACTTTGACGGCCGATATTCAAGCGCTCTTTTGTCATAAATGTATTTCTTGCTCACTTGGACATTCGTTGAACTATCAAGATGCTGACATCTGCAAGTATTTCTCAAAAATAAAATTGTATTTCATAAAAAAAGATCGATAACCAAGTGCGCCTCTTCGCGCCTTTAGTTTACATTTTTGTCAACGGATGGCGTTAGTACTAGTTTGTCATTCACAACTTTTCATAACTAAGAATGATAAGTGATCATGGTGTCCCACTTGTGTCTATAAACACAGTGGCCTAAGTACACACACACCGAGAGTGGTTTATTTATGACGCCGAGTGAATGGCGGGACCACATTCAAAAGATACGGTACGTCTTTGTATGAAATTTTATGTTTTTGTTTTTATAAACATCTATGAGTGTTGACACACGAGGATTTGTTTTCATATTGTGGAGAATAATCTGTTCTGTCTATAAAGTCCAATAAATCATGCCAGAATGCTATAATTTGACATTTAATTGCGTGCATAGGTATTTGAAAATATGTACCGCGTACGGGTATAGATAAAACGGAGCAAATTAACGCGTTCAAAAGGTTAATACATCTATTTATATTTGCAGGAGAAAACTCAAGTTTTGAATACTAAATTATCAAGATAATTTATGACCAAAATAAAAATGCAAAAGTTTCATTTTTTTTTCTCATTTTGAGTGTTTCCTTTTTTTCAGCGACTAAAGGGTTAAAAAAACTTTTGGAGCCGGGTCTCCGCTTCAACACAATTTTAAAAATATTTAAACAGCTAATAATATTAACCCCTAACAACATATTTAAAAAAAATTTAGAATTAAAAATTCCAACATCGATTTACTTGAAAATGGAAGCTCCAATAAAAAAAATTGTACCACAAAATCAACTTCAAATGTGATGTAGATTCCCCAGTTTCCCTCTTGTACAACAATTTTTTTCGGACACTGTATACACATATTTAATTGCTTTAGAATTAAGAAGCCAATTAATAATAATTTATAATTTTAATATTCGTACCAATATAGAGTAAAATATAGATGGTTTGTGTGGCGTAGTTCCGGCTGAGGTCTCTCCATAATTTATAGTTGGTTTCCTTTTTTCTCAGTCCTTCGATGAAACAGCACACCAGTTCTTTGGTTTTGATATCGTTCAATTGCTTCCTTCCCGTGTAGGTGCTCGGAAGTCTTTCGAGCAATTGCTCCAACATATTTGAGTTTGCCCACGAATCAGACTTCTCAAAATGCAGTTTCTGTAAAGAAAAAAAAGCTGATTACATATATTTTCACAAAAACTTATTATTATCGTCATTAACCTCTCCACGAGGATGGACAACATGGTTTGAACGAAAAAAAGTTCCAAAGGAGTGTGGGCAAACCGGGGTTTTCGTGGCAAAAACGATGGTTGACGATTATTGACGTTGATCACTCAATTTTATATTATTATTAGTTATGTGAATTCATATTTTTTAAAAATTGAATGCATAAAAAATTCCCTCTGCAGGTACAGTTAAGTTTGCAAAAACTCACTAGCCGAGAGGTTAAATTGTTTAGGTATAAAGGCCCCGTAAACAATTGTACCATCAACAAGATAAACTGGCCTGCGGACCCCATATTTACAGTGTCCACTAGCAGTATAGTGCTTAGCGTTATTTATCGGTGGGTGTTATCTATTGTCTCTATTCTACGAAACGGAAGGTTTGCTGTTGCAATGATCTTTAAAATAAAACTAAAAAATGGCAGTGATCGGACTATTCACTTACTATTCTAAAGCTAAATGAATGAGACGTCATTATTTAGTGAAATTGTACGGGAATGTTTCGGAGCACATATTTTTTGACCAGACATAAGAATGTTTTCGATGGTTGAGAAGTAATTACGTAAAGTTCATTCAAATTAACATTCGAATGTCACTAAATTGCTGTTTTTATGCATTACAAAGCAAAAAAAAAGAAAAACACAAAATATTGATTATACTGACTTCACATAATATTTATGTAAAAATGCATTTGTATTTATCAGAAAATTGAGAAAGGATTGTCACAAATGGATTTCTGACTGTGCTAGACAATAAATAGTAATTAACAGTAATCGTCCGTTTTGCAAATGATTCTGGATATCAAATTCCGGTAGTGGATGAAGGACAAGAGGCTCTTTTTTCATGTGCGTGTTTTTAATTCTAATTACTTCAGGTAAATATACAGATACATAAGAAACGGTTAATAGACCCATTTTATTTTAGAAACACTTTGTATCGATTAGATAACAATGAGAAATTACTATTTTAGCAACCAGAAATGGAAAATAATATATTTTAAAAGATATATCGTTAAAACACGGAAAATTTGAAGTCTTCTTTACACCATGTTTTGACATAATAATACAATTTACAGTTTAAAAAAAAAAAATTATTTAATTAAAGCCAAACTAAGAACCTTTTATAGGATCTTTTGTGCGTATTAACCAACTGCCGCATATCTGCAGATTTACGTTATTCTGTAGTAAACTAGAAGTTAAAACCCAAAGATATAAAGACAAGAAGAAATAAAGAAACAAACCCTTAAAACACAGGACTGATTGTTGAGCAGCCCCTCCAACTCCTTGGGCATGCCCTTCTTCTTGGTGTTGATGAAGTCCAGGATGCCGATGACCTCCTCGTTGCTGAGCTTGTTGGCGCTGTCTGCATTGGCCACGTGCGCCTTCAGCAGGTCAATCAGGTAGGTCACCACGTACTTCACGTAGTGCTTCAGGTCGATCATGGGCACCATCAGTTCTCTCCACACTGCCAACAGACAAATAACATAATATATTATTACAGAGCGACACACTTAAATCTGCAGTTGGCGGCGTCACCATCGTTCATATTAGGAATAACGGCGCTAAATAAATCCCCCAACATAGAATTTGTTTAGAGCAATTATTTATCATCAAAATATCGTTGGTTGTGTGAAAAGTGAAAGAGTTAGAAAAAAAAATTAGAGAAATTGAATAAATATTAAAAACTTAATTTGGCAACATTGTCGTCGCTCTTAACCGATGATATAAGTGGATTCTACAAGTAGTTTTCCATATACATAGAAATATTGGAAATACAGGGAGTGCAGTGTTGTTTTGCAATGTTTTGTCTATGTCACAGCTTGAGCTGACGACATAGACTGCTTGTAGCAGTCCGTGTATTCCCACTATAAATATAAAAGTTAATTAAAATATGATAACCAATCGCAAATAAATAAAAAATATTAAACCCTTCTCATGGGGAATTATTTACCGTGAAGCTTATACCTATGTACTCCTAATACTGTTAGTATGGGGCTTTAAAGATTTTAAAATCCAGGTAGGCAGACAACCACCATACAATTCTATCTTTGGTTCATTAACATTCCTTCATACGGAAACCGGATAAAACAGAACAACATAATAGAATAGTTTAGTTGCTTGTTCTTTTTCTTCACTTTTCTTCGATATTCTGTTTTGTCATGTAAACATCTCGGACATAATTTTCTGTGGTACTTTTATATAAAAAAAAAAAGTATTCATACCCTGATTTCCGTAATGGTACGTTCCTCAGGACTCTATGTAACTTGAATTTTACGTAGTCGAATTTGTATAGCAATTGCTGATCTTTGTTTTTTAGGTATATCATGCTGTAAACACATTTGCGAGCCGAAACGCAAGCCGAGCCTCGAATTATGGGAAAGGAACGAAGCAACTGAAGCGGCATTTCGCGCCATTTGCTGTTGTTTCATTCCTTTCCCATAATTCGAGTCTCGGCTCGCAAATGTTTTTGCACCATTACCGTGCATTTGGTTTAACGTTTCAATTGCATTCCAATGGCAAATAAACCACAAATACTATTTAGTGGTGATAAATGTAAACATCAAACTAACCACGTGCGGTCTCTCATCATGAAAGTCATTTAAATACTGATTGAGACTTCATCGATACCCCCGAACGATCTTCGTGGAACTTTGTATAACCCAAAATGATGTTTTGAAACAGTCAACCAGTTAGAATATAAAAAAAATATGTAGCGATGCTCAAATTGTTTTTTTTTTTTAAATTTTCATATCCTTTTTACATTCCAGTGAATTAACGATAAGTCGATTAATTAATAGATACATAATTTAGTGTATTTCTGCATTTATTTACCTTGTAATCCAATCTTAATATCCTTCAGCCCTCCCTGTCCAATGGCCCACAGCAGAGAGAGGCCGATGGGCGGGCGGTTCTGGTAAGAGCTCATGAGGCTGGTCACCTTAGCGTTGCACTTTGGGAAGTGCTTGCTGTTGTCCTTCGCCAGGAGCTGGATAAATATTTTATAACCGGTTCCCGGCAAACCTACAAATTAAAAATATTTCACCCATATACAGTATACGAAAGAAAATAAACATGACGGTAAAATATAACTAAAAAAAATAATTTGTGCATTTTTCTTTTGGAACACTAATCATGAAGTGAAATTACATTGAACCCATGCAGAAGATAGTATTTACATTTACAATTATTATTGAGGTAGTATGTTCCATCTATTCCATTTTTCTAAAGGGTGGGCAGAGAGGAAGTACTGCCACACAATTCTGTTGTGCGCATTACTGGCATACATTCCTTGCTCCTTTCGAATTCATACATATCTCATTTTTTAAAATGAATACTGCACAAGCATGGCATCCCCCATTGGGGTACATTCACTGGCTTAAGGGAGTGAGTAAAGAGGAAGGTTGGGAAGTACCTGGCTATTCAGATCTGGTCATCAAACACAACTAAAACCATTTTGAATCTGAATAGTGGTGCTCAGGGCGATACTGAGAGTATCTACCACTCTTCTGTTAATCTGACCCTGAACCGACGCAAGTATATAATTCACTTGATTGTGCCATGTCTTCCACGAGTGTCACCGTCTACCATTGACCTTTGCGTCACATATTCTCATTACTCCTTTCTTCGTTCATCTGCTCTACATGTCCAAACCATCTAAGCGCCCCTTTCCTAATCTTATTCACTACACTCACTGCAGCCTTTTATTCTTTCCGGATCTCTACATTGTAATAGTCGTACATGGTTTTACCACACTTACAGCAAAATTAAATACTTTTTTCACCTGGTCACACAACACAATAGTTTTGACATTAGAATGTTTTGATGTTAGAATGGTGATAACATTTTCACATCCAAATGTTTATTACTTTTTAGATAGATTTTAGACATTATAAAATTTTCATTGTATTTCTTATTATTTTCTTAATAAAACTAGCGCTGGACGCATGGAGTATGAATGCTTCTCATTTTTATTACAAAGCTTGATTAATTTATTACATATTGAGCCATGTTTCAAATCTGTATGGTGGTCTTCCATTTGGGCATTAAATTAAAACTTAAACCGCAAAGTCTAGTGTATTCTATAATAATTATTTTATTTATTTATGTGACGCCACACCGAGAGTCCTAACCAGTGGAGCCAGTGAGATTATGACATCCGTAATTACGGTATGTTGTAAAGCTAAAGGTAGGTGCTGAAGCATTGCATAACATGGACGACCGGAGGTACCTTATCAAAGCGATGGTTCGATGTTCTTACACCATAGCGATACTGAGAGTACCTTTAGGAACACCTTTACACCTTAGGAACGTGCCGCAAATATACAAAATATTATTTTAAATGAGTAAATTGTGAAATAACACTAATTAAACAAATAAAATTTACAGGCGCATGCCGGGATATGAACTCCGGCTTGCTAGTCGAGAGCCTTGCCCCTTGACCACAGAGGTCGTCAATTTTACAATTTTGTCTGTAAAGAAAACAAACTAAAAAATTATGTTAGATGGAGTTTTTTTATTTTAAATATCAGCCGTTTTTTAAGAGGTTTATAAAAGTAGTACTGTCAAATTTGCATTTTTAATGGTCTAGTTTTAATTTGATACATTATGTGACTCAACAAAATCGCATGACCTAGATAACTATTGTACGATGCACAGTAAATTATTGAAAGTACAATGACAAAAAAACAATTACCATCTCTAAATAGTATAAAACAATGTCACTATCCGCATCTGTCTGTTTGTGCGCTTAGTTTTTTTTAAATACGCACAACGGATTTTGATAGGGTTTTCACTATCATTTAGAGACTTGCATATTATATTTATAGAAAGTAGAAAAATGTCGAGCAAAGCCAAAGGTACACGTCCAGCTAGTAGCCAATTTCAAAGATTTTTTTTGTTAAACCGAGGATTGAACCTTTCTCCCCACGGACTGGAGTCAACCACAATAACAACTGCGCCAAACACCGATTGGGTAAGACCGACATTTATTTTGTATATTAACTGCTGGAATGTTATTAAATCTAAGAGAAATGCGTATATGTCCAAACGTATGTGCGTGATTGCCACCAAAAGTTGATAGAATGAATTGCCATCGACAAAGAGACTCTATCTGCCTAGTTTCAGCTCGATCAATGAGCTAATTTCCGCTTACAAGTTTGCATTCATTTATTCAAGAAAACCAAATAGATGTATTTAAAAATTCTACTTGTAGCATGTTTTTCAACGCAAAAATATTATCGATAATATGTAAATATTACCTCTAAAATATTATGTGCATTATTAATGAGGCTTATTTCCAAGCACCTGTGCAGAATATTGACAGTGCCCATTGATAAATAATACTAAAATTTGCATTTGGGACAACTCGAAATTGCAAGCAAGCCAAAGGTAACTGTAAAATAAATATTAACAGTTCCTATTTCAATCAAGCATTGCATATTGGGTATTTAATAACAGTGACATGTCACAGAACTGATAAAAATATGGACATATCACACACCGGCAACTACAAATAAATAAGTACCCCATTGAAGTATTGCATCTTCACTTTGTCTATGGGTAAATTACACGATTCTAGACTTTGATAATATGTATTGTCATTTTATGTCCCTGATAACTTCACCAGAGTGAGGCAACACAGGCTGTTTATTTTTCCTGGAGCCAGGACCAACCTACCAATGATCATGCCTCTGGGGAGAATGACCTGACTATTAAACCTTTCTTCCGAAATTGACATTTTTCAATCGAATCTCAATCATTTCAAGAGCGAAATAACGGTATTCTTTAGCACCTGTCATTATTAATGTACCTATTATATTACATAATTAATGTTATTATAATTAAGCTATTAACTACAAATTGTGAAATGTAATTGGTTATTTATGTAAACTGCTTTTCACAAAAAAATAAAAATAAAATAAAATATCACAATATGGAAGCATGAATGATGTTTTCTAGTGTTCAAAGCTCCAAATTGCAACTGTGCATTATGACTGTTGGGTAGAATTCAAACAACAACAAAAATGTATCTAAAAAGACTTACAAGCCCCTTTTCACAGTTAGGTAGATGGATGAGTGGGATATATTATAAACCTGCCACTGAGAGTTGCTTTGTAAACTATCTTTCTTCTTTTAGCGAAAGAGAGAGAGGTTACAAAAGAGCTATCAGCGCTATGCTTTTATTATCTTTGTAAGTTAATAGATAAAAAGATTATGTTCACAATTCAAATAAATACATACCTTTAATCATATTATTTGCAATCGAGGAAAGGCACAGTTCGAGGAACAGTTGTACATTGCTATCACTAGCTTCGTTGATGACTTTTTCAAGTTCTTTTTTTAACGCAAAAGGCACTGCGGAGTAGGGGTAGTCTAGGGATGATGTGGAATATGTCTCGTCGTTCTGATCGATGGGAATCTTTCCGTTCAGGAACCTCGCCACGTCCAACAGACGAGAGACCCCTGTTCCGCCCACATTCGCCAGATAGACTGCTTGAACTTCATTTGGATCAATCTGCAATCAAAGGAAAACTTTCTAATATATTGTGCAACTTCAATCAAAAATATAATAAAGAGAAAATTATGAGACACATAAATATAAATTTACACAATGAATGCTTACGAGTCTATTTCATTGAATCTGCTGACTATTGGAGTACAGAGTTCCTATTCAATTGAGAGAGGAGCTTGAGGTATTGTAATACAAATCACGATAAGAACTCACCTGAGCGAGTGCCGACTCAATACTTTTAGGTTGTTTAACTTTTTTCACTTCTGGAGACTTTTTTTCGGTAGGTTTTTGACTTTGTGCGGTTTTTTTGGCCTTTTTTGCCTGACTTTCCTTTTTCTCATCCTCGTCATCTGACAGGCTAAATATAGATGGAAATTCTGTTGCGGCTGAAAAAGATTTAAAAACAGAAACATGTATACTTTAATGACGTTTACAGGTAAAATTAAATGCATTCAGTGTGAATGGTGCCAAAGCGGTATGTATAGATATTTCAAAATACAAACTTTTTCTTGTCGGCTTAGCGATTGTTTCGGACTTTTTCTTTTCCTCGATGACGGGTTTAGATTTCCCGTTGGTGGCACTTTTCTGCCTCGGGGTTCTAACAACAACTTCCCATTGTCCCAACATGCCTGACATGGCTATCTTATGTTAGTAAAATAACACAACAAATATTTTAAAATGTATGCTCCGGAAGACGGCAGCTGTACAAACGTCAAAACTGATGTAGGGATTTGAAAGCTAGCGCTGATTGGTCAAACCGACTTTCACAGCGGTTCACGTGGCATTCAGTTTCTGCCTACGTGCCAGTGGCAATTTCAGTTCTTTATTAGCGAGTAAACGGGGCTAGATGTGTTGTATTCAAATAACGCTTCTTACAAAATCCAATTATGATTATTCTTTAAAATAATCTTTATTTGTACCTTTGCTAAAAAATGCGAAGGCGTCCTTCACACATAAGTTTGTAAATCTGTACAGATTTGGTTTTACTTCGATTTGGCGTAGTTATTGTTTTTGTATAATAATCAGAGATGTGCTTTATTTCAAATAAATCCATTTCAAATGGAAATGCAAAATGGGTATTTTCCATTTTGCATTTTAAATGCTTTTCTAAAAACCATTTTGCATTTTAAATGCTTTTTTCAATGCATTTTCCATTTTAAATGCTTTTTTGTAACATTCTTCCTACTATCTCCAATCATCTTTTTTTCATAAGCCCAAATATCAGTCGGTCCTCAACCTCGCTATGAGAGATAATTTCCATTTGTCAAGTTGCTCCCTGGTAGGAGCCCTGGCAATTGAGTGATACCATTACAAAAAATACTGATTCAAATACTGAACATGGGGCCATGACACTGTAATATTAAATGTTAGATAGCAGTTTCTATGTTTTTACGTTGGCAACATTAGTCCCGCGCAAATTTTTTGTGGTTTCATAATCTGTAGTCGTGGTGTTTCTAGATTTACCATCATGTAATATGTTTGTTCTACATTGATGTCCATTATTAAATGACAAAATTGTTTAAAAATTCTATAATTATTTTGATTGTTTGACCTGAGAAACCATTTTGCATTTTCAATGCATTTTGAAAATAGGTATTTTGCATTTTGCATTTGAAATGCTTTTCTAAAAACCATTTTGCATTTTGCATTTTCAAATGGAAAAGTTTTGACCCATTTCCATTTTGCATTTCAAATGGTTTTGGGTACCCATTTTGCACATCTCTGATAATAACGAAGGTAAATATTTTAGTAAAAACTAAAGTACGACCGGTGTTTTTTTTATTAATATCATTGCCCGGTATTTCAGTTGCGTTTCAAACTCGGCTTCAGAGATATATTATTTATGTCCGTTAAGTTGATTTCTGGTAGCAGCCCTGGCAAGATACGTCTATTTTCCTTTAAAACATTATTACTAAAAAAATCCTGATATACCGGCCCTGGGGGTAGAAATGGGTTTCGTGGAGTTTAACCATGGAAGTAAGAAGCCATGGAATAGCAATCTGTATGGAAAGTTTGATAGGCAGCTTTTAGACTTATACTTAATTCAGACATGGCGATTTTAGTTGATAAATTATCTGTTTAATGATACTTGAAAGCTAATCGACAAGTGTGAACACCCTTTCAACAGAGTTGATTAAGGTTTTAGCTGAGCTACTAAAGTTGAAAGCCCGTCTACTTTTGCTGATCAAGTGTGAGTCATCGCTCGAGTTCTTCACCGAATCGACACGTCTGTGTACAAAATTTCAACTTGCTTGCGATTTTTAGTTTCTTGTACCCAGTTCAGACATGGCGATTTTAGTTGATCAACTCTTTGTTGAATGACACTTGAAAGCTAATCGACAAGTTTGAACACTAACATATAAACCTAGCCTACGTAACCTAGTTTATTATTCATCACTTTTCATTACTTTATATCACTTTTTAAAGGTGTGTTGAGTTATCATTTTGACGATTAAATGACAAAATCTGCATAAAATAGCATTAGTGGAAAAATAATCATTCTTATGGGCATAAATGCAGGGCTTATGCGGCCAGTCCACGTTGGCCCACTGCATTGGGCCAATGAGCTGGCTCAAAGTGTAGACGACTTGGCCGTTGCATTCGTTGGCCGCCAACGTTGGATGGACAGCCCGATTATTGTCGGTTTTCGTGCAAACATCAAAGGATCTTGGCGCCAATCGGCTAATAGCGTTCACACCTTGGCGCAGTCGGTTTATTTATGGCGCAGTCCTCAGTTCGCAAGGTTCGCAATATGCGTTCTGCGGAGACAGTCGCGTTGATTATTGCTTGAGTGATTATTTACGTTTACGAATTACGATGATTAATAATTAAACATGCGGAAGAAATAAATTGTCGCGGCTGTGATAATTTCCACATTCATCAAGATTTGATGGCTTTCGTGGTTGAGGGGTAAAACTTTCTCTTCCCCGTATGCTTCCTCTCTCTACTACCTTCAGCCACATAACATACCCCAATTGGGGATGCCGTAGTCTCGCTGGCTCCAGGCGGTTGGGAAAAAATAAGATCAGATGGCCAAAGCAGAATATGGTAAATTAATTATATTTTTTTATTCTAGAAAAAAATACGATAGTGAAATTATACTTATAATTTTACGTTGACGAATAAATTTTATGTAAAGATTTAAAATGTCCCGTTTTCTTGCCGCCTAAACAACATGACCATTTTAAACGGCAAACGTTGGCTACGGTGTTCACACGTTGGTCCAATGAATTGGGCCAACGTGTACATTCGACATTAGATTAGAATTTTGAAAGCCGTTTTCTCAGGCTCTATATGGCGCCTAACGTGCTAAAATGTTGGAACCGTATTAAGAATTATGGTCTGAAGTGAAACAAATGAAAAAATCTTTGTAAATAAAGTAACATTTGCCGGAAAATCAAAATTCTTATGGGCACAAATGCAAGATTTCGAACTGTTTCAAAGACGTTTCGCAGGCTCTATGGCGCCGAACGGACTAAATTTTTGGATATTTACTATGTATGATTGATGGTCTGAAGTGGAATCAATGACAAAACAACTTTCTTACGGGCATAAATGCAACGCTTTTGTTCGAACTTTGAAAGATCTTTTCTCAGGCTCTATGTCACCAAAGGACAAAAATTTCGGATACTTACTAAGAATTACAGTCTGAAGTGGAATAAATGCCAAAAACTGCATAAAGTAAATTTGGTGGAAAAATCATCATTCTTATAGGTGTAAACGCAAGACTTGGGGTCAAACTTGGAAAGCCGTTTACTCAGGCTTTAAGGCGCCGAATCAGGATTGACAGATGTCCGGTTTTGAACCGGACAGTACGGTTTTTTGAACGGCTGTCCGGTCTAGAAAATTTTGGAAAACCAGACAATAGAATGTCCAGTTTTTTGAAAATACGCGACATATATACCTCAATCACGAGCAGAGATGTGCAAAATGAGTACCCAAAACCATTTGAAATGCAAAATGGAAATGGGTCAAAACTTTTCCATTTGAAAATGCAAAATGCAAAATGGTTTTTAGAAAAGCATTTCAAATGCAAAATGCAAAATACCTATTTTCAAAATGCATTGAAAATGCAAAATGGTTTCTCAGGTCAAACAATTAAAATAATTATATATTTTTAAATAATTTTGTCATTTAATAATGGACATCAATGTAGAACAAACATATTACATGATGGTAAATCCAAAAACACCACGACTACAGATTATGAAACCAAAAAAAATTTGCGCCTGACTAATGTTGCCAACGTAAAAACATAGAAACTGCTATCCAACATTTATTACAGCGTCATGGTCCCATGTTCAGTATTTGAATCAGTATTTTTTGTAATGGTATCACTCAATTGCCAGGGCTCCTACCAGGGAGCAACTTGACATATGTAAATTATCTCTCATAGCGAGGTTGAGAACCGACTGATATTTGGGGCTTATGAAAAAAAGATGAGTGGAGATAGTAGGAAGAATGTTGCAAAAAAGCATTTAAAATGGAAAATGCATTGAGAAAAGCATTTAAAATGCAAAATGCAAAATGGTTTTTAGAAAAGCATTTAAAATGCAAAATGCAAAATACCCATTTTGCATTTTGCATTTCCATTTGAAATGGATTTATTTGAAATAAAGCACATCTCTGATCACGAGATAATTTACAGAGCAAAAGTCGTGACCGATTCTGGCGGGTGGTAGCAAGACAAGGTGATTTTCTCACGAAAACGGCGCTATATAAATAATCCAATCATTATTATTATTACTTGCTCAAATCTGTTGGCAATGGTACAATATGTGTGCAGTGCTAACGTCTCCAAAGCCTTCGTAGAAAGAGTTTTTAGTGTAATGGGTAAATTATGGACTGACGAAAGAAATCTACTATGTGTGAATACCGTAAAAAGCAAGTTATGTGTTTTCTTCAATTTAAATGTAAGTTGCACTGAATTTAAATAAACGATTTTAGTCAATAAACGATTATTTAAAGCAGTAGCATCATCAAGTGGCAAATATGTTAAAAAGTGATTTTATGCTTACCAATAGCAATAATAAATATAAGTTTAAATGTTTACTGTGTTTCATTGTGTTAATTAACTAGAGAAAATCGGTAAAGAAGTTCACTTCTCTTTCACTCTATAAATGCTGGCGTCCCACAGGGATCGGTTCTATCTCCGACTTTGTTTTTGTTGCACATCAATGACCTTTTGACATGTGCACCGATTCATTGTTACGCGGATGACAGTACAGTTCATGATAGCTTTTTGTTTGACAAGCCCCCAAAGGGCACACAAACTCCAACGGCTCGGAGGGATTTGAAGCAGAGAATGGACGGTTATCTCGAGAGTATTTCCTCCTGGGGTAAAAATAATCTGATCGAATTTAATGTTTCAAAGACCCAATCCTGTCTGATTACGTCTAAAAGGGATCCAAATGATAATCTAGTCTCCTTCAACGGAAGCAATCTTCCGAACAGGCCTTCCATTGATATGCTTGGTGTAACTATAAGTGACCAGCTCAGGTACGGGAGCTCCATCGAAGCCAGAGTAAAGCTGGCCTCTCAGAAGCTGGACGTACTGTAAAGGGCCCGCAGATACTTTAATAGTACACAACTGCTGACCCTGTACAAATCGCAAGTGCGCCCTACTGTCGAATTTGGCAGCCATCTCTGGTCCGGAGCCCCTAAATACCTGAAAAAAACCGTTGACTCTGTGCAAAAACGGACGGTCCGTTTGATAGATTCCCCAATCTTAATTAATTCCCCAAACGGACTGCAACTTTAGAGCACAGGCGTCAGGTAGGTATGCTGTCCTTGTTCTATCGGTATTACAATGTAAGATGCTCTGAGGAACTAGCGTCATTGATCCCTTCGGCACCGGTGCGTAGTCGGGATACACCCAAACGCGCGCCCAAGATTTGTACACGGTTGACATTTGTCACATGAGAACGGGTCGCTTCTACGATTCGTTCTTAAGTTCAACAGCTCGGCTGTGGAACGAACTGCCGGCCTCTGTGTTTCCTCCCTCCTACAACATGGGACTCTTCAAGACCCATGTTCACTCCTTCCTCTCCACAAAAAGACCCTCCACACAGCATCCCCAAAGATGACATAGACCCTGAGGGAAATTATTTTCTTCAGGGCCTCCTGTGTGGAGTTAATTTAAAAAAAAAAACTTCGAAAATAAAGTATCTGAAAGTATCTGAGGTGTCAGATACTAGTAAAAATGTATCTAGATACAGATACAGTTATAGAAATATAGCTAGATACAGATACACAAAAATGTATCTATTTTCACAACACTGGTTAGATGCAAGGTTATACAAATACCGTTTTGGACAACACACATTTGTTTAGAAGGAAATGTGGTGGGAATACGCAACTTCCCATCGCTTACTTAAACCCATTTTCAACATTCGTATCTATTAAATTTGACTGTGCTGCCATGGTAGATATCAGCACAGTACCATGGCCGGAAATATGATTTCCAGGGCCTCAACACTGCAAAATAGAAGGTGTGAAGCATACTTCCCTGTGCCCTTCAGGAAATCAGATATTTTTTTGTTGAAAATATTATTTTATATTTTTTACTGCCTACCAAACCAATAATTACTGTTTTTGTAGGGTTCTGTTATTTTTATTTATAGTAAAACATTGTGGCTTGTTTTCAGATTCTGAAACAAGTGAAGGCAGCCCTTCAATCCACCAGCCCACCTAAATGTGTGCTACGTTATTACGTCTCGGCAATCGGAGAAGCGAGCCACAACCACAGCAGAGACGCGGCCAAGATGACCCAACAAATTCATCCTGACCTGATACAGGAGATCAACAGGCTTGTTGAAGCTGGAGTTTCCTCAGTACGAGATGTGTCTCTATTGTTGGAGCAATTTTTAAACATAAATTTCAGGATGGGGCAGAACCTGATCGGCTCAATTCAGGATTTATCTGTCATGTTTTTAAAGGGGTTTGTTCCCTCAATGTTTATATTTCCTTTGTGTGGTGTAATATATTATTTTCCATTAATAAAATAATATCAAATTTTATTTTATTTTTTATTGGTTTTCAAGCTACAATCCCGTTAAACTGCAATAAAGCAGTTTGTCAACAGGATGTTAATGATCAATTACCTACATACACACATACTATAACTATACAATTAACACACCTAAATTAATATAAACTATCTCTATTTAGTAACCATTGTTTCAGCATATATCTCAATCTGTTTGTAGAATCGCAATTTTTTATATTAATGGGTAACATGTTAAGCATTTTTGGCACGTTAAATTCTAGGGTTCGCCATCCGTATTTATTATTATATTTTGGAACAAGCATTCCTTCATTCTTTGTAAACCTTGTATTATATTCATGTTCCACTTTCTTTTTATAATCAGACTCAGATATATGTAGAATCAATATTTTGTACCATAATAAGGCCCGCACCGGTAATATTGTTAAATTCCGATACAACAATGATATGTTTCGTCTCTGTGAAAATATATGTTTTTGAGCTAATAACTTAACCATAGAATTTTGTACTGATTGCAGGTGGTTTAAATTAGTTTTACAAGAGTGACCCCAAGTAGTTAAACCATACCGTAAAGTTGATTCTGCGAGTGATAAGTAAATAATTTTTAAAATATTCACCGGAACGAAACATTTCAGTTTGTATATCCTACCCACTATCGCTCTCAGCCGCTTGCAAGTTTTGTTTATTTGTGTATCCCATTTGAAATGACAATTAACAGTCACCCCCAAATAAACGTATTCATTTACCAGTTCAATACATTCACACATACAGGGCTGTAAAATGTTTTGATGAATACATATAAAGTTATGTGAAATTATTTTAGGCATGATCTGAAATGAAGCATGTGGAGACCGTATGTGCATCAATTTAGTTTTCTTGGTATTAATGATTAGACCTGCGTCATGTGACCATTTTATCAGGGAAGTAAAGTCATGTTGCATATATTTAATCGCAATGGATAATTGTTCATCGGATATGACAAGAGCAGTGTCGTTAGCATATACAAAGTGTCTTACATATTTAAATATTTTTTTCATTATTGATACAAATATAATATAAAGGGTTGGACCCAAAATCGACCCCTGCGGGACTCCAGCATAGATTTTTTTCCTCCAGCTCATTTTTTCTAATATTTTTACACAGATATGTCTATTAAATAAATATTTTTTAAACAAATTAAGTAGGTTACCTCTAATTCCAATTGCTTCTAAGATTTTTAATAATTTCTATGGGTCAATTGTATCAAACGCTTTGGAGTTATCTATAAATAGTACTAAAACATGTCTTTTATGGTTTAATTCATTATTAATATAATTTGAAAAATCCTGTAATAAATTCTCTGTGCTTTTTTTCTTTTGAAAGCCATATTGTTTTTGGTCTATAATGCTAAATTTTTCTAAGTAAGTATATGAATCAATGAATTGCCCAAATTCCTTCATTGCTCACTTATCCTTGAACATACTATATGGCATCCAAATTTTCACATAGACTCCAAATAATGCTAGTTTTACTTTCCCATAGGTGTACTGTTTTGTAATGTAAAAAGATTAGATACTTAGAGTATATATAGGCCTAGTACGAATCTGTACAAAAGTTGAACATAGGGCCTACCACAAGTCTTTTATTGTCCAAAAGTTAATTATATTTGCAGGAATTAGAATGTGGTTGCCATACTAAACAGTCTTTATTAAGGCTTTGGAATCGACTTTATGATATTGGCCCTATAGTAATGTAATCTAACTAAATGAAATCAAGGTGCAAGAATAAGGAAGTTGAGTCCATTTTTTTAATTTTTTTTTATCAATGTTCGCATTCAAACTTAAATACTGGTATTTTTTTTAAAGTTTGTTTTCATAATTAAATTAATTCTCAATGTTTAAATTTTATTAAGCCCGCCAAAACGAGCGGAATCCGAGCGGTAAGAGGCGGGGTGTGGGTGTGACGTCATTCGAACTGTGAAAACCACGTCGCTTAAGCATTTTGTATGGAAAATTTTTTAATTCTTCAACAAGGAATTCCAGTATTTTTTTTACCAATGTTAACCGTCTATTAGAATTGATGTTATTAAAAAAAAATTGATTAAGATTTCATAGTTAAAATAATATTTTAAGTTAGAATATTTGCTTTTCCCGCCCGGTACGGTACTTGTACGGTATTGCCGTCGATATTTGTTGACGTGCCCCGCGCGAATTCGGGACCACCGCGCAGAAAAGTAAAGACCAAAAGTAAAATAACGGTATACAGCCCAGTTCACTGTGAGACTTTTCTGGGCGGCCGGCGGCCTGAAGTGTATCACATGTTATGTGACATGTATAATAATAAAAACTTCTAAGTTACGCAATAAACAACATATTAATATAAAGCACTATACGATGTATCTTTAGAAATCCATTTCATATAATAATAACAACAAATACGTACATATATTTGACAAACCCAAATAAAAGTTTGGCCTATACACCTCTCTAATCTAAACCGACCATCAATCATGTAATAGAAAGAGATGCACCATAGGTGATCCGTTGTACGTACAAGTCACGACACATGTGACGTCAGAATTCTTTCGACCAATCGTGGAGCGTATAAAGTCTATTGCTATTGAATGCTTTTTCAAGAACGTTTAACTACTTCTAAGAATAATAATATAGAAATATATTTATATATTTAGAATCGATATTTTTTGATCTATATGAAATTTTTTTTTTATAATTCAAAATATTTTGCACTCAACTTCCTTATTGACTCGCGCCTACCAAAACACGATTCCGCAATCTACACAACTTCTTAGCTAAGCAGCAAACCTGAACTCGAATATTAAGGCGCAATTGCTCGCGCCTACCAAAACACGATTCCGCAATCTACACAACTTCTTAGCTAAGCAGCAAACCTGAACTCGAATATTAAGGCGCAATTATTGACCGGTCAGTGGTTGAGTGGGCATAGCGCTTGGGTCTCACCCGAGCGTCGCGTGTTCGGTTCCTCGGCTGGCTAAGTCTTCCATCACAACACAAGCAACATTTTCGGCTTTTTGTGGTGGTAGTAGGAGATTTTCAAACATTGTTGGGTTATTCGTAACCCGGGATGTTTGTCTTTATTTAAAAAAAAAAAAAAAAAAAAAAAAAATAAAAATTGACTCGCTCCTACCAAAACACGATTCCGCAATCTACACAACTTCTTAGCTAAGCAGCAAACCTGAACTCGAATATTTAGGCGCAATTATTGACCGGTCAGTGGTTGAGTGGGCATAGCGCTTGGGTCTCACCCGAGCGTCGCGTGTTCGATTCCTCGGCTGGCTAAGTCTTCCATCACAACACAAGCAACATTTTCGGCTTTCTGTGGTGGTAGTAGGAGATTTTCAAACATTGTTGGGTTATTCGTAACCCGGGAATGTTTGTCTTTCTTTAAAAAAAAAAATTGAATCGCGCCTACCAAAACACGATTCCGCAATCTACACAACTTCTTAGCTAAGCAGCAAACCTGAACTCGAATATTAATGCGCAATTATTGACCGGTCAGTGGTTGAGTGGGCATAGCGCTTGGGTCTCACCCGAGCGTCGCGTGTTCGATTCCTCGGCTGGCTAAGTCTTCCATCACAACACAAGCAACATTTCCGGCTTTCTGTGGTGGTAGTAGGAGATTTTCAAACATTGTTGGGTTATTCGTAACCCGGAATGTTTGTCTTTCTTTTAAAAAAAAAATTAAAAAATAAAAAGTGGGTGTGTCAAGCCTACGCAAGACAGAAGTGAAACTTATAGTTTCAGCTGATGCTTGGCGTGGCGCAGTTCGCTGGTGTCTGAGAGAGAGGAAAGAAGAGAAGAGAGAGAACGTTCGTGAGCGGCTCCCCCACCTCAACAAGGTTTCACTTCAAAAATGCCACAGCCGAGAATCGAACCTCGCTTAACTGATTGAAAGCCAACCACGCTGAGCACCAACTGTAAGCAAAGCCGCATAAATTGATTATATTATGTAGGTTCTGAAAATATGAGAGCTTGTTATGTTTTATAATGTTACCTACATCACACCCAAAATATAATATATTTTTAAAAATAATGTACAATGTACAGAAATAGAATCCCACACAAGATCGCGTAGTGCGCTCTAGCGAACGGATATTTTATCAGAGGGAGATAGTTTTAATTTTTTTTTCTGTAAATTATTACATATTATCAAAATAAATAAATTAATTAAATAAATGTAATACAATTATCATAATATACGGATTAGATAATAATTTTAATCCAACACAATAACGCAAAGCGCGCTCTAGCGGAGTAATGTTTTATCACAGTGAGATAAGTGTTTTTATTATTTTGCAATATTATTTTCTTTTAAAAAATGTTCTGACCTACTAAAAAATAAGATATTGAATGAAAAAGGCGTTAAAAACAAAAAAATAATGTGCGATGGCCGAGAATCGAACTCGGATCAACTGCTTGGAAGGCAACTATGCTGACCATTACACCACCAACGCCAGTTGTCGGGATGAGCTAAGAAGCATTTATATGTTACTTCAAAACTTTGACTAGATCAAATGAACTTTAATCGGTGGTGGGGGTACCCGCATTTTCGTTTCGGTCATGAGTCGGTTTTACTCCGGTCCTCGAAATTGCATGACGCGCGTAAAGAAGTTTCACTTCAAAAATTGACTCGCGCCTACCAAAGCACGATTCCGCAATCTACACAACTTCTTAGCTAAGCAGCAAACCTGAACTCGAATATTTAGGCGCAATTATTGACCGGTCAGTGGTTGAGTGGGCATAGCGCTTGGGTCTTACCCGAGCGTCGCGTGTTCGATTCCTCGGCTGGCTAAGTCTTCAATCACAACACAAGCAACATTTTCGGCTTTCTGTGGTGGTAGTAGGAGATTTTCAAACATTGTTGGGTTATTCGTAACCCGGAATGTTTGTCGTTCTTTTAAAAAAAAAATTAAAAATTGACTCGCGCCTACCAAAGCACGATTCCGCAATCTACACAACTTCTTAGCTAAGCAGGAAACCTGAACTCGAATATTTAGGCGCAATTATTGACCGGTCAGTGGTTGAGTGGGCATAGCGCTTGGGTCTCACCCGAGCGTCGCGTGTTCGATTCCTCGGCTGGCTAAGTCTTCCATCACAACACAAGCAACATTTCCGGCTTTCTGTGGTGGTAGTAGGAGATTTTCAAACATTGTTGGGTTATTCGTAACCCGGAATGTTTGTCTTTATTTAAAAAAAAAAAAATAAAAATAAAAATTGACTCGCGCCTACCAAAGCACGATTCCGCAATCTACACAACTTCTTAGCTAAGCAGCAAACCTGAACTCGAATATTTAGGCGCAATTATTGACCGGTCAGTGGTTGAGTGGGCATAGCGCTTGGGTCTCACCCGAGCGTCGCGTGTTCGATTCCTCGGCTGGCTAAGTCTTCCATCACAACACAAGCAACATTTTCGGCTTTCTGTGGTGGTAGTAGGAGATTTTCAAACATTGTTGGGTTATTCGTAACCCGGGAATGTTTGTCTTTCTTTAAAAAAAAAAATTGAATCGCGCCTACCAAAACACGATTCCGCAATCTACACAACTTCTTAGCTAAGCAGCAAACCTGAACTCGAATATTAAGGCGCAATTATTGACCGGTCAGTGGTTGAGTGGGCATAGCGCTTGGGTCTCACCCGAGCGTCGCGTGTTCGATTCCTCGGCTGGCTAAGTCTTCCATCACAACACAAGCAACATTTCCGGCTTTCTGTGGTGGTAGTAGGAGATTTTCAAACATTGTTGGGTTATTCGTAACCCGGAATGTTTGTCTTTTTTAAAAAAAAAAAATTAAAAAATAAAAATTGACTCGCGCCTACCAAAGCACGATTCCGCAATCTACACAACTTCTTAGCTAAGCAGCAAACCTGAACTCGAATATAAAGGCGCAATTGCTCGCGCCTACCAAAACACGATTCCGCAATCTACACAACTTCTTAGCTAAGCAGCAAACCTGAACTCGAATATTTAGGCGCAATTATTGACCGGTCAGTGGTTGAGTGGGCATAGCGCTTGGGTCTCACCCGAGCGTCGCGTGTTCGATTCCTCGGCTGACTAAGTCTTCCATCACAACACAAGCAACATTTTCAGCTTTCTGTGGTGGTAGTAGGAGATTTTCAAACATTGTTGGGTTATTCGTAACCCGGAATGTTTGTCTTTCTTTTTTAAAAAAAAAATTTAAAAAAAAAAAATTGACTCGCGCCTACCAAAACACGATTCCGCAATCTACACAACTTCTTAGCTAAGCAGCAAACCTGAACTCGAATATTAAGGCGCAATTATTGACCGGTCAGTGGTTGAGTGGGCATAGCGCTTGGGTCTTACCCGAGCGTCGCGTGTTCGATTCCTCGGCTGGCTAAGTCTTCAATCACAACACAAGCAACATTTTCGGCTTTCTGTGGTGGTAGTAGGAGATTTTCAAACATTGTTGGGTTATTCGTAACCCGGGAATGTTTGTCTTTCTTTAAAAAAAAAATTGAATCGCGCCTACCAAAACACGATTCCGCAATCTACACAACTTCTTAGCTAAGCAGCAAACCTGAACTCGAATATTAATGCGCAATTATTGACCGGTCAGTGGTTGAGTGGGCATAGCGCTTGGGTCTCACCCGAGCGTCGCGTGTTCGATTCCTCGGCTGGCTAAGTCTTCCATCACAACACAAGCAACATTTCCGGCTTTCTGTGGTGGTAGTAGGAGATTTTCAAACATTGTTGGGTTATTCGTAACCCGGAATGCTGTCTTTCTTTTAAAAAAAAAATTAAAAAATAAAAATTGACTCGCGCCTACCAAAGCACGATTCCGCAATCTACACAACTTCTTAGCTAAGCAGCAAACCTGAACTCGAATATTAAGGCGCAATTGCTCGCGCCTACCAAAACACGATTCCGCAATCTACACAACTTCTTAGCTAAGCAGCAAACCTGAACTCGAATATTTAGGCGCAATTATTGACCGGTCAGTGGTTGAGTGGGCATAGCGCTTGGGTCTCACCCGAGCGTCGCGTGTTCGATTCCTCGGCTGGCTAAGTCTTCCATCACAACACAAGCAACATTTTCGGCTTTCTGTGGTGGGAGTAGGAGATTTTCAAACATTGTTGGGTTATTCGTAACCCGGAATGTTTGTCTTTCTTTTTTAAAAAAAAAATTTAAAAAAAAAAAATTTACTCGCGCCTACCAAAACAC
This sequence comes from Hesperophylax consimilis, assembly GCF_061612785.1. Lineage (NCBI taxonomy): Eukaryota > Metazoa > Arthropoda > Insecta > Trichoptera > Limnephilidae > Hesperophylax > Hesperophylax consimilis. Next base: position 21,701,714 of record NC_142848.1, on the reverse strand, counting down.
GATTCCGCAATCTACACAACTTCTTAGCTAAGCAGCAAACCTGAACTCGAATATTTAGGCGCAATTATTGACCGGTCAGTGGTTGAGTGGGCATAGCGCTTGGGTCTCACCCGAGCGTCGCGTGTTCGATTCCTCGGCTGGCTAAGTCTTCCATCACAACACAAGCAACATTTTCGGCTTTCTGTGGTGGTAGTAGGAGATTTTCAAACATTGTTGGGTTATTCGTAACCCGGGAATGTTTGTCTTTCTTTAAAAAAAAAAATTGAATCGCGCCTACCAAAACACGATTCCGCAATCTACACAACTTCTTAGCTAAGCAGCAAACCTGAACTCGAATATTAATGCGCAATTATTGACCGGTCAGTGGTTGAGTGGGCATAGCGCTTGGGTCTCACCCGAGCGTCGCGTGTTCGATTCCTCGGCTGGCTAAGTCTTCCATCACAACACAAGCAACATTTTCGGCTTTCTGTGGTGGTAGTAGGAGATTTTCAAACATTGTTGGGTTATTCGTAACCCGGGAATGTTTGTCTTTCTTTAAAAAAAAAAATTGAATCGCGCCTACCAAAGCACGATTCCGCAATCTACACAACTTCTTAGCTAAGCAGCAAACCTGAACTCGAATATTAAGGCGCAATTGCTCGCGCCTACCAAAACACGATTCCGCAATCTACACAACTTCTTAGCTAAGCAGCAAACCTGAACTCGAATATTTAGGCGCAATTATTGACCGGTCAGTGGTTGAGTGGGCATAGCGCTTGGGTCTCACCCGAGCGTCGCGTGTTCGATTCCTCGGCTGGCTAAGTCTTCCATCACAACACAAGCAACATTTTCGGCTTTCTGTGGTGGTAGTAGGAGATTTTCAAACATTGTTGGGTTATTCGTAACCCGGAATGTTTGTCGTTCTTTTTAAAAAAAAATTAAAAATTGACTCGCGCCTACCAAAGCACGATTCCGCAATCTACACAACTTCTTAGCTAAGCAGCAAACCTGAACTCGAATATTTAGGCGCAATTATTGACCGGTCAGTGGTTGAGTGGGCATAGCGCTTGGGTCTCACCCGAGCGTCGCGTGTTCGATTCCTCGGCTGGCTAAGTCTTCCATCACAACACAAGCAACATTTTCGGCTTTCTGTGGTGGTAGTAGGAGATTTTCAAACATTGTTGGGTTATTCGAAACCCGGAATGTTTGTCTTTCTTTTAAAAAAAAAAGTAAAAAATAAAAATTGACTCGCGCCTACCAAAGCACGATTCCGCAATCTACACAACTTCTTAGCTAAGCAGCAAACCTGAACTCGAATATTTAGGCGCAATTATTGACCGGTCAGTGGTTGAGTGGGCATAGCGCTTGGGTCTCACCCGAGCGTCGCGTGTTCGATTCCTCGGCTGGCTAAGTCTTCCATCACAACACAAGCAACATTTTCGGCTTTCTGTGGTGGTAGTAGGAGATTTTCAAACATTGTTGGGTTATTCGTAACCCGGGAATGTTTGTCTTTCTTTAAAAAAAAAATTGAATCGCGCCTACCAAAACATGATTCCGCAATCTACACAACTTCTTAGCTAAGCAGCAAACCTGAACTCGAATATTAATGCGCAATTATTGACCGGTCAGTGGTTGAGTGGGCATAGCGCTTGGGTCTCACCCGAGCGTCGCGTGTTCGATTCCTCGGCTGGCTAAGTCTTCCATCACAACACAAGCAACATTTCCGGCTTTCTGTGGTGGTAGTAGGAGATTTTCAAACATTGTTGGGTTATTCGTAACCCGGAATGTTTGTCTTTCTTTAAAAAAAAAATTGAATCGCGCCTACCAAAACACGATTCCGCAATCTACACAACTTCTTAGCTAAGCAGCAAACCTGAACTCGAATATTAATGCGCAATTATTGACCGGTCAGTGGTTGAGTGGGCATAGCGCTTGGGTCTCACCCGAGCGTCGCGTGTTCGATTCCTCGGCTGGCTAAGTCTTCCATCACAACACAAGCAACATTTCCGGCTTTCTGTGGTGGTAGTAGGAGATTTTCAAACATTGTTGGGTTATTCGTAACCCGGAATGCTGTCTTTCTTTTAAAAAAAAAATTAAAAAATAAAAATTGACTCGCGCCTACCAAAGCACGATTCCGCAATCTACACAACTTCTTAGCTAAGCAGCAAACCTGAACTCGAATATTAATGCGCAATTATTGACCGGTCAGTGGTTGAGTGGGCATAGCGCTTGGGTCTCACCCGAGCGTCGCGTGTTCGATTCCTCGGCTGGCTAAGTCTTCCATCACAACACAAGCAACATTTTCGGCTTTCTGTGGTGGTAGTAGGAGATTTTCAAACATTGTTGGGTTATTCGTAACCCGGGAATGTTTGTCTTTCTTTAAAAAAAAAAATTGAATCGCGCCTACCAAAACACGATTCCGCAATCTACACAACTTCTTAGCTAAGCAGCAAACCTGAACTCGAATATTAATGCGCAATTATTGACCGGTCAGTGGTTGAGTGGGCATAGCGCTTGGGTCTCACCCGAGCGTCGCGTGTTCGATTCCTCGGCTGGCTAAGTCTTCCATCACAACACAAGCAACATTTTCGGCTTTCTGTGGTGGTAGTAGGAGATTTTCAAACATTGTTGGGTTATTCGTAACCCGGGAATGTTTGTCTTTCTTTAAAAAAAAAAATTGAATCGCGCCTACCAAAGCACGATTCCGCAATCTACACAACTTCTTAGCTAAGCAGCAAACCTGAACTCGAATATTAAGGCGCAATTGCTCGCGCCTACCAAAACACGATTCCGCAATCTACACAACTTCTTAGCTAAGCAGCAAACCTGAACTCGAATATTTAGGCGCAATTATTGACCGGTCAGTGGTTGAGTGGGCATAGCGCTTGGGTCTCACCCGAGCGTCGCGTGTTCGATTCCTCGGCTGGCTAAGTCTTCCATCACAACACAAGCAACATTTTCGGCTTTCTGTGGTGGTAGTAGGAGATTTTCAAACATTGTTGGGTTATTCGTAACCCGGAATGTTTGTCTTTCTTTTTAAAAAAAAAAATTTAAAAAAAAAAAATTGACTCGCGTCTACCAAAACACGATTCCGCAATCTACACAACTTCTTAGCTAAGCAGCAAACCTGTACTCGAATATTAAGGCGCAATTATTGACCGGTCAGTGGTTGAGTGGGCATAGCGCTTGGGTCTTACCCGAGCGTCGCGTGTTCGATTCCTCGGCTGGCTAAGTCTTCAATCACAACACAAGCAACATTTTCGGCTTTCTGTGGTGGTAGTAGGAGATTTTCAAACATTGTTGGGTTATTCGTAACCCGGAATGTTTGTCTTTCTTTTAAAAAAAAAAATAAAAAATAAAAATTGACTCGCGCCTACCAAAGCACGATTCCGCAATCTACACAACTTCTTAGCTAAGCAGCAAACCTGAACTCGAATATTTAGGCGCAATTATTGACCGGTCAGTGGTTGAGTGGGCATAGCGCTTGGGTCTCACCCGAGCGTCGCTTGTTCGATTCCTCGGCTGGCTAAGTCTTCCATCACAACACAAGCAACATTTTCGGCTTTCTGTGGTGGTAGTAGGAGATTTTCAAACATTGTTGGGTTATTCGTAACCCGGGAATGTTTGTCTTTCTTTAAAAAAAAAAATTGAATCGCGCCTACCAAAACACGATTCCGCAATCTACACAACTTCTTAGCTAAGCAGCAAACCTGAACTCGAATATTAATGCGCAATTATTGACCGGCCAGTGGTTGAGTGGGCATAGCGCTTGGGTCTCACCCGAGCGTCGCGTGTTCGATTCCTCGGCTGGCTAAGTCTTCCATCACAACACAAGCAACATTTCCGGCTTTCTGTGGTGGTAGTAGGAGATTTTCAAACATTGTTGGGTTATTCGTAACCCGGAATGTTTGTCTTTCTTTTAAAAAAAAAAATAAAAAATAAAAATTGACTCGCGCCTACCAAAGCACGATTCCGCAATCTACACAACTTCTTAGCTAAGCAGCAAACCTGAACTCGAATATTTAGGCGCAATTATTGACCGGTCAGTGGTTGAGTGGGCATAGCGCTTGGGTCTCACCCGAGCGTCGCGTGTTCGATTCCTCGGCTGGCTAAGTCTTCCATCACAACACAAGCAACATTTTCAGCTTTCTGTGGTGGTAGTAGGAGATTTTCAAACATTGTTGGGTTATTCGTAACCCGGGAATGTTTGTCTTTCTTTAAAAAAAAAAATTGAATCGCGCCTACCAAAACACGATTCCGCAATCTACACAACTTCTTAGCTAAGCAGCAAACCTGAACTCGAATATTAATGCGCAATTATTGACCGGTCAGTGGTTGAGTGGGCATAGCGCTTGGGTCTCACCCGAGCGTCGCGTGTTCGATTCCTCGGCTGGCTAAGTCTTCCATCACAACACAAGCAACATTTTCGGCTTTCTGTGGTGGTAGTAGGAGATTTTCAAACATTGTTGGGTTATTCGTAACCCGGGAATGTTTGTCTTTCTTTAAAAAAAAAAATTGAATCGCGCCTACCAAAACACGATTCCGCAATCTACACAACTTCTTAGCTAAGCAGCAAACCTGAACTCGAATATTAATGCGCAATTATTGACCGGTCAGTGGTTGAGTGGGCATAGCGCTTGGGTCTCACCCGAGCGTCGCGTGTTCGATTCCTCGGCTGGCTAAGTCTTCCATCACAACACAAGCAACATTTCCGGCTTTCTGTGGTGGTAGTAGGAGATTTTCAAACATTGTTGGGTTATTCGTAACCCGGAATGTTTGTCTTTCTTATAAAAAAAAAATTAAAAAATAAAAATTGACTCGCGCCTACCAAAGCACGATTCCGCAATCTACACAACTTCTTAGCTAAGCAGCAAACCTGAACTCGAATATTTAGGCGCAATTATTGACCGGTCAGTGGTTGAGTGGGCATAGCGCTTGGGTCTCACCCGAGCGTCGCGTGTTCGATTCCTCGGCTGGCTAAGTCTTCCATCACAACACAAGCAACATTTTCGGCTTTCTGTGGTGGTAGTAGGAGATTTTCAAACATTGTTGGGTTATTCGTAACCCGGAATGTTTGTCTTTCTTTTTTAAAAAAAAAATTTAAAAAAAAAAAATTTACTCGCGCCTACCAAAACACGATTCCGCAATCTACACAACTTCTTAGCTAAGCAGCAAACCTGAACTCGAATATTAATGCGCAATTATTGACCGGTCAGTGGTTGAGTGGGCATAGCGCTTGGGTCTCACCCGAGCGTCGCGTGTTCGATTCCTCGGCTGGCTAAGTCTTCCATCACAACACAAGCAACATTTCCGGCTTTCTGTGGTGGTAGTAGGAGATTTTCAAACATTGTTGGGTTATTCGTAACCCGGAATGTTTGTCTTTCTTTTAAAAAAAAAATAAAAAAAAAAAATTGACTCGCGCCTACCAAAACACGATTCCGCAATCTACACAACTTCTTAGCTAAGCAGCAAACCTGAACTCGAATATTTAGGCGCAATTATTGACCGGTCAGTGGTTGAGTGGGCATAGCGCTTGGGTCTCACCCGAGCGTCGCGTGTTCGATTCCTCGGCTGGCTAAGTCTTCCATCACAACACAAGCAACATTTCCGGCTTTCTGTGGTGGTAGTAGGAGATTTTCAAACATTGTTGGGTTATTCGTAACCCGGAATGTTTGTCTTTCTTTTAAAAAAAAAATAAAAAAAAAAAATTGACTCGCGCCTACCAAAACACGATTCCGCAATCTACACAACTTCTTAGCTAAGCAGCAAACCTGAACTCGAATATTAATGCGCAATTATTGACCGGTCAGTGGTTGAGTGGGCATAGCGCTTGGGTCTCACCCGAGCGTCGCGTGTTCGATTCCTCGGCTGGCTAAGTCTTCCATCACAACACAAGCAACATTTTCGGCTTTCTGTGGTGGTAGTAGGAGATTTTCAAACATTGTTGGGTTATTCGTAACCCGGGAATGTTTGTCTTTCTTTAAAAAAAAAAAATTGAATCGCGCCTACCAAAGCACGATTCCGCAATCTACACAACTTCTTAGCTAAGCAGCAAACCTGAACTCGAATATTAAGGCGCAATTGCTCGCGCCTACCAAAACACGATTCCGCAATCTACACAACTTCTTAGCTAAGCAGCAAACCTGAACTCGAATATTTAGGCGCAATTATTGACCGGTCAGTGGTTGAGTGGGCATAGCGCTTGGATCTCACCCGAGCGTCGCGTGTTCGATTCCTCGGCTGGCTAAGTCTTCCATCACAACACAAGCAACATTTTCGGCTTTCTGTGGTGGTAGTAGGAGATTTTCAAACATTGTTGGGTTATTCGTAACCCGGGAATGTTTGTCTTTCTTTAAAAAAAAAAATTGAATCGCGCCTACCAAAACACGATTCCGCAATCTACACAACTTCTTAGCTAAGCAGCAAACCTGAACTCGAATATTAATGCGCAATTATTGACCGGTCAGTGGTTGAGTGGGCATAGCGCTTGGGTCTCACCCGAGCGTCGCGTGTTCGATTCCTCGGCTGGCTAAGTCTTCCATCACAACACAAGCAACATTTCCGGCTTTCTGTGGTGGTAGTAGGAGATTTTCAAACATTGTTGGGTTATTCGTAACCCGGAATGTTTGTCTTTCTTTTAAAAAAAAAAAAAAAAAAAAAAAATTGACTCGCGCCTACCAAAACACGATTCCGCAATCTACACAACTTCTTAGCTAAGCAGCAAACCTGAACTCGAATATTTAGGCGCAATTATTGACCGGTCAGTGGTTGAGTGGGCATAGCGCTTGGGTCTCACCCGAGCGTCGCGTGTTCGATTCCTCGGCTGGCTAAGTCTTCCATCACAACACAAGCAACATTTTCGGCTTTCTGTGGTGGTAGTAGGAGATTTTCAAACATTGTTGGGTTATTCGTAACCCGGGAATGTTTGTCTTTCTTTAAAAAAAAAAATTGAATCGCGCCTACCAAAACACGATTCCGCAATCTACACAACTTCTTAGCTAAGCAGCAAACCTGAACTCGAATATTAATGCGCAATTATTGACCGGTCAGTGGTTGAGTGGGCATAGCGCTTGGGTCTCACCCGAGCGTCGCGTGTTCGATTCCTCGGCTGGCTAAGTCTTCCATCACAACACAAGCAACATTTTCGGCTTTCTGTGGTGGTAGTAGGAGATTTTCAAACATTGTTGGGTTATTCGTAACCCGGGAATGTTTGTCTTTCTTTAAAAAAAAAAAATTGAATCGCGCCTACCAAAGCACGATTCCGCAATCTACACAACTTCTTAGCTAAGCAGCAAACCTGAACTCGAATATTAAGGCGCAATTGCTCGCGCCTACCAAAACACGATTCCGCAATCTAAACAACTTCTTAGCTAAGCAGCAAACCTGAACTCGAATATTTAGGCGCAATTATTGACCGGTCAGTGGTTGAGTGGGCATAGCGCTTGGGTCTCACCCGAGCGTCGCGTGTTCGATTCCTCGGCTGGCTAAGTCTTCCATCACAACACAAGCAACATTTTCGGCTTTCTGTGGTGGTAGTAGGAGATTTTCAAACATTGTTGGGTTATTCGTAACCCGGGAATGTTTGTCTTTCTTTAAAAAAAAAAATTGAATCGCGCCTACCAAAACACGATTCCGCAATCTACACAACTTCTTAGCTAAGCAGCAAACCTGAACTCGAATATTAATGCGCAATTATTGACCGGTCAGTGGTTGAGTGGGCATAGCGCTTGGGTCTCACCCGAGCGTCGCGTGTTCGATTCCTCGGCTGGCTAAGTCTTCCATCACAACACAAGCAACATTTCCGGCTTTCTGTGGTGGTAGTAGGAGATTTTCAAACATTGTTGGGTTATTCGTAACCCGGAATGTTTGTCTTTCTTTTAAAAAAAAAATAAAAAAAAAAAATTGACTCGCGCCTACCAAAACACGATTCCGCAATCTACACAACTTCTTAGCTAAGCAGCAAACCTGAACTCGAATATTTAGGCGCAATTATTGACCGGTCAGTGGTTGAGTGGGCATAGCGCTTGGGTCTCACCCGAGCGTCGCGTGTTCGATTCCTCGGCTGGCTAAGTCTTCCATCACAACACAAGCAACATTTTCGGCTTTCTGTGGTGGTAGTAGGAGATTTTCAAACATTGTTGGGTTATTCGTAACCCGGAATGTTTGTCTTTCTTTTAAAAAAAAAAAAAAAAAAAAAAATTGACTCGCGCCTACCAAAACACGATTCCGCAATCTACACAACTTCTTAGCTAAGCAGCAAACCTGAACTCGAATATTAATGCGCAATTATTGACCGGTCAGTGGTTGAGTGGGCATAGCGCTTGGGTCTCACCCGAGCGTCGCGTGTTCGATTCCTCGGCTGGCTAAGTCTTCCATCACAACACAAGCAACATTTCCGGCTTTCTGTGGTGGTAGTAGGAGATTTTCAAACATTGTTGGGTTATTCGTAACCCGGAATGTTTGTCTTTCTTTTAAAAAAAAAATAAAAAAAAAAAATTGACTCGCGCCTACCAAAACACGATTCCGCAATCTACACAACTTCTTAGCTAAGCAGCAAACCTGAACTCGAATATTTAGGCGCAATTATTGACCGGTCAGTGGTTGAGTGGGCATAGCGCTTGGGTCTCACCCGAGCGTCGCGTGTTCGATTCCTCGGCTGGCTAAGTCTTCCATCACAACACAAGCAACATTTTCGGCTTTCTGTGGTGGTAGTAGGAGATTTTCAAACATTGTTGGGTTATTCGTAACCCGGGAATGTTTGTCTTTCTTTAAAAAAAAAAAATGAATCGCGCCTACCAAAACACGATTCCGCAATCTACACAACTTCTTAGCTAAGCAGCAAACCTGAACTCGAATATTAATGCGCAATTATTGACCGGTCAGTGGTTGAGTGGGCATAGCGCTTGGGTCTCACCCGAGCGTCGCGTGTTCGATTCCTCGGCTGGCTAAGTCTTCCATCACAACACAAGCAACATTTTCGGCTTTCTGTGGTGGTAGTAGGAGATTTTCAAACATTGTTGGGTTATTCGTAACCCGGGAATGTTTGTCTTTCTTTAAAAAAAAAAATTGAATCGCGCCTACCAAAGCACGATTCCGCAATCTACACAACTTCTTAGCTAAGCAGCAAACCTGAACTCGAATATTAAGGCGCAATTGCTCGCGCCTACCAAAACACGATTCCGCAATCTACACAACTTCTTAGCTAAGCAGCAAACCTGAACTCGAATATTTAGGCGCAATTATTGACCGGTCAGTGGTTGAGTGGGCATAGCGCTTGGGTCTCACCCGAGCGTCGCGTGTTCGATTCCTCGGCTGGCTAAGTCTTCCATCACAACACAAGCAACATTTTCGGCTTTCTGTGGTGGTAGTAGGAGATTTTCAAACATTGTTGGGTTATTCGTAACCCGGAATGTTTGTCTTTCTTTTTAAAAAAAAAAATTAAAAAAAAAAAAATTGACTCGCGCCTACCAAAACACGATTCCGCAATCTACACAACTTCTTAGCTAAGCAGCAAACCTGTACTCGAATATTAAGGCGCAATTATTGACCGGTCAGTGGTTGAGTGGGCATAGCGCTTGGGTCTTACCCGAGCGTCGCGTGTTCGATTCCTCGGCTGGCTAAGTCTTCAATCACAACACAAGCAACATTTTCGGCTTTCTGTGGTGGTAGTAGGAGATTTTCAAACATTGTTGGGTTATTCGTAACCCGGAATGTTTGTCTTTCTTTTAAAAAAAAAATAAAAAATAAAAATTGACTCGCGCCTACCAAAGCACGATTCCGCAATCTACACAACTTCTTAGCTAAGCAGCAAACCTGAACTCGAATATTTAGGCGCAATTATTGACCGGTCAGTGGTTGAGTGGGCATAGCGCTTGGGTCTCACCCGAGCGTCGCTTGTTCGATTCCTCGGCTGGCTAAGTCTTCCATCACAACACAAGCAACATTTTCGGCTTTCTGTGGTGGTAGTAGGAGATTTTCAAACATTGTTGGGTTATTCGTAACCCGGGAATGTTTGTCTTTCTTTAAATCTTCAATCTACACAACTTCTTAGCTAAGCAGCAAACCTGAACTCGAATATTTAGGCGCAATTATTGACCGGTCAGTGGTTGAGTGGGCATAGCGCTTGGGTCTCACCCGAGCGTCGCGTGTTCGATTCCTCGGCTGGCTAAGTCTTCCATCACAACACAAGCAACATTTTCGGCTTTCTGTGGTGGTAGTAGGAGATTTTCAAACATTGTTGGGTTATTCGTAACCCGGGAATTTTTGTCTTTCTTTAAAAAAAAAAATTGAATCGCGCCTACCAAAACACGATTCCGCAATCTACACAACTTCTAAGCTAAGCAGCAAACCTGAACTCGAATATTAATGCGCAATTATTGACCGGTCAGTGGTTGAGTGGGCATAGCGCTTGGGTCTCACCCGAGCGTCGCGTGTTCGATTCCTCGGCTGGCTAAGTCTTCCATCACAACACAAGCAACATTTCCGGCTTTCTGTGGTGGTAGTAGGAGATTTTCAAACATTGTTGGGTTATTCGTAACCCGGAATGTTTGTCTTTTTAAAAAAAAAAAAATTAAAAAATAAAAATTGACTCGCGCCTACCAAAGCACGATTCCGCAATCTACACAACTTCTTAGCTAAGCAGCAAACCTGAACTCGAAAATAAAGGCGCAATTGCTCGCGCCTACCAAAACACGATTCCGCAATCTACACAACTTCTTAGCTAAGCAGCAAACCTGAACTCGAATATTTAGGCGCAATTATTGACCGGTCAGTGGTTGAGTGGGCATAGCGCTTGGGTCTCACCCGAGCGTCGCGTGTTCGATTCCTCGGCTGACTAAGTCTTCCATCACAACACAAGCAACATTTTCGGCTTTCTGTGGTGGTAGTAGGAGATTTTCAAACATTGTTGGGTTATTCGTAACCCGGAATGTTTGTCTTTCTTTTTTAAAAAAAAAATTTAAAAAAAAAAAATTGACTCGCGCCTACCAAAACACGATTCCGCAATCTACACAACTTCTTAGCTAAGCAGCAAACCTGAACTCGAATATTAAGGCGCAATTATTGACCGGTCAGTGGTTGAGTGGGCATAGCGCTTGGGTCTTACCCGAGCGTCGCGTGTTCGATTCCTCGGCTGGCTAAGTCTTCAATCACAACACAAGCAACATTTTCGGCTTTCTGTGGTGGTAGTAGGAGATTTTCAAACATTGTTGGGTTATTCGTAACCCGGGAATGTTTGTCTTTCTTTAAAAAAAAAAATTGAATCGCGCCTACCAAAACACGATTCCGCAATCTACACAACTTCTTAGCTAAGCAGCAAACCTGAACTCGAATATTAATGCGCAATTATTGACCGGTCAGTGGTTGAGTGGGCATAGCGCTTGGGTCTCACCCGAGCGTCGCGTGTTCGATTCCTCGGCTGGCTAAGTCTTCCATCACAACACAAGCAACATTTCCGGCTTTCTGTGGTGGTAGTAGGAGATTTTCAAACATTGTTGGGTTATTCGTAACCCGGAATGCTGTCTTTCTTTTTAAAAAAAAATTAAAAAATAAAAATTGACTCGCGCCTACCAAAGCACGATTCCGCTATCTACACAACTTCTTAGCTAAGCAGCAAACCTGAACTCGAATATTAAGGCGCAATTGCTCGCGCCTACCAAAACACGATTCCGCAATCTACACAACTTCTTAGCTAAGCAGCAAACCTGAACTCGAATATTTAGGCGCAATTATTGACCGGTCAGTGGTTGAGTGGGCATAGCGCTTGGGTCTCACCCGAGCGTCGCGTGTTCGATTCCTCGGCTGGCTAAGTCTTCCATCACAACACAAGCAACATTTTCGGCTTTCTGTGGTGGTAGTAGGAGATTTTCAAACATTGTTGGGTTATTCGTAACCCGGAATGTTTGTCTTTCTTTTTTAAAAAAAAAATTAAAAAAAAAAAAATTTACTCGCGCCTACCAAAACACGATTCCTTAATCTACACAACTTCTTAGCTAAGCAGCAAACCTGAACTCGAATATTAAGGCGCAATTATTGACCGGTCAGTGGTTGAGTGGGCATAGCGCTTGGGTCTTACCCGAGCGTCGCGTGTTCGATTCCTCGGCTGGCTAAGTCTTCAATCACAACACAAGCAACATTTTCGGCTTTCTGTGGTGGTAGTAGGAGATTTTCAAACATTGTTGGGTTATTCGTAACCCGGAATGTTTGTCGTTCTTTTAAAAAAAAAATTAAAAATTGACTCGCGCCTACCAAAGCACGATTCCGCAATCTACACAACTTCTTAGCTAAGCAGCAAACCTGAACTCGAATATTTAGGCGCAATTATTGACCGGTCAGTGGTTGAGTGGGCATAGCGCTTGGGTCTCACCCGAGCGTCGCGTGTTCGATTCCTCGGCTGGCTAAGTCTTCCATCACAACACAAGCAACATTTTCGGCTTTCTGTGGTGGTAGTAGGAGATTTTCAAACATTGTTGGGTTATTCGTAACCCGGAATGTTTGTCTTTCTTTAAAAAAAAAAATAAATAAATAAAAATTGACTCGCGCCTACCAAAGCACGATTCCGCAATCTACACAACTTCTTAGCTAAGCAGCAAACCTGAACTCGAATATTTAGGCGCAATTATTGACCGGTCAGTGGTTGAGTGGGCATAGCGCTTGGGTCTCACCCGAGCGTCGCGTGTTCGATTCCTCGGCTGGCTAAGTCTTCCATCACAACACAAGCAACATTTTCGGCTTTCTGTGGTGGTAGTAGGAGATTTTCAAACATTGTTGGGTTATTCGTAACCCGGGAATGTTTGTCTTTCTTTAAAAAAAAAATTGAATCGCGCCTACCAAAACACGATTCCGCAATCTACACAACTTCTTAGCTAAGCAGCAAACCTGAACTCGAATATTAATGCGCAATTATTGACCGGTCAGTGGTTGAGTGGGCATAGCGCTTGGGTCTCACCCGAGCGTCGCGTGTTCGATTCCTCGGCTGGCTAAGTCTTCCATCACAACACAAGCAACATTTCCGGCTTTCTGTGGTGGTAGTAGGAGATTTTCAAACATTGTTGGGTTATTCGTAACCCGGAATGTTTGTCTTTCTTTTAAAAAAAAAATAAAAAAAAAAAATTGACTCGCGCCTACCAAAACACGATTCCGCAATCTACACAACTTCTTAGCTAAGCAGCAAACCTGAACTCGAATATTTAGGCGCAATTATTGACCGGTCAGTGGTTGAGTGGGCATAGCGCTTGGGTCTCACCCGAGCGTCGCGTGTTCGATTCCTCGGCTGGCTAAGTCTTCCATCACAACACAAGCAACATTTTCGGCTTTCTGTGGTGGTAGTAGGAGATTTTCAAACATTGTTGGGTTATTCGTAACCCGGGAATGTTTGTCTTTCTTTAAAAAAAAAAATTGAATCGCGCCTACCAAAACACGATTCCGCAATCTACACAACTTCTTAGCTAAGCAGCAAACCTGAACTCGAATATTAATGCGCAATTATTGACCGGCCAGTGGTTGAGTGGGCATAGCGCTTGGGTCTCACCCGAGCGTCGCGTGTTCGATTCCTCGGCTGGCTAAGTCTTCCATCACAACACAAGCAACATTTCCGGCTTTCTGTGGTGGTAGTAGGAGATTTTCAAACATTGTTGGGTTATTCGTAACCCGGAATGTTTGTCTTTCTTTTAAAAAAAAAAATAAAAAATAAAAATTGACTCGCGCCTACCAAAGCACGATTCCGCAATCTACACAACTTCTTAGCTAAGCAGCAAACCTGAACTCGAATATTTAGGCGCAATTATTGACCGGTCAGTGGTTGAGTGGGCATAGCGCTTGGGTCTCACCCGAGCGTCGCGTGTTCGATTCCTCGGCTGGCTAAGTCTTCCATCACAACACAAGCAACATTTTCGGCTTTCTGTGGTGGTAGTAGGAGATTTTCAAACATTGTTGGGTTATTCGTAACCCGGGAATGTTTGTCTTTCTTTAAAAAAAAAAATTGAATCGCGCCTACCAAAACACGATTCCGCAATCTACACAACTTCTTAGCTAAGCAGCAAACCTGAACTCGAATATTAATGCGCAATTATTGACCGGTCAGTGGTTGAGTGGGCATAGCGCTTGGGTCTCACCCGAGCGTCGCGTGTTCGATTCCTCGGCTGGCTAAGTCTTCCATCACAACACAAGCAACATTTTCGGCTTTCTGTGGTGGTAGTAGGAGATTTTCAAACATTGTTGGGTTATTCGTAACCCGGGAATGTTTGTCTTTCTTTAAAAAAAAAAATTGAATCGCGCCTACCAAAACACGATTCCGCAATCTACACAACTTCTTAGCTAAGCAGCAAACCTGAACTCGAATATTAATGCGCAATTATTGACCGGTCAGTGGTTGAGTGGGCATAGCGCTTGGGTCTCACCCGAGCGTCGCGTGTTCGATTCCTCGGCTGGCTAAGTCTTCCATCACAACACAAGCAACATTTCCGGCTTTCTGTGGTGGTAGTAGGAGATTTTCAAACATTGTTGGGTTATTCGTAACCCGGAATGTTTGTCTTTCTTATAAAAAAAAAATTAAAAAATAAAAATTGACTCGCGCCTACCAAAGCACGATTCCGCAATCTACACAACTTCTTAGCTAAGCAGCAAACCTGAACTCGAATATTTAGGCGCAATTATTGACCGGTCAGTGGTTGAGTGGGCATAGCGCTTGGGTCTCACCCGAGCGTCGCGTGTTCGATTCCTCGGCTGGCTAAGTCTTCCATCACAACACAAGCAACATTTTCGGCTTTCTGTGGTGGTAGTAGGAGATTTTCAAACATTGTTGGGTTATTCGTAACCCGGAATGTTTGTCTTTCTTTTTTAAAAAAAAAATTTAAAAAAAAAAAATTTACTCGCGCCTACCAAAACACGATTCCGCAATCTACACAACTTCTTAGCTAAGCAGCAAACCTGAACTCGAATATTAATGCGCAATTATTGACCGGTCAGTGGTTGAGTGGGCATAGCGCTTGGGTCTCACCCGAGCGTCGCGTGTTCGATTCCTCGGCTGGCTAAGTCTTCCATCACAACACAAGCAACATTTCCGGCTTTCTGTGGTGGTAGTAGGAGATTTTCAAACATTGTTGGGTTATTCGTAACCCGGAATGTTTGTCTTTCTTTTAAAAAAAAAATAAAAAAAAAAAATTGACTCGCGCCTACCAAAACACGATTCCGCAATCTACACAACTTCTTAGCTAAGCAGCAAACCTGAACTCGAATATTTAGGCGCAATTATTGACCGGTCAGTGGTTGAGTGGGCATAGCGCTTGGGTCTCACCCGAGCGTCGCGTGTTCGATTCCTCGGCTGGCTAAGTCTTCCATCACAACACAAGCAACATTTCCGGCTTTCTGTGGTGGTAGTAGGAGATTTTCAAACATTGTTGGGTTATTCGTAACCCGGAATGTTTGTCTTTCTTTTAAAAAAAAAATAAAAAAAAAAAATTGACTCGCGCCTACCAAAACACGATTCCGCAATCTACACAACTTCTTAGCTAAGCAGCAAACCTGAACTCGAATATTAATGCGCAATTATTGACCGGTCAGTGGTTGAGTGGGCATAGCGCTTGGGTCTCACCCGAGCGTCGCGTGTTCGATTCCTCGGCTGGCTAAGTCTTCCATCACAACACAAGCAACATTTTCGGCTTTCTGTGGTGGTAGTAGGAGATTTTCAAACATTGTTGGGTTATTCGTAACCCGGGAATGTTTGTCTTTCTTTAAAAAAAAAAAATTGAATCGCGCCTACCAAAGCACGATTCCGCAATCTACACAACTTCTTAGCTAAGCAGCAAACCTGAACTCGAATATTAAGGCGCAATTGCTCGCGCCTACCAAAACACGATTCCGCAATCTACACAACTTCTTAGCTAAGCAGCAAACCTGAACTCGAATATTTAGGCGCAATTATTGACCGGTCAGTGGTTGAGTGGGCATAGCGCTTGGATCTCACCCGAGCGTCGCGTGTTCGATTCCTCGGCTGGCTAAGTCTTCCATCACAACACAAGCAACATTTTCGGCTTTCTGTGGTGGTAGTAGGAGATTTTCAAACATTGTTGGGTTATTCGTAACCCGGGAATGTTTGTCTTTCTTTAAAAAAAAAAATTGAATCGCGCCTACCAAAACACGATTCCGCAATCTACACAACTTCTTAGCTAAGCAGCAAACCTGAACTCGAATATTAATGCGCAATTATTGACCGGTCAGTGGTTGAGTGGGCATAGCGCTTGGGTCTCACCCGAGCGTCGCGTGTTCGATTCCTCGGCTGGCTAAGTCTTCCATCACAACACAAGCAACATTTCCGGCTTTCTGTGGTGGTAGTAGGAGATTTTCAAACATTGTTGGGTTATTCGTAACCCGGAATGTTTGTCTTTCTTTTAAAAAAAAAAAAAAAAAAAAAAAATTGACTCGCGCCTACCAAAACACGATTCCGCAATCTACACAACTTCTTAGCTAAGCAGCAAACCTGAACTCGAATATTTAGGCGCAATTATTGACCGGTCAGTGGTTGAGTGGGCATAGCGCTTGGGTCTCACCCGAGCGTCGCGTGTTCGATTCCTCGGCTGGCTAAGTCTTCCATCACAACACAAGCAACATTTTCGGCTTTCTGTGGTGGTAGTAGGAGATTTTCAAACATTGTTGGGTTATTCGTAACCCGGGAATGTTTGTCTTTCTTTAAAAAAAAAAATTGAATCGCGCCTACCAAAACACGATTCCGCAATCTACACAACTTCTTAGCTAAGCAGCAAACCTGAACTCGAATATTAATGCGCAATTATTGACCGGTCAGTGGTTGAGTGGGCATAGCGCTTGGGTCTCACCCGAGCGTCGCGTGTTCGATTCCTCGGCTGGCTAAGTCTTCCATCACAACACAAGCAACATTTTCGGCTTTCTGTGGTGGTAGTAGGAGATTTTCAAACATTGTTGGGTTATTCGTAACCCGGGAATGTTTGTCTTTCTTTAAAAAAAAAAAATTGAATCGCGCCTACCAAAGCACGATTCCGCAATCTACACAACTTCTTAGCTAAGCAGCAAACCTGAACTCGAATATTAAGGCGCAATTGCTCGCGCCTACCAAAACACGATTCCGCAATCTAAACAACTTCTTAGCTAAGCAGCAAACCTGAACTCGAATATTTAGGCGCAATTATTGACCGGTCAGTGGTTGAGTGGGCATAGCGCTTGGGTCTCACCCGAGCGTCGCGTGTTCGATTCCTCGGCTGGCTAAGTCTTCCATCACAACACAAGCAACATTTTCGGCTTTCTGTGGTGGTAGTAGGAGATTTTCAAACATTGTTGGGTTATTCGTAACCCGGGAATGTTTGTCTTTCTTTAAAAAAAAAAATTGAATCGCGCCTACCAAAACACGATTCCGCAATCTACACAACTTCTTAGCTAAGCAGCAAACCTGAACTCGAATATTAATGCGCAATTATTGACCGGTCAGTGGTTGAGTGGGCATAGCGCTTGGGTCTCACCCGAGCGTCGCGTGTTCGATTCCTCGGCTGGCTAAGTCTTCCATCACAACACAAGCAACATTTCCGGCTTTCTGTGGTGGTAGTAGGAGATTTTCAAACATTGTTGGGTTATTCGTAACCCGGAATGTTTGTCTTTCTTTTAAAAAAAAAATAAAAAAAAAAAATTGACTCGCGCCTACCAAAACACGATTCCGCAATCTACACAACTTCTTAGCTAAGCAGCAAACCTGAACTCGAATATTTAGGCGCAATTATTGACCGGTCAGTGGTTGAGTGGGCATAGCGCTTGGGTCTCACCCGAGCGTCGCGTGTTCGATTCCTCGGCTGGCTAAGTCTTCCATCACAACACAAGCAACATTTTCGGCTTTCTGTGGTGGTAGTAGGAGATTTTCAAACATTGTTGGGTTATTCGTAACCCGGAATGTTTGTCTTTCTTTTAAAAAAAAAAAAAAAAAAAAAAATTGACTCGCGCCTACCAAAACACGATTCCGCAATCTACACAACTTCTTAGCTAAGCAGCAAACCTGAACTCGAATATTAATGCGCAATTATTGACCGGTCAGTGGTTGAGTGGGCATAGCGCTTGGGTCTCACCCGAGCGTCGCGTGTTCGATTCCTCGGCTGGCTAAGTCTTCCATCACAACACAAGCAACATTTCCGGCTTTCTGTGGTGGTAGTAGGAGATTTTCAAACATTGTTGGGTTATTCGTAACCCGGAATGTTTGTCTTTCTTTTAAAAAAAAAATAAAAAAAAAAAATTGACTCGCGCCTACCAAAACACGATTCCGCAATCTACACAACTTCTTAGCTAAGCAGCAAACCTGAACTCGAATATTTAGGCGCAATTATTGACCGGTCAGTGGTTGAGTGGGCATAGCGCTTGGGTCTCACCCGAGCGTCGCGTGTTCGATTCCTCGGCTGGCTAAGTCTTCCATCACAACACAAGCAACATTTTCGGCTTTCTGTGGTGGTAGTAGGAGATTTTCAAACATTGTTGGGTTATTCGTAACCCGGGAATGTTTGTCTTTCTTTAAAAAAAAAAAATGAATCGCGCCTACCAAAACACGATTCCGCAATCTACACAACTTCTTAGCTAAGCAGCAAACCTGAACTCGAATATTAATGCGCAATTATTGACCGGTCAGTGGTTGAGTGGGCATAGCGCTTGGGTCTCACCCGAGCGTCGCGTGTTCGATTCCTCGGCTGGCTAAGTCTTCCATCACAACACAAGCAACATTTTCGGCTTTCTGTGGTGGTAGTAGGAGATTTTCAAACATTGTTGGGTTATTCGTAACCCGGGAATGTTTGTCTTTCTTTAAAAAAAAAAATTGAATCGCGCCTACCAAAGCACGATTCCGCAATCTACACAACTTCTTAGCTAAGCAGCAAACCTGAACTCGAATATTAAGGCGCAATTGCTCGCGCCTACCAAAACACGATTCCGCAATCTACACAACTTCTTAGCTAAGCAGCAAACCTGAACTCGAATATTTAGGCGCAATTATTGACCGGTCAGTGGTTGAGTGGGCATAGCGCTTGGGTCTCACCCGAGCGTCGCGTGTTCGATTCCTCGGCTGGCTAAGTCTTCCATCACAACACAAGCAACATTTCCGGCTTTCTGTGGTGGTAGTAGGAGATTTTCAAACATTGTTGGGTTATTCGTAACCCGGAATGTTTGTCTTTCTTATAAAAAAAAAATTAAAAAATAAAAATTGACTCGCGCCTACCAAAGCACGATTCCGCAATCTACACAACTTCTTAGCTAAGCAGCAAACCTGAACTCGAATATTTAGGCGCAATTATTGACCGGTCAGTGGTTGAGTGGGCATAGCGCTTGGGTCTCACCCGAGCGTCGCGTGTTCGATTCCTCGGCTGGCTAAGTCTTCCATCACAACACAAGCAACATTTTCGGCTTTCTGTGGTGGTAGTAGGAGATTTTCAAACATTGTTGGGTTATTCGTAACCCGGAATGTTTGTCTTTCTTTTTTAAAAAAAAAATTTAAAAAAAAAAAATTTACTCGCGCCTACCAAAACACGATTCCGCAATCTACACAACTTCTTAGCTAAGCAGCAAACCTGAACTCGAATATTAATGCGCAATTATTGACCGGTCAGTGGTTGAGTGGGCATAGCGCTTGGGTCTCACCCGAGCGTCGCGTGTTCGATTCCTCGGCTGGCTAAGTCTTCCATCACAACACAAGCAACATTTCCGGCTTTCTGTGGTGGTAGTAGGAGATTTTCAAACATTGTTGGGTTATTCGTAACCCGGAATGTTTGTCTTTCTTTTAAAAAAAAAATAAAAAAAAAAAATTGACTCGCGCCTACCAAAACACGATTCCGCAATCTACACAACTTCTTAGCTAAGCAGCAAACCTGAACTCGAATATTTAGGCGCAATTATTGACCGGTCAGTGGTTGAGTGGGCATAGCGCTTGGGTCTCACCCGAGCGTCGCGTGTTCGATTCCTCGGCTGGCTAAGTCTTCCATCACAACACAAGCAACATTTCCGGCTTTCTGTGGTGGTAGTAGGAGATTTTCAAACATTGTTGGGTTATTCGTAACCCGGAATGTTTGTCTTTCTTTTAAAAAAAAAATAAAAAAAAAAAATTGACTCGCGCCTACCAAAACACGATTCCGCAATCTACACAACTTCTTAGCTAAGCAGCAAACCTGAACTCGAATATTAATGCGCAATTATTGACCGGTCAGTGGTTGAGTGGGCATAGCGCTTGGGTCTCACCCGAGCGTCGCGTGTTCGATTCCTCGGCTGGCTAAGTCTTCCATCACAACACAAGCAACATTTTCGGCTTTCTGTGGTGGTAGTAGGAGATTTTCAAACATTGTTGGGTTATTCGTAACCCGGGAATGTTTGTCTTTCTTTAAAAAAAAAAAATTGAATCGCGCCTACCAAAGCACGATTCCGCAATCTACACAACTTCTTAGCTAAGCAGCAAACCTGAACTCGAATATTAAGGCGCAATTGCTCGCGCCTACCAAAACACGATTCCGCAATCTACACAACTTCTTAGCTAAGCAGCAAACCTGAACTCGAATATTTAGGCGCAATTATTGACCGGTCAGTGGTTGAGTGGGCATAGCGCTTGGATCTCACCCGAGCGTCGCGTGTTCGATTCCTCGGCTGGCTAAGTCTTCCATCACAACACAAGCAACATTTTCGGCTTTCTGTGGTGGTAGTAGGAGATTTTCAAACATTGTTGGGTTATTCGTAACCCGGGAATGTTTGTCTTTCTTTAAAAAAAAAAATTGAATCGCGCCTACCAAAACACGATTCCGCAATCTACACAACTTCTTAGCTAAGCAGCAAACCTGAACTCGAATATTAATGCGCAATTATTGACCGGTCAGTGGTTGAGTGGGCATAGCGCTTGGGTCTCACCCGAGCGTCGCGTGTTCGATTCCTCGGCTGGCTAAGTCTTCCATCACAACACAAGCAACATTTCCGGCTTTCTGTGGTGGTAGTAGGAGATTTTCAAACATTGTTGGGTTATTCGTAACCCGGAATGTTTGTCTTTCTTTTAAAAAAAAAAAAAAAAAAAAAAAATTGACTCGCGCCTACCAAAACACGATTCCGCAATCTACACAACTTCTTAGCTAAGCAGCAAACCTGAACTCGAATATTTAGGCGCAATTATTGACCGGTCAGTGGTTGAGTGGGCATAGCGCTTGGGTCTCACCCGAGCGTCGCGTGTTCGATTCCTCGGCTGGCTAAGTCTTCCATCACAACACAAGCAACATTTTCGGCTTTCTGTGGTGGTAGTAGGAGATTTTCAAACATTGTTGGGTTATTCGTAACCCGGGAATGTTTGTCTTTCTTTAAAAAAAAAAATTGAATCGCGCCTACCAAAACACGATTCCGCAATCTACACAACTTCTTAGCTAAGCAGCAAACCTGAACTCGAATATTAATGCGCAATTATTGACCGGTCAGTGGTTGAGTGGGCATAGCGCTTGGGTCTCACCCGAGCGTCGCGTGTTCGATTCCTCGGCTGGCTAAGTCTTCCATCACAACACAAGCAACATTTTCGGCTTTCTGTGGTGGTAGTAGGAGATTTTCAAACATTGTTGGGTTATTCGTAACCCGGGAATGTTTGTCTTTCTTTAAAAAAAAAAAAAAAAATCGCGCCTACCAAAGCACGATTCCGCAATCTACACAACTTCTTAGCTAAGCAGCAAACCTGAACTCGAATATTAAGGCGCAATTGCTCGCGCCTACCAAAACACGATTCCGCAATCTAAACAACTTCTTAGCTAAGCAGCAAACCTGAACTCGAATATTTAGGCGCAATTATTGACCGGTCAGTGGTTGAGTGGGCATAGCGCTTGGGTCTCACCCGAGCGTCGCGTGTTCGATTCCTCGGCTGGCTAAGTCTTCCATCACAACACAAGCAACATTTTCGGCTTTCTGTGGTGGTAGTAGGAGATTTTCAAACATTGTTGGGTTATTCGTAACCCGGGAATGTTTGTCTTTCTTTAAAAAAAAAAATTGAATCGCGCCTACCAAAACACGATTCCGCAATCTACACAACTTCTTAGCTAAGCAGCAAACCTGAACTCGAATATTAATGCGCAATTATTGACCGGTCAGTGGTTGAGTGGGCATAGCGCTTGGGTCTCACCCGAGCGTCGCGTGTTCGATTCCTCGGCTGGCTAAGTCTTCCATCACAACACAAGCAACATTTCCGGCTTTCTGTGGTGGTAGTAGGAGATTTTCAAACATTGTTGGGTTATTCGTAACCCGGAATGTTTGTCTTTCTTTTAAAAAAAAAATAAAAAAAAAAAATTGACTCGCGCCTACCAAAACACGATTCCGCAATCTACACAACTTCTTAGCTAAGCAGCAAACCTGAACTCGAATATTTAGGCGCAATTATTGACCGGTCAGTGGTTGAGTGGGCATAGCGCTTGGGTCTCACCCGAGCGTCGCGTGTTCGATTCCTCGGCTGGCTAAGTCTTCCATCACAACACAAGCAACATTTTCGGCTTTCTGTGGTGGTAGTAGGAGATTTTCAAACATTGTTGGGTTATTCGTAACCCGGAATGTTTGTCTTTCTTTTAAAAAAAAAAAAAAAAAAAAAAATTGACTCGCGCCTACCAAAACACGATTCCGCAATCTACACAACTTCTTAGCTAAGCAGCAAACCTGAACTCGAATATTAATGCGCAATTATTGACCGGTCAGTGGTTGAGTGGGCATAGCGCTTGGGTCTCACCCGAGCGTCGCGTGTTCGATTCCTCGGCTGGCTAAGTCTTCCATCACAACACAAGCAACATTTCCGGCTTTCTGTGGTGGTAGTAGGAGATTTTCAAACATTGTTGGGTTATTCGTAACCCGGAATGTTTGTCTTTCTTTTAAAAAAAAAATAAAAAAAAAAAATTGACTCGCGCCTACCAAAACACGATTCCGCAATCTACACAACTTCTTAGCTAAGCAGCAAACCTGAACTCGAATATTTAGGCGCAATTATTGACCGGTCAGTGGTTGAGTGGGCATAGCGCTTGGGTCTCACCCGAGCGTCGCGTGTTCGATTCCTCGGCTGGCTAAGTCTTCCATCACAACACAAGCAACATTTTCGGCTTTCTGTGGTGGTAGTAGGAGATTTTCAAACATTGTTGGGTTATTCGTAACCCGGGAATGTTTGTCTTTCTTTAAAAAAAAAAAATGAATCGCGCCTACCAAAACACGATTCCGCAATCTACACAACTTCTTAGCTAAGCAGCAAACCTGAACTCGAATATTAATGCGCAATTATTGACCGGTCAGTGGTTGAGTGGGCATAGCGCTTGGGTCTCACCCGAGCGTCGCGTGTTCGATTCCTCGGCTGGCTAAGTCTTCCATCACAACACAAGCAACATTTTCGGCTTTCTGTGGTGGTAGTAGGAGATTTTCAAACATTGTTGGGTTATTCGTAACCCGGGAATGTTTGTCTTTCTTTAAAAAAAAAAATTGAATCGCGCCTACCAAAGCACGATTCCGCAATCTACACAACTTCTTAGCTAAGCAGCAAACCTGAACTCGAATATTAAGGCGCAATTGCTCGCGCCTACCAAAACACGATTCCGCAATCTACACAACTTCTTAGCTAAGCAGCAAACCTGAACTCGAATATTTAGGCGCAATTATTGACCGGTCAGTGGTTGAGTGGGCATAGCGCTTGGGTCTCACCCGAGCGTCGCGTGTTCGATTCCTCGGCTGGCTAAGTCTTCCATCACAACACAAGCAACATTTTCGGCTTTCTGTGGTGGTAGTAGGAGATTTTCAAACATTGTTGGGTTATTCGTAACCCGGAATGTTTGTCTTTCTTTTTAAAAAAAAAAATTAAAAAAAAAAAAATTGACTCGCGCCTACCAAAACACGATTCCGCAATCTACACAACTTCTTAGCTAAGCAGCAAACCTGTACTCGAATATTAAGGCGCAATTATTGACCGGTCAGTGGTTGAGTGGGCATAGCGCTTGGGTCTTACCCGAGCGTCGCGTGTTCGATTCCTCGGCTGGCTAAGTCTTCAATCACAACACAAGCAACATTTTCGGCTTTCTGTGGTGGTAGTAGGAGATTTTCAAACATTGTTGGGTTATTCGTAACCCGGAATGTTTGTCTTTCTTTTAAAAAAAAAAATAAAAAATAAAAATTGACTCGCGCCTACCAAAGCACGATTCCGCAATCTACACAACTTCTTAGCTAAGCAGCAAACCTGAACTCGAATATTTAGGCGCAATTATTGACCGGTCAGTGGTTGAGTGGGCATAGCGCTTGGGTCTCACCCGAGCGTCGCTTGTTCGATTCCTCGGCTGGCTAAGTCTTCCATCACAACACAAGCAACATTTTCGGCTTTCTGTGGTGGTAGTAGGAGATTTTCAAACATTGTTGGGTTATTCGTAACCCGGGAATGTTTGTCTTTCTTTAAATCTTCAATCTACACAACTTCTTAGCTAAGCAGCAAACCTGAACTCGAATATTTAGGCGCAATTATTGACCGGTCAGTGGTTGAGTGGGCATAGCGCTTGGGTCTCACCCGAGCGTCGCGTGTTCGATTCCTCGGCTGGCTAAGTCTTCCATCACAACACAAGCAACATTTTCGGCTTTCTGTGGTGGTAGTAGGAGATTTTCAAACATTGTTGGGTTATTCGTAACCCGGGAATTTTTGTCTTTCTTTAAAAAAAAAAATTGAATCGCGCCTACCAAAACACGATTCCGCAATCTACACAACTTCTAAGCTAAGCAGCAAACCTGAACTCGAATATTAATGCGCAATTATTGACCGGTCAGTGGTTGAGTGGGCATAGCGCTTGGGTCTCACCCGAGCGTCGCGTGTTCGATTCCTCGGCTGGCTAAGTCTTCCATCACAACACAAGCAACATTTCCGGCTTTCTGTGGTGGTAGTAGGAGATTTTCAAACATTGTTGGGTTATTCGTAACCCGGAATGTTTGTCTTTCTTTTAAAAAAAAAATTAAAAAATAAAAATTGACTCGCGCCTACCAAAGCACGATTCCGCAATCTACACAACTTCTTAGCTAAGCAGCAAACCTGAACTCGAATATTTAGGCGCAATTATTGACCGGTCAGTGGTTGAGTGGGCATAGCGCTTGGGTCTTACCCGAGCGTCGCGTGTTCGATTCCTCGGCTGGCTAAGTCTTCCATCACAACACAAGCAACATTTCCGGCTTTCTGTGGTGGTAGTAGGAGATTTTCAAACATTGTTGGGTTATTCGTAACCCGGAATGTTTGTCTTTTTAAAAAAAAAAAAATTAAAAAATAAAAATTGACTCGCGCCTACCAAAGCACGATTCCGCAATCTACACAACTTCTTAGCTAAGCAGCAAACCTGAACTCGAATATAAAGGCGCAATTGCTCGCGCCTACCAAAACACGATTCCGCAATCTACACAACTTCTTAGCTAAGCAGCAAACCTGAACTCGAATATTTAGGCGCAATTATTGACCGGTCAGTGGTTGAGTGGGCATAGCGCTTGGGTCTCACCCGAGCGTCGCGTGTTCGATTCCTCGGCTGACTAAGTCTTCCATCACAACACAAGCAACATTTTCGGCTTTCTGTGGTGGTAGTAGGAGATTTTCAAACATTGTTGGGTTATTCGTAACCCGGAATGTTTGTCTTTCTTTTTTAAAAAAAAAATTTAAAAAAAAAAAATTGACTCGCGCCTACCAAAACACGATTCCGCAATCTACACAACTTCTTAGCTAAGCAGCAAACCTGAACTCGAATATTAAGGCGCAATTATTGACCGGTCAGTGGTTGAGTGGGCATAGCGCTTGGGTCTTACCCGAGCGTCGCGTGTTCGATTCCTCGGCTGGCTAAGTCTTCAATCACAACACAAGCAACATTTTCGGCTTTCTGTGGTGGTAGTAGGAGATTTTCAAACATTGTTGGGTTATTCGTAACCCGGGAATGTTTGTCTTTCTTTAAAAAAAAAAATTGAATCGCGCCTACCAAAACACGATTCCGCAATCTACACAACTTCTTAGCTAAGCAGCAAACCTGAACTCGAATATTAATGCGCAATTATTGACCGGTCAGTGGTTGAGTGGGCATAGCGCTTGGGTCTCACCCGAGCGTCGCGTGTTCGATTCCTCGGCTGGCTAAGTCTTCCATCACAACACAAGCAACATTTCCGGCTTTCTGTGGTGGTAGTAGGAGATTTTCAAACATTGTTGGGTTATTCGTAACCCGGAATGCTGTCTTTCTTTTTAAAAAAAAATTAAAAAATAAAAATTGACTCGCGCCTACCAAAGCACGATTCCGCTATCTACACAACTTCTTAGCTAAGCAGCAAACCTGAACTCGAATATTAAGGCGCAATTGCTCGCGCCTACCAAAACACGATTCCGCAATCTACACAACTTCTTAGCTAAGCAGCAAACCTGAACTCGAATATTTAGGCGCAATTATTGACCGGTCAGTGGTTGAGTGGGCATAGCGCTTGGGTCTCACCCGAGCGTCGCGTGTTCGATTCCTCGGCTGGCTAAGTCTTCCATCACAACACAAGCAACATTTTCGGCTTTCTGTGGTGGTAGTAGGAGATTTTCAAACATTGTTGGGTTATTCGTAACCCGGAATGTTTGTCTTTCTTTTTTAAAAAAAAAATTAAAAAAAAAAAAAATTTACTCGCGCCTACCAAAACACGATTCCTTAATCTACACAACTTCTTAGCTAAGCAGCAAACCTGAACTCGAATATTAAGGCGCAATTATTGACCGGTCAGTGGTTGAGTGGGCATAGCGCTTGGGTCTTACCCGAGCGTCGCGTGTTCGATTCCTCGGCTGGCTAAGTCTTCAATCACAACACAAGCAACATTTTCGGCTTTCTGTGGTGGTAGTAGGAGATTTTCAAACATTGTTGGGTTATTCGTAACCCGGAATGTTTGTCGTTCTTTTAAAAAAAAAATTAAAAATTGACTCGCGCCTACCAAAGCACGATTCCGCAATCTACACAACTTCTTAGCTAAGCAGCAAACCTGAACTCGAATATTTAGGCGCAATTATTGACCGGTCAGTGGTTGAGTGGGCATAGCGCTTGGGTCTCACCCGAGCGTCGCGTGTTCGATTCCTCGGCTGGCTAAGTCTTCCATCACAACACAAGCAACATTTTCGGCTTTCTGTGGTGGTAGTAGGAGATTTTCAAACATTGTTGGGTTATTCGTAACCCGGAATGTTTGTCTTTCTTTAAAAAAAAAAATAAATAAATAAAAATTGACTCGCGCCTACCAAAGCACGATTCCGCAATCTACACAACTTCTTAGCTAAGCAGCAAACCTGAACTCGAATATTTAGGCGCAATTATTGACCGGTCAGTGGTTGAGTGGGCATAGCGCTTGGGTCTCACCCGAGCGTCGCGTGTTCGATTCCTCGGCTGGCTAAGTCTTCCATCACAACACAAGCAACATTTTCGGCTTTCTGTGGTGGTAGTAGGAGATTTTCAAACATTGTTGGGTTATTCGTAACCCGGGAATGTTTGTCTTTCTTTAAAAAAAAAATTGAATCGCGCCTACCAAAACACGATTCCGCAATCTACACAACTTCTTAGCTAAGCAGCAAACCTGAACTCGAATATTAATGCGCAATTATTGACCGGTCAGTGGTTGAGTGGGCATAGCGCTTGGGTCTCACCCGAGCGTCGCGTGTTCGATTCCTCGGCTGGCTAAGTCTTCCATCACAACACAAGCAACATTTCCGGCTTTCTGTGGTGGTAGTAGGAGATTTTCAAACATTGTTGGGTTATTCGTAACCCGGAATGTTTGTCTTTCTTTTAAAAAAAAAATAAAAAAAAAAAATTGACTCGCGCCTACCAAAACACGATTCCGCAATCTACACAACTTCTTAGCTAAGCAGCAAACCTGAACTCGAATATTTAGGCGCAATTATTGACCGGTCAGTGGTTGAGTGGGCATAGCGCTTGGGTCTCACCCGAGCGTCGCGTGTTCGATTCCTCGGCTGGCTAAGTCTTCCATCACAACACAAGCAACATTTTCGGCTTTCTGTGGTGGTAGTAGGAGATTTTCAAACATTGTTGGGTTATTCGTAACCCGGGAATGTTTGTCTTTCTTTAAAAAAAAAATTGAATCGCGCCTACCAAAACACGATTCCGCAATCTACACAACTTCTTAGCTAAGCAGCAAACCTGAACTCGAATATTAATGCGCAATTATTGACCGGTCAGTGGTTGAGTGGGCATAGCGCTTGGGTCTCACCCGAGCGTCGCGTGTTCGATTCCTCGGCTGGCTAAGTCTTCCATCACAACACAAGCAACATTTTCGGCTTTCTGTGGTGGTAGTAGGAGATTTTCAAACATTGTTGGGTTATTCGTAACCCGGGAATGTTTGTCTTTCTTTAAAAAAAAAAAATTGAATCGCGCCTACCAAAGCACGATTCCGCAATCTACACAACTTCTTAGCTAAGCAGCAAACCTGAACTCGAATATTAAGGCGCAATTGCTCGCGCCTACCAAAACACGATTCCGCAATCTACACAACTTCTTAGCTAAGCAGCAAACCTGAACTCGAATATTTAGGCGCAATTATTGACCGGTCAGTGGTTGAGTGGGCATAGCGCTTGGATCTCACCCGAGCGTCGCGTGTTCGATTCCTCGGCTGGCTAAGTCTTCCATCACAACACAAGCAACATTTTCGGCTTTCTGTGGTGGTAGTAGGAGATTTTCAAACATTGTTGGGTTATTCGTAACCCGGGAATGTTTGTCTTTCTTTAAAAAAAAAAATTGAATCGCGCCTACCAAAACACGATTCCGCAATCTACACAACTTCTTAGCTAAGCAGCAAACCTGAACTCGAATATTAATGCGCAATTATTGACCGGTCAGTGGTTGAGTGGGCATAGCGCTTGGGTCTCACCCGAGCGTCGCGTGTTCGATTCCTCGGCTGGCTAAGTCTTCCATCACAACACAAGCAACATTTCCGGCTTTCTGTGGTGGTAGTAGGAGATTTTCAAACATTGTTGGGTTATTCGTAACCCGGGAATGTTTGTCTTTCTTTAAAAAAAAAAAATTGAATCGCGCCTACCAAAACACGATTCCGCAATCTACACAACTTCTTAGCTAAGCAGCAAACCTGAACTCGAATATTAATGCGCAATTATTGACCGGTCAGTGGTTGAGTGGGCATAGCGCTTGGGTCTCACCCGAGCGTCGCGTGTTCGATTCCTCGGCTGGCTAAGTCTTCCATCACAACACAAGCAACATTTCCGGCTTTCTGTGGTGGTAGTAGGAGATTTTCAAACATTGTTGGGTTATTCGTAACCCGGAATGTTTGTCTTTCTTTTAAAAAAAAAATAAAAAAAAAAAAATTGACTCGCGCCTACCAAAACACGATTCCGCAATCTACACAACTTCTTAGCTAAGCAGCAAACCTGAACTCGAATATTTAGGCGCAATTATTGACCGGTCAGTGGTTGAGTGGGCATAGCGCTTGGGTCTCACCCGAGCGTCGCGTGTTCGATTCCTCGGCTGGCTAAGTCTTCCATCACAACACAAGCAACATTTTCGGCTTTCTGTGGTGGTAGTAGGAGATTTTCAAACATTGTTGGGTTATTCGTAACCCGGGAATGTTTGTCTTTCTTTAAAAAAAAAAATTGAATCGCGCCTACCAAAACACGATTCCGCAATCTACACAACTTCTTAGCTAAGCAGCAAACCTGAACTCGAATATTAATGCGCAATTATTGACCGGTCAGTGGTTGAGTGGGCATAGCGCTTGGGTCTCACCCGAGCGTCGCGTGTTCGATTCCTCGGCTGGCTAAGTCTTCCATCACAACACAAGCAACATTTCCGGCTTTCTGTGGTGGTAGTAGGAGATTTTCAAACATTGTTGGGTTATTCGTAACCCGGAATGTTTGTCTTTCTTTTAAAAAAAAAATAAAAATAAAAAATTGACTCGCGCCTACCAAAACACGATTCCGCAATCTACACAACTTCTTAGCTAAGCAGCAAACCTGAACTCGAATATTTAGGCGCAATTATTGACCGGTCAGTGGTTGAGTGGGCATAGCGCTTGGGTCTCACCCGAGCGTCGCGTGTTCGATTCCTCGGCTGGCTAAGTCTTCCATCACAACACAAGCAACATTTTCGGCTTTCTGTGGTGGTAGTAGGAGATTTTCAAACATTGTTGGGTTATTCGTAACCCGGGAATGTTTGTCTTTCTTTAAAAAAAAAATTGAATCGCGCCTACCAAAACACGATTCCGCAATCTACACAACTTCTTAGCTAAGCAGCAAACCTGAACTCGAATATTAATGCGCAATTATTGACCGGTCAGTGGTTGAGTGGGCATAGCGCTTGGGTCTCACCCGAGCGTCGCGTGTTCGATTCCTCGGCTGGCTAAGTCTTCCATCACAACACAAGCAACATTTCCGGCTTTCTGTGGTGGTAGTAGGAGATTTTCAAACATTGTTGGGTTATTCGTAACCCGGAATGTTTGTCTTTCTTTTAAAAAAAAAATAAAAAAAAAAAATTGACTCGCGCCTACCAAAACACGATTCCGCAATCTACACAACTTCTTAGCTAAGCAGCAAACCTGAACTCGAATATTTAGGCGCAATTATTGACCGGTCAGTGGTTGAGTGGGCATAGCGCTTGGGTCTCACCCGAGCGTCGCGTGTTCGATTCCTCGGCTGGCTAAGTCTTCCATCACAACACAAGCAACATTTTCGGCTTTCTGTGGTGGTAGTAGGAGATTTTCAAACATTGTTGGGTTATTCGTAACCCGGGAATGTTTGTCTTTCTTTAAAAAAAAAAATTGAATCGCGCCTACCAAAACACGATTCCGCAATCTACACAACTTCTTAGCTAAGCAGCAAACCTGAACTCGAATATTAATGCGCAATTATTGACCGGTCAGTGGTTGAGTGGGCATAGCGCTTGGGTCTCACCCGAGCGTCGCGTGTTCGATTCCTCGGCTGGCTAAGTCTTCCATCACAACACAAGCAACATTTTCGGCTTTCTGTGGTGGTAGTAGGAGATTTTCAAACATTGTTGGGTTATTCGTAACCCGGGAATGTTTGTCTTTCTTTAAAAAAAAAAATTGAATCGCGCCTACCAAAGCACGATTCCGCAATCTACACAACTTCTTAGCTAAGCAGCAAACCTGAACTCGAATATTAAGGCGCAATTGCTCGCGCCTACCAAAACACGATTCCGTAATCTACACAACTTCTTAGCTAAGCAGCAAACCTGAACTCGAATATTTAGGCGCAATTATTGACCGGTCAGTGGTTGAGTGGGCATAGCGCTTGGGTCTCACCCGAGCGTCGCGTGTTCGATTCCTCGGCTGGCTAAGTCTTCCATCACAACACAAGCAACATTTTCGGCTTTCTGTGGTGGTAGTAGGAGATTTTCAAACATTGTTGGGTTATTCGTAACCCGGGAATGTTTGTCTTTCTTTAAAAAAAAAATTGAATCGCGCCTACCAAAACACGATTCCGCAATCTACACAACTTCTTAGCTAAGCAGCAAACCTGAACTCGAATATTAATGCGCAATTATTGACCGGTCAGTGGTTGAGTGGGCATAGCGCTTGGGTCTCACCCGAGCGTCGCGTGTTCGATTCCTCGGCTGGCTAAGTCTTCCATCACAACACAAGCAACATTTCCGGCTTTCTGTGGTGGTAGTAGGAGATTTTCAAACATTGTTGGGTTATTCGTAACCCGGAATGTTTGTCTTTCTTTTAAAAAAAAAATAAAAAAAAAAAATTGACTCGCGCCTACCAAAACACGATTCCGCAATCTACACAACTTCTTAGCTAAGCAGCAAACCTGAACTCGAATATTTAGGCGCAATTATTGACCGGTCAGTGGTTGAGTGGGCATAGCGCTTGGGTCTCACCCGAGCGTCGCGTGTTCGATTCCTCGGCTGGCTAAGTCTTCCATCACAACACAAGCAACATTTTCGGCTTTCTGTGGTGGTAGTAGGAGATTTTCAAACATTGTTGGGTTATTCGTAACCCGGGAATGTTTGTCTTTCTTTAAAAAAAAAAATTGAATCGCGCCTACCAAAACACGATTCCGCAATCTACACAACTTCTTAGCTAAGCAGCAAACCTGAACTCGAATATTAATGCGCAATTATTGACCGGTCAGTGGTTGAGTGGGCATAGCGCTTGGGTCTCACCCGAGCGTCGCGTGTTCGATTCCTCGGCTGGCTAAGTCTTCCATCACAACACAAGCAACATTTTCGGCTTTCTGTGGTGGTAGTAGGAGATTTTCAAACATTGTTGGGTTATTCGTAACCCGGAATGTTTGTCTTTCTTTTAAAAAAAAAATAAAAAAAAAAAATTGACTCGCGCCTACCAAAACACGATTCCGCAATCTACACAACTTCTTAGCTAAGCAGCAAACCTGAACTCGAATATTTAGGCGCAATTATTGACCGGTCAGTGGTTGAGTGGGCATAGCGCTTGGGTCTCACCCGAGCGTCGCGTGTTCGATTCCTCGGCTGGCTAAGTCTTCCATCACAACACAAGCAACATTTTCGGCTTTCTGTGGTGGTAGTAGGAGATTTTCAAACATTGTTGGGTTATTCGTAACCCGGGAATGTTTGTCTTTCTTTAAAAAAAAAAATTGAATCGCGCCTACCAAAACACGATTCCGCAATCTACACAACTTCTCAGCTAAGCAGCAAACCTGAACTCGAATATTAATGCGCAATTATTGACCGGTCAGTGGTTGAGTGGGCATAGCGCTTGGGTCTCACCCGAGCGTCGCGTGTTCGATTCCTCGGCTGGCTAAGTCTTCCATCACAACACAAGCAACATTTTCGGCTTTCTGTGGTGGTAGTAGGAGATTTTCAAACATTGTTGGGTTATTCGTAACCCGGGAATGTTTGTCTTTCTTTAAAAAAAAAAATTGAATCGCGCCTACCAAAGCACGATTCCGCAATCTACACAACTTCTTAGCTAAGCAGCAAACCTGAACTCGAATATTAAGGCGCAATTGCTCGCGCCTACCAAAACACGATTCCGCAATCTACACAACTTCTTAGCTAAGCAGCAAACCTGAACTCGAATATTTAGGCGCAATTATTGACCGGTCAGTGGTTGAGTGGGCATAGCGCTTGGGTCTCACCCGAGCGTCGCGTGTTCGATTCCTCGGCTGGCTAAGTCTTCCATCACAACACAAGCAACATTTTCGGCTTTCTGTGGTGGTAGTAGGAGATTTTCAAACATTGTTGGGTTATTCGTAACCCGGAATGTTTGTCTTTCTTTTTAAAAAAAAAAAATTAAAAAAAAAAAATTGACTCGCGCCTACCAAAACACGATTCCGCAATCTACACAACTTCTTAGCTAAGCAGCAAACCTGTACTCGAATATTAAGGCGCAATTATTGACCGGTCAGTGGTTGAGTGGGCATAGCGCTTGGGTCTTACCCGAGCGTCGCGTGTTCGATTCCTCGGCTGGCTAAGTCTTCAATCACAACACAAGCAACATTTTCGGCTTTCTGTGGTGGTAGTAGGAGATTTTCAAACATTGTTGGGTTATTCGTAACCCGGAATGTTTGTCTTTCTTTTAAAAAAAAAAATAAAAAATAAAAATTGACTCGCGCCTACCAAAGCACGATTCCGCAATCTACACAACTTCTTAGCTAAGCAGCAAACCTGAACTCGAATATTTAGGCGCAATTATTGACCGGTCAGTGGTTGAGTGGGCATAGCGCTTGGGTCTCACCCGAGCGTCGCTTGTTCGATTCCTCGGCTGGCTAAGTCTTCCATCACAACACAAGCAACATTTTCGGCTTTCTGTGGTGGTAGTAGGAGATTTTCAAACATTGTTGGGTTATTCGTAACCCGGGAATGTTTGTCTTTCTTTAAAAAAAAAAAATTGAATCGCGCCTACCAAAACACGATTCCGCAATCTACACAACTTCTTAGCTAAGCAGCAAACCTGAACTCGAATATTAATGCGCAATTATTGACCGGCCAGTGGTTGAGTGGGCATAGCGCTTGGGTCTCACCCGAGCGTCGCGTGTTCGATTCCTCGGCTGGCTAAGTCTTCCATCACAACACAAGCAACGTTTCCGGCTTTCTGTGGTGGTAGTAGGAGATTTTCAAACATTGTTGGGTTATTCGTAACCCGGAATGTTTGTCTTTCTTTTAAAAAAAAAAATAAAAAATAAAAATTGACTCGCGCCTCCCAAAGCACGATTCCGCAATCTACACAACTTCTTAGCTAAGCAGCAAACCTGAACTCGAATATTTAGGCGCAATTATTGACCGGTCAGTGGTTGAGTGGGCATAGCGCTTGGGTCTCACCCGAGCGTCGCGTGTTCGATTCCTCGGCTGGCTAAGTCTTCCATCACAACACAAGCAACATTTTCGGCTTTCTGTGGTGGTACTAGGAGATTTTCAAACATTGTTGGGTTATTCGTAACCCGGGAATGTTTGTCTTTCTTTAAAAAAAAAAATTGAATCGCGCCTACCAAAACACGATTCCGCAATCTACACAACTTCTTAGCTAAGCAGCAAACCTGAACTCGAATATTAATGCGCAATTATTGACCGGTCAGTGGTTGAGTGGGCAAAGCGCTTGGGTCTCACCCGAGCG
Organism: Hesperophylax consimilis; assembly: GCF_061612785.1. Lineage (NCBI taxonomy): Eukaryota > Metazoa > Arthropoda > Insecta > Trichoptera > Limnephilidae > Hesperophylax > Hesperophylax consimilis. The sequence continues at coordinate 21,667,169 of NC_142848.1, read as the reverse complement.
TCGCGTGTTCGATTCCTCGGCTGGCTAAGTCTTCCATCACAACACAAGCAACATTTCCGGCTTTCTGTGGTGGTAGTAGGAGATTTTCAAACATTGTTGGGTTATTCGTAACCCGGAATGTTTGTCTTTCTTTTAAAAAAAAAAAAATAAATAAAAATTGACTCGCGCCTACCAAAGCACGATTCCGCAATCTTCACAACTTCTTAGCTAAGCAGCAAACCTGAACTCGAATATTTAGGCGCAATTATTGACCGGTCAGTGGTTGAGTGGGCATAGCGCTTGGGTCTCACCCGAGCGTCGCGTGTTCGATTCCTCGGCTGGCTAAGTCTTCCATCACAACACAAGCAACATTTTCGGCTTTCTGTGGTGGTAGTAGGAGATTTTCAAACATTGTTGGGTTATTCGTCACCCGGAATGTTTGTCTTTCTTTTTTAAAAAAAAAATTTAAAAAAAAAAATTGACTCGCGCCTACCAAAACACGATTCCGCAATCTACACAACTTCTTAGCTAAGCAGCAAACCTGAACTCGAATATTAAGGCGCAATTATTGACCGGTCAGTGGTTGAGTGGGCATAGCGCTTGGGTCTTACCCGAGCGTCGCGTGTTCGATTCCTCGGCTGGCTAAGTCTTCAATCACAACACAAGCAACATTTTCGGCTTTCTGTGGTGGTAGTAGGAGATTTTCAAACATTGTTGGGTTATTCGTAACCCGGAATGTTTGTCGTTCTTTTAAAAAAAAAAAAAAAAATTGACTCGCGCCTACCAAAGCACGATTCCGCAATCTACACAACTTCTTAGCTAAGCAGCAAACCTGAACTCGAATATTTAGGCGCAATTATTGACCGGTCAGTGGTTGAGTGGGCATAGCGCTTGGGTCTCACCCGAGCGTCGCGTGTTCGATTCCTCGGCTGGCTAAGTCTTCCATCACAACACAAGCAACATTTTCGGCTTTCTGTGGTGGTAGTAGGAGATTTTCAAACATTGTTGGGTTATTCGTAACCCGGAATGTTTGTCTTTCTTTTTAAAAAAAAAAATAAAAAAAAAATTGACTCGCGCCTACCAAAACACGATTCCGCAATCTACACAACTTCTTAGCTAAGCAGCAAACCTGAACTCGAATATTAAGGCGCAATTGCTCGCGCCTACCAAAACACGATTCCGCAATCTACACAACTTCTTAGCTAAGCAGCAAACCTGAACTCGAATATTAAGGCGCAATTATTGACCGGTCAGTGGTTGAGTGGGCATAGCGCTTGGGTCTTACCCGAGCGTCGCGTGTTCGATTCCTCGGCTGGCTAAGTCTTCAATCACAACACAAGCAACATTTTCGGCTTTCTGTGGTGGTAGTAGGAGATTTTCAAACATTGTTGGGTTATTCGTAACCCGGAATGTTTGTCGTTCTTTTTAAAAAAAATAAAAAATTGACTCGCGCCTACCAAAGCACGATTCCGCAATCTACACAACTTCTGAGCTAAGCAGCAAACCTGAACTCGAATATTTAGGCGCAATTATTGACCGGTCAGTGGTTGAGTGGGCATAGCGCTTGGGTCTTACCCGAGCGTCGCGTGTTCGATTCCTCGGCTGGCTAAGTCTTCCATCACAACACAAGCAACATTTTCGGCTTTCTGTGGTGGTAGTAGGAGATTTTCAAACATTGTTGGGTTATTCGTAACCCGGAATGTTTGTCTTTCTTTTAAAAAAAAAAATTAAAAAAAAAATTGACTCTTAGCTAAGCAGCAAACCTGAACTCGAATATTAAGGCGCAATTGCTCGCGCCTACCAAAACACGATTCCGCAATCTACACAACTTCTTAGCTAAGCAGCAAACCTGAACTCGAATATTAAGGCGCAATTATTGACCGGTCAGTGGTTGAGTGGGCATAGCGCTTGGGTCTTACCCGAGCGTCGCGTGTTCGATTCCTCGGCTGGCTAAGTCTTCCATCACAACACAAGCAACATTTTCGGCTTTCTGTGGTGGTTGTAGGAGATTTTCAAACATTGTTGGGTTATTCGTAACCCGGAATGTTTGTCTTTCTTTTTAAAAAAAAAATTAAAAAAAAAATTGACTCGCGCCTACCAAAACACGATTCCGCAATCTACACAACTTCTTAGCTAAGCAGCAAACCTGAACTCGAATATAAAGGCGCAATTGCTCGCGCCTACCAAAACACGATTCCGCAATCTACACAACTTCTTAGCTAAGCAGCAAACCTGAACTCGAATATTAAGGCGCAATTGCTCGCGCCTACCAAAACACGATTCCGCAATCTACACCACTTGTTAGCTAAGCAGCAAACCTGAACTCGAATATTTAGGCGCAATTATTGACCGGTCAGTGGTTGAGTGGGCATAGCGCTTGGGTCTCACCCGAGCGTCGCGTGTTCGATTCCTCGGCTGGCTAAGTCTTCCATCACAACACAAGCAACATTTTCGGCTTTCTGTTGTGGTAGTAGGAGATTTTCAGACATTGTTGGGTTATTCGTAACCCGGAATGTTTGTCTTTCTTTTTAAAAAAAAAAATTTAAAAAAAAATTGACTCGCGCCTACCAAAACACGATTCCGCAATCTACACAACTTCTTAGCTAAGCAGCAAACCTGAACTCGAATATTAAGGCGCAATTGCTCGCGCCTACCAAAACACGATTCCGCAATCTACACAACTTCTTAGCTAAGCAGCAAACCTGAACTCGAATATTTAGGCGCAATTATTGACCGGTCAGTGGTTGAGTGGGCATAGCGCTTGGGTCTCACCCAAGCGTCGCGTGTTCGATTCCTCGGCTGGCTAAGTCTTCCATCACAACACAAGCAACATTTTCGGCTTTCTGTGGTGGTTGTAGGAGATTTTCAAACATTGTTGGGTTATTCGTAACCCGGAATGTTTGTCTTTCTTTTTTAAAAAAAAAATTTAAAAAAAAAAAATTGACTCGCGCCTACCAAAACACGATTCCGCAATCTACACAACTTCTTAGCTAAGCAGCAAACCTGAACTCGAATATTAAGGCGCAATTATTGACCGGTCAGTGGTTGAGTGGGCATAGCGCTTGGGTCTTACCCGAGCGTCGCGTGTTCGATTCCTCGGCTGGCTAAGTCTTCAATCACAACACAAGCAACATTTTCGGCTTTCTGTGGTGGTAGTAGGAGATTTTCAAACATTGTTGGGTTATTCGTAACCCGGAATGTTTGTCGTTCTTTTAAAAAAAAAATTAAAAATTGACTCGCGCCTACCAAAGCACGATTCCGCAATCTACACAACTTCTTAGCTAAGCAGCAAACCTGAACTCGAATATTTAGGCGCAATTATTGACCGGTCAGTGGTTGAGTGGGCATAGCGCTTGGGTCTCACCCGAGCGTCGCGTGTTCGATTCCTCGGCTGGTTAAGTCTTCCATCACAACACAAGCAACATTTTCGGCTTTCTGTGGTGGTAGTAGGAGATTTTCAAACATTGTTGGGTTATTCGTAACCTGGAATGTTTGTCTTTCTTTTAAAAAAAAAAATTTAAAAAAAAATTGACTCGCGCCTACCAAAACACGATTCCGCAATCTACACAACTTCTTAGCTAAGCAGCAAACCTGAACTCGAATATTTAGGCGCAATTATTGACCGGTCAGTGGTTGAGTGGGCATAGCGCTTGGGTCTCACCCGAGCGTCGCGTGTTCGATTCCTCGGCTGGCTAAGTCTTCCATCACAACACAAGCAACATTTTCGGCTTTCTGTGATGGTAGTAGGAGATTTTCAATTATTTTTGGGTTATTCGTAACCCGGGAATGTTTGTCTTTCATAAAAAAAAAAAAAAATTGACTCGCGCCTACCAAAACACGATTCCGCAATCTACACAACTTCTTAGCTAAGCAGCAAACCTGAACTCGAATATTTAGGCGCAATTATTGACCGGTCAGTGGTTGAGTGGGCATAGCGCTTGGGTCTCACCCAAGCGTCGCGTGTTCGATTCCTCGGCTGGCTAAGTCTTCCATCACAACACAAGCAACATTTTCGGCTTTCTGTGGTGGTTGTAGGAGATTTTCAAACATTGTTGGGTTATTCGTAACCCGGAATGTTTGTCTTTCTTTTTTAAAAAAAAAAATTTAAAAAAAAAAATTGACTCGCGCCTACCAAAACACGATTCCGCAATCTACACAACTTCTTAGCTAAGCAGCAAACCTGAACTCGAATATTAAGGCGCAATTATTGACCGGTCAGTGGTTGAGTGGGCATAGCGCTTGGGTCTTACCCGAGCGTCGCGTGTTCGATTCCTCGGCTGGCTAAGTCTTCAATCACAACACAAGCAACATTTTCGGCTTTCTGTGGTGGTAGTAGGAGATTTTCAAACATTGTTGGGTTATTCGTAACCCGGAATGTTTGTCGTTCTTTTTTAAAAAAAATTAAAAATTGACTCGCGCCTACCAAAGCACGATTCCGCAATCTACACAACTTCTTAGCTAAGCAGCAAACCTGAACTCGAATATTAAGGCGCAATTGCTCGCGCCTACCAAAACACGATTCCGCAATCTACACAACTTCTTAGCTAAGCAACAAACCAGAACTTTGAAGGTACACCCACCCTGTCCCACCCCGGTATAGGTGACTTATGGTCACCCCTTCGGAGCTCTCGCATGAATCTAATTTTTTTAAATAAAAGGCTCTACAATTAGCAAACCAGAACTCGAATATTAAGGCGCAATAAGGAAGTTGAGTCCAGTTTGTTTTCATAATTAAATTAAATCTCAAAGTTTAAATTTTATTTAGCCCGCCAAAACGAGCGGAATCCGAGCTGTCAGTGGCGGGGTGTGGGTGTGACGTCATTCGAACTGTGAAAACCACGTCGCTTAAGCATTTTGTATGGAAATTTTTTTAATTTTTCAACAAGGAATTCCAGTATCTTGTTTACCAATGTTAACCGTCTATTAGAATTGATGTTATTAAAAAAAAATTGATTAAGATTTCATAGTTAAAATAATATTTTAAGTTAGTATATTTGCTTTTCCCGCCCGGTACGGTACTTGTACGGTATTGCCGTCGCTCTTTGTTGACGTGCCCTGCGCGAATTCGGGACCACCGCGCAGAAAAGTAAAGACCAAAAGTAAAATAACGGTATACAGCCCAGTTCACTGTGAGACTTTTCTGGGCGGCCGGCGGCCTGAAGTGTATCACATGTTATGTGACATGTATAATAATAAAAACTTCTAAGTTATGCAATAAACAACATATTATTATAAAGCACTATACGAATATGTATCTTTAGAAATCCATTTCATATAATAATAACAACAAATACGTACATATATTTGACAAACCCAAATAAACGTTAGGCCTATACACCTCTCTCATCTAAACCGACCATCTCTCATGTAATAGAAAGAGATGCACCATAATCCGTTGTACGTACAAGTCACGACACATGTGACGTCAGAATTCTTTCGACCAATCGTGGAGCGTATACAGTCTATTGCTATTGAATGCTTTTTCAAGAACGTTTAACTAATTCTAAGAATAATAATATAGAAATATATTTATATATTCAGAATCGATATTTTTTGATCTACATGAACATATTTTTTATAAGTCAAAATATTTTTCACTCAACTTCCTTATTGTATTAAACTAAAGATGAAAATTACTTATCGGCTGCTCGGCAATATTCGGAAATGCTCGGCCGTGACGTCACAAAAAGAATCTGAGCGGAGAACCAATTTCAAATAAAGCGCCGAAACACTTCACTTCGGGTATGCTCGGATATGTTGGCCACGCCCCCTGTCGACTAGTCGCTGTGCATATAGCGACTCCCTTTATTTATGCTACTACATGCCTACTACAATCTGAAATTGCCATTGCAATATGATTGGGATGATTGGGATATTAACACTCCAATGCACTCCAATGCGTAAATCAAGGTTGAGTTTTACATTTATAAAATTATTTAAAAAAATCAAAATAACAGGTAGTTAAGTATATAAATATTTTAAAGGATGATTATGAATAAACTTCTGAGCCTGTGCAAATATTATATAACTGTATTTGTTAATAAAAAGATATATTTGGTCAAATTTGTATCAATTCCCAATACAGCCCTTTACCTATTTACCGCATTACTGTGACAACATGTAGTTCAGGGCGAAGCTTAACTATCAGGTATCTATATTAAAAATATGCTTCATTTTCTAGTATGGAATATGGGTTTTATTGCTGTTCCATACCTTCTTACTTACGTGAATATAATTCGTAATTTTAGGCTCGTCCTGACTTTGAAGAACATGCGACGCATTAGCTAGACAAGTTTAGTGTGATCAAGTATCAAGCAATAGTTGAACAGGTGCTAATAGAAATTTCCTAAAATATTATTAAAGTAAAACTACTAGTTCTGTGAACAGTAGACCTCACATTTAAAAAATAATATTTATACTTTTCTCTTATTTAAAAATCAAAACCGAAATTTCCTCTGAAATCATATCATAAGATTTGTTAGTAGGTACCTACTTAAGTACCTACCTACTTAATTATAAACCATTTTTAAAATTTCAAATAAGGAATTATGCAACAAATTATGGACAAATCCAAAGAAACGTCACTACCTCATCTTAATGAAAATTCTTTTTTCAAACTTTCTTCAGGCAGGTATGTACCAAAATAACTCTCTCATAGTTAGCCCATAAATCAACTAGTTAGCCAACTAGTCAAAGTAGGTTTGCTTGAATGTGTAAAGTGGATGCAGCAGATTTTAGAAACCGGAAACGAAATGTACAAACAAATTTACAGACAGATAAAATGTCAAATGGTCAGGTCTAAACAGGGCTTTGCTACAGTCATTTAAAAATGATTTCACATTCATGTGCTTTATTTTCCATTTAGTGGGAGTTGTGCATTTTATGGACTGTCTCAAAGATAATAGAATACAAAGACTGTCTGGACCTATGATGCGACACCTGTGGCACACCGGCCAAGATTTAGCATTAAAGTATTATATGCGATATTATGAAAAAGAAAAAACTATGCATGAGAACATCGATCACCCCTGATAAGAAACAAGTTATATATAAATTAATGCAAGCTTCAAAGGAGATCATGAATAAAGATAGCAGCCAATTTAAATGTGCGTTGAGAAAATAAAGATAATGGTGGTTAGTTATTATTCAAAGTATGATACAGTTAAATATGACCGAAAGATATAAGGTCCCATTAGCTCAGTTTGTAGAGCAGCGCTCCGGCAAGGCGAAGATCCTGGGTTCAAGCTCTACTTGCGACCGTATCTTTTCTGAGTTAAGGTGCTGTCCAAGTATGGAGTGAATACAAATCTCACACACGCAATTGCATCTCTGTACGAGGGAAAAGTTGCATGTATTAGGGGTGAACGGTGGTTTGATATCACAAAAGGTGTTAAACAAGGCTGCGTAATATCACCGTGGTTATTGAATCTATACATGGATAATTGTATGCAAGAACTGAAAGAGGTGGAATTGGGTGCGAATTTGAGTAATCTGAAAGTATGTTGTCTGTTGTATGCTGATGATGCGGTGCTGATTGCCAACAGTACGCAAGATCTACAGTCTCTCGTGTCTAGAATGAACAAAGTATGTATGAAGAATGAGTTAATGATGAATGTAAGTAAGTCTAAAGTAATAAGTAATAAGATAAAAAGTAAAGTAATAAGAGAGAGTACGAAAACAGTGTGGCAATACAGTTGTGAATGAGGAATACTTGGAGAAGGTGGGTGAGTTTGTGTATTTAGGAAGTATGTTTACTAGAGATGGGAAGGCTGACAGAGATATTGAAAGAAGGGTAAATGCTAAAAAGTTAACTCCATTAATGGAGGACTGAACGCAGTTGGCGTTAACAAAAAATTGTTTCAAGAAGCGAAGTTAGCAGTCCCCAATGGAGTGTTAGTACCTACCCTGATATATGGAAGTGAGGCATGGAACTGGCAGAGAAAGGATGAAAGTAGACTGAATGCTGTAGAAATGAGATCCATGAGGCGTATGTGTGATAAACCATGTATGATCGTGTGAGAAATGTGGAGATCCGCAAAGAGTGCAAGACTGATGTAAGCGTAATTAGTAAGATTAAGAAAGGAACGCTTAGATGGTTTGTGCATGTAGAGCGAATGAGCAAAGAAAGGAGTGTAAGGAGAATATATGATGCAAATGTGAAAGGTAGCAGAAGTCGGGGACGCCTGAGGAAGACATGGCACGACCAAGTGAATCAGATACTTGAGTCGGGTCATGTCAAGATTTAGAATAATAGAAGAGTATGTATGAGACAATGTATGAGACAATGTACGAATGTGAATGAAGCAAGAAGTGTATGCCAAGACTGAGTTGTTTGGCGGTCTGTCCTCTCTGCCTACCCCTACGGAGCAGTTAGTTAGATACAAATTGTCCACATGTTCCAGAACCTAAGGTTCCTGCAGCAGAATACAAAGTGTATCATTTTGAATATGATTTAATATTTTAAGTAGTTGGGTATTTTCAATAGTTTTTTTTTTAAATTTAGTAAAAAATATGATAATGAAGGCATTTTAATTTTGTTTTTATGTAGATGAATAAATTTTCGAAAAACAATTTTAAATGTTCCATTTTTATTTTTATTTGTGAATATGGGGTTGTTGACGTCACAAGCCAATGTCGTTGACAGCCGTCTTACCAGCCAGTAGCGTTTTTTACGTCATAATGATGTTGTACCCAGTTGGAACCGTTTCGAAATGTGCGGATTTAGTACATTTTTAAAATCAATAATTATTTATTTAGGGCTTTTACATGGTTGGTAGTATAATTTTAATTTGACAAATACTTTGAAACATAAAAAATAAGAATAAAATTACATTTGATAAAAGCTACGCAACAAGTCATACAAACACAAGAAACAAAAACAGAAAATTACAGCTATTTGTAAGGTTTACATGTGATGTGTTTAGGAGTATTGTTGAAATAAATGTTTTAAATGATCCACAAAACTTGCCAAGTTGGTATTGAATATGTCAACATTACCCAAGTAATGATTTCCCATGGTGTGAAGTCGTTGTATCGGAGAGTGGGAAATGTAGTTACGCTTATGTGTGCTGCTGTAGAATATTGTATTTTGTCGTGTTGTTACTGTGGGTGTATGTATGTTTATAAGTTGCAGGAGTTTACAACAGTCGAATTTAGAGTTAAGTATTTTGAATAAGAACGTTAAATCGTTTATTTTACGTCTATCTTCTAATGTATGTATTTTTAGAGTATTTAATAAGAAATTGTATTTTAAGTCTTCGACAGGGAAGTTAAAATTTAAAATTTATAAAACGTAGTAATTTTTTTTGTATTCGCTCAATGTTGTTAATGTGAATTTTGTAAGAACATTGAAAGCTATTCGAAATTTGTACTTAAATTTAGTGTTTTCAATATAATTTTTTTTTAAATAGAAATCTTTTAGCGTTGTTTAAAATGGCAACCATTGAATCATATCAGCACAAGGGCTAAAAGCCGAGGGGACAAATGCGTTGGATTCCTGTCCAGGCGTTATGAGTTCAATCCGATGCTAGGTAAGTCCTCCATCATTGCACAACCAACATTTTATACTCAAATAAAAATCTTCGCGCCCGTGCCCTCAATATGTATCATTTTGCCACCTAGCCGGGGCCCCCTCCGTTATTGGGGCCCTATGAATGGATACTAAATAAACGTAAAGTACAGTTGTGCATGACAACAATATTATTATGATGACGTGTTATGTTTCAAGTAACCTTTAATTTTTTTGTATATACCTTAATAATAATAATTGGATGATTTGTATAGTGCCGTTCTTTTGACAAAAACATTTAAGATCGATTTAAATATTAGGTTGGCACTGCGATTGCTCGGGTTGTAGGCTCCGGCCTGATGATTTAAACCACCCCTGAACCGGGCATGACTTCCAAGCCCCCCTCAGGCTGGGGACCCCGCGTGGCCCATAGGGTAAAGACGGAACTGCAAGGGGGCCCCAGAGTCGCCCAGCAGCCAGGGGCCCAGTCAGATTTTGCTGAAATGCTGACTGTTAGATCCGCCCCTGCTCATCAGCTGATGTTCCCGATATCAATCAAGAGTAATTCTAATTTTGATTGTTTTTTTTTTTTTTTAGTTTTTGTTAATATTGTGTTATTATATATGTATATTTATTTTTATAGTTTTATTATAGCTCTAGACTAGAGCTATTCTGATGTTTTTATGTACATAATTAAATAATAATCATTTCTTCATATTTTTTACTACCCACCTTTCCCTTGTACGAGAGAACTTTTGTTCATTTCAATATTTTGATATTTCATAAAAATATTAATAATAATAATATTTGGACAATTTGTATAGCGCCGCTTTTGTGAGATATCACTATTATGCTGTTCTATGAAAAAATACAATGTACTTAAATGGACTACCGTGTTTTATCAATAGGATGTTTTTAACTTTGTGTTCTTCTGCGTGAATGTTGAGCATGAGCATAAAACACTAAGGTAAAAAATGAATTAAATTAAGAAATTCACCGTTCACAAATCTTAATTATTGCAGTAAGTAAAAAAGTTATAGGGTTTCAAAGATCTAGTTAACTTAACTAAACTTAAATCATTTTCCTGAACAAAAGTCCAAAGTGGACTTCCGTGGCGTAAAGGATAAATTTAAGGTACAGGAATAATATGCCTATTTTTGAAAATAAAAACAGAAATAAAAAACACAACAAATATAGGTTATATAATATTTTTTTATGTCTCTCAATCAAATAATTTCAGGATCAACACATTTAAATTTGCAGTTGGATCACCCCGCTAGATGTGTTGGATACAAATAGTAATTGATGTATTTTAACCCATTGGCCTCAAACGACGCCGTCCCGGCGGGTCTGGTGCCGTCGGCTTAAAAACGAAAAAGGGATACACTATTGACATCTGTGTTTAAAATTTTAAATGCCAATCGCTCTGTAGATAATTATGCATTCATTTCGTAGTAATTGGCAGGACTCCGTTGGTACAGTTTTTTCCTGATATTTACGATTGAAATTTTGTTATATTTCAGCGTCATTGAATTTTTTTTTAAATAGCGTGTGGTTCGGGAATTGACAAGCTTGTTCGTAAAATGCGTGGTGGGCGGCTAACATCAGCCCAAATTGAAATAAAATATATTATGGTCATAAGTATGATTAATGTAAAACTTTTCTTAATCCAATTATAAAAAAAAGAAAAAAAAAAATGGTTTTTATAAAAAAAATATTTTTATATCCTCGTTTAATCATATTATTATTATTTTTTAAAAAACTGCATATATTTTTTGCATACCTTATTTCAATGAACGAGTAAATTTAAAAAAATTGTTTCGTTTGCATGTTTAGTTTAAAAGTTATGTAAGATTTAGTACACCACTGCAGATTTAAACCTTCGGTACAAAACAATTCGGAGGCCAATGGGTTAAAACAGTCAGTTCGTTCGTTTAATGGTGCTGACACATTATGCTATACCCATCAAAGTGTTTTTGGGCATCCTATTTCACCAAATCTCTCGCTATACAATCCCATACAGACCTGTCACACTCAACAAATGATGTGTTATAAGTGTGGGTATGGCAATGATGATATACCGTGATCAGCTACCAAGGCGAAATTTAAGAAATGATGCGACCGTTCTCAGATTAATTTAAGGAGCTGCCGTGATCACGCGGCTGTCAGCTGTAAAGGTGACAGATCCCGTACAAACAAATGATTTTTGCGGCAACTCCCCAATTGTTCTGATTCCCTCTCCTGCCGTAGGGAGAGGAAGATTATAGCGTAATATAGCACCCAAAAAAACTTTGATGCATATAGCGTGATCTGTCACTAGCATGATTCGTTAGTTTCTCTTTTTGCCACCCGCAAACTTAACTATGTCGAGCCGTATAATATTAATTCTAGGCCATCAAAGCTTCCTTATCAATTGTCTTCTCTCTTGAAATGGTGAAATTTAAACACAGTGACTTCACCTGTGAAAAAATAAGAAAACAAGTTAAAAAACATTAAGTGGATTTGATAGGATTGTAATCAATAATATTACAGTCCATATTTTTGTTGATTTGTTTATAGATTTTACGTATGAAATGGATTTTATCTTGTGTACAAAAAATCACACTAGAGAAATGGTGTGCCAACGCCTATCTCGCATTGATCACATATGGAGTAACATAAAAGATACAGACAAAAAACAAACATAATACCGTCAACTATGGCATCTTTACCTACTTCAGTTAACTTTACCTACGTCTACCTAGTGCTTGAAAAACTTAAATTCCTTGAAAGCAGAAAACGGTAGGTACTTTAATGACTGGTAGATAGTTTTTTGATGGACCTGGCAACTCTAAAAAAACTTTCCACTGGCAGCACTGCCTTAGTTGTCAAGACATTGAAGATTCGAAGTGCGTGGCGTCATTTGGTGCTGGAGGTTCCTGTGCAAAATTTCATCATTTTTGTCGTAACTGCTGAGCAAAGGTGAGTAGAATTGATATATTTTATGTAACATCCTCTTCTGAAGACGTAAAAGTGATTTTCAAGCGTTTCTTTTAAATGGTTATGAAGAAATTCGTCTGGGTAATGTTAGTTGACGATAGGTAAAGTTACCATTTTATGTTGAGTGGCAACTTGACCTATGAATAGGGTTGTCCAATCATGAGAAATATTTATAATATTTTTTTGCACTTTTTTTCTTTATTTAACAATCTGATTTTATTTTCAGTGCTTAAATACTTGGGTATCAATTATATAAAGCCGTTATTATGAAGAATTCAAAATATTTTTTTATTTATGTAGTTTTAAAAAAAATTATCCCATTGACAGATTTACTGTATTTTTAGGGCGATTAACTTTGTAGCAATTTTTGTTATGTACATTTATTTTTATTGTTTTAGGTTAATTCGGGATGCCACCTATACGGAGTAGAAGGCAACTAGGGGCTAGACCTTATAAAAATTACTCCGAAGAGATGATGTCTATTGCCATTGATTTGGTTAAAAAAAAAACAATTAATTCTTATGATGCAGAGAGGCAATTTGGTATCCCCCGTAGGACAATTGAAAAAAGGATAAAAAATTTACACACCGATAAACCTGGACCTAGGTTCAGATTCACGGAGGAAGAAGAATCTAAATTTGTTAAAGTGTTAATAGCCGCATCAGAATTCGGTTTGCCTTTGGCGCATTTGGAATTTCGTATGGTTGTTTATGAATACCTAACAAAAAATAACAGAGAGTATATATTTGATAATAAGCCTCCAGGCAACTGGTGGGTAAAAAGTTTTATAAAAAGACACGAACATGAATTAACTGTGAGGTCTACACAAAATATAAAAAAGCGCGAGCGGAAAAAACAATCGAAGAGTTCAAAATTTACTTTGAAAATTTAAAAGCATCCGTTGAAGGGTTGGCAACAAGTCATGTATTAAATTATGACGAAACAAATGTCAGTGATGACCCAGGCGCTGCCAAATGTATATTTCGCCGTGGGGTGAAGTATCCAGAGAGAATAGTAAACTCTTCAAAGGGTTGCATATCAATTATGTTTGCTGGAGTAGCCAACGGGCTCCTTTTACCGCCGTATGTTGTCTACAAATCGGAGTGCATGTGGAGTCACTGGTGTGAGGGAGGCCCCGAAGGAGCTCGATACAACCGAACAAAAAGCGGTTGGTTTGATTCAACCACATTTCTGGATTGGTTCACAACAATAGTAATTCCGTGGGCCCGGCGGCTTCAAGGGCCAAAACTGGTAATTGGTGACAACCTTTCAAGTCATATCAATATCGAAGTTGTAGAACTATGTGAGCTGCACAACATAAGGTTTGCCTTTCTTCCTCCGTGCTCTACCCACCTTACACAGCCTCTTGATGTGGCCTTTTTCGGGCCACTTAAGAAATCGTGGAGAAAAATTTTAATGAAATATAAAATCGAAAATCCCAAGCAGGCCTGTTTGAACAAAAATCATTTTCCGTTGTTGTTGAAACAATTAATTGAAGATACAAACATAAACCAGAAAAACAACATCATTAGTGGGTTCCGCGCAACGGGCATACATCCATACAATCCACAGCAAGTTTATAAAAAAATGCCTGAAAGCAGTGAAAATATCAGCTATAATGTGGATCAAGCCTTGCTTGACTACCTCAAAGAAAACAGAAAACCAAATCCTATCAAGAGAAACACAAAAAAGAAAATGAATGTTTTACCTGGAAAATCAGTTACGAGCAATGACCTATTAATTGATAATCTAAATAAAAACGCAACTAGAAAGAGAAATATTCAAAATATCAATGAAGAGGCAGTGACACAAAGAATCCCTAAAAAAAGCAATGATCTAGCAGGATCATCGGACTTAGCTCTAAGAAAGAAACCTGAAATAAGAATCCTGTCGAACATTTTAATAAAAAGAGGAGAAGAAGAAGAAGAACCAAATGATACTAAAATGGAAAGGGGTGTTGAGCCGCAGATTGTGAATGAGCAGAAAATGGGGAGGGAAGAAATTATGGAAAAAAAAGTGGAGCTACAGGCAGATATGCTTGAAAAGGAAGGAGATAAAATACAAATTGGGCAATACATTTTAGTTGGCTTTGCGGGCACCAAAAACATAAAAAAATATTACTGCGGTCAAATTATAGACATAAGCGGCCTTGACATTTCAGCAAAGTTTTTAAGATGCAGAAAAGGTGGATTTTACTGGCCTACGATCGACGATGTCAGCATTATATTTGCTGTGGACATTATAAAATTTTTACCGGAACCTGACAAAACTCGACGTGGTATCCTTTACTTCGACGTCAAATTTTCGCACAAAGTTGAATAATGATACATTTGTTTTTATAATAATACTTTTTTTTCATTAAAAAGTTACCAATACTTAATTATTCTTATTGCCAATGCTATAAAAATTGTGTAAGATTTTATAATAAAACGTTTGGATAAACAAAATAAGATGGATCTTTTATATTAATGTTTTTGATATAGCTACCTACATAGTTTCAAGTTTGGTGGCAGCCCTAACGAAAGTATTGCATTTGTATGGAAATGTAGTCAGAATGTCGGGCATCTTTACCTACTAACCAGTGTTGCCAGTAAAATGCTCTTTATTTTTGCAAAAAGCATAGAATCGAGATCCAAGCGTTGGAAGGAACACCAATTTTACCGATTTTATACATAAACTTTCAGTTTCATTGAGAAATTTTGAGTAGGTAAAGTTGCCAAGTTTGTGACTTCTTTACCTACCTCCTACTTTTATTATTAGTCGGTTAGTTTCACAGTTTTAAAGTCCAATGAGTAGATAAAATTAAAGTCATATCTTACTCTAACCTATCTAAAGCGATAGCATTTCCAAAAGATGATTTTTTTTCGATTTATTAACTTTTTTATTGAAAAATTAGGTAAAGATGCCTTAGTTGACGGTATTTAAAAAAAATATATAACTGACCATCGATACGTGCATCTATATGCAACAATTTAATATTCAGTACAATAAAAATTCAGAAAACAATACTTGAATAAAAAAGTCACTAAATCATAATATATTGATTATAAAAATAATTAAAGAAACCCGGCTTCCTCGAGTGCGCAAGTATTTTTGAAAATATTCTTTGCAATCATAATATCACAGCATCAATTGATATTTTATTTTATTTTTTATTTTATTTTAAATACATAAACGGCTATACTGCCTTTTATAAATAAACATATAATAGAGTACAAAGTAAGAAAAATAATATTATTACATTACAGTAGTTTTAAACTTAAAAATAACATACAATTATTTTGTGTATCACAACCAAAAATAACAAAAAAAAGAACAATGAGAAATATCATCATTTCATTTCAACATGTCCATATTGTGTATATAAAGTTACATTATGGAAAAATAATTTTTGAGTGCATGTTTATATTGCGCTAATTTTAAGAAATAAATGTCGCCGATGTTAGCATGTTCATTTCCCAAAATGTGTAATCGACTGATTGGTGAGTAATAATGTGATAATGTATGTGTGTTATTATAGTAGAACGGTAGAGTCAGTCATTGTTAGCGCGACCAGGGCAATGAAATCGTATTAGTTCTATTAAATCAGGGGTATCCAGGACCGAGTGAATTATTTTATATAATATTAATAGATCACAGATTTTTCTGCGATCTGATAAATTTACGAGATAAGTCCAGTTCAATAATATTATTATATTATATGGCATAATTCAAAAACATAAACCATAAATCTAACATGACTTAGTTGTGTCTATAAGAAATAAAGAAGAATTATATCGCCCGAATAAAAAATTTCCCCATAATAAAAAAAAAAAACACTGACAATAAGAAAGTTTGGAACAAATTATCCTCTTTAACTTTGAATTTCTCCTACTAACATCATACTAAATTGACAATGTTGTTTGTGCAATACTGGAGGACTTAAACAGAGGATTGAACCTGTAATGCACGGGTGGGAACCTGATGCTTAGGACTGTTGTTAGCTCGACCCCCTAACCCATAAATGAACCACTCACTAGATCAATATCTTCGGGTTTTTAGTACTGAGCCCATGGGTCCTAATGTTTGCCATAGATAAAAGTCTGTAACTGAAAAATATACGTCACTACTACACATACTCATCATCGACTAGGATAGAAACTATAAAAAAGGCGTAACCATAGACGATATAATTCTCATTCGGAGCCAACCCATTGGCTAGCCTAAAATCGGCCAATGACAGCGGCCTATAAACATGCATGAAGTTCGTATTGGTTTGTGGAAAATATACGTCACAAGTCACCCATAGAGATTACCGTGTCTTTTTTTCTGACCCACTTTTTTCTCGGAGTTATACCCCCCTGCCCTAACCGATACTACAGCAATCAGTGATGACTGATTTATAGCTTACCGTGTAGACAGCTAACAGAGCGCCTACCACACATCCGAAAAGAACGTCCCACCAGTGATGGCGGCGGTCGTTGATCCTGCTTAGGGAAGCAATTGCTGCAAATGCGATTGTGACGATCTGCCACAATACCTTCCAGAGCCCTGGGCCCCCACAACGCTTGTGTAAGTACCACTACACAAAAAGCACAGTATTAAAACTACAAAAATGTAATACCCATAGCAAAGCTCCAAGGAAAAACACATGTATGTAGTCAATAGACTTTAACCAGCAATTCCTAGGCTTAGAGTAAAAAAGGTAGATGCCATTTTGCTCTAGGATAGCTTTTTCTATTGAAAAAGTGTGTTGATAATCTTTATTAGTTAAATGTTGTCATACTCACGAAAAGGAAAAAAGCGAAGTGAGTGGAAAACATGGCATGTCCGGAAAAGAAACTTTGGTTGCTGTTTGATAATTCTTTGACAGAATAACTCGGGTTGGTGCACTCATAATTTTCGATGTACATTCTGCAAATAGGTACTTATTAAAATATATTTGGAACCTTACCTACCAAAAGAAAATTTGAAACAATTAATTAAATTAAATGGGTGGCGTATCCTAATACATCCTTGACATACTGAACTTTGCAGTTGGTGGTGTTGCTAGTGTAGGATTTATGAAAAACAAAGTTTTTTTATTCTTTAGTTCGTTATTTGGCCGTTCGCAAGGTAGGCCCGTCATCCCACGGGTAAGGAAGCAATCAACATAAACCAAATGCTGTAAGACTATGCGCAGAAAATTTCCTCAGTGAACTGCGCTGTAGACCGTTACTTCACTATAACGATCTTAATTTTTCTGCGAATGGTCGTACAGCACTCAGTTTATATCAATTGCTTACAGACCCGTGGGACGAGGGGCTAAACTGTATCAAGCAGTATAAAATTTTGCCTTCATACAGGGGTAATTCATAAAAAAAACAAAATAGATTATTAGGAAATGGGTGACATTTGACATTTGACATTTGACATGGTGACAATTCAATAATTAGTGGTTTTGAAAAAACAAAATGGCGCTATTCATTGAATTGCGACAACACAAAATTTGAAAAAAGTTTGAAACGCCTCAACCTACCATGAAAATTATCATAATCCTGCATATACTGTATTTTTACATATAAATGTGACATCAATAAATTGTGACGTAAATTTTTTGAAAATACTCTTACCCAGTTGTACAATTTACAGCTTTATCAGGAGCACAGACAGCAAAGAAGGTTGGTCGAGGATTGCCGATAACTTGTTTGACAATCATTGCAAATAATAAACCAATGAGGACAGTTTTAAAATATTCACGTGTCCAAAAGCATACTATTTTCACATCTTGAATGCATTTCTTAAATGAATATTTATCCGCATCGCCTGCGTGCATAATCGTTTCATTCAATATCATCTAAAAATACAGAAAAATTAAGTATTATTTAGAAAAACCTGTGACATCCAAAAACAGGACTTACCTATTGTATAGTTAACACTATAACATTTTTTTTATTGCATGCCAAAAAATGAATACTGTAATTTAGTATTATTTCATGCACCATGCTTGGGATGTCCCTGTATTATGGCGGTCATAGTTTTTTTAACAAACGCTTTAGTAGATTCTAGCGCCACCCATGAAAAATCACAGGATATTATAATTCCAACTTTAAAAAAGGCATTTTAAATTAATTTACTGCAAAAATATTACATTATAGGTACCCACTTTACCGCTTGTTACTCTTCATACAATTAGTTACAACTTTGAAAATGACACTTATATTCAAAGCAAATTTGAGCTAATTCAATGTGAATAATTAATGCAGAAATGACTAATGCACATTATCATAGACAAGCGATATCATTACAATAACCTGACAATTTTAAAATCCTCCTATTATTTGAGAGGGCTCAGCTAGACAGAGGATAGAATTTTCATTTCCCAGAATAACAAATTTTAAATAGGATGTTTGCAAACAATATATGAGGAATGTTTTTTTGTCAACTCTGGCTTTGACACCTATAAATAAGTATTTTTCAGACAGTTAAAGAGTATAATACATAATGTTTAATTTATGAAAATACTTACCACTATGATATGCATTCCCAAGCACGTGGATAGTAACAGCGAATCAGAAACAGTATCGGGCCTAGGAGTGAAAGACAGTGCCGGATCATTGCAAAAAAATCCTGATTTGTAGATGTTAGGGTAATTTCCCGACAGAAAAGAGTTTGCCACCATCACTTGAAAAACAAAGAACATAATTTAGACCTATTTTTCAGTAGGCAGGTGCAATAGTAGCGATGTCCGTCAGTTTTCACAATAAATTACACACACATTAACTGATTTAAACGGAAATCAATATCTTCACTGACTCGAGTCTAACCTATTTAGCACACGCTCTATCTCTCTTACACTTGACTGACATCATATATTGTCATCCCACTTGATCAAAATGAAAATTGCATAACCATGATGAAACACAGTTCTGTATATGAAATTTAACCAAATAATGGTCCGATTTTTGCATCATGGAACACAACCACATTGCAATTACCCTGAGGTGATATTGCACAAAAACTGCCATATACAATCCAAATATTATTTCCGATTTTATGTCGGCGTTAAATCTTCCCCATAGGAAAAACTAAACCCTTCCACTCACTTTTCCACAAATGATCATCTAGTCAATCAACACTATGCAAGTGCATTATATAGGGAAAATAAATACAAAACAATACAAGAACAACACGTCAACTTACTAGAGATCAAATGGGAAAATAATTCACCGACTCCAGATATTTTCATATCAGAGGGTTCGGCTCGGTAGAACTCCTAACAGGGCCTATAAATCCTACTGATCCCTCAACATAAATATTTAAAAAATCTTTCGTTATCCTACATGTGTTCAAAATGACCGACTTTTGCATCTTTATATATAAATTTTTTGATAGATCTAATATGCCTAAATTTTTAATGAGAGAGCTAGGTATAATGCCAGTAGCCGAAATAACCAATGGTAATATTTTTATAGTCTGAGAATGCCAAATTCTTTTTATTTCATTTCCTAAATCTGTGTATTTCCTTATTTTTTCATTAGCAGATTTTTGAATATTACAGGAATTTGGAATAGCGATATCAATGATATAAGTTATTTTTTTAATTTTGCTATGTAAAACTATATCGGGTCTATTATGACTAATCGTTCGGTCTGTTAGTATAGTTTTATCATAATATATTTTATAAAATTCGTTTTCTAAAAATGAATTTGGTTCGTATTCATAATATGGTTCTATATTACGGCAGTCAATCAAGTTATGTTTAATTACCAAATTTTGATGAATTATTTTTAAAACTTGATTGTGCCTAAATGTATACTCGGACGGTGCTAATATAGAACATCCCGATATAATATGTTCTATAGTTTCCGGAGAAGCCAAATATTTTCTACACAAATCATCAATTTGATTTGTATCTTTGATTATATGCTTCCAAATATAAATATATTTATAATGAATTATTATTGTTCTTTTTTATTCTTTGCATAAATTACAAAACTAAAAAATTAAACTAATTTAATAATTAAGGAGATGGATAAGTATTCTTACAAAATATTAATATTGCTGTATTGGCAATCCAGTGTAGGGACATCGTTAATATTTTTCCCCTTGATTTTGAAGTTGAATAACACCTGAAATAAAATAAAAACATTGTAAAAAATAGCACTAAAGTTTTCAAAATGCAACAGTTTATAATTTATATCTATGTCTAAATATGATAAAAGATTCGCACTCTCAAAAAAGTTTAAATCTACCACAGTCCATAGGCAAACATTTTTAACAATCCTGTTCTTAATTTTCATAAACAAATCCACAACGATGTTCCGAGATCAAGAGCACAAAACATAACAATCAAATAAAATTAACGTGGACTATATAAAAACGTAAAGAAAATTGTGTTATTAAATTTATTTTGTATGTTACCATGTCATTGTATGAATATCACTCACTATTACTTCGAATTGCGTCCAAACTTACTCTGTTGGGAGGAAATGATATTTGTGGTTTTGTATACTATTAATTTGCTAGATTATTTACTCTATTAAACCAAATAAGACTGATAAAATCATCAAATAATGGTTCGTACAAGGTTTATTGTAACAAGAGACGAAGGGGACCCAAAAATAAACTGGACTATATATGTAAAAAATTGTACAATTTTAATTATAACCATTCAAACTGCAATCACCTTCAAAGTACTCTAGTTTGATGGAATGCACTTACTGATAATTTTTTCCACTTTCTAAACTGTGTTTGAACTTTTAACCTTGGGGTGATAACAATGGTAGATACATTCAGAAAGACCCCATTCAGAATCGAAACATTACTTCAAATGGCTTTAAAAATGTTTGGAGACGGGATCTGAATATCCAGGTACCTACCAAACTACCTATACTTCTTCTCCACCTGCTTTCCCCAGCTTCTCCCTTCCTTCTCATAACATACCCCGATTGGGGATGCCATAGTCCCATTGACTCCGAGCAGACGGGACCCTTGAACTCATCATGCACGATGCCTTTGAGAGCTTTTAGCTTTTTTTTTTATATTTCTGAATATTTTGTGAGGGAAGTTTAAACATGTAAAAATAAAAGCAAAAAATTAAAAAAAAAATCCAGAATCTTTTGGGTCTCCTTTGTATACATTTTCCAGAAGGTTGAGTTAATAACTGAATAAGATTTTTAAAATATAGAATCTAATAGAATGATAAATATTAGAATCAAATAATGATTTTGTGTAATCAGTGATGACTGATACACAAAATGTCACGACTACATCTATATAAATAAAAAAATTTCTGTTTGTCAAAATGAAATATTCCAAATCTAAGTTATTTCATGCAACTAGTGGCCTACCGCAAGGGAGTCACTTCGGCCCCATTCTCTTTCTTATATTTATAAATGATATCATAAATTGTTTTGACGATGTAGAAGTTTTGCTTTTTGCCGATGACATCAAATTATACAAAAGTATATCTAATATAAACGATTGCCTAATCTTACAGTCAAACATCGGAAAATTACATAATTGGTGTATATCTAACAATTTATTCCTCAATATTGATAAATGTTAATGTCTTATATGTTGTCGAAAAAAGACCCCACTATTATTCTTGGTGACCGGATAAATCATCACAATGATAATTCATCACATCTTTAAAAAGTTATATAAAGTCATGGAAAGTGATGAAACAAAAATTTTATTAACTGGGTTAAGTAGGTTAGGTTAAGTTAGGTTAGGTTAGGTTAATTTTTTTTTTTTCATTTTTTCTAATGACTTTATATCACTTTTTAAAAGTGTGTTGAGTTATCATGGAACCATTATTCACATACACGCAAGCGAAATCTTAGAAAAAGTCAACAAGATTCGGGACCTTGCAGTTATGTTTGACACTCAATTAAATTTTGTAAATCACACACAACAAATAAATAACCAAGGTATGAAGACACTGGGTTTTATAATCAGAACCAACAAAGACTTCGACTCGTTGGAGGTTATAAAAATCGTGTATCCTTCGCTAGTACGCAGCTTGTTAGAATATAATTCAATAGTGTGGTCCCCATACTACCAGATTCATATAAAAAATATTGAACGCGTGCAGAACAAATTTTTACGATTTTATTAACTTCAAATTACACATACCCATTCAACACATAAACTATACATTCTTACTAAATGCACTTAAAATACATTCCCTAGAAAACAGAAGAATTTTTTTTTTATATTTATCGTTTCTTTACATTGTATCTTTTTTTTTAAGTTAGAATTTTTAACCTCACCAGGACAAGCCTGTGTTGAGGTTAATAATTTTACAAAATATTAAAAAAATAGCACAAAAATTATATTTTAAGATAACAATATTGTTACATTGATGTTTCTACGAATTGGATACCTACATGGATGGTACCTATCAGCCTATTCATTACAGTATAATGTTGAAAACATGTAGGGTGACCATGATATTTAATTGCAAGAAAAATGTAACAAACTATTATTTTTAAAAACAGAGAAGAAAGAAAGAGAGAAAAATAATTTACATTATCAAAAGAAAAGGATAAAAAATAAACGTATTCAAAATATTATGCCACAATTTAAAAGGACAAAGATGAAAGAATATGTTGGAAATCCTCGGATGGCAGAAATAATTTAACATTCTTTTTAAATGTACACAAGGAATTTGACGATTTAATGTGATCTGGAAGGCTATTAAATAGAAGTGGAGCCTGGTACAAATAATTTCTCTGCCTAAATGGGGATTTAGGGTGAATTGCCATAAAGTTCAGACCAGAGCCAATTCTTGTAGTACGAATTTGTTGCATTCTTTTTGCAGAACTAATATTGTTAAAAAATCTGCATAGCCTTTGTATGATAAATAGTTGTTTATTTAAGATTATTAACTCCAAACTAGACTGTTGTGAACTCCTGCAATTCATAGATTTCAGAGTACCTACTCGAGCAACTAGGCAAAATATATTATTCTGCAACAATAACTTTAGTACCAACTATCACATACATGCACCTATTTCTCGCTTTTACACATTTGGAAACAAATTCACCTCAAATATCGACATATTTAATATAAGTTTGCCTGCGTTCAAGAGACACCTGAATGACATTTTTATATAGCATATTTAAAGAGCGATTTAGTGAATTTGTTGTTTTCTTGTAGATATTATGTTGTGAGCTTAAAAAATGTTATTTTTGTGTTGATGTTTTAAAAATAAAACCTTCTGTTGTCACTGTATTATGCAGTTAATTATGTAAAATATGTTTAGTGTAAAAGCCCATCAGGGAGTTTAAATTAATAAATAAAAATGTTTATTTGTTCAAAATCTTAAATCTCTGAAAGTGATTCACCAATTGCTTTGAAATTTTGACAAAACGTAGCATTCAAATACGCGTGTGTTTTTATTTACCTATATTATATAGATGTTTCTGTGAAAGGTAAAAACATGCTTTTTAGAAAAACAGCGCCATCTGTAGGACGTGAAAAGCAACACGCGCTATTGCTATCTACTCAGGCAGACTGATCCACAGCAATGTGTGGCGGGGTACAGCTAGTTTTAAAATAATATTTACAGTCTTTATCATTAAACCACCATGATTCAATGGGGGTTTGAAAAACACTTAAAATTTACACTTTTTTTAAATATGAAATAAATCATATTTAATAATATTAGTTTGATAGTGGCTTTGAATGCCGAAACAGCTATCATAATAAAAAAAATAAAAACTGAAACACTTGCAGAACTTAATTAATATTATTAAATAATATTTTTATTTATTTTAAATTATAAAGTTAAATGAATTTCAACGTATCAAACACAATAACAATAAATACGCTTTTCCATTTCTTTTATGCAATGTTTTCTCGGTAAACAGTGTTAAGTATAAGTAATATTTATATTGTATTCATGCTACAAATTCTTTTGAAAAACTTAATTTTATTGCATAGGATTGCATAAAGCCAGTCCTGGTTAAAGTTTTCTGTTTCTGGGTGATGAATATAGCTTGAACCCTCCAAATTGAAAAATATCTGGAAATCATGGACAAAAAAATCACTTGTTAAATACATCAATTTTAATTTTGTTTTCTTGAAATAATTAATTAATAAATTAATGAATGAATGAATGAAATGGAATCTTAGAAGTGGAAATTAAACCACTTTCCAACATCCAATTGTGTTGAAACTCGACAGATGGACTTGTTGTAAATGACAATGCATTCTATCAACTCAATGGCCCTCAAGCACACACACGCATGAACTCACGCAATTTTATTGAAATTGGATGACAATATATTTAATAAAATTTACAGCAGTGAAAATTGAATATAAATGTCAGTACTATTCAATTAGGATTTTGCTTAGGTGTTATTTTTCACACATCTGCCCTGATGATGGACACTGTAATGCTGTCCGAAACGTTGACTAAAGAACGAGGTAGCGCAACATGGCATAATACCCCAAAAATATGTCCACTATCAATTATAATAACCTTTTCTACCGGTCTATACAAATCATACTGTAGTAGTCCTAGAGAGAGGTTGTACGTATCACATGTCATCAACAATCGTGCTTACATAAAAATTTTCCTTCTCACACGTCTCGTATGAAAACGAAAAACACTGTAGATACTAGA
Organism: Hesperophylax consimilis; assembly: GCF_061612785.1. Taxonomy (NCBI): domain Eukaryota; kingdom Metazoa; phylum Arthropoda; class Insecta; order Trichoptera; family Limnephilidae; genus Hesperophylax; species Hesperophylax consimilis. The sequence continues at coordinate 21,642,107 of NC_142848.1, read as the reverse complement.
ATGATGATGTCACGTATAACCTCTCTTTGGGATTACTTTAATTTACCAAATAATCATGGAGTAAAAAAAAAACCTTTTATGCAACAGTTAAAGAAATTAAATTATTTGACTGGCCTCTATGGGAACATCCTTGTGTTGGAGCATATTGATGATGATTGTAAAGAAGACACTGGCAGTCGCTTGAGGAATTGGATAACTCGGGTTCGGGGTACTGAATATGACCTAAACGGTTTTATATATTTATAATTAATATGTAGTGATAGTTAAAAAAAAATTATTTCATGTACATATTGCTCTGTGATTCAACAGATTATTATGCTAGGAGAATGAGGTTGTCTCATAATTTTTTATTTGATGAAAATGTTAAATATTTAACATCAGTAAAATTAGTTTTTCAATACCTCTAAAATGACGTAGTTATGAGTTTTCAAAGTGAACATTCGTAAATGTGTACCGCTCTTTCTCGTGATGTCACACTCAATACAATTCATAATTCGAATGGCAGTGTTGCAACATTGCCGCTCATTTACTGTGATGTCACAGCTTTTTGGCCGGTTCCAAATATCAACATTTTGACGACTTATCTTCGGTACTATTCGGTTGTTTCCAAACATTCTGTCCTCAGCATGATCGAAATAATACAATAAAATTGTAAATTTCATAGATTTCGTAGTAGGAGACAACCTCTTGTTATTTGTAGGGATGATGCTTTGTGGAGTTTTTAAAGGAAAGGAATGGGTGAACCTAGGTTTTGAAGAGACCCGTGTTGTAATGGGGAACTAAGAAGACGACAAATCATTCCACAAACGAGCTGCTGGAAAACCACGACAACGAATTGTAAATATTACCTATTCTGATGTGGCAAATGTCAACCGTGTAAACATTTGGGCAAGTGTTTGGCGTGCCTCTCAGCTGTATATTAGTGCCAAAGATATCACCAATGTGATAAGATATATTTTTTTTAATATTGTCGAGATAAATTAAGTCGATCTCTAGTAATGAAAATCTGAGCATCCCTGATGTAGAATCACAAATTTAAATATGACCAACTAAATATTTGCTATTAAGTCAAATATTTTGTGTATTGTAAATTTATTACCTAATAAAATAAAAGTATGATATCAAATAAAAATTATGCAACTAAACAGTCAAACACATAGAAGTAAATACTAATGTTTGCCTGGAATTTGAATCTTCAATGGATTGATTACATAACTATGTAATAAGAAATTAATTTCCATTCAGTATAAATACTAGTGCAGACCAGTGAACTATACGAGATAGTCATATAGATAGGCGCTATTGCATCTAGTCGAAATGTGTTCACTACTATCACACGAATAGAAATGCACGGGACTCTAGGAGTCGGGAGCGTAGAAGGTTAATTTAGACTAATTGGTGGCAAAAACGTGGAACTTTTTGCTTCGTATCTTATTCAAATAAAACACATCAAAGGGGATAGTCTGAATTAATGACAAATTCAATTTTGAAAATGGAAATTAAAATAATTTTCTGTTAAAAATATTACATTATAAGTAGGTACTTTATTGCTTGTCTGAATTTTCCAAACAAAGATTTTTTGAATTTTGAAAATGAAATTTAAATTCAAAGCAAGAGTTCAAGAGTCCATTACATACAGGATCGCAACCGAAATTAGTGTTTTTAATAATATCTCATCTCTTCGACTAAACTAGTTTTATATTGAAATATGGTTTTGCACAGAGGGAAGTAAGTTGTCAGAAATAATATGTAACACTTTCAACCCTAGGGGGGCGAAAGCAATGTGAAATTTGTGAAAACGATATTTATCAGCATAGTAGCTTTTAGTCGATAGAATTGTCAAACATCATTGTCGATTGCGGTCACGCTGGCAAAAGTCGACTAATCACCCGTAATGTTGATATAGGTAAACAGCAAGCAAAAGGTGCGTAGATGCAAGTCTCTTGCTATGCGTACAAAGGGTGTGATTTATTAATAAATCGCTAGCGTTCTTTGGTGGCTTGCCACGTTGCAATCGCCTTACACGTTGCTCTTTATTCCGGACAACCCCAGGGAACGGTCTTTTGTATTTGGTAACACTATTTTACTGTAATTTTAAAACGGTTTTGCCACCGTCTGGTGAACTATTTTTAAAGGGATAGATCTACTGTAAAAAAATAGGTGAAACCCAGGAGATAATGTTTATGGTATCTTTGCAGATCTTTGGTCTATGAATTAGTAATATTAATATTAAAAAAAAATTATGCAGTAAATGATGTAAAATATGTAATGTAAAAGCCCATCAGGGCGTATTAATAAATAAATAAGTTTGTAAGTTTTACCTCATATTTATGAAATTCAGTACACTTGTCGTGTGAGTAATCATTGTATTGAATAAAATGCATCCACTCCACGTCAAGACACCATTTGCTGACTATCTTCTCTACCAGGGTCTTTCCCGTTTGGATGGTGAAGTCTCGAATGAGTGGGTAGTACTGGGATGGAGAACCATCCACAGAAGACTCTGTGAACAAAATATTATTTTTTTTAAATAATATTTTTTTTTTAAAAGGGCAAAAGGGTTATTAACAGACATGATTAACTCTACGATATGTAGTGACCCCTCTTCGAATAATATGTGATTTTCACCTTCAGGTACGTAAAGGTTAAAAAAATTGAAATTGCCGATTCTGTCTCTCCAGTAAAGTGACAAAAGAGTAATTTTTTGCTGGCTTTGAAATATTTCTCCCGAAAGTGTGGAAATTATATATCAAAAAATTACCTTGGGCACTTAAATTATTAATAATATTAACGTTACGTTCCTTTGTTTCTTTTATAAACTTAACTTAATTAAATACTTGATCCACTCTTATTTTTTGGTTTAATCGTTAACCTGTCACGGTTATCTTCGGACTGTATAATATTTTATTAAACTAGAGTATTTATACCTTCTAAGTGGGGTAACAATTAACCCTTTGACTGTCGGAAGTGCCTATCGGCTACGAAAAATTTGTACCCGTGGCTGATGGACAGATTAAAAACCCATTTTCTTTACATGGGATTTTGCACCGTAAAAAATGTTCATGGCTTAATGAAATAACTTTTATTTGAGCAGTCATTTTAACATGTCAAACATTGAAATTTTTACCCAAATTCAAAAGCGGCATCATGTCAATAATATAAATATTCAATGCACATACACATATACACAAGCCTACACCCACACACACACACAGACACCTATACGCTACACACGTCACCTAGTAATTAAGGAATTTATGTACCACTTACAAGACATTACAAGGAAAGATATCATAGGTATCCAACATGAAATATTTAATTCCTGTAAATTGTTTCATAATTGTAACTCATTTACTGTTTGTTTCTATAATTTAAAATAAATTTAAAAAAATTAAAAAACAAGTTACAACTGCGTCATTCTTCAACACTCCCGCCTAACGCGCAATTCATGTAGTTTGTTGCATGTTTACTTCAGCATTTTCTTTATTTTTTACCGTAAAAAACATTCACTTAGCTTTATGAAAAAAATAATAATAACTTCAAGAATATTTTGATATTTCTTTAAAATAGTTTTTTACAACACATGCTACCCACGGTACTTAGATTGTAGACTATTTTTTTATATATATTTTTGGGCCCTGGCAGACTTTATCCTACCACGGACCGCCTTCTATATATTGACATCTGTATTACATATACAGGGTGTATCGGCACGTACCCGACAAACTTTAACCAGCTATTCCTTAGCACATTTGGAGTAAAAAATGTTATGGGCACTTTGCTGTCCGGTAACATTTTTTTTCTTTTAAAAACAAAAAATAAATAAAATTTCCACACTCCGTTACTGCTCCCAGTATAGGGGTAAAGTACTTGGCAACGCCGCGCTACTGTCATCTCTTTCACACGTATTCTGTCTCAAGTCCCGTGTGGGCTGTTATAAGCAAGTGTGTCGAAAACCATCTTCGCTCTTTCCTACACACTAAATAATAATAGTTAAAAATGAGACGAATGATGCCATACCATTGTTATTGTAAAAGCGCGCCAATACGTAAGTATACAACGAAACTCGAATAAGAATTGCCAGGTGGGTTTTTTAATCGCTTTAATCTGACTTCAAACAATAATTAAACACGTAAAAATTATTTAATATAATATTACAGTACAGTACTTTGAACCTTCGCAATAAATTTATTTGATTTTAAGTTTAGTTTGTAGAACTCCATTTCAATTTAGAGATTTTATTTTATTTTTAACAGTCTTATTAAAAAAATTATAAAAACAGTGTGTTTATAAACAAGTTCTGCTAGTTGTAATTATTATTACGCGTGACAGCTGTTTCACCTTCTGACGGCATTATCAAACTTTGGTAAAGCCACTTACAGACGACGTAAGTGATAACTTTCTATTTTTATTATCCTGGCTTTATTGATTTCCGAGTAAATTGTCGTAAATTATTATTTGCTAATACCTATTATTGCATTGTTTAAAATTTGACTTAATGTCGTTGGTATTTCCAACTGATGACTCAGGGGTTTATTTCCCTGAATAATTAAGTATTTTGGGGTCTAATTATTATGCATTTCATTACATCCGATAATCTACACAATTTTTATTTTGAATTGGGGTAAGTTTTATGGCCAAGGGAAGGAGTGGAAGGTGAGGAAGTACCTGGATATTCAGATCTGGTCACCAAATACGGCTAGTCATTTCAAGGAACGTTTAAATTCTGAACCTGGATATTCAGATCTGGTCACCAAATACGGCTAGTCATTTCAAGGAACGTTTAAATTCTGAACCTGGATATTCAGATCTGGTCACCAAATACGGCAAGTCATTTCAAGGAACGTTTAAATTCTGAACCTGGATATTCAGATCTGGTCACCAAATACGGCTAGTCATTTCAAGCAACGTTTAAATTCTGAATTAATTAATCAATTACGAAAAAGCGTGGGGTTAAGAATATTTTTTTAAATTATAGTTGTAATTTATTGTCGAGTTTTAAAAAAATTTGCGATGTTTTAAATAAAATTTAATAATTATTATGTAAACAAATTAGCAATCTGGCAGCATTCATTTGCAGGTGGTCAATCCAATGCAGTCATGACGTTTGTGTGAGTGCTTTCCTTTGTGTGAGTGTGTTGCGCAGCAGTTTTATATGAACCGTTTTTTGATTCATCAGGATTGTTTTTAAAACTATACATTCTTTGTACCTTCAAATTAGTGGAAATAAACTTAAGTGTGTCAAGCTGCTCGTTATGTTCCGGTAATTCTGGAAGGCTTTTAACATAAGCAATAATATTCATAAATCACATTCCGCGAAGTTGTAAATAACTAAATTTATTAAAAAATATACGTTGTAGGATAGCCTAGCAAGTAACATTTTGACAGAGCACTTACGGTGATTTAAAAAACAACGGCGCTGTTCAAATAATCCAATTATTATTATTGATAAGTACCTAAGTGAGGAAAATTGTTTTTAAAAGTGCTCAGAATTATTGGACTTCGATTATAAATTCAGGAAACCTACTAATTAGTTTCTTAGTTTCAAAATTAGACTATTTAATACGTGAAACGCGTAAGAGGTGAAACCAGAGCATTCCAGAGGTGAAACAATTTAGATACAAAAATAAAACTGATGTGTACAATACAAGAAGACAATCAGTGATTCGCATACGAAAAATGTGAATAATCATTATTGTTAAATAAAATATTTATTTTCTGGTACTGGATTATGTAATACGGGCTTCGTTCGCAGCGACACGCGGTTGATTTGCGACGTTGCTTTCAAATTTTGACAAAGGATAAAACAGTGGTGACATGTGGTGAAAATATGTTTAATTAATTTTTTATTAAAAAAAAACGTTACGGGACAGCAAAGTGCACATAACATTTTTTACTCCAAATGTGCTAAGGAATAGCTGGTTAAAGTTTGTCGGGTTAGTGCCGATACACCCTGTATACATATAGACAGAGATGTGCAAAATGGGTACCCAAAACCATTTGAAATGCAAAATGGAAATGGTCAAAACTTTTCCATTTGAAAATGCAAAATGCAAAATGGTTTTTAGAAAAGCATTTGAAATGCAAAATGCAAAATACCTATTTTCAAAATGCATTGAAAATGCAAAATGGTTTCTCAGGTCAAAAATTAGAATAATTATTATAGAATTTTTAAACAATTTTGTCATTTAATAATGGACATCAATGTAGAACAAACATATTACATGATGGTAAATCCAATAACACCACGACTACAGATTATGAAACCATAAAAAAATTTGCACGGGATTAATGTTGCCAACGTAAAAACATAGAAACTGCTATCTAACATTTAATATTACACCGTCATGGCCCCATGTTCAGTATTTGAATCAGTATTTTTTTTAATGGTATCACTCAATTGTCAGGGCTCCTACCAGGGAGCAACTTGACAAATCTAAATTATCTCTCATAGCGAGGTTGAGGACCAACTGATATTTGGGGCTTATGAAAAACAGATGAGTGGAGATAGTAGGAAGAATGTTGCAAAAAAGCATTTAAAATGGAAATGCATTGAGAAAAGCATTTAAAATGCAAAATGCAAAATGGTTTTTAGAAAAGCATTTAAAATGCAAAATGGAAAATACCCATTTTGCATTTTGCATTTCCATTTGAAATGAATTTATTTGAAATAAAGCACATCTCTGCATATGGAGAAAATAGCACACTCAACCATCGTTACATTTTCAGGGAAAAGTTTAAATCAGCACTGGAAATGAAACGTTGTTTGAGTGTGGTATTTTCTCTATATCGAGCCATAATCGGCAGAACAGCGTAAGCGACAGTTTGTAAATTATACAGGAGAAGGTTTTTTTTAATTAACTTTCTTAATTGATTCCAAAAAGGATTTAGGTTAATCAAGATTAATAATCTTTGGTTACTGCCTGTATGAAATGAAAATATCGTAAAACGTTCCTACTTTGCTCCTGCGAGGTAACTGTGCTCCAGTAAAATAAAAAGATTTGACTTTTTCTAGATGGAAGCACTCGCGTATTTTAGTCATTTAAAAAGTGAAATCGGTAAATACTATTCTTCCTTTGGCAAAACTAATATGACAGATTGCCGGAAGTCGAACTTTTTTTGACATTCTCTGTCATGACCTCTGAGTGTGAGCTTGCTGTGGTTTACGTTCTCCGTCAAAATCCATTTGCATCTGAGAATTTTTTGGACGAATAGAGGTGAGTGTTATCTCATTTTATAAGGAATTTCATTAACCAATTGTGGGCAAAATATTTTTTAATTTGGTGTGATATTTTTGGAATAATAGGATATTTTCGAGATTGGGTATCCTTTGCACATACTTTTGGGGATACAATGCTCCTGGAGCAATGTACCCCAATGGAGGAATTTATCCCCTAAATATGCAACCTCTCTTAGATCGACTTCCCTGTACTGGTCCTAGGCCATAAACAGTTCTTTCTTAGAGAACCTTCAAAACAAAAAAGTCGAATGGACTAACAGCATCAGCCAGAAAGGACGTAAAAAGCTAAAGTTAGTGCCAGGAATGAGCGTTGCGGAGCAATTACTAACAGAACCAGAAGAAAATATTGTGCAACAGATTTTATCGGAAACGACTGGGGAAATGGTAAACATCATGCCCAGCACGAGTTCCAGAAAAACTCGTAGAAATCATAGCTGTAGTGAGGCTAGTGATAAAATGTCATTGAGAGATTCGTCTGAAAGACTTTCTGATTTGGAAAACGAACCACCTAATGCTTTCGAAGGCCAAAATCAACTAGATTTGCAACCGTTAGTGAGAGAGGTGGGCCGGTATGTCGTGTTTTTATACGAAGGAGAAATGTTTCCAGGGGTAATAACAAAATTCGATGCGAATGGGCCCACTATTTCGGCAATGGCCCGTTCATTAACAAATTGGAAGTGGCCAAAAGCTAGAGACGAAATTATATATAAATGGAGCAACATCCTGGGATGCATAAATCCACCAAAAAAATGGGAAGACGCGAGTTTTACTCTGTACCCGAGTTAAACTACTTATGGGGGGTTTAACTCATAAATTTGCAATGTTAAATGTTATTTTTTGGAAATTTTATTGCGTTTTCTACTTGATTACCAAAGGACCATGTCTTGCTTTGTTGGAAATTACATTGAAAGTTATTTTTAAATTTAACCAAGCATTTTTTTACTATGAACCAAAGTTATGTTGATGAATCTCTCAAAATATATGTGATTTTCATTTATAGTTGCATTTTTCTTAATCCTGGGTCATCTTCCGATAGCGCAAAGTAAAAAAAGTAACGTATTTTATTGCTCCATAGCATAAATAAACGTAAAACTTAAGGAAAGACAAGGTGGAGCAAAGTTACCCTTATCAAAGGAACTACTTTGCTCCAAAAACAAAGTTTTAAAAAATCAAAACAAACCATTAAACTTTAAAAAATTTCCTGTCTTGCTAAAGCTTAAATGTGCTTCTGATCGGTCAAACCAATAAAAGAGATGTATAATACGCCTTTCTCAATTTACAATAAAATTTATGAAAGTGGAGCCAAAATTGGTGCAAAGTAGGAACGGTTTACGGTACTTTTTATTTGAATGCCTCCAGTTGTCGAGATAGTGGCGGTAACGCTGTTTTGCATGTAACCCTAACAGATTTTTTTCCCTCTGAAATGTCGCTTACGCTATTTGGAGTAGATTTTTAAAATTTTTTTATAATGCAATAGGCCATAAGTAACTACTAATAAAAAACATATATATTTTTAAAGTAATATTTTTTTAATTATCTTGCTTGTACTTTACAGGGAAAATCAAGATTAAATGTTATTTTCTTAAAACAATAAAAATAAAAATGTTATTTCCAAAACAATAAAAATAAAACAAAAATATTTTAACAAATAATAAACATAATAGATACAACGTATATATTTTTTTAATAATAGCCCTTATATCGGCAATTTTTCAAAACTTTGTTGGTTTGAGCCACATTTTTCAAAACTATTCACATGTCTTCCTGGTCGGATTCAGGTAAGGTATCTTCCACTGTGGATCCATGTGGCAGTTCCAAAAATTCATGCCTCATCCTCTCAGGAATAATACCTTTCTCGCAGAGACCTTTAAGATCCCTATACTTGATCTCCGTATTTTCGACTATAATACAAATTTACGCTTTCTCCATGGGGAGTGGTTAGCACCTTCTCGAGGTCAAAACTTGCGCACAAAATATCATTATCATTTTTGCTTTTAGCCTGATCATTAATGAAGATCTCTTTGCATTTTTCCTTTTCGCTGAGGTGACTTTTGTAAATATCCATTTCTGTTTGCTGAAGCTTCTCGTCACCGGACAAATTTTTCACATTCTCACATAAAGAACACTTGTCCTTTTTAGGTAAATGAAAACCCAAGTTGAAATTCGTATTAAATATTTTTCTAAAAATATTCAGACTCACAATATTACTATGCCCAGATTCATCTAATGAACTAACATTTTCAATGTTTATTTTATACACAGTTTTCACATTACGCAAATCGGCAGGAAGATATCTTTTCGAAGATTTATTTCGACAGTAGTGAGATGGAACAGCGGGCAATTGTGTAATAAACTTTATTACCATGTCCTTTTTTTCTTGGTCCGTTTTATTGGATGGTTCGTGCTTTCCTCTTATATCGGCTTTAGAAAAATTATTTTTTAAATATTATTGCATGCATGCCTGATAGTCATTTGCCCGATGTCAAGAGTTTTCAAAATAAATTGCTGACAGACTTGAACTCTTTTCCTGTTCCAATTTATGAAATATTTATATGACGTGTTTCTTCTGCTATCATTTTTAGCCCTTTTTCTTTTGATTGGCTGTTTGTTTATACACAAAAGAAGCCAGTCCCTCTGCCGCTGGTTCCTGGCCATGCCCCAATAAAATGCATGTATGTTAAGGCGACCTTCTTCACTGAATTGAATGGCACAATTGTTGCCACATTTTTTATTTAGACACGGATTTGGTTTAACACTTTTGTGCTGTCCAGTACATTTTTCTCCTCTCCTTCGCACTCTCTTTGGGATTAATTTTGATTTCCTTAACCCAGCATATCCAACAGATAAATGTAGATCACTAACACTGCCAATAAGTAAGCTTTCATCGCTCATTTCTGCATCTGCATCATCTGAATCAGGCTTCCAAGACTCTTCAGATGGTTCGAAATCTAAACATAATTCAGTATCGGAGAATTGAACAATTGGACTTAAATGTGCTGTTGCTGAAGTGTTCCCATCACAAACATCTATTTTCTGATTATGGGGCTCCTCGTCAATACATAAAATTGTTCTTAAAACTATTATCGGGGGGTTCCAGAATGTCCATCGAATCACTTTCGCTATCTGTGTAATCTACTAGACGGACAGTAGTCAAAGGTTTCGGTAATGTAGGTGACATTCTTGAATCACTATCTATCTTTGGCAGAATAATCGGTGAACCTGAAGAGGTATTGGCTATAGACTGTAATGCTATTTCTACCATCTTACGCGTTCGAGTTTGTGGAGCCATCTGCACAAGAAAAGTATTTTGTATTAGTTTACTACATAACGCAATGACATTTTACCCCTTAAACGCACAGTGCGTAGTAGGTGACAGTAATTATACTAATATTATATAACTAATTATGCTAATATTTAAATACGTAACGTTAAATTAAACAGATTTACCGTGTAGAATTTCTGCTGACACGTTCGCACTGGTCATCCGATGGACGCTAACTGACAAAACTGGAACATTCTCTACCGTTCGGCGTAAGAACGTAACCGACCATATTGTCGCTTACGCTATCAAATGACGTCGGTTGCGCTGTTTTGCTCACCTACAAGATTTGTAAGGAAGTTCATACGCTAAAAGGCACAGGTACCAAAAAAAAGTCAGGCGTATAAGATAGAACTGTTATATTTTTGTCGCATACGTATTAGGTAACATTGAACGGCTTTCGTTAAAAATCGTAATTTGACAAAAAACGTCGCTTACGCTGTTCTGCCGATTATGGCTTGATATGTATAATACAGATGTCCATAGATTAGTAAACACCGCCAAATATATATTTTTTTATTTGAGACACAAACAGGACATTTAAAGTACATTCTTGCATAGTATAAAATAAATTTACATACAAATATAATTGTCCCTAGACTAATGTGTCTGCAGCAATCACATTTGCACATTCACTATCAAAACAATATCATTATTTTATTTTATACAAAGCTTAAAATTACAGAAATTACAAGACATAATAATTTTAAAAATATGTTTAAATTAGGTATATAATAGAAAATATCAAACCGTCAAAAATCAAAAAAACAGTATTTTTTTTTTTTTTTTTTTTTTTTTTTTTTTTAGGTACAGAAATCGTGGATCTCCGTGGATCTTATGAAAAAAGTTATATTATTTACGAAAATATCTATGCAAGCATGTGTTTTAGCAATATCGTTGTATGATCGAGACATTCTAGACATAGGATTAAAATAACCAGTGTTATTGGTAAAAATTTAAAAGCTAACACAACGTTAAAATGAATTATGACCCTTTTTAAAAAATATTGAGGAGGAGGGGGTATAGGTAAGATAAAATTTGTGGTTCTACGTATTTTTGGATGAGAAATCTGAAAAAAATAAAAATAAACAGCGCCACCTATCTGGCCCAAAACTATCCTATATTTCAAGCTAGAACCAACCACAACATTCACAAAATTTCATTGAAATCGGTTGGGCGGTTTCGATGGTTAGCGTGTACGAACACAGTGGGGGTCGAGATAGTGATTACGTCAGCACTGCTCAGCAGTAGTTATTTTTTTTTCACATTGGCAACCCACACATTGTCTATGTTTGAAAACCGAATACATATTTGGGGATTCCCACAAATAATTAATATGTTTAGGTACTCGCTTAAAAAACAGAATACATTAACAGAAAAATGCATATAGGTACCAATTTTTACATAAGCATGGGAGGGGGGGGGGGGTAAGAGCTTTGCTTACTTTTGGTGACAAGGGGGAAGAGGGGGTAAATGATTGTAATAAATCTGCTTACGTAATACTTGAACGGCCCCTAAGCGGAATCAGTTGGCACACATTTAGAAAATTTTGCGTCGGCGGAGGTATTAGGTTTCGGACCTCAGCGTTTCAGAGGTTAACGAGTCTACATACTTATGAAAGATTATTATGCTTACTTGTGTCATCAATTTAATTTTAAATAGTCGAGATAACATCTTTGTAAACAATTGTTATGGTTATATTTGATGTAAATACTTAAGAACTTCTATAAATACTATTTATTATATTATTTAGTTGTTAATTTTAAAACTTTTCAACTCTTATAGCTGTTCGCATAGCTGAGGATTTTACATATTAAAGCATATTTTATACACTCTCCTACAAAAGCTGACACTTGTGGTTAGGAGATGACAACATATTAATAACCTAAAAACTTAAGAATTTAACATATTACAGATTTAGACATAATATTTTTTAAGATTATAAAGGTACTCGTAATTAAAACAAGAAATGTATATAGGATGTACATAAAATATTAGGAAATAACAAAACAGTCAAGAATATATCTAAGAGGAAGTTAAAATTATATGGTGGTACTACAAAAATATGATTTAATTTTTTTTTTATATTTGTCGTATTTTTTTTCTGTTCGCATATCAGCGGGTAATTGGTTAAATAATTTTGTTCCTTTATATACAAAGTGATTCTGTGCTGTTGTGGTTCGTACGGGCGGTACAGTTAGTCCACCAACAGAAGTATTCCTTATGCTAATATTTAGCAGTGGGGTATTATTTTTATTAAAAATATCTCTGTGTAGCTGAAGTAGTGCAATTTTGTGGTAAATTTTTGTAAGTGAGGGAACATCGAATTCTTGGAATACATTTATTGTTGGGTAGTAATACGGTTTTTATAGGATAATTTTTTGAATTGTTTCGAGTGGGAGAAGGGATGATTTATATGCACCCCCAAGCTATGATTCCATATTGTAGTACAGAGTGCGCAAGTGCAAAGTAAATTTCTTTTATTTTCAATGAGATAGATAGTATTTCTAAATCTGAAAAATATATTTTTTTATTTTTTAAAATTTTATTTTTTTATTTTTTTAAATTTTTTTTTTAAAAGAAAGACAAACATTCCCGGGTTACGAATAACCCAACAATGTTTGAAAATCTCCTACTACCACCACAGAAAGCCGAAAATGTTGCTTGTGTTGTGATGGAGGACTTAAGAATATTAACTTAAGAATATAAACATATTAGTCTCCTCATTCTGTTTTTTGTGGAGTTTATTTGATTTTTCCATTTGATTTTATTGTCGATAATTATTCTGAGATATTTTATTTGTTCTTTACTACTGATATGTATACAATTTGAGTTACAGGGTGTGATTTTTAAGTCGACAATTTCTGTCGTGAACTTTAATGTTTACATTTATATTTGAAATATTCTCCGTTAGGCTCAGAGGTAGAAAATGAGTTTTTTCAACATTTAAAGAGAAATGTTGAAATTTCATTTTTTCAACATGAAATATGAATACTGTTAAAATATGTTAATCAATTATTTATTTATAAGAGTTTATTTTTTTGGTATTCGTGGGTACTAAAAATATTATTCCGTAACTAAGTTTTGTTACTATAATTCATCTATTTTTTATTAAGAGATTATTTAAAATTATTGTAAATGTTTTTTTGATTTGACTGCGGCTGCGGATTTTTTTTATTTGTACAATATTTTATCTTTCTTAAATCCTACAAAACTGATCAATCAGTTTGATTGTAAGAAATCTCTCACTTTTCCTATTTATTTGCTTATAATAATATATTTAAATCTCAACTTGATATCTTGATGCGTAATACATACATAATATCTTATATAAAAATACTTACTAATTATTATAATGCTAATGATCATAATGGGCGATAGTAATTGTTTTATTTTTAACAATGGTTAACAGTTCTAGATATTTTTCACAATATTATTTGTTTTTGATCTTATTTGGTTTTCACAGATCTAGGTATTTATCCTCAATATTATTTGTTTTCATGTTTCACGGAGGTAGAACGATCTAATTTTCGTTTTGATTTTTGAATAAGATGTCTCATTTTCAATGTCTTCAGGTAAGGCGTTAAATAATTATGGAATTTTATGTCTTTTTGTTCTATCTCCGTATACATGTTGCGATATTTTAATAATGAAAATTTGTGCTTCTCTATGCCTAGTAGGGTAGTTATGGTTTACAGGTTTTTTGTATTCTGTGTTCCAGAATTCATCTAGCGTTAGTTGGTAATCTATCCTACTATGTATAGAGAGCACATTACACAAAGAGAACATTTTTTTATAATCGCCTTCACCTAATTGTTTTTTTTTGCCTGATATCAATTTTAGGAAACGGATTTGTAATTGTTCTATTTTATTTAAGTACGTTTTACACGTTAATCCGTAACTATTTACTCCGTATCCTATAATTGATTCCGCTAATGCATTATATATACAGTATAATATATTTTTATTAACAAAGTTTTTTAGGTGGTAAAAATGAATTGAACCTTCCTCCCTAGGGACTGACTAAAGTCAGTGAACTGCGCTATCACTTAAGCCAAATCCTAATTGGATGGGAACCGAGAATTATTTTTGTATATTGACAGCTCTAAATTTTTACGTCATCTAATTTCAGAAAAATGCGTGAGTGCCACCAAAATTTTATAGAATGTATTGTCATCAACAACGAGTATATCTGCCAAGTTTCAGCTCGATTGGCTGTCAGAAAGTGGGTTAATTTCCACTATCAAATTGTCATTGATTCATTCAAGTAAACAAAATAGATATATTTATTTTTTTGGGATAACGTAGTGAGTAAAACCTCAAATTGTAATATTTAATTATTGAAGGCAATATTAGCGATTCCTAAACGAAAATCCGAAGCAGAAAAAGATACAATCACATCTAGGACTCTTAACCCAGGACCCTTACCCTTACCTTGCCGGGGCACCGCTCTACCAACTGAGCTAATAGGACCCTATCTCCTTCGGTCATATTTAACTGTATCATGCTTCGAATAAGAACTACCAACATTGCCTTCATTTTTCTCACTGCACATTTTTATTGGCAACTATCTTTATGTATGATCGCAAGATTCAACCCGAACTAAATGCAATCTAGACAGCGTTTTTAGATAAACATTTCTTATTTTTTTCGTTTAGGAATCGCTAATATTGTCTTCAATAATTAAATTTATGATTTTACAATTTGATGTTTAACTCATTAAGTTATCCCAAAAAAAAAAAAATATTCATCCTAGACTTGCAAAAAAAGTCAATAGATGTCGCACATTAAAAAACGACACACTTAAATTTTTGAGCCAGTTGAAAATGCATACAATTTTTTAAAATATATTTAAGACTAGAGAAGTATGTACTGTGAACAAAATTAATTTTACCAGTTGAAAGTTGACGCTCCTTTGCCTGGCTACCATCTTCAGTCCGTTCAGTCTCCCCTATAAGCAAAGCAGTACCATTAGTAAGAACTCAGGTTCATTTTGAATTGCTAGAAAAGTTTCCTAAGTATTTTTTGAATAATAATAATATTCGTCTAACCCATAGACTAAATTAGACTAGACACGGCATAATCCTAATCCTGGTTTGGTTCACGTGCACATTTATGAAAAGGCCCACGAATTGTGAAGCAATGCGAAATGGGCACTGTGCATTGCGTTTTACCTTTTGTTGGTCTAGAGCAGGGGTCTCCTAACTTTTCTTAAAAAGTGGAGAATAAAATTTCCAGGGATCATATTTCTTCATAAATCATTTCACTCCAATCTCACTCCAATCCCCCAGATATGACGTGAAATCCGTTAAGTTGGCAACACTAGTGTTATTATATTGTCACAACTGCGACACAATAACTCGTGGTTACACGCGGAAATAAGTAGTGGTAGTACCCTATATCTTTACTTGTGGACGCAATGTATTGGTGCCCAGTACCTCGCCAATGAGCATATATATTCGCACGAAAAAATTCGCGGTGAATTCGCCCCTTCTGAGTAAGGTCTTAGCCATTAGTTGTCGCGGGCCTGATTGATGAAAATGGTCATAATATGTCGCGGGCCGGATGGATGACACTGGCGGGCCGGACACGGCCCGCGGGCCGTAGTTTGGAGACCCCTGGTCTAGAGTAAGCTATTTTGCTTCTCAGCTATGCTGGGCAAGTTCATGTTTTCAATCACAAAAATAACCCAGTTCCAAATATTTAAATTTAAATTATGTTCATATTACAACACCTCTGACAACAAATTCTCTGTGGTTTTGCTTACGAGCTTGATCGCTTGTACAAGGAGTTTAAACAGAGTTGAGTTGTTAACTTCATCTCCATATTTGTGACGTACGCTACGTGGTGTTATTTTTAAAATTAATTCAACTAGACAGGGGTAATCTAGTATAATACATCAATGGTCCAACCTGTTGCTGATCTTAATTCTTCCACATTACTTTCAATTTCCAAAGTTTTAGCTAAGTCTTCAATAACTTGTGTAAGACCTTGCTCATATATAGTTGTTGCGCGAGCAATATCTGTTAAGTATCAGAATGATTAAGCTCTTATATTTAGTACAGGTAAATAATTTAGAGGACATGTTTGAATGTATTTGTGCACATATTTTGAAGTTTAAAAAAAATTATTATAACTGGTTTGGTAACTAATGTCTGCAATCGCCTCTTACCCTGCAAAGACCCACTTTTTTCAACATTAACTCCACACAGGTCATCTCTGGGGATGCTGTATAGAGGGTCTCTTTGAGGAGAGAAAGGAATGAACATGGCTCTTGAAGAGACCCATGTTGTAGAAGGGAGGAAACACAGAGGCTGGCAAATCGTTCCACCGCCAAGAACGAGTCGTAGAAGCAACCTGTTCTTATGTGGCAAATGTCAACCGTGTACATATGTTGGGCGAACATTTGGCGTGTTTCCCGATTACTAGGTGTATTGCGAAATTAATCACTTCCATTTAAATTTAGACTTGCAATTCAATTCAACAATGTTTTTTTGTTTCATTCTTCAGCTTCCTAACAAAAACAAAATTATTATTACTAAACTAACTATTTTTGAATCCATTCAACCCACCTTAAAAAAGATTTTCAGTTTTCATCTCTTTCAATTTTTTAATTGTAAGTATTTCAAAAATTAAAATACATACCTCTACATAACACATTTTTATTTTATTTATTTATTTATTTGTTAAGACATACACAGTACAGTAAGATACAATTAGATATTTTTAGTTATAACATAGTTGTAGTACCTATTACGTATGTCCATAAAATATCATTACGTAATTTCGCCTGAGATTGTTATAAAATGAAGGAAGTGTGTAGATAGATAATAATAAATGAATTGAAAAAAAGAATTATAATAAGCTCACGAATTGTAATTGACTGTTAATACATAGGAGTTTTGAAAAATGATGTGAAAATATTTTTGAAATATGTCATGCTAAGAAATTTAATAAGTTAGTTTTGTATGTTAGAAAGGAAACATGAAAGATGTCTAAATGTAGTAATTTTTCGTAATGGGTGTATGTTGTGATTGCGTGAGTAATTACTGAGTTGTTTGCTGCATTGGTATTGTTGGCTTCAATATGAAATAGTGTAGTGTGCCTGGTACGCCTTATATACATAAAAGAAATTCTGAACAACGTTGCAATTTTTTTAAGCAATTAATTTATTCAGTAATATTTTGAACACCGGGTCACCAAATCATAATATAATTAATATTATTTCGGGATTCAGGATTTAAAAATACTAAAAGTTTTATACAGGGTTTTATGGAACGTACTTGGTTTACTTTAACTAGTGATTCCTGGCATTATTTGGAGTAAAAATAGGTCTTCAGGGACTTTGTGATGTTTTCTATTAAAAAAAATAAAAAATTCTTACACATCAATCCTAGCTGTCCAACACCTACTGATTATCTAGTTTAGTTAAAAAAAAAAAACATCAAAAATGTCATCGGAGACCAAAAATTTCCTTTCCATTTTTTACTGCAAATAATGTCAGGAATCACTGGTTTAAGTAAGTCAAGTACGTTTGTTAAGTACGTTCGTTAGTACACCTGTATAGTATCATGTATACCTGAATCTGTTTCTGCTTTTTCTTGTATATCTTCTCCTTCTACCTGGCTCTTATCGACTCCACTTTCTTGTCTTTCTTCTATATTATCTATAGTAGTTTCAGAACTCTCACAGTGACAACATAACTCTAAAAATCAAAGACAATACTCGTTGAAAAATCTTACCTATTGACAAACTGTAATACACAAGCATTTTACAATTACTTTTATTAAGATGAATAAAATAGATAATGAAACAAATCAAAATACCTGATGTTGGAATATTTTCTAAATCTAATCCTTTTCCAGAAGGAGGCTTTACGAAGCCTGCAACAAAATCAACAGGAGTATAAGTAAATAATAATAATAGCAGTATGACCGTTATTATTTATTTATCGCCCAGAGGGCTTTTACATGGTTGGTAGTATAATTTTAATTTGACAGATACTTTGAAACATAAAAAATAAGAATAAAATTACATTTGATAAAAGCTATGCAACAAGTCATACAAACACAAGAAACACAGCTGATTAACAAATTGATCATAAGCTGAAACAGGCCAAGAATTGGCATTTAATGGGAACCTTCAATCTCCTTCTTGCTGATTGTCAATCAAATGTCACAAAATAATTAGAAATAACCGAACACCATTTTTTTAAACCCTTGCGGTTTTGAACTGTTGATAAATAACGCTTTATTGGTATGTATATTTATTATACTGTACTGGTATGCATATTTATTATATTTTATTGGTATTTATATTTATTATGCTTTATTGGTACGTATATTTATTATATTTTATTGGTATGTATATTTAATAGACATATTGTTTACTATTCATATTTTTTATACATTTTCACGCTAATTTATATGTATATAAAATGTATACTTTGTGGGATTGCAATAACTTCCCCGAAATCCGGAAAACAGAATAAATTATATCAAGTACTAGCTGTACCCCGCCAAGCGTTGCTGTGGCTCAAGCTGTCCGTGCAGATAGAGAAACAATAGCACGGGTTACTTTAACGTCCAGATGGACTGTTTTTAAAAAAAATGCATATTTGTCCAACAGATAGCACTGTTTTTACCTGTCACAGGTGACATCTATGTAGTATAAAAACATACGCGTATTCAAATGCAAGGTTGTGTCGAAATTTCAAAGCAATTGGTGAAGAACTTTAGGAGATTTAAGATTTTGAACAAACAAACGTTTACATTTTTATTTACATAGATAGATTTTATGTACACAAACCTCTATACGACACCAATTCAGCCGCGACATCCAATATGTTACCAATAAATTGATCCGCAAAAACTTCACGGCCTGAGAGAATGTTAATCTTGATTTTAGGGAAAGATTGAAAAGCAAGATTCAGGTTTATTTCACTGTCCAAATCTTTTGGCGCCCAATGTATTACATCCTTAACTTTCTCCAACTTTTGCGCAAGAGATTTGTTCTCCCAGGTTCCAATGTATGCAGATATTTTTAACGAATTATGAAATAGATCATCTATCAAATGATTAGCCGTCAGAGTTGTCGCTTTAAAATCTGCCATATTGACGTCATTGTATATTTTATATTCCTGTAGCCATCGTGAACTTTCTAGTAATTCATTGGGAACACGTTCAATAAAGTATGCGTACATTAAGAGTTCAGGAATATTATCATTCAATAGTTTGAAATGTTTTAAATTTTCCGTGCAGTCAATAATGTCAAATATTTGACTAATTACACTTCTGGCAGTATCCCTAGCAAGATACCTATTTCCCAAGAAATCAATTCTTCTTTCCTCTATGAAAGCTGTTGAAGAAATCACATTCATCATCGTACTAGACATAATAAATGATAATTATGTTTTTAACTTATCTTATAAATTGCTTTAATGCTATGTTTCTTATATTGTCAATGTCACAATTAAATTTGTGAATAAAATAAATATTTTTCTATTTGAAAATGGAATATTTTTTAAGTTGCACTTAGTACCTAAACAAGGCTAATACAATTAATATAAGTGCAAAAAAGTGGCTAATGATATATATATTTATAAGGCGATGCACTACGTAGTAATGCAAAATAATGTGTTTTTAGTTTGAAAATTTGGTCGCCTAGAAATGTTTCAGATGCTTTAAATAAATACCGCGAGTATAATACATCTTGGCCTTTGAAATGATTGAATATTTTTTACATAAGTGTTTTTATAAGCCCAGAAAAAAATCATTTATAAGGCCTATGAAAACTGCTTTAAAGTTGAAAATTTCCTACTTACGAACCCATTTTCGGTTATGGTTGTATTGTTTAATGTGGAAAATTAAGGTATTTATAAAATGATCGGAAAAAATTAAAATATTTATGCCTGAACATCTAAAAATAAAATAAAAGGCACTATTTGGCCATGTTTTTTTCTTGCCTAAATCAAAAGAGCTGGATGGTGTTAAGCGGGAATTGAAGCCTTATCGTCATCTACGTAAGGAGTGTTTTTGATGGCGGCTCGATTCAAAATATTACATGACGTAGTGCATCGCCTTAAGTGATTTTTTTAATCTATTTTCTAGATTCTCATGAAGTGGTGAATCATTTAAATTTACCGAATTTAAAGTTACTGTTCTTTTTAAAAATAGAACAGAGTGATTGCTCCTCACAATTTTAAGCTCATATGGGTGTTTAAAATTAAACCTGGCTATTATCTCAGTAGGGATATTTTTTTTAAACTTAAAAACCCTACTAAAACTGCATGTTTTGGAGCAGCTTACTCTTCATCATCAGCTTACCAGCAGCCAACCGTGGCCGTATAATACATACGTGGTTTGTATTATGTGAGGAATAAGAAAAATCGCAGAAAACTTTATTCAGGAGGAAACGGCCGTCTGCCAACATGAAACAGAGACGGCCTTCAGTAACATCGGTATATGATGTGCTACAGTTATACCACAGTTCCAACTGCCCAGAGTCAGTGATAATATGGATTTTTCAGTTTGGAGGATATTGAGAAGCTCTGGAAGTAGGAAAGAGGGGGTAAATAGGTCGGAAGTACCTGCTTATTCAGATCTGGTCACTAAACAAGGTTAAAGCCATTCAAGGAACGAAAAGTGAGAGAATTTATTACTTTTATCATTTTATTTTATTTTATTCAAAGTAATAATATAAATATAAATATTACATATTATACAGTTCTAAACAATTGTTGGCCGAAAAATTTCATAATAAGTGCAAAGTTAAAAAAATAAAATACATTATTCATGTTTTCATGTCAATTTGTCAAAAATTAAGATAGATAAGTTATAAAACCAATTAATCATAATTTTAGTATATTGTTACATTTTATTTTAAATAAAACATAATATTTTAAGTGGGAAAAATAAGAAACATAACATCTACTGCATAAGTGACTAGAAACTATGTGTGTACTTTTAATATGTTCAGTTCCGTCTACATGCTTAATCTTATTTGCACAAGTAAGCATGTACTTTAAGATGGCAAAATATACCGTGAAAACGGCTTGCACGAACGTTAATTTACGCAAACTAAATTTGTTTTAATTGCCACAAGTACGCATGTATGTTAAGACGCCAAAACTGTATAATGCGCAAATAGCTTGCATATACTTCAAATGATTGCGACGGGTTTTCACCAATTGGTTTGCAGGGAATGAAGGCGAATGTTTCATTTTATTAGAAGATCTTCATATATAATAATGTATAAGAAAATTTTAACATTACTTACGACGGGTTGTTTCAGAAAATTTAAAAAATTTATCAAATTTCACAGTTAATTTTCAAGGACTGTAAAAGTTCTACTATTATTTCAGAGCTGTGAAGCAACTGGCCCATGTCGAAGTAGTAAAATAAGACTTTCACAGAACTTGGGAATTAACATTTGGTGTATAAGAAGTTATGAAGTTGTTTTTATGATAGTGTAAAAAATGCTTGTCGAAGGACCTTGGATGTTTGAGCAATGACCACTGCACATAAGACAATATTTGTTGTACGGATAAAGGAAGGACTCACCATTAGGAAAGGGCACTCGCTTCTTCCTGTCTTTTCTCCTCACAACAATGTCACTTAAAACGAAGCGGCTTGCACGATATCGGCGCGAATGATAATGTCATAAAGGTAAGGGAGATGAGATCTCGCGCAGATGCGGTTTTATTGTGAGCGGTTCGGGTTATTGAAACATACTGATTACAAAAGGGCACATAAAAAATGAGCAGGAATGGAAAGGAAGGTAGGACAAAGGACAATAATACTATCTCAGTACAGTGGTCGCAGGTATGTGTGTATGTGTGCATGAGATGTATGTATAAATTAATGTCTATTGCGCATTGGCACAACCAACATTGAAATTTGATGAATTGTTCAAATTCTCTGAAACAACACGTCCTTAGTTTGTAAATCTGCTGGGTATCTAAATGTTATTTATTTATTTATAGGAAATATATACTGTACGTTTGTAAAATGTTTTGACTGTCCAACTAAGAATTCCCGTTTTAGGACAGTCAATATATATATGTGTGTTGTTTTAAAATATCAAAGTAAAAAAATAATAGAGATAAACTGATAGACATGGTCTGTCTGAAAGCCGTAAGTAATCTTATTTTTCCTTAGGTACTTGGAGAAATTAATCAAACATTTCCAAATGCAGAAATTCTTTCTTGAGCAGAAAGTCAATGTCATCGGCCCCTAGGCTAGTCCCAAGTCTAGGAGTCAAAAGGTTCTGCATAAATTGGCACCATCGGTTTTCTTTCGAATTGATAAACAACACATTTATACGGAATATTTATTGTTCAGTGGAAAAGAATGTTATTGATATTAAAAAAAAAAAAGTTTCGGGTAAAAATAAAAAACAATCATGTAAAAAGTACACAGCAATCAATAGACTATAATTAAATACATTAAAAAGGAATCACAGAGAGAAGGAAGTTAAATATTTTGTTTTAGTAAGTAAATAGCAATAGAAGTAGAAAAATATCTTATTTTGAAAATTGATATGTTTTATTTAACAAATAGTTTTGAGATAATTCAGGGGGACTTTTACTTAATGCGAAATATTAAGGATTTAAAATAAGTTACAGACAGATTGCACCGAATTAAATCATAGTGCTAATTTTCAAATGTCAGCAAATTTTTAATTTGCCAACTTAATTTGTTTGTTAGCATTATTAAATTATTAAAAATTTTCTCTGAAATACACCACGTTAAGAATTGACACCACGTTTACAATGATATTTTAGCACCTGTAAAAAGACCTTTAGGTAATATTTCACATAAGTACGAGTCACCATGTACATAAATATATTAAATATTTTCACAAAATAAACTGGGTAACTGGTACAAAATATTATTATTTTTACGGAATATATTCTGGTTCACATAAATTACACAAAAAATGTAATATTGGTACATTTCATTTGTCTAAGAAAATAAATAATATACTTACACAATAAAACACTGTATAAATATATATATTTATAAAATATAACATTTTTGCGCTTGTGACAAAACAAAAAGACATTTCACAGTAAAACAGTTCATAATAATATTATGAATAAATAAAAATACTTAGATAATGTTTCAAAACAATTTCAACATTTGTTGAGAGTTTGCAACAAAAACAATCAACGCAAATAGAGTTCATAACGTACAACATAATGTATAATTTCATGTAGGTTAGGTTAGGTTACGTGTAAGAAAAGTTGTATTATTATAGTCAATGGAAAAAAATTAAAACTTTAGCTAAGTACGTATACCTAGGATTCTCAAGTTTTTTGAGATTGGGATCTACTTTTTACCCTAGTTTTCATGGGAATCGAATAACAAGAATACTGTAAAAAAATTGGCTATTACTTTTTCAGCTGTACAAAACCTTTCCCATTAAACACAAGCGTGATAAGCACGAATCTAGCAAAACTTTGTCTCACCATTAGAATATAATTTTTTTCATTCATGGTTGTAAATTTAAAACATAGAAATAATTATTATTTCTAAAATTCAAAATCTTATGTATTTTGGGATCGACCAAAGCATGTTCCGCAATCGACCGGTTGGGAACCCTTGATGTACAGGGTGTCCGGAGTGGGAAAATAGTTAATCTACATCCCATTTTGAGTCGTTTTTGGAGTATAATTTTTTTTAAATTTGAGTTTTCGAGTAAATCGAGTTCAATGTTGGAATTTTCTAGAATAAAAACCAAAAAAAAGGTTTATCAAATAATCGTCTAATCAAGCGGTGAGATTAAAAATAATTTTGATCATTTTTTTTTATCACTTTAAAAATAATAAATTACTAACTGGAGAATGGATGAGTGCTTTAAATATAATAAAAAACCTAAATCCCCAATATATCATAAATACACATTTTTTTATTGGTCCAATTAATAAATAAATAATGACTTAAGATATACAATCAACATTTAAACATTCAGCCAATAAATTGCATAATTGTATTTACACCCATTACAATAATTATTTTTTATTTTCTACATTTACTAAACACACAAATATGAGGTCATTTATACATAGTAAAAATCTCATATAAAAATACATGGATAACAAAATAAGGTATTAACTTAAAGTTTTACATAAACGCGAACATTAGAAACGCAGTGTGAAATAATTATTAACTTCACACTAACCACTTTTCTTTTATATCCATGGATACAAAACATCGCAAACATTGTCAACGCAAATTTTTAATGTTTGCTTGATGGATAAATTGTAACCATGCATCTTCTAATGATTGTTTGCATCCATATAAAAAGGAACAGTATGAAAGTTTTAATGGAAACGGTTATTAGTCACTCGAACGATAGACATTTTCGGGTGTTCGGTTTTTGATTGAATTAATATCATACTTCCAAATATTAATGCAGAAATATATGAACTGCTTGCTGCGGTTTAAAGCCAATGAATTCACCTAGATTTTTCCGTTTATCGCATATTTTTAGGCATAATAATTTTTTTCTAAAAAAACCATTAAGTTTATAATTCATAAAAATTAGCTAACCAGTTTTTCTCAATTGGTTAGGTATTAATGGTTATAAATAATTCCATAATTTAGTGTTTCCTGTAAGAAGACCATAATTCTCTGTCATTCAAAAATAAATTATAAAATATATATATATTTATTTTTTTACTACATGGGACAATTATTCAAAACATTGTTTTATTTTATACAAAATATGTTGGACAGAAGATTCAAATGAAAATTTTTGATTTGGCGAAAATTGAACTAAATGAGTTGTAATCATTGTCGAGACCAAACAAGATCATTGTCAACAAATTGGCCATTTTGTAGATCCGAAACGATATCAACAGAAAGTCTATATTCTTCACATATTTGATGATGAATTTTATTTTCCCCATCATCCTTTATTTAAATTTAAAAGAAGATTATGAGGGGAGATTCAAGTCTTAACAGATCTGATTCTCCACTCACAACAACAGACACAAACAGAGAGGTGCGAAAAACAACTTGGAAACTAAAAGATCTATAAATCTCTTCATTTGAAGGGATACAAACATCACAACCAGCAGACAAAAGGCAAAGGCCACTAACAAGATGTGGAGTCTCCAAAGTAGACTGCCAAACAAAGACAGTTACCTCATAGGTATCGCAAACAGAGTTGAGATGAAGACAATACTCACACTTTATAACGTGTTTCAAACTCGTTACATATTTGACATTACATTCAAGTACAAACATAAAAGAACTCACTTGAAAACTTTTAAAATATTCAAGTTCGATGATTATTATAATATGTACAATAATAATTGTTGTCCCTTTCTCACTAATAATAATAATAATAATAAGTAGGCATAACAAGATAAAAGGCTGTTTTTCAGTGACGTTTGGCAAAGCATCACCGTCGGAAGTGTATACTTACACACAATCTCAGTTTGTGTTGCTTGAGTAGGTATAACTTACCTTATTCAGTTATCTGTAAAAAAACGCATTACATATCTTCATAATGCATAATATTACGAGTGTTAACAGTGAACTCAAATATTAGACTATCTAATGCCCGAGCTGGTAGAAGATCACATTGTACTTTGTATCGAGACACGTGAATGCAATAAAGCAATCAGTTCAACTTTATATATAACACCTAATAAATAGAGTTATGTCCAAATGTGCAATAACTGTGGCATTTAATTCAATATAAACCACTACTGTAAGTCTATAATTTCCGCAATACATTTTATTGTCAGCAATTTACTTCAATTCTTTGCCAGTACTAGGTTTCCTGTACAGTATTATTTTATATTAGTCAATATAAACATTCGATGATGAATAAAACAAATACTTGCTTTCAAAAAGTTAACCCTGAAAAAGCCAGAAGATAATTTTAAATTTTTATATTCCCTGTATTTAAAAACATTATTATTATTAGTATGTATTTAAACGAAACAGGTTACTCTTATGAACTATTGTGGTGTGATAGGCGCATTGTCACTGTCCATGCTGCAGTCGGAAACAAGTCTGCGTACGGAGTTGTGGTTGTTATCGCCTTTGGATGACGCAGTGCGTGACAGTTGAGAGTTGTCACACGTAAACTGCTTGCACAGCACAATAACCTGAAATTGTAAAACAAATGTTAGAAACACAAATACGTATAGGACACTCGGAACTACACTGCCATAAGTCTCTTCACACCCCCTTTACTCCTTCCTGTCTTCAACTAGATCCTGATGGAAACGTGGACAATCCGTTTTAAGTAGTCCTGTTGGTTCATTTGGGATTTGAACCATTCACAAGCACTTTTCAATGTTTTTTCACACTCTTCACATTTCCAATGCAAAGATGATAATTTGAAAATGAAAGAAATGAATCCGGTCAGTGGCTAAATTGGCAACGTGTCAGGTTTCCACCCAGGCGTTGTGAGTTCAATTCATCAGTTGGCTAAATCCTCCATCACGACACAAGCAACATTTCCGCTAATTGTGATGGTAGTAGGAGATTTAAAAATATTGTCACTATTCAAAATCCAGGAATGTTTGTCTTTTTTTAACCGCTTAAGGACTACTAGGCTAATATGTGCGAAATTCCCACACTCATTGGTATAACTCAAATAACTCGATGATTTATGAAGAAGACATGTGTTCAGAAAATAACATTCATTTATAAAAAGAAATGTGTTTTTTTTTTCATTTTAAAATTTTTTATGATTACAGAAAGGGTCAAAAAAAAAAATATTGCATCACTTACGGAATAGTAACACATTGTAGCGCCCAGCAGTCCTCCGGCCAGTACGTCCCACCAGTGGTGGCGATGGTCGGAGAGCCTGGTCAGCGAGCAGACCAGGGTCCAGGATATCACCAGGGCCTGCAGCAGCGGCCCGGTCAGTCGGGGGCGTAGGTAGCAGGTCCTGGCTTGGAGGTAGGACTGTGGAAACAAACATTTTGTATTAGAGATAAAGCATTAAAACAGTCATGTAAAAGAAAGATACAAATTTATATGAATGTCTGGAATTAATGGAAAATACATTATTTGTGCTTTAATTTAAGATAATGCTAGAAGTGCCTGTGTGAGAAAGACTTATTTCAAGTTGGGTATCTCAGAAAGTGCATAAATGTTGCTTTTTTAAATCCTTTAAATGACCATGTTAGCTGCTCGAAACTAGTGAAATGGTGGCCAGTCTAATGTTTTATGTCGAAATAATGTGTGGAGTAATTTATGGCAAGAAATTAACATTTCTGAACAAATCAAATAATAATTAAAATAGGCACTTCTAGTATTAAACCTCAGACTTACTTAACATCAATTTGAAAATCAATAGAGGTATTGCGGGTAATACGGGCAAAACATTATTTTTTTTCATTGTTTTCCAAAATAATCATTTATCGGCAATTCACACTTGCCTGGCCTGACTGGACTCAGTATTAAAGTTAGATTAGGATTTAGCAAGTAGTGGCAAGTCATATTTTTTCGGCTGTATGAATTTTATTCATAAATGTATTTACAATTTTTTCATCACATTATCAAAGATCGTAGTAGGGAGTTATCGTTTAAACAATAAATATTATTGACTACTTCCATATGAAAACTATTAAACAAATACTATATACGTATTTAACTGTACAAACAATATTGTATTGACATGTACTAGCTGTAAGCTAAACTTGCAGAACTCAATATGTTATTATGAATCATAATTGCCAACAGAATTATTATTATTCCGACAGCCGGACAAGGAAATAACAATAATTTGGTCGGAGGTTTGGCCTACACACAATACGGCCTGACATGTCAAGTCAGATTGTGTGTAGGGCCTATTATACACAGAAATAAAGCTTTATTGAGGAGATGTATAAAATCTGACATAATAGATGTAAATAATAATTAATGAAATTACCTAAAAAAAACTCTTGACTCAAAAACAGGGAATCTGATTGCAATCTTCAGAACTTAGACATTGGAAGGGAATGCCGTCAGATAAGCAACATCACATGAGAATGGGTCGTTTTCTTCATGGAACGACTTACCGGATTTATCTACATGTAGGTAAGTACGACTCCCCTCACTCCCACCACAAAACATTCCTAAATATGATAAATGCCTAAATATACATAAAAAGAAACATTGAAATACTTACAAATAAGAATAATCCCAAATACACAGAAAGAGAAGTGTGTCCCGATGGAAAACTCTTGTTGGAATCTCTGACTAAGTATTTGGATATCACCGTATTGGTGCACTGATATTCTGCTATGTATCTGCAATTGAAAAGCACTGGTTACAGCTAAATGAATACCAAATACATATTATCAGATGGTTTACGAGGGGATTGAAATACAGAGTTTTCCAATAAGAGGTGTTATTTTGAAATTCAATTGTAAAAGATCAATGGTTTCGTTGCTTGTGTGGCACGTAGCGCCGTCTTGTTGAAAGTAAACGTTGTCCAGATCAATACCATCCAATTCCGGCCATAAAAAATCATTAATCATATCTCGATAGCGCAATCCATTCACCGTAACTGTTGCTCCAGCCTCATTTTCGAAAAAGTAAGGTCCAATGACTCCGCCGGACCATAAAACGCCCCAAAAAGTCACACGTTGAGGATAGAGAGGCTTTTCAACAATAACTCTTGGGTTTTCCGAGCCCCAGATGCGACAATTTTGCTTGTTGACGAAGCCACCGAGGTGGAAAAGGGCCTCATCACCCAAAACGATTTGCATTTGATTCACTCAAGTGAAATTTAATAATTTAAATGTGTTGTTGAAGCGTGTATTGTTCCATTTTTATTAATGGCGTAGTTTCTACTAATCAAATGTCAAAAAATGACAGCTTCAAAATTAACATCTACCGAAATAGCGGGCTATTCAAAATAACACCTCTTATTGGAAAACCCTGTACAATGCTTCCAAGATTCATATTGACCTACTAGTATAGTCTTATATTATTGAAATAAGTTTTCCGTCAACATTCCGTTTTATTAATAATTTTTTTAATTATTTTCTCAGTTCGGTTAGGATTTTTAAGATACATATCTATTTTAAAATACATCTATTTGAATTTCACTTCTGTTTCGAGAATAAATTAATGACAATCTTGGAAGCGGAAATTAACGCACTTCCCGACATCCGACAGCTGAAACTCAACACATAGACTTGTTGTTGATGACAATGCATTCTATCAATTTTGGTGGCAATCATGTACACACACATGGACATATACGCATTTCTCTGAAATCAGATGACATTACAGCAGTTAATACACAAAATAAATGTTGGTCCTACCCGATCGGCATTTGGCGAGGTTGATAGAGATGTTTACTCCAGTTCTTGGGTAGGAAGTTTCATTATCCAGTCAAACTTTTATTTTTAAAAGTTTTAGAAGACATTTTGAAATAGATAAATGTATTATAGTAAAACAATATTGTTTTTACAGGTTGATTTATTTAAACTTTTTATTGTATTTTCAAAGCTGCAGCAATTTTTTGAAAATACTGAATTTTTAATACCTTGAACAATTCATCAATTTTCAAAATAGATTTTCACATCCTGTAAATGGTCTATTCAAGTTCTGTTATTATATCGTTATTGGCCAGTTGTTTCACAAAACTGAAATAATGATAGATAGAACTTGAATAGAACCTTCACAGAACTTGAAAATCAACTTTGAAATTTGATGAATTATTCAAATTCTGTCAAACAACCCGTCCTTAGAAACTGAAGAATAAGGACGGGTTGTTTCGGAGAATTTGAATAATTCATCAAATTTCAACGCTCATTTTCAAGTTCTGTGAAAGATTTTTTCAAGTTCTGTTTTTATTTCAGTTTTTTCAAGCAACTAGCCTACAATGATATAGTAACAGAACTTGAATAGGACTTTCACAGAACCCGAAAATGAATGTTGAAATTTGATGAATTGTTCAAATTCTCCGAAACAACCCGTCCTTAATGTTCTATATTGACGTTTGAATAACCATAATATTTTTTTAAATAGAGCCCACTTTGTCAACTGCAGTACACCACGTGGACCCCTTTTATCGTTCAAACTATGTACCTTACTAAATAGAGCCCATTTTGTCAATTGCAGTACACCACATGGACCCCTTTTATCGTTCAAACTATGTACCTTACTAAATAGAGCCCACTTTGTCAACTGCAGTACACCACGTGGACCCCTTTCATCGTTCAAACTATGTACTTTACTAAATAGAGCCCACTTTGTCAACTGCAGTACACCACGTGGACCCCTTTCATCGTTCAAACTATGTACTTTACTAAATAGAGCCCACTTTGTCAACTGCAGTACACCACGTGGACCCCTTTCATCGTTCAAACTATGTACCTTACTAAATAGAGCCCACTTTGTCAACTGCAGTACACCACGTGGACCCCTTTTATCGTTCAAACTATGTACCTAACTAAAATTGATATAATTTTCAAAATTTGAATTTAAATAACTGTTATAGGGTTCATGATTGTAGAAATAAATTTTAAAAATACTAAAAACTAGTATACAATTTCACTATTATTTGCTTATACCACTAGTTTCCGGATATTCTGCATTTCCTAGTAAAGTTAATACCATTTTGAGTACAGGACCAAAGTCTAACATTTGTGACCGCTTTACACACATTCTTGCATATTTTGAATGCATTTTATAGAATAAATAATGGCTTTAAAATAAATGAAAGCATTAAATCATATCGATTTATGTATTTCACATTATAATATATTTATGCAATCAGTCTTGGATCTGTAATTACTTCATCAATTCTTATATGACAAAGGCCAATAAATGTTCTTGTGGACAGTTTGGCGTGTCAACAATAAACTACCGATTTCAATGCGCAATGAATATGATATTATTATTGTAAGGTTTTCCTCAACATTTACATTTATAATGCTCCATTTCCAAAGTTTATTGAATTAAAAACAATGTTGGTTATTAACATATGGATTATTGGACGGAAAACATCTTAAATGAGGTGGGAAAATTAGTATGATTTCATATTTTTTAATAAACTACATAGTTGTTATGTGTGAAAAATTACAGGTGTTACTTGACTTGCCAAGATGAAAACTGGGAAATTTTTATTTCCATAGAAACAACAAAATATTACACATTTCAAATATTACATAGAACAATAAAAATTGTCTGGTAAAATAATTACCTACTTTATAGCTTGTATGGATTTGAAAAGGTTCTTTTAATACTTTGATAGATAATTTTCACAACACCTCAATTCCAATTTTTCGAAGGAGGTTTTCGAGGATAAAAAAACGTAGGTAACAATGTTCATTATTATTCATCATCTAGGGGGAAATCCCTAGATCTAGGGAATAAAAGACCGCTCCAAGGACAGAAATTGAGTTGTTGAAAATTCCAAAAAAATTCTGAGCAAAGATTATCAAATGTCTTACTCTAATTATATCTATTTTCAACAAAATAATAGTACATAGGTAATATTGTGATTCATTTTTGGGATATTATGTCATGTTGCGCTACCTCCTTCTTTAGCCAACGTTTCAGACACCATTGCAGTGTCCATCATCGGGGCAGATGTGTCATCATTATTTAAATCTGCCCTGATGATGTATACTGTAATGCTGTCCGAAACGTTGGCTAAAGAGGAGGTAGCGCAACACGGCATAATATCCCAAAAATAAATCACTATTAAACTTACTGTCGAACTGTTAAACAAACTGTGTATGGGAAGGTAAAAAAAATCGGGTGACTCACGTTCCAGTGGTGCAGTTGGCGGCCGTATCCGGCGCACACGTGTCGAGGAAGTGCGGGCGCGGCTCCCCCACCAGCTTCTTCACCAAGTCCATGAACTGCAGGTTAAAGCAGAATGCCAGCAGATACTCCCCGTACCACACATACACGTTGCGCAGTGCCGACTTGCAGCGTGCGTTTTTCATGGAATACTTCTCTGGACGGAAGAACAGTAGCTCCACTAATAGTATCTGGAATTGATTAAGTAAGGACATTGTGAAAATTAATGATGAAATGCAAATGTCATACATGCGACAGATGATTTTTATCCATTTATTCGTATTCATATGGATGGGGATAGGTAGTGGAAATCCATAAGGGATGCTGGGATTATTCAGCCAATCCAGTGTTCCGCAAACTTTTTGTGTTCAAGGTACACCTATCAAATCAAGAAATTTTAGAGGTACACCAAAGAAAAGAGCAATATTTATTTATTACTAAAATCAATGTATAACTAATATGAAAAGATGTTTAGTGAGAAATTTGGGCCTGTTTAACTGAGCACAGGCGATCAAAATTTGGAGCAATCGTCGATAAGGCTGCTCTCATCTCTTCATTGATCGTCCTCAGGCGTTCTATTTTTTTTCGTTTTAATAGTAGTGAGAGTTGAAAATCCCAATTCGCGTAAGTGGGTTGTGGCAAATGGAAATATATTTTCAGCAGCATGCTTTGAAAGCAGTGGATACTCATTTTTTATATGCAGCCAAAAATGTGCTAGCTCTACTTTGGAAAAAATTTAGTTTTAATGTGCGATCAGTTTTTAACTCCATGAATTATTCCTGCTCGTTTATCGGTAAGTTTCCAAGGGAAATTTTATCCGAGAGTGGATTTCGTACCCAGTCCATAGGTTGTAGGTCACACTTAGGAAAATAACAGTTCATTTTTTCTGCTAATAGCTCCGAGTGTTTCATTATCAAAGCCTGCACTTTGTTTCTGAATCGGCAGTCATGACATTTGGAAACAATTCATTACTACCATTGACAGCGTGGCTGATCCATAATAACAATTTTGTCCGAAGACGTTAAAATATAAGAATTCCTGCCTTGCATTTTTCTGTTGAGCTCATTAAAATGAGCGAATATGTCCGCCAGATATGCAAATTTTACTACCCATTCTTCTTTTTTAAACACAGAAGCAAAATCTGAACCCTGGGCCTCTAAAAACGTCTGGGACTAATTTTTTAGCTCGTAAATCCGGAATAGCACTTTTCCGCGAGAAAGCCATCGTACTTCTGTATGAACAGAAGTGACTGATGATCTGCTCCCATTTGCTTTCTTATTATCTTCGCAATACCTTAATTTTTTTCTGCGGCACACCAACTGATCACCGCGGTACACCAGTGTGCCGCGGCACACGCTTTGCGGAACACTGAGCTAGTCGACGGCATCGGGAAACACTTGGCCTAGCACAGATTTGCCTCTGGGGAACTGATGAAGGGGACATTCTTGATATGTGTTCTGCTGTTTGAATATGCCAAAATTCACACGTTTCAGAATTCTTTAGGCCCCATTTGTACATCATATGCACAACGGCTGTGACCAGGGGGGTATAACTCCGATCGAAAATTGGAATCGACATATTGTGACGTCATATGATTGCCTAACTATATCCACCAATGAAAAACTCTGAAAGTCTTTGGAATAAACTTTCGGAGTTTTTCATTGGTGTATAGTATAATAAGTAGGCTCCGAAAGAGAATTTTATTGTATGGTTATTTACGGTATGGCACATCTATGGTTTTTTAGGTACAATTTTTTTCATATAAAAAGCTTGAAAATATCACTCTAGTGGTTTATTTATGGCTGTGACTGCACAGGATGGAGTTTAATTTATAGATTTATATCCATGGAAATCACGGAAGGAAAAACCGATAGTGTAATGGACGTGTCTGTGTGCCTGCTCGATCTTATCTTACTTCAGTGAAATTAATTAAATCACATCTAATATAAAACATGCAGATACATCAAATTAATAACACACAAATTAATTTTTTTTTAGTTCGCCAGGTCTTGAACCCGCCACTTGTAGGTCAAGAGTGAAAAAAGTCGTTAAAAAGTAACCACCAAAAATAGTAATGTTTAATAATGACAATATTTGGGTCAAGGTTCATTAAATCTAAGTAATTATTGAACATACCATGTTCAACTAGCACTGAATTAATATCTACCAAGGTAAATTTCGTAATATGTAAAATAAAAAAATATTTACATATTTTATACATCTTAATATTTTCAATCCAGCTGACATGCTATGTACTTGCAATAGTTTTGCTGGCTCAAACTCCCCTTTGCGTAAAATAATACTGCACAAAAAATACTGTAAAACTGACAACATTATTAATAACGAGGTACCTAATTAATGTTTATTGAAGACTCAAAAATTAATTTTAATAATTATTCACTCTCACAATCAAGTTTTTTACTATCCCCGTATGTCGAAAAGCAAATAAAATAAATTACGTCACTGAATTATATTTATAATTTTGTATTTTTTGTTCATCATGGCTCCAAAACATTTTTTTTCAAAGCAATTAACTTCTCAAGCGCCAAAAGTACACATCGGATTTGAAAAATTGCATTTTTTAATGTATTTTCATTCCAGTAGACCATAGACAACATAAAGAAATAGTAAAATTCAACATTGCCCGAAATAAGTACAAGATAGGGCATTTCGGTAACTAACATACTGAATTTACGACTTTGTAAATTCTACAATTTAAACAAATAAAAATTATATAACCTAAAAATATGGGATAGATGGTGAAATATAGGTAGATTCACAGAAAGCAGTTTATCTACCGAGTGGTTAGTAAATAATAAAGAATTTAAAAGAAAACAGGGTGCAATTTAGTCCTCACCATGAAGAGAGGTGCCAGCCCACAGCCCAGGAGCAGAGAACTGATGGAGATAGTGTCCCCCTCGAACTTATAGGAGATGGAGGGGTCATTGCAGTAGAAGCCCCCGTGGTTGTAGGGGATCACACCAAATTGGGAGAGCCCTAGGGCTACCACGACTGGAAAGAAGAAAACATATGGTTATAATTGAGGTTGTATAATATGTATTACAATGTTGGAGAATACGCAATATTAAATGGGATGTAATTCTGAGTAAGCTAGATAGAAATATGGAGAAAACTAAGGGAGATAGCAGTACTATCAAAGGGACACTGTCAACATAGAAGACTTTTAAAGCTGTTAGGAGTGGAAAGCATCAAAAGCTATAGGACATTTGAAGAGGATGAAGAAACACTGATTTAATGTTGGGAAGAAGGTTTGAGGAACATGTTGTCAAACCAGGAGGCATCTCCAGACTGCCAATCAGTGGCGGTTCGTGACTTTTGGGTGTACTAATATCATAAAATGCATTATTGATGTTGTTATAGCCTAAAACATATAATTTATTTTTTTAGAAAATTCGGTTTTTTGTCTGAATATTTTCACGAAATTCGCGCAGCTCACAGCCAAACTGAAATTTCCTGACAATCTTTAAATAAAAATCGAATTTTCGAAAAGCAAATTAAAAATCGTTTTGGACTAAACAACATCAATAATCTCGAATTTTTCAAACTTAGCACTTTATCACAAACAAAAGTCACGAGCCTCCACAAATTGACATGGCTGTTGTCGAGAGAGTAAGGCGAAACATGGGATAAAAGCACAATAGAGGAGCTGGGTGCAATAACAACTTATGATGAGAATTGTAGTTTAGAGTAAAATGTTTTTTCAAAGTTTATTGAAATATGCAGCATTCAAACTTTTGCACATAGCTCCGTCTATGTAAAATCTGCAGAAGTAATATTTACTCAGCACAGGATTTTCGATACCAAAAAGATGATGGGAGAAAAAACAGCTTGTCCGCGTTTAATTTCCTCAATCTCCACCCAACTCCTCAATTATGTAAGTAACGGTAGATGCAAATACTCGTATACTATATCCGAAACCACAGCAAACATTTATTACATTATTAAAAAGGGATTAGGTGAATTTACCCATTTCTGCAAAATCAGTTTAACTGAAAATGAATCCCAGAAAATGAATTGTGGTATATTTTCGTTCGCCATTATATTAAAGATTTTTTATTAAGGTAACTGGCAAAAAAGCACAAAGTACAAACTCAAAGTCTTTTTGAAGCCACAGGTCTTTGAATATAATTTGCACGCAAAATCAAAGTTTGAGATCGAAAGAGAATTTCAAGGGCAACGATAATAGTAATATCTAGTTTTAATCATAATACATAGTAGGTACTTATATTATAATAAAATAAATTAAAAAATAGTAAGTAGGTACCTCTATTATAATAAAATAAATATATAAATATGGATATGTTTGTATTTAACTGTGTACACGTACATAAGAAAAACCGGAGCTATTTTGAGAGATGAGATGCTTGTAATATGTTTCTTAACTGAATGTAATAACAAACAATTTTGATGAATGTTTCGGTATATTAAATAATAAGTACATTAAATATTAAATACATTTTAACACAGCAGTAATAAGTAACTATCTAACTTCACACAGTAATTAAATTAACTGCTATATAATATATCTCTAAAAAATCTACACTCTTTTCTTCTGTTTATTACCTTATTATTATTAAAGCGAAGTTAGCAGTTCACAATGGAGTGCTGGTACTTACCCTGATGTATGGCAGTGAGGCATGGAACTGGCGGATGAAGGAAGAAAATAGACCGAATGCTGTAGAAATGACATCTCGGAGGCGTATGTTTGATAAAACCATGAATAATTGTGTGAGAAATGTGGAAATTGAGATGCAGAGTAATGATTAAGATTAAGAAAAGGACGCTTAGATGATTTGGGCATATAGAACAAATGAACAAAGAAAGGAGTTTAAGGACGCGAATGTGAGTGGTAGGAGAAGTCGGGGAGGTACGAGGAAGACATGGCACAATCAATTGAACCAAATAATTGAGTTGGGCCATGTCAAGAGTCGGAATAACAGGAGGATGTGTATGAATTTGAATGAAGCAAGGAGTGTGTGCAAAGACAGTTATTTGGTGGTCCATCCTCTCTGCCTACCCTTGCGTGAAACGGCATGATAGTTAGTTAGTTAGATTATTATTATATTGTACCTACTATGTTTCTTTTGTATCATAATAATATGTAATATGAACTAAGCTTGTCTATTTGACTGTCCTAAATCAGGAATCTTCATACCTAATCGTAATTCTTCTCTATGTTATAAATAAACAAATAAAAATAAAGCTTCTAGGAAGATAGGATAATAAATTTAAATACTCAATAAAATGTTGAACAAGTACCTTCTTTAATAGGCTACTTACCTTCAAAGTATTTGAGTACCTACTTAAATGTATTTATGACAGCAATAACCTTGACAATGAATGCATGTTGAAGTTACTCTCTACAAAAATTGTTAAAAATCAGTCATACTAATTCACGCAGATAGCAGCAAATTGGATGATAAAGATTATTACCTGCTAAGATAGAGGGTATCAATCTTCTGATTCGGTGTTTAAACATTTAAAAATAATTATTATTTAGAAGTATGTAACTTTGATCTGACATAGTAAGTAATTTAATAATACATGTATTTAAATTAGCCAAGTAAATTTAAAAGAGGGGCCTCAATACAATAATATTACTTTGATAATTAGTTTTTATAGAACAATTTCATACAAACCTAAAATAAAAGAATAGAGAATAGAACAGGATTCCATTCAATGTACCTGCGGGTTCAACACGCTCTTGTGTCCTGTTCAGGGTTGATCAAAATAAAACGAACTCTAAGCAGAATTATTGCCTGAACAGACTATGCAATAATTACAATAGCGTATTATCTAAGGTTGATATTTTCAGTTGCGAACTTACCAAATACAAGAGGTCCATAAAAGAATATTTCTCTGATGGTTTGTGAATAATGTTTTTATCTCTATTGTTTATATCTCTATTATGATTCGATTTATTTCCACAACCTCTCTCCGTGGCTATAAATGTATTGTTTTGTAAATTTTTCGTTTTATATAATCTTTTGTTTTGTAGAATTTTTTTAATTCATATTCCTTTCTCACAAATTTAAATTATGCTGTCTCAGTTAAAATCACAAGGAGGAAATCTATAATTGGTTTTATTTTACTAAATAACACTTTGTACAAACTGATTAAATGTAAACTGTCGATTTCTCAAAAATGAATAAATACTAACCCACTCAAAAATAAAGGGAAAAGCTATATGTGAAAGAAGGTAAAACATTACATAGGTACATGGAAACAAAACATACCTAAAATATTTATCTGCAAGGAAAATAGGTTACAATGTTTACCCGTTTACCGCTAGGAATGATTGCCAAAGTGTCACGGAAAAGTGACAGCCACTAGCGTCCTGAAATAACGTTTATTTTGAAAAAATTGTATTGGTTTTGACTTACTGAATGTCCATCTGCTGAATTGTATTTGATAAAAATCGCGTAAACACAGCGGGCGAGCTGCGGCGGACATCGCTAACGTCTACTAGCTTTCTTCAAACAATGACAGATGACAGCTAAAAAATGACAGTTCTTTCCGAACGAGCTAATCGGGAGTTTTGTCGCTAGAGGCGCTAGTTGACACTTTTCACGGCTGTTATGACGTCACTAAAAGCCTTAATTTAAGTGACGTAGTTTCCTCTACGGCACACCACTACACTGATCCGTTTCACTATATATAATATTAATTTATAAACGACGTGTTTTATGTTTGCTTGACTTTGTATTTCACATAATGCGTCATGCTATTACTAAAACTTCTCACGAACACTCGAAAATCAACACTTCACAGTTCACGACAAAATTTCGAAATAACGGCTAATTAGAATGAAGTTCACGATAACTAATAACTTTAACGGTAGATTATCCTTGATAATAATGACTATACTTCATAAATGAACTAGGTAGCTCTTTGGGCACCTAGATATTTTACTGATTTAATTATCTATAGAGTGATATGTTACTGGTTATTTTCGTAAATGAAGTTGGTTGAACATTTTGGGTCCAAATTTTAGGTGATTTAACTTCGCGCGACAGGTGTTCGCGGCTCAAAGAACTGGCAGCATACTGGCAGGTAATGAAGGAAAAAGTATCGTGAAATTATGGCGAATCTACTTCAAATAATGTTCATAATACGGCAGTATTCAATGCGTCAATATTTAATACGCTAGAGTCAATCCAACGCGAGATTAACACCACTAAATGAGAAATGAAATAAAATTAGAATGTGATCTTTGAACCACGGATTTTAGTCGTTGAACGTATATTAAATTTGACAAAAATACACTTTGGTACCTACAACTACAACCTATCATCGTATTTTCTTATTAGCTACTAGCTGTACCCCGCCACGCGTTGCTGTGGCCAGTCTGTCTGTTTAGATAGATAAACAATAGCGCGTGTTGCTTTTACGTCCAACAGATGCTGTTTTTAATAAAAGCATTTTTGTCGAAAATTTGGTGCTGTTTTTTTTAAAAAAGCATCTTTTTACCCGTCACAGGTGCCATCTATATAGTATCTTAATATTTTAAAATCACGTGCTCGTACGCGCTAATCTCAGAAACCGACCAACCGATTTTAATGAAATTTTATAGAACGAATTAACAAAGAAAGGAGTTTTAGGACACGAATGTGAATGGTAGGAGAAGTCGGGGAGGTACGAGGAAGACGTGGCACAATCAGTTGAACCAAATTTTTGAGTTGGGCCATGTCAAGAGTCAGAATAACAGGAGGATGTGTATGAATGTGAATGAAGCAATGTGTGTGTGTGCAAAGACAGTTATTTGGTGGTCCATCCTCTCTGCCTACCCTTGCGTATACATATACAAAAAGTCTGCACACGGCTTAAGAGACTGGGACACGGTCAAGCGGCTTGATCGCAAGCACGTAGTTTTTTTGTCTATTGTTGTCTATTGTTGTCTATTATTGTCTATGCTTAGCGGCTTGACAGCCCGCATCAAGCCTCTCCGTCAAGCATGGCCACGCCTTCCTGTGATTTCGTGGTGGTCTATGTATATGTACTTCTATGCCTTCCTGTCATTTCGTGACTCGCGGCAAAATGGAATCTGTCAAAGACAAAGCGTTCTTGGCTCTTACGTTAGCTTTATGTTTGAATAAAATAATAAAAAGAAACGAATTTGGTGTCAAGAATGGTACAAGTTAAGGTACCGCTTTACCCATGAGCATTTGCAAAGTGTATTACAGGCTACAGCTATTTTTTGTATGAATATCTTGTGCGGTATTCATACAAAAAATATGTTTTCTCCATTGAAAATTCAGAAAATTATTTATTCTACAGTTTGATTATTAATGACCTTGAAAACCGCTGTCATAATTATTAAAAAATACTAAAATACTTCCAAAAATTTTAAATTAGATGGATTTCTACAAATTGAACACAAAAACAATAACTAAGTACCTATTTTATAACAATTTTATTCAATTTATATCATTGTTTATGATACGTGATATTTATTTGTCTATTGTCGTTTGTCTATTCCCACAAAAATATAAATTCGCATCAAGCCTCGCCGCAAGCACGTAGAATTGCGCAATGCTTGCAAGCCAGCTTCGGTACACGGTCAAAATGCTTGACACAAAGTGCCATAGACAATAAACTACGTGCTTGCGATCAAGCCGCTTGACCGTGTCCACGTCCCTTTTGAGCTATAGTGAGCAAACTTTATAGATTGAAGTTTTTTGTTTCACCATAGAATAGTATAG
The DNA here is from genome assembly GCF_061612785.1 of Hesperophylax consimilis. Classification (NCBI taxonomy): domain Eukaryota; kingdom Metazoa; phylum Arthropoda; class Insecta; order Trichoptera; family Limnephilidae; genus Hesperophylax; species Hesperophylax consimilis. The sequence continues at coordinate 21,601,046 of NC_142848.1, read as the reverse complement.
TTCTTCTAATATCTTTGAGTATACCTGTCATTGGCGGAATCCCTAATACGATATGGAATAACTTCGTGAGGACATTCAACAAAAACAAATCTTCTTTCAGTCCAAAATGTACAATATTCTTTGGTAATATTATTATTAAATAAAACTAAATACGAACAAAGACATGACGTACCAAAGTCATTACTATACAATTCTGTAAATTTATTATCTGTTCGTGCTTTATTGTGGCTTAAAATTGCGAGTCAGCAAACATCTCAATCTGAACATAATAAAATAGTGACACATGTTCATAAAACAATACTAATTGCAAACGACGGTCTTGTAGTTCCCAGATACCTGAATAAATACGGTCAAAGAACTCTGGAATACCTCCTTCCAATAATTTACAACATGTTACCAAACTCAATAAAAAGCTGTGAATTGACTCACAGAAGGAAATGTATGTTAAAAAATGGTTATGTGTAAGAATTTTTTTGTACTAATGTAATTATGTGTATATTTTATGTACTTGTTAAAATTGTATATGTTTTTAAAAAGTAATTGTTAAAAGAACCCGTTGACAAACTGATATCAATCAGTTTAACGGGACTTAATAGTAAAAAACCATAGACATATGAATATTAGTAGACCTGCCCTAAGTGATTAAAAGCGTATTATCCCCACTCCCCATACCGGTTCCATTGGAGCCGGCTGTGCTCGCGTATGGCCTCAAGTGAAATTTGAAAACGTGACGTCATCATTCTTGTGCGAACTATGGTCGAGGCATCACCGATTCATTTTACGAAATAACACGGCAAAATGTTGACTTGTACTATGAAAACTTGTAAAAATAGATGTGAAAAAGAGAATAAACCCAATTGTCGCATTACATTCCATATATAAGCATTATTTTACTTTATTTTAAGCATATTCACATCGTATAATATAGATCAGTTTTAGAAACATATACTATCACATCGAGAAACGTCTGGACGCGAAACACAAAGCTGGTTGGTTGCTGGGAAGTAAATTATGAACATTTATAAAAGTGTCTTAACTAAATACTTAAACGAAATATTAGACTCTGAAAATGGAACCGAATTTTTTTGCCGAATTTGGACTTCGCAAATTTGTTCATAACGTGGCAAGTAATTTGCGCTCCCATGTAAAAATGTCTATTCATTCAAAAGCAGATTTTACTTTTAAGAAGTAAATGGTGATATTATAATGCGGGATGCCTATTTACTGTCAGATTGATTTATTGACGAATCACAGTCAGCTTCACTCCCTTCGTTCTTCAACAGTTGATTTTACCCCTCGCCATTATCTTCTCGTCTATTAATTCCTATGTCTGTGTAAAAAACTGTATTTTTGTAAGTTAATAAATAAAATTAAAAAATATATATTTATATATAACTTACTATGTTTCTTTAGTATTATAATAATATGTAATATGAACTAAGCTTGTCTATTTGACTGTCCTAAATCAGGAATCTTCCTTCCTAGTCTTATATTTTAATGAAATTTTGTAAATCTTTATGGTTGGTTCCAGCTTGAAATATAGAATCATTTGGACCCGATATGTGCCGCTCACCCACTAATTTTAACTTCCCTACATAGAAGTCGGTCTGGACAACGTCTTATTTTATAAAATGCATTCCAAATAGTGGAGTAAAATTCTAACTGGTTTCTAATCTTAAAATATAAAAAAAAATTCAGCCTGCTTATGTTTGTGCTCGCAAAACTCGAAAAGAAGTCAACCGATATCGCTGAAAATTTCAAAGTTTGTTATTATTAGTGCCAGTTGTGTTTAGAGATGTTTAAATAGTAGAAGAAGTTGGGGATGCCTGAGGAATACTTAATGCAATATCTGTGCACCGTAGTGAGATACGAAGTCGAATTAAAGTCAATGTAATATAGTTTTTTTAACAGTAATATTGTGGTATACAGTAGTGAATGGTGGAAAGAGTCGGAGGCGCCCGGGCTTAGACATTAGCAATAGCGAAGCATTATTAGGTGTATAAAAACACACGCATATTCGAATTCAACGTTGTGTCAAAATTTCAAAGCAATCGAACATTTATATGTGTGTGTGTATATACATATATAGATTATTATATTTCTTCCAGTAGATAACTACTATACCGGCTATTCATTAACTTTGCATTAGCACGTTCAGTGTTACAATACTCGTTCGCTGAAGGGTTCTATAAATAATCATTATTACCACTTGAAACAACAATTGAGTAATTTTTTCTTACAAATCATTGATCATGTATTCACATATTAAAAATTCATGTTAGAATTTAAATTTAAAGCAGTGATTATCAAATAGGCCACAGAGAATATACAGAAGTCATAATATTTAATATTGCTCCAAGTAGGTACTACAAACGACAATTTTAAAGTAAATTCATGAATCCTAAAAATATGCGATAAATGTAGGTGCATTCAAAGTCTCTAAGCAGTTTATTTGATTTTATTTTATTTATTTTTATTTTATTTTATTTCAGTTTATTTTCAGTTTATTTCTCATTTGCTTCTTCAAAATTATAAATGGTATTATTGATTCACTTACTCTACTGCAACTCATTCCCTTCAATATCCCCTCGCAAAGACTCAGAAATAATGAACTGCTCTTCCTCAACCATCATTCGACAAATTATGGATATTATTCACCATTGTCCAGAATGTGTAGACTGATCAACTCAAGTCAAAACCTTAACTTTTTTGGGATAAGTCTGAATGATTTTTGCCAGTCGCTAAACAAGAGACGGAATATTATAAGTGTCCTGTGGTCCTGACCCACGGCGTATTCTTGACTTGATTCGACTTGTCACTTTATTTTCTTATATTATAATATCTACCATATGTCTTTGCTTCCATGTACCTTTGTCTACTCCTGTATTTTTCTTTTTACTTTATTCTTGTTATTATTTTGTAATTTGGACGATGTCCGTTAATAAATAAATAAATAAATATGTCATCTTATTAAAATTAGGTAATTTAATTTTTTGAAAGAGGGCTGGAAAATTGAGAAAACAAAAATCTTATATGGAAAAATATTTCTGTAATTCGAAATACCCGAATTTCGATTTTTTTTTTTCTTTTTTACTTATCATCATAAAGAATCGCCTCCGGAAGTGTGTGCACTTTACCACCAGACACCCTGTATATGCTCTGAAATAAATACTAATGTTAGAAATATTACCACAGTAGGACTAACGGTACCACCAAAGATATTAGAAGAACGAGATATGCTATGTTGGCCGCCGGACCGTAGCCGGAGTACTACCTAATTAGGGTACTTTGAACGGTATCGGGACGTGTACGCACAGAAATCTGTTCTATGTATTAGTGCGGATACCTTAGCGCAAGCGAAGGTGTGCAGTAGTATTGGTGAACAAAACCGGCGACACTGGGCAAAACAATTCCACTCAGTACGAACTGCGCATAGCACATCTCGTTCTTCTAATATCTTTGGGTACCACGGTTACTCAAAACAGCAGCCGAAAATCACTTTCTACATAAAGGTATACATTTTTTCATCTCCTTGGACCTAAGCAAAGAAAAAAAATTGCGAAATATTCAAGAAAAAACTTACAACATTTTTAAACACGCAGCCAATTTTATTCTATAAAATTTTATTTTCTTATTCTTATGTTAAAATTGATTATATTATGTGCGCTAGCCCAAAGTGTACATGCCACTTGTCATATATTTGCAACGTATTGACCGCCAATGTTGGTAGGCCAACTGATTATTTTCTGTTTTTACTGATTATTAATATTTTTTCTTCATACATAATTTTTTACTTTTTTACCTGAAATCTACCGGGAATTTCGAAAATTTATATAAAATGCATAATCACCTCCCGAAATTTGCAATTTTCCTCCGGGGTCCAAGTATAGTGTATAGTCGGCCACTAGTTGTGGACTGCAAGCAGAACACGGTTCATCAACAAATAATGTCAACCCATAACCTAACCACGTATTGAACTTGATATTTTTTCTATCAACTGATGATATATTATGATGCTAACCCAATAAACTTATTACGTCATTTTTTACAATTAAATGGATATTTCATTGATCTAGAAATATCGGACAAGAAAAACCTGTTAAAATTTTTTTGACAGTTCTCACCGTTTGAGAGTTTTTGCTGCTTCAGACGGTATGCAAACAGATTATTTTCTGCTTATACATATATGTTTAGTTAGTTAAGTACCTACCTACTATCTATAATTAACTCTTATAAAAGCATTGGACTTTTCGTTTACTTTTTCTGTGACGTAAATTGTGAATATTTTCAGATTATTTGGGCACAACAAACTTCTTTTTCACTGTCATTTCGATTTGGTTCTAGTCATTAAATATTCACGGTTCAGTAAAATAAATATATTTTTTTGCAATGTCACGTTTCGTTTCTATACAAAACTAAGTGAACTTTATAAACTAATGATGACTCTACTGTTGATGGATATTATTATATTTGAAATATGTCAATAATTGTTAATAGTAATTGTTTTCGGAATCGTAATGAATTTAAATATGTACTTATCTCTGAATTTTTACGTTTCGCCGGATATTGCATATAAAAATAACTTTTTTGCAAAGCCAAAAAATAGAATTGTCTGACTTTTTGGATCACAAAACATGCCCACATCGCATGTCTGATATATTGACGGCCGGCATAGTCCAGTGGTAACTCATTGGACTGCCATTCCGAAGGTCGCGGGTTCGAACCCGGCGTGCGCAAATAAATTTTATTTGATTAATTTGTGTTATTTCACAATTAATTAATTAAAATTAATTAAAATTTCACAATTAATTAATTAAAATAATATATAGTATATTTGCGGCACGTTCCAGAGTGGAAGATACTACCAGTATCGCCCTGGTGTATAACCACCATTCAGAATTGAAACGTTGCTCCAAATGGCTTTAGCCGTGTTTAGTGACTAGATCTGAATAGCCAGGTACCTCCCCACCTTCCTCTTTCTCTTCCCCACTTACCTTCAGCCTCACAACATCCCCCAATTGGGGATGCCATAGTCTCACTGGCTCCAGACGGGAGCAGTTGGGACTCTTGTGAGGTTTTCATTGTAAAAAAAAAAAAAAAAAATGTCTTTTTTCTATGGTTATAACCAAAAAGTGGGTACTAAGTCAGTGGCGATATCGTTTGTAATTCAAATCTACATAGAAGGCAATTCTAGTGTGTATTATATTTATTCACTGCTTCAGTGGCATAGAAAAATATATTATTGTAGCACGGGGAATAGGGTATTTTTTTAGAGCCCATGAATCTATTAAGACTGTGATAGACCACGCTATAAGCGGGCTGTATTTTCGTGTCTTGGCTTACTTCAGCATATCGCTCGACATACATTCCCATCGGTAGTGTATAGCCAAGCCGTGATGCGTATGGCGTAGTGTGTCGCCTACCTTAATTTACTACTTAAATTAATAATATTTCGATTCGATGTAATATGTATGCTTCCCTTTCTTATGTTTGTTGAAATAAATAATCTAGTCGAAAAGTTTAATAGTTTCGTGATTTCAGAACCAATGATGAAGATCATGACTATACTTCAATTTACATGATGAACTAGGCTTCTCCACTTGGGTTCAAATTCCGGCTTGCGCAAGTAAATTTTATTTGACAAATTTGTATTATTTCACAAATTATTCATTTAAAAATATATATATATACATATAGTATACATGCAGCACGTTCCAGAGTGGAAATACTCTCAGTATCGCCCTGGTGTAAGACCCGAAATTTAAATATTCAGAACATTGCTTGAAATGGCTTTAGCTGTGTTTGGTGACCAGATATGAATAGCTAGGTTCTCCCTCACCTTCCTCTTCCCCCTATCCTTTCCCTTCACACTACGTTCAGCCTCACAACATACTCCAATTTGAGATGCCATAGTCTCACTGGCTCCAGACGGTTGGGAGCAGTTGGGACTCTAGTGCGGTATTCACATTAAAAAATATAGTCGATAACGTAAAATTAAAGTTTACAAAATAACACAATATAAAATATAATGAAAATAAAAACGAGTGAAATGAAAAAATAAGAAAATACACAGATTTAGGAAATGAAATAAAAAGAATTTGGCATTCTCAGACTATAAAAATATTACCATTCGTTATTTCGGCTACTAGCTACTAGCTACCTAGCTCTCTCATTAAAAATTTAGGCGTATTAGATCTGATATGAAAATATCTGGAGTCGGTGAATTATTTTCCCATTTGATCTCTGGTGAGTTGACGTGTTGTTCTTGTATTGTTTTGTATTTATTTTGCTTATATAATGCACTTACATTGTTGATTGACTAGATGATCATTTGTGGAAAAGTGTTTGGAAGGGTTTAGTTTTTACCATGGGGAAGATTTAATCCGGACAATAAAATCGGAAAAAAAAATTTAAAAAAAAAAAAAAAACTTAGAGATTTTACACAAAGCAGGGGGAATGGGGTGCGTAATTAACCTCGTGATAATTTTTTTGTAATATGCATTTCGTAAATTGTTCAGAGGAACAATGGGTCTGAAAAGATGTTATTGAATTTCGGTATATTAGTGACCTTCCACTGTTTCTCCTGCTAAACACTTTGCCAGTTTCTCCAGGTTGGTGTTCTCAGTTTGGCAGGCAATGTGCCCTATACCTATGCAGACATCAATTGTTTATTTCATTTCACAGTTTGATAACGTAAAAGTGCGTAGAGTTCATTTTCAGTGGCTAGATTACTGACTGTGATTAGGCCTTCGGAAAATAATTTAATCGCACTATTTATAGACATCAAAATGATTATTTTTCAACTTCTCTGAACAGAACAAAACAGACATAAATTTATGGACCTGTCAGAATGTATTTAGTTATTTTCCGAGAGGGAACCTGATAAAACGAGTGGTTGAAAATGATTTTGAATAATATGATGTACAAGAGGTGTTGTATTAAATACCTCATAAATAAAGGCAAATGAGACAATATATTGTAAAGGGTAAATATACCTAGCAAATAAATGTATGTGAATGTATTATCATCCAGTTTGCAAAATGTCACCACTGCAGCACTGGTAAAAGTTATACCTCCGGGTGCACGTAGAAAATAGCCAAAGTCTAACGATCTTCTTACAATTAAGGCCCCGTAGTAAGCGTTCAAACATGGTTTGAAACGGATATATTTAATATGGGTGTTAGAGGGAGCGCGCTAATATTAAAAAAACGATAACAGTTAAGCGAAAATGGTCAAAATTTAATAAAACAAGACTAGTTCAAAATACAGCAAAAATCTCTCGACAAATTCTTTAGTTACATTCGAAGATACACTGTGATTTTTTTCATGGATATAACATATTAAATAACAGAACAAAACGTGTTTTAAATAATTTTTGGAGCTTACTTTGGGAATTTAAAATAATTAACGTTTCGGCATTACAAATGTATAGATATTATCTTCAAAAGTAACATATTTTTTTTAGCACTAGAAAACTTAAAGAGTTAAAGAGAAAGTTGTTATAAATCGGTAGAAAAATTAAATCCAAATAGCATCTGAAAATAGTTATTCTAAATAAATAAATAATAATGCACTTCATGATAATAAAAAATATGTAAAAAAAAATATTTTTTGAGGTCGTAAGAAAACTGAATAGAAGTGCCCTTATTGCCCTTTGGTAAGTTTTTCCCAAATCGTAAATTTCGGTGTCTACTGGTTCTGACAAGGGGCAACAAAATTTTACTCACACCAATACGCCGTTTGGCGCAGCCCTGCTTAGTTTCGATTGCTGATGTCGAAGACGACTTTTTTAATCATGAAAATATTATTCAAAAATTTTCGTAAGATTTTTTCAATCAACTCTGAGAAGCCTGCATAAATTTATTATTAATAATACACGAGATGACAACTTTGAAGGTTAACATTCTCAGATCATTTTTATCATCGAAATGATGTCGAAAACTTTAATAATAAATATCTGATGCCAGAACAATTTTTTTTTAGCGACTATAATACCCCTAGCATTGATTGGACGAATAAAGACTCTTGTAACAACTTAAGCCTGCCAGAAAATGCTCCCGAATTAATAGATGTGACGAACTTAGTCTCACTACATCAAGTCAATCAAGTCTACAATAACAATAATCGACTGTTGGATTTAGTGTTCTCCAGTGATCTCTCAATTCATGTTGTTAAATCAGTTGATGAGCTCCTCCCCCTAGACTGCCACCACCCCGCTGTAAGCATAAACATTATGACAAGTAACTCACTAGACGACACAACTATTCTGCCTAACCTTACTTATAATTGTTCTAAAGCTGACTATCCTAACATGAAACAATATCTTGCTAATGATGACTGATCATTTCTTTGCCTCAAAAATAACAATAATATTAATCACAATATGCAATTATTTTACACAATTATTAATAGGGCCATTGAAAAATATGTACCACTTTCACACTTCAAAGAAGCAAAGTTCCCAAAATGGTTCAATGGAGAGTTAATTAACATAGTAATATGTTAAAAAAATGCCCACAAAAACTATAAAGTATCGAAATCCCTAAACGACTACAAGATATTTCATAACTATAGATCTCAATGTAAAAAATGTCTAAAATATCGTATTTTAATCACATAAATGGGATCGAAAATTTTATACCTTCCAACATTCAGAACTTTTTCAATCATGTTAACTCTCTAAGAAAAAACAAACAAGGCTTTCCCATCTCAATGCATTTCACATAAAAGAGTAATTTCAAAACTTTATATAAGAATCTTTTGCAAAAAATAAACAAGTCGACTGCATATACGAGTATACAGACTTTTCTAAAGCATTCGACAAAGTATCCCATAAACTACTAACCCGAAAACTATTTGCCCTAGGAGTAAGAGATAACATGCTAAAATGGTTTAATAGCTATTTATCAAATCGTAAACTATTTGTTAAAATAAAATCTTTGTTATCGAAAGCTTTCTGTCTTAAAGCGAAAAATCTGTTGTTTATAAACTCAACTGTAATGACTGTAATTCCTTTTATATAGGAAAAACTAATAGAAACTTTGAGATCAGAATTAAAGAACATCTTAGGGCTTTAAAGGGAAACTGTTAATCAGAATTTGCGGATCATTTATTAAATAACGACCATACTTTCGATATTAATTCAGGTTTTAAAATACTACATCTGGTTACAAGGTATCTCAAATCAATAATTTTGAAATCTTAGAAATAAGAAAACACGTGAATATGAAAGCAGATATTATTAATAAACAAAAAAAATTATAAACCCCATTTTAAATATTTTCCCAATTACTCGGTCTTTCCCGTCTAATGACATTTTAATTCCTACTTTGAATAACCCTCCCCCACTCTTACTTCTCCCCGCTCCTTCTACCTCTTCTTTCCAGGGCCGTATTTGTACTTTTCACAAGTATAGGCCACTTCGTTTGCGCCGCCCCCTACCCCCTTCTTGGAAATTGTCACCGATAATATCTATAATAAAAAAAAACATAATCACTCACTTTTAGGCTGCCATTAGGTGACACACAATTTTCAAAATAAATATTCAAATGTAGGAAGTAGGTATTCAAAAATAAAATAAACTTTAAACTTAAAATTTAATTTAACTAGTAAAATTTAATAACAAGAATTACAATTTTTTTATTGACAAAATCATCTATAATATCTTCATAGCTTATAGTATTCATTAAGTCTGCTTCAATGCTCAGAAGAGCCAAAAAGTTAAGTTTTCTTGCGACAGTGAAGACCTTTGGTAATTTTTCACACGCTTTAAACAGGAAAAACTCCTTTCTCCAGAACAATTTGTGGCCGGGGTGCAAAGTGCGATGCGGAGAGCTATATCCAAGTTTGGATAAACATTACACAGAGATTTTTTCCTCAAAAACTTAAAAAGATTCAGTAATGATGTCGATTCAGGTTTCTCTGCCGTCTTATTAGAGGAAAGGTGACGACTACAAAAGTGTACACATTGCTGAACTAAATCGTCTTCTAAATTATTACAGTAATATTGCACAAGAGACTGAGCTTTTTCTGAGACTCTTCGTGTTGAAAATTCACTCATTCTTGTTAAAAATGAAAATTTTTCTTTAAAGATTATATATGCACCATGTCTTCTCTCTAACTCAGCTCTCAGTCTGTCCAGAATTACCAAAAAGGTGTTGACTCTGAAAGAGTCTCTGGAGGTTGTTTCAATCTCCTCATTTGATGCTTCGTCTATGAAGTTTTTTCTCTTAGGGTTCCTATTACTCTTAATGTCGCCCTGATATTGCTTAAGTGCGCTCATTTCAATTGCACTTTTTTCGAAAAAATCAAAGTTTTCTGGCTCTGCTATTGTAAATTCGATAAGAGATCCATAAAGATCAGATACCGTCAGTATATCAACAGATGAGTTCTGAATCTGAGCACTCACTTTATTTAATCTGTCCAAAATAGCATTCCAAAATACGATCATAAATTCCGTTTCTAGTTTTTTCAATTTAATGCGAATTCCCTTTGCTTCAATTCGTGGGATGGGTTTCTGTGTAGCGTCATTTTCAATCATTTTTAAAATCGTAAGTACTTCATCCCAGGAATCTCTTACAATTTGGCAGGCATCTGCTCTTGCTGACCAACGTGTGAGGTTTACTCTCTTCAGCGTCCTTTGTTTTCCTATTTCATTAGCCATTTTTTTCCAACGATCGGTTGACTTCACAAAGAAAGTATATACCTCTTCCAGCAAGAAGTGACAGGCGTACAAGACTCAGCGGCCCACCAAAGTTAATGAATGAGCTGCACAAGGGACTAACATGGCAAGTGGTGCTTGTTCTTGAATTTTGGCTTGTAAACCATTATAAATTCCTGACATATTCGAGGCATTATCATTTGACTGACCCCGGCAGTCTTCTAGATTTATGTTCAACTTTCTAGCTCTAAAGTAATGACATCAAACATATTTTGAGCCTTGTGTCCTACAGAAGTTAAGAATTTAAGAAATCTCTCACATGACTCTCCATTATTTAAAACATATCTAATCACAAGTGTCAGTTGATCTACGTGTGCTGCATCCGGTGTAGAGTCTACAATTAAAGAAAAGTATTTAACTTCTTTCATCTCATCACTAATGCATTTCAGTATTTTCTCAGCCATTAAGCAACTGAATGAACTCGTCGCAGATAGTTTTTGATAAGTATTGATATTTTTGATAATCGCATACACGGCTTACCAAAGCGAGTGAGTGCCGCCCCCTGAACTCTGCCGCCCCTAGGCCGCGGCCTATAAGGCCTATTGACAAATCCAGGACTGCTTCTTTCTAGACCTAATTTTAATTATAACTTTAGTATACTTGTGCTCCTGATGATGTGAACTTGGTTCACGAAACATGTTGAGATTTTGTATCGAAATAAAGTGATGTAAACTAAGTTATTTGTGTTTTAATAAAAAATAAATAATGCCATCACAAAGTGAAAAGCAGTTAGAAGAAGTTTTCTTCGAAAAATATTTATACCGTTGATATTCAATAAATCATTTATTAGGAATCTGCGCAAACACAAAACTGTATTATATACCGTATTATTAACTGTATCATTACAGCAAACTGTATTATATACCTACGATCTTTTAGTGAAACAGATTTTACAAGTGTTTAAGAACCCACCTACGTACATAATGCCTGTCAAACATAGACATATGAATATTAGTAGACCTGCCCTAAGTGATTAAAAGCGTATTATCCCCACTCCCCATACCGGTTCCATTGGAGCCGGCTGTGCTCGCGTATGGCCTCAAGTGAAATTTGAAAACGTGACGTCATCATTCTTGTGCGAACTATGGTCGAGGCATCATCGGTTCATTTTACGAAATAACACGGCAAAATGTTGACTTGTACTATGAAAACTTGTAAAAATAGATTTGAAAAAGAGAATAAACCCAATTGTCGTATTACATTTCATATATAAGCATTATTTTACTTTATTTTAAGCATATTCACATCGTATAATATGAATCAGTTGTTACTATCACATCGAGAAACGTCTGGACGCGAAACACAAAGCTGGTTGGTTGCTGGGAAGTAAATTATGAACATTTATAAAAGTGTCTTAACTAAATACTTAAACGAAATATTCGACTCTGAAAATAGAACCGAATTTTTTTGCCGAATTTGGACTTCGCAAATTTGTTCATAACGTGGCGAGTAATTTGCGCTCCCATGTAAAAATGTCTATTCATTCAAAAGCAGATTTTACTTTTAAGAAGTAAATGGTGATATTATAATGCGAGATGCCTATTTACTGTCAGATTGATTTATTGACGAATCACAGTCAGCTTCATTCCCTTCGTTCTTCAACAGTTGATTTTACCCCTCGCCATTATCTTCTCGTCTATTAATTCCTATGTCTGTGCTGTCAAAGAATTTTAATAATTTAATTTAATTTAATTTACAAGACTGAGTAGGTAATGACACTGATACAATTGGATGGTAAGTATTATACTAGCTGACGTGTACCCGGCGTTACTCGACTTTTCTCTACTTTCAATAAATATAATATCCATGTTTTGTATATATAAACCTTCCGGAAGAAATTCTCTAATTGATGGTGCAAACTCCGTTGCATAATTTAGAAGAACTAAGCGCACAAACAGACAGACGCGGATAGTGACTCTTATACTATTGAGAGATACCAATGTATTGGTTAACATTACAAATTTACTAAAAGTTTATCAGGCCTTTATGGCGATGCACAACGTCGTGTAATATTTTAAATTCAGCCGCTGTCAATAACAACCCTTACGTAGATGGTGATAAGGTTTAAATTCCCGCTCAACACCATCCGCCTGTTTTGATTTATGCAAGAAAAAAACATGGCCAAAAAGTGCCTTTTATTTTATTTTGTGGATCTTCAGGTATAAATATTTTTTTTTTTTCGATCATTTTATAAATAACTTAATTTGCCACATTATACAATAAAATCATAACCGATAATGGGTTCGTAAGTAGGAGATTTTGAACTTTAAAGCAGTTTTCATAGGCCTTTACATTATTTTTTTCTGGGCTTATAAAAAGACTTATCTAAAAAATACTCGATTATTTCAAAGGCCAAGATGTATTCTACTCGCAGTATTTAATTAAAGCATCTAAAACATTTCTAGGCGACCAAATTTTCAAACCAAAAACACATGATTTTGCATTACTACGTATGGCATCGCCTTAATCCCGTTTTTAGTTCATTATGATCTGGAATGTTTCGGGATGTTTCCGAACGTTTTAGACTGTACCCGAACATTCCACAACATTCCAGAATGTTCCGGGATGTTCTGGAATGTTGTGGAATGCTCTCCAATGTACCAGACTGTTCTAGAAATTTCTAGGGGACGAAACTTCCAGCCCTTATACTTCAAAAGCACGCCCTTCAGGTAAAAACGGGAACCTTCTTCATGGATGGGGGATAGAGGCTACCACACCATATAACTCCCTTGAGCGTACCGGGACTCGTTTCTGAGTTTTAGCGGCACATATTGTACACGAACTTTTATAATATATATTTATTTTATATTTATCGGGTACGCGTCTTATTTTTATTAATTAAATGATTTAATTTTATCAGCGTTAACAATTACTGGTATAAGATATAAAAGATCAGATCTGTTCGCAATTTCATTACGAAAAAAGCAGTAATTATTTTAAATTAGTTAACTTTTTCGTAAATTAAAAAAATTTCCACAGACACACCGTGCCAAACAGTTGATGAAAATATTAAAAAAAAACTTAATAATGGATTATAATTACACTAGAAAAAGATTAAAAATAACCTATAACGCAGATAAAGCCAAGGTTGATTATGTTAATCTGGTTCGATCTAGCGAAACAAAAATTCAGATTATAAGTAACAGTAAATTACGGTCTGCACGTTTGTAAGGAGACCGGTACATCATGTAAAATATTTTTAAGACTGTAAAGTTTAGCCCACTGAAGAGCTAAACCCATAGAAGTGTGTGGTGCGTGCCAGAAGGAAGCTCAATTTTCGTAAATTGGCAACCTCAGGCATACATCACTCGTGCTATCTGTTAGGCGGTCTAGCCAAGAAACATTATGCAAATCTGCCTGACCTTGAGGATTTTATCCACTTTAATGCGTTTTTGTGACTAAATCACATATCCAAAGCAGGCGAACTCGACCTTTGATTTTATGAATTAATACGTTGCCATGAAACTTATTTATTTTAGATATGCATTTGCAGAATGAAATATTTGCCATATTATATGAAAACAGTAAATCAACTGAATTTTTTAATATTTTACCAAATTTACAATGCGAACGTATTTATTGAATTTACTGCATTTTCTAATGGCGCAGATACGCTTGCAACTGAACTAACTAGTTCGTTCCTTTACTATGATTCGCGGTCCGGCTCTCAAGTGTATACGCGCCATAATATCTTAATACTATTCTTTAACCCTTTAAATGCCGGAAGGTATTTTGCTCGGATGTACCGACAGGCTGCGAATTTTTTAGCTTTAAATGAAGCTTCATTTAGATCACTCTAAAGTCGATATAATCTGTGAACTGTTATATTATAATTATTTCTTCATCATCCCAATAGATGTCACCGTGGGTTCCATATTTTAGATTTTTCAAATTACTTAAGTTTGACAAGCAAAATCGTCATATAGAACAGCGTGTTAACGCGCTCATTTTGTATGGCCGGCCTTGTGAGCACGGCTACCTAAAGCGCGTAAACGCGCTTAAGGCACACAACCGGTTAAAAAAAAATTATAGCCGAAGAGAGAGGGAAGGAGATGAGGAAGAGAAAGGTTAGGAATGATTTTTCCTACATCATTATGTATTTTATAAATTAGCTTTCACAAATAAAATAAAAACAGTTAGTTAATTATTGCATTTTAATAGTTTATTTTTTATATAGATGCTCAAACACATTTTCTAAGTATTTAATTTAAAAAAAATTGTAGTAATCATAATAACATTTTTAGCAACACTTGAAATAATCTAGAGTGTTGAATTAAATATGTGTTCAATAAAATAAATAATAGTCATAATATTAGATAAGTGAAAAATTCATAACCACTCTCAATGACGAATAAAATAAAATAAATTAATTGATCAACTTACACTTTAAAAAAATAGATTATTTACATTTCGCATTAAAGTGACTAGATACTATAAAACACTATTAATAGTTAATTTTAGATAGTAAATAAATTATATTAAGAAATACTCATTAGAAAAATAATATTATATTTGGAAATGTGAATCGAATCAAAAATAAATTTGTATTATTTAATATGAGTCAAAGACAAAATGATTTTTATGATGTGGAGATATTAAGTCGTTACAAATGAAGAGAAAGTCATAATCATCAGTCATCAATCTAGTAATAATTACTTGAAATATTTTGAAATGAGAAAATGGCCAATTATCTTAATGGTGTTAGCAAGTTCACTTTAATTACAAAAATATTTTTTAGCCCTTTTAGACCTAACAATAATGCAAATTAACATAAAAAAATCTTAATTAGAAAAAAATGGTAGGTACCTACCCATTATTCAAATGTTATATATTTTTTACCTGTGAAGATATCAATTCAGGTCTCAAAAGGGTTACAAACATTTATTTCTTCTAACATATACAGTTAGACAGTTGAAAACATAATGGTACGTATACATTTGCGAACCGAAACGCGAACCGAGCCTCGAATTACGGGAAAGAAACAAAGTAACTGCAAGCAGCGTTTCGCGCCATTTTCGGTCGCTTAGTTATTTTCCCATAAGTTGAGGTTCAGTTTGGCAGTTCGGCTCGCGTATGTATACGTAGCACTAGGGTGCGTATAAACAGGACAAAACATAGGAAGAATTACGGAAAGGAACGAAGCAACCGCAATCAGCATTTCGCACCGTTTTCCGATTGCTTTGTTCCTTTCGTATGATTTGTGGCTTGGCTCGCGGTTTTTTTTCTGTATAATATACATAGCATAATATACTTACATAATAAAACACGGTATTTATAAAATATCATGTTTCTTGTTCTTACAAAAAGTCGAATTATTAAAATCTCTAATCGGACATTTTATTACATAAATCAAAGTAAACAGTATTACATTTAATAATCACACTAATTTAATTATTTACAATAACTTTTAAAGCAATTATAAAAATATATCCTAATCGAAATTATATAACAATAATTAGTTCAGAGCTGTAATAATTTTTTGTTGTTGAATTGTAATAGAAAATTGTAAAGTGACAAAAACTTACACCTTTTGGTATGTTCTGTTTTGTTAGCAAACTAGAATGAGATAAATTATTATGTAAATTTAAAAAAAAACTCAACTAAACAGGAACTCAAATCAGAAGGATTACACTGTCTTAAAAAGGGGTATTATTAAAATATCATATTAGCAATTAAACTAAACACTAATTTTAATTGGTCTAATCAATAAATAAATTGTGACTTATGAGATAAAATCAACACATATACAATCATTAGATAAACATTTAAACTATATTTACAGAATTTATACATCTTACTTATATGTTACTTCATCAAAATATATATAAATGTTCGTTTATTCAAAGGAATTAAAAATTAAACACTCCTTTTTACTTTGTCAATATAAAATGCAAAAGAATATTACTAACTTTTTATTTTATATTGATCGGTAAAAGTGATTCAATTATAAAAAGCGTTGATTTAACAAATAGTTTTTCTTTCATATCCCATGTATTATTTGTACCCATTTAATGAAAGAAATTATGTCTTTTATCCATTATAATCAAGTCAGTTCTAACAAAAAATCTTTAAGAAATCAGTTTTATTCTAAAACACCTTAAACAAGTCGAAATCAATTGTACAAGTCAGTTTTAATAAAAATATATAGCACTTGCAATTAAAAGTTAGTTTTTGTTCAAACTTGCAGTATCGAGTCAGTTTTAGTTAACTCTAGTATAAACAAGTCCATTTAAGCGAAAACTAGTCAATACAAGTGAGTTTTATTGAAAACTTGCTTACATGTCAGTTTAACTAAAACATTCGTTCAATAAGTCGATTAATTTAAACTACCTTCGCAACCAGTAACCAGCAACCAGGCCAAGTACCGTACAAATCTTACTTCTAAAGCTAAGTCAATAGATAAGAAGTAGGATGAGAAGAAGGATTAAGCTGTGACAGGAATTATAACGTCATTGTCCAGGTCTTCCTGCTTGATGCTGGAGGTGGAGATGAGTCTTCGCACAGAGTTGTGGTTGTCCAGAGAGCGGCCGCTGTCCCCGTTGGATGTCCCACTCCGAGACAACAGGGGGTTGTCACACACAAACTGTTTGCACAGCACTGTCACCTGGAATAAATATGGAGTTGGTCATACATTTTAAAAAAGATTCTCAGAAACTCCGGTGTTAAGGTAAAAGGAGGAGAGAACGAGAGCATAAGATAAAGATAGAATAATGAGAGAATGAAGGAAGAAGAGAACGAGAGAACGAGAGAATGACTGAGAAGGAAAGAATAATCAGAGAAGGAGAAACTAATGGGAGAAAATGAAGGAGCAGAAGAAGGAGAAGGAGAAAGGAGAAAGGAGAAAGGAGAGAGAAAAGAGAAAAGAGACAAGAGACAATAATGATAAAATGAGGGAACAATAAGAGAAATAGAGAGAAAGGAGAGAGAAATGAGAGAAGTTGAGAAAATCAAAGAAAGGTAATAATTCAAATGGTTTGCTTACAGAATAGTAGGCCATGATTGCGCCCAGTATGGACCCGGCCAGCACGTCCCACCAGTGGTGGCGGTGGTCTGTGATCCTGCTGAGCGAGCATACCATCGACCAGGACACCACCAGTGCCTGCAGCAGTGGCCCCAGCACGCGCGGCCGGAGGGGGCACACCCTGGCTTGCAGGTAACCCTGACAAAATAATACAGAACATGTCAGTCAGTCAATGTGCAATGAAAGATAATTATCAGTGGGTTCATTTATAGTTTTATAAAAACCTTCCACCAGATCCAACAGGCCGCTGATATAAGTGAAACGATATCTACTGTTGTAATTTGTAATATGGAGGATGTTTATTTATTTTACATTAACCTAAAATACTTACAAATAAGTATAGAGCCACGAAGACAGAACAGGCAGTGTGCCCCGATGGGAAACTCTTGCTGGAATCTCTGACGAAGAATGCGGAATGCTCCTTGTTGGTGCATGTGTAGTGTGTGATGAACCTGCAATTCAAAATAAACCGTAAATAAAAACACCTTTTTAATAACAACTTTTCCCAGAGGTCATTTGGTACCTACACTACAAAAAATAAAATTCAACATGTATTCAAATAATTGATGGTTATAGAATTTTTTTACCAGAAATAAAAATATTAATTTAGAATTTTTAACTTGTAAAAATGACGTGGCGCCAAAGGAATTCTTCACATGACGTCACCATGTGTGACGTCATGTGAGAACTCGCCCGCCTACGACCTACGACCCTATGCGGGCGGTATAAGATGACGTCAGAGCCAAGCGGTAGCGTTCAGATTTGTTGATTTTTTAAATTCATTTTTCAAAATGATTTTTTAACTGTACAAAATACCACACACAATAAAACTTATGCATCATTCAGAAACGACATCAGATTTATTTTGAAAGTCGTAAAATTTTGAGGTTTTTCATTATTTTAATTTTATTTTTATGAAAATGTGTTGTATTTGGTAGGTACCTACTATTATATTTTGGAAAAAAAATAAAAAGTTATGTCCTCAGCAAGCTCTAATTAATATCTATTATACATTTGTAAATAACACGAAGTATTTTTGTAGGAGATGGGAGAAAACTTTGATGATAATGAAAAGTATTAACGTAGGTATGTACTCACTCTCCGGTGATGCACGTGTCAGCCTCCTTGGGCGCGCACGTGTCCAGGAAGTGGGGTCTGGGCTCGCCCACCACGAACTTGGCCACCTCCATGAAGATGAAGGTTAACACCATGCCTACCAGGAACTCACGGTACCAAACGTATATATTGCTCAGGGCGGACTTGCACCGCGCGTTGGAGAACGACAACTTCTCCGGCCTGTAGAGAACCAACTCCACCACTAATATCTGAAAAAAAAAAAAAAAACGTATTTTACTCTTCATAATAGACAATAGAACCAGAGGGAGATATTTATGTCATGGAAGGGTGCAGACTGTCGCCGAGCTACGACCATAAATAAACCACTCACTAGATCGATATCTTTGGGCTTTTTGTATGAAACAAATTGGTCCTAGAAAACCATAGATGTGCCAATATATAGACAGTAAAATTCTCCTTCGGAGCCTACTTATTATATGTAAAACTCTGAAAGTTTATTCCATAGACTTTTCAGAGTTTTTCATTGGTGGATATAGTTAGGCAATCATATGACGTGACAATATTTCGGTTCCAATTTTCGATCGGAGTTAAACCCCCCTGGCCACGACCGAACTTCACTGCAATAGGGATGGTATCTATTGCATCGAAAAGACACCTTCTGATTTCCCTCATAATCATAATCATCAGAGTCAGAATTTCGCCTCTTCCACAAAATGTTCTGTTCCCATCCTGCTTCAATATTCAGTCAGTCCAGTCTTTGGAACTATACATACAAGAAAATTATAACTGGCGGAAAGGGTAAAACTACGAGCTACATCGATTATTTGTAGAGCCGTAGAATCGAAATTATCGGCAACGAAAGAGGCGTCTTTTTAATACGTCTGAAAGCAAAACCGAAGATTATAAATGAATATTTACAAAAACGTCAATCACTGTGACGGTTGATAAAAGGTATTTCATTCTTTACTGTGCTACATAATAATAATAATCATTCGGCTGATATCTTTTTTTTCGCAAGTTTTTATATGTGCCGGATCTCTAGTAACAAAGTATATACAAAAAATAATGCATCTTTACTGTCTTTAGTATTTTTATCTTGTAACCGAACGATTATTGTAATAATTGCTAATCTTGCTACTTACTATTCTTACTATATTTTATCTCCTTTGTTTGAAACTCGAGTTTTTTCAGTACCCTTTAAGGAAAAATTTGTTCATTCCGTAAATATTATTTTCCTTGCAAGTTTCTCTTTGTCTCGTATCACTCTTAACAATTTAAATACTCTAAATAATGTATTCTTACCTTCTTTAGTAGATTTCTCTTGTATGAACATAATTTTTGTAATCACTGCTAATATTGTTGTTAAACATTTTCACCATATTTTACTTCTTATCATCCAAACACATTATTTTTTAACATTATTCAAGAAAAAAATAGATCATTCTGTAAATATTTTTTTCCTAACATGTTTTTGTATGATCCATACAACTATTTTCCATTTATTAACCATTCAAATTAACATATTCGTACTTTCTTGTAACAGCATAACTATTGCAAAAATTGCTAATCTATCTTGTAATTACTCTTACCATAGTTTATTAATTTTGATAAAAACTAAAGACTCTTTAATATTCTATAAGAAAACAGTAGATCATTCCATACGTATTGTCCTACTCACATGTTTTTATATGATTTACACCATCATCAATAATGTATTTACCCAAAATAATGTGTTCATACCTTCCTTAACAGATTCCTCTAGTTTTGACATAACTACTGTCACAAATTCTAATGTTTTACCCTATCTTTCGACATTCTCACCATATAAACAAATAATACCACTTTTATTAACACGAATATTTCTCACCAGTATTAATATTTGCGGTTGTTTCTTGACAACACTTAATACATTTACCTCAATACTATTTAAATCTTGGAAAGAAAGTTACTGGAAATGCTCTAACTCTGTTTTAATTACATCTTTGTTCACAACCTTGTTCTTATCTATTCATCACACTTACCCATACTCTTCATACATGCTCGTGATACAATTAGCTGGTACTAGTCAAACGAAATGATTGATATTAATCTACAAATAGAAAACCACGGTAACGTGATTTCTCCTGAAACCAATGATGCCTCAAAGTGCATAAATATTCTAAAACCCTATAAACGATTAAAAATATTCTCAACAAACATTCGAAGCATTGATAAGAACTATAATGACCTTCTTGTAACACTTGCCGATTTGAATAATATTTTTGACATAATAATTTTAACTGAATGTTGGATCAAATCAAATTACACTCACAAAAACATTACAGGATTTACAGTTTTCAATACACAAAATAATAAGACTCAGTCAGATGGAGTAATTGTCTATGTAAAATCTGAGCTGGACCCGATTATCTCTGAATTAATCATTGATAATGCCAACTGCCTTAAAATAAAAACCATCCAAACCACAATTCTTGCACTATACAGGTCACCTAAACACCAAAATATTTCATCCTTCCTTAAATCCTTAGACTTGGCCTTATTTAACTGTACACCAAATGAAGAGCTAATGGTGATCGGTGACATTAACATAGATTTACTTAAACCAAAAGCATCACAAACTCTCGACTATAAAAATCTCATGACTCAACACGGGCTTATTTCTTATATTAATGCTCCTACTAGAGTAACTGATACTAGTAACTCATGTATTGATCACATATTTCTACGAACAAAAAAAAATGCAAAGGGAATTATATATCAATCAACCATAACGGACCATTTCTCAATAGCAATTGGTCTTATGCATAATAAACCCACTACCGGAACGTCACGTAGTAATATAAAAAAGAAACACATTAATCTCGAGAAACTAACTTCTAAAATTATTTTAGAAAATTGGCTCTCCACTCTAAACTCCACAGACGTAGACATTGCTTTTAATACCTTCTCTGAAACTCTCTTGCAACATATTGAGGATGTCACTGAAGAATCCCATGTGAATAATTCAAAAAATAAAAAACTGAAACCATGGATAACAGATGGCCTAATTTTTTGTATTAAAAAACGGGACAAGCTTCACAAAAACTTACTCAATAATCCAGACATTCAAGCCCAAATATTTTATAAAAAGTACAGAAATATATGTAATAATATCATTAAAACCACAAAAGAAAACTACTACAAAGAAAAACTGTCCAGAGTCGGTAATAATAACAAACAAATTTGGAATATCGTCAAAGAAATATCTAACACTGATCACCCAGTACAACCAATCAATAAATTAAACATCAACGGCCAAGACACCTCCCTAAATGACCATCCAGACACTGTGACCAATCACATAAATGAATACTTTTGCAATATCGGTAAAAATCTAGCATCAAAGATTTTAAATAAGACATCAACCGATGAAAATGTCCTTGCCGACATTATCAATCAATGTGCCAGTGAAACAGATAATATACTCACCTTAAACCCGACCAACTACGATGAAATTTCTCAAACCATTAGACAGTTAAAGCCCTCTCATTCGTGCAATCATGACAAAATTTCCTCAATTATACTAAAAACAGTTGAACCCTTTATAATCCATCCATTAGTACATATCATAAACCTCAGTCTCACTAAAGGTGAATTCCCAAACAAACTCAAACTTGCCCTAGTTCAACCAATTTTTAAGTCCGGAAATCCTACTGACATAACAAACTACAGACCAATTTCTTTATTATCATCACTATCAAAAATTATTGAAAAAATAGTAAAAAAAAGACTTATCGACCATCTTACAAAATATAACATACTCTCGTCAAACCAGTATGGCTTTAGAGAAGGACTCAATACAGATTCAGCTATTTTAGAACTAACATCACATATAACACAAGCCTTAGACAAAGGTGATAAATGTCTGGCAATATTTCTGGATTTAGCTAAGGCATTTGATACAGTATCTCATCCAATCCTTCTAGCCAAGCTCAAAAAAATCGGAATAAAGAATAAGGCATTTGATTGGTTCAAATCGTACCTCACAGACAGAAAGCAATGTGTTAAGCTACCATCGCATAAACCATCCCATTCAACTAGCATTAACTTTGGTGTGCCACAGGGCAGTGTACTCGGTCCCACAATTTTTCTCATTTATATCAATGACTTATGTAAACTATCTATTATTGATGGCAATATAATCACTTTCGCCGATGACACTGCCCTAGTACTAAAAAGTAAGACATGGGAAGAAACATTTCACAGAGCGGATCTAACATTGCAAATTATTAAACAGTGGTTGGATGATAATCTACTCACCTTAAACATAACTAAAACGAAATATATAACGTTTAGTCTTAATATTCCGAGTCAGCCTTCAATCAATCATACACTAAAAATACATTCTTGTAGAGATAACTCTAGTTGTCTGTGCAATCCACTAGAACGAGTAGATTCCATTAAATATTTGGGTGTAATAATTGACAATAAACTACGATGGGAAGATCACGTAATAAATGTTACAAACCGTATACGGAAACTGGCATATATCTTCAGGTCATTACGAAATATTCTTAATAAAAATACACTGAAAACGGTATACTTTTCTTTATGCCAATCAATTATATCTTACGGTATAATAGTCTGGGGAGGATGCTCTAACACGATATTAGATCCATTAATTAAAGCTCAAAAATTGATAATGCGGACTATTTACAAAGTACACTATATTCACCCCACGAAGGACTTATTTAACGACTTCAAAGTACTCAACATAAAATCCTTATACGTCAAAAACATATCCTCCTACTATAAATTCAAACATACGAAAAAAAATATTTTTGAATCGACCCATAATACAAGATATTCCAACAAATCGAATTATACTATTCCCCCAATAAAAACCTCAATGGCACAAAGACAATTTAACTTTCTTGCTCCAAAAATATTCAATAATTTAACGTTAGAAATAAAATCAATAGCCAAATACGACAGTTTCAGGAAAGCGCTCGGGGATTTTTTGATGTGTGATTGTTATAGTGTTAGTAGCCTATTCCAAGTACTCAGATAGAGGTGTATATATTGTTTATATGCGTGAGGATGCGTCATATGGGTGTATGTATACATGTGCTGTTATATGTATATAGGTATGTCTGCTGCTATATACACATGTGTGCTTGCATGCACACATATTAAAAATTATATATATAATTATGTACATTTTTACAATCTAATGCTAATTTACTTCTTTCTCCTTTCTAATTTCTATCTTCTACTTTTTATTACAATTTTTCCAAAATTTTAGCTTCATCTATAGTTACTAATTTCATATGTTTACACTAGATTTCATATTTCATACAAATTAATTACACTCAATTGGTCACCATGAAACAGGCAGCCGCCTAGTATGGTGATTCATTATATCTACTTTATGTAAATTTCATAATAATGTAACATGTATTAAATAAATAAATAAATAAAAAAATAAAAATAAAAATATGAAATGAAAATATAAATGTAGGTAGTTGGACGGTGTTCTTTGTTTGCAAAAGACTGGCGGGGCTGGACGGCATTCCTTACAGATACAAGCGGTCACGACGCTCCCAATGGTTATAATTTCAAGTATGATCGTGATGATGATGACAAATTAAAAATTTAACGACAAAAAAATCACATCCACAAAGGCTCTGTAGTAAGCGTACTAAAATAAGGAGAAGATGGTAAATACGAATGTTACAGGGAGTGCGCTAATGTACTAATAAAAACAATTATAATTATTATCGTAAGCGAAAATATATTAATAAAGCAGGACGTAAATAGACGAAAATTTTCAAATTTCTCAGGTTTATTTATTTTATTTTATTTTGTTTATTTGGGAAAACCAACAGATTTACTGTTAAGCTAATAATTTATTATCTCCATTCCGAAACACGTGTTCGTATATTTCATAATATTTTCGCATTTCGTAATTATACAGAGTATCCGGGAATACAGTGCACTAACTTCAGGGGGTGATTCTACATGATTTTAGAAGTAGAAAAGATAGGTAAATTTTTTCGAAATTCCAACGTTTTAAGGTAGTTTTTAGGTAAAAAGTTGAATTGTTTAATGTGAAAATAAATATTCTTTTATCGAAAAATATTTTAGCATGGGTAAAAAACTTCTTTTTTTACTTCTACCATCATGTAGAAATCACCTCCCAAAGTTAGTGCTCTTTACCCCCGGACACCCTGTATATTTTCAAGGCAAGGTGCAGGTCCATGAACAAGTGTTAGGATATACTTGTAATGTACTAAAAGTTTATCATACTCATTTTTACTCAATCGATCAGCAATACTCATTTTTCTTCGTGCATCAGGGAATTTGGAATGGGCAATAGGACAACGGCTAAAGAAGAAAGAATATAATGCAAATTAGCACTCACCATGATGAAAGGGGTAAGTATGCAGCCCAGGATGAGCGAAGTGTTGGTGACAGTGTCGCCGTTGAACTTTAGGGAGATGGCAGGATCGTTGCAGTAGAAGCCCCCGCTACTGAATGGAATAATGCCGAGCTCGAACAGAAGAATGATTATTCCGACTGAAAAGAAGAAAAAACATTATGATTATTATCATTAAGGCGATGCACTACGTCATGTAATATTTTAAATTGCGCCGCTATCAATAACAACCCTTACGTAGGTGGTGATAAGGTTTAAATTCCCGCTTAACACCATCCGCCTGTTTTGATTAATGCAAGAAAAAAACATGGCCAAAAAGTGCCTTTTATTTTATTTTGTGGATGTTCAGGCATAAATATTTAATGTTTTTCGATCATTTTATAAATAACTTAATTTGCCACATTATACAATAAAATCATAAACGAAAATGGGTTCGTAAGTAGGAGATTTTGAACTTTAAAGCAGTTTTCATAGGCCTTATACATTATTTTTTTCTGGGCTTATAAAAAGACTTATATAAAAAAATACTCGATTATTTCAAAGGCGAAGATGTATTCTACTCGCAGTATAAATTAAAGCATCTGAAACATTTCTAGGCGACCAAATTTTCAAACCAAAAACAGATGATTTTGCATTACTACGTACGGCATCGCCTTAAGAAATATTTGCAGGTCCGGCCCTGCGTGAGAAATATTAGTCGTAAAATAGGAATATTTATGTGAGAAATATTAGTCGTAAAATAGAAATATTTATATTGACTGGACACAATAAAAAAATAAATATTATTTTACTGCATTCTGAATTATTGCACGAATAAACATACTGTCATTTTGATTGAACAGATATCAAAAGGGCAAAACAAAGCGTTATTAGAGTTATTCAAAATAGAATACAAAACTTTGATTTATTGGCTGCTATTATCAAGACGTGTAAATTAGCGTTGTACTGAAAACTTAATTACGAAAAAAGGTGGCGTAAAAAAAAGGCAAGTGAAATCAGATAAAATGAACTTCTATTTTAAAATGTTTTTAAAACTAAAAAAAATAAAATTCTTTGACTGAGGATTGAATTTTCCTACCCAGGAACTGGAGTCGACAACTATACCAACCTCGCCAACTGCCGATCGGCTAG
Source organism: Hesperophylax consimilis (assembly GCF_061612785.1). NCBI lineage: Eukaryota > Metazoa > Arthropoda > Insecta > Trichoptera > Limnephilidae > Hesperophylax > Hesperophylax consimilis. The sequence goes on along the minus strand of NC_142848.1, from coordinate 21,574,679 downwards.
GACCGATATTTATTTCGTATATTAACTGCTGTAATGTCGTCCAATTTCAGAGAAATGCGAATATGTAAATCTCCACGTGTTTGTACGTGATTTTTGATAGAATGCATTGTCATTGGCAACGAGTCTATCTAACGAGTTTCAGCTCGATCGGATGTCGCGAAGTGGGTTAATTTACGCTTCCAATATTTCCATTCATTCATTCATGAAAAGAAAAGTGAAATTCAAATACTTAGACCACAGACATAGGAATTAATAGACGAGAAGATAATGGCGAGGGGTAAAATCAACTGTTGAAGAACGAAGGGAGTAAGGCTGACTGTGATTCGTCAATAAATCAATCTGACAGTATATAGGCATCTCGCATTATAATATCACCATTTACTTCTTAAAAGTAAAACCTGCTTTTGAATGAATAGACATTTTTACATGGGAGCGCAAATTACTCGCCACGTTATGAACAAATTTGCGAATTCCAAATTCGGCAAAAAAATTCGGTTCCATTTTCAGAGTCTAATATTTCGTTTAAGTATTTAGTTAAGACACTTTTATAAATGTTCATAATTTACTTCCCAGCAACCAACCAGCTTTGTGTTTCGCGTCCAGACGTTTCTCGATGTGATAGTAACAACTGATTCATATTATACGATGTGAATATGCTTAAAATAATGCTTATATATGGAATGTAATGCGACAATTGGGTTTATTCTCTTTTTCACATCTATTTTTACAAGTTTTCATAGTACAAGTCAACATTTTGCCGTGTTATTTCGTAAAATGAACCGATGATGCCTCGACCATAGTTCGCACAAGAATGATGACGTCACGTTTTCAAATTTCACTTGAGGCCATACGCGAGCACAGCCGGCTCCAATGGAACCGGTATGGGGAGTGGGGATAATACGCTTTTAATCACTTAGGGCAGGTCTACTAATATTCATATGTCTATGACTTAGACGTATTTAAAAAAGCATGGCATTTGACGAGAATAAACTAGAACACTGAAATCGACAGAAAATTCTGATATTCACATTATGATACCGCAGCAGAGCTGAATTTCGATATAGCGATGTGTAGATATGTAGGCATAGACACAATGCGTAGGGATAACGGGACGGCCATACACTCGTACGATGTCAGGCAATTGTAAGATAAACAGAGCGCATGCTATTTAATTCCATTTGGGCTAGAACCAGAATGTACTCAGTGGCGACATTGGTTTCTATTCAAATCTTCATGGAAAACAATTCTACTGTGTATTATCTTTTTAGTTATTGTGAGTAAATAATAATTAATTCGAGTCTACGCTGAGGGAACTGGTAGGACTACTAACGGGACACTGCCATCTCAGGAGACACATGCAGATATTGGGAGTGGAAAACACCAATAGATGCAGGAAATGTGAAGAGGATGAAGAGACTCTAAATCAGCTATGGTGCCAATGTCCTGCCCTGGTGGGAACTAGGCTCAGATACCTGGAGAGACATACTGTAGAACCAGAAGACATAGCCACATACCCAATAACAACCCTGGTGAACTTTATTAAAGGGACTGGGTTGTTGTTAAAGGATTGAGGTAAAATGGGAGATAGCACAATGGGCCTATGGCCTAAGTGCTCACGGGAACTACGTGTAAACCGTCTCCCGCTTAAAAAAAATAGAGAGAATGGTTGGATTAGAAATGACGACAAATCACATTGCGCACATGAACTTGAATCTGTTTGACGTGTCGCGTGGTATAATAGTAATAGGCAATACAATATATGTATACATTATACATCCATGCTATTACTCGGCTAACTGGCTGAGAGTGGGAGAGAACAGGAACTGCTTCCTTCTTCCATATCGTTCCCCATGGTGCCACGCAATCTGCCGAAGCGGCACTTATCTGTATCTACCAGCAGATGACTTGGTACCTGCACTGACAGGACCGCACTAGGAGTGCAGTCTACAGTCGCTCGTGTGTTAATAAAGGTTCTATAGCAAATCAGGACAGTGGTAATTCAACACCCTTTTGAAATGTAATAAAATTGATGTCAATAGAAGTAATTAACAAGAAACAACTGTCCTATAAACCTAACCGTAACTTATTTAAATTTAACCCAGTTTTTTGTTGGTTATTTTTTATGACTTTATTTCACTTTTCAAAATTGTGTTGAATTGCCACTGTTCTGAGTTGCTCGGTTACCCGAATCAATAAGTTATCCAAAGTTTAAAGTTTACTAAAGTACAAAGAAAGTTGAGAAATGTACGGCGCAGAGGAATTTTTTTTAGATGTGTCTTAAAAGTCCCCTCCAGAGGTTTAGGGTAATATATGACCGGGGGTCCATATTTTATAAAAGTATTTTTAAATTTTTTTCTATCATGCGGAAATACATAATTTTTTGACGATAGATAGAAAAATAATAATTATTTCCAGTTTGTCTCAAATATTCATACAAGAATCCATTCATAAAATTCTAAAAACAGTCGAAATGAATCATTCATGTTTCGCGTAACAATCGGTTTAACTTAAATATTTAATATTGGTTTAATTAAAAATATTTTTTTTATTATTTGAACGAGATAAAAGTGAAGGTACAAATTTTTTTTAATTCCCAAAACAAAACGAAGGTGTTTTCGAAATATCTTATAATCTCATTCTTTCTATTAATGGATTAAAAAATTAAGTGAAAATGTGTTTAGCGTTTTTGACAACATCTTTCACGTTTGATATTAAAATTTCAATTATCTATCAATTGTAATGTTTGTTTTAAATTCATACACCGGAAAGATAATTGTATCTAGTTTCTAAAACAGTATATGTTTTTAAGGAAAATTAAACAATATGATGTGTATAGAGCATTCGAAATACATGGAAAACATTGCAAACTGAACCGTGTTGAAAGTACTGAAGGGTTAAATCAAAACTCCAGGTATTTTACATCAAGAATAATTTCATAAATTGAACTACGCTTAAATAACAACACTCCCTAAATTCAACAAAAATCGCGAGGTTACATTAGATACAGAGTAGGAGGAAAAGTTTGAATAATACCATATTCACTATTGTACAAACACTGAACTTGTACATAATAAAATATCACAAATGAATAATTTTATTGCACAGGATAATATCAAAGGTCTTTGAAAGGTTTATATGTGTATATGGCATACTAAAATTATCCTGGAAATATAGGGAAAACATATTATAAGTTCTTCCAAAATTATTCTGGACATTAAAAAAAAAACTAATATCTCGGCTAAAGTATGAGGAGCGAAAAAGATTTCCCAATTGACCACCCATTGGAAGAAAAAAATCGGAACACACCGTACCCCCTCACCTCATGACTTGGAAACCTACGTGACGATACCTACGGTATGATTGAAATTCTGCAGAGTTTCTCAGGACTGCGGCCTGCAGGATGAAGGTTGCCCTGATGATAACCAAGCTCCAATAGGAAGAAAAAATTAAATTGAATTAGTTATGAAAACCGCCCGTTTGTACAAAGTTCGACTGAGGCAGAGACATATTCAAGTGGCCGCCCTCTGTTCCGGTCACCCTGGTGCGCTGTACACATTACAGATAGGACGGCGGCGGCTCTGTACAGGGTGCACAAAACATATTGCAGATACTACTGGTAGGTTCTGCCGACTGGTCCTGATTATGAAATATATCCCGGCTTCCGACAGCGGCCATTTAGCGACAGTGGCAGTGGCGGGTCACAAGTCCCAGCGTGACATTGACATTGCGACCTGCTGAAGGTCACCCTGGCAGCGGCGGAGGAGCCAATATTACACGCAATAATACTTATGGCTGATTGATTGTCATCATACAGTCATACTCACCTAGCCAAGCTATTTGGATGTAATAATCCGAGGGACGAGCCGTTGCTAAACCCAGGGTTCAGAAGTATCGTCCACCTTCAGAATCGATAGCCTTCCCAAGGGTAGAAATAGACTTGTTATGTTGTATAAATGATGATTATCGTAATTAGTAATTACCGATTAACCGTGCGAATACTTAGGTATATATAGGTAAAATAGTTTGTATTGCATTGAGATCCATATCACGTCCAACAGAATTCAGGTCTAAACTAAAAACTTACCTTTTAAGCTGTCATAACCTTAAATTAAATATACCATTCCTGAGATTAGCATTAGTATTGCCTACAATACATTCTAATCACACTTTTCTTATTGGATTTACATTATTCGAAATCTGTCTTATACCGAGGAACGAATCACATTTAGGAAAGTGAATTCTGATCAAAACCTTGTACCTACTGTAATACCGCCCAGCATAAAATTTACTTTTTCTTTCCTAAACACGCTCATTAAAGAACATAAATATATATTATTAAAATAAATTTCAAAAAGTGTAATTATGTCCAATTTTCTAATTGTGTCCAGTGCGTGCGAACCGTATCTAAATTTCGCTAATAAACAATAAACAGTGTTAATCTCAAGTGACCCACCAGGTAAGTATGGTACTGTATATTATCTCCATATATAGTTAGTCATAAAATAGATAATTGTAGAAATGTTTTACATATTTGTACAGCGCCCTTGAAGTGATTTTGCACAAAAACGGCGCTATAAAAATCATCCAATTATTATTATTATTATCGTAGTAATATATTTCCTTATTCCATCAAGACGGGGATTTCAGTATTTTTAAAGGATTAGTAAAAGGGATAACCACAAAAAATTCGGAAACACATTAGTTATTTATAAAACGGTACCACAAAGACGAACTTTTGTGACATAGAAGTACGTGGATTACGTCAAAAAAATAACTGTTCCAATTCTATTCTCGGTTTTACGTAAGTTGCCGTAAGACTCTGGTACTATAAATATAGTTATACAACTTTATAAATTCGTGGAAAATTATAGAGCAGGCTGGCATAAAATAATATACCTAGGGATATAGATTCATATTTTGGATGGGAAAAGAATAACAGTGTACTAAGATATAAAGAAAAACACACATTGAATGTCGTGAAATGTATTACATTTTGTCGTAATTTTTAAAATTGCTATCTTTGTACGTTACGAGATAACCCTTCAATTTATCCTATTGATTATTAAAATAAAAACCTAAGAAAATACAACAATAATTTCTGATGAGCGAAAAGTTGGAAAAAATGCACGAAACGCCAGTGCTATTAATACATAAAATAATATGAACACATCAACCTCGAATCACTTGAGATTTTAAGATCGCCTATCCTAGAATAATGATTGTTGAAATATTAAGAATGCTGTCAAACAGGTCATGTTCCGCAATTTGAGCTTTGGAACCGTAAAAAGGTAAATAATATAAGTTTTTCACGGTCACTGAGATGCCGCGGGAAGCGGAAAGGTCGAGAATGGAGAATTAAATAAAATACACGTAGGAAACAGAAAATTCTGACATCTATGAAATAACTAACAAGATAAATTTTCGGATGTTTTTGTTCGGTAATTGAAATTTTACCAACGTTTTGGTACAGAGGTTTTGACTAAAGATGGCGCCACTGAATTCTATTATCTCAGTACGACACAGCATGAGTAACTATAAATTAATAATAATATATTAGTACTGATTCAGATTCGTTTTCACATTGTAATTTTATGTAAATATAATCATAAATATTAATTGCAGTGGTGAATCTGTTTGTAATTGTAATTCTGGTTCAATGAACTCGAATTCGATTTGAATTTAAGTGTTATTTTCAAACTTTAAACTACTGTGTCAAGAATTCAAGCAAGCGATAAAGTACCTAGCTAGAATTAAATATTTTTTAGCAGAAAATAATTATTTTAATTTTTATATTTGAAATGTGTATATCTTTTTTTTGGTGACCGGATAAATAATCACATCTTTAAAAAGTTATATAAAGTCATGGAAAGTGATGAAACAAAAACTTTATTAACTGGGTTAAGTAGGTTAGGTTAGTTTAGGTTAGGCTATGTAAAAAAAAATAATTTTTTCATCGTTTCTAATGACTTTATATCACTTTTTAAAAGTGTGTTGAATTGTAACTGTGTTGAGTTATCATGGAACCCTTTTGTTTATATGTCTTAGGGTTAATCTTGACAAGTAAGAACCGATTTTTCAAGGGTATGCGCGTTTTAGCTAACATTTAATTATTGTCAATTCTAGAATTATTATAATATTCCGTAATTTTTCACGGTTCCGCGCTAGTAACTATATAACAATACGGTGTGAAAACGAATGTTCTGGATTGTGTGCTTACCAAGTGTCTACCTGGAACTACCTTATCAACTGATCACTATTTAGAGTTCAGAGCGGCCGCTGCAGTCTCAAAGTGGAGATTGTCTTGATGATTGCATACCTCTCCGGCTTTCATTTCGAGAATTATCCGAACTAGTAAAACCTCTCGAACCCCTGTTAATTTCTATCTGTACGTTAACGCTATTTTTTGTTCATGATATTGTATCCATAATTAATCACTAGTTGTGGAGCTTGGAAATAACCACGTTGCTGTCAAAAATAAGGCAAAACGCCGTAATTTTCCAGTGATTATAAAAATTAAGAAAAATAAAAAAATAGGGTAAAAATTCATAGGTTCGCCTCATCCTTTAGGCAAATTAAAAAAAAAAACCACCAGTTTAATAACAACGAGGAACGACTATTTCAATCTACGGAGAAGCACAATAAAATATGTTCATTAATATTTAACAAATTCTTCATGTTCAATTTGAGGCCACTTTCTTACAATTTGACATATAATTTATGACAGGTGGGTTTTTAGGTTAGTTTTTTTTCATTATTTTTAAATCAAACACAAATTATGAACCTATTTCGAAAAGCAGGTTCTTAGTTTGGGTTTAATTAAAAACAAATTAACACTAGCCTAAGAACCTACGTTAGTGTTTTTAAATCATTTTTTGAGCATTGGATGAGGCGCGCCTCCGCATATTTAACAAAAATCGAAAGTTCTTAAAAAAGTTTCGTAGTTAACATTTAGATGCAACTTCGATGTAGATAATTTTATTATAATGTTTAACATCTGATAACTAATGATATCTTGATATCTGATATCTTAATTATAACAAGATGCAAATATAAATAATCAAATGCACTTTAAGTTTAAATAACGATAGATCCACGGATTTTGTACTTATATTATGTAACATAACAGTTAAACAGAATTATATTTCTTAGAAGAACGTAATTTTCACATTGACAGCCTATTAATGTCAAACCCACGCTAAAATGGATTAATGTAAAATGTACAACCCACTCAATTATCAACATGGATATATCGGTTTGTTGTGAAAATATGATAGGTACAATGAATTACCAGCGAAGTGTGAAAACATGCTACGGTAAGCAGTTAATTTATTGATTGTTCTGATTAATTCATCAAATTATCAGGTGCATTCTCCAGCTAAATACTGGCATATTTTTTCATCGGAAAAATCTTGTTGATAAACACTGCACTAACAATTGTATTCAGTATAGTACTTATTTTTATACATAAGATAACATAGGGATAATGTCTCAGGAACTTAAAGGAAAAATAAATTACAGTCTCGAGATACACGGACAAGGGACGAGAAATGCTAAAAGCAAATAAGAATGCCGACAAGAAAGAAATCAAGAATCCAGAAATCTTCGATGTACCAGGCACTTCGACTTACAACAAAATCCCGAATAAAATTACTGAGATTGAAAATATCAATAATTTAAAAAAAAATTTAAAAGTATTTCTACCTCAAATATTGATGTTGTGTTTGTGATTTAATATGTTTAGATTTAAAAATATACTAAGTTTGCTAAATAATGTTAGTTTTTATATGTTTCTAAAATTGTTAGCTCGCATGACGATGTGAGCAAATTTACAGATGCATAAAAAGATATCAATACAAAAAAAATAATTTTTTTTCTATTTTTTTACGTACCACCAACTTTCTGGAGCCAATGGATCTATGGCATCCCCATTTCGGATGTGTTGTGACGCTGAAGGGAATGGAGAACAAGAGAAGATGGGAAAAAGGAAAGTTGAGATGTTTCTTGCTATTAAGATCTAACCACCAAACACCGCTGAATCCGTTTCAAGCTAACTTTCGATACTGAATTTGAATGTTTCTAATACTGATGTTCCGTCACGCCGTTTTACTTTTGACAAGCCGTGTGCTGACCAATAGTACGGTAAGATTTTGAACTGTACAGTTTGAAATCACACACGTCAACTATAATCACGGAGGGCCGTGAGCCGAACAATCGCATCGAAACGTTCATCTTGTCAAAAACCAATGCGTGTACTATCGCCGGTTATTTATCGCAATTATCGCAATCCAATTCAATATAACGAGTGCTATCGTACAACGATCACCGTTCCAGTGCTGACAGATAATTCTCGAGATGCAGACTTCGTTCGCCACCCGATAAGCTGACTGTGAATTAACCTTACAAATTGTGTTATCGCATTCGCCTGTTATGCCATAGGCGTTATCCATGCTTTGTTTATCTGTGTGGAATAGCCCTTTAAAATACAGCTATCCCAACCCTTGTTCGTTCCTCGAACAACTGATATTATTATTATTTTGCCCTACACTCCCGAAAAGCTATAATCTGATACATATTAAACTATAATAATATTATTACATCAAATAATGTAATGTACGCCCTGCGGTACGCCCTACTGCTAAATATCTCTCTTGGATGATTAATTGCACAGTTAAGTTCATTCTACTAGCTAAACCCATAACATTAGATCCACCACAAACCATCGGATACATTTAATCACAACATGTCGTGAGTCAGAGATTCATTACTTACGGATAACAGAATCCAACACACAATATACAAATAATCATACCCGATAATAGAAATATATATTTTACTGTACTTGGGAGTTAGGATTCCCTTAGGCGTAAAACATCGCATTATTTCCAGTGTTGCAAGTTGCAAGACGTGGTTTTGCGTTTTGCGGTTGGTTTACTATTATTCAGTTTCAGATTTATACTTCATGTAATTGAATGCAACAGGCGTAATACAATCCATATGTCTGTGTTTCTTGGGTGATGTAGGGTCAGGAGGTAAATAAATATCTACAACTAGTGGACCCTGCAATGCTTCGCTATTGTTAGTGTCTTTCTTGGGCGTCTCCGACTTCTTCCACCATTCACTACTGTATAATACAATGTTACTGTTTAAAAAACTTTTTACATTTACATTGATTGGGCTCCGTATCTAATAGACATATACCTTTGCGGATTTTTTTGTGGGCCTTTTTGAGATGAACAATTCCATAGTAAATTATTTTGATGTATCTCATAAGGTTTAGCCAGCGTTAGCAATGTAAGGATCCGAAAATATATTTTTTAAGACTTGATTACAAATAATCGACTTTTCTCTACTTTCTATAAATGTAATATCCATGTTATATATATATAAAACTTCCAAAATAAATTCTCTAAATGATAGTGAAAACCCTGTTAAAATCAGTTGCGTAGTTTAGAAGAACTAATCGCACAAACAGACAAATGCGGATAGCGACTATGTTTTATACTATTTGGAGAAGAAAATTAATTGTACGAAAAACGATTGGGCTGCATAATTTGGAGAAAAAAATAACTATACACAATTATTGTGTTTCTGAAAGTTAAGTAAGTATTTTGTTTTGTGGTAAGTAATTCAGTTGAGAGGGGGTTTTAAGCGAAACAAGCTTGCCAAAGTAGGTCCCATTACGGCGTACTTAATGTAATTCTGGGAGTTTGCGTGTTACGACTTTAAATCATTATAACCTGCGCAGGTGTTCATGAAAAATAGCGTCGACATCTTTATACGCAGATAATGCAGTCTTGCAATTATTCGCAATGGTGAACATGCACGCGAGAGAAATCTTGATAAGTTCAAAATGGTAAGTTCACCGTGAAATTTAAAAGTGTAGGAAGCGGTTAAGATGATAATATCAATCGCGGTGACTATTTTTAAGCTGAAGGAAAAGTTGGTTTGAAATCGCGTGGCTTCGTGTAATAAAACCACGCGAAGTTAATGTAAGAGAGATTTAAAAATAGATTATTATAATAGATTCATAAAATAAATGCATTAAAAACAAAAATAAAATAAAACAACAAAACATAGCAACGTTGAGTGATAAACATAAAACTTTTAATCCGGACTATTGGATTTAGTTATTAATAGTCTTTAAAAAATTGTGTTATTATAAATGTTTAAAATTTAACGTCTTGAAAGATAATTTCACAGTCTTGAAAATGTATAGGTTGCAAACATGTGTAAATACATCTATTGAATTTCGATTTTGTTTACTTGATTGAATTAATGAAGGAATGAAATGAAATCCTGATCGAAAATGAAATCCCTTTCCTGACAACCGATGTAGCTGAAACTCGGCAGGAGAACAATTTGCCGGCCTCTGTGTTTCCTCCCTCCTACAACATTCCTTCTACTCCTCGAAAAGATCCTCCACATAGCATCCCCAGAGATGACATAGGCCCTAAGGGAAATAATTTTCCTCAGGGCTTTCTGTGTGGAGTTAATGTAAAAAAGGGTTCCACGATAACTCATTGTGTTGAGAGTTAAAAATACCCATAAAAGTGATGTAAAGTCATTAAAATCGTTGAAAAAAACTAACATATAAACCTAACCTACGTAACCTATTTAACTTAGTTTTTTTTTCATGACTTTATATCACTTTTTAAAGGTGCGTTGAATTGTCATTTTGACGAGTTATCCGGTCACCATATCGGATAATTAAAAAACTGCAAGTAGGTAGGTATGTAAGTACCCTTATTAACGTGTTTCGTTTTTTGACAAATAAATGGACATTTAAAAGCTTCATAGATCATAATGGTGTTAACTCATGAGCTGAAAATTTCTCAACCCACCTTTCTAGAGTTTTCCCTGCTTTATGTAATCAATTATTATCCTTTGATTTAGCAGGGTGATTTTGCTATGATGTGGGGTGGATAGACATTCGAAAAGTTATCACAGTATATATATACATATATTATACTGAAATCATTTTGATAATATAAAACTCGTTTATTTGTAAGGAGATGTTGTATAATCGTGGGATTGATATTGTCGTTCTGCGTGTATTACGGGAATTCGTGATATTACTGCATATTATTTAATTCAACTTCGTAAACCTAATATTAATCATAATAATATCTAGAATCGATATTAACCTCTTGTCGTATCGTAAAGGGATCTTATAATTCGAATGCAGGAGAAAGAGCCCGGTAAATTATTAAAACTTCTTTCATAATTACACGAAGTTTATTTTTTTTTAAATGGAAGACTAAGGGGGTATTTCACTATCTCTGATTATGTTCTGACTAAGCACTAATCCGCGGATTAGTCATTTTTTCGTTTTCACTATATCTGAATAACGCTAACGCTCGGGTTAAAGTTCGATTTGACTAATCAATCAGTGCTCGAACCTCACGTTAGGCGCTATTCCTCGAATCAAAGATGGCGTCAAAACATTCCGAGTTTGACAGCGGAGAAGTGAGTCGAATTTTGTTGAATGAATTTGAATGCTTGTATGATCCATCCTGAATTATTTGATTGTGTTCAAAATAAGAAACAATGTATTAATTCGACACGAATCTATCTAAAATGACCTGATAATCAACATAACATAACCAAAAAAATGCACACTTTGCGGTGTGCGGACTGTGACGCATGACAGCCGTGGCAGTAGATGGAGTAACTGCAAACATTTTGCGATGTTGCCAGACTATTTCGAGTGTTATCTATCCGGAAGCTCGGCAACAATGGTGAAACGGTCGCCGTTGAATAACGAAGTTATTCTGATCTTTAAAGCCAGCCAACGGATAGCTAGTCAGATATTTAGCCCGACATAGTGAAATACCCCCTAAATACAAATGATATATTTACTTGTTATGATCCAAGTTAAAGATATCTATTTAATGGAAACTCGTGAAAGACTTTTAGGATACACATAATTATTATTTCTTCAATCAATCTACATAAATAAAAATGTTCGTTTGTTCAAAATCTGAAATCTCCGAAAGTACTTCACTGATTGCTTTGAAATTTTGACACAAAGTTAAATTTGAATTCGTGTGTGTTTTAATATACCTATATTATATAGATGTCATGTCATATGTAAAAATAATTTCTTATGAAAACACCTTTTTTTAAATCATTTGGATAAACATTGGTGATGTTACTGATTATGAAGAGAGATTAGAATTTGACAACCTTATGTTCTTATACCTACTTTTTTGTTTACTCCTCTCTCATGCAGTCAGTAGAACGTTCGTTACAGGCAAGGTAAATAATGAACATGGAAGACGATCACTAAGCTGATGAGAACAGAAAGGTTTCCACACAATTTTAATATGTGTAATCATAGACTAAACACGGCATATTCATTTAAAAATAACCCCAACACAATTTTGGTTTGGTTCACATGCACATTTATGAAAAGGCCCACGCATTATGTCGCAATGCGAAATGGGCACTGTGCATTGCGTTTTACCTTTTGTTGGTCTATTTTGCTTCTCAGCTATGCTGGGCAAGTTCATTTTTTCAATCACAAAAATAACCCAGTTCCAAATATTTAAATTTGAATTATGTCCATATTACAACACCTCTGACAACAAATTCTCCGTGGTTTCGCTTACGAGTTTGAACGCTTGTACAAGGAGTTTAAAGAGAGTTGGGTTGTTAAGTTCATCTCCATATTTGTGACGTACGCTACGTGGCGTTATTTTTTTTTTTTTTTTTTTTTTTGTAATTATTTTTTATTTTTAATAATATGTTTACATGGTACATAATTCATTTTACATCTTGGGTCTTTTTACTACTCTTCCATTGAAAGCATTTGCATTGAAAGCATTTGAAAGCATTTGCTTGTGTATGGAAGTGGAATTTTTAAAATGAATTTAACTAGACAGGGCTAATCTAGTATAATACATCAATGTGTGTAATTCTTTAAGCGTAACATAATTTGCATCGCCTTGTAGTTGAAACCCGATAGGGCGGATCCTTTACAGCATAATCCTTAAATACTTCCTTTCAACATCATGCGGGGTGTGTTGTCTGATGGGAAGAAATTAAAGAATGATTGCATTAAATTAAGGGAGTAGGCATTACACAAGCATGTAAAGCGTATTTCAGGGGACCAATGAAGCGATACGTTGTGACGTTATCTTGATCCGCCTCGCGTCTTGTAAATAATTGGTTCCTGCCCGGAGTCGGGCATTTCGAGGCATTCGTCTTGCAGATAGAGTCGGGAGGAGCCGATGATACAGACAAATATTATTACGCCGGCGGATGTATTACATTACACAAATGTTTATTTAACAAGCTTTATTTGGTGGACACTGAACAGAAAAATCCTAGAATTGTGTGATCGACAGAGATTTGAGAAAAAAATGGAAAAAACGACTATTGTGATTAATTGATTATCTGTTGGAACCCAACTATTCAGAATCAAAACGATGCTAGAATTGGCAATAACCGTGTTTAGTGATGGTGACCAAATCTGAATAGCCGGGTACTTCACAACCGTTCTTTTCCTCATTTGTTTGCTTTCCCACTACACGAAGAAAAGTGAGTATGGCTAATTTATTGAAATCCTGTTGAAACGTGATTGTAATACATTTCCTAATAAAATATTAGTCTATTCAGAATATATCGGAATACGTGTCCATGCAAGTGTGTTTTTCCTGATAAATACAGGGTTTTCCAATAAGAGGTGTTATTTTGAATAGCCCGCTATTTCGGTAGATGTTACTTTTGAAGCTGTCATTTTTTGACATTTTACAAGTAGAAATTACGCCATTAATAAAAATGAAACGATACACGCTTCAACAACGCATTGAAATTATTAAAATTCACTTGAGTGAATCAAATTCACATCATCTTGAGTGATGAGGCCCATTTCCACCTCGGTGGCTTCGTCAACAAGCAAAATTGTCGCATCTGGGGCTCGGAAAACCCAAAAGTTATTGTTGAAAAGCCTCTCTATCCTCAACGTGTGACTGTTTGGTGAGGTTTATCCTATCCTAACATATTCGTGTTTTACCGACAGTTTGTTAAGAAACCTATCAATTCATTCTTTGAAGGCCTTTCTTCGAAGGAAATTCTTTTAAACAGGAATACGAATAATTTGACCAGATTTTTAATAAATTAGCAATATTATATATCAGTAAGTTTTCTCCGTTTACCTTTAGACTCACATTATCCCCCAATAATTATGGTTCCTGACCATTTATCACGCGTCTCTCTTACATTTTGTCTGACATCCTATATCGCCATTCCATTTAATCAAAATGAAAATTTCACAATGATGATGGAATCCAGTTCTGCATATGAAATTTAAGCAAGCAATGGTCGGACTTTTGAATGACGAAACACGCCGTCTTTATTATATGCCCACAACACAGTAATTTCTTTAGCTGTGGTAGGCTAGTGGATATAAATTAGCAACATGAATCACAGGATAGGATCTAGGTACTGGATGCTAAGTGTTCAAGGATATTAAAGATGAGACATAATAACATGTTAAATTAAAGTCATATCCACGATTAAAGCTGGACACACACGGCAGAGTCATTTGGCTGAATCCATTTGGACACGGGGCCACACACGACCGAGCCGAGGAGCCGAGGAGCCGAGCCAGTTACTATGTCCAATAATTCCACGCTTCATAAATGAAAATAGTTATATTTATAGGGGCCAGTACTCACATTTCTGGTGGCTAGAGAACTTCAGAGAAAACCCTTTCTCCAGAATATTTAGGAAAAAAATCGAACTTGTGAACTGAAATCGTGTTTGGGTTCATAAAAAAAGTTTTTTTTTTCACAAATATTCATCAAAGGTTTATTTAAAATTAAGCAGTAAAAAATAATAAAGGTACTTACTTAGGTACATAAAATAGGTCTATATTTTTCTACAACATCCAGAACAAAATCAAGTCCGCATGAATACGCCATACCACGGAGGAATCTTTCCTTCGTGAGCCATACCGTCCGACTGAATATCTGAATACATATTGAGCGGATTTTGGCTCAGGGATTGCATACACACGATAGAGCTGGTGAGCCATTGACTCGGAGATATGCCACATAAAGCCGAGCCGAGCCACAGTTTTTTATCTCGGCTGGGAGGATTTTGAACTTGCCGAATATCTAGCGGAGGCTGCCGGGCCACGTAAAGCCACTGAAGACAGCGTAAAGTGTTACCCCACACTCGATGAGTTTAGGCTCAGCGCGGTGCATATTGGCTCGTTGGCTCTGCCGTGTATTGTCACTTTAACACTGCATCGTTTATTCAGTTTATTATATCATCAAGTGAAACATTGTATTTTTTATCGACCAAAGGAGACAGGAACCAGTGAAAAATAACGGACTATTTCACAAACTGCTTTGACGGCCTCAGTAGCAGTCTTATACGATCTCTGGGTTAGACGGGTAGACTGTGGAGGTCGCTTTAATCGGTCATGTCAAATAATAAATAAATCTAATAAACAATTTTTAAAATATGTAAATAAAACATTTTCATCTCGTACCGCAATATATAATCAGTATACGGTAACTACCGTACGCTACAGTGTCCCGTACGCTATCAAAAATTAGTTAAAAACTCAGTTGGTCGGTTAGAAAAATATTACCAAATACATACAGGGTTTTCCAATTATAGGTGTTATTTTGATATTCAATCGTAAAAGATCAATGGTTTCGTTGCTTGTGTGGCACGTAGCGCCGTTTTGTTGAAAGTAAACGTTGTCCAGATCAATACCATCCAATTCCGGCCATAAAAAATCATTAATCATTTCTCGATGGCGCAATCCATTCACCGTAACTGTTGCTCCAGCCTCATTTTCAAAAAAAGTGAGGTCCAATGACTCCGCCGGACCATAAACCGCACCAAACAGTCACATGTTGAGGATAGAGAGGCTTTTCAACAAAAATTCTTAGGTTGTCAGAGCCCCAGATGCGACAATTTTGCTTGTTGGAATGCGCCTCATCACTCAAGATGATTTGCATTTGATTTAAATGCTTTGTTGAAGCGTGTATCGTTCCATTTGTATTAATGGCGTAGTTTCTACTTGTCAAATGTCAAAAATGACAGCTTTAAAAGTAACATCTACCGAAATAACGGGCTATTCAAAATAACACCTCTTATTGGAAAACCCTGTATTACTAAAATAACAACAGTATAATACAGAGCTTTTCGGTTCCAGATTTTTTTAAGTACCGCGCTGGAGTCACAACTGGTCTCGACGCCGGCGCGTCAACTAATATTCGAGAGGTTTAAATTTAGGCTTCATTAAAGCCATTGCCAGAACTAATAAGAGAGGTGCTTAAAGGGCCATTAAAGAATTTACGCGGACGGTAAATATTCTGACGCGATAATTATTAGTAATTATAATTAGGAGCTTAAAGTTTATTGCAGCGTTAATAAATAAATGGAACAATGTCAACGTAGTGAACTTTGGCGGAGAAAGAAATTAAACATAATTACTTCAAACTAGTCGGGCTTTAGAACAAATTAAATTTTACGGGTAAAACATAATAACGCTGTGAAATTAATGAGAAGGGTCGAGCATATCGCTGAGAGATCCGCTGTTACCTCGCCCTCCTTCTTATAAACCTCCTATCATTCTTAGGGATTAGGACTAGGGTTTGCAATCCCGCGGGATTTCAGAAATATTTGATACCGCAGATTTTCGGGATTTTCATGTGCGGGATTGAAAAAATACACTTAGTGATGGATGACAGCTCCACCAACTAGGGTGGAAGAAGAGAGAGAGCATTTTCAGCTGCTGGGCTTTGGTTTCATGATATCTCATCAAAATTACAATTCAACACACCTTTAAAAAGTGATATAGTCATTAAAAGTGATAAAACAAAAACTAGATTAAATAGTTACCGATGTAACCTATTTATTTAACTTTTTGTAGGTGTGTTAAATTGTCATTTTGATGAGATATCCGGTCACCGACTATATTTATTTATTTATTCATTTTTAGGAAATCGACAGTTTAAATTTAATCAGTTTGTACATAAGTATTATATAGTAAAATAACACCAATTATGGATTTCCTCCTTGTGACTTTAACTGAGACAGCATAATATGGAATAAGTTATTCAAATTTGTGAGAAAGGAATATGAATTAAAAAAATTATACAAAACAAAAGATTATATAAAATGAAAAATTTACAAAACAATACATTTATAGCCATGGAGGGAGGTTGTAGATATAAATCAAATCATAATAGAGGTATAAACAATAGAGACATAAACATTATTCACAAACCATCAGAGAAATATTCTTTTATGGACCTCTTGTATTTGGTAAGTTCGCAACTGAAAATATCAACGTTAGATAATACGCTATTGCAATTATTGCATAGTCTGTTCAGGCAAGAATTCTGTTTAGAGTTCAATTCTTATATAAATATATATATGTGTAAAAATGGTTTTTGTGTGTAATTTGAAACATTAATTTTTTAATTTGTTTTATGTGAATATCGCATAAGAGACCCTTCCTCTAGCGACCGCATCCAGTGAGGCTATGGGATCGCCAATTGGGGTTTGCATGTACGTATATTATACACGGTGTCCGGAAACGAGCGGTAAACTGCTCAATCTGTCACATTTGGAGTCGCTGTTGCGGTATAACTTTTTATTTATTTGAACTTTCGTTTCTTTTAAAATGCGTTGAAGCGTAGAGCCGGCTCCAAATAGGGTTAAGAGGTTTTTGTTTTCTTTGTGAGTAGATATATACAGTGGGTGGCCAAATTACTAGTCACACATGCAAAAATTACACTATTTTGTAGCTATTTAACATTTTTAAACACGTAGTGAGAAGGTAAGTTTTTACGTAGTGAGAAATTATACTTCTATTTGTTTTTATTTATATGTATTTTTTATACAATAAAAAAATAAATTATTATATTCTAATTTAATGTATTATCTAATTATGTATGTAGTCCATGTTCAACGTTTCAACTTCATGTCTGGAGTGAGTGTTGGTTTCTTCACTGGTCTGCAGCATTTGAACCCCGAGCATTTATACAAGACTATGTTTGGTTATTCTAGCACAAGTAGTAAAGCTGGCTTCATTTATAATCTTTATCCTTTGTACTCCGAACCAGCGTACATTTTTTCATGTTTTCCTTGCAAATATCACGGCTACGTCGTTCAAATCCCTTTCCTCGACATTTTCCTGTTCTCTGATTTACTACAGGTATTTTTCTATCAAGCTTAGTAATAAAATCTCTACATAGTATAAAACAAAGCAGCTATTCGTATGTCGGTTTGTGCGTTTAGTTCTTATAAACTACGCAACGAATTTTGATCGGGTTTTCATTATCATTTAGAAATTTTCTTCCGGAAGGTTTATTTATATATAATACATGCATATAATATTTTTAGAAAGCAGAGAAAAGTCGATGTTTTGTAATCAAATCGTAAAAAAATATTTCCCGGCTCTAACATTGCTAACGCTGGCTAAACATTGTGAGATATATCAAAATAATGTACTACGGAATTGTATATCTTAAAAAGGCCTACAGAAAAGTCCGCTATGGTATATGTCTATCTCCAAGGATAGCACCCAGTAACTCAGGGTACACGTCAGCTAGTTAGTAATAAACCTATATATGAATTAAAATGGGTTAATTCTTAGGTAATAACAAAACTCTAATGTAATTACTAATAATTTGGCCATCCATTGTAGATTCGCTAGTTTCCCGATTGCACCACTAGTTTCCGGACACCATCTATAGTTTTGATTGTTTTGCAGGTGGGTGGTTATTTTAACCACAAACATTCGAAGGTTATTGTGGGTTAAATCTTGTATCTTTAAAAGTATTATGAGTTTTTCAAAAGAAATGTGATTTATCTTTGTACAACAGTAAACACTATTGGCTAAAAAATACCAACTTGCGGTTTTAAAACGAAACTTATCTTTATTTATCTGGTAGTGGTTTACAAGGTTTACAAAGATCAATAGATTACCGAAAAAAATGTTCTTATAAACATTGATAAATATTTACGTTTGTCAGTAGGTACCTACTTTCAGTATCGACAAGGTGACAGCCCACCAGGCAGATTAGAAACTTTGAATTTTTTAAATGTGAATACCGTTATTAATATGCGAGCTTCACCACAAGCTGAAGAAAATTGGGAGGGTAAGGAGATTGGGTAGGGGAAGGTGGGGACTATTCAAAACCGATCACTAAACATTACTAAAGCTACCTATTTTAAATAGCGGACTTTGACTAGGGCGATACTGAGAGTATCTACCACTCTGAAATGTGCCGCAAACACATAAAAATATATTTTATCTATTTCGATATAGTGAAAATGATACATTTTAATTGAATTAAATTTATTTGCACACGCCGGAATTGAAACCCACAACCTTTGGATTCGAAGTCGATGATCCTACAGAGGACTTGAAATGTCTTTACCTATGTTTAGTGATTATAAATCGAAAAAATCCTAGTAGTTCTGCAGTGTATCTATCTAGTTTGGCTAATTAGTTAAACGGCGAATATTGTAAAACATATAGAGTAGTACGTCCTTTACAAAGTACAGGGTTTTCTAATAAGAGGTGTTTTTTTTAAATTTATTTTTATTTTTTTATTTGGTACAATATTTTTTTACATTTAAAGTTTTCCAGTAATGTTGGCCTCACTGGGTGGCTTGATGTTTATTATTTATTCACTTGTTATTTTGAATAGCCCGCTATTTCAGTAGATATTACTTTTGAAGCTGTCGTTTTTAAACATTTGACAAGTAGAAACTACGCTATTAATAAAAATGGAACGATACACGCTTCAACAACGCATTGAAATTATTAAAATTTACTTGAGTGAATCAAATGCAAATCATCTTGAGTGATGAGGCCCATTTCCACCTCGGTGGCTTCGTCAACAAGCAAAAGTGTCGCATCTGGGGCTCGGAAAACCCAAGAGTTATTGTTGAAAAGCCTCTCTATCCTCAACGTGTGACTGTTTGGTGCGGTTTATGGTACGGCGGAGTCATTGGACCTTACTTTTTCGAAAATTAGTCTGGAGCAACAGTTACGGTGAATGGATTGCGCTATCGAGAGATGATTAATGATTTTTTATGGCCGGAATTGGATGATATTGATCTGGACAACGTTTACTTTCAACAAGACGGCAATACGTGCCACACAAGCAACGAAACCATTGATCTTTTACGATTGAATATCAAAATAACACCTCTTATAGGAAAACCCTGTAAATTATTGCGATTTGCGAAAGTAAAATTAATTTAAAACCGCCAACCGGTTAAATTAAATTATGCAGTATAGTTAAGTATAAGTGTAATTAATTTAAAGTGAAAATGTAAAAGTTGTGATTATCTGGTTCCGTATCAACACTGCAAACAGCCCGTTCGTGAAAGATAAATTCTTTTAATCGGCCCACTCGAGTTCATTCGCGGTCAAGGGTCATAACATCCCAAATCATTAAATCAAATTGAATTATGTGTGTGTTATAAAATGCGTTACTCTGTCGTATACACTGTGTCTGGAAACTCGTAGTGGAATCGGGAAACTGGTGAATCTACATCACAATACGGTATTTTCACTGTTTTTTTTAACTCCCTAACATTTTATTTTTATATCGAAGAATATTTTTTTAAATGACTATTTAAAATAGGCAATATTCGATTTTCCGCCAAAACGACATGTTCATTCAGGGTGGGGCAAAAGTAATCACCCGATGTTCTTTTGCTGTAATTTTTTTTTACGATAAACTTTGGTACTGCTTGTTATTCCACGTTCTTGCGGAGTAAACCGAATCATGTCTTGTTGATTTGCGTTTGTTTGCTTCACAAATGTCAAAACCGAATTGACATTTAACGTCATTTGCAAAAGTTATAGCGTTTTCCAATAGGGTGAATATTTTTGCCTCACATGTCATCGATTTGTTTTCTGCGTTTGTTTGCTTCACAAATGTCAAAAGCAAATTGACATTTGGCGCCATTTGCAACAGTTATAGCGTTTTCCAATAGGGTGATTACTTTTGCCCCACATGTAATCGATTTGTATTCTGCGTTTGTTTACTTCACAAATGTTAAAACCGAATTGACATTTGGCGCCATTTGCAACAGTTATAGCGTTTTTCAATAGGGTGATTACTGATTACTTTTGCCCCACATGTAATTGATTTGTATTCTGCGTTTGTTTACTTTACAAATGTTAAAACCGAATTGATATTTGGCGCCATTTGCAACAGTTATAGCGTTTTTCAATAGGGTGATTACTGATTACTTTTGCCCCACATGTAATTGATTTGTATTCTGCGTTTGTTTACTTTACAAATGTTAAAACCGAATTGATATTTGGCGCCATTTGCAACAGTTATAGCGTTTTCCAATAGGGTGATTACTTTTGCCCCACCTATATTTATTAGTGAATTCGGGCGACGTTAGTGAAAGCCGTCTCAACAGACGTTGGGGTGTTCTATGTCATTGATATTTGGTAAGTGCGTTGTAGCCAGTTGGAACCGTTTCGGAATTTGCGGTTTTACAATTATTAAATCAATAATTATGAATGAAAATATTAAAACTACACATATTTAGTACAATGATCAGACTCAGAAAAATAACCTTTAAACCTTCCAATAATTTTAACCGGTGTAGTAATATATAAATAAAATTCGCCATTTTAGTCCATTTTGAGGTACAAACTCTATTGATTTGAGCTTTCATTTTCAAGTAAATCGAGTTCAAAGTTGGAATTTATTAAGCCAAATATGAAAAAAAAAATTATCGCTAGGGGTTAATGGCTTTATATCTTTTAAAATGCGTCGAAGCGTAGACCTGGTTCTAGAAGTTTTGTTCAACACTTTAGTTGCAGAAAAATAGGAAAAAGAAAAAAAGCCTAAAGACTGAAATAAATTTGTTTGGGTTCTCTATGTGATGTATATTGACCAGTTTCCCACTTGTACTAGGAGTTTCCGTACACCGTGTATAGTAATATTATAAGAGCATTTTTGAACACCACCATACCCACCCGCACTACTGTAATGGTATGTATACATTCGCGAACCGAAACGTGAACCGAGCCACGAATTACGGGAAAGGAACGAAGCAACTACAAGCGGCGTTTCGCGCCATTTGCGGTTGCTTCGTTCCTTTACCTTAAATTGAGGTTCAGATCGGCATGTATACGTAGCATAACAGTTATACAAAGATATCTGCGCAGGTGGCCAAATGAGGAACTAAATAAGTCATGTTTTTTGGTTGTTATTTTGTGCTACTATTATTTTCACATGCGGTCTATTTCTTTTTGTAAGGGCTAAGTAATATTATTGTACATACTACAAAAAGCGACGAAAAAGTCATTCACAAAAAATTGGGACAAGGTAAGTGTTGCCAGCTTAGATTTATAATTAATAAACAATGCAGGAGATTATACCTATTATTGTCGTACTAAAGAATGTTTGGGTTACTGTACCTATTTTAAATCAACTTGTATAATATAGTTAAGCTTTATATAATTTAATTACATTTTAAGATTTATGTACAGACAGATTTTTAAAATAAAGCCAAATTCGGGGATTTATTTTTATTGCACTGGTAACCCCAGTATTTTGAGTAGCGAGGCTCGCGACTGCAGGGTTAAGTTTGACGATCTATGTTTGACCCGAATGGAGATAATTATTAATAAACGGAGAAACTAATAAAACAAAATATTTTGGGAATATTCTTACGTTTATCGAGTTATATGCAATAAAAAATATCACGTACAAAATGTGACGCCATGTCTTGATGAAATCATAAGACGAAGACAAAATAAAATAAATAATTCCCTGTTAAAAGGTTGAATTTTATTACAGCTAAGCAAAAAGTATCGATTACAATTTGTTCACTTTCATACAAAAACTATTGATTACAACTTGTTCACTTTCATAAAAAACTATTGATTACAATTTGTTCATTTTCGTATAAAAACTAATGATTACGAATTGTTCACTTTCATACAAACAAAACTATTGACCACAGTTTTTTCACTTATAAATAATAAAAAAACGGATTATGATTACAATTTGTTCACATTCCTACAAAAAAACTATTGATTACAATTTGTTCCCTTTCGTGTAAACAACTATTGATTACAGTTTGTTCATTCATACAAAAAACAATCAATTATAAATTGTTCATTTTCAAAAAATAAAGAGTGGTATGCACCGTATGCAGTCAGAGGAAAAAATAATTAAATAAAACAGACACGGGATGAGAAATGCAGAGTCGGAATTATTACAAGGAAAAATATTTCTTTTTACATAATCTAATATTGTGTGTAGTTTATATCACAGCACAATTTATACATTTTTCTGTTATTTATTATTCTCGGTATGAACCTATCCACTATGCATTATTTATAATTCTGCATTTTTCTCAGAATTGTGACTTTAACATTTTTCTTTGTAGACATATTCCTATAATAATTACATCAATTATTTATATTCAACCCAGCTAATGGCAACAACTACTTTTGTAAGTTACGTTTAAGTTACTTAAAGAGGAAAACTATAACAATTTTTTTTTTTTTTTTTAAAGAAAGACAAAAATTCCTTGCTACGAATAACTAGACAATATTTGAAAATCTCCTACTACCACCACAGTAAGCTGAAAATGTTGCTTGTGTTGTGATGGAGGACTTAGCCGAGGAATTGAACACACTACGCGCTTGGGTCCCAAAGCGCGATGTCAACTCGGCCACCGACCGTTCAACAATTGCTTTAACTATTACGATTTCTGTGACGTTCTTTTTATTGCTTTCAAGAAAACATAATTTTGGATTTGATGCCAAAATACCCAACACGCCCGTGAGCAATTTTATTTATTTGTGTTTTTAATTATAAAATACATGAAATTATTTATAAATACATCATTAAAAAAATATATTTTCCATTTGATTTTAGAGGCAGCTTTGGAAATTTTTACGTTAAAAAAAAGTCTGCCTGCTGTGAAATTATGTTGAGTTAAAATTTTTAAAAAATACGATTTTGGTGGGCACAAATTTAAATTACAAACGACCGATTTACGTTGGAACACAATTTTGACACCTATAAAATTAAAATTTCGACATTGAACAACGCTTTTTCAAAAGTGCGGCTGCCAATAAAAATCATTTATGTAGGTACCTACTAACTAACATTACGTTAAAATAAACAGTAAAAATATATTTTTTTAATTTTCAGAACGGTCGCATAAAAAAATTAAGTGTAATGAATTAATTCTGAACTTAATTAGAACTACGATATTGATTATTGCATACAATTTTATATGTCTAAGTGTGGTGGGCACATACAACACAATATATTAATGAAATTAATATCATACACTCGTATTTTGGTAGACATTAGAGACACATTACAACATTGTACCCTGTACGCAAGTACACGCACTAAGTACGTGACGGTTCAAATATTCTAAGGCCACCCACGAAAACGATGTTTATTTTGTGTTACATCTCTTCGATACAAACACGTACTGCAATCAGTGATGGACAATAAGGAAGTTGAGTGAAAAATATTTTGACTTATAAAAAATATGTTCATGTAGATCAAAAAATATCGATTCTAAATATATAAATATATTTCTATATTATTATTCTTACAATTAGTTAAACGTTCTTGAAAAAGCATTCAATAGCAATATACTGTATACGCTCCACGATTGGTCGAAAGAATTCTGTCGTCACATGTGTCGTGACTTGTACGTACAACGGAACACCTATGGTGCATCTCTTTCTATTACATGAGAGATGGTCGATTTAGATGAGAGAGGTGTATAGGCCAAAGGTTTATTTGGGTTTGTCAAATATATGTACGTATTTGTTATTATTATTATATGAAATGGATTTCTAAAGATACATATTCGTATAGTGCTTTATAATAATATGTTGTTTATTGCATAACTTAGATGTTTTTATTATTATACATGTCACAAAGCATGTGATACACTTCAGGCCGCCGGCCGCTCAGAAAAGTCTCACAGTGAACTGGGCTGTAAACCGTTATTTTACTTTTGGTCTTTACTTTTCTGCGCGGTGGTCCTGAATTCGCGCGGGGAACGTCAACAAGTAGCGACGGCGATACCGTACAAGTACCGTATCGGGCGTGAAAAGCAAATATTCTAACTTAAAATATTAATTTAACTATGAAATCTTAATCAATTTTCTTTTTTTTTTAATAACATCAATTATAATAGACGGTTAACATTGGTAAAAAAATTACTGGAATTCCTTGTTGAAGAATTAAATTTTTTTCCATACATAATGCTTAAGCGACGTGGTTTTCACAGTTCTAATGACGTCACACTACACCCCGCCTGTTACCGCTCGGATTCCGCTCGTTTTGGCGGGCTTAATAAAATTTAAACTTTGAGAATTAATTTAACTATGAAAACAAACTTTAAAAAAAAAAAAAAAAATACCAGTATTTAAGTTTGAATGCGAACATTGATAAAAAAAAATAAAAAAAATGGACTCAACTTCCTTATTAGGTCAACAACAACAAAAGATGTATTTTCAACATTTTTTGTTGTGGGTCCCAAATTCTCGGAGACAGGGGGACTATACCACGGAGAAAAATGAGTATTGCTAATTTATTACAATTCTGTTGAAATCGGGATTGCAGGCCGATTCCTAATAAAATTTTGATACATATTGTACTCGTATAATATATCGGAATACGTGTTCACGCACCTACGTTTGTCCTGATAATATACAATAACATATTCGTGTCATAATGACAAGGAAACCTATCAATTCATTCGTTAAAGGACTGCAATCCTGTTTTTAACCGGATTACGAATAATTTGAAGACAATCTTGATAAATTGGCAATAGTTGGCATCATCAATAAATCGTTGCTAGGCAGGATGAAGTGGGAGAGAAGATATGGGAAAATGGTTGGGAAGTACCTACCTGGTGATCAGTGAATGAATTGTGGTCTGTTTACAGCGTCTCCAGCTACACCAATTTATAAATGAAATAAAAGCATTGTACAGAATATATCCGAAAATCAAACATGTTGTGGCGAACACACATAGAAAATAGAAATACTTTTAAAGTAGGTACTTTGATGAGATTTCTTGGGATTCTTTCTTATTTCGTTATAAAAATAATCTAATCCGTGTAAAAGATTGACTTGGAAGGTTTTAAAGCAGTAATATCTTCTTATTAATGATTTAATTCAGAAACTGAATATATTCAAATAAGATAATTAAAAAAAAATTGTGACACACTGACTGGTGAGTTATTTTACAAAGTTGATAAAATGAAAATGGTTGTATGTAAGTACGTAATAATTAATAATAAACCACAAATAACTGATTCGTATTATTATTTAAGCGACAAAAAACGTTTTCAACAAACAATAAATTCCGATTAATTCATTCGAAATCGAATGATTTTGATGGCGTAATAATAATAATATAGTGTAATGTAAATACCTACTAAGTAGTAATAAATTACTTCTAGTTATGAATGAATTCCGATAAGGAAATTGCACAATTAAAGTGACGAAAGGACTACTTAAATACCCATTGCACATTGATTTATTAGAGTTATTTATTAGTGGACTGTTTTGATTGAGAGGTTGCCTACGTGCAGGTTTCACTACTTCCTCTCTTTGGTGGGTAATCGACGTTTTGATCGTAAGCAAAAATTTAGTAAATATCATTTGATCGTAAGCGCTTTTGATCGTAAACGCTTTTGATCTTATGCGCTTTTGATCGTAAATTACCATTTGACCGTAAAATTTGCTAACAATCAATTGCTTATTATTTGTCTACAATCTTTTTGCTCACGACCTTTATGCTCACAATCATTTCACTCAGATAATTTTGCTCAGGATCATTTTGATCACTATCATTTTACTCACGATTATTTTGGTTACGATCATTATGTATACACACATTTTGCTTACTTTCATTTTGCTGACGATCATTTTGCTTCCGATCATTTTGCTTACGTTCATTTTTCTTACGATCATTTGACGACGATCCTTTGCTTACGATCATATTGCTTACAATCATTTGATGACGATCCTTTTGTATACGATCATTTTACCTAAAACACTCTCTGGGTAGGTTTTAAATAGCAATATCTACGTAATTTACAATATGTGTGCCTAATAAATTACTTATATTTTATCCGATGCAGTAGAACTGTTCAGTGTTCAGTGGGAAGCGGAGAGAAAGATCGGTTTGTATATAAGAATTTATTAAATATTAATATCTAGTCACTGAAATTCCGTGACATCATTGGGAGGTTCGTTCACAACAAATAAATGAGACTTCTAGTGGGCAAAACTTGAAACATCATTCATAAATACCTACACATTGAACGGTCAGTGGCTGAGTTGGCATCGCATCTGGGTAGCATTCAATCGGCGTGAGTTCAATTTATTCATCGGCTGGCTAAGTCCTCCATCACGATACAAGAACATTACAAGTGGGAGTAGAATATTTTCAAATATTATCAGGTTATTCGTAACAAAATATATTTTGACGGTATTCGTATCGGGTGCTCAAGGCTGCTTCCATAGCTCAGTGGTTTAAATGGAAACCTCAATGATAATTAATAATTAATTCAAGCAGATTATTAAACCACGACAGAAAATACAGATGTTGACTAGTGTAGGAGCTATTTCATTTGGTAGTTCATAACATGAGTAAGATTTCAGAATTTCCAAATTTATTATTATGAAGATATGCAGCTCCAGTTGCGATGTTGTCCGTTTCTGTATTTTACATAACGATTATCTCTTTATAATAAATAACCACAGCGACGTAAATCATCTGGCAATTGGCTTGTCAACAGGGGCGAATTGTAAAAAAAAAACAATTTAAATTTTAGACTTGGGGATTCACATTTAGATTTTTTCTTCTGGCGAAACCTGGTAAAATGTTTGAAAATCATCAAACTTTAAAGGCACCTTAATAAGAAGTTATTGATGAAAACTGACAACATAGTGTACGATTCGACGACCTGTGTGGTGTTTAATTATTATTATTCTTCGTATAAACACATATTTAAATAAATATTATATAAAGGTTTATATATATATCGTATAGTTATCCGGCTCGAAGGACCACATTGTATCATTTACATTGTGCTCGAAAGTGTACTACGTTTAAGAATGGCACGCCTCAAAGTGCGTGCCATTCAGTATGGCCCTGGTGAAGGACTACCATATAGAATCGAAATGTTGCTTCAAATTGATTTGACAAACAGATCCGAAGAGCAAAGAATTTCCTCTTCCCGAACCCACTAACATCAGCCTCACAACATATCCCAAAGAGATGTCAGTCTCACTGACTCCGAACGCTTAATAATACATAGCCAAGAGTTCGAGATATCTAAATGCAGCACTGCTGGCTACAGGGTGGGTGCAGTGTATGTGTACTGTATACCCACGTTAGTTCTGAGGGCCACCGCTCCAGTGGTATCACATCTGTCACGGATCGGGCAACGGGCTTGTTCCCGCTGTCGAACCCCGAACAGAACAAATTGCCACGGAATCCCATCTCCAGGGCTATCAGCCCGCATAAATCTCTCGTCGGCTCAGACTAATGGCCACTGAAAATATAATTGACGACTATCCTGATGACTGTGGGCTGATTACCGCCGCATATGTTCTCGAACGAAATTTTTAAGTGATCGGGTGAAATGGGTGCCAGAAATGGTTAAAATGTGATAGCTCTATCACTGGTCTAGCCTATTTATTGATAGCCATGGCCGTTATTTCCAATCTTTTCCCGACTGCGTCCTTAAGTAAAATATGACATTTGGCTTCTACCAACAATTTTATCAACACGGATGAACCTACGAAATGCCTCATGTCCAGAGACACCAAATGGCGTCAAAGAAAAACTTTTATTGGGAGTTGGATTCAGAGCAATTAAACACGTTTACTGTGGCACATTTTGAACCACTAAAAACGACGTTTCAGCGCTCGTAAAACAATGTGGCTGTCGGGATATTGCGGAAGATTCCAGAGCATGTGCTAAGAGAATAATGGTTTATTTTTTATTTTATTTTATATTATAGAAACAAACAGTACATGATTTACAGAGATGAAACAATATATGAAGCAATGAGATACTTCATGTTGGGTACCTATGATATGTTTCCTTGTAATGTCTGCTAGGTGGTATGTTTATTCCTTAATTACCAGGAGACGTGTGTAGTATATAGGGGTGTGTGTGTGTCTGTAGCTATGCGCATTGAACAGTTTAAATTATTGACATGATGCCACGTTTGAATTTGGGCAGTGAATCTGAAAAAATGTCAATGTCAGAGTTTAGACAAATATTATTTAGAGTATGAAGAGATCGGTTAATTGGCGAATTAGATGCTGCATTTGTTTTAAAATTAAGCGTGTGGAATAGCACCGTATGTCGTGTACGTCTCAAAGGTATGTTAAAATTAATAAGGGACAGAAGTTCGGTACAGTCGATGTTATTGTTTAAAATTCTGTGAATAAATATTGAGTATTGCTGTGATGATCTTGACGTTTGGAGAATTTTATATCTTAGCACATACCTCTTACTTTATGATACTAGAATGGGTAGTGCTGTGAACATTAAACCTCGCCTCTAAATAAGAATGTTCATAAATTTCACATATTTAATGAAAGAAAACCTAAATTTCTTCTGAAATCATAAGATTTGTAAGTAGGTACTTACCTAAATACCCACTTACTTGATTATAAACCGTATAAAATTATTTTATTACAAATAAGGAACTATTCAAATTGTCTAAAGAAACGTCACTATCTCAATGACAATTTTTTTTAAAACTTCTTTCATGAAGATAGGTACCATATATTAAAAAGCTCAGTTAAAGTTAGCCACCTAAGGAATATTGTCTATTAGTTAGTTAAGTAAGGTTTGCTTGAATAATAAAGTCGGTGTAGCAGATTTTCAAAAAATCAAAACAGCTACTACCAGGTCAGAGTTAGTCACCTAGCAAAGTTAGCCACCTAGTCAAAGTTAGGCTTCTAGTCAAAGATAGCCATCTAGTCAAAGAAAGGCTTGCTTGAATAATAAAGTGGATGCAGCAGATTTTCTAAACCGGAAACGGAATGTACAAACACATTTACAGACTGATGAAATGCCAAACGGTCGAGTAAAAACAGGACTTCGCTTCGCACAGTCAAATATAAAATGAAAGACTCACCTGCTATAACAATAACAGCGTTGAACAGGTAGTTCCACCTGAAGCGGAAGAAACTCCTGCGACGGGGGGGCGGTGGGAGGTGTGGGTGGACGATGGGGTTGGCACAGTTCCCTACCACGGGCCCGCCACCCACTCCCCGCTCCACATCCTTGCTGTCCAAGTCTCTGGTCTGAAACAAACATACAATAGCTTGTCAAATCGAGTGTTCCAACTTGAAATATACAGAGCATGTCTAACAACTTATTCGCTCATGAAAAACTTATCGTAAAATTTTCAATTGTGATATAGCTGTCGCTACAACAAAGCTTTCGCAGCTCGAGAATACAGTGAGCATATTAATTAATTGTCCCGGGATATATTATTATGAACAAATAAAAAAATTACGAGAAACTAAGATACTTAATAAAAAGAGAATAACTAATGAGATAAATGTCTAAATGAAGAGCTAAGGTAAAATGGATGGACATAATTCCACCCATTTACACTTAGCTATATAATCGGAAGATATGTCCTAAAGTTTAAAAATAAATAAATTACGAATGAACTCAAGACAAGAGTAAAAGTATTATTTAACTAAAATTCTGCAAGTAAATACAGCAGGATTCATCTTCAGACACCAGTTTGATAAAATATAGGGTGAAATAGCTGTCATTCAAAAAAAGGACAAGTTTACTCATTGGAGTGGTTTTTGGATGTGGCAAAACAAACATGTTGAGGAACTCATTATCTTACAGTATTCTCTTTCCAAGCGTAAAACAAAGAAGACAGTGGTGTATAATTAAAGATATACAAACATACAAAGTGTCAGCCTACATTCAAGACTTTAGATATTAACATAACATTTAAATGTTACTCCACATGTCACCGCGCTCGATTCTTCACAATGTAACAGGAGAACAGAATAACAGAAAAGGTATCTTGGTTTTCAAATACCTCAGATAATAACAGACTGCTGGATGGGATTGAACCAATAAATAAACATTACGCCGGGATGCACACGAGATGTAATAACATGCAATTACGGCTGAAAGAAAGGTTTAGTGATCTCGGATGTGTGGGGCATGCCACGCTGTATGCTGCATGATGCATGAAGCATGATCCTGGGGCATTACGTGCCTTCGAGATGTGGAATGTCTCCGCATTCAGATAATCTCAGTGTCGTGATATGAACGCGGAACACGAGTGAAGGATGAAAGTTCAATTTAAATGGAAACAGCTGTGAATTTTACTGATTTTGTTTTTACTTACTACTAAATTAAGTATTTATATAGATAACGGCATACTATATAATATGGATATTCATTAAATCCGCATAAACAAAATCGAAGCAATTCAAAACAAATTCCTAAAATATCTTTGTTACAAGTCATTTATAAGATTTAATAATTATGCAGAGGCAGTTTCACACTTTAAAATTGATTCACTGAGTGTACGGAGGCATCATAAGGATGCACTATTCCTGTATAAAGTAGTTAACAATAATATTCAATGCCCAGAGTTGCTAAACAAGATTCCATTCAATGTACCTGCGCGTTCAACACGCTCTTGTGTCCTGTTCAAGGTTGATCATAGCAAAACGAACTCTAAGTAGAATTCTTGCCTGAAGAGACCATGCAATAATTACAATAGCGTATTATCCAAGGTTGATATTTTCAGTTGCGAACAAGAGGACCATAAAATAATATTTCTCTGATGGTTTGTGAATAATGTTTATGTCTCTATTGTTTATATCTCTATTATGATTTGATTTATATCTACAACCTCTCTCTACGGCTATAATTCTAAATTTTTCGTTTTATATAATCTTTTGTTTTAAATTTTTTAATTCATATTCCTTTCTCACAAATTTAAATAACTTATTTCATATTATGCTGTCTCAGTAGAGGTAAAGTCACATGGAGGAAATCCGTAATTGGTTTTATTTTACTATATAATACTTATGTACAAACTGATTAAATGTAAACTGTCGTAGCGTTGTTTGAAATCCGACGAAATTGACACCGATATATTATGTTATGCCTCACGGAGTGTTATAACTCCGTTAGTGCGTATAAAGTATTGGGATTATTGTATGGTTAGAAAGATGAACGGGAATTGAAAGAAGATGAGAATCATGGCTACGAAAAATTATTAGGTTTCAGTTGTAGATAGAATATTACGAGAATTTAGAAAATCAACTAGTTAAATATATTAATTTGTTTAAGTACCTGTTCGATTGAATTATATGTTATATGTATTATACAAATCCATCCACTTGTCTACTGATTGGATTGGTTTCATACATATTGATATTCGTAATATTTTGTTTCTCAACATGGCTTTACTTGGGTAAATTGAATGAAAGATAGTGTGCACTGTGCACAGGCTAGGGCAGCAAAAGCAGCGTGGTGAAAATTACACTGCTGATAGCTCAATTGTAACCTATCCTTCTCTCTCATAAACGACGCATATATAACTGAAAGAGAGGTTACAGCAGAGCCACTAGCTGCAGGACCATATGAAGTACAAAAGAGAGTATACCTACTCGTACACACCCTGTATTAAATAAAAGTTAACAAAGGGTTACGTTGGCAGCACATCTCGAGGATGGCCTAAGGTTATGAATAACTAGTACTGGGAAGTACCTACATAGTCCCTAGCCCTATCCCTACTCGCCTCGATACCATTGTCAACAAGTACGTATGGTACAACCCATAGTCAATTGAGTCCATAGGGCATTACCTATTATTGGTTATAGAAACACGACACTAAAACCACGATTAAAGCCAGTGGTGTACTAATTTTCCAACAAGTAATCGATCACTTAATTTTGATTGAATAATAGCACAAATGTATGCATTAATCAAATACGATAAAATTAATTTAATTTAACAATCAATTAAAATGAATAAATTGTGATCACCTAAATCTTAATATTCCACAGAACAAACGGGAATAAATTTTGCTGACACCATCTTGTTGCCATTTCTTATGCATAACCTGTTCATTTTTAACACGGACCTAAAAAACTATGCCAAAGCTAGAGTGAAATTGCCTGGCAGCCACCTTGTATGTCAATTTTTTAAAATTATTTATTTTCAAAATGGTGCACAATGAACGATTATAATTTTATTTTTATGTTTTTAATGGGGTCGTAACCATAGACTAAATTAGACTAGACACGGCATATTCATTTAAAAATAACCCCAACACAATTTTGGTTTGGTTCACGTGCACATTTATGAAAAAGCCCACGCACTGTGTCGCAATGCGAAATGGGCACTGTGCATTGCGTTTTACCTTTTGTTGGTCTAGAGTAAGCTATTTTGCTTCTCAGCTATGCTGGGCAGGTTCATTTTTTCAATCACAAAAATAACCCAGTTCCAAATATTTAAATTTGAATTATGTCCATATTACAACACCTCTGACAACAAATTCTCCATGGTTTTGCTTACGAGTTTGAACGCTTGTACAAGGAGTTTAAACAGAGTTGGGTTGTTAAGTTCATCTCCATATTTGTTGTACGCTAAGTGGCGTTATTTTTAAAATGAATTTAGCTAGACAGGGCTAATCTAGTATAATACGAGTACATCAATGGTCGTAACGCATTATATTTTTTTTGGTATTTTGATGAGACAAGCAATGGGATGTCATTAAAAATGTAATACTTTGAATGGTTTAATGACACCACTGACTAAATGGCAGTATAATACTTGAGGAATTGAGATATTGCACTCGGTTGACGCCAATTAGCAAGTTAACTAAGGTCCTTGTTCCTGAGAGGAGGAACTCTACTCTACAATAGCAGATTACCGACATCCTGTTCCGTAATTAGACCACAGCTGGTACATCACGGCGAATGCACAGCCAGGTTCCAGAACCATCTAGTACAGATAGTTACACAACTGAACTTAGTAAATATTACAAAAGTTAAATAAATAGATTTGGTTTACTCATAGTTCAACCAAAGATTATGTTAAATTTTGATAGGCGCATTAACTTTGGATTTTAATTCCATGTTAAGGCGATGCCATACGTAGTAATGCAAAATCATATGTTTTTGGTTTGAAAATTTGGTCGCCTAGAAATGTTTCAGATGCTTTAATTAAATACTGTGAGTAGAATACATCTTGGCCTTTGAAATAATCGAGTATTTTTTATAAGCCCAGAAAAAATAATGTAAAGGCCTATGAAAACTGCTTTAAAGTTCAAAATCTCCTACTTACGAATCCATTTTCGATTATGATTTTATTGTATAATGTGGAAAATTATGTTATTTATAAAATGATCGGAAAAAAATTAAATATTTATGCCTGAACATACACAAAATAAAATAAAAGGCACTTTTAGCCATGTTTGTTTCTTGCATAAATCAAAACAGGTGGATGGTGGTAAGCGGGAATTTAAACCTTATCGCCATCTACGTAAGGGTTGTTATTGATAGCGGCTCAGTTTAAAATATTACAGTACGTAGTGCATCGCCTTAATCGAAATTTACCCCTTTTGGGGCGGGCATTGTCAGTCAAATCGATTATTCATTATTGATAACTATCCAACTCTCACGCCATTTCCTAAGGAGTATTTAGATATGATAGACCGCCACACAATAGTGTATCGGAACCCACAATTGTCTCATTCACATTCATACATGGTCTTGTGCAACATAGTGTTATTCTGACTCTCCGCATGATTATTGTTGATATTCATGTTAAATGTCAATGTTTAACACACCTAATAGATACCTGTAAATCCAGAGAACAATATTAAATTGTATTTTTATTACCTACCATGTTGAAATTGCTATTTTACTCGGATTCAACGAGGAAATAAAATTAAAGAGTTCAGTAAACATTTTTTCCACTTCCATAAAGATTTCCATTGTTTCCGGGATCAATAATGAATGATTGATTCACATGGAATTATCGTTCGCAGCTTGATAAACGTCGGGGGTCAGTGACTTGCAATCGAAAACAATGGAACGATCATTTCAATATCACGAGAACAAGAACCGTTTCACGTTACCGAGATACTAGCTACTGTGTGACCTTAAAACGTGGATCTTAAATATAGAAAAAAGTTGAGCTAAGTAGAGCAGAAGTACATACGAGTTAAAATGTTCAGATTATACCTATTAGTGAAGTATTAGAAAACTCCACTTAATTTTTGACTTTGTTCGTCGATTAACTTCAATGCCAATAGTATTTTTTAAACGTGAAAGCAGAATAAATTTAAAATTAAAAAAATAATTTCTTGAAGGCGGGCCTAATTTGGACATTTCAAATGCAAAGAGGTCCCATAAATTTAAAACCAGATGACCTCAGAATAGATGTCAATCTCTCCACAATGCTAAGCAACGATGCTGCAATCGGGTACGAATGACGTTTATAAAACATATTTTCAATATCTATTTATTGAATATTGTATGAAATACAATTATCTGACTATTATGTGCCTATTTTGTGACCTAGACACTTTTCTATATAAGTACGTACCACGATTGATCTGTGTTAAAAACAAAAATAATGATATAAAATAATTTGTTATAATTTTGCATGTATTTTAATATTTTCTTTGAAATATCTTTTTATCAATCAAATTAATCTTCATTTATATATCTAATATGGTTTCTATAGTAGAATGATTTTTTTTAAATTTTTGTGTTACTTACTTTAACTTACCCTTTTCCCTTGTGTACTATTATTTTTCTACAAAATAATAGTACAGTTATTCTTACATAAATCATGTACGACTACCATAATACGGGCCTGAGCCTAGTGTGGTAGTTGAGAAAAGGACCAAAATTGTAATTTAAAAAAATATATAAATTTGGATCTATTTTAAGTAAAATAATAAAAAAACTTTTTACTTAATATTCAGAATCTATGTTTGTTATTAATAAAATTCTTATTAAAGTAATACTATTTTTTTCTCTGAATCGCCTTATTATAGTAATAGATTTTGTTTCAACGAAAACACATTTTCAAATATTATAGAATAAAAAGAATACCCTGGTAAATATTATAAGAAACGTTATAGATTGTCTGGATTTGAAAAAAATATTTTTATAACTTTTTATTTTCACACTACCCCCCATACATTAAAATACATTTTATAAAGGAACCAGTTTTAGGCGGAGTTCGCCAAGGGACTCTCAAGACGACCTAAAACAAGAGATATTTCGTGAAAAAAACATACTTTTGATATTATGCAGCCATGTGGCGTGCATTATTACAATTTTAACCATTTGACTTTCGCCGCAGTTGTGAATTTATCACGCGCATGTGTTCAGTAACTGCATAATCGTGCAGTCAGTGTATTCTCCTTCTGCATTCGTTAACTGCATTCCAAGAAATCACTGATTTCTTTTTGCCAACAAAACGAACAATTTTGAAACACTTGCCAGTTGAAAATAAACGAGTAAACATTATTTTTCAAAATATTTTACTAAATATTTTACTTATTTTAAAAGATTGGATAATTCCAGGTAAATAATTTATTTGTACGGCATTATATTATTTGAAATGTCTTTCGCAGTATTTCTTTTACATAATAATTTATACATATTCAAGCGTAGAAGTCGATTTTTTCTTCGCAAATTTCTAATGGATTTGGAATAGATTTTTTGGTTGGTATATATATTTTTAAATTATAATTAATTTTTCTTCCACTACAGCACAAAATCAACAATTTTTTTTCAGGAAATTCACGAAACAGAATCGAAGAACATACCAATTGATTAATTAATTGATGGCTGAACAAGAAGTGTTGATCTATATCGAATTTGAAAGAAAGCTGTGTCGCCGATCAAGCTACTTCTAGGCCTCAACAAGCAAATAAGATTTACAATCTGTCCAAGAAAAAATACAGCAACGCCTGGGCACACATGGTCAATGGTCACCCCCACAACCTACGTCTATCGGTATATATCTAGCTCTAAAAGAAGGAGGTAGAGGGGGAAGAGTAAGGTGAAAAAGTACCTGGCTATTCAGATCCGGTCACAAAACACGGCTAAAGCCATTTCAAGCAACAATTCGAATCTCTTCGCCATACCTACTACCTACTACTCCGGAAACACTGTCATATTTTCCGGTTATCTAAGTCAGCCAATTTTGCTGCGCGGTAACCCCGGCTTATGATGATTAATAAAATAACTTTAACATTACGGAGGTAATATTAAAATAATCTGACGAATTGTAAATAATACGCGGGCGTATCATAAAATAATATAATGTTATTTTGTGTTAGCGATTGTGATAGGGAACTCCCTCAAATCTGGAGGATGACGTCACAGTAAAATCCGTGTGAAAATAATAAAATAATTACACACGTTAATTATTAGTCATATGAATCATGAATCAGGATGAATCTAATATTATCTGAACGATCTCATGACATTGAGATTTCGTTCGCGAATATAATGGATTCTATAGAAATAGAACAATCAACTCAACGCAGTGAGCCTTAGGGCTGTGATTCAAAGTCCTCCAAGGTCCTCCAGAATCCTTGCGTATAGTTACTAGAACGCACAGAATCTTTTTGTGTGTCCCACTAAAAACTGTCTGACGGTGAGTTCTGGCGTCAATAAAAAGCACAGCGTGTTTTAATTTTTGTTTTTATTATGCACTGTGTCCGGAAACTAGTGGTTCAAGCGAGAAACCGATTAATCTAAATAACATTTTGAGTCGATTTTGTAGTGGTATAACTTTTCTTGACACATAAACCTTTGACTTTCGAGTAAATCGAGTTCGAAATTGGAATTTTTAATTTTTGTTTATTAATCGGTCGCTACGAATTTACTAGTTATAATCAGTTGTTTTTTGTATTTTAAAATACGTCAAAGCGTAGACCCAAGCTTATATTTTTTTTAATCCTTTAAGTTGCCGAAAAAAGAAAGTTTAAAAAAAGTTATATTTTAGGGTTTTCTTGTTCAATATGTGATGGTTCAGATTACTCAGTATCCCATTTGTACCACTAGCTTCCGGACACCGTGTATTGGAGAAACGCCCATACGGTTTTTTACCTTTTCTGGGTTAAAATAATATTTATTACTTGTGACTTTTTTCAGTCTTTCGATTACGAACAGACGAAAGACGCAAACATTTTGATGATTCATTGAAGTACCTGTAAAACAATCACAGACAGAAAACCGGCATGCGGAAATAAATCAAATATGCTCTAGTATTTACATGACATTATCAAACAATAATAATATAATAGGTAGCGCATTTATTGCATTTCCCAGAGTGGAAGCTACTCTCAGCCTCTCAGACAACTCGAAAGACCACCATTCAGAATTGAAACATTGCTTGAAATGGCTTTAGCCGTGTTAAATGACCAGACCAGATAATTCCTAACCTTTCCCTTCTCAATCCCTGCAGCTTGCAGCCTCCCAACATTCCCCAAAATTGGGATGTCACTCCTCAATGATTCAAATAACTGGTACTCCTGTACGGTATTCATATAAATAAAGCATTCCCACCTGACGTCTATGATAAATGAGTTATTTCTTATAGTATAAAAACCTTTGTAGCACCTCTAACATAGTCAATTCCCGAGATATTCGTCAGCATGAATGTATGTTGTTATCTTGTTTCGTAGAAGGTGTTTCGTGTCGTCATTGGAGCCCGTCACTGGGCACCTTCAACTCTATATTGACATTGAATGACAACGTCATGACAATGTTCGAATAGGTCCTATTGTATATTATTAATCCGCCGATCCGACTCCGTAGATTGATATTAATTGGAAGGATGCGTAAACATGCGCCGGTCAATTGATCGGGAAGACAGAAGTTGCTCGGTTGAAAGGTGGACGTTACCGACGAGGAAGTGCATGCATGCAAAATGCATGAAAGGGAAATGTTCATTATTCTACTTCAAAGGTAAAAATCGCATTCGTATGTAGGTACTAGCGCAGACCGGTGATAAATCACAGGACATTGTGATTGTATGATTTGTGAAGCTGAAAGAATTTGCCTCAGAAATTTTAAATTTATCTTTCGAATGAACTCGTTAGTATCACTGTATCCCAATGGGATAAGCTAAAAGTCGCTTACAATAAAGGTGGAAACACATTATTAAAACCCGACGCGACCCGAAGAAACGCGATGCGTGTTGAGTCGAATCAAATGTATTGTTTTCTTATGACCAGAATCATACTATGAACATCCGACATGGCGTCGCGTCGGATGTTCATAGTGTGATTCTGGTCATAAGAAAACAATACATTTGATTCGACTCAACACGCATCGCGTTTCTTCGGGTCGCGTCGGGTTTTAATAATGTGTTTCCGCCATAATGCTTATCGCCAACTATTCCGCCTACCGAGATACTGCAGCGCCACGGAAATGTTCCTGGAGGAACGAGTACACTCTTTCAGAGCGCTTCTCCGCCATCACATGGGAAGCTTATGGCGCAGACTACGCCAATCAAGTAACAAAATCAGCACTGTCATGGTTGCCTGGATGGAGTCCCCTCTGATGGCCCTCTGGAGACGGGAGATGTCGAAATATCCTCCATAAACGGCTGCTTACAATCATTTTTGTGTTTATATTTTATCTTTTTTCACTTAAATTCCGCTTTTTTGTGCCTATCGGATTCACCTATGTATTATTATTATTTTTCTTACTCTAATTATTTATATTTATTTATTATGTATAATTATTTCAAATATGGAATGTATTGCATTGCACTACCCCTGCATACATTCTGTAAAAAAATCTTTTAATTATTATTAGTAAACTTGAAAAATTACGTCCCCTGTCATTTTTTTTACAAAATTAATATATGCACCTTCCAAATATGGAATTATTAATTAATTGATTAAAATTAAATATTTTCGGTCTAAATAATTTGTATTCCCGGGATTAAGACAAGCACAGCACCGGGATTACGGTGCCGACAAAAGTCCGGGATTCCCGGAATCCCAGTTCTCGAGATCCCGGTATTGAAAGTACTAGTTACGGTGTTTTGTCTTACTTTTCTTGTCTTTTGTTTTGCGTTTGGAAAGAAAGCCGTTGATATAGAAATTTTCAGACCAGGTGTGCTTATTTAGATAGCTGTGCAGTTTTTAAGTCAGCAAAGTTCATCGTTCTAGAGTTTTTTATGAGACGAACAAATTTTCTATTTTATAAACACAGATTTTTTCTACGTGAGAGCGAAAATTAAACGGAAAACCGGAAAATACGATATTTATTATTTTATCCTCATTCCATCATTCGTGACGAAGAAAAAGTACATTGAGAAAAGATTCTATATTTTATATACATTCTGGAAAAAAATATTATTTTTATTATCATTATAAACATGGCAATGAGAAACGGTGTAGGGTGCTAATTTCATTACAGCCAATCATTTTTTCTCGTTTCTTTACTCGCATTCCTTTCGTACACAAAATATCACCCATTCATAGGAATCATAGCATTCCAAGCAGGTTGTTTCAAGACGCTAATTACGAGCATGAGCATATTATATGCGTTTAAGTTTAGGAAGACCAACTGCTAATTGTCATTAGGTAATATATTACTACTTTATGTAACAAAGCAAGCACACGTCAATTCCATGTAAATGTAAATAATGTCTAGACGGAAGACTGAGTACCCCTCACTTCTCCGCAAAAAGTGAATCTTTACAATATTATAATTTCCCATCACAGACAGCTGGTTTGACTCACTACGTAACAAGTACTGAACTGAATAAATCATCTCGCCACCAAAAAATATGTTTCTATTTTTTTCTTATTTAATAAATCAAAACCAAAAGATCCTCTGAAATCATAAGCTTTGTAAGTAGGTACTTAAATAACTACCTACTTAATTATAAACCGTAAATCGTATACGTAACATATTTTATTTGAATTGAGGAAAGACGAAAAAAAATCTGGGACTAACTACCATATTATTTATTCCTCATTGCCCACAATACTTATGGAGGAAAATAATTATACCGAGTCGGTGGACATCTTTAATTTTTCACTTAACAAATTCAAAGTTTTAATTACTGAGGCAGTTTGGTTCCATATAATAAATACTGTATACTTTTTACTATCCTAAAATGAAATCTGAGACAGTTTGGTTATATATAATAAATACTGTATACTTTTTACTATTCTAAAGTAAAATCCCATAATAAATAATTAATAAATAAATAAAACGATTTGTCCAAAAAAAGTTAATCATCTCAATTGTATTTAACAAAAAAACCTTTTTTAGGCCGGTAGGTATCTACTACAATATTGATTATTCCGATTTAACAGCTCGTAGTAGAAACTACGATCTTTGGAATTTTAGAACAAATTTACAGATAGATGAAATGCCAAATATTCGAGTCAAAACCAGATTTCGCTATGCTCAGTCAACTATAATTATACCGGTGAATCAGTAGTACCTACCTTATAGTCTCGACTGGGCGCCAACGCATGTGTCACGCTGACTTTCATTATGTGTCACAATTTTTCAAAAAAGTTTGCTTAAAACACGAGGTTATTTAGATGGTTATTTTTTTATGAGATTCTTATCTTATAGACTCGCAGAAACGTTTTGTTTAATGTTTTTAAACTCACATACAGTATTCATTAAAAAAATAATGATAGCAATTTGTCACGCAAAAGAGTATTTACATGGTGTTTAGTTTGACAAACTAGATAATGAAAGTGTCATTTTTTTATCACAAAATATTATTTATAACACAATGTGTGATACAACTAACACATGACGCACTCTTTTGTTAAAACAACGGAAATAAAATTAAGCAATTTTCATTATTTTTTTTAAATTTCGTATTCGTCATAATTTTACCCAATTTGAAAATGAATGACCTTTATTGACTTTGTTTATATAGCATTACAATCACTTTTTCTCAACATACTACAAAAGTTTGGATTAGTTAAAGCAGTGCAGAGCTTACTTGGTGGGTATACCGCCACCCTCTTTTAAAAAACTTTCTTTAGCGCCCCCCCCACCTTTTAAGGAAAACTCTTTTAAGATCAATAATAAGTATATTATGAATAGGTATGATTATAAAGACGATACGAAATCTGCATAGCAAAGTGAAAAAATGTTTTTTCTAATATGTACAATATTAATAGATACAAAAAAACACCCGGGTTGCCAAGTAATAATAATAACATACTTTTTTAATGATCTGACTGCCCCATTACTGCCCTTAATACTTCGCCATTGGGCGGTACCATGAAGGGGCGGTTCCATGGGGGCGCTTAGTGATCCTATATATCGCCTTCCCTGAGAATAAAAGGGTTAATAATTTTTATTTTTTTATTTTTGAAGTGAAACTTCTTTACGCGCGTCATGCAATTTCGAGGACCGGAGTAAAACCGACTCATGACCGAAACGAAAATGCGGGTACCCCCACCACCGATTAAAGTTCATTTGATCTAGTCAAAGTTTTGAAGTAACATATAAATGCTTCTTAGCTCATCCCGACAACTGGCGTTGGTGGTGTAATGGTCAGCATAGTTGCCTTCCAAGCAGTTGATCCGAGTTCGATTCTCGGCCATCGCACATTATTTTTTTGTTTTTAACGCCTTTTTCATTCAATATCTTATTTTTTAGTAGGTCAGAACATTTTTTAAAAGAAAATAATATTGCAAAATAATAAAAACACTTATCTCACTGTGATAAAACATTACTCCGCTAGAGCGCGCTTTGCGTTATTGTGTTGGATTAAAATTATTATCTAATCCGTATATTATGATAATTGTATTACATTTATTTAATTAATTTATTTATTTTGATAATATGTAATAATTTACAGAAAAAAAAATTAAAACTATCTCCCTCTGATAAAATATCCGTTCGCTAGAGCGCACTACGCGATCTTGTGTGGGATTCTATTTCTGTACATTGTACATTATTTTTAAAAATATATTATATTTTGGGTGTGATGTAGGTAACATTATAAAACATAACAAGCTCTCATATTTTCAGAACCTACATAATATAATCAATTTATGCGGCTTTGCTTACAGTTGGTGCTCAGCGTGGTTGGCTTTCAATCAGTTAAGCGAGGTTCGATTCTCGGCTGTGGCATTTTTGAAGTGAAACCTTGTTGAGGTGGGGGAGCCGCTCACGAACGTTCTCTCTCTTCTCTTCTTTCCTCTCTCTCAGACACCAGCGAACTGCGCCACGCCAAGCATCAGCTGAAACTAGAAGTTTCACTTCTGTCTTGCGTAGGCTTGACACACCCACTTTTTTTTTTTGTGCATTACATATTGATTCATTCCTATTAGAATACACATGAAATATACCTACAAAACTTTAAATGAAACATTTTACAATAACCGATATTTTAGAGTTCTTGCCTAAAATTACTTTTGAAATCTTTAAGGCCAATGTTGAAAATGTCAAGAGACCTAGAGGTATCATTTAGCAGCACCATACCTCTTGTCATGCTATGCTGGGCCATAACGTCCGTTCTTCCGTGTGGAATACAGAGCAAGTCATGGCGTCGACCTTGACGGTAGTTGTTCGGTACAAAAAATTTATAGCATTCCAAGAGGTATGGGCTGTCAATGTAATAGTTACTTGAAGGGTCCCATTTCTCCTAGATTGGAGACTTTCGTAGTGCGTTTCGGAGAGCAAATATTTTATTGTGTTAGATAAATTCTAAGCCATGTTCTTCCCTTCTCGCTACAATATATAAAATATAACAGTTTCTCATCTAGCACAATCTAATCACATTAACTGGGATTTTGAAAATCGGTTTAGCGCTAAACCACAGAAAATGACCGCGGTG
The DNA here is from genome assembly GCF_061612785.1 of Hesperophylax consimilis. Classification (NCBI taxonomy): domain Eukaryota; kingdom Metazoa; phylum Arthropoda; class Insecta; order Trichoptera; family Limnephilidae; genus Hesperophylax; species Hesperophylax consimilis. Next base: position 21,530,775 of record NC_142848.1, on the reverse strand, counting down.
TAAATTGCATTTACTAGCCCTTGTTGGAGTGGTAACTTTATGAGCTTACTAACAGCCAAGTCACCAAGTTAGTTAAATATTATAATACTTGTGTATTATTGTCTCGAACGACAACTATATAGCATAAGCAGATCGTAAAAGTAAAGTGGCCGTTATTAAACGCATTAGAGGCACTTGATAATAAAACATGTCGTGAATCGATATATAAACAAAGCACTTAAATTCACGTTATTTACGATATTTTTATTAACGAACCCAGAAAGTAACTTCCGGATTGTAGGCATTTAATTAAGAGGAGTGGTTGAACTATTAAAATCGAATAATCAATAAATTTTATTACAGTTAAGACTTATGACATACTTACAAGGGCCTCACTAATAAACGTGATTTAAATTTTAGACAACTGATAATCAACCATTAATGTATGGTAAATGGATGTTTCACTTGTGCAAATTTTAAAACACAGTTAAAGCTCTCAAAAAAAAGTTTTTTTAAGATAATTTCTACACATTTGCCGAGCCGAGAAAGTAATTAATTGAAATTCCCTCGATAGAAAAAATCGCGAAGTGTACTCCGAAAATTATTAAAAACCTATCTAGTTCTGTTGTTTAACATATTACAGTTATGAAAAAATTCACAGTTTTTCTTTAAATGCTACTTAAGACATTTGTCAAGAAATTTATTTATAGCTCTATTTTAAATAAGTCATGCTTTATTAAATATTTTCGCTTATGCCTAATTACAATCGTTTTTATTCTGCATATAGCGGCCACCTGTAACATTCGCATTTACATATCGCTTTTTCAAACCATCTTCTTTTTCTTTTTGAACGCTTACTAGGGAGCCTTAAGTAGATGGGCAATGGGCATATTTTATAAGGTGACCGGATAACTCATTAAAATGATAATTCATCACATCTTTAAAAAGTTATATAAAGTCATGGAAAGTGATGAAACAAAAACTTTATTAACTGGGTTAAGTAGGTTAGGTTAAGTTAGGTTAGGTTAGGTTTAATTTTTTTTCCATCGTTTCTAATGACTTTATATCACTTTTTAAAAGTGTGTTGAATTGTCAATGTGTTGATTTATCATGGAACCGTTTCACATAACTGAAATAATAACAGAACTTTCACAGAGCTTGAAAATTTATCGTGAAATTACACGAATTTTTCAAACTGTGTGTAATAACCGGCCCTTAAAGTACCTTAAAACATAATATTTTAACAGAAAATAATTTTTATTGTGATTTTCAAAATTGGAACTGATGTGTCAAAAATTCAGATTATCCCGTGATTTTTCAGGGGTATCCACTATTAATTATTCGAATGTCTTATTTTTATTCCCTAACTACCTTGTAATGAACATCTTAGCCGACTAAATTAGAAAACAGAATTTGTAAGAAATTTGGTTGTTGGTGTTGAGAGCCGAGATCTGCAGAAAGCTAATAATATTATATTTAATAAATGTTATCAATCCAAAAGAATCTAATTAAATGATGGAGTAGGTGCCTAATTAGACGGTTAAAATAATAAGACAGGATAAAGAAGTATTTGTAAAGTGTGTTTTTCTTCGTAATGAGATCTCTTATAGAAATTCTCATTCGCGATTTGCTTGCATCGTTACGAATTAGATAAACTGAACATTTGAAGGTAATTTGATAGGTAGGTACTAATAATAAATTACTAGGCCGCAGATGGAAATGAAACCAACACCTCGAGCGTGAAATAACACCACCGCAACTCCGCTAAACCACAAGCCAATATAGGTTAAAGTATATTTTTAGTACGTAGGTAGATAAGTCATGGCGTTTGATTGCCCTTTCCACGTACTTACTGGTGCCATTTTCGCATTGGGAGTAAAAAAGCTCTCGGCGTCTAAATGAAGTCCAACACCACTCAATGTATTATATCAACATGACAACCACTGAAGGGAAAACCGACAGAAGTGTGTTCTGGGCGTGTCTGTGTGTCCAAATCAAGCTCAAATTTCCTTTCTTGAAAATGATTAAAAATATCGAAATTCAACAACAACAAAAACTATTTCATAGGCGTGTCGAAGGCCTGGGATCTTAAGTAAAATGGCGACATCAACTTTCTTTCAAATCTGTGCAATGATTTCAACTAATATAATAAGTTGGATGTAGTTATGCAGAAAGTGTCTAACCACAAAAAGAAGAAACTGAGAAAAAAACATTTGAAAATTTGAGCACACTAAAGTAGATACATTGCGGCATTTCTAAAGATAATATCATGTTTTTTTTGTCTGTGAGAATCTGTGTAAATCGGTAATTTATCATCAATAAAATGTATTTTCTGTAATATACTACAAATTAATGTTTAAAAGTTTTCTAAAAAATTAAAAAAGTCAAAGAGATGTAGTAATAATTCGTTCCGTATGGATTGGATGTCTTTTATGAAATGGATGGGGAGGTATTCTAAGGCACACTTTTTTAATCTACGTGGGTTGAACATATTCTATGAAATATATTACATTATATATATATATATATAAAATGTAATTTAATATATTTAATAAAAATATATATGTAAATATTTTTTACATACATAAATTACAAAATATTATATCTAAAGTCATTATGGGCCCGTTATAAGTACCTTATCAGAAAATAGGAGCTTTGTGCCTGGTAAGGGAACCACGATTCTTACTTTGGTTGTATATTATGATAATTTTGTATAAAATATTATTTTTTAGTATAGTATATTTAGTAGTATGTAGGGTACACTTTTAACTATTTAATATAATACAAACATAGACATAAGTATTAATCTTGTATTATGTAAAATAAAACTTTGTAAAATATTTGTAAATAACAATAATGAGAACAGTTCAAATGGCCACGGCACATTGCGGTCGCAGGCTTATTAATGTTAATTATTATTGTTCCTTACATGTATCAATTAATTGTAATCAATATTTTTTGTGTGTTATGTTATATCGCGTATAACGCTGGAGGGCAGGTATGTAGGGTAAATTATAGGTAGTTTGCATCTCCCGAAAATAACTACAATATTATTTTTACCCGCAATCTTGAGAGGCTGGTATCATTGTAAACCTCGCGCGGTAAATGATAGTATTCTGTCTCCAGCAGTCTAGCCGTCGCGTCGGGTTGACCCTAAACCTCCTCTAGCGTACGCGATTTATTTGTTCGTATAATTATTATAAGTGAGCTTTGTTAAAATAAAAAAAAATAAAACTAAATTAGTATTATCCAAATTCACACTGAAGGTAAACACGCAACCTCGGATTCTGCGGATTTGGAGAACGCAGAATCATTTAGCCAACAATCCATTTAAACTGGCGATGATAACCAATCCTCCAAAAGCATGTAGGTATATGCAAATAAACCACATGAAAGTTTTTTAGGCCAATCTAAGTTATAAAACTGAAAAATGGGTTAATTTAAAATTGAATTGTCAAAAATCTATCGCTTTTGGAGCTTGGATCGTTTTAGCAGTGTAGGAAAAAGTGAAACTCGATTTTGGCAACTTGTGGGTTGGACGCTTAGGCTTAGTTGAAATTAGCAAAATGTATCGGTATTATGAGACCATAGAATAATATAATTTTCTAGAAGGAATAATAAAATTAAGAGATAAAGTTATTTTAATCTACCTTGTTTATGGTAACATTGGTAACCGCTTCAAACAAGGATTTTTTTCTAATGTGGTTTGCTGTGGAAATTTCTTGCGGTATGGGATAATGAAAAGTATAGATTGATGTAGGTGCTCATAACTGTCACGTATGAGAGTGTATGTTTCGAATGCTAATTAGTTAAATTATTATATAATTTCGTATATAAGTTTGGTGCAGGATGACTTTTGTTAGTACGCGCTGAATTATCTATTGGTTACTGCAGTGAGGAAAATTATTTACTATGCATCACTGTATTGCACTCGTTCGCTAATAGGAGAAGCTGTCAACTGCATTATGTCAAAGGTTCATATTAGTAACGGCTTAAATGAATTTGTTAATTTACGTGCTACGAATATAATCTAATGGAACGAGTACGTGGACCTTGACAAAAACTAATACCCATGAAATAGAATTAATTAAAAGAATAAAAAAATGAAACTTGCTACATTACTGTCATAAGAAAAAAGACAGTACGAAAATTTTCAACGGTCATATTCAGATACGCGAAACCTTCAATTTTATTAACCTAACTTACGAAAGGTTCCCGTTAAATGCCGATTCTAAGGACGGGTTGTTGCATAGTTCTGATTTGTTGTTATTTCACCAAGAGTGGGTTGTTTCATAATACTTGGAAAATAACAAAACTTGAGTATTCATGTTGAAATTTGATGAATTGTTCAAATTCTGTGAAAAAACCCGTCCTTAGTCCATTTCAGATTTTGAACAAATAGTGATCAAAAAAGAAGACAACTATCGCGTTGTTAAGCTTGTTAGCTTATTAATATTTGATAGAAATCTGAAACGTACTTCGAAGAAGTTTTAAGGTCCCGTAGTGAGCGGTAAAATATGGTTTGAAAGGGAGATATGTAAATACGAATATTTAAGGGAGCACGCTAATATTAAAAAACGATTACAAGCGAAAATAGTGAAAATATTTTATATAACACGACTCATTTGAAATAGAGCAAAAATCTCTCGCTAAATGCCTTAGTTGCATTTAAAGATACACTGTGATTTTTTTCATGCATATAACATATTAAATGACCGAACAAAACGCGTTTTTAATAATTTTCGGAGCTTACTTTGCGATTTTTTTCTTTCGAGGGAATTTCACATAATTAACGTTTCGACATAACAAATGTATACATATTATCTTCAAAAATAAATTATTTTTTGGAATTAAAAACATAAAGAGAAACTTGCTATAAATCGGTAGAAATTGGGAATGCGGCTTAAAGGGGGCCTTCCAAAAGGTTGACTATACATTTGCTGACAGCGTTACATTTGAATTTTTGTGAAACAACGTCAGAAACCATAGAATGCCATATCATCTATTGTTCTTTTGGTTGTAAAGAGCAATAATCATGTGTAGAGCAATGATGGAATGTATGCATCTCATGGATGGAAAGCTTTACCATCTGTAGGATTTTTAGAATCTCATGAACGGAAGGAGTCAGAAGCCAAAAATTTCAGTGGAAAGCCAAACGGTGGAATTTTAAAAATATAGATGGAAAGAATAAGAAATTCCAATATTTTTTTGTTTATTTTATGAAAGTTCACATTTTAACTTAAATACCAGTATTCTCTTTTACAAATATCGATTTCATAGTTAAAATAATTTTATCAGTTAGTATTTTAAGTTTGCAGACGGGGTACGCGTGACGTTATCCGTACCTCTAATTTTGTCGGTTGACAGTAAGGAAAATCCCACTCGGGTCGGTATTTTTTTTTTTTTTGTAATTATTTTTTTATTTTTAATAATATGTTTACATGGTACATAATTCATTTTACATCTTGGGTCTTTTTACTACTCTTCCATTGAAAGCATTTGCTTGTGTATGGAAGGGGAGTGTACATAAATGTTGTTGTTAGTTAGTACTTAAATAATTCATTGTACATAAATGTATGTTTGCTGTAGTATTTTTTTGATAGTAGTGAAGAATAATATATTAATATAATAAATTTAAAAAGAAAGGAAGTTATGGAAAACTAAGGATATTTGTGAGATTAATTAAGTGACAGTAGTTTTTTTTTTTTTCAGAATATTTTTAAAGTGTCTCTTGACAGAGAGCAGTATTCGGGTTTTATCATTAATGCTTCTGATTTCTTCTGGTAGACGATTGAAAAAAGTTCTTCCCTGGTAAGTATAATGATGTTGTGCAAAAGACGTATTTAGTTTTGGGCATAGAAAAACATGTCTAAGTCGCGTTCTGTTTTCATTTAAAAATTGATATTTATCTTTTTCTTTTATAATTTGGAAATATATAGGTCTTGAAATGTAGGTACTTGAAATTCTTCTAAAAGGCGTTCTGTAGGGTAGTCAAAAGATTTTTTTAAATATAATTTTAATAATTGTTCTTTGTATAATTTCAATTGGAAGAAGGTTACATTTATACGCGGATCCCCAACTAATAATAGGTATTAAAACAGAAAAAACACAATCTATATATTTAACAACATTTAAAAAAAAATGTGTATATCACAGAGGTAACCCATGGGTGAGTCTACGCAGCGGAACTTCTCACAAATTTGTCCACATTCTAATGCACGCGGCCAGCCAGCCCTGAGGTAGCGGTTTAAGGACTGTCAGAACCCACCGAACAAACGCAGGGCGTTTGTGTCTCTTAGGGTTTTAATTGATTAATTCTACGTAAAATAATGTATATTAAAACTTATGTATTCAGAATCAGTGTTTGTTGACCGACATTAATATATGTTTAAGTAATAATATTATTACTTAGGTTCCCTCAAATCGTAAAACGCTAAAAACCTCACTCATGTACATGTCCTCCATGAAGGAATAATGAAAATTAAGTAAGAGTAAGTTTATGAAAGAGCGCAGGAAATTTGGAAAAATAACGAAGAATGTCTTAATAAATAGCTTTTATTAGCAGAACTTGTGCCATTTCGCTTTGACTGCTGACGACGTGGTATGGAACAAACCGCTTGCAGCTAGGGTGGAGATGATTGGTACGGTGGGTATCGCGGATGCAACCGATGTGCAACTAATTTCAGTTAACCCAACTTAATTTTAACAACAGCTTGCATCAGCTGGCAGACTAGAACTCTGCGCGAGTAATCAGATATGCATAGCCTATGATTTTATAGAAATTAACACAAAAGTCGTGCGTAGTCGGTAGCTCGGTAGTTAGTAGGAAGATGTCGGACCAGCAATGGTGATTTAATAGTTGACGTTAAATTGGCTAGTTTATAGCTTTCCCTAAAACCGATAAGAATTTAACTCAGTGACTTTTCAGAACCGATCACCAATCTCTATATTGAAACAACAAATCACGTACTCAGGTAACTTGTACAGTCATAATTTTCATCTCTCCAGGCTGTTTGACTTCGTTGTGAAATATATATGCGATGACTAACATTTCTTCCCTCTTTCCCGGGGTTGGAACGCTGAGTCATGGGGATTGAAAATCGGCTGTAGCCAGATGAGGGGATATAATGACTAGACATTATAATGCAAATTCAAGAGTAGGTACTTACCTGAAATATTAATGCCGAAGCCCTTTTAAAATATGCCCCTCAAACATCGAGCTTGGGTAGGTACTTTTTCATTAGCCAAGCCTTGCATTCTAAGAACTTATTACAACACTTACGACAATACTAGCTGTACCTCACCAAGCGTTGCTGTGGCTCAGTCTGTCTGTGCTGATAGAGAAACAATAGCGTGTGTTGCTTTTACGTCCAAAAGATGGGGGCTGTTTAAAAAAAAAACTGTCATATGTGACATCTATATAATATAATATTCCTTTACACACGTGTTAGACTCTCGTAATGGTAAATATGTTTTAATTATAATTTGAAATATGTATTTTTTATGTTAATTTAAATAATTATCTTGTATGTTATAATAAAAAAAATCAAATAAAAAAAACCACACGCGTATTCAAATGCAACGTTGTTTCAAAATTTCAAAGCAATCGGTGAAGTTCTTTGGGAAATTTAAGATTTTGAACAAACGAACATTTACGTTTTCGTTAATATAGTATATTTGGTATTAACAATAAAAAAATGTTTATCTGCGGAAAAAAAAATATCTAGAAAGATTAGCTAATGTCAATAAAAATGTATTAAGCTTTTACTGTTTGTAAAATCTAGATCAACGGAATTAATCTCAACGCCATTTCCATCATGAGCTGTCAAAAAAAAGAAAATACATAATTGTTCTTTGAATATTTTTAGAGGAATTTTTTCATAAGAAAAATGTGCGTTGTCTCAGGCGAAAACGAAATATGTTTAGTATTAAAAAAATTCAATTCATGCATACCTAAAAAAATACTGTGTTTTAACACAAATAAAAACAAAAGTCGAGGAACAAACACAAGTAATGAAATTAAACTGTACAATATTTGATTCCCATAACATGATAACCAGATGAATTTATGTAATGTTTTGTCTGTTGTTTGTATGTCATAATAAGTAATGAAAAGGTTTGGTTAAAAGGTTTGCCCCAGCCCGGAAGTTTTCTGTTATCTGCCACGATACTGAATTGAACGTAGCAATAAAAACATAAATATCTAACATTATTTCTGGAACGGGTCTTCGAATACCGAATGCCGGCGTCATTCTGAGGGCAATTTAACACGAAGGCGCGAAGAGTTTATAATAGTCATAGCACACAATGAAAAGTAGGTACGTATTAATTATACCAGTAGATGTCAGCAAGGTGGTAATTTGGTTGGTATGAACTCGAAAGACGGGTTGTTTCAGGGATGTTCTGTTATTATATCAACATGGGCCAGTTGCTTCACACAACTGAAATAGTAATAGATCTTTCACAGTCCTTGATAATTTAACTGTGAAATGTGAATAACTGTGAACAGTTGATGAACTGTTCTAATTCTCTGAAACAACCCGTCCTTAAGTGGGAATTTTTGACAAGTTCCTTGGTATAAAGTCAAATGCAGTGAACCACAAATTTAATGATACGAATCATAGTTATGGATATTTAAATATTATCTTCTCTAGTCTTGCTCTACATGACTTCCGTCTTATGTCTTTAAGTTTTGGATCACGAATCATGACTCCATTTTAACCGATTTACTCAATTTGAACCCTCTGTATATTTTAATCGTCGTTCTATCTTTGATGCGTAACCTTCCCGGTAACCTTGTTTCCTTCTTGTTTCAATTTTAGCAGTATCTTTTAATAACTAACTGATATCAACTTTAAGGATCAAAACGTTCAAGGTTTCAGGCTGGATGGTACCTACTCTCAATATCATCCAGGTGAAAAACCACCATTTGAAATAATGGCGTTGCTTGCAATGACTTTAGCTATCATTAGTGATCAGATATCCAATTGTAGAATATTATGGTGATACATGAGTAATCATAGAGTGCATAATTAGCTCATACAAATAGAACCAATAAGTGAAATAGTAGAATAATATGTTTAAATTAGTTTGTATATTACATTGTAGAGGTGTGCTATTATTATAGCCTTCTTGTAACTACATTCCGTCCAGTTAAACAAATACGAATAGTCATTATTTCGACTAACCCTTATACCAACCCAGCTCCACAATACAGAATCAATTAAACGACATTTAATTTTTACAAAATTTCACCGATATACACCGCCTGCATAAATTGGGCATTATAATTCCACTTGAAAAAGTAAAGTCCGGTTAACGGTCACCAGTCCCCTTGCACAAGGCACTATATTGTCAGTCATTCGAGACATGTAAATTGAAAGTGATAGCGTATGAGGCGATAACATGGCACTTGTGTTACTAGCATTAGACAAATAAACAAATTGAAGATAAACAAATATCCAAATACAGACGTTGTTTAGAGTGTGCCGGGAGTACCGCGGTACCAGCAGGGTTGTGTCAATACTGGACATTTATTTTAACTAGGAAAATAAATAATACAAGTTTAGGGCAGGGGTGTACCTCAACAACATAATATCCAAAAAGGGGTTTTGCAAGATTTAAAGAAGTAGAGGTGAGGATTATAAGAACAGACAGATTTAGCTCGAGACATATTTTTAAAAAGAATAGTTAGAACTAGCCCAAAACACGATCACAAAATCAAATACACTTATCGTCATCTACTTACACGACTAAATTTGGAATTAACTCCTTAGAATACATTGCACAGAAGCAATACAACGCATTACCTAGTAATCTAAAACATACGGCAACGAACAAAAAAACATTGGAAAAAGCTCTTAAAAGCTATTTCCTCAGCAGTTTTATTAATGACTGACACATTCTTTCTTTGGAACTCCAAAATAACTTCTGCGTTTATTTATTTTAATGTATTTATGTTGTCTTGTCTTTAATCTAATGTTGTCTTTCCCGAAATGAGTTATGTAAACTCACTGGGAATAATACATTATAAATTTGTTATCATTTTGAAATGTTTGAAATTTAAAACTAATTAGTGATAACTTACTAAAATCATGAAGACAATGTAAAGACAACCACAGACTCGGGACGGGTTGTTTCACAGAATTCGAATACTTCATCAAATTACGTTGTTAACTATCAGGTTCTGTGAACGTTCTGTTTTATTATCATTATGGGCCACTTGCTTTACAGAACTGAAATAATAACAGCTATTTAGTGGAACTTACACAGAGCTTATATTTTATCTTCGAAATTTGATGAATTGTTCAAATTCTTTAAAACAACCCGTCCTAAATCATGTACAAATTTTGCCGTAGAAACTATAGTTTTTTTATGGGCTAGTTTATTGCTTTCCCGGAAATCGCTAAGAATTTAACCCAGCGAAACACCATTTCACGTACTCAGGTATTTTTTACATCCCTTCAGACTTTACGACTTCGATATAAAATATATATGCGATGACTAACCTTTCTCCCCCTTTTCCCGGAGGTTTGAACGGTGAGTCATGGGGATTGAAAATCGGTCATTGATACGTATCAAAGATATTAGAAGAACGAGATATGCTATGTTGGCCGCCGGACAATAGCCGGAGTACTACCTAATTAGGGTACTTTGAACGGTATCGGGACGTGTACGTACAGAAATCTGTTCTATGTATTAGTGCGGATACCTTAGCGCAAGCGAAGGCGTGCAGTAGTATTGGTGAACAAAACCGGCGACACTCGGCAAAACAATTCCACTCAGTACGAACTGCTCATAGCACATCTCGTTCTTCTAATATCTTTGATACGTATAGTTTGAAATTTAAAACTAAATCTTTTCCGTTGTAAAAATACTAACAAAAACCTTTTATTTCCTGAATAATTGGGCAATGGTGACGGCACGCCACTGGTGTACAGTGTAAAAGATAACATGTCTATGAAAATCCGTATACAAAGACAATAATTGACACTTAAGTTTTTGGTGGATTACATAGAAAACAGGGCTACCAAAAGCACAATTTTTATTGTTTATCACTAGCTAATTTTACAAACTAACATAAAAAAACCGTAGGTACATAGATAAAATGGTAATCGGGCAACTCAGGACAGTGGCAATTCAACACAAGCTTGAAAAGTTATGTCGTGAAAAGAGATGAAAAAAAACTTAAATAAGTTTCGTTGGATTAGGTTTATACACCTCTTTTCTCACGTGTAATGACATTATTTCATTTTTCAAGTGTGTTAAATTTCCACTATCGTGGCTTACCAATGAACCAGGTGAAATAATACAAATAGTTAATTGTTTTTTTTTGTTGCTTTGCGCTAACGCAATGAGTTTTTTTTCTAAATAAATCATCTGTTTACATTACAATTGTACGGATAAATAAATAAAAAAGTATGACTTCCTACGTTAATCAGAGTGTAGTGACTGATTCCAGTGGTTTAATGTGACTACTTATAGGTATAAATAAGATAAGTGTTTTTAATAAATCATACCAATAATATCAATCAAGTTTATTGACAATATTTATTAATTAATAGACGAAAAATACCTTCAGCTTTTACAACGATCATCATCAAATAGTGATGTATCGCTTATCAAAAATAACTTTCTCTTCCGTTCAATTTAAAACGAATTATGATTAAATCAGATTAAGACGAGCATTACAACGAAAAACCCTTCTGACAAAAGATTATTTGATTTCACGTTCGATACGGATAAAAGCTTTAGAATTACTTTAATCGGTTTACAGTTTTCATCAATAGACAATGCATTAACGCCCGCAGATAATGGAGACTCATCAGTTTCTCTTTCTTTGTTAGAGTTTTAAAGGAACCATTCAACTTCTTACCCATTATTTACCATAACGATTATACCATGTGATGTATGGTAAAAAGTTGGGTATTCAAGCGATAGATGGCACTAGTCAGAAAGCTTACTCCAGAGTCCGACAGATGTCGCTAGAGTGTAGCCATTGCCTGTGGGCAGTGGCGGTTCGTGGTCTTTTTAACAGGGGGTTCAGAAATTCAAGAGAAGATAAACATATCTAATTAAAATTTACTTACTGTTGTCCTTCGTCAAATAGTCGAATACGGCAGCAGTCACACAACTTAAATAAAGTTAGTGGGAGGGGTACCTACATATTTTTGTTTTTAAATCACTTCACTAGACACAAATATTAGATAATGAGAAAAGTTTTATAGGAATTAAATTGTTTAATGTTTTTATAGCACTCAATGTATGTTGCTAATTATTATTGTTTTTTCGAGAAGAATAATTTCGTAGAATATACATATAATAGATATTTAAAACATAAAAAAAAACAAATAAAGGTGGCACGAAATAAATTTACTAAGTCTACTTCAATAGGTAGTAGATTTGCAAATGCCATAAGCAAACGGTTGGAGAAATGCAGAAACAAGAAAACAAAAATATGTACAAAAATGACTACAAAGTTAAATACCATAATATAACATAAAAAATAACACTTGCTTCCCTAAAGGTCAAACGTCGACCGCGAAGTTCTCGGGTTTCTTCGGTTACATTCGTCAATGTTCGGAGGTCACGTGATAACATAACGCGTGTTCGGCGCACACAATTTGTCTTACTTTTGCAAAGAAATACCAAATTTTGTATATGTCACCGTCATAGGGATCTGTACCGGCTAAAATTCTTTTGTATGAAGAGTTTGGCGCGGATTTCAACTCGCACAAAATTTGGAATATGTATCGTATTTTTCGGTGGCGCGGGTTTTGAAGGCGAAATTTTAATAGCGTGCTATCTATAATGTGCTTATATTATTATAAAACAAGTTTGTTTTATTTTCTCATCTTTTTAATGGGGGTTCGCCGCACAAACGCACTTTAGAGAAAACCGCCACTGCCTGTGGGGTATCATTGTCAGACTTCAAGCTTCTAGAACCAGAGAATTACCAACAATCGGGTAATGAACAGTGTAGCTATATCCAGACTTATTTATTGTACGTAAATAAACGCAATTATTGTAAAGAACCTTTTACTTTATCTAGAGTTCCCAACACAGAAATCTGCATAGTAAGCAGAGATATAACACTTATAGGAACCGTAAAATAAATTGCGAATTGAATTATTGCTAATATGATGTAGATAACAAATCTGCGTAGGTGCACAAAGCAAATGCAGAAATTGTGAAACATTGTAACAAATAGAAAAAAAAGAACTTTAGAAGTTGAGAATCCTCCGTGCATGTAAGAAAGCAACCTCCGGACTCAAGACCCAAACACTTCCAATTTCGCAAGTCATCCTTAGGACTCTCGATTGCCGATCGGACTGATCGAGTTCAATACTCTCAGTGAGTACCGAATTACTCCCTTTTCAGAACAAGTTATGCTCATATAGGCTTTTATTAAATTCTTTAAAACAACTGAGCGACAAAAACCCGGAATAAACGTACATTTTCGTAAAACAAAGTTCAGTTTTACGTTAGCAGGAACACAAACATACTTAAAGGTCAAATGTGTTATTTGTAGGCAAAAAGGTTAACGTCACTTACGCGTAACGTCGTAACGTGAGTGGTGATACCCGCGTGAATGCACTTCTTTCGACGTTCCTACCCAAACGTATAAGACATGACATAATATATTATGTCACTGTATCTATTATACAACTTTGTAAATATGATTTACTTTATTTAAAGTTCGGGTGTTATTCAGGAACACTTGTCTCAACAGACTTGAGCTTATTGACAGACAGGCGACAGGAGTATTCCATGTGACAGATAAAATAAGTAGATAGGCACAGGTATGAACATTAAAAAAACTGACTACGCATCTACATATTGTACAAAACAAATTTACATACATAGCAGGGTCATGAAGTGGCTATTTCGGATTTTTTTCAATTTACGAGAACAAAACGATGGAAATAGATTTTTTTTAAAGCAGAATTAAATTTTGTAGGGCAAAAAAACTTGTCCGGGCACGTAGCAGAAAATAACGAAATTTAGAAAAAAAGTTGCTTAACTTAAGGCAATGCACTACGTCGTGTAATATTTTGAATCGAGCTATCAATAACACACCGTACGTAGATGGCGATAAGGCTTAAATTCCTGCTTCACACTGTCCACCTGTTTTGATTTATGCAAGAAAAAAACATGGCCAAAAAGTGCCTTTTATTTTATTTTGTGGATATTCAGGCATAAATATTTAATTTTTTTTCTATAATTTTCTAAATAACTTAATTTTCCACATTATACAATAAAACCATAACCGAAAATGGGTTCGTAAGTAGGAGATTTTGAACTTTAAAGCAGTTTTCATAGGCCTATACATTATTGTTTTCTGGGCTTATAAAAAGACTCATCTAAAAAATACTCGATTATTTCAAAGGCTAAGATGTATTCTATTCGCAGTATTTAATTAAAGCATCTGAAACATTTCTAGGCGACCAAATTTTCAAACCAAAAACACATGATTTTAAATTACTACGTAGTGCATCGCCTTAAAGATAAACATACTAATTACCTGACAATATTCGAAAATCTTCTATTACCATCACGGTAAGCGGAAAACGTTGCTTGTATCTTGGTGAAGGACTAATGACTAACGTAACTAACCACGCCTGAATGGGAACCAGACGTAATGCGACACATGTCAGCTGACCAGTCGTAAAGCTTACAAATAAAATAATGATGAATTGGAAAACTAATGTTACGAAAATTGACAATATAAGTGATAAATAAGTTTTTAATTCATAACATTGGTTTTCGAGCGCCAACCATAAATACAAATTAAATTATGTAGGTACATATGTACAATGTACATGCATGTACAGATTATATTATTTAAACCCGACTACCGAGTTATCTTTTAACTGGTTATAAGAAGAAAGTTTTAAGGTAGTTATCATTTATCTTTATGATGAATTTAAAAGCTCAGCCTCCCCGGAGCTTAAAGATGATTAAAAGAAAAATATGACTTCGAAAGTAGTTTCTACAAAATGGTAAATTGTTGGAAGAGAGTTTAAAACCAGACTAATGTAATTGGAAAAATAACAATGCTCTTTATATTATGAAGATGAGATTTAAAAAAAATATTATTAAAAAGGAAACTTGACTATCTACAACGAAAATATTTTTCTGTGTGCAGCATCAAAAACCTCCGAGCCTGAGTTATAGCTCCATGAAATTTGCACAGCTTAGAGATCTCAAATTAAATGTAGTATACAATTTTTTTAATGCTATTATACCCCAAGACTTATATTAGTAAGTACAGAACTTTTCAACAATCAAAACATTTGCCTAAAAGGGAGCAAGTCAGTTACCCGTTGTGAGAATCAACCTTGGCCCGTCCGACTGCCAGTCAAGTGTAATAATAATAAAATAATAATAATACTTGGATGACTTGTATAGCGCCGTTTTTGTGCAAAAACACCTCAAGGGCGCTGTACTATCCTGCATGCCATCGACCACCTCCTACTTATTTACAAAAATATTTAATTTTGTAATTCAACATAATCAATTAAAAGTCAATACTATCATTTTTATCACTTTTCAATACTATCATTTTTTGATTCTTGATCTTGATCTTTTCAATACTCTTGTTTTTATCACTTTTCAATACTCTCATTTTTATCACTTTTCAATACTCTCATTTTTATCACTTTTGAATACTATCATTTTTATCACTTTTTATTTTCGTTTCTATTTGTGTAGTTTTCTTTGTTGCAAGAAAAAAGTATACTTTTATAGTGGTTTATTTTAGGGTAATTATGCCGTGTTGCGCTACCTCCTTCTTTCGCCAACGTATCGGACAGCATTACAATGTCCATCATCAGGTCAGATATGTAAAAAAATTGCTAAAGAAGGAGGTAGTGCAATACGGCATAATACCCCAAACATAAACCACTAAAATACGTTTGGCCGTGGAAATCTCTAATCGTATCCTATATAAAATTATGAGGCCATAAACATTACATATATTTACGCATTTAAAGTAAATTATAAGAAATAAGTACTGAAAATATGCACACATAAAAAAAAATTTACAAATAAAAAGTAGTCCTACTAAAACATACTATTTCCCATTGAATAATAAATTAATAAACACACGATTTCCTCACCACAATTGTTCTAAGACGTTTGACAAAGCATGTTTGTATAACTAAAGTCACTCTCTTCAAACAATGTTTAATAATCAAACTTTCACAAAATACTAAAACAATACATAATATTATGAAGTGTCAAATAAACATAATAATGTGATATCCGTGAGAAAAGGCCAGTCAAATGAACAACTGACAAAATGAAAGTCAAAGCAGGTACAATATTCATAAAATAAAATTCAATTTTCCACAAACAAGTCGATAAACAGACAGCGTGAAAATTTAACTAAGTTAATAAATATTTAATACCTAAAAAAAGTGTAATTTTAAAATCACGTGTAGAAAAAATGTGATATGGTTGAATAGTCGTAACTTTAGTCAGTTTAACTTCCATGATACGAATTCACCTTGAATCATTTTGCAACTAGTCAATTTCGGTATAATAAATATCTGTCAGAAACCAACTTCTGCGCATTATTATTATAATTTCCGTGGGAAAAGAAAAGAGACAGGTAGGTACCTAAATCGATCTCATACAAATAAATATATATACAGGGTTTTCCAATAAGATATGTTATTTTGATATTCAATCGTAAAAGATCAATGGTTTCGTTGCTTGTGTGGCACGTAGCGTCGTCTTGTTGAAAGTAAACGTTGTCCAGATCAATACCATCCAATTTCGGCCATTAAAAATCATTAATCATCTCTTGATAGCGCAATCCATTCACCGTAACTGTTGCTCCAACCTCATTTTCAAAAAAGTAAGGTCCAATGACTCCGCCGGACCGTAAACCGCACCGAACAGTCACACGTTGAAGATAAAGAGGCTTTTCAACAATAACTATTGGGTTTTCCGAGCCCCAGATGCGACAATTTTGCTTGTTGACGAAGCCACCGAGGTGAAAATGGGCTTCATCACTCAAGATGATTTGCATTTGATTCACTCAAGTGAATTCTAATAATTTCAATGCGTTGTTGAAGCGTGTATCGTTCCTTTTTTATTAATGGCGTAGTTTCTACTTGTCAAATGTCAAAAAAAGACAGCTTCAAAAGTAACATCTACCGAAATAGCGGGCTATTCAAAATAACACCTCTTATTGGAAAACCCTGTATATATATATATTTATTAACAAGAAAGACAAACATTTCCGAGGTTACGAACCACCCGATAATATTTGTAAAAATATCTCCTACTACCATAATTGTATGCGGAATATGTTGATTGTTCAATGATAGAGGACTTAGCTGACGAAGTAAATTGAAAGCACAACGCCTGAGTGGAAGCGAGAGACATTAAATCAACTAAGCTACTAAACGAACAAACTCCAAATATGTACTCCACGTATCGTTTTCAATGTAAATGCCTTACGGGTGTAAATATCATAAATAAATAAATGCATATTCCGATACGATACGATTGTACCATCCCAGTCAGGAGCGCTTCTGTACCTGCGCGACAGGTACACTAGGAGGCACCAATTTGTTAGTACCTGGAACACGTGCTCTGAGGGACTGGTATACATGGCAACCTAAAAAGCCAATATTGGAATTTAGGATGGGCAGGAATAGAGGAATTGATTGAGCGTTGTTTTTTTTCTTCTTTATTTCTTCCTTCTTCGTGCCTCTTCGCGTCTCTTCTTGGATATTCTTGTCCCTTCTTAAATAAATAAATAAATGCATATTCCAACAATTTATTAACCATTATAAAATCATAAAGCAAAATTTCCGAGAAAATATAAGAGTTCCTACAGAGAAACGATTGAAGGAATGCTATTAGAATTGTTCAGGTGCATCACGCTCTAGAAATTAGTTTTAAATCATCGCATTACATACGTTTCTTCCTGGTGCTTAGTACTTAGTCGAGCATTGCCTCTGAAAATCCAAGGATAGGCGTACACCGCGCATTACGCAGCAATCTTCCCGTGTTCGTAACAGGCCAACAGATCACGGATGCTGCACGTTTAGAATGTTTAGTACTTGCCTATTCTATTACCTATTACGTTCATAGTCGGCGTCCAGCTGGGATCAAATCGTTATTATGTAATAGAGCTTCCGAATTAGAAGTCAAGGTACACGGCGCAGCGTCATCGTCAATCAGAGATACGAGCGTCAAAAATAATAACAACTGTTACTGTTCGTATATTGGAAGATTTGGATTAATGCGCAGGGCTTCATCCGTTAGTAAAAATTGTTCTGCGCACATAAACGGCTGAACTATTTCTGCGGTGGCCTCTAGATTTCCTTTAACCATCGATTAGATACGATAAAATATTCTAATTATCTTGAAACATTTTACTATCAACTATTTTGCATACAAAAGCTAATATTTCGCTTTAAAGATCCTACCCATTTATCATTATCTTGATCACATTATGAGTAGCTACAAATTTAGGATCGTCTATTAAATTTTCCAGCTAGGTTATTGATGAAACACGGAAAAAACTCACCGATATAAGATATTGCTAATTTACTAAGAATCTCTTCAAATCAGTCGTATTCTGGTTAAAAACGTTACTGCAGGCCTGACGAATGAATTGACAGGCTTCTTAATAAACTATCGGTAAAACACTAATGTGTTACGGCGATGTCGGAACAAGTGTTCATAAAATATTTTCGCATTTCGTCATTGTGTTTTATCAGGACAGACGTAGGTGCATAAACACGTGTTCCTATATATTATGAAGGTAGTAAAATTTTATTGTGAAACGGCATACTATCATTTTTAAAAAGGATTTTAATAAAGCAGCAATACTCGTTTTTCTCCGTGAAGCGGTAATCTGTAGTATGAAGAGTTACAAATGTCCTGGTGATGGCCAACCTCTTATTCTAGAATAAAACTAGAAAAAAATAATTTATGAAATATTTCAACCTTATGCATTTTGGCGTATTTTGAATTTGTGAAACAATAATGATCTAATTATTGATTACAAAAAGGTGGTTTGAAAGGGGGCATTAAAATAATTAATTAGATCCTTTCTGATCACCTAACTACAAAACAATTAATATTAACTTATCTGATCACCTAACTACAAAACAATTAATATTAACTTATCTGATCACCTAACTACAAAACAATTAATATTAACTTATCTGATCACCTAACTACAAAACAATTAAGTAGAACCTATTTGATCACCTAACTACAAAACAATTAATTAGAACCTATTTGATCACCTAACTACAAAACAATTAATTAAAACCTATTTGATCACCTAACTACAAAACAATTAAGTAGAACCTATTTGATCACCTAACTACAAAACAATTAATTAGAACCTATCTGATCACATAACTATTTTTTTTTATTTAGAACCTATCTGATCACCTAATTACATTTTTTTTTAAATTAGAATCTATCTGATCACCTAACTACAAAAAAACTTTTCAGTGCTCTTGATATATGTACTTATTATAAGACAAGCGACTTTATTCCTCGGTGTGCTCCTGTACCTACGCAGGTCTAGTGCGCCTGTACTGAATATAAACATTACGCTGTATATTATTGCATATTATGAACAGTGACGAATACCGCTTGTACACCGCGAAGCAAATGACGAGAAGGGAAGTGGTCACAGAAAGATGAGGAAAGAAACTAACGGAAATAAACAAAGATGAATACGACTCAGTGACTAGTCAAGGCTGGGATGATTTACAATATTAAAATGGAAAGAAATGCCTTTTTATGTATATTATGCAGTTTCTACATCTTCTTCTTCGTGCTCTCAATGGTTGACCATAAATCTTCCATCAACCAGATATTGACTAAATTCGTCATCGATATCATATATTTGCGAGCACGGTCAACAATTGATAAGAAATGTTCCGATGGCCGATAAACAAACTTTAACGGCCTTCATAGGGTCAGATAAGCTTCGGTTGACTTTATAAACATTATTTTTCAATAATGTCGTTGATTATGTAAAATTACCGGCTTATTAATGAACGGAGTTGAGCTAACGAAGCTCTTAGAATTGAAAGAAGTCGTATATGCGGTGATTTGAATCCATTCGGACCAATGCAATGACAATACATTGGTTCAAGCTTTGAGAAAGTTTTTCCATATACTAGTATAACAAATTGTAGATAAAAAGATCTCATCAACTAACAAGCTCTACATTTAGTGTCAAACGGTATATGCGGACTACACACGTACATTGAAGTTTCAATTCAACATTGTTAATTTATTTTAATTTTGACGTTTAAGACAATATCGTTTGACGTTTAGGAACGTCAATTCATAGACATATCCGCCAGTGTTGCCATAGAATTTGATTGTTTTGTATTTATTTCGTGTCAATATCGGTTCGAGTATCGACAGAGCAACCGTTCTCGGGATATTGATATAAAATCGTCGGAAGTTGGGTGTATCGATCTGATATTGTTACGTAGTCAATTTCATAGGGCTGGACCCCTTGAAACAACTTAGTGAAATTACATTTGTACCGGTTATGTAGGTTTCAAAGCCGTGATGTGCGGTGTCTTCCATCAATCATCCCCTGAATTATCAGTTGGGGAATCTTGTACCTGTCGCTCCCTACGGTGTGACGAAGATACAAGTTTCTCCTCAAAAAAAGTACCAATTTTTAGCTATTTGATGAAGAATTCAATCGAGCGTTAGTTACCCTATTTGTCCAGGGCAAAGAATAACGAACACACCATGTGGTCAGTGGTTCTGGGTATATAGAAGATGCTCCTATATATACTTTTCAAAAAGTTCCAAATCTTCCATATCGACCAAATCAATGGTTGGTTTAATATCCAGGATTTCATGCCACACAGAACAATAGAAAAAACATAACAACTAATCATCCAGAAGAATGGTTAGCTCTTCTGCATGTTACTTTGTTTGACAGAATGCGGCAAATTTAGTCAAAGCTAGGACAGTTTGCATGGAATCTTGCAGAAGTTAATACTAATAAGATAATACTAATACACCTAAACGAAACATGTAACAGTACAATACAAAGAAGAACGAAGAGATAGCGGTCACAACTAGGAATCAACCCGGGATCGCTTGTCTTACCGGGTCAGGCGTCTTAACCAACTTGACTGTTTTCAAATTCAGAATTAACAATATCATCTTGCTACTGTTTTTCCCATATTTTTGGCACCTACCTTTATACTAATATTTGTTTTCATTACTTCTATTATGAAGATGTAAGAAAAAGCTGTAAGAAAATACCTGTATTGGCTTGTAAATTAGTCATCTAAACAGTTCTTTTAACTTCTGTTACCTACCGGACTATTAAATTTGCAGCTGTGAGGCTTCACTGCTAATCTATAATTAGCAAACTCACCCCTCAAAGTCAACAGAGGGTGCTGCGGGTTCACAATGTGACGGTACAACTATTCATAAGCACATCATAAAGGCTTGTTACTGAGCAAGAAAAAATTTAACTAGGGTTCGACGGTTTCTCGCATTTTAACTTGCAAATTTATATTTGAACTTGTTTTCTACTGTACTCTTTTTACATCAATGCTCATGATTGTGTGGCTTTTATAATAATCAATAATTTCATTAAAAGCGAAGTGCCCATACATAAATATTCAAAAATTTAGCTGGACTGAATTAAGAAAGTGTTTTTTAATCAGAATTTAAAGAAGTAAATTTGTCGCCTTACTTACCTTACAGACCCAATTAAATGAACGGAAAGTACAGACGAATAAACAAATAATCATTAAATTCGATTTTTGATCTTGAACAAAGCACTGAACATTACAACTGGCATTAGTGCATCGTAATTTATTATATCACCTTCGTAAAGCAAACCACCGCAAGATGTAATAAAAGAACTCAAAAATTACAAAAAACAAAACAAAAATGTATATCTTGAATTTGTAAAACAAATCCCCTGTATTTTCCGTATCGCTTATGAAGGATATTCTTCACGGAGTCTACTTTTTCATCAATCCTTATTCCAGCCACAAATAACGTAAATACAATGACAGATCCCGTTTTGGCTGTTTGGCTTGGACCGGGATTCATTATATTTTTTTATGTTTTTTTTTTAATATTATCATTATAATTATGTAATTTACACTGTAAATTAATATTTAAAAAAAATAAACGATTATTTGTGTAATAGGTTTTTCCTCGCTAGTAAAAAAATAACCATTTGAGGCCTAAAAATAATAAAAATCTAAAAAAGTAAGCAAAAAAATATATTTTTTCTCAAATTTTGCAAATTCACTTTGTGGCACCATTTTATTAATAAAATAATTAAAACACTTTGTTTTTACCACGATAATCTTGATTTTTTATATAAAGTCAACATGTTTCGAGAACGATGTTCTCTTCATCAGGACAATTAATGTACTAAAAACTAAATTGTCAAGTATATAGAGACAGGTGTGGGTAGAAAAGGAAGTAGTGTGGGGGGGGGTTGAGGGGAGGGGTGAGAGGTGGAAAGGGGAGGTGCTTAGAAGATCAAAGACAAAAAATTACAATTGAAATATGTTTAAGACAGGGTTATTCACAAAATTAGTTTGATTATTGATAATATTTAAATTTCTATTGACATTTTGACTTTATATAAAAAATAAAGATTATCGTGGTAAAAACAAAGTGTTTTAATTATTTTATTAAAAAAATATATGTACACCAAATTTTCAAATAATTATTTAAGGTGTTATTAAGTATAGAATATGGTCTATCAGGGCCGGCCGTGGCGCCTGGCACAAGTAAAACATTAGCGCCCTTGTCAAAACCAGTAGACACATAGGTAGGTGATCACTTTAATAAATCATATTCGGATGATTTGTATTTTATCAGCGCCTTGGCAAATCGGCTTCCGGAGCAGACTGATCCAATTGCGCCCTCATAGGGCCGGCCCTGTGTTCTATGTGTCAAAACAAAAGTGCTTAAAGGGTTAATAAGCTCAACCATTTAACTGTGCTTTTCTAACGCAGGAGATAAAATATTAACTGCATACACAAGTCCATGAGAATTGCGAATACTTAGCAATCCGCATAGCTACATACGAGATTCCTAACAGAAGTCAACACCGGATTTAAATTCTTAACGTGAAAACATAATAAATTCAAGTAGTTAACTACAGAGGAAACACAGAAATTGCAGAGACAGTGTACATGGAATGCAGTGGACCTGCGTATTCCTATTATGTTTCTACTCTACAGCAATATAATTGTTTTCAGTTTTCAAAACAGACATTAACAATATTGTAAAAGCTCATACGTTAGCGATAGTAAAGTTTCAAATAATTAACGAACAGTAATAATAATTGTAATAGCTGGGTAGTACTACAATTTTATAGTCAATAATTATCCATGTACATTCAAGCTGGCACAAGCATTTGAATCTATGAAGCTGTTAGTCGAAGCTAATAAAGTAATTCGTACGATTGGTGTGTAAAACTGCGGCCACCAAACACAAGTTTATTACAAAAAGCTGCGTGAACCATAAAATAATTATTTTGTAACAAAATGTGGATCGCGTATTACGGACTTACTTATAATGGACTATCAGCAGTATACCTTCAAATAGGCTTAATGTTTAGTGTGTAAAATAGCTAGGTATGAAAAGACAGAAAATTACCAATGTATATCTTTTCCTTATTTTCTAATCGGTGATGCCATAGCCTCCGTGCTCTCGACATGCTGGAGGTCATGAGTTGAAATCCCGGCGTGCGCAAGAAAACTTTTCGTTTTTTTTTTAAGAAAGACAATAAACTATTACTAAAAACCTGACAATTTTTGAAAATCCCCTACTACCGCCATAGTAAGCGAAAAATGTTGCTTGTGTTGTGATGGAGGACTTAGCTGGCCGAGGAATTGAACACACGACATCTGGGTGCAACCAAACGCGATGCCCACTCAGCCAGCAACCAGTCTTTATTTGATTAAGTTACGTTACACTCTAAGTATCGCCCTGGTGTAAGACCACCATTCAAAATGAAACGTTGCTTGAAATGGCTTTAGCCGTATTTAGTGACCAGATCTGATTAGCCAGCTAGTTTCCCAGCAACTTCTTTTTTCATCCCCTTCCTCTCCTCACTATCTTCAGTCTCACAGCATACTCCAATTGGGGTTGCCATAGATTCACTGCTTCCAAATGGTTCGGAGCAGTTGGGACTCTTGTGCGGTATTTACATGAAACGCCCCAATTCCAATCAGTGGGACTTTAGTGAGTCACATTTAATTTATTTATTGCATCTCACTATACATAAAACACTTTTTTCAAATAAAAATCAAGCTCACTAGGACTAAGCCTGTATCGAGGTTAACAATTTACATTTGAGTGAAGCAAACATAAGAGTAATCACAAACATAAAGTAATTCTACATACAAACACAAAATATTTCAAAATTAAAGAAAAAATAAGTATTAGATGTGTGACCAGATGGGTAATTTGACAGTATATTGTAACAATATTTGAACCATAACTAATCATTAATCATTATTCAAAAGAAGAACCAAAGTAGGTTATAAAGACAGATAGGGTGACATTCAGTTTTTAGCAAATGGGACTTATATAAAATCTTATTATTTAAGAAAGGACAAGATGAAAAAATATTAAGACAATCGTCTGTCAATACAAAACCTTAATTAACTTTTTAAATTTAACTAAGGAATTGGTAGACTTAATATGATTTGAAAGAATATTAAACATAAGACCAAAAGAAGTTTTAGTATGTACCACCACCGCCACATTAAAAAAAAGTTAAATTTCCAAGAAAATGACTAGCAATAGTCTGAAGAGACGCAGGAACTTGCTGTGGATAACGTAAAGATAAAAGGAAAAAGAAGTTTATAGACTTGGTATCCCAATGTTTTTAATCGTAATATAGATTCTGGCGCTACATGATAAGGACAGGTATTTTATGATAAATATGTCAAATTCTAATATCAAATTATTCTATGGAGGAATTCACAAGTGTCGACTCACGGTGTAATCATTTGTAAAATAACTTATTAATTATTGAGATTAATACATCACTATGCAAAAAATATCAATAAAAATAAGGATTATCATTAAAAATAGATGTATCACTTGCGCGATACTTCGGTATATTTGTAAAAATAACTTTATGTTGCCTAATTAATAATGCAATCAAAAATTATAATCAATTCAGCAATTTAGCAACTATGTATGAGCGTTGAAGTCCAACCCGGAGACTTGTTTTTAAAATACACTGCGTATACATCCGCGAGCCGAACTGCCGAACAGAACTTCAACTTATGGGAAAGAAACGAAGCAACCGCAAATGGCACGAAACGCCGCTTGCAGTTGATTCGTTCCTGTCCCGTAATTCGTGGTACGGTTCGCAAATGTATACGTACCCTTACGTAGTCGGACTGTGGCCACTTGTATAATTGTGCACAAAAGAGTTAATATAAAAAAAAATAAACCTTAAGAAGTTTTTTTTACTATGATACATTTATTTTTATTAATGATTACTGTGTATTTAAAAATCGACTGAGCCAAATCCCAGTTGGGTAGGACCGACATTTATTTCTTATATTAACTATTGTAATGTCATCCAATATCAGAAAAATTGATAGAATGCATTGTCATCGACAACGAGTTTATCTGCCGAGTTTCAGTTCGATCGGATGTCGGGAAGTGGGTTAATTTCCACATAATTCATACAATTCAAGAAAATTCAAGAAAACTTAATTCAAGAAAACAAATTAATTAATTTATTTAACAAGCGCAAAATTATTTATTGACACAACTTGATTTAAAAAAATAATATATCACTTATTCCAGACACTTTGTATCACGAGGAAGAAACCATTGAAGAAAACAAAGTGTTCAGTATTTATAATGCCTTTATTTTTATATGCGGATTTTCAAATAACGCTATAATTTTGATAAAAATCTTTAGACATAATACTGACTTTTTACTATAATATTAAATGTTATAATTTGTCCTAATAAACCGGGACCCAAGCCGCTAATTGTAAGGAATTAAATACACCTTTATATAGTAGAGAACAAATTAAAATTTATAACAAGTATTAAGATTAGATTAGATTCGTCTTATCTCGATAGGATCTACGTAAAATAGTCACTTAAGTATAATTTGCAGATAAACTACATTGCGTAATGTTATCGATTACGAGTTCGGATGATTTTTTCTCGGAAATAATTTCTCCGTAAATGAAAACTGCACTCAAAATATGATCAGAAAATGATTCAACTTAATGTGATATTGTCAATGGTTGATTCATATCTCACAACTTTAACAAAATTATAGCGAGTCTTGACTAATATAGAATAGCAGCATTTCTTGGTACATACGCCTAAAAAGATAAACAGATATTTAAGATATAATATCATTATTATTATAGAATGGAAAATATTGTATTTAAATCATCAAATGTCAAGTTTATACAAAAGGAGAAAAATTTGTCTTACAATAATAATCATAACTATATATAATTAATTATACATAATGGCAGCACTGCACTTCTGGCAGGGACCTATTTACAAGCGATGGAGCCAAATCCTGATGTCATAGATAAAAAAAAATTATATGTATATTCATTTTTTTTCTTTTTAAAAAACTTTAATCTCATTATGTTTTTTTTTGTATTATTATTATTATCTTTTGTTTTCGTTTATTGTGTATGTATTATCTTACAATATTTTTTTATATTTACTTTATATATATTCTATGTATAATATGGAGCTTGTGGGATTGCACCACCATCCCCGAGAACTGGAATAAAAAAAATTAAAAAAAAAAATTATACATACGTACTTTATATAAAATGTCATCAAACTTTTTCTTTATATTATATAAAGAAGAAAAAATATAAAGAATTAATTGACTGAGCACTTCGCATTTCGTCTGTCTGTAAATTTGTTTGTGTGTTCCGTGTCCGGTCAATCTTATCAAGATGGTAGCCGTGTTTGATAGTACATTTTTAACAAGAGCGTCGCTACTGTTGCCAAGTCGTAGCAATCAACATTAACGGCGAAGCCTACTTTTAACGCTGGTTATGTGTATATGTTCGTCGCATAAATAGCATTACCCTTATATTAGAAACGAAAGTTTGCTGCTTGCTGGAAATATTTTAAATGTCAATAAAACCCGACTTTGGCGACATTTTTAAAACATAAATTTTCCCTACATAACCATCAAATTGTGCTGACTTTTATTCCTATTGACGGTTAGCTGTCACCAGATATATCTTTGTCTTGTACGCTGCAGCCCGAAACAACTCTGAACACATTGAACCAATTTTCATTTTCGAACAATTAACAAAAAGATTAGGTACCTACCCAGTGATAAAACATGACCAAACGTTGATATTATTACAAAAATAAACTACATAAAATATTATAAAAATAAACATTAGGAAATTCATTTCCGAATAAACAAAAAACAGTTTATTATCTGAAAGACAACATTTCCGAGATGGAAATACAGTTTATAATATAGACATCAATATAATTCGAAAATCAATCCAATAATTATCATAATCAAATATCAAAAGTACCTACCTACCAGTAGAGATAAGATAATTAATTATCTTTGCTCAAATCCAACATTTTTCAGAGCGATGACACTCAAAGGTAAACAAAAAAACTTAGTTTGCCTTACGCAAACAAAGGTAGGAATAAAAATAATTCATTACGTTAGTCATAAATAGGTACTTAGATACCTGCGTTTAATCAGAAATAGTATCAGCATTCATTTTATGTTAATATGCCCAGTGCATGTATATAAAGGCATTTCATGTATATGTCTATAATTATTACAAAAAATAATCATTATAAAGCATAAAACAGATCCCCATCCCAAAAATATTATCATTATAATGCATAAAACAGATCCCCATCCCAAAAAAATTATTATCATAATGCATATAACATTTCCCCATCCCAAAAAAAAATTATCATCATAATGCTTATAACAGATACCCATCCCAAAAAAATTATCATTATAATGCATAAAACAGATTACCATCCCAAAAAATTATCATCATAATGCATATAACAGATCCCCATCCTCAAAAAATTATCATCATAATGCATATAACAGATCCCCATCCTCAAAAAATTATCATCATAATGTATATAACAGAACCCCATCCCCAAAAAATTATCATCATAATGCATATAACAGATTCCCATCCCCAAAAAAAAATGCACATTACGCCTATTAACTGACTGATTAAATGAAGTTTTTCACTTTTTAGTTTACGTCTAAGCTTTCTAAATTCGTGAACCGATACTATAATAAATATTTATTAATTTATTTTCGCCCTAGCTGGCTTTTGCTTCAAATTAATATATGTAATACCGTTGTGTCAATTATTTGTTGTCCTATCAATGGAAGAGCAAGTACAAGGTATTAATTATAAACTAAGTTACAAATCATAACGCATGAGTTTTCATTTCGCATTTCATGAAATCTCACTTCACATGTCAAATTACACAAAAAACACTCTTCTTTAGAACCCTTCAGTACTTTCAACTTGTTCAGTTTGCAATGTTTTGTGTATTTCAAATGCGCTATATATATATATATATATCTTATTTTTTATTTTCCATTAAAAAAAATACTGTTTTAGCAAACCGGAGTATGCATTTAATATAACCGTTTTTTCTAAATATATCATTTTAATATCAAACGTAAAAATTGTCGTCAAAAACCAAAACCACATTTTTTCTTAATTTTTTCCTCCAATCATAGAAAAATTGAGAGAACTCGATATTTAGAAAATAAATTCGTTTTTTCGGGGAATTAATAAGAAAACTGTACCTTCACTTTTATCTCGTTCATATAATAAAAAAATATATTTTATAGTTAAATCGATTGTTACGATAGCGACGCGAAATATGTATTATTCATTTCGACTATTTTTAGGATTTTATTCATGGCATCCAGTATAAATATTTGAGGTAAACTGGAAAGAATTATTATTTTTCTTTCTAACGTCTTAAAATTACGTATTTCCGCATGATAGAAAAAAAGATAAAAATACTTTTATAAAATATGGACGCCCGGTCATATACGACCCTAAAACGATGGAGGGGTTATAATACAAAATAAAATTAGCAAATTAAATATGCGACCAGTAAAAAATATAAAATAACTTACAAAATTAAATTAAAAAAGAGAAATAATATAGAAAAAAAATTATTTGCATATTTTTCAAGCAAGTATTTATGAAGAATTCGTTTCATCACTAAATATGTTGACAATATTCCCAAATCTATTAAAATTATGCAGTCGATTTATAGGTAGGCCTGATGGTTTGTTTTAAAATTTTCGATATGTTAATAATATTTTCGATATTTTAATAATATTTTCGATATGTTAATAATATTTTCGATATGTTAATAATATTTTCGATTTGTTAATAATATCTTCGATATTTTTCCGGAATAACGTTCCGGTTAAATTCAAGCACTGATACCGATACGTTTATTTATTTCACCACTATGTCATCGAATATTTTGTACTCTTATAAATATAATGATGATAATTATGACGAAGCAAAAATTTGATCGCCAATATTATTTATTTCTTTTAAAAAATAATAAGGAATACGACTAATTTTCTAATTTGTATTACATGTACAGGAATTTTCGTTAGTACACATATATCATAAATAGAGCTAGAAAATAAACATCTCAATTTAAATATTTAATATTTCAATTTTTCCTGAGTTAATAAAATGTAATTTTTTAATTTCAAATGGATACTTTTCGATTTACATATCTACATAGATATTTGAGTAAAATTCCATTTTACGACTAATGGAAAAAGGTAGGGTGGAAAAAAGTTGTGTAAAAAAAATCGTTTTTTAGTAAACAAAATTTAAGACAACATTTTTAATTAAATGTAGTCATTACAATATATGTACCTAACTACTGTGGAATAATGCTTGACACCTGTTTGAATTCGAAGGAAAATTTTTGCACAGCCATAACACTATAATATTATGAAGGTATGTAATTTAAGTTCATAATTGTAATACTTACGTCCAGGAAACCTGCGAAAATGATGCCCATTGCTGGTTGATTCTTTGAAATAGTAAACTCAACACAATACACTATTCTTCTTAGTCTAAGGGCTTAGGTACACCTTACACCTCGTACCGGATTAGTAGGATTTTATTGCACTAGGTACTATTAGTAATATAGACAAACAAAAAACTACACGAAATTATTTTACTATATTTCTTACCATGAGGGTGAATTTCACGTGTTCTCTGTCCATTTTACTAAATCACTAACAAATTAAACAATACGTTCAAACAGTCCAACGTCTCCACAGGTAATAAACAAAATTCGATAAAAAATGGACAAAAGATAAGACATATGAATAATCGCAGATATATTTAAATCTTTTGTGTGAGCGTGTTCTTACTCAGACATTCAGATAAGACAATAATCTTATCTATTCCTCATTTAAAAGTATTCCGCTGTATCTATGGTATTATTTTCGAAACTGTTCTATTCTGCGTCAAACTTTCGGCGCGAAATACTTGAGCACCGATTTTTTGAATTATCGCGGGATTTATTTCGTTCGCGCGGGAAAGTTTCTGTTTTCGGCTTGTCCGGGAACTGTCGCTAGTGCGGTGCGCGCCGACCAATCGACAGTCGACAACTGAATAGTGCCCGGGTCGGGACTGAAAGTACTTAACATTTAATGTACCTACCACTTTGAAACATTTAATGTACCTACTGCAAGGGGACGAGCACAACATATCATTATTTTTATTATAATATACTACTCGTAAGTAGTAAATAAAAGTTGGGGTTTTATTTATTTAATTTAACTCCCAGGGCAGTTCCTCAGCAGGTTGTTTTAAAAAATAATCATATGAGTTGAGATCAATGTTGCGGGTTCGATTGATTATCAGAATTCAGAATACCACTGTCAGTATAATTATATGTTCACCTAACTATGGACGCAAAACAATGGTTTTACCTAGTATTATAACAGTAGAGATGAATATAGGGTTTTCAATCCAGCGGGATGAATAATCTGGTAGTATATAGTGGTAATAAGTCTAATCCGTATTCTGTCTCCATCCCTTCCACCCATCCGTAATAATTTTGATGAAAAATGGGTTCGTTTTATGAATGCAATTTAAAAATAAATACCGAATCTTTCTATTTTGCTTTGAAGGTAGGTACCTAGACGAAGGAATTTCATAACCGTACGTCTCGACAACCCTAGAAAGAATGGAATACGATAATGAAATGAAAACAACAACAAAACAATGACTTGATCAACGCCGACTTTGACAGATGCTAGATTCCCGCCAATATTCTGTTATCAGTCACTCGAAGTCACGGGTCATCGGGTCCAGGCCAAATTGAATGATGTAAATAAATTACAATGTGAGAAAAGGAACAAGCGGCGGAAATTAGTAATAATTGTAAGTCCTTTGAACTTGGACCTCTTAGAGTGTGCTTAATTATTAATTAGTTTTACAATAATGTCTTTAAACTTTGCTTTGGGGCATGCTTCAGACCGAGAAAACTGCGTTGCATATATTTAATAACATAATACCTATTGTATGTTTATGTTTCTTGAAAGAATTGAGTTTAATATTTATATTGGTTTTATGATAACTCAACACAGCGATAATTCAACACACATAAACATGTGATATAAAGTTATGCTTTACAGTATTATTTGTTTGCGCCCGTACATATCCAAAATGAATATGAATAAACAGTTTTGTCCATATAAAAACTCAATTATATCAAGAAAGGCATAAAAATACAATATTGTATCGATGATTCAATCGAATAGAAGACTAAAATAAAAATAAAATGGTATTTTTATTCCCACCAACATAATGATTCATTAACAACCTCCTTCATTTATTTCCTTTCCTTATTTTTCTCCACCCATTCCTTATAATATATAAGCATTATTTTTATATTGTTATTTACATAAATATGAAGACAGCTGTATTTACAATCATTTATAATGTTGATAGGCACCACAATGAAAACGTTTTGTTCTTATTTTACTTCAACCAAAACTCTGAGTAGATTGGAAAAAATTACAATCTGGCAACAAAAAAACCTTAAGACAAAAAGTAGGTAATCAATATATATTTATACACTTATAAAAGTAAGTGTACAATGTGCGTGACGCTAAAACTCAGAAACGAGTCCCGGTACGACGAAGGGAGTTATATGGTGTGGTAGCCCTCTATCCCCCATCCATGAAAAGTTCCTGTTTTTACCCGAAGGGCGTGCTTTTGTAGATATAAGGGCTGGAAGTTTCGCCCTCAAGAAATTTTTGGATCCGTTCAGAACATTCAAGAGAAATCGAGAGCATTCCACAACATTCAATGTTGTGATTTTCATGAAAAATTTTTAGTAAATTCGTAATAGTATAATATAACTCGTGTTCATTTGCCTGCGATATTACCTGATAATATATAATAACGAATGGTGTGGTAGCCCTTTATTCTCCATCCATGAAATGTTCCCTTTCTTCCCTGAAGGGTGTGCTTTTGAAGATATAAGGGCTGGAAGTTTCACCCTCTAGAAATTTTTAGATCCGTTCAGAACTTTCGAGAGCATTCCACAACATTCAATGTTGTGATTTTCCTGATAAACTTTTAGTAAATTCGTAATAGTATAATATAACTCATGTTCATTTGCCTGCGATATTACCTGATAATATATAATAACGAAAAGCGAAAATGTTTTTTAGGAACACGTGTTCCGACATCGTGAAAATACATTGGTATCGCTAAATAGTATAAAACAAAGTCACTATCCGCGTCTGTCTCTTTGTGCGCTTATTTCTTCTATACTATGCAACGGTGTTTGATAGGGTTTTCACTATCATTTAGAGAATTTCTTCCGGAAGGTTTATATATAAGAAAGTAGAGAAAAGGCGAGCAACACCGTGTAAACGTCAGCTAGTAATAAATAAAATAAAGCGCAAGGGGTGGTGTTTTCTCGTTGGTGCTAAAATCCTTCGTCCCGGCCATGGTGGAATAAATAAAATCTATTCGGTACCGGCTCTGGTGACGTGTTGGAATTATATAAATTACTCTTGCAATCAGTTACAGTACACTGTATAATATGCACTAAGAATCCATCATTTTAATATATTTGCGCGAATCGTAATCTCCCAAACGTCACTGCCGCGTGACACGTGACATGTTGTCCACTTGCATGACATGTCCAACAAATAATACTGTTTATTGTTATACCTAATGCTTTAGGGCCATCGTTTAATAATTCTACCCACTTGACAGTTTTTTTTAAATGTCAAAATAAATTTTAAAATGTGTACTCATCAGGAATTGGTAAAACCGGAAAATTTTATCGGCGAATAACTACATAATTTTGTAATAAATCTGAATTATTCACCACAAATTATTCATAAAAATTAAAGCATAATAGTGAAATTCAAAAATATTGGTGGTTAATATTTAAAGAAAAGAAATTTTAAGATTTAAATAATTTATAAATTGCAACACATTAAAATTGAAGTCTTACATCATAATTTGGATGTAGGACATGTGTATCTTTTCCCCTTTTCACCTCTATTTTTTTTCAGGAGGCACAGCCTTCCCTGCCTCATTGCATGAACCGCCACTGTAAGCTGTGAAGAAAGGAATCAACAATAATGATATATAGACCGGTACCTGGGCGGAAAATCGTTAAATTTGCAATCCCTATTATTCCGACAATTGTATATACTAACATTTAAATGTCAATTAGGTTCTGCGGTTACGCACTTTCGTGGGTTGGGATATGACACCCCATCTATACATAGATTTTACCAGTTTTATCGATAGGGTAGGAGATAGTATCGATTTGGTTAGTTTATTTAGATTTGACAGTGGATCAATCAGTCGGTGTTTTACGGGATTTCTGGAAATGATGCAACTGAATAAACAGGAAATATCTATCAGACTGAAAGTGATTACCTGTCACGATGATAAATGAACACCTTCGTAGCCCAGTTGGCATTATTTAGCTTTCTAAGAAAAGCTGGAGGTTCTAAATTCTCTATGATTACTACCTTCTTACAAAAATAACTATCTCAGAATCTGGGCGGACCGCAGATACTTTAATATTATATAACTGTTGAATTTGGAAGTCACCTCTGGTCTGGAACCCCAAAATACTTGTAAAAGCCTTTGACTTTGCAGAAATAGACGGTCTGTTTTATAGGTTCCATGATAACTCAACACAGTGACAATTCAACACACCTTTAAAAAGTGATATAAAGTCATTAGAAACGATGAAAAGAAAAAATTTAAACCTAACCTAACCTACTTAACCCAGTTAATAAAGTTTTTGTTTCATCACTTTCCATGCCTTTATATAACTTTTAAAGATGTTATGAATTATCATTTTGATGATTTATCCGGTCATCGTTTTACAGTACATGTCTATCTATATACATTATACATATTCAAACGGATTGCAATCTTTACAGCACAGGCATCAGGTAGAATTGCTGTTCTACCTAGTTCTACCGGTATTTCAACGTAAGATGCTCCGTGGAACCAGCTCCACTCCTCCCTCTCCTCAAAGAGACCCCCCAAAACAGCATCTCCAAAGATGACACTTTTGTGTGGAGTTACTCTTTAAAAAATGTATTACCATTAGTCCAATACCAATAATAAAAAATCATATATTTATGAATAGTAGGTTGATTGTGAATGGTATGGCGGTCTATCCCTTGCCTATCCCTGCCTACCTCTGCCTATGAACTGCGTTATCGTTAGTTACTGTAAAAAAATCATCACGGGCGGTTTTCGCATAAATGACAGGACCGAAAAGTCGTGAGTTCAATTCCTCGGCTGGTTAAGACCAAGCAGCGTTTTAACCAAGGAATGTTTTTCTTTCCTTAAAAAAAACATATAGCTACACATGTATATGGATATATTATTTATTATTATTTTCTAGAACTTAAGCCAATTACTTTTGTTCATATTGTTTTATAGTCAGCTTACTCAAACTGTCACAATATTAGGTATGGGCAATGAGCTACTTGCATTAATTTTTAATTGGCTTAGAAAAATGATGGACCTATCTAAATAGATTTTTATACATATTTTTAATACCTATGAATTTTTTTTAATGTTTAAAATTAAACAAACGTATTCTGAGCTTCTTAGGTCACTGATAATAATATATCTGAATAGTTATGCTCTTCATTAGTTTTATAAAACGATTTCGTTTTATAGCCAAACTCGGTCGGCATTTGAAATTAAATATTTTTATTTTTATTGAATAAATAGTTAATACATATCAACAAACAAGTCCTGCTAAACCAATTGAATTGGCTTGTCAACAGGTGCTTAAAGTTTAGTTACATATACATTTTTATAAGTTATAATTTACATCTTATATCTACAGAATCAACAATTTTTCATACATATTAAAGTAAATATTTTTTTCCGATAGCCAATTTTTCACCATATATTTAAATATTCATAGACTTACATTGCTTTATAATGTCAGGTAATAAATTAAATATATTCGGTATGTTGTATTCAATCGTTCTCTGTCCGTATTTATTATTAAATTTCGGAACTATTAACCCGTCATTGCGCGTGAATCTAGTACTGTATTTATGTTCTAATTTTTCTTTATGCTGCGGGGTAAATATATACTGAATTATGATTTTTTGAATTATGAATTATGATCTAATGTGATAAATAAACTGATAATAAATTAAATATTTGATGTATTTCTACGGTTTTCTGGTTAAATTCGTAAAGTAAAATTTTGGCGCCCCTTGTTAAAGACCAGTAGAGGCCTAGGTAAGTAAGTGATCAATAATATTCGAATGATTTGTGTTTTTGTATAGCGCCATTTCTATGAAAAATAATCTCAAGGACGATGTGTTGTGACTCTTAAGTGTTACGTATTATCATCGCCTTGGCAATTCGGCGCCCGGAGCACCAACTGTGAGTGGTAAAGGACAGTGGTAATTCACACCACCTTCTTCTTCCCTATCTCCTCCCCCTCCCCACTACCTTCAGCTTCACAACATAATCCAATTCGGGATGTCATTGTCTCACTGGTTCCAGATAATTGGGAGCAGCTGGAACTCTTGAGCAGTTTCAGATTTAAAAAAACAGTTTTTCATCATGACTTTACATTACTTTTCGAAAGCCTATCGAATTGCCACTGTTCTGAGTTGCCCGGTTACCATTAACATATACAGGGTTTTCCAATAAGAAGTGTTATTTTGATATTCAATCGTAAAAGATCAATGGTTTCGTTGCTTGTGTGGCACCTAGTTGAAAGTAAACGTTGTCCAGATCAATACCATCCAATTTCGGTCATAAAAAATCATTAATCATTTCTCGATAGCGCAATCCATTCACCGTAACTGTTGCTCCAGCCTCATTTTCGAAAAAGTAAGGTCCAATGACTCCGCCGGACCATAAACCGCACCAAACAGTCACACTTTGAGAATAGAGATGCTTTTCAACAATAACTATTGGGTTTTTAGAGCCCCAGATGCGACAATCTTACTTCTTGACGAAGCCACCGAGGTGGAAATGGGCCTCATCACTCAAGATGTTTTGCATTTGATTAACTCAAGTGAATTTTAATAATTTAAATGCGTTGTTGAAGCGTGTATCGTTCCATTTTTATTAATGGCGTAGTTTTTACTTGTCAAATGTTAAAAAATGACAGCTTCAATAGTAACATCTACCGAAATAGCGGGCTATTCAAAATAACACCTCTTATTAGAAAACCCTGTGTATTACTCGATTTCAGTTGTACACAGGTAGGTACCTAAATGTTGGAACCTTACATCGTATTACCTACACCTTTCCTTTGATTTTCTTGATGAATCTTATTGCTGCCCACCTACCCAATTCCTACCTTTCCTATGCCGACTTAGTGTAATTTCAGTTCAGTTGAAAAAATCGTTCTGTCAACATCTAAGCTGTGTCTGATTACGGAGCCCCTTTTTTTCTACCGCGTCGAAACTTGAAAAGCCATCGTGAGCTCGCGCATTTTGGTGAAAATTAGTGTATTGTGTTTGAACCAGCGCAAAGGAGAGAAAACGCGGAAGAATAGAAAAAAGGTAAGTCGGGATATCCGATGTTTCCATTCCTATTGTATTCCGCGGTGCGACGGTGCTTTTTCGTCCCCAACACTACCTATTACCCATGGCTGCTCAAACTTCAACAAACTAAGTACCTACGTGTTTTATATAAAAAAAAGCTTCAATTAATAAATTATTAAAAATAAAAGAATATTTTCAAAAAAATTCTGCACTTTGGAATATATGACTAAAAAGTTGTAAAATCCTTAAAATACACCATGCAAATGGCTCATGGCGAAACTGTAATAATTTATAATTATATTTGAAGGAAAGTCATAAACTTATTGCCCCACATAAATTACTCGTGTTCAACTGATAATGATATGCAATTAACTGTGAAATAGAGTAAGTACCTATTATAATATTTATCAAAATTGTGCATCAAATAAACATAATATTTCTTTTGACGTCAGAAGTCAAATGGCCATACACAGCCAATGACGGTCTCCGTGGTTGAGTTGTTACGATCATAGGCTACGAATCCGGAGATTGCGGGTTCAAATCACGGCGTGCACAAGTACATTTTATTTGATTAAATCTACTACTGTCATCACGCTCAACGAAAATTTTGCCTGTATCGTTATGAAGGTCTTAACCAGATGAGGAATTGAGCTCGTGAGCCACGGACCGGTCAATGATTTAAAATAATATGTATTAGATAGTATATTTATAGCACGTTCCAGAATGCTAGTAGATACCCTCAATATCGCCCTGGTGTAAGACCACCATTCAGAAGCAAAACATTGCTTGATGTGGCTTTAGCCATGATTGGTGATCAGATCTGAATAGTCAGAAACATCCCCGTCTTCCTCTCCTCCATCTCCTTTCTCTCCCCGCTACTTCAGTCTCCCAACCTACCCCAATTGGGGATGCCATGATCTCACTGTCTCCAAACGGTTGGGAGCAGTGGATTAAATTGATTGATTCAATTTGATAGTCAGCAAATTGATTGATTCAATTTGATAATCAGCAAATTGATTAAATTGATTGATTCAATTTGATAATCAGCAAATTGATTAAATTGATTGATTCAATTTGATAATCAGCAAATTGATTAAATTGATTGATTCAATTTGATAATCAGCAAATTGATTAAATTGATTGATTCAATTTGATAATCAGCAAATTGATTAAATCATAGAATCTGCAATAATTTGACAAGATTTTAGCTAGTTGGTAGAGGGCTATGAAATTACTAATTCGGTTAAACATTACTATGAATCGGTTTAGATTATGAATACCAAAAAATATTATTTTGATAAATTGAAGCTTTTCCTATAGCTTCGCTTGAGTAAACTTTAAATCTAATTATTAGTTACATATACGATGATAAGTGTAAACCACTAAAAAGTGTATTTTTCATTAGAAACGTATGAACGCACGTAACGGATTCACTGCCCAAATTCAAACGTGGCATCATGTCAATAATTTAAAGTATTCAATGCGCATACATTCAGACACAAACACACACACAAACACTCACACATACATTACACACGTCACACATACACCTATAAACTACACAAGTCACCTGGTAATTAAGGAATAAACATAAATTATAAACTCTGAAAATCATGTACTGTTTGTTTCTATAATATAAAATACAAAAAAAATTTAAAAAAACTTGAATAATTATACTATGGCTAAGATTATGTGTAATAATTTCCCTTGATAACATTTTTTCTTTCTTATAACGTATTAACAAAATAAATAAATACACTTTTCACGCTTGAAATCAAGGGTTTCGAGAATCCGTTTGCCAAGCGATTTTTATGCCTATTACATATATTTGTGGCGATATAAAGCACATTAAGAATATGCACATTTTTAGCTTGTGGCTTCCTCGCAAGGTTTTCCTATTACTTACAATCGTATATGAGCTTATCAGAATAGTATCAACGTAATTGCATATCGAAGAACAGAATGACTGCATATAATGCGTAGGATCATCATCATCATTCGTCACACACACCGAAGAGAAACACCGATGTGTGTTGTGGGCGTGTCCGTGTGCCGGAAATAATCTGCTTGGTAGAGATACTCTAAGGATGTCCCTTGTGAAAGACCGCCGTTCGGGATCGAAACGTTGCTTGTGGTGGCTTAAGCCATGTAACCGGATCTGAATAGCCAGATAGGTACTTCCCAATCTTATTCTACCCATATCATTCCCTTCCCCACTACCTTCAGTCTTAAAATATTAATAGGAGTTGAAATAAATTGAATAATAGTGACACAGTTTTTTTCCAAATCGGCACTTCCAGAAATTTTCTGTAGTGGTTGATTAATTTTCAAAACTGTGTTGTATCATTAATACATTTTTATTTCAAATTTGCGATGGCTTTATACGATATCAGGCAAGTAAAATAGAGACAGAGTCTGTTCTAAACGAGCTAGAATCAAAAGGTACAAAGTCAGCGGTGACACTGGTTTCCATTTGAATATACAAGGAAGGCATTTCTAGAATGTATTATCTAATCAGTGATTTGCAATAGTAAAAATGGCATTGTGACATTACGTTGATCGCAAATGGATTCTCCTCCCGGATTTCGTTTAACTCGATCGTTTACGGTTAATGGTATAATAGAACCGGAAGTGCAGGCAGCATAACCAGTGGCGGATCAAATCAAATCACAGAACCCAATTATAATTGCGGGGCGGACCAACGTCGCAGTTGTCGTACTGCTCTGATTTACATTAGTAGTCTCTGTCGTCCTGCTCTAACTTTTAGTTTTAAAAGAAATTTAAAAATAGATATACTGTAGTAAAAAAAGTTTCTTACGGGTTGATTTTGTTGCACATCAATATTTGCGGATGCAATGTGTAAGTGCATTCGTGTGTTGGAGTGGGAAAACTATTTATTTATGATCGACATGATATTTTTGAAATCTATAAATTTAATATGTACATAATGGTGACCGGATAACTCATCAAAATGATAATTCATCACATCTTTAAAAAGTTATATTAAGTCATGGAAAGTGATGAAACAAAAAAATATTAACTGGGTTAAGTAGGTTAGGTTAGGTTTAAATTTTTTTTTTCATCGTTTCTAATGACTTTATATCTCTTTTTAAAGGTGTGTTGAATTTTCACTGTGTTGGGTTATCATGGAACCGTACATAATATATTCACATGTATTATGCCTGACCCTCGATCAAAAATTTCGCCACGATTTCCAGATACCACATGGTAGAACATATGTTGAATGAAAGTTCTAAAACAGTAAAAATAGGGCCACGGTTAATAGGCATTTTATTAGAAAAAACACATTGTGCCAGTTAGATAATAATGAGAAGTAAGTATTTCAGTTTTCGAAAATTACTTTTTCATTTCATTAAAATTGAAATCAATTTTTCATTTGGCAGATGTTAAAGTTTTAAGGTTATTTTTTTTCTTCTCTTATTTAAGTCAAAATATGATCCTAAAGATGATTCTTATGTTCTTATTTTCGGTTAATTATTTTTTTTTAAACTAACAAACTAGCCTAAAAAATCTATTTTAATATTATTATATAAAATCATGGTGCGAAGGGAAACGTCTAGTTATCCATTTTTTTAACGAAATGGCTATTAAAAGCATTATTCTCCATTTCCAGAAACTGAAATACTTACTTCACATTATTATTAACTGCGTATTGAGATGGTCCTCATTTTCTGTACATTTACTATTTACCCTATATTTAATTGCTCTTTAAATAACCTTCAAACTTTTTTGCATAATCCTTTTTTTTTAAATAATCTTCCCAAATGTTAAAATAACATATTTTGCTCTGTAAATGGATATTTATTCATTTACAGCGCAATTAATCTGTCCAACAATAAAAATTAAAATAAAATTTTAATATAAAAAAAGGTTTAAAATTGTCCATAATTTTAGCACTGTTATTGTTATTTTTGTTTTCGTCGTTTTCTCTTATCGTCGTTTAGTATGTACTGTACATTTTTGTATCATATTCTGTGATCTGTATAAGGTAAGGATTCTGTAGGAGTAATCTTAAGAACATGACCATTGAATGCTCAGTTAATATTTTGTCACCCAAGCATAACATGGAGGTATATCCTAGATGGGGCCAGGACTCCTCAAGAGATGTAGCGCTGATGATGATGTGTTATTTTGCAACTTAATGTCTTTGATCATTCTAGAGCCAGGCGCTTTAAAAGGGGCTTAGCCCTAAGGTTACTACTCCACCCCTGGCGAATGGCAACCAACAGTGTGCGATGGGATATAACTTAGCATTTCGTCGATCTTTAAGGAAGGAAGTGGTAACTTGACCCAATTACGGGGAAAACCCGCTTTTGTTTGTCAATCGTTTTATTGTTGTTGTTTTTTAGCACATTTATTTGATTACGCTAGTTTGACGGTTTAGGTGACGTTTTTAACTAGACTTCCCAGCAATATTAGTCAAAGTAGTGCGGAAGGAAGTTAACTGCGTTTTTTATATATTTATTTTACCATACGCCACCTTATACATATACTCATCAAAATGCGTAGGCAATATTAATCACGTAATTACCCAATAATTGTTCAAAAATGTTGTAATCACTATACAACGAACTTCGTCAGCGTTCCACTGAAAGCGAGAGTTAGTTACAAAGCTATCGAAACTCAATAATCGAGTATCAATCAATTTGAAATAGGTGCATCTCGATTATGTCTGTTGGCTAATAATGGAAAGCATAAATAATTAAAAATAAAACTGATCTCTGTGTACCATTTGGCGCCCAAAGTATTGCCAGAAATTTAAATTTTATAGCTTAAGGCGA
Source organism: Hesperophylax consimilis (assembly GCF_061612785.1). Classification (NCBI taxonomy): domain Eukaryota; kingdom Metazoa; phylum Arthropoda; class Insecta; order Trichoptera; family Limnephilidae; genus Hesperophylax; species Hesperophylax consimilis. The sequence goes on along the minus strand of NC_142848.1, from coordinate 21,488,880 downwards.
TGCACTACGTCGTGTAATATTTTAAATTAAGCCGCTATCAATAACAACCCTTACGCAGATGGCGATAAGGTTTAAATTCCCGCTTAACACCATCCGCCTGTTTTGATTTATGCAAGAAAAAAACATGGTCAAAAAGTGCCTTTTATTTTATTTTGTGGATGTTCAGGCATAAATATTTAATTTTTTCTCGATCATTTTATAAATAACTTAATTTGCCACATTATACAATAAAATCATAACCGAAAATGGATTCGTAATTAGGAGATTTTGAACTTTAAAGCAGTTTTCATAGGCCTTTACCTTATTTTTTTCTGGGCTTGTAAAAACACTTATCTAAAAAATACTCGATTATTTCAAAGGTCAAGATGTATTCTACTCGCAGTATTTAATTAAATCATCTGAAACATTTCTAGGCGAACAAATTTTCAAACCAAAAACACATGATTTTGCATTACTGCGTATGGAATCTCCTTAACCCTTAAATGCATACTGTTGCAAAACTGCAACATACCGTTCAAACCACCTTTAACTCTTTGGTGTATACTTAATGCATGCCGTTTTAGAATTATCAAGTTCACGGTAATATATTTTATCGAGTGGCATCACCTTTTTTGTCAAATTTTTTTGTCAAATGTCACTTTTTCTTTAACAAAGTGAAGATTCTCGAAAATTGGTTGGAGTTTAGAATTACAGTTTTGTTTTGCTGTTATTATTTTGATTTTCTTAGGTAAGTAGATACAATAATACAATACTTATATGTAATAACTCGTATTTTTCCGGTACACTTATTAGTTTTGAGAAATTTTTTTACGTTTTTTTATTTTTTTTTTCATACGTAAATTGTTCATATTAATTTTTATTAAATACATGGTGTTGTAAACCTGCAACAATTTTTTTAAATCAAATATCATTAAAAAATTACAAAAAATAAAATTCTTTATATTTCCTTGCATATATATGCATGTAAATATCTACAAAATATTTTTTTTCCAGAAAAATTAATAAATCATGCATTTAAGGGTTAAGTACTTACCTACATTATTTTGAGCAGATTCCGGTCGCAGTAGTAACCTTTTTATACATTTTATATCATACTGTGTTTATGTATAAATTCGTAGAAAAAACTTTTGTGGTATGATGGTATAAATAAAAATTAAAGACAGTAACTTTATTTCACCCACTTTCTATAAATATTTTAGATGCCTACCGAGTTTCGCATTAATTCAAGCACCATCATGTTTAGTTGAGTAACTAAGAATATTTTTGATAATTTAAGTAAGTTTTAAGAAAATTTATTTGCAATGTGTAAACCGTCTCGAAGTATTTAACGAAAATGGCTCCATTGAAATTAGCCAAAACCTTATAATGACACTAGCTGACGTGCACCCGGCATTGCTGGGGGTTATCCTTAGGAGATAGACATATACCATTGCAGACTTAGGAGATAGACATATACCATTGCAGACTTAGGAGATAGACATATACCATTGCAGACTTAGGAGATAGACATATACCTTCACGGACTTTTCTGTAGGCCTTTTTAAGATATACAATTCTGTAGCAGATTATATTTAAGGTTCAGCCAGCGTTATAGCAATAACGCAATCTTAGATGTGTAATCAGATAACACATCTGCCCTGATGATGAAAACTGCAACGCTGTCCGAAACGTTGGCTAAAAAAATAATACCCCAAAAACAAATCACTATAATGCTTTTGGCCGTGAAAATCTCAAATCATACCTTTTAACGAATTGATTACAAAACATTGAGAGAAAAAAAAACACGAAACCGCACAGAAAACGATTTTAAAGGTAATACTAAAAAAACATAGACTGACTGATACTGACCAAATATTCAACAGATGTGACGTACTAGATATACGCCAATTATACGTTAAAACACTACTAAACTACATTTTTGACAAAAAAAAAATTTCAACATACACAAAATAGCACTAACAGACCAGTTAGACAAGCGTACAAAGAAAACATAAAAACTCCGACAGTAAATTCAAGCTTTGGACAAAGACACTACCAATACCATGCAATAAAAGCTTTCAACAGTTTAAAACTTGAAATTAAAATTGAGGAAAATAAAAATAAATTCACACACAAAATTACAAAATGGATTAAAGAACAAAAAAGACAATATTACCAAAATTTCATAGCATAAAATAAAAATAAAACCTACACGTAACACACAAAACCAATATACTCACAAACACACAAGATTTATTTTCATTGTATTATTTTTTAACTTTAAATGTATTGTTATGTATTTCGTATTTTTAATTTTAAATTTATTATTTTCTCTTTAAATTTATTATTTTCTCTTTAAATTTATTATTTTCTCTTTAAATGTAATATGTAGATTAGATTTTCATATCATAAAATGAAGGCCTCAGCACGGGCAAGCCACCCAGTGAGGCCTACATTACTGGAAAACATAAATTGTAAAAAATAATGTACCAAATAAAATAAATAAATTGAATTTTCTCTACTTTCTATAAATATAATATGCATGTTTTATATAAATAAAACTTCAGGAAAAAACCTCTGAATTATAATGAAAACTCTATCAAAATCAGTTTAGAAGAACTAAGCGCACAAACAGGCAAACGATAATACCCACACCATCTGAATCTGCTTATATAGCGAACCCTTGCAGAAATGGTCGGATGTACAAAATTTAAATATTCTTAAATCATTTCGACCCTAAACGCTTTTATTACAGTCAATAATCGAATTCTCAAAAGGCGCAAACCTGACTCATGCGTGAAAAACTTGATTTCACTCAATATACGATGAATCGATGAATGAAAAAACTTTATTTCACTCAATGTTTGTATAGTGTTTGCTTGGTTTTTCCTACTTTTTGCATCTATTTAAAACACATATTTTTTTATAAAAATATACGAAACCTTAATATTTTTACAAATATTTACATTCCTAAAAATGGGAAAGAAAAGTAAAATGAAGTACATAAGTATGAGTTCAAATTTATGAAAGAGGTGAGGGAGTGTGTTAAATAACAAATTGATTATAATTATTTGTAGATAGGTATGCTGAAATTAGGAGAAAATAAATGTTTTTTTAAAGTTAAACAAATAAAAATACAACATTTTCTGGGAAGCGAAAGTTCCTTAAGTTTTTATTCTGAACAAAGGGTTGTCAAAATAAGAAAGCTTTATTTAACTTCGTGTCGATAACTTCCGATTTATTTGTCAAGTATAAAACGCAATGCATAAAATATGATTGCGTATCAATTGTCGTATCAACCAACGCATTAATGAGTAATGGAGACCGCAGAATTCAAGCTAAAACGTCAGTATATATGGTGAAATCGAACCATGTTATTTCGTAAACTATGTTTAGTAACACAGCTATAATAGATGGGTAATTTGGTTTTACACATTATTTAAATTGAGTAGGTGTAAAATGGGTAAAATTCTAACACACCTACGCATTTAATCGATATAAGTAAGAAGAAAAAAAACTTATTGTAAGTAAGGGAGTAACAAAGCTAGAAAATAACTATGATTTAGGCCGGCCGTTATTGCCAATCTAGTTTAGTCTGTTGAACACCTGATTTGTGTCACCATTTGCAAAGATTATCCTCGGTAAAACCATAAATAAAATGTTTTATTATATGATCTGAGGTTAAACCAATGGAAAAGTTTGTCAATATATGTGTCAGTGAAATTATATTTATGTATAGAATTTTATTTGTATGCTTTTCATTTAGAAAAACAATAAACGTAAAAGTGTAAGCCGGCCTTGAACCCAAAACTTTATCTTAAAACATATAGTATTAAAAATATTCACAAGCATCTATCTTCAAAATCATGCTTCAATTAATGTTAACAATATTTAGAAGCGCTAACACTTTTTATGACTGTAAACAAATACAATAAAAAGCCCAAGTCGTTTATTGGATAATTTATAATTGTATTTAGCTCTGAACGTAATATTTTGTTATCATTTGGTATTTTACCCGTTTCTCTGCCGTGATTACTCTTTACTTATGTCGGTACATATATGAGTAATTTCATTAATTAAATTAATGTGTTTTTTCTCGCAAATAGACAAGTTTGTAGCACTCGACGTTATCGTGAAACAAAGAGCAAATTAACCATTTTATTTTGAACAATTAATACGTAAAAATTAAATGTGATACTTACAGAGTATTTAATGAGTGTAAGCAATTCTACCTGTATAAAAGGCCCAAATACTGACATCCGAGATGGACACCGAATTAAAGTGGCTTTCATTGTGAAATTTAATAGATATATGCGTTACCAAACATGAATACAGGAATATATTATTTAACGGAAATCGAAAAGAGGCACCTTACGGTTTTTTGATAAATTTTCGCTAGAATTTGGCACACACCATAAATTTTATAATAAACCATTTTTAGAACTATTAGATTGTTTGGTAAAGTTGTCAAATTCCGCCTCACGCACGCAATTACAAAAAAATAACACTTGATTTCAACTTAATTACTACTGGCAACAACTATTTAAGTCGGGAGATGTAAAACATGCACAAAATAGGTTGTCAGTTTGGGTTATTTTAATAATTTACGCGTATTTCCTAAACTTCAAACATTACTTTGATTGAGAACTTTAATGCATTTTTTACTATCTCCCCACGACATAAATAGTTGTTTCTTGTAATTATTAAGTGGAAACTAAGCGATATTAAAGGGTGAGGAGGAATTCGGCAACTTTTTTGAATAAATTTTTTTAAGTGATATAATATTGCAGGAAGTTTACTGAATTTAAGTATGATTTCTAATAGAAATCGTAATTCCCATTTAATGTTTAAGTCGTATCAAAAGTTTTTAAAAGTTGCCAGATGAATAAATGTAGTTGTTCGATGACGCCTTTGCATCTGCCACTAGAGGTGTTGCACTTACATGTAGAACTGGTGAAAGCGACTCTCAGTATCCTCTGGTTAGTGAAAATCATTTAGAATAAAAATGCTGTTCGTCACATCCATGACCATGGCGGTTATATCCGACTGGTCAGGTACTTCCCTTAGAGTACAATATGGGCGCCATTGTCATTATACCGCTGGCACTACTGTGTGGGTAACCACAAAAACTATTTAAAAACATAAATAAAGGAAATGATGCCAAAGGGTAATATTTCTACATGATGAATCGGAGTAGGTAACCACCTACTTGAATGAATTTCTGCTGCGGGTTTACCCTTTGCGGCAAAGTAAGAACTTGTTTTTTTTACACTTAACCCCTTACCGATGAATCCCGCGCACTGCGCGGTAAGCTTATTCAGCAAGAGCGGTAGTAACCCCGCGCACTGCGCGGGACACTGGTCCAGCCTGTTTGAATAAATTTTTATAGAAATCACCCGTAAATTCTCCTTTAATTATAATTATACTAGGTGTGCAAAATCCTAGGAAATTCAAATTACCCAATTTTAAAATCATACTGTCGAAATTATTCACTCAATTATTTGAATTCCCTATTTTGTCTATTGCTGACTTAGAGTCTCATCAGTCTGTACCTACTTGGCGTTTGATCCGGTAAGTTTATCTACCTGCTCGAGTCATTATAATATGAAGATTAGTACACAAGTATGGGTTAACAGTCTTGCATAAATCTCGAGATAAATATTATTTTCTTCGATATGAAAAAAAGTGATACTGTTTTATTATATTATTACCAAATTGTTATCATAAATCTAGGTGTTACATATTTATAATTTTTTTTATTTAAAAAAATAATATTTTCACGATTCTCTAAAATACACAATATAAAATATACCTCATATTTAAATATAAATTATTTTTAAAGATTAATCTTTTTTATGAGAAGATCGCAGAAAAAACTATTCTATTAGAATATACAGGTGTCCAGTTGCACCAATTTCGAGAGGTGATTCTACTTGATGGTAGAAATAAAATTAACTTTTTTAGAAATTCTATTGCTTTCTTACAATACAAAAATATTTTTGATTTATTTAAAAAAAAAACATGTGGTTACCCCAAAAGCTTGGTGACCTACACGGTGAACAAAAAGATATTACAGCAAATGCGTACGTAAACCTATAATAATTTAAGGCTGTGGAAAAATATATCAATAATTTATATAAAATATTAGACCAAACTAACAAAACATGTAGAATATTTATCGTCCCCAAATGGTTAAGTTAGGTACCGTCGATGTTACTAATACGTGTCCTTACGGCCGGTTCAGGGCCACGGAATTATGTAGTTAGGTACCTACCCCGTCTGCCATTTAAGGCCGTCTTTCTCGCATGACGGGATTTACAAATTCAAAAAAGGAACAACAATACCGACCCGTATAATATATTATTTGACATGGAGAAAAAAACAACTGACCCCGGCAAGCCAACGGGCATGTGGTACCTATGCGTGGGTTGGGAAGAGAAATTGAATGCGGCCGATACCTACCTTTCTGCCAAGTGCATAAGCTGCATGTAGGTAGGTACTATAATTTTGAATTTACACTGCAAGTGAAAGAATGAGCCTCGATAAATAATATAATACTTTCAACGAATATACAGAGTGTTTAATTTAAAAACTCTAGTTTTGCCAAGATAATTATACATAATAGCAAGACAGGCAGGTTTCTGTTAACACAAGAATGTATTCATGATTAAAAATTTCTAAAGTTTCTGTGTTTAGGCAGGGGATTAGCATTTAACCAATACATCCTCAAGCCCCCGCAATCCCAATTTGTACAGATTTATATTTTATTTAAATCTTTAAGTTTTTATGTTCTAACTAAACTAACTAACTAACCATCACGCCGTTTCCCCGCAGGGGTAGGCAGAGAGGACGGACCGCCAAACAACTCGGTCTTGGCACACACTCCTTGCCTCATTCACATTCATACATCGTCTCATACATACTCTTCTATTATTCTGACTCTTGACATGGCCCGACTCGAGTATCTGATTCACTTGATCGTGCCATGTCTTCCTCGGGCGTCCCCGACTTCTGCTACCATTCACATTTGCATCATATATCCTCCTTACACTCCTATCTTCGCTCATTCGCTCTACATGCCCAAACCATCTAAGCGTCCCTTTCTTAATCTTACTCATTACGCTTACATCAGCCTTGCACTCTTTGCGGATCTCCACATTCCTCACACGATCAAACATGGTTTTACCACACATACGCCTCAGGGATCTCATTTCAACCGCATTTAATCTACTTTCATCCTTTCTTTGCCAGTTCCATGCCTCACTTCCATACATCAAGGTAGGTACCAGCACTTCGTTGATTTATGGAAATGTATATATTATTTATGAAGATAATATCTAAACATTGGTAATGCCGAAACGTTAATTATTTGAAATTAACTCGATAGAAAAATGTCGCAAAGTAAACTCCGAAAATTACTAAAAACACGTTTTGTTCTGTTATTTAATGTGTTATAGGCATGAAAAAAATCAGAGTGTATCGTTAAATGCAACTAAAGCGTTTTTTTTATTATAAAGAGAAAAATACATTCCCAGGTTACGAATAACCTGACAATATTTGAAAATCTCCTACTACCACCACAGTAAGCTGAAAATGTTGCTTGTGTTGTGATGGAGGACTTAGCCAGCCGAGGAATTGAACACACTACGCCTGGGTGGGACCCAAACGTGATGTCAACTCGGCCACCGACACAGTGATTTTTTTTGTATTCAAAACGAGCCGTGTTTTATTAAATATTTTCACCATTATCGTTTTTTAATAGCGCGCTCCCTCTTACATTCGTATTTACATATCTCCCTTTCAAACCATCCTTGAACGCTTACTACGGGGCCTTAAGGCATGCATCACGTCGTGTAAGATTCAGAATCGGACCACTAACAATAACATTGTAAGTAGATTGCGATAAGGTTGAAATTCCCGCTAGCCGCCCATTTTGATTAGTGCAAAAAAAACATCGCTAAAAAGCGTGTTTTATTTTAATTTGTGAAGTTTGGTCACAAATATTAATATTTTTGCCGCTCATTATCTAAAAAACTTAACTTTTAACATTGAACAATAAAAACAATTCTAAAATGAGGTTCTTAAGAAGGAGATTTTGCATTTAAAGCACTTTTAATAGGTCTGATACGTAATTTTTTCTGGTCTCATAAAAATACTTAATTTTTTTTTCAAAGGCCAAGATGTGTTCAACTCGCAGTAATTAATTAAAGCATATTATATAATATTTGTAAGCGACCATTTTTCAAACCAAAACTAAATGATTTTGCATTACCTCGCAGGCTTAATTAGAACAGTTGAAGAGAGTTTCCCATTTAAATTTAATATGATTAGTAAGTAAAGAACGTTTTTTTAAATCTTACACCCATGAACACAGTTTAGTTTTTCAGATAAGCCTCCTACTTGAAGAAAAAATCTTCTCATAAAATCTCTAATCGGACTGGATAACTGGATTTACTTATGAGTAATTTTCAAAAGTAGAAATTATCAGAGATAGATATGCTGCTAAACTTTTAATCTACCTTTGTCTGTATGTTAATCCCACAATATAAATTATATTACTTAATCTCTCCCAAACCATATTATATTTTAGGTTATACCTATTATGCGTAATATTTTATTCTAATCGATGTTTGTTCTTATCATTATATTTTTTTATATCATTGTTATCTTTCTTATTAATAATATTTAACTGAATTATCGTGCCGTAAAAAAAACTAAGCCTACAAATAATTTTGTTTAAACATTTCTGTACTTACCTAAACTATATTGTACCTAACCATCGGTAGTTACCTACTACGCCTAATCGATGCGAAACCTTCTCCCAGTGGACGCAGGCATTGCAAAACTTCTGTTCTTACCTAAACTATATTTTACCGTACACTTTGTACCTAACTATACCCAAGAAAGTATAACTGACAAATTATTCTCACCTCAAAGATTATGGTCAAGAGTTGCCCAAACGTATATTAAAAACGTGCACTTAACTGTTGTAGATCCCTTTCTGCAATAATAAGGTTTTCGTCTGGCCCATGCAATAGGCGCAGCAGTTTTTTCAGGTATCAAGCTCATCAATTTGTGAAGAGAAAAAATTATTCACACTTGTAGATCCCAAATTTCAAAAAGTAAGTAAGAGACAATAAACACCGGAAAAGCACGATGCAAGTAGTTCTATTTTTGAAGCGTAGACTAAAACCATTTGTTAGGCATTCGGTTAAATACTTACCAGATTAGTGCACATTATAAATCCATAGAGGCATGAATCTTTGAGGTACATACTTATTTAAAATACCAGGAAATTATAAGCTAACCGAAACAAAACTAAATTATATTACGGTGCTGAACCAAGTCGATTGATCTCAATGGTTTACGTTTCATCTTACAATGAAGCCAGAAGCAAAACATAAATACCTACACTCGTACGCAGTGGCAGTTTTCTCTAAGGAACATAATGTGGACAGCGCGAAACCTAAACTCTACTCATCCGCGCGCCCACCCATGTAAAAATCCGTTCATATGAGCGGAACCCAGAACGCACCTATGGAATATTTCATGCGAACAGTATTCTGTCTCGTACAGTGAAAGGTACGCACCTCTCTATATCCTAGGCCAAAATATTCGTATATTTGTCGTGGCGCACTTTCCACGTGCATTTTTGTACATGTGGCACCCCAGCTTTTATAAAATTTAAACATTTTTCGCATTATTTTGTTTGATCACTTAGATTTTTTTATGTGAAAGGAGATATAAATGAATTCATTCTAAATTTTGATTGAACCCCTATTGAGAATGACCACGAACCGCCACTGCTGGTTGAATATAATGTAAGTGCTACGAATTGTAGCACTTACATTATAAGGAAACTCTTGACGCTGTATAAATTGCAATACGTGCCATATATGCTCTTTGACGACCTCTGTGCCAAAATAGTAAGCTCTCTGTAAGTACCGTAGTACTTACTACCCAGCGCGCGGCGTGTGATAATAAAAATTATATTCATTCATGTGGTTTTATCATATTAACAATATTTTTTAATGACTGGGGTTCGTTATTCGTACTTTTAGCAATGAATGGTTTGATCAGTGTGAAATATTTTTTTGTTAATATTCAGCGGTCAGATAAACAAATGGCATGCCAACATCCGCAACATTGTGATAAAAATCTAAAATTGACGTCAGTTTCGTTAAAAAAAAAACATTAAAAGAGCATCGGAAATGCTCTCGACCACAATAGATTTCAAAATAGTCGTACAGATGCTAACATAATACTATACATAATCTAACACCAACGAATAATCAAGGCTTCCCTGAAATGCAGTTTTTTTTAATACACGGTGTCCGGAAACTCGTAGCACAAGCGGGAAAATCGTGAATCTACATCACATTATTTGGAGTCAATTTCGTGGTATAACTTTTTTTATCGAGCTTTCGTTTTGGAGTAAATTTTCAATTTGAAAAAAAAGCGCTCGCTCTGTTTAATGCATCAAAGCATAGACCCAGGTCCAAAAGTTTTTTTAACCGAAAATTTGCCGAAAAAAATGGGAAAAAAAGTTAAAAACAAAATCAAAATAGCCGTAGTCCATAGTCCTGCGATTAAGTGATTAAGTATTAAAAATGTGTGTCTTTTGATTCGTATACTTTGTAAGCCATTAATTCATAGGCTATTTAAAAATCAACCGCAATCCATTACGCATTCGTCTAAAATAAACACTTTTACGAACGAAAAGTAATAAAATATTTTTCATACGAACAATATATCTATTAAAATCATGAATTAATTTGCTACCAGTAATGACGTTTCTTTAAAATAACCTAAAGTTTCTCTAGGAATTCAAGGAATCGTAAAGGAAGTAAATAGTCACTATGTTGCTCCAAGTTGGAATGGAATAAATTGATCACGGCTTAGATGAATTATTTAAGTCGTGTGTACGATTTCTTTCAGTTCTAAGAGATTAGTTAGTTCACCTCCATTAATTATGAATTAAGCCAATTTGCATAACGAACGACATTATCCAAAAAGTTTTGGATATTGACAGCTTACCCAACACCTTGGAGGTAGCGCTAAAAGTAGCGGCTTTTGTCTACATTCTGTCGGAATCATATTCTGAACGTACTCGCAAATATCGTTAACTGACCATAGATGACGGATTTCGTCAATGTCGTATTGACAATGGGGCTTTACCGATCATCCATGCTAGAGTATTATTGAATATTGAATGAAAACAACCTATTTATAATGTTTTAGAGCCATTTTTGGGTACATCAGCTCGAGCGTTCTCCGAATCTACAAATATTTAATATTCCTTCTGAACTTCTGAGGCTATATATTTTCAAATCGCATTCAAGTTAAGACCTAAAACGTATGTAAAATGAATGAAAACAAACTGGACTACCGGTGTTTTAGAACAAGCTATTTCAGTATTAGTTGGTAATATTTTAAGCGTTAACAGATAGAGTGAGATATTAACAGAAGTGAAAATATGAAGAAAATGACATTCCTAAATAAATTTTGCTAAAGATGTAATTTCCAGCCATCCAGCTTTGTACACAGATTTATTATTAGTCGTGCAATCGTGTTGAAACTCGTATGTGTATTATTTCTAAAATGACATATGTATAAATCAACTATCTAATAATGACACTTTCCAGTCCTACTTTTATAGGCGATTTAAAAAAATTATATTGAATGGAAAAATATTATTATCTACGCTTGCATGAACCTTTTCGCTTTTGTCCCCTCAATATTAATAATATATTTATTTTTTAATAGATGCATAGTTACCTATGTCCTAATACAATCATTGACGGCCGGCGTGGTCTAGTGGTATACGCTTTTGACTACAGATCCGAAGGTCGCGGGTTCGAACCCGGCGTGCGCAAATAAATTTTATTTGATTAATTTGTGTTATTTCACAATTAATTAATTTAAAATAATACCTATATAGTATATTTGCGGCACGTTCCAGAGTGGAAGATACTCTCAGTATCGCCCTGGTGTAAGACCACCATTCAGAATTGAAACGTTGCTTGAAATGGCTTTAGCCGTGTTTGGTGACCAGATCTGAATAGCCAGGTACTTCCCCACCTTCCTCTTCCCCATCTCCCTCCCCTCCCCAATACCCTCAGCCTCACAACATACCCCAATTGGGGATGCCATAGTCTCACTGGCTCCAGACGGGAGCAGTTGGGACTCTTGTGCGGTATTACTGTAAAAAAAAAAAAAAAATTGAACTAGTTAGGAACTATGAAGGTACATATCTTGCATCTAACTACATGTATATTGTTTACCCTACCTAACACACTGGTTTTTGGATTGAAGATAAGTATTAAATATCATTTTAAAATGATTGGACCCGATAACAGAATAATATTATTAAATTAAATTATTCAGGCCAAGTTAAATTAGATTTAACTCTTGACAGGCCAAGATGCCAAACAAAACGTCTGTAACCATGTGGGTCTTCCGACGACCCCATGCATTTTTTAGTCTTATAGGTTTTTAAACTATAGAAATCCCAATTATTCAGTCGATTATTAATGGTAACATATGTATTTGCGCAGGAATACGTAAAATACTAAAATGATATTTCAAGTATTTAATCTAATATAAGGAGGATAGTAATTTTGGGGACTACCTACTCCCCCACTTGGCTGCGGGATAGTTAACTAAATTGTAGATGACTAGACTCGGCAGATAACTAGAGTCCCTTGCTTTAGGAAAGAGGTCACAATGGAGTTGCGTACAAAATAATGTAAGCCCATAAAGATAAGAGAGACAATATGTTTTCAAAGACAAAAGACCGGTAATTCTATTCAACGAATGCAAAAACGAGGTAACAAAACCAGACAGTTTTATTTTATGGTTACCACAGTTCCTATTGGCCAGATCTGAACATCCCCGACCCTGAGCCAAATGGCGACGGGAGTAACTGCTACAGGTAAAGTAGTACCAAAAGTATATCATCACTTTATTTTGGGCGGACTCTATATACCATCATTTATACTGCCAAGAAGAAATTATGAGCAAAATTTAATAAATATTTTGTGCATTTTTGTAGTACGTATTTTACCTGTACCCGCGAGTTCGCGCGAGCACGAACACGCACATGTCCTTATACAAACTAGATATAAGTGGATTGTTAATTTCGTGTTTGTCTCACAAACTCTTTAAATAAAAACTCCGGGGTCAACAAATCACTTTGTACTTTATTTCTGAATAGATAGCAATGTTGGCTTATTTAGCAGGCAGTAGGAATTATACTGGGCCTTGACCTTGAGGTTGCATCATTTTTTTTATTATAGTCTCAATCCCTGCTATGTACCATCTATGGGTAACCTCTTAAACTACTCTCTAGGATATCACAGGGATAGTCGTTAATTTAAATTGCGAGGTTATTAGTATGACGTAAATAATAATCATTACTCGTAATAATTTTACTAGGTTCATTTCTATGTAATGTTTTTGCTTGAATGATTTGTGTTATTTTCAGGTTTCATCACTAAAACATATTGCCTTAACTGTCTTACTCTGTCTCACCAAACATTTATACTATCGACTTAAGGGTGGGCCGATTCGATTCAGCGTGAATTAAAACATAGTAAACGGTACCTCACTCGACCTAGTATGGAAATAATATTTTTCAATAATCCCCCCCCCCAAAACTTGAAGTTTTTTTTTGTTTCCTTGAAGGGGCCTTTTGAAATCTAAAATAATTATAATTGAACTATTAATTTTTCTAATGCTCTCTACTTAGAAATTAATTGAAAAGTTTGTGGGACGAATTGAAAACCATTATACGAGTATAATAACGTCGTAAAACGTAGTGTACCTCTTTTGATATTATTGAAATCTTCAACCGCTTTGCAATCTCTACTATTATTTGCAGTTTTATTTCCGTGAAGATCTCCTCTGTTATTTCTGCGTTTCTTCCTTTCCATAAGTACCCACAGCTTTGCAATATTACAGGATGCTCCAGCAACGAGATGATCTCCTGGGAACCTATAAGATTTAAATAAGTTTTTGTTGTTATGAGACGAATTAAAAAAAGGGTATAGTTTTTACAAAAGACCACAGAGTTTTAATAACATATTTTTTTGTTTTTTTTATACATCAGTTTGAAGGCAGGAATAAAAAGTTGTCTGGCTGGAAAACGTAATGATGTCTTGTTGCTTTGTTGGTCAGACTAACATGTTCAGTTATTTTAAGATTACAAAGGTCAATCGTGTTATATATATATAGTGTTTTCATTATCAACTTTAACATAAAGGTCAGTTCTAATTACGAATACCTAAATATTTTCTCAGCCGCGTTCACTGTACTAAATAAAATAATAAAGATAAAAGTTTGGTTTATGAAAGGGCGTAAAAAAATATTTACATTTCAATTTGTGGGAACTTTTTATCGTATCAAAGGACAGGATGATGACCGATAAAATAAACAGTTAGATCAATGGCGTTACGATAAACTCTCGGACCCCGGGCATAATTATAAACCACACCCGCCTTTTGCAATGAATCCTTAAGAGTTCGACCGCTTATTATGCAGCATGCATGTTGCGATGACAGCACCGCGCTGCCGATAGCGGAAGAAACCAGAAGCGAATCATTCTCATAATTTTAGAGGCGGGCTTGGGTACCGCCGCCCCGGAAACCATTTATTGGATAACCAACACCTCTGCTATAGGTCACCCAAGTGGTTCGCTACGTTTGGTGACTAAGCAGGGGTGCCCGGCTTTATCGGGTGAGGTGTGTTCAGGATGCGCCTACCCATCAGCTGCATGGTGTGCCAGATCGGGAGAGGCTGATTTGGGAGACCCTTTGACCTGTCCAACTGGTCTCTCGTCCCATCGCCTTGCGCCGCAATGGGAGGGATATATTAATACGTCTGGCACTCCTGGACATACTGATCCCTAAATTCCTACCAACCCCCACACCTTTTACCTTCCCAGAACATCTTCCTCTTCTCATTTTCCTTAAAAAAGACCCTCCACACACTATCTCCAAAGATGACATAGGCCCCGAAGGAAATTATTTTCTTCAGGGCCTTTAATATAAGGTTATTGTAAAAAACCTCCGCTCCCCGACCCATCTGCAGCTCTTTACTCCAACTTTGTTAAAATTCTCGATTCATTTTGTGAAGATATTTTATATTTTAATCTCGTCAAGTTGATCGCCAAAACTGTAAAGAGATATTGTAGATAAATTTATTTATTTATATATATACGCCTAAAAAGGCTTTTACATAGAAGTGATACATGATGCAGTGTACATAGGAGAATATGTATTATACATGAGATATTGACAGGAAATAGATGTAATCCATTTTAAAGAAGGTACAAAATACACACTTGTAAAATTGTGATTACAAGTATAATGAGAAAATATTTAAAAATATGAAGCAATATTAGTAAAACGTAAGAGTAACATAAAGTATAAAAGAAATTACAACAACACTACATATAAGGCAAATCATTAAAACTAATTTACCAACGCTGCTCTAATTTGTAGGATTCAATAAAGTGTCGGTGTAGATTATGCTTAATTCTATATATGGAATCAATAAATAAATCAATAGCACCCCCATACTTGTTGCCCAGATCATGCATCCTATTGGTCAGTGAGTGTGTCTGATAGTTGGTCGAGTATGTATTACAGAAGAATATATTATATTTTGTCTTGTATTCCTAGTCGGCACATGTAGTTTAATAGTGGCAAGGATGGTAGGACTATCAATTAAGTTGTTAATGACTCTGTGTAACACAACCAGGTCTGAAATAATTCTCCTGTCAAACAGTGTATACATACGTACCTACAATTTGTTTTCATAAAGACAGAGCACCTATGAATATAGAGTAACCAATCAAAAATGATAAACGCTTTTTATAATATTATGTAATTAGTTCAATTACTTAAGCTGACAAAGAACGTAAACTCGGCCTGTGGGTCCCCGATGCCTTGAATCTCTAAACTATCTCTAATCCTTGAGAATAATATTTCGTGCATCACTTTTCATAGCTAATGCGACAAGTAGGGTCTGCACAAATGCAGTAAGATTTTTCGAAAAACTTAGTAATTCAATGAATTAATGTATATTAATTAGCTAAGCCTAGATTGATAAAATCTCCAAGTTGTTTCCGCCTGCCCAAACGGTGCGAGATCACTTACGCCCCTGAACAAAATGCAGTATGTGCATTATGCGGGAAATTAAGTATGTCGTTTACCCCGACTTTTATTATCTTTTATGGACGCCGAACAAATTATTTTAAAACGTTTAGTCAATCTACATATTTTAAGGAATTTGTGAGATGAATAACAGAGGTTCTCATTCATTTAATGTCTACCAGTGTATATCTGACAATTATGCAAAAAATTGTTTCATCGCGTGAGCGTGCAGAGTTGTTCCAGCATCACGGACAACTACTGTCATTATAGCAAACTAGGTTAGGTTTGGAAAGTTTCTGTCGGCAAACGCAGCATTATGCGCATAAATATTGCTTCGCTGAAAACAATATGTGAGTGTTATTTTATTATGTTGTAACGAGTAGGTACCTATACGAAGAAGCAATATTAAGGCGATGCCATACGTAGTAATGGAAAATCATGTGTTTTTGGTTTGAAAATTTGGTAGCCTAGAAATGTTTCACATGCTTTAATTAAATATTGCGTGTAGAATACATTTTGGCCTTTGAAATAATCGAGTATTTTTTAGATAAGTCTTTTTATAAGCCCAGAAAAAAATAATGTATAAGACCTATGAAAACTGCTTTAAAATTCAAAATCTCCTACTTACGAACCCATTTTCTGTTATGATTTTATTGTATAATGTGGCGAATTAAGTTATTTATAAAATTATCGAAAAACATTTAAATATTTGTGCCTGAACATCCACAAAATAAAATAAAAGCCACTTTTTGGCCATGTTTTTTTCATGCATAAATCAAAACAGGCGGATGGTGTTAAGCGGGAATTTAAACCTTATCGCAATCTACGTAAGGGTTGTTATTGATAGCGGCTCAATTTAAAATACTACACGACGTAGTGCATCGCCTTAAGCATTATGAAAATTAAGGGGCTAGTTGAAATTTACAAACATGGCTTCTAAACTAGATAGTAGGTTTATGATGTTTAAAAATAGTTTGGTGTGAAGATTAAATTAACCACAAAACGGAGACCTCTGTCGTCATATGACGTTTAGTTCAAGAAATAAATAAATTATTCGAAAAGGAAATTTGGCCGAAGATCGCCAAAAATCGCCGGCACCGTACGTGGCAGACACGGCGCAGACCATAGAGCTTACAATACATAAATGGCACAGACGCGAGTAAAATGGTGCCGCATCATAGAATTCAAATTGGTAGACTAACCATCAGGGAAAGGAGAACAAACCAAGTTGAGAAGAGCGCGGAGGTTTCGTGACCGTCTAGCTGTCTGTAAATTATTAATAAATGAATCTGACAATAAACAGGTAATATCACCATTTAGTCCACGAAAATAAAATCTGCTTACGAATTACTAGTTCTTTTTACAATGGCGCAAATTGCTGGCTGCGTAAAAAAAGGTGAACATAAGTTAGGGCTTGTTTTCAAAACGGAATATTTTGTTTGATACACTGTTTAGTTAGACATTTTTACACACTTGTTATAATTTTTATTTTTAACATAATGCACAAAATTTATTTATTTATTTATACTGGGTTTTACAGATGATCACACTTACGTGAGAACAATCCACTTATAAAAACTCAGTTATTGTACAATTACAAAAATCTACAATTAAATAAAGATACAATAAATTAAATACAGATACATACAATTAAATACAGATACATGCAATTAGAAAACAAAAACATCAAAAAATAAAAATAAAATACACAATCATATACAAGCTCGCTCAAGTAACACATTACATCTGATAGTATTATTGTCCCAGCGTCTGGACGGTGTAGGCCCTCTGATTGGTCAAATTTAAATTGTCTGTTTCGGGTAACTTGAATATTAAGACACAATTCCATACTAAATTAGGATCGCCTCATAATAATACGAGATTTCTTCATAAGCATCGTTTCTGCTCATATAATTTTTGGATAATATCGAAGAAAATATGTTTTAGAAAGTTCATAATCCATTGGATTAATTACATTACAATGAAAATTCTCCACAGTTACGTGATTATGTTTGACGTTTATAAAAATTCACGCGTTTCTTCAAGATGGCCGACAGAGCGCACCTCTGGCGGTTTAAAAACGAACCAAATGCCTGGCGCGAATATTTAAATATGCAGCTAACAATACTTGACTACTTACCATTAACAAGCGTTTTATAAGAAGATTTCTTCTGGAAGCTTATCACTTTGTAATGGCATTTATCATTATTTTTTATATTTTTTTTTCTTATTAATTATATCTGATTTTATATTGGCATGTTTTCTAATTTCTAAAATTGCAAAATTATTTATTTGCGATGCTTTATATCCTGAGTGAAGTATTTTAAGACCTGAATTTTTATCGAAAGTGTGATCATTATTTAAAAGATTATTTGCAAACTCAGATTCACTATTTCCATTTATAGCCCTGCGATATTCTTTAGTTCTGACTTCAAAGTTTCTATTGGTTCTACCTTTGTAAAAGATATTACAATCATCTCAATTGAGTTTTTAAACTCCTGTTTTTTTTGTTTGAATTTTGCTATCATTATTATTAAGAATATATTTCTTCATTGTTATTAGTGTAAAACGCCAGTTGAATGGTACCAGGATTGTTTATATATATATAATTTTAGAAGTATCGTTATCCACAAACAGAATTCTACGCCATTGTTTATTTCTATCTTTAGAAAGACCTTTTGAAGAGAATGTGTTTAATTTTTTTATTTAGTATTTCAACTATCAATTTATTAGAATAACCGTTATTAAATGCTATTTGTCTTATGAATATATTGTTTTATGGTTATATGCTATTTGTTTTTTTCAGGTCTTAAAATACTTCACTATAAATAATTTAGAAGTTTTAGAAATGAGGAAACATATTAATATAAAAGCAGATATAATTAACAGGAATTTTTTTATAAACTCTCTTTTAAATATTTTCCCACTCAACTGGTCTTTCCCGTCTAACGATATTGTAATTCCTAATTATTATAAACCCAGCCTACTCTTACTCCTCCCCCCTCCTTCCACTTCTTCTTTCCCAATTGCAATCTATATTTAATTTTTGACTTCGGTGTATACACAATAAAATGTAAACATTATATTTATTTATTTATTGGACAATTTGCATAGCGCCGCTTTTGTGAGATATCACCTCAGGGGCGCTATATTGTAATAATCTACCTTTATATATAGATTTTTACTCTCCTGATGAAGGTGTATATATAATCTAGCATTAAACTTTATTAGATACAGTAACAGTTGTAGGTAAAGAATTACCACCAGTTGGAGTAAAATTAGCACCTTTTAATTAAACCGACTGCTAATGTCATCGCACAATTACCCTCCTTTTATTCATAAACACGGGTACAATTAATCAATATGTAATAATCTATTATTTAAGTCAACTTTGTTAAAACTATCTTTAATTGTGACAAACTAAACGATATTGATTCAACTTATAGACATTGACGGTTGTAACACATATTTAAGCACTGCAAGTCTCCTATGAGCTAATTATATTAGGTACGATAACAGTTAATATCAGTTGTAGACATGTAGTCAATAATAGTGTTTCATTTGAAATAATCCATCACAAATACGTAAAATTTCATTTATTCAAACAACTGTCATTCTTATTATGCGTAAATTTAGAATGTTATTATTAATTAACTCCTTCCTGTTCCGTGTTTTAACAATATATATACTCACCCTCTCTCTGTGAATGTTCTAATATCTATCTATTAAATGTAACTGTTGTTAATATCACTTAAAATGGGCGAAGCCCAAGCAAGAGCCGCCCGCAGGGCCTAGCAGAAAAAAACCCGCGGAGCGGGTTTTTAACTGCTAGTTATACATTATTACAAGTGGTAAGAGGCATAAGAAATACGAGAGGTATGCATAGAAAGAAAATTGACACAATGAATTAGCTAATATTTTTTAATAGCGCCAGAACTTTTTTTCTGAATCCGTACAAATTATCGACGAAAATATCTATTTCAGCACACTCTATCTTGTTATATAGTCGACACATCTGGGTCAGAGGACTAACATAAATTTTAATTTTAATAAAATCTAATGTAATCTATTTCACTAGTTAGAATGTGTGCTACAATTTTTTGTATTTCTTTAAACTTAACAGTTTACAACGTAAATCTAAAGCTAATATAGACTCTTTTACTTATACTTATATCACCATGAATGCTTTGAATATATTGACATTTGATAGTTTTTTGTAGGAGAGTGTTAATTTGTTGTAAATTTTTATGCCGTAGTAAAGGAAATGTGTAAAAGATGTCTTCGTTTTTGCTTGGTGGATGTATTTTTGATTGAAGGATCTAGTGATTTTGTTAGGTATGTTCGTTAGTAGATCAAGTGTATTATTTTTGTGAGTATAAATAAGTATGGTATTAGCATAGAGTTGTTTAAGTGACATGTTGTTTAGATTATTAAAAATATGGCTAGAGAAATTTTTGATAGGTACTTTGAGTAGTATTTTCAAGATGGCTTTTTGCGTTATAATTAGGGGGTTTAAAGTGATGTTATTTGCTCTTACCCATCCAACTATTCCATATTCTAATATAGATTGACATATGGCTATGTATATTCTAATTAATTCTCTTTTGGCAAGAACATTTTTGATTGTTTTAAAAAAGGATGTAAACTTTTTTAAATTTGTTAGTTGTACAGATTACATGATCTATCCATTTAAGATTTTTATCGATTTCTATACCTAGATACCTTATGTGGTTGACCTTTTCTAATGACGGACAGTCATACAGTCGTTTTATATCTTGGCAATCATGGATTAGTTCGATAATTCATCTTCCGTGTTGCTTATTTTGAAAGCAATATATTTAGTTTTCTTCACATTCATGGTAAGTGTGTTTAAATTTAGCCATTTTTTGATATTGTATAAAGCAGCTTCAGATTTGTAAATGTTTGCTCCCAGTTTTTCCATTTGTGAGGAGACCGGTGTCATCGGCAAAACTTATAATTTCATCATCGGTTTCTACATTGCACAAGAGGTTAATGTAAATTAAAAACAATATCGGGCCCAAAACACTACCCTGGGGCACACCAAATTTTATGTCATGTGGCTGACTAGTTTGATTACCAATTTTGAAAAAATTACCTATCTCACTCATTTTCAACTTCACTGCTCAACCCGATTTGAAGGCGGTTTGATTTTTTGACCGTTTTTACGAACACTGATTGTGCTGCAAACCGTTCCCTTACTTAAGAGGAAGCTACAAGCCAAAAATGTGTATATTCTTGGTGTACCTTATATTGTAGGTAATAGGCATTAAAATCGCTTGACAAACGGAGTCTAGAAACGTTCGATTTCAAACACAAAACTGGTTTATATTTGTTTTGTAAATAATTTTATAAGAAAGCAAAAAAGTTAATCAAGTGAAACTGTCACAGATAATCTTAGCTATGATACTGTATTTTTTCAAAGTAGTTTCCTTTACGCGTTCATACATTTCTATTGAAAAAATATTTTTTTTAGTAGTTTACATTTATATTTTTTATTTAGTAATTTATTTTTTATTTGTATTCTACTTAAGCGAAACGATAGGAAAACCTTCAATTTATCTAAGCATATTTTTTTGTATTCATAATATACACCAATTTGTTATAAAGATTAATCAAAATAGTGATTTAGCATTAAGCTTTGCCTTCAACGTATGACTGATCTCGTAGATTATTATACAAAGCATTCTCGAACCATCCTGGTGCCAAAAATATGGTCACGTGGTTTACCTTCAGCTCGTCGAAACGATACCCGTATTTCATGTTAGGTCAAGTCTTTAATATGGATGCTCTATGCTTAATCAACAGCTGAACAACTGAAGTTCATGCGAAAGCAATTTGAATTCCTTTGAAATTCAAATAAAAGCGAATTCTATTTCATAGATGTGAATATACCTTTACTGGTATATATTTTGTTAAATAAAGATAATAGATACATATCTACCTACCGAGTTAGGAATACCCTTTTTGGTATTTGCCATATAACGTAATCGGATGCCATTAGGTAAGTACTATTAGCATTTAAAAATACGTTAACGTTCGTGATTATCACGGATTTACGCGATAGGTCCGCCATTTTTGATTTCACGATAATAAGCGGATGATCATGTTTTTTACGGAAATTATAGATAAAAAATAATCCAACGAAGGCTGTTTTTGTTGATTGCGGCTTTGCATTCATGTAAAAAGGTTTTGAAATAGTTGTGATAATAACATTTTTGCTGTTACAATTCGTAAAAAGTTTATATAATCATTGATTTTCTTGTGTGCATGATTTTTTTCAAATTAAGCTTTTTGTGCTTTCCGCTGGTTTCAACAAAGCTTCATTACAACCCTAGCAAGATTTGTTACCTACAAAGGATATTTTCACTGTTTTTCGAAAAATATTACGACAAAAGGGCCTTGGAAAAATGTTCTAAACTAGTTTGAAAAACTTTTTTGAAACTTTCGATACCATTGGTCAGCACAATACATTGAAAAGTGTCCAATAATTTGCCTGCACGATGATAAATATTTTATATTCGAAGTTTGTTTGGAATATTTTACTGTTTTTTTTTTTATTTCACTGGAATATATATTTGGTGAAATTGAACATATTGTATGCGGGCAATGCTTCTGTGTGAAAATTATGTTCGGGTCAACGCTGATTGCGATACCTATCCATGTAAAGTATACGTGTTTTAAAAAAAAAACTTAATTTTAATTAGGTAGAAATGCACTTACGCTACATTTCATACCTATGTATGATCCGGAATCATGTTTTGTTTTACCTGTTTTTGTTAGGTTAGGTACTAACCGAACTCATTTTGAAATGTATTAATTAAATCGTTTTGATTTCCTTGACATTTAATTATTACATTCCCTGAAATTCCAGATCGAACATTCACCATCTCAAAAGTCATTTAACTTGGATTTCCCGCCTCAAAGTTGTCGCAAAATTCCACTAATCACGAGAAAGGAACGAAGCAACTGCAAACGGCGTTTCGAGCCATTTGCTGTTGCTTCGTTCCTTTGCCATAAGTTGAGGTGGAGTTCGGCAGTTCGGTTCGCGTATGTATACGTAGCATAATTTCCAAATTTTTGTCTAAACCTGTTCAATTCGTAATAATCCATAAAAATATGAAAGCTATTTTACCTCTGGTTAAATACACGGAGAAAATGAGTATTGCTGATTTTTTTAAATCTGGAGAAACCTTGCTAAAGGTTTGTCATACTTATTATTATAAATTATTAAACAATAGAAATGAGTACACATAAACATATTGAAATTCCTGTGGGGTTCTTAATGGATTCCGACGCGAAGGCAGCCAAAGAAACGTGCATTTATTTTATATTATAGGTACATACCATTCAACAATATAATGAAATGTTAGCACGAAAGAGACATCGGCATACTCGGAAGGCGTCGTGGTTCATAAATGACTCATGTTCGCAGAAAGCGAGGTCCACGACTCAGGTGAGAATGAGGAAGTAAAATTCTGTAAAAGCAAGGCCCCGCATAAAAAAAACTCACTTTCGACATTGAAATACAAACTAAAACAGGGCTAGATGGAACCAGTTTACTCGGGGACTAGAACATTTTATTATTACGAAAGGTACCTACTCGATAACATCTGTCAAAAATTATTTATTGACATTCTTTTGTTTTGGATTTTGAATTTTTTCCATGTGCTTCATGATTTCAGAACGATTTTTGAATTCGAAATCTTCACGATGAGAGTAAAGTTTACAAACTTGAATTGCTGTTTAGTAACACGTTTTAGTAATAAAACAAGACGCAAATATAACACAATATTCATCTAAATTAGAAGCAGGCCTAAAACTGGTTGTGATAACACCATCGAAACGGATAACACGAATAAAAAGACATTATTTTAATTACTCACAAATCCTTCGTTGATTTTGATGCTGTAAATTCCAATATCGGGAGAGGTCCGAATAGTGTTCATTTTAACTGATTATTAACTGACAACTAGTCGTTAATTTGTTTGTTCACAAACACGTTTTCACTAACACAGAAGTTAAGTTTATTTTGAAAGGGCAAATATTGGAATAGAAACAAACAAAAACGAACTGACAGAAGAAGTTGGCGGTTGAAATGGTTGCGCGAGACTGTCGACAGGTGTCGCCGTGTACCACCTCTTCTACCTGAGAAACTAACCAATCAGATATGATAATACCTGCCAACAAGGTAAATCAAGTACCTACTATCTCAACGTCCTTGCGTATACTGAGGTAGTAAATACCAATATCGTATCGCAGCCTCTTTTTCGTTAAAAAGGTTGAATCATCTTTTCTCAGAAACCAAGTTGCTACTGTAATGTTCTTATGTAATTATTATATTATTATACGGAATGCGGCTTTTTTATTCCGCAAGGCATGGCTGGCGTCATTTAAGTAAATAACTTTGAGTAATCACTTTAACTAGGCATAAGTACATACCTTCAAATAATTAAGACAATTATGTGAAAGACGGATGTTCTAATGCTCTTATAACCAATAACCATTTAGTGTAAGTACCTTCACTATACACTGTATGTTTGTCAAAATAAAGTAGACAAAAATACCAATATGGTTGAAAGGAAAAATTATGAAACTCTCAAAAGCACTAAGGTTCATCTTCTATATTGGCCCTTCAAGCCACAAAATGAAAACTTTTATTTACAAATCCGTAAAACGAATTAAAATCTTAGATTCCAATGGCCTAAAAAGATTAGATAAAATTTCTAAATACATTTGCAGGAATTTTGTCACGAATAAGGACCGTTTTTTTGTACAACATTTCAAATTTCAAATATTTTCTAATTTTTCAGTTTTTTTTATGTGATGCCGGACAAAAGTTCCAACTGCCCGGAGGTAGTGGGACTATGTCAGCCCAATTTGATGAATGTCATCAGGCTGAAGGAAAATGGAGACGGTAGAAGAAGAATATGAAGGTTAGAAAGTATCTGTTATTATTTAACATTTTAATTTTATGAAGGGGAAGAGAACTGCTTTCGCTACGTACCTACCTAATTCTGTTATTTTTTTTTCCTTTCCATTTAACGGGTATTAAATGAAGTGTATATAAATACAAAATCACAAAATTAAAGCATGACAGAAACCAACTGCGCTTATCAGGGCTGGCTCCGAGCCAAACGGCGCCTGACGCTAGTAATAGACATTAGACTATACACTTATAAGAGCCTTGGCTCCTTGGCGATTTGGAAAATCGGCGCTCGGAGCGGACTGCTCCAATCGCGCCTGCACAGGACCGTCCCTGGCTCTTAGCCGTGCTATTCAAGCGCTGCTAAGGACGGGTTGTTTCGGAGAATTTGAACAATTATTCAAATTTCAAAGTTAATTTTCAAGTTCTGTGAAAGATTTTTTTAATTTTTGTTTTTATTTCAGTTCTGTCAAACAACTAGGCTATAATGATATAATAACAGAACTTGAATAGGACTTTCACAGAACTTTAAAATGAACTTTGAAATTTTATGAATTGTTCAAATTCCCCGAAACAACCCGTCCTAAGAGACCGTTATTCATAGAGTACGAACTTGCACTTATTTCAAGAACGAAGCGGTGATATAACTTTGTCTCTTTATTGTATAGGGAGCTCTCACACACACACGTGTATCGGTACACCATACATACATAAAACAATACCATTCGACATGAACTAGGAACCACTCTTCCGGAATTATATCTACTGCATGACATGCCTAACTTTGCAGTCCGCCAAAGGAGGAACCAATCATCGAACCAATTAACAAACAAACTATTTTAAAATTTACTGTGTTACTAACGTCGCCACCGTCTGCGAAATTTAGTTTGTCAAAATATAGAACTTTTCTATTTCTATTATATTTATTTTCTTATGACGGACTCCGTGTTTGAGGAGTTACAACCTTGGCTACGAATCCGAGGTCGTGGGTTCAAATCCCGGCATTGGCAAATAAATTCTATTTGATTATTTCTTGTCATTTCACAATTTATTCATTTAAATTAATATATTATTGTATTTTTGCGGAATGTTCCAGAGTGCTTTACTACATCGTGCGATACTTTCAGTATCGCCGTGGTGAAACACTACTATTCAGAATTTGTTGACTAGATTTAAATAGCCAGGTACTTCCCCAACTTCCTCTGCCCCATATCCTTCCTTCACCACTACCTTCAGCCCAGGATCGGCCCTGTTCAGACCCAATTGGAGCAGTGCGCTCCAGCCGCCGATTTGCTAATGGTGACTAGGAGGTGATAATGCACAGCGCTCTTGAGGGTTTCATAAGCGCCAAGCGCCGTTGCTGCTGACCCTGCTCGGCCCCGAACATATCCCAATTTAGGAATGCTGAATCCCTTGATGGGAGTAACACCTGCATTTTATTAGTTGTCTCTTCATGTACTAAATAATAAGTTAAGTACTTACCTACCTAAGAAGTTGTTTGGTAATGTAATATTATATTTATTTATCTAATTATTTAACGCCCACAGGGCTTTTACATGGTTGGTAGCATAATTTTAATTTGACAGATACTTTGAAAGCAATAAAGTTAATAGAATTATATTTAATAAATATTACCTCTACAATGGCGACATGTTAACAAATCACGATGATTCCATTTGATATTTATTATGTTTTATAACTTGATGTGTTTTATGATTCATTGTCTTTAACCTAACAAAGAAGACTCGTTAACTTATAATTTATTACAGTAATGTACGTACCAGAGATGTGCTTTATTTCAAATAAATTCATTTCAAATGGAAATGCAAAATGCAAAATGTTTTGCAAAAAAAATTTGCATTTTAAATGCTTTTCCAAAAACCATTTTTCATTTTGCATTTTAAATGCTTTTCTCAATGCATTTTTCACATAGCACTCTTTTTAGGGTGAATTGCCTAATGCGAAAAAATGCATTTTCCATTTTAAATGCTTTTTTGCAACATTCTTCCTATTATCTCCAATCATCTTTTTTTCATAAGCCCCAAATATCAGTCGGTCCTCAACTTCGCTACGAGAGATAATTTACATTTGTCAAGTTGCTCCCTGGTAGGAGCCCTGGCAATTGAGTGATACCATTACAAAAAATACTGAACATGGGGCCATGACGCTGTAATATTAAATGTTAGATAGCAGTTTCTATGTTTTTACGTCGGCAACATTAGTCCCGTGCAATTTTTTTGTGATTTCATAATCTGTAGTCGTGGTGTTTTTGGATTTACCATCATGTAATATGTTTGTTCTACATTGATGTCCATTATTAAATGACAAAATTGTTTAAAAATTCTATAATTATTTTGATTGTTTGACCTGAGAAACCATTTTGCATTTTGAAAATAGGTATTTTGCATTTTGCATTTGAAATGCTTTTCTAAAAACCATTTTGCATTTTGCATTTTCAAATGGAAAAGTTTTGACCTATTTCCATTTTGCATTTCAAACGGTTTTGGGTACCCATTTTGCACATCTCTGGTACGTACTAAGTATTTTTAAACTTACAGGATTTTGACAAGATTTTAATCAATGCCATTGTATTTTTTAACTAACTAACTAACCATCACGCCGTTTCCCCGTGGGGGTAGGCAGAGAGGACGGACCGCCAAACAACTACGTAAACGTCCAGTAGTTTTGATAAGTGGGGCCGAAATTTTACTCGCGCCGTTTGGCTCAAAACTTAAGGTAGAAGTACACTGGGTTGACGTACGCTACGTAAGCAACGCATTAAGATATCTAGACTAATTATAATCCATGCATTTTCTATGGAAATAGATGCTTTAGAAATAAACTTCTCACACGCTACGCAAACCCACGGTTCCATCGCTGGGCCGATCTGGGTTGTCCAGATCACCGTGGGACGTGTAAACGTGGAGGGGGTGGCGTCACGCCACCAACGAGTTGATTTCACATCTATAAGCGGTATTATCTATGCATCTACTATTATGTTTATTTATTTATTTATTTAAGGAGAAAACACAGATACAGACAGTAATTAAAAGATAATTTTGTAAAACAATAACTTGAGAATTCGCCTGCATCCTAACTATTTCTCACTGATTGACTGGTAGATAGCAATTTTAAATATTTTTTACATGTAAATAAGGTAAAAATTTTGTATATAGATAATGCTCAGTATCAAATAAAAGTGTACACATATTTTGTAAACAAGTTTAGAGATAGATCATAAAAAGTACTTAAAGAGTACAGTGAATGAAGTAAGTACACATTTTCTTTTTTTATAGTAAAACAGACTTCAATTTCCTGCCAAAAGTACTATATGTATCAAAAAATATGTCGGAATCCTTCAGGTTTTGGTTTTTATTATACAATTCGCACATTCTTCTGATTGGATCTCTGACACCAGCATTTGTGCGCGTCCGGCTAATATGGAATAAGTCGTTAAGCCTCGTCGTTCTGAGTGGTATTTTAAAGTTTATTAGATTGAGTAAGCCAGGACAGTCGATAAAGTTGTTACAGATTTTGAACAAGGTCATTAGGTCAAGGTAAGTTCGCCGGTTAGTAAGAGTGGAGACGTTATATTTCGAGAGCATATTTGTGTATCCCCGTTTAGGTGCGCTCATTCTGTGGTTGAGGTAACGCAGAAATTTCTTCTGGATACTTTCAATATTTTCTTTATAGATATCGTAAAGTGGAATCCATATGGAGGTGCAGTATTCAAGTTGAGAACGGACCAGCGTATAGTAAAGCAGAAGGTAGGTTTCAGGCTTTCGAAATACGCGGCTGTTTCTGATAACAAAGCCTAGCATGCAGTAAGCTTTATTCACAATGTTTTTAATGTGCGCATCGAAATGAAGTTTGGAATCAAAAAGTACGCCAAGATCCCTTATACAGTATACACGATCTAGTGAATAGTTGCCTATATAATAATTGTGTATAATAGCGTTATGATTTTTAGTGAAGCTTATTTGTTTACATTTATTGTAACTTAATAGGTAAATTTTGTTTTCATTACAAAACGCTTCGAACCTTACTAAGTCTCGTTGGATGAGCAGACAATCATTTAAATTTCTAACAATAGCAAATATTTTTATGTCATCGGCGTACAAGAGAAATAAACAATGCATGAAATATTCAGAAACTGTATTAATAAAAAGTATAAATAAAAGCGGTCCTAGGATTGATCCCTGTGGTACGCCAGAAGTAACTGGTTCCCATACGGAAGTATGTCCTCGTAACGATACAGCTTTCTGTCTTTTTGTTAAATATGAGATGAACCAACGTAATAAGTTTCCCCTAATTCCGTTATACATAATTTTTTTGATAAGAATAAGGTGATCAACCTTGTCAAAAGCCTTTTTGAAATCGCAGTAAATTGCATCTACCTGATGGCCTCGATCCATGCTAGTAAACAAAAAAATAGAGTAAATAAGTAGATTACTCACGGTAGATTTGCCTTTGACAAACCCGTGTTGTTGGTCTGTAATTTTGGCAGCAAGCTGAGGATTAATATGTTCGTTATATGTATGGTTTTTTGTTTTGACAGTTGGCAATTAAATACACGGTGTCCGGAAACTCGTAGTACAAGCGGGGAACTGGAGAATCTACACCACATGGGGAACCCAAAAAAACATAAAGTTTTTTTTTTCATTTAAAAAAAAAAAAAAAAAAAACAAAAAAAAAATATTTTTCGGCTATTTTAGGGTTAAAGTTTTTTCTGGTGTTTAGGGTTGAATAACAGATGTTTTAACCCTGCAGAGCAGAAATATTTTATGATTACACCGGGTTAAATGAAGGGTGATTTCAAAATAATGCTTCAAATCCGAGTTTCTTCATTTGTTTTACTTTCAAATAGTTTTAATTAGTTGGGTACTTTGATCTTCAGTAATAATTTATAAGAATATGATTAAAAAAAAAAAAAAAAAATCAACTTCAAACTCGATTTACTCGATAACGAAAGCTCAAATAAAAAAAAATTATACTACAAAATCGACTCCAAATGTGATGTAGATTCACCAGTTTCCCGCTTGTACTACGAGTTTCCGGACACCCTGTATAAGTAAATCGTCCTCAAATTTGCTCTCTGAATCGCAAGACATGACAAAGCTATGAATTGCGTCTGTTGACATGAAGTGAAACACATACACATAACCTAAAAAATAAACGGCAAATCGTACTTAAGAACTACAGATTACTTGCGTGTGTAGAACCAGCGAGCAAGCGTGCATGTTGACCTGGGAACGTAGTAATGCGTGTATCACGTACGTCAACCCAGTGTGTACTGTTTTTTACAGTGACGTCCCCCACAATAAACGGGAATACCGTAATTTTAACGGCTCATACTATATACCTATTACCCACATACTACTTATAATATTATGTACCTAGATCTGTACATTTTTTTAAGAAGGACCAGCATTTGCGAGATACGAATAATCTGACAATGTTATTCGTTATTTGTGCAATATAAAGGACTTAGTGAGGATAGAAATTGAGTCCATGACGCCTGGGTAAGAACCAGACGTACAAGTATTTGCCAATTCATATTTATTTATTTTGCAAATGTGTAAATATAATTAGACATTTAATAAGTAATTAATGACGTACATAATAATTAAATAATGAATGATGTACATAACAAACATAAGACTCTTGGCTTTGTTTTGAGAGCTGCAAAAGATTTCAATAATTTAGGAACATTTATTATGTTATATAAAACCCTTGTCAGATGCCAACTTGAGTATAACTCTACGTTATGGTCTCCATTTTTCAATATTCATTCAGATAACATTGAAAAGATTCAACGGAAGTTTCTAAGGTTTATAAATTATAAATTGCATATTCCTATACAAACCATAAATTACAATTACCTCTTGGATAAAATGTCTCTATTGAAACTTTCAGAAAGAAGAATAGGCACAGATTTAATATATAATATAATAATAATAACAAAGAACACTACATTTTAAAATTGACTGTCCCGAATTACTTCAATATATCAATATCCATGTTCCCAAAAAATCATGCCGACATTTCTTACCCTTTTACTTCAATAACACCAGGACACTAGCTTACCAAAATTTTCCGATTCCGAGACTTCACAATCTCGGAAACAAATATTCTGATCTGGGTGATATATTTCATTTGAAAACTAATCAGTATAAATGTTGTATATTCTATCACTTTTATTCTTCTAGACAAAAGTAGACCTATGTACACATATAACTTCTCCGCTTCTACTATTTTGTTTTGTTGAATCTTTTAAATTCAATTATATGCGTGAGGATTTATTTTTGCCATTAGGTTTACATTCTTCTTTAATGTATTAATTTTTAAGTGTTTACTCTAGTACAAAATGCTTGTATTTTTTTCAAAGAAAAGCCCACTAGGGCGTGTAATAAATAAATAAATAAATAACAAAGTTTTTTTTTCACACTTGGTTAGTTAGTTCATATTTACACCGCTTGCACGGGTAAGTGAGTAGATAGAAGATAATCCCTGTGCATTAATTTGAACTTGAACGGTGAACAACAGACAGCGAGACGGTCGGCTATATTGTTTACTCCGACAATTTATTCAAATGATTTGATTAATAAAAGATTAGCCATTACATTTGTCTGGGCAAAAGCACAATCCGCTGGGTCTATCATTCAATATCTTTATACTGATCGTATGACGTAGGTACCTACCTACCAACAATTTAGTTTGGGGTATTTCAAATTTAGTCACATTATTTGAATCGACGATCCGCATCATTTTTAACATTTAAATTTAAATTACAAAAACATTTATTGAAGGTACGTATCTACCTGCCTACCAGTTAATCGTCCAATCTCGGCGCGTTTCAGCATGATTATAAGGACTAATAACTAACTGAAATAATATTTGGATGATTTGTATTTGTATTTGTGCAAAATCTCCTCAAGTGCACTGGACAAATACATAGTATTTGTATACAATGATCTTTCTTATTACAAACTATAAACAGTCAAACTATTATAAACCTATTGCATCCACCGATTCGTTGATTAATAGTAGAAAAAAACTGAGTGAAAGAAAAGATTTTTTTAATATTTATGTCGAGGGATAAGTAGGATTTATAGGCCCTGTTAGGAGTTCTACCGAGCCGAACCCTCTGATATGAAAATATCTGGAGTCGGTGAATTATTTTCCCATTTGATCTCTGGTGAGTTGACGGGTTGTTCTTGTATTGTTTTGTATTTATTTTGCTTATATAATGCACTTGCATAATGTTGATTGACTAGATGATCATTTGTGGAAAAGTGTGTGGAAGGGTTTAGTTTTTCATATGGGGAAGATTTAACCCGGACATAAAATCGGAAATACAATGTATAACGTGATGCTGCGTTAGAATGTAAATATTTTATTATCATTATTATTTATTTATAATTTGTACGGACAGATAATATACTGGACCGTACTTACTAGAGATTAACACTTTTTATTGTTTATTAGAAAAACTTGGCTAAAGTCGCAGAGTACATAGTTGGAAATGACATTATTAATTAAGTAAGACAGTGGCCTTCCTCTTGTTTCGATGGTCAAATAGGCAAAACTTCAAAAATCTCAGAATAAAACAGTAGATTTGTAATATTTGTATGCAAATCAAATTCAAGCAGCCCGCCCGCCCAGGGCCAACCCTGAACCAAACGGCGCCTGGCGCGAATAAAATATTGGAACCCATTGTCAAAACCAGTAGGCGCCTAAGTAGGTGATCACTATGATCAATAATATTCGGATGATTTGTATTTTTGTGTAGCACCGTTTTTATGAAAAATAATCTCAATGGCGATGTGTTAGGACTGTTAGGTGTTAGGCATTATCAGCGCTTTGGCAATTCGGCGCCCGGAGCGGACTGCTCCAATTGCGCCCGTGTAACTCTCCTTTATATAAATAGATGTACGTAGGCACATGCAGATGATAATATAACATTTGTATGGCACAGTTTTGTGTCATTTAACTTCAAGTGCGCACTACTAATAAACTTTAAAATAATTACATATTTAGTAACCCAATGCTAGTTTGACCCAATTGAGTGGTAGTGTTCTTGAAATTTCCTCAAGGTGCATCAGATAATAATGATAAAATAACATTACATGTGGGTTTTTTAAACACTTTGGTTGGTCACAATATGTTGTGATCACCCGCCAAGCACGACCGATCACCATTTGTTATTTTTTTATGCCGTATCTATATAAATAAACACAAAGATCGGACGATCGATCACATTATTTGAAAACAGACGCCGTGCATCAGCTGATTATTTTTGTAATGACTAATGACTTAACTTGTTTATTGTAAAATTATGTTTTTTGTAAATTGTATTGTCTAACTGGAAAATAATGCGTTTGTATTTTACAGAAATGATTTTTTGAGCCTGCCTTTTAGCCGGAGATGGAACGTGACAAAAAATTACAAAAAAACTAATGCAAAACTGTCGAGTAGTCCTTGTACGCTCATACACTCATATTGTCATATTGCATTATTGCCTGATGCATTATTGCCTGATCTGACATAGAAACCTACGTTAGAACTGGTTATAATTTATTTTTACTTCATTTTTTGGTGTTGATTTCCCCAAAATAAATAAATATACAAAGTTCGCCAATTAAAACATTGTCTTTATTTCTAAATTTAGGTTTGTACACTAAACATATTTAATATTTACCTACTAATGTAAAAGTAATTAAAAGCAAGGGCATCAAAATTTAAAAAAAAAACAGATCCCAAACTAATACTATGAATAAAAACAAAAGTAGTAGAATGAAAACACGATACAAGTTTAGTCAAAAGTTCAAGACGATCGCTATATTAATTATTGAATGTAGCTATTCGATAAATAATTTATTATTGTTGTATTCTTGTAGAACACAATATTGTAATAAATAAAATATGTACCACGTCGTGTAACATTTGGAATAGGGCCGCTAACAATAACACTCCTTATGTAGATGCCGATAAGGTTAAAATTACCGCATTTTGATTTAGGCAGGAAAAACTAAAAAAACATCTCCAAAAAGTGTGTTTTATTTTATTTTGCGAAGTTCATGCACAAATATTTAAATGTTTTAAGATAATTTTCTAAAAAATTTAATATTCCATATTATAAAATAAAACCACGATCGATAATAGGTTCGTAAGTATGAGATTTCAAACTTTAAAGAAGTTTTATAGGCCTGATACTTTTTTTTGGCCTATAAAAACATTGTTTTTTCATAGGCCAAGATTTGTTCTACTCGCAGTATTTGATTAAAACATTTAAAATATTTCAAAGCGAGCAATTTTTAAAACCAAAAACACATGATTTTGCATTAGTGCTTCGCCTTAACGCGCATTTACGGAAACGTTTTTACTCTATTCTTTCATATATGACATCACTTTTTTAAATGTTCATGCATAAAAAATTAGGGCGACTGAACTTATCGAAGTCCTGTTTTAAATCGGAGCGAATCGGAATATTCGACCATTTGGCATTACGTCTGTCTGAAGATTTGTTTGTTAGGTTACGGTTCCGGACATACACAAGCCACTTACGTTCCGGGATGAGTTTTTTAATGGTTCAGTTATTTTTTTTTCATAAGTAAAAACGTCGTGTTAATTGATTAACTAGGTAGGGAGGGAAAGGCCTCTCCGGAAGGAAACAACTCTTCTCCTTCTTCCAAAAAAAAAAAAGGTTCCAGAGAAGAGAAAGAGAGAGAGAAAGGAAAGGAGATTTCCTCTTCCTAAATTAAAAGGTTTTTCTCCACCTCTCCCCCTTACGAAAAAGAAAAAAGAGGAAGAGAGAGTTTCGATCCAGCCTTCTTTCCATCTTCCTATCTCCTTGCTTTCCTCTCCTTCACTTTCAATACTTCGCAACCAAACTGAAAGAAGGGGAAGTGGGAGAGAGAGGTGAAGGAGATGGGGGGCCTCTCTCTCCCACCTTCCCTTCTTTAGAGAAGCCTCGTTTGGTAAATTTTTAGAATAAAAGGTTTTTATAAATCTTCCCCACAGGAAAAACTAAACCCTTCCGAGATGGAGAAGAGGAGGATGATTAGCTAGGCATTTAAGTATGTACTTACAAATCTTATGATTTCAATGGAAATTTTGATTTTGATTAGAAACATACTTTTTTGGAAAGAGATCTACTGTTCACAAAACTGCTGGTACACCCAATTAATATTAATTTGAATAGTTGAACTATTGAACTATTGTAAAAATTGCTCGCTCATTACTATTTTGTAAATGTGCCTGATATTCAGTGTTCTCTCTATCGCAAACATACTTTTTTGGAAAGAGATCTACTGTTCACAAAACTGCTGGTACACCCAATTAATATTAATTTGAATAGTTGAACTATTGAACTATTGTAAAAATTGCTCGCTCATTACTATTTTGTAAATGTGCCTGATATTCAGTGTTCTCTCTATCGCAACTCAACATTCTAAATATTTTAAAGGAAAGTGAAAAATAAAAAATGTTACCACCTAAAAAAAATTCTAAAATGAACGATGTGAGCGATCATACCGAATGATTTTCTAAACGTCACTATTTTAAATAACCATAGAAAATAAGCATAGATTTGCTTATCAACTAGAAACGTCACCTAAAATTTTGACACTTGACAGAACTTTGGTCCGAACGGTTCAGAACGGTTTATTATAGTCAGGGGCGTATAACTCTCGCATAACCTTGTAACCCTGATGGGAGGAGTTATCCTCAACCCAAATTCTTATAGACAAAGCTGTTGTGGCTGAAAGCTCAGATCTCATTGGCTCAGAGCAAAAATTGTATCTTGATCTCTCGCTCTCTACCATAGCGACTTGTGTAACAGAAAGAGAAGCTAAGCATGTGTTATGCTGCGATAAAAATTAACGGTAATTTCCAAGACGCCATTTCGGAAGTCGAAGTCAGTTTTTAGCGTAAATATTTTGAATTTTGAAAATCGTCTAACCCATCTAAAAATAATGTTGCGTGCTAGAATTCTTCAAGGTGATAAATTAATGCCGTGTTGTGTTAAAGGTTGCTCAGACGGATTCGATAATCCGGTGCTAGCAAGAAGCAGCAAGAAATACGTTTGTTTGTGGGTGTCATTTCGTAAATGAAAGCAAAAATACGGTACTTTTGGGATTAAAAAAGAATGCTTGGCAACGCTTAATCTTCCAGTCATCATATAATATCCTGTCTATCTCCACCAACTGAAAGAAGGACCCGAACCCGTTGTCAAATAAGGTACTAACCTCTCGTTCTTTGATACAATGTTCCTAATTCCTGAATGTACTTCATTGGCTAATAATTTAATTAATTTTCCTTTTCAGACCTATCCGTATTCCGACGCGATACTATACCACGTATTAGGATGCTAAAACTGCTAAAAAAGCCACGATTACATCAAACAAGGTCATTTAAACCTCTCCAGAATTGCATTATGTAAGTATTCAGATTTAACCAGCAATTTCCATGATGTTTGCTGACGACAAAGCTGTGGAAATTATATGAAACCCTTGCAGGAGAATTTGAATAACTTCTAGTGCTGTGGCAATAATAATTAACACTTAAATTTGTTGAATATGTATTTTGTGTATATATTCTTGTATTTTTGTGCAATGTCAAATTAAATCCTATTAAGTTGTTGCAGTAAGACTGGGTTCGATTCCTAGTTGAGACCGTTACTTTTTATATTTCTGTGTCTTGTTCTGTTTCATGTTTTGTTTAGATATATTAGTATTATCTTGTACTTCAATGATAAATCAATGCTCAATACATCGGTTGTACTGACCCTGTTTTGTATTACTGTCCATTGTCTTTTTGAAAATAAAAAGTATTTTTATGTGTGAATAGCTGTGGGTTTTTTTTATTTTCCTTTAACTGCATTCCAATATTTTTATTTTTTAAATATATTTTTTTTGGGCTAGTGAATGAACGATGTTAGCTGGGTGCAGTCATATTGTCTATGTTTGCACTTTTTTAAATGGCCTTGAGATTTATTTATGGTCCACAATATATTTACCTGTCTGGACCATACGACCGTTTTATCTGTGGTCGTCTGTGGTTAAGGGGATGACAAAATGGCGCCATACAAAAAGCCCGAAGATATCGATCTAGAGAGTGGTTTATTTATGATTATAGTCCAGAAGGGGGAAAGTGCTGCTTGTTTTCGTTAACAGTTTTTGATATTGCACAATATTGTGTAACTTTTTATAAATAATATTCTAATACCGTTGAATAATAAATAAAATCATCATGGATAAGTGGATAAGTGAAAGACTTTCGGATTGCTTAAAATTTACCGTACCGGAAGAATTAGTCCAGTAAGTATACATTTTTGAAAATCGTGTAAATATCCTAGCTTTTCTACTTGAATTCTTGTAAAATCTTACGTTTTTCAGGTTTATATCGGACATTGATAATAACCGTGAATTGGAGGATTACTTGAAAACTTTACTCAATGTAGAAAATCCACATCACCGAGAATTTCTCACAGAGATTTTGCAGAGAAAGAAGAAAGGTAGAGTTTTCATTATTTGTACTTTCAATAATACCATTAGGGTAAAATTTCGATCGCCCTGGCCTCGCTTATTATGAATATTTTTTAGATAAAACCTTTAGATTCACCTTAATTACTGTACGACACAACTTTTTGCATTCGGAGCGGTGGAAAATATTGCAATAAAAATTTGGAACATGCTGTCTATCAGTGCCCTCACTGTTTTTGCGCTAAAATTGTCAAATTAAGCCAAATCTCGACGGTATGAGAAGTAATTATGAACTTACCTTGGGGCAAACGTATTATGCTTCATTTTAGTTGAAATAATAAAGGAAAAACATGGAAAAAAACAGAAAATAGTTTGAGATCGACATTTATTAACAAATTATAAGCGGCCATGTTGATTTCGCTATATGCACAGCGACTAGTCGACAGGGGGCGTGGCCAACATATCCGAGCATACCCGAGGTGTTCCGAGTTGCAAAATCAGTGAAACGCGGTGGGCGGTGAAACGAAAAGTCAGAAATGGCGTTGTAATAATATAATGTAAACAAACCTTTTTAGAACTACGCTAGGTTTGTGTAACATGGTTTGTGATACAAAAGAAAGTGCCCCTTTATAGCGCCTGCTCGCGTCAAGGCAAGAAAAACATCCCAGTTTTCAATTAGTTTAGCGGCTACGCTAGGTTTGTGTAACATGGTTTGTGATTCAAAAGAAAGTGTCCCCTTAATAGCGCCTGCTCGCGTCAAGGCAAGAAAAACATCCCAGTTTTCAATTAGTTTAGCGGCTACGCTAGGTTTGTGTAACATGGTTTGTGATTCAAAAGAAAGTGTCCCCTTAATAGCGCCTGCTCGCGTCCAGGCAAGAAAAGCATCCCAGTTTTCAATTAGTTTAGCGGCTTACGCTAGGTTTGTGTAACATGGTTTGTGATTCAAAAGAAGTGTCCCTTTTATACTTCACTTCGGGTATGCTCGGATATGTTGGCCACGCCCCCTGTCGATTAGTCGCTGTGCATATAGCGACTCCCATCAAGTTCCCGGCAAAAAGTACGATGTAAAATGGCCGCGAAGTGGGATATTTTGATAAATATGTCATATTTATTTTGAGTGTAAAAATGAAACGAAGTGAAATTTGTTCTAAGTGAAAGCTTTGCACCTGAGAACAATACCACGGGTACAGTTTGAGATCATCAGGAATTAGTAATTATGTCGGGAAAGTGTTAAATTTTACTGGGCACTCGTAGTCAGCATATACCAAAAATTTCAATTACGTAAAATTAAAATTAGCTTTCGTTTTGTGAAACGAGACTGTCCATTTTCAAACTTTATTGTCAAATGTCATTTTGTTTTGTTGGTATTTCTGTTACTATAGGACGAAACGAACGGCTAATCGCGCGGGCGTTTTTTTTAATGTTGAAAAATTCCGTCAAATTAGTATTTACCTAATATGCATGCATTGTGTGCGTTGTGATTGAAATTTATTAGCTGGATTTTATTTTTTTACGTTCAAATTTTATTTAAATTAACTATTTCTGCGATGTTGAGCGGCTACGCTAAGTTTGTGTAACATGGTTTATGATGAAAAAGAAAATGACCCCCTTTATACCAAATCATGAAATCACAAACCATGTTACACAAACCTAGCGTAGCCGCTAAACTACTTGAAAACTGGGATGTTTTTCTTGCCTTGACGCGAGCAGGCGCTATAAAGGGGGCACTTTCTTTTGTATCACAAACCATGTTCAAAAAACCTAGCGTAGCCGCTGAACTACTTGAAAACTGGGATATTTTTCTTGCCTTGACGCGAGCAGGCTCTATAAAGCCTGTATTTATAAAGATATTTTTAATGCTTACTAAGCATGTCCCGGTTTTGCAAATATTTATTGTCTAACCTATTTTAAATTTGAAACAAAATAGGTTTTCAGACTTTTTATTTTATTTCAATGTGATTCTTGTGCCTCGGACTTGTGACTATTTGTTTTGTACAGTTTCAATTATAATGACGACGAAATCCAACATGATTCTAGTGCCTCAGTTCGACTCTGAAGTGATTCTAAAAAGGTTTGTTTACATTATATTATTACAAATTATGTACTGTTTTTATTCCTTAATCATTTATGTATCCGCACGAAGTCGGCTACGATTGTCTAGCATCTAGCTCCTAGCTCTTCGTAAAGTGTCAGGAATACCAACATAACAAAATGTCAGCGAGTGTTAGAAATAGAGGCCGACCGTCGCCGCTTCGTCGATTTCGTATGCGAGAGTAGATTTTAATTTTACGTAATTGAAATTTTTATTGCAATATTTTCCACCGCCCCAAATGCAAAAAGTTGTGTTATACAGTAATTAAGGTGAATCTAAAGGTTTTATCTAAAAAATATTCATAATAAGCGAGGCCAGCGCGATCGAAATTTTACCACCATTAGTTCTTATAATGATAAACTTGTCGAATTCCGCGTGGTTTCAACTTAATTACTACAACAAATAACTATTTATGTTGTGGGAGATAGTAAAAGATGCATTTAAGTAAAAAAAAATCTCAATCAAAGTTAAGTTTGAAGATTAGGAAATGCGAACAAATTATTAAAATAACCCAAACTAAACCATAAAATCCCAGTTTGTGCACGTTTACTTGAACCCCCGACTTAAATAGTTGTCTCCATCAGATATTTAAGTTGAAATCGGGTGTTGTTTTTTACCCTTACAATTAACAAATTGTAAAACAAAAAAGAAGAGAAGTAGAAACAGAGATTCAATAAAATATATTTTACTGTTTTTTTCAGTCACTCGTGAAATCTTCTCAATTAATGTTTTTTTTCAGAAAAAGCTTCTAATAAGAAAAAGAAAGGCCCAAAGTCAGCGTCTGAAAACAATGCGGCCGTGGCCAATGTGTCGGATGAATCACCCGAGAAAGAATTTCCTGGGAAAAAGAAATCTAAATTTGTTAATCTGTACACACAAGATGGTCAGAAT
Organism: Hesperophylax consimilis; assembly: GCF_061612785.1. NCBI lineage: Eukaryota > Metazoa > Arthropoda > Insecta > Trichoptera > Limnephilidae > Hesperophylax > Hesperophylax consimilis. The sequence continues at coordinate 21,448,332 of NC_142848.1, read as the reverse complement.
AAGGAGACTGTTTTACTGAAAGGTTTGTTTTACTTTAAATTTTTTTTTTCCTCCGCTGCTCATCTCACTAGGGAATTCGTTTGTCGAGATGAGCAGTTCTATGTATTTGAATTTCTATTTTGTTTTCGTGGATGAATGAATGCAAATCTTGGAAGCAGTAATTAGACCACTTCCTGACATCCGATCGAGCTGAAACTCAACAGATAGACTCATTGTCGATGACAATGAATTCTATCAACTTTTGGTGGCAATCACTTACACACACACCCACGGAAATATGTGTTTATCTTAAATGGTATAACAGGTCGGGTAGGACCGACATTTATTTTGTATACGTGATTGCCACCAAAAGTTGATAAAATGCATTGTCATTGACCACTAGTCTACCTGACAGTTTTAGCTCCATCGGATGTCGGGAGTGGGTTAATTTCTGCTTCTAAGATTTGCATTCTATCATTCCCGAAAACCAAAGTGATATTCAAATAAATGTATTTAAAAATGTTGGTATGAATTTAAATATTTAATTTATTTTATGAATATTTATTAATTATACTATGAATTTAAATAGGAAGACATCACTGTGATTGCCAGGCCAGTAAGCATTCCCTTGTGAACAACTGTATGCAGTGTGGTCGCATAGTTTGCCAGCAGGAAGGTTCCGGTCCTTGTCTGTTTTGCGGTAACCTGGTAAGTTTATATGTATCTCTTTCTAGTTATCTATGAAATTATTACTTTCTGTTTACATTGTATTTTGGAGGTATACAAGCTGCAGTTACTGGACAAAGTTAAGAGTCAAGATGACCGCCTTTAGGACATATATTCAATTCATCGCTAGGCTTTTTCAATCCCCTGTAGAATGAAAACGAATCATTCTCAATCATTCATTGAGAATGATTCATTCACTGTCATTGGTGTTTTGCTGAATTTCAAACCCATCAATGATGTTTGTGTTGTTAGTCAAATTTAAATTATCTGCATGGGAATATGAAAAAAATACAAAAATGCACACAATACAATTTCTTGCATATATTAAATTTAAAAAAATAATAAAATTAGGACTTAGGACGGGTTGTTTCGGAGAATTTGAACAATTCATCAAATTTCAACGTTCATTTTTGGGTTCTGTGAAAGTCTTATTCAAGTTCTGTTATTATATCATTGTAGGCTAGTTGCTTGACAAAATTGAAATAAAAACAGAACATGAAAAAATCATTCACAGAACTTGAAAATGAACTTTGAAATTTGATGAATTGTTCAAATTCTCCGAAACAACCCGTCCTTAAGAGACAATTCCCATTTGACAGATTGTACAATACAACATTCAAATTGAATGGCCCATTTATACTAAATATAAACTTGGAATCTGTTTCTTTATAGCAGTCTAAACAAAGCTTCAGTACATTTAGGTTAGGCATGAACCGTTGTGCTTAGTGGCTGTTTACAATTCCATCAAAATCTGAGAGCAGTCAAGAATTGGCGTTTAACGGGGATCATTCAAAGATACTTTAAAATGGAGCTGAACCTCGATTTTATCATCAATCAAATGTGATAATGTTTGAAAAATATCAACCTTAGTTTTTGAATTTATATGTGCAGAATAAAATTGTAGTGTAGGGTCTTTGTGGTAGCGGTACCTACTTCCGTGAGATAGATAGGCGGCGAGAGGCGAGCGGCGAGCGGCCAATGGCTTGATAGTAAAGTCATAATGGTATTGTACTTAATTTAGTTTACTTAATTTCCTGCAACCCCAAAATAGAGTATCTACAAGTTACCAAGAGACTACGAAGATTGTACTACAGTCTTTTTGCTTGTAACGGATAAAACAGAATATGATAAGAGTATCGGTAAGGTTAGGTTAGGTACTTTGTTTGTTTCTTTAATAAGAATTTATTCCAGAATGTATGCAGGGGTAGTGCAATGCAATACGTTCCTTATTTTGAAATAATATATATTATTAGAGTAAGAAAAATAATAATAATACATAGGCGATTCCGATAGGCACAAAAAAGCGGAATTTAAGTGAAAAAAGATAAACACAAAAATGAGTGTAAGCAGCTGTTTATGGAGGATATTTGGACATCTCCCTTCTCCAGGGGGCTATCAGGGGGGACTCCATCCTGGCAACCATGGCAGTGATGATTTTGTTACTAGATTGGCGTAGTCTGCGCCGTAAACTCCCCATGTGATGGCGGAGAAGCGCTCTGAAAGAGTGTACTCGTCCCTTCAGAAACATTTCCGTGGCGCTGGGGTATCTTGGTAGGCGGAATAATTGGCGATAAGCATTATTGTAAGAGACTTTTAGCTTATGCCATTGGGATGCAGTGTAATCCACCCACTGTTCTGACATGTACAGTTAAGTGCAAAATTCGTTGAAAAGTATCTTTTTCACGTTTGTACTGCAAGAGTGAAAACGCTCTTCTTTGCCTTTCCATATCCTCTATATCTTTCCGGTCATCTGTGATTATATGTCCCAGGTATTTTACGCTACGGCTAACATACTTTTTCCTTCCGTCTAGCCATATTGAAGGTGTTTTCGTTTTTGCATTTGAAAACAATAATGATTTATTTGGACGTATTACATACAAGGTTATGATTTTTTGCAAAATCTTCACATATTTGGAGTAGTTTCATTAGTGCGCTAAGTGTCGGTGCTAGAAGAACCATATCATCTGCGTAATTAATATTGTTTACACATACTCCTTGAACATGGCAACCTATTTTAGTGTTATTAAATTATTAATTAGTTCATCAGTGTATATATTGAAGAGTAGTGGAGTCATGCTTCCTCCTTTCCTTACGCCACTTTTCAGATAAAATGGGTTGGAAAACTCGCCAGACCATTTCACCACATTTTCTTGCTGTGTGTGCCAAATTGAAAGAATCGCTGTTTTATCTTCTGAAACTGCTCTTTTCCTAAGTTTTTCCCAGAGTTTATTGTGACAAACACTATCAAACGCTTGGCTTAGATCTAGAAAGCAGGTATAGATTGGCGTTCCTTAGTTTATAATAGCTGATGGTTTCTTTTAAGGAATATTGATTGTTTGATTATTATTTTTATAAATTTTCCTTCAATATTTTTTTCATCATGTAACCCTATTTGCTATACTGATTTTTCCATTCTGGTGAACGTATGTGAATATCGCAAAAGCCGAAAAACTTTTTACTATTTAAAGTAATTTTAGGTTAGTTTTCTTCTGATTATGTAATATCTTTTGTAGGTATGTTCTACTGAAGAGATGCAGGTGTTGAATTCTGCCACCAAAAAGTCTGCTACGCTCCGCACTCGACTGACGGAGCAGAAAAGACCTGTGGGCTGGGAAGCCGCCCTTGCTCAAAGAAATAAGCTACTGGAGTACGATCGCACCAGGTAACCCACAAATAAATAAACTACTGGAGTACATTCGCACCAGATATCCCACAATTAATAGCATAAAATATTTACAAACACTGTTATATTCAGAGAAATGATTTTAGATCAGTGCTTTTTTTGCTCATACATAAAAAAATACTATGGGGCATTCCCTTTTTCTGTCATTATTATAATGTACTAGCTGAAAATTAGCTATTAGAGTACGATCGCACCAGGTAACCCACAAATAAATAAGCTACTGGAGTACGATCGCACCAGGTAACCCACGAATAAATAAGTTACTGGAGTACGATCGCACCAGGTAACTCACAAATAAATAAAAAACTGGAGTACATTCGCACCAGATATCCCACAATTAATAACAAAAAATATTTTCAAACACTGTTATATTCAGAGAAATGATTTTAGATCAGTGCTTTTTTTGCTCATACATAAAAAAAAATACTATGGGGCATTCCCTTTTTCCGTCATTATTATATATGTACTAGCTGAAAATTAGCTGCTAGAGTACGATCACACCAGGTAACCCACAAATAAATAAGCTACTGGAGTACGATCGCACCAGGTAACCCACGAATAAATAAGTTACTGGAGTACGATCGCACCAGATATCCCACAGATAATAAAAAAAAAACAATGATTTTTACAAACACTGTTATATTCAGAGAAATGATTTTAGATCAGTGCTTTTTTTGCTCATACATAAAAAAATACTATAGGGCATTCCCTTTTTCTGTCATTATTATAATGTACTAGCTGAAAAGTAGCTGCTAGAGTACGATCACACCAGGTAACCCACAAATATATAAGCTACTTGAGTATGATCGCTCCAGGTAATCCACAAATAAATAAGCTACTGGAGTACGATCGCACCAGGTAACCCACAAATAAATTAAAAGCTTTCAGTTTTATACCATTTATTTATGTTTTTTATTTTTTATGTGAACGTGGTTTCGCTTCTGACTCAAACTTTGTCAGAAATTAATGTTAACTAGATCTCCACGGCTTTCGCAAATATTTGATTCGTCAGCGGATGTCCCCTAATATTTATGTCGCCTTACGTGAAATGTCAGTGTTTTCACTGAAACACATACACTGTGTCAAAATGATAGATAGATTGCGTTGATAAGACCAACACTAAAAAGGTCAATATTTTTAATGTGAACAATTTACGGCACATTAAAGCCATTTATGTTTTTCAAATAACCTATTACAGAATTTAAGAACAGAGTTATCGACGTATTTCCACAATCAATGTGATTTTCATACACCAAGGGTTGTGGGTTGGGTTTCGCCTATAAAAAGAGGTACCTACGTACAATTTTTTTTATTGCACCCCTTGAAATACAGGTCACCGGGCCACCACTGCTAGATAATGAAGGTTCTTCTGTACTTTTACAAAAATTAGATCACTATTGTGGAGGGCCGTTAATATAATAATAATAAAATGTTTATTCCGGTATGTGGGGAGGTTAGTGCAGTCCCACACATTCCATATAGAGATACATAAAAATATATAATCAAAAACAAAAAGATAGAACAGAAAAACAAAGAAAAGAAAACAGAATAAATTGAAAATAAAATAGAATAAAATGATAAAATAATAGAATAATAGAAAGTTGAATCCTTTAGGGAGCCGTGACTATGTTAGGCGTTAGTATTTTTCTCCAGTGTGCGTCAATGCTGGAGGATGGAGTGAGGCGGGCTTCCATAGTGAGGATATTTCCAGAGCTTCTTATCCTTTCCCTCATTCCTGCCACCCTGGATCTAATAAGGGCTGCATATCCGGGAACTCGCCCCTCCGTGAACATACGGGAAGCGCTGCAGTATCTGGGGAGACAAAACATTGTGCGGAAGGCGTTGTTGTATTGGACCCGTAGCCTTTATAAACCCTTATTATTATTTGTTGTAATAGCGAGCGCCGCACTCGGGTGACTGATGATGACAGCGACTACTTCAGCAGCGGGTCGGTTTGGCTGAGCAAAGGGGAGCGGGACAAGTTGGACAAGTACCAGAACTCTCTGCGTGAGAAAAAGCACGCCTCTAGACGTGATCAGACTTTCACATTTGATTTTGCAGGTTAGTTTTTGTTTAATGTTTTATTCATTATGGGTAACATAACATATTAAAGATGTTGAGGATTTAAGAGATCATCGACTACAAATTCAGATGACGAGGGTTTAATCCCGAAATGCAGAAATAAATTTGACTGAATTTTGGTAAACGGGTACTCTCAGTATTCCCCTAGTGAAAGACAACCATTGAGTATCAGAGCTATGTATTTCGGAGAATTTTGTTGGATCCATGTAATCTACACTAGCGATGCCACCAACTGAAAAGTTAAGTTTGTCAAGCTGTTGGCATTGATATATGATACCTGAAATATGGAAAAGAGCCTATGTAAAACCAATCCACAAAAATGGCGAAAAAAATAATGTTAAACTATCGTCCAATTTCAAAACTAATAATATTCAGTAAATTAATGGAAAAAATTATTTACAAATATGTCCACAGCTCAATCATATCATAACAACAAAGCAACATGGTTTTACAAAAGGCAGAAATGTGGAAAGTTATCTCGTTCTCTTACTGAATTCATCGTCAATCACATGGACAACCGCACTCAAGTAGATATCATATATACAGACTTTGCCAAAGAATTTGATAAAATTAATCAAAAATTATTACTAAGAAAACTTTGGTCATTAGGTATACGTGGTAATTTATTTCATTGTGTTACATCTTATATACTCAACAGATCACAGGCAGTAGCAATAAAGGGCTTCGAATCAGATTTCAATGAAATTTCCTCTGGGATCCAACAGGGTTCTCTATATTAGGGTTTATATATTAATGATTTGATCAATGTTGTAAAATACTCAGAAATAGAATTATTTGCTGATGATGCTAAGCTATACAAGCCAATAAAAAGTCTAAACGATTGTATCAATTTAAACATGATTTAACCCTTAGGAACCGGGAAGGATTTCAATGAATTGGCTGCCTGGACCGGCATGATTTTCTGAAATTTTGGGTCATTGTTTAAAAAATTATACAGCTGCACCAAACAGGTTTTAAGTTATAAATTTTATTTTACGGTATTCTTAAATGTTGAATTATTGTATATGTATATCCAAAATTAGGTTTTTAGTGTCTTATTTTGTGTTAAGTAAATTTAATTTCAAAATGCCGCAACTCCAAATATAATCACTCATTGTTTATTTATTCATTATAATATCGACGATTTTTTTTTTACACATAAACAATGTACCTTTGTCAGTCATCTTATGAAGATTTATCTGCAGTTTTATCGATTACAATTATTGATTTCTCACTACGCAGTCACTTTTTTCCGCTGACCACACATACACTTACATGACACTATGTCCATATTAGATAGGGTTACCATAAGAGTATTAAGCATGGCGGGCATTTTACATTAACTTAATACACTTATTATATCACTTATAAATAAACTTATAAGAAAATCACTATCCCGTCAAATACAACTTCAAGAAAGGTAATTATGAAGGATGTTGTCAGGATCTAACAAATGTAAATTGGATCTCACTTTTCAGCAACTCTAAGGTATAGTTATTCTACAATATACTATGGAATATTATAGATAAACACATTAAAAAAAAACTCACATAAGAAATCACTATCCCAATTGGTTTAGCTTTTTTTTTTTTTTTTTTTTTTTTTTTTTTTTTTTTTTTTTTTTTTTTTTTTTTTTTTTTTTTTTTTTTTTTTTTTTTTTTATATATACAATAATATTATTATTGGGTTTATAAAAACAGTTTATTTTTAAACAAGTTCTGCTGTGTAATTATTATTACGCGTGACAGCTGTTTCGCCCTCTGAAGGCATTATCAAACTGTGGGTAGCCCACTTACAGACGATAAATTTATATTATTTCTAGGTAGGTATTTTAATTTCATTTACTGATTTCTTAATTGATTTCTAAGTAAAATATCAAAAATTATTAATGGTTATTACCCCAGCAAAGTTTCCCCAATTAGTGTAATGTTTAAATTTGACTGAATGTCTTTATGTTAGTTATTCCCAAACGATGACTCATAGGGTTATTTTAATAGCATAATTAAGTACTTCATAGTGCACTCATATTTGCATTAGGTTTGAAGATATCTAGTAGGGGTGAACGAATTATATTTGTTTGTTCATTAATTAGAATAGCTTTTGGATTATTAGAGTTTTTGTTAATTTCTAACTGCTCTAAAAGATTCAGTTTACGGCCTTTATTTTGTATGTGTAACGGAGTTGGTTTATTATTATCATTAAGTGGTTTAGCTTATCTCTAAAAATGCTCCTCAAAGAGTCAAATAAGGTTAGACTACGGGCTAAAAAACACAATAACCCAAGAGACCATGCCGAGTTTACTACTCTTAGAAAAAGATTTTAAAAAATACTTAAAGAATGCTACACATCCTATACTAACCTAGTTGAGCCAGGGATAAAAGATAATGTAAAGACTTTCTGGGCCTATTCTAAATCATTGTGTAATACGAATTCTATTCCAAAAATAATGCATATGGATTCTATGCCTGCAAATAATGGACAGCAGATTGCCAACATTAATTTTTAAGAATTAAAAACCCAAACTATCTAACTGAAATTATTGGAGATAATAAAAAATGGACCATGGAAGAATATGCACCCCAACAGAATATTTTTGAAGACACCCAAAGAATAAATGTTCCTAAATAAAATGGTATATCTAGAGCAATCACTTCACTAATATAAATATATACAAGATTATCTTATTTATTTATTTGTTTGTTCTCGCCTTGACGGCCTTTACATGCAAGGTAAATCATACAGGAGCATTATAATATATTTAATATAATATATTTAATCATACAGGAGCATTATAATTATAATATAATATACTTATTTGGGCTCAGGCTATAGTACATTCAGCAATTATAATTGTCACAATATTACACAAAACATAATTACAAACATACTTGAAGCATACCGGTTGGCAGTGGTGTAAAACATTTTCTAGCGATTTATAAAAGTAGGTAATATTCTTGTAATTTAAAATATATAATTTGTTTTTTTTTTTTTTTTGCTATTATAAATGTACGTAAGTTTGTTATTATTATGACAAAAATAAAAGGTACACAACAATTACATACAAAGAGAAGTGGGTATTATCAAAATAGTTACAGAGTATTAAGTTTGTTATTGTTAACAATCAACAGGATTTTTGCTTAATATCTGCATACATATATTTTTTTTAAAGGAAGCGATGTTTTTATTAAAAAATATATCAAAAGAGCATGTTTCATTCCCCACACGATGCAATCTCTGAAGACAAGAGTTGAACATAAAATTAGTGCGAGAAGCAACTATATTGAATGGAGCATGAAGTCTAGTGTTGTACTTATTGGGAACTTGATAATTTATCATATTCACTAGTTCAGGGCTGTCCAAATAACTGTTGATAATTTTGAATAATAATAAAGCATCACAGATTTTTCTTCGCTGTGATAATTCAGGTAGTAGCAAGTGCATTAAATAATTATAATTTATATTTTCTAATGGAATATGTAATTTGTAATTTATCTTATAGTGGACAAAGGATTTCACATCTCTCAAACAGTTTATTATTAGCTATAAATCTAAAAAAATTCTAATAAACAATTATGTTCACCACAAGTAGCAATAACTCAGCCTGTAATGTGGCAACGGGATGACGCGCATGGACGCGCGTTACGAGACTATGCGAGTGACAAAAAGTTTGATGAATTGTGAAGAGATACATGGATACAAAAAAAATAATTAAAAAATCACTGTAAGTAAAAAGGAGTTACTCTTTAAATGGTATAGTAGAAAACATTCAGTTTTAGAGTATGAATCTTTTACTTCGAAAATTTACTTGTAAATTAACTCAATATTTGGAGATGAACATGACGAATTCTCCAAACTGCTGTTGTAGTGGATCGGCTTGTAGGAGAATTTTCCTTTAACTACAATTGTAGTTGGTCGGATTCTTCAGGTTAATCAATATATTCACCTATTGCCAACAAAATCAACTATATCTAAATGTTTCAAAATTGTCTTTTCGAGAAATAAAAATAAAATATTATTTAATTATTCTCAACAACAAAATTGCAACAGTCTCAGAAATTCGTGATCTTGGAATAACCCTTGATAGTAAACTACAATATTACCTTCATATACATCAAATCACAAATATGGCCGTTAAAATGTTAGGCTTCTTCATAAGAAACACAAAACTTTTTAATAGCATCCATATCATGCAATTCTATTTTGCCTATGTACGAAGTGATCTGGAGTTTGCATCAGTTGTTTGGTCTCCATTTTACAAAATCCACATAAACAAAATCGAAGAAATTCAAAACAAATTCCTAAAATATCTTTGTTACAAGTCATTTGTAAGATTTAATACTTATGCAGTGGGAGCTTCATACTTTAAAATTGATTCACTGAGTGTATGGAGGCATCATAAGGATGCACTATTCCTGTATAAAGTAATTAAAAATAATATTCAATGCCCAGAGTTGCTAAATAAGATTCAGTTCAATGTACCTGCGCGTTCAACACGCTCTTCTGTCCTGTTCAGGGTGGATCAATGCAAAACAAACTCTACGCAAAATTCTTGCCTGAACAGACTATGCAATAATTACAATAGCGTATTATCCAAGGTGGATATTTTCAATTGCGAACTTACCAAACACAAGAGGTCCATAAAATAATATTTCTCTGATGGTTTGTGAATAATGTTATGTCTCTATTGTTTATATTTCTATTATGATTTGATTTATATCTACAACCTCTCTCCATGGCTATAAATGCATTGATAAATGTTTTGTTTTGTAATGTTTCGTTTTATATAATCTTTTGTTTAGTATAATTTTTTGAATTCATCTTCTTTCATACAAATTTAATTTACTTATTCCTTACTATGCTGTCTCAGTAGAGGTAAAGTCACAAGAAGGAAATCCATAATTGGTTTTATTTTGGCTATATAATACTTATGTACAAACTGAAATAAATGTAAACTGTGGATTTCCCGAAAATTAATAAATAAATATAGGAATGATTTGGTTTAACCTTTAGAATGCTGAGCTCCCGCTACCTAATACCTCCGTAGTGTGCCGAGGATAAAAATCTCACAAACAAACTGTACTAATATCAGAAATCCTTAAGGCGTCTTAACCAGCGGCCGGGAATTCAAATTTCGTCAAAAGATGGTCTCGTGATCGGATGTTTTTTTCGAACTAGATAGAAATACCGTATCCATTCCACTGCGAGCCGTATACCCCGCGCGGCTGAAGAAGCCTACATCATGGTTCCGATGAAATAACAATTATTTTTTATTTATTTATTTATTTATTTATTACACGCCCTAGTGAGTTTTTCTTTAAAAAAAAATACAAGCATTTTGTATCAGAGTAAACACTTAAAAAATAATACAATAAAGAAGAATGTAAAGATAATGGGAAAAATGAATCCTCACGCATATAATTGAATTTAAAAGATTCAACAAAACAAAATAGTAGAAGCGGAGAAGTTATATGGGTACATAGGTCTATTTATGTCTAGAAGAATAAAAGTGATAGAATATACAACATTTATACTGATTAGTTTTCAAATGAAATATATCACCCAGATCAGAATATTTGTTTCCGAGATTGTGAAGTCTCGGAATCGGAGAATTTTGGTAAGCTAGTGTCCTGGTGTTATTGAAGTAAAAAGGTAAGAAATGTCAGCATGATTTTTTGGGAACATGGATATTGATACATTGAAGTAATTCGGGACAGTCAATTTTAAAATGTAGTATTCTTTGTAACAGTATTAAAACTGTGCTTATTCTTCTTTCTGAAAGTTTCAATACAGACATTTTATCCAAGAGGTAGTTGTAATTTATGCTTTGTATAAGAATATGCAATTTATAATTTATAAACCTTAGAAACTTCCATTGAATCTTTTCAATGTTATCTGAATGAATATTGAAAAATGGAGACCATAACGTAGAGTTATACTCAAGTTGGCATCTGACAAGGGTTTTATATAACATAATAAATGTTCCTAAATTATTGAAATCTTTTGCAGCTCTCAAAACAAAGCCAAGAGTCTTTAGGGCCTTGTTGATAATATTATTAATATGACATACAAAGGTGAGTTTACTGTCGAACATAATGCCTAGATCAATAATTTTAGTAACACAAATTAAATTTTCATCATTTAATGAATATTGAAAACAAATAGGATTACTTATTTTGGAAAAATGAATGAACTGGCATTTATTTATGTTTAATGCTAATTTGTTGATTGAGCATCATTCAAAAAGATATCTCAAGTTAGTTTGAAGTGTAATAAAATCATTAATGTGGTTAATCTCTTTATAAAGTTTCATGTCATCAGCAAACAGTAGAACGTTTATATCAGTAAATACATCAACAATGTCGTTTATGAATATTATAAACAAAATGGGCCCTAGATTAGAGCCTTGCGGCACTCCACTTGTCGCCATAAATTCGTATGAATTTGTGCCATTTATTCTCACACAAAGACTTCTTTGGAACAAATAACTAGTAAACCAATTTAGTAAATTACCGTAAATTCCAAGTTTAGCTAATTTATTGATTAATATTTTGTGACACACCTTGTCAAATGCCTTGCTGAAGTCAGTGTATACTGAGTCTACCTGGCACCTGTTGGCTAAGGATGTAGATATTAATTTTTCGTATATTAGTAAATTTAAATGTAGATTTATTTGAACAAAAGCCATGTTGGTAGGGAGTTATAATTTTTTTATGTTTGTAGATATTTTATCAAGTACTATTTTTTCAAAAAGTTTAGGTATCGATGACTAGATATATATTGGTCTGTAATTTGTAACACCCGTTTTGTCACCCTTTTTAAAGATAGGAGTAAGAAAACTATGTTTCCATATATTAGGAAAACATCCTGTCTTTAAAAATTGTTTAAAAATTACAAAAAGAGGAACAGATAGGCTGTTTAGTCATTCTTTAATTAACACAGGTGGAATGTTGTCAGGTCCAGCACTTTTTCTAGCATCTAACAAATTTACATGCTTTTTAATATCATTAATTTCAATGTGTATTTCAGATATGTTTAGACTGAGATTCAACGAGAATTTGGGAATTTCATTATTAGGTATATCCTTTTCATAGACAGACTTAAAATAATCAGCGAATAAATTTACAATATTTTCAACATTACATCCAACTTTTCCATTGAAATTCATAGAAGTTGGAATACTGGAATTATTATTTTTTGAGAATTAGTGTAGTTCCAAAATTGTTTTACATTTACATGAATATCATTTTCAATTTTATCAATGTAATTTTTATAACACATTTTCGATATTTTACAACACTCCTTTCTTAACAATTGAAATTCATTATAATCACTTGACAATCTGGATCGCTTGTAATTTTTATGAGCAATTTTTTTATTGTATGTTAAAGTGATCAATTCAGGACTAAACCAGTTTGGAAAATTAAAAATTTTATTTTGTCGGAGGGGCACAAGATTTGCAATAGCATCCTTTAGAATATTATAAAATTTACTTACATTTATTTATTTGAGGAACATAAACAGTCTTAGTAATATAATATACATAAGAGAATAACAAAAAAACAGACCAATTATTAATGTTCACAGATATATATAGAAACATAATACTAACCTGTAAACGATAAACCTATAATATGCCTACCATAAACGGCAATAAATAAAAGTGATTTTAACTATACTTAAATAAACTTGGGTTGGAACGGGAAAGGGGAGGAGAGGGATGAGGAAAAGTTGCCACGCAAGTAATATTAAAATATTAGGTACAATCAATTTAACAGTGGTTAATATGAGTTAGAATGTGATACAATGAAATTCTGTAGTGATAGTAACTAGCAGTGAATATGTCGGCTAAGACACAATTGTACTACAAAATTCTTAGATCGTAACATGTATACAACTCCTGCTATTATGTCAATGAGATTTAGACCTGTAACAGAAAAAGATATAAAAAAAATAATTAATGATATGGATGTTAAAAAGTCAGAAGGCAACGACCCAATAAGAATTAAAGACCTGAAGTTAATTGCTGATAATATAATTCCAGTCCTTACTAAATTAATTAACCTTTGTGTAAATAAAAGCATCATGCCTGACGAACTTAAAACATCCATCATCAGACCTATTTATAAATCAGGAAATCACAAAGATTTCACAAACTATCGACCAATTGCGATTCTCTTGTGTATTGATAAAATTATTGAAAGAGCTATCTTTAACCAAATACAATTTTTTATAGAAAAAAACAGAATCATAAATCCCATACAGTACGGATTTCAAAAAGAAAAAAGTACTACACAATTACTTTCTAATTTCACTGACCATATAAATTGTCATTTAAATGAAAAATATTACGTTGGTATAATTTTTATAGACTTTAAAAAGGCCTTTGACACATTGGACCATCAAACATTACTAAAGGCAATGGAAGAATGTGGTATTAGAGGTCCTTTAAATAAAATGTTTAAAAATTATCTGTTAAATAGAAAAATTAAAGTTAAAATTGACGGAATTTTCAGTGATGAAATGTTAACAGACACTGGAGTAGCAACAGGGTCGATATCGGGACCTACGTGTTATATAATGCAAGTAAACAGTTTACCTAACGTAATATGTGCTGACAGAAATCTACAGAAAATTGAGGAATTTTTACAAACAGACCTAAATAACATAATTAAATGGTCCCACGACAATGGAATTATTATTAACGCAAAAAAAAACAAAATATATGCTTATACACTCTCCATATGCAAGTTGTCAGGATAAAGAACTGCATATAAAAAGTCATTCATACGATTGTTTACACACAAAAAACCAATCTCTGCCATGTAAATGCCCAAACATAGAAAAACTTTACCAATATACATACCTTGGTCTTACAATAGATGTCAATTTTAACTGGTCAAATCACATTGAAAATGTATGTAATAGATTAAGATCCATATTAGGCAAATTTTATTACCTAAAAAACTTTGTTAATAAAAATATATTATACTGTATATATAATGCATTAGCGGAATCAATTATAGGATACGGAGTAAATAGTTACGGATTAACGTATAAAACGTACTTAAATAAAATAGCACAATTACAAATCCGTTTCCTAAAATTGATATCAGGCAAAAAAAAAATACAATTATGAGAAGGCGATTATAAAAAAATGTTTTCTTTGTGTAATGTGCTCTCTATACATAGTAGGATAGATTACCAACTAACGCTAGATGAATTCTGGAATACAGAATTCAAAAAACCTGTAAACCATAACTACCCTACTAGGCATAGAGAAGCACAAATAAAATGTATACGGAGATAGAACAAAAAGACATAAAATTCCGGAATTATTTATCTATCAAAAATAAAAACGAAAATTAGATCGTTCTACCTCCGTCAAACATAAAAACAATTAATATTGTGGTACCAAGATATCAAGTTGAAATTAAATATATTATTATAAGCTAATAAATAGAAAAAGTGAGAGATTTCTTACAATTAAACTGATTGATCAGTTTTGTAAGATCTAACTAAGTAAGAGAAAATAATGTACAAATAAAAAAAAAAAACTGAATAAACACATATAAAAAAAAATAAAAAAAATACATATTTGTAAATTATACATCGGAGTGCGTAAACATAAATAAATACAAATGCAGTGCGTTGACATAGTAGATACAAAATAGGTAGGTACATGAATAAACTTTTTTTTTTAATTTTTTCAAAAATTGTTATTCATTGTTTTTTTTTTAAATTTTATTTTACATAGGTTTAACAAAAGTGAGTAAAAATCTCTCGTTTTACATATTTATTCGTTTTAATGATAGGTATTACCAGTAAGTTTTATTTCTAATACTTATCTTTAAAGTTTTACTTGATTTGATACATATGATATTGAAAATAGGGTTTATTCCTTACAACTGAAGTAGTATATGTATTAAAACTAGGTTTTATTTCCAACTATTTTCTGCGGTACCTACCTACATATGTGGTTATGCGATTGCATAATATTGTATCGCTTTCATGTATTTGTTTTCATGGTTAACGGAGGTACCTGACTATTGTTTAATTTTTGAAATGCTATTAAATTTACGAGGTAAATTTCAATTGAAAAATCATAGGTAAGTATGTCAAAAATAACCTTGTTTTTTTTTCCTAAAACAAGAGGCTCAATCCACAATATGACATTATGAAACTGACAAAAAGTAACACAAAAAATATTAAATATGTTGAATTATACCAATGTAATAGTTTTTTTTTTTTTTTTTTTTTTTTTTTTATTATTGATACATTTTTTTTACAATATTTTATATTTCAATTTAGTAATGTTGGCCTCACTGGGTTGTTTACCCGTGCTGAGGCCCCCATGTTATAATTTAAGAATTTATACATTTAAAAAAAATAAAAGAAAAGAAAAACAACATTAAAATAAAGATAAATTTAAAATAAAAAATAAAGATTAAAAATTAAAATATAATTATAACACTAAAAGAAAAATATCAAAAGAGAATGTAAATCGGCATTTATAATGATATATGTGTTTGTGTGTGTTGTGTGTTTTATATTTTTTTTTGTGTTGCGTGTATATGTTTTATTCTTTTATGTTATGTATTTTGGTAATAATGTCTTTTTGTTCTTTAATCCATTTTTTTATTTTGTGTTTGAATTTATTTTTATTTTCCTCAATTTTTGTTTCAAGTGGAAGACTGTTGAATGCTTTAATAGCGTGGTATTTATGGTGTCTTTGTCCAAAGGTAGTGTTTACCGTCGGAGTTTTTATGTTTTCTTTGTACGCTTGTCTGACCGGTCTATTAGTGATATTTTGTGTTTGTTGGGGTTTGTTTTTTTGGTCGAAAATGTAGTTTAGTAGTGTTTTAACATATAATTGGCGTATATCAAGTACGTCACAGCTTTTAAATATTTGGTCTGTGTCGGTTAGTTTATGTTTTTTGAGTATTACCTTTAATATCGTTTTCTGTGCAATTTCTATTTGAGCGATAGCTGCGTTTGTCGCTCCTCCCCAAGCAATTATTCCATATTCTATTATTGATTGGCATAGTGCATAATATATTGTTTTCAATTGTTTTATTTTATATATGTTTCTTATGTTTAGGAAAATGTGTATTGTTCTGAGGAGTCTATTTGTGATTTGTTTGATGTGATGTGTCCATCTAAGATTATGGTCAATTAGGATTCCTAGATACTTTATTTGTTCTGTTTTTTCTAGAGGTGGGCAATCGCAGATGTTGGTGTTTATGCATTTGTGTATTTTTATGGTGTTTGTATTGTTTTTTGGCTGTCCTGTGTTAGTTATGCTGTACGTTGTGAATTTTGTTTTCGATATGTTTAGTGTGAGTGTATTTGAGTCCAACCATTTTTTCACTTGCGTGATTCCTAGATTCGCTATGTTATAAACCTTATTCCAATCCTTAGATTTAAATAATAAAACTGTGTCGTCTGCGTAACTAATTATTTCTCCATCTATTTCCATGCTGCAAAGTTCATTTATGTAAATTATGAAAAGAACGGGCCCTAGTATGCTTCCTTGTGGAACTCCGTGTGTAATCGGCAGTGGTTTGCTAGTATAGTTATTAATTTTGACTTGTTGTGTTCTGTCGCTCATGTAGCTTTTTAATAGTTGTAGTTCTTTGTCTTTGATACCCATATTTTCTAATTTTTTAAAAAGTGTTTTGTGGGATATTGAATCAAAGGCTTTAGCCAAATCTAAATATATCGCTATGCATTTAAACCCTTGATCTAAGTTGCTATGTATATAATCTATTGTACTTGCTAAAGCTTCTTTTGTGCTTCTTTTTTCTCTAAATCCATATTGTTTGTCCGAGATTAATTTGTTTTCTTCCAGGTATTTTATTATTTGGTTTTTTAATAGTCTTTCGAAAATCTTTGATAGAGAGTTTAACAAAGTAATTGGTCTATAGTTAGTTATTTCCATTTTATCTCCGGATTTATACATAGGGATTACCAGTCCTTTTTTAAGAGTATTAGGAAAGCAGGCATGTGTTATGCTAAGGTTGATTAGGTGTGTTATAGGTTTTAATATTTCATTTTTTATTATTTTAATGCAATCCGTTGTTATCTCATCTAATCCAGGAGCAATCTGGTTTTTTAATGTATTTATTATTTTGTTAATTTCCATTTCCGAACTTGTTTTTAATATAAATCTGTGTTGTGTTGGTTGGGTATCGATGTTTGATCTGTTTGTTTGTGTTAGTGTATTTGTGCTGTGTTTTTTACGATTCGCTAAAACTTTCCCTATAGTTGCAAAAAAGTTATTTGCGTGGTTTGCCATCATTTCTATATTTGTTTTGGCATCTATTTTTTTCGAGTTAATATTTAGATGTTCGATAGTATTTTTTTGTTTGTATTTTTGTGTGTATGTAACTTCCTTTAATATTTTCCATATTTCCTTTGGGTAATTGTTTGCTTTTTTAAGTTTTTCTTTGTAGTACATCTCCTTAGCTACTCTAATAATTTTCGTGCATATGTTTCTATATCTTTTATAGTAATTAAGTTGTTCCATGTCATACGGTGTTTGTTTAGTTTGTTTGTGAATTTTGTCTCGTTTACGAATACAGTTTAATATTCCTTGTGTTATCCATAGTTTAATTTTTTTTGCTTTGTGTGTAAGTTTTATATGTTTTACTGTAGTGTAATTATTTATTTCTTGCGTTAGCGTATTTGTAAATGTATTCCAGGCTTCCTCGACATTATCTATTTGGTATAATGTATTCCAGTTTATTTTTTGGAGTTTTTCTTTTAAGTTTGAGTAGTCAATTATTTTTTTTGTAAATATTTTATGTTGTTTCGAAGTAGTGTTTTCGGTGTCTATTGCTATCATATTCATGTAGTGATCAGTGATTGTGCTTTCAAGTACTACTGTTTTGGTTTTTAGTTTTGTCTTGATCATTATATGGTCTATGCAGCTTTTAGTGTTTTGTGTGACCCGTGTTGGGACCTTTATTATTGGCTCCAGTCCGTGTTGTGCTAGTATTGCTAGGTATTCTATGTTTTGTGGGTGTCCGTTTTGTAGAATGTTTATATTAAGATCTCCTATGATGATGATATTTTTGTATTTGTTGAGATTATTTAATGTATTGTTAAGATCAGTTAAGAAATTTGTGATGTTGTTTTTGGATGGAGATCTGTACATAGCTAGGATACATGTTTCTTTTCTATATGTAATTTGTATGCAGTTGGAGTCGATTATGTTTATTTCTTGAATGGTTGTGTTATTTTTATCACTGACGTATATAACTATACCATCATTTTGGTTTTTGTGTATTTTTGTATGGTGTGTATTATAGTTTTTGATTGTTTTTGGTATGTAGTTGTCATTCAACCAGCATTCTGTCAGTACAATGACATCAAAATTATTTTCAAGCTGTTGGAGGTATATAAAAAATTCATCAAAATTTTTATTGATCGATCTAATGTTTTGGTGTAATATATTGATTCTATGTTTTTCTTTTATAGTGAATTGGACAATAGAATAGAAATTATGAACAAAACATGATTTGAATCGCACATCACAAATCGAAATTCATATGGTTCGTTGCACTTTTTGACCACCAATCACAAACAGTTTCATGTACTTTGGCATAAGTTTTAACATTTATACATGGAACATCGATGACAGCTCCTGATAGTCCATAGTTGATTCTTTCCCTAGAAATTAAAGAACACAAAATTATCGCTAAATGTTAAAAAAAATATATGCGTATTTTGACTGATTCTTTCTAACGACCCTGTAGCATATAAAGTACGTACAATGTACACGGATAATTAAATATCACCAACCTCTGTTTTTTTCTGAAAATATTTCTCCCACGTATTTTTGTGATATCGTTATTTGTGTTTTCTAATAAAACTATTTTCCAAGGGTATTTTCCTCCCCATTTTTAAGCGAGAAATTACTTTAAAATGTTATTAACTACTTCGGCACAGACGAAATGAAATGTCCGTTCGCCGCCCTATCGCAGCAGATATTGATGAAATTATTAAAAATGCACAAACGTGAATCGAAATTAATTACTATTATATACTTTAAAAATATTTTTATTGGTCATAAATTTTTTCTAATGTCTTGGTAAATTATGTTTGTAAAAAAATCTGAACTATACCAATTTGTAAGACCATAAATAAATAGTCAAATTGAGGGACTTTCGTCACAAAATGTGTGCTTGGATTTATTTATTAGTAATTTCATTTGAAGTAAAAACAAAATTCTTATAGATACGATCCGTAGATATTTTATCGATTGTTTTTACTGTATAATTATATGATTTAAAATATTTGTTGTATAATACAAATTCATCTTTGAAAATGTAACAAATCTGCGCATCGACCAACGGTAACATAACACTTTATTATGATAAGAAAATAATATTATTTTTCAAAATTTAACGTCTTGCTTTAGTAGATAAAATAACGATCTTTCGAAATCAATTTGTGTTTTTTTTGTAGAAAAGTGTCCATGCGTCTAAAATTGGCCTAAAAAATGACAAATTTCAGGTCGAGTCTACCTATTTCGCCATAAAGATATATCGGCGTTCCAAATTTTTTTTTCATAACCATTAGCATATTCCGGCTAGCAAGCAATTAACGAAAGGCTAACTCGACCTTAGCAATAAAAATAACTACAATAATTATCTTTTTAGGTCGGCAAGTGATAGAAGAAAAAAGTTACGAAGGTGAAGCTGACGAAGAGACAGTGACAGCATTAGCAGACATGGCGAAGAGAGAAGACTTTTTCAAAAATCAACCCAAAAAGAAAGAAGAGCAACATGAAGGTGACTTACATCCCGGCTACTGCGGCCCTGCCCCACAGGTTATACACATTACATATTTGTTATGGATGGGTTGTTTCATAGAATTTGAACAATTCATCAAATTTCTTTGATGTTATTCCATATAACATTATTGGCCAGTTTTTTCACATAATTGAAATAATAACAGAGCTTGAATAGAACCATCACAGAACTTGAAAATCAACTTTGAAATTTAATGAATCTTCAACCCTGTATGTATTTCGATGGCTCAGAGATAAAATATTTTATGACCGAAGATGGCTATGTTTTTTTTTAGTTAAAATATGGCATCTTCTAAACCTACTGTCTCAACGATTAAAATATATTGTAAATCCTGCGATTATTTTTTTTAATGTGCACAGTAATTAGACCACCACATGTACCCTCCCGCGCTCTCCAGACTGCCGTGCACAAAAGTAAAGTAAAAGGAACGGTTTGCAGCTCAGTCCATTGTACTTTTCTGCGCAGAGGCTGGAGTTGCGTTCATTAATATAGTATATAAATATAATAAAATAAAATATATCATATTGCTTCAGGCAGCTTGTATTATAAAATTGAGTTTAAATATTGTAATATTTTGAATGATGAGATTTACATAATATCTCCTCACGCAACCTCTGAAGTTGCTTTCTCAAACTTTGTCTAGGACAGCCAACTGGATGTCATCCCTCTGGAATTGCTGTAAGTATTTATGCGGAAGTCGATATTGTATGGTCAGTTATAATTATATTTTTTAAATAATTTCAGTTTGACATCACTGTAAAAAGCCAGAACGTAGCGAGACCGGGTCGGGTGGGGTATTCAGATCACATCAAGATAATCCAGGATGCCTCCATGCAGGAGATGGACGACAGGGGCGCCTGCCTCTCCATGCACCAGCCCTGGGCTTCCCTGCTGGTCACCGGCATTAAAATGTGGGTTTTACTTTCATCACCTTCTCAACTCTTTCTGCCAGAAAACGATATAACCTAACCTAAAGGGGACAGTAGATCGATTTTGTCTGTCCAATTTGAAGAAAAGATTTCTGTGGCTTAAGGAAAATACGGTTGGATATATGAGTCTTTCACATGTTTGTTTCTTTCTTCTAGGATGGATGAAATTGGATCGTCTCTATGCCTCATAACTTACCTCACCTAATATCAACTAACCTTACCTAACCTCACCTAACCTCACCTCTCTCCTAACCTAAACTTACTTTCCTAATCTATCCTCTTTCTAGTTTATTTCACAACTATTCGCATTTGGAATTTTTATGTAGCATACACAATTTAAAACTATTCTTTAATCTTATAACTTCCAGTAAACAAATTACTTTTAATCAAGTTATGGCGCGACATACGTCTCGTAAGAATTTAAATTTACATCGCACACTTTTTGTCTTCATTAATCGAACTCTTATTACTACTTTACCATACCTTTATTTTTATTATTATTAAAACGAAATTTTGGTGATATCTTATTTATGTTTAACAATTTGGCTTCTTTAAAATATTTTCCACTGTACCCTAAAAGCTTTTAAAAACAAATTAACCTTACAATGTACCTTAATCACAACGATTATTTTTTATTGTTCACCTATTCTTTTAATTATTTTTTTTTTTACCTTTGCCTTTTAATATCTTCCTAACCTGTAAATATAAAAAAAATTGTAAATGGAACTTAACTGGTTTATCTTATGTTCAACTAAAATGTAAAATTTATTCACATGTACAACTGTCTGTTTCCTAAATAAACGAAAAAAAAAAAAAAAAATAACGTAACATTTTTTTCAGAAGAACATGCACAAAATACAAAACATCTTTTCAGAAATTGATATCTTCCATTTATATTCAAGTCGAATTTTGAAAAAAAAAAAATCATAAAGTTAATTATGAACTCCCTACATCAATATTATCTACTATGTATTACCTACTTATTATCTGTTTTCACATAGAATAAAGAATACCACAAGAAGTGCCTTGTGGGTGGGTGTGTTTCGTGATCCAAATATAAGCCCAATCTGGGCCTATATTTTCATACATTGTTTCACCATGATTACGAAATTCAAATGGGATGGTGAAATACAATTTCACTGAGACAGACCGCGTGCCAAATGATTTAGAACCAAAAGGTACCTACTAAGTCAGTAGTAGTACATTTGTTTCCATTCGAATTTATGCACAAGGCACTTCTATTTTTCTTCTTTATTCTGTGGTTTTTTATATTTTTTTTCCTTAATTCCACTCACAATAATTGTGTTTTTCTTTTGTCATTTATACATATTTTTTTGTAAAAATGTATTTTATGCGAAAACTTCGATGCAGCATAAAACTGTTTTGTTTCCCAAATAAAGTAATATAAAATAAATGGCCCGCCGTCAAAACTGATCTGATGAGACAATTCCTACAGCTATTGGTACTTTCTATTTCTATTCCCAGCAGTTATTTGTGTCTCCTGAGGTGACTTGACTCTTAAATAACAACTACATACATATTGTTATTTGTATTGTTTGATTTTGTGACTGAAACTGATTTTGTACGTATTGCAGGCACGAAGGGCGGAGCTGGTACACCGCTCATCGGGGACGCCTCTGGATAGCCTCCACCGTCCAACCGCCGGACAATGAGACTATCCAGACTATGGAAAATATGTACACCGCTCTATATCCAAGTAAGACCAGGTGATTTCCTCCAGGCTATTCATAATTCAACAAAATATTCTTTTAAGCTTCTTTAAGTCTTATAAATGTGGATTTAGTTGGGGGTAAGTTAGTTTATTTTCTGTTTTTTTCAAGTGACTAAAAAAACCATAACTTCTTGCAAATGAGTACTTAACCGTTTGAGTGCCAAAACAATTCGTGCAGTTGCTTGTAAAATGCCACCAAAAAAACATTATTTTTTATGAAACTATATATTTTTTTAAAACCCCATAAATTCTTTGAATTTTCAAGGATTTCGATGATTTTTTCGGTGTTTTATTAAAGAATATTGGTTTAGAATCACGCGGAGGAGGATCCCGAAGTCCAGGCGTTTCGAAAAAATGAGAATTTTACGTACAGACGTAAGCGCGAATCAGAACACGACTGACGCAATCGACGGAAATCGACGATTGGCAATCTTCGCTAAAACACGAATCGACAAAAATCGACGATTGGCACCCAAACGGTTAAAGGGGGTTTTTACTATAGTTGGCCTTCAACATTGCAACTATTGACTTATATTTCTAGTTTTACATAGAAGTGAGCGAATGCTTTTACTACTACTACTACTACTGTTACTACTACTACTACTACTAATACTACTACTACTAATACTACTACTACTACTACTACTAATACTACTACTACTATAACTACTTCTACTACTTCTAGTTATTAATGATTCACAATATCACATGGACATTGTTTTTTATTTGCCAGATTCTGTTGTTTATAAATTAATTAATTATTAGTGTTCTTTTGGTCTAAAATATTTTTGTTTTAATCTGATCTACACGACTATGGCATATATGACTTGGTCCATGAAGTTTAACTAAACACATAATAATAATAATAATATTTTACATTTATATAGCGCCGTTTTTGTGGAAAATCACCTCAAGGGCGCTATACAAATATTTATTAAATAATTAATACAGCTGGTTTACGACTAGGATTCATAATAACTAGTGACTTACATCTAAGACTTATATCTAGTGACTTACAACTAAGGCCTATAACTACTGTCTTAATGACATATATATATATTTACATATGTATAGACTTACTGTATATATTTACATATATTATACTTGTTCATATGAAGCAGATACTTTGTTATGTGACATTATAAATTAAAATAAAACAATGACTTAGGGCTGTATTATACAACCCTGACGAAGCTACGGTTGTAGTGAAACCCTGTCGGCATTGGGTAAGTATAAAAAATAAATGAAATAATACACTTTGTAAAACACCACTTTTAATAAAAGTACTCAATAAAAGTGGTGTTTTACAAAGTGTATTTTTTCATTTAACCTCTCAGATATAGAATTTTATTTATTATGTGTCCCTTTGAGAACTGTCAGAATGTGATAATTTTTGTGTTATTTACAAGTTTTACTAAAATCTTCATAACTCACGTTTTGGGAAATGTAGCCTCATTCTAAAAAATGTTTTGGAAAGATTATGAAATCCACTATCGCATTGTGTTGTTATACGTAAATATTTGCGTTTCTAAATATACATTTTATGAAAACGTCAAAAATATGTAAAAATCGCTTACCATTATTTCAAAGCCTTGAAAAATGTACTTTTTTCTGAGTAGCATAAAGGAATAACACTTTATATATTGAAGAAATATATTTAAAAACTATAAGTCACCTCAAAATATTAACCGTCCAAACTAAAATATTTTTAATAAATTATTTAGAAACGCAATAAATTATTAACGAACATCTTGACAGTTTCAATCGGCTTAGATAATGCACCTCTACGTTCCATAGATATTCTTGAATACAGACGCGTAGCGTTATTCATTATCGATACTCTGTTTTTTAAATCATGGCAATCCGTATACTAGTGATGGAAATAAATCAATTTTTGTAAAATCTCGCGCGTTTACGTGAAAAGACGTTCTAATGTCTTGACCGCTGTTATCATATTTACGTCTTTTGACGTTCTAATGTTCTGAGTGGTTAATATATAATGTCACATCACAAAGTGTTTGCTTCCTTCGATAAAAATAAAAAATAAAAGTGGTGTTTACTAAGTTATTGTTTTATTTTTAAAAATATGTATTATACTATGTCAAAATGTGTCACATGATGTAATAGGTGTTGAAGCGGCCATAATTATAAGGAATAGGTTGTTTATTTCATTTTTTCAGAACTTGCTATGTTCATTACGAAGAAGTAATACATAATATGTATCTCATTTCTTTTCAGATGATAAAATAATATATCCTAAGTTTTATCCGACCGCCTGCCTCCTGGGTTTTGTCAATGTGGAAGATTGCCTACCACAGGAAGAATACAGACAGAAGTAAGTGGAGATTTAAATTTTGGACGTGAGGGGGGACATTATATTCTGTTATTTTTATGGGAGTATTTCAAAAGTCCCCAACTATTGAAACTAATTTAATTAACTGTAATAACTTTAATTAATCCCTAAAGTTTCTGATATTTTGCAATGTTCTGCTCTTAGTAAAACTGTCAGACTACATATTACACAGAAAATATTTTTACTTTTCATTTGATTCCAGATAAATTCGCTGTTTCTGAAAATATTTCAAAAATAAAAAACTGTTCTTGAAAAGCAGATGAAAGACTCTCAGATTTTAGCATTACAAATCGACATATGCAATTAAAACTATTAACATTTTGAATTAAGTCACTTACTGGTAATTTTATCCTGTAAACTGTAAATTACTACTTTACATAAAACTAAAAAACACATTTAATTTGAGAAAGGTATTAAAATTTGCAAACCTTGACAAATATTTTTTAATTGTTAAAAGTTGTTTCATTTAGTTAAGGTATTTAATTTTTTTTAATGAAAACTTATATTCTCTCTTTCTAACAATGTATAAATCGTATTTCTCGTTGTATGTATGTATACATATCTCTCAAAAAGACTTTACGGTTGTTTCTTGTCTGTGAAGAATCTCCTAAAATTCCTCAAAGGTTCAATTGTAAAATTTTTGCCAAAGTGTTTTATGTTTACAGCAGTATGTGCATTAGTCTTTTTTACATAATTGGTTGTATGATGTATTTTATTTTATTCAGGTACCCAAACGGTGAGAGCGAAAGTCCTTTTGTGCTCATCTGCACTGATCCTGTTGCACTAACGTTGAGATTCCCTGTATCAGGAAAACATAAAATCTGTAAGTAGTATTTATCACCTTTAGACTTCATTAGTTTACCATATTGCAATTCATCAGTTAACCCTTTCACCACATTTCTGATGTGTATTAAATATTGTGACATATACTTTATTAGTTGCCGTGTTGACCGGTGTTGTGGATGGTTGTTATATGATTTCAGTAATGTTTAATATAGTCCTCCTTTTTACTGACAAGGTGAAGTGTTCTCCTTTTTACTGCCAGTAGTGAAAGCAGTAGTACTGTACTCTGGCGGTAGAAGGATGAACCAAGCTCTTCTTTTTACCGACACTTTGGTGAAACATTCATAGTTATATGATTATTTTTTTTGTTTATGTGTCGATGTGTTCAGCATTACAATATCCTTATATCTTTCAGATACCCTGGACAGTAAGATTCACCATGCTGCAGTCAAATCCATGCAGAAGTTGGCAAAAATTGAAGCCAGCTTATAGATTACATTGCCCTCCCTGTTAACTGGGGTGTGCCAGTTACATATACATTTCCTGGATGATCAAAAGTGGTCACTAAATAGGTGGCTGTGTTTTTTAATGTTAAGGTTTAACTTTCCCAACAAACTTTTTGTGTCTACAAAATTGTGGTTTCATCCCTTTATTTCATTTTTGATTGTTATTTTTCAATGTCTTTTTAAGGTTTTTGAAATAAATCCTTCCTTTAGATATTATATTAAAACACGAATAACTTTGTTTACATCACTTTAATATATATAACCTCTACATGTTTCATGAACAAAGTTCACCTCATCAGGAGCAAGTATATACTAAAGTATAAGCAAGTATATACTTGCTCCTGATGAGGTGAACTTTGTTCATGAAACATGTAGAGGTTATATATATTAAAGTGATTTAAACAAAGTTATTTGTGTTTTAATATAATAAATAATGACATCACAAAGTGATGAGCTTTCAGAGGAAATTTTCTTCGAAAAATTAATTATTTTTCTTTTAGATTTATTTAAAATGTCAAAAGGTAAAACAAATAAATTATTAAAAAAACTTTCAACATTACTTTATTTAACATTAAAAATAGAACATTATATACATTTGGTTTTTCTTAAATTATACAGGTAGTAAATAATAATATTAATTTTAGAAAGATTCACTCTTACATCCATTCTTCAGTTTCACCTCCATACACAGCCAGTCTTCTCAATACAATTAAGTGGAGTATTTATCAAATAAATTGAATGATTTAATTACAAAAGCTTGTGCAATTTTTATTGGGAGAATCAAATTACTTAATGTGCTATATATTTAAACTGTCTTGCCAAAATCCTTGTAATTTCTTCCCTGTTTGTTTATTTTATTTATTATAATTCACTCATTGCTTTCCGATACACACCCAGATTGTTTAAATTTAAAATATACTTATAAGACCACAGAAATAGGTATAAGGACAGTTATGGTAAAGAAGAGCAATTATCAAAATTTTGGCTTTTTTTCCACCTCGAAGTGTGGTTATCCATCTTGAAGTATCATTATCCACCTTGAAGTGTGATTATCCACCTAAGGGTGTGTATAAACGAGACAATATTTCCGCCGAGCCATGAAAAGCCTTTCCCATAATTCACAGAATTTTTGTCCTGTTTATACGCAGCATTAAGTGTGGTTATCCCCTCAATGTGTGATTATCAACTTTGAAGTGTGCTCATCAACCTCGAAGTGTGATTATCCATCCACCTTGAAGTTATCCACCTCGAAGTGTGGTTATCTACCTTGAAGCGTGGTTATCCACCTCGAAGTGTGATTATCCACCTTGAAGTGTGGTTATCCACCTCGAAGTGTGGTTATCCACCTCGAAGTGTGATTATCCACTTTGAAGTTTTCAACTTTTAAGTGCGGTTATCGTGATATAACGCACTATACTCGTGTGTCGTAAACAATGTTTCATTCCACCTTTTACATAAGTTTTAGTTAATCTTTCAGTAGTTAAGTTAAGGTTTCAATAGTTATATTGCACATGCACATATTTGGATTGTGTAAAACTTTGGATAAAAATGAGCTTACAGCAATTGAAATAAATTACCTATCTAATTTTTAAAATAAAATACTATCATAGAAACACTTTTCTTTTGTGTAGATATTTTCTAGCATTGAAATTATAGATTTTTTGTTTCTTAGAACTGAATATATTTGACTTTGAATTTCTTAGTCATTGATAAGGAAAACCACTTGCAGGTCGTTGTGGAGAATCTAAGAGTCTTTCTTTTGGTTTAACTGTGGGAAGAAGGCTTCAATGGGGAGGATGGGGTCATCGGTAGCGATGGTAAAGTAATCAGGTACTCTCCTTGTATTTGGCGATACGGACTTGAACAGTCCAGAAGTGTTGTATTCCTTGCTGGCCGCTAGCGTGAGGTCGGATACCCTCTGGGAAGGGTCTACAGACATGCTGTCCTCCGCCTCCTCTACGGGATGTTTGCGCTCTTCCTTTGCAATCTTCATGATGGCAGTTTCTGATGTGGATTTCTCTGTACTTGCCACTTTATTGTCATCTTCCAGAATAAGTAGTACGCTTTCGGTAGATGTGACAATCGAAATAATGGGTTCAGTTGGATTCATTTCCATAATTTCTATGGTTTTAGTTGCATTTTGCCCGCGCTTTCTTAAGGTTGGCAGGTTTGGGCGCTTTGAAATGGTATAGACGTTGTTGGATTTTTGTGCCTGTTTCTCTGTCCTTTCTCCCTTTACTTCTAACGGTGTTTCGGTGCTGGTTGTTGTACGTTTGCGAGCTGGGTCTCTTCTTATACTTCCCCTCACTCTGGGAGCCTTAGTCACCACAGCATTTTCCAAAGTGAAGTTAGCCTTTTGACTTGGAGGAACTCTTACATTTGGTACAACATTATTGTCCAGAGTTTCTTCAATGATGTTTTCGTCACCACCTTTGTGTCTGGGATCTTTGGGCATAAACTTCTTCCTCGGTTGTTCAGTAGATGTGCTTTGCTCTGATCCTGCTGATTTGCTGTCTCCGTAGGGGTCCTTAAAACTTGGGAACCTCGAGCGATTAGGGAACCTGTTTCTAGAAACGACTTCGACTGGTTTTTCTGTACTTGATGTGGATGAGTATTGATTTAAACGGTTTCTGTAATCCTTAACGCTGAATCGCGGTCGATTGGTGTCATACTTGCTGGATTTAGTTTTGACTCTGTTGGCTTTTGTTGAGCTACTTGCAGGTGTGGTTGTTATAGTTTCGCTTTCTGCTGTAGGTGGAACTGTGTCTTCGTCTGTTTCAGTCTTAGTGATCAAATTTTCTTCTGGCTTGGCGCTTCCTCTGTTTCCAGATTTTTGATCTGTAAATTGTACTACTCCAGTGGATGGACTTGCCTGAACGTAAGTTGTGGCTAAATTCTCATCCAACAGTGTTGGTAAAGTAGGAGTAACCTGCACTTCAAGATTGGAACTATGGTGAGCGGAATCGTGATTTTTAGTTTTTATGTTTTGGAATTCTTCAGTATTTGTGGAAGAGCCTTCTCGGAATTTTTGAGAAGAGTATTTACTTTCGTACGTGTTGACCGATATGTCGCTGGTGGGTGTATCTTTTTCGTCTTGTTTGTGTGAATAATCAGGGGAGTCGTTGAATATGCCTATCCCTGTGGGGGAATATTTGGTAGAAGGAGAGCGATGGAAGTGGTGATCCTTGGCTATCTTCATGATTGAGGATTGCTCAACTGTGGCTGAAACTTTGGGTTCCTTTATTGTAGTGGTTTCTGAGAGGTCTTCGAAATCTAGTGAAGATTGCGTTGTTCCCCTTATTCTGCTGTGCAGCTTGGGGCGGGTGGTAACAGGAGATGTGGGCAGCGTGGTTGGCTGGGCACTGCTGGTGGATTCTGATTGGCTGGTTGGACGCGTGGGCCTTGCCTTGTGATTATAACGGAACCTTGGTCTCAGTGGTTTTGTAACATCCTCGACTTCTGGTGCTGGACTGGTGGTTCTGTACCTGTTGTATGTGCGTATAGGTATGTCAGTTGTTGCGATGGTTTCTTCTTGTGCTTCTTCAGTTGTGGTTGAAGGTTTCGATGGCCTTCTGCGCCTTAACTTATTTCGCTTCTTTGTTTTTTCTTCATTCCAATTATCGGTTGCGGAAGGGGTTGTCAACACTGGTCGCTTAAAGAATTTATTTGGAGGAATAGTCGGTAAGTCAATTACTTGCAACTCATTCTCTGTAGCCGGAATGTGTTCCTTGAAAGTTTCAAATCTAGTTGTATAGTCTTCTTCCGCACTGCTGGCTGTTGAGGTTTCTTGCTGTGGACGGTATCGGGATGGTTTTCGCCGCACATTAGGACGAGTAGTTACTTCATCGTATGTCTCTGAAGTTACTTTAGGCGGTGTGTCACTCTGAATGTTAAAAGCGGTGCTGCTGTAAACCGGTGATGGGGAGCTAAATGCCGCCAAATCAGGTTTCTTCCTGTCTGAAATAATTTCTTTGATTGGTGTTAGAGAATTTTCCAATTGATTCAAGAAGTTGTTATTCTGGTTTTTCTCTGCGATTGTTGAATAGATTGTTGTCACGTCGGAACTTATTTCCTGTGTTGTGCTGGAGGGCACTGAAGTGGGGAAGTAAGGCTGGGATAGTAATTTGTTTTCATGTTTAGATATTTCCTTGGAGGGGGTCTTTGAGGAACCCAATGCTTTGCTGGGAATTGAATATTGTTGGAATGATTGCGATGGATTGAGCCAAGAATGCAGGGTGGGCTGAGTGATGCCTTCCCCAGAAGGTCCCCATGTTTCCGTCACTTCGTACTTGTGTGGTGCGGGTGCCCTCGGCGCATTTGTTTGATAGTTGTTGGTATTATACTTTGTGCCGAAATATTCCTGGCCTCTTGGTGGGAAGTATTGAATATCTTCATTCACTTGGTAGTTTGTATTAGAAGTTGGACTGTTGTGGTTTACTGAAGTAAATGCTTGATATTTGTCTTTATGGTTGGTTGCCAATTTGATGCTTTGTCCATTGAATGGATTGAAGCTGTTGTATGGAGGGGGCAGTTGAACCAAAAGATTCTCCGGGACTACATTGGTGCTCTGCGGCTCAAACGGATCAATGGTAGACACAGAGGATATAGTGGAATCAAAGAATGAAGATACTCCCGGTCTCTTCGTGGGCAAGTTGGTATTGTAGACGTAATTTTGTTGCTGCTTCAATTTAATGCTTGGGAATCTCTGAGAATCCAGACTTCCCTGGTATTTGCTTAGTGGATCAAGTGGACTCGGTATGAAGTTTCCTTGTACAGCTGGGCTTGAGAAGGAGCCACCTGACGCCGAAGGACTGGAGAAAGAATTACTCTGACCTGATGGGTTAGAGAAAGAGTTTGTTTGAACTGACGGGTTAGAGAAAGAGTTGCTTTGTGTAGAAGGACTAGAGAAAGACTTGACCTTATCCGATGTCAGATTTTTGGCGCTATAATTTTTGAATTGGTAATTTTCATAATGTGTTTGAACTTGTGGCGGTGGAACAAGGTTATTTGAGAAATCGTCCTTTACACTTCCACTATTAAAGTTTTGCACAGAAGTGGCCGAAGAAGAGGGACTCTGAGGAGAAACAACCACATCAGTATTGACTGTGGAGGTCGAGCCGTACGTCTCATTGGTGATGTAAGGCGACTTGGTTGGAGTTGCTATGTATCCAGTTTTGCCGCTGTTGTAGATGACGGGATCTCTTGCCTTAACCGATGCATGACCAAAGGAACTAAAGCTTCCTGAAACAAGAAGAAAAAAAATGTTACAAACCATCATTCGTACTAAATAAACTACTAACCACTAAGCTAATTAAATATTGAATCTATTTTAACCGTCATCAAATTACAATTATGTACATAATAAGTTGGTTATTGCAACGGCTTGGATTCGGACTTGGGATATTTCACTATTTGGTTGTCTGCTCAAATCAATGAACTAATGTGACAAGCTTCAGTTGTAACACATCTAGCACAGTGATTATAGTAGCATTTTTCTTGTGCCTGTTCATGAGATTTGATGATCATTCTTATTATTTATGTCACCATGAAGATCTACGCTTTCTTGAATCATACAATTTTAATAAAAATAGTAATTTACCTAAGATACTGGAAGGTATCGGGCCGAATGAATCTTCCTGTACTCCAAAATGTTGGAATTGTGATCCTAGAGGAGGCTTGTAGGTGACAGGTGACACGTTCTGGTTGTGAGCTTTAGTCAGCTTGGAAAGAGACTCGTGCGGGTTCACAGGCTTATTATTTCCTTGGTTATTGTTACTTCCCTGATTGTTGATGTTTCCTTTGTTATTATTTATTCCTTGGTTATTGTTGCTATTTGGCTTTGAATACTCCTCGACTGGTCTGGGATGAGATTCTACCGGCCTTGTAAGACTGTTGTGATAGGACTGTAACGATTGGTGATATTGGTTAGCCGCTATCTGCTGAAGAATCTGTGCTTGAAGCTGGTTGACTTTCTGTCTTTTCCCTTGCATTATCTGACCTTGGTGATTGTTGTACACTGGACGATGACTTGCCAAAGGCTGTTGGTGTCTTATGAATGCATTATTGTCGAATTGGTACCCTTGCGACAGTTTGTAGGGATTAATCCCGTTGTTTGCTCCGAGAGAAAAGGGGTTCATGTATGAGTTAATGGGTGCGTTATAATTTAAGCTGTTGAGAGGAAAATGAGATGTTTTATAGTTCTGCCCGAGAGTAGACAGTTTACTGTTCAGATCTCTTGTGACCAGCGGTCTTGTAGATGTGCTGATTGCGCTACCAAAGTAATCGCCTGAAAATCCCTTTAAATGTGGGCGAGGACTGTTGGCTATGCCCTGTTTAGTTTCTTGAACCGCAGTCGTTATCTTCTGTGTGGCCTGCAGTTGGCTCTTGGGTTGATTGTTTTGGTTGGCCACATTTCCCAGGTTATAGGTGACGAGGCCGGACATTCCCGCTGACCCTGCTGTCACTATTGGTCGCCATCCTCCTTTATTAGGTCCCTGAAATCAAAATCAAGTTTTAAACCAGTAAATGTATATAAATTAGATATCTGAAATTTGGGCTCATTTATACATTTTTCTAAAGTAATATCTACAAGCTTGTGATGGATTAAATGAAGTTCTATAACTTTGTTTACATTACTTTATCTATAAGAATACGATAGCCAGTTTCAGTTGTCAGGTATTTATTTTTATTATATTGCCTTTGTTTTTTTTAATTGGTCAATAACCGGGATGCCAAAAAAATTATTCCAATATAATTCAGAGCATTTAAAGAGCTCTAATTTTTAGGTAGACGTTCGAGTGGTTATTTATAGGTATGGTTAATGAAACCGTTCGGCATATCCGTATACATAAAGTATGAATACTATTATTTTATGTTGTAGTGAAAAAAATGAGAGGTAAATCGACAGTATTGAAGAGTTATTTAGAATGACTACGCTTTATGCACTTGAGCGATGGGGTATTTACAAAATAAATGAGCGATGGAGTTTTCCAGGCTTCAGTTTTGGATTCGATCGCACTCATTACATAATATGGAAACCTAAAATAAACTGCTTACTATGGTTTAAAACCAATGAACCCACCTGTATTTCACCGCCTAGCCCATATTTGTAGGTTTTATAAAATCTTGAATACCTAAATATATTTAAATGGATTCGAAAAAATCGTGTACCCAAATTTAGGCAGCCATGGCTCAAGGCCTAGCTCGATGAGACCTAAATATTGGGTAGCCATCGTTGGAGTGCTTACGATGTAACTGATGCAATACTTACGTGTGCTAGATACACAGTCCGGCCATCTTGGTAGTTCTGCGCCCTTCCCTGGCTCGAGGATATCAGGCAGATGCTCACAGCTATCCAGTAGCCTGCAAACAACAACAATAATTTTTGGAGGAAACAACTGATTATAAGAGAATAAACTGCATTTCATTCTGATGTCAGTTTCCTCAAAGCATTTTTTTACATGGGTGCAAAAATGTTGCGGAAAATAGGCGCACTCTCTAGAAGGGTGTATTAGCTTTTATGTTTTAGCTACGTACAATAATTCGTCAGAAAAACTGTGGAAGTTTAATAACGTTAGAGCCCATCATTCAAGAATTTATTGGATAACCAATACTTCTGACATAGGTCACCCCAAGTGGTTTGTTACGTTTGATGACTTGAGCAGGGGTGCCTGGGTTTGTGGGGTGTGGTTTGTCTAGGTCTTGGCGGCGAATGCCGGATCGGGACCTTTTGACCTCTTCAAACGGACTCTGTCGACCCATCGCCTTGCACTGCTGAGAGAGGGATGAATTAATACGTCCGTCACTCCTGGACACATTGACATCTAGATCCTACCCACAACTCGTTCCTTTTTCCTTTCCAGAACTTCCTCCCCTTCCTTTCCCTAATAATACCCCCCACACAGCATCTCCAAAAATGACATAGGTCCTGAGGGATTTTTTTTCCTCAAGGCCTTCTGCGTGTGGAGCTAATTGTAAAAAAAGGAACAAAGTTGTATTGCTTTTCTAGCTGAAGTAGGGTTCATTCTGCTTTGAGGATTGATGAAAGGGGATGGGGATGACTTTTTTTTGGACAGTGACCTTCCTCTTATTTTTAAGGCGATGCCATACGTGGTAATGCAAAATCATGTGTTTTTGGTTTGAAAATTTGGTCGCCTAGAAATGTTTCAGACGCTTTAATTAAATACTGCGAGTAGAATACATCTTGGCCTTTCAAATAATCGAGTATTTTTTAGATAAGTCTTTTTATAAGCCCAGAAAAAAATAATGTATAAGGCCTATGAAAACTGCTTTAAAGTTCAAAATCTCCTACTTACGAACCCATTTTCGGTTATGATTTTATTGTATAATGTGGCAAATTAAGTTATTTATAAAATGATCGGAAAAAAATTAAACATTTATGCCTGAACATGCACAAAATAAAATAAAAGGCACTTAATGGCCATGTTATTTTCTTGCATAAAACAAAACAGGCGGAATGTGTTAAGCGGGAATTTAAACCTTATCGCCATCTACGTAAGGGTTGTTATTGATAGCGGCTCAATTTAACATATTACACGACGTAGTGCATCGCCTTAAGGTCAAGTGTACAAAATTTTATCAATCCCACAGATACTCTTCTTTATATATAATATAGACAGATAAGTACATTGTTAACATGTGAGAAATTCGGGGATCGACCATCAGTTTTATCTTTACCTGAGCAAAATGTAGATGCTGCCGATTTCATTGTTGGCAGAAGACAGAAAGGTGGATTTTTACAAGTGTCCTGCAAAGAAAGAAAACCACATATTATAATCATTACTTTACATTGCGGTAATTCCCAGCCTTCCTCTTCTACTTCTTCTCCGTCACATACCCCAATTGTGGATATCATAGTCCCACTGGCACCGAGCAGTTAGGACTTTTGTGCGGTATTAACAAAAATCCAAATTGTCTCTCATTTGAATAAATGTTACTACTATTACAAAATGTAATACAAAAACGTAAAGTTACCCACCACCTCACAAAATATATTTTGCCTTTTTCTTTGTATTAACTACAAAGGGTTTTGTATTAGTAGAAGTATTTTGTGTTACTACAAATGTTTTTAGATGGTCGTGTGACGAGGTGGTGAGGTACTTTGGCGGAACTAGTTTTTAGGGCCTTTTCGGGTCTTTTAAACTTCACACTTCACAGTTTGGTAAGATGGGACACCTCGACACCTGATTTTAGTATTAGAGTACCTCATACAAATTCATTCTAAATGTCGTATCCTAGCCATCCCCACACCCAAGGGCCGGCCCTGAGCCGATGGGCGCCTAGCGCTAGTGAAAACCTCAAGGGCGCTGGGTTAAATGTTAGGTTATTATCAGCGTCTTAGCTCCTCGGCTCCTCCGGACTGCTCCAATTGCGCCTGGACAAGACCGGCCATGAGCGAAATGGCTACTGGCGTGAGAAAAAATTTGACGCCCCTTGTCAAAACCAATAGACGCCTACGTAGGCGACCACTATAATCGATAATATTCATATGATTTGTATATTTGTGTAGCGCCGTTTTAATGAAAAATAATCTCAAGGGTGATGTGTTGGGACTGTTGGGTGTTAGATATTATCAGCGCCTTGACAATTTGGCGGCCGGAGCGGAATGCTCCAATTGCGCACGCATAGACCGGCCCTGTTTGAGAGATACAGGATTTTGTGGTTTTGTTGCTTGTGTGGCACGTAGCGCCGTCTTGTTGAAAGTAAACGTTGTCCAGATCAATACCATCCAATTCCGGCCATAAAATATCATTAATCATCTCTCGATAGCGCAATCCATTCACCGTAACCGTTGCTCCAGCCTCATTTTCGAAAAAGTAAGGTCCAATGACTCCGCTGGACCATAAACCGCACCAAAAAGTCACATGTTGAGGATAAAGAGTCTTTTCAACAATAATTCTTGGGTTTTCCGAGCCCCAGCTGCGACAATTTTGCTTGTTGATGAAGCCACCGAAGTGGAAATGGGCCTCATCACTCAAGATGATTTGCATTTGATTCACTCAAGTGAATTTTAATAATTTCAATGCGTTGTTGAAGCGTGTGTCGTTCCATTTTTATTAATGGCGTAGTTTCTACTTGTCAAATGTCAAAAAATGATTGCTTCAAAAGTAACATCTACCGAAATAGCGGGCTATTCAAAATAACACCTCTTATTGGAAAATACTGTAATTACGTTCGTCAAGATGCTCTTTGGTAGGAACCCTGACAAGATAAGTCGACTGACAATGTACACTGACATACCAGCCCTAAGCCCACAGATATACCGTTGCCTAAGCCTAACTATCTTTATCCATCCCCATCACTTCCGCGGAGTTACCCAAAAACCAATTTACGGTTTCACTCCAAAAATTTTAATTAAACTAAAATTAATATTGATCATGATTTTGTTTGATTTAACCATAATAATAGAAATAAGAGAGATGTGACATGAACCATCACTACGAATATGCACGTACTAGAATGTCACCTATTTCGGTCACCCTTACTAATGCAAATATATCCACCGCTTTGATAAACAGTGTGCAGTTTGGTCGTAGCTTTGGGTGCGCTTCCTTACCACAATCCCATGTTTCTATTATCTATGGGTTTAATCAAGCGCTGAAACATAATATGTACTATTGGTTTAACATTAAACCAGGAAATTGCATAGATTTGTTGTTAAATGAACCATTTGGAGAGCTAACTGCACTTTTTTCCAACTAATCACGCAAAATTTGCGTGATTTAATTACGCGCTGCTCTTTGCTTTGCTGTTGTTTCTTTATAAATTATTACCATATTCGCACTTTTCTTTAATAATTAGATTGCGTGGGTTCATTGTTCGTTGTTTTTTCACAAGTCATCTAACGAATCGTTGCATATTCAAGAGGGAAAACGGGGAATAATTTGATAATAATAATGGTATAAAGCGCTGGTTAGTTGATTACGTACGCATCATTATGCGGAGCTAATTTCTTGTGTTTTGTTGACTCCATTTATCACTTTCTCTATGCGTGTCATTACAATTTTACATACGCCATCTCGTTGTTACTTTGTAGATAGATACTCGCAAACTCTGTAAACACGAAAATTTTCGCGGCAGTGCAACAGGGCCGGACCTATAACATAGTTTTTATCAACGTGTGTATCAAGTTATCGTGCTTAAATGTTAGCGTTACTGCTGTTTCGGACAGTGTCCGCCGTCAATGCAGATGCTATATTATAGCATATAATAATATATTATTACATATGTCTGTATACATTACAGATTATGCATTACAAAATGAGTACTGTAATGCTGTCCAGAACGTTGGATAAATAAGGAAAAAACGTAAAACGGCATAAAAACCCAAAAATTAATCACAATAATACTTTTGGCCTTAAAAATCTCAAATGATATGTGCATTACGGTGACCGGATAAATCATCAAAATGATAATTCATCACATCTTTAAAAAGTATAAAGTCATGGAAAGTGATGAAACAAAAACTTTATTAACTGGGTTAAGTAGGTTAGGTTAGGTTAAAAAAAAAATTTTTCATCGTTTTTAATGACTTTATATCACTTTTTAAAGGTGTGTTGAAAAGTCACTGTGTTGAGTTAGCATGGAACCGTGCATTACATGATATTGAAACTTTAAAATATCTCTAAATAGTATAAAAAAAGGTCGCTATCCGTGTTTGTGTGTTTGTGCCCTTAGTTCTTCTAAACTACGCAACGGATTTTGATAGTGTTGATTCATTGTTGATTCATCTAAATTATATTTATAGAAAGTAGAGAAAATTCGATGTTTTGTAATCGAGTCGTAAAAAATACTTTCGGGTGCTCACATTGCTAACGCTAGCTAAACCATATAAGATACATCAAAATAATGTAGTAAGGAATTGTATATCTTGAACAGGCCTACAGAAAAATCTTCGATGTTATATGTCTATCTCCTAAGGATAACCCCTAGCAACGCCGGGTACACGTCAGATATTGGAAATTGTGAAGCGATTTTTACGATTATCTAGCGCCTTTTTACGATTTAGCCATAGACATATGAATATTAGTAGACCTGCCCTAAGTGATTAAAAGCGTATTATCCCCACTCCCCATACCGGTTCCATTGGAGCCGGCTGGGCTCGCGTATGGCCTCAAGTGAAATTTGAAAACGTGACGTCATCATTCTTGTGCGAACTATGGTCGAGGCATCATCGGTTCATTTTACGAAATAACACGGCAAAATGTTGACTTGTGCTATGAAAACTTGTAAAAATAGATGTGAAAAAGAGAATAAACCCAATTGTCGTATTACATTCCATATATAAGCATTATTTTACTTTATTTTAAGCATATTCACATCGTTTAATATGGATCAGTTGTAGAAACATATACTATCACATCGAGAAACGTCTGGACGCGAAACACAAAGCTGGTTGGTTGCTGGGAAGTAAATTATGAACATTTATAAAAGTGTCTTAACTAAATACTTAAACGAAATATTCGACTCTGAAAATAGAAGAAATTTTTTGCCGAATTTGGACTTCACAAATTTGTTCATAACGTGGCGAATAATTTGTGCTCCCATGTTAAAATATCTATTCATTCAAAAGCAGATTTTACTTTTAAGAACTAAATGGTGATATTATAATGCGAGATGCCTATTTACTGTCAGATTGATTTATTGACGAATCACAGTCATCTTCACCCCCTTCGTTCTTCAACAGTTGATTTTACCCCTCATCCTTAATTTCTCGTCTATTAATTCCTATGTCTGTGGATTTAGCTATCTGACTAGCGTTCCATCTGCTCCGGCAGTTCCGGCACTGACTTGCAATTTGTGTAAGATATAGATATTAAAAATAATATGCTTCATAAAATAATGACAAGTGGTGATTCGTCTAAGCAGCTGTAATTATAGAAGATTGGCTAAATATCTAGACGAGATGAATTATTCGTATAAGCAATTTTCAACGCTTGTGTTGATTTCTTAATTAGTTTTGGCGGATTACATATGATTATCACAAATATTTATAACATTCCACGTTTGGCGAAATATTATTTATATTTACTATCTGATATCTTATCGAAGGATTATACACACAGAATACAAACTTATGAATTAGACATCGATTAACTTACCTCAATTATATTATTAAAAAAGATTTCGCTCGCGCATTTCATATTTTCCACATCCACATATTTTAAAAACTTGATGAAAAAATGGTTTGACAGTAAAAAAAAAACGGATAGTTATTAATCATAATAACAACAAATATTATAAGTAGTTATATATCACAAAATACCAATAAGAAATACATAAATCTATCATTTTTTTCTAACTTTTCAAAAAAAGTTCTTATCGAAAATAACATGAAATGTAGACAGGTACTTATTGTTAAAATAAAATAGTTGTAAATTCCCCTGTCTCGGCACAGGGTATCCCTAGTGAGACAGACGTAGTAAAAATATGTGTAAACCCTACTTATATAGATGCGCAATAAATAAATAAATAAAAAAGTATTTGTAATAATTTTTTTAATAAATATTTTGCCTTCTTATCCTAGAAAAAAAACTATATCTTTAACGAATTTTCTTCCTTTTCACATTTTTTCACCGCCAATTTGCAGTTGAAAAGTATAAGAAAATAAAAAAAATTCCTTTGTAATATATTTTAATACGGCGCATTATCTATGTTAATCATATATGTTTACATCATCTAGAATCTACGATTTTCTGAAAAATATTCACTGAATAGGAACCGATTTGCCAAATCATATTTTTTATAATGATTGCAAAAGTAAGTTGAAATTATAATCTAAAATGTATTACGACATTGTTAACTGAACAAACAGATGAGTTGACTATCACAAACTACGTAGAATAAAATAATAATAGTACATGATAAGTTTGAAGAAATTTTCTTATAAATATACAATCTGATTAACGTTGTCCATTAAGTCCGTATTTACGCTCTCTTTGTTTATTGCTTTGATTGTTAATTATTCTTATTGACATTTTTTGTGATACCAGATATAGCATGTCGATAGTTGATACGGGTTTTGTTATTGCTGTTTGTCAAATGTATGGACAATTAGAAACTTAGAAGAACGGTGCCATATGTCGTGCCCCACGGGCGTTATCGGGGGGGATAGAAACCCAAAGATTTCTTTCTTTGTAGAATGGTATTAATAATACCTATGTTAATTCTGTTAATGAAACCTGGCCAGCAAATTTTATTACTAGTAGGTAGGTACTATGTTCACAAAATGCATTTCTATCTACACGGTGTCCGGAAACTCGTAGTACAGGGGGGAAACTGATGAATCTGCATCACATCTGGAGTGGATTTTATAGTTGTGATGTATGATAATAAGAGTATTTAAGCGATAGATGGTGCTAGTCATAAAGCTTACTCCAGAGTCTGACAGATGTCGCTAGAGTGTAACAATTACTTGTGAGATGAGATTGACAGGGAACAAGCTACTCGAACCAGAGAATTACCAACCCTCGGGTAATGAACAGTGTAGCTAAATCCAGACCTATTTTTTGTGACGTAAATAAACACAATTATAAGTCGAACCTTTTAATTTTTTAACAAAGAGTTCCCAATACTTAAATCTGCAAAGTAAGGCCGATATAACAGTAGTATAACTTTTTTTTGATTTGATCTTTCGTTTTCGAGTCCAAAGTTGGAATTTTTTAGGTCAAATAGAAAACAAATTAGTCGCTAGGGGGTCATTATGATCCGTTTGATCTTATATAGGATTTTAACCCTTTAGTTAGCAAAAATATCGAAATGCTAAAATCGATAATTTTCTGCGTTCTCTGTGATGTAGAATAACCAGTTTCTCGTTTGTACTACGGGTTTCCGGACACAATGTATAGTTATTATGGCTCAGTGCTCTGTTCTCTCTTGATCATTGCTGGAATGTCATGAAAGAGGTCAGGTCATGACTCATTGGTCTGGTATTTTGAGAGGAAGATAAAGATTTTCTTTGGAGCCATACAGGAACGTGGTTTTTGGCGAACATTTATGGCTGTCAATAATATGATTTGTAAAACAGGGACGGTAGCAATAATAATTAGTAAGGTTAGTTCTGTAAGAATAAGGCCTAAACCTAAGTGGCTTCAGATATGGAGGCAAATACTGCAGAAGACCCTCAGAGGTTGAGGGGTTTACTGGAGGCGGCCAGAACTCTCCAAAGGGTTGGATGATAAATGAAACCTTGTTGGTTTGGGAAGGTGATGAAACAATAGTTACTAGATACATAATAGGTACACGGTGATTAATCTTTCAGACAAGTTAGAATCGTCAAATTAACAGGGGATATACAAATAAAAAGTAAACCATTTTCAAGCTGTCACATCACGCACTCATCATATAAAAAATACTATAGTTATCTATTTTAGTAGGAAATCTCTACGCAATGCACGTCCGTGCACTTAGTTCAACGGTGGACATATTACTGGATGTCCTGTTCCTCCATCACGTATCACTTTCATTTCCTTTTGACGTAGTCCCATCTCGGACACGTTTGACATATTGTCCGTGACCAAACAAGGGGGAAAGCAGACACCTCATGCTTTCTTCATGCCCGATGACCCGATGCACCACGACTTAAAATACTAACAGCAGACTTGAATAACATATCGTTATATCAATGCTAATACAATAATATGTCCTCTGTTGATAATTCAACCAAATTGATTATGCGCCATTGAGAATTGAGAAGCGATACCCGATTGACGATGAGCCTATGAAATTTTTATTTGATTTCTCCAGGAAGTTCAGACGGAGAATGTCGATCAAAGTGAGTACTTAAGTACCCCATTGCCTGCGTTGTATTGCATTTCTTTTGCCCTGTAATACCGTCGTAGATGAAAGTTTCAACGACTAAGGTTGTGTGTTGTGTTGGTCCACAATGACGATATTAATTTAATTTCGAAAGCCACACGAAATAGATTTATTGCACCTTAAGTGTGATCATTCGGAAAGAAATGGGAAACTCAGGAAAGAAAATTTCCTCAGTAAATGCGAGAATTTAAAGAATGTATAAATAGAGACAACTTGAATATTTTCACGCTTGTTGTGTTGGGTTTTTCTAAATGCTTAGGCAATTTAACACTGTTGAGTTGGATTAAGGTTTCTTCTCTCAGCTCATATTGACTTATTCGTATTTCAACAAGAGATTTACTTAGGCGAAAATTGTACTCAAGTTTCTTTTATAAATCTTAGGGCATGTTGGTGTTACTAGTTACTAACATTGTGTGAATAGAAGGCTGCTTTAAAATAAGCTTGCAGGATTAATAAATGACACCTAAACTAAATAGTAAACTGTAAACGTGAAAAATCGTCATCTTGAATAAATATCATCTCACGTACTTCGAGGCACTTGGTAGTTTTTGCACTTGACTCTGTGCAGAAAAAAGCGGTCCGTTTGATAGATTGGGCAATCTTTGCAATCTTTAGAGCAAACTGAAAATTGCAATCAAGAGCAATCTGAAAATTGCAATCTTTAGAGCAATCTGAAAATTACAATGTTTAGATCAATCTGAAAATTGCAATCTTGAGAGCAATCTGAAAATTGCAATCTTTAGAACAATCTGAAAATTGCAATCTTTAGAACAATCTAAAAATTGCAATCTTTAGAGCAATCTGAAAAATGAAATCTTTAGAGCAATCTGAAAATCGCAATCTTTAGAGAAATTTGAAAATTGCAATTTTTTTTTTTTTTTTTTTTTTTTAGTTTTTTTTATTTTTTTTATTTTATTCACATTTAAACCCGCTAAACTACTTATGTAGTTTGTCAGCAGTCAATATTAATCTTTAGAGCAATCTGAAAATTGAAATTTTTAGAGTAATCTGAAAATTGCAATCTTTACAGCAAAGACATCAGGTGGATACGCTATACTTGTTCTAACGGTATTTCAATCGAAGATGCTCCGAGGAACTAGCCTCATTTATCCCTTTGGCATCGGAGCATAGTCAGGAAACGCGCCAAACATGCGCCCATCATTTTCATATGTTTGACATTGTCACATGAGAACGGGTTGTTTCTACGATTCGTTCTTGAATCCAACAGCTAGGCTGTGAAGCGATTTGCCGTCCTCTGTGTTTCCTCCCTCCTAGAACATCAGCAATGAGCATTCACTCCTTCCTCTCCTCAAAAAGATCCTCCACACGAAATCCCCAAAGATGACATGGGCCCTGAGGGATATAATTTTGTGTGGAGTAAATCTAAAAAAAAAAACTGTATAACAAAGTATTTAAACTGAAAAATGTCGGTGTTTCTAAGCAGATAGTTACTATTATTAAATTGCTTCACTTTCAATAATATTGAAGTTCCCACCGCGATCAATTTGGTTATAGTTTACTTATTTCATAATTTGACGCCGCCCGAAGAAATCAAAACCTAAGAACCGATGACAAATTGAAAATAAAAGCGAAGATGAAAATGATTTGGGCCGTGCGTTTGTGGAATTTCATAGTTCGTTTGGCAAATCTCGCACTCGGGCGAAGAAAGCAACCATCTCGCTTGTTTTCTATCTTGCGTGATGAATTAACAGTGCAATCGATGTATTGTATCGAACATTGTATCGGAGATCGATGTAATTATATTGATGGATCGTGGATCTTGGCAGTACAAAACAATTGTACCACCTATCTAGCTGCTCTGAAATGCGGGAGTCATTCTGTTGTTGAGTTAATTAAACCTAATTAGTAGGTACGTGGGTACCCGCGGGGATTACCATATAAATCTGTAAAATAATAACCGACAGTAATAATTGAGGCAAAGTAATTTTAGACAGAGTTTTGGTTTTAAAAAGACGAAGGTAATTTAATTTTCTATGAAGTTTTCTATGAATTTTTTTTTGTTTTTGATATTCTTGTATTACAAGATTGATGTAAAGCCAAACCGAGAAAATATGAAAGATAATTTTGCTATTCGATTATTATCCTTATTTCACTGCCGTAATTTCATGTAACTAGCTGTACCCAAAGAGAAAAATCAGCGCGTTTTGCTTTTGCGTCCAACAGATGGCGCTCTTTTTCAAAACCTGTCTTACTTCCTATTTACTTGTCTCTCAGGTGATATCTATATAATATAGGTATTTAAAAATATACGCGTTTTCAAATTTTGTGTCAAAAATTCAAAGCAATCGGTGAAGATTTAAGATTTTGAACAAACGAACATTGAAAATTTTATTTAGGTATACAGAAGATAAATT
Organism: Hesperophylax consimilis; assembly: GCF_061612785.1. NCBI lineage: Eukaryota > Metazoa > Arthropoda > Insecta > Trichoptera > Limnephilidae > Hesperophylax > Hesperophylax consimilis. Next base: position 21,403,531 of record NC_142848.1, on the reverse strand, counting down.
ATTACAAGTATTTTTGAATATATGCATTGATTTTCTAACATAAATATGAAGAAAATTTGTTTTTCGCGATGGTCTTGAATTTTGAATTAGCGTAGATAAAAAGCAAATGTCTCATTTTTTGTAACAAATATATATAATGATATCCTCACTGGGATGACTTCATGTACATATTATTAAAATTTTGTAGTATGGATAATTTAAAGTAATTATAAATATATTAAGGAGCGTTTTTTTAATAGTTCTAAATAAAATTATAAATGCAATAGATGTAGTGTGTTTTTGTGATTTAAAACTTATCAATGGAATTTAAAAAAAAATAAAAGAGGTCCTATTTTTAATCCTTGAGGGAATCCTCAGTTTATATCTGGGGCACAAAAAAGAATTCAGTGTGATTTTAATACTGCGCAGTGCGTATCCTACGTGCAAATAATTATATTGTGGATCTATTGCATTTATATTATATTTAATATGTCAATTCCAGTTGTAGACCTCATCTTCTGTGTAAATGATGCTTTCCGAAAGCCATAATCTGTATGCTAACGTCACATTATTTTACAAGCGAGAACCGATTTGGTCTATACACTGACATGCTCGTTGAATGTTTACCTGTCAAGTGGCTGTGTCTAGTTGAATCAGAAAGCCCGGTATCGGTCACTGCAGCTGCCATACAAATTATACCGTTTCTTGAACTTGACACTGATAAAAGGGAAATACAAAAACAGGCTTCTGGAGGCTCTAGCCGCCATTCTGCTTAATTGGTCTGCTACTTCCGTTCTCTACTCATTCCTCTGTATCTATATGTATAACAGACCAGTATAATACTATGTTATTATTACTTACTTTACTTGCTAGCTTCAACCTAGTTTCAACATTTTTTTTTTTGTTTTAGTCAAGAAATATTTTTAGCTAACATTTCCAGTTTTTTTTATATCTACTTGCCCGTGGTCGTGTGTGATTACGGGAGTTATGACTGATCACGTTTCATTTTTACAGGTTTTTTGTAATAAAGATATAAAAATTACTCCACACACGAGAGGCCCTGGGGGTACTATTATAACCTAGGTTTGTTATATATCATTTATAAGCTATAGGAATTTGGCTGTTTAGCACAAGAACGATTTTGAAGATTTCCCTGGCGCTTTTTGGTAAATATTTGTACACGTTTTAATTTATCAGATACCTATGAAATTTATGGGAATGGTATAATATATAGAATCCAAATGCAAGTCAATCGAAGGCTTTGATTTAGTAAATTCACGAAACGAAAGATAACAGAAATAGCTGAAGCCGGTTATGCAGTTTCTAAAATGTTTTCTTTTATCTGTGTGAAACCCCTGTATCTGTCTACCCTAAGCTTATAAGTAGATTTAGTATCTATAATATAATAAGTTCGTTGTCCGATTTGTGCCAAATTTCTTTTGTGATGTTATTGCATCCTTGCTATTTATTTTCTATGTGCAATTATAAAAATGGATTCATTTCACATCTCTTAAAGTAAAACTGTTATTTCCAGCAATAAAACTTGTTCTGAAACCCCATGAAAAAAAAAATTTATAACGGGTCATTAAGTAGTTTATTAAAGCGTGCAGATAAGCACTTACGCGGTGTCGGATTTGACGATTCTGAGGAAGCTACAGTAGTAGATTTTTACAGTTAATTTTTGCACCTTAGCTTTGGGTATCACAATATAAAGTTCCATCTCCATTCAGAAATTGAACAAGAAAGCTGATGATTTTGTGGTGTTTTCAGATATAGGGGAAGGGAGGGTAAGATGGAAGGAGCGGGCAAGATGGAAACTATCAACCTATCGCAAACCGCGCGACAAAGTGCCCGTGTCTCTATGCACACAGATATAAGCGCCCATGTTGTATTTATGTCCGGTGACTCGGTTCGGCTCGCGCCACCAAGTGACTTGCACGCGTGTTTTGTATTTTCGCGACGAATTATTACAAAATCAGTTGACTTTAAAAGTGTGATTACTCATACAAAGTAAGTAATACTACCATTTTGTTTTTATAAACACTAACTATAAGGGATAGATTGTATGAATTGATATTTAAAGAGGAAAAAAATTAAAGGATTTTCTAAGATATTGATATTATTATTGGCAGTTAGCTTATGGGCAAGATGGAAAATTGCATTTTAGGGCAAGATGGAATAGTTTCCATTTTGCCCGCGTGCAATTATTTTGATTTCTGTTTTAATTTTTTTCAACTAATTGAGAATGATTCTCTTTATAGATGGTGTTCAAGTATATTAGAAAGAGCAACATAGGATCTTGGATCTTGACTTGGCAGATAGCGATGGACGAAGCTGTAACTACTACAATACGCGCAGCTTCATAAAAATATGGAATTGCGATCGAAACTTACACCGCTATATCAAAAAAGGTATCGCGTCCAAAAATCTACGTTGATTTCAAACTGTTTTTTCGAAAGAACTTGGTAGAAAAATTTGTGACCTTGCCATTGAACGGGACACCCTTTTTTACGGCCAACAAAAGAAAGTCTACAGCAATTTGCTTATGAGGTGGCGGTACAAAACAAATACCGCATCCATTTATATGTGAGAAGGCTGGGGGATCATGGCTTAACGAATTTATGAAAAGGCATCACCAACTAACTTACAGGACACCGGAACCTACAGCTTTAGATCGTTGTTCTGCTTTTAATCGCACGCAGGTGACATCTATAATATGGATGAGACTGGTGTTAAGACTAGTGCCTCTAAACCTCCTCGAGTAATTTCTACAAAAGGCAAAACACAAGTAGGCGTTGTAGCAACAGCAGAAAAAGGGCTACTTACCACAATGAATTGTGCTTGCAGTGCAACTGGTCGCTTCATTCCACCTTTCTTTATATTTGGACACAAGAAGAGAATGAATGAACGTCTTTTGGATGGAGCTCTCAATGGCTCTCAAGCTTGGTGTTCTGATTCGGGCTGGATAACTAATGACACCTTTAACAACTGGCTTCAAATATTTATTGAGAAAACAAGACCAACAGCAGATAGACCCGTTTAATTAATTTTAGATAATCATTTTCCTCATCAAAACCTAGAAACTTTAAATTTTGCTCGAGAAAAACATATAATCATGGTCAGTATTCCCCCCCACACAAGCCACAAGCTGCAACCATTGGACGTCTCGGTTTACCGTTCATTCAAAGTGGCTTTTGAGCAAGCCCTGACACTTTTCAAAATAATCATCCTGGAAGAAGAGTAAATCAGTTCGATATAGCTAGGCTAGTATGCATCGCCTATGAAAAAAAGTGCTACTGTGCAAAATGCCACTAGTGGGTTCAGAGAGGCTGGCATCTTCCCATATAATAGACATTTGTTTATAGATTTAGACTTTGCACCGGCCACTGTAAAAAAAATAATAATTTAAAATCTCAACTTACACTTATATAAAAAAATTTAACCAATACACATAAATATATGTACCATTTAATCATAACCACGTAAACACCTCAGCACAGGTTCTCCTAGTGAGGTGTTCACGAAACATATAACATTACCCACCACAGTGTCACCTACTCAAACCTACCTCACACCCAGCATAAAACACCAAATTAACAACAGTTCTAAATTTATGTATTATATACAAATGTAAATATTTGGTAGACACTGTAATGTATGTACTATAGAAATAAAATAAATAAAAACTGTTTATGAAAACGCTCCAGTAATTGAAGGCGAACAAAATTCCATTGTGACTGATGAGGGAAACAAAAATACCGACACAAATGATTCAGCAATTGAAAGCCAATCTCACGTCAACGTCAATATTACAGACAATATTACCAATGAAACATCTACTTTCCATGATGGTTGTGAAAAAATACAGGATGAAGAAGTGCAAATTAATTTTGATAATACACAGAATACGATGTCAGAAGAAACGAGTTCAGGTGTTATTGATAAGAGTTTGGAACAACCATCCACCTCGTACTTAGTTTCTCCAATTAAAATACTTCTATCACCAAAAGTTACTCCTACAATAAAGAAACGAAAATTGAGATGTCAAAAATCAGAAATCCTAAATAGTTCTCCATTCAAAGAAACTATTGAAAAAAATACGGAGCTGAAAACGAAACCAAAATTAGTCCTTAATCCGGTCATCAATGGCAAGAAAAACAAAGGAAAGGGCAAAGGAAAGGGTAAAGGAAAGGAGAAAAGGACAGGAAAAGATGAGAATATACTACAACATCCGGAGCAGTCAACACAAGACGATGTGTTGTGTGTATTATGTGGAGAAGCATATGTGGAACCGCCCACAGAGGACTGGGTACAGTGTCCAGAGTTTTGTGGTTGGGCACATGAACTATGTTCAGACATAGAAAACGGTTGTCTTTTATGTGTCAATTGTAAAATGCAAGGATATCCTATTCATTCCATCTTGCCCTTATAAGCTTTCCATCCTGCCCTCAGGGTTAGGGCAAGATGGAATTATTCCTGTTTTTCTTTTATGAGTCTTAACAGATTTTATACTGAGTTTTAATTATTTTTAATAACGCAATTTTATAACCATGTAAGATCTCTATGAAGACTAATTAAAATAAAGGATTAATATTATGTTGTTCTAATTTTTTTTACATCTAAAAGTTAAGCCTTCCATCCTGCCCTCCCTTCCCCTATATCAAACCCTCATGATATAGGTAGGTAGTAAAAGCTAGTATAACTGAGTATTGAATAAACGAACAATAAACAGTTTTTATTTCATTATTCGTGGAGTCATTTACGATAAGAGGTTTTCCTTGCAAACAATTACGATATTTATATTTATTAATTTAAGTCCTCATAAGCTCATAGCTTCTAGCCTCACCAAATGTAAATTCGACATTGTTAAGCAAAGTATAAATTAACATTCCTTTCTATCATGGTTATTACTGATTAGATTGATGGATAATGTTACCGAATATTACAATATTAATTACATTTCTCCGACAATCGCTAACTTGATTTAAATTACCCTAGTTAAATTATAATATTTCTAATACGAAGAATACAGACTGTTACGCTTTTAAATTATTTTTGTTTGTTTTCATAGGTAACCTTTCAAACTTTAAAATAATTTTTTTAGTCATAAATAATTATTTTTACTCATAAATATTTTTGTTCCTCGACTTAAATTGCATTGATGCTAAAAATGGTTAATGTGTTATTATATTGCAAATGATTTTAATTTAAACTATGTTTTGTTCTTTATTAGGTAGATGCCATTTGTATGTTAGCAAGAATTTGATGCAATAAAGAAAAGATGTTCAATGTACTACTTAAAAGTTTGGTTATGGTAAAGTCTATGGATAAAGTAGGATTAAAATTTATGAGACTCAATAGGTTATACAGGGTGTATCGGCACTAACCCGACAAACTTTAACCAGCTATTCCTTAGAACATTTGGAATAAAAAATGTTATGGGCACTTTGCTGTCCGGTAGCATTTTTTTTTCAATTAAAAACAAAAAAATTAAAAATTTCCACACTACATCACTGTCATTGGCATTGCGTATTCGTGTTCAACCGCTGTTATAAGCAAGTATGTCGAAAAGCGTCTTCGCTCTTTCGCACACACTAAATAATAATAGTTAAAAATGAGACGAATGGTGCCGTGCCATTTCGTTGTGATTGTAAAAGTGCGCCAATATAGGTACACACGTGCATTATTCAACGGAATTCGAATAAAATATTGCCAGATAGATTTTCAAACTTTGACAAAGGATAAAACAGTGGTGACATGTGGTGAAAATATGAATAGTAAATTTTTTATTAAAAAAAACGTTATCGGACAGCAAAGTGCACATAAGATTTTTTACTCCAAATATGCTAAGGAATAGCTGGTTAAATTTTCTCGGGTACGTGCCGATACACCGTGTAGATTTTAAGAACCAAGCCGAATGGCCGAAATTTGAAAACTTTGCAAATCAAGATAAAAATAACAGTTTTTTTAGATTTTTATAAACAGAATAGTTTTGTCCACTCGAGTGCTCGTATCAATAACTGGAAAATGAGTAGCGTTCGTGTTGAAAATTCTCACCCTCATTTAAAAAAAATCATACCTCTGAATTTTATTAAGGAGACATATAAAACTGATTGCTACATAGCTAATGAATGGCATATTACGACGTGCGATCACTCAATACATTTTGCAAACTCGGCACAATATGCCGAAAATCAATCGAGTGGTTATGGATGGTATATAAAAATGGTAAAGTGTTGTTGTAAGGTAACGGTACTAGAACTGCATGTAGTATGTACCACCATCTGTTCTGAATAAGAGATTCCGATGAAATGGGGGGAGAGGAGGGTGATGCGCACTGATAATCTAACAAATTACCTGCTCGTTATTGCTCCGAGTGAGTTGGAATCAATTCCACCTTCTAGCGATTCCAGCGGTTGCTAATATCATTCATTAACGGCCCTCCATACTAGCATCACAATTCTTATAAAAGTTTTACGAATTCTAAAATTAAACACTCTCTAGTATGGAACCCTATTGCCATGCTTTCATTTCTAATTTATATTGTCATTATTATTTCGTGTATTATTACAGTTAACATCGAGAAATGTTGAGATGCTTATTTATGGAACTTTGAAATATCCTTTGGAATATAAAGAAAAAAAAGACGTCAATTTTTAGTTCATTTTTTTAAATTGTGAAAAATTCAAATTTCGGTTGTGGTCTGTGATTGCAACTCTGGTTCTGTGAACTCAGATTTCTTTTGAATTTAAGTGTGATTATTAGCTGCAGATAATTTAATATTGGTGGAATATTATTTTAATTATTGATTTTTTCAAAATTGGAACTGATGTGTCAATTCAGACAACTATTTACCAGAAAATTATGTTATTATTATTATTTTTTTAATTTTTAAAAAGGAAGACAAACATTCCCGGGTTACGAATAACCTGACAATATTTGAAAATCTCCTACTACCACCACAGTAAGCTGAACATGTTACTTGTGTTGTGATGGAGGACTTAGCTAGCCGAGGAATTGAACACACTACGCCTGGGTGGGACCCAAACGCGATGTCAACTCGGCCACCGACCGTATGTATGTGAAATGTGTATTTCTTTTGTTTAAAATTCTTACGGTTAATTTTGACTTTTTTACACCAAGCTTGGATTTTACAAAGATTATAAGAACATTATGATAGCTAGTGGAAAATTATACAAAAAGTTTTTAAAACCATGTGAAAGTAACATTAAAATAAAACAAAACAGTACGTATGCAGGTATGTACTCCCTTTTCAAAACAATATACGTAATATGTACGTCGAGGAAAGTCTTTCATATTGTTTTTAGTTTCCAAAAATGTTGCATGAAAGGCATTTTCAAATATTCACAAAACGTTAAAAAATATATATTTGTGGCTTATCTATTTTGATACTTAATGATTTCTCACAATATGAAACCAAATGCTATTGATTCGCTTTCTCTAGCCAATAGACATTTGCTTTGCACTGAAATGGTTAGTTCGAACTGTGAATATTGAACGTTATTCCATTCTATAAGCTAATCGAATAAGTCGATGAATAGGGAAAAGTGAAAGCATCAATAATAAATAATATTATCAACAGTTGCGATGTCTGGTGTTATAGAGAAGTGCGAACTCATCTGGCGTTAGCGCAGATTTAGTATCTATAAAATTCTAGAAGAATTCTTACAAATTATAGTCAACAACACAGAGAATCTCTAATCTCTAAACTCTAAATAGTATAAAATAAAGTCGCTATCCGCGTTTGTCTGTTTGTGCGCGTAGTTCATCTAAACTATTAAAATTTCTTCCGGAAGGTTTACATATACAGGATTTTCCAATAAGAGGTGTTATTTTGATATTCAATCGTAAAAGATCAATGGTTTCGTTGCTTGTGTGGCACGTAGCGCCGTCTTGTTGAAAGAAAACGTTGTCCAGATCAATACCATCCAATTCTGGCCATAAAATATCATTAACCATCTCTCGATAGCGCAATCCATTCACCGTAACCGTTGCTCCAGCCTCATTTTCGAAAAAGTAAGGTCCAATGACTCCGCTGGACCATAAACCGCACCAAACATTCACAAGTTGAGGATAGAGAGGCTTTTCAACAATAACTCTTGGGTTTTTCGAGCCCCAGATGCGACAATTTTGCTTGTTGACGAAGCCACCGAGGTGGAAATGGGCCTCATCACTCAAAATGATTTGCATTTGATTCACTCAAGTGAAATTTAATAATTTCATTGCGTTGTTGAAGCGTGTATCGTTCCGTTTTTATTAATGGCGTAGTTTCTACTTGTCAAATGTAAAAAATGACAGCTTCAAAAGTAATATCTACTGAAATAGCGGGCTATTTAAAATAACACCTCTTATTGGAAAACCCTGTATATAATACATGCAAATCATATTTATTGGAAGTAGAGAAATGTCGATGATTTGTAATCAAGTCGTATTATAAATATTTTCGGGCGCTTACATTGTAACAACGCTGGCTAAACATTGTGAAATACATCAAAATAATGTACTATGGAATTGCATATCTTTTGAAGGCCTACATAAAAATCCGCGATGGGATATGTTTATATCGTAAGAATAACCCCCAGCAATACCGGGTATACGTCAGCCAGTAAGTAATAAGGGGGACGGGTGTGCGACCTTTTTCATACAAAACTTAAATTGGGGTTTGAGGCCGAAACATCCAATCAAATAAAAATAAAAATTAATGCAAAGATGTTGCAAATATCTTGTAAATGTGCAATTTTTTTATTTGTGTTTTATATTATGATATTATATATTCAATAAAGGCTTTAATTTTATGATTTAAGAAGAAACTTTGGCATTTCTTTGCGAGTTAATTGTACTTGTATTAGTAATTGTACTGCTTTTTAAAAATCATTTTTATTTTAAAGTATATATAAAAATATTAAAGAAAAATTAATTATCACAAACTCACAAATAATTAATCAATACAATAATTATTAATTGCCTATAATCTGTAATTAGGTAGGTACCTACTAAGTAAGAAATCAATGAAATTGTAAAACTAAATTAAGTTAAACTAATCCAGAAAAAAAACCATTGACCATGATTGACATTGAACATTGACCGAAATCGTGAAAGTAAAAAACGCTCTATAATTGACCAAACATTGCGGTGAATGATAATTCTCCAAATAATCAATTCAAAGCAAAGCGTTAGCGAAACAAGCGTTGTATGGGTCATCAACACTGAACACAAAATCCCTAGAAGTGTGATCTACAGCGATCTGATAGAAAAGTGATCCAATTTACGTTATATATCTTTCGACTCTTCCTGGACCTACCAGACAGGCAAATGAAATTGATAATCTCTTCGAGAAAGAATTTTATCAGATTTGACCAGTTTTTATGGCCTTAGCGGACATTTGATCGTACAGTTTGACAATATTAGGACGGGTTGTTTCACAAAATTCGAACAATTCATCAAATTTAAAAGTTATTATTCAAGTTCTCTTATGAAAACAAACGGCCCATTTTTTTATTTATTTATTGGACAATTTGTATAGCGTCGCTTTTGTGAGATATCACCTCAGGGGCGCTTTACAGTTGATGCAGGTTTTATAAAAAATATAAATATTACAAAAATAAAGTTAAGTGAAATGAAGTACAGGAAGATGTGACACCAAGATAGAAGATGGAGACTCGGCAGCAAGAATCGTATGTGGTGAAGAAACTGGAGCAGCTGCTGCAGCGAGAGAGTCCACTGCGTCCACCAACAGTGTCAGCACGAGGTTGGTCATCCATCCAGGAATGTGTCTGCTGCTAATAAAGCGCTGACACTTCACATAGATAAGAGACCCTGGTAGCACTGCTGTGACGTTCGGAAAGTCCATCATTCATCTCCATGTAATCCTGTTCCTGGTGATTGTTGAAGTGGTGCATTCTGCCCGCAATAAAAAGCGACGGTCGGGATAATAAATTACCCTGGGCTTAGCAAAACACTTTCTAGGGCCTTGATGGAATACATTCAGTATTGTTGCCATTTTGTCGCAAAATTTGAGGTTATTGATGTTATTTTTCCAGTTTTCATGAAGTTTTATCAAATTAAAAGATTTTTAATCTGGCGAACAGATGTAAGATGATTTTTATTTATTATAGTGACTATTTAAACATTGTACATACAAACTTTGAGTGGAATATGTGTATAGTAATTGAATTTGAACGGACTAAAGTTATTTAGTTCTTTTTTATTTGTTTTCTTTGTCGTTTTTAATGTTTTTTTTCATCTCTTTCAGCCAGATGTTTATTCTTAATTTGTAATCATTAAACTATTCTATTGGCTTTATATCTGGGGGAAGGATGTTGTGGAGTTTTTTCGCAAAATAAATATAATTTCTTTGTCCGAATGTGGTTTTACATCTATGAATATTTTTATATCATTATGATTTAATCTAGTGTGATAAATACGCGGTATCGTATTTTTATATAGTTTTAATAGTATATTTTGAGCATATGTTTGTTGTACATTTGGTACATCAAAACTATTGAGATAGTTCGGCACACAGCACGTTTCTATCGGTTCATCTCGTCAGTGGTCATAAATAGTGCAATAAATGGCCTCGTATTGCTTTTCAGTCCGTCGCTCGTCGCGTCTTTAATTCAATATTCAATATTGGAGAGTGCTTTCGTTTTTTTTATGATCCCGCTCTGGGACGTGATGATTGCCACAATTAAATTTCATTTCAATACCTCGGAAATACTTTCTCGATGGCTCTACGATACCTTTTTGGGGTTACGGAGTTTTGACAGCTGTGTCCAAACAACAAACGATGTCGAATTAGTCGATCGTTGTTCGCAAGTCAAAGCACGTAGTGACTTTTCATGCATAACATGCGCTTTATTTGCATTCATTTGTGTTCATGATTTCTAAGATTTGTTTTCACGAACCAAAAACAAAATTCATTGATAATGGTTTGTGAACTAGGTTGAAGGATATGAAGTTTTGTCTAGCATTTAAAAGAAAAACTATTTAGAAGTGAGATGGCGTATTGTAATAGCATTTATCTAAAAACCCAATTCGCTCCCGTTGCTTTGTAGTTTGCTATGGATTTTTATTCTGAGCTATCATTGATCTAAGGGAGGGTTCAGTTCTTCACATGGTTGGTAGGTATTCCGTACTGATTCATTCGGTGAACCAGCGACTGTTGATCTAAGGGAGGGTTTAGTTCTTCACATGGTTGGTAGGTAATCCGTACTGATTCATTCGGTGAACCAGCGACTGTTGATCTAAGGGAGGGTTTAGTTCTTCACATGGTTGGTAGGTAATCCGTACTGATTCATTCGGTGAACCAGCGACTGTTGATCTAAGGGAGGGTTTAGTTCTTCACATGGTTGGTAGGTAATCCGTACTGATTCATTCGGTGAACCAGCGACTGTTGATCTAAGGGAGGGTTTAGTTCTTCACATGGTTGGTAGGTAATCCGTACTGATTCATTCGGTGAACCAGCGACTGTTGATCTAAGGGAGGGTTTAGTTCTTCACATGGTTGGTAGGTAATCCGTACTGATTCATTCGGTGAACCAGCGACTGTTGATCTAAGGGAGGGTTTAGTTCTTCACATGGTTGGTAGGTAATCCGTACTGATTCATTCGGTGAACCAGCGACTGTTGATCTAAGGGAGGGTTTAGTTCTTCACAAGGTTGGTAGGTAATCCGTACTGATTCATTCGGTGAACCAGCGACTGTTGATCTAAGGGAGGGTTTAGTTCTTCACATGGTTGGTAGGTAATCCGTACTGATTCATTCGGTGAACCAGCGACTGTTGATCTAAGGGAGGGTTTAGTTCTTCACATGGTTGGTAGGTAATCCGTACTGATTCATTCGGTGAACCAGCGACTGTTGATCTAAGGGAGGGTTTAGTTCTTCACATGGTTGGTAGGTAATCCGTACTGATTCATTCGGTGAACCAGCGACTGTTGATCTAAGGGAGGGTTTAGTTCTTCACATGGTTGGTAGGTAATCCGTACTGATTCATTCGGTGAACCAGCGACTGTTGATCTAAGGGAGGGTTTAGTTCTTCACATGGTTGGTAGGTATTCCGTACTCATTAATTCGGTGAACCAGCGACTGTTGATCTAAGAGAGGGTTTAGTTCTTCACATGGTTGGTAGGTAATCCGTACTGATTCATTCGGTGAACCAGCGACTGTTGATCTAAGGGAGGGTTTAGTTCTTCACATGGTTGGTAGGTAATCCGTACTGATTCATTCGGTGAACCAGCGACTGTTGATCTAAGGGAGGGTTTAGTTCTTCACATGGTTGGTAGGTAATCCGTACTGATTCATTCGGTGAACCAGCGACTGTTGATCTAAGGGAGGGTTTAGTTCTTCACATGGTTGGTAGGTATTCCGTACTCATTAATTCGGTGAACCAGCGACTGTTGATCTAAGGGAGGGTTTAGTTCTTCACATGGTTGGTAGGTATTCCGTACTCATTAATTCGGTGAGCTAGCGACTGTTGCGTTACTTCTTTATTTGTTTAGTGACATGCATTATTATATCTACATTAGACGCACTTAGCGCTAAACAAATACAAATCGCCCAATCTTATATTCGTTGATTATATACAGTATTGGGAGCTTTGAGTGCTTAAACAATGTTACTATACTATAATGTCGTTAATAATATATTTTTTTAGTGTTTTCAGTATTATAAAACTCTACTCAAAAGTGCTGTACTCAAATTAAAAAAAAATGAGTACCTTACTGACCAAAACATTCAACACAATCTAAACATCTACAAGGTCGAAACTTCAAATATACTAAACATCCCAAAATTAATACATCTTTTGTATGCTACAAATTATATAACACCCTTCCAAATAATATTTTTTTAAATATGACGGAGGAAATCAAGTTTTAAAAAACATGCAATATGGCATGAATCAATAATGAACATGAGGCAACCTTAAAAAATATCTTAAAATGAGGTAACACCAAGACAACCTACTGTCAACAAACATGAAGATGTGGAAATCAACAAATATGAAGATGAGGAATTCAACAAACATGAAGATGTGAAAATCAACAAATATGAAGATGTGGAAATCAACAAACATACTCAACATTACATTAAGATGAAGAAATCAACAAACATGAAGATTATGAAATCATGATATAACACAACTACTTCGGAACAGGAATTCCTATGGAGAAGGAGTGTGAATAAACTATTGTATTTAAGTAATCATTAATAACAAATAAAACAATAACAAATAATGTCACACCACAAACATTTGCTTTCTATGAAAACTTGTATTAAAACAGTGATAAGAGAAAAGCTACGACCACATTCCATTTCCTAAGGTTGCCACCACGCAACAGTTCTTACGACTGACTAAATTAGTATATATGATTATGATTATATATTATTATTTTATCGTTCTCACTAGCGAAACTCGGGAAAACAACTGAAAGTTTCTCTACTTTTGTCACAATGTAACTCAAATTTAATAATTACATTCACAAATTTCATGGTGTTCAGTGTCCAGTAAAAAAAAACACTACCTTACGTAATGTTCTGACTCGCATAATACCACACACCGACGATGTAAAATATGTAATTATATTTATCATAAATTACAATACCCAATGTCATATTTAATTAGTTTTCAAATAAGTCTTTAAAATTAATTCTTGTGAAGACAACAGAAAGTAAACAGTATGACCACTTTTACTGAATTGAATTATGTTTGTGTACAAATTCGAAGTCGGGGATATCTAGCAGAGAGAGTTTAAATATGAATTGTTTTACAAATAACTTTCTTAATTTGCATATAAGTGGATACTGAAGTACCAAAACTTAGCTATGATATCAAAACAAACGGCATTTCTGCATCTGTATTAATTTTAGACTTGGAATTCCTTTAGAATCAATGGATTATGATTTTTTTAACATTTATTGAAATTGTTGTAATTAAGTGACAGAAGAAAAAAAATCATCTTATATTTTTATACACAACTAGCTGTACCCCGCCACGTGTTACAGTGGCTCAGTCTGTCTGTGCAGATAGAGAAACAATAGCGCGTGTTACTTTAACGTCCAACAAACAGATGGCGCTGTTTTTTTAAAAAAGCATTCATTACCTATTACAGGTAACATCTAGATAATATAGTTACATAAAAACACGCGTATTTGAATGCAAAGTTGTGTCAAAATTTCAAAGCAATCTGTGAAGAACTTTCGGAGATTTCAGATTTTGAACAAACGAACATTTACATTTTTATTTATATAGATTATAAATTATCAGTTGGATAGCCCTGATATTTTAATGTTGGATCACTTTCAAGTTCTTACCATTAGATCAAAGTTACCTAGTATGTATTATTGTGACACTTATACTACGGTTTCAAGCTACAATTCTCTTTTAAATAGATTAAACGTCACTTGTACCTGTTATGCTAGCCGATGTTTTTAATATGCCTCTATTGAATCTGAACCAAATAAAAAAAAATGGAGTGCACATTTTAACGAGGTCACTGAATAACAGTTTTTTTTTCTTCTTCATTTCTTTCACTAACTTTGTACCAATACATATATTTCTTCTAACTCAGCAAACTTATTTTGTGGCACCATTTTAATTAAAAATTAATAAAATACTTCGTTTTAACCACTTTTATTGTTTATTACCAACATGTTTCATGAGCAACGCTCACTTCTTCAGAAGAAGTGAGCGTTGCTCATGAAACATGTTGGTAATAAACAATAAAAGTGGTTAAAACGAAGTATTTTATTAATTTTTAATACATATATGTTTTTTTTGTCTTTTTTACTTATTGAATTGTTCTCTTCTTTCTTCTTTATATATTGTTATATGACTGCCATGTATGACTATCATGTATGTAAATGGCACTTGTGCCGTCAATTCTAAATAAATTAATCTTGAGAGACATATCAATGGGAATTATTCTTAGTGTATAGTTTTGTACGAACAAGATCAATGAATAAGATTGTATTGTTGTCATTACACGTCATCTATCTTTTGTTAGTTTGGGAGAATTTAGACACCATTGCAATAATAATAATTTATGATATTTATTGTATTTACAATATTGACATCTCCCGACCCCAACTTCGACTCAATGTCGGTGATCTATCAGTTGAATTTCTTTTCTGGTTGCCACTATCCACAATGAACTGAACAGGTTTGGTTATGATCTTATATTAATGTGAAAATTGCACAGGAATCTTTCTGCCGTGGTTACTTTTTTTTACATCAACCCCACACAGGAAGCCCTGAATAAGTTCCCTCGGGGTCTATGTCATCTTTGAGGATGCTGTATCGAATAAGAGAAAGGAGAGGAAGTTCAGGGAAGGAAAAAGGTATGAGGTAGGGATAGGAATCTTCCCACTGCGGCGCAAGCCTGAGAGACAGTTGGAGAGGTCAAAGGGTCTCCCCAAACTAGCCTCTCTCAGGCCATGCAGGTTGTGGGCAGGAGGTGGGCAGGCGCATCCTAAACACACCTCACCCGAATAACCCGGGCACCCCTGCTAAGTCAGAAAACGTGGCGAACCACTTGGGGTGACTTATGGCAGAGGTGTTGGTTATCCAATAAATGTTTCCCAGGGCGGCGGTACCCAAACCCGTCTGCCAAATTGATATAGATATATATTATAATATTATTATTAATATTCACTGGGTGAAAGCCAAAATTAAGAATAATAAAAAAATGTATAAAATTAAAAATACAGTTTAAAATATTTTATTGCTTTTGAAAGAGAGGGAGTCTGAAAAGTACCAGGTAAAGCATTATTTATTTTTTTAACTTTTTTCTCTTTTTCTATTTCTTTCTGTATACTTATTATTATTTTATTTTGTGTTCTTTTACTTCATATATATAATCTTACAATCTTTATTTTTACTTTGATTTATTTTTAATATGCACCTCTTGCTCAATCTTTTAGACTAACTTTAATTATAATCCTACCGTTTTTCTTTATATGCTTACTGTTATTATTAGGTACAAAAATATAATGTATACACTTATATTACCCACGCACAGGCTGCGCCTTAGTGGATTCCTTTTCTTATTATTATAAAACTGTAATGTCAAATATATAAATTGGGAAAAAATAAAGGAAATAAAAAAACGGGTGATTGCAACGTTTTTTAATGTCGAAATATTTTTTTTTTAAATACCTACTCTGATGATGGAATTTCAATTTTATTTTATTTTTATGTTGACGAATATATGTTATGTTATGATTTAATATGTGCCATTTTTTATTTGCCACCAAACCGACATGGTCGTTTTTTCTAGTGAATATGGCGTTCTTCGGCCAACGATAGGCAGATGGGCCATTATGTAGGTATAAATCGTAACAATTTTTCATTTTCTCACCAAATACATAGGTAAGACACAGTATGTACGAATGTACGAAGAAAAGCAATGAAGTATTTATGTAATTCTATTTTTGTGTAGAAATAATGTCAGCAGGTGCTCATTTAAATAGTTTCAACAGAATGAGGTATCGAATCTCTATTGACTGTAACAAGGGTAAGCATCTGACATTGTCTAGGTAAGGTTGAGTATTCACTCTACAATATATAATATTTGAACTGAATTGATTTTGAGCCATCATCAAAATGAGTGATTTTTTTGAAGTTGTGTAACGTAAAATTGAACAACTAAAAAATTGGCATTGTGGTTTTTGTTTCCTGCCAGGGGTCACTTTTGTTAAGACAGTTTTCTCGTGAAGGGTATTTATCAACTGCAGAATCTAGTGACAAAGTAAATGATGTGTGGGTATTTCTGTTTATTAAGGCGATGCCATACGTAGTAATGCATGTGTTTTTGGTTTGAAAATTTGGTCGCCTAGGAATGTTTCAGATGCTTTAATTAAATACTGCGAGTAGAATACATATTGGCCTTTGAAATGATCGAATATTTTTTAGATAAATCTTTTTATAAGCCCAGAAAAAAATAATGTATAAGGTCTCTGAAAACTGCTTTAAAGTTCGAAATCTCCTACTTATGAACCCATTTTCGGTTATGATTTTATTGTATAATGTGGCAAATTAAGTTATTTATAAAATGATCGGAAAAAAATTCAATATTTATGCCTGAACATCCACAAAATAAAATAAAAGGCACTTTTTGGCCATATTTTTTTCTTGCATAAATCAAAACAGGCGGATGGTGTTAAGCGGGAATTTAAACCTTATCGCCATCTACGTAAGGGTTGTTATTGATAGCATCGCCTTAACACAATTTTTTTTTGGGGGAGGCTAAGCGCGTTGTGTGGGTTTCGTGTAATAATTTTATTTCAATGATGGAATTTAATATATCTGTGTCTAATATAATTCTGTCTGGTTGCGTTCTCTGTTAGATTTTTCTAAATAGTGAAAAAATTGGAATTGAAGCCCTGCGACTCTAACAAACATAAGTTTTCTAAATTCCTGATTTATATTTTCTAAGTATCTTATATAACAACAGAATAAAGAAGAAAACTATAAGTGCCTTCTAAATAAACTTACATTCGTCTAACATCGTAGATCGCCGTTCTATTTGAAATTCATACACAGAGTTTTGTATTGAAAATCTAAGTCTCGATTGGGCAAATACATATTTGGATCACGAAACACGTCCACAAGGCATTTCTTGTATACATCTTCAATCTATGCTTATAACTTTAGGTAATTGCCATCCTAATTCAATTCAAAGGATCTTTTCGCGAAAATTTGGATTTCGTAACAATTTTGCGTGAATTTGATCGCTGGTCGCTAAAATATCTTTATCCTTGAATGGTATCTATTTTTGGGGCATTAAGGTGATTTTTCACGAAAACGGAGCTATATAACTTAGCCATATATCTTTTCCTATTTTATGTCCGGGTTAAATCTTCCCCATCGGAAAAACTAAACCCTTCCACACGCTTTTCCACAAATGGTCATCTAGTAAATCAACATTATGCAAGTGCATTATATAAGCAAAATAAATACAAAACAATACAAGAACAAAACTCACCAGATCTACAATGGGAAAATAATTCACAAACACCAGATATTTTCATATCAGAGGGTTCGGCTCGGTAGAACTCATAACAGGGCCTATAAATCCCACTGATCCCTCAACATAAATATTTAAATAATCTTTAGTTATCCTACATATATTTAAAATGACTAATTTTTGCAATTTTAGATATACATTTTTTGATAGATCTAAATATTATCTTATTATTGTAGAGGAACTATTCAAAATTACATTGTATTTCTCAGCTACTAGAAGATTTTGTCCGAAGTGTACGAATGAATTGGTTTAATTTTCAAGACACGACCCGCTACTGCGCTGCTGTCAAGTGAAGCGGATCCCATCTCACCTTGTCTGCACTTGATGCACAACAATGCACAGTGTACATAGCACATAGCTCACTGCACTTGGAGTGAGTGCCACGAGTACGAGGTAAAGTGCAGACCGCATAGCGCACATTATTTGTTCATGCACGCCGTCGCTGCTGCATTCGATCAAATAACGGGCGAAACACGCGCGGCTTTCTCTTTTATACTATCATTATTTATCAATACAATGTTCGTCTTCTCTCATCTATAAATATTGTTGAACCTGATACTATATAATTTATTGGTTTGGCTTATCTTAATATTAATGAAATTGTTTAGTATTTTTCAACTGCGACCGGTACGTTTAAATCGAAAACTTGTTGACTTTTTTATTTGTAGGCAAACATTGAAAAAAAAAGTGAAACGTTAAAGTTCCAATTTTCTTGGAAATATGTATCAAATACCATAATGTATTTTCGGGGTTTGGCGTGTACTTAATATGTATCTTGCATGAATTTTCTTTTGAGAATACACATAAATGAAATGCTAAAAGATTTTTTTTAAACTACTTTTATTTAATTGACGTTTATTACATTTATTTCTTCGATCATGAATCCTGTGAGATATATAGATATTGTTTACGTAGCTATATAATTTGACAAGTACACTTACTTTCATTACAGCTGGCTCCATTTTTTATTTATTTATATGGTTGCTCAAATTACAAAAATAACACCTTTTCATAGTTTAAAAAAATTCTTGGATTTCGGTATTGAATAATTTGTATTGTTTTTTAAACAATTGTGCCGCTTTAAAAATAAGTTTAAAAATGCTGAATAACTTAAAAATCGTTTCCGAACATTAGAAGTCATTTCAATATTACAGTTTCGTGTATTTAAATAGTAGGTACCTATAGTTTTCTAATAGATCCGTCTAATTAATTAATAAATATTAATTCCTCTATCCTTTGAAAATCTAGAAACGTGCAATAGAATAATTTTAAATAGATTTTGGTTTTGTATGCTGCTATTGTATTGTGTATAAAAAAATTGAAATCTCTGTTAGCTCAGCAATTACCGTATGATTTAAATATGATTTAAAAATAACTGTAGATTTACGCGTCCCAGAAAATTTGAGGTTAGTGTAATAACATTATAAAAATACAAGACACGTTATATTCATTCTAATCGAAAAAAATGCAGAAAAGCTTATGAAAATGACAGCCATTCAAAGAATATGCTCGTACCAATAAAATAGCTAAATAAACATAAGTCCATTGAAAACGGTTCAGTTAAATCGTATCTTCAGGCGAAGCTTAATGCCAAATCACTATTTTGATTAATCTTTATAACGAATTGGTGTACATTATGAATTTTTAAAAAATGCTTTATATAAATTGAAGGTTTTTCTATCGCTTCGCTTGAGTAGAATACAAATAAAAAATAAATTACTCAATAAAAAATATAAATGCAAACTACAATTTTTTTTTTCAATGGAAATGTATGAACGCATAAATGAAATAACTTAAAAAAATACAGTATTATAGCTAAGATTATCTGTGACAGTTTCGCTTGATTAACTTTTTTGCTTTCTTATAAAATTATTTACAAAATAAATAAAAACCAGTTTTTTGCTTGAAATCGAACGTTTCTAGACTCCGTTTGTCAAGTGATTTTAACGCCTATTACCTACGATATAAGGTTATATAAAGATTATACACATTTTTTTATTGTGGCTTCCTCTTAAGGGGTGTGTGTATAAAAAAATCGATTATTTGTTCGAGTTAATTGTGAATAACCCACATTTTAAAATAACTATGAATGGAGTTATGCGTCAAGAGTTGAGTCGAACCCAACTCACACGGATGCATTGCTTGCTTACAGCAAGTTCAAAATTGTTAGTCGATAACTGTTAGGTACCTAAAACTAAAAAGTTCTATAATATTCAAGTTAGGTGATGTTCTGTATACTTGTAATGTATTTCTGGAAAAAAAAGTAAACAGGCGTAAAAAAGACATACATTCTGTTACTCAGTGGCGTTTGGCTAGGACATGATTATCGAAACTAGAAGTCTATACATATGCACCAATACACACAATTCTAAGTTTGTATTGTTTGGATCAACATAATTGCGCGATCTATACACCTGTGAAGAAGGTATATATTCATGTAAAATAATTCGTGAAGGTTAACAATAAAATAAAATATTAATAGTTTACAGTTTGTTTGTAGAAACGACTTTACTCATTTATTATACGTTATAATAAATATAAGCGTTGTTTAAAACTATGTCGGTGTAATTTAACCAGACTCTGTTTACCTGTCATTGACTCTATAACGGCTTCACATGTTTTGTATGTGTGTTGACCAACTAGTCGGTGAGGTTTTTTCATAGCCACGTGAGAATAAATCAATAAATCACACAATAATGCCGTCTATCGAGTTATCCCTGCATCGCTGTCAAAAGTACATACATTGGTCGACATTCTTATTCTTGAGTCTCGTCGAAGGTATATACAGGGTTTTCCAATAAGAGGTGTTATTTTGAATAGCCCGCTATTTCAGTATATGTTACTTTTGAAGCTGTCATTTTTTGACATTCGACAAGTAAAGACTACGTCATTGATAAAAATGGAACGATACACGCTTCCACAACGCATTAAAATTATTAAAATTCACTTGAGTGAATCAAATGCAAATCATCTTTAGTGATGAGGCCCATTTCCACCTCGGTGGCTTCGTCAACAAGCAAAATTGTCGCATCTGGGGCTCGGAAAACCCAAGAGTTATTGTTGAAAAGCCTCTTTATCTTCAACGTGTGACTTTTTAGTGCGGTTTATGGTCCGGCGGAGTCAATGGACCTTACTTTTTCGAAAATGAGGCTGGAGCAACAGTTACGGTGAATGGATTGCGCTATCGAGAGATGATTAATGATTTTTTATGGACGGAATCGGATGGTATTGATCTGGACAGCGTTTACTTTCAACAAGTCGGCGCTACGTGCCACACAAACAACGAAACCATTGATCTTTTACGATTGAATATCAAAATAACACCTCTTATTGGAAAACCCTGTACTTACATACGCCAAACGTCAAAACGTTCGACCCACTCGTTGTTCGAGTGGAATGACTTCGTCAAGAATCGAGAGACGCGTTTACCTTTTAGTAACAAGAGAGTTCAATAGACGTACCCATGTAGGTACTGCCCATATAAGGCCCAGTCTACAGTATTGACAGAGTAGTTTGTAATGGATCCGGATATAACATAAGTGTACGCAACAACCTATAAAAATATAGTGTAGGTTCTTGAGCACACATAATATTATCTATATTTAAGAATCACTTAATAAGCCCTCGTATTCATAATTTCTACCGATTTATAAAAAGTTTCTCATCAATTCTTTAAGTTTTTATGTTTAAAAAAATATATATGTTATATTTTAAGATAATATCTATATATTTGTTATCTCGAAATGTTAATTATATGAAATACCCTCGATAGAAAAAAATCGCAAAGTAAACTCCGAAAATTATTAAAAACACGTTTTGTTTTGTTATTTAATATGTTATAGGCATGGAAAAATTCACATTGTATCTTTAAATGCAACTAAAGCATTTGACGAGATATTTTTGCTCTATTTTAAAAGAGTCGTGTTTTATTAAATATTTTCACCATTTCCCTTCATTATTATCGTTTTTTTTATATAAGCGCGCTCCCTCTAACATTCGTATTTACATCTCTCCCTTTTAAACCATCTTTGAACGCTTACTACGGGGCCTTAAAATAGATCCACTACATTTTTTCAACTATAAACATTGGTACAATTTGTATTTTAACTTACGCTTCTAAAACTTATAACCTACACAATTTTCACCTTTTGTTTGAATTTTTTTAAACTAGGTACATTCTTAATTTCACTATGAACTATGCTTTACATTTGGATTCCTTTATACAGTAAACATTCTGTGATTTTGTTATGTTCATTTTTTTAGTCTGGTGTTTTTTTTCTGTCTTGTGTGGTGTTTGTGGAAGTCTTATAGTATTTTGGTTTGTCTCTAAAGCAAGTTGGTAGTAAATTGTTAAATTCTTTATTGTAGATCAAAATTAAAACGTCATGGAAAATTCTTTATTGTAGATCATAATCAAAACGTCATAGAAAATTCTTTATTGTAGATCAAAATTAAAACGTCATAGAAAATTCTTTGTTGTAGATCAAAATTAAAACGTCATAGAAAATTATTTATTGTAGTTCAAAATTGAAACGTTAGAGAAAATTCTTTATTTAACACTCATTAAATCTATTTCCTTAAGCTTTTCTGTATTGGTTTATATTTATTACTATTCGAAATTTGTCTTAGTGCTGTATTCTGGATTATTTAGTGTTTTTTAAAACTATATACAAAACTAAGATAGAGAATACTAGAAAAACAAGAGTTAACATAAAGTGTATGGTGCAGCAATTGTTTTATAAATTATTAAACTTGTTTTTTTTTATCGAAATTTTTCCTAATTCTTCCAAGGGAAGTCACTTTCTTAGCCATTTTTTGGCAATACAATCGGCATTTTCTTCAAGAGATATTTTTGATCCAATAATTACTCCCGAGTAGATGTACTTCATGTTATTAACCTTTTCCAAGTTTTCGCCATCCATTACTTAACATTTATTACAGTAATTTTCACCTCTATTAACATAGAAGCCAATTATTAACATAAAATAAAAATTAAATGCATTTTCGTGTTGAACTTCCTTCTCATTTAGCTAAAATTTCAGGACTGATGTGCAGATTTTAGTGAAAAGAATAATGCTTTCTATTCAAATTAACACACTTTTCAACACATCTGCCCTAATGACTGATTCTGCAAGGTTGTCTGAAACGTTGGCTCAAGGAAGAGGAAGTGCGATGCGCAATAATACCCAAAAACTCAAACGCAATGACAGTTGTGGCCATGAGAATGTAAATTCATATCAAAATGTTAATTTGTATATAAATTACGAAACTAAATCCAAATGTAGGTATGCGAACGATATACCCATGCATCTACCGCTAGATGCTCTGTCAGCGTTCAGGCATTTGATATTGTGATTAATTAATTGCCTGAATTAAATACATAGATATTTTTTTAAACTACCACATTCATTTAAATGTGGACCATGCTTATCTAGAAATGGTTATTCTATAAATATAATATAAAAGAGATCTCGCCAAAAGATGTCAGTCAGATTTTTCTTTCGGACTGCAAAAAAATTTCACATCTATGTAATGTTCGCTGGGTTGTGTCTAATTTACGAAACTTTAGAATAAATTAAAACTAAACATATTATCAAGCATGCATGGCAGTGTACTATCTGCTGTTGAAATAGAATAATGAAATCAAACTCAATTTGAAGGTAATACTTAATAAGGTATGTGGAATATTTGCAAATAGCTTCCAACAAACGAATGTATTTTATCAGCTTGTACATGTATATCTCTAAATACCCACTTACCTACAAAAAGTTTTATGTCATTTGTACAGGGTTTTCCAATAAGAGGTGTTATTTTGATATTCAAAGAAACTTTTCCCGTAAAAGATCAATGGTTTCGTTGCTTGTGTGGCACGTAGCGCCGTCTTGTTGAAAGTAAACGTTGTCCAGATCAATACCATCCAATTCCGGCCATAAAAATTCATTAATCATCTCTCGATAGCGCAATCCATTCACCTTAACTGTTGCTCCAGCCTTATTTTAGAAAAAGTAAGGTCCAATGACTTCGCCGGACCATAAACCGCACCAAACAGTCACACGTTGCGGATAGAGAGGCTTTTCAACAATAAATCTTGGGTTTTCCGAGCCCCAGATGCGACAATTTTGCTTGTTGACGAAGCCACCGAAGTGGAAATGGGACTCATCACTCAAGATGATTTTTCGATGGAATTCTAATAAATAATAATAGTGAATTTTAATAATTTCAATGCGTTGTTTCTAATAGTCAGATGTCAAAAAATGACAGCTTCAAAAGTAACATCTACCGAAATATCGGGCTATTCAAAATAACACCTCTTATTGGAAAACCCTGTATATTTTTAATCACAATTGTGTAGATCAATGTTATGAATTTTGAAGGCGAGTTTGGGTACTGTCTCCCGGGAACCATTTATTAGATAACCAACACCTCTGCCATAGGTCACCAAAAGTGGTTCGCTACGTTTGGTGTTTTAGCAGGAGTGCCCGAGTTCATCGGGTGGGTGTGTTCAG
Source organism: Hesperophylax consimilis (assembly GCF_061612785.1). Classification (NCBI taxonomy): domain Eukaryota; kingdom Metazoa; phylum Arthropoda; class Insecta; order Trichoptera; family Limnephilidae; genus Hesperophylax; species Hesperophylax consimilis. The sequence goes on along the minus strand of NC_142848.1, from coordinate 21,379,004 downwards.
GATGCACCTGCCTACAAGTTGCACGGCGTGACAGATCGATAGAGGTTGGTTTGGGGAGACCCCTTGACTTCTCCAACTGGTCTCTAGACCCATTGCCTTGCGCCGTAGTGGGAGGGATATATCCATATCTCCGTCACTCCTGGATACACTAATCCCTAGATTCCTACCCAATTATCATACGCTTTACTTTCGCAGAAATCTAAAAAAAATCCTCCACACAGTGGCCCAAAATATGGCGTAGGCCTCCTGGATTCAATTGAGATTGTTAGTACTTATAACTGGTTAATCATCTATCATCACTCACCATTAGCGTGATCATTGATATGTATAAATGATTGAAAGTTACCTCTCGAAAAACAGTGTTAATAAAAATGCTTATAATTTAATCTGGGAATTCGATTTAGAAAGTGCAACAATTACGTAAGAATGCGGATAAAACATGTCCAAATAATAATTAATAATTTTGAGCCAAATAACAGTAGGACTGTTTTGTAATTGGTGACTATAAACATACGTAAATATGTATAATCAATCCGATTACGATTGCCAAAAACTTTTTGGTGTTTTCACTTTTTTATTGGAATTACATTTCAAAAATAAAATGTTTGTTTACAGCACAATATTATAACATTAAAGGTGTTCAAGACGAAATTACACAGTGAGGGTGAATTTCACTTACCTACCTATATTACACTTAACATTACGAAGTTGAGCATGGAGAGAGTTACACCTACCAAAAAATAAATTTCATAATTTAAAAAAAAAACAATGTTATATTATAGTGATTTGTTTTTGGGATATTATGCCGTGTTGCGCTACCTCCTTCTTTAGCCAACGTTTCGGCCATAATAGCCAACACTGCAATGCTGTCCGAAATGTTGGCTAAAGAAGAAGGTAACGCAACACGGCATAATACCCCAAAAATAAATCACTATAATACTTTTGGCCGTGAAAATCTCAAATAATACTGTTAGGTCAGGTTACATTTTTTTAAATAATTTCGGTAGGTGTCGTTTTGGTTATGTGTGATTCTAGCAGGATAGATAATGTATCACTCCTATTTAATTCCGTCCTGAAACCATTAATACCAAATAACCATAAGTGTCTCGTGTAAAGCCTGTGACAGACCACGCTATAAGCGCGCTATATATTTCCATGATGCCATGATGCGTATAGCGTAATCTGTCAGCCCCATTATGGTTATGTGATAATATCTCTCACTTCGGTTTCTACTGAAAATGTTTTCGTTAGGGTTTATTTCTGAGACTTCTCGAAATAAATATTTTTTTCATCCATCCACTTGCGCGTCATATCATTCTTCTGATTTTCTTTTCTCCGTCCCTCCGCTTTACATGTCAAAACCATTTATTAATCTTCAAAACCATTTATTAATCTTCACATCGGCCTTGCATTATTTTCAGATCTCCTCGTTTCCACATGGTCTACCACGCATATACTTTTGTGATCTCATTTAATAATCAAATTTTAATTTTTATTGAGTGTGCTCGTTTTCGTTTATTGAAGATGTTCAAATTTGTTGATTACGATATGAATCTTTTACGAAGTATGTAAAGGAAAAATATTCAATCTTAATTAATTGATTCAATCTGATTAAATTATTATTTTAGTTTTTAATAGATACAATACTTTGCATATTCTAAAACACGTGCTGAGGCCCTCATTTTACAATAATGAAAAAAATTAACAAATTGATAATTGATACCTTCTATGAGTTACGGTTGTACACAATAATGTGTGTATAGTAGTGGTGTTGTGTATTATGTATATACGTTATCATTATTTTTGTAATATTGCCTTCTTTTGTTTTTATCTGATTTTTTTATTTGCCTCGTTTTTTTATATCGAGTGAAAGATTATTGAATGCTTTTATTGCCTTGTGTTTGTGGTTGCCAAAGCTTGTGTTCTTGTGTTTGTATGCTTATCGAATTATGAAATTTTGACAAACTACATTTTTTTTTCAAAAATGTAGTTTAGTAGTGTTTTAATGTATGATTGAATATTTGCTCTGTGTTAGTAAATAAATCTAAAATACATATCTGCTAGACTAACAAAAATACACTTTTTGCGATATCCATGTTTTATCATCTATTTTATATTCGGCTCTCTGAAGTATTCGGGAATTGTTAAGAAATATTCCTTAAACGCGCTGAATAACAAACGAAAAACGCCTTTCACGTAGATTTGAATGGAACTCATTTCACTCGGTCTCTCTTACACTACCTGACATCGTATATCGCCATTCCATTTGATCAAATTGAATGTAGCATAATGATGATAAAACAAATTTCAGTAAATTTAAGTAAAGAGTGTCTTTTGGATTATAAAACACGCCCACATCGTATTTTTGTTTTTTTTTTCCTATTTTTATGATTAAATGGGATATTTATCGAAAACTAAAAAATGTAAGTTGATAGGAAATTGTTTATATTATGATAGATTTGTGGCTGTTTGTTCAATTATTTTGTGATTTATACATTAGGTTGAGATTAGAATTCGTGATATTTTCATAAGAATTTGGCCGCTAATTCGAAGGGCCATAAAGAAAGTCTTCACCGCAGATGTACTAAGCGGAAAGCCTAAATTTTGCGTGTTTATCGATATGATACGCGGGCCTTTTCGATCTATAAAACGATGTTTTCTACCGGATTTGGTTCAAGAGATTCCTACCAGTACAAGTAGCTGGCTGTGCCTAGTGACTGGCACACATGCGCTTTAACAGAAGTGAACTAGGAGTCAAAAGAGCCTAGTATATATACGATACATGAAAGAGAACATGACAGAGAAAAATTTTTTTTTTTTTTTTTTTTGATAAATTAATGTTTTAAAGACAAGATTTTATTTATGCATAGCACAAAGGATAACAATTATTTTTATAAGCAATAATTGTTCGCCTGAAACACTCATCCACATTGAAAAAATCTCCTGATAAAAAATACATGACGCCAACGCCAACGCCAAAATGTAAAAAGCAGTAATTGTTGAATGAAACACTAGCATATATTGAATATTTTCTCGGGTAAGAAATAAGCCCCCATAACTCAGTGGTCAGAGCTTTCGACCGGAAATCGAATGGACACGGGTTCGAGTCCCGTTGGCGTCATGTATTTTTTATCAGGAGATTTTTTCAATGTGGATGAGTGTTTCAGGCGAACAATTATTGCTTATAAAAATAAAAATAAAAAAGGTTGCGGTCAACTGGGAATCGAACCCAGGATCTCTGTCTTACTGGAACAACGCCTTTAACCAATTATCACACGTCAATTTTTTAGAATTTCAAATTCTGAATTAACAATATTATCTTGCAAATAATTTGTCACATATATTATCATCTATTTGAATGATTACTAAGTTTTAAAATAATTGGTTTATAACCTAGGTCCTAGATAGTGTCTAGGAAAAACATATCCAATTTTTATTTATCTGTCTTGTTATTACTAACATTATCTTCTTCTTTAATCTGTTTGTTTTTCTTAAAATTACAATATTATTATTATACAGGGTTTTCCAATAAGAGGTGTTATTTTGATATTCAATCGTAAAAGATCAATGGTTTCGTTGTTTGTGTAGCACGTAGCGCCGTCTTGTTGAAAGTATACGTTGTCCAGATCAATATCATCTAATTCCGGTCATAAAAAATCTTTAATCATCTCTCGATAGCGCAATCCATTCACCGTAACTGTTGCTCCAGCCTCATTTTCGAAAAAGTAAGGTCCAATGACTCCGCCGGACCATAAACCGCACCAAACGGTCACACGTTGAAGATAAAGAGGCTTTTCAACAATAACTCTTGGGTTTTTTGAGCCCCAGATGCGACAATTTTGCTTGTTGACGAAGCCACCGAGGTGGAAATGGGCCTCATCACTCAAGATGATTTGCATTTGATTCACTCAAATGAATTTTAATAAGTTCAATGCGTTGTTGAAGCGTATGTCGTTCCATTTTTATTAATGGCGTAGTTTTTACTTGTCAAATGTTAAAAAATGACAGCTTTAAAAGTATCATCTACCGAAATAGCGGGCTATTCAAAATAACACCTCTTATTGGAAAACCCTGTATAATAGCCCAGATTACATTTCGTTAGTCCGCTCCTGGAGTCGTGAAGCCGCGCGAAGCGACACTGTGTTATTTACCGCGATGCTAGCTATCTGGACCACTGTTTTCATCTCATCTTGAATTCTTTATTGGAAATGACTGCGGGATGGAAGATTAAGCGATCATTTTGTAGAACCAATTTACCAGATATTTCCTTTAAAAAAGGTTTGTGAACAGTATGAACCGTAATGATGAAACGTCGGATAAATTAATTTTATATTAGGATGGATACGAAGATAGCATAATAGTGAGTTTGGAATCGTCGCATGCGTACGGTAGTTGGTATTCGAACTATTGATATAAAACAATACATTTCGCGCGTATAACATACACATGAGAGAAATCGGCAAAAGAACTGCTTCGTTGAAATATGAAAAGGAATTTAGTATTTTATTTACGGACGTTGGTAATGTGTGAAGAATAATCAATTATTAATAAGAACATAGACCAAACCTGATTGCTGCAAATATATATCTTAAGGCGATGCACTACGTAGTGTAATATTTTAAATCGAGCCGCTATCAATAACACCCCTTACGTAGATGGCGATAAGGTTTAAATTCCCGCTTAACACCATGCGCCTGTTTTGATTTATGCAAGAAAAAAACATGGCCAAAAAGTGCCTTTTATTTTATTTTGTGGATGTTCAGGCATAAATATAAAAAAAAATCCGATCATTTTATAAATAACTTAATTTTCCACATTATACAATAAAATCATAACCGAAAATGGGTTCGTAAGTAGGAGATTTTGAACTTTAAAGCAGTTTTGACGGGCCTTATCCATTATTTTTTTCTGAGCTTATAAAAAGATTTATCTAAAAAATACGGCCATATAAAGGCCAAGATGTATTCTACTCGCAGTATTTAAATAAAGCATCTAAAACATTTCTAGGCGACCAAATTTTCAAACCAAAAACACATGATTTTGAATTACTACGTAGTGTATCGCCTTAATATCAAAAGAGATTTAAAACGGTCACCCGTTGAAATAATATATTAAGTCATTAATTTATATCGTGACCCAAAACGTATCATTCATCGTTCACAATAATTATTTTAATTAACTGTCTACCAGTGGCGGTCCGTGGATAGTGAGCTAGACTTGTAAGATGAAAAAATGCGACGTTACTGACGTTGAGGTAGTTGAAAAAAACTATTTTTTTTTTTTGCAAAATTTCTATTTTTGTATGAAGACTGTCAGGAAGCTTTCAGTTTAGAGAAGTGTAGTTTAGAGAAGCATCCCCAAGCTGTAAATTTTTCATACAAAAAAATACATATATATTTAAACAACATCATGTTTAAATATACTGACTGTAATTTGTTTTACTGTTGGAACCAAATTGGAATATATTGGTAATTCGAAGAACATAATAATGGACTGTCATTCTAATTTAATAAATAGTTATTTTTATAGGTACCTACGTACTTAATATATTTAGATAACGCAACTATATTTTGTAAAATATCAAAGCAACAAGTCGATAAAATCTAGCTATGCATTGAAAGTTATCACAATAATACTATTTTTATAGAAAAACCTATTCTATGGCAACAATGTTGTTGTCTATCGCTACCAAAAGTATTCTCATTGTTTAGTAAATACAAAACATTGTTTTTAATTTTCACAGTAGGTTTTTAAGACAATTTTACGGAATTTTTTAAAAATATCTACATAACAAGTCGATCAAACTATTTCACATTACATTTGCAAGATATTGTTTACAAATAAATATACGTTTTTTTAAAATCCCGGGCAACATAAGTCTGTTATTTCATAATCAAGATTCGCTTTTGATGAAAAGTTTTGGCAAGTTATTAATATAGTGACTTATTGCACTAACGAACGAACTAGATTTTTACGTACATTCACATTTTAAACATAATCGCCTTATTATTTAAATTATCGCGTCCACCGACCATAACAAATCATCTTTGTGAAATGAATAGCTAATAACAACTGCCATGAATTAAAAAGCTATAAAATCACTCATGAATGAATCGAGCCATTGAAATTATTTTAAACACGAAAGATATTATTGAATCCTCAGATTTCATATTGTTATTGTAATAAACTGAAAAGATATTTTTGAAGCCTCAGATTTCATATTGTTATTGTATTAAAATGAAAAGTTTAAATTTCTTTAAAAAAAGAAAATATGAGAGAATTTAGGTCAGTATGTGATATCATGGGTAAATGAGTCACAACACCTCAAAAAACAATTCAATAGAAGAGGAGAAGTAATGATCTTTTTTATGTTAGTTTATTTAAAGAATTTAAATGTTTTATTGGAAGGAACTTGACATTATTTGAATTCCTCCTACTAAATATTTAATAATTCAGTGGTCTATTTCAGTGTCAATTTCAGTTTTTTTAATTACACAAAACCTATGAAGAATTTTCTTATTTTTACCAAGTTTTAATTTTAATAAAAGAGATTTAGGTAGGTACTAGTGTATAAAAAATGCAAGAAAATCAAAAAATTCTAAGAAACAGAAAGTTTCTATTAAAATTCGTACAATAACCTAATTAAAGTAAAAGATAAACTAACATAAAGATAGAAAAATAATTATTAAGAGTAGAAAAGTATGTTTTTTCAAGAATAGGTTATTTATTATTATTATTGTAGAATTCAAACCTCGACGCCTGGGAGGTGGTTAATATTTTTTGCTGGTTTTAGTCATATCGTCACATCCCTGCATGACAGCTGTTTCGCCTACCGAATGCATAGTCACACTGACAAATAAGACAGTTTAAAAATACCTTTGGATTTAACTCATAAAAATATAATACGTATATTGGTTTATAATAGTTAAGTAAGCAGATAAATAGATGTAAATATATATGTATATAACTCACCGAACATGAGAATATTTAATATTTAAGTAATATCAAATTCAAATGTCACTCAATTGTAAAAAAAAATCACAACACTTCACTATCTGAATAGTCGATCGAAAAATGTTTATTCTTAAAATGTCGGAATCGAAAAAAATATTAATATTTCGCAAAACTTCATAGAAAGTCGATGGGGATACGGAAACCAACCCTAAAAAAACTGCCCTCGGATTCTGTTGAAGGCATCACTTTTAGATAATGATTTCACTGAATGAAAAACTATAAATAGATGATTATTTATGTAATTGAATTGATTGCATGATCTAAGTCAGCAGTCGGGTTTGTTGTTTGTCCACGCGTCGTGCGCTCGCGACGTCGTCTGAAGAACTGACCGAGCGGGTGGTAGGCCGGGCCAAGAAGGCTTCCAAAGTTGCAACCTGCAATACACCCGCTACCTTCACTGGCGGGGGCGTCCAAATACATTCAACCTGTTGACCGTAGTATCCGTATTTCAATCAATTATTAGTTTCGTAGTTTGAGGAAAAGTCGTTCAAGTATCGTGTTTTTAAACGGATTCCCCCATACTAGCGAGCTAATTCTTGCAAAAAATATTACGAAGTCTATGCTTCAAAACGTAAAAAATTAAATTGCAACTCTATTTCCTTTAACGTGAGTACATTTTCTATCGATTTCCTTTTTAAATACATCTATTTGAATTTCACTTTTGTAATCGTGAATGAATTAATGCAATTGATTTATTTTAAATTTATTTAAAAAATTTAATGGAGTTCTACGAATTAAACACCAAAACAATAAATAAACAAATCTTGGAGGTGGAAATTAACCCACTTTCCGACATCCAACCGAGCTCAAATTCGGCAAATAGACTTCTTGTCAATAAAAATTCATTGTATCAAAATTTGGTGGCAGTCACTTACACACACGCGAACATACACGTATTTCTCTGAAATTAGTTGACATTACAGCAGTTACAATACTAAATAAATTACGGTCTTACCCAATCGCGATTTGGCGTAGTCGTTAGTCGTTCAATCCATAGTAAAAACTGTTAATAATATAACATTAATTAGGTACTGAATGAAACAACGTGCTTGGCTAGGCTGACAAAACGGAAGAGATTTTATTTCGTATTATAGACAAGTTTACACCGTTAGAGACAAGTACCTAAAGACATGGTATTTTGAGCATATTATAAGATAAAACATTTTTTTATTTGAAAAAGACAGATCAAAAAATGGCGCAACTTGATAGAAAATTCAAAATTGATGTATTATAGTAAAAAAACCTAATTTATGTTTGATGAATTCACATAACTAATAATGAACACCACAATTGAATCGGCTCTTTGATGAAACCGAGAAATATTAAGATCTTAATTATGAATGTAAGGTATTTAGCTCAATATAACATAGGTATTAAATTTTGACACTTAATTATGTATGTAAGGTATTTAGCTCAATATAACATAGGTATCGAACATTAATACTTAATTATGAGTGTAAGGTATTTAGCTCAATATAACATAGGTATCGAACATTAATACTTAATTATGAGTGTAAGGTATTTAGCTCAATATAACATAGGTATCGAATATTAATACTTAATTATGAGTGTAAAGTATTTAGCTCAATGTAACAAAGGTGTCGAACATTAATACTTAATTATGAGTGTAAAGTATTTAGCTCAATGTAACATAGGTATCGAAGTTTGATACTTAATTATGAATGTAAGGTATTTAGCTCAATATAACAGAGGTATTAAATTTTGATACTTAATTATGTATGTAAGGTATTTAGCTCAATATAACATAGGTATCGAACATTAATACTTAATTATGAGTGTAAGGTATTTAGCTCAATGTAACATAGGTATCGAACTTTGATACTTAATTATGAATGTAAGGTATTTAGCTCAATATAACATAGGTATTAAATTTTGATACTTAATTATGTATGTAATGTATTTAGCTCAATATAACATAGGTATCGAACATTAATACTTAATTATGAGTGTAAAGTATTTAGCTCAATGTAACATAGGTATCGAACATTAATACTTAATTGTGAGTGTAAAGTATTTAGCTCAATTTAACATAGGTATCGAAGTTTGATACTTAATTATGAATGTAAGGTATTTAGCTCAATATAACAGAGGTATTAAATTTTGATACTTAATTATGTATGTAAGGTATTTAGCTCAATATAACATAGGTATCGAACATTAATACTTAATTATGAGTGTAAGGTATTTAGCTCAATGTAACATAGGTATCGAACTTTGATACTTAATTATGAATGTAAGGTATTTAGCTCAATATAACATAGGTATTAAATTTTGATACTTAATTATGTATGTAATGTATTTAGCTCAATATAACATAGGTATCGAACATTAATACTTAATTATGAGTGTAAAGTATTTAGCTCAATATAACATAGGTATCGAACATTAATACTTAATTATGAGTGTAAGGTATTTAGCTCAATGTAACATAGGTATCGAACTTTGATACTTAATTATGAATGTAAGGTATTTAGCTCAATATAACATAGGTATCGAACATTAATACTTAATTATGAGTGTAAAGTATTTAGCTCAATGTAACATAGGTATCGAACATTAATACTTAATTATGAGTGTAAAGTATTTAGCTCAATGTAACATAGGTATCGAAGTTTGATACTTAATTATGAATGCAAGGTATTTAGCTCGATATAACATAGGTATCGAACTTTAATACTTAATTATGAATGTAAGGTATTTAGCTCAATATAACATAGGTATCGAACTTTAATACTTAATTATGAGTATAAGGTATTTAGCTCGATATAACATAGGTATCGAACTTAAATACTTAATTATGAGTGTAAGGTATTTAGCTCGATATAACATAGGTATCGAACTTTAATACTTAATTATGAGTGTAAGGTATTTAGCTCGATATAACATAGGTATCGAACTTTAAACGTTTCCCGTTTTAGGACAGTCAAATTTACAGGTTTTAAGTTATCCTAGAGGCATACAGGATTTAAGAATAGAGAAAATAAGTATTTTAAAACGAAGATACATAAAAAGATATATAAAAAAGATACTTAAAAGGCGTTCGTGATAAATAATTATCAAATTACATTTCTTCCCTTACTTCTAGTTTGATGTTTGTGTTCGGCTGTTTTCATTATGTATTTTATTTTTATGAACATGGATTACTATTTTTTTTATATGGCACTGTCGGACATCTAGTACATTAAATTCCTTGAAAAGAGCGTCGCTCGAATATCTGAAAGGTTTCTTCATAATAACAAGTAAAATAGATTTCTGTGCCTTCAATAACGGGTTTAATACTTCCCCACCAAATGCAATCGTAGGTTATAATTGAGTTACACAGCCCGTAGTATATGGTTTTACAATAAAAGGTGTTATGTGTATTTAATTCCGGCCATAAAATGTATTTTTATGGCCGGAATTCGATGGTATTGATCTGGACAACGTTTACTTTAAAAAAGACGGCGCTACGTGCCACACAAGCAACGAAACCATTGATCTTTTACGGGAAAAGTTTCCGGACCGTGTTATCTCTCGAAGAGGTGATTACAATTGGCCACCGAGATCTTGTGATTTAACACCTTGCGACTTCTTCCTTTGATACCACGTGAAAGAGAAGGTCTACGTCAACAGCCCAGCGTCGATTCAAGACCTCAAATATGGAATTCGTGAGGCTATCGAGGACATAAGGCAGCCACTTTGCGATTTGGTTATGGAAAATTTCATGAAAAGGATATGGTCCTATAGGCGTGGTCGTGGTGTTCATTTGACTGATGTTATTTTTCACTATTAACTGCATACTTTTTTCTTTATAATGAAATAAACATTTTATCATTTATATTAAAAAATGGCATTTTTATTTGAATATCAAAATAACACCTCTTATTGGAAAACCCTGTATATGTTTTTTAAGTCTTGTTTTTTTTTTAATTTCCCGTAATGAAATAAATATGTATATCAGTTTGCGCACTCTTTTAGCTACATTTTCAATCTGGTTCTTCAATTATAACGCTTAAATATTTAATACATTTAACATACTCGAGGACTTTACGCTTACATTGAGAGTTATTTCCTAAGTTACAGTTAATTTTATGTATTATAAGGTAGTGAGGTGTTTGGGGTTGCCCTGCAATAGTAGAACTGAATGTTAGGTGTTTGGTTTTTGATACGTTTAATGTAAGCAAATTGCTGTTCAGTAATTGTTTCACTCTGTTTATACCGGTGTTAGCGAGGTGCAGTATAATGATACAAATACGAAAATGTGATATTTATTATAATATATTTACGATATTTACAGGTGAAAAAAAAAATAAGCAGCAATTGTTGATTGAGGTACTAGTACATATTGAATTATTTGGCGGGTTGGAAAAAAGCCGACATAGCTCAGTGTTTCAGAGCACCTGACTGGACATCAGAATGTACGGGTTCAATTCCCGTTGGCGGCATTTATTTTTACTCGGGAGATATTTCCAATTTGTATTGATAATTCAGGCGACTAATTATTGCTTATAATTATTTAAATTTCAAATAAAAAGTTGCACACAAACATAGAGAGATCACAAAAGGATAATATATTGACACCAAATACAGACTGAAACCGAAACCACTCAAATGCACTAAAACACTTCGTGTTGTATGTTTATAATTACTTCGTATTAACAATCCTACTTATTAATTATATGTAAATGAAATCCTCAGCACAGGAGATCCCAGCGAAGATGTCACTAACACTATTTGTTACAAAACAGGAATATGATGAAATATTTATTATTATTATTGTTAATTTGACTGATGTTTTAATGTTTTTTTTGCTGTCAATCTTGTATGATATTTTCAGATAGATTTATCCAAATTCAAAGAAACGTTTATAATCCAAATTTAAATTCAGATTGAAAGACCATTATTTTCAAAGCTTCATGTGTGTAGTTTTAACGATTTTAACATTTCTCGCAGGTAACTTAGATGATATTCATAAAAATGTGTAAATTAGGTACCTCTACATAGATATCATTGTAAATAAAACATCGGATAGCCATAAAAGAGAGAGTCACATAAAATAATAGTAAAAGCAAATCTGTTAATGTTGAGTTTATGGTAAGTATTCATTTAATGTGTAGTGAAATTTTTAAAGTAGACACTTACAAATTTGATAAGTTCTGACATTTATAGTCTGTGGATTTTAAAATACTTTTAAATGGATTGTATTTTATTACAAGATCTGAACAGCCAGTTACTTTTCAATTTAGCTCTTTCAAAGCTCCATTCTCTACCATTTCCATCGGACCCACAATGTTTCCGAGGATAAAAGAAATGGTCATTGGATAGACTTCTTTTCATTAAAAATTATTTATTTATTTATTTATTAAACGTCATAAAAGGCTTTTACAATAATTTTATACATGAGATTATAAGTACACACTGGTACATAGGCAAATATTAGTATTACATTTGAGAACACAACAATATGTATACCAAACGACATTGAATGTGATACAGCTGAAATTTTCAGCATAATAGAAAGCACTTCATTTAAACAGGATGAAATATACAAAAAGGGTGACTTGCCAACAGATATAAATATTATAACAGCGCAAATAGTAGTGAGTTTACTGTTACAATCAAATTTATCTCCACTTGGCCACTATGGCCGGCTTGTCTGGCAAAGTAGCTTCAACAATTCAGGGCTGTCAAAGACTTGACAATTAAAAATAAAAATTTTCATTAAAATAATACATCCGTTAGCCAACACTATAAGACATCTGAAGCAAGCAGTTTATATAGATGCTATACATATACATTTCACATATATGTATATATGTGGAATGTATATGTATAAGAACACCATACATATGTTACACATAAAGAAGAACATGTCAGTATGATGCAGTACAAACAGACATTTAACATTTCACAAACATATCAGTTACATTCAAAACCAAGTATTTTTGCCTTGATGCAAGACGGTGAGGTTTTGAAAATATCAAAAAGGTCTGTATAGTGTATACGTGTTGGCAGTGCGGTGAAAACGCGCCAACGGTGAATGATACAAATAGTTAGTGCTATGATTGTCACTGTGGAAAAGGTGGTGGAGTCGAGTTGATTTAAAAGGGACACGAAAATTTACAACACTTAACATTTGAGGGCAGTCTATGAGATTGTTCAGTAATTTAAAAAGTATAAGAATGTCACTAATAGTTCACCGGGTAGAAAGAAGTGGTAGATTTAGACCAGACATTAATGTTTTGTAGCAGATATCAATTACAGGCTGTCTCAATTTGAATTGAACGTATCGAAGAATTTTCTTTGTACTTTCTCCAAGCGGTGAAAGTTACAGGAGACCACACAGGAGATGCATATTCTAGGTGCGATTTCACAAGAGAGCAGTAGAGTAATTTAATTGACTCAATGTTTTGAAAAGTCCTTATGTTACGCATTACAAAACCTAGAATTTGCATGGCCTTAGTGGAAATTGTTTCACAGTGACGATCAAAGGTAAGTTTTCTGTCAAAAATAACACCAAGGTCTTTGATAAATGATACTAATGCAATTTCATTATTGTTAATTGAATACGATATGGTTATTGGAGTCCGTGAACGGTAAAAACACATGTGGAAACACTTTTTTTACGTTTAGGAATAATTTGTTTATTTCACACCAGCTAGCAAGTCTATCTATATTATGCTGAAGGATAAGTGCATCATTTAAACATTTTATAATCTTAAAAAGCTTTAGGTCATCTGCAAATAGAATGAATTTGACATTTTCGAAACATAAAGATAGATTATTTATAAACAATACGAAGAGAAGTGAGCCCAGATGATAGCCTTGAGGAACTCTCGATATTACTTTAAATTTATATGAGACTTTATTATTTAATTTTACCATCAGTTCGCGGTTACAGAGGTAACTATTCAACCATTTTAGGAATGATCCATGTATACCAAGGGCTTGCAGTTTCGCGAGATTATAATCATAATTAAATGAATTACATTTTCTTTGCTTAAATACGAAATATTGGAATAGTTGTTGGGGGTGCATAGCAAAACTAAAAAACATAACAAGTTACCGGTCAGTGTCTGATTTGGCATTGCGTCTGGTTCCCATCACCCAGACGTGCGTCGTGAGTTCAATTCCTTGGTTGGAGCCATCACGAAAAAGGTGAAATTTTCCGCTTAGTTTGATTGTAATAGAAGATTTTCAAATATTGTCAAATTATTCGCAACCAGATAATGTTTGTCTTTCTTTTTAAGAAAAATAAATTACAGTTATTAATCATGATAATTGGTTTCTCGACCCATCGCCTTGCGCCGCAATGGGAGGGATATATTAACACGTCCGTCATTACTGGATACACTGTTGTATTGATGAAAGATGACGATTCAATATTTTACCTAAGGATGTGAGTTGTAAGTAACATGAATTGTTTGAAAAACACATAATGTAAAAAAGGCTAAAAATTTCGCTAGATATTATTATCCGGTACATAACTAATAGTCACCGAAATCATATAACTACATTATTCATATTATGTATTTGTCGTTGTTGAACTTTCGGACCAGTTGCAAGACCAGCTTTCTTCTCGCAATATAAGACTATCAACCCGTATATATTTGCAATGAGCAAGGAAGCATTTAAATAATCGAATGTTGTTTAGAGTTACATGATCTGGTATTAGATATCGAGACATTTTACTATTCTTAATATCATACAAATATATTTATACCTACTATATATATCATTATGCTGTCGTATCATATTTGCTTAATATTTATTTATTTTATTACAAAATAATATAAGCTTTTTTCCTAATTAATCTACTATAATTATAGGTGAGCTCCAGTTTCAAGTGTTTCAATAAAAATATATAATATTTAATTGTTGAAGACAATATTAGCGATTCTTAAACGAAAATCAGATAAAGATACGGTCACATCTAGGACTCAAACCCAGGACCCTTACCTTGCCGGGGCACAATTGAGGTTAAACCAGGCTAATATTGTCTTCAATAATTAAGTATTACAATTTGAGGTTTTACTCACTAAGTTATTCCAAAAAAATATAATGCTTAATAGATGATGTGTAAACAATGTTACTACTGACGTAATTAAACGTCATAACTAACATAATTAATTATTCCAATTAACTACAAACGTAATTTAAAACACACAATTTTAGAGAATTAGTTTTAGAAAGATAATAACAATATCCGAAGTTAAAAAAGCAAAACAGTATAGATTAAGCAAATTACATCAAGGGTACAATATATCATTACCTAATTTCAGGTAAATAATTTTCTTTTGAATTTTTATATTTCAAAGTTACATTAATTTTGTTTTTTGGACAATAATATTATTGTATATATATATATTATATTATTGTAAAATAAACTTTCGTCCAAGCCGTCCAACTTTTATCAAAAAACCGAATGATATTACCATATAAACATACTGAGATTAAAAATATGATTAACTTTGAAAGGGCGAAAATTTGTTTACTTCAAATTCAAATATTGATTATATTTATATTTTAAATATATGTTAAGTATGTTTGCCAAATAAAGTTTTTTTTTTATGTTTCTAAATGTACTAGCACACATGAGACGATATGAGCTAACATAATAAATAAGAAATGCATTATTAGGCTGCTTATGTCATGGCTGTCAAAGGGAACACGGAACTTAGTTGGTAGCTCCGTAATTAAAATGACCCCCTCTCCTTTTTACGGCGGAGAGGGGGACGCATAACTTTTCAAATATCGCGTCGGGAGCGGTTACGTAAAATAAATTTGGTTAGCGAAGTTCAGAACCACACTTATAGCGCGTTATCTTTTTACGTGTGTCGGGTCTGTATGGGATTGTATGGCGAGCGCTATTGTGCTTTATATTATCTGTTGATGTGAGCTTTGCGTGTGGCAGCACCCTGAGATGGCTAATAAGCTATTTGCTTTGAATTTATTGCTTATGTTATCGAAGGGGTGAATTTTATTTATGAAATATTCTTTATAAATGTGATATAAGGCAGTTCTTTTATACAATTCTGTGATAGATGGTACATTAAATTTTATATATATATATAATATTGTATTCTGTGTGTATGTTCCACCACCAATGATCATATTATCAAAAGTGTAAATAAGTGACCAATTATTATGTTTTTACTTTGTCACAGAACTGTTATAAGACGATACCCACTTGTAATCACTATAATATATGTCAATATCAGATTTTCGTTTAGAAATCGCTAATATTGTCTTCAATAATTAAATATTACAATTTGAGGTTTTACTCAATAAAGTTATTCCAAAAATAAATATGAATCCTAGATTTGAAGAAAAGTCAATAGATGTCGCACATTAAAATAAAAATAATAAGAGAGGTTTATCTAAAAGACGCTGTATAGATTGCATTTAGTTCGGGTTGAATCTTGCGATCATACATAAAGATAGTTGCCAGCAAAAATGTGCGGTGAAAAAATGAAGACAATGTTGGTAGTTCTTATTCGATGTATGATACAGTTAAATGTGACCGAAGGGGATAGGGTCCCATTAGCTCAGTGGTAGAGCGGTGCCCCGGCAAGGCAAGGGTCATGGGTTCAAGTCCTAGATGTGACCTATCCTTTTCTGATTTTCTGTTTCATATTTTCGTTTAGAAATCGCTAATATTGTCTTCAATAATTAACTATCATATGTGTCCAATAACTACAAAATAAATCTAAGAGTTAAAAACAAGAAGTTAATCATTATTTGTTTTGATTAATCACTTTGTTTAATTCAATATTTGAGATTATATAATTACTTTGGTTGTGAAACCCTTATGTGCCTACTGTATCTATATCACACTGATCCACATTCCTACTCCCTGCACTCTGTGACACAATATTCCTTATATATTTATAAGTACAGTACTACTAACGACTCATTTTTGCTCTTAGTCTGAGTTAGCTTTTAGACGGTACCTATCATTATTTGTACACCTATTTTTAGTATGTTTTAATAAATAAATTTATACTTTCTGTATAGTGTCATTTTGGTGACTTATTTATTTGACACTCCTAAACCTGAATACAATGGACGGTATTCTGCGCACACAGTATACGGGAAAACAGCGTGCAAAGAGAAAGGCGATTTAAATAAGTTCTCTTAAGGGTCATTCACCAAACAGTTGCCCTCTTCATTGGCGTATTTATTTGTGGCCATCATAAAAAAAAAACAGGAACCACCGGGATCATGCACCTGACAATCCGAATATTTAATGGAATCTCGGACCCGCTTCCAAATAGTCCCAGGGGTCCTCTAACAGAACGACAACCGCTTTATTTGACAATTTTAGGAATTTATTATCAGTAAAGCTGCATTCAAAAGGGTATTGAAAGTACCAAGAGCATGGAGCTATACAATTATAGGCGCTATTTCATACTAATATCTCGTCGGTATATTCCACCATTAGAACGCGATAAGCAACGTGTAGACCGGATTCGGCCGTTTTAGTTAGAGCGTTGGAGGTCAATCTGAGGTTAAAAAATCCAACCTATTATTTCGCTTCATGCGTCATCTAAATATAATACATTGTTGCCGGGTAGACTTTTTCTAGTCTACGCGTGGCTTTACGAAGTGATGCCAATATTCAACCCTTTTAGCGGTTGTCATTGATTACAAAAGACATAATTAGTAGGATTAGTATACTTATTTAGAGACGCAAGATTTTCTTACAACATCTTTCTATAGCTTTCATACATTTGATAATAATAACAATATACAATATATAATATCTTATATAACATCTTTCAATAGCTTTCATACATTTGAACGCGTAAAATAAAAAAATCTTAAAATACAGTATTAAAGCTAAGATTATCTGTGACAGTTTCATTTGATTAACTTTTTGTTTTCTTATAAAATTATTTAAAAAATAAATAAACACCAGTATTGTGCTTTAAATCGAACGTTTTTAGACTCCGTTGGTCAAGCGATTTTAATGCCTATTACCTACCATATAAGGCATACCAAGAATATACACATTTTTGACTTATAGCTTCCTCTTAATAGTTGAGCGTACAAATGCGTTGAGTTCCCACACAGGCGACGCGGGTTCAATCCTCTGCTAGCTAAGTCCTACATCATTGCGCGAATAACTCTTATAAAGATTTTACAGGATTAATTCAAATATGTTAATGTTATTCAAAACGTCGTATTTTGTTTATTTGAGGTTATTCAAAAATACGTGGATTATTTCAATTACATGTCTCTAGCAAGCTCAAACCATAAATTGGTTAAATTCTCACAATCCTTCACGTGTCACATAAACATTCTTTGATTTCCGCAATAAAAATCATTAAAGAGCTACGTAATTTTTTTGTTATGGTTTTATTTCCATGCGAACCCTTTTCTTTTTTTTCTTTTGACATGGTTGCTCCAAAATAGCAAGTAAATAACATAATAAAGGTCAGTTTTGTATTTTGTAATGGTAACGAACGTTGACTTCTATTACACAGTTTATATCACCCCGCGAACAATGGTAAGGAAAAGGAAAGTGCATTGAAATTTCTATGGGAAAATCACATTATACTTGCATGAAAATAAATTATGGAATTATTGATTATGATGTGTAAAGCTGTGTTCTTTCTTTTCTATGAAATCCAGCAACGAGTTTTTAGAACCACGTAACAATGGACAAACTCTTATTTTTCAATCATACAATGAATTAATAGTTTTGCATACAGAAAATTATCTACATGTAGTTTAGTGCTGAAGTGCTTATTGTTCACTGAATTGATAAACTGCATATTATGGAAATAAAATATAAACGTGTTTTTTGTGGGCGCATTTGGTGTACCCAAAGTAAGGTCAATTTTCCCTTAGTCGCAAAGGGGTATATGGCTGAAGGTAGTAGGGAAGGGAAAAAGTTGGAAAATAGGAGGGTGGGAGAGTACTTAATTTTTCAGATCTGGTCACTTAATACGGCTTAAACCCCCGCATTCAGAATTTCTAGCGATTTTTAACACATTTTCTCATACAAAATGTATACTTAAATACATTGAGTTATTAAAAAAATAATGTTATTTTTGAAGATAAAAATCGCAAAATATGCTCCGAAAATTATTAAAAACATATTTTGTTCTATTATTTAATATATTAGAAGTATGAAAAAATTCGCCGTGTTTCTTTAAATGCTACTTAAATTTGCCGCGAGATATTTGTTTTATTTTAAAGTGATGCTTTATTAAATATTTTTACTTAAGGATATTAAATATAATAATATTTTAATATTAGTCCGCTCCCTAACATTCTTATTTAAATAATATCTCCCTTTAAAACCATCTTCTTCTTCTTTTTGAACGATTAACTTTGAGCTTTCAACCATATCAACATTTCGATTCTGAATGAATGTCTTTCACCATGGCCCTAGGTACTGAGAGGAAAATACGATGTTTTATTTTACATATTTTTTTTATTTATTGTTCTTCATTCACTTTAATTACATTAAGGCAGTTTGTCAAAAGGATGTACATGTTTAATTGCAATGTAAATATATAAAAACAAACATAATTGTTACTAATAATAAAAAATTATTAGTAACAAGATTTTAGAAAAAAATTTACGAAAGATTTTTTAAATATTTATACTGAGGGATCAGTAGGATTTATAGGTCCAATTAGAAGTTCTACCGAACCAAACCCTCTGATATGAAAATATCTGGAGTCGGTGAATTATTTTCCCATTTGATCTCTGGTGATTTGACGTGTTGTTCTTGTATTGTTTTGTATTTATTATGCTTATATAATGCACTTGCATAATGTGGATTGACTAGATGATCATTTGTGGAAAAGTGTGTGGAAGGTTCAGTTTTTTCTGTGGGGAAGATTTAACCCGGACATAAAGTCGGAAAAGATAAACAATAAATATTATTAAAAAAAAATCTACAATGTGAAAGACCATAAATTAATGGAGGTCGCCAAAATGTCAACTTTATCTTAGGTAAAGGTTTTTTAATATGCTGGTTTCATTTGTGGATATACTCTAACAATTATTGTGATAATGCTAATTGTATTTGCTCGATTTAATAAGATAGTACTTACCTACTAATTATTAAAACAATATGGTGATTATTTGTATAGGTACCTTTGTAATGTGCCAGTATATTATTGTGCATGTTGTTACTAACATGCCGGTGTAAATAGTGTTAGTGATGTTTAACTTTGCTCATCATGCGATAAATTTGATCGAATTAACTGGGAGTAATTTATAATAGAAACTGTAGTGTGGTGCAAGTTTACGTCAACACAACGACGATAACAAGTCAAAATCAACCGTCATAACCCTTTCACACCCGCATTATTGTTTCCACATATATAAAATATGTAATGCTTGATAATACCACAGAAAATTATTTGAAAAATTTTGGTATTTAATTTTTACAATGTAATGATAATCTCTAAGGTACAAACAAATAACATTTTAACAAAAATTCATTCAGAAATAAAGAAATAATCTAGGATAATGAATCTATAAAAATTCACCATACTAGTCGAAAACATATCCCTCGCTATCAATGTTAATTTGAATGAACATTGAAATTCATTTACAATATTCTGGCAAATGACTGTGAACAGTGAATCTAATTGATGTTATTACTATAGAACACATCTTAATGCGTTAAAATATTTTTAATTCGAGTAGAAAATATTGATATTTCACCTTAAATTAAGTAATCAATGACGGTAAAAATTCGATGAAACTCACAATCAGCAGGTGTCAAAATATTTGTCGTTGTTGTGGCGGGAATAAGGATTTCAAACGAGCGGAAAAAATAGACGCCACAGAAAAGGTTACAAGCTATAAGAAAACAAAAACATGGCTTTTCTAAATTGTTACCGTTACGCTAAAAAAATTCACAAAGTTCATGTTAATTTGAATTAACACTTGGGCTGAAAGGGATAACCGTCCTGCTACTCAAGAATCAAAATATTTGCATCTTTTATTAGCTGGAAAAGGAAAAATTGTAGGTTAATAAGAATGTTGAGTTAATCTCGAACAAACTTCGAGCAATTTTGGAATCAAAAAATTGAACACAAAATTACAGGTGGGGCAGAACTAATGATCCGGTTTTGAGGAGGTATAAGAAAACTAATAAACTTAGAGAATTTTTTATTATTATTTGTATATAATCCACTTCTTCAGTTTTGAATACCGCTTTGGCAAGATGGCGGCCTTCAGCAGCAATAGACCGATGTAGTCTATTTCTGAAGTTACGTACTGCCGTCAGAAGGCTTCTGATAAAGAAGATGAAGATTTTAATCAGACACATTAACAATGTTATAGAGGCATTGTAATAAAGATTGCGCTAATTTATGAAAATGTTGCATATGTGTGAAAATCCATGATAATTGCTAGTTCGAAAATGCTAAGTGGCATTTAATATTATCTTCTCTTTTGATGATGTATTTCCCACGAAATCAATGCACATTTACGTGGTGGTTTTTCTGTCCGATTACCTCCACTCACCTCACCTCTTTAAAATCTACTTACTTTCTAATGCAGTCTACGTTATGTTATTACATACATGCACTGCCTTATTGAAGAAGCCAACTGCATAAATAATATTGTGAGTGCTTCTACGCAGACATGACAGGTAATAATTCGTTTTTCAGGGAGAATTCATTTCGTTTTTCAACAGAAAATGGAAGCTCTGCAAATGATGCAAAATATAAGTTCTATCCTACATTAATGTCTACCAGAAATATAATATTTAGTGTGCTCCCTCTAACATTCCAATTTATGTATCTCCTTTTCAAACCATATTATTTTCCTTCTTTTTGAACGTTTACTATGGAGTCTTACGTATTCAATGTCAAGTAGTCTACTTAAATCGTCGTCGTTCCACTAATTTTTTTTTATTTTTTTATTAATTAATTTTATTTCAGTAATTTGTACATTTAAGTTTACAAATAACTAATTAATTTGTTACATATAAATATACTATGTTTTTTCTTGCTTGATGTGGCTCCTACACACCATCTTGAACTTTCCAATAGGGGCAGACTTTAGGTTTTCTGGCAGGGCAAATTAATTAATTAATTTTAGAAATTTCTCCACCTGAAGGAGTTAGGTTACTTCCCGTGACTCTATCCTACTGACCTTCTCTTGGGTATGATCGAAACGAACCATTTACGGGTCAGAAAGGATGTGCGCATTGCTACACATTAGTTAAGACAGATTTGTGGAAGATTCTAAAACTCGGCTATCGTGAAAAGCATTAATTTGTTATCTCCGTCACCGACAGCACAGACTGTTATATGTCCTGACCTGCAAGACTAACATGCTAATGATCATGCCGGTGGGGAGAGCTGTCAAGTAAACATAGAATTACTTTGGATATTGATACTTTAGGCATCAATGAAGCTAAGTTTGATGCTCCTCGTAAAAAAACGCATTAAAATTAATAATAAATAATTGAATTGAATATTGTTAAAATAATGTGCCAAACTTAGCAGGTAGAACGTAGACAGTGCTCATAACAGACTCTGAAGTGGTGCATGCTGCAGATGCTGCGTGTTGGGGAGAATGGAGACTGTTCTGTGCCTAGAAGTAGAAAGGTGTATAAATTTACATTATATCATCTGAGAAAATGATATACTCCGGTCTACCAGGCGATCGTTTCCATGGTGATAGAATGTTGATGCGTTTACGATATGTGGTAAAAGAAGGATAAAAATGTTCTACATATTATAAAATATGGTTTATCGCCTGTTTATGCCATCTAATTGAACGTGATATTTCATTTCCCAAATAATGATTCTAAGCTCCTTTCAAAAGTTTTTCTGTAAAATCCCCTTTCCCTTTAAAACGGTATTTTATGGCCCATAATTATTCTTGTTTTTGGTGTTTTGATAATCAGGTGGTTTTCTAGCAAAGTAGTACTTTTTCCTACTACTTTTTCAGTTAATACACTTAAAAGATGAAGTACACATAAATTGTTTTAATAGTAGGTGTGACGGTATGACCGAAGAACGCTCAATTTTTCCTCACTTCTGGTGAAATTGATCAAATATTTTCAAATGCCGATATTTTTTCTTGAGCAAGTAATCTATTTCACTACTGTCACGGGCTTTGAATAGAGAATTAGATATTTTATTTGGTCATTGGTAGTATGTAATCCATCGAAATTATGAAGGACATACGTATTACAAAATTATACCTACGCTAAAATGGTTATTGGTGGTCCAAAAATCTGTCCATTCTTTGCTCAAATGTCAAATACAAATTGTTCATTTTGATCAGATACAATGGCGATATACAATGTTAGGCAGTGTAAGAGAGACTAGATGGCAATAAATCAGCGGTATCATTAATTTCCACATTTAAAATCTACATGGAAGGCTAAGTTAAGAAGGTAGGTTAGGTTCAGTATTGTATTGATTTTCAAAATAATCATTCATTAATTAAGATTAAGAACCGTTCTCATTTCAGAAGAAATTACTAAGGGATTGTATGGACATAATATGCGAAACACGCCATTTATATACTTACCTTACCTTGTCACTTCTAATAAAATGTGGTTTGTTTTATATGTCCAAAAACATTATGTTTTTTAATACATGCTAAAATGGAAACACCAATTTTCCTACTAAAATATAGCTACGCAATTAAAACAAATCTTTGAACAAAACTTAGTACACTGAGAAAAATGAGTAATCAAAAAACAGTTTATTTATTTAAAGATAGATACAAAAAAAAGTACAAATTACATGTTAGGAAGCTTTGTCTGTCCAATTACGAAAGTTTCCCGTTCCAGGAGAGACAAATTGACAGGTGTAGTTTATATTATTCCTTAAGAAATGTACATAATTACATAACAAAAAATTTGATTTTTCTCTGCAACTAAGTTGTGTAGTGAAGAAAAAAAAAATATATAAATATTATTTTTTTACAGCAGTGGGTGGCTTTGTAAAGATTAACATGGTAACATATATTGCATTCGGATTTACAGTAAAAGAGATATGTTAGGTATTTATTAGTAATGACAAGTAGAAATGGAGATTTTTTTATTGTAGTTGTGAGTTGTGACAATGTAGAAAAAGTAACCCGATGGCATGTATTATATTCGGAATTTACCGAATTAACCTGGTAACGTATAATATATAAGGATTTACAGTGTATGAGATAAGTTAGGTAAGTGAGTAGTATTGAACAATGTAAACCAGGTACCTGATAACATGTCAGAGGAATTACATTAAGATTTACAACATAAAGAGATGAAATTATGTTAGGTTATGTGTTTATAAGTAGTGAACTTATAATACATAGTACACTTATAGGAGAATCTACATTAAAATTTACAATATTAGATTTAATTTAATATATGTTTTTTTAAGCGTTGTAATAATTTATGTGCACACATGATTATTTTCATTGATTAAGACATATTTTCAGTACATATTATATTATACGACAATACGAATAAACACTGCACTCACGTCATTGAACCACTCCAAAACAATAAATAATGTTAAAAACGTGATTTCTGTTCATTTCCCAGTAAAATAGTAGTCCATTCAGAATATATAGGAACACGTGTTCAAAGAAGTGCGCATTTCGTGATAAATATACTGACAAAATGCGACGATATTATAATTTTTATAAGCACGTGTTCCGACATCCTAATAACTTATTCATATTTTATCGACAATTTGTTAGGAAACCTGTGAATTCATTAGTTAAAGGTCTACAGTTCCGTTTTTAACAATAAAATTAATAATTTGACCAGATTTTTAATAAATATTTATTTCACGAAATTTTGCATGTTTTCCATAAAATACATTAAATATCTACCTACATAGGTTTGAGCATACTTATAAGTATTGACTTATAAATGTGTTTGCATAAAAATAAAGACTGTATCCGAATGAAATGACAGTAAAAAAGGAAAAGAAAACGTAGAACTAAAACGTAACACTGTACACGTTTAAAATTACGTGTTCAGAGAAAAAAAAAGTAGCGTTTTCCATATTTACATACATTTCCAACAAAATGTTCGTCGATTTCCGCTATTCGGTTTCCAATAAAGTTTCCCTCCCATATCGAATAACGGAAAAAGTTAAATTAATGGTATTTGTGCATAATGTCCAATCAGAAAGAATACTTCCTTCACGCAAAAACTGTGAATTAATTGCTTGCTTTACTTGTACACATTTCATATTGCATGTGTTCACGTTTACAGAACAAGATTCGTAAAAAAGTATTGTTAGACCATTTATTATCGTTTCTTGTTTATCGCGCGCTTATATAATATTACATAATTAACTCTTGAACAGGCCAAGATGCCAAACAAAACGTCTGTAACCAAGTGGGCCTTCCGACGACCCCATGCATTTTCTGTCTTAGGGGGCTTTTAAAATATAGAAATCCCATTTATTCAGTCAATTATTAATGGTAACTTATAAGGAGGAATATATAAGGAGGATAGTAATTTTGGGTACTGCATACTCCCCCACTTAACTGCGGGATAGTTAACAAAAGCCAGTCGTTCATTTTTCGTTCCAAAATCTTAATTCCACCCTTATTTACCAAATTGGGGGAAAAATAATGATGCCGATACATAAGACCTTTTGATCTCTAGGCTCCAGACGGGCTAACGAAATCGATATCGTTAATTGAAAATATATTATCATCCAGCTGAAGAACCCGGCGTTGCCCGGATCTAATTTTGCCATTTTACACACGAATTATTCGTATTCCAGTTAAAAACGGGACTGTTAGCCTTTACGAATGAATTGACAGATTTCCTAACAAATTATCACTAAAACGCGAATGTGTTATGAGAACGGCGGAACTCGTGTTCATAAAAATACAAATATTGTCGCATTTCGTCATTATTTTATCAGGAAAAGAACATGAACACGTGTTCTGATATATTCTGAATGGACTCATATTTTATCAGGAAAGGGATTGCAACCACGTTTTCAACAGGATTTCAATAAATCAGCCATATTCATTTTTCTCCGTGCATGAGATGTAAACAATTATGATTACACTCAAAGAAAAATATAAAAAATAATAAAAAGAAAAATGTATAATATTTATATGAAAATGAAAAATATAATAGTTTATAAATAACTTAACGTAAAATAATTTCAATAGTAATAAAAATTAGTAAAAAAATTGTCTCATTTTATTTTACATCAAGTACACATATAAATTGTGACTCTTTTATGAAGTTTACCCCTTAAAAACCACGGGATATTAAAATTTATTTATTTATGTATTTGTTCAAACAAATAGTTCCAATTTTAAAAATAACACATTCGATCTCAATCTGGAATTTATTTAACCGGATCACAGATACACAAATTAAATTAGTATTTTCGTAATTTCAATATGTACTTAAATTATCACAACTTTCTAACAAAACAATGAACTCAAAGACAGGAAAAATCGATGATACCATGAACAAATTCTTTGTTCGAAAAACGAAAATAACAAATCGTCCGTCCTTGAATTTTCGAATGTTATATTCTGATTTTTTTCTGAGCTCATTTCATGGTCAACGAAGATTATTTTAAAAAAATCAAAATGGGCTGGTAAGAAACTCATCTAATTATTGCTATAGTTACGACACAGTGATATAAATTAATTAATTCAAATGTAATTATTTCCATGGTTAGTGAATCTACGTATCATGTATGTTATACAATAATAACGTATTCCGGAAATTAATGTAAATGTTTTAAAAGATCCTCTGCAGTAGTGTAGATGGAAAAGACGTAAGTATAACAAAATATTATGAAGATTACATCCAAACATCAAAGGTACAACATATAAATTAGATCATATTCTAATTATTCCTATACTGTTATGCGAACTTACAGGTCAATCACTTTAAAGAGATCCTTGCTTATGCAGGAAAAAATATAAGGGCACACTATTCGAATTTCATCCAATTTCCGAGATATTTTCCTTAAAAGTTTGAAGTTTTTAAGCTCTTAAAAAAATATATGTTATTCTTTAAGATAGTATCTATTTGTTCCAAAAGCCGAAACGGTAATTATTTGAAATTCCCTCGATAGAAATAAATCGCAAAGTATGCTCCGAAAAATATTATTAACACTTTTATTTCTGTTATTTTACAAGTTATATGTATGAAAAAAATCACAATGCTTCTTTTAATGCTACTCAATAGACCCCAAAAGTAATTTTTGCTATTTTTGAAATACGCCGTGATTTATTAAACATTTTAACAACTGTCGCTTACGCCTATTGCTTTTAAATCATATTTATTATAGCGCGCTCGCTCCGACTTGAAGATTAACCGGTCAGCAACGTAAGCAGATATACACGATAAAATAACGATAGCAGTCAAGTACAATAAGCGTGTTTACACGTCAACGCGTGTCTCTCCATAGAAATCGTTCTTACTCCGTTATTATTTTAGTTACATCCCTCAAACAAAAACTAAAAGGTCGATTATAGATCAAGCTACACATCACTACCAAGTTGTCTATGGAAATACAAAACAGGAATCTGCTGACAGTCGCATAATTGACACAACATTTTTACCCGCGCAAAATGTCTGCCGGTAGCGCCGCGCGCTTCACATATTAAATTTTTATAAAATATTTTTATATGAAATGATAAAAAAATGAGGTGATAAAAGTGTTTATTACACATATATACAATAGAATAAATATTTTTGTTTACATAATCTGTGATTTTAGTACCATTTTCACCTAAAAACATGACGTGAGTCATTTTTAACCTATTTTTAATGTTTGCGTTCTAAATTTTAATATTTAAAAATGCTAATATTTATTTGTAATATAATAATTTGAAAGCTTATTTTGTAACTTTTCTAAAACAGTTTTTACTATTCGGCTACGTTCAGAAATGTTTCATTTATAGAGCTTTAATTGTGAAGCGGTAATAACAAAAAGTTTTCGTAAAATGTCATTTCGTTAAAGACAGTTAAAGTGCTTACATGGCGATTTTCGGAGGGGTTAAACTATCTTTCTTTGAAAAGTTCATTCGCCAACTCGAGGGCTTTGGGGGCAGACGTGTCGTTCATCGTTCTATGATCTACAGACGTGCGATTACGTGCAAATATTTGAATTTATAAAGATAATTTTTACGCGTGTAAAGTTTATGAGTTAATAAATATTGTTTTTTCAAAGATGAGAAATACACGAAAGATATCCCGTATTTCAAAGAAAAAATGTTATCTCATAAAATTATATCCTATCTAATAGGTGAGAAGAAAAAAATACAATTTTTGATTTATAAGCTTATATTTATTATAAACGATAATTTACTATAAAAATTAATAATTCATATTTTTATTTATGTATTGTGTAGTAAAAAGTTATTATTTTTTTTTCAGAATAGGTACTTTGGGAAATAAAACTAATTCCAATGCATTAGAAATTACGGGGTAAATTTTTATTAATTTAGTTTTCTTGTTGTCTTGTCTCTTTTCTTGTTCCTATACGATCGTGATTTATTTGCGAATTAACTTTCTACGTACACAAATACACACGTCACTTTACATCTGCTCCTTAGAGTAATATTACTCTAAGATCTGCTCTAATGATTCACAATGCAACGATGTCCGAAATATAATATAATGTGTAATAATAATAATATATGGGCCACCTGTTTCAAATAACAATACTCGAACGTGGAATCCAGAAAAATAATGAACGGGCCAGCGAAAAAAGCTATTGAAAGTTCTGAAACTGTGGGGAATATAATTTAATAAAATAAAATACTTTTTTGTTTTAAAACCACGATATTTATTAATTTAAGAACCGACCGGTTTCGCTTTACTTAAGCATCATCAGGGTACAAATTAATACTAAACAAGAAGTACATAATGTGTGCATATATATAACAAAATATAGAGGGAGACAACATGATACAAATATAAGCAACACAAAGACGGTCATAAAATACATTAACATAAGTGCACAAGTAATGGAAAAACCGCTAGATAATTATTATGTTTTGTTTTTCCTGATTTATTCGTATAACCCTAATTATTGATGCTAATTATTGATGTTTTGTTTTTCCTGATTTATTCGTATAACCCATTAGTCTACATAATTATCTAGCGGTTTTCCATTACTTGTACACTTATGTTAATGTATTTTATGACCGTCTTTGTGTTGCTTATATTTGTATCATGTTGTCTCCCTCTATAATATATTTGTATCATGTTGTCTCCCTCTATATTTTGTTATATATATGCACACATTATGTACTTCTTGTTTAGTATTAATTTGTACCCTGATGATGCTTAAGTAAAGCGAAACCGGTCGGTTCTTAAATTAATAAATATCGTGGTTTTAAAACATAAAAGTATTTTATTTTATTAAATATGTCAAACCACAAAGTGATTGCTTTCTACAATAATATAATTTAGTTCAGTGATGTTATTTTTTATGTCGGAAGGAGGCCCTGAAGAAAATAATTTCTCTCAGAGCCTGTGTCATCTTTGAGAATGCTGTATAGAGGGTTTTTTTTGAGGAGGAGGGAGTGAACCTGTCCTGAATGTCAACTGTACAATTTCTACCCAGAATTAACTTAATTGTACGTTTTTTGACTAACCGTACCTTGGTGTTCTATTTTCAATAAACTCTTTAATTATGTTTCAGATGTGATATCTATACTCCGCTACAGAATGTTTTGCCCAAGTCTTGTAAAGATGCAAAGGCACGGAGGTAATAATAAAATCATTTGAGCCCTTTACTGTTATTTAAAAGGTCACTTGAAGTGCAGTTATAATCAATGATTTTATTTTTTTCTAGCTTCCACGAATAATCTGAAAAGGCATTATCTAAGGATTATACTCTTAAGGAGAATATAGAAAATGTAGAAAGGTGAAACGGATTTAAGATTTTCGATGAAATTATTGTGTTGTGAAATATTTATTTTGTTATTTATTACTTTATTTTTTTTTACAGTTTTACCGTACGCGGTCTTGTTGTAGAGTGGTATATCTAACTGTCATGGAAAGTTTTTTTCTGAGCTTTAAGAGAAAGGTTTCTTAAAGATACTGGAGTTATTCTAGGGCTATGTTAGATTTTTAACATCGATCACCGTAATGCTTGCCTTCCTGAATAAATCTAATTTTATTTAATCATTAACGGCCAAGATATTTTTGACAATGGTGTGTTTTTATCTTTCTGTATTCCAATCATTTAGCTTTGCTTCTAGGGTTGTGCCCCAGTATTGCTTTTTGGAGACTGTAAACGGATCTCTCGGCATTTAATGAAACTGCAGCAGAACAAAGGCTGTTGCTATATTGACGTTCATGGTATGTTTTGCTCAGATTGACGATAAGGTTTCCAGATCCGCATTTCGCTCGAAGCATGTTTAGGGTAATAAGTTTATAGTTTAGGGTTCTTTCACCGTATTTATGGGAACATTTCAGAACCACCAATCTTTCATTTTGAGTGAATCTTGTGTTTGTGATTAAATTATATTTGACAATTTAAACAAATAATATTTAGAGAAGTTAAAAATAAAATTGAAAGTTCACTGAAAGCTTAAACTATTAAAAGTAGTAATTTCATAAAAATTTAAATAAATAGAGCCCCTTTCACATTTTAGAATGTAATTTTATGTTGCTTACATGTTTTATTACTCTTTATAATTATTGAATTGTTTAAATGAATAAATAAATAATTACAAAAAAGTCTTCTGATTTGTAAGTCCTCGGGAAGCACTAAGGATCTTTCTATCTATCTTTATAATATAATAAATTTGATGAGCATAAAAATGTAAACGTGTATATAATTGATATAAATGTACAAAAGTAGATATTACACGTGTATAAATATTATATTGCGCATATTATACAAGATGTCGGGGGTAAAGTGCACAAACTTCGGGAGGTGATTTTAATTGATAGTACAAGTAAAAAAGAAGAAAAACTTTTTTTGGAATTCCAACGTTTTAAGATAGTTTTCGAGTAAAAAAGTTTAATTTTTTGTATAGAAAAAAAAACAATTTCTTCTACGGAAAATAATTTTTTGTGGAAAAAATTTGGAAATTCGAATAATTTCCATTTCATTTTTACTTCTTCTAGCATTTAGAATAACCTCCTGAAGTTTGAGCACTTTACCCCCGGACACCCTATAAAGATAACCATATAAGAAAAACCTTATTGATGTAAAAATATATTTATTGATTTTATAAAAGTTATAAATTACTTTTATAAAAGTGATAATAGTATTTTAGTAAAGTAAAGTAATTTTTATACCTATTCAAATAACTTTCGTAAATGTTTTTTGTAAAATTAAAAAAAAAAAAATTAATTAAATCCGTAATAAAACCCATATTTTGAGAACCATCTTCATTTCGACATCGTTATAATTTGCTCGGTGCTAACTAAAAATGATTCTGTTTTTCTAAAATTGCAATAGATGTCGGTAATTTAATTTCGTTATTTAAATTATAATCCCCAAAATTATTCCTAATACGAATTCAGACACCTCTGTCGGATTCTTTTAACACTAAATATTGTTTATTTTGAGGGTGTTGCCCAAATCTAAATTCTTTACGCGGAAAGCGGGCCCTTGGGGGATAATCGTATGAAAATTAATTTTTCAATGAATTCATAAAAATACTTAAACAAATTAATTCACTTTGTGCGAGCGTTCTCTCACGTCTCTTTTTTCGTCTATCCATTCTACCCAAAAGACGCTGTAAAAATGATCATTTAATCCATAAAAATAATCTCCATGATAACCACGTGATGATACGTAAGGAAGCTGGGAACTTATGTCTACCGACACGATCGTGAGATATATTGCTATTATGTTATTAAATCGCAGATAATCATTTCCCGTCTAACTCGTTTAGTGAAAATCAGCTTCCTCGTCTGGCTTCAGATAATAAATTGCATTAACTTCACAGTTATGGGTTAACGTTCAAGAAATTTGATTGAAATTTTCCTCTATTGGACCTGAACTCCAATGTATATAATTAAAAATGTAATTTTTCGTTTGTTTAAGTTCTTCACCGATTTCTTTGAAATTTTGACAAAACGTTGCATTCTAATATGCGTGTATTTTATTTAACTATATTATATAGATGTCACCTGTGAAAGGTAAAAACATGTTTTTTTCTAATAGCGCCATCTGTTGGATGTAAAAGCGACAGGTGTTGTTGTTTCTCTATCTGCACAGACAGACTGAGCCACAGCAAGGCGTGGCGGGGAACAGCTAGTAGAAAAAATAAAAAGAGAACCCCAATTTACGTAATACATAGTATTTACATAAGCATTAATTCATCCAATAATTTAGCTTTTTTTGCTATTTCGAACAAAGTTAAACTTATCGAATAAAAAAGTACTTAGGTGAGTACCTGTTTTTTTATAGGTAACTAGTTGATGAACCGTGACGTGAATAATCGTAGATGTATAATCATAGATGAAAAATCGTAAATGAATAATCGTCGATGAATAATCGTAGATGAATAATTGTAAATAAATAATCGAGTGTCTGTGGCGGGCGGCGTGGCTAACGGGCTTTTTCACCAAACTCTTATAAAGTTAACTATAACTACGTGTCACTTAAGTATATGCATACGATAAACATGCTCATAAACCCGCATGCGTTCCACCACAGAAAGCAAGGTCCCATATAGCTATTACGCGATTTTGACTGGCAACAACGCTTTTATAACGTCTAGTGCAACGCCTGTCTAAAATGCTGTTGTTTCTATGGAATTACAAAACCGTCAAAACGTCAACACATGGTCAACACTCAACAGAGTGGTTCATTTATAACGTCATCGTAAACAGACAACATTCCCGCGATTCGGCTTGTTTTTGTTTACAAAACTATAAAGTAAGTCCAACAGGTTTTGGTTATGTTTTATTGATTATTATGTGATTTTAGTTGAACTTATAGATTTGTATTATTTTCCAATATACACAAACGTCAATATAAACAGACAACGTTCCCGCCATTCGGCTTGTTTTTGTTTATAAAAAATATATAAACTACACACTGTAAAGTAAGTTCAGTAGTTTTTGGATATGTTTTATTGATCATTATGTGATTTTAGTTGAACTTTAGATTAGACTGTCTATTTTCCAGGATGAATAAGCGTGATCGAAGTTGCAATTTTACAAAAGAGGAATGTGAAATGCTGGTAAACATTGTTCACCAGTATAAGCATATTATTGAAAATAAAACCAGCAACGGAACCACGTGGAAGGAGAAGGAGGCGGCCTGGAAAGCTGTCGCCGATAAATTTAATTCTTCTGGATCAGGTATTATAATAATAACCCGTTATTTCTTGTGGTAATTAAGTTGAAACCAAGTTCTATTTATATTTTTTTTACATATTAAGTGTGCAGCGGATTTTCACAAGTTTATTGTAGATTTTTCCATTAATTATTCATTCTTCTGCAGCCTTCAGGTCATCCAAGACCTTACGTGTAAAATTTGAGGGAATTAAGAGGTTAGTGAGGCAGAAGAGCGCCCTCATCAGGAGGGACCTGTACCAGACTGGTGGGGGGACCAGCAACGCTGTTCCCTTGGACGACACGGAGACAAAAGTTAAAAGTATGATCTCCCTGAGTGCCCAAGGAACCACCAACAGCATGGATAATGATGCTTCATCACTCGGTAAACCATTTATATTGCATATTTAAAAATCAACCATACCTACATATTATGTATTACCTATTTTATTTATTTATTGGCGCCCTTTTTGGGTGTTTTTATGCAGGAATAGTAAACAGTATACAGTATTATAACTGTTGAGTGAAATTGAAGGCTCAACATAATTCCCCATTCTGGGCAAAGACGAATACATAAATGTGATATAGTCCCACTGCCTCCACTGAAATAAATCTATGTATAATCTATTTGTGTTGCATAGTTTTTTTATTACTTCCAGATAATCCAAATGCTGTTGAAGATTACGTCGAGGTGATATGTTTGGTGGGAGATGAGGATCCCTTAGTCAGCAACTCATTTACCTGCAGAGCTGCTGGTGTGTATTTATGTATTTATGGTTTTTAAATATACACATAGTTACCTATGTTTTAATACATAATTAAAAACTTTTGCAGCCCCTGCTCCTGAGGCCCCCGCCCCAGAGGCCCCTGCCCCAGAGGCCCCCGTTCCAGAGGCCCCAGCTCCAGAGGCCCCCGTCCCAGAGGTCCCCCCTCTTCATTCATGGGATAATTGGAGCATTCCGCTAATGCAAACGCCCAAGCATCCCGCCTTAACGCCGATGAGACGCCCTGTGTCTGGCAAGAGACGCCCGGTGTCTGGCGTGATACGCCCGGAGCCTGATGTGAGACAGCCGGCAGTCTCTGACATTGGCCGCCGTCTGTTAGAAGAAAAGAGGGAGTTCCTCGATATGCAGAGGAATCTCATCAGGGAGGAACTGGAGTTTGTTAAAGAAAAAAGAGAATTTCTCTCTCTGAAGAGGAATTTTTCAATTGCGGAAGAAGAAAGAAAAAAAAGACTCTTTGAATTAGAAGAGAAACGTATACAAAAACAATTAAACGATTGAACTTATGGTTAACTGCTTTTATGTATATATTTTATTTATTACACACTTTTACGTTATTAATGTTTTTTATTAGCTTCCTGTTTTGTATACTTTAGCAACGATTATGTTATTTAAGTTTATTATTGTTATGCTTGAACCCCAGGGGTGATTTTGGTAGAAATTATTTACAGACAACAAACACTTGTAGAGTATTCTTGGGAGATATATATCCCAGCCTGACACTATCTCGTTAAAGTTATGCCATCTCATTTTGCATTACGGTGAGACATATGATTTAAATAGTGCAGAGAGAAGTAACACGCTTTCAGTTTGCATTCAGACGTTTACCAGTTTGTTTGTCCCGTACCCATTCCTATTTATTAGTGTCAGGACTGTTTAGAGAGTGGTTTGAAGTCGGGGACTCTTGAGAAAGACAGTGTATTATATCTGCATCGGAATGAGATATGGAGTCAAATTCTATATAATGTAGTTATTTTAGCAGTAACAATGTGATTTCATGATATTACACCAAGTGAATGGGAGAAAAAGTCAGATGCCCTAGGAAGACATGAATTAAATTTGTGGTAAAATGAGATGTATTGATGAAAGAAGAAAGAGGTGTAAGAAGAATGTATGACTTGGAGGTGAATGGTTGAAGAGGTCGAGGACGCCTGAGGAAGACATAACACAATCAAGTGAAACAAATACTTATGTAAATAAAATAATATTATTTTATCAGGTACTTTATTTTGGAAACCAACAGACAGATCTATAAATAAAAAATAGAACAAGTGGGTGGATGTATAACAGTAAACTTAACTAACACTAATCACATAGCAACATTATTGTTTAATAAAGGGGTGAAATAATCCAAGATTAGATTTCTCCTCGGACCATTATTAATTTCATCATGATTTTGAATAATTCGATCCTCTATCTCATCAGGTTCATGTTCTATTTCTAACTGAAAAGGTTCATCGTTCATCTCCACAGCTACATTGTGCAACACAGCACATGCCACTACAATAGCTGCAGTGCGTTCCATGGACAATGTTATGCGCCTCCGCAGTACAGGGAATCTACTCTTTAGAACCCCAAAACACCTTTCTACAACATTTCTGCTGCGTATTTGGGATTCATTATACAGGTTTTCTGCTGGTGTATTTGTTCGTGCCAGAGGTGTGAACAAATAAGTCTTACTTTGATAGCCACTGTCACCCAACAGAATACTGTTATTGAACTGGCCAGCCTCAAATCTAGTCTTTATTAACGAATTATTAAAAATTGTTTGATCGTGACTGGATCCAGGCCACCGGGCCACAATGTCTCTAATAATTAAGTTGGCATCGCAGATCACTTGCACATTCATGGAAAAGACACCTTTTCTATTGCGGTACACTTCGGCATTTTCTCCATCTGAAACAAGGATAAGTAACTTTAGTACTCCATTAATAGAGTAATAGAATACTGTAATTGTATAGGTATAAAGTGAGGACTCCTTCTTGTCCACTACAACTTCATTAATAGTCTTCGTATTGATTGTAACGACTATCCACTATAGTAAGTACTACTGAAGGATGATATTCAAAGGTACTTACTTGGTGTCATTGCAACATGCGTGCAGTCTATAGCTCCAATGACCCTCGGGAACCGAGCCAAATTATAGAATCCCTCTTTTAAGGGAGCCAGATCCTGAGGGAATCGAATATATATTGGACGGAGGTGGCCAATAGCCTCTGAGCACCTCTTTATAAATCTGCAAGCAGACGATCTGCTGACACCAACAAAATCTCCGGCAGACATCAGGTATGACCCAGTTGCGAAGTACCGCAAGGTCAATAATAATTGGACGATTGTTGGTACAGCATTATTCCTGAAAACCAATTAGATGTCAGTATTTATTTGGGTACACAATGACATTAGAAACGTAAAACGCAATGAACTGTTGTTATTTTTGTTAAAATATGATGTAAGTATAACTATTTTGTGATATATTTATATAAAATAACATACCGAGTGGTCCTTTGGGAGATTTTGTCTTTAATTTGGTCATGAATTGAATGTACAGCATTTTTCGTGAGTCGAAATCGTGATTTGAAATCGATATCGTCCAATACTTCTAGAAAATTTACGCGTTTTCTTAGAACTCGCGGTCTTCTCGTTCTTGCCGCAATCTCGTGTACTTCTGCATCTTCAATTGCTTCAATTATTTCGAAATCGTCAATTAAATCCATAATAAACACTGAACTCGGAAAAAATTCTGACTACTTCACAGGCAGCTGTCAAAATTGTGTTTACAAGGTAGAAAACTCGGCTAACAAATCCGACATGTAAACACTATTAGCTGCTTCAAGTACCCTATAGTGAAGAGGGACTTTATCTTACATATAAACGTTTTTGAGCCTTGGTGAAATCGAAATAATACTTTATCCTATGTATAGTGCTTCTGACAGCTTATGAGCAGGATGGTGAAATACCCCGTTAGTTTTTCATGTGTGCTCGGGGTTACGGATGGCTTGGAGTAAAGTTTTGAGGTTATGAATTCTAGAGTAGCTGAAAACTGGGTCTATTTTTAAGTTGGAGATAATATAATTCTAAAGAAGTGAAAAGTTTGCATTTTATAAGTTTTAGTTTCACTTAATTGTGCCACGTCTTCCTCGGGCGTGCCCGTCTTCCACAATTTACTACTGTAAATCACATTCGACTTCAACTTTCAATCGACTCCGTATCTCATTCTAGTGCAGACATAATGCGAAGTCTTCCCCGGGAGTCCTCGACTTCTTCAAATACGAATGCCACATAGTCTCACAACCGGAGTTGCGAAGCTGAAGGTAGTAGGGATGGCTATTCTGATCTGGTCATCAATCACAGCCAAAGCTATTTCTAGCAACATTTCATTTCTGAATGTTGAGACCATTTGAGACCACAGCACCGTTCACGAGGGTTATCTTTTTGACAGGCCCCCTTCCACCTATGATGTCCGAACAGCTCGGGAAGTTTTGAAGCGAAAAATTGACCACCACTTAGAGATGGTTCGTGCCTGGGGTAAGGCCAACTTGGTCAGTTTCAACGTCTCAAAAACCCAAGCGTGTCTGATTTCGGCAAAGAGGGAGATCAATGACTGTCTGGTGCAATTTGATGGGAGCACTCTCCCCAATAAAGACTCCATTGAAATGCTTGGAGTTACTATATCAGACCAGCTCAAGTATCGGGGATCCATAGAAGCCCGAGTAAATCAGGCCTCCAAAAAGTTGGGCGTCTTGTACAGGGCTAGGAGAATCTTCAACAGTGACCAGCTGCTGACCCTGTACAAGTCTCAAGTCCGCCCAACTATTGAATTTGGGAGCCACCTTTGGGCTGGTGCCCCAAAATACTTGATAAACCTGCTGTGCAAAGTCTGTGCAAAGGAGAGCGATCCGTCTGATTGACAATCCGTTGTTAACAGACCGATTGCCTTCTCTAATGCATAGACCCAATGTAGGCATGCTGTGTCTGTTCTACAGGTATTTCAATGGAGCCTGCTCCAAGGATCTAGCACCATTGATCCCTGATGCACCGGTGCACGTGCGCGAAACTCGACGGACACGAACTGAACACTCGTTCACGGTTGACGTTGGCTTCATGAGAACGGGCCGTTTTTACGACTCGTTTTTGTGTAAGTCGGCTCGTATGTGGAACGAGCTACCGGCATCTGTTTTTCCTCCCTCCTATAATCCGAGTCTCTTCAAGGCCCGCATTAACAAATCCCTTCCTACAGCCCCTACCTTACTCCGCCTCACAACGCCGCCCAACCGGGTGGTGACATAGTTCCCCTGTCTGTGCACTGCACAGGCAGGGACATTCTTGTGAGGTGTCACATAAAAAAAAAAATTGTTAGGTATTCACGAAAAACAAATTATTAACATTAATTTTTTTACTTGCAAAATACTGATTTTATTTTTACTAACTACAAATATTTTTTTGGAAATATTACTATTTATTAAAAAATAAAAAGGTTAAAATGGATAACTGTAAATTTATTCTGTAAGAGTTGATGGTGTGTAAAACTGTTGATTTTCCCAAATGAAATAATATAGCCATAGATATCCATATACATATGCACTTATATCATATGTATATGGATATCTATGGCTATATTATTTCATATGGCCATAGATATCCATATACATATGCACTTGTATCATTCATTGCATTTTATATCTATGAATACGGCTTCCACAATCCAGCTTGAATCTATTAATTGGTGCAGACTTTATCATTTCCGACAGCGCATTACAACATTACATTCCTTTATACGGCAAACTATTTTATGTATTGGCATTTTCCTCTTTTGGTAGCCTTGTATCTTCGTTGCATTTTATTATGTTTGTCCGTTTCGCGATTCAATTCTTATATGCCGTAGTGAGAGGGATAAATTCATACGCCCGTCACTACTGGACACTCTGATCACTAGATACTCATTCCTTTTACCTTCCCAGAACTTTCTCTCCTTCCTTGCCTTATAAAAGACCCTCCGAATAGCATCACAAAAAAAATATTTTACTTTGGGCCTCTTGTGTGGCGTTAATTAACCCAGGTGAAACCAGGTTGCTCTAACTGGTATTATAATAGCACTGGCGCAGACCTGTGAATAATCACGGAATATTATAGTTGTAGGATTAGTAAACCTGAAAGTATTCATAAAATATTTGGTTCTGGGTATCAAAATATAATTAGAGAGATTTTGCCTTTAGAACACCGTGAGTAATTAACTTTAACAAAATAAATAAACAATTTAACAAATAAAATACACAATTTAAAAATGAAATACACAATTTAACAAATTAAATACACAATTTAACAAATGAAATACACAATTCAAAAATTAAATACACAATTCAAAAATGAAATACACAATTCAAAAATGAAATACACAATTCAAAAATGAAATAGACAATTCAAAAATGAAATAGACAATTTAAGAAATGAATTACAGAAAAATTAGTGATAATAAAATAAAATTTGGTATCTCTATTGTGTCGCTTGGTTCCCAAAATCTGTTCCTATTTTGAAAATTTAAAGTTAAATAACGTGAATAATTTAACGTATTACATTATTTCGGGAATATGCTGAAATATTTTACATCACGCACATCATCACAGACATGTGATTTAGTATGTTTGATGATTATTATTTCCACTTGCAAATCATGTGCTGACATGAAATAATATCAAACAAGATTATATATTATTCCTTATTCATCAATATTTTCAATTATTCAATGTATAAGAAGATAGCAGAAGCGAGTGACACAAACAGTAATATGTATAACGTTATTGTCCAAAGCGGTTTTCCATCCAGAAGACTTCCGCACGCGCAGCTCTCTCCTGACCTCTTAGGGCTGTGCGGATGCATCTGACTACTTGAAACCTGTTCCTCTATCCACTCACATTGTCTCATTATTAGAGCTATAAATAAAGAATAATTCAGATACAAAACACGGCTTCCGTGGTTGAGGTACCTAAAGCTCCCGGCTTCGAATCTGGAGGCCGCGATTATTGATTAATTGTTGTATTGTTTCACAATAAATTTATTAAATATATTCTTATTTGTGGCACATTCCAGAGCGGAAGAAACTCAGTATCGCCTTAGTAAACGACCGACATCCAGAATTGAAATGGCTAATAGGTGTATACAGGTGTCCGGGGGTAAAGTGAGCTAACTTCGGGGGTTAATTCTAGATGATTTTAAGATAGTTTTTAGGTAAAAAAGTTTGTATGGAAAAAAAAAATCTTACCTCAGGGCACTCTGTTTATATATCTAAAAGAAATTTTCATTTACATTTTTGCTTCAAATAGTGTCGGGAATCACTGTTTAAAGTAAGTCAAGTACTTCCCTTAACAGCCTGTATATCACCACCCCTACAAACATAATGAATAAGACATGCTGTAGGTGTTTTAAGATTATTTGAAAATGGAAATCAAAAAACTTGCTTTCCCTTTTCCGCTAGTCAGAGTAAGTGAGCGTAACCGAAACAAGGAGCAAGGACACACCGCTGGAATTTTTGTTTTTGAATCTTTATTTAGATGTACGCAAATTTTTTCATACATCTAGTAGGAAAATATAAAAAAAATACCAAAAATAACAATTACATTTTAAGAGAAAAAGATAAATTCACAAAATTATATTATATAAGATATCTAGGTGACTAAAATAATATTGGTGAGTATGTTCAACAATCAAAAATTGTTTTTTACATATAAAGCACATGTCCTACGAAAAGTGCTAAGACTTGGGGCTTCCTTTATGACATTTGGAAATCTATACAGATACATCAATAGATACATGCCAACTCTCATGGATTCACCTATACCTACGTCAGGCTTCGAAATACCTCGCTGGGCTCTGAATTTCCGAATGTTTTTGTGCACACCGATAGTATCGAAAGTTTCGAAAAACATTTTCGAACCAGTTTAGAAGACCCGCCCGTAGTCCCCTCTTGACCCGCAAATGCACAAATATCTGAATACGTAGCGACGTTTATCAATTTCATTATATTTATTAAATATACAATTTGAGTTTAAAATAATTTTGTTCGCCTAGCATCAGTCCTCAAGTAGGTACTTATAGAAGTACCTACTTGAGGACTCGGGAGGAAATCGTTTAAATCGTAGACTCGCGATATAGAAATATTTATTTAATTTTTTAATATCCACATCTGCTTATTGGGTTTAACAATGAGAAATATGATACACCTAAGTACGATAAGCTATACCCTTTGTTTTTTTATATTTTGTAGGCAAAATAAAGATATTTTTAATTTAAATGTGCATCCAAACGTCAAGCGTTAAAGAGGTAAATAATCGTTATTTTAATCTTTATTTCATTCTTTTTTTTCCAACCTGTACGTAAAGTGATTCACCTGTACCAGTAGCTAGTGTACCTACTCTCGTAGACCTACCTATACAAAACACCTGCACATTGATTATATGTCAAAGTTGATAAATTAAATTGATATGTATAAAATGTAATAATACCCACAGTAAATAATACCCACTGACAAACTAGAAATGCCTTCCATGAATTTATAGTTTCCTTCATCGATTCAATTTTTCAAAGTCTTTCTAAGATTAGTCTTTCTGTCCAAAAAAACAGACAATTTTATACTCTCCTACTCCTATCATCTATTTATCTTATATCTGTATAAATAAATTAATAATTTAATGTGTAAAACCCCAAATTGTTACATTTAATTATTGAAGAATATTAGCGATTCCTAAACGAAAATATTAAACAAAAAAATTTGCGACTTCCTAGATGTGACCGTATCTTTTTTTTTATTTTTTTATTTATTTATTGTTTTTGTGTTTAATTCGTAGAACTCCATTTAATTTTTTTATAAATTTAATTTAGATTAAATTTGATAGTATTATTATTAAACACTTGCAGAACTTAATAATAATACTATCAAATTTAATCTAAATTAAATTTATAAAAAAAAAAAAAAGTATCTTTTTCTGATTTTTCTTTTTTTCAAATTGTCAATATTGTCTTCAATAGTTAAAAAATCAAATGTTCGTTTGTTTAAAATCTTGAGTCACCGAAAGTTCTTCGCTGATTGCTTTTAAATTTTGACACAACGTTCCATTCGAGTACGAGTGTGTTTTTATTTACCTATATTATATATATCACTTGTGACAGGAAAAAACATGTTTTTTTTTTAAAAACAGCGTCATTTGATCGACGTAAAAGCAAAACGCGCTATTTTTTCTCTATCTGCACAGACAGGCTGAGCCACAGCAACGCGTGGCGGGGTAGAGTTAGTTTTTTTTTCAATAAATATTTATACAAAAAATAATTACATATATACGAATGTACAGAAATGTTACACGGAGAAAAATGAGTATTGCTGATTTATTACAAATCTCTTCTAGTTATCATATAAAATGTATGTATTATTATTTTATTACAACAAAAACGGGACTACAGACCGCTTTCTAATAAATTTTCAGTAAGTTCGTAATAATATCGGAACACGTGTTCATGCATCTGTGTTTATATTAATAATATATAGTGACGAAATGCGAAAATGTTACGATTTGTATGAAAACGTGTTCCGACATCGTGACAATTTTACTAAAAGTTTATCCGGAAACCTATGAATTCATTCGTTAAGGGCCTGCAATCCTGTTTTAAACCAGATAACGATTAGTTTGAAGAGATTCTTAATAAATTTGCAATATTTTTTTTCAATAAGTAACCCGGGTAGGAATTAGGAAACCAAGAAAATATTTCGATCTAATTTTATCTACGTCTCCGTTTGATATTCACAAATTTAATCGAAGACTTTGATTTAATTTTATCTACGTCTCCGTCTGATATTCACTTTTCACTAAAACTTTGCGGCTGCTCCGATAAAACTTTATTTAATCTAACACATAGTTTAACATGTCTCTTTTAAAAGTTCTCTGTTTGTTTCACAAACTGAGAAGTGTTTGAATGAAAACCAATGTCGACCACTGACTTAATACCTTTTGGATCTAGTCTATTTAGCACGCGCTCTTTCTCTCTTACACTTGCTTAACATTGTCTATCGCCATCCCATTTGAATTTCGTAATGATGATTAAATACAGTTCTTTAGATATTTGAAATTTAAGGCCCGATTGTCCAGACTTTTGGACCACGATATACGCCCACATCGCATATAATGGAACTGAGTACCTACCTACTGACGATTCAAATAAAAACGTAGGTACCTGTTTGTGATCTACATATTGCTAGTTCCTCCACAGCAAGTGGGAGTACTTTTGTGTCTAGAAATCTTATAGCAACCTACCTAAACATATTCAAGATTGCAATTCGAAAGCGGCCGTATTTCATATACGATTTAGAATTACGAGCAGTACCTACTACGTACATGTATGTAGCGCATATCGTATATGCAATTTTCAATTATTATGTATTTACCAAACTGTGATATCAGCAGGCGGAACAACGCCCGTTGTAGCTGTCTTGAATATAAAATACAATCAGATACCAGTAATGGTTTTATATTTACGAGAAACCATTAATTAATTATATTAGAGATCTAAAAGCAAAACTTAAGTGTTTAAACGTCAACGCTGTAGATATAAAAAATATGTGTATACAATAGTCCATTCGCTGTTAGTTCCACTTTGACGTAGGCACGTTCTAATTTCAAAAATGCTTTTTGCCGATTTTTTTTCTTTACTCCCTTTACGGAATGAAGTTTTTCTATGAC
Source organism: Hesperophylax consimilis (assembly GCF_061612785.1). Classification (NCBI taxonomy): domain Eukaryota; kingdom Metazoa; phylum Arthropoda; class Insecta; order Trichoptera; family Limnephilidae; genus Hesperophylax; species Hesperophylax consimilis. Next base: position 21,335,244 of record NC_142848.1, on the reverse strand, counting down.
ATTATAAGTTCATTCATAGTTCCAATTTTCAGTGTTTCTATAAAAAAAATCAATCTTCTTTGTATGTAAAGGTTCCTACCAGTCTTATAGTAAATTTTTCATCCAAATTTAATAATAATAATAATAAATATTTATGAATCTGCAGAAATGCTGGGAAACCAAGAAAAAATATTATCTTCGTCTCCAGTTTTGTTTTCACTTTTCACTAAGCAGCTGCTAATCCAATAAATCTAATACTTCATGTATCTATTTATCGAACGCCCGTAGGGCTTTTACAAACATTAAACAAGTTGAAATTTTATAAAATATAGAAATATTATGTATTTCAGTAGTTGCAATAAATACTTATGTTACAAACACAATACATAAATACATATCAGTTTCTTTCACAGCGAATTATTTTAGCTTTGATGCAGGACGGAAAAGTTTAGAATACTCGTATATATCGAAACATTATTAAACATTGTCTATTTCTTTTTCTTGCTAGAGCAAACCCGACGAGTTACAAAACTTATTATGGGACGAGAGGAACTTACAATACATAAGTGGGATTTAATAGGTACAATTTTGCATTGGTATTTTGAAAATTGTAAGTTTCACATACGAAACATCACAAAAATAGAAAAGTAATCATAATTATAAGTTTCACATACAAAACAGTACAGACATAGAAAAAGGGAGGTTAAGTAGAACAAACAAGAAGAAACAAAAAAGGAAACAGACAGGGATATACACATAAGCACAAAGCAAGTTGGAGAACTGTTTGTATCCCTACAAACAGTTCTCCAACTCGTCTGGGAAGGAGATTTTAAATAATAGGTTCTAATGGTGACTCGATAGTCGACCTAACTAGAAGCTGGCTAAATGGGATCTGGGAACAGTAAGTTTGTCTGAGAGCATTCTCACTGGCCCTGGCGACTACTGGCCACTAACTGCCATCTTACGGACTTCCAAGCAAGCTCTTTGCACTGGCCTCTATGAGTGCATCTGTGAAGCTCTTAACTAATTCACTTTTCAAGAGGTAGGAATTTACAAGAAGGTACTCACCCACTAATACATTTTTTACAAATTAAACTTGATCATAAAATGAATTATATCGAGGTTTTTTACATTCCATTTTACACTTTCATTTTTTGTTTTTAAACATTTGTAAATGCATTCCATTTGAATGGTTCACAGCCCAGATGGTAACACGGGTATAAAAAATAATACCTTATTATTATTTAATAGTTTTTTGCACAACTTTCCAAATAAACTGCAAATGAGGAAAATTGAGTTAATTGCTGTAGTTACTTGTAGCAATAAGCGATGCAAGCAATCACTGAGGTTTTTGCAAATACATTTTGTCAATGACAAGCGATGCAGAAAGAATATATGTATTCGGAAATGCATTGAATGTTGTGAAATGAATATACAATAAATTGCAGTATTACTCCGTGTCCTGCGAAAATGGTATGAATAGAAAATAGTATGCCTTTTACAAAAATATGTTAAGGCGATGCACTACGTCGTGTAATATTTTAAATTGAGCCGCTATCAATAACAACCCTTACGTAGATGGCGATAAGGTTTAAATTCCCGCTTAACACCATCCGCATGTTTTGATTTATGCAAGAAAAAAACATGGCCAAAAAGTGCCTTTTATTTTATTTTGTGGATGTTCAGGCATAAATATTTATTTTTTTCCGATCATTTTATAAATAACTTAATTTGCCACATTAAACAATAAAATCATAACAGAAAATGGGTTCGTAAATACGAGATTATGAACTTTTAAGCAGTTTTCATAGGCCTATACACTATTTTGTTCTGGGCTTATAAAAAGACTTATATAAAAAATACTCGATTATTTCAAAGCTCAAGATGTATTCTACTCACAGTATTTAATTAAAGCTTCTGAAACATTTCTAGGCGACCGAATTTTCAAAACAAAAACACATGATTTTGCATTACTACGTATGGCATCGCCTTAAAATATGACTAGTAGTTCCGTGAACAGTAGACATCGCGTCCAAAAAAATATTGTTTCTAATTTTCCCTTATTTTATAAATAGAAATCAAAATTTCCTCTGAAAGACTTGTAAGTAGGTACCTACATACCTACCTACTTAATTATAAACCATAGATATTTTACTTAACATTTTTTAAATTTCAAATAAGGAGTTAAACAATTAGTCCAAATAAATGGCACCATTTCAAAGACAATTATTTTTTCAACTCAATAATATAATTAATAAAGTAGGTGATATTGTAAATTATATTTATGTGGGATTTTGCCGTGTTGCGCTCCCTCCTTCTCTAGCCATCGTTTCAGACAGTATTAACTTTGTAATTGGTTTGTTGTACCATTTTATAACGACAAAATGAACCGTAGTGGTTCTCAACATTGGGAACGATATATATTTTATTTATTTGTTTTATTTTTAAGTTTTCCAGTAATGTAGGCCTCACTGGGTGGCTTGCCCGTGCTGAGGCCTTCATTTTATAATATGAAAATATAATCTATACAGAGAAAATAATACATTTAAAATTAAAAATAGATATATTAATCCCTTTGTTTCCAATCTGCCGCCAACCGAGTCAAGCGGGTGGATTTTTATGAAGTATTATTTAGATTTGGATTCTGGCATTTTTTTTTACTGAAGGGACATTAAATTCTCGAAAATTTCTAGGGTAGGGAAGTCGTATGGTTTTTTTAAGGATGATTTTTTTTAATAGTAATAATGATTGTAGAGAGTTTTCACTGCCCCACCCCCACCCAATGATTCCGTACTCTATGAACTATTTCATTAAAGCGTAATATACCATTTTAAGTGTTTTTATTGTTAAGGCCCCGTAGTAAGCGTTTGAAGATGGTTTTGAAAAGAAGATATGTAAATACCAATTTTAGAGGAAGCGCGTTTATATGAAAAACACGATAATAATTGAGCGGAAATGATGAAAATACTTAATGCACGACACTTTTGAAATAAAGCGAAAATCTCTCGACAAATGCTTAAGTTGCATTTAAAGATAAACTGTAAATTTTTTCAAACCATAACATATTAAACAATTTTTGGAGATTACTTTGATATTTTACAAATATATAGATATTATCTTCAAATATATCATAATGTTTTTTCGGAACATAAAAACTTAACGTGTTAAAGAGATATGTTATAAATCGGTAATGTTCAAATTGTGAAAAAAATGCAAGTTTCTATTGAAACAAAATTAATATTGGCAACGAATCTGACATACACATTGTCATTTTTAATTAATGCCCATATTAATACGTTAGTTGTATTAAATTTCTCGCCTTGACATAACAACATTACAAATGTTAATTAAAATTTTAATTAATTCACAAAAAAGCATAAAAAATATTGTAATATAATATTTACTAATTAAGTTGATTTCGACACTAATTTTGGTAAATCGTCCACAATTTTGTTAATTTATAATAAATTATTTCAATCAGGGCATTGCATTAAACTTTTTCACTGTCTGTTCACATTTATTTCGCATAATAAAAACATTTAAATATGTCCAGTTAGTCCAGTACTTTCATCGTGATCGATTTCACCAACGCAATGTCACGTATTAATTCGGAGTGTTATTTCTCAACAGCGGAATACTAATAAACAAAACAGTCATTAATTGGATTTAATTAGGAGAAATCGAATTAATAAATGCATTCCTTTGTTTTAAATTAATTGGGGGTATGTATCGCAACCCTGTCTTTATAACTACGTAACTACGTCTGTTGAACTTCAAATATTTACACAGAACTTATCTACGTTTTTTGGTTTCAGCGTACACCAAGCTTTTCTTTGCAGATTGATGTGATAAAGATTGACAAAGACACTACCATTACCATGCTATAAAAGCTTTCAACAGTGTAAAACTTGAAATTAAAATTGAGGAAAATAAAAATAAATTCACACACAAAATTACAAAATGGATTAAAGAACAAAAAATCCAATATTAATAAAATTTCATAGCATAAAATAAAAATAAAACATACACGTAACACACAAAACCAATATAAACACACATCACTCACAAACACACAAGATTATTTTCAATGTTATTATTTTTTAATTTTAAATATATTATTATGTATTATGTAATTTTAATTTTAAATGTATTATTTTCTCTTTAAATTTATTATGTAGACTATATTTTAATATTATAAAATGAAGGCCTCAGCACGGGCAAGCCTCCCAGTGAGGCCTACATTACTGGAAAACTTATAATGTAAAAAATATTGTACCAAATAAAAAAATAAAATTAAAAAAAATTGAGGATTTTAAAAACTGTATTTGTCTAGTCAAATAGCCTCTAAAATGATAAAATGATGTTACAATGTTTTTAACCGTTCAATGAGAAAAATACATGTCAAAAAGGATGTTCAAACTTGGGCAAAACCATAAATATCTCGCTGAATGAGGAGTAACATCTCCACAAAAATATTTTATTCCTATTATCTAGTTGCTTAAAATAAGCCGAATTCAAGCTTAATGAACAACCTGCGACATAAGAAGAAATACACTAGGACGGGTTGTTTCGGAGAACTTACAATAACTTACGTATACACAAAACATTTTAATTACAAATACATTCATACCGGTTTCAAAATAGTTATGCCAATTTGAGAACAGTGAATCTATTTACAGTCAAATAAATCAACTTAGGACGGGTTGTTTCGGAGAATTTGAACAATTCTTCAAATTTCAAAGTTAATTTTCAAGTTCTGTGAAAGATATTTTTAAGTTCTGTTTTCATTTCAGTTCTGTCAAGCAACTAGCCTATAATGATATAATAACAGAATTTGAATAGGACTTTCACAGAACCTGTAAATGAACGTTGAAATTTGATGACTTGTTCGAATTCTCCGAAACAACCCGTCCTAAGGAATTCTATTTATCGGCTTGCCTTGATAAATTTATCTAAGCAACTGAAATACCGACCCTAACTCATTCTAGTGCCCGAAGCTTTACGAATAGTACTTATTTGAGAAAATTGCTCTCATAATTAAATTCCCACGACGCGACATTTCCTGCAAAACGAGATGCCTTCCTAGCTCAGTGCAACATTAGTGGTTGATGATGGTACACCAACCACACCAGCAACCACTTTCACCAATCACGCTGAGCGACCGCTAAACTAAAACATGTTTTAAACGCTTAATCTTCGTGCCCCCAATGCCGCTAAACGTAATATTCACTCGCTTTGGCGCTTGGTTTAACAATGCAAATTCACAAATGCAAAAAAATATACTTTTATTTATTTTTTGTACTGAGTGAATAATTAGTCCCTCGGGTTCAGGTCCGGCTCATCCTTTCGAAGTATTTGTTTCGACTTACATTTTGTTCGTACACATTCAATACAAATATATATTATTTATTATTACTTAATTATAAATTATAAGGATAAAAGATAATTTGTTACATTTTCTTAGTCCTTCTTACCAGGGGTTCCTATGCTATGCTCAGGCGGACTATGCTGTTTTATTCAATACGTTGTATAATTACTCTTCTTTGAATTCATGCCAGATTCTGATATGTTTTGAAAAAAAAAAAATTTTCTTTATTCGTTTGCCTTATTATCTCTTTGATTTATTTATTCTGTCTCCTCGAACATCAGTACATCGGTACAGTACATCGGTACAGATGAAACGTAACGGATGATACATCGTAAGGGGCATTAAATTAAAAACGCCGTTTATTTATTTTTGTGGTGTTTGTATGAATGTGTGTAAGTGCAAACGAGATAGCATGCTTGCGAGATGCTATAAAAGGCGATACATACTAGGATTTTCCATCTTTTGTTACAAGCAGCTCCCCAATAAATATCAGTACAAGATCACGTATCATTATTGTGTACGACCTTCACCCGCTATAATAATACTCCAGCCACTACACCACATTGGCATACATCATTACGATCAATATACAGGGTGTATCGGCACTAACCCGACAAACTTTAACCAGCTATTCCTTAGCACATTTGGAGTAAAAAATGTTATGGGCACTTTGCTGTCCGGTAGCATTTTTTTTCAATTAAAAACAAAAAAAAATTAAATTTCCACACTACATCACTGTCATTGGCATTGCGTTTCGTGTTCAACAGCTGTTATAAGCAAGTATGTCAAAAAGCGTCTTCGCTCTTTCGCACACACTAAATAATAATAGTTAAAAATGAGACGAATGGTGCCGTGCCATTTCGTTGTGATTGTGAAGTGTGCGCCAATATAGGTACACACGTGCATTATTCAACGGAATTCGAATAAAATATTTGCCAGATGGGTTTTCAAACTTTGACAAAGGATAAAACAGTGGTGAGATGAGGTGAAAATATGAATAGTAAATTTTTTATTAAAAAAAACGTTACCGGACAGCAAAGTGCACATAAAATTTTTTACTCCAAATATGCCAGGGAATAGCTGGTTAAAGTTTGTCGGGTACGTGCCGATACACCCTGTATATATAATATATTTGTCAGACGTTAGATACCTATGTGGTTTATCAATGCTAATCTAACGAATAGCATAGAAGGGGATGCAATTTAGTCAAGTTTACAAAAAAATATATTATAAAATGAATATGTTTATGACTCCCAAGTTCATAAAGACAGGAAAATTCATACAAATATTGGAAAATAATTATACTTTGAAATCGCCAAAACGTGGACCATTGGTGTGCCTTTGCAAAATATTGGAAAATAATTATACTTTGAAATCGCCAAAACGTGGACCATTGGTGTGCCTTTGCCAAAGTATATTGCCAACAAATTTAAAAAATGGCGAATTTCGCATCTTTATCCGTGTTTTTTTTATATTTTGATGTAGAATCGTATTTCAAAAGATATTTGTTTAATCTCAAGAGTGTCAAGAGATCGAACTGCTCCCAAGGGTTAAGAGCCAATGCGAATATGGCATCTTGCATTCCTAATCGGGATACGCTATGAGATTGAGTATAGTGGGGATGCGAAGAAGATGTTGAAGTTGGGATCTTGTCACCAAACACGGCTAAAGCAATTTCAAGCAACGTTTCGATTCTGAACGGTGGTATTTTATAAAGACGATACCTACCGAGAATACGTACCACTCCGGAATATGTTTATTTAACGCAGGTTGCAGTTGATATATTTAACGTATGGTTATTTGAATGTCTTCATCGAGCACCAAAGGGCACCCCCCTCCAGATCCTTCCATACTGCTTGTATTATCATATGACTGCCCACAGCCCAATTCCCACGACAGTTGACGATGTTCAGAAAGTGATTCCTCAAATCCAAAACAGTGGTAGAAACATAGACACAAGAAACGTGTCGCCAATCGAGAGCCCTTAAAAATGGGCAATATTGTCTTGGAAGGCTATATGTAGGCAGGGGCGTAGCTATCGCACTCCAATGGAAGGTGGGTTCCCCCCTAGGTAATGGAGGGATAGCAAAGATTTTTTACAAATTTTTTGGGAGCTCTACTCTATCATTACATCACTACATCACCAATTTGGGAGGCGGATATGGGAACCGCTGCCCCGGGAACCATTTATTGGATAAACCTTTGTCATAGATCAACCCAAGAGGTTCGCTGTATTAACTTTATTGACTTAACATGTGTGCCCGGGTTCATGGGGTGAGGTTTGTTCAGGTCTTGACGGTGGATGCGCCTACCCAATAGCTGCGTTACGGGCCGGACCGGAAGACCCTTCGATCTTACCAGCTGGACTCTCTCGACCCATGCACCGCAATGGGTTAGATGGATTCCCCAATCCCCCCCCCCCCTATATAAACCCTTGTATATATATGGCCCACTTTCTTAGCCGGACGAAAAATGTTGAAGTTCGGGCCCTACCTTGTGACGAAACCTTCCAAAAGTTAACCTTCAACTGTTGACCTAAAAAGAGTTTGATTGGAATTGCTTCATTTGCGTCTGGCAGTCTATAGTTCGCGAGAGAAATGGTAATGTGCATCGGTTAGTCTCTGGTAGTAGTCGGTAGACGCAAGTGGAGCGCCCCATTTGGCGCAGCACTACTTTCTTCTGCTCGATTTGATTCTGCGCATCAGGTGTCAGGTGCGTGAACCACACTGATTACTGAACCACTCATCTGTCATCTACTACACGGTTTTCCAACAAGAGGTGTTATTTTGAATATCCCGCTATTTCGGTAGATGTTACTTTTGAAGCAGTTATTTTTGACATTTGACAAGTAAAAACTACACCATTAATAAAAATGGAACGATACACGCTTCAACAACGCATTGAAATTATTAAAAATCACTTGAGTGAATCAAATGCAAATCATCTTGAGTGATGAGGCCCATTTCCACCTCGGTGGCTTCGTCAACAAGCAAAATTGTCGCATCTGGGGCTCGGAAAACCCAAGAGTTATTGTTGAAAAGCCTCTCTATCCTCAACGTGTGACTGTTTGGTGCGGTTTATGGTCCGGCGGAGTCATTGGATGAAGCTTGAGCAACAGTTACGGTGAATAGATTGCGCTATTGAGAGATGATTAATGGTTTTTTTTAGCCGGAATTGGATGGTATTGATCTGGACAACGTTTATTTTCAACAAGACGGCGCTACGTGCCACACAAGCAACGAAATCATTGATCTTTTACGATTGAATATCAAAATAACACCGGAAAATCCTGTAAAATTACAAATTTAAAAACATTTAGGCATCACTCCAATATTCAAGCTACTAAAATCGCAATAAATTCTGGGGTAGGAAGGTAAAGGGGCTCACTCAAGTCTTACTTAAGCTCACTAAGGCTCACTCAGTTTACTTAAGCCGGGATCACACCCGATCTATTCTATGATCTATTTCATGGAATCTATAAAGCTTGTTCTAATCTATATATTTCATAGATTCTATGAAATAGGTCAAAGAAGAAATCAAATGAGATTCCAAATATATATTTCTATCTATTTCAATGATCCAAAATGTTTATTTATGAATTAATTCCTTATGATTTTCTTGGCAGAATCAGAAACAAAGTAAATAAAGAAACATTTCCGTTAACGACCGGTCAGTGGTTGAGTGGGCATAGCGCTTGGGTCTCACCCGAGCGTCGCGTGTTCGATTCCTCGGCTGGCTAAGTCCTCCATCACAATACAAGCAACATTTTCGGCTTTCTGTGGTGGTAGTAGGAGATTTTCAAACATTGTTGGGTTATTCGTAACCCGGGAATGTTTGTCTTTCTTTAAAAAAAAAAAAAAAAAAAAAAAAAAATGTTGACCTGTTAGCGGATGAGTTGGCATCGCGTTTAGGTCCCACCCATACGTAGTTTGTTCAATTCATTAAATCATTAAGTCCTCCATCACAACACAAACAACATTTTACGCTCACTGTAATGGTAGTAGATTTTCAAATATTGTTAAGTTCTAGGTTATTCTTAACCAGAGAATGTTTGTCTTTCTTTCAAAAAATATAGATATAGTACAATCATTGTACCAGACTTCAATTACTGTTCAAGTATTCTTTTTTTCTGCAATGAAGATAAAATGCAAATACTGCAAAATAAAGCAATGGGATTAACACTGAAACGCAATATATACAATAGGATAAGAGACATGTTAAAGGACCTAAATTTTGTGACAGTGAAGCATACTATATATTTTAATGTATTTATTTTTATACATTTGATAAACATTGGGATGATGTTAAATGAAATGAAAGGAAAAATAAATTACAATCACGAGATACACGGACACGTGAAGATAAATGAAGAAATCAAGGAAGGAACAAATAAACACAACGAAGAAATCAAGCACCCAGAAATCTCTGATGTACCAGGCCTTCCAGCTTTACAATAAAATCCCGAATGACATTATTTAGATCAAATATATTATGATTCATTTTAAAAAGGAATCAATATAGTTTGTCCACCTCAAATATTGATGTTTTGTTTGTGTTTTTTTAATATGTTTTAATTTAAAATATTTAAAGATGTACCTACAGGGTTTTCCAATAAGAGGTGTTATTTTGATATTCAATCGTAAAAGATCAATGGTTTCGTTGCTTGTGTGGCACGTAGCGCCGTCTCGTTGAAAGTAAAAGTTGTCCAGATCAATACCATTCAATTCCGGCCATAAAAAATCATTAATCATCTCTCGATAGCGGAATCCATTCACCGTAACTGTTGCTCCAGCCTCATTTTCGAAAAAGAAAGGTCCAATGACTCCGCTGGACCACAAACAGCACCAAACAGTCACACGTTGAGGATAGAGAGGCTTTTCAACAACTCTACGGGCGTCCCCGACTTCTTCTACCAACTTTGAAATTAACAGCGATATCGTTCGACTACTTTTCGAGTTTTGTGAGCACAAGGCTGAATTTTTATATATTAGGATTAAACCAGCTAGAATTTAACTCAACCATTTGGATTGCATTTTATAATATAAGTTGTCCTGCAACAGACAGCCTTCCATGTAGGGAAGTTAAAATTTGTAGTTGTATGTATTTTGGGAAATGTGAAATAAAAAAAAATCGTTGAAATTTTTTTTATCTCGACAACAGTGCCACTTATCGGGTCTAAAACTATCCTATATTTCAAGCTGGAACGAACTATACACATTCACAAAACTTCATTAAAATCGGTTGGGCGGTTTTTATATTTAAAGATATTTCTAAAACTATTAGCACATACGACGATGTGAGCTAACTCAAGATTAAGAAATAAATTATGAATTTGAGATGGGTAGGTTTTTTTTAGCGCTCAGAAAACGCTTTTCTGTACGTGTTTTTTCTATTATTTTCATCATGCAAGTGCGTAGGTACCTACTTTAAAATGAAAACACCATTATTATCTATGATTTTCCTAGCGGTGTGTGTGATACCAAGTGAAACGAAAACACAACAGACTTTAAAATAAAAACAACAAAAAATCGATAGAAAAATATATTTCTTAATGCACTTTAGATTTGTTTACGATTTTATCTTCGATTCAATCGTTGATTTCGCAATAACTCTAATTAATTTTGGTCGCCAGCATAGACATTCAATTTGGATATCTATGGTCGCCTAATAATAATTGATTTGTGATTTTTTACTTTCTAAAAATGCAGATATATTACGTGCAGTCCATTTGTGACGCGTAATAAATACGTGTTCTAGCATAAAAATAAAAGATACGCGTCAACTAAATCAGGGGCGTATTCTGTTAGGTGCCATAATACAATTAATAGGTACTAATTCATTACCGGTAGTAGATATTTTATATTGGGAGGATAAACTAGGAGCTATGTTCTATCCTGAGATAATATGTTAGTAATTCTGTCAACATTAGGCCACGCGTCCAAAAAAATATGTTTCTAATTAACTCTTACTTGATAAATCAAAACCATCATTTCCCTGAAATGTACGATATGTTAGTAAATACTTAAACACCAGCATACTTAATTATAAACCATGTATTTTTTACGCAACTTTTTTTAAAATTTCAAATAAGGAATTGTACAATTTGTCCAAAAAGGGCCACTATCTCAATGACAATTCTTTTTTCAAACTTTCTTCGGGCAGAGTTATCACAATATTGAAAAAATTCGAATATGAAAGTCCGAATTCACACGACGATTTTACATTTGAATAAAGAATCTTTACTGAACCATGATTAAGTTACCTAGTCAAAATTACCATCTAATCAAAGTAAGGCTTGCTTGAATAATATGCAGCTTTTAGAAAACGGAAAGAGAACATACAGACATATGAAATGCCAAACGCTCAAGTTAAAACAGGACTCAGTAAAAAAGGGGATTTGAGGTTCTATCCTATCCGCTAGCCCCATAGAATAAATAATATACCCCTATAGTAAGGTGCTAATTTGTAGTGGAAAACAGGCGCTTTACGATGATATTTTAAATTTGACAAATGGATCATTAATTTGATAAATTCATTTAGTTTGTGCATAGATGTCGTAAAAATGTTATATATTATGCAGCTTGAAACGGATAGCAGGCGGCTAAAAGAGGAGCAAAATATGTTTTTGCTATTCAGCTGCTAAAATATTTTTAGTTTTACCCACAACAAACGGGAAAACTTATGAAAAGTTGTCAAGAAACATTTTTCTCGAGGTTTTGGTATTCATTTTAAAACATACAAGAGCCGCCTCCAGTTTTTGTTTTATTGTCAGCGTCACTGAAAATAAATACCCAGGAAAAGTAGTTTTAATTTCTATTTGGTGATTGAATTTTGGTCAGTTTTAAATTTATATTATGAAAAGTAATAAATTAATACATTTTTATATTTTCAGCAAACAATATTTTTTTAAAATTATAAATTAAAAATTCAGATGTGATAATTGATTATAGTTCCTAATAAAGGCCACGGTCAAATAATTTATTTTGCACTGGCATCCCCAATATCTGGCAATATACTGTAACATTGTCCGCGTCAGCACGCACCATAAATAAACCACGCACGCACTGTACTCAGGCAAGCGGTCCGGGTTTGCTGACGGCAGCCGGCCGTTCATCGGCCGTTTATTTCACCGAGGCGACATGTGCACCGTCTGCCGGGAGGTTTCCAAAGTATTGTCTGGCTATTATTGTACGAGTCAGTTGTAAGTAAGTTCGCGCCCAAATTGGATCACATGCCACAATGAAATGTAGAATGTTATATCTGATTTGTAATGTAGAATTTCTGTTTACTGAGTGTAGAATTAAAGAAAAAAACTACATGCATGAGAACAAAACTCCCGATGAGAAACTTAAATAAATGTAAGCTTCAAATAAGATGATATTAACCTTTTAGGAAATTTTGGGAGATATTCTTCACAGTATAATTTCTTCAACCCCATAATTTTGGGAGATATAATATCTCCCAGCCTGACACTGTCTTATAAAAGTTATGTTACCTAATTTTGTATTATGGTGAGAAACATGATTAAATAGTGTAAGAAAGAGAAAATTTGCATATTTACCATAAACGCTACAGAAAAAAAATCCATGAACCAAAATTTTGCATTTGTAATTTAAAATAAATATTTTCGTGTTGAACGAAAAAAAAGTAGCATTAACTTTTGTGATGCCTTTGTCTAATTAAATATTTTTTTTAGTTTCGTTAGTAGTAATTGCCGTTTACTCAATAAAAAACCATCGTCAAGTGACTTTAAAAACTTTCATAGCATAATGTATGTCGATTTGTAATATTAAAATATGAAAAAAAATATATTATCTGCTTTCAAGAACAGCATTTTTTTAAATACCTTAAAAATGGCGAATTTATGTAAAATCAAATGTAATGCGAAAACATTTTCCGCTAAATCTATATTCTGTTAGTTCTACTGTTACTCTTAATCTACATTGCAAAATGTCATATGCTTTAGAGGTTAAATTGTCTCCGCATTGATACAATTAACTGTTCATCTTTTAACGAAATGTTGATTGTTATGATTGATTTTAATATTTATTTTTAACAATCTTATTCATAAAAAATTATTCCATTTAATACTTTTGAAAAACAATAATTAAAATTGTAAGCATTGTTTTCAAATTAGTAGGCATTTCGTCAGCGCGCAACAGTTGATTTTTGAAAGCGACAAATCTTCCCGCCGCCAACCCGGTCAGGCGCTGGCTGTGTTCCCGGTCTGAATATTGCCGGGACGGCCCGGGCCGATGCCGGTTGAAGTGCGCCACCTTGCGTTGTATTGCCATAGTGTACGAACACAAAGAACGCGTGTTTCGGCTTTCAGATTACCAGCACTCAGTGCCTGAGTCCGCTGGAGAAGATGAGCGCCGAGTTGTGGACACATAGAACGCCGGTAAAATCCGCGCCATTTGCGCGGTAGCCTGATAGCAGCTGTCAGTTTTAACAAAATGTCAAGCTCGTCGGAAGATTTTTTACTTTTGTAGAATTCTTTCTTGAAATTAAGAAATAAAACAATTGGTATTCATCCAATTAATAGTAGTAGAAAAAGTCATGGTGAATATCATCACTTGTTTAGCGAGCTTAAGGCGGACGAAGAAAGATTTTTTATATAGATAAACCTTATTTCACTCGTGACATTTGAGGTTATTATAAAATTTTCTCCGTATCGTTTTCATTCATATCCTTACTGATTTCTTTCCAGCACTTGTCGACAACATTTCTGTTGCTATGTAAACTGTTTCTTTTATCCCAGATCGGCGATTTGTTAAAAACAGCAGCAATTAGTAAGTCGCTCATTTTGACAGGACTTGTTTAGTTTATGTTTTGACACTAGCTTCCAAAACAAGCCTCACTAACCGGCCGCACCGGCGAGCCGGAATTAAGAATTCATTCCGGTAAAGCTTCTCGGCGGGCCAGCGCGCGGACACAAATCTGAACCTGCCTTCACTATGTGCGTTCTCACACGTTTAGATACAAACATTCTTGTCGGCGCGCCTGCGCCAGTCTGCCGCTTACTTGCCGGCTAATCTGAAAGCCGAAACACGCGTTCTTTATGTTCGTACACATAGTGTACGAACACAAAGAACGCGTGTTTCGGCTTTCAGATTAGCCGGCGAGTAAGCGGCCGACTGGCGCAGGCGCGCCGACAAGAATGTTTGTATCTAAACGTGTGAGAACGCACATAGTGAAGGCAGGTTCAGATTTATGTCCGCGCGATGGCGCGCCGAGAAGCTTTACCGGAATGAATTCTTAATTCCTACTCGCCGGTGCGGCCGGTTAGTGAAGCTTGTTTTGGAAGCTAGTGTCAAAACATAAATAAACAAGTCCTGTCAAAATGAGCGACTTACTAATTGCTGCTGTTTTTAACAAATCGCCGATTTGGGATAAAAGAAGTTTACATAGCAACAGAAATGTTGTCGACAAGGATGTTGTCAGTAAGGATATGAATGAAAACGGTACGAACAAAAGTACGAACTAAGAAAATTTCATAATAACCTCAAATGTCACGAGTGAAATAAGGTATATCAAAATCTTTCATTAATAAATAAAATTCAAAAATTCACCATGACTTTTTCTACTACCATTAATTGGATGAATACCAATTGTTTTATTTCTTAATTTCAAGAAAGAATTCTACAAAAGTAAAAAATCTTCTTCCGACGAGCTTGACATTTTGTTAAAACTGACAGCCGCTATCAGGCAACCGCGCAAATGGCGCGGATTTAACCGGCGTTCTATGTGTCCACAACTCGGCGCCTATCTTCTACGGCGGACTCAGGCACTGAGTGCTGGTAATCTGAAAGCCGAAACACGCGTTCTTTGTGTTCGTACACATACAAATTAGCACCTGCCGAAGAAAACTCTAGTGTCGGTCGCCGTACTTAATTATAATCATAAAATAATATTGAAATGGAACACTATAAATATCGACAATAAAGCTTACATCCTCTAATAATCAAACATTTATTAACAAAATTTTAATATGAATTTAGAATACTTGCGAATACTTACTTATGAATTTAGAATAGATGCGTAGATGGAAATATAAATACAAAAAAATTAAAAATATTAAACAGATCAAATACCGCCCTTACAAGTGAAAGATTTTTTTCTACTCCTGCTTCAAAGTCAACACAATATCCACGCCGTAAAAGGGGTCGGTCAAAGACCCCGAATGCATATTATTACTCCTTGGATCGATTAATTTCCACTCTGCATAAGTTAGTACAGAGATATTTATTTTCGAATGTGGATCACGTCTAGCAAAACCATCAGTCCCGTCCACGTATTGTTTGTGGTATTTGAAAATTACTTTCTCAAACATACCTATGTACGTCGCATGTTGCAATTTCCGAACATGCACAACATTTCGAAATTCAAATGATACGCTGGCGGTGTATTTTAGTAGGTATTTGATGAATTCTTTTCTATGTTAACAATACATTTTTGTTCGTCACGCGATAGTGACAATATTTTCTACGGTGTATAAATTAATTACATTGGGGTTGAAAGTGAAATGACGATGAACCCACTTATTAAATATTATAAATTTTCATTTATTCATGGGTCGTCAGTGGTGTAGCTATAGTAGCATTAGTAGCCTTTACGTGAGGGGGAGAGTTCCCCTACCGAGGAAGGAGTGAGAAGGGGGGACCTCTACTCACCGCAACTAATTATTACATATTACCTGCAGTTTCTTGCTTGTACTACGAGTTTTCGGACACCGGGTACAGTGTACACGCCCCTGTAAATCATACAAGTATTAATAAATTATAGATATCAGAATAAGTTACTTCCTAGTTCAGTAGGTACCAAATATGATGTGCCGGGGTACACTAAAAAAACTGCATTATGCTAATTAATATAGTGAATTGTTCAGTCTGACTAAAAATGGTAGGAAATCTATTGTTTTGTAATTTCCGAAGGGGGGTGATTCTCCAGCACATATTCTCAAGTAAATTAAAGGGAATTTGTTATTTTTATTGCATTGTAGGCTAGATATAATATATGTAATTATTATTGCAGATATTTTTATTGCATTTATTAAATGTGCATATCATCAATGTTATTTCTTAAATAAACCTGGTCCGCCATCAATAGGTTAAGGTGCTCCCATAGCCTCTGTGCCCACATTATGCACAGATGGGGCCTTAAAGTGTCGGCGATGTGTGAATGTGGTGCGGTGCAGACCACCGAACATATGGTCAAAGAATGCTGCTCCATTCATTCCCTGGCGGGATTGATGAGGTCCACAGGGCGACGCCTGAGGCCCTAGACTGGCTCGCAGACCTAGATGTCCCCCTCTGACCCCCCACCATACGAAAGAAGAAGAAGAAGAAGAATTTATTAAATGGTTATCACATTTAAAAAAAACATGCTGAAGTAACGCTCATTTTAAACAGAAAAAAGTTTACAAAAAAATTAAAGTACCGTACTATGCTAGTTTTCCCAATGACTAAATAAAATAGTGATTTTTCCTTTTGAACTAACAAATTTTGGAAGTAAACATTGCCTAACTGCTGAGTATTATTCTTTTTTTAAAAAGAAATACATACATCATGGTTGCAAATCTGACAATATTTGAAATACTACCTACTACCATTATTATAAGCGGATGTTGTTTGTGTAATTATGAAGGACTGAAGGATGAACTTAGCCGGCCGAGGAATTGATCTCACGACGCCTGTTTGGGAACCCAACGCATTTTCCAAATCAGCCACTAGCCGGTCTAATGGTGGTGGCATGGTACTGTGTACATGACCTTTGTACCTTTGAAAGAACACCCAGTATAAATGTCAAATCTCACACCACTTTTAAAAGGATTACCGCACAAGAGTTCCAACTGCTCTCATCTGTCCGTTACCAGTGGAACTATGGCATCCCTAATTGGGATATGTTGTGAGACTGAGGGAGTAGAGAAGGGAAGGATATGGGGAAAATGAAGGTTGAGAAGCCCTTGACTATTCAGATCTAGTCACCAAACACGGCTAAAGCCGTTTCAAGTATCGTTTCGATTCTAAACTCTGGTATGAAGAAATGGTTCCATAGCAACTCAAAAAGGCCTAAACCCAACCTAACGTAAACTATTTAACCTTTTTTAACTCTTTTCATGACTCTATATCACTTTTCAAGCGTGTGCTGAATTGCCACTGTCCTGAGTTGCCCGGCTACCGAATAGATAACATCGTTTCATTTGTGAATAGCTGGTCCATGAGCGGCATTTTTGTAAATTATTCATGGAATGTTTATTTCATACATTTCTTTGTGTAAATTAAATTATTACAGCACAAAAAACTTTGAGCCAGACGAGGGGGTTAAATGGCACCAGTTCACTTTAAAACTATGGAGAAAAATTATATTTTTTAATTTCCCTCCATTTATGCTAGGTTACTTTTGAAGAAAATACAGCACTGCCATCATTATAAAACGAATATGATTGCTAACATGCTAACTTCAAACAGCTGGTTTCTTTTCTAGTTTGTGAATTGCAGTGAAGCGGTTCAGTTGAAGGAGCCGGTTCACTAGTTCCCGTTCACTTGAAAGATCCGCTTCAGTGAACCGGCTCAATTGAGCGGGTCAATGTCGCCGTTTTTCAGTTGCAGTAATTCTGCCCACATATTCCCCACAAATATTCTGCGTGAGCGTGATTCCTCCTTTCATTATTCGAAATCCATGGGGGGGGGGGTTGTTACAGAATTTCTATAAAACACAATTCCCCACAAAAAAATTCAAGATACATACTCCTAACGAAATATTTGAAATCCATGGGGGGGGGGGTTGTTAGAGATTTTCTGAAAAACATAATTCCCCACAAAAGTTTTCAAACTACGTACTCTCCGCAAGATATTTGAAATCCGTGGGGGGGGGGGGTGGCTACGGAATTTCTATGAAACATAATTCCTCACAAAATTTTTGTTAAAATACATACTCCCCACAAGATATTTGAAATCCGTGGGGGGGGGGGGGTTGTTACAGAATTTCTGTGAAACATAATTCCCCGCAAAAAAATTTACAATACATACTCCCGCAAAAAAATATTTAAAATCCCTGGGAGGGGGATGTGGCTACGGGATTCCATTTCAAAAATTTCCTCATAAAAATCAACCGGCTCACCGTCCTCGAACGAGTGAACCGGCTCATCATTCGCCAACAAGTGAACCGGCTCACCATTCGCGAACGAGTGAACCGGCTCATCGTTCGCGAACAAGTGAACCGGCTCATCGTTCGCGAACAAGTGAACCGGCTCACCATTCGCGAACGAGTGAACCGACTCACACGAACGAGTGAGTCACTACTGATCCGCGAACGAGTGAGCGGCTAATTTGGGAACCGGATCTTACGGATCCGCAAAAAGATCCGGTTCACTGAGCCGACTCGTTCGCGAACGACTCACTTCTAAATTGCAGTGAATTGTCTATCCGAATCGTTGCGTTGTTAACGTCGTGTTAGTTGATGTTGTCAAGTAAAGAAGGATTTCTTGCATTTGAGGATTAAATTATCAAAATGGTAAGCTTTTAATAACTTCAATTCGTTTCTCATTCTATATTTCTGAATGCTGGCACCTATTGAATGATGTGGGAAAATAAATATTTATTAGGTTAATTTGAGTGCGATCTTGGTACGGGGTACCACACGGCCACAAAATGGATGTAATCCTTGGGATGGTGAAACATATTTTGCATTCTAAATCACCTGATTCTCAGTTTCAATTTGTTTTCTGTAAACTCCCCCTCATTTCCTTTTATTTCGTGTCAGATTCCCTGCCTTTTCTACTCGCTTCTAGGCCCGATCTACGAAGGATATTTCAATCAATGAAATAATTACAATAATCGTTTTGTGCTGGTTTTTCAGTCCGTCAGCGACTTCCTAAAGGATCTGCCGTCGTACGATGAACACAACTTTACCCTCTTCAATACAGATAATGGAATAAGAACATGTTCGAAGAGACCATCGGTGTATTTACCCACAACAGAGTTTCCATCTGAACAAAGTAAGAATTTCAATGAATCCGCACTATGTAATAATACTAAAATATCTATCCTAATCTTTTTATCCATGTTTGCAATAGCGAAATTTCTGTAATTGTTTTATTGATGAACACACCTATTACAAAAGAATATCTCGAGTAGGTACAAGAAATGTTGTCAATATTTCTTGTAGCCTTCATTTTACAAAAATCATATTTTTGGTAATTGTTTACTAACCACTTTGACACTTTTAGGCACAGGTTATAGAAATTACACTTATTTTCAACAATTACTACTAAACAACTATTTGCATGCGCAAAATAGGTTCTTATTTTGGGTTAATTAAGTACTTTCTGTGTATTTAGATTAAAACGAAACTTTGGCAAAGGTCGCTCCATACTAAAGGGAAATTCGAACTTCGGTCGAATAAAAAAATATCTCCAAATGTAATTAGTTGTTTGATGTAGTTATCAAGTTGAAACGGAGTGTAATTTTTGTAATCTGTGCCTATTAAAAGTGCGGCGGCTAGATAAATATTTACCCAATTTTTACCTATAATCCCTTTTGGTTAGTCAAATCTTTTTTTGGTAAATATACAGATGGACGCTTTATGTGCGTAAAAAGAATCCTTTGTAGTAAGTTAGATATAACGAGAAGTGACTTATGACTTATGAAATATTGGCATACAGAGCTCCGGGCCAAAAAGGCCCCTTTCTCTTTCATCATGATTTTAAATATTGGTTGTAGGATAAATTTTAGTTTAATTTTGGTTGTGTTTTTAAAATATTTTTGCAAGGAAACATGGCTGCAATATGGGGGATTTAAGGTTAACGGAGGATTTGTTTGGGTTTTTTAAAGGTAGTTATTTTTTATTTTATTTATTTATTTATAATGTATTACAAAAAACATGGTAAGTAACACATTATTCCCAATGAGTTGAGATAAAACTCATTACGGGAAGTACAGACACATAAAATACATTTTACAAGGATATTACACTTTTAAAAAAATACAACATATTGAAAAGGAAAAGAAAAATAAATAAAAAAGGAAAAATACATTGTTAAGAATAGAGATTTTAGAAATACTGAGAGACATCTATACACATGAAACATAGTAAACCAACATATGAAAGCGAGCGAAAATTCACTGGTTTAAAAACATTTTCAGGAAATAATCTTTAAGCGTTTTAACTAATATTTTTTTGTTAGTTACTGATTGCTTTATTTCATTAGGTAATGCATTGTATTGTCTATATGCAATATATTGTAATGAGTTAATACCAAATTTTGTTGTGTGGGTAGACGATGCTAGGTGTATTAGATTTTGGGACCGTGTTTTGTGCTGGTGTATGTCTGAATTAAATGTTGGTTTGATGTTAGTGTGTGAGAATCTATGTATGATTTGTAATATTGTACAAGTGATATTGTATTTAGGTAGAACCGTAAAAGGAAGTATGTTTGTCTTTAAATATATATCTTTGATATGTATATCCCACGGTAGACGGTAGATATTCCTTATTGCTCGATTTTGAATCACTTGTATTTCTGATATTTGTTTTTTAGTAATAGTGCCCCAGATACTAACTAAATAACTCAGATGGGAGTGAATCATCGCATAGTATGTGGCCCGTAGTAGAGATGTAGAGAGAAGACCTTGGAGTCGGTACAGTACGCCGGTTATTGGGGATATTTTAGATTTCACATGCTCAACATGGGAATTCCACGAAAGTTTAGAGTCTATTAATAGCCCTAAATATTTCGTGACTTCTATATTTTGGAGCTTCTCAGTTCCAAGTGTGATATTCATGGGCACATAATCCTTATTACCGAAAGTTAGGTAGTGCGTTTTTTTTATATTGAGGCTCAATTTATTAATACGCAGCCAATTAGCTAGAATTGAGACATCTACATTCATTTGAGACTCCAGGTCATTCAGGCTTGTACTGTGATAATAGATTACAGTGTCATCCGCATAAAGTTGGAGGTTTCCAGAGATACCACATTTAGTTATGTCATTGACATATAGCAAGAAAAGCAGATTTTTTTCATTTCATTTACATCGTACTGTGCGAGGCATTTGATGGACGCGTTTTCATGGGTGGGGAGGCCCGCATAAAAAGATTCCGCGAGACTTAAGATGTGATCTTTAATAACGAGAAGTATTTCAGTTTCCGGAAATGGAAATAATGCATTTTATTAGTTATTTTGTTAAAATTAATTGTTCACTTGGCGGCCATTGTTATTGATATGAAAGTTTTAAGGTTAGTTTTTTTACTTCTCTTATTTAACCCAAAATAGTAACCGAGTAACTCAGGACAGTGGCAATTCAACACACTTGAATAGTGTAATGTATCACCTTAGATAACTATAATTTTTTAAAAGTGTGTTGAATTGCCACTGTCCTGAGTTGTCATGGAACCGTTCAATCACCCGTTGTCTAATCGACGACTTATGTTCAAACACATGCGTCGTTGAATCTACAAAGGTTTGTAATCACACTTTTCACAAATTCTACTGCGAGTGTTACAAAAAATTAAATGCACAAATTTGAACCATAATATGTTTTTTATTATTATTAGATATTTTATATTAGACTTTGTGTTTCATGTCAGTAAATTTTTAAATTTCACATGACCGGTACTGATTTATTTAGTCCTATTTTAAAGGTTTAAATAAAAGTAATATCTTATTTTCAGCTAGAAACCTTAATTAAATAAGTACAGGGTTTTCCAATAAGAGGTTTTATTTTGAATAGCCCGCTATTTCGGTAGATGTTACTTTTTAAGCTGTCATTTTTTGACATTTGACAAGTAGAAACTACGCCATTAATAAAAATGGATCGATACACGCTTCAACAATGCATTGAAATTATTAAAATTCACTTGAGTGAATCAAATGCAAATCATCTTGAGTGATGAGGCCCATTTCCACCTCGGTGGCTTCGTCAACAAGCAAAATTGTCGCATCTGGGGCTCGGAAAACCCAAGAGTTATTGTTGTAAAGCCTCTCTATCCTCAACGTGTGACTGTTTGGTGCGGTTTATGGTCCTGCGGAGTCATTGGACTTTACTTTTTCAAAAAGGAGGCTGGAGCAACAGTTACGGTAAATGTATTGCGCTATCGAGAGATGATTAATGATTTTTTTTGTCCGGAATTGGATGGTATTGATCTGGACAACGTTTAATTTCAACAAGACGTCGCTACGTGCCACACAAGCAACGAAACCAATGATCTTTTGCAATTGAATATCAAAATAACACCTCTTATTGGAAAACCCTGTATATACCAAGTTAGCATATAAACACAATTTTTTTGCAATAACTTGTCCATTGTACGCATATATAGTTCTTTTTAATGCATAGCCGAATCAAAAAATGTGACAATAAGCGTGAATAAAATAGGGTTTGTTATTCAAGGTTAAATTAGGAACCTCTCTTAGGACGGGTTGTTTCAGAGAATCTGAACAATTCATCAAATTTCAACGTTCATTTTCAAGTTCTGTGAAAGATTTTTTCAAGTTCTGCTTTTATTTCAGTTTTCTCAAGCAACTAGCCTACAATGATATAAAAACAGATTTTGAATAAGTCTTTCACAGAACCCGAAAATAAACGTTGAAATTTGATGAATTGTTCAAATTCTCCGAAACAACCCGTCCTTAATGAACATCAATAGAAATTAGGGATAATGTTTGTAGTTTGAATTTGTTATTTATTTAATGATGCATAAATCGATATAAATAATATGACAGTTTTGTCATCAAACTGGGAAAACAACTCAAATCTATGTCTTAAAAAAATGATAAATATGCACTCATTTTTGTCGACCTTGTGATTTGGGCTTTAAAATTATTGCAAATTATTTTTGAAAATATATGTAATTCTAATTTTGAATTCAGCTTATCATGTATAATTTAACAAAGGCTTTATTTTGTGTTATCTGGATAACGTGCAAACCAATGACATTACAATACATCTAGACTCCTTATTGTCTCACAAACTCAAGATAAAATATGTTAAGTAAGAAAAGCTTTTACGTTTCTAGCAAATTCTTAATTCAAACGATGTTCAGAATATGTGCATAGGAACGAAATAAACTATAGCAGACAGAGTTTTCGTATTTGCGTCGAATACTACATTCTACATCATGGGTGTGGCTGAGATAACAAGATACTTATTACTCGCTTACACTATAAGACGAACACGGAATAACTGTATGAGATGACCTACTGTTATTATACGCATCTATATATATATTGGTTCCATGATATTTCATCAAAATGAAATTAGTTACCTATGTAACCTATTTAACCTAGTTTTTGTTTCATCACTTTTCATGACGTTTGTAAGTGTGTTGAATTGTTATTTTAATGAGATACCCGGTCACCATATATATTGTAGGGTTGTGTATTAAAAAAATTATTCATTTGGTAGTTCCTCTTTCGCCTCCTACAAAGTTAGCTGTGTCAAGCTGTGTATAATATTTTCCCCGTTATAGCATTCATTAACTTGCTTATTATTTTGTTTTGTGAGAATTGATTTTTGAACACATTTCTCTTTTTGATTTCAGTTATTGTAACAGAAAAAACGAATATATTGCTGAGATATCTACATCAACAATGGGGAAAAAAGGTTTTTGATCCAAATTCCTTCTTCTTAATCCTTCTTATTAATTTGATATATTTAATAACTTAAAACAATAATTTCATCTACTTATAATATGCAAAGAATAGCCCTACCTAGCGGCGTTACCATCTCCCTTTCTGTGATTTGTCAATAAATGAAGCTGCCAGTATACGGGCTTCTCGCAATGTAATATCACTATTCAGTCTTCGATAATAAAATCTGCTTACCAATTACTAGTCCTTTTTACAATGGTGCGCAAATTGCTGGCTACGTAAAAAACTTTACTACAAATTCTAAATTGGGTAAACAAAGGCTCGGGCTTGTTTCCAAAATTGAATATTTTGTAACACTATTTTAGTAAGACACTTTTACAAATGTTTTATAATTTACCCACCTCGCTCATTTGTTTAAAAATGAACATTCAGATCTTGCATAGAAAAGTCCTACAACGGACTGCGCTGCAAACCTTTACCGAACTTTGCTTTTCTGCGCAGGGCCTGGTTATTTCAATATGTGCTCTTCGGCGGTGAATGGACGACTGATGTCATAGTCTATTCATAGCATTCCTATGCCAAAATATGGTTACATGGTTTGACAGAAACTATTAAAATTATACAGGTCTACAAACTATCTGTAAATCAGAGCGGCAACATGTGAATTCATTTTTCGCACACATAAATTTTTATTGCTGCAAGGTTCGTTTGGAAGAAAATTATTCCATTTACAATACGAACAGGGTTTGTTTAACGAAAATTGTTACATTTAAAATACAAACGTAGTTTCTTAATGAAAATTGTTACATTAATAGCGTTCCCAGACGAGAGACTTTAGTCAACAGCGACAGTTGCTGACCTAAAAATCCATTACAGTATATGGAGGTGCGCACACGAGTGATATAACACCAGAGAGATTTTTGAATTATGATGTATGAATTTTTTAATAGTTTAAACTGTCGCCGCAACTATAGTCTCTCGTCTGTGGGTTTTTTTAAAATATGAACATGGTTTCTTTGAATTAAAATTATTCCATTTTCAAAATTATCAGTGATCTCTGCAAAAATTAAAATTATTCCATTTTCAAAATTATCAGTGATCTCTGCAAAAATTAAAATTATTAAAATTATTCCATTTTCAAAATTATCAGTGATCTCTGCAAAAATTGTCCTAAACAATTCTCGACTCTTGTACAAACAGTGCAATGATATTTTTTGTTTGAATTTTAACATTAGGGCCACTCCCAGGCCAAATTGATCCGGCTCGGTTACCATCACAGGGGGGACCACTCGGGCCCGAACCAGCCCGGCAATATCCCGCTGTAGGGACGGGTCACAGGTCTGGCCGGCCAGGGACCTCTAGTGCCAGATTCAATAAATATATTCCTTTTCATAAGTAGGTACCCCCCACTAATTTTCAATGAACCCAATGTCTATACAATGGTTTTTTGAAAGGTGTCACAATTATGTTATGCTGATTTATAAATCAATAATTACTATTTTTTTGTAATAGCCCATTTGAAGAAAAAAAAATCTCATTTTCTTTTTTAAAAGTTTTTAGTTATACCTTCATAATTTACTCACACTATAGATAGTAGAAACACAGAAACATATGGCATAGAGTCTGTGCATAGATGCGATTTGCAGTAATATGTGTGAACGATGTTGGTGACGAGCGTCATCCGTGCGGTTCCATACTAATGATGGTTTATTGCCCATCTCCTTTGTTTCTATTATCTATGAGTCACACCAACAACTATAAATACCTATACGCTGACAGTTTCTCTAGCGACAGGGTGCATCTTGTTAAAATTCAGTTTTTTTTTTTTTATACGAATGTTTGGCCCTGCTATGTTATTAGTAACAGCTTAGTAAATACATAAAAATTCAAACTCCATATCAGATAATATTAATTTATTATGTTTGAAAATGTTTTTGTGGTCATCTTGGCTGTCAGCTTGTAGGCATTTATATAGGAAAGTGTTAATCATACCCGTTGATAGACAGATGCTCACTAAATAAGTGCAACGTTAACTGGTTTCGGAAAATTGATAATATTAAAGAACTGATTGAAATGAATTATTGTCGTCAGTTAGCGGGATATGATTTGCTGATCTTTCCGAAAGTGACACCTTCTTTAATGCTGTTTTGCTAACTTGTAACACATAATCACTACCACCCTCAGGATTTTAATACTCCCCGTTTCCTTTTCAGAATTCCCCCAAGAAACGGGAAAACAATGGAGAGCTTCCTGGAATCGACGACTCGAGACCCAGAAAACGGCCACGACTCAACTCCCCCTAATCTTACCTCCCTTGTAATTCGTCCACGTCTTTAAATGGATTTTTTTATTTAAAAGTTTTGTAACATAGTATATATTTTAATGAAATTATTTTAATTTTGTTTACAACAAAAATATTTTTAGATCTAATCAAACGAAGGAATAGTCTGAAAAGCTGAAGTGGCAAATTTTTTTTTTACTAACCGTTGTGAATTGACTTGAGAGGGGAAGCATTAATGGCCTCCTACGTTAGTGACCAAATTCTTGTAAGTGTTAAAAAATTCAAAGATTCTATGGAAGGTTAAAGCTATAATTATAATAAGCTTACATATATGTATTATGTAAATACATTTCACTATTGATTTCCATGTTTTAATTTCTAGTTTATATTTGCTTAAAACCTTATAATGAACATCTTAATATTTCCGGCTACTTCGGAGAGTTGAGTCAGTTGAGATGGTCATTATAAAGTATCTAATCTCCTACTACCATCGCATTAAGCGGAAAATGTTGCTTGTGTCGTGATGGAGGACTTACCCAGCCAAGGAATTGTATTCATGACGCCTTGGTGGGACTCAATTGAACTCCGCCGCAGTCTGACCGCTCAACACGGAAATCGATCTAAAAATGTATTTATGTGTGTAGCAGATTTGTAATATGATTTTTTTGCGATTATGTAGTAGCTTAGATTTAGTAAAACCTTTGAATTAGCTCACTTGCGTGAAGGGCCATTAGGATGTTAAGAAATATTGGTAATCTACCACATAACCTAGTTAACAGCAAAGGAACCATTTTAAAAGTGTGTATCACTCAGTCCAGGGCTTAGATTCAACCAGAGTAAACAGGAACACTGCTCCTTACTACTTTCCTGGAATCTATCCTACATTCCGTAACAGAAGCAAGATGTGGCTTGGGCCACTGGGGCACTGGTCCCAGGCGTGATAGCTGTTTTTAAAAAGCCACCTTAGTCGCCAAAATGCCTCATCCCAGATTACTGATTGCAATTTAGACTCTGGCTGTATAAATGTTTGAATTCGAGCATTTCTACATGTCTTAAAAACATCCTGCCATTTTCTTTGCTTTGTGCTTAAGAACAGGGGTCGTTAAATGTCAGCCTGCGAGCCAAAAGTTAATTTTACATCTTCAAATAAAGTTGCGAGATACATCAGTAAGTGATGCTCTTCATTTGGTTGCCTCAGCAGTATAAATGTCCTTTCTATTTGGCCCTTATGTTTGTCAACCCTTGCTTTAGAATAATGCTTCCTCTCTAGTTGATCCACAACCTCTTCTCTGAATGTTTACATATATAATAATAGGTGACCGGGTATTTCATCAAAATTACAATTCAACACACCTCCAAAAAGTGATGAAACAAAAATTAGGTTACATAGGTATCTATTAAACATAGTTTTTGTTTAATCACTTTTAATGACTCTATGTGACTTGTTAAAGGTGTGTTGATTTTTCATTTTGATGAAATATCTGGGAACCATAATAATAAAGCTATTATTTTGTAAGTGCAAACATTTTTTCAGGGATTCTCAAGTCATTTGTTGTTTTAATGAACCAGTTTAACTTTTAAGACATGTGACAATACTAGGTGTCGAATGTGGCATTTGATTAGAATTCCTGATCTTTATTCAAATAAGCCTGGCTTTAATTTAAGTTGATGCATTGAAGTATCCCGATAGCTGGACATTTTGTATTGAGGAAAACTCATCTCTTAGGTAACTGAATGCTTAACATATTTTACATTTAAAATGAACTGAGCAGCTTACGAACTAGATGAAATTATATATGGTTAAATCCCATCAGTAACTTGGTAAGCGGATATATTTCTGCAAACTAAATGGATGATATTTTGAAATAATTGGATATTATATGCTGATAAACATTTGATTCAACTGAGTTCAGTAAAATAGATGTTTAGATTTCTTTGGAAAACTTAATGATAATTGTCCGCTACATCAATGTGTAAAAGGGATACATTTGACTTATTATGAAAAAATAAATGTATGGGTTTTTCGTACAATTATTTGAAGTAACACAACAAGTGTTTGAATTGCTATTGCCTTTTAGTGTGTTTTTTGCAAATGCAAATTAAATTCGTTCATTATCACCGGTAGTTAGTTATTATTTTGCCCAAATAATAAAAGAACAATTTAAAACATCATAATTATCAAATAAAATAACACATAAGCCTATATGAAGTGACACATTCATCACCAAATCAGCATTTATGCACTTATCGATGTGTAGACCTAAAACCAGGACTGGCCCTGTTCAGGTATAATTGGGGCACTCCGCTCCAGGCACCGAATTGACAAGGATCCAAGACACTGATAATACTCAACACCTAATACGACACCAGGCACAGTTTGGCTCAAGGCCAGCCCTGACAAAAACCACAAATTTTGTTTCTTGTGCCCCCTCTGCCCTACGGCCTGGTTCTTTGTGTCTTTCAAACATGAATCCTGTGAAATACAGATGACATTCTTCTCTTCATGGTTATAATTACATATGTATACTTGATTGGATCCACTTTGCAGAACTGTCCAGGTTATAGAGTGATTAATTTCTCCCATAACTTTATAAGCTATGTGATGATTGGAGTTTTTTCAGCAACTGGGTAGAGAATATAATTCTTGATGTTTATAAAATAAATTGACATTCATCAAGATGCAATAACAATGAATGGTATAAGTTTTTCCATTGTGTTTAATTTTCTGTTATCCTAATTTACTAACCCCCCCATAAGATAGGTTTCTTTTTTTTATTTCCATGAAATAATGTAAAGTGAATGATGGTCTCTTAATGTTTTATATTACAATTATCTTTATAGAGAACTAATTGTGTTTTATTTGCATCTGACTACACAGTGAATGCTTACAGCCAATGGATGAAGAAAAAACTGAGGAAGAATATCTTTTCTAGATTCTCTCAGTATCGCCCTGGGGGCATACTCTGTATCTTTCGAAGCCTTCCTGCCGCCGGTTTAGCCACGTCACAAACCCGTATTAGCCCTAGCCTTACGGTGTTAAAAAAATCCACGTCCTCCAGTGCTATACACTCAGTAAATATTTATTTATTGTAATTACTTAATGCAATATTCAAATGTATGACGGAGGAATACCAAATAAATTGATCCCTGTGTATAGTATAGTTACAGAGATGTTATATTAATTAGAGACGATGTTCACTCAGTTGACAGCACCGGCAAGGAAAGGTTAAACCAAGTACTTACTGGTTTGTTAACCCGAAAGATACAGAGTAGGCCCCCTGGTATGATTACCATTAAGAATTGAAACATTGCTCTACGGCTACAGTCATCTTTGGTGGCCAGATCCCAATAGACATATACTTCACAACCTTCCTCTTTCCCATATATTCTCCTTCCCTCCTTTCAAACCGGAACAAAAACCGGTTTCCAAAATACAGGGCGCGATGCGGTATCTTCCTTATTTAAAAAAAATCACGAAACAAAAAGTGTCGGAAAATATTAAACAAAAACTTTAAGGACGGGTTGTTTCGGAGAATCTGAACAATTCATCAAATTTCAACGTTCATTTTCAAGTTCTGTGAAAGACTTTTTCAAGTTCTGTTTTCATTTCAGTTTTGTCAAGCAACTAGCCAACAATGATATAAAAACAGAACTTGAATAAGTCTTTCACAGAACTTGAAAATGAACGTTGAAATTTGATGAATTGTTCAGATTCTCCGAAACAACCCGTCCTAAATGTACCTCCATATAAAGGAAAAAGAATAACAATGAAAAATCTGCAATACTTTTTTGTTTTATGGATTTTTTAAATAAGGAAGTTCCTGCTTCGCATCCTGTGTATATATTTTTTTCATTCTTGATAAATATTACAAAACGAACCAGTTCCAAAAATAACTGCTTTCTCAGAGAAATAATATTGACAGTTTCAGTGACCGCAGAAGTGGCGGCACTAGTGAAGACCTCAGAGCCTGTCCCGCGTAAATAATATTTATAACAGTAATACGTACAACTAAAACATAGAGAACAGGATATCATCACACAGTCTGAAAAACATTGTTTCCGATATTAATGTAAGAGCTCACCTATAGATGCCACTAGATTACCCTATTAGGCTACCCATAGATGGTGTTTAACTGTCGAGTATTGTAGAGACCGAGTTGTTAATAATAAATAAGGTGGAAACCGTCAAATGCGTTAGGGTCCACATTATTCCAACCGTCTGTTTAATGAGATTTCAGAGCCCGATGTCTAATCTATTACATTAAAAATCAAAGTACTTTTGACACAAAATCTATATTACTATATATTTAATTATTTTACATTTTAAAAGGTAAGTTTTTACAGATGCCAACGAGCTAGAAGTCAGGGCTGCTTGTGTTTATAAAACATGTACACATGTAAATGTGAGGCATATTTGGAACATGTTTCTGCGTAGCAACTGAAGATAACAAATATTTGTTGTCCTCCGTGGTTGGGGTGTAAACCTCTCGAGTAGGAATCCAGAGATTGCGGGTTCGAACCCCAGCTTGCGCAAGTAAATTTTATTTAATATCTGTTTTTTCACAACTAAAATATATGCTGCTCATTCCAGAGTCGATGATACTCTCAGTATAGCCCTGGTGAAAAACCATCACTCAGAATTGAAATGTTGTTTGAAATGACTTTAGCCATGTTTGGTGACCAGCTCTGAATAGCCAGATGTTTCTCCACTTTCCCCATCACTACCTGCTGCCTCACAACATGCCACAGTAATTAGGGAAGCCATAGTCTCACTGGCTCTTGTGTGGTATTCACATAATTAATCATAAATTTTCCACTGTCTATGAAAGGAAATATAAAGGAATACTAAACTAAAGAATCAATATATAATTTTAAATAGTGTCATATAAAATAATATTCACTGTATGTACCTATTTTGAAAAGCAATACAATTTTGAGAAAGTGAAACAATATCAACATTAGTTGTTAATAAAACGAATTATGTATTGAGAAAATAAAAGGTATAAGAAAAAATATACAAAAAAAGAGATATTTTAACAAAAATAATCTCTCCAGCGGGGAATCGAACCCCGGTCTCCCGCGTGACAGGCGGGGATACTTACCACTATACTACTGAAGATACTTTATAATGCGCCATAATACCGTACATATACGTCAGAAACGCATTACTCTACCATATTATTCATTGTTTCTAATGGAAGTCATTTATTCTTTTTGATAAGTAATATTGATAGGATTTTACATACAAAATATTTGTTGGTTGTTGATTAGCTAACCAAAGTGGTTTATTGTAAAACTATTCATTGAAGGTCAAAACATGTAGGTACTCAATTTACAATAATATTATTAGGTACCTACTTACCTCCTATGCTGCTATGCATGTAATAATAATTGGATAATTTAAATAGCGCCATTATTGTTAAAAAAATACATTTAAGGGATTTTACAATTTATTACGAGGTCCTGTACTA
The DNA here is from genome assembly GCF_061612785.1 of Hesperophylax consimilis. Taxonomy (NCBI): domain Eukaryota; kingdom Metazoa; phylum Arthropoda; class Insecta; order Trichoptera; family Limnephilidae; genus Hesperophylax; species Hesperophylax consimilis. The sequence continues at coordinate 21,303,553 of NC_142848.1, read as the reverse complement.
TATCTAATTTTATTATTTACATTTATCGCGATATTATATTATTTTATACCTACATAATATGACAGCTACGGTAATAAATGATTTATACAGCTCCGTTTTCGAAAAAACATCTCAACATTTACAGTTTTTCTGATTTTGTCTAAGGGAAGACTATTTATTGTAATAAATTAAAAGAATATAACAAACGAATGGCTTGTTGAATGTTCGACGGTAGCTTGAATAACGTTTTTCTCGTCAAAAAATAGAAACTCCCTTGCAAAGATGTCGAAAATCCCTATAAATTCCCTCAAATGCGAAAAAATTCCCTAGATTTTTAGACAGTCGCTATACAACGAATTGATTTTTAAAAATCACGTACATCACAGCATCACATCACGGTCAGGGGGAAGGTGAAAAACAAAACTCATAAAGTTGAACAAATAAACTTTAGATTTTTTCGCGTTTCTGATTTTATAATTTAATTGATAAAAAATCTTGGCCAATTTCGATTTAGGTTGTCAGTAACTTCCCTTTTGTACTTGCGACCATAAATATACCACTCTCGACATGCTTGCGACTCTCTGTTTCTCCCTAGGCATGGCATAGTCGGTCCGCGATATTGCTGGATGTCCGGCGGACTAATAAATGATAACCCATTGATTGTACGTCTGGGGAGAGGTTCACAGATTTGGGGAATTTAGAATTTAAAAGGGAGAAAAGTAGTTTTTTTGGAAAAAAAACTAAGAAATCTGATAATATTTTGATTTTGTCAGCAAAATTAGGACAAATTCTTCCGAAATTCCCTAGATACCACCCCTCTTGGATTTAAAATATTGTGGGGAATAATTTTTCCTGAAATTATCTAGCAACCCCCCCTATGAATTAAAAAAATATTGTGTGGAATCCAGTACTGAGTGAGCAATACCCCACACAAATCCATTAAAAAATTCTACCGTATTCTATAATACATGTATACTGTATCTCAATGCTTGGATGGTGATGCATGACATACCTAGCTGCCTGTGATAGGGTAGTTTTTCAGTATATTTTAATTCAAGACCTTGCAAACCCTTCGGCACTGAAGACGCAAGTCTGCTTCAGCCACGCCTCTTTTGAAAATTAGTGGCGAACTCAGTGGACCCAACTACAAAACTCCCAGGATTCCCTATCCCTAAGAAGACATAGACCTTAAATAATCCATTGTGTATGCACACAGAACAGAACATATCGTAGAAGAATGTTTATCCATCCTGTTTCCTTGAAGCACATCTGCGCTGAATTAAGTGACCCCTGATGATATTGACTCATTGAATAACCTCAGCATTGAACAAGTATACTTTTCTTCTCACATATTACCTCTACTGATATGTAGTGTTGATAATTACTCAACACAGTAGGCTTCCCTTGAGGTCATTAGCTTCTCCAAGAATATTGCGTGGAAAGCCTTCAGGGTAGTGGGTTTTGGAGACAGAACATTCATTTCATAAAATAATGCATAGATGCATGTGGAAGATAATCACACTATTCAATATTAAAAATGTAAGCAAGGCTTGAAATGACTAGCTATATTCAGAGAGCAAGTTTGATCGGTTAGTACTTCCAAGATTTCCTGAAGCCCCATAAAGAGAGGATGTCATAGTTAAACTGGCTCCAGGCAGTCAGGACTATAATGCTGTAATCATATAAAAAGGGGGGATGAAACTTCAAAGACAAAACATTTTAGAAAAGCTACAGAGCATTCACTCATTGTGATACTGGTAAACAGTGTAATTGACAGGATATATTAGATTCACATGACTGCGCAATGTACATCTTGTTGAACTTTGGTTCATATCAAACTGAGAGATTGTGTTTCTATCTGTCACTGCAGGCTGTACCAAAAAATAAAAGTTTTTAGTGCAATAACAACAGAAATAAATAATATAGGATCATAGAAAATAAACTTTATTTTATTAAATGTTTACATACTGTTAGGGTGCAATATATTATAATATATGACTGTTAGTTAGTAAACGGATACAAGAAAGTTATCTGAACAGCATGATATAAGTGGGGAGTGTTTTATTCTAAGTAATAATTTGAAAGGGTAACTCAGAGTTCCCAGTTTAATAACATACATTTCAATGTGTACGGAGGAAGATAGCTTCGTGAGAGATTCCTTATTCAAGCAACAAATGAGTCCGTAATATAGAAATGTATAAAATGCACACTGATCAACTTAACTATAATTAAAACTACATAAAATCTATGCAAATATGTTCAAAGTATGTATTCCCAAACAATTTTTCATATAATTATTCCCAGTCCAAAATTTCATCGCAAACATATATGCGAGATAAACTCCAAAGTGAAAGAAAACTGCTGCTGACAAACACATAATGGTTTAGTGAAGGGACGTTTTAGTCCTTAGCGGGAACTTCAATCACTCTGGGCTTGTCGATGATGCGGGCGGTCCTGTTACCCTTCTCCACAATCCCGATGATCCACGCCTGGTAGCCCTCCTGCTTCTCAATGTCCTTGCAGTAGGCTGCGGCCTGCTCGCGGGGCAGGCAGATCAGCAGCCCCCCGGAAGTCTCAGCAGAGTGTCCCTGCAGCAGCTGGAACATGTTGCCGCACGCCTTAGCCACGGCCGCCATCTTGGCTATCACAGGGAGGTTATGGATCACAAATGACACTTCGTTTTTCTGGTGGGACGCCAAGTTCTGAGCATGTCCCAACAGTCCAAATCCAGTGATGTCGGTGGAGCCGTGGGCGTTGTATTTGTGCATTAGTCGGGAAGCGATGCGATTCAATCTGCTCATGGAGTCCATCGCTCGGTGGTATGCCTTGCGAACATCTTCCTCAGAAACCACCAACTTGATTCGGTTCCAGCGTTCGGGCTGGTCCAGCCACTGGTGGGCGTTCACAGCCACCTGGGTTCCCAGAGGCTTGGTGAGAACGAGAACATCTCCCATCACTGCGTTATCAGGCACTATGTATTCATTGGGTTGACAGATGGTGGAAGCAACCCCCCCAATGGTGCACCAGGGGTTTACTACCGTCTGACCTCCGGTCACGGAAGTCCCGGCTTCCAGGGCAGAGTCCTTGAATCCTCTCATGATCAGGGGGATCACGACGTCGCGCTCCTTCTCTGTCATCTTGGTGGAGACACCTAGCAACATGAGCATGTTGTCACATTCCGTGACTCCCATAGCGTACAGGTCACTCAGTACATTCGCGGAGGCGATCTTTCCCATCATGTAGGGATCGTCGACTAGAGGATAGAAGAAGTCAGTGGTCTGTACCAAGCATAGGCCGCCATGACGGAGCGGGGTCACCGAGCAATCCAGACCGATGCCGATACGGGGGATGGCCATATGCATGAAGTGGGAATGCTCATCCTGGGAGTTGTAGTCCTGCTGCAGGGACTCGACGAGTTTGTTGAGCACATCCTGGGGAACTTTACATCCGCGACCTTTGAGGTCCGCGAATCGAGTAAGACGGAAACTGGCCTCCAAGTCGTGTGCCAGCGGATCGAATGGGCGTCGCAAAGCTAGGGCATTAGGGTTTCCTCCCATCTCCAGCTGTGCAACCCCCAGGTTATCCTGCCCCACAGTTTGATAATCACCCATCGCGCACGATTATACTTCCAAACAATATAGAAAAACACGATGTGTAGAGTTGCCGGAACGTGACAAGGCCAACAGACAGACGCTTGCAAAATGGCGTTCACCTTCGGTCTGCTCAATGCGCAGGCGCAAACCGAGGAAATGCTGTGATTGGTTGGAATTTGATTTCTGGATACATTCCGCGCCGTGATTGGATACATCGGGCTTCGGAAACGCTTTTAGGAGAAGTCAGTTTTTCTCCTTGACGTCGGCCGGTGATGTCGTTAAATTCCTTACGTATTTAAAATGTCATTTCTTTTAAGCTATATTAGTAACCTTAATACGAAAATCACGCGATTTGCATTCGTGAAATGGCTTGTCACAATCTGATACGAATTTAAATAAAAATCGGCATATTTTGAGTTGGTGTATGGGCTCAGTGCTGCCATTGTGGTTGAAAGTTTCTTGTTCTCGATCTTCAACAATCTTCAACGACAGCGACAGACTTGGCTAGACGGGCATGAAAGCGGAAAGCAGTGTTTTATTGTAATTAAATCATGACACGGCGGTTAATCAAATCTTTAAATCATGCGAAATCATTGCTTAACTTATCAAGCATGTTAAACTTAATTTTGCCGAGTTATTCAATTGTTTTATTACACTGTAAAAACGTAAAAGTTTTTTGACCAATATTGACAAACAGGAAACGACGCAGTTTTGCCAGGAAAATAATATTTTGTTTCTACACGTATCATGGCATCAAACACTTGGAAAAAGTGTGAAAACGAGGCTGGATTCCCGTATTACATTCGGTACGTATATATTTTTTAAATTTTGCGTGTAATTACTACTCGGATTTTGTTATTTTAAATCGAAATTTCGGTTGAGATTATATCAAAGTTCGTGATTTCAATATGGATGATCTTTAAAAATTTTATGGATGATCATTAAAGTGTTACGATTTTATCGTTTTGTCAACAAATTAATTTATGTTTTAGGGACGAATCGTGCGTGAAACAATGGGATCATCCAGCCTTTGCGGATATTCTTACGAAGATGAATCAGGCATGCGACATTCGATATTCAGTCTACAGAATGGCTTACAAAATTATGTCCCTGCAGGAGAGTTTTCAAGGTAATCAATTATGTATTTTGTCTCATTCAGCCTGTAAATCAATCCTACCCAAGGACAAGTTTACCTCTACAAAACTGAAAGGATAAATTACCTTTCCATCTTGTCCAATTATGTAAACAGATTGTCTTGTCTCGCATCAAGATTCTAAACATAAGTTCCTATAAATTCCAATTAATTTATAACTACAACTGGAGATGTTTTCACAAAATTAAAGTTATTTTCAAAGTTTTATTGTGAACAGTAATACCAATGGCAATAGTTTTTTTTTTAGGATACTTCTTTAATTAGGATTAATTAATTTTCGAGGGGGCTTGGTCATATAAGTTCATTATGTAAACAAGCGGTGTAATCTTTTTGAATTAGATTAAGGACGGGTTGTTTCGGAGTATTTGAACAATTCATCAAATTTCAACATTCATTTCTGGGTACTGTGAAAGTCTTATTCAAGTTCTGTTATTATATCATCATAGGCTAGTTGCATGACAGAACTGAAATAATAACAGAACTTGAAAAAATCTTTCACAGAACTGGAAAATTAACTTTGAAATTTGAAGAATTGTTCAAATTCTCCGAAACAACCCGTCCTTAAAGTCCCTTTAATAACAAGCACTGAAGATGTGTCAAGTACTAGATGTTCAACAAATTTACACCAAAACAATGGCCTCTTCTAAAACAAATTAACTAAGGACTGGTTGTTTCGGAGTTCATCTTAAAGTTCTGTGAAAGATTTTTTCAAGTTCTGTTATTATTTCTGTTCTGTCAAGCAACTAGCCTATAATGATATAATAACAGAACTCGAATAGGACTTTCACATAACCCGAAAATGAACGTTGAAATTTGATGAATTGTTCAAATTCTCCGAAACAACCCATGCTTTAATATTACGAAAATAATCAAAACACACTAAACATGCGACAATTCAAAAGAATACCTACTGAGGCCCAACACAATAACTACATTTGAACAAAGAATCTTAAGATATTTTGCACCTAAAGTATACAATAACCTACCCGACAAAACAAGACAAATAAAAAAGTTTGAATCAATTTAAAATCAGACAAATAAAAAAGTTTGAATCAATTTAAAATCGCCACCGAACAATGTATATTTAATAAAAGTATATCCGACATGCAGAGCCAAAGTCATTATGAGATAACAAGATCTCAAGTTTTTACGATGTCCTTAATATTTTTGATAAATCCATTTAGATATCTGCATCAAAATAAATATGATACTATAATATTATTCCACATCCTTAATGTGCGACTGCTATAGTTAATATTAATTGATTTTCGGGGTCACCATACATTTAAAAACTAATGTTTTTGTTTTGTTCAACACAGTGAAGAGATAAGGGTGATCGCTAATTACTCTCATTGAACATGTGTGAAATTTAATGTATAATTTTGTCCAATAAATATAGAAGTAACTGGTACAAACAGTCACTTCACATCCAAGAGTTCTCTGGAAAGTAATACTTGTTTAATTTAATGTTTTCCTACTGCCCCTGCAAAAACTCTCAGATCAAGGTGTCAATGTGTGCCGGTGCCCTATTGAATTTGCAGTATTTGTGCGGGCTTCACTAACTTGGTCCCGTACAAAAAGTCTAGCAAAATTTGTAAACAATTATTGTAAGATGTGTTGTAATAATAATTGGATAATTTATATAGTGCCATTTTTGTGAAAATTCACTCCATCTGCTTTTAAAGTAACTAATATGTAATATGTATTGGTAAACCATAGGACAGTGTATTGATTAGTTTTTGTGAAAAATAATGCCACAAAATAAGGTTCATCTCGTGTGACCAAATTAAATATATATATACACTATTATTGACTCTTTATTACTGAGCAATTATACATTTTTTCTATTACTGTTATATATCTAATGTTACATTGAATAGTATGTTGGTTTTTATTCCTTATTTATTTATTGGACAATTTGTATAGCGCCGCTTTTGTGAGATATCACCTTAGAGGCGCTTGTTATGTTTTTAATGATAAATATATATAAAAAAAGAATATTTGGATGCGCTTTATGTAATCTTTTAGGGTAGCCGGATACCCTTATTATAAATATTTTTAGAATAACATAATATAACCCTCTTGCCATAATATGACATGTGGGTTAAAGATATTTTTTTATTTGCACAATAATGTATTTTTATACATTACTTGGTAATGTGGGCCTCTTTGGGTGCTTTGCCCATGCTGAAAGCATAAATATATATATGCCTTAAGTAATCACTTTGTAATCTCGTTATTATATACACTTATTGAACTCCTTTGTACAACTGAACTCTCTACGATAACTTGTATTGTCCCTGCTTATATCATTCATAGTTCTCAGTTTATTATGTTATGTATAACATATTATTGTACTCCTGAACAACTTGCCTATAACAAACAATGTGTACATGTAAAAGCATTCAAGGCGTGAATAAATTAACAAATATTATGGATGATATAAGAACGGTCTTCAGAGACCTACTTGCAATTTCAGTTGTAAAAAGAAAATGTCTCCGGTGCGCAATCGGCGTTCGACTCGATAATGAATATATATATATTTTTTAATTGTTTTTCTAGTGCCCAGTGTGAGAATAATTTCTGGAGTATTTGCCCACCATTGTCTGAGTCTATCGGAGAGCAGTTTTGTGCTGGAGCCGTGTGAGTTGGAAGCTATCTTGACTGATATATATTTTGCCGCCAATAAGGAAGGGACCTTTGAGGGGGATATTGATACTGCCACGGAGATTGCTTTGAATTTTCTTCTGAATGTATATGACAGGTATGTAGTGTGTTATTACTATCGATTTTAAGGTCAAATAATTAATTATTTTGAGCGAATCTCTTTATTGACGCAATCTTCAAAAATACTTTTAGTTTTTCGTAAATCTTTGTTAACACACTTTGTGCGGGCGAAAACAACCGGTCCCGTCAGAGAAAATAGATTTTGTTTTAAACAGCTATATCTTTGAAAATATAACACATATTTATTTTTTTTTTTTACTTGGTACTTACCATCCCCCAACAATAAAATTATTGTCAGAAATTAAAGCCTACTTTTGGAAGACGACTCCATAAACTGAATTTAAAGTCAGCGTTGGGCCATTTTGTGATATTTTATTTGTAAAAAGGTACTATTTTATTGCATTACAAAAAAAACTAAAAATTTCCACATCTCCGGTACGATAAGTGTAAGGATGTATTACCCGTTCTACGGGTTTTAATATCTTGAAATAGCATTACGCAATCAAAGATTTATGCCGTACATCGCAAAAAATCTGAAAAAATGTTTTAATTATTTTTGATTTTTATTGGCTAAGATTATTCATATAAAAAAGAATGTCTGTAATGGGTGGGTAGTATGGGTTTAATTTTTATAAAAATCTACAGTTTTATTTTGAGATGAAATTTAGCACACTTTACCTTCACTCAAGGAAAGTGGAAGGTTTTTGTCTACGGGCAACACAGAAGAAATACTCCAAGAAGACTGGAATATTTCACAACAACATTCCAAATTGTAAAAAAGATTGGCAGACCGTCCGCGCGGGATAGTCGTCCCAGGCCATCTTTAAAAATTGATAAAATTTGAGTAGTTTGTATTGAGGGCCATTCAAAAGGGGTTATTATTGATGTTTTGAACTTATCTTCTTCAATAATGTTTTCCTGGTTTATGATGTATATTTTGTATTTACAGAGAGCGCACCTCCTCCATCAGTGTTCAATCAGCCAAGACAGGCCTGGCTCTGTTGTCAGGGGGGCCGGTCGCTGAGGCCTGGGCCTTCCTGCTGGCGCTGGTGGCGGACCACAACGGGTGCGCGCGCCCCCGCCGGCTGGCCGCGCTGCTGACGCGCGTCGCCCAGGTGGCGGAGTTCCTCGGCGAGGGCGCCACCTACGGTCGACACGCCGTGCAGCAGGAGGTGGACAAGTGCTTCGCCAAGGTAGCTGGGTCAATCCGCACCAAATCATCCAGAAAATTTTGGATTTGTCACCCACCATCTCAGATTTTGATGAAACTTTAAATTTTTAATCCTTCCATATAGATAAGAAAATATACCAAATTTTACCTTCCTACCTCAACTCGTTTTTTTTTTATGGGCAGTTGAAGTTTGGGCAAAATAAGCGTTTTTACATATTCCGAGCACTCCGGAAGAGCTTGTACCTTCAATGAAAAAAAATTGTATCTTTGTCATTTATAGTGCAAATGCAATGAAAATTTTCAATATTATCAAGAAAACTATGCTGATTGCAGAAAAAAAAAAAATAAACCCTTTACATTTATCTACTTGACTTTAAAAAATTACCAAAAGTAATTTTTTAAGTAATTTTTGGGACGGAAAAGGTACTTTACAAAAAAGCAATATCTCGGGAAGGTACAGTGTTAATGAAGTAATTTTTTTTTTATTCATATCTACAAATAGCATAGAATCACATACAAAAATAAAATTCATGGCATTTTACTTGCTTCAATAAATAAAATCCATTTTAAACTTTTTTCAAACTTTTTGTAATTTTTTTTTATTCTTATCTACAATAAACATAGTACAACCTAAAAAAATAAAACTCCTAGTATTTTGTGTGCTTCACAGTGTAGAAACGTTTTTAAAATGAGAAATCTTAATCATACAGAATTGTTCCAAGTTTTTTAAAATCTAGATACTGTATTTGCAAATAAAAAAAGTCAAACTTATTCGGTCCTTTACAACATGCTGGTAAGCTTGCAATGTAAGCTTAAGGCACCAACAAAATAATGTACCTTGTTCCTTACACTGAACACTGAATTCTTCAGCAACCTTTTTTCTACTCCACGAAGTTGGAGCGAGAGTTAGAAGCTGAATTCTCTCACGGCGTGTAACTTGTGTTTCCAATTTTTTTTTAACCAACTCAACAAGCCTGTCCATGTCATTAGCTTTTTCTTGAATACATCTTGGTATTTTTGCATCACATTTTACTGGGGAAAATTCTTTTTCTAAAACTTTACTTACTTTTTTCTTTAAGGTTGAACAAGCAGAATCTAACTTCCGTTTAGCGTAACTAGACTTACTGTGGGATAGTATTGCATGTAGTTTAAATGGAGATTCTCCAATGTCAGTTAAAGAAGTGTTGATTTCTTGTAAAAAAATTTCTTTGTTTAAAACATTTTCAACTTCACTTATGTCTTCTTGAAAAGTGTTAAGCTCTTCAATTTCATTGTTAAGGTTTTGGCTCTTACTAATTTTTGCTCTGCATGCATTACAAATTTTTTGTCCAGGGATTGCTTTATTAGTTACTTTTAGAATGGTATTAATGTTCTCTGAAAATTCCAAGGATACTGTTCTTAAAGTTTTTGTAATTTTCCTTTTGTGGCTTTGGAACGGGTCAAAACAAGCTTTTTGAAATGTTTCATATTTATTTAAGTTAAATATTCTGTGGTGCTCACAAATGTTGAAAACCAAGTCTGTAGATACAAAACTTCTTTGTTGAATAAGCTTTTTTTCAAATTCACTTAACAAATCCACACTCGTTAATTTCTCTGACTTAGTATAACTTTTTTTGTGACATTCAGTACCATTATGTTGTCCCACACTACATTTAACTAAACTTGTTTCGATTAGAGACATTTTAACAACGTACACCATAACATGAAACAACTACTGTATTTATATAGATGATCACTGCTTTGAAGCTGACTCAGAACTAAGCATGTCAGAGGAAACAAAGCATGTAGTATCCTGCAAACTTAGTGATGAGGCAGATAGTAATTTTCATGTTCTGTCTTGTTCTTGTTGCAGATACATCATTTCCATGTAGTGACTTGTCTCTAGGACTGTTTCTTTGATATTAGTCCATTCATTCAACCTATATTACTAGCTATATACCTAAACTATAACTTGCCCAATTACAAACTAAAAATAGATATAAAAAAAATCACAAAAAGTTTGAAAAAAGTTTAAAATGGATTTTATTTATTTTTGTATCTAGATTTAAAAAAACCTAGAACAATTCTGTATGATAAAGATTTCTTATTTGAAAAACGTTTCTACACTGTGAAGCACACAAAATACCAGGAGTTTTATTTTTTTAGGTTGTACTATGTTTATTGTAGATAAGAATAAAAAAAAATTACAAAAAGTTTGAAAAAAGTTTAAAATGGATTTTATTTATTGAAGCAAGTAAAATGCCATGAATTTTATTTTTGTATGTGATTCTATGCTATTTGTAGATATGAATAAAAAAAAAAATTACTTCATTAACACTGTACCTTCCCGAGATATTGCTTTTTTGTAAAGTACCTTTTCCGTCCCAAAAATTACTTAAAAAATTACTTTTGGTAATTTTTTAAAGTCAAGTAGATAAATGTAAAGGGTTTATTTTTTTTTCTGCAATCAGCATAGTTTTCTTGATAATATTGAAAATTTTCATTGCATTTGCACTATAAATGACAAAGATACAATTTTTTTTCATTGAAGGTACAAGCTCTTCCGGAGTGCTCGGAATATGTAAAAACGCTTATTTTGCCCAAACTTCAACTGCCCATAAAAAAAAACGAGTTGAGGTAGGAAGGTAAAATTTGGTATATTTTCTTATCTATATGGAAGGATTAAAAATTTAAAGTTTCATCAAAATCTGAGATGGTGGGTGACATGGCCTGGATGATTTGGTGCGGATTGACCCAGCTTATATACGTGCTTAAATAGTTTAGTTTAATGTAGTGATTGTTTTTTGTGGTATTATGCTGTGTTGCATTTTCTCATCCTTTAGCCACCCAGCACGCCTAATTACGAAGGCAGTTGAAATCCACAAAATCTTAAATATTAATACAGACGACAAAGCTACTCTCAATAGTCAATGCCCATCCCGTTAAATCAAAAATTACAAGCATAAATGTTAGGCATACATTTTAGCATTGAGTGCATATTTGGGAATTATTAATGCATTCGCAATTTAATAGTGATAGTGCATATTATTATGTAATTCTAATACTAATACATATTACTAATTCCCAACTCTTTTTCTTTTCAGACTCCTGGAATGTTAGGGCTCTCGGAGCACGGACTTCTGGAGTGGCTGGAATCAGGTCCCGCCCTGCTGAGTTGGACCCAAGTGAGGGAGAGGCTGCGACTCCTCAAGACCATCGGCCTCGTGGAAAACCAGCTATCTCCGTGGAAGTGCGCCCTGTGCTCCGTCAGGAACCCCGCTGTGAGTACATTCTTTAAAGATTACCATTATGATATCACTAACTAACTAACCATCACGGCGTTTCTCCGCAGGGGTAAGCAAACAGGATGAACCGCCACACACAATCCTTGTTTCAATAAAATTCGTACATTGTCTCACATGTACCTACTCTTCTATTATTCTGACTCTTGACATGGCCCTACTCAAGTGTTATAAATAAACTTCATTGTGTCATGTCTTCGTCGGGTGTACCCGACTTAAATGTATGAATAATAGAAGAGTACATGTGAGACAATGTAAAATTCGTACATTGTCTCACATGTACTCTTCTATTATTCTGACTCTTGACATGGCCCTACTCAAGTGTTATAAATAAACTTCATTGTGTCATGTCTTCGTCGGGTGTACCCGACTTAAATGTATGAATAATAGAAGAGTACATTTGAGACAATGTAAAATTCGTACATTGTCTCACATGTACTCTTCTATTATTCTGACTATTGACATGGCCCTACTCAAGTGTTATAAATAAACTTCATTGTGTCATGTCTTCGTCGGGTGTACCCGACTTAAATGTATGAATAATAGAAGAGTACATTTGAGACAATGTAAAATTCGTACATTGTCTCACATGTACTCTTCTATTATTCTGACTATTGACATGGCCCTACTCAAGTGTTATAAATAAACTTCATTGTGTCATGTCTTCGTCGGGTGTACCCGACTTAAATGTATGAATGTCAATGAACCGAGGAATTTGTGCTAAGACATAGTTGTTTGTGGTCCATACTGCGAGGAAGCAGAACGATGATTAGTTTAATAAAGTTTATAAGTAATTATGATGATCTTATTAGATTGTTTTTTTTTTTTTTTTTTTTTTTTTAAATATCTTTTGTAACAATATTGTTGGCTTTCCAGGGTCTGAAATTCAAGTGCACCCGCTGCTGGGGCATGATGCTGTGTGAGAGGTGTTATTTGTACAATGATGTGAAACCTGCCACCGCCAATATCATTCACCGACACAAAAAGTCACATTCCGTCAAGGAGATCATAGACTCACAGGTAAAGAAATAAAACATATTTATTTAAATAATTTCTTTGAGCTGTTGGAGAGTCAACGGTTCCTATGTAGGGATGTTGAGATTCTTCATCCATTCAAAAACATCAGGTCTAAAAAAAAATTATAATATCAAATTTTTAAAATGACACTTTTAATTTCAGGCGATGCCTTCGAAATGCGTGGTCGGCTTTGTACGAAACATCAAGAAGATCCTCAACTGCCCCTCTGTTTGTCGCAGGGCCAGTCACCCTGCCCCCAGCATCACCTACCCACTACACCACCACCCCTCTGACAAGAAGGACAGGACCCCTGGAGATGCTCCGGTCGCGGAGCAGAGCTGCGGGGAAAGAAAGGACAACAACCGCAATGTGTTCACTTCCACCGTCGGCAAGGCATCCGGGAGATTGATCTCTGATCCCAAGATGGTGCTCCAAGATATAATCGCTCAGCTTGAATCTCAAAATAAGTGAGTGTTTTATTTATGTTTTATTATACCCCCTGACACGATAACCCTGAGGGTGAGTATCTCTTACATTAGCTAACGCGGCATTAAATGAGTTATCTGTAACGTACATACATATTATGAACTCCTGGGGGTTGAGTATCTCTTGCATTAGCTAACGCGGCATTAAATGAGTCACCTGTACCGTACATACATGTTATGAACTCCTGGGGGCGAGTATCTCTTGCATTAGCTAACGCGGCATTAAATGCGTCACCTGTAACGTACATACATATTATGAAGGTGAGTATGTTATGTACGTTATATGCGACTCATTTAAATCCCATTTAACTTGTGTTTGAAAAAAAAATTTAAAATGCTAAAATTCCATCTTATAAATCACGGAAGTCGTCACTCTGATGTACAAAATACAATTAAACAGAATTACGGAAATAAATATACATTTTACTGCTTATTTTACTAAGAAAATACAAAGAAGCGAAACTAGCAGTCCGCAATGGTGTGCTGATACTAACCCTGACATACAAGAGGTATGGAACTGCCAAAGAATGGATGAAATTAGACTGAATACTGTAGAAATTAGATCCCTTAGGTGGTATGTATGATAAAACCATATATGACCGTGTCCAAAATGATGTGATTCAGAAAAAATTTGAGGCTGATATAAGCGTTAGATGGTTTGGGCATGTAGAGCAGGTGAATGAAGAAGGGAGTGTAAGGATAATATATGACATGAAAGTGAATGGAGAAGAAGTTGGGGACACCCGAGGAAGACGTGGTGTGATCAAGCGAATCGAGTGATTGTGTCGGGTTAAGAGTCAGCGTTTGTATTAGACTGGGGGTCGGCAGACTTTCATAACAAATATCTGAAAAAAGAAGCTGAAACACTTTATATTGGAGCTGATGACATTGGTTTAGAGCTAAACGTAGCTCTTAAAGAGCTGAGTTGGCCACACTGGTGCTGTTTGGAGTCAGTTCACTCGGTGGCTCCATCTCATAAGGCTGGTGGAGTAGAGGTGAAATTGGAGTTGAAAGATCAAAGATATTATTTTGTGGTGACAGTGGCGTACATTTAATGTGTATATATTTTTTTCCTTCATTTTGCGTATTTTATTTATTTGAATGATATGATTTTTCAGAGCCCTCAAGAATCTTTCCAACGTTCTAAGTGGTGCACAACAGGTGAACAGTATGGACCGAAGGATCCAGCACAAGGTAGACAATCATTGGGGACAGATTGCCGTACAGATCAACAGGCTCAAAATGTTCAAGGTTCCTCTTCTTTTTTTATTTTTTCCTTCTTACTTACATCAACTGTTTCATACTCTCGTCTAAGTCTGTTCTTCGTCAAGTTGACCGAACAAAAAATTCCTAGAAGTGCTGATAATAGTATATTGATACATAAAATTAAGGTTGACAAACTGCTATTTGCAATTTAACGTGATAGTACTATTAAAGATCAGTAAATAAAAAATAGTTAAAGGGAAAAATAATTATTCTTACAACCTAAGCATTCCAATGAAATTGATTATTAATTGATTTAAGCCAGGCGTACAGCGACGTGCTTCGCGGCGATTATTTCAAAATTCATTACGGTATATGTAGAAATGCAACATTAAGATTAATTTTTTTGAATTTGTACTGCTTTGAAATAGTTGCCGCGCCCCACGATAAAATAGAACAGTGAAGAAAAAGAGCAAACAGCAGCAAACCTAACCACTTTAATGATGTTTTGTTTTGTCTAACCCACACAACACGCTTCTATCTATTTATTTTTTCAATGGTCTATGTTCAGAATTGTTTGGGCTTGATGAAGTCTTCAATAACAGACGCATGGTTTTTTTGTTTTTGTTGCACATAACTGCATTTTTTACTTTATTTAATGTTACAACGAGTTAAAATTATTCCCGACCTGGACAAAACACTTTTACAAGTGGTCAGTTAATGACTGCTTGTTGCTATTTTATAGGAGAGAAGAAGTGAAAAATCCACTCGGCGAGGCTTTTTATAATCTAATCAAGTAACACACACTGACAAGCTAATTGTCGAAACAAAACACTGTCAAAGAAAGCCAAATTGATAAGCAAATCATCTGTTTTATCTGTTAGCCCTAGTTTTACCTCTGACCGCTAGGTGGTAGGCAGGAGCCTTTAAAGTAACTGGTGGTGAACTTTGCTAATAGTTCGTACATTTTTAACAGTCTAGTTTCTAAAACAGTGTTCATTATGATTCCAGTCAATCTTCCAGGAGAACCTCCCCGAGCAAGAAGCCCACGGGGGCCTAGACAAGACCCTGCCCCGGCAGCAACACATGCACATGGACGTCTTCGAGGCCTTTAGCCCCATCCCCGCCATGAACAAGGAGTCCATCGTTATGGAGCACAAGCACATTGCGCCGTCTGCCGCCCCCGGAGACAGCGCTAACACCCCCGTACTTCACTACTACGATGATAGCATTTCTAAAGTATCTATGGGAGATATAAGCACCTGGTTTGCCAATAGTAAGAATTTTATTTATTTAAAATATTGGTTTCGAAACGTGTTGATTATTTTGATGAAATAGCGGTGTATACAAAGTTATTTAATTTCATTGAATATTATTTATTGTTTAACCCTTTCAGACTTGAATGAATTAAAAATAAATATACATATTAATTAACCCTTCCAGACTAGAATTTAAAGTTATTATGTATTTTTTTTAACCCTTTCAAAACTTAGTTAATACGTATTCCTTTCAAACCTTGATTAATACTTAACTATGTATTGTTTAAACTTTAAACCATTCAGATCTGCATTAAAACTTATTATGCATATTTTATCCCTTTCAAACCTTAATTAATACTTAATCATGTACTATTTAAACTTTAATCAATTGTACCTGAATTAAAACCTATTTTGTATTTTTTAACCCTGAATTAAAACTGACAGTGATAAAAAAAATAATTTGATGCTTGTAAATTATTTTAATTAAATATTATATTAAATTTTCATTCATAATTATTGTTTTATAAAACGATTGAATACTGCACATTCCAAAACGGTTCGTACTGGATACAACGTCATTATGACGTAGAAAACGCCACTGGCTGGTCAGTCTGCTGTCACCAACATTGCCCGGCGTGATGTCAATGCTGTCATATTCACAAATATAAACGAACATGTCATATTGGCGGCAAAACGAAAATCACATTTTAAATTGTTATAGAAAATATATTCGTCAACATATTTGAGAATATACACGGTGTCCGGAAACTCGTAGTACAAGCGGGGAACTGGAGAATCTACACCACATGGGGAACCCAAAAAAACATAAAGTTTTTTGATTTGAGCATTTTCAAAAAAAAAAAAAAAACCAAAAAAAAATATTTTTCGGCTATTTTAGGGTTAAAGTTTTTTCTGGTATTTAGGGTTGAATAACAGATGTTTTAACCCTGCAGAGCAGAAATATTTTATGATTACACCGGGTTAAATGAAGGGTGATTTCAAAATAATGCTTCAAATCCGAGTTTCTTCATTTGTTTTACCATCAAATAGTTTTATTTAGTTGGGTACTTTGATCTTCAGTAATAATTTATAAGAATTTGATTAAAAAATAAAAAAAAAATCAACTTCAAACTCGATTTACTCGATAACGAAAGCTCAAATAAAAAAAAAATATACTACAAAATCGACTCCAAATGTGATGTAGATTCACCAGTTTCCCGCTTGTACTACGAGTTTCCGGACACCCTGTATATATAAAAAAAATAATTTATAAATATAAAATAAAAAACAACAGTGAAAATACCCTATCGATATACATATTCCTTTGTAATAACATTAGGTCTCAAATCAGTAAGAACTTTAATATTATTGTGATATTAAAACGACGTGTCTGAGTAAATTGGTGGAGAATATGACTGAATTTTTGGAGAAAAGAAGTAGAATAATGACGCATTTCGTTGCCCTTAATACAAACAGGCGTATCTCATGTGGAATTTTTTTAAGAGAACTAAAAAGCTTTTTTTGCCAGGCTCTTATACGTTTTAATAAATGTTTCGCTAATGTGGTTAAAAAAATGCAAAATGTTAAAACCCCTTTAGTGAAACAGCATACACCCCTTTTAGCATGCAATAAAATTTATAAGAACCCACCAAAAAAAAGTACAGTTTTTCGGCTCTCAAAAGAAAATTCCAAATAAATTTGTATTGCGAGTAATGATTTGATTATAATATTTTACTACTACTGTTTTTTTAAATGAAAGACAAACATTCCCGGGTTACAAATAACCTCACAATATTTGAAATTCTCCTGCTATCACCACAGTAAGCAGAGAATGTAACTTGTGTTGTGATGGAGGACTTAGTCAGCCGAGGAATTGAACACACTACGCCTGGGTGAGACCCAAACACAATGCCAACTTAGCCACTGACCGGTCTATATTGTTAGCAGCCCATTCAAATACTGCCGCCACAGTGTTTAGTTTACCGATTTGCCGTCAAAGGCGCTACTCTCATTTCTATCGGCCAAGCAGGGTTCGCGGTACCGCCGGCAGGGGCGCTGCTGGTCGAAGGCGGGAGCGACTCTTCCCATCCACCGGTCACCTGCTGAACCAGCGAGGATTGCAAGCCATTAGCACAGCCACGCTGGGCGAATACAAACCAAACAAACTTGTCTATTGTAACACCGTGGAGACAAGACCAATATATTTCATCGTAAATAAACCCAGCATTTTTATTATTGCTAACAATATGTATGTATACAGTTTTGCCACCAGATGAAAACTGAATAATGTACTATAAAAGTGTCCCGCTACACAAGCAAATTATATAGAATAGAAATAATTAAATCGGTTGAAATACTAGTGCGATTGAATACTGAACAAATTGAGTGCCCTGATGATGGACAATGTAACGTTGTCTGAAACACTAGCGAAAAGAGGAAAAAGCGTAATAAGATATAATACCCTAAAAATAAATCATAATAAAATTGTGTACTATTTTCTAGTAAGTGATGCCGACAAAGCTACCAAGGATCCCCCATCCATGTCGGGCCAGGAGTTCCTTGGAGCCCCCCGCAGCACCCCCCCAGGCCCCTCCACCTCCGAGGACAAGTTCAACGCAGACCTGGAGAGCGTGGCCACCTCTAACACCAAGATGAAGGAGCTCAACGCAGACCTGGACAGCGTGCTGGACAGGCTGCAGTCCATCCTTGCTAACAACTTCTCACTGGACGGTAATTACAAACACTTCTCTTGCATTTGTCTACCTATCTAACCTAAACTAGGTGTTTATTACAATCAGCTCAATATTTGTCTATCTATCTAACCAACTGTTTCTAACAATCAGCAGAATATTTGAGAGTTCTGACTGGTTCACTGGTCATAGAGACAAGAAACTTTGATAGTTCTCAGTTATCAATATTATCGATTGCATCACTTCTGTTTGTAGCTAACACGTGGGGTGAGAGTATGGCTGTCATTACAGTATAAATACAAAAAGATTTACTAAGGTAGTTACGAACAGCAGTATTGTACAAGGTGTCCAGAAACTCGTAGTACAAGTGGGAAACTGGTGAATCTACACAAAATTTGGAGTCAATTTTGTGTTAGAACTTTTTTGATTTATGGGGGAGACACATTATGCTATTTATATATCAAAGCGTTATATATTATATAACGCCATATCACTCGCCATACAATCCCATACACACCTGTCACACCTGACAGATGATTTGGTATAAGTGTGGTTGTGGCGACGATAATACGCCGTGATCTGCTAGCCAGGCGATATTTGAAAATGATGCAACCCATTCTCCTGCCGATCAATTTACGGAGCGCCGTGATCACGCCGCTGTCATCTGTTAATGTGACAGATCCCATACAAAGAAATGATATTCCACGGCAGTTCCCTAATTGATCTAACCCCCTCTCTTGAGGCAGATTATAGCATAGTGTGACACCTCAACATATCTGCATAGGCCACTCTCAAACAATTGTTGATGCGTATAGCGTAATGTGTCTAAGCCTTTAAGCTTCCGCTTTCGAGTAAATCGAGTCCAAAATAGGAATTTTTTGGTCCAATTTAAAAAAAAAATCTGTCGCTAGGGGGTTAATCTCCTTAATATTTTAACCCTTTAACTAAAGGTAACTGCTAAGAAAAAAAATGGTTCAGTTTTCTGCTTGTACAATGAGTTTCCAGACACTTTGTATATATATAAATATCTTAACCTGTTGTATGCCCGGAAATTCCAAGCTTTTTTGAAAAAAACCGCGCGCAAATTACTCTCCTGCCTTTTGGTCAAACATCCGTTTAAAAACAAAGAAATTGTTTATTTTGCGATTGTTTTCTGTTTATCAGATAATGTATCTTATTATTCATATATATTACATGATAATATTGTTACAAGTTTTCCCAGAATAGCTAACTTTAACAAAAAAAATGTGTAAAAATTTTCCCATTCGGCAAACAAATGTAAAAAAAATATATTCATAAGAAAATTAACTGATTTTTTTATTTCTACACAAACCTGAATAGACACCCCTCGTGAAAAAAAATAATCCAAAGGTTTTTTCGAAGAAGTAATGCCATTGACACTTCTTTGAAAATGTAAAATATTTTCATTTATTCAAAAAAAAAATCAAACGTCAAGTGTCCACTTAAAATTTTTTTGTGTCGTATTTTATAAGTATATGATAACAATTCTTCCAGATTTCGGTAGTTTATACAACTGTTGTTACTAATAATATTATTTTGTACAAGAAACCTGTAAATAAATAATGCTAATAATAAAACTATTCATTAGGACGTAAAAATTTTGACATTTCTTACGAAGTAAATTCTCATCACTTTTCTTGGGTGAAATATTATAAAAATTACATCAAAATAATGTAGATAAAACTATCTTTCTGATGATACCTCAAATCTATTATGTCCACAATCAATTTATATCAAAAATAATGAAAGAAGTAAGAGTTTACCTTAGAAGAATTCGCGATCTTTTTGCATTGCTCTGAATTCGGTTGCGGACAATGGCGGCCAGCCCATGTATACAGATGTGTTTGAAAGAACAGGGGACAAAAAAATCATGACTCGGGGAATAAAAATAAAATTTTCTAATATTTTTTTTATTAATATTTATTTATTTATTTAAATGCGTTTTTCAAATTCAGATACTGTGTGGTTCAAAAATAAATAAGAAAAAAATTTCATCATATTTATTTCAGTTTTAGAACAGGTACATGAAACACGTTTTTTTAATCTTTGGTCGAGAGACTGCGAAAAAAATCATTTTTCACATACATAAATTTATTATTATAATATTCAAATTTTTAGACACTGTTTCTGTCCTCCTCAAAAGTGGAAGATACAATGAATGGAAACGAAAATTCAAACAATGCAAAGATGCACAATGCACTTGTTTCAGTAAACATTTTTATTCAAATAATGCACAAATACACCCATTCAATAAATAATTAAAACCATAAATAACAACAACCAGTACCAAATTACAATCACAGATAACAAAATCCAAGTAACAAATGATAACACACATTCAACAAATAACCAAAACCATAAACAACAACACATAAGAAGACGTCATATGGAGATGAAGCGACTGTCGGAGGGAATACGTCGGGTGATGGGCCAGGCTGTAGGACGGCATAATGCTCACGCTGACCCGTGAAGGTGGAGAAATCCTCGGACCAGGTGAAGGTCTGCTCCTCTGGATTCTCCTCCTCCCCCTCCTCCAAAGGCTCCAACTCATCCTCCATCCATAACATCCATTTCCACCATTGACGGAAGTTCTACATCACCGGCAAGGGATTCATCCTCGCTATCAGTGAATCCGTAGAACTCCGCAACGAAGTGGTCGGTTTCCTATAGACAGAAAGAAAAGAAAAAAAATCAATACGCGTATAAATATTTTATACCTAAACAAAAAAAAAGTTTGTTAGTACTTTTTTGCACACACTATATAACTTATCTAATTTTGTGATATTTATTACCATTTTTATAAATAAAAAATAATATTTCTAATAAATATTATTAGAAATAAATATTTCTAATAAATCATGTATTTTGTAAGAACCCTGTAGCTCCCATACAAAATTTGAATTTGTAAAAATCGTTCATATTTGCGCGCGCAGATCGAAGTGCGTTTTACGCAGGCGCGGATATGATTTCAAGATGGCCTCTCACACATACATATAAACAGTTCACGTGTATTTGTGCAGGTTTCCGATGTCTCGTATTTATTTAATTAAAAAATATTAACTAAATATTGACGAAACTAGGGCTTTTATACACAATCTCAATAGTTTTCTTTACATAATAATGTACAATCCTTATAAGATTAGGCAATATTTACGTGAATATTGATGGAGAAACGTCAAAAAATTTCTCGGACACTTTTTTAGCGCGGAGGACATTAGAATATTATTTTTTGTAAAATATTAACTAAATATGGACAAATCAAAGGCTGTGATATATGTTCTCAATTGATTTATCTGCAAAATGAGATACGAAACAAAGCAAATCACACAATATATGATGGAACATAGCTAGAAATAAAACGAACATTTTTATCACGAAAACATGGCGTATACTTTGATGTAATATTTTGTCGGTTATTTTGAGTTTTCGTATTTTAAATTTACCGAAACACATGCCGTGAACAATAAACTATGTATAAAAAAACATTACTTACGTTTTATTGATAAATTACTTCGTTTTGGCACTTTAAAATAGAACCGCGATGTTTCACTTTGACCTGCTTTGACCGTTATTTTTGGTTGAGTTGGCATCCCACAGAAAAATTTAAAATTAGATGTGGAAGAAGCTTCAAGTGTTTCTGAAATATGATGCGTAAAGAACGAGAATAGCTCAAGCGATTAAGACCTTGTTCTCCATACAAATTCTTTGTACATTAGGGTTAAAATCGCATATAATTTTTTTTTTTTTTTTTTTTAAATTTGTATGGGCCGCGCATATGCGGGCCCGGCATACGAGGTGTTAATACATAAAAAATCACATCTCACTATGATCGTACACGCTAATCTTCAAAACCGCTTTAAATTTTGTGAATGTGTACGTTTGGTTCCAGCTTGAAATATAGGATAGTTTTGGACACGATATGTGACGCTGTTGTTTATTTTTTTCAGATTTCTCATCCAAAAATACATACAACCACAAATTTTAACTTCCCTACGTAGAAGGCGGTCTGTGGCAGGACAACGTCTGCCCGGGCCGACTAGTATATTATAAATTCAAAACAGCAGTATTATGTAAATGACTTGTATTTACTTCTCTTATTTAATAATTCATTTTTCTTTTTAGAAACCAATTTTGACAACACTCAACTTAAGGAGACTGCAAACGAAATGGAGGGCCTTCTGGGCACTCTGATACGCGGTGTCGAGCAGCGAAGGACCTTCAAGGGAGACAAAATATAAACAAGGTATCGCCTGACTATTTTGACTTTGTGCTCAAATTTCTACCTTTTAAGACCAGATCCTTAAAACTAGACATTACAGAGTTGACCTTTGTACATTTCAACAACGATTTCGGCTATAAATAATAATAGTAATAATTGTCTAATTTATACAGCGCCGTTTTCGTGAAAAATCACCTAAAGGGCGCTGAATTTTGCATTATGTAGGTATATTAATTTGAATCATTTTATAAGTGTGCCTAAAATGTTTAAAAACAAATGTTTCTCATCATTCCAAATACGTAGGTATAGCTATTTTAAGACATAAAATACATTTTTATTATTATTAAGCTTAAATTTATTATTAGCAAAATTTTTTACACATTTTTGAAAACACAAATAGTGTGTTCATATATTAATGCAAAATTTATAAAAAAAGATACAGTAAACAAATTCATTGAGGTGTTAATTTTACACAATGCTACACTTTATATTTATGTTTTATATTAAATGAAATTTGTACAAAAATCTATTTATGTGAAAAAAAATTATCGGAGTAAAATTCTATAGTACCTTATAAATGTGCAAATAAAATAAACAATTAATGTGGAGCAAAATTCATATTATGATGTTCAACGCAGTTGAAAAGTTTAGACTAAATTAATCAAGCTAAACTTGTGCAATCAAAATTAATGTTTTACCGTTTTTGGCCTTAGGGATTTACCAGTTTTTTTACCGGCTTAAAAAAATTCAAGATCAAAATACAATATAATATATTATGTACACATGCAATTACGATATAGTTTTACAATAGATTTATTATGATCATTTTATAAATGGATATCTATTATTTGTTGTCAACACACACTTAATTTAAAAAAAAATTATATTTCATAATATTATTATTCAATTTATATACAATTTCTGCTGTGTAATTATTATTACGCGTGACAGCTGTTTCGCCTTCTGAAGGCATTATCAAACTGTTATTATTGGATATTTAAAATTAAAACGGAGTTCTACAAATTAACTTTGATAATAATAAATAAGCAATGTCACAATTATTTTATAAATTAATTTGATTTTTATCATTTAAAAATGTACTTTTTTTTTTCTTGTGTGATGTTTAAATGCCTTCTAATAATATAATCAAATGACTGATATTATAATATTATTATTCTGGTAACATAGTGCCTACAGGGTGTTAAGGGACTTACTTGACTTATTTTAACCAGTGATTTCCTGACATTATTTGGGGTAAAAAATGAATGTGAAATTTTGGAATCCATTGACTTTTTTGAAATATAATTTTTTTTTTTCAACTTAAAACGTAAAAAAATGAATAGGTATTGGACCAGGTTGCGGGGTTGGTCGGTTACTAGGCAGAGTGACCAGTGACGACGTGTGGAAGATTTTTTTGTTTGAAAAAAAAAAAAAACATCAAAAAAGTCCCCGGGTTCCAAAATTTCATTTGCTTTTTTTACTCAAAATAATATCAGGATTAGTTTGTTTAAAATAGATTTAATTTTATAAACTGAACTGTTTCTTATTTTTGAGATTTAAAAGTGAGTATTGTTTATTACAGTGGAACTCCAAATTTACATCTTTATCTATCATTTCCAAACTGTGATTTTTCAAGAGAGTGGGAAATAGTTCAATATAGGAAATAGATCATTATTTGGATCAACGGATCTTTATTTTGTTATGTCAATTTCTTGTTCTCTTTCAAACTGAACTGTAGTATCTTTGATATAATTTAAGATTTGGGTTTTGGAAAATAAGAACACAGTTCTTAACAATAATCACAGCCACAACAACAAGCACCTGCCGCCTGTCTATGTAATGGAGGTGGGTACCGCTACCACACTCATCCCCACTTAAAAGGAGAAATCCCTCCGGCTTTTAACAAACTAACCCGTGAAAAAATAGCAATAATAATCCAATACATTGCAATTAACTTAAGAGTTCCACGGAGACTGCTGTGGTGATTCCTGAAATAAAGACAATCCATTAGACCATTTCCGAAAATAGATGGAAAGTCTGAAACTCGCGTATTAGAGTCTAGCCACTCGCAAGACTCATTCTCTCGCTTGGGAAGATTCCACCTTATACTCACAGGTGTCAATTGGTCCTGATGCCTTTTCTACAATTGACCAGTAATGTTTACTTAAATTAAATAAGTATTTATGAGATGTTGTGTGTTGGATTTTATTATTATTGCAAAATCGTTTGAATTCTTCAGACCAGAATACTGAACTATTACCAGAAACAATAGTTTCTACTGATCCAAACTGTGTGAACATCCTCTTTAATTCTCTTATCGTATTACTAATATTTGCGTGCTTATTAACTATCACTATCCATTTGGTACTTGCATCGACAATAATCAACTGGTTGAGATTGACAGGGGATATAGGACTAAGATGCGACACTGAAAACTTTGTCTCATCCTCCGTTTGCCATGATATAGGCCGCAGGTTCCTCTTCATTAAAGAGGTGACTGGAGCTTGGGGGGATCCTGGCAAGGCCTTCCCTGGTAAAGGGGTCCTTTACTCCCTCCAACAGGGCCTCTCGCCTATTTTGAAGGCACTCCGTTCGCCTTCCACATGCAATCTGTAGGACGTCATCCTTGATCCTACTATATGGGGATTCCTTGGCAAACATCCCTTGAATTTTTTCGAACGGGTCATGCAGATTTATTTATTTTTTATTTATTGGACAATTTGTATAGCGCCGCTTTTGTGAAAGCAAGGTTTGGCTGCCCAGTTCACCAGTGCCTGCTCTACGAAGGCAGGCGTGGCGGTGTAAACCTTCTGGGTTTCGGCGTAGCGAACAAATTCCTCCGAATTGAAGTATTCTGACTGATTCGTTCGAACGACCCTGTAGCATATAAGTACGTACAATGTACACGGATAATTAAATATCACTAACCCTTGTTTTTTCTGAAAATATATCTCCCACGTACGTTTTTGATGTCGTAATTTGTGTTTTCTAATAAAACTTTTTTCCAAGGGTATTTTCCTCCCCATTTTTAAGCGAGGAATTTCTTTAAAATGTTATTAACTAGACCGGCGTGGAGTAGACGTCCCTTCGCCGCCCTGTCGCAGCGAAGCAGGGATGTGATGCCCAAAAAAATTAATTCCCCAGAATTAGAGGTGAAATTTCCCTAGAATTCCCTAGATTCCGGGGGTACCACCTTGGCGAAATACGCCCGCAAATAATAATATAACACACGCGTCGGGGGGGGGGGTAGTCATTGAAATAAAGGTCTTTGAATATGGTACTTCTTTTATTTTCAAATATCACATTTAAGTCGTTAGTTATCTTACATGGAAATTTTTTATTTTGCTGTTGGCAATTTTTAATTGTTGTTTCTCAATGGCAACACCGGCTAACCAATCTGACAGCTGACAGATCTCGTGTGTCAAACCAATTTATGATTGTATGCATAATTACATTTATTTATTAATAAGAAGTATTTCTCTTCAATTTTGGTATGTGGCACTACAGTAAAACTCGCTTAAGAAGTTCCCACTTAAGAAGTTTTCACGCTTAAGAAGTTTTGATTTTTGGTCCCTTGAAAATTCCATACAAAAAACACGATTTTTTCCCACATAAGAAGTTTTAGAGCTAAAACTGCTTCCCGCTTAAGAGGTTTTAGAAATCCGGCGGTAAAATCAACACAAATGAAATATTGTGTCGCAAAATATCTAAAATGAACCTTTTTCCAAGTCATAAATTGAAAGACGTTGACTGAAACCCATACCTAGTACCTGAGACCATAAAACCCTTTGTCGGCCGCCGGGCCGTAAGCCGTAACCTGCCGTAACCAATAAATAAACCAAATACCCCGTCTCCTAATCCCCTAACTAGGTAAAATAGCAATTGAACGAATAAACAATGCGGAATTATGTAACAAATATGCAAGCGTCTTTAAGGCCGAAATAACATGAAAGATTATATTAAACTCAACCTTAATGACAACGTGGGCTAGATCTACATTTGCATACATTTGACGCCTCCTTCAATAATCTTCCCTTTGATAATGAACATAGAGATGTTTCGTAATATTATTGTATAAAATTTTTATTCCATCGAATTTGTAAAACACGAAAAACTTTTGATAATCTATCGGATCACGGTTAATACGGAATATTTCACCTTTAAATACATAACAACATGATTATATAGCGGGAGATGGTAAAATATGCATTATAAGTAGGTTTTTTTCATTCAAACATCAAAAATTGCCGTGCATCATGTTTCATCTGACATTTGTCATAAATTAAGTTTGAAGGTTAGGAAATACATATGCATAAATTTAAAATGTAGATTGAAACGAAAATGATTTTTGTAGTTTTTGGATGCGTTCACAGATTATAATTTCAGCGTCAAACAGCTCGTATGATATAACTACCTTTTTCTAAATACATAATACTAATTACCATGATAACTAGAAGATGTATATATATACATTTTTTTTTTGACCGCTTGGATCATATGAGCTTGTTTTCACGACAATTTAACGTAGGTAGACATAGGAATGACGTATGCCCCGGACTCGAGTTATTAAATGGCTAAAATTGAATCCCACTTAAGAAGTTTTCCCACTTAAGAAGTTTTTTTTCCCCGGTCCCTTGGAAAACTTCTTAAGAGAGTTTCACTGTATATGTCATGAGATCTATGATGTTGCTAAAATTATTTCAATCATACAAGATTACAGGAAATACATTTCAGTCAGACAGGTACATGGTATAGAGGAGAGGTTATAAGATTAAATAATTATTTACAATTGGATACTAAGAAGAGGTAATTATTTACAATTCCGACACACTAAATAGCTAATTATTTTAAATGCATTACTTGCCTACTTTAGTTATTATTTATTACAGTTTAAATTGAAACGAAATACTGCTTTTGTTAACGATACCAGCGTGGCGGAATAGGCAATAATTTGGAAAAAACATAGTAAATTGTTAAGGTCAAATACTAGCAATATATATATATATTTTTTTTTTTTTTTTTTTTTATAGTGAATACCTCACAAGAGTCCCAACTGCTCCCGTCTGGAGCCAGTGAGACTATGGCATCCCCAATTGGGGGATGTTGTGAGGCTGAAGGTAAGTGGGAAAGGGAAAGAGGAAGGTGGGGAAGTACCTGGCTATTCAGATCTAGTCACTAAACACGGCTAAAGCCATTTGGAGCAACGTTTCAATTCTGAATGGTGGTCTTACACCAGGGCGATACTGGTAGTATCTTCCACTCTGGAACGTGCCGCAAATATACTATATATTATTTTAATTAATTAATTGTGAAATAACACAAATTAATCAAATAAAATTTATTTGCGCACGCCGGGTTCGAACCCGCGACCTTCGGAATGGCAGTCCAATGCGTTACCACTGGACTATGCCGGCCGTCATAGCGTTCATATAACCTAGCGATGCCTTCATCTGAAATTGTATACGTTTTACCGGGAAGTAGAAGATTACAATTCCAATAAAAAATGCGCTCATATCTAATTTCACAATAGTTTGACAGTAAATGAGTAGTTTTAATTTTTTCACTAAGTTAATCCTATCTTCTTTCCAAATGTGAATCCAATAGAGCTTTGAATTGGTTTGTATTAGTTGCATCGATGACATATTGTGAGAGTTTGTTCCAAGCATCCACCACCCTATTTGCATATGGTTACATAATTTGTATATAATTGTAATGTATATAACATATGGTTATATAATTTGTATAACGCTGTTTTTCTGAAATACCATCTACAAATGTATGTCTGTTTTGCAGATTAAGGCATCGATAGGCTATATTCATTGTAATTGGCTTCTGTGATTATGGCTTCTGGTTATCCGCCGAAGATTTTAATTTAGATTTTAGCAAGGAACAAGAAGATTTGGATTGACAGTGTTATTAAAAGTAATAATTTTTGGATGATTTGTATAGCGCCGTTTCAGTGAAATATAACCTCAAGGGCGCTTTAAATTATTAGTACAGATTGAAGTTTGGCACTTGGAATGAATGATACAGAAGTGAAATGACGAGGACATAAAGCGGGCAAAAATCTGTACTGTTACATGCCGAACAAAACCCAGAAGTTTAGTTAATCATAAATACTATTATCCAATTTGTCAACCAATGTTTTCCCTATTTTGAAATCTAAGCAGGAATTTGTTGAGGAAATTAATGTTTTGGAATGCAATATTCCGGATAATGTTTTGGTTGACAAACGGTTTCTGATTTTCGTTTTATTTATATTAATTATTGAAAATAATCTCTCTACTGTTGCACTTGAGTGCGGCAAACACAGGATTGTTAAAATAAATTTTGAAAGTCTAGGAAATTTGAGGGTATCATCGCCCAATTTGGTTTGAGTAATTCTCAACCAAAATTGTAGTATCGAATCGTCAGGCGATGGGTCAAAATCAAAACATTGCAACTCTCTCCACTCTCTGTCAAGGTCATTTAAATCTCTCTCTCCTACCAGATTTGGAAATAACATTGCCATAGGAGCGATCGACCTGCAATGTTGTGCCTTGACATTAACCGGATCTATTTCTTTTAAATGTTTTAAGATTTGAACTGTTTTGTCTTTAAAATTAAATCTTTTTAAAATTTGGCTAACGCCTTCAATGTAAAATTCTAAACATCGCTTTCTTAAATTATCTAGACTTTCAGAATCAACTTCAATTAGCCCGTTTGCTATTTTTCCAGTTAGCACACCACCCAAGTACACATGTTCTAATGTAAGAAAATATCGCGGATTGTTATGTTCAACATCTACTAGCTGGGTCCGGTTTAAATAATTCGGTTGTATATAACAACCTAAAAGAGTTTTTAGAGTTGATTCTACGCGGCTATATAGGAGATGGATTTTAATTTTTTCAGACTGCATCTCTAAATTGAGATCATTAAAAAAAGGTAATGCAAATTCTAAAAAATACAAATACATTTTGACTATGGGATCTCTGAGTTTGTCTAAGATAGAAGCGGCTGCTGGAATTTTTTCCTGAAGATGAGCATGGGTAAAGTATAAAACGAGTGCTTCGTATTGCTCTAGCAGCCTTGGTTTGAGATGGGTGAAGAAGTTTGTGTGGTTTGAGCGACAAAAAATCCTGAAACTCGACTAACTCAGACTGTCGCTTATAACTGTTTTTTAAATAGGAATATACGTCCCTTGCTAAATCTTCCACGCCTGATGGAATCTTTTCACATGCATTGCTAGCACACAAGTGAAAAGAGTGACACACACATTTCATAACAAAAAGACCTGGTATATCATTTTTTAAAAGAGCAGAAAGCGAATGCCTCGAACCCATCATCACATTGGCACCATCTGCAGCAAAGCCCACCATATTAGCAGCATATGGGATATTATTTTTACAAAAAAAATCTTTAATTTCATTATACATACTATCAGCAGTTGCAGAAGGCACAGGAACTAAGTTCAAAAATACATCTACTATTTGGTTTATACTATTATCAAAAACTCTACTTATTAAGGCTAAATGTTTAATGCTGCTAATATCAGTGGACTCGTCGATAATTAATGAAAATTTATTGTCCCTTAACAACTTACAAACATTTTCAAACCCAACACTCCCCGTGACGTTGTTGACGATTGCTGTGCATTTCTTTCTGCCACAAGTCACCTTTTTGGCAATTTCCGAGTCCGGATAGAGAGCTTGGCCTAACTTGCTCAGATGGTCCATGGCTTTAAATGGAATGTTGTGTTCTACAGCAAAGGCGGCCAACCTGAAATTATAAATAAATAATTAACAATATAGTAGATACAATAAATTTAGAAATATGTAATAAGAATTGGGAAGATTTATTTCATAATAATATACTATAGATTAAACCTTATCATATTGTAAAATAAATTATAAGTACATTTTAAAATCAGTAGTGTAAAGATGTACCATACCTTATCTCAGCTTCTTTTATTTTTGCGGCTTCTGTCGTCAGTTGTTGCACCCTAGGCATTGATAACAGCGTGTGTTGGGAAGCGGCAGCTCTGATATTAGTAATATGTTTTGTTCCCTGGGCATGTTTTTGGATTTCAGATTTGCCACATACAAAATCTTTACTACAGGCATGGCAAAAAAAAAATGTTGGCCCCTTCTTACTTCTTTTCAGCCAGCCTTTGAAATTCTCCTCACATTCCCATTTTTCTTGGTATTTTTGGGCATATATTTTTTTAGGCTTCTTGGCTGAAGGAGCTTCTTCTGCATCCGAAAGGTTCCTCCTCGTGCCGGACGTTGAAGGAATATCCATCGTGGCCTGTAATAAATATTATATTATATTCAGGATGCACTTTACCAAACACATAATAGTATAAGTTGTGTTAAACACCGAATACATCAGTAAGTAGCTTAAGGAACTTGGTAGCTGAACATTGAACTTATAACTTATTCCTAATGCTATTACACTAATCCTGTAGTTTGCTGATTGTGTAACACTAATCCTGTTATATGTTTATTAATTGGAAAGATATACATCGATACTTAGTAATAATATGTAGGCTTATAATATAATGTACTTTTCCAAATAAAACACTTTTTTCTTAGTAAAATAATAATATCAAAGTATGTATGTCACTTACCACTGAATTAGAAATGAAATTCCGAATAAAAATCACTTTTCAATATAAAAATCAAGCGCGATCACCTAATCACCTTTCAAAGCAACAGAAACTTCGAGAAAATTCCTTGTAATAAATAAACATGGATAAAAACGTAACCTGAAACCAATTTTTTTTTTTTTAAAGGATTCCCCATTCATCCTTTTAGATACATTTTGAGTTGTCAGTGTTAAAAACATTTCTTGTAAGTAAATCTACAATATTGATTCATGGAATGGGAATTTCTTTAAAAAAAAATTTGCGACTAGCAATACCAGTAGTATTGTCATATGTAAAAAAAAAATTTTGCCTGAGTTCTAAATTTCCCTAGATTTTGTGCTGATTTCCCTTTTCCCTAAAGAATATTTTTCTCCCCTAGATCTAGGGAAATTTCCCTAGACATCACATCGCTGCAGCGAAGAATGACAAAATTTCTGCTTGCGCTGGGTTAATCACACACAACGAACAAACAACAAACGCGAATCGAAATTAATTAAAATTAATCGTGGCTGAACCGAACAAGTCTATCTGAGGGCAACCCCATTTTCCAAATATCTTTTCCATCACCGGACTTAGTAGGTGCCACTCTGGGAGCTGTGCGCCCCGAGAGAGACGGTCCGCAATTCCGTTGTATCTTCCTGGAATGTATTGGGCTGTCAGAGATATCTCCATCTGGTCTACGAAATCTAGTAACTCCCGCATTGTTTCTAGAAGGGCAAGGGATTTTGTGCCCCCTTCCTTGTTGACGTAAGCAACAACTGTCTTGTTGTCCGTCTGTAGTAAGACATTTGTCCGTGCCAGGAGATGAGCTTGGTCTTTGATGACCGCTAACACGGCGTATGCTTCCTTCCGGTTTGAGTGCCATAGTGCCTGCTCCCCCGTCCAATGACCCGCAACTGTGGTGTCGTCTAGTTGTCCTCCCCATCCTGTGTCCGCTGCATCTGTCGTCAGGAAGTGATGGAATGGGAGGGGTTGAATTGGGCTCGTCCTTCCGATGGCCCCTAGCCACCACTGTATGTCCTGCAGTGCTGCGGTGGACAGAGCAACCGGCTGAGACGGTTTCAGATGCTGTATGTGGCGGCTGAACCTCTGCAGTCTGCGGCAATGCAAGCGACCACGAGGGATCACGAAATTTGCAAAGTTGAGTCTTCCCAGGAGACCTAGAGCCTGCCTGGGAGAGCAACTGCCGACTTCCAAGGGAACCTGTAAGGCTTGGCGTAAACCAGAGCACTTGCGGTCGGAGAGAGACTTTTGGTCTGCTCTCGTGTCCCATGTTATGCCCAGGAACTCCAACTTTTGCGTGGGCGTCAGGATGCATTTCTCCAGGTTTATGCACCAACCTATTTGTTGAAGTGTGTGCACTATAGTAACGACTTGGCGGGCCAGGTGTTTTCTGCACTGGTTTGCTACTAAGAAGTCGTCTAGGTAGACTACTGTCCTCAGTCCCTTCCTTAGCAGCTCCGCTACCCAGTTTGAGAGCAGCGAGAAGATCCTTGGCGCTGATGACAGGCCGAAGGGCAAACACGTCATCTGAAGGAGTTCTCCATTGTAGACGAGGCGCAGGAATTTCCGGTGTGATCTTGCGATAGGCACGTGGAAATAAGCCTGGGAGAGGTCTACTTTTATCATCCAATCGTCGGGTTGGAGGAATTCCGGAACCCGAAAATGGCTGAAGAGTTTGAAGGGCTATGAGTTGTTGTGAGTCGTGCCCAGCATAGGGCGCCAGTGTTGTGGGTCGTGCCCAGCGTAGGGCTCCAGTGTTGTGTGTCGTCTGGTTCCAAGAATTGTGCCCTGCGTAGATTTCGGCATTAGCTCAGATGTAGAGAATAGTGTAATCGACCAGCTAGGTCTTTTACACAGACTGTAAAATAGGGGGCCGGTCAGTCCGTAGTTAGCCGCTAGGTCCGGGTAGAAATCTGCTTTACCCTTGCTTGGGTCGGTAAAGGAATCTACTTTTATCCTTGCTCCGGTCGGTACAGGAATCTGCCTTTATCCTTGCTCCGGTCGGTACAGGAATCTTCTTTATCCTTGCTCAGTTCGGGGCCGGAATCTGCTTTATCCTCGGTGCGGGAGGAGGCAGGCAGGGGCAGAAATCCAGGGGGGAGCCAAGTCAAAGAAGTATCCAAGTTCAGATCCAGAGAGAAGTGGTCGGGAAGAGCAGAGTAGAGTAGCGGGTGGCGGTCTAAGGCAGAGAGAGAGAGCTGAAGGCTGGCGCGCCGTATTTATTGTGCAATCCCCCTCTCCCGACTTTGGGGAGGGCGGGGTCGACGCGCTGCCTTCATTCGCGGGTTGTTGATGATCCGCGGGCTGTGACGTCCGCTAAGATTTAATTAGCGGAGGTCACAACCTTTAGAACTACTCTACTCTTTATGCTCTTTTAATCAATCCTAACCACTCCTCCCTAGCATTTTTATTTATTAATCAGTTGTACATAATTCATTCAGTGTGGGGGTCCCCGGCCCAACATATTCAGGGGAAATCGTAATTAATTTTCTTATATTTAATTTTACACAAATTCTTATTATCTAGTTATGCTAAGGAGAGTCCGGCTGTTTTATCAATGTCTTTTATTTCGTAATATCTACGGCCGAACTCTCTCAAACTTAGTCTAAATATTTCAATACATAGTCAATTCAAACTATTTCCCCGTACAGCGTTGCTTAGGGGCGCGTTGATTGGTCCCAGGCGGTCGCCTGGGCCGGCCGGGCGCAGGCGGTGAGGGGAAGCGATGCGGGGGCAAGCGGGACTCGAGGTATCGAAGCCCCACGTAAGTTCTAAAACCAAGCTCACGCTCGGCGCTTCGACCATTATGAAATAGCGGCCGCCGTGAGCGGTACACACCGTCCGGTAAATAGAGAATCCAAATCCTTCAGGTTTGGGTCAGCCAACAGGCTTTTACACGGGGAACAATGCCAAGTAGACCACTCTATATTCGTCAAACTGAAACGCAAATGGGAGTATGAAAGTATATTCACAAGCACAAATACATTGCAGTTACACAATTGAGAGGTATAATTAGCATCCTAAATGAATTCATGACTGTTAGTTAGAACAATCTCCCTAGTAAAAGATTCTGGCTGGCAAGCTTGGATATTGACACAATACAAGTAATAAAGGCACATGTAGAGGAATGATAATTAAACAGCTTACATGATTTGCAGGATGATGCAACACGTGACGTGATATATATACACTCAGTATGACGGGATATCTTCCGTATTGTACGCGCAGAGCGCGTGCAATTCTCAATTGTAAATCGGCACATAATTAAATACCGGTTTTAAAAGTATTACGCACAAAATTGTCATTAAAATCGGGCGCGCTTCGAGAGCGTCCCTGTAAATGGCAAAACACACATGTTGTCAAGGCCGAGGTCAGATTTTAAGTGTGGCCGTTGATGATTTCATCAGCGTGCGTGTGGGCGAGTGCATTGTACAGTGTTGACAACTTAACCGCGCGCAATGCTTGCGTTCAGCTAACAATGGTATCAACTGACAGCTACTTAATTTGGTTTCGCGGGTCTTTTTAAAAGTGTTGATTTATTACGTGACAGAGTCTATGAAGACGTTCAAGGCCTTCAAGTTGAAGATGGGTCTGAAGGTGTGGTCTGATTTGGAGGTAAGGAACATACCTGACAGGAAGCTCGGGGAGTCGTCTGCTGCCTCCAGAATCTTTGACGCTTTCATCGTTTCGATGTGCGCGGTCATGTCTGTAGACGACTTTGTCCTGAAATTCTGCCTGAGCTCAGTCAACGGGAGAGCCAGAGGAGGTTTGGACACGGAAGTGAATCCTTGCTCCTTCCAGGATGTTCAGGATTAGTGGTGACGCCTTCAACTCCCTCCACACCTCCCGATATGCCTTCAGGCGTCCTCCCCAGAAGGGCTCTGGCCTCCAGTCACCTCCATCGCCTCCTACCCCGATCGCTAGTCGCCTTGCGAGAGGGATCTCGCTTCTTGGTGGGCTGTCGATGTGTCCTATCTTTCTCTGGCCTAGGAGCGGGTCAAAAGGGCTTCCTAGGGAGTGAGGGTAGAGCTTCCCTCACCGGCCTTGCCATTTGTGAGGTAGATGGTTGTGGTTGACGGGGGTATAGGACGAAGGTGCGACACTGAAAGCCTTGTCTCGTCCCCAGTTTGCCAAGATATAGGCCGCAAGTTCTCCTTTATTAAAGAGGTGACTGGAGCTCGGTGGGATCCTGGCGAGGCCTTCCCTGGTAAAGGGGTCCATTACTCCCTCTAACAGGACCTTTCACCTTCTTTGAAGACACTCCGTTCGCCTTCCACATATAATTTGTAGGACGTCGTCCGTGATCCTACTGTATGGGGATTCCTTGGCGAACATCTCTTGAATTTTTTTGAACAGGGTCGAAGGGTTCAAGCAGGTGCGAGGATCGGCTGCCCAGTTTACCAGCGTCTGCATATTCCCTTTTACTGCCTCCGTTTGTGATAAGATGGCATTAGAGAGAGCTCCCAGGGAATGATCCAGGGCTGGTGCAAAAGAGTTCTTCTTATTGAGCCTCTTCAGCTCTTCATTCACCTCCAGCTCTACGAAGGCAGGCATGGCGGTGTAAGCTTTCTGGGTTTTTTCATAGCGAACCCGCGACCATTCCTCTGAGTTGAAATGTTGAAGAGCCGAAATAACTCCCACTCTTCTCGTGTCCGCTTTCGGGATCGGTGCCTCTTTAACCACGGTGCTCGGGTTCTCGAATTCCAGAATGTTCTTCTGGGCGGCTAGGCTGGCGGGTAGTTCTAGGTTCTACCCCGATACTTCCCGCCATGTATCTTCAGCGGGGTCTTCTCTCCCTGGGAATTCCTCGATTTCTACGCGACTGCCCATTAGGGAGTCTGTCAGAGCGGACACCTGTTGCATCAGTCGTTCAACTCGCGGGTCCAGGTGTCTGTAACTCCTCTGACTAGACGAGGAATTGGAGTAAGAATCCTCGCGTCGGCGCTTCCGGAAATCTTGCGTTTGGTCACTGTTGCCGACCGACGCCGCGTCATTATTTCCAATGTCACTCATTTGCGCAACAATCACTATTAAACGACGACAAAACACTGATAAACACGATAAAACTATAAGTCAATTTCTCGGAAACAGTATATTTTGTGTTTATTTGTAAAGGGTAGGAATTAAACTATAATTTCTCTCATAATGGATTCCAGGCATCGATGGAAACAAAATATAAATTTTATTATTACAAAATCATTTAAATTCTTTAGACCAGAATACTGAACCATTATCTGATACAATAGTTTCTGCTGATCCAAACTGTGCGAACATTGTCTTTAATTCTCTTATCATATTAGCGTGTTTAATATTAATACGCTCTATCCATTTGGTACTTGCATCGACAATAATAAAAAAATTGGTTTTGGCCAGAGGACCGGAAAAATCTATATTTTTATTTTTTTTTGTATAAATAATGTACCAGACAAAGTAAGACTCCGACATTAATTTTTCTTTCTCTAGAACGGTGGCCGTCTAATTTAATAGTGAAGGTGCGTTCGCTTAAATAGCTGTGTACGTATTGTATCATAGCGATCAAAAAGCCTTGTTCATACATTTTGATTAAAAGGCCTTCGTGCCAAACTTTGTCGAAGGCTTTACCAATGTCGAGGGAGACAGCTGTTGTGTGAACTCGGGTGTTAAAGCCGTACGTTATGTGTTTGACTACGCGGAGTAGTTGGTGTTGAGTTGAGTGGTTTTCCCGGAAACCATGTTGAATATCTGGGATAAGTTGTTTTTCTATAAGAGTGTCGTTGATTCTCGTGACCATGATTTTTTCCACGATTTTTCCTATCGAGGGAAGCAGGCTAATTGGGCGGTAATTTTCGGCAATTAATAAATCTTTCCCCGGTTTGGGGATTAAGATAACATCTGCTTTATTAAATGCTTTAGGAAATTTTTCGTAGCCGGAAGGATGCATTTATAATGGCGGTTATTGCGCAAGCGCCCTTTAGTGGGAGGCATTTAAGGATTTTATTTGTAATGGCGTCCGGACCCGGGGCCTTCTTGGGCACAAGTGATTTTATTATTTTTATGACTTCTTGGGGGGTGGTGAATTTAATTAAGGGGCCTGTTGGTGGGCAAGTAGTGATTTCGGCTACTGTATTTTTACTAAGGAAATAAACGAGGGTTCGTCGTATGTTGTGCAGGGGGAAAATTGTTTTTCCCAACTATCAGCAAAGGCTTTGGCTTTTTCGGCCGTCGAGTAAACAGTACCATTGGGGCCGGTAAGTGGGGAGATTTTTATTTTTGGTTTCCGGAGAGATTTTTGGTGAGTTTCCAAAATCCTCCTTTATCCTCTTCTAGCGATATAATGAAATCGTGCCAACGTTGATCTCGGTATTTTTTCAGTTCGTTTTTAACTTCCGAGCCTGTTCCCGCATAGCTGATAACGTAAGCTCTGGAGTGATATTCACTTCAGATAACATCTGCATCATCTTCTCCTTTGTTGCACCGTTAATATTAGAAATCGCCATTATGAAAATGCTCGAGGAGTAAAGTTTTGCAAAACAATAAAAAAAAATTCGAAAAAAGAAAATAATCGAAAATGATTAATTTGGAAAATATTGTCGTAGCTAAGAACGAACACCCTGTAAAGGAGAGCATAAATCGAACCCACGAATATTTCATTAAAGAATAATTAATTCAACAAGAATTAAATATATTCTAAATATAAAGTTACGTATTTAAAAGGTATGTTGCCTAAAACAAAATACTAAAACGTATTTATAAATTATGTCGGTAAACAAACAGCATACGCATGACAACTGACATAAGATTCACGTATTGCCAGTCAAGAGAAAATAATTTCCCCCACAAATTATTTAGTCTGTCTGATAAGAGAGTACATTGAAATTGGCAAAAACAATATATTTAGAGGTGTGAATAACGGTTCTTTTCCGATACCTAATATAACAAATAACACCCCAATCCAATAACATAGATGAATTTGGATAAGCTTGTAGGTACGTAATAACGAACGGCATCGTTATTCGTTGCTGGGGCCGAGCGGCTGAGTCGATAATGAAATGTTATATTCATATTAGGGCAGGAGAGGAGCATAAAATAAATAATGTTTATAATTTGATGATTTTTATTGCTTTGCACTTTTCTAGTGACAGTTAGGTTGCATATACATTATGAAGTACATAAAATTGTTGAATTAATTTTGAATAAATACCTCAAATAAAAAAATATATATTTTTACCACTGGAGCGATTACAGAAATAAAAAATATTCTCCTTGATTGCTTGACATTCCTGCGCGAAAAAAGTTCATTCCACATTAAAAATATCTTACCACCGAATTTGAATATGGAGACACACAAAACTGATTAAATTGATATCTAGGCAATGAATCCAACTATATTTTATCATATATTTTTATCACATATTTTTAGGATTTAGCTATTAAAAAATCATAAACTTTTTAATTTTTTTACAGAATTTATTCTCAAAGCCACAAATCAATCCGAGACATTTAAAATAGTATCAAAATATGGCAAAAATCCCTCCATTGGATAAGTATGTAAGATAAATGTGTTGTAAAATTATGATAAATTGCACTTGCAGTGAAATTTCACGCAACTGCTGTAAATAACAAAGACGACGTAATAAATAAGAACTATACATTTCTCAAAGGAGATACATGAAGGTAACATACTTGTTATTACATTTAAACGCTTGAAAGTTACTTGATTCCTTGAAAACAATTATAACGGACGATCAAATTATCTTTCAATGGGACACAACCCTGGATATACCAACCAAAAAATATTTTTACTCAACAATATAATATTTATGTTTGTTATTTCCCAAATATAAATAATACATAAATCGTTTATATATTGGCAAACAATTGTATTATTGTTAGCAATATTCCTGCGACAGTGATTACCAAATTACTGGAAATTGGGTGGCGAAAAATACCTTAGCAATTAAGATGGGAAATTCCGACAATATTATATGGCAATATTTACTGCCTTTGACATTTTATAAATTAGTTTTCAAATAAATCATAGCCTGACAACAGTCAGAAATTCCATTGGAAGTATGTAATGTTTCAGTACCTGCCCATCAACCTTTCACATTAAATAACAATTACATGGGGCAACATATTGACACTAATTGGTGAATTTGGAATTTGGTAGAAAATAAAAGGAAAAACGTTTTATTTTATATTATAATGTCAAAACACTTAACCACTCATAATATTTGTAACATAATAGTAATGAAAAATATAAATTCCTGGAACATAATGTAAACGCACCTAAATATTCCTAAACATTATACGCACCTAAATATTCCTAAACATAGTCAAAAACACTACCAAAAAAGCACAACCATAGAAACACAAGCCAGGCATACAGCCGCAGAGGTGACTTGACACTGACTACGCACGCGACGTCGCATCGTGTCTGTCCGAACTACACTGATGAACATTGAACGATTGAACACTGACCTTGACAACAGAGGAAACGAAAATGGTAGCGTCCGATTCGTCCCGAACTTAGCCGAGCAACACACGCATTGCACTTCACATCGCCATGCTACCGATCTGCAAAGCGCGAGGTTGTGTGCAAACTAATATTAGATGCAATAATACCGTACTTAAAACACAATGAGAAGGAAACCGTTAAGTATTCTATTCTATCTACGTAGAAAATACATTTTGTTCAATTGGTAAATTGTGGTAGGGTTATTCAAAACAATGTCGCGGGCCGGATTGACTAGCCTGGCGGGCCGGACTTGGCCCGCGGGCCGTACTTTGCCCATCACTGATCTAAACCAACCAAACTTTTAACAAGGCCTTGTAAACAGGGAATAATAAGTCTGACATTTGTTTAAAACATCTTAAATTAAAATTTGAAACTAAATTATGATAATATATGACAGTGCATGTACAAATAAATCATGGCAAATGATGGCCTTGAACTCACAAAAACATAATACGACATCAGTAAAAAAAATTGAAAAGTCTGACGTTTGTTTAAAATATGTATCTAAATAAAAAAATTGAAACACAAAAGGCCGTGAACTCGCATTAAACATAAAAAAATTAAAATTATTTTGTTAAACAGTGTTATTTTTACTAACTAGTTATAATAACTTATAAAAATATTTTCTATAATAAAAACACATAAATTTGTTTTTGACCACTATAGTTTTATTTTCACTCTACCGGTTTCGGAAGATCCCTTCCTTCGTCAGGAGAATATTTAAAACTGATCTACTACACAAAATATTGACATTTAAATACAAAAATGTTAAGTGTTTGAGGGAGGGGTGGACAAAGTGGCAGGGGTAATTACGGGAATTCCAGGAAGAACAGAGCGGTTAACTGGAAATATGTCTAGAATAGGACTATAAGACAGATTAATTTGGTTATTTATTATACTGGAGTTATTATTGAGTGATTTTCTGATTTCAAGTGCTTCTAAATTATCTAATTTTTTGCCTTTATTACTACGGTGAAGAATTTTAACCCCTGTATCTTTACTAAAAGTATGATCGGTGGAAATGAGATGATTGGCAAACTCCGAAAAATTATTGTTATTTAAACATCTTAAATGTTCCGTGATTCTAATATTTATATTTCTAGTTGTCTTACCTATGTAGAACGATGGACAATCATTGCAACATAGTTGGTAAATGCCTGAGTGGCTAAATTTGTGATCTTTATCTTTAGTATTTTTAAGTAATTTTCCCAAGTTGTTATCAGTATAGAACGCGGGTTTAATGTGGGTAGGCAAATTTTTTGTGAAGAAAAATTGGATGTGTATAAGATTTTACTCCATTGAAAGGGATTTATGATTTTATTATTAGTTTCAGGTGTACCAAATAAAAATGTATTCGTCGAAATGAGTTTAAGTTTCTTATTCAGGATTTTATCAATTAAGTGTGTCGAGTAACCATTATTTAGAGCAATTTGTTTTATTTTTGACAGTTCAATTTCGAAATTAACAGCTGATAGTGGGATTTTTACTAAGCGGTGTACCATTGAATGATAAGCAGAATGTTTGTGTGATATCGGGTGGTTTGACGTGTTATGTATAGTTATATCCGTGAATGTCGGTTTACGATAGATGTTAAATTCAATTGTATTATTTATTGAAGTTAGTG
Source organism: Hesperophylax consimilis (assembly GCF_061612785.1). Classification (NCBI taxonomy): domain Eukaryota; kingdom Metazoa; phylum Arthropoda; class Insecta; order Trichoptera; family Limnephilidae; genus Hesperophylax; species Hesperophylax consimilis. The sequence continues at coordinate 21,262,005 of NC_142848.1, read as the reverse complement.
TTAAATCCAGAAAATTAATCGATGCATTACTGCCTACCTCTACAGTGAATTGAATGTTTTTATGAAATGAATTTATAAGAAGAAGGAATTTAGTTAGTTGCCGCTCTGTTCCCGTCCAGATACAAAAAATATCGTCTACATATCGTTTCCAAGTGAGAACATTATTTAAAAGTAATGACTTACAATTAAAAATCTTATTTTCTAAGTTATTCATAAAAATATCTGCCAACAGTGGGCTAGTAAGAGCTCCCATGAGCCCTTGGCTCTGTTGGAAGACGCAGTTGTTATACTGGAAATAATTTTGAAAGGCACATATTGAATAGACGAGACAGGTCATCAATCATATCTTTATCTAAATTAGAGGATTTTAACATATCTACAATTATTTCTTTGCAATCAGTAGTTGGAACATTTGGAAATAAGTTAATTACATCAAACGAAATTAGCTTAGCATTGTTGGGAATAAACAAATCCTTAACTGAATTTATTAAATCAAATGAGTTTTTAATGGTATATTTGGGTGAAAACACATTAAAATTGTTGAAGACATTAGTGATATGAGAAGCTATTATGAAATTCGGGGAAGCACAGCATGACACGACAGGACGAATAGGTTCATTGATTTTATGTATTTTTAAAAACCCGTACAACTTGGGAATTTTAGGATTAGACTGCAAGAATTTATTCTGGTTAGGATAATCATCTTTAAAGATTTGGGATTTGCATGCATTATTGTGCGCTGGTTGTACATCTGCAAAAACGGCCTCTAAGTCTTGAAGAATTGAGTAAGGGTCATCTTCATGTTCTTCATTTTCCGGGGCATTTGTTGGAGTTTATGGACATTCTTTTTTTTTTGAACTTATTATGTTCATGGCCACTTCTATGACCGATTTCTTTATTTTATCAGCCGCAGTCCTATCGGTAAAAACGTGTAATTTAAAACGAGGTTCAAGAAATGTGCACATCGCGAAGGATACGCTGTGCTCAATATTTTCAATCCTTAATTTATATTGATGCAAAAGATTTTTTGTTAATGTGCACACAGTCGCGTGAAGGTCTTCCTTTAAAATTAGTTTATTACACACTGAATTTAGTGTCGTATTGACGACAATCACTAGTGCTCCCGTAACATAATTTTCTCCACTTACTTGCATTGTCGCTTGTAAAAATGGTTTTAATACCAGGCATAAGTCTCTGCATATCTTCCATTCCTCGGTGAACAAAGTCGGTAGATCTGCATCTAGTACTGCTATCGAACTCCGTACAGCATTTTCTAAAAGTATGAACCGTTGCAACATCAAATATGTTGAATTCCATCTTGTCGCGATGTCCTGCAATAATTTTTTTGGCTCTTTGTCGCCAAGTTGCAATTGGCACTTTAAAAGCTGTTCAGTAGCTTTAAGGCTCCTTTTAAAATGTGTAACAATTCTTTTAACTTTGCCAATAACGTTTGAAATGCACTCCAATTCCAGCCCTGATTTTACGGCAAGGTTAAGGGTATGCTCAAAACAGCCGAAGTGTTTCATCCCTAATTCATTTTTTATAGCCGATTTGATGTTTGACGCGTTATCCGAAATAATAATGAGAACTTTTTTACGTATGTTCCAGGCATTCATTATTCGATCCAACTCACTCGCTAAATTCTGGCTAGTGTGCGAACCAGTTAATGGGGCACATTATAATAATATCGAGCTCATACAAAATTCCTCATCCAAATAATGCGCCGTGATTGCAATGTATCCGTCGGTAGTTGCGGAATTGGTCCAGCAATCTGTAGTCAGGCACACCGACACCGACTGAATATTCTGGAATCTTCCTTTCACTTCATTATAACATTTTTTATACATCGCCGGCAACAAAACCGTGGACAAATGTTTACGATTCGGTAATGTATAGCTCGGATTCAAATGTTTTATCAATTCTCTGAAGCTAGCATCTTCTACAATCGTAAATGGTTGAAAGTCTAATGTGAAGAGTTTCATCAAAACTCTTCCAACATCATCCAACCTTTTCTTCTGGGTCGCATCCATTATTTTTAAAACAAACCCATCCATTGTAACACGCGGGCGTTTAAAAAAGTGTGTTACTGCCGTCGTCATCGCTGAAGGCACCGAACCTGCTGAAGTTGAAGATCCCGCAAGTGGAACTGGCTGAGCGGGAAGATCACTAACCAGATCAACAGGTACAGGAGTGTCTGAAGAACTTGGCTGCTGCAGAGGTAGAGATCCTGTCGAAGTTGCTGTTGAAGTTGAGGAATGTTCCACATTCCTATTCCTCGTCTCTCCTCGCATTACCACGAGATGTTTCGATTGTAAATGTTTTTTGAGATTTGAAACAGTCGATTTGTAAGATAGTTTTTGTTTGCATATGTTACACTTGGCAATTTTTTCAGTTTAGCACCCAACTTCAAAAAAGTTCTACACTTCACTCGATTTTCTATTCGACATCTTAAATATACGCGAAGTCAAGAAAAAAACTAATTAAATCTCCACAAGCGAACAACGAACACAAAAATAAATAGTCTATAATAATGTCTATATTGCTTTCCAGTCCTCTCTATATTCAAAATATCACAACAGTACGTTTTCACAAACTTGTAATTTAAAAAAACGGTAGAACGAAATAAGCACTTTAATCACCGATAACCAACTACTAGGGCTGACCGATGGATACTGATTCTAAATACTAAATAATTGAATAAGTAAATAATGCCACTAAAGAAAGGAACGGAATAACAAAATTATCAAACAATACTTCGTATATCTTCGGTGATCGGGAATTACCCGAATTACGTTCTTACCTTCTTAGAACTTGGAACTTCCAAGTTCCAAGAAGTTAACATTATTTCATAATTTTGTTATTCCGTTCCGTTCGTTATTCGTTATTCGAATTATTTAGTTATTCAGTTATTTTACAAGTCAACCGTTCCATGTCAGAACGGTCGACTAGTCGACTTATAAAATAACGGGAAGTTATTCAATACTATTTTATGCGGTACTAGAGTAACAGGTATGCCATTATTTGAAGATACTATGTTATCCATACCTGTTAACGTTATATTAGGCACACCTCTAGTAGGCATAGTGAGTTCCATATTTTGATCGGTACATATTAGCCTTTTCCGTATCTGTCCATATACGATTAAAATCGTGCTCACCCATCGAGTTGTACACATACCACAATGACCGCGCAGATTGTTGCGCCCCGGCAGCAGTATAATCAACACTCTGTAGGGCCTTAGCCAGCTGCTCCGCCGGCTCACAAATGGCAAGGGCAATAGTTAGTGCAAGCAGGGTGGTAAATTCGCCCATTTTCCCTTGATAGCCGCGAAGTGTCGCCCTGCGCTCATCACTAATATTACATGACTTGTCGTCGTCTAGCATTACCACAAGGGTCTCCTGAACTCGAACATAGTTTTGTACAAAGCGCCTTATTGATTTTGCTCGGACGCACCATCTTGTAGGGCATAATGCGATTAGCCGATTCGGTTTTAGGGGAGAATTATCATCTTCAGTGCATGGCTCCAGGACAATGTTAGAGAATATCTTCTTCCGTTTGGATGACTCCAGGATTGCATTTGAAACGTCTTTTACAAGAGCAATGGAATTAGATATAAGTTCACATTTTCTAACAACTTCCTGAATGACTAAGTCGAGGGAGTGGTTGGAGCAGTGCGCAAATATCGACTTCGGTTGATCATCTGTCAAAAGCTTTTGTAATCCGTTAAGGCGGCCAGACATAGCTGCTGCGTCGTCAAAACAGTGCCCCCTAAGATTTTCAATCGTCAGTGAAGAACGTAGCATGACATCACAAACTGTTTTGCGAAGTGTTTTAGAAGTCCCATCATCGGCATTATACAAGCCCATGAAAATTTCCTTTGGTTGCAAAGTGTCTAATTCTACGTATCGAAAACAGGTAGAGAACTGCTCATCACCAGTTCTATCAGTGGTGCCATCAGACATAAGACCAAAAAAAGTACTGCTGTTTATATCACAAATAAGTTTACGTTGCACTTGATGAGTCATTAATTGAATTATTTCATCTTGAATATCGTGACTTACCCACTTGTCCCGACGTTTGATCCAGTTCGCTAAGTCAGGGCAATCAAGAGCTCTTTCATGCAAAAGATCCATTAAGTTGCCCTTATCAGCAGTCGACCCTTGCAGTACCTGACCAGAATGTGTAAGATAGCGAATAGAACTGATGATAGTGCGCATAGCGACACGTGCAGACTGATGTTCTTGTTTAAGTTGCGTACTAAGGCGAACTGCCACTGACTCCCTTTTCAATACTTGACAAACATAATGGGCGGATTCACGATGAAAATGACTAGAATCATGTTTTTGCAGTTTCTCCAAAGTCTTCCGCCAGTTTCGAACTCCCTCGCTGGTAAATGCTTCCTCATTACCTTGCGAGGTGCCGGGTCTTCCGAGGCGACGGGCTTGGATGCAAGTGAAGCACCGAACGCTGTCCTTGGTTTGATCGTAGTGCAGCCACTTGAACTTAGAGAACCAGTCCAGAACGCAAGAGCGGCCGCTGTCATTCTTAGGAAACTTAAATTTTTGCGACGGAACGAACTGTTCCACTGGCTCAGGTTCCGCGGATCTAGCGGCTGCGACGTCTGCGAGCTCTACAAACAAAATCAAATCAAATATATGGTCGAGTGACCTCGAGAGGCCTGACCGTAGTTTTCGTTATTAAACAGTGAAAATAGACTAACGTGCACAGGTATCATCAGGCGTTCGCGTTTGTACCGTCTGTTCTATGTCTGGGGCGTTGTCCAAGCTACCTTCCTTTCTGGGACTCTTGGCCCGTTTTGGCGGCTGAGTATCCACTGCCGAGTCATCACCTTGTCGGAAACAAAAAGCGAATTAACTTAACGCACTGGATCGCCAGATTCTTATTTGTTTAACTGTTTTGATAACACAAAGTGAACGCAAAGTAATACCTAACAATGAAAATATTTGATTTACCTTCAGCCTGCTCGAAGTCTTTTCTTTTTCTCGTGCGTTCAAAGAAACTTGTAATTTTCTTCATCTTGCCTCAATACCCGGCGTGTAACACAACGCAAAAAGGTTTTAATGTACATATACTTTAAATTCCATCAAAACAAAAAAGAAAATCACGGTACAAAATAGTAGGTTCGTATTTCTACACGCAAACGCAATGCACTGAAATGGTGGGCGGCGCGACCGGCGCGACTGGCGCGGTGGTGGCGGTGCGCGGCACGGAGCTAACCGATGACGAGGAGCGAGCGAGACAGAGATCACAACATAACACACGTCGTCCTCACCACACTATTGCGTCTTCTTCCGCCTCAATATAAAAAAAGTCCTCGAATGCTTTGATTATTTAAATCAAGGCTGCCCAACCCCAGGCCCGCGGGCCACAATGTGGCCCGCGAACGAATTATAAGTGGCCCGCGTGAACCATTTTCAAAAAACCCGCCAATCCGCCAATTTGAAAAAATGTCGCGGGCCCGCGGTAAAACAAACAATGCAGCTTGCGCTCGGTCACAAGTGTGGCACAACGAAGGCGATTTATCGCTATTTAGTCTACTCAGAACGAGAATCAGCGACGAAAAAATCTAACCTGTTGAACTTAATTTTTAAACAAAAATACACCGGTTTTTGATATAATATTTTTTGCGTCCGAAATGGAATCTTGTAGCCACCCCCTCCCCCATGGAATTAGAAAAAATGTTGTGGGGAATCACATATGATGTTTTTGGGTGCGCAGAATTTTTTCTCAGTGAAGTTCCGTAACAAATATTTTGTGGGGAGCACTCATTTTGATTTTTTTTTTTGTGGGGAATTATGTTTTATAGAAATTCTCTAACAACCCCCCCCCCCCCCCCCATGGAAATAGGAACCGTCAGGTATTCAGTGGCCCGCCAGTGATTCAAAATCGTCAATTTCGCCCAACTGTTAAAAAGGTTGGGCAGCCTTGATTTAAATAATCAAAGCTCTAATGCTATCTCTTGACAATTTTTCTTGTATACAACAAACACTTTTTCATTTATGAAAAAAAAAAACACTGAAGGATACAGATAATCTTTACCAGCACAGATAATCCTTCTTTACCCAGGTAGTAAAATTGGAGGGGGTGCAGCCCCCCCCATTTGATTTTAGGGGGGCATTTGGCCCCCTCTGCCCCCCACTTCAGTGGTCGCTGATAAGTGGAAGAGAGACAACAATATACATGTAATTACAAGTAGATTTACAAACAATTAATGGTAATAGATTATAAAGGTTTTTTACATTATCATAGAAATAGTGGGTACTAATTAACCCTAGAATACTAAACATATTTTTTAGCCCATTAATGCTAAACTTCGCCTGTGAGGCGACTTTTATAAAAAAAAACCATATTTTACTTAAAAAAAATACAACATATTAAAACAAAAACAAAAACACTTTTATTACATATTGGGTAACAAAAAAAAAATAACACAATTCATTTTTTAAATACATTAAATATATTAAAAGCTTATTTTAAGATCATATATTTTGTTTCGTGGTATACAGAGATCTTTTACAAAAAAAAAAAAATCAAAAAAATTCACAATTGGAAATAAAAAAAAAACTTCTGGGTCTTATAGACCTGAGATGTACTAAGTCTATAAAAATATATTTCACAGCTTACAACTTAAAAATATTCATTGAGACCAAAATAAAGTTTCGGTTTTTTCCACCTACTTTTTTTTGTCGCATTTGCAACAGTTTGGAGACCGGTGTTCTAAGCAGTATGTTAACTTGCATTTTGCGCAGAAATAAATACTCATACGCCTCAATTTCGGGGGGCAGAAGTCACACATTGATCTTTTTCCCTTTTTTATGCATGGTTCATCTGAATCAGTGTCAGTATTATGACCAACCACGTCATGAATTGCAGAACGGACTCTTTTCTGCATACGTGGCCTTTCTTCCAAACGGATGGCGCACCAGTCGCTGCATAGGTTCTTGCTTAATATCTTGAGAAATTCTCTTCTTGACATTGGCTTTATTTTCAAAGCTTCGCAATTGGATACATAAATTACAAAGCTATTGAGTAGAGCCATATTCAACATTCCATAGAACATGCAAAGTGGCCAACGCCTAGTTTTACGGCTACAGCTTGAGTGACCACACATCTGGTCAAAAGTATCCACAGCACCTTTTGTTTCGTTATAAGAATGAATTATTGTCGGCTTACCGGAAACGGAGTCAACAGAAGGCTTGTCGTGCATCGTAGAGAGCAAAAGAACGGTCTTTTGAGGTTTTGGCTTGTAGCTAACAAGAGTGAGCTTTTCGTGGAATCCAAAAAGAGATGTCCCAACAGGGCGTGATGAATTATGTTTGAACTCTGGTGGAATTTCTTGCTTATTATTTCGAATTGTTCCAATAAGAGTAAGGTTGTATGGTGGTCGAAGCAATTGCTCAGCTAGCGGTATAGAAGTAAACCAGTTATCGGCAGTTAAATTACGATTTGTGCCATGTATAGTCTTTGTAAGCAGCTTACAATAGTAAGAGCCTAATGGTTCGTTTATAGCTGTACCGAGGTTTTTTCCCAAATACGGTGAGGCATCAAACATATATTTTGATCTAACATCGCACACTAAAACAATCTTTATTCCGTATTTGGCCGGCTTATTAGGAATATACATACGGAATGGACATCGTCCCCTGAATGCCAAAAGTTGTTCATCTATTGTCACGTATGAGCTTGGTTTATACAGATCTCTACATTGCTTGATAAAAATTTCCCAAATATTTCGGATAGGCGCAAACTTATCAGTTTTTTTTCTGTCGTCTCGAGTGTTACGATCATCGAAATGCAGACACTTTACAAGGAACTCAAACCGTTCACAGCTCATTGCAGCTAAATTTTGGGATCCACAAATCGTAGGATCAAACAGCTCATTTGTTGTCAAGTGATTATTTTTCAACGCTCCGCTCAAGATAAATATGCCAAGAAGCGCACGAAGCTCTTCTATTCTGACCTGTGATGTAGTAGTATTCTGAATTTTATACTTGGTAGCTGTTTGTATAATATATTCATTAGTCCGCAAAAGTACTTCGTCCATCAACTCCGAAGTAAAAAACAGTTCAAAACATTTCATGGGATCAACAATGCCCTTGGCGCCTTCTTTTGGGCCTGGCACAATATGGACTATGTTTCTCGAAGGAGTTCTGTTCGATTTTTGTTGTGACGAAGAAGGTTCTGAGGACCAAATATATTTGTTCTTTCCCCTCATAATCGATGCCGATGGCGTAATTATCCGATTCTCACAAGCCGGCTGCTCCCTATTTTGCGCCGTGGCTAAAGCTTCCTGAACATGAGTCGGTGTGGATTGTACATCGACATGAATTTGATTTGATACATGAATATTCTGCAAGTCATCGTCTAACTCAGTGACGTAATTGGGGTCATCCACACTGTCATCTGAATCAAAATCCGCTCCTAAATCGTCGTCCTCTTCACTTCCATCTACCGATATTTCCTCCAGCCATTTAAGTAGCTGCGCTTCAGACGTTGCCATTTCATAAAACTATAAAAATTATACTCGAACTTTAATTTTTAGCAAAAAATCAAAAAAAAAACCACAAACATATATGTACAAAAAAATTACCTTTAATGCTAAACTTCGCCTCACAGGCGCCACACGTGTCTGTATCTCAACAACGCAGCCGAGCAAATCCAAAAAACGTCTGTGCGCTAGCTCGTACAACACTCAACTGAGTTGGCGCGAGCGCATGCTTTGATACGAGTGAGCGATCAGGAGATATCACTCCAAAAAAAAATTGCTTCGCCTCACAGGCGATGTTTAGCATTCTAGGGTTAAACATCTCAGAACAACAATACATAGTATCATGGGCTGAGATGAATAGCCGGAAACAAGTTAAAGATCGGGCTATAGGGTGTATTTTTTTGATTAGATAAATTAATTTGGTTATTAACCTGTTAACCGGGCGGGACGTATAAATACGTCAAACGTAAACAGTATCGGGTACGGGTAGGACGTATGAATACATCCTTGAAATATATGTTGGGCCCTGGAACGAGCGGGACGTATATTTCCGAGCATATCACACGGAAATTGAGTTTTTAATTTTTACATATTTTAATTTTTTAAACTCAATGTTTTTCTTTTATCTGTGTGCTTTTATTTATTGTTTTGTAATTATAACCTTTTTTATATTTTTTGTAATCTTTATAATTGTTTGTAAATATTCTATTTTTTTAATTCGATGTTTTCACTTTTTTTGATGCATAAATAAAAAAAAATAAAAAAATGAAATTACGTCCACCGGGCGTGACGTATTGATACGCCCTAGTGAAGGAGTTCGCACCCGTTGTATGCTGCGTAATTCAAAACTAAACTCCCCGGTTAACAGGTTAAGTAAAAATTCCGACATATTTGTATTTATTGATTTCCTAATTTCTAAAGCTTCTAAATTGTCAAATTTAATACCTAAACTGTTTTTATGTAACATGGAAGTGCCTGAGATTTTATTAAATGTGTGATCTGTTGAGATTAAGTGGTTTGCGAATTTAGAGAAACCCTTGCCATTTAAACATCGTAAGTGTTCTTTTATTCTGACATTGGCATTTCGTGCTGTTTTCCTTATGTAGAAAGCAGGACAATCATTGCATTTTAGTTTATAAATACCCGAATGGCTTAACTGATCATCTTTATCTTTAGTATTAACCTCTCGGAGAGTGAGCTTTTTTGTAGCAAACTGTATCCCAGGAGTGAGCATTTTTGAAGTAGACGAATTAAAAAAAATTAAATGCAAAACCATAGTTTTCTCAATATCTAGCAATGTAAAAATATTAAAAAAAATAATACTTGTACACACAAGTTAGAGACAAAACTAATATAGCCTATTGAAGGGATCGTAAACCATTGGAGGTGAACCTACCATAACATGATTACAATGTATATACACGGTGTCCGGAAACTCGTAGTACAAGCGGGAAACTGGAGAATCTACACCACATGGGGAACCCAAAAAAACATAAAGTTTTTTGATTTGAGCATTTTCAAAAAAAAAAAAAAACCAAAAAAAAAATTTTTTTCGGCTATTTTAGGGTTAAAGTTTTTTCTGGTGTTTAGGGTTAATTAACAGATGTTTTAACTCTGCAGAGCAGAAATATTTTATGATTACACCGGGTTAAATGAAGGGTGATTTCAAAATAATGCTTCAAATCCGAGTTTCTTCATTTTTTTTACTTTCAAATAGTTTTAATTAGTTGGGTACTTTGATCTTCAGTAATAATTTATAAGAATTTGATTAAAAAAAAAAAAAAATCAACTTCAAACTCGATTTACTCGATAACGAAAGCTCAAATAAAAAAAAAATATACTACAAAATCGACTCCAAATGTGATGTAGATTCACCAGTTTCCCGCTTGTACTACGAGTTTCCGGACACCCTGTATATATATATATATCAACACCTACTAAAAAATATTACTCACCACAGGATGTCGGGAGAAGATTGAAGTAAATTGTATCCACGTTTGTTGTTTTTTTTTTTTTTTTTTTTTTTTTTTTTTTTCTCAGTATTGTTTTTTAGTGTGGTAGTTTTCAAAGCATGGGTATATGCATAAAGCCACATTACATTAAATGCACATAAACCTCGTATCTTTTCTCTTTTTTGGCTGATTTTTTGTGTGGCTACACACATGACATTTCCTTTGAGTTCTATTACTCTGGGCTGTCGTTTGTGGTACAGGTCTCATAAAGTGTTTTTCTGAGAGGCGAGTGGGAATGTCAAATACTCTTTGACCTCCGGATGATACTGGTCGTGATGTGTGGTATTTTTCCACTAACTGGGTTATGAGGTTTTCTCGAAAATCGCTGAACGACAATGTTTTTTGCAATTTAAGGCGGTGCAGAAAGAATGCATTGAGTGTGCCAATATCGATCAACCGGAAAAATATTTTCTTGTACCACTTCATGGTTTTCCTTGAACTATCCACGAAACCAAGAATCCTATCCACCTTATCGACAGCTCCCATGTTTCGACTATAATCCACTACGGCCTCGGGCTTTATTTTGTTTTCTCCTGTGGTGTAATCCATTTTATTCGTTACAATCATTTTATTACTATTTTGTTACATTTTATTACTTATTACTGTTTGTGAAATATCTTCTGTCATTTTTATCCATACACTTCTGGTTTGGTGTCTTTTTTTTAATGTATTTTTTACTGTAGCATAAGCCTTAGAGGTGTAGATAGGTTTGTGGAGTGATGCTGCTTGACATTCTTCAGGAATCAGGAAAACTTTGTCATCTTGTGTAACAATTGAGGTTATGGCAATAAAATTAGACTTTCCGTCTGTTGTTGGTTTTGATTGAAATGTAAACTTCAACTTTTCCATATTGTGACAAGAAATGTTGTTTTATAATGATATTTTCCTTGTGATTAGAACGACACAGTCAATTAAAACACAATTGAGTTTCTCTGTAAGGAAAGAAGAGGATTATTTTGTTAATCTCACAAGATTTACATAAAGAAAAGCATTCAGTAACAAAACATTACCTGTAAGGAAAGAAACGACATTTAATGTTATTAATTGTTATGTCAATACCTTAATCACAATTACAATAGCAATTACAAATTATTGAAATTATTCCCATCAATCTGCTTTGTCAAAACCCATAGATTATTTTTACTATGTCTTAAGCGCTTGTTATATGATAGCGAAATTTCGCAAACTGTCAAAATGTCTTAATTTTTATGTCACTAGAGGGCGGTAGTTGTACATTAATGAACTTGTTAAAATATAACATCACATGTGCGTTTGTCGCAAAGCAATGAACGTATAATATGAATGTGAAATATTAAGTAAAACAAACAACTTAGTAAAAAAGTATGACTTATTTGCAGAACCTACTATTTTGGTAAAGCATTTAATTTGACATTTTTTATAAATGTTTCATCATTCACTTGCTGTTGTCATTAGTGTTGAGGAACATTTCCGATACATATAGTTTGTTTTACACGGTGTTCGGAAACTCGTGGTATAAACGGTAAAACCCTTTATAGGTCATAAGCTAAAAACGGATAGTTTTGAAACCTGCAACATTAAGGTTTATATTTCTTTATGTTTACAAGTTATAAGCCCTTGGGTTGTAATCATTCTGAGGTAACGCACAGAGGTCTTGAATCGAACCAACCGCCCAAAGTTCTCACATGTTGAGTAAATTTACGAAAATTGCGTCCTGGTCAGTTTCTCTATAAAATTATCAAAGCAGTTATTCATTTATTGTCAATTTTGGGTTATGACTTTTTTTATTTGAGCTTTCGTTTTCGAGAAAATCGAAGGTGGATTTATTTGGTAAATTTCTTAATTTTATATTTGATAGAATATCTATACATATTAATAACATCATTAATAAATTGACCTCGAGAAATAAAAGAAATTTTATTTTTTTATTTATATATTTGTTAAATTATTCTGTGTCATTTAGTACAACTAAACAATAATCTTTTTTCATTTATTCGTTACTTGAAGCATACCTTGTTTGGAGTATTTTTTCCGGCTGCCATGGATAAATCATAATATTGATCTACAAAGAGAAAAATAATATTGGTAATTTTTGGTTCAATTACCAAACGTGCCCTATGAAAAAACGTTCACTCTCCCACTTAGTCAGAGCGCGTAAAGACAATGAATTCTCTCACACACACTTGCATAAAGATGCCGCCAGTAAACAACATGACGTTAGTGCTAACCGTTAGGAAAAGGAACGCATGTTAAATGTTGAATTTTACAACTTTTAAAAAATATGACACTTGAAAAAATACAATACGTCAAATTTACATGAAAAAAGAGAATTTGTGAGTATTTACTGTTTTTGTAGCTTCATAAGATTATTGCAATTCTTTAAGTGAGTCGGTATTCTACTTTTAGACCCATTAATGAAACATCTTGATGGCATTTTCGAAATATATACGCCGTAAAACAGGGAGCCTATAGCTTCACCGCCATCACCGGGGGCTTCCATCCCGGAATAAGTAAAAAACTGTGAAATGCGTTGAAAATTTGGTGCAAGATGAAGTATTTATTTAATTGTTAATATCCACAGATAGCATAACGATAATTAGAGGCCGTACTTCTACAGATGTGTGTATTATATACATATTTTAAATTAAAAATATAGTGTAAAGCCGTTATTAACGCGATAATCATACATCCAAGTTTTAAAAGTGGGTTGTATGGTGTATCAATGTTTTTATTTTTTATGGTCGAATGCCTACAACAACTACAAAAAAAAATAGGCAGACTGAAAAATAATAGTCCATTAATTGGTAACAAAGAATATGAAGTCTGAGAATGACATACGAAAGGTAGTATTAAGCCGTTTTAGAGAGCCGTTTTCCAGCAAATCACCATTCTGCCCTATAACCCACTCTTAAACCATAGATTACGAAATATTGATTCGACTGTGTACGAGACAAGCTCGGCATTGCCTTGAATTAAAGAAATAAAGTCAACATAGTAACATCTCTCTTGTCGTGCCACTTCAGAGCCATCAAATTATTAGAATGATAGAATTCTACTTCCCCTTTTTTCATTTTGCCTATTCTGAATTTGGGCATTTGTTTCCGATTACTTTCCCACAGTCCCACAGTCCCACAAGCATTTGTTTTGTGTTTCAAGATAATCAAAGAGTGGGGCTTGTATACCAGTTGTCTAAAAATATTCTGTGACCTTTTCCCAAATAGTCCTTCAACATTGTAGTTACAACAGAATCAGATATACCAATATTTGGATCCAGATTTATGTCCGTTTCTGAACCAGTATACACTATAATATCTAATACATAACCGGTAAGTGTATCACAGTGAACAAATAACTTGATTCCAAAGCGATGGCGTTTGGAGGGAATGTAAATTTTGAAAGACAGTCTTCCTTTCCACAATAAAAGACTTTCGTCTATGCACAAATTTTGGAAGGGATAAAATGTGCCTTTGAATATTTTTACCATCGGATCTAAGAGATTCCTTATTTTATGCAATTTTTCAGTATTCCGTATTTCGTTGTTAGAAAAATGAAGGCACCGTAGTAAAATGAGAAATCTATCCTGAGAAAACATAACTTTGAAGAAAGGCGTTTAGATAATGGGTTTGTTGGTACAGTACTTCTTCAAGCTATTTTTTCCGACGAGGCTCATAAGCATAATGGTAGCTAAAAAAATATAAACCTCAGCTACCGTAGTGTCTACCCATTTTCGCATTTTCGATTTTTCTGCCGTAAATCGTATTTGGCCAGCATATCTGTTCGTTTCTGTGACAATTGTCTCCACAATTTCTTTTGTAAAAAACTACTCGAAAAACTCAATTTCAGTAGAATTCTCTGTCAGGGTAACATGGGGCATTATACCCGAATTTCTGCCATCGAAATCGTGCAAAATTGGAGTAAATTCTCCCTGATCCCACACTCGGCAATCGCCTTTTTTACGTTTAGGAGCTGATGCTGATGCAGTATCTTCCTCAATTACTTGATCCTCAGAATCATCATCATCAGATTCATCCGAAGAGTTTTTACAATTTAAATCTCCCACGTCTTCCAAAATGTCCTCATCTTCACTTACATTCAAAAAGTCTGCTATGTCTTGATCATTCAGGAAATTTGGTTTAGATATTTTTAGAAAAAATAACGGTATCGAACACAAATATTATAGTGAAAATAAAACGACCAAATCAAAATATAAACAAACAAGAAAAATAACACAGGTGGTATTATAAACACGTGTCACTATCACTTCACAATATTTAGTCAAACACTCTATAAATTATTGAACAGAACGATATTATTACATAATGTAACAATCAACAATTCGCAAAACCTCGTAGTAATACGTAAAATTCAGATTCGTAGCGAAAATAACGAGAAAACTGCATAAAAACAATGTTAAAACTTAGCAAACTCGCACGCTCTCAAATCAACCGAAGTTGTCAACCGAAGAAAGTAGAGCAATGGCGGTTGATGACGTCACGTATTTTTTAAAATTTCAAATAATAACGTCGGTAAATGAGACAATTGTTCAAAATGTTTGACACATTGTAAACTGTCCATAGATGGCAGTACACTTCACATTTCGTGAATAAATCGCGTATGGGTTGAGTTATACACGCTGCCGTAATAGTACGGCCATACTCCTTGGAGAGTTTTTGTTCTGGCCGTACTTGTACGGCCATACTCGCCGAGAGGTTAAAAATCTTCCGATGTTATTGTTTGTATAGAAAGCTGGTTTTATATCTGAAGGAAGGTTCTTAACACTTAGGTTAGAAAAATTATTTATGAATAGAATCCTACGCCAGTGATAGTTTTGGGTGTCATTGTTTATCGGGGTAATTTTGTAAAGGAATTTATTTATCGAAATTTGTTTTTGTTTCTTATTTAGGATTTTATTAATTAAGTTTGGATCATAGCCATTATTTGACGCTATTTGTTTAATAAGAGATAATTCATTTGTAAAATTAGTGCTAGACAGTGGTACGGAAACTAATCTATGTATAGGTCTCGCAAGTTAAGTTGGCTTCATCACAGTACTCACACAGATGCAAAACTTACATACAGCGTGTTTCGATTTAAGATTGAAAAAAAAAACAATTGATGATTATTTCACAATTGAGAACTCTAAGCCAAAGCGTGTTGAAGTCGGTCACATAAAACTTATTTTGTTTTACGACATCGTTATTGAAATATTGAAGTTTATCATTTTTTTTTCTAAACTAATGTGATAATTTTCAGGATTGAATTCAAATGGGTAGGTATTCTTAAAAAAGACAATGGTATTGCTAACAATTCTTAGTCATTTATGTAAGAATGCTGTACATAACAAACTTCCATCGATAATGACCCTAATTCACGGAAATTACGGCAATTGGAATTTATACCTAATTGTTTTTCGGGGAATAATTATTATTCTGACCAGAAATATTTATTTTACAAAGCATGTTTAATGTTAATTTGATATATTTCCTAGAAGTATAATTAACCCAAGATTTGGCAAAACCTTTTCCGTGATCCATTTTCTGTAATTGGCAGAATTCATAGCACCATGGTAGTCGCCAGTCCTCTGATCAGATTTAAATGTTAACAGTGCGTTGGGTACAAAACCGTTTTCACTGCATGCATGAAGTATTATTAGACGTTTGCCTTTAGACACAGGAACTTTAGCTCCTTTATTGGAGTTGTCAGTCCACGCACGCGGTGTTGTATGTGTACTATGAATGTATGTTTCATCAGAATACACAATTGGACGTCCGTCATTCCTATATTCTTCTAATTTAGTGAGATATGTGGTACGTTTAAGTCGGATATCATTTTTTTCAATAAGCAACTTTCGGTTTGTTTCTGTTTTTCTCCATCGAAAACCCAAATTGTGAACAACTTTCCTTAACGTAGTTATACACCCTGCGTAGTCGATGTCCCCTTTCAGAACTCTATGAATCTTTTTCATCGTTGGCAAAGACTTATGAACTAAATGAAAATCATACACACATCTTCTAATAACTTCCTTATCGAAATCATCTACATCTGATTTGGTTGATAGTCTGCGTCGTTTCTTCCCTGGTGTGCTGAAGGTTGGTCGTTGAGTTGACGATGATGACGGTTGTGTTTCTGCTTCCTTTGCCACTCCAGTTACGATACGTCGAATACTAGTCTGCGATACTCCAGTTGCCTTAGACGTCAAATCATATAAGTCAGTCATGCTTAAAAATTGACCACCGTTTTTTATATTATGCATAAAATAATTAAACATGCGGAATAAAATTTCACGACTTTGTCCATTCAGTGATTTGCCACGTCCCGTTTTGTAACAGGACTCCATGATGTCGTAATAAATATTCACTTGCACACTTTAAAAACACTGTAAATCTACTAATTCGAATTAAAAATGATGAAAACTATTTATTATTTCAAATTCAAAAATTGGTAATTATTTCACTTGCGATATGTAGGTGCACGTATGTTTAAATCAAATTACGAACTGAATGAATAGGACACCCCGTAAGTATACCCCGTAACGGTATTGTTAAAACTTGCCTCTCTTCTAACTAGTTACAATAAGTGAGCGTAAGCAAGACAGAGAGCCTTATCGTGTTAGTGGGCGGCGCTTGACGTTCACACAGATAGACCAATACATCAATTCTAAGCATTTTTATTGCTTCCTTCTTTCGTTGCGTTACCCATTGAATGAAATGCCGAGTGTTTATGAGAGATTGGATGGTTAGATGGATTGTGGATAGTTATGTCATGTAGGTTGGTTTTCGATATATATTGAAATCAATTTTATTATTCACCAAAGAGAGTGTGAGGTCGAGAAAATTTAAGGAGGAATTAATGCCTATTTCTAAGGTGAACTGTATTTGGGTGTGAAAAGAATTTATCAGTTAGAGGAAGGCATTGAGTTGACGATTCGTACCTGACCAAATGCAAATTATATCATCGACGTATCTTTTCCATATAAGTACGTTTTTTAAGAGGGGGGATTTACAAGAAAAAATATTATTTTCTAGATTATCCATAAATATATCGGCAACCAAATGAGATATCGGAGACCCCATCGTTAGTCCCTTATTTTGTTGATAGATAGTGTCGTTGAATTTAAAATAATTTTGGTTTAACCCATAGACATATGAATATTAGTAGACCTGCCCTAAGTGATTAAAAGCGTATTATCCCCACTCCCCATACCGGTTCCACTGAGCCGGCTGGGCTCGCGTACGGCCTCAAGTGATATTTGAAAACGTGACGTCATCATTCTTGTGCGAACTATGGTCGAGGCATCATCGGTTCATTTTACGAAATAACACGGCAAAATGTTTACTTGTACTATGAAAACTGGTAAAAATAGATGCGAAAAAAGAGAATAAACCCAATTGTCGTATTACATTCCATATATAAGCATTATTTTATTTTATTTTAAGCATATTCACATCGTATAATATGAATCAGTTGTTACTATCACATCGAAAAACGTCTGGATGCGAAACACAAAGCTGGTTGGTTGCTGGGAAGTAAATTATGAACATTTATAAAAGTGTCTTAACTAAATACTCTGAAACTAACTACGAATCTGAATATAGAAGCTGCCTTACTTTGCCGAATTTGGACTTCGCAAATTTGTTCATAACGTGGCGAGTAATTTGCGCTCCCATGTAAAAATGTCTATTCATTCAAAGCAGTTTTTACTTTTAAGAAGTAAATGGTGATATTATAATGCGAGATGCCTATTTACTGTCAGATTGATTTATTGACGAATCACAGTCATCTTCACTCCCTTCGTTCTTTAACAGTTGATTTTACCCCTCGCCTTTATCTTCTCGTCTATTAATTCCTATGTCTGTGGTTTAACCCATATCTTCCTAGTGATCGTTTATTTGATCGGTTGATACTTTATTTTTTTGTGTGAAATTGTGAACACATTCGTTGTTAATTTTTTTATATTGGTACACCTGAAACTATTAGTTGTCAAGCAGCATTTTTGACGTTTCACAATTCACGCGTATATTATTCCAATTTATACTGTTTCTAAGGCAATTTTTCTTAAAAAATATGTCTTGTCGTAAAACGTAAGTAGTTTTGGTATATTATAATATAATTTTATTTATGTTTGTGGTTTTATACTAAGAATAATGTTTGTCACAATATTGTAACATATTGAAATTATTATAAAATAGATTGTGGGTAGAAAAATTGGTATTTTATAAAGTGATCGATTTTTCGATCAGTAGGATGATATACCAGTGTGTTGTTATGCATTCATATGAAGGTTTTATTTAGATATTTTTGTTGTTTTTGTTACAGTTTGTCAGTAAATGAAATTATTTCATATCTGGAAGATGACACAAATATTTTATCGGCTGATATTTATATTACTCCACCAGATAATTATGATAAAAGTGACGAAGATAGTGGTGACGAGGAATCTACCCATATAAATAATTTGTCGAGGCAACAACTATTAGCAGAAGCTGAACTTAGGGCCACTGTTGCTACAGAAACTTGTATTGACGTGGAAGACAGTTTCTTGGACGATCACTCTCTCCAACCTACGCCTAGTACATCATCAGCAAAACCACCTCCGCAGAAAAAAAAACGTGTTCCAGTATGTAGACGTTGGAGGGCTATAGATATTCCAGATAAGCCTGAACAAGTGACCACAATACCCAGTTTCCTTGAAGATGTTGAAACACCAATACAATTTTTCGAGTTGTTTTTTGATGAAGAGGTATTTGAGCTGTTGCGTTCAGAAACTGAAAAAAATGCCATTCAGAAAGGAAAACACAATTTTAGAGTTACTGTGACTGAGATAAAACATTTTATCGGAATATTATTACTGTAGGATATAACAGTGTGGCGAGGTACCGAATGTATTGGGAACAACAAATTGATTGCTATTTTCAAGTAGTAGGATCTCTTATGCCTCGAAACAGATTTGAAGATTTGCTTCGTTACTTCCATGTCGCTGATAATAATAATTTACCACCAAATGATAAATTTGGAAAAGTTCGTCCACTTTGGAATCTACTCAACCACAGATGGCTAAAATATTATCCCGGCGACAAAAATTTGAGCATTGATGAATCGATGATTCCCTATTACGGAAAGCATGGAGCGAAGCAGCACATACATGGAAAGCCAATCCGGTTTGGGTACAAAAATTGGTCTATATGCACTCGTCTCGGCTATATAATATACGGTGAGCTGTACCAAGGAGCTAGCACTGGAAATACTCACCCAGAGCTTGGCGTTGGCGCGTCTGTTGTACTGGACCTCCTAAAAAAATTGCCACCTGGTAGTTATAGTCTATATATGGACAATTTTTTCACTTCTTTGCCACTGTTAGATGAACTGAAGAAATTAGGGCATGATGCAACAGGTACTATCAGGGCGAATAGAGTAGATAATACGCCATTAAAAGATACAAAGGAGATGAAAAAGACTCCAAGGGGATCATATAACCAAATCACGGATGTAATGTCTGATATTACTCTTGTTCGATACAACGACAACAACATTGTTACGGTTGCGTCTACGCAGTGTGGTGTACAACCTGTAGGAAAGGTCAAGCGTTTTTGTGACAAACAAAAAAAGGATGTTGATCAACCCAGGTGTTTTATAAATTATAATAAATATATGGGCGGCGTAGATCGCCTAGATCAAAATGTGGGGTGCTACCGAATTTCCATTAGGCTGAAGAGATGGTATTGGCAACTACTTATGTTCCCTCTCAATGCGTGTGTGAACAATGCCTTTCAATTATATAAAATATCCCCAGCATCGAAAAAGGGCAACAGTTGTCATGATCTATTATCATTTACCAGGTATATAGTTTCGACATATTTTCTAATGAAAGAAGCATCCAACACCTCCGTTGGTAAACTTTTGGTGCCTAGGTCATCACTGGCTGTTATAAAACGGGTTCCAGACTCTATAAGGCTAGATGGAAAGGCCCATCACATTGTCAACCAAATTAAATCTACCCGATGTGGATTATGTCATAAAAATACATTTATGAAATGTTCAACGTGCAATGTCGCTTTACATCAGAAATGTTCTGTCGTTTTCCATTCAAAATAAATTTCATACATATACACAATGTCTTAATTAATTCCAAACAGTTTTAAAATATATAATTTTTATAAAAAATAATAAAGTATGGTATATACACAGTATTTAATTTCACAATAAGTAACATTCTTATGAATACAACCCACGTAGGTATATTCCTACTGATCGATTTATCGATCGGTTTCAAAACTCAGCAAATAAATGAAATTATATTTTTTTTTTTATTGATTTTTTATGACATACATTATAAGGTGCTAAGACCAAATTTTCATCAAAATCGTACAAGTCTAGATATGCTTGGGATAATATGGGTTAAACATACATTAAACAGACGAGAGAGATCATTAGTAAAATCTCGTGGCAATTTGGAATTATTAAGTAAATTACTAATTAGAGATTTGCTTTCAGTTATTGGGATATTCGGGAACAAGTTGACTACATCAAAAGAAACTAATTTACTGTTACTCGGAATTACTAGGTCTTTTAACTCATTAATTAGCTCTAATGAGTTTTTAATAGTGTATTTGGGGGAAAAAACTTTTGAATTATTAACCTTCCAGCGGGCGCGTTGAGAAATTTCCCTTGAACGGGCGCTTGTCGTAAATTTTACGTCATCAAGTTTTCTCCATGTAAGTGGTGTTTTCTTTATACAAATGTTAGGGAATTTTTTCAAGGATATGAAAAATGATAATAGGCAGTACCTACTTAAAAAAAATTTGACTTTCTTAAAAAAAACGAAGCAACACTCTAAACATTTTAATATTTCAAAACAAAATTTGTTATTGACCTATTTAGTCAGAATCAATATTCCCATCCTTACAATTGTTACAAACCACCTCAACTGAAGAATGGTTCTTGCATGTAAAGGACTGGCAACGGCAATACTTCATTGATGCTGAGGATCTTTTCTTATCCAGTGCACATAACCGACAAACACCGCATTTTGGAAAGCTTATGTTTTCTTCTTCTGTCATCGGTTCAACTGCCCTTCCGTAACTCACTTTGAGAAAAACATTTATATCTTGCGGTAAATGTTTGACATTTGATTTGACTCTAGCATAGCTCGAAGCTCGATGCTTACAACTAAGTGGAAAGAGTGGGGGAAGCTATAATGTGCGTCTGTCGTAAATTTTACGACAGCGCGCCCGCTGGAAGGTTAAACACATTAGTGATAAAAGATGCTAATTTAAAATTTGGCGACTCACAACATTCAACAATTGGTCTAATTGGGGTGTCCGTTTTATGTATTTTTAGAACTCCATATAACTTAGGGACTTTAGGGTTTTTTGTCAAAATTTTTACTTTATTATATGACTCATCTATAAAAATTGGGGTTTTACATGAATTTAAGGCATTTTTAACACTCAAGGTATTTAATTGTTGGATCTTGTGGTAAGATCTTAAAATTTTCATTATTTGTGAAATCATTCATTTTTGAAAGATAATCACATTTATGCATTATAATAACGGTATTGCCTTTATCGGCCCTCTAATTATAAATTAATACACCTCAAAAATTTGAGTTGGACTTTTTCAATGGTATTAATGTGATATTAATGGTATTAAGGTGACCAAATTGTAGAGTTGTATTCTAGAATACTTCTAACGAGAGATGTGAACAGAATTTTTAATGTGTTGATATTTTTAAAATCCTTGGAAATTCTTACTATAAAACCTAACATTTTCATAGCCCTGTTAGTGAAAGAAGTTATGTGAGATACAAAGCAGAGTTTCTGATCAAACATTATGCCTAGGTCAAGTATTTCGATTACAGAGATTAAGTCAACATTACACAATGAATAATGTATACATTATTGGGTGTTTGATTTTGTGGAACCTCATAACTTGGCATTTGTGGGCGCCCCGGGGTGTCGCGACTCACAGTTAGGGAAGCCCTGGGTTAAACTATTGGAAGAAATAAGACATCTAATTGTTAAGAATTAGATTTGGCCTTTATTTCTTCCAATATTTTAGTTAAGAGTGTTAACACTCCATCAAAAAATTCTTTTTGATTTTGTAAATTCCTCTCCCCCTGTTCGATGAGGGTAGCGGATAGACTCTGGGAATATTCGAACCTCTGATATGCCGCAGTACGCCTCGGAGTCTGTGCGGGTAAAGGCTCAAGGGTAGGGGGTTCCCCCTAGGAAGGGGAGGTGTGGCCTCCAAGAGCAGCGGTTCCTCAACAGACTGCCAGCTGCTGCAGCCAGCAACAGGCTGGGGTCCTCCGAGAGATGAGAAGTCCAAGTTGACCTCCGACGGTTCGACTCCCGTGTGTCCCGTAATGAGCACCGGGTTTATACAGTTTAAAATAAGCTCGTCAGTCGCATTGAGGCTGACTGCTGGAGCTGGTGGTCCGCCTCCTGTCCCGGCCGCATGCCGCTTCAAGGAGGCATTCTTTGTTTTTGCTTTCGACCTTAAGTCTTGCTATGTCTGAAAATATTTTTGAATTATATTAATTATTTACACAAAATATTAGTAGAAAGAGACTTTATAAGATCTTTAATTATTAAAAAAGAAGGACAACGTCAAGATCACACAATTTTACTTGAATTTCGAAACAATCGGCTTTGAAGTAACATAGCCCCACTATCATTCTTTTCAATATCGTGATTTTTAACATACACATTAGGCTTAAAATGAAACACCATGTGAGCGGTGACCGGACAACTCAGAATGAAATCAACTAAATTCTTCAGAAAAGTCAATAAAGGTGGTGTTAAAAATAAATAAAAAATTGGTTAAGGGCTATTTCAAAATTATTTTTTTCGTAGCTTTGACGTTTCAAAGAGGTGTTGAGTTGACTTGATTTGGCGTGAAACCCATGTGAGATGGGAGCATGGTGTTCGTTTTGTTGAAAAGAAATTTGTCATAGGCAGCGCTTCGTCTGAACGAAGCGTTAAGGTAACAAATAGACATTAAATGTACAATACACACAAATTAATGGAAATGAATTAAAACAAACCTTTCTCCAGTGTTTAAAGTCTTTATTCGCTCCTGCCAGGGCATTTAGTTGATCGGCAATAGCTATCCATCTACGCCGGGATTCCGCAAATGTAAAAGTGGGTGAAAATTTCCCACTTACTAAGTCTTTATCGGAGTTTACAAGCTCAATTAAGAGTTGCTTTTGGCAATTTGTAATATGTCCCGCAGCCATTTCTGTTTTGAATAACGAATAACTGTTGTCTGTTTGACAGTCACACCATAGAAATCCCAAAAACATCAGGAACATAGACAATATTCACAGGGGTGCCAATATAATCATCTCTTCTACCAACTTCGACCGTTCGACGCTCAAGAATACGTAAAATTGAAACATTCGAAAAAGTTAGTCGCGACGACTAGTAGTTTTTCACTCGAAGACGGCGCATACGAAAACGATTGATCGTTTAACTCCAGAATCGCAGGCCTGTAATAGCTGTGTTGCAGACAATAGCATTGATTCGTTTACGAGATCTCACCATAATGTGGTCTAGGCAGGAATTTTCCCGTGTTGGTAGGAGAATTGCACTTTTCAGGCCTTTCTCCGCCATGAGTATATTGTAGTCTACAGTATTTGGATGGTTTTCGTTCAGCAAATCTATATTAATATCTCCCGTTACAATAACATTTTGAAAGTGATTTACTTCTGAGAGTACTGAATTTAAAGAACTTAAAAATGTCGACACTTTTCTGAAAGATGGTGAACGGTATAAGGCTACAATACAATTTCCTTCTGCGAAATTAGGCTCTTTAACAACGATTTTTAGTTTTTCCAAAACGTAAACGATAACTCCATCATTTTGATTATAATTACTTTCAGTGTGATATACTTTATAATTAGGAATTTCTTTTGGTTGGTATGTTTCTTTTAGCCAGCACTCTGTTAGAATAATCACATCAAAACGAACTTGAATCCTCTGAAGTAATACAATAAAGTCATTGAAATTGCGGTTTACACTTCGGATATTTAATGTTAGCAATTTCAGAGAAATTTTTTTTTCTGTGAATACTTTACCACACTGTTCTGGACTTTCAAATGACATAGAATTTCCATATTTCAATTTGGCTTCAATTTCCTCATTCAGATCTTCAAGTCCCTTATTTTCCATAGTCAGTTCTTTGCTGGGCTCTCTCTTCCATTTTTTGCCGATAAGGGCACTGTCTACTATTTGCTTTATGCGAATAAACATCTTTGTTTGTAGAAATTTTACTGCAATTCCAACACTTTGTTGCTGAATCATCGTCCTTTTTTGGGCACACCATCGATTTGTGCTCGCCGGCGCAGTGGAGACATCTGTCTTTTGTAGCATTGCAGTTGGAAGAGGAATGCCCGAATCCCATACACTTGAAACACTGAACTAGTGATGAGGAATTAGGTATATCAATTGCAGGTTATACCAACTTATGATGTTTTTTCATTTTTATATAAAAAAATGTCTTTGAATGTGGAATATATTATTATTAAGAATAATAGGTCGAGTAGAGAGACTTAATGTTGTACTCCGGTGAACCCCCACATATTTTGACCACCGGCCGCCACTGCTCCTTACACTCCTTTCTTCGCTCATTCGCTCTACATGCCCAAACCATCTAAGCATAATCATCATTACACATCATTGTTAATATTTAGTTGCAGTTTATTACTAGAACACCATTTGAAAAAGTTGTTAAGGTTCTCTTGCAAGATTATGCAGTCGTACACATCATTAATGACCCTAAACAACTTCATATCGTCAG
The DNA here is from genome assembly GCF_061612785.1 of Hesperophylax consimilis. Lineage (NCBI taxonomy): Eukaryota > Metazoa > Arthropoda > Insecta > Trichoptera > Limnephilidae > Hesperophylax > Hesperophylax consimilis. The sequence goes on along the minus strand of NC_142848.1, from coordinate 21,236,706 downwards.
CAAAAAGTAAAACTTCAACATTGTAGAAAATGCTGGTAACGTCATTGATGAATAGGATAAATAATAAAGGTCCCAGGTGTGAACCTTGTGGGACTCCACTGGTAGCAATAAATTCTTAGGATAGACAGTCATCAATCTTAACAAAAAGTGATCTATCAGATAAGTAACTGATCAACCATGCCAGTAAACTACCACTTATCCCATATTTGTGGCAGACCTTATCGTTTAAAATTCAATTTTTGAATTTCGGCGGATCTTGTTTTTTTGGGCATTCTTGAAATTGAGGATGCCAGTTTCTTTTACTTTTTTCACAAAATAACGAACATACGGAGCTGACGGTGCTTCTCTTCTTCCAAAATCCGTACGCAATTTTCGCACACATTCTGCAACATTACCATGATTTTCAAAGTAATGTCGCAATATTTCCCAGCGTTGTTCAAGCGTATACACAACCATATTCGTTCAGTGGAAGGATAACACTAATTATCTGTCAAATCAGACATGAGCTAAGAGTTACCATTCACGAAATAAGCACTAGTTGAAAAAAAAAACGTTAGATGGCAGACCCTTTATATATGAATAATTAGCTACATTATCTGATAAACAGAAAACAATAAAAAAAAGCAAATACTTAGTTTTTTTTCCGAAATTTGAGAAAAAACTCATCCAGGTAATTTTCGCGCTGTTTCCGAAATCTGCCACACTGTTGACAGGTTAATTAGCTGCAATTGTATTGCCTCTCATATCCGATTTTGAAACTCCAAAGGCAGAATTGGATAGGGTATAGTGTAAAAATTTTTGGCTAATATCTAAAGTATTCGGTAAGAATTACGGGCAAACTTGACGTCGCCCCTCCCCTTCGTTTATAAAATAAGAGTACGTATGGTTACGGCGGCTTAGCTCTTTGACTCTTTTTTTTTCCAATTATTTTTTCCTCATAGCTACTGTGTAGCTATGAGCTACCGTAAACCTTTGTAGAGCTTGTTGCAGGATTCAGGGCATCGACATTTGCCATGTCCATCGCTCTGGTATCTTGGTTCATTAGCTCACTCACCATTCCTAGGACATGTCTTTTGGTGTTGTCAGCCGTAGTAGGATCCTCAAAGTACAACTTGTATTGAGGATCCAGAAACATACACGTTGTGAATGTTTTGCTTTTTTCCAAATTGGAAAAAAGCCTTTGTAGTTCTCCAAGCAAATCTTGTCTGAATTTTTTGACTTCATCCCGGTGTATTTGATCTCCAAGACTCTCTAAAGCAGTTCGCAAGCCTGTTGTTATTGGGATAACAACGCTGCCAGATACATATCTTTACCACTAATTTCTTTAGTTACTTCCTTGCATGGCTCCAATAATATACACAAGTTTTCGCAAATCTCCCATTCGTAGCTATTCAATGCCATTGCATTAGCATTTAAATTAGACAAGGAGCTATTGATTTCCTCCTTTAATTCTTTCTATAAATCTTTTTAACATATAAAAGTTGAGTTCCAACGTGTGTTCACCTCTTGGAGAACTCTTTTCGGCTTTCCCGGATTGAACTTGAAATATTTTTAATTTTTCCCATGCCACGTTACCTTTTTTGAAAAATGTTACTGCCATTTTACTTTGATTAAGATGGACATTATTTCCTCTGATTTTTCTGTAACCCGTTTCAGGTCCATGGCTAAATTAATTGGCTTGTGGTGCATTTTTTGCAAAACAAACACACTCTAGAAGAATAGACTTCATGTCTGTGTTTATGTAATGACCCGTAACAGCCATGTAGGAGTCATTAGTACACAAATCATATATCTGTCGTAATGCAGATGGATTGAATGTCTCTTTACAATTCCTCCTTCATTTCATTTTTGCATTTTTCATGCCGGCAGCAAATTATTTGAAAAATATTTTCTTGTGGGTACTGTATAGTAGGGAAACGATAATTTCAGTAGTTTGTGGAACCCTTATCTTCAAAAATTCTGAAGGGTTGAAAATCCCATATGAAAAGTCCCATAATGTCGTCATCTATTTCCTTTTTATTACTTTTCCCCTTTCTGAGTAGAAATGTTGTGATGGTTCCCGTTGGTTCGTTCTTGCAATTTGAATGGGAAACTCAGTCATTTCTACACAATTTCCAGTAGTTCCCGCCCGTTGGTTCGTCCTTGCAATTTGAATAGGAAACTCGGTCATTTCTACACAATTTCCAGTAGTTCCCGGCTGTGCCGTATGTACACTGATTGCAGAGTTCTGTGGATCATCAACTGTTGTTACAGTAGCTGGATTCCGCATAGTATTGTAAGATGAAGAATTGTCTCCCCTGCGAACTAATCTCACCGTTGAATGCTTTTTGGCCAAATATGCTTAGTCAAATTTGATACTGATGCCTTAAAAGAAAGTCTTATTTTACATCTTTTGCATTCAGCGCGATAGTCACCCTTGACCATAAAATGGTCCCACGCAACACTACGCACTGGAGCCACTTTTAAATAGTATATTTGTTAGGATTATAATTTCAAGTACATTATTGACTGTTATATTGATGAAAGAGTGGGTGGCCGGGTTTGACTTTGTTGGTTTCAAAACCAAACGCGCCAGGGTCCCTTCCAGTGGATAGAATGGAAATGAACCCGCCAAACCGACCAGCCAACGGTCCGACGAGCCTGATCCTCCATACAGGGCGGGGGAAATATATCCCATCTATGCAAAGTTTTGAAAGGAAGTTGCAAGGTTATTAAATGAAAGTATTTTAGTTAAATTTTGGACTGACCGTAACAAGGTATATTTAGGTAAATTTCACATAGGTATACAAGAAAGGTGAAAACTTACCCCCAACGACCAGAACGCAGAATCCAGCTACCCTGTCTAAGAAAATATGTGCGCAGTTCGGCCATCGTGGTCTCCACACTAGCATGATCGGCTCAGGTGTGGTACTGGTACACCAGTAGCCGGGTGTAACTGTCACCCCCGTCCAGGATGGGTGACTCGGGCACTCCCTTCACTCCTTTGATCCTCTAGCCCATTCTGAGCACCCCGTTGTGGAGGTGAGGTACAAGGGAGACGAGGCGACTGTTGCTGGATACTGACTGCCCCGAGTGGAGCTGACGCAGTTCTTTTCCAAAGGCCGCTCCCTGGGAGTGCCTAATCCACCTCCATTCTGCGGACCGGAGCTCCTGCAGGACTAGGGGGCCCTCGACTGGCCTAGTGGGGCCCTGGCGGCATCGCCGGATGAACCGCAGCATCCATGCTGTGGCCCAGATCAATCGGTTCCAGGACGAGACCGCATGATGGAGGGCAGCCCCTCCTCTACGGCAAGAGTAAGGCCCACGAAATTTGGCCGCCTTTCCAGACTCGACATCCGGCTGCTTGGTCTGCCGTTCCTGGGGCCATTGATTATTCGGCGCCGTCAGGAAGGAAGGGCCGGTGAACCAAGTTCCATTTTGGGTGAGGTCCGGTTCCTCCAGGTCTCTGGTTTCGATGTCAGCTGGTTTCAGCTTTGTTGGAACCCAGCGCCAGCTGGCGATGTCGCACAGCTCATCTATCTCCCCCAACCTGTTAATGGGAGTCCCCTAACAATACGGTTGAACATGAGAATTGGAAAATAAACTTTCCCTGTATTCCTAGCAGTGGTCAGCAAGAGAAGATCACACAATTCTTTCATTACACCAGAGACAGTTGAAGGGGTTTCAGCATTAGCAAAGCATTGTGCAATCTCTTTGTGCATTGGGAGCATCATGATGGAATTTTCAAAAGCCATCCCAATTTTATCCTTATAGGTTCTCTCTCTAATCAAGAGTATCGCCTGTGTCATAGGGCCAAGACTCCTCAAAAGACCAGTTCTGCGCTCAGGTGGCAACGTAGTTCCCATGCACAATGATATATGTTGGTTTGTCAACCCAAATGAATTTATGGTGGCATTTTCAGAGTTCACTGGCCCTCTTACTCTAGGCATAGCTGATCCAGAAGCAATGGCATGGGTTCTCTTTCTTGAAAAGGTGGTTTCATCAGCCCTAAGTCTGAATCTAGTGACTCCTGTTCTGACTTCGTCGAAAAATAACTTGAAACCAGTGATCAAATTCATGATGGGGGTGGCTACTTTGAAATCAAATTCAATCTTTGCCGCAATCACTTCGTCAAAGACGCCATCAAGTGGAAGTTCTATTTCCCCTAGTGGAGCAGTATAATCTTTATACTTTTTATCAACCACACCTGTCTTAGCTGCTTTTCTAAGCCCAGTAAATATAGTGGAAACTATTCCAGCTACCTGATCAGAAAAATCCAAGTCTATGACTTTTTTATTCTGCACAATTCCTGACTTTAAAACTATCATATCTATTAGCCTTGAGAATTTGTGCAGCTCTGCATTTCTCTCAGCAAAAGGATTAACGTCTACATCCATTCCAAAACCTGAAGCCATTTTATAAATTGTTGTTGAGACGAATGCTTTTATTTATTAAACAAATATCTGTTATTATATTTCACCTTAGTCCCTACTACTAGCGCCGCCTGACTGATACATTTGGGACTGCCAGGTGACATTGGCGGGACATTTAAACTAAGAATTACATACGAAGTGTAAGAATTTTTGGCTAATATCTAAAGTATTCAGTAAGAATTTCGAGCAAACTTGACGTGGCCCCTCCCCTTCGTTTATAAAATAAGAGTACGTATGGTTACGTCGGCTTAGCTCTTTGACTCTTTTTTTTCCAATTATTTTTTCGAGCTACCTTAAACCTTTGTAGAGCTTGTTGCAGGATTCAGGGCATCGACATTTGCCATGTCCATCGCTCTGGTATCTTGGTTCAATGTTTTGCTTTTTTCCAAATTGGAAAAAAGCCTTTGTAGTTTTCCAAGCAAATCTTGTGTGAATTTTTTGACTTCATCCGGTGTATTTGATCTCCAAGACTCTCTATAGCAGTTCGCAAGCCTGTTATTGGGATAACAACGCTGCCAGATACATATCTTTGACCACTAATTTCTTTAGTTACTTCCTTGCATGGCTCCAATAATATACATAAGTTTTCGCAAATCTACCATTCGTAGCTATTCAATGCCATTGCATTAGCATTTAAATTAGACAAGGAGCTATTGATTTCCTCCTTTAATTCTATAAATCTTTTTAACATATAAAAAGTTGAGTTCCAACGTGTGTTCACCTCTTGGAGAACTCTTTTCGGCTTTCCCGGATTGAACTTGAAATCTTTTTAATTTTTCCCATGCCTCGTTACCTTTTTTGAAAAATGTCTATCTTCCCGTATAAGATTTTTTAGTGCTGTAATTAATTCTTTTTCCACTGGCAAATTTAGCTACAACGCTATTGTACCTTTCAACAACATTGCTATCGACGTTCACTAGCAAACTTCTAGAATGGGATGCTAGCTAATTTGTGAATTGAACGATCCTTTCCATCATACCAGATGCTACAAGTTCAGGCACATACTTTATATCTTCTGTATTCGTATTTGGTTTTTGTTGGAATTTAATTTTCTCGCTGTCAGAATAATTTTCCGATAGTCTATAATTTACCGCACATCTTACCGCGTCTCTTAATCTTAGTAATCGACCGGTCAGAAGACGGCGCTGACTTATAGGGAATCTAGTATCAGCTGTCAAATTACGAAGTTTTGTGCAGTACTTTCTCTATAAATGATTCCTACATTCTACTTTTTCAACTGTGATATCCGCATATGGCCGAGCATCTAAAAATTTTTGTAAGTACTTGAATCCCTATCTGAAATTAGCTTTGAATATATCCGACCATACATATCTATAGATTTTTAAAACCTTCTACGAGAATACTGGACTCCATACTCGTAGAACTTGTGATTTTTAAAACAACGGCGTTCCTGCGATGGTACGCCCTTCTTTCCTGTGAGTGAACTCGTCATACAAAATTTATTTCGCACCTGCATGAATAAAACCTAACCAAAGTGATGTCCGACTATTGCAGCCACGCCTGACAATGTACAGAAATTGTTACGGTATTTATTTATTTGAGGAACATAAACAGTCTAGTAATACAATATATCAGAATAAAGTAGCAAATAAGAAGAATAATAATACAAATGGAAAATTCAACAAACGATAAAATAAAATAAATGTAATTATAACTATACTTAAATAGACTTGGGTTGTTTCTTGGTAGATCGGGAGGAGAGAGGTTTAACCATCTATCATAATTTCCTTCACATATATTATTTTGTAATAATATAAAATTTTTATTGATTTGTCTTAATATGAATTGTTGTTCATATCTAAATATAGAATAATCAAAAGTTATTTGAAGATTTTGATCAATTAATTCTCTATGAGGATTTGTATCTCTTGTTTCTTTGTGTTTTTGAAACTTTTCTTCCTCAATTAACTCTATAGCCCAGTCTCGCTCAAGAGATTTAATTTTTCTCTTTGTAGTTGTTTTCGACCATAATCTTGCATTTACATAGTCATTGAGACTTGTTGTAGATGAAATAGATCCTCCTGAGAATGATAATATATATCCACCTTGAGAAAAATACAACAAATAATCATTTCTTTTATACTTGCATGTGAGATTGTATCCATCCTTTGATATTGCAAATTGCATATGATTTGTAGGTATTGATATAATTAAATCCTTCTCAAATGTTCTTGAAACAACAGCCGGTTTTATGTCATATATTTTATAAAAATATTTATGATCTACTATATTGGTAGATAGCATTAAATATTTAATATCATCTGTTAGTATACCTTTATCATATGATTCCCATCTTCCGGTAGGTGATCTTATACTACCATCTGGATTTCTATATATTATAACTCTTTTGGCTAATTTTCTAATATAAGAATTGGGATAATTGTTCCTACATTAATAACAGTAATATCTTGCATTCCAATCAACATTTACTAATTCAACTATTTCATCTAAATGTATTTGTATATCTGACTTTATTTAAAATTGATTCAGATGGAATTTCTTTAACCTTTGTAGATGAGGATGAAACTTCAACAGTGGTTTTTGAGCCAAAGAATGTAAATGTACATTCAGTATAAACAATTTCCCACCATATTAATATACCTGTTATATCTTCATTGTCTACATCAACTTTCCATATAATGGTTGTAATGGGTAGTTGTCCATCCTCAATAACTAATAGCCTATCACATAAAGGAGCAACTGGATAAGGCATGAAATATGAAGATGTATTTTGACGAAATATTATCATGGGGCTCATAGGATGTCTATAACTTGATATATTGTCTTTTGACTGCATTAGCGGAAATTCAGATGATAAGTGATATGTTTGTGTTTGAATTAATTTGAGAATGATGACAAGTTTTATGAAATTCATAATTGTTGGATGGATTATTCTGATTGTGACAAATTGGAAAAAAGCCTTTGTAGTTTTCCAAGCAAATCTTGTCTGAATTTTTTGACTTCATCCGGTGTATTTAATCTCCAAGACTCTCTAAAGCAGTTCGCAAGCCTGTTATTGGGATAACAACGTTGCCAGATACATATCTTTGACCACTAATTTCTTTAGTTACTTCCTTGCATGGCTCCAATAATATACATAAGTTTTCGCAAATCTCCCATTCATAGCTATTCAATGTCATTGCATTAGCATTTAAATGAGACAAGGAGCTATTGATTTCCTCCTTTAATTCTATAAATCTTTTTAACATATAAAAAGTTGAGTTCCAACGTGTGTTCACCTCTTGGAGAACTCTTTTCGGCTTTCCCGGATTGAACTTGAAATCTTTATAATTTTTCCCATGCCACGTTACCTTTTTTGAAAAATGTCTATCTTCCCGTATAAGATTTTTTAGTGCTGTAATTAATTCTTTTTCCACTGGCAAATTTAGCTACAACGCTATTGTACCTTTCAACAACATTGCTATCGACGTTCACTAGCAAACTTCTAGAATGGGATGCTAGCTAATTTGTGAATTGAACGATCCTTTCCATCATACCAGATGCTACAAGTTCAGGCACATACTTTACATCTTCTGTATTCGTATTTGGTTTTTGTTGGAATTTAATTTTCTCGCTGTCAGAATAATTTTCCGATAGTCTATAATTTACCGCACATCTTACCGCGTCTCTTAATCTTAGTAATCGACCGGTCAGAAGACGGCGCTGACTTATAGGGAATCAAGTATCAGTTGTCAAATTACGAAGTTTTGTGCAGTACTTTCTCTATAAATGATTCCTACATTCTACTTTTTCAACTGTGATATCCGCATATGGCCGAGCATCTAAAAATTTTTGTAAGTACTTGAATCCCTATCTGAAATTAGCTTTGAATATATCCGACCATACATATCTATAGATTTTTAAAACCTTCTACGAGAATACTGGACTCCATACTCGTAGTAGTATAGCGCCCTTCGTGGCAGCAGGACGCGTCCTAACGCGTCCTACAACCGCTTTGTATTTTCAAGGGAAATGAGGCAACATCCCTTTGAAATTATTTGTAAAATCAATCAATCAACATTTGAACTTAAATAAAAATAAACTTTATAATTATTAGAACTTTGTAATATGTGATTTGAGTGCAGTGTTTTAAAAGTGAATAGGACATTTGCTCAAAAATATTGGACATTCGAAACGAACGGCGATCGGTAAATGCACTCCAGATGTTTTCAACGTGATTCTCGGAAACTGGGGAAGTTTGGACCGTGGCAAGTTTTTTTTTCTAAGCCTAGGATAATTTGTGAACTGTCGATTTTTATTGCGGGCAGAATGCACCACTTCAACAATTACCAGGAACAGGATTACATGGAGATAAATGATGGACTTGCCCAACGTCAGAGCGGTGCTGCCAGGGTCTCTTATTCATGTGAGGTGTCAGTGCTTTATTATTAGCAGCAGATACATACCTGGACGCTGTAGTTGGATGCGGTGGACTCTCTTGCTGCAGCAGCTGGTCCAGTTCCTTCACCATCTAGGATTCTTGCTGCAGAGTCTCCATCTTTTATCTTCGTAGAATGTCACAGCGGTGCTGCCAAGGTCTGGTATCTGTGAGAGGATAGTGTGTCAGCGCTTTATTAGCAGCAGACACATGCCTGGACGGATGACGAACCTCGTGCTGGCACTGTTGGTGGACGCGGTGGACTCTTTCGCTGCAGCAGCTGGCCCAGTTTCTTCACCACCTAGGATTCTTGCTGCAGAGTCTCCATCTTCTATCTTCGTGTCACCTGTTCCTAAACTTAATTTTACTTAACTTAACTTCACTCTATTTTTGTAATATTTATATTTTTTTGTAATACCTGCATCAACTGTAAAGCGCCCCTGAGGTGATATCTCACAAAAGCGGCGCTATACAAATTATCCAATAAATAAATAAATAAATAAAGTAGAACTTGTGATTTTTAAAACAACGGCGTTCCTGCGATGGTACGCCCTTCTTTCCTGTGAGTGAACTCGTCATACAAAATTTATTTCGCACCTGCATGAATAAAACCTAACCAAAGTGATGTCCGACTATTGCAGCCACGCCTGACAATGTACAGAAATTGTTACAGTATTTATTTATTTGAGGAACATAAACAGTCTAGTAATACAATATATCAGAATAAAGTAGCAAATAAGAAGAATAATAATACAAATGTAAATTCAACAAACGATAAAATAAAATAAATGTAATTATAACTATACTTAAATAGACTTGGGTTGTTTCTTGGTAGATCGGGAGGAGAGAGGTTTAACCATCTATCATAATTTCCTCCACATATATTATTTTGTAATAATATAAAATTTTTATTGATTTGTCTTAATATGAATTGTTGTTCATATCTAAATATAGAATAATCAAAAGTTATTTGAAGATTTTGATCAATTAATTCTCTATGAGGATTTGTATCTCTTGTTTCTTTGTGTTTTTGAAACTTTTCTTCCTCAATTAACTCTATAGCCCAGTCTCGCTCAAGAGATTTAATTTTTCTTTTTGTAGTTGTTTTCGACCATAATCTTGCATTTACATAGTCATTGAGACTTGTTGTAGATGAAATAGATCCTCCTGAGAATGATAATATATATCCACCTTGAGAAAAATACAACAAATAATCATTTCTTTTATACTTGCATGTGAGATTGTATCCATCCTTTGATATTGCAAATTGCATATGATTTGTAGGTATTGATATAATTAAATCCTTCTCAAATGTTCTTGAAACAACAGCCGGTTTTATGTCATATATTTTATAAAAATATTTATGATCTACTATATTGGTAGATAGCATTAAATATTTAATATCATCTGTTAGTATACCTTTATCATATGATTCCCATCTTCCGGTAGGTGATCTTATACTACCATCTGGATTTCTATATATTATAACTCTTTTGGCTAATTTTCTAATATAAAAATTGGGATAATTGTTCCTACATTAATAACAGTAATATCTTGCATTCCAATCAACATTTACTAATTCAACTATTTCATCTAAATGTATTTGTATATCTGACTTTATTTAAAATTGATTCAGATGGAATTTCTTTAACCTTTGTAGATGAGGATGAAACTTCAACAGTGGTTTTTGAGCCAAAGAATGTAAATGTACATTCATTATAAACAATTTCCCACCATATTAATATACCTGTTATATCTTCATTGTCTACATCAACTTTCCATATAATGGTTGTAATGGGTAGTTGTCCATCCTCAATAACTAATAGCCTATCACATAAAGGAGCAACTGGATAAGGCATGAAATATGAAGATGTATTTTGACGAAATATTATCATGGGGCTCATAGGATGTCTATAACTTGATATATTGTCTTTTGACTGCATTAGCGGAAATTCAGATGATAAGTGATATGTTTGTGTTTGAATTAATTTGAGAATGATGACAAGTCTTATGAAATTCATAATTGTTGGATGGATTATTTTGATTGTGACAAATTGGAAAAAAGCCTTTGTAGTTTTCCAAGCAAATCTTGTCTGAATTTTTTGACTTCATCCGGTGTATTTGATCTCCAAGACTCTCTAAAGCAGTTCGCAAGCCTGTTATTGGGATAACAACGTTGCCAGATTCATATCTTTGACCACTAATTTCTTTAGTTACTTCCTTGCATGGCTCCAATAATATACATAAGTTTTCGCAAATCTCCCATTCATAGCTATTCAATGTCATTGCATTAGCATTTAAATGAAACAAGGAGCTATTGATTTCCTCCTTTAATTCTATAAATCTTTTTAACATATAAAAAGTTGAGTTCCAACGTGTGTTCACCTCTTGGAGAACTCTTTTCGGCTTTCCCGGATTGAACTTGAAATCTTTATAATTTTTCCCATGCCACGTTACCTTTTTTGAAAAATGTCTATCTTCCCGTATAAGATTTTTTAGTGCTCTAATTAATTATTTTTCCACTGGCAAATTTAGCTACAACGCTATTGTACCTTTCAACAACATTGCTATCGACGTTCACTAGCAAACTTCTAGAATGGGATGCTAGCTACATAATTTGTGAATTGAACGATCCTTTCCATCATACCAGATGCTACAAGTTCAGGCACATACTTTATATCTTCTGTATTCGTATTTGGTTTTTGTTGGAATTTAATTTTCTCGCTGTCAGAATAATTTTCCGATAGTCTATAATTTACCGCACATCTTACCGCGTCTCTTAATCTTAGTAATCGACCGGTCAGAAGACGGCGCTGACTTATAGGGAACCTAGTATCAGCTGTCAAATTACGAAGTTTTGTGCAGTACTTTCTCTATAAATGATTCCTACATTCTACTTTTTCAACTGTGATATCCGCATATGGCCGAGCATCTAAAATTTTTTGTAAGTACTTGAATCCCTATCTGAAATTAGCTTTGAATATATCCGACCATACATATCTATAGATTTTTAAAACCTTCTACGAGAATACTGGACTCCATAGTCGTAGAACTTGTGGTTTTTAAAACAACGGTGTTCCAGCGATGGTACGTCCTTCTATCCTGTGAGTGAACTCGTCATACAAAATTTATTTGGCACCTGCATGAATAAAACCTAACCAAAGTGATGTCCGACTATTGCAGCCACGCCTGACAATGTACAGAAATTGTTACGGTATTTATTTATTTATTTATTTGAGGAACATAAACAGTCTAGTAATACAATATATCAGAATAAAGTAGCAAATAAGAAGAATAATAATACAAATGTAAATTCAACAAACGATAAAATAAAATAAATGTAATTATAACTATACTTAAATAGACTTGGGTTGTTTCTTGGTAGATCGGGAGGAGAGAGGTTTAACCATCTATCATAATTTCCTTCACATATATTATTTTGTAATAATATAAAATTTTTATTGATTTGTCTTAATATGAATTGTTGTTCATATCTAAATATAGAATAATCAAAAGTTATTTGAAGATTTTGATCAATTAATTCTCTATGAGGATTTGTATCTCTTGTTTCTTTGTGTTTTTGAAACTTTTCTTCCTCAATTAACTCTATAGCCCAGTCTCGCTCAAGAGATTTAATTTTTCTTTTTGTAGTTGTTTTCGACCATAATCTTGCATTTACATAGTCATTGAGACTTGTTGTAGATGAAATAGATCCTCCTGAGAACGATAATATATATCCACCTTGAGAAAAATACAACAAATAATCATTTCTTTTATACTTGCATGTGAGATTGTATCCATCCTTTGATATTGCAAATTGCATATGATTTGTAGGTATTGATATAATTAAATCCTTCTCAAATGTTCTTGAAACAACAGCCGGTTTTATGTCATATATTTTATAAAAATATTTATGATCTACTATATTGGTAGATAGCATTAAATATTTAATATCATCTGTTAGTATACCTTTATCATATGATTCCCATCTTCCGGTAGGTGATCTTATACTACCATCTGGATTTCTATATATTATAACTCTTTTGGCTAATTTTCTAATATAAAAATTGGGATAATTGTTCCTACATTAATAACAGTAATATCTTGCATTCCAATCAACATTTACTAATTCAACTATTTCATCTAAATGTATTTGTATATCTGACTTTATTTAAAATTGATTCAGATGGAATTTCTTTAACCTTTGTAGATGAGGATGAAACTTCAACAGTGGTTTTTGAGCCAAAGAATGTAAATGTACATTCAGTATAAACAATTTCCCACCATATTAATATACCTGTTATATCTTCATTGTCTACATCAACTTTCCATATAATGGTTGTAATGGGTAGTTGTCCATCCTCAATAATTAATAGCCTATCACATAAAGGAGCAACTGGATAAGGCATGAAATATGAAGATGTATTTTGACGAAATATTATCATGGGGCTCATAGGATGTCTATAACTTGATATATTGTCTTTTGACTGCATTAGCGGAAATTCAGATGATAAGTGATATGTTTGTGTTTGAATTAATTTGAGAATGATGACAAGTTTTATGAAATTCATAATTGTTGGATGGATTATTGTGATTGTGACAAATTGGAAAAAAGCCTTTGTAGTTTTCCAAGCAAATCTTGTCTGAATTTTTTGACTTCATCCGGTGTATTTGATCTCCAAGACTCTCTAAAGCAGTTCGCAAGCCTGTTATTGGGATAACAACGTTGCCAGATACATATCTTTGACCACTAATTTCTTTAGTTACTTCCTTGCATGGCTCCAATAATATACATAAGTTTTCGCAAATCTCCCATTCATAGCTATTCAATGTCATTGCATTAGCATTTAAATGAGACAAGGAGCTATTGATTTCCTCCTTTAATTCTATAAATCTTTTTAACATATAAAAAGTTGAGTTCCAACGTGTGTTAACCTCTTGGAGAACTCTTTTCGGCTTTCCCGGATTGAACTTGAAATCTTTATAATTTTTCCCATGCCACGTTACCTTTTTTGAAAAATGTCTATCTTCCCGTATAAGATTTTTTAGTGCTGTAATTAATTCTTTTTCCACTGGCAAATTTAGCTACAACGCTATTGTACCTTTCAACAACATTGCTATCGACGTTCACTAGCAAACTTCTAGAATGGGATGCTAGCTAATTTGTGAATTGAACGATCCTTTCCATCATACCAGATGCTACAAGTTCAGGCACATACTTTACATCTTCTGTATTCGTATTTCGTTTTTGTTGGAATTTAATTTTCTCGCTGTCAGAATAATTTTCCGATAGTCTATAATTTACCGCACATCTTACCGCGTCTCTTAATCTTAGTAATCGACCGGTCAGAAGACGGCGCTGACTTATTGGGAATCTAGTATCAGCTGTCAAATTACGAAGTTTTGTGCAGTACTTTCTCTATAAATGATTCCTACATTCTACTTTTTCAACTGTGATATCCGCATATGGCCGAGCATCTAAAATTTTTTGTAAGTACTTGAATCCCTATCTGAAATTAGCTTTGAATATATCCGACCATACATATCTATAGATTTTTAAAACCTTCTACGAGAATACTGGACTCCATACTCGTAGAACTTGTGATTTTTAAAACAACGGCGTTCCTGCGATGGTACGCCCTTCTTTCCCGTGAGTGAACTCGTCATAAAAAATTTATTTCGCACCTGCATGAATAAAACCTAACCAAAGTGATGTCCGACTATTGCAGCCACGCCTGACAATGTACAGAAATTGTTACGGTATTTATTTATTTGAGGAACATAAACAGTCTAGTAATACAATATATCAGAATAAAGTAGCAAATAAGAAGAATAATAATACAAATGTAAATTCAACAAACGATAAAATAAAATAAATGTAATTATAACTATACTTAAATAGACTTGGGTTGTTTCTTGGTAGATCGGGAGGAGAGAGGTTTAACCATTTTTTTTTTTTTTTTTTTTTATTGAAATTTTTTTTTGATACATATATATACAGGTACATACATAATAACAAAAAATAAAAGAGAGTAACAAAAAAAATCCCACAAAGGCGAGGCCTGTGCGTGGGCATTATTATTTGTATGTGGATATTTAAAACAGTGGTTTAAATAAAAATAAAATATTGTACATGGTGATTGATTTTACCGTAATTTCAGTTACTTTTTACTAAAATTCCAAAAATATTTAAGTGCTCAATGAATATTAATTGGTACAACAAGTATTAATTGATACAACAAACACATAGCAGACTTTATTATATATCTACTCTTAAAGCTAATTAGTTGTAAGTATAATTAATGGCTTTGTTAATAACTTATAAGAAAAAAATATCTATTTTGGCTGTTTTGAGCCAAGTTTTGATATATTTTTTATATGAATGAAGATTTTGACGAGTGGTCTCTTTAAGGGTTGAACATACTGAATTATAGATTTTTGGAGCAATAAAACTAATGTGTCTCTGGGCCTGTCTAGTTTTACAGTGGGGTACAACATACTCACAGGCGCCACATCTTCGACTGGAACGATTAGAATTTTTAATAAAATTGTTTGGGTGCTTGTAGATAAATTTAAGACATTGAAAACTATAGGTTTGTCTAAGGTCCAAAATATCGGTTTCCCTAAACAATTGTTTGGAGGGATAAGATTTACTTTTCTGGTACATAATCTTAATTATTGATTTTTGGGCAATTTCTAATGGTTTGAGATGATTATTGTAACTTCCTCCCCAACCAATTATTCCATAGGAAATAGATGAATGAACTAGTGCATCATAAACTAATTTTATGGTTTTTATATTAACTATATTACACATTCTTTTAAAAATATAATTTAAATATCTCAGTTTGTTAACAGTTTTTTCTATATGGCTGGTCCATTTTAGTTGAGAATCTATGGTTACACCTAAGTACTTAATATTTTTTCCTGATTTCATCTCTTTACAGTTTGTGCATGCGGTAGGGTTACAATTTACATTATGAAATCTTAAATTAAGATTAGTTTTGGGAGCTGACTTCAGTGTGTTATAGAAAGGAATACAGAGAGTTTTTTCATAATTTAAAGTAAGAAGGTTTCTATCTAGCCACTCTTTGACAATAGTAATACATTTGTTAGCCTTATTAGTTGTGTCTTCCCATGTATTTCCTTGGACTGTTATTGCAGTATCGTCAGCAAATGAGAAAATATTACCAGGTATAACAATGTTACATAAATCATTTATATAGATTAAAAAGAGTAGCGGCCCTAATACAGTCCCTTGTGGAACACCGTGTTTTACTGTATCAAAATTGCTCAAACACATTCCAATTTTTGTACATTGTTGTCGATTCGAAATGTAATTTTATAAAAGCATGAGACATTTATTTTTAATTCCAATGTTGGATATTTTATTTAAGAGAGTACTATGGTTGACTGTGTCAAAGGCTTTCTTCAAATCTAAAAAAATTGTTAGGGTTTTAATATTTGAGTCTAGGTTAGAATAAATTCTATTGGTTAAATTAAATATAGCATCGTCAGTGCCGAGTTTGGTTCTAAAGCCATATTGGTTAGCTGATAGGAGTGCATGAGATTCCAGAAAATCGATGATTCGTTTTTTTATACATTTTTCTAATATCTTGGACAATTGAGAAGTTAAGGTGATTGGTCTGTAGTTGTCTGTTTTACATCGAGGTCCTGATTTGTGTATTGGAATGATATTCGCAAGTTTAAATAAATCCGGGAAAATACTCTTACTGATACATGCGTTAAATATATGATGTAGTGGTTTGATTATATGTTGTTTTATGGATTTAATTGTAGCATTACTTAAGTTATCAGGACCATTTGCAGACCTAACGCTTATGTTATCAATATGGTTTGAGATTTCAACTTCTGTAATTTCCATGAATTCAGATAGTTCAGAGGTAGAATTTTTAGTCTCTAAATAGTCTGAGAATACATTCTGAGAGTGTAAGCTAAGAGAAGGGTTATTTTCTATTAGGGTAGATGCAATGTTTGTGAAAAAGTGATTGAAATTGTTTGCAATATCTTCAGCATTCTCTAAGATTATATTATGTTCAGTTACAATTTTTTGGGGAATTTTGTGATCCTTTTGTTTCCTGTTTGAGATCTCATTTATGATGTTCCATGTTTTTCGTGAGTCGTTTTGTGCTTTTTGGAGTTGTTCAGAATAGTACTGTTGTTTGCTTTTTTTTATAAGAGTATTAAGGTAATTTCTATATATAATATAATGGTTCCTTTTGCTGTAATTTTGTGTTTCATTGTTGGTTATGCAATGGTTTTCGTAAGTTTTGTAAGATTTGAATAGTTTATTTCTATGATGTATTGATATTATTAGACCACGTGTGATCCATGGTTTTATGTGTCTATGTTTACTTTTAGGTGGTTTTCTTTGTTCATAACATTTTTCAATGTGGTTTTGAATAATTTCATAAAAGTTATTTAGAGACATATTAGGGTCGTTATTAGAAAGCACCGAATCCCATGTTTCGGTTGTTAGTGATATGTCTAGTGAAAGGTAATTAATTTTTATTTTTATTTCCTGCTGGTTATTGGGATCGATGTTTCTGGGAGAATTTATAACGCAATGACCGTAGAAGGTGGGATAGTGGTCTGTAATGTCAATTTTTAAGGTAGCAGATCTATTTGGGTATTTTTTTTTTGCTTTCAGAAATATGTGATCAAGACATGAATCATTAGGATGATTGGGCCTAGTAGTACTGTTCAGGTAAGATAGGTAACCTTTGGTGTACAGTAAGTTTAAGTATTCGTTTGCAGATGGATTTAGTATTGCGTTTTGTATATTTATATTAATGTCTCCCATTAAAAATGAAAAATCAAATTGATTTGAGCTATGTTCGTCAATAAAAGTTTTAATTTCGTGTATGAACAAATTTGTGGATAATGAGGGAGAGCGGTAAGCTGACAAAATAGAATACTTTTTTCCTTGAGAGGTAAAGGTTGCGTGGACAGCATTTGAATATTTGAAATTTGGGCTGACAATGTTAATATTAGATATAGAATGTACATTATAAAATATGGTAATGCCATCATGAGAGGTGTGTCTAGCTGGAATTGAAAAAGAAATATAGTTTGGTAGGCTGAAAGGGATACATTCGCGCATTTGCGTTTCGGTAAGAGATATAAAATCAATTTGGAAAGATAACGAGTTTAAAAGGATACAGAACTCATCAAAATGTTTCCTAATACTTCTGATGTTCATATTTAGTACATTGAAAGATGTATCTTCGAAGATTGAGTTTAGGTCTTGATAATTTTCGCATTCATGGTTTTCCGGGATGCTATATACTTCTAAGGAGGCCATTTTTATTGAGTCCGGGAGGTATCCAAAGAAGTTGTAGAAGTGAGGCACGGTTACTGGAGTGGAATGTCGCTCGCATCTTTGACATATATTATTGGTGAATCCTTATTTTTACGGAGAAGGACGTTCCCGTTTTTCGTCCACGCATATTGGTATGCCATTGATTTTGTTGCTCTCGCTAGCCAGAGTAATTGCTTGTTTTGTGGCGTCAGCTTTTCATTTATGTAGATAGGGTTTATCGAGGTGGAGTGATTTATATCTTTGGCGGAGAAATATCCCGCTTTCTTTTTTTGGGAAAGGATCCTGTCTTTCAATTCTCGTCTATCATAATTTCCTTCACATATATTATTTTGTAATAATATAAAATTTTTATTGATTTGTCTTAATATGAATTGTTGTTCATATCTAAATATAGAATAATCAAAAGTTATTTGAAGATTTTGATCAATTAATTCTCTATGAGGATTTGTATCTCTTGTTTCTTTGTGTTTTTGAAACTTTTCTTCCTCAATTAACTCTATAGCCCAGTCTCGCTCAAGAGATTTAATTTTTCTTTTTGTAGTTGTTTTCGACCATAATCTTGCATTTACATAGTCATTGAGACTTGTTGTAGATGAAATAGATCCTCCTGAGAACGATAATATATATCCACCTTGAGAAAAATACAACAAATAATCATTTCTTTTATACTTGCATGTGAGATTGTATCCATCCTTTGATATTGCAAATTGCATATGATTTGTAGGTATTGATATAATTAAATCCTTCTCAAATGTTCTTGAAACAACAGCCGGTTTTATGTCATATATTTTATAAAAATATTTATGATCTACTATATTGGTAGATAGCATTAAATATTTAATATCATCTGTTAGTATACCTTTATCATATGATTCCCATCTTCCGGTAGGTGATCTTATACTACCATCTGGATTTCTATATATTATAACTCTTTTGGCTAATTTTCTAATATAAGAATTGGGATAATTGTTCCTACATTAATAACAGTAATATCTTGCATTCCAATCAACATTTACTAATTCAACTATTTCATCTAAATGTATTTGTATATCTGACTTTATTTAAAATTGATTCAGATGGAATTTCTTTAACCTTTGTAGATGAGGATGAAACTTCAACAGTGGTTTTTGAGCCAAAGAATGTAAATGTACATTCAGTATAAACAATTTCCCACCATATTAATATACCTGTTATATCTTCATTGTCTACATCAACTTTCCATATAATGGTTGTAATGGGTAGTTGTCCATCCTCAATAACTAATAGCCTATCACATAAAGGAGCAACTGGATAAGGCATGAAATATGAAGATGTATTTTGACGAAATATTATCATGG
Organism: Hesperophylax consimilis; assembly: GCF_061612785.1. Taxonomy (NCBI): domain Eukaryota; kingdom Metazoa; phylum Arthropoda; class Insecta; order Trichoptera; family Limnephilidae; genus Hesperophylax; species Hesperophylax consimilis. Next base: position 21,217,215 of record NC_142848.1, on the reverse strand, counting down.
GGCTCATAGGATGTCTATAACTTGATATATTGTCTTTTGACTGCATTAGCGGAAATTCAGATGATAAGTGATATGTTTGTGTTTGAATTAATTTGAGAATGATGACAAGTTTTATGAAATTCATAATTGTTGGATGGATTATTGTGATTGTGACAAATTGGAAAAAAGCCTTTGTAGTTTTCCAAGCAAATCTTGTCTGAATTTTTTGACTTCATCCGGTGTATTTGATCTCCAAGACTCTCTAAAGCAGTTCGCAAGCCTGTTATTGGGATAACAACGTTGCCAGATACATATCTTTGACCACTAATTTCTTTAGTTACTTCCTTGCATGGCTCCAATAATATACATAAGTTTTCGCAAATCTCCCATTCATAGCTATTCAATGTCATTGCATTAGCATTTAAATGAGACAAGGAACTATTGATTTCCTCCTTTAATTCTATAAATCTTTTTAACATATAAAAAGTTGAGTTCCAACGTGTGTTCACCTCTTGGAGAACTCTTTTCGGCTTTCCCGGATTGAACTTGAAATCTTTATAATTTTTCCCATGCCACGTTACCTTTTTTGAAAAATGTCTATCTTCCCGTATAAGATTTTTTAGTGCTGTAATTAATTCTTTTTCCACTGGCAAATTTAGCTACAACGCTATTGTACCTTTCAACAACATTGCTATCGACGTTCACTAGCAAACTTCTAGAATGGGATGCTAGCTAATTTGTGAATTGAACGATCCTTTCCATCATACCAGATGCTACAAGTTCAGGCACATACTTTACATCTTCTGTATTCGTATTTCGTTTTTGTTGGAATTTAATTTTCTCGCTGTCAGAATAATTTTCCGATAGTCTATAATTTACCGCACATCTTACCGCGTCTCTTAATCTTAGTAATCGACCGGTCAGAAGACGGCGCTGACTTATTGGGAATCTAGTATCAGCTGTCAAATTACGAAGTTTTGTGCAGTACTTTCTCTATAAATGATTCCTACATTCTACTTTTTCAACTGTGATATCCGCATATGGCCGAGCATCTAAAATTTTTTGTAAGTACTTGAATCCCTATCTGAAATTAGCTTTGAATATATCCGACCATACATATCTATAGATTTTTAAAACCTTCTACGAGAATACTGGACTCCATACTCGTAGAACTTGTGATTTTTAAAACAACGGCGTTCCTGCGATGGTACGCCCTTCTTTCCCGTGAGTGAACTCGTCATAAAAAATTTATTTCGCACCTGCATGAATAAAACCTAACCAAAGTGATGTCCGACTATTGCAGCCACGCCTGACAATGTACAGAAATTGTTACGGTATTTATTTATTTGAGGAACATAAACAGTCTAGTAATGTATTACTAGATGTACATATATTAATAATATACAATATATTAATGTATTACTATTAATATATTGTAATATATCAGAATAAAGTAGCAAATAAGAAGAATAATAATACAAATGTAAATTCAACAAACGATAAAATAAAATAAATGTAATTATAACTATACTTAAATAGACTTGGGTTGTTTCTTGGTAGATCGGGAGGAGAGAGGTTTAACTATCTATCATAATTTCCTTCACATATATTATTTTGTAATAATATAAAATTTTTATTGATTTGTCTTAATATGAATTGTTGTTCATATCGTCGCCGTAGATGCCAAGAGAGTCAAGCCACAAAACCAGAAAGCTGAGAAAACGGCCCTCAAAGATTTTTGGCTACAAAAAAATCACATTTTTTTGTCATAACTTTTTTGTTTTTAAAGATAGAAGAGTGTAATTTTAGACATAGATATTTTGTGATGTTATCTTTTTATTAGTTAGATTGAATAAATGTAAAAAACAGTATTATAAAAGTTATTTGGGTTATATCTCTTGACCACTGAATATTGAAATAAACAGATGGTACATTTGTGTGGTAGTCAAAAGAGTTAAGCCTCTTACGCCTGTTGACTACTGAGAATTTGCGGACAAATTACTAACTTTTTTTGGACTATACTCTAAACTCTAAAGGAAAGTCTATTAACTATCTAACCACCGCGCTGTTTCTCTAAGGGTTGAGCAGAGAGGATGGACCGCCAAACAGAGCTTGGCACTGCTTGCTTCATTCACATTCATACATAACCCTTCAGTTATTCTGACTCATGGCACGGCCCGACAATAGTATCTGGTTCACTTAATCGCGCCAAGTTTTTCTCAGGAGTCCTCCTACATGTCATTGTTCATCCACTCTACATGCTTCGTTATTCCGATCACACGCTCAAACCATCCTTTTCTTAATTTTTCTCATCACGCTTACATTATTTGCAAATTACCACATTTTTCACACAATAAAAACATGGTTTTACCACACATACACCTCAGAGATCTTATTTGTCCAAAATTCATTCAGACAAGATTTGAGATTTTCACGACCAAAAGTATTAGCGATTGATTTTTGGGGTATTATGCCGTGTTGTGCTACGACCTTCTTCAATGTGTCGAACAGCGTTAGTGTCCATTATTAGAAGAAGGTAGCGCAATACGGCATAAAACCCAAAATAAATCAGGCTAATCTATCATTCTACGCTCATAGTATACTTCCTCTGCCAGTTCTATGCCTCATTGCCATACACATTAAGATTGGTATCAGCATTCCATTTTTTGCATTTTAAGTCTGTGAATGTACTACTGTATCATCCCTTAAAATTTGGTCCATAGTCAAGCAATCTATCGTATGGTTACTATGTTTATACCTGTTGAAATAAAGTTGGCTGAGGTACATAAAAAAAATTAATACAAAGTTAGATTCTGAAGAAAATATTTATTACAAAAATGTTATAATAATTTTTAAATTCCATCTTCTCCGTCACTCTCCGAGCCATCATTCTCCCGAGATGGACCGTCCTCAGGCTGCAAATTTTTATAAAAATCATGATAGGTGGACGGAATGCTGCCTTTATCACACAATTTGAGTAGGTCCTTTAATTTGTCTTGGCCTATTTTTGGCTTTGAAAAATACAGTCTTTCTACTTCTACGCTTGCACAGGATAACGTTCGAAGCCGTCTTCGCTGAATGTTAAGGGTATCAAAGTCATTTCGGCTCAATTGATACTTATAAAAAACAGTAGTGGGTTCACCTTTTCGGTATTGAAACCACTTTACTTTGAGCCACTTTAATTTGTCTCCATTTTCTGATATATTTTTGTTTGTCATAACTTTATTGCTGTATTTTTTATAGTTAAGGAAGTCAGCATAATCCATTTCCACAACCTTGTGGTATGGTTTAGAAGTTTTTGCAGTACGGGCAACAACGTACCATCCATCTGGTGTGAACACGTCTATTTTTCTTCCTCGGGCCTCTATTGTGGAGTGCACAGAATCGCACTCCATCTCTGAGTGCCCTGATTCCATAAATTTTTGATTGATGACGTCAATCGGCAGCTGTTCCACTGCACGTAGGAACATAGCGGATACTACTGAGTTCCGATTTTGACCAGAAGCCGTGTCCGAGTACAGCGTCACTACTTTTTTGGGGCCTAATGACACCAAGAGGTTCCACAGACACGTAGCGATCTCCGAAGCACCCTTTGTGCCCACACCTTCGTGCCACATGTAATTCGTTGCTTGTCTGGAAGCCAGCTCATACACCGTGAAGTTATACGTTTTTAATTTTTTTGTATAATATAACTGTCCCACTTGTAAGCTCGGAGTCAATAATATTTTTTCCAGATCCATAGTGAAGCAACTGATGCTAGGATCATTCATAGCTTGGGCTTTGTCAATTTGTTTGTGTTCCCTTGCTTCTGTTTTTCTTGTTAAATGAAGATTAAATTGATCTTCGTCTCTTGACTTCTCTTCGTCAGACTTATTTTTGTACTGCGTACAAAAATCACACTGATCCTTTTTTGGTGTGTGAAATCCATAATTGAATTCTGTCACAAATATTTGTTTGTAGAAGCCGAGCTTTTCTGGTACCACGTTACGTTCTTTACAATACTCAACATAGTCTAAGTAAATTCTTGTCTCGCTCAAACCAGATGGCAAGTATTTTCTTTTACTGCTGCTCCGACAGTAATGCGAGGCAACTACGGGCAATGACTTGATGTGGTCCCTGATTATATTCCTAACTTCCTCGGATTTTTTGTTTGGCGGTTCCTTGCGACCTCTCTGATCTATTTCAGTGACACCTGAAGGAGTCAACTTTTTCATTGCACTTTCAACTTTTGTTCCCGAGATGACAAAGGTGGCCAAAAAAAATTTTTTGCACACTTGGACTCTCTCTCCATTTAACATTACCGTATATTCGAATGTATGTTGTCGTTTGATGGTGTCTCCACTACGGTATCGTCGTTTTACTGGAATACAATTTACATTGCCACCAATGAAGGCCCATCTCGCTCTGTCGGAATCCAGACTCAGATAGTCAGCCAACATTTGCTCCTGTTGAGATTTTCCTATTTTGGATGCGCAATTATAATGGCATTTACAGCTAACATCTCTAATTGTCCTTGCTTGAACTGTCTTTCCGGATCTGCTTTGGTATTCTTTACCTGCCATTCTCAATATCTTTTGGGAATTCCGTTTCCATTGGTTTGGGGTTCTCTTGCGTTTCCTACTTAAATCATCTGTCTGTTGGTTGCTTTCCAATATTTCAGAAATGGATGTTCCTGAGGCATTAACGTGGTGTTGATTTGAATGTTCTTGCCTGTTATTGTCTTCATTTTCGGAAAGGTTCACGTTCAAGTCTGTAAAACCGAACAAAGTGGTTTATTTCTTTGAAACACTGAAATAATTATTGAATTTTACAAGCAAATGATTCGCTGATAATCACAGGTTTTACAAGCCAACATAACAACTAGTATGCAGTAGTATTGTTAACAAATAAAAATACTGACCTCCCACATGCGTGCTTGGAGCGAAGCTTCGGAGCTCTGCGTATAATGCTGGGACAGCAATCTCATCCGGAACTTGCATGCCACCGTTCTGGCTGTGTTCTGCACATCCAGCTTGCACACCATTTAGAGGAGAGCCTGTAAAACAAAACAAAGTAGTTTACTTCTTTGAAACACCGAGATAAACATTGAATTTTACAAGCAAATGCTTCTCTGATAGTCACAGGTTTTACACAGCCAACATAATAACTAGTATGCATTAGTATTAATAACAAATAAAAATACTGACCTCCCGCATGCGTGCTTGAAGCGAAGCTTCGGAGCTCTGCGTATAATGCTGGGACAGCAATCTCATCCGGAACTTGCATGCCACCGTTCTGGCTGTGTTCTGCACATCCAGCTTGCACACCATTTAGAGGAGAGCCTGTAAAACAAAACAAAGTAGTTTACTTCTTTGAAACACCGAGATAAACATTGAATTTTACAAGCAAATGCTTCTCTGATAGTCACAGGTTTTACACAGCCAACATAATAACTAGTATGCATTAGTATTAATAACAAATAAAAATACTGACCTCCCGCATGCGTGCTTGAAGCGAAGCTTCGGAGCTCTGCGTATAATGCTGGGACAGCAATCTCATCCGGAACTTGCATGCCACCGTTCTGGCTGTGTTCTGCACATCCAGCTTGCACACCATTTAGAGGAGAGCCTGTAAAACAAAACAAAGTAGTTTACTTCTTTGAAACACCGAGATAAACATTGAATTTTACAAGCAAATGCTTCTCTGATAGTCACAGGTTTTACACAGCCAACATAATAACTAGTATGCATTAGTATTAATAACAAATAAAAATACTGACCTCCCGCATGCGTGCTTGAAGCGAAGCTTCGGAGCTCTGCGTATAATGCTGGGACAGCAATTTCATCCGGAACTTGCATGCCACCGTTCTGGCTGTGTTCTGCACATCCAGCTTGCACACCATTTAGAGGAGAGCCTGTAAAACAAAACAAAGTAGTTTACTTCTTTGAAACACCGAGATAAACATTGAATTTTACAAGCAAATGCTTCTCTGATAGTCACAGGTTTTACACAGCCAACATAATAACTAGTATGCATATTGTATTGATAACAAATAAAAATACTAACCTCCCACATACATGCTTCGAGAGACGTCCAGATTTTGCATGTTCAGGTCGTGTTCTGCACGTCCAGCTTGTACAGCATTCCCCTCAGAATCTACAAAACAAGTAAAACTGTCAGATTGTCGCATTGTTTTCAAACAATCGGAATCAACATTTTTAACTAGATTCTTACCTTTGAGGTTATGTTGATCCTGTGGATTTAAAACTGCTGCATCCATTTGTTTAGCACGTGAAGAACTCATTAGGTTCTGTGGATTAGCAGCTTTAGTTGATGCAATCATTTGTTTGCCACGTGAAGATTCCAATATGTTATGTCGAACCGGTGGATTTAAAGCAGCTCTGGCTGCTGCAACCATTTGTTTTCCGCGTGAATGATTCATTTCTTATCACTGTTTCACTAAATAAAGTTGAAAGTACAAACGTTTGTAGGCACAAAACGAAATAAAGCACAGAATCGCTGAACGAACCGAACTGATGTTGTATTAAAATAACACTGACCGACGCACTGAACACTGAACTGACAGTTCGCGATTCGCGATACTGTCGTGGGCGCAGACGTATGTGCAAGCGTGAACAAACCGACACGATAGGCATTTTGCTGAGTTAGAGGAAGACAACACTATAAATCATTGTCGAATGTGAGTAGAGGTGCGCACGCTTTCGAGAGAAGTTTGTGTTGCCAATGGCGTCAAGCCACGCATAAAATTAAATTATTGGGAAGTCAAAAGATCTATGTGGCTTGTCGTCATAGACTGCTTTAACTTGTGTAAAATTATTCGAAAGTCAAAAGTCTATGCGGCTTGTAGTTTTTGACTGCTTTGATTGTTTTCATCGATGTGTGTTAGATCTATTGGCAAATTTCAAAATACTCAATAACGGAGTGTTTTATGGCTTAAATCTTTTGACCACGGCAACTTTGAAGGTTTTCAAACACTTCTGCATACTTAACTCATTTTCGCCAAATTTGTGGCTTGACTCTCTTGACATCTACGGCGACGATATCTAAATATAGAATAATCAAAAGTTATTTGAAGATTTTGATCAATTAATTCTCTATGAGGATTTGTATCTCTTGTTTCTTTGTGTTTTTGAAACTTTTCTTCCTCAATTAACTCTATAGCCCAGTCTCGCTCAAGAGATTTAATTTTTCTCTTTGTAGTTGTTTTCGACCATAATCTTGCATTTACATAGTCATTGAGACTTGTTGTAGATGAAATAGATCCTCCTGAGAATGATAATATATATCCACCTTGAGAAAAATACAACAAATAATCATTTCTTTTATACTTGCATGTGAGATTGTATCCATCCTTTGATATTGCAAATTGCATATGATTTGTAGGTATTGATATAATTAAATCCTTCTCAAATGTTCTTGAAACAACAGCCGGTTTTATGTCATATATTTTATAAAAATATTTATGATCTACTATATTGGTAGATAGCATTAAATATTTAATATCATCTATTAGTATACCTTTATCATATGATTCCCATCTTCCGGTAGGTGATCTTATACTACCATCTGGATTTCTATATATTATAACTCTTTTGGCTAATTGTCTAATATAAGAATTGGGATAATTGTTCCTACAATAATAACAGTAATATCTTGCATTCCAATCAACATTTACTAATTCAACTATTTCATCTAAATGTATTTGTATATCTGACTTTATTTAAAATTGATTCAGATGGAATTTCTTTAACCTTTGTAGATGAGGATGAAACTTCAACAGTGGTTTTTGAGCCAAAGAATGTAAATGTACATTCAGTATAAACAATTTCCCACCATATTAATATACCTGTTATATCTTCATTGTCTACATCAACTTTCCATATAATGGTTGTAATGGGTAGTTGTCCATCCTCAATAACTAATAGCCTATCACATAAAGGAGCAACTGGATAAGGCATGAAATATGAAGATGTATTTTGACGAAATATTATCATGGGGCTCATAGGATGTCTATAACTTGATATATTGTCTTTTGACTGCATTAGCGGAAATTCAGATGATAAGTGATATGTTTGTGTTTGAATTAATTTGAGAATGATGACAAGTTTTATGAAATTCATAATTGTTGGATGGATTATTCTGATTGTGACAAATTGGAAAAAAGCCTTTGTAGTTTTCCAAGCAAATCTTGTCTGAATTTTTTGACTTCATCCGGTGTATTTGATCTCCAAGACTCTCTAAAGCAGTTCGCAAGCCTGTTATTGGGATAACAACGTTGCCAGATACATATCTTTGACCACTAATTTCTTTAGTTACTTCCTTGCATGGCTCCAATAATATACATAAGTTTTCGCAAATCTCCCATTCATAGCTATTCAATGTCATTGCATTAGCATTTAAATGAGACAAGGAGCTATTGATTTCCTCCTTTAATTCTATAAATCTTTTTAACATATAAAAAGTTGAGTTCCAACGTGTGTTCACCTCTTGGAGAACTCTTTTCGGCTTTCCCGGATTGAACTTGAAATCTTTATAATTTTTCCCATGCCACGTTACCTTTTTTGAAAAATGTCTATCTTCCCGTATAAGATTTTTTAGTGCTGTAATTAATTCTTTTTCCACTGGCAAATTTAGCTACAACGCTATTGTACCTTTCAACAACATTGCTATCGACGTTCACTAGCAAACTTCTAGAATGGGATGCTAGCTAATTTGTGAATTGAACGATCCTTTCCATCATACCAGATGCTACAAGTTCAGGCACATACTTTACATCTTCTGTATTCGTATTTGGTTTTTGTTGGAATTTAATTTTCTCGCTGTCAGAATAATTTTCCGATAGTCTATAATTTACCGCACATCTTACCGCGTCTCTTAATCTTAGTAATCGACCGGTCAGAAGACGGCGCTGACTTATTGGGAATCTAGTATCAGCTGTCAAATTACGAAGTTTTGTGCAGTACTTTCTCTATAAATGATTCCTACATTCTACTTTTTCAACTGTGATATCCGCATATGGCCGAGCATCTAAAATTTTTTGTAAGTACTTGAATCCCTATCTGAAATTAGCTTTGAATATATCCGACCATACATATCTATAGATTTTTAAAACCTTCTACGAGAATACTGGACTCCATACTCGTAGAACTTGTGATTTTTAAAACAACGGCGTTCCTGCGATGGTACGCCCTTCTTTCCTGTGAGTGAACTCGTCATACAAAATTTATTTGGCACCTGCATGAATAAAACCTAACCAAAGTGATGTCCGACTATTGCAGCCACGCCTGACAATGTACAGAAATTGTTACGGTATTTATTTATTTGAGGAACATAAACAGTCTAGTAATACAATATATCAGAATAAAGTAGCAAATAAGAAGAATAATAATACAAATGTAAATTCAACAAACGATAAAATAAAATAAATGTAATTATAACTATACTTAAAAAGACTTGGGTTGTTTCTTGGTAGATCGGGAGGAGAGAGGTTTAACCATCTATCATAATTTCCTTCACATATATTATTTTGTAATAATATAAAATTTTTATTGATTTGTCTTAATATGAATTGTTGTTCATATCTAAATATAGAATAATAAAAAGTTATTTGAAGATTTTGATCAATTAATTCTCTATGAGGATTTGTATCTCTTGTTTCTTTGTGTTTTTGAAACTTTTCTTCCTCAATTAACTCTATAGCCCAGTCTCGCTCAAGAGATTTAATGTTTCTTTTTGTAGTTGTTTTCGATCATAATCTTGCATTTACATAGTCATTGAGACTTGTTGTAGACGAAATAGATCCTCCTGAGAATGATAATATATATCCACCTTGAGAAAAATACATCAAATAATCATTTCTTTTATACTTGCATGTGAGATTGTATCCATCCTTTGATATTGCAAATTGCATATGATTTGTAGGTATTGATATAATCAAATCCTTCTCAAATGTTCTTGAAACAACAGCCGGTTTTATATCATATATTTTATAAAAACATTTATGATCTACTATTTATTTATTTGTTTGTTCACGCCTTGACGGCTTTTACATGCAAGGTAAATCATACAGGAGCATTATAACAAGTATAGCATCATAAGAAGTGTAACATAGTAAATAAAATAGTAAGCTGAGCATGAAAGACATGAGTAGGCACAACACAGGTAGGTATTAGTATACAATAAGTAAATTGTATATTGTATAAAGGAGTTCAACCAGCAAATACTTATTTGGGCTCAGGCTAAAGTACATTCAGCAATTATAATTGTCACAATATTACACATAACATCATTACAAACATACTCGAAGCATACCGGTTGGCAGTGGTGTAGAACATTTTCTAGCGATTTATAAAAGTAGGTAATATTCTTGTAATTTAAAATATATAATTTGTTTTTTTTTTTTTTGCTATTATAAATGTACGTAAGTTTTTTATTATTATGACAAAAATAAAAGGTACACAACAATTACATACAAAAAGAAGTAGATATTATGAAAATAGTTACAGAGTATTAAGTTTGTTATTGTCAATCAACAGGAGTTTTGCTTAATATCTGCATACATATACAATAAAATTAAAGGAAGCGATGTTTTTATTAAAAAAATATATCAACAGAGCATGTTTCATTCCCCACACGATGCAATCTCTGAAGACAAGAGTTGAACATAAAATTAGTGTGAGAAGCAACTATATTGAATGGAGCATGAAGTCTAGTGTTGTACTTATTGGGAACTTGATAATTTATCATATTCACTAGTTCAGGGCTGTCCAAATAACCGTTGATAATTTTAAATAATAATAAAGCATCACAGATTTTTCTTCGTTGTGATAATTCAGGTAGTTTAAGCAAGTGCATTAAATAATTATAATTTAAATTTTCTAATGGAATATGTAATTTGTAATTTATATGCCTTAAAAATTTGTGTTGTATTCTTTCAATTTTGTGTGAGTGTACATTGTATAGAGGCGACCAGAGAGAGTAATTATACTCAAGAATGCTTCTGACAAGTGTAATGTACAATGTTTTGAGTGTATTAGTATACATTAGATCTTTGGACGTTCTTAATACAAATCCGAGACATTTAAGTGCTTTATTCGTGATTGCATCGATGTGGGGGACGAATGTCATCTTGTTATCAAAAACGACGCCCAGATCTTTTATTAATGTTACTGTAGAAAGATTCACATTGTTAATATGATATTGAAAGAGTATTGGATTTTTATTTCGAGAAAAACTTATAGAATGACATTTGTTAATGTTTAAAAATAAATCATTTATGTTACACCAGTTATATAATCGATCCAAGTTTTTTTGCAATACAAGACAGTCCATTAAATTTTTTATAATAGTGTAAATTTTCAGGTCATCAGCAAACAATAGGAAATGGATACCTTCAAATATTGTAACACTGTCATTGATAAATAGCAAAAAAAGAATCGGACCTAGATGAGAACCTTGAGGCACCCCACTTGAAGCTTCAATGTCGTTTGAAGTATGGTTAGATAGTTTAACGTACAGTTTTATAGATGTCAAATAGGTCTCAAGCCATTTTAGTAGATTTCCTTTTATCCCATATACTTCTAGTTTGTTTAATAAGATTTTTATAGAAACTTTATCGAACGCTCTGCTGAAATCTGTGTAAACTGCATCCGTTTGCAATTTTGAATTTAGATTATCTGATACCATTGTAGTATATGATAGACGGAATACCAGATTCATTACTATTAAGATTATTTGCGAATTTGAATAAATTTTGAGGTTTATTTTGTTACGATTGCTCAATATTTTCCAGGTATTCTTTGTAGCAGGAGATCGACATGTTTTTCACCCTGTTGCGTAATTTAGAAAAAAGTAGATAGTCATTTGGAGCTCGAGATATTTTGAATGTTTTATGTGCAAGTTTTTTTGCCTGGATAGTACAAATTAGCTCTTTGTTAAACCATTTGGGGTAATTAGATGTCCTATATTTTGTAATAGGGACGTAAAGTTCAATTGATTTTTTAATTATGCAGTAAAAAGATTCTATTATATCATTAATATTATTACATTTACTAATGAAGTTCCAGTCTGATTTGGCGAGAAACTCGTTTATCTTGGAATAATCAGCTTTATAAAAATTTAATTTCTCTTTATAAGACTCTAAATTTAAAATTTATGTAGATATATGCTTAACAAAAAGTGGTGGGTGGTATTTATCAATTGTTGAAACATTATCATTTGCATGTTGTACACTTATATTGTTGGAATTGCTAAAAATTAAGTCTAATAGATTATTATTACAGTTATATATAAAGTTCACTTGTCTAAGATTTAGGAAACACAACATTTCTATAAGTTCACGAGAACCATTATTGGACGTATGCTTAACAAAAAGTGGTGGGTGGTATTTATCAATTGTTGAAACATTATCATTTGCATGTTGTACACTTATATTGTTGGAATTGCTAAAAATTAAGTCTAATAGATTATTATTACAGTTATATATAAAGTTCACTTGTCTAAGATTTAGGAAACACAACATTTCTATAAGTTCACGAGAACCATTATTGGACGTGGAATTTGTGCATGTATTATTGTTGTCAATATCCCATTGAACAGTGGGTTGATTAAAGTCACCTGTAAGAATAAATTTAGCGTCTGGATATTTTCTTCGCAATATTTCTACTTCTTGACAGTAACTAGTATAAAGCTAGTCATCAGATGAGGGTGGAATGTACGCACAACCAACTATAATTTTTTCACTTTTGTTTGTCACTAAAACAAATAGTTGTTCCACGTTGATATTTGCACATTTGAGTTTTCTTGAGGTTAATTTAGTATTAATAGAAATTAGACAACCACCTCCCCTACTTTTGTTGCTAGTATTAGTATCGCGGTCCATTCGATAGGTGTTATGGGAGTGAAATCCTAACTTGCCATTTTTAATATATGGGGTCAACCATGTCTCAGTGAAGCAGTAAACATCATATTCTAGGGTTGGTAGTTTAATTCTTAAATCATTTAGTTTAGTTTTCAGTCCTCTTACATTTTGGTAGTAAATATTTAGGCCATATCCAATGGCGGATTTTGGTTTTTTGAGACATTTTTAACAATTGCTGGCTTATTATTAATACATTTTATAGTAAGTCCAACTTCGCCTTCCAGGGTACGGTTTGCCAGGGTTTGTCTAAGATTTATTAGGTATTGTCTTTGTAGAGGAGTTTGATCGGAGTAAATTTTACACTCGGTGTGTTTCAGAGTTATATTTTTTTTACGCAATATGTTTAAAACCGTCGACGGATCATTAAGGATGACTTTCATTGGTCTTATTTTATTGGGTTTTACTACGCCAATGCGGAAGACGTTGACAGAATTTTCAGCAAGCGTGTTATCGATTCTGTTGAGAATTTTTAATACTTCCACTTTGTCCTGTTTAATTCGGTCCAATTGATTCGCCGTGACACTTTCGGGCACATTTGTGATTATTAAATTTTTGGCTCTCACCTTTCTTTCTTCCAACTCGTCGGCTGCTATTTGTGCCCCGTTTGGCAGGGATTGGGACGGAGGCTGGAGCGGCTGATTCTCTGAGATCCGTTAGTATGTCTTCAGTTCACCTTCTAAAAAGCCCTTTTTAGCAGCAACAAGGCTTATATTGCCCAGAAGCTCCGAAAGTTTAGGTGATAATTTCCCCATCTGTTCTTTCGTGAACTAAACGTGAACGTATGTAAAGAGTTAATAATATTGTTTGCCGCTGTGATAAAGGAATATGTATCACAGGTCCATGTCCATGTTACTTCTTCGAGATGTGTGGTTTGAAAAAGGTTTAGCGGCCCTGCGCTGTGTAGGCGGAGTTCGTAGAATCAGCTGTCACGTACACACACATGACACACACAAACAGAGTTCGGACAGAGTGATCGGTGATAATCAATTAATATGACAGCAACTCGGGCTTATAAAAATCAGATTGTTAATACTGACGTTTTAAAACGGCTTGAAACTTTTCAACTGCACTGCTAGTGCAATTCCGTGTGTATAAGAGCACTGTTTTAGGTTAAACGCGTTTAGATTGTTTACTTATTTAATTTTTAGACAGGAGCGAATTTAACATTGTGTTTCTGTACGATGTTATTGTTGACTATTGGTAGATAGCATTAAATATTTAATATCATCTGTTAGTATACCCTTATCATATGATTCCCATCTTCCGGTAGGTGATCTTATACTACCATCTGGATTTCTATATATTATAACTCTTTTGGCTAATTTTCTAATATAAGAATTGGGATAATTGTTCCTACAATAATAAAGGTAATATCTTGCATTCCAATGAACATTTTCTAATTCAACTATTTCATCTATATTTGTATATCTGACTTTATTTAAAATTGATTCAGATGGAATTTCTTTAACCTTTGTAAATGAGGATGAAACTTCAACAGTGGTTTTTGAGCCAAAGAATGTAAATGTACATTCAGTATAAACAATTTCCCACCATATTAATATACCTGTTGCTATGACCCTCGGTTGAGGCGCAGTAAATAAAAACTTAACTCTGTACGGCGAGCGGTTGTCGAGAAGTTCTCTTCGTGGTTGATGTATAATTTGGAGATCTGGACACCGAGGATGTGTATATAAGATCTGCAGGTGTAAGTGTGTAAGTATCTTGGGGTGATACAAGTTCCAGTGTGTAAGTATCTTGGGGTGATACAAGTTCCAGTGTGTAAGTATCTTGAGGTGAATATATGGATTCCACACAATAACAACTTTATAGATTTAGTTGAATTACTTTATTTAGATAGGAGTACACTTATTTACTTAATTGAATGACAAGTACGTTAATTAAATGACAATAACAATAATGCGTAGAGGTGCAGCGTGCAAGGAGCACAAGTGATGTTAATTGTGAACATAGGGGAACAGCTTGTTCCTGTTTATATAGTATTCCAGGTCTCTGGGACCGTGAGAGCTTTGTGGACTTTAATCCCTAAGATGCAAAAAAGGGTCATGTGACTAATTTGAATATTGCATCATCGATTGGTTTCCCAAAATAATATGGTTCCTTTTAAAGTGCCGAAGAAATGAATGTTTGCCATTATGGCTTACTTTTGGGGCACCGGCTAAGATTAACAGTAATATTAAGATGTAGAAAGAAATAAAGGTTGACTTTAATTACTTAGATTTATAGCATAGGCTGGGATTATAACATATCTCCCCCCTTAAAATGAAAGCAACGGTTTTTTAAGTTTAGTTGCTGTAATTATACTTCAAATTATTTTCACTTGAAGATAGATCTTGAAGAGGTAGGGGAGGGATGGGCACTTTTTCACAAAATAATTAATAAAAAACAAGTTTTTAATAAAAATCAAAATGTATTGCCAATTTTAACTGCACCATACATTTGGCTACATGTATTAAAAATAAAAGTCTCCAAATTATAATCAGTCTCAAAGTTACAAAAGAACTTTCAGAAATATGTCAGTTGTGCCCAAAGCTCCCCATGGTAGGGAGGCTTAGGCACCCCCTGTGGGAGGTTTGGGCATGACCTATAAAGCATACAATATCTAATATATAAAGCAAACATAAAGAGTTATATAATCTTAAACGGTATAATTAACATTTTTACTTATCTAAGATTCGGTATGACCCATAAAGGTTTACCGAATGTATACTTAGAGCTACCACGTTTAGTATTATTGCTTGTCTTTGGTCCTGGCAATTTAGTCTTGATGTCGTCTAGTGGGATGCTGGCTATGTCATCTATTTCAGGAAACAGAAAAGTATTTCGTATCTTGCTTAGTCTCATAAACTTGATTGTAGCCATAGTTTGACTAATTTCCTCAATTCGGCCGACATAATGCACAACAGCCTTATTTGTATCAAATTTTACGAGCACATAATCGTTGACTCGAAAGTTTCTATCCATCACAATTACATCATCTTCATTAAACTCTTCTTCTGAAGTTTCTTCAACAAATGAATCTTCAGAACTGTCAGCAAAGGAAACATTTTCTACCTCACTATCACTACTACTCATTTTCCTTTTCTTCACTCTATTCGAGGTCAGTTCTAGTGGAAGTTTAGGAATCTTTTTCTTATCTATATTTTTCAGAACCCTTTTTAACTGCCTGTCTTTTTTTGCCTTATTTTTCGATTGTTTTTCCTGTTCTGCCAGTTCTATTAGTTTCTTTTCAGGTGTATCTGTCAATATCCTTGTTTTTCCTTTCTTCCTTGCATTACCGGTAAGTTTTCTAGGCCCAGCCTTTGAGTACGGTCTCACTGATTCAGGAGTTACAACTTCAGGGACTTCAGCTGCTATTTGGTCTCTATTGAATGCTTGGGAAGAACCAGCGACGGCCATATCATCATCCTTATCATTTTGATCTTCTCTTTCAGGCTGTATTGAGAGGACTTGACTTTGAGTTAGCTGATTTGTAGGGTCCTTTTCTAACAATACCGTTCCATCAGTATTCGGCAAATAGCGATCGGTGACAGAAGAACAGAGAAAATCTTCATCTGAGAATATATTTGAATTAAAAGGCCATATGCCAGATATTTCAAACCCTTTTTGAATATTTTTTTGCTTGAAAGCTTGAGGTATAGCAAGAGCCGCTAGTTTGGGGATGTCATAAATTGTTACAGTTCTACCAGGATTGCTCACCATCCAATCTGTTAAAGCTTTATTGTAGTAATTTTTCAGTGGTCCATACACTGTTAAGTCCAGCGGCTGTAATTTATGGCTGCAGTGAGGGGGAAAGGTCATTAAAATAATGCCAATTTCTTTGCAGAAATCTAAGACTTCCACGGAAATATGGCTCTCGTGATTGTCGAGGAGCAAAAAAACTGGTGTGTCAGGTGTCGGTTTGGCATGTTTCGCAAAATGGTGCATATATTTAATGAAATTTGGAGATGTCATCCAACCAGAAGGATGCGTTGAGCCATTTGATCCAATGGGAGCATCATGAAGCATGTAGGGTTTGAAATTTACTCTGGGAAATATAAAGTAAGGAGGTATTGAATTCCCAATTGCATTGATTCCGCAACACACTGTGACGAGTGAGCCCCTTTCTGCAGAAGTTGCTTGTCCAACTTGCTTAGTGCCTTTAGGGGCAATCACTCTTTGTGTTCGCTGAACAGTAGTTAATCCAGTTTCGTCTATATTATAAATTGCTTCAGGACCTAACTTATAACGTTCATAGACCGTTCTTAGATTTTCAAAAAAATCCCCTACATTTGTTTTATTGAAACTTGTTGCGCGTGATAAACTAGTAGCTTCTGGTGTTCGAATTGATAAATGAGATTTCCTATTGAGAAATCCCCTAATCCAGTCTTTAGATGCAACTTTGTTCTGGATCCAATTATCTGGTGTTTTAGTTTTCTTTATTGCTAAAGCATAGTCATAGGCCAATTTACGAGCTTGTAGCTTTGTCAATCCATAATTAAGTTTAGAAGAAACCATCATGTACTTCGCCAATTTTTCTTCTTCTTCAGCTGTGAAAATTTGTGAAGATATAAATCTGGATGAACAATCCTTTACATATCCTTGTTTAAGGTATCTTTGTAAGTTTGATCTAGGGATTTGATATTTATCAGCAGTGGTTTTTACCTTTCCACCTTTTGACACTTCTTCTATGGCACATAATATAATGTCTTTCGGAATTTCGCGTCGCATACCCTTTTTTTTAAACTTGAACGGCATCTTTCTGTAATTTAAGTAAATTAAACATTTTAATGGAATCGGTTAACGTATAATAAACTACATGATTATATACTCTACATTATAGGTGGGAGCATTGGGCATGCCCAAACCTCCCTCAAAATAAGTGCCCATTGCTCCCTCTGCGTATTTTCTTAACTTAATAATCCTGTGGAATTTTTTGGTTAGATATTTTAACCTGACTTTCGGATTAATTTATAAGTTAACAAATATACAATGGGAAAAAAAATATAAAACATACATACCTTTCGTTGGTTCTTCGTCTATTCACTGCGAAATCACAACAAAATATTTACTTTGACTGTCACCTAACCTTATTAAACGTGTAGGTTTGGCAACTGAATGAAATGACAGTTTGTCTGTGGATGAACAGTGTTGCCAGTGGGTAAAGTAAACTACCAAAATAGGGAAAGAATAAATTCTATAGTTGAATTGAAATTAGAGGGGGGTGCCCATGTCTCCCGACTGCCCAAACCTCCCCTATCTCCCCTACATCTTCGTTTTCCAGATTTGTTAAATTTCTGAATGTCATACTTGGTTGGATCCTTGTAGTGGATCGTCTAGGATTGTTACATTGATTATATATCCTGACACAACATTTATTATCGTCGTCATTATTTAAAAAGTAAGAATTAATTATTCTAAAGAATTTACAACATTTCAATAGTTTGTAAACAATAAAAATAGTTAGCATAGCAGATAACGTATAGATAACAATTTGAAATTTTGTTGAATGTTTAATAATGAGTGGCTTTGAATTATATGATTTAAGATCGTCATTGAATTGGTCGATTTTATGAGTTGCCAAATTAACGTCATCGTGTTGCAAGTTAATTAAATTTATCGGTTCAAGTTCATTTAAGGTTTCATTATATTTTTTCATATTACAGCAATTGTCGTCGACAATGTTTAAAGTTGGAATAGGGTTAACATATTCTGTGATGAGATTACTTTTTGCAATTAATTGTGTGAGACCTGCATAGGCTCTACAACTTGAATTTAAAGTTAATATTCCAGTATGGAATAGTTTGATATCAAAAATATTATTTCTATCTTTACAGTCGATAGTTATTTTAGAAGGATGATAATAAGTAAAAATCCATTTATTATTTTTTATAGGCTGCCATAAGATTATGTTGCCTTTGATGATCCTACTAAAACATTCATTAGGTATTTCATTAATATAAGCGGACAATAAAATTGTCTCGCATATTGGATCGGAGAGAGTGGATTACACATCTAGATCCTTACATACAAAATTTTCATTAGTAATAGTTTTACAATTATTCTTAAAATTATCAAGGTACACATAAAAAGATTTGTCTTTTGTGATTGCTAAATATTTATGGTTAGGAATAATTAAGGAGAAGGTATTAGGGATATCAATATTTGGAACAGGTAGAGGAACTACATGAAATAGGTTGTATTCCTGCGAAGTTACTAAAGGTATTTTTGTTATGAAGATGAGTTTATCATCAATATAATAGGCAATTAAATCTGATATATCGATTAAAAAATGAATATTTTCGAGTTTTCAACTTAAGGGGAATTCTTTTCCGCTTGGTAAATGTTTAATATTAGAGTTTAGTTCGAAGTAAAGTTGTTGAGGAGTAATTATGTCTGGATGTAAAATTCCTCATTTAGAAAATAAAATAGCATTGATTAAGGAATCAATTTGTTCATAAAAGTATTCGGTTGTTTCGAATAAAGAGCTTGTTTGCGAGATAAGTATATTTTTAATTTCTTGCATATTCATTTTATCGTGGTCTTCCTTAAAATAGTTATTTATTTTTATAATATTTTTATTCATAGTATATTCGTCATAGTTAAGTTTAGTAAGGGTAGAATTGAAATTTATGAGAGTCGATTTAGTGACTTGTAATTGTTCTTTCATCAGATTATAAATATGGTTGTCATCTGACATGACGCGTTCAATCGCATCGTCATAATATTGCGCATCTTCGGAGTCGAGGTTTCCGAAAACAGCTTTAAATATTTTTCCAACACCATCGATTAAACCGCGTTTTGTGCGTTGGTTGGAAACGAGGTGTGTAATTGATTCATATTTAGTTTTACATTTTTTAATAGTATTAAAAACAGGTTTTAAAAGATCTTTGCAATTGTCGTTAGGTACTTATGATAAATATTTGGAACATGTGCTTTTAGTTAAGGCATAATTATCTTCTAAAATTCGTATTTGTCTAGGGAAGGTACTAATATTTAAGTAGATAATAACTTTCCAATCATCATTATAAACTTTTAATTTTCCAATTTGATCGAAGAAGAGTCCATTTCCAGTGGTTATTGGTTGGACGTCTTGGGAAAGAATTAAAATAGTCTTGAAGGACCTGGAACAGGAGAGAAAGCGCGATATGGCTTAATTCTGTTAACATGGAATCTTTTTAATGAATTATTTTCCATTCTTATGGTAACATTATGATTATTATGAACCTGTACAATCTTGTACGGTCCTTTCCAATTAGGAATAAGTTTCTTGCTTAATGATTTGGGTTTATTAGTATTTTTTATTAATATTAAGTCGTTAATTTTATAAATATTATTCCATACATTTCTATCGTAATATTTTTTGGATGTCTCTTTGGCATGTCCGATTCTTTCACGGGCAAGTGATCTGGTAATGGCGAATTTATACTTTAATTGGTTAAGATAACTTTCGTAAGTTGGGTTTGAATCTGGGTTTTCTAAAGAGCTTGGTAAAATAGGTTTATGTCGAAAGACAAGTTCGTAAGGAGTGAATTTAGTTGTACAGTGAGTACTTGTATTATATGAAAACATAGCTAGAGGGATATAGTCGTCCCAATTTGTTTGGTCGCTATCTATATAATGAGTAAGATAATCCTTTAAAGTAGAATGAGAGCGTTCTAGTGCTCCATTTGTTTGTGGGTGATAAACGGTAGTTTTCAAATGTTTTATTTTAAATAGGTTGGTAAGATGTTTCATTAAATTACTAGTAAATTGAACACCTTGATCTGTGAGGATTGACTTAGGTATTCCATAGTGAGAAAAGAATTTAACGAGGCAATCAGCTACAGTTTCTGTTTCTGTAGAGTTAACTGCATAAGCTTGAGAAAACTTTATAAGATCGTCTTGAAATGTGACGATGTATTTATTATTATTGACAGTTTCATTAAGTGGTCCGACTATGTCGACTGCAATTCTTTCAAAAGCTTCCGTGGAAGTGGTAGTGATTTCCATTGGAGCTTTATATGCTCTTCTGTCAGTTTTATTTTTCTGACAGTGGATACAATTTTTCACATAATTTTCTATATCATCTTTAATTTTTTCCCATCGGTATCTTTCTTTGATCCGATTGTAGGTTCTAAAGAAACCTGGATGCCCGGCCATAGGGCTATCGTGACATTCTTTTAATATTACGGGAATTTGCGAAGTTGAAGGGTAAATGATTTTATTGTGATTAATATTGATTTTAATCTTTAAGTTCCTAAAAAGATATTGAATAATTTCCTTTATTTTTATAAAAGGAATGGAATCAAATGAGTTTTGGAAGTTCGGTAACGTAATTTCAGTTACATGTTTTTCAATAAGTTTAGATCTTAAATTTTTAAGTGTTAGGAAAATATCTTTAGGAGTTGCTTTGTCGAAGTAATGAGTTTTGGTAAAGCAATGAAAGTAAGTTTTCTTATTATCTGTTGATTTTGATTCATGAATACCATATAAATTTATTGGTATTTCTAAAAGTTCGTCAGTGTCTGAACAATTGGATAATATTTCAGCACAGAAAGGGTTTTGATCATCTAGATCCATAGAAGTTGGGTATGCCATATATTTTGACAAATTATTTGTAAAGAATGAATCATGTTCATTAAAACTAAAAATAGTTGGTTCATTTTTATTAGAATAAAATTTCACATAATTTTCGTAAGTATCATTATTTATATTATTTTCTAAAGGTATTGGTGATAGAGTATCATCTATTTCTAAATTATTTGTAGGTAAATTATTAAGATAAGTTTCTAAATCATCGACATTTATTTCGTCGAGACATGGTTCGTTTAAAAGATCAATAATATCTTGAGAAGGTGAATTTTCATCTTCTGTTACAATGTTTATTGGAATACGAGACAAACAATCGGCATTAGAATTTATTCTGCCTGGTTTGTATTCTATTTCATATTCGTATTCTTCGAGTTTTAATCGCCAACGTAACAATTTGCTACTGGGATTGGTAACATTCATTAACCATTTTAATGGTCTATGATCAGTGTAAATTTTAAATTTTCTTCCGAAAAGGTAAGGACGGAAATGTCCTACAGCCCAAACAATGGCTAAAAGTTCTTTTTCAGAGGTACTATAATTACCTTCTGCTTTATTTAAAGTTCTGGACGCATAAGATATTGGTAAATCTTCCCCAACTTTTCCTTGGCTCAAAATTGCACCTATTGCATAATTTGAGGCGTCAGTAGTTAAAACAAAATCTCTAGTGAAATCTGGATATTGTAATATAGGATAAGAAGTTAATTTTTCTTTCAATGTATCGAAAGCATTTTGCTGTTCGTTTTTCCAGTCAAATTTAATATCTTTCTTTAGAAGACAAGTTAAGGGTTTCGTAATTTTACTGAAGTTTTCAATAAATCTTCGGTAATAACCAGCTAGACCTAAGAATGATTTAATTTCTTTAGGATTCCTGGGAATAGGAAATTCAGAGACTGCCTTGATTTTATCGGGGTTAGGAGTAACACCGTCGTTTGAAATTAAATGACCTAAATAAGTTACTTCTTTTCGCATGAAATGACACTTATCTGGTTGAATCTTCAGATTATTATCGGCAAGTCTTTGAAATATAGCTGTGAGTTTTTTAGAGTGATCTTCTATAGAATTTGCGTATATGACAATGTCATCTAAATAGACGAAACAATATAATCCTTGTAAGCCGATTAATGCGTTATTCATTAACCGTTGCTGGAGCAGTCTTAAGACCGAAAGGCATATGTGTATATTCAAAATGTCCATTGGGAGTAGAAAAAGCACTTTTTGGAATATCATCTTCGTGCATAGGAATTTGATGAAATCCGCTAACAAGATCTAGTGTTGTGAAGTATCTACAATGACCTAATTGATCTAAGATATCTACAATGTGGGGTAATGGAAAGGCGTCTCCGACAGACACGTCGTTGAGTTTCCTATAGTCTACGTCTATTCTCCATTTAGGTTTTCCTGAGGAGTCATTTTTCTTTGGTACAACCCATATAGGAGCTGACCATGGTGAAACACTAGGTTGAATAATACCATCTTCTAACATTTTATCTATTTGTTTATTTACTTCTTCTTTATGTACTTCAGGGTATCTATAATTTTTCGTATGTATTGGACTTTGAGTATTTGTTATAATTCGGTGTTTAATAGCATCGGTTGCTGTAAGTTTGTCGCCTTCGAGATAAAATATAGAATTATAATTGTCGCAAATATCTAATAAGGAATTAATTTCTTCCGAATTTAAATGATCTATACAAATTTGATCACGAATTAATTTTTTACGTTTTTTACCATCATTATTAGAATTTTGATTAAAATGGTAAACATTTTCTGGGATAGGTTTTAAGTAAATTTTCATGATATTAATGTCAACAGAAAAAGCCGCTATAATCGGCGTTAATAAATAAATAAATAAATTAAAAAAAAAAAAAAAAAAAAAAAAAACATATTCGTCTGTTGAATTCAAAATAGTACAATACGATTTATTATTCGCATCTACTTTAGTTATAGCATTTGCTAAATATACACCTTCAATAGGTATTTTTACGTCGATAATCCCTTCTTTAATTTCAGGGTTTAAAATATCGATTTTAATAAGAGTTTCTGATCTAGGGGATAAGGTAAATATAGGAGTCAAATGCTCATTAGGATCAGAAATATGTAACTTTAAAGAGTAATCGTTAATACGTATTACCTTATTTTTATAATCAATTTTCGCATTTTTGTTTTCAAAAAAGTCGTTCCCTAAAATTCCGTCATTACCAAGGTTTAAAAAGTCACTATCCACCGCTTGGAGATCATGAATAATAGTTTCATTGCCGAAACTTAATTTAATTTGAACGATTCCAATAGATTCAATCGATTTTTTCGATCTACTTATGCCATTAATCCCTATAATTTTGCCCGAATTTACGGAAGTACCTTCGCCAAGACAGTGAGTCTTGATGAGGGATACGGCTGCTCCTGTGTCGACAAGAAAATGTCTTTTAAAAATAATACCATTTGTAGGTATTTGAAGAACCACATGACGCAACGTATCTGAATGAGATGGCGAATAATTTATATAATTTTTATTAATTAAATTTTTATAAGATGTTAACATGGAACGTTTGAATACTCTTGAGCCTAGCTCGCGACTTACAGTAGATCGGCTCGAGATTCTACTGCAGATCTGGAGTTTAAATGATTTACCATTTTTCCTTGGTAGGGAAGATGAATTAAGAGTTGCAGAGTTGTTGGGATTTGGATTATCATTTTTATATTTTAATACTCTGCACTCATCTATTATGTGACCAGGTTTTTTACAGTACCTGCACATTTTATTATTATAATTTTGTCCCGAATTGGGACTAAAATTTTTATTATAGTTATTATTATAACTTGATCCCGAATTTGGGTTATAAAATTTATTAAAATTATTATTATTATTTTTTACAAACATAACTTTACGTGTATTAAAGTTCGAATTATAGCTTTGATTTTTATTTTTATAACAACTGAAATTGTTATGTCCCGATTTACCGCAAATCGTACATGATTTATTATTAATGTTATTAGTTTTAGAGGAATTCAGTAATTTATTTATTCTCTCTTCCTCTAGTGATATTGTAAATGCTTCATTGAGGTCTTTCGGATTGCGCGATCTCAATATTGTAGCTATGGAAGGGTTAGTTCCATACATAAATGTTTGCATACCGAGTTCTTGGATGCTGGCTGTTCTGCCTAACATTTCTGCGGGATTATTATTATTTTGATTAATTGAGACTAAGAGGTTTTTTATGCAATTTTCTATCCGTAAAATATATTGAGATACATTCTCATTATGAAATTGTTTGCAATTTTGCAATTCCAATAATAGGTGTTTCTGCTTGGCCTTCTAATGAAGTTAATATATATGAAAAGAGCGTATTCTGTTGATTAGGCTGAGCTAGTACTACAGCCCAGTCGCAATTAGTTAAGAAGGCACAGACTTTATCTCTGTTTCCATCGTAAGATTTGATAAATTTAAATAAAACAGGTAATCGTAAAGTCATTTCCTGGGATTCCTGAGAGGACGAAGTAGGTTTATCATTCATTTTGAGAAGTATTTATTATTATTAAAGAAATTAACTGAATTTAACGCGAATTAATTTAAGAGGTTTTTATTAAATTTTAATTATTTTACGAAATTTATTATTACGCGTTGAAGAAAGAAAAAGAAATATAAGAGTTTCACTAATACACGGTTCACGGTGTATAAGCGAGAAGAAATGCATTAATTGTCAATAAGGGAATTGGGAAAATACAGTGTAAAAATTTCTACAGGACAAAAATTTTTATGGACTTACAGGTATCTTGGAGTGATACAAGTTCCAGTGTGTAAGTATCTTGAGGTGAATATATGGATTCCACACAATAACAACTTTATAGATTTAGTTGAATTACTTTATTTAGATAGGAGTACACTTATTTACTTAATTGAATGACAAGTACATTAATTAAATGACAATAACAATAATGCGTAGAGGTGCAGCGTGCAAGCAGCACAGGTGATGTTAATTGTGAACATAGGGGAACAGCTTGTTCCTGTTTATATAGTATTCCAGGTCTCTGGGACCGTGAGAGCTTTGTGGACTTTAATCCCTAAGATGCAAAAAAGGGTCATGTGACTAATTTGAATATTGCATCATCGATTGGTTTCCCAAAATAATATGGTTCCTTTTAAAGTGCCGAAGCAATGAATGTTTGCCATTATGGCTTACTTTTGGGGCACCGGCTAAGATTAACAGTAATATTAAGATGTAGAAAGAAATAAAGGTTGACTTTAATTACTTAGATTTATAGCATAGGCTGGGATTATAACAATGCTCTTTGATCATGGTTGTTGGAGCGTGTCATAGCCCCAACAAAAACGGGCTTTATACCCAAAAAAAGTATAACTGACAAATTATTCTCACCTCACAGATTATGGTCAAGAATTGTCTAATCGTAAAGCAAAAACATGCACTAACCTGTTGTAGATCCCTTCCTGCAATCGTAAGGTTTCGTCTGGCCTATGCAATTTGCGCATCAGATTTTTGTCTTATCAGGTGGCACATTAATCAATTTGTGAACAGTAAGTGACAATAGATACCGATTAAAAAATTCTGTGTGTATGAATACAAATATTTTTAACACTGATTTTATACTATAATAAACCAAACAGCCAAATTAGTCTAAGGTAAAGTGTATTTTAAGATTATTCTTAAAATTTTCATAATTTTTTTCTGCTTTAATGGCTGAGTATGTGTAATGGTGTTGTGCTGTTGTTGTATTGATTTTAGTGATTATTATTTGTCCCGTGGTTCTCGGTCTGGTGCTCAGTGACACTATTATTAGTTTATCTTTGTGAATTTGAAGTAATGCATTTTTTTTTGATAGATTCTGTTTAATTTTAAAACTTTAAATTCATCACAAGTCGAAAATTCTGATAGTTTTTTTAGAATAATTTAATGAGTCTTCTTTGGACTACTTCCAGTGGGGATACGTTAGGTTTGTATACTCCTCCCAGTCTATTATTCCGTATTGGAGAATTGATTGGACTAGCGCATAGTAAACCTGTAGCATTGGTTTTTGAAGGATATTTCTCAGGAAAATGTAGTAAAGTTTACGTATTCTTGTAATAGTTTGTCCAATATGTTCTGTCCATTTAATGTGTTGATCTATTAGTATGCCTAAATATTTAATGAAATTCTTTTTTGTCAATGTTGAGCATTTTGGTGAGTTTCAATTGTCAGAATTATTTTTACATACATTATGAATAATAATTTTCGAATTTATTGTTGAAAGGTTTTTGTCTGTTAGTGCAAATGTTATGTAGTAAGTTTTGTCTGAGTTTAAGGATAGGTAATTGTCATCCAACCATTGTTTTAACTTGTTTATTTCTACATTTGCGATATGCATTTCGATATGCTTCTTCCCAAGTTTTTTTTTCTATGATCAAGACTGTGTCATCGGCAAAAGATATTATTTTTCCAGTTTAATAGTCGGAATAGATAGCATTTATTTATTTATTATTATTAACCTTTTAACCGCTAAACAAATATACCTAAGCAGTTGCCCCCACGCGGCACATTTTTTGTCGAATGTTATTTTCATATCGACAATTTTAGGTAAACAAAATCATAATCTGGTTATTAACTATCGTTAAATCTTCCTCCAACATCGAAGTATCAATAAACATTCACTTGAGATAAACTGAAATTAAGATAATGCCATAATTGTGTTAATATAAACGTACATATTGATTTCAACCGAAACAAAGAATCTCTGACATGGCCGCGTCTAGCGACGTACGATGTAACATATAGGTACCTACTTACTTGTGTAGAGAAATACGAGTCCTTAGGAGGGCCACTGCGCCGGCGCTCTGGTTTTAGTTTATATTTCTTTTTTCACTGACTTCACTTATTGACGTTTATGCTGTGAAATTATTTTATATTGTTTTCACTGCAATAAATTTGCAATAATATGAAGGTACACTCATGACAATAGCAAAATATATATACAAAAATACATTTAAATTTAAAAAAAGTTTTAGTAGTTTTTTTTCGTGGTAAATACGGAAACATGGGTAAACACATAATGTCACATTACACTCTGAGCACATATATCTAGAATATTTTTTTACTTTAGTTTTCAGTTTGGAGTTGGTACATACACGACACACCCGATATGGGTTTGCACGTTTTGCCGTTGAGGGTATTATGTCTTGCATGTATTTCGCTAATCCTTTGGCTGACAAACGGAGTGGATCATCAGAAAAACGTGAAGTAAATTTAGATGGTTCACTGTATTTTTCTATTAATTGTCTTATAACTTTCAATTGAAAATCTGCTAATGTAGTATTTTTTCCGGTAACCTTGTTGAAGAGCGTGTGCGAATTTAATAAATAAAGATCTATTATATGGAAAACCACTTTTTTGTACCATTTTATTGACTTCATCATGCATTTCAAACTGCTCAACATCATGTCGGTTTTGTCGACAGCGCCCAAATGTAAATTGTAATCCAAGATACATTTTGGTTTAAATATTGGTTCATTTGTTTCCCTGTTAACTCTTCCTATTGGAGATGAAGAGCTGTCGTGTATAGTTGTGATCATATGAATTTCACGCTTATCTTGCCATTTTAAAGCTAACAGTGGTCCACGGTGTTTTGCCTCTATTTCCCCCTTTTTTAATTTTTCGAAACTTGGTATGGTCTTTCTATTTTTGCGCACAGTTCCACAAGCATTAGTTTTCTTGCTATGAAGGAAATAAAATAGTTTTGGGCTGCTATACCAGTTGTCGACCCAAATATTATGCCCTTTTCCTAAATAATTTTCGAGCAATGTCGTTACGACAGCCCCCGAAACACCAAGGCACTGATTGTCCGTTATGTCCGTACTTTCACCAACGTAAATAATAAAGTCTAAAACAAAACCAGTCTTACAATCGCACATAACAAACAATTTAATTCCGAAACGGTGACGTTTAGAAGATAAATATTGTTTAAAAGCTAACCTACCCTTAAAAAGAATCATGCTTTGATGTCTCTTTGAAGATTTTTCTGGTGTGATCAACTAACATTTTAATTTTATGTAATTTGTCACCAGGGATTTGTATTCTAGAAACACAGAAGTGTAACATTCTGTGTAAAATCTCGTACCGATCCCTTGGCATGGTTTCCCCAAATATGTTATTCGACATCAAAGGATCGGTAGACCAATGCCCTTCTATCGTCAGATGACGATTTCTGGTCATTAACATAGTCAAAGCAAAGTAAATATAAATTCCTTTAACCGATGTCACCACCCATCTGTTGAGGCGAGAATGTTCGGATGGTGGTCCCTTTCATCTCATTATTAAAAAAATACTCAAAATATGCAACTTCTTCTGAATTATCTGAAAGTAATGTAGACGGGTTAACTCCAGACAAGAAGTCATCAAATTCATAAACAATTGATATAAAAGGATCAGGGACCCAATTTTCATTTCAGTAGACAATTGCTCGCATGCGATAATTATCTATGTTGTCTATGGTTTTTCTATCATCGAGTAATTATATACTAATTTTCGATAGAAAGCGTATCTTGGAATTTCTAATAGATAATTATCTATTACAAAGCAGTAGATAATTGGACTATTGGTTTTAGCAGTAGTTCTACTGTCCATACAGTTTCATTTGTGTACTTAAGTGTTTTATTTCTTTTACCGTTGGAAATGATCAATTTTTTTGGCATATGACCTGACTCAACTTATGGAAAATAGCAAAAATTTAATGGTATTACTTTTTGCTATTTTCCATAAGTTGTACAATTTTTTTCAAGTATAGATTAGTTTGCCTTACTAATCTATTTTTTTTAGCCACAACTAATTGCTGCTTTTGTATCTCAAGCTTCTCCCTTTTGATCTTCATGTTCTCTTCAGAATATTTCATAATTTTTTTTGCTGCCATAATGCTCTTTTTTTTTAAATAATTTGGTGTTGATTGTCCCAAGATGCAATCTACTTCAATATCACTTTGATCACCACCTATGGGACTGTTCACAGTTCCAACATGATCTATGGAAACCTCTGTATTAAAATCATTGGAATTGTGGAGTGTTGTGACTGCATCTGTATCATCTATCCCCATATTAAACGTCACTATAGATTCCGAGACACCCACGTGTCCCTGTATCGATGCTAGGTTTATTGTCTCCAGGATTCTGGCTTTGTCTTCCGTGAGGTCTTCTTCAAGAGACGGTCCGTGCCCCTCGCATACCAAACTAACTTGGCCTGTTTATTTTTAGTTTTGGCTTTTAACTCTTGCCAACACTGAAACATAAGAAAGTTAATAATGTATTCAACACAACAAAGGAATACTAAGATACTCAATATACATGTTTTAATTTATTATTTTGTCAAAATGCTTTATCAACGTGATAACTTTTCATCTATCTCTCAATACTGAAATTTTTCAATTTATTTTATAGAGAAATAAAGTACTTAGATAGCATTATTAGCCTATATTCAATTTTTCAAAGTTGTTTGCAAAATATGTACTGACTCATAAAAATTTCTTCGTAAACATCATAATGTGATAAATGGTTCACGTCACATAACAAATAATTCATACAACTATGATGCTTGATTGGTACGACTATCGCAAGGAGCGATCTCTTTGATCTCACCAAAATGATAATTATTAGCTTATGAATTTTCATAAAAAGTAAACTTTGTACTAGGATCAAAATATAATCATTTCATACTAGCTAACACTGCACTGCATATTATGATTAGATACAATAACTAGTTACTTTTCGCCATTGTTTCCAGTCTTTGCATCCACCGGGAATGGCATTCAGCGTATTTGCGATGTATTCCCATCGATTCTTCGCCTCTTTAAAAGTAAACGTGGGGTTGAACTTCCCACTTATCACCTGGGTATCCTCCATCATTCATTCATCAGTTCCGTCAACTTCTTTTTTTACATTACTGACAAATATCCAATTCGAATAGACATTACGAAGAAAGAATAGTCCAAAAACACAGCCAAAGGTCAAATTATAACAAAAAGAAAAGTCCAGAAACACAGCCAAAGATCAAATAGTAACAGAAAGTCCAAGAGTAAAGCAAAAGTCGGTAATATTTTGAAAAACACGCAAGAGGAAACAACTACTTCTTCAACGAACAACAAAGTGAATTGAAAATTGACAGTCGTAAACAGATGTATATAGAAAAATGTATCAAATCTATGCAGTTAAATACACGGGTTACCATATAAAAAAATAAAATTGGTACATTTTTATGTTGGTATTAATATCGGTTATTTTACATTATCTGCGACGGTCGAAAATACGCATTTATCGAAACAGTAGATAATTTATCGTGCGCGTTCCTCGCATGCGAGCAATTGTCTACTGAAATGAAAATTGGGTCCCAGGGTATCTATTCCCCAGTCTCGATCGCTCGCAATTTCCGCCGAAAGTACATACACTGGTAGAGTTTGTTATTCTTGAGTCTCACTGAAAGTACATACTACACGCCATATGTCAAAATTCATTCGGCTTAAACAACGAGTGGATCGAAGCAGTAGAGATCGGCAAAACTGTCAAAATCTCATTGCATCCTGGTGAAATGCCTTATACAAAAAAAAAAGATCGTTTCCCGCGCGTTTTTCGAAGTTGGTATCGGATTCGTTTAGTTCTGCAAAGTTGTTTTAACCACTCGGGTCTTCTCGGCGATCTCTGTCCACCTTCTTCTGGATTCCCTGATGGTGAAAATAGATGAAAATTTGCCAGACATCAACTCTGCGTCTGCACCAACCAGCTCTACCACTGCCATTCATTTCAGAAAAAATGCAGTAGCAAATAAAAACGTTGACAGAACGACGCGGCAACGGTTTGTTTTTGACATTTCAAATTAACTCCATAGAAACCTCAAACACATCAGAAACATAGACAATATTCACAGGGTTGCCAACACAGTCATCTCTTCAACCGTGCGACACTCAAGAATGTATAAATATAGAACTTATGACAAAAGTCGTAGAGATTTTCGTTCGTAGATGGCGCATAGCGAGTAATTCGTGGTAGGGACTCTGGAATAGATACCCTGTACTCCAATTGTTAACTATTTCTTCAGGAATAACATTTGATGCCTGTTCTGATGAAGTACTGGGGTGAGATGGCAAAGTCAAAGGTCCAGCAGAAGAAGTTGATGGCTGAACTGACGGCATTGAGGCATCACTTTCATATTTGCTCATCAATAACAATATCTGTGTCGTCATCATTTATTTCAAAATCACTATCCACATCTAACATTGTTTCATATATTTCAATATTAGATAGGCCACGTTTCGACATTGTGAGGGTTGTTAAAAAAGTTTTTTTAAATTCATACGTAACAGGAACGTAATACAAAACACAAACCAAAATATTTTTTAAATCAAATTAGTCACTTTTTAAAAAATTATGTACACAACAAAATAAAAAAATTTCAAAGGGATATCGACGTCAAGTTTTGTTACAAATTCGTACGGGGTTCACAGCAGATACACTAGCTCATTTGCGCGCGTGCTTCAAAACTGTGACTGATAAACAATGAAGTAGTAGATAAATATTCTCAGAGATGTCGCAACACAAATGAATATTCTTATTTTTAAAATAAATTTCGAACGAATACGGCATACATGTGCTTGGAAAACGAAGTCAAAACTTGAAAATGACTAAAGTCAGCCACCGCGTGGTTCGAATGATTTGAAGAAATCCCAATCCCAAACTAGGCAAATGCCCGTATTATGGTGGTAACATAAATAAGAACATATAAAAAAGATATTGTACATATATCGTAGTATAAATGGTAATACAAAAACAAAAATTATAAATAAATATATGATAATAGAGATACATTCTGAATGATTTCACTTAAGATCCTTTCTTCAGTCATACAATAATTTCATTCTGGAGGCTTTCCGATTTCGTTCTGCCACTTTCTATCAGCCATTCGGTAATTTGCTTTTGAAGAGGGTCTGTTTTAACCTTACTGCATTGCTGCTTGAACCCGTTATACACCTTGTAGTGATCTACCCTTTCATCAAACTTTTCCTTCTCTTCTTTATTACACACCCCTTTGACTGTGTACATCCTAGTTTGTCTACGTGACGTACGACCTTGAACGTACTCATTTCACGTGACGGTTCAGTATAAAAAGGCTTCACCGAACGTTGTGTTGGTTTTTTGTTTCTCGGTTTAGAAACCTAGTTATCTATGTATGTGTGGTATCCCTTGGTTCTTTTGAGATAGAGTGAGTTGAATCCATTACCGCTGTGTTTTAAAGCCATCTCATAAACCTGATTTTTCTGAGTCGCCTGCTCTTCAAACTAGCTACGTGAGTCTACCTGTCATAGGGTTATGTGAGTATAATAAAGTGTTAGATTTTTTATGTGTGATGAACATACGATAAATTTATGGTGTTAGTTGTCGGCGCCATCCATGTATATATTTTGGGAGGGGAAGGAGAGGAAGGAAATGAATTTTTTTCAAGTTAAGATTGGCTCCTCCTCTTTACCAAACAAAACCGATGGATGATAATTTGAGCAAGGCGATCGATATCTGCGTGTCTGGATATCACAACCGGCCGGGTCTCCCCTTGTTCCAAATCGGCAACCGTCACGCCAGAATAAAGAAAACCAGGTCTCATCACCAATTTCAGAATTGCCCCAACCTCAAACACCTCCAGGATAATCTACTTTACTGAGTGTAGAAGGGGAAAACCATGACATCCCTTGTCACGAATCTAGTCGCGAAAATGTGACACGTAAGGTCCTAAGTTACGTGCCACCTCTAGAAAACGTTGTAACTCCCTCGTCGTCGGGGATTTACATCCCTTTCTAGGTCAATAACATAGATAACACACGACAATCTTGTCGACATTTAGCCTGCTTTTTAGCGATAGGTTGTGTGCCTACCCATTCAGCCAATTATCATGTGAGATATATGTAAGGTCTACTCGAAATGCCAAATTTAGGATGAGGACTGTCTGTATTTTAATATTTGGTTCCAGTATTTATTTTATGAGGTTACTAGCACCCTCGTGTATTAGGTATGGGTAACTTCTACTGAATACCTATCCTCTCAGGTAGGTATAAACGGATAATTGGTTTGATTTTTGCATTTAATTTAAAGAGGCTGCCTACCTCTCGAAAGGTACCTGTTGAGAAAAGTTGTTCGGTTGGTAGTTTTATTTCGGAGATTACCATCTCCCTCTTTTGCCTCTAGATTTGTTTTTGTGCATCCCAATTCGTAACTTAGAAAGTCAAACAATAGATGAAAAGTATTAAATTAGAAAGTCAAATAACAGAAGAAAAGTTTTCATTTTGTTCCGTCTGGTTGCATCCGATCGCTTTCAATTCGGGAGGTCATACGCTAGCAAAACTTCCCCTTTGACTGACTGTACACCGCGTCTCTCGGCCTATATATGAAAAGGTCATTGGCCTGTCTCCCACTCACAGCTGATTGACAATGCGTCTAGCGTATTCCTTTTTATGGGAAGATTATTTGGGTTGCAGGCGTTGCAAACTCGGTTCCTGTATCTCGGTTGTATCCGTCTTTTAAAAGGGTCCTCTGAAATTTAATAAATAATATAAAAAAAACTCACCCAGTTAGTCATCTCTCATTCTCAGCGTGAAGCTTACCTGGTTACACTATATAGCTAAATCACTTTAATTTTTGATCTCCCCCCTATCGGCTTCTTTCCTCATTTTAGCGAAATCCTTGCAATCTGTTCAATTTTGGTCCCCTCCCTACGCATATAAAAGGGTAATTAAATAATTCTGTAAATACAATTGTACCTCCCTAATCTCTGTTGGGATTCGAACCCGAGTTTATAATTTGTTCGATCCTCTGGCTCTCGGTCTCCGTGGATAGATCTCGCCAAATCAATTCCCCCCTAGACCGATTAAAACTTGCTGCCTTTATATACGGTCACTCTGTTTCAAAACGAAATCACTATTATTATTATTTTCATGTCTTTAAGACAAGAAATTTAGTTTGAACTACACATTTACGAAATCACGTTTAATGTGTTTAACACACTTTATATTATAATCGCGATCGCCCAACCCTTAGCGCCCCTGGGGTGATTTTTCACAAAACGGCGCTCTACAAATTATCCAATTATTATTATTGTCATTATTATTAATTGTATTCTCACTGAGTCGAACCACTTTCACTTCACACAAACACCGGTTCAATAATCTTTCACTTTAATTCAATATACAACAAAGCTTTCTAACACCATTTGAATTCACTAATTAACTGTAATTTCACACAACACTTCTGATTTGTATCCATTTCTCGGGGCTGTCAACGTACCCAAGTTCAAGACTCGACTGCCCGTATTTTATCCCTTTCTGTGGGAATGTGTTTACTCAAGGCCTATAATCTATCCCATGTTGCTAGTCTAGACAAAAAAATTTTAGAGCACGTTCGTTTATTATTTATCGTTTATTTATGTGGATATTCAAAACATCACAACCTTATGAGCCAGGAATACATGGAAACGTTTTCCGAACAATGTATTCATTTTTGGCACTATCATCCTTTGTTCTGATCTTAGTCTTCATGTGTAATTGTGATCTACAAGACTATGAAGTTTTCATTTACATAAATGATAAATAATATTGGACCTAGGACTGTTATTTTGGGATTTCTCCTTTGTTCTTTTTTTACTTGTGTACCAATTATCGATGGTCAATTTGCGGTTTGAGATTTTTATCGGAGTGACAGTCTAGTCACTAAGCGTCTGCTTTACAATATCTGTTGGAGTATTAGAGGCCCCAAATGGTGCACCGGGTTGTATTCCACAGTATATTTCCAGATTGGATGTGTAAAAACTTTTGGCATCACATAATGCAAACATCTTCACCCCGTATTTTGCTGGTTTGCTAGGAATATATTGAATGAAACCACAATGACCTCTAAATGGATGCAGCATCTCATCGATTGTAGTATATCCGCTCAAATTGATGACTTGCAGTTATTGACCAAAGCTTGGAAAAACTCACGTATCGCTGCTAGTCTGTTAACTTCCTTCTTTAAACTTGGGTATTCTTGTCATCAAATCTCAGGCAACGGGTGATGAAGAGAAATTTCTTGTAACTCATAACAGCTCTTGCGATTTCAATCCCGGTACCGTCACTGGCAAAAATCTCTTTCACATTTGCGTGGTGAGATTTTTTTATACCGATCAAATATAACAGACCCAAGTGTGCCATAAATTCTTGCCTGTCGATGCTTTTACAGTCCCGATCTCTAGAATATTGATGGTCAACTCTCAGCTGATCGATATATATATGTTTGTGTATCTCAAAACATCGTCAATGATAGACGTATCGATTATTTGGAACAATGCATTTAGTTCATTTTCAATACCAAGAGATTTTTGAGTCAAGCCATTGGGTCAGTGGGTACGTCGACTACGTTTATCCTCTTGGTTTTTCCAGAAACACGGTATGTTGTCTTTCGCCATTGTGTAGATTTTTATTTAAGAAAAATTCTTCCATATTTTCCTCCTCTCCTTCAGATTTGGCTCCAGTATTTCAGCATTATAAAAAACGATGAATAGATACGTTGTATTGTGCAATAATGAATAAAGTGGTTATTTTAACAAACTAACACGTATCAACGGTTTTTGTTTCCAAAATAAACATTGAATAGATTCAATGAATAGTAACACAGTATAGTTTTACTTCTGATATGAAATATAATGGCACTAAATAATCTAGGTAATACTTACTAGGAATTCAATCAGCATGCCATCTATATCTTTGAGGGAGGGTTAGTTGGTTGAAATGATGGTTATCAGACTCTTCTGGACTCCGGAGATCATTGACTTCATCAATTTCGTCACCTTCTTCCAGCTCAATTTTGTAAATTTTTTCCAACTCATTAGAAAAACTGCACCAAAAAATATTGAAATAATCAGTAAAGTTTGAAACAAATATATAATAACATTTTAACTACAATTCATTCAGAAATTAAGAAACAATATATCTCTTAAAGTTTTTTAAACAAATATTTTGAAATAATTAGGCTATTTTTGTTGTTGTTTGTTTTGGTACTAAGAATAAATGCGTATTGGAAATGATGACAATAGTAAGTGAAATATCACTTGAGACATGTATGTAACGTGAAAAACACTTATACATGCTAGCCCATCGATTTGAAGTTTCACTGTAATACATGTAGGCTGTCTTGTATATTATGTACTAATATGGAGTTTTTTTTAAATAAATATTTTATCTGTATTATAATAATTATCCCTAGTTTTTACTGAAATTGGCTCATAATTTATAAAATGTTTAATGAAATTAATAATGCCTTAAAATTATAATAACTTCTGTGAAGTATAGAATGTTAAATCCATGTGTAATAAAATAGAAACATGTTTTATTTTGTGAGGAATAAAAAGCATTTATTGGTATTTAATTGTTTATTAGTAACATAAAAGTTATAAAAATATGTTTCACAAATCTTGTACAAATATTTTTTAATCTAAATATACATAATAAAATATATTTTCTTTGTTTTCATTTTACATAACTTATAGAATTATACCTATCAGGTGTTGTGGATGACGGAGCAAAGAAAAGAGGTATGTAATCTATTCAATTAAATTAAAACACATTTCTAATTCGTAAATAATATCATTAAACAAAGTTTGATCTTTGATTTTGATGGTTGACTATTTTGATAAATTTGTAGGTAGTTCTAAAAACTCAAACATCAATAAGTTATTTTTAAATAATCACAAAAATTATATGTAATGGAGAGAGATTAAGTATTATTATTAGATTTAATTATTCTTGGTACATAATTAATAATGAACCATGAGAATTTTGAGGATTTTAATACAAAGATTCAACTTAAAGATTTATTTAAAAAATAAACTTTGTATGAATAATCCAAGAAAATGGATTTTTCTATTTAACAGTTGATTCGTTTAATGAGTAATTCTTGAATTCAAATTGGAAAGTTAAGCCTGGATAGGCAATAAAAGCAGTCAGGCTGCCATCGGTGTAAATTCACTTAGTGTCTACATAATATAATCTTATGTTAATACTCTGGTGTTGTAAAAATAATGCACTTACTGTAAAGGTATCTCGATACGTATCATTTGTGTTAAAATATTACTCTTCAGACTGAACACATCGTTAAATATAATTATGTAAAATCATTAAATTATAATATGCTACTACGTTAACATTAATATATAATATGTATTTTCATTTTTTATCAGTGAAAATATTTATTCAATTACACGATTCCCAGTCAACCTGCCTTTTTGTTTTGCTTTGAGTGCAAGTGTCTTTGCTCAAAAAACAAAAAAAAAATAATAAAGATTTATATTTTGTTACCTACATCTTATTAAAATTATCAGTTTTATAAAGCATTTTTTTTCATTCATCGGTCACCTATATCTTATTTACTTTTGTGCTTGTCTGAGTTAGAGACCCTCCAATGACTTGAATAATATGTACTACATCAATTGTTCTGCGACTCAAAACAGTAACACAAATACTATCATACTATTCTGAATCCACAGTTTTGTGACTCAAAACAGTAACACAGATACTACTATCATACTATTCCGAATCCACACTTTTGTGACTCAAAACAGTAACACAAATACTATCATACTATTCTGAATCTACAGTTTTGTGACTCAAAACAGTAACACAAATACTATCATACTATTCTGAATCCACACTTTTGTGACTCAAAACAGTAACACAAATACTACCTTACTATTTCTGAATCCACAGTTTTGTGACTCAAAACAGTAACACAAATACTATCATACTATTCTAAATCCACACTTTTGTGACTCAAAACAGTAATTCAAATACTATCATACTATTATGAATCCACAGTTTTGTGACTGAAAAAAGTATGCATGAACATTTTTGTTACACAGGAGACTCTTGACAGAAGGGTCACTAAATCACTATTAAAAAGTTATCTTGATTTATTTTTGGGGTATTATTCTGTGTTGCTGTACCTCCTTCTTTAACCAACGTTTCGGAAATGGACAAGTGTGTAATACACATCTGCCCTGATGATGGACACTGTAACACTGTAGCGCAACACGGATTAATATCCCAAAAATAAATCATGACAATAGATTTGGCTGTGAAAATCTCATATCTATAAATTATGTGTTTTAAAACAGCACTTGTCAAAAAATTTAAATCTTGACATTGCAAAATAACATAGTGATAATATTATTTACATCAAGACTAAAATAAAAAATAAAATTATTTACAAAAAATGTACAGGGTGAACTTACAGCTCATTTAAAAAACTAGAATATGTATATATTAATTATTATTAACAAAATTGGATATTAATGTGTTGAATAAAAGTGTTTTAACTGTTTAAAATAATGTATGTTAGTTATCTGTGGTATGTTTAAAGAAAATCTATTCTTTGTGTTATGGTATGTTTATAGTTCTGCTAACAATAGCTCTATTGTGACTCCTACCAAATATGCCATGGTGGTGAACTTGTACAGCGTCAACTAATTGAAATTGTTAAGTGTATTTTCTTCTAAAATATTTGTCTGTTTAGCCAAGACCTTCTAAAGATACAAGAAGTCATCTTGGTCAAATGTACAGTCAACTTGTACATCTTGTTCAAATGTGCACACAATTTCGATTCTTCTTTCGCATGCCTTAATTACTTTTCTCGATAATCACTCAAATCATTGAAGCAATAGTTTATGGAATTTTATGCATAGGTTACATTTTATTTTTTGCATGTAAAATTTTGTATAGGTATGTATTATGTTATGCATGCCAAATTTTGATGGAAAGGGAATTTTTGGACCTGCCCCTCAATAGAATTATTATATACACCAATAGATAGGTAAGTTACTATTACGGCTTATCTCAAATGTCTGTCTGTTCTGAGTTATATTGTCTTGAAAGTAGAATAAAGTAGAAGTAGAATCGCAAGTGCGCCCTACTGTCGAATTTGGCAGCCATCTCTGGTCCGGAGCCCCTAAATACCTGAAAAAAACCCTTGACTCTGTGCACAAATGGGCGGTCCGTTTGATAGATTCCCCAATCTTAACAAACGGACTGCAATCTTTAGAGCACAGGCGTCAGGTAGGTATGCTGTCCTTGTTCTATCGGTATTACAATGGAAGATGCTCTGAGGAACTAGCGTCATTGATCCCTTCGGCACCGGTGCGTAGTCGGGATACACGCCAAACGCGCGCCCAACATTTGTACACGGTTGACATTTGTCACATGAGAACGGGTCGCTTCTACGATTCGTTCTTAAGTTCAACAGCTCGGCTGTGGAACAAACTGCCGGCCTCTGTGTTTCCTCCCTCCTACAACATGGGACTCTTCAAGACCCATTTTCACTCCTTCCTCTCCACAAAAAGACCCTCCACACAGCATCCCCAAAGATGACATAGGCCCTGAGGGAAATTATTTTCTTCAGGGCCTCCTGTGTGGAGTTAATATAAAAAAAAAGAAAAAAGATATCAATCTAATATGAAGATCACTTTCAAGACATCTCTCCAACGGACAGACATTTCATAATAACTAATTGTTTAACTTTGAAAACCTATCCTGTGGGTATATTAGCTATTACTATTGACTCAATAGTATTAAACTCGCACACATTTTCTCCCATTCTCCTTAATCAAATAGACCAAATTTTCTTATTTTCGGATTTAATTATATATTCTTTACCAATGCAACACATCGTAACATTTAAGAAATTATGTTTGAACAAAATCGTTGGTCATCTTGGCTGTCACTTCGTGTAATATAGGAAAGTACTGCTTAAGCTGAGTTGTCACTTCATAATATTGTAACCAAATTGTACTGTGTGCATGGTGACTGTGACATGGTGAGTTTAAATTTACAAGCTAAAGTGTCAATACCTTCTCTAACGTCTTAGCATCTCGCAAAGTACTAGTTGCCATGTATAAATTTATTTTTCCTACCTTCAGTCATACTGAGGTGCACTATGTGAAGTAATCTGGAAAGATTTTTGTTTTCGTAACAATTATCCTCAATAGTGGATAATTAAAGCCTTTGTTACAGAAACATTTCAATATAGTTTATATGAATTTTTGATAAGAATATAAATTCATGATGTAAGTGCAATTTGTAATAAACTAGGATATTTTATATTTAACAAAAAATGGGATAGATATCACTTTTTTACGTAAGCCATAAAAGCGGTGAAATTTTCATAATATTTTGTGATGAAACTTTAAAAGAAAAACCTAAACAGAAAGAGTACTTTACGTAGAGCACTTTATTACAACCTTTTGACAGGACTATGATGACTTTGTCATTCACACTGTTGCTCTCTCAAAAGAGGACTTATAGGCCTGCTGACATATAGAACTGTAGATCTGTAGACCTATAGACCTGTAGATCTACATATCTATAGATGTGTAGACCTGCAGTCCCTCGTCTGAACAACTGTAATCATCAGCATACACTGATTTCAACATCACAGTGATTGCACATAATTTCAACGGACGATTTTAAGCACCGTTTGTATAATGATTGTGTAATTTCAATCTCCCTTATACGCCGATTTCACAAAGTTCCCCTCACCTATAGACCTGTATACCTACAGACCTGTAGACATATAGAGCTGTAGACCTACATACCTATAGACATGTAGACCTATATAAGTATGTATGGACATGTAGATATATAGACCTGTAAATCCATAGACCCATATAGCTATAGATGTGTTGACCTGTATACCTATGGTCATGAAGACATATAGACCTGTAGACCTAACTGGCCTGTGGCCTGTGTTGCTTGGTTGTTTGTTTGGTTGGTGGCATTAGTTTGGTAGTTGTGACTGGCTCAGTTCCTCTTGCTACTGTTGATAAGGTACTTGCAGCAGTGCGTGAGAAGGTGTTTCTCCCTCTCTGCAGAGCCGTTCTGATGGTGACTGGGGGGGCCACTTCCCCGCTCTCGCGTGTACACATCTAGCCCGTACTGACCTGAAACAAAACGTTATTCATTCGTAACTAGATGGGAATTGTTGGTCCACGAATATAAATACACTAACTGCCTGATTTCGGCTGGTCAAGGTTTTGTCGAAATTTGACGATGGTTTCTTGACGTCTGATTAAACAACCAAACTCGAAAAAAAATCGAAAATGCAGTTCAG
Organism: Hesperophylax consimilis; assembly: GCF_061612785.1. Lineage (NCBI taxonomy): Eukaryota > Metazoa > Arthropoda > Insecta > Trichoptera > Limnephilidae > Hesperophylax > Hesperophylax consimilis. The sequence goes on along the minus strand of NC_142848.1, from coordinate 21,175,606 downwards.
CCTCCCGACATAAATAAAATTTTATATGGCTTTCCACGTTTTAATTTATAATTTATTCTCGCTAAATACCCTATAGAAAATTAAAGAATTTTTTTTTTTTAGCAGAGCTGCATTTTTGATTTTTTTGAGATGTACAATAATTCAGATTGCCTGAGACTTTTAAGACTTTGGGTCGCTAGTGTTGAGATTTAAAAAGTTGAACTAAATTAATCTCAACATCTTTGATCAAATATGGTAAGTTCCAAGACTCAGGCATTGTGGTTCAATTCCTCTGCTAGCTAATTCCTCTATTATGGCACAAGCAACCTTTTCAGAAGGTGGAATTAAAATATTGTCAGACTATTAAATAATAACCCAATTAAAATTTTGTAACCCGGGAATGTTTGTCTTATAAAAAGGAAAAGTTTTATACCTTCTTCGGGGAAGCTGATGACAAACGTCACGATATCATCGGTAACGTTGTGGGATACGAATTTAGACAGTCTCTTCTCTTCAACCCCATTCTTGTGTAGGGTGGCCATGAAGTCTGTCAGCTGGCGGGACATCCTGAACTGGATCTCCACCTCGCGGCCCGCAAACACCAGGGCGTCCTACAAACAAAATTTTTTTTTTTTTTTTTTTTTATATTAACTCCACACAGGAGGCCCTGAAGAAAATAATTTCCCTCAGGGCCTATGTCATCTTTGGGGATGCTGTGTGGAGGGTCTTTTTGTGGAGAGGAAGGAGTTAACATGGGTCTTGAAGAGTCCCATGTTGTAGGAGGGAGGAAACACAGAGGCCGGCAGTTCGTTCCACAGCCGAGCTGTTGAACTTAAGAACGAATCGTAGAAGCGACCCGTTCTCATGTGACAAGTGTCAACCGTGTACAAATGTTGGGCACGCGTTTGGCGTGTATCCCGACTACGCACCGGTGCCGAAGGGATCAATGACGCTAGTTCCTCAGAGCATCTTCCATTGTAATACCGATAGAACAAGGACAGCATACCTACCTGACGCCTGTGCTCTAAAGATTGCAGTCCGTTTGTTAAGATTGGGGAATCTATCAAACGGACCGCCCGTTAAAATAACCATGAATTATGGTCACCAATCTTGATGAAAAGAGAATATAATTTGATGTAAGTATTTATTTAACGCTTTGGCTTTTACATAAAGCACATCTTTTGCTTTGAACATGAAAATAAAAATAAAAATGCGGTGGTCAGGTAAGAAGATAAATACAACAAACGATAACAGTAGGTTTGAGAGTTGAGAAAATAAATCATCGATCCGTTTCGTTTTTTTTATTGAGAGTTGTAGATATTATCTTCGTCAATGATTGTATAAAATGTCATTTATGTATTGGCTTCTCATAATATGAAACAGCGCTAAAGTTGGAACCCCCCATGTGAGTATAGTTGGAATTTGGAGCACTGCAACAGATAAAGCCTGTGTCACACGAGGGCAATCTTGTCTCGACCATACTCCAGCATTTCGAGTGACTAAAAATGGACAGGCTCTAATCATGTCGCAGCTACTTTTAATAGCTGCTAGTTACTCCTGTGGGTGTTGGTAGGTTTATAATTATTGTACCTGGTGTGTAATGGGCACCAAACCGAATAATCTTGTGGCTTTGGTGGGTCCCCATTCTCCACTGGCGCAGTCGGGTAGCGGGACCATCACGGTCTGCAGCTCCGCACAGCAGATCTGTAATAAAACAATAATTTTAGATGTTGACATTATACACACAATTTAAACACCACACAAAGAAGAAAAAGCTTTTGATTCTGTATGGTGCAGGTCAAAGCTCGGTGCTGAAGTTATTCAGCCGGTCGGGTCGACGGAATCCAGGAAATTGGCATTGTTCTGCGATAAGAGTCCAAAATCACTCTTTGAATTCATTTTAGTTCCCGTTTGTGCATTATTTGTATTTTATTTATTTATTTAGTTTTATGTCCAGCTGTGCTTTCACATAGATTTTTAGAACAGAATATACCTAGTGAGCTATCGAAAAGTATACACAAAGTTTTTAAAGCAAGAAATAATGTTAAACTGAAAAACTAAATATTAAACAATATTAGTAAAACATTTAACAGAAATTAAAATAATACTACATATATAAGACAAAACACTAAAACTGCATTACCAACGCTACTATAATTTGTAGAGTTCAACAAAGAGCTGGTATCGATTACGCTCAATTCTATAAATGGAGTCAGTAAATATATCAATAGTAACCCCACACTTATGAGCCCAATCATGTATCCTATTGGTTAATGAGTGTGTCTGTTAGTTGGTTGTGTATGTATTGCAGAAGAATGTTACATTTTGCCTTGTGTTCCTAGCCGGTACATGCAAGTTTGTTAATGACTATGTATAATACAACCAGGTTTGACTTAATTCTCCATCAAACTGACATAATTAATGTATTCAATTGGAATTTTTAGCTTAAAATTTAAGTAAAATTATACACCCTCAGTGATCAGAGAGAGAACCCTGGCAATTAAGTGGTTCGGTCCACAAGGGGAATTCTAATATGCACCGAATACAGTGAGGCCCCATGTCGTCCTTGCAATTTTATAGTTGACTTCTATTATTCTACTTAAAACATTGGTTGAAATGGCTGTTTCCTTCATGATGAATCAACTTTTGTTCTCACCTTAAACTTGCAGACACTCTTGAACTTCATAGGTTCTCCAGTGAGGTACTCCTTGGGCGTGACAGCGTTGGCAAAAATGTCCAACAGGAAGGCGCCGCTGCACGGGGCGTGCACTCGGAATGACACCACATTGCCTATCACCGACTGAAATCAATTTAAATAACTTATTACAACACGTTAGGTTATGTTTTTCTTAGGCCCATACATTATTTTGTGGGTAGCATAAGCACACGTCCCATTTTGAAAGGGACCATCCTGTTGTGCAGGACCCTGTCCCGTTGTTCCAAAGAAAAAATGTAGATGCTATCAAACATCTACCAATGTACTCATGTTTTAATAAGGCCGTTATCTTTTCTTAGCAATATCTTTTAGCGTCTTCCTGATGGTAGCTGCTTTTATAGGATCATTATTATTTCGCTCCTAATAATAATTGGATAAATTGTATAGTGCCTTTTTTGTGTAATAGTAGTAAATGACGGACTAACCTGCATGACAAATCTCTTTAGACTGACTCCATCGAATCCATCCCCTTCTGTGTCATAGAACTTGAGGTTGTAGTGGAAGATGAGCGTGCTCTGCATGTGCGCCGGCATCGCTATTCTCACGGTGGCTGCCCCTGAAGAACAAACCATAGCCATTATTTTATTTGTAACAAGAAAGAAGGTAAAACTACCCTCCCCGGCGTTAAGAATCAATCGACCGAACGGGTAGAACTACCTTTCCCAGCCAAAGTGTGTCAATTGAGACCTAAGCATTGAAAACAAATCAAAACTGAGTATTGGGTACTGAAACTGGGGAGTTTTTTTGAATTTTTGGGATTTTTAATAATATTAGGCATTCCCATGATCGCAAAGTCAATGGGACTGGAAATATTTACAAAAATCTCTAACGAACATTTCATTTTGCTGCTGGCTTGCTCCCACGTTCAGCTTATAATTGCAACATTTAAAGTTTTATTTATTTATTTATCATTAAAATTAATTATATTTTTGTTCAATAATATGAATTATTGAGCAAAAATGCAAATGATTAGGAGTACTAACCTGTGGCATCTGTGTACATGACAGCCTTGGTGTTGGCATCACTGAAGTACAGGCCGTAGCGGAAGAACAGCGAGCGGACAAACGGTAGTTCCTCAAAGTCCCGCAACGTGATGGGCGTCTTCAGCAGCTGCCAGTCCGGCTGCAGTGGGAAGAACTCGTAGATGAACTCGCGCGGGTCCGTCAGGAAGTAGTGGTCGTCATATTCGTATCTGCAACATGTTACATTTAAATGATTTATGCTTGTGAGTAACTTTTGGGTAATTATGCCATGTTGCGCTTCCACCTTTCGCAGAAGAATGTCCCCTCCAGTTTTCCTGAGGCATATGGTGTATGGTGTTCTTGAACTAACAATGCCGTTGACTTACAAAATAGCCTCAGCATTCCTTTGACCTACGAAGATAGGTATTTTGTAGGATGTCATTAAGATTTTTTTAAATTGTTATTCTGATATGTTTTCCGTACTTTATTGTGGTAAAGCATTAAGCCACCTGTTTCCACAATCATTTATATTCTATAATAATTAGGTGATAGTGAGTTCATTATGCAATCAATTAATATAGCTCACCACTGATATTGTATTCCCTGCATATATAAGAGAAACAAAAAGGAGATATGGAATGGAAGAGTTCCGACTGGTGCTGAACCACCAAAGCGGCGGAACCAATGAAAGGTATGTGCTTGGTGTGTAGATGTGATTTTCAGTCATGGAATACACTAGAAGTGCTTTCGATACAAATGTCGCCACTGACTTAGTACCCTTTGGTTCTAGTCCATTTAGCAAGCCCTCTGTCTCTCTTGCACTTGCCTGACGTTGTATATCGCCATCCCACATTTGAATTTCATAGTGATGATGAAACACAGTTTTGTTTTGGAAATTTACAGCCTGATTGGCCAGACTTTTGGATCACGAAACACGCCCACATTGTATTTCTTGTGTTCTTCTTTATTCTACGTTTGCAGCAGTATAGGTGAACAATGTTGGCGACACGCAATGAGCGTGTGGTTTCATACTAATAACGGTTCATGGCGCATCTCTTTTGTCTATGGTTCCCCGCTTTTTCTTACAGCCCGGGTAGTGGGAGACTCTTCACCATGCTAATAAAATAATGCAAAGAACCCTGAAAAGTTTGGATCGAGCCAGAGTCGGTGGATGTGTGACCTACCTCAAGCTGTCGCTCTTGCCCTTGTTGCCAGGACGCGGTGCCTCCTTAGCGTTGACCAGGTGGCGCGCCCCCCAGTTGCATTGCACGAAGCGCCAGGCGCCTGCCACGTACACAGCGTTCCACGAGTTGCGGAAGCGGTTGTCCTCGAAGCGCACCCCCGGCTGGTAACCCGCCGACTTGCTGTAGCCCTTGATCACCACGCAGTGCAGACCCGCATAACTGTCAACAAAATATTCAACATACAAAACACTGTACTCACATTACATCATCTCTTCTCCCTCTCTAACCTCTTGTTCACTAGTATATCCATGAGGATACTATTAAAAAATCATTTCTTTGAATAAAACCAGCTATTCTGGGGAAATTACTTATGGTATGGTACCTAATACAGGATTTCCGGGGGGATAAAGTGAGCTATCTTCAGGTGGTGATTCTACATGATAGTGTAAGTAAAAAAGATAAATAAATTTTTTGTAATTTACCATTCTGTAATGATATCATATTACATAGCAAGGCGGTACATTTTACGAAAACCTATTTTGAAAAAAAAAAACAAGTTATTATAGAAATAGAATCAGCTGGCGCATATGGTAAAAATTTAACATTAGCAATTAATAAGTTCATCAGTTGTGCCTTCTAATCTAACTTTTTTTATTCACCCTTGAAACTAATTTTTAGGTTTTCATACTTTGGTCACATTTGAGATGGTCCCCATTAAACACCGATTGTAGATCCATTTCAGCTTTTGAACAAATTGTGATCAGCTGACAAGCAGAACCACTCAGCCATTATAAAAATGCTTGTCAGTTGATCACAATTTGTTAAAATGCAGAAACGGGTCCAGAATCAAACTTTAAAGGAAACTATTAAAACAAAATGGGCAAACGCAGAATTGTGACGATGTCAAATGTGACGAAAGTTGAAACACATTAACCTAAGACCAGACACACACGAATAACTTGTGTCACAGCGACAGTTGCATTGCTGCATCAAAATTCAAGGGCAATTTTTTTTTACATTTTGTAAGGGTTTTGAAATCTGTTGCTGAGAACAAAGTTTTTTGTGTGTTATTTAGTTATTTTTCAACGTTATTTCTTTTTTCACTTTTAGTTTTCAAAAGTAATTAACAGACCTGCAGAGTCGTTTGAAAAGGACGTGGTAGCTCTCGGTTCCGTGCTTGATGCCCCGCAGTAGTCCCATGGGCGTGTCTCCGCGGGTGTCGTCATCAAACTGCATCGTGTTAAGGTTCTTCACCGTGATCCAGCGGAAGATGGTTCTGCAAATAAAGCCAGCGTGTGAGTATTAGCCAAATAAATACAGAAGGATTTGTTGGATAGCCTCTTCCACAAACTCAGATCATCCTCTTGGCTACATTGTTATTATGAGGCCTCAGCACAGGTAAGTCACCGAGTGAGGCCAACAAATAAAATTACTATATTGTACTAAGAAATATTGTACCAAAATAAATAAAAAATAAATTATCTTAACACATTGTAGTCGGGCGCTTCAAACAATAGACTCTAGCCTATAGCGGGTTTTTTTCGTGATTAGCGCATAAATATATCGCTTTCCTAAAATTGACACAATTTCTAAACCAAATAATATTTTCAATTGAAATTTTCAAAGAAATCATATATGACATTTGATCATCAAAAATAAATTATAATTGCTTTGATTACATCATAATTTCACCACATTTCAAAGCTGAATATATAATTGATATTAATTCAGTAAATAGCATTCAATATTCAATATTTGAAAATTTAAAGTAAAAGATAACATTTTTGTTATTTGTTTTTGGGGTGTTATGCCGTGTTGCGAAAAAAAACAAACAACAAAAATGCTTTTGGCCGTGAGAATCTAAAAACTTACCTAAAAGATAACATGTTTATTCATATCATATAGTTATATAATAAATAATAATATATATTTGCCATGCCCGCAATTTTACAATCGCTGGATGTGTGAAATTTGATCGCGTAAATTGAACAGTGTCGCCTAGGGTCGAAGGCGCACACTCAATAACTTATATGTTTAATTGCTTCTTGTCAAAAAAGAGCCTTTTGCGGTTGCCTCGCCTAATTGAAGAGCCCATTCCACTTATGAATCATAGTATTTCACGCTGATAACAAACCCGTATAATGCCGTTTCCCGCCAAAAACCGACAGACGACAAAAACGGCATTTTCCGTGTCCCGCAGTTGACCGAAAGTCCGCGAAAAACGGCAAAGGCCGTGTCCCGACGACAATGTGTTAAGATGAGACACAATTGGTTCCTCTTAGTTGGGGGTAGGTACCCCAACGCTCTAACGGCGTAAGACCGGCAAACAACAGAAACTGCCGAATCCCGTCCCTTGCGCACCGCTCTCACGTGCTCATAATTGTAGCTCGCAGGTAAACACTCAAAACATATTATAATAAACAGAGATAAATTATTTTCGTTGTGTTTCAGTATGTTTGGTGCCAGGGAGGGGGTGTCTTGTTTATGTTTTTATCATCCAAAAGAGGTGCCTATGAAAAATTACAAACTCTGATCACCGAGATTCATGTAGACCAATTTTATAAAATCTCAAACTTCTGACAGTGACGGACATTATATAATGGAGTTATGCCTGTTAGTTCGATCATCTCCAGAAAAGTTCCCACAAAAAAACTCAATATACAACATGCTACAAGGTTCACAGAAAACTTATTAATCCCAAAAGCAAACAAAACTATATTTCAAAAAGGACCACACTATATGGCCATTAAAGTATATAACAACCTTCCACGTAGCATCAAACAAATAACCGACGTACTTAAATTTAAATCATCACTAAAAACATTTCTTTTAAACAAATGTCACTACACCTTAAATGAATACCTTACATAAATTAAATACCTCTGTTTTTTATTTTTTATTTACATACATTATTTGTTAACATGTAATTAATTATTTTTGTAATATAATGTGTATTTGTTGGGTTAGCTGGAAGAAATAGGATGTAACCTATAAGTTTGTACTCTGTATTTTTGTGCAATAAATATTTTTTTGAATTTTGAATCTTGAATTTTATGTTCTAGAAACAGGCCACTATAAATCCACCCCTGTGTTATAAACCGGGGAAGCTGTTTTGTCACCTCGTTAGGTAATATCATGATGCCAGCTAAGAAAAGGCTAGGAATTTGTTGATGATTATTTTTTTACACCCTTTAGGTGCAGCATGCTGATATACAGGGTGTCCGGGGGTAAAGTGGGCTAACTTCGGAGAGTAAATCTGCACGATTTCAGAAGTAAAAAAGACAAATAAATTTTTTCGAAATTCCAATGTTTTAAGGTAGTTTTTAGGTAAATTGAATTGTTTGTATTGGAAAATAAGCAATGGAATTTCGAAAAAAGTTTTTACTTATAATTGTCATGTAGACCCCTCAAAGTTATCCCACTTTACCCCTGGACACCCCGTATAGGCTGGACTTAAGAAAATCATTTTGCATGTTTTTTTCCAAACAACAGGGAACAGTGTCTTAAAAATAATAAATACTCATCATTAAGTACTTTATTTTACCATGGATTATTGACACTTCTCGTGAAGGGTCTGGATTAAAGATATGGTAAGTCCAGTGATTCCGTCACCATCGTGACCCCTCCTCCTGTCTCCACTTTACAAGTAACCATAAGGATATAACAATATTATCTTTATGATAAATAAATGCATACCTGGCTTTTTCAATGTCTGACCCACATCTTCCCACCAATTTTCTAACAAGGTCCGTGAATGTCTTCTGGTCTTCTTGGGCAACCTGAAACATGACACTCAAAATGTAAACAACAGATTTAGTTTTAAAACCCTCCTTGTCGATGGGGTACTGAGGTGAGTGCATGTATCGACTGGAATATCAGGGCTGAAGGCCGGAAATAAGATGCATAACAAGCCTTTTGTACCCCGAGTCTTTTTATGAGCCTGGAAAAAAGTGTAAGGCCTATAGAAATAGCTTTAATGTTAGTTACAATACATTAAATAATTTTAGAAATTGTTTAAAAAAACATAGGTACATATATAAAAATACTTATTACGATCAAATAATAAAAACAACACAGGAAATTTTTTTGCAGGATGATTATGGTATAATATTATTTTCAGCAGCCGAAAGATCACTTATTTAAAGGGTTTTTTTTAAATCTTGTATTGAATACATTTCGTGTACAGATGTTTTTAGTTGAGGATGCAGTCTATTGTATAATATTGGAAGAGACTGAGGAAAGTATGAGTGGAGGGTACTTGCAGAAGACCATAGACGTCCAAATTGATAGACTTGCCCTAACATGTAATCCGGGTATCATTTTTTGAATAAACTAGGACATAATCAGTCGTACATTGACCGCCAAAGGGCGCATATTGAAATGACCAGACCCTGCGCAGAAAAGTAAAGTTAGCTAAGTAAGGCAAAGGTTTGCACAGCATTAATTTGTGTGACTTTTTTACGAATGCGTATCTGAATGTTCGTTTTTCAACAAACTGCCTGGCGTAGTTAACAACTGCGATGCTAAAAATGATTGAGGTGGGTAGATTATAACACATTTTTAAAAGTCTCCAACTGAATAGTGTATAGGGTTCAAAATATTCAATTTCGGAAATAAGCTGTAACTTTTTTACAAGATAGATAAGTTTTTTACGCAGCCAACAATTTGCGTTCCATTGTAAAAAGGACTAGTGATTCGTAAGCAGATTTTTTTTTGGAGAACTTAATAGTTATATTACAATGCGAGTTGCCTGTATACCGTCAGATTCATTTATTGAAAAATCACGGAAAAGAAAACAATCGGTGTTCCCCTTTCCCTGATTGGCTAGTCTATCAATTTGAATGTCTATGCCGAAGGACCATTTTCACGCTTCTGGTACAGTGTCCGTGAAACACTGAATTGTTAAGGTTGGGACGGTGGAATCCAGCAAAACTTTAGTAATGCCTAACCAGTGAAAAATCTATGAAGTTCTTTTAGAGTTTTATCATAAAATATTTCAATCCTTGTTTCTGAACTTCACAAAATAAGAACTTTTCGCCATCTGCCTAAGGAGTGCATATCGTTTGAACTGTAGCTATTGAGATACTTACCGAAATGGCTATCTGGTCCACCTCGGCAAACTCGATGGGGTCACTGTAGATGTGGAACTTGGTGAGCTGTGGGGGCTGCGGCGGGGGGGCCCGGGCAGGGTAGGGCGCCGCCCCCTCACCTGGTGGCATGTCCTCGAACAGAGACTCTGCCCGCATGTACTCGGAGCGCTTCTCGTTGATGAGCTCCAGCATCTCGTGGGACTGCTTCTCCACCAGCGCGGCGGTGGCAGCCCTGAAATTGACACATTAACATAAATTATAAACATGTTAACATTATATTACATGGTATATATTTCTTTTGAATTATGCATTGTCTTACATCACTTATATTAATAACTGCATCACTTGCAATAGTGTTTTTGTTTACACATTAATTGTTCTTTAATTTATTGATTTTATTATCCTGTTTATCACTGCATGCTTGTAATTCGATTATCACTGTATTGTAAAAGCCATTATATGGCGTTTGAATGAATAAATAAATAAACTAACTACACACAACATTAATTTTTCAGAAGGATTTGCACAAAATACTATATCTTTTCAGACTGATATTTTCATTTATTTCCATTTATCCTCAGGTCAATTTATTAAATGCGTTTTGTAAAAACTTAAAACAAATTATTAATTACGAACCCTCTAGCCCTGTTGTGTGTAAGATCTTTAAGTTTTTTTCTCGTTTTCATTACGTTGTTTTTATTTCTATATTTTGTTTATTTTTAAGTATGTATAATTTTTATATGGGTACTTAGCTTCATTTTACATTATCTGTCTGTATATATTTAATCTGTGTTTCTGTTAAAGATTTTCTTTTTCTATTTAAAAAAATGTATTGCTACATGAGAAGTATTTATTTTTTAAAAGATATTATTTGGTAATGTGAGCATCACTGGGTACTTACCCGTGCCGAGGCCGCCATTTTAAATAAAATGGGCTGTTTTGAAATTATGTTAAATTAAACGAATTTAATTGAAATATTCAAAAATAAAATAAAATAATGAAATTAAAATAATTAGAGTAGTTTTTAAAACGATCAACTCCACTTTATGTTTTTCTTTAATTATTTATGTTTTTTCTGTACATAATATGAATTGTATGCGGAAACTTCACTGGTTCATGCAAACATTTAATATGTAATTACATATTTCAAGAAAATATTTAAAACTCTTTGCTTCCCTAATAAACTAAAATATAAACCATTTACACTACCATTCTAAAAATAACACAAATTTAACCAATAATTAATTATCTTAGGTAAATGTAGAAATTTAAAAAAGAAATAAGAAATGGTAAAAAATAAGATGTTTGAAGATAAGGCGGTCCTTCAGGAAGTCCTTCGGGTATTCCTTCTGCTGCTTGATTCCTACCTCTCATGCTCCAGCATCTTCCTAGTGATGCTCTCCTTCTTCTTGTCTCTGCGCAGGGTCATGTTCTTCTCCAGGTCGTCCTTCTCCTGCTGGTGGCGCAGAGTCAGCACGTTCTGGTCTTCCGGCTTCTTCCTCTTTACCTGCATCTCCTTTTCGAAGCGGTGCGTCAGACGCTCCAGCTCTTTCTCCCATTCGTCCTGATGGAAAATAATATTATGTCAGTCGGTTAGGCGTGCCGCTGATAGCTCAGTCGTAACCTCTCACTCTTTCTTACAAACGACGCATGTAAACAGAAAGAGAGGTTGCAAAAGAGCTCTCAGCGATAAAAGCATCGATATTTCATAAATCTTATGCCTTACATATTTATATATTTAAGTAGTTCCTAGGTTCCTATCAGATTTTATATTTTCTCAAGTTTTTTGTTCAACCGACTATTGAAAAATACCTGAATGGTCGACATCCTGCATAATAAACTCCTTGGTTTTAACTCCACAATTGTTAAACTCCACAATTGTTCAACTCCACAATTGTTCAACTCCAAAATTGTTCAACTCCACAATTGTTAAACTCTCCACGCAATGGCGCTGCAAAGGGGTAGATCTGGCGCGTTTTGATCTTTTTTTAAAAATAGATTTATTAATACTTGTAACAGCAAACACAATAATATATCCATACATTACAACTTACATGTTCGAAATCGACATTAGTAATTTTCAATGAATATTTTTTTATTAAGTCAATAATTTTAACTGGAGTTCTTTATTGGGGCTCTTTTGCGCCATCACATAAACAGAATATTGTATTGTTACCCTGAACTCATCGCGTATCCTCCTGTCCTCTTCTTCTCTGTGCCGCGCAAACCTCCTGTACAAGTCGTCTTCCTCGATGCGGTGTTTCATTTCTAACTGGGTCTGTTCGTCTCGGTCCTAAAACAAAACAGAAAAGGTTAATGATTAGTTACATCCATAGCTCACGATAGTAATTGTGTTGCGAATTGGAAATAGATACGTTAAACTTCACTTTTCATACAGAAAAAGCTGCGCAAATTTGATGACGCTGAAGCTCACCGTTCGCTCAGTTTTTTCTAAAACTAGTTACGTAAAATGAATTTTTGCTTTGTAGTTCGCGCGCTACGGTGAAAATTATTCTTTTATTTACAAAAAAATACCATTTTGATATGAGCACATGACGAGAGACAAGAGGGGAGTAGGGGCAGGACTGATAACACAATCAGCTGTACTGTATTAATGTGGCAGTGCGCTATCTGCTATCAGCAGGCCTGTCGTGTACTCGTGCAGGCACTGAAACACCGTTATGTCACAGTGCTAGAATAATACTTGTGTAATAATATAACCCGATTCATAAATTAAAACAATAGTCGCGAGTTCGAGTGAAAACAATGCATAACTTACTGAAGTCATTGCGGGCCACCGCGCGTCTGGCGGAACGCAAACATTACCATTCTCAAATATCCGCCATTAAAACGCAGTGCGATGTGAACTCCGATCTTTACAAGGAGAGCTATCAATCTATGTCGGAGCTGGTAAAGGACCTTAATGCCAGAACTGCCGTAGCCAAGGAGGGCGGAGGGGAAAAAGCCAAGAAAGCACAAACAGCCAAAGGGAAATTAGATGCCAGAACAAGGATAGAACTCTTGGCAGATCCAGGAGCAGATATCTTAGAGTTGACACCGTTAGCGGGCCCACCAGCTAGTGCAGGATTACTGACAGCAGTCGCTAGAGTGCACGGAAGACCTGTGGTGATTGTTGCCAATGATCCGACTGTCAAAGGAGGAACTTATTTCCCAATCACAGTCAAGAAACATCTCCGAGCTCAAGAAATAGCTCAGCAGTGCCGCTTGCCTTGCGTGTATCTTGTAGACAGCGGTGGCGCTCATCTACCTGAACAAGCGGATGTTTTCCCCGATAGAGATCACTTCGGAAGAATATTCTTCAATCAAGCCAATATGTCCGCGCTGGGGATACCGCAAGTGGCCGTGGTGCTCGGTTCGTGCACGGCCGGGGGGGCCTACATTCCGGCTATGTCAGACGAGAGCGTCATCGTTCGCCAACAGGGCACCGTGTTCCTCGCAGGTCCTCCGCTGGTCAAGGCATCTACCGGGGAAACCGTCACCGCTGAGCAGCTGGGAGGCGCCGATCTTCATTGCCGGGTGTCGGGGGTCACCGACCATTACGCGCAAGACGATGAGCATGCTTTGCATATCGCTAGAAACATTATCCAAAGCTTATCCTGGCCAGAAGCCCCTTCCAAAGTGGATAGCCTACCGGAAGTGGAAGAGCCTCTGTATGACGCTGAAGAACTTTACGGGATTGTGGGAACCAATTTGCAAAAACCTTTCGATATTAGAGAAGTGATCGCTAGAATTGTGGATGGCAGCAGATTCCAAGAGTTCAAGGAACTGTACGGAGATACTTTAGTATGCGGATTCTCGAAGCTTTACGGAAAAGAGATCGGGATCATCGGCAACAACGGTGTGCTGCAGTCGGAGGGAGCGCTGAAGGGGGCCCATTTCATCGAGCTGTGTGCTTCCAGAAAGATCCCCCTACTGTTCCTGCAAAACATCACCGGCTTCATGGTGGGGCGCGACGCGGAGGCGGGCGGCATCGCCAAGAACGGCGCCAAGATGGTGCTGGCCGTGAGCTGCTTCCGCGGGCCAAAGCTGACGGTCATCGTGGGCGGCAGCTACGGCGCGGGCAACTACGGCATGTGCGGGCGTGCTTATTCGCCCAATTTCCTGTACATGTGGCCCAACGCGCGCATCTCCGTGATGGGCGGGCCCCAGGCGGCGGGGGTGCTGTGCCAGGTGGCTAAGGACAAAGCGGCGCGCGAGGGCGGGGAATTCACCCCCGAGCAGGAGCGCGCGCTGCGGGCCCCCCTGGAGGCGCAGTTTGAACGGGAAGGAGTCCCTACCCACAGCACGGGCCGCCTGTGGGACGATGGCATCCTGGATCCCGCGGACACCCGCCGAGCCCTCGGGCTCAGCCTGGCCGCAGCCCTGACGGCCCCATTTCCCGACCCCAACTTTGGCATATTCCGAATGTGAGAGAAAAGTTGTGCCACAGAGAGTTCCATCGTAAATGCTCTTTATGTTACGCCTGTAAACCTTCCGCAAATCTTTCAGTTCCAAATGTCAGTGAAACCAATGTGATTATCGATGTTTTTATTCAACGTGAAATATTTGTTTCAATCGATCAATGTTTATCAGTGCGGATTAACATGAGTAAATAATCCCGCTTCGATGTGCCATAATGTATGGTGTATACAGATAAAATAGTTTTAGCTGTATAAATAAATATGCCAATTAATAGTTACTAAAAGTTAGGAATATCTCAATAAAAGTTATTTATTCATTTATTTATTTATTCATTTTTTTGGGAAATCAACAGTTTATATTTTTACAGATTGTACATAAGTGAAATAGCCAAAATAAAACCAATTACGGATTTCCTCCTTGTGACTTTACGTAAGACAGCATTAGAAGAAATAATTAAATTTATGAGAAATGTGAAGTTATAATTATATAAAATTAAAGAATTGTATAAAATAATAGAACAAAATAATACAACAAAAATAAAGGGGGAAAAAAAAAAAAACTAAAATTTATATAAAATAAAGGATTATCGATACATATAAAATAATAGAAGATAATAAGATAATAACCATAAGAATACAAACAATATTGTGCATATAAATCATATCATAACAGGATTATAAATATATAAATACTAGAAACATAAACATCAGAAACATCAATTCAAGAAACATCAGTGAAATACTCTTTTAAGGTCATTTTATATTTAGTAAATTCGCAATTGAAGATGTCGGTATTGAAAGTTAGTTGATGGAAATATTGTATGTTTTTAGTTTTTCTAGATCATTATAATTATTTATGCAATGGTGATTTGTGTTTTCATTAAGTCTTACATAAATTTTACAATTTTTGATCCAACAGAATTTGAATTTATTAATTTTGGTAAACTCTCTGACCTTTTTGTAGAGTACTTTGTTTTTATGAGTTAAATGTTCATTTATATAGATCCGTTGTTTTCCATTAAAGTTAATATCCTCTGCTGTTAGGCCCCTTCTTGTCCGGATTGCTGCTATGATTTCGTCTTTCTGATTCCTGCCCTTTAGTTTTACTATAATATTCCGCGGTCTTCCTTCCATCTTCTCCTTGGGGGTGACTCGGGTGGCGTATTCAATGTCGTCGCTTACTATATTTAATTCTGAATAGATCCTTTTGATAATCTCCGTCAGGTTCTCTTGTTTTTTTTCTGGTATCCCAATGATCTCTATGTTATTAATGCGTGCGTGTTGTTCGTTAGCATCCAATTGTTTTTGTAATTCTTTAAATTCACTTTGTATTACGGCGTTTTGTTCCAGAGTTTTTTCAAGGTTGTTGTTTTTTTTCGTATCAATTTTTTTTTCTAGAGTTAATATTTTATTTTTTAATTCCTCGATTTCTTCTTTATACTCGTTTCTGATGATTTCCAGAAATTGTACATTAAATTCTTCAAACTTTTTGTCAAGAAGTTGGAGGAGTTGGGTGTCCGTAGTATTTAGTGTTTTTGCAGTTGCTCGTGTAGTCATTTTGGCACGAAATATTAATTAGTATAACTTCACTTCACTATTAAAGCTATTAAAATATAGATATTTAGATTTTAGCTAGAATTTTTTATTTTATTTTGAGATATTTCAAGAGTGAAATAAAACACGACAGCTGTCATTGAATGTTATTGTTGTATATTTTCAGAAGGGTGCAATTTTAATAAAAAGTACACATGTAAAAGGTCTCAAACACCATTTAAAAGGTAGGTACTACTTGTCTCCGGGGCAAAGTAAAGACCTCTCTATCAATGGTTTTCGTCATTTTCTATCATGAAATTACGAAAATACCCGTGGAGTAAAGTTAGGCACTTTTCTGTAGGCATATAATATATATTATACCCAATGAATTGACACCAAATGAATATTTTCTACAGTATAATTATTAGATAATGCAATAATTTGACTGTGTTTGCAAACAGTTCCATTATGTTAATGATCAGTTTTGGGTTTTAGTAACTGATAACAGACTGATAAAAATGTTGACAACTGATATCAGTTTGTTTACTAAAACCACGCTGAGACAACTTAAGATATTTTAATTAAGAAACAAAATATCCATGTAATTGAACAGCTGTGCATTCGAAGCAAAAAGTTAATTTAATTTATTCAACAAATTTGAACGTTGGCTTAGCAAATTTTATTTATAGATACGTTAAAAAAACAATTATGCACAACCGTACATAATATTATATTACATGTAATGTTTTTACTCAAATAACCATTAATATTATAATTTCAACTAAATTAGTGGATACTACTTTTACTGTGTTTCTTTTCTTCTTGTTTAACTTGATTTTAACCATGTATTTAATTTTAAAATAAATGTCACCTAATGTCCTCACGGAATGTGGTATTAAAATATTTATTGCACCCATAGACATATGAATATTAGTAGACCTGCCCTAAGTGATTAAGAGCGTATTATTCCCCACTCCCCATACCGGTTCCATTGGAGCCGGCTGGGCTCGCGTATGGCTTCCCGTGAATCTTGAGAATGTGACGTCATCATTCTTGTTCGAACTAGCGTCGAGCTATGATCGAGGCATTTTATGAAATAACACGGCAAAATAGTGGCTTGTGCTATGAAAACTTGTAAAAATAGATGTGAAAAAGAGAATAAACCCAATTGTCGTATTACATTCCATATGTAAGCATCATTTTAAGCTTATTCACATCGTATAATATGAATCAGTTGTAGAAACATATACTATCACATAGAGATACATCTGGTCGAATGTAGCGATTCTCAAGTGTGCGCATCGTTGTTACTGGGAAGTAAATTATGAACACTTATAAAAGTGTCTTAACTAAATACGTAAACAAAATATTCGACTATGAAAATAGAAGAAATTTTTTTTTTGCCGAATTTGGACTTCGCAAATTTGTTCATAACGTGGCGAGTAATTTGCGCTCCCATGTAAAAATGTCTATTCATTCAAAAGCAGATTTTACTTTTAAGAACTAAATGGTGATATTATAATGCGAGATGCCTATATACTGTCAGATTGATTTATTGACGAATCACAGTCAGCTTTACCCCTTTCGTTCTTCAACAGTTGATTTTACCCCTCACCTTTAATTTCTAGTCTATATAAGCTTGATTGACTGTTTTAATTGCAGGTGTAACTTGACAACACAGCACAATATATTATTGACGACCTCCGTGGTCGAGTGGTTACGATCTTCGACTAAAAAAAAATACAGTAGGTATTATAGCTAAGATTATCTGTGACAGTTTCACTTGATTAACTTTTTTGCTTTCTTATAAAATTATTTGCAAAATAAATAAAAACCAGTTTTTTGCTTGAAATCGAACGATTCTAGACTCCGTTTGTCAAGCCATTTTAATGCCTATTACCTACGATATAAGATATACCAAGAATATACACATTTTTGGCTTGTAGCTTCCTCTTAAGTACCTACCTCATTTCACGTCATGACATGACATCAACGTATTAAAATGCGAGGACATTTGGGTATCTATATTTCTGGGTATATGTGCATTGTACACTATACAGAACACCGGTCGCAATAATTAAAGTCGTAATAATTATAAATGTAAATGTTTCTAATCTCTGACCCCAGCGGCTATAAATGCAAACGTAACGTAAATCAAAACACCATTCCTGCCTTAGCTCCACGTTCAGCCTAAATACTGTATGCAACTTGCATAGCGTAGGTACAGTTTGACAAAATATATGGAAATTCTATAAAATTTATTTTACTTTAAAAACACCGATTTTGGAACAAAATTATAGTACCTACATTAAGATGTGAGGTTATGTTTGGCTCCAGAATTTAATTAAAAGTTTGAGTGGAAACATATTTCTTTTTTGAAATGCTTTAAGTGCGCGTCTCTTTCGCATTGTTTTATTTATTTACTAACGGACCATGTCCAATTACAACACATTACATATTACACGAAGTTAATACAAGGAGAAATGTTACAATACAGGATAATTTAAAAAAAAATACTGCAAGGAAAAAAATAGGGCCCATAAACAATAAAAATAATGTCAAGTCGAGGCAGGAACAAGGTTTTGATGGAGTTCACAACTTCTGTCACATCAATATAAAAAATTACTTGCGTAATGAGTGACAATAATCATTATGGCTTACACCAAAAAATTGAAGGCCCTTGAACTTGAGTTGAGACGTCTTGCCATTCTGGACATTTGTGAATGATAATTTGTGGAGTGTTTGAGGAAAAACAAATCATTATTTCTAAGTCTACGGGAAGGGATATTGAAAGAAATGAGTTGCAACAAAGTAGGTGAGTCAATCTTACTGTTTGCAGATGAGATGAAAGTCTTTCCTACGTTTTTATAAAGAAGTAAGATTTAATTTCACTTAAGTTCATCTATGAGTAAAAGTCCTCTTTCTAGCCTTAACCTCCAAGCAATTCTCAAAATTATGGTTAGAATCTATTAAATTACTTCTTTGATGTACATGCATTTAAGAAACAAAACAACAAACAACTTTCAATGCAATTATCTCAGTTCAAAAGCCATGAAAAGTTTGAAGAACTAATTACTTAGAAGGTACCTAAGTGATAATTAATTTATTTATTTATTTATTCGAGACACAAACAGGATATTTATAAAAACATTAATTATGGATTACAAAATAAAGAAAATACAATTATAAATATCCCTAGACTAATGTGTCTGCAGCAATCACATTTGCACATTCACATAAGCAAACATGTAAAACAATGACAGTATTTATATACAAAACTTAAAACTAAATTACAAAGATTGAAGCACATAATAAGGAGAAAAATTTAAAGAGTACATATTAAAAAAAATTCTAAACCACTAAACATTTTTTTTTACTTATTTATTTATTTATTTTTTTTTTTTTTTTTTTTATCTAAGTACAGAAAAAGTGGAGATATTTCTTGAAACAAGTTATATTATTTGAAAAAATATCTACGACAGTGTGTGTTTTAGCACGATCATTGTATGATCGAGACATTCTAGACATAGGATTAAAATATCCAGTGTTATTGGCAAAGATTTCGGTCCAAAATATGTTCATATTTCTGGTATATTTGGGCCTGGCGTAAAAATTGATTTGATTGACTAAGTTACTATTTACACGATTATTCACAATTTTGTAAAGCATTAAGAAGTCATTTATATTTCGTCTTTTAACTAAACTCTCTAGTTTGAAATATGTAAGTCTTTGTTCATACCCATTTAGAAGATGGTAGACACCTGATCGATAGGACGAAATCCGTGTAAATTTTCTTTGGACAGATTCAAGTCTGGATACCTGTGTAATGTAATGTGGATTCCAGACTGTTGACCCGTACTCAAGAACACTACAGATTAACGAATTGAATACAATTATTAGGCTATTAGAGTTCTTGAACAGTTTAGTTGATCTTACAATAAAACCTAGTACTTTATTTGATTTATTTACAATGTATTCTATGTGTTGGTTGAACGTTAGTTTGTTGTCGAATATAATTCCTAAATCTTTGATCGATTCAACTGTTTCCAGATTGTGACCACATATGCTATATGAGTATAGAGTTTTGTTGGTGTTCTTGGTGAAATTTATAACTTTACACTTAGCTATATTCAATTCCATTTCATTGTAAATACACCAGGCAGATAATGCGTTAAGGTCTTGTTGTAAGAGTTCACAATCTTCCATAGATATAATTGCTTTATATATCTTGAGGTCGTCAGCGTATAGAGAAAAATTACAGTGGAGTTTACATGTAAGGTCGTTAATGAAGATTAAGAAAAGCAAGGGTCCAAGGTGTGATCCCTGTGGAACGCCCGACGTGTATAATATTGGGGAAGAGTTAAAACCGTTAACAGTAACTAATTGACTTCTATTTGATAAATATGATTCTAACCAACGAAGCAGATTTCCGTGTATGCCGATTTTATCCAGTTTATTCATAAAGATAGGGTGACTAACTTTGTCGAAAGCCTTACTGAAATCGGTGTATACGGCATCTACTTGTGTTTTTGTATTCATTGATTTACACAGAAAGTCCATATACTCGATTAAATTAGTGTTTGTGGATCGTTTAGCTACAAAGCCATGTTGGAAGGGGCTAAGTATGTGTGTTACATGATTAAATATGTCTTTATATACAATGGACTCAAATATTTTGTCAAAACAAGATAAAAGGCTGATAGGACGGTAGTTCTTTACATCGTTTTTACTGCCAGACTTATGGATCGGAATGACGTGGGCAACTTTCCACAGATCTGGAAATACCCCTTCGTTCAGACTTTTGACGAATAATTTGTGTAAAGGTGCTGCAAGTTGATCTGCACAATTTCGAATGAATAGTGGAGGAATACCATCTGGACCGGAACCCTTATTGATATCGAGAGTGTTCAACTTCACCTTGACCTCGTGAAGTTGATAATATAATAAGAATATGATAATATAATCAATGTGTATAATCATCTCATTTCGGAAACTACCACTAACTTCTGAACACCGTGTACTTATAGTATTGCTAATTTATTAACAATCCGTTCAAATTGTTGGTAATTTGGTTAAAAACGGGATTGCAGGCCTTTAACAAATGAATTAACAGGTTTCCTTATAAACTTTTAGTAAAATTCTAATATTTAACCACGATTAATAAACTGTAATCCCATTTTTAACAGGATTACGAATAAGTTGGAGAGATTTTCAATAAATTAGCAATACTCTTTTCCTCTGTCTGATATTCGTAAGACAAACATAACCTCTAATTTGAAACCATTATTTATTATTTTTTTGATAAATTAATGTTTTTAAAGACAAGATTTTATTTATGCATAGCACAAAGGATAACAATTATTTTTATAAGCAATAATTGTTTGCCTGAAACACTCATCCACATTGAAAAAATCTCCTGATAAAAAATACATGACATTTTTTTAAAACACATTTGTCCCGTTGGCGTCATGTATTTTTTATCAGGAGATTTTTTCAATGTGGATGAGTGTTTCAGGCAAACAATTATTGCTTATAAAAATAATTGAAACCATTATAATTATTTTGTTCTAAAATCGGTGTTGGTCGGTGTTGCCAGAGTAATTACATTTTGAATTTACATTATTATTAAATTTATAGATTTTGGCAAACTGTCATGTTCTTGTGACTTTAGTCTTGAAATCGTCCTTTTACTTCGAAGGTCATATTTAAATCATAATCTTTAAACATCTGCGTAATGTAATTTTGTATTCTGCACGTGCGTCATTCATTTTTATGTCAAATATAAATGAATAATAAACTAATTAAAATACCAGATCATTCCTAAAAATGCGGAATTCTTCTTTGGAAAAATAAAATTATGAAATCACGTTAGGTAAATGTTTAAATAATAGAAAGGAAGGGAGATATGGCACGGAGGCGTGCCGACTATCGCCGAACTAAGACCAAATTGCACGGACTGTCAAATTGGTATGCGTTTGATGTGTGCGTGTAGACTGGTCGTTCCGCTGTGAGTTGGTGCGTTCTGCAGTAGTGTGAATGGGTGAACGATGTTGGCGATATTTTGAGCGCGCGGATTCGTATTGAAAATATGGGATACCTACCAGAGATGTGCAAAATGGGTACCCAAAACCATTTGAAATACAAAATGGAAATGGGTCAAAACTTTTCCATTTGAAAATGCAAAATGCAAAATGGTTTTTAGAAAAGAATTTCAAATACAAAATACCTATTTTCAAAATGCATTGAAAATGCAAAATGGTTTCTCAGGTCAAACAATTAAAATAATTATAGAATTTTTAAACAGTTTTGTCATTTAATAATGGACATCAATGTAGAACAAACATATTACATGATGGTAAATCAAAAAATGCCACGACTACGGATTATGAACCACAAAAAATTTGCGCGGAACAAATGTTGCCAACGTAAAAACAAAGAAACTGCTATCTAACATTTAATATTACAGCGTCATGGCCGTTCAGTATTTTTTGTAATGGTATCACTCAATTGCCAGGGCTTCTACCAGGGAGCAACTTGACAAATGTAAATTATCTCTCATAGCGAGGTTGAGGACCGACTGATATTTGGGGCTTATGAAAAAGTGGAGATAGTAGGAATAATGTTGCAAAAAAGCATTTAAAATGGAAAATGCATTGAGAAAAGCATTTAAAATGCAAAATGCAAAATGGTTTTTAGAAAAGCATTTAAAATGCAAAATGGAAAATACCCATCTTGCATTTTGCATTTCCATTTGAAATGGATTTATTTGAAATAAAGTACATCTCTGATACCTACATGAAATTGGAATGAGACTTAGAAGTACAAAAAATATTGATATATTTTTTCGGAACTCATCCGACATCCGATCGAGCTGAAACTCGAAAACTCGGCAGATAGATTCGTTGTTCGTTGTCAATGCATTATATCAACTTTTGGTGGCACTCCCGCACATACACGCGGACTTATACGCATATATCTGAAATCGATGACATTAAAGCAGTTAATACACGAAATAAATGTCGGTATTATCCAATCGGCATTTGGTAGATTTGTCGACTCCAGTTCATGGGTACGAAGGTTCAATCCTCAGTCAATAATTAAAAGTTTTTAAATAAATTTCTTGTTTACGGGTTAATTTTTTTTTAAAGATTGTTACGGTATACATGGTGTTTGAGGCGAAGCTTAGTGCTAACTCACTATTTTGATTAATCTTTATAACGAATTGGTGTATATTAAGAATACCAAAAATATGCTTTATATAAATTGAATGTTTTCCTATCGTTTCGCTTGAGTAGAATACAAATAAAATAAATTACTCAATAAAAAATATAAATATAAACTACTAAAATTTTTTTTTTCAATAGAAATATATGAACGAACTTTGAAAAAATACAGTATTATAACTAAGATCATCTGTGACAGTTTCACTTGATTAAATTTTTTGCTCTCTTATAAAATTATTTACAAAATAAATAAAAACCAGTTTTGTGATTGAAATCGAAAGTTTCTAGACTCTGTTTGTCAAGCGATTTTAATGCCCATTACCTACAATATAAGGTATATAAAGAATATACACCTTTTTGGCTTGTAGCTTCCTCTTAAGAATACCCGACATACTTTAATCAGCGTATCCTCAGCTTATTTGGAGTAAAATATTTATATTTTATTACTATGGTATGTATGTATGTTGTTCGGCCCTGCTGTTTTAGGCAGTAGGTAGGCTATACAATATAGAATATATTAACTAGGATGTATGGAGGGATCATGTGACACACAACAGTTCACTTGTTTGGCAACATGTCGGTTTGCATAATGTCAATAAAATTAACTTAATAGAATAAAGAAGTCCCCCGGCTTCATTTCCATAATAATGAAAGTACGCTGTGACCTCTGTAGCGAAGTGTTAACTCTTTAGGCGCGTTATTGTGTTATCATAGTTTCAGGAGGAGTGTCGATAAATCCACGGAAAAAATAAAATAGTGGTACTTATTATTTTTATGACACGCTGCTTGTACAAAATACAAATAGTAATTGCCTATTGTTTTAATGTGAATACCTACTGTAAAAGAGTCCCTACTGCTCTATAACACTATGCAACTATGACATTCCCAATTTGGCGTATGTTATGAGGCAAAAGGCATTGGGGAGGGGAAGGAGATGGAGAAGTATTTGGCTGTTCAGTTTTGGTCACCATACAGTATTAAAGCTATTTCAAGCAACGTTTCTTTAGTAGGTACATATATTATTTTAATGAATTAAATGCAAAGCAACACAAATTAATTAAATAAAATTTACTTTCGCACGCCGGGATTTGAACCTGCTACCTCTGGATTCTTCCACTCGACCATGGAGGCCGTTAATATTTGTTAACGCGGAATGAGCAGGTGACAGAGATACGTGTTCCCTATGCGGTGACGTTTCTAAGGTCCAGCCGCAATCGGCACGCGCGCCGCACTCAAGGGGCATAAATTGTAATGCCGATTGCCGATATATCGGCAAATCGCGCCTAAAGGGTTAAGGCACTTGACTCCGGGTCCAAGGCTGAGGTCTCCAATCTCATGGAGATATATTCTTAAATTTTCTAATGGCGTTTCAACAATTCTTTCTTTAGACGAATAATAAGTATAAATATTAATCAATCGACAATTTTTGTACGACTACGATTGATAATGACTATTATGACAAGGTTACAAATAACCTGGCAATATTTGAATTCCTCCTACCATCGTAGTAAGACTAGACAAGGAACCTGTGACGCCTAAGTGGGAATCCAGCGCTTTGGACCTCTCGACCAACTAACCGATGAGTATTATATTCTTGACTAAAGGTATTTAATTAATTTTAGAAACCTTTAACGGACTGGCTTATAGACTGTGATAAGAGTAAAAAATATTCCGAGAGGCGGAGAAAATCAAAAGTTAATGAAAATCTATAGGGGATCAGGATTCGTCCAGGTTTATTAGGCTGACGATGATGTTGAATGTATGTAAAAAAAAATAATAAATACATCAAATAATATGTAAAGTCAATACGTCGAAGTGCTAAGACGATTGTAATTTTGTGATCAGTACTTTCTGAATCATAAGATCATTGTCATAAAAGTAATTTCACCCTCGGGAATTCAATGGTACTTTGAAATTACTCGGACGAATTCGAAGGCTCAATAAGTCGTATTCAAGAGTCCATTGAACTCGTCTTTTCGAATTTAAGGGCACAAAAACTCATATTCAAGGACACATTGGCGAGTTTGAGGACACGTTTTACCTCATCCAGGTGAATTCAAGGGCTCCATAAGTCGTTTTCAAGGACACGTTGATTTCACCCAGGCAAATCCAAGTGTACGTTGAACTCACCAAAGCGACTTCAAGGACTCGAGAAGGCAAATTAATTGCACATCAATTTCACCCAGATGAATTCAATTGGACTTTGACCTCAACCAGGCGAATTCAAGGGCTTCGGAAGTTGTGTTTTTTGATTTTTTTTATTTATGTATATTCTTGAATACACATTTTACAAACGATTACAGTGGTTTATATTGTAGTACAGAGAAAAAAGTACAGAAAAGGTACAAAAAATAAAGAAAATAGGTTGATATAGGTAAAACTGTGTGTGGGTGATATTGTATGTAACGTGAACACCTCACTAGGAGAACCTGTGCTGAGGTGTTAACGTTTTTGTGATTAAGTGTGACGTGTATTTATGTGTTGTAGTAGAAAGTTATTTTTTTTCACAGACATATATTAAAACATGAAAACACACATTTATATATGAGTGAATGTATTTTTGGATAGTTCTTGAAAAACGTGTAAAATATTTAAACATTTTGATCATAATGTGTAAATATATTTTTTTTAAATAGTGTTCAAGTTCACATTCTGATCACAACACAATACATTCTGATCAAGAGCACAATTATCTTTTCCAAATAGGTACCTTATACGCGGTTTATCAAAGTTATATTTTCTTGAATCTTAATTTTAGAAAAAAAGATAATTTTCCCTCATTCAAAATTAACAAAAAAATAATTGTTTTTTTTTTATGCCATCGAGTGTACCCTGAACAAGTACCACCCTGCACTAGGTTATGTTATGTTGGAAGTAGTGGGTGGTCCACGGTATCTGCGAACGCATGATGTAAGCAGTCTCCGGTGACAGGTAGATGAGAACCGAGACAAAACTAATAGCGCCTGTATTTTTAACCGCACCTAATACAAAGTGATATTCAGTTTCAAGTTCAAAATTATAACAATAAGCTTGTGTTGGCGTTTCCGATTCAGACATTTTTTATTTAAATATTGTGATATACTTGCTTGCTTGGCCCTTATCCCTTAAAATACGGGGGCGTAGCTTGACAATAATAACATGTTAATTAATGAAAACATAAGTAAGCGTTACCTCACCCCAAGTTAGAAAGATGTTTTTTTTTAATTGCGGCTCCTGCAGATCTTTATTTATACTGCCAAGAACGTGAAGGCAGGAATTTTTCTCATTTATCAAACCCTATTATTTTATCTATATTAAATAATCAAACATCGATAGCTGAGCTGAACCTACCTATATTGCTTCATTACCTACCAATGTGATCCCTTGAGACGATTAAAAAAATAAAATATGCTATAAAAATTATACAATGATTATTTTTATCGTGATTATTGTCATGACATTGTGAACAGATTATTGTCGTGAATGCACGGTTTAGGTAATTTATTTTTTGAGAAATGGTCCTATTTTACCTATAGTAAGATAAATATTATGTTCCGAGTGTGAATGGCCGTCGATAAATGACTTTTTTTGACATTGTTCTAATTTTGAATATTGCAAAATCGAACTATAGTACTAAACTATACAACAAAATCCTACTCTCGTAATAAATTTCTAATTATTTCAAAAGACACCCTACATAATAGATTTATTGTTATTTCATACTATTTATACCTACTACGAAATTTTAATAATATGTAAATTAGATACTCAGCACCGGAGAACCCAGCGCGGATCACATCTATTTTTTTACAAGAATGTAATATAATAAAACATTAATTATTATTGACCGGTCGGTGGCTGAGTTGACATCGCGTTTGGGTATGTAGTATGTTCAATTCCTCGGCTGGCTAAGTCCTCCATCGCAACACAAGCAACATTTTCCGCTTAGTGTGGTGGTAGTAGGAGATTTTCAAATATTGTCATGTTATCCGTAACCCGCGAATGTATGTATTTCTTTAAAAAAATATATATTATTACTTACATCACAATATGTTTCATGGGGATTGACATATTTCCATTGTTCAGTATTGCAGGTTGATAGTTTATTTTTTGGTGTAAATGTTGGCCTTACCACAAACTCAACTAATAGCATTATAATATTAGACACTTACTTCATCTTATTTAGAAATATTATGTATTTTAACGAGCCTTCTCGTTATTTCTCAATATATATAAGACTGGACCGTTTTTCCGTGGGAATTCATGAGATATCAATTGTCCATGTGGAAATTACAAATGGCTTATTAGTGCGATGTTAAAAAAACATTGTTGTATTAGATTTTAATGGACGAAAAGCGTAGCTAACGTTTTCACTGAAGGCAGTTTTCAACGAAAAAAAAGTTAATTTTGTACTGGAAAAGAGGGAAGCAATGCAATTCTTTAAAATAATAATTTAACTGTGTGTAGGTAAAATTATCAACCCCTCTGGTGTAGACAATTTATAATATCATACATCATGTTTGTCACAGAATCTGTCAGATTATAATATCATAAATCGTGTTTGTCACAGAATCTCTCAGATTATAGGACTTATTTTGAACTATTCCTACTTTAAATTTTGAGCGTATGTATAAAAACTTTTAAATGCAAAGATAAATATGGAAATTCTCTCTTTCTAAAACTGTTTATATCATTTGTCTGACCATAATAGAAAATAAGATAGAACGAGTTTTATGAGGACATGTCAGTTGGTGACAGATAAAGCACAATGTGACTCAACGTCTTGGACTGAGAAATACAGCACCACATGGACTATTGGTAGGAACACAAGTAGGAACCTTGCAGGTAGGTACTGACATCACAAATAAGTTAACAACTTACCGGGATGTAAAATTGCATGTTATAATTTTTGGTCTAGAAGTTAATGATTTTTTTTTGATATCCAATTTTGTTATTATACAGGGTGTATCGGCACTAACCCGACAAACTTTAACCAGCTATTCCTTAGCACATTTGGAGTAAAAAATGTTATGTACACTTTGCTGTCCGGTAACATTTTTTTTCTTTTAAAAACAAAAAATAAATAAAATTTCCACACTCCGCTACTGCCCACAGTATAGGGGTAAAATAATTGGCAACGCCGCGCTACTGTCATCTCTTTCACACATATTCTGTCTCAAGTCCCGTGTGGTTCCCGCCACCCCGTCTCGTATCAGTGGTCAGTGCTGTTTTGGGAGTTCGCATGTCATCAAGTTTCTAGTTTCGTTTTTGTTTTGTTATCTAAGTTTTTACTGTTGAAATATGCCCCTCAATTATCCACCTGCCGAGCAAGCAGATATTGTTTTTGTTTATGGATTTTGCAATGGAAATTCACGAGCAGCCGTAAGGGAGTATCGCATGAGGTTTCCTGGAAGACGCGTCCCACACCATGCTACCTTTGTCCAGGTTTGTACCCTATCAATTGTTTATTGAAACTATTTACATTCATTGATAATGCCAAAAAGCGCTTTTGAAATTTAAACTGGGAACATTAAAAACATAACAAGGGGCCACCAACTTTAAAAATGTAAATTGTACTTTAGGTGATTTGTGTTCAGTGGTCACTAAACGGCGTTTTAAAAAGTTAATTAATTTTAATCTCTAATAAATGCATCATTCACTGCAATTGAATTCACTCCCTTTCTCACCATGGGATTATTTAAATTACTTGAATTCAATTTCACCCCTGTGAATCCAAGATATCAACCGTACCTAGTTAAGAAAATTATAATTTAAAACACTTTGTTATACATTTTACTATAAAAAAATGAAATAAATGAAGAGAAAACGTAAGTTTTCTGATATGTGCCTAAAATAAGTGTTCTTTAAAAATAAAATGAGTGAAAAAGCCCGCGATTGTTTATTTGACATTATTACTGAGCTGAATAATAAAAGCAGTTGTTATTTGTTGTTTTGTTTCAGATGTATCAACAATTGCGTGACTGTGGCATCGGACGGATTGAAGGCGCCGGCGGAGGACACAACATCGTTCCTGTGGCAGTTGAGGAGAGAATCCTGAACTTAATTACCGAAGACCCCACGCTGTCCGTGCGTCGGGTCGCTCTGATGATAGGACACAGGGAACACATGGCGGTATGGAGAGTTCTGAAGAAGCACGGGCTCAAACCTTTTCACTATAGGCGCTGCCAAGGCCTCATGGAGAATGACCACTTTTCCAGAGTCGTGTACTGCAGAAGAATGCTGCATAATGTCATAAGAGATGCAGACTTCATGAAAAACATATTGTTTACCGACGAAGCACAGTTCACTAAAACAGGAGTGCTAAATGTGCACAACTTGCACCATTGGGCTGAACAAAACCCCAAGCTTGTTCGGGAGTCGTCGAGCCAGGACAGATTTTCCATCAACATGTGGGCAGGAATCCTGGGAAATCAAATACTCGGTCCAATCGAGTTGCCTCCCAGACTAAATGGACCGATGTATTTGGAGTTCTTACAAGTGCAACTGGGCGAGATTCTGGAAGATGTGAACCTCGAATTACTACGGAGAATGTGGTTCCAGCACGATGGAGCCCCACCACACTATTCGATTGCCGTGCGGAACTACTTGGATGTCGAGTTTCCTGGTCGTTGGATAGGCCGTGGAAGTCCGGCCATTGCTTGGCCACCAAGATCACCCGACCTGACCCCCCTGGATTACTACCTGTGGGGGGCTCTCAAGGAAAAAGTGTATGCTAAGCCAATAGCCTCAAGAGAGCAACTGCTCGAACGAGTGATGGAAGCCGCTGCAGAAATTAAAGCAAATCCTGCAAACTTAAATAATCAAAATATAACAAGACTACACGCTTGCATCGAAAATAATGGTAGTCACTTCGAACAAATGCTCCAATAAAAAAATTAACATAAACTACATGTCCGCATTTTCATTTATTATTTATTGGTAAAATTCTCACAATGTCATTCATTTACACATCAATATTACCTACATATCAATATTTAATAAAATCTGTAGAAGAGTATGCCCGTCGGCATTCAACAAGTTTTTCGACAAGTGTGTCGAAAAGCGTCTTCTCTCTTTCCTACACACTAAATATTAATGGTTAAAAATGAGACGACTGATGCTTGTAAGCGCGCCAATACGTAAAAACAACGAAACTCGAATAAGAATTGCCAGGTGGGTTTTTTAATCGCTTTAATCTGACTTTAAACAATAATTAAACACGTAAAAATTATTTAATATAATATTACAGTACAGTACTTTGAACCTTCGCAATAAATTTATTTGATTTTAAGTTTAGTTTGTAGAACTCCATTTCAATTTAGAGATTTTTTTTATTTTAACAGTCTTATTAAAAAATTTATAAAAACAGTGTGTTTATAAACAAGTTCTGCTAGTTGTAATTATTATTACGCGTGACAGCTGTTTCACCTTCTGACGGCATTATCAAACTTTGGTAAAGCCACTTACAGACGACGTAAGTGATAACTTTCTTTTTTTATTATTCTGGCTTTATTGATTTCCGAGTAAATTGTCGTAAATTATTATTTGCTAATCCCAATATTATTTGCTAATGCTAATAATTAAGTGAAATTTTAAACAATGCAATAATAGGATTATTGCATTGTTAATTTCACTTAATGTCGTTGGTATTTCCAACTGATGACTCAGGGGTTTATTTCCCTGAATAATTAAGTATTTTGGGGTCTAATTATTATGCATTTCATTACATCCGATAATTTAAACAATTTTTATGTTGAATTGGGGTAAGTTTTATGGCTAAGGGAAGGAGTGGAAGGTGAGGAAGTACCTGGATATTCAGATCTGGTCACCAAATACGGCTAGTCATTTCAAGCAACGTTTAAATTCTAAACCTGGATATTCAGATCTGGTCACCAAATACGGCTAGTCATTTCAAGCAACGTTTAAATTCTGAACCTGGATATTCAGATCTGGTCACCAAATACGGCTAGTCATTTCAAGTAACGTTTAAATTCTAAACCTGGATATTCAGATCTGGTCACCAAATACGGCTAGTCATTTCAAGCAACGTTTAAATTCTGAACCTGGATATTCAGATCTGGTCACCAAATACGGCTAGTCATTTCAAGCAACGTTTAAATTCTAAACCTGGATATTCAGATCTGGTCACCAAATACGGCTAGTCATTTCAAGCAACGTTTAAATTCTGAACCTGGATATTCAGATCTGGTCACCAAATACGGCTAGTCATTTCAAGCAACGTTTAAATTCTAAACCTGGATATTCAGATCTGGTCACCAAATACGGCTAGTCATTTCAAGCAACGTTTAAATTCTGAACCTGGATATTCAGATCTGGTCACCAAATACGGCTAGTCATTTCAAGCAACGTTTAAATTCTGAATTAATTAATCAATTACGAAAAAGCGTGGGGTTAAGAATATTTTTTTTAAATTATAGTTGTAATTTATTGTCGATTTTTTAAAAAAATTGCGATATTTTAAATAAAATTTAATAATTATTGTTTAAATAAATTAGCAATCTGGCAGCATTCATTTGCAGGTGGTCAATCCAATGCAGTCATGACGTTTGTGTGAGTGCTTTCCTTTGTCTCAGTGTGTTGCGCAGCAGTTTTATATGAACCGTTTTTTGATTCATCGGGATTGTTTTTAAAACTATACATTCTTTGTACCTTCAAATTAGTGGAAATAAACTTAAGTGTGTCAAGCTGCTCGTTATATTCCGGTAATTCTGGAAGGCTTTTAACATAAGCAATAATATTCATAAATCACATTCCGCGAAGTTGTAAATAACTAAATTTATTAAAAAATATACGTTGTAGGATAGCCTAGCAAGTAACATTTTGACAGAGCACTTACGGTGATTTAAAAAACAACGGCGCTGTTCAAATAATCCAATTATTATTATTGATAAGTACCTAAGTGAGGAAAATTGTTTTTAAAAGTGCTCAGAATTATTGGACTTCGATTATAAATTCAGGAAATCTACTAATTAGTTTCTTAGTTTCAAAATTAGACTATTTAATACGTGAAACGCGTAAGAGGTGAAACCAAAGCATTCCAGAGGTGAAACAATTTAGATACAAAAATAAAACTGATGTGTACAATACAAGAAGACAATCAGTGATTCGCATACGAAAAATGTGAATAATCATTATTGTTAAATAAAATATTTCTTTTCTGGTACTGGATTATGTAATACGGGCTTCGTTCGCAGCAACACGCGAGAGTTGCGATGTTGCTTTCAAATTTTGACAAAGGATAAAACAGTGGTGACATGTGGTGAAAATATGTTTAATTAATTTTTTATTAAAAAAAAACGTTACCGGACAGCAAAGTGCACATAACATTTTTTACTCCAAATGTGCTAAGGAATAGCTGGTTAAAGTTTGTCGGGTTAGTGCCGATACACCCTGTATATAATGAAAAGATATCAGCATTCACGTTTGTAAACTTTCGAATTGTAACGAACGACTTAAAAGAATAGTGTTTTACAAAAAAATTATTTGTTTTAAAAATGTATCATTAATATTCAAAATAGGTAGGTATAATTTTTGTATATGCTCATACTTGTAGAATTTCATGTTCAGTTACCCTTTTCTCCAGAGTTGAAGAATTTCGGTGTTATCCTAGTAAAATCACCACTACCACTCAGAACCAAAAAGTCGCTTAAAATGGCTTCAGCCGTGTTAATGACCAGATCTGAATAGCCAGGTACCTTCCTATTCCTCATCTTATTCCCTACACCCTTCATCCTCACAACAAATCGCAATGGAAGATGCAATAATCTCACTAGCTCTGGACAGTTGGTAGGTACTCTTGGCTGTATTCACATAAAAACAATTGCGAATCATTTAAGAACGGAAAAGAGTCATTGGATAAGAACATAAAAGGAATAGTGCGTTATTTAGTGAGTCATTACAAGATTTAGACCCTGATGACCCAAAAAAAAGATGAGTCAAACCTTACGGAACATCAGAGAAAGTGAATATGTATTACAGATTAGGAGCGGATGGGCGTAAAAATAGGTAAGTATATCAAATGTGGCTTTATGGTATGGACCGGCAATATTAACTTGGCCGAGATCAACGTAGGAGCTGAGTGGGCAGGTGAGGATCGGCGCTACTGGTTACGTCATGACCTCACATACCTCTAGTCTAGTCTAGAAGAAGTGTGGGCTTGGCCGGAAGATATAGATAAGAGAAACACAGAGAGATATGACATGGAAGCGTGCTGACTCTTGCCTAAACTGCACGGACTATGAAAGCGGCCGAGCCAATAACTTACGCTTTTGGAGTAATTAGAAACGAATATGGCGCCCTGCTGTATATGAATAATTTATTTTTAAATGTAGTAAAATGCAAAACCTTGACTTTCTTCAGAAACAAAAATCCTGTTTTATTCGAATATTCCATCAATAACATAGCTTTAGAAAGAGTCACGGAAATGAGAGATCTTGGAATTATTTTGGACGAAAAACTAAGTTTCACCAATCATATCCATCAAATTGTGAACAAAGGTATGAAAACACTAGGCTTCGTATTAAAAACAACTAAAAACTTTAATTCTTTACAAGCCATTAAACTATAATACGTATCCCTAGTAAGAAGTCTAATTAAATATAACTCAGTAGTTTGGTCTCCATCTTACAAAATTCACATTAACAACATTGAGCGAATACAAAAAAAATTCTACGTTTTATAAATTTTAAATTAAATATCCCTATCGAAGACTTAAAATACAATTTCTTATTAAATACTCTATTTCTTAAAAATATATACATTAAAAGATAGACGTAAAATAAACGATTTAACGTTCTTATTCAAAATACTTAACTCTAAATTCGACTGTTGTGAACTCCTGCAACTTATAAACATACATACACCCATAGTAACAACACGACAAAATACAATATTCTACAGCAGCACACATAAGCGTAACTACATTGCCCACTCTCCGATACAACGACTTCACACCATGGGAAATCATTACTTGGGTGATGTTGACATATTCAATACCAACTTGGCAAGTTTTGTGGATCATTTAAAACATTTATTTCACCAATACTCCTAAACACATCATGTAAACCTACAAATAGCTGTAATTTTCTGTTTTTGTTTCTTGTGTTTGTATGAGTTGTTGCATAGCTTTTATCAAATGTAATTTTATTCTTATTTTTTATGTTTCAAAGTATCTGTCAAATTAAAATTATACTACCAACCATGTAAAAGCCCTCTGAGCGTTAAATAAATAAATATAATTAAAAAAAAATTAATAATGTACACAAAAAAAAAAAAACTTATACCGCACAAAAGTCCCAACTGCTCCCAATCTTCTGAAGCCAGTGAGAACGAAGAAGAAGGTAAGAGAGCATCTGGCTATTCAGATCTGTTCAAATTTAAATTCTGAGTGGTGGTCTGACACCAGGGCGATACCGAGAGAATCTTCCACTCTGGAACGTGCCGCAAGTATAGTAGTATAATTATTTTTAATGAATTAATCATGAAATAACACAAATTTATCTGGCGATTTGAACCCGCTACCTTCAGATTGCAAGTCGAGAGCCTTACCCCTCGACCACGGAGAGACAGAATAGATGACACGTATGACTGTATTTGTGAACACCGATAGTATCGATGTTTAAAAATTTTATAAACATTTATTTGAATTCTGATTTTGTTTTCGTGAATAAATGAGTGAACATTTTTCAAGCGGAAATTAACGATCGAGCTGACACTCGGCAGAGAAACTCGTTGTCGTTGACAATGCACTCTATCAACTTTTGGCGGCAATCACGCACACACACAGGGATATATACGCATTTCTCCGAAATTTTATGAAATTACAGTAGTTAATACACTAAATAGATGTCGGTCCTACCCATTCGGGAAACGGCTCAGTTGTTAGCGTGCTTGACTCCAGCCTCTGGGAGGAAGGTTGAATCCTCAGTCAAACCATTTTTTTTAGTTTTAAAAGTTCACAGCAGTTAAGAGCCAATCACTGTTATCGCCAACGAGACTATCTGCTGAGTTTCAGCTCGATCGGATGTCGGGAAGTGCGTTTGTTGCCACTTCCAAGATTCCACTTATTCATTATTTCATTAAATCAAGAAAACAAAATCGAAATTCAAATACATGTACCTAAATAAACGTTACGTTTTATCCATTCGTACACCACTACACAAGCCTGTCTTTAAAATGATTTACCTGTAATAATCTGAAAAGTTCGTAAGCAATAGTTTACCAAATGTGACTCATCTATCTATATAAATATAAATAAATGTTCGTTAGTTCAATTTCTTAAATTTCCGAAAGTTCTTGACGAATTGCTTTGAAATTTTGACACAGCGTTGCATATATTATATTTTAAATTTTTTTTTTTTTTTAAGAAAGACAAACATTCCCGGGTTACGAATAACCAAACAATGTTTGAAAATCTCCTACTACCACCACAGAAAGCCGAAAATGTTGCTTGTGTTGTGATGGAGGACTTAGCCAGCCGAGGAATCGAACACGCGACGCTCGGGTGAGACCCAAGCGCTATGGCCACTCAACCACTGACCGGTCGTATACAATATATAATACAATAATACTTGATCTTCATTGTTGTTATTATTTAAATTTAAATTTGCGAATCTTTTGCGCGGTTTTATTTCAATTACTGTATAATAATGACTAGCCATTTAATAAATAAAGATTCCAAATTTTTAAATTGGAAATTCATATGTCATACGGCATATTTTCTGGTCTAGTAATGTGTAATTTCTATCACCTAAGAAATTCTAAAAATATAGTACTGTAGGGTTCATGTCTTTTACTGATTTATAAATGTGGAAATTCTAACTATTCAATTGTAAATGTTCTCCAAAATGCCCTGGAAAGAATCTCAGACTTGTGATGTCCCGAAAGAAACCATTCATCTGTTCTGAATGCAATTACTAATGTTATCCAAATTGACTCTGGTAATAAATTATATCTTTGCGATTCTTTCAAGGATAGAGAAACCATCCTGTCACTTCGAATGCAATCAAAAATGTTCTCAAAATTTATTTTGACAGTATCGCCATTCCATTGTAAGAATATAATGTACTAAATACACAATTTGGCTGTCCTGAAACGGGAATCCTTCCCAGTTAAACAGACAAAGGTTCATTTTGTTTTGTATTGTTTGTAATTTATTTTGTATTGTTTCTATATTAAAATAAATATAGATGTCACCTGTGACAAGTAAAATCATGTTTGTTTTTAAAACAGCGCCATCTATTGGACAAGCAACAAGCGTTATTTTTTATCTATCTTCACAGACAGACTGATCCACAGCAATGCATAGCTAGGTACGGCTTACTAGACTAATATAACTAATTCACGATTTACAACCAAGAAAATACCCATGGAACTGCACAACTTATTAAGTCATGAATCCTCATAATCAGTGGCGGTTCGTGGTCTTTTTAACAGGGGGTTCAGAAATTCAAGAGAAGATAAACATATCTAATTAAAATTTACTTACTGTTGTCCTTCATCAAATAGTCGAATACGGCAGCAGTCACACAACTTAAATAAAGTTAGTGGGAGGGGTACCTACATATTATTGTTTTTAAATCACTTCACTAGACACAAATATTAGATAATGAGAAAAGTTTTATAGGAATTAAATTGTTTAATGTTTTTATAGCACTCAATGTATGTTGCTAATTATTATTGTTTTTTCGAGAAGAATAATTTCGTAGAATATACATATAATAGATATTTAAAACATAAAAAAAAAACAAATAAAGGTGGCACGAAATAAATTTACTAAGTCTACTTCAATAGGTAGTAGATTTGCAAATGCCATAAGCAAACGGTTGGAGAAATGCAGAAACAAGAAAACAAAAATATGTACAAAAATGACTACAAAGTTAAATACCATAATATAACATAAAAAATAACACTTGCTTCCCTAAAGGTCAAACGTCGACCGCGAAGTTCTCGGGTTTCTTCGGTTACATTCGTCAATGTTCGGAGGTCACGTGATAACATAACGCGTGTTCGGCGCACACAATTTGTCTTACTTTTGCAAAGAAAGACCAAATTTTGTATATATCACCGTCATAGGGATCTGTACCGGCTAAAATTCTTTTGTATGAAGAGTTTGGCGCGGATTTCAACTCGCACAAAATTTGGAATATGTATCGTATTTTTCGGTGGCGCGGGTTTTGAAGGCGAAATTTTAATAGCGTGCTATCTATAATGTGCTTATATTATTATAAAACAAGTTTGTTTTATTTTCTCATCTTTTTAATGGGGGTTCGCCGCACAAACGCACTTTAGAGAAAACCGCCACTGCTCATAATACACAATAATATGTAAGTCAAGGAAAATGGTAATTAATTCATCGAACTACATGTTATTGGCTTCTACTTAGTAGTTATTATACCTGTTTAGGTTAAATGTTGGCGGTACTAGGTGTATCACCGATTAACAGGGCCGTACATGATAATGTTTTAACTAAAACTTGTTATTATTCATTTTATTAAAATAAATTAATGGATATATATGCATTAACCCTAGATAACTAATCGCTCGTCGAGGCGACGACGCGCTACTCGGCGAAATTCGAAATCACATACTTCCCCCCGCTCCCCGACCATGACTCTTTCATTACCTTCCTGATTTGAGTAAACAGTGCAGCACGTGACACTCATACTAGGACGTGCCCTATGACCATCTCGTCGTTCGCTGGACGAAACTTTAGTTATAACAAAAATTTTTATTTTTAAGGTACGTACATTCATATATTCTTATATTTATTGTTAATGTTGGCAAATCTACTACAATAGAAGCTCCGGTTCCATCTACGTCAAACGTGCCTAAAATTTGCTACCTGTGTCCATCCAAGGCCCGGAGGATGACCAAACACCGTTGCACCAGATGTAGAAAGGCTATTTGTGGTCCACATAATGTTGACATGTGTGGTCACTGAGTAGACTGATATTTTGATATAAATTTGTACTTAATTTGTTCATTATAAACCTTACTTTTGTGTCATGTAACAAGTTCCTATCTTAATTAAATATTTTTGATTTATTGATAGTGTTTTATTGCGTAGTCCACTCGACAAAAGTGTTTTTTTATATTTTTTTTTATTAGTGAATACCTCACAAGAGTCCCAACTGCTCCCGTCTGGAGCCAGTGAGACTATGGCATCCCCAATTGGGGGATGTTGTGAGGCAGACGGTAAGTGGGGAAGGGAAAGAGGAAGGTGGGGAAGTACCTGGCTATTCAGATCTAGTCACTAAACACGGCTAAAGCCATTTGGAGCAACGTTTCAATTCTGAATGGTGGTCTTACACCAGGGCGATACTGGTAGTATCTTCCACTCTGGAACGTGCCGCAAATATACTGTCGGGATATAAGAAAGCACCCCCAATATTGTTAATATTAAGATGGTCACACTTATGTAATTGCAACACCGGCCGCTCGGGTCGCCGAACGTTCCAGCGGACACGCCGGCGACCGCAGCGCCACTCTGTTTTCGAGCGTCTTAGGATTAACACTTTGCTTACAAATGTTAAACGTACCTTCATTAAATAAATAATTAAACGTGGAAATTTCTTTTACTTCTCCGAGTCGATAGCCCCGCTACTACAGGTAAGTATCCGTGGCTATCCCAAGCCGCATAACTTCTTCCACAACTGGCGACCCTCTCCGTCCACATCTTCCACAACTGGTGACTTCCGACTTTGAATCGTAACTTTTGTAAATTCATTCGCCATTTTCAATTTCGCGAAACACGTGTTAGTTCGACGCGAATGACCTCGAAAACAGAGTCCTGGGACAAATTTGGTAAGCACCTTTTCATTTTTAATTTAAAACATTTAAATTCTA
This sequence comes from Hesperophylax consimilis, assembly GCF_061612785.1. Taxonomy (NCBI): domain Eukaryota; kingdom Metazoa; phylum Arthropoda; class Insecta; order Trichoptera; family Limnephilidae; genus Hesperophylax; species Hesperophylax consimilis. The sequence continues at coordinate 21,136,652 of NC_142848.1, read as the reverse complement.
GTAAAAATTTAATAAATCCCAGTATTTTTTTGTAGAAATTATATTCAATCATATGTGTTTGCACCACGGGTAGCTCTGCAATTACCCGCTTTACAATTCTGAATACCCACTGAATTCATTCTACGTCTGTATATCCACGGCGTATAAAAATAAAATAAATCGAACAACAAGCCCTTCTTCTGTTGTAAACTGTGACATTTTCGTAATTTGAACTAAAGGCGTGTTACCCTCTATTTCAGCTAAAACTGACGCAACTTGTGGAAACTTCCACACCTTTCACATCATCATTCATGAGCCGAGATCTTCCACATCTGGCCTACGAGGAGATCTCAAACTACATCTTCCACAATCTGTCCACAACGGGTAACCTCTTCCACAACTGGTCTTCCACATCATCGATCTACCAGCCGTCTCCAGCCCAGATCCAACCTGCAACGGACGACCTCGGAAACCTGATCAACGTTTCCATCCATCGTCAACATCCATGATCCCGCCACGTAAATTTCACATTATTTGTCATTATCTGTGTTCAAATATTCTTACAAAACATTAATTTCTCACACAAATTTCGATTGAAATTTAGCGTAACGTATTGTCACATAGAAATCAAATTCTTGCTTGAGATGCTGAAAAATAATATGTCACATGGTATTTGCAATTCTTGTAACAAAAGTGTACAATAATGTTACATTCTATGTTCACAAACAACAATATTAATCTCATGTAAAATTTATTTAAATTTATTTAAATTCATTTCGCATTTTACGAAAAAGGTTTGCGTCTAGAATATTTTTTTTTTGGGCAAAACTTGAAGAATACTCACATAGATGTCGGCAATCTATTTTTTTTTTTTTTTTAATTTCTAGCATTATTCTAAATTTTTATAACCTGTAGGATTTGCCATACTATTGTCTTCAGTGCTATTCCGATTTATGTTGAAATGACCTCGGAAAAGAACAACTATACGTCAAGCACATCATCAAGTGAACATCAAGATCAGGCAGCTAAAAATATTCGCACCAACATGGAACATATCGACAATTCAAGCTCCGCAACAACGATTAATTATGTCTCGGTTAGACTACCACCGTGCTGGAGAGAAAACATCTCACTATGGTTTGTGCAAGCTGAAGCACAGTTCATCAACTCGCGTATCAAGGATGATTTCACCAAATATAATATCATCATCGCAGCGTTGGACACACAAACACTACAATGCGTGAGCGACGTAGTGATGCAACCACCTACCTCAGAAAAATACATCAATCTGAAAGCAGCACTTATAGATCGACTTCAAGACTCTGCTGAAAAACGCCTCACTAGATTACTGACCGGCATTCAACTGGAAGACAGGAAGCCTACCGGCCTATTACGTCACATGCTTGAACTCGCAGGACCTACCTTGGCAGACAGCGCAATAGTACGCACCTTATGGTTACAACGCCTACCTCAACATGTGCAAGCAATCCTTTCAGCTCTTCCGGACAACGACATCAATCAACTTGCCACAGCTGCAGACAAAATCTTAGATGTGTACCAATCTACCGACTGCAGCGCTGTTGATGACAACAATAAAGCAAACACCTCTCGTCACAAGCCGCACGAGACTTCTTCATCTACAGATGAACAATCTTTACTGCTACAACTTCAGCAACAAATCGCCGCACTTTCGCGTGAAGTATCCCAGCTACGCATAGCGAGAAATGAGAACACATTCGGCTATCGGGGACGAAGAAACCAGAGCCCCCGTCGGAACCATAGCCGCTCAGGATCCGGTTCACGCAACTCATCTCCCAATCGGAATCAAGATGGAAAATGCTTCTACCACGCTCGATTTGGCGAGAAGGCATACAAATGCAAGAAACCTTGCACTTATGAAAAAAAGAAGTCGGGAAACGAAAGCGGAATCCCCCAGTAGAGGCGTGTGAGATTCCGGAAACCTCTTGTCGTCTCTTCATCTACGATCTGCGAACATCTCAGAGATATTTAGTGGACACTGGCGCAGACGTTTCTGTAATTCCTAGAAACATTACAGTACCCAAAGGCAACATTACTTCCGACAACTGCCCTTCAACCTTATATGGAGCGAATGGAAAACCGATAAAAACCTACGGCACGAAAACCATCGAACTTTACTTTGGCCTTCGCCGCACTATGAAATGGCGTTTCATCGTAGCCGACGTCTCAAAACCAATCCTTGGCGCAGACTTCCTCCATCATTATAACCTCACCGTTAACTTGAGAAGAGCTAAACTTGAAGATCAGTCAACTGGACTAAAAATCAGAGGAGCTACATATAGAGGACCAACAACTGGCATTGCCACAGTTTCCTCAGCACAGAAGTACCACCAGATCCTCAACAAATACCCCGCTTTGACTAGGCCTTCTTCGCAGACACCGGATGCAGTCAAACATTCTGTGACGCATTGCATAGAAACTAGAGGCCCTCCAGTAACTGAACGTGCACGCAGATTAGCACCAGCACTCCTCGAGGCAGCCAAACGCGAATTCAAGTTTCTCATGGAACAAGGAATTTGCCGCCCTTCCAAAAGCAACTGGGCCAGCCCCCTACACATGGTAAAGAAACCAAACGGCGACTGGCGTCCATGCGGGGACTACAGATTATTGAATGCAAAAACTTTGCCGGACAAATACCCAATAGCTCAGCTTCAAGATTTCGCTCATAAACTGGCAAAAGCAAAGATTTTTTCAACCATCGATTTAACGCGAGCATACCATCAAATACCTGTTGAACCTGAGGATATCCCGAAAACAGCAATCATCACTCCGTTTGGATTGTTTGAATTCACTCGCATGCAATTTGGATTATCAAACGCCGCTCAGAGCTTCCAACGTTTCATGCACGCGACAACAAGAGACCTGGATTTCTGTTTTGTTTATCTAGATGACATACTAATAGCTTCAGCGGACGATGAAGAACACAAAAAACATCTAGATATACTACTCAAACGACTAACAGACAACGGTCTTGTCATTAATGTACAGAAATGCCAATTTGGAGCCCCATCTGTGAACTTCCTCGGACATACTATCACTCCGGAAGGTATGACTCCAATCAAGGACAAAGTCCAAGCTGTGACAAATTTCCCACTACCTAAAACAGCGAAAGATCTACGTCGCTTTTTAGGTATGTTAAATTACTACCGCAGGTTCCTGCCGAAATCTATCAACACCCAGGCAACATTGTACAACTGCACTGCCGGGTATAAAAAGAATGATAAGAGGATCATCACCTGGAACCCGGAACTAACTGAGGCTTTTGAAGAATGCAAAAAACAACTTGCAAACGCAGCTTTACTTGCGCACCCCGACCCAAACGCTAAACTGGCAATGATGGTTGATGCCAGCGACAAGGCGTTAGGCGCCTCACTACAGCAATCAAAAGGGAACACTTGGGAACCACTTGGATTCTTCTCAAAAAAGTTCACACCTGCACAGCAAAAATACAGCACTTTTGACCGCGAACTGACCGCCGTTTACGAATCCGTGAAATACTTCAGAAATCACGTTGAAGGCCGTCACTTCATTATATTCACTGATCACAAGCCAATCACCTTCGCTCTGAATAAAAAACGCGCGTCTAGCTCTCCCCGACAAGAGAGACAGCTAGATTACATAGCGCAGTTCTCAACCGACATAAGATACGTCTCTGGACATCAGAATGTAGTTGCGGATACACTATCTCGCATAGAGGAGATCAACAGTCCCACTACAATTGACTACAAGCAAATGCGGTTAGAGCAATGCCAACCTGACGGACAATTCAAGGCTAACGATGGCAGCACCCTTGCTCTACGTCAGATGGTGATCCCTGGAACAGACACTCTATTGTGGTGTGACATTTCTACAGGTCACGTACGACCACTAGTACCACCCAGCATGAGACAACAAGTGATCGAAAGCGTTCATAATGTTTGCCACCCCGGTATCCTGGGAACGGTGAACACTTTAAAACAAAGATTTGTTTGGCCCGACATGGCGAAAGACATCAAAAGCTTCGTTAAACAATGTATAGCATGCCAAAAATCTAAGGTATCAAAACATACTGTTGCACCTCTAACTACGTACATATTACCTGAGGACAGATTTCGCAACATCCACATCGATATAGTTGGTCCACTACCCTCATGCAACGAGTATCAGTACATACTTACCATGATTGACCGATTCACACGATGGCCCGAAGCAATTCCCCTGAAAAACATTTCAGCAGAAACCGTCGCCGCAGCACTGACAACTCACTGGATCGCTCGTCACGGAACCCCGGACAGCATCACCACGGACCAAGGTCGTCAGTTCGAGAGTTGCCTATTCAAAAAACTCGCAGAAAAGTTTGGCATCAAACACAACAGAACTACTGCGTATCATCCACAGGCGAACGGGATAATAGAGAGATGGCATCGCACGCTCAAGGCATCCCTCATGACATGTGGTGACCGGAACTGGATTGAAAATCTCCCCCTCATATTACTCGGGTTGAGAGCAACTGTTCGGGAAGACCTAAAATGTTCACCCGCAGAACTCACCTATGGCAGAACACTAAGGCTACCTTGCGACTTCTTCACTGAAACACCCCGTGAGGAACCCGACACGTACGTAGGTCGTCTACAAAGGAAGTTCGAGCATATTAAATCGACTCCTGCCAGCAATCACAGTACTAGAAAATTCTTCATACACAAAGACCTACCTGTCACCACACACGTATTCCTGAGAACGGATAGCGTAAGAAAACCTCTACAGAATCCTTATGAAGGTCCTTACAAGGTAGAGGAGCGCGACGACAAAACATTTGTCATTTCAATAAAAGGCAAACCTAAACGCGTCTCCATAGACAGACTCAAGCCAGCTTTTGTTCCGGTCGAAGAAAATGTAACTATGGACACACCTGTCGCTATCACACCTGTAACCAAGACTACAACTCGTTCAGGTCGGCAAGTACATTTTCCAAAGCGATTTGGAACGGAATAAGCACACAAAGACATTTCTATTTGACATTTTTTTTCTATAACTCATGATAGAAATTAATTTCTAAATTTTGCCTAGCTTTCTCTTGCAAACCATATTCAGTATATCTTTTTTCTTAAAAAAATACTGCAAACCAAACAATATTAAATTTACATATTTTTGATGGAAATTTGACTTTAGTATTGTTTGTTATGAAATAATTATAATTATAATTTATTATGTATTCACGAGTGTGAAACATTGTCATTACGATGAACACAAATCATCTTGTAAACTGCATAACTCATGCACCTTAAAACGTATAACAATTATACAATAACTGTATGTTCGGATGAAAACTTTTCACCGCTTAATAGCATTTATATATGCATTGCTACTCAATTATTAGCATCAACCGTCATCACAAGTGTGATCGACTACCAATATAATGAGCATAGTTCATTTATTTTTTTTGTAAGCATATTATTGAAAACTTTTCACCGCTTAATAGCATTTATATATGCATTGCTACTCAATTATTAGCATCAACCGTCATCACAAGTGTGATCGACTACCAATATAATGAGCATAGTTCATTTATTTTTTTTGTAAGCATATTATTGAAAACTTTTCACCGCTTAATAGCATTTATATATGCAATTGCTACTCAATTATTAGCATCAACCGTCATCACAAGTGTGATCGACTACCAATATGAGCATTGTTCATATTTTTTTTTTTTTTTTTTTTTTAACCATGTACCAAGGTACTTTTGGTGTACTTTTAAATATGCTTCTCTGGACGTATAGGCACTATATACTTCTAGAGAACCATATTATCGAAAACTTCTGTTATTTAATGTATCATTATTATTATTTTTTTTCTCATGCAATAACAGTAAACAGCTGATGATGTATTACTTTCCTAACTAAGGAACATTAACCCACTTTGTTCATACGTATGTAAATAAACATGGTTATTCGACTTTTTGTCTTCAAAACACATATTTACATACTGATGACAGACGTGTTGCATAGTTAATTTAAAATTACCAATTCACCGCTACAGATTAGCGTAACATATTAGATTTCTAATACCATAATGAACACCTTACTAAGGTTACCTTATACATGTACTTCTTTAATTAAGACAACTGTATTATTTACGCTTATATTTCTATAAACATTTCATACTCTAGTTATAGCTCACTATACATTTATATTTTAAGTCAAACAAATATGTCTCTAAACGCAGAAATGTTTCCTAAGCTAATTATGACTACATATTTTCGATTCAATTATCATGTACAATGCTAATTTCAAGTTTATCATAGATGATAGGATTACATATTTTTATATTCTATTATATAATAATGTCATGACCAGCGCTACATAGCACGCACTCTGCGTAAAAATCATGCAGTTGCACTGTACATGGTTTAACTTAGAAAAATTTCACGATTTATACAGTGAAACCACAAACTGGAATCAAACTTGGATTTCCATGCACTACAAAGTAATAAACAATGCTCCGAACAACTAGTTCGTCGATGCACCTGACACCGCAAACGCGGTATATTAGCAAACTTTTAGTTTCAAGTTACTTTGTAAATAAATTAAGACTGCAAACACTCATTGTAATTAAAAACTTAGCAATAACACCTATAGTTATTATAAGTAATCTTAACTAGTAAATACTGTATTAGAATTAAGTTCTCTTGCTGACCAATATGTTGCTTCTTATATCCCAACTCCTTTAGTATGTCGTGGACACTGGAGGGGAGGCTGTCGGGATATAAGAAAGCACCCCCAATATTGTTAATATTAAGATGGTCACACTTATGTAATTGCAACACCGGCCGCTCGGGTCGCCGAACGTTCCAGCGGACACGCCGGCGACCGCAGCGCCACTCTGTTTTCGAGCGTCTTAGGATTAACACTTTGCTTACAAATGTTAAACGTACCTTCATTAAATAAATAATTAAACGTGGAAATTTCTTTTACTTCTCCGAGTCGATAGCCCCGCTACTACAGGTAAGTATCCGTGGCTATCCCAAGCCGCATAACTTCTTCCACAATACTATATATTATTTTAATTAATTAATTGTGAAATAACACAAATTAATCAAATAAAATTTATTTGCGCACGCCGGGTTCGAACCCGCGACCCTTGGAATGGCAGTCCAATGCGTTACCACTGGACTATGCCGGCCGTGTAGTTACAATGAAACAATGAAAACAGTTTAGTCATGTAAGATTTAATCGTTGGAGAAAAAGATAAAATTAATTTATCTAAACGAAACATGAAACAATAACTTAGTGGTTAGAGTGTTATTCCGGTAAGACAGAGGTCTTAGGTTCGATCCTCGGTTGCGAACGTTACCTTTTAATTTTCTGCATCTTGTTTTGTTTCATGTTTTTATTGTTGCTCCCAACCGTCTGGAGCCAGTGAGACTATGGAATCCCCAATTGGGGTATGTTGTGAGGCTGAATGTAGTGGGGTAGGGATGGAGATGGGAAAGAGGAAGGTGGGGAAGTACCTGGCTATTCAGATCTGGTCACCAAACTCGATCAAAGCCATTTCAAGCAAAGTTTTAATTCTGAATGGTGGACTTAAACCAGGGCGATTTTGAGAGTATCTTCCACTCTGGAACATCCCGGAAATATACTTTATAATAATATTTGGATGATTTGTATAGCGCCGTTTTTGTGCAAAATCACCTCAAGGGAGCTGTACAAATATATAATACATTTCTACAATGATCTATGTTATTACTAACTCTATATGGAATTAATAAATAGTACAATACATGAGAAAAATTAACTAATTGTTTATTAGCGAAATTTAGACACAGGATTTAGGACATAATTGGAAAATTGGATACAACTGGACTTTCTCTCAGGAATGGTATATTTAATTTAAAGGTATGACAGCTTAAAAGGGAAAGTTTTTAGTTTAAACCTGAATTCTGTTGGACTTGTTATTTTATTTTTAATTACTAAATTGTGAAATAACAGAAATCAATCAAACAAAATTTTCGAGAACCTTACCCCCCGACCGCGAAGACCGTCAAAAACATGACTTTATATCACTTTATTAAAGACTTGATATCAATTTTAAAGAGTGTGGTGAATTGCCACTGTGTGTTGAGTTGCCTAGTTACCCAATAAAAATATGAGACATATTTTATGATAATGTTAGTATTCTCAAAGCGAATTGTGAGATTGATAAATATGACCGAATGAAACAATGTCTCGATGGCTCAATATTGGTAGAGGCCATTGTCCCGGTAAGGTTAGACGACCTGGGTTCGAGTGCTGATATTATTTACCTCGGTGATTAAAAAATATAAAAATTAGGTTTATAAGCTTCAATAAGTTTATCAAATGAATACTTTAAAATTGTACACGAACTTTTTAATTCCGACGAGAGCAAAGTATAGTCATGGGCGTGGGCGGAAAATTGTGTCCACTCGAATGGTCATTGCACACATACAAACAAGTGTGACCCGCCTGGCTGTTTTCGCAGTATCGCCCTGATAATATATGTAAATCGAAACGTTGTTGTGTTATTTGAAATGGCTTAAACTATTTTAAATTACCAGATCCAGGGCCGTGTTTAGGTTTCGAGCCGGCCTAAAAGAAATTGCACGCTTACTGGCCCACTCCCTAGATCTAAAATGTATAATTTCTAGTGGATCCCCCGCAATACTTCGCTATTGCTAATGTCATTCTAGGGCGCCTCCGACTTCTTCCACTATTCACTACTGTATACCGCAATGTTACTGTTAAAAAACTATATTAATTCGACTCGGTATCTCATTACGGTGCAGAGACATTGCGTTAAGTATTCCTCGGGCGCCCCCGACTTCTACTACCACTTAAACATTCCTTAACACTCCTGGCACTAAAATTTTCAGCGATATCTGAAATAGGCTGAATTTTTATATATTAAGATTAGAAACCTGTTAGAATTTAACGCAACCATTTGGAATGCATTTTATAATATAACACGTTGTCCTGCCACAGACCGTCTTCTATGTAGAAAAGTAAAAATTTGTGGTTGTATGTATTTTTGGATTTTTGAATAATTATTATACCGACTGGAGTTGACTGATTTGACAATTCTATTTGACTGGAATAATATCCTTGACTGGAGTTACTGATTTTAGACAATTCTATTTGATTGGAATAATTATCTATTTTTGACCTGAGTTGACTGATTTTTATTGCTGACAGGAGTTGACTGATTTTATATAATTCTATTTCATTGGAATAGTAGTTATTGCTGACTGGAGTTAACTGATTTTGGACAATTCTATTTGACTGGAATATCTATCTCTGACTGGAGTTACTGGTTTTAGACAATTCTATTTGATTGGAATAGTAGTTATCGCTGACTGGAGTTGACTACTTTTGGACAATTCTATTTTACTGGAATAATTATCGCTGACTGTAGTTACTGGTTTTAGACAATTCTACTTGATTGGAATAATTATCTATTGTTGACCTGAGTTGACTGATTTTGGACAATTATTCTATTTGACTGAACTAATTATCCGACCGACTGGAGTTACTGATTTTAGACAATTTTATTTGATTGGAATAGTAGTTATTGCTGACTAGAGTTGAGTGATTTTGGACAATTTTACTGACCCACCTAAGATACTGGAAACACTAGGAATTAATCACAAGTTAAATCAATGTCAATGGATATTGGACATTTACAACATTGAAGACATCGGGAGTGAACTGGCCCGCCTCTGTTCAGTATTCAGGTACCGACCACCGACCACCGACCACCGACCACCGACCACCGGCTACATAATATCATATAGAATTACAGTTTACCGGTGCAAAAAGCCGTCACAGTCTGGATGCGGTGGCGCGGGCGGTGGTCCACCGTAGCGCGACGGCCCGACCGGACCATACCTTCAGCAGTCAAGTTACCATTACGATCTGTATGAGATGGCCACAGGGGTGGACCGGCCCTTTAAGACCCCGCATTCTCAAAATCCTCCGACATAATTTAAGATAATTTCATTGATCTCAATTAAGTTTTTAGCTCTTAAAAAAGTTATTTTGAAGATAATCTCACTTCAGATGCAGTTCAAAAAGTAATAATTTTAAAGGTTCCATCAACACACATTTAACCCTTCAGTACATTCATTACTTCAGTTTTTAAAATGCGTTATATACATCTTATTTTTTCATTTTCCATAAAAGCAAACACTGTTTTTAAAACGAGATAAAATAATGTTTACGATGTAGGCATTTAAAATAAACATGACTATTTCTAAATAACATTTTAATATCAAACGTGAAAAAAATGTCAAAAACGCTAACCACATATTTACTTAATTTTTTACTCCAATCATAGAAAAATTGAGAAAACTCGATATTTCGATAACACTTTTGTGTTGTTTGAGGAATTAGTAAAAAAACTGTACCTTCACTTTTATCTCGTTCATGTAATAAAAAAATAAGAAATAATTTTAAAAGTTAAACAAATTGTTACCATAGCGGCACAAAATATGAATTATTAATTTTGAATATTTTTAGTATTTGATTAATGAATTCAAGTATAAATATTACAAACAAACTAGAAAGAATTATTATTTTACTTTCTAACGTGAAAAAAATGTGGTTATTCGTGTGATAAAAAAAGATAAAAATACTTTTATTAAATATGGACGCCTGGTCTTTTATGACCCTCAAAAGCTGGAGAGGTTAAAAAGTGTCAGTAAAAAGCAATAAAAAACTATCCTATAAACCTAACCCATTTAACCTAGTTTCTGTTTCATCACTTTTCATGTCTTTGTATCACTTTTTAAATGTGTATTGAATTGTCATTTGTCTGGTTACCAATTTTAATATAAATTTCCCACAACATAAAAAAAATTGCAAAAAATGCTCCTAAAAATACACATCTGGTTCTGTTATTTAATATGATAGTTATCACAGTGTTTTTTTAAAAGCTACTTAACTCAGATTTCAAAGATTTTGCTATATTTTAAATAAGTTGTGTTTTATTAAATATTTTCACAACAGTCGCTGCCGCCTATTCATTATAATTTTTTTTATATATTAGCGCTATCATTCGTATTTACATATTTTGCTTTCAAACCATCTTCAGTTATCTGTTTCTTATTTTGAACGCTTATAATGGAACCTTAAAGAAACACCATGTTTATTTATTTCTAAATACATGGTTTTCCAATAAGAGGTGTTATTTTGAATAGCCCACTATTTCGGTAGATGTTACTATTGAAGCTGTCATTTTTTGACATTTAACAAGTAGAAACTACGCAATTAAAAAAAAAAGAATGATACACGCTTCAACAACGCATTTAAATTATTAAAATTCACTTGAGTGAATCAAATGCAAATCATCTTGAGTGAGTTGCTTTGTCAACAAGCAAAATTGTCGCATCGGGGGCTCGAAAAACCCAAGAGTTATTGTTGAAAAGCCTCTCTATCTTCAACTTGTGACTGTTTGGTGAGGTTTATGGTCCGGAGGAGTCATTGGACCTTACTTTTTCGAAAATGAGGCTGGAGCAACATTTACGGTGAATGGATCGCTATCGGGAGATGATTAATAATTTTTTATGGCCGGAATTAGATGGTATTGATCTGGACAGCGTTTACTTTTAACAAGACGGCGCTACGTGCCATACAAGCAACAAAACTATTGATCTTTTACGGTTGAATATCAAAATAACACCACTTATTGGAAAATCCTGTATATAGATCTAGAGGGTTTATTTATTATTTTATTATTTCTAAATATATAGATCTGTCTGCGACGGAGAACAAGTCGTGGAATTTTTATACGTTTCGAATAAATCGAGAACGTGTTGCAGATGGGATCGATTGCACGCTCATTAAAATGAAAACACTTGTTTGGTTAACACATATTACTGTTATGTTAATACAACATGAAATGTTCTGAACGAATCTCTAATCGCGTCTTTATTGCAAATTATTTGTGATGACTGCGAATACTACTAATTGGGAGGAGATAGCATAAATAATTGACGCATCTGTTGTGATTTGAGATTTTCGCGGCTAAAAGTATTACTTCGCTTCTTCCTTCTGTAGCCAAAGTTTCCGATAACATTACAGTGTCCATCATCGAAGCAAATGTGCTATACGAAACGTTGGCTAAAAGAGGAAACGCAACACGATGAAATAACCCAAAATATAATCACAATAATTGCCGTGTTTACGTAAAGTTTTGACAACCGACTATAGAGCCGTGTTAGGATCATAATTCTGCCGGTGAGAGCTTTGTTGTAAGTTCTCTTTCTGATAAATATGTCGTTTATATAAAAGAGATAGATGACGACGGAGCTGTCCGCGGTACACCCAAAATCGTCAACTAAATCCGCCCCTGAACACCATAACCACACTAATAATATGACCACAAATCGTCAGATATTTTCACCAAAACAGTAGACACTTCATCAATAGGTTCAATCAGATCTATTTCGATGTAAATATATGTAATACTTTTTACAAGCTCTTTTTACCAATGCATAAATTTTAAAGTCACGTTTTATGGCACGTATCCGAAATGTAACAATCATTGAATATTTTCTAAGAGAAAATGTAATGCAAGAAAAAAGGTGAAAATATGAAATACACAGAATTTTTCACATTTTTGTACCTGCACAAAAAACTCCCCGAGTTATTCCGTTTGAACGATTCTTAAATAAGAATTTTGTTTTTCTTTGGGTATATTTAGGAGTGAGGTAACATTGAAATATTTGTATGTACGATTTATTTAAATTCATGATAATCATGCATGCTAATAAAGTTTACGGCATGAGTAAACAACCAACTTATTGAATTCAAAAAACTTGAATTCAGGCATAATTTGTTTTAGTATGGATACTTTTTTTTATTTACATCATAGAAATAATTTTGCTATAAACAAACACGTTCCACATGAACCAGGTCACTCCGGACCCTGTAACCTCACCCTACTAGTCGGTTGAATCGGGACATTATAGGTTTTGTCGGGGATTTTTCTGGTTCTGTCGAGACGTCAGGACAGAGGTCTTGATAACGGTGACAGTCTCGATATATTGGGACGGATGGCAATCCTTTTCATGACCCATCTCCTTCGATTGTATTATCTGTAATTGGAATTGATCTGGCAAATTGGTAATCAAAGCACACAGAATTCACAGACGGATAATATTCGGTGGATCTGCCCGCCGAGTAGATCCGCCCGTTTCGGCGCACAATTCACACACGGATTTGCTCGTCGGATCTGTCCGCCGAGCCGATCCGTCGACGGAAACACATAGTCACACACACATTCGGACATTTGAGCGGCGAGCATTTCATATAGTGATGGAATGTCTCTATGGATAGAGTTTTCTTCAATTCAGATTTCTTCATTAAAAAAAAAACTCTCGGTGAACTGGTTTTAGGGGGTACGTGTTTGATTTATTCGCTACGCCTAAACTGCCGTAGGAAGGTGGAGAAATACCTTGCCATTCAGATCTGGTTTATCCATTCATTCACCAGGGCAATACTCACAATATCTACCACTCTGGAAAGTGCCACAAATATACTAGAAACGTCAAATTAAAGCAATTTATTCATTGCGCTCGCTGGGATTTGAACTCCCGACCACGTCACAGGAATACAAGGACGGATCTGTCCGCCGAGCAGATCCGTGAGTGAATTCTGGGCATAAAACACTTTTTTTAATGCGTAGTTATGATATTTATCCAATTTAAAGAGATAATCATGATGTAATTAGTAATTAGTATTGGCAGTTACAAAATTATTAACTAAATCATCATCATCAATAACTAGTTTTACTAAGGGTCATGATAATCTGTCTGCTTAAATAACTTAATAACTAGCCCCGAGGTCAAGTCGTGCGAGAAGAAGACGTTATTTTTAATTACTAACTTTTGAACTTGCTCGTTCATCAAATTTCAAAACAGCAATAGAAATAGCTGAGTACCTGTTTACGCAATAAGCTTCCAAAAGCAATTTGTAACAAGTTTAATAAAATTGTTTAATCGTTAAGATTGTTGTTGTTATATTGAGAGTTGTTAGGACCTTTGCTTAGTGGTTAAGATCATCGGCTCCAAATCCTGAAGTGGTGGGTATGCAAATACAGGGTTTTCCAATAAGAGGTGTCATTTTGAATAGCCCACTATTTCGGTAGATGTTACCTTTGAAGCTGTCATTTTTTGACATTTGACAAGTAGAAACTAAGCCATTAATAATAATAGAACGATACACGCTTCAACAACGCATTGAAATTATCAAAATTCACTTGAGTGAATCAAATGCAAATCATCTTGAGTGATGAGGCCCATTTCCACCTCGGTGGCTTCGTCAACAAGCAAAACTGTCGCATCTGGGGCTCGGAAAACCCAAGAATTATTGTTGAAAACATTTTCTATCCTCAACGTGTGACTGTTTGGTGCGGTTTATGGTCTGGCGGAGTCATTGGACCTTACTTTTTAGAAAATTAGGCTGGAGCAACATTTACGGTGAATGAATTGCGCTATCGAGAGATGATTAATGATTTTTTATGGCTGGAATTGGATGATATTGATACTGGACAACGTTTACTTTCAACAAGACGGCGCTACGTGCCACACAACCAACGAAACCATTGATCTTTTACGATTGAATATCAAAATAACACCTTTTATTGGAAAACCCTGTATATGCGAAGTAATTAGTATGTATTATTTAATCATTGAAGATCATATTAGAGACTCTCAAATGTAAATTTGAAACAGAAGAAGACTCTTTTTCTGGTTTTTCCCTCCTAGATTTGATTATGAATCTTTTCCTGTTTCAATTTTCTTGCAGCCCGGAACAGTCCCGGCAGTCTTCATCTGCAACGTCTTCCATCAATATTCTCCTGGATTATCAATTAGGTTACCTAGTATTTTATAAAAATGATAGTACTTACCTACCCATTCAACAATTGCTTAGATTGAAAAATAATCTATTATTAATTAAACTTAAGCTACTCAAGTAGGAACTAGGAACTTACAGGTAATTCACAGTTAAAGCGGTGAATACAGCTAATTATCATTGTCTATGCTCGAGTGACTTTTCCCACAGGCAGGGGGCAGGGAAGGGGCTCGGAAAGCCCACACGACGAGCCACTGATCGCGTATACCCACACAGCCCGCCCCTCCGTGCGCCACTGGATTCACCGTTGTTACTGCATACGGATTACTGAATTAATTATTAAGTGTTATTGTTCCACAGGTGTACAGTTTGCATTTTTATTAGGTAGGGGAGAATCGTTATGGGCACGTGATAGGTGGCTGTCAGATATTCGCGCAATTTCTTCAATGCGTCAGTAAATAGAGTAGAACTTTGATATAATGAACATGGCTGTAACGATCAAAAACGCCTAAATGATTTTAGTTACACATAATGTTTTTCTATTATTTATTAAACATTAGCTCACATATATTTCCAATGTGATTGAAGGATATTGTCTTACACTTTTAGTCTTTGTTGATAATACCAACAAAAATCTAATTTTGAGATAAACAAATGCAAATGCGCCTCTGCTGTAATGCATAACTTATTTTCTTTTACTTTTTACTATTTTGGGTAGATACATAAATATGGTTACCGGATAAATCATCAAAATGATAATTCATCACATCATTACAAAGTTATATAAATTTATGGAAAGTGATGAAACAAAAACTTTACTAACTGGGTTAAGTAGGTTAGGTTAGGTTACGTTTAAGTTTTTTTTCATCGTTTCTAATGACTTTATATCACTTTTTAAAGGTGTGTTGAATTGTCACTGTGTTGAGCTATCATGGAATCCATAAATATATAGAACAAGCGCAGACCCGTGAAATATTACGGAGAATTTATTTATTTGAAATAATTTTCTGTTAAAATATTGTATTATGGGTCGTTTAAAAGTACAAATTTTCAAAAAAGAAACTTAAATTCAAAACAAATCTGAGTGTTAGAGTTCATTGAACCGGAGTTTTAGACACACAAACGAAATTGCTTTTGTTTTAATAATAATATGTTCTTTTGAGTTTTTTTATAAAGAAATGTATTTTTGAAGCGAAGTTAGCAGTCCACAATGGAGTGCTGGTACCTACCCTGATGTGTGGAAGTGAGGCATGGAACTGGCAAAGAAAGGATGAAATTATATCCCTGAGGCGTATGTGTGGTAAAACCATGTATGATCGTGTGAGAAATGTAAAGATCCGCAAAGAGTGCAAGGCTGATGTAAGCGTAGTGAGTAAGATCAATAAAGGGACGCTTAGATGGTTTGGGCATGTAGAGCAAATGAGCGAAGAAAGGAGTGTAAGGAGAACATACGATGCAAATGTGAATGGTAGCAGAAGTCGGGTACGCCCGAGGAAGACATGGCACGATCAAGTGAATCAGATACTTGAGTCGGGCCATGTCAAGAGTCATAATAATAGAATAGTAAGTATGAGACGATGTATGAATGTGAATGAGGCAAGGAGTGTGTGCCAAGACCGAGTTGTTTGACGGCCCGTCCTCTCTGCCTATCCCTGCGGGGAAACGGCGTGATGGTTAGTTAGTTTTTTAGTTGAGTAACGTATTTTGAGTTGTAATTTTATTTGAAAAATTTAGGTTTAGAAGATTTTATGCAGTAGTAACTCTATTATATAAATATATATTATTATAAAAAAAAAACTTTTGGCAACCCTGCCTCCAAATTCATTTTTTCCTATAACTACACTGAATATTCTCATAGATACTGAAAATGTAATAAACTCGAGTTCAAAACATATATGAATTCGCGGTAATACTTACAGAAATTCTAATAGCTGCAGATAAATTAAATAAAGCCATCAGCGAAAAGTAACGTTAGGTAGTTATACATTTCCATGGAATCGTACAGTAAAATAGTTAATTTATTTCAATTAATGTCTGAACGATTTTATTTTGAATGAATATTCATTTCGTCTTGATAGATAATCACTATTAAGTTTAATATTGCGAAAAATCACAAATAAGTTTGGCTACCTACCTACCTACATAAGTAGGTACTTAAGCTTCACCTTCATAATAAGTTTTACTGGAAAAAACAGCAATACAAAAAAAAAATCTTGGTATTCGTTTACCTCTTCATTGTTGAACCCTTGACAACACAGACCTGAATTGACGATTGTCGTGAACTTTATAAATTATTACGAAGTGAGTACCTACCTGTATATTGAGCTTTAGCAAAATTTCGGGGCGATGCACTACGCAGTGTAATATTTTGACTATCAATAACACACCTTACGTAGATGGCGAAAAAGCTTAAATTCCCACTTCACACCATCCACCTGTTTTGATTTATGCAAGAAAAAACATGGCCAAAAAGTGCCTTTTATTTTATTTTGTGGATGTTCAGGCACAAATATTAAAATGTTTTTTGATCATTCAATAAATAACTTAATTTGCCACATTATACAGTGAAACCATAACCGAAAATGGGTTCGTAAGTAGGAGATTTTGAACTTTAAAGCAGTTTTCATAGGACTTTACACTATTTTTTTCTGGGCTTATAAAAAGATTTATCTAAAAAATACTCGTTTCTTTCAAAGGTCAAGATGTATTCTACTCGCAGTATTTAATTAAAGCATCTGAAAAATTTCTAGGCGACCAAATTATCAAACCAAAACCACATGATTTTAAATTACTACGTAGTGCATCGCCTTAAGAATGAGATAGTGTTTTGCAGCGAGTTACAAATGAAATAGTTTTATTTAATAAACAACAGTTTTTTTTTTAAATTTCTTTTAATCCGCAACTTACAATGCAAGGGGCTCACCGCCCTGCCTCTGTTGTATATAAAATGTCAATAAAACATTGTTACATCAAGTTAGTAAGCCGATTTAGCAGAGATCTGTATAAAATGACATAAGCTACTGTCCACTGTATCGCATCGCCTCGATTCGCCCCACTTCCCAGTCAACAAGCCAACTAACTACGAAGCTCTATGATTTCAGAAACCACACACTGCGCATAGAGCTACAATTAGAGACGCTACTGCGCACTAATATCTCGGTAGTTTTAGTTAGAGCGTCGCACAGTGGGCTGAAAATCGCCTTTCATAGACATAGAGACTTGAATTTACAAGGGTATTTTTTTTGGCTAGAAATGGATTCTGCTGATCATTACTATGCTACAAAATTTCGTATGAAGCAATTGGGTGTACAAATGAAGGAGTTATAATTTTTTTAAGAAAAATTTGTTTGACACTGACATTAAAAATGAGGTTATCTCTGGAATCATAAGGTTGGCCATTATATCCTTACACATAGATATACTACTATTTATTTGTATTTTTTTGACAATTAAAAAACTGCCTATGAAAACTGCTTTAAAGTTCAAAATCTCCTACTTCCAGACCCATTTTCGGTTATGATTTTATTGTATAATGTGGCAAATTAAGTTATTTATTAAATGATCAAAAAAAATTTAAATATTTGTGCCTGAACATTTACAAAATAAAATAAAAGGCACTTTTTGGCCACCTTTTTTTCTTGCATAAATCAAAACAGGCGGATGGTGTTAAGTGGGAATTTAAACCTTATCGCCATCTACGTAAAGGTTGTTATTGTTAGCGGCTCAATTTAAAATATTACACGACGTAGTGCATCGCCTTAATTATTAAGTTCCTTAACAACAGATTAATTCAGCAACCTGAGCACATGTCTTGGAGTTCAGGTATTCTACGGAGCACCGTTTTAGAAGCACTGGTGTATGACTGACTTTTACGACTGTGGAAATGTTAAACGTCTAATATCTAGCGAGCAACGAGCAATAAGAAAGGCCGACGACCTTAAACTTGCACGAACAATTAAGCGGGAGTCATAAGGCATTAAGGGGTAAGGCACAGGCTGAACAGTGAACAGTGGTGAACACAGTGAACTCTGTGAACACGGTGAACACTGTGAACACTGGCAGAGAAACGAGGCGCTGAAGTCGCTCGAGGGGCGGTCAAGTGGAAACAGTGCCGATTAGTTAAGTTAGTGTCAACTGAACTCTAGTACCCCACGAGTAGCTTATGATGATAAAGTTATTTTTCTGAACTCCTATCGGTGGTTAGATATCATGAAGAAAATTTTTACCTGCGGGCTTGCCGCCCGGAACCACTTTATGGAAAAAGGAATTTAAAAAATGTCAGGTTTTAATTACTCAAAAAAAAATTCAACCCGTAAAAAACAATGTTTCTTTTGCTATAAAACATCTGACGTGTATTTCGTTTATTAACTGCTGTAAATTTGTAATTATTAAACTTAATGTCATTCAATTTAAGAAAAATGCGTGTGTATGCATGAGTGCCACAAAAAGTTGATATATTGCATTGTCATCGACGGATGTCGGGGATAATTTCCAATGTCAAGATTCCACTTCATTAAATCAAGAAAAAAAATCAAAGTTCAAATAGAGTGCATTGTCATCGACGGATGTCGGGGATAATTTCCAATTTAAAGATACCACTTCATTTAATCAAGAAAAAAAAATCAAAGTTCAAATAGATCTACGTATTTAAAAGAAAAAAATAGGGGGAGAAAGAAGGTTTTAATTATTTTTTTTCTGATTTTGAGGTTTGGTTAATAACCGCGCGTTGTATATTATTATTTCTCAGAATTTAGTTCAGGAAACTCCGATTCGTACGGTTAACGGTTTATTTTTCCGGATCTAATTTGCGGTTGTAAAACAATAACGATTGAATTGCAAAAATTGTTTGCAGTATTTCCTATCTTACAAATAAAAGAAAACTTTCAGTCGTTGCATTGATGCACATCGGTTTGTCTTGTTATGAAAGACCTACCTACCTAATAACTTTTGTTCTGATAATATAAATACTTAAGAAGTTACGAAAAATCGTTTGCTTTTGATTTTAAAGTTTAATCACTTATTATAATATTTAAGATGATTTATTTAAATATACACCTTTGAAACAATAGTCCATTTATATTCCCCAGAAAAAAAAGTACTAGGCCAATAAAAACGGCTGTATGTTCAATATCTCTTATTTAAGAACCCATTTTCGGTTATGGTTTTCTTGTAATAACGTGGAAAATTGAATTATTTAGAAAATTATCGAAAATTTAAATATTTATAGTCGGGGACGCCCGAGGAAGACATGGCACTATCAAGTGAATCAGATACTCGAGTCGGGCCATGTCAATAGTCAGAACAATAGATGAGTTTGTATGAGACGATGTATGAATGTGAATGAGGCAAGAAGTGTGTGCCAAGACCGAGTTGTTTGCCGGTCCGTCCTCTCTGCCTACCCCTGCGGGGAAACGGCGTGATGGTTAGTTAGTTAGTTAGTTAGCCTGAACTTCGCAAAAAATTAAACGCATTTATTGACGATGCTGTTTTCTTCAACACGGAGAAAACTTACTGATATAATATAATATTGTTAAGTGATTAAAAATCTTGTCAAATTATTCGTTTTTTGTTAAAAATGGGACTGGAGGCCCATAACGAAAGATTTGACCATTTTCATGACAAACTATCAGTAAAGCACGAATATGTTATGAGGATAATTAATATTAATAATTCCGCATTTCGTCCATTGTATTTATTCGGAAAAGAGCACCTGCGAGAATACGTGCTCAGATATATTCTGAATGACTAATATTTAACTGGAAAATGATCGTGCAGTCACATGTTTAACAGTATCTTGATAAAAAACATTCGTACTCATTTTTATCTGAGCATATATCAAAACAGCGGAAATTTAAACCTTATCGCCATCTTTATAAGGAATATTATTGTTAGCGACTCTATTCCAAATGTACTCGACGTGGTACATCGCCTTAAATAATATTATATATACTAATGGTTTATGCATTTTTGGTTAATGGCCGAAAAAGACCGTCTATACTATTCGTAGCTACCAAATTCACGTAAAAGTATTGCGAAACTATAAATTGTATGCAGATCTGCTACACTTACATAAATACATTTGATTTATCTACTTTCTAAATTCCTTATAATGTACCTAGTTAAATAATGAATTACTTGGCCATTTTAAGATGTTCATTTGAAGGTATTTAAAAAAAATGTCACTGGGACTGCCAAAGTTAACGTTGCCCCCTAAAAAATGTTGTTGGGACTGCCAAAGTCAACGTTGCCTTCTAAAAAATGGTGTTGGGATCGCCAAAGTCAACGTTGCCTTCTAAAAAATGGTGTTGGGATTGCCAAAGTCAACATTGCCCCCAAAAAATTCCAAGATCCATCGTTGAACACAGACAATTACCGCACCGCAGGCGAAAAAAATAAGAATATTTCGCGTAGCTAATTTATTATCCATTGAGTCTGTAGACACGAATTATTAGTAAGCAAGCCCAATTTTAACCATTTGTTTGTTTGTCCATCTTTTCTGCCTAAACCGCACGAGGACGGAAGGAATAGGAATAGCAGAACACACCATGAAACACGACGTGCAAACGTCGGGAGTGGAAAACAACAATAGTTATACGAATAGGAAATATGAAGAGGATGACGAAACATAGTCATCTATGTTGCCTAGGCTTTGATGAAAGAAAATTACAGATACTGGGAGAAATTCGTAGTGGAAACAAGAGACACCGCCAAAACTCTTACGAACTATGTTGAAAATATCTCGACTATTTTAGTCAAAGGAAATAGTATTTATGTAAAAAAACGGATTTAACAAACTACCCGATTAATAATTTATTTGTAATATTCGTACGGTAATAGCGAGTTCCAGTGCCATCTAGCTTAGGAGTTATATTAGGTTAGGTTCATTAAATACAGGCCTCCCAGGTTTCTCAGTCATTTATTATATACTGGGGAAATGATGGGAGAATATAGAGTAGCTATTATTATTTGCGTGAGACCGATAGAAAAAAAGAAAGTCCTTGTTTGTTTAGTTTTTAATCCAATGCATAAAATAGTACACACTAAACTTTCCGTTGAACTCAATAAAAAATTTGTACACTAACTTAATATTGTAAACACTTAATGTGTGATATTAACGTACCGTGTATTTTTGTATTATATGCAGAGAAAGTTGAATTACTGTGTGTTGTGTCTTGTAGGAATTTACCAAAAAAATATTAAAATATTAAACAGTGCCTGGCGCGAGTAAAATTTTGGCGCCTACTGTCAAAACCAGTAGACTCCTAGGTAGGTTATAACTGTAATCGATGATATATGGATGATTTGTATTTTTGTGTAGCGCAATTTTTTTTATGAAAAATAATCTCAAGGGCGATTTTTTAGGTGTTGGATATTATCAAGGTCTTGGCGCCCGGAGCGAACTGCTCCAATAACGCCCGCATAGGGCCGGCCCTAAATGTACGCACACATTTTCTACACCATTGAAATATTACTTAATATATCAATAGACTTATAGATATGTAACATATTTTTTAATAGTCAGCATGTGAAACATTCATGTAGGTACTTAAATCGTAGGATATAATTCAGTATAAATGTGAATTTATCAAATGACATGTCTACTTAGGTATATAAATATAATTTTTATTTTTTAACAAAGATAATCCGTTTATGATATCGAAGAAACAAAATTCTCGATCGGTTATTGAAAGACGATCATTTTCAGGCCAATCCCCTTCGGGCCCTATCTCATCGAGATACCAGAGCCAGGTAGAGGCAACCACAGTGGTGCCATGGACAACACCGGTGTCTGTAAGCAACCAAACGTGACACCAGAGGAGACACTACATGGTAGTTCCGTTCTTCGTTGCGGACGTGTTTTAACCGCTCCGGTTTGTTTGATCCTTTCAGAAGGTTTCCCTTGCTAAGAGATCGCTGAAAATTGTTCAGCATCCGTGTTTTATATAGTGCTTACCTTCTTATTTCACGAAATGTGCGTAACTTCTACCGTTTAGCCGGAATTTGCAATTATTATAGCATTTTAAACCGATTAATTTTTAAAAGTGAAGCTAGAACGAAGATTTCTCAATGCAGTCGAAGATTTTATACCTGACTCAAGTGTCAAGTGGTGTTGGGAATTACGGGACCTTTTCAACCGAGGATGTCTGCATGGAGGACAGATAAGCCATATTTTGTTTAAAGTTTTTGTCTTTGTTTTTATTTTCTGTTTTTGTTTATGTATTTTGTTACAGATGACACTCATAAACTTCACTTTGACTTTGGTTCAAGATTTTGCTTATGATAGCCTGCGATAAGCGAGCCCTAAGGGTCTGAGACAGAGGTGTGAAATCGTCGGATCACGACAATAGAAAGAATGTATTGGAGCCAGGAAGGAGTCTGAAAGGGTCGAGAGGATGCACTAGGTGGCATGAAAGGCTGGGAGGTGACTGGAGAGACTAAGGTAAACTAGGATGAGGTGATTTTGCACAGCGGTGCTGCCAAGGTCTGTTATCTATGTGAGGATATTGTGTGGGCGCTCTTTATTGGCAGCAGACACATGTCAGCGCTATATTAGCGGCGGACACATGCCTGAACGGATGACGAGCCTCGTGCTGGCACAGTTGGTGGACGGGGTAGTCTCTCTCCCTGCAGCAGCTGGTACAGTTCCTTCGCTACCTAGGACTCTTGCAGCAGAGTCTCCATCTTCTGTCTTCGTCGAGCGTCACAGCGGTGCTGCCAAGGTTTGTTGTCTATGTGAGGATGTTGTGTCAGCGCTCTTTATTGGCAGCAGATACATGTCAGCGCTATATTGGCGGCAGACACATGCCTGAACGGATGACGAACCTCGTGCTGGCACAGTTGGTCTAAATAACAAATGTAGATCCTAGGAAATAAATTGTACAGCGCCCTTGAGGTGATTTTTCACAAAAACGGCGCTATACAAATTATCCAATTATTATTATTGAGCGTCCGACATATTCGTTAGCAATATCAACATAGAACTTTGTCAACTTTTTTATAGAACTTGCGGGCGAATCACGGGGAAAAGGATATCTGATGGAAGCAACCAGTAACTTTATGGTCACTCGTCAACAGTGGTATACGCCATAAAATTATGGTGCCACCAAGCTGACACCAGGTGAGGGACTCTGCAGTAGAGTTTGTAATCCCGAAATCCCGCGAAACTTCAGCAGAATTTGATCCGGTAGATTTGCGGGATTTTATGTGCGGGGATTTACGGGAATGAGCGATTGAAAAAAATACTAAACTGACTCAAAAAAATGCTGTAAAAATGTAAAAAAGCGGTGGTCAATCATTGACAATGAAAGAGGAATTAAACATGATATTAGGAAGAGAGGATAAAGCTGCATCTCAAGTTCGGTAACTTCAAGACTTGGAATCGAAAATGTTCGTTTTTTTAGAACGGGGGTATCAGAGAGAGCTAACCTTGAGTTAGCACATACCTTCTTGATGACTGTCCGAGTAACTAGTGAGGAAGCAGATAGAGCGTTTTTTGCTGCTGGACTTTAGTGCACAAATGTCTGTTCACGTATGGGTGACAGAACGATAAGTACCAAAGATGATTGATCTCGAATGACTGCGGAGAGTTCTTTCAATGACAGTTATTTTTTAAATTTTTTTATCAAAGTCTTCAAAACACATTATTATGTTACCTTTTCAATATCTTTTTATAATATTACTAGTACAAAGGTTGATTGATACGAAAAGTCCCCTTAAATGACTATGTCATCTTTTCAATATCTTTTTGTAATACGCTTATCAAAGATAATTGATACCAAATAATAAAAAAGTTAACGAGATTTTGGTATAATTTCAATTTCTTTTGAGATGTTGGTATTAACAATAACTTTAACTTTAAAAAATATCTCTTATTTTTTTATTATATGAACGAGATAAAAGTTACAGTTTTCTTACAAATTTTGAAAACGAAACGAATGTGTTTTCGAAAAATCGAAATTTTTCTACGATTAGATTAAAAATTATTTATTTTTCGGAATAACTTTATTGAGTAAAACCTCAAATTGTAATATTTAATTATTGAAGACAATATTAGCGATTTCTAAACGAAAATCTGAAACAGAAAAATCAGAAAAAGATACGGTCACATCTAGGACACGAACCCAGGGTTTTGGTATGTATATAGTAGGTATGTAAAAATGGCGTTTTTGACAACACTTTTCACGTTTGCTACTAAAATGTTACTATTTAGAAAAAGTAATATTTAATTTAAAGTACACCGGAAAGATAATTTTATCTTGTTTCTAAAACAGTATTTGTTCATAAGGAAAATTAAAAAAAATTAGATGTATATAGCGCATTTGAAATAAACAGAAAACATTGCCAACTAAACAAAAGTTATGAAAGTACTGAAAGGTTAGTAATAATCCCACGGAATCCCGCGGAATTTCTATATTTATGTTATGCAATCCCGCGGGTTTTGAAAAGGGTGCGGGATTTGTCGCGAATCAGAGCCACAATGTTTTCCGGTGAAACGGGTATTGTAGTGAACATCTTGAAATATTCCAGCTTCCTCAGAGAACCGACTGAATTAGGCCGCACATGATTATCAGTGTGGAAGTGGCCTTCGTCTGAAACACAGTTGTCAGCGCAGTGTGGCAAAACCGACAGGGTAAACAATAATAGTATAAACATCCGCCGCCCTGTGCATGTGCGACATTATTCGCACGAGTTCGGCTTTGTCAGTCCACCGCGATATTTACATAAAAAACCCATTCCAAGTGTCGTCATTGAGCAAATCCGAGCCTAAAACAACAATAAAGCGTCCAAAATAAAATGTAAATAAATCTTATTGAGTTCGAAAAGCGTGTCATGGCGCTTGGATGGGAATTGGTCCAGAAATTTACAATCGAATCCAGTGTTTAGATCGCTGAACTTATACTTAATAATTCAAGTGACGCAACGATTCTGATGCTAACTATTACGTTTATTGAATATATTGGAATTAATTTTCTTTTTTTGGTAGAACTTTTTTCCACCCCAAATGGCAGATGGCCGCAGGGCATTTAGGGCTAGGAAACCTATGCAGATATCTGGGGTGCCAGATTTAAGATGAATTCATTCCATGTTCTAAAATTCTTAAGATAATCCTTAAAAGTCTTAAAGACTATAGGTATTACTGAAAAACGTGGTAAAAATTTTATTCATTTGATAAACGACCGTGTACTTGAAGCCCTTACTTATTGAAACTTAAAATAGAAACTGACATAAAATAGTTCATGGAAATATACACAATATATACACATTGCTTACCCAATCAAAAAGGGATGTTTATCTGTTGTATAAACTTGAAATAATATTTTTTTCACCGCATTTTAGAATTTTTCCAATGTATTTTAAATGTTCTAAATATTTCTTCACTTGGAAGCAGAGGCGGCTCTAGGGATTCAGTCGTGGTAGGTCATTTGAAAAAAATGTGTGACTAATCTTTATTTGATATTGTGAAAAATGCCCATATATTATTAACTATATCAATTTGTTATAGAGTTTTAGAGTCGCGGACTCTAAATAAATATTATGTTAATATAATAAATTGGAAATAAATACACAATCCATGTACTTACGGCAAATTATTTTTAAGATATTAAGTTTTAATGTAGTTGTCCACAACATTAAAATAAATAAAATCAGTGTTTGATTCTATTTGACAATGATTTTTTACGTTTTTTGTTTTGTTTCATTCTAAATCGATAACAACATAAATAATTATTCTAATCCTTTCCCGAACTATGCAATTGAAAAACAACCATTGTTCCACACACTACAAGCGTGTAAAATGAAAAAACGACATTTGTTTATGTCACCATCTCTGTAAAACATATAATATTCACCGTGTTGTCTCCTCCACGGTCATGACCTAAGCGTCCCTAAACTTTCTTCGGAAGCTAATTTTTACTTCGACGAAAAATATAGTGCCATCTCGTTTATTCTATGGCGCGGGTAGGGACAGAAGATGCCAAATTGGACATTCTTTAAATTGACCCAGCGAATCGTGTGGACTTGTGAATGAAAGCTTCTATTAGAGACAACAGATGTCACTGCTAGTCACTCGCCGCCGCCGCTGTTTCGCGTTACATTTTAAATGTTTTGATGCACATAATTGATTATTATATTTATTATTGTTGTCTTATAATTTTGGGGGGTCAAACACCAATTGACCTAAGGGAAGAACCGCCACTGCTTGGAAGGTGTTGTAATAACAAATACCGTTTTTGAAACTAAGACTTTTGTATTTGAAATATAATTAAATTTTAAAAAGACCAACATTTTAATTTCTTACATTAAAAAAGTTGAAAAAAAAGTTTCAAAAAGGACAATTTAATCCCTTATTTTAATTTGAATTAGCAAGAAAACTGTCATTTCACTTTCTATCTCATTCCTACAAGAAAATTTTGTTAAAATTTTTTATACTTATTCCCAGAGGTTAACCAAAAAATCACATTTTGGATTCATTTTATCACAACATAAATGTAGATTTTTTTGGCATGAGGCATTTATGTTGTTTAAAAACATAACTTTCATGAAATTCTTCTAAAACTCAAATAAAAAATAATATTCTGAAATAACGTAGCTTATTCCGAAAATACGAAACTAAATTTCCAAAATTACAATATTAATGGATTAAAACTGACAAGAAATATTACAATAATAGTATATGTATTGAATTATACTAATAGTGAATTGGTCATTAGAATCTAAATTATGAACTAAAACATCCTTTGAATCACACATCTCAAACGAAAAATCAGAACTGTAATATTCGCCCTCTGCGCATGCGCCAGTCTACTAAAATGAGGTGTTACGAGACATTTTTTATTAGTAATAATTCGAAACTGAAATTGTACAGTCTTTGTACAACGTTTAACAAAAACATCATTTAACGCTTGTGAAGGCTGTAATGGTTTACAGTAAAAACTCTCGAACGGTGGCTCTGGCCATGGTCCAAACACAGTGGAATTATGGGGATCACTTGGGTGCAGAAAAAATGTTTGTACCCAAGAAAAAAGGACATTAATAAAAATTGTTGTTAATTTTTTTATATTTATTCCTCAGGGCCTCCTGTTTGGAGCTAATGTAAAAAAAAATGTAAGGAAATAATGAAAAAAGTGTACATTCATATTTATTTTCTTCTTAAGGCGATGCACTACGTTGTGTAATATTTTAAATTGAGCCGCTATCAGTAACAACCCTTATGTAGATGGCGATAAGGTTTAAATCCCCGCTTAACACAATCCGCCTGTTTTGATGTATGCAAGAAAAAAACATGGCCAAAAAGTGCCTTTTATTTTATTTTGTGGATGTTCAGGCATAAATATTTAATTTTTTTCCTATCATTTTATAAATAACTTAATTGCCACATTATAAAATAAAATCATAACCGAAAATGGGTTCGTAAGTAGGAGATTTTAAACTTTAAAGCAGTTTTCATAAGCCCATACATTATTTTTTCTAGGCTTATAAAAAGATTTATCTAAAAAATACTCGATTATTTCAAAGGTCAAGATGTATTGTACTCGCAGTATTTAATCAAAGCATGAGAAACATTTTTAGGCGACCAAATTTTCAAACCAAAAGCACATGATTTTGCATTACTACGTATGGCATCGCCTTAATGTATTACCAAATTTTTAACTTACCAAATAGCAGTCGATCGGCTTCTCCCTTGCGCGCGCATACGACTTCTGAAGCTCCGTCTGTTTGAGCGCATGTGCGATATGTAGAGCGCTCGCGTCGAAGCGGCCGTAGTGATGCGCGGCGCTGTTGGCTGCTCCCTGAGTGGGATCCTCGCGCGGGGAGCGGGGTGCGCGCGGCACGGGCGAGGCGGGCTGCCCGTTGAGCACATGACCGTTGCCGCTGGACGCGCTCAGCACTCCGTTCCCGTTGCCGTTGGATTGCCGCGGCGGGACTCCTGGAAATAAATACACTACGGTTAGTAAAAGCTTTGAAATTACATATGCCCTGGGGGCCTAGCATGGTCATGTCAACAATCGATACAACAGCTGTTCACGCGACGTTAGTACGAGTATATTAATATCGCTAGAATAATCAATATATCGTTTTTTGACAATGTCGGAAAATATATAAAGCTTTGGTGGCAACACTGACAAATTATTATATCAATGGCCTAGTCAGCAATTTGTCAAATTAGTTTGATTTACAGGCCGGCATAGTCCAGTGGTAACGCATTGGACTGCCATTCCGAAGGTCGCGGGTTCGAACCCGGCGTGCGCAAATAAATTTTATTTGATTAATTTGTGTTATTTCACAATTAATTAATTAAAATAATATATAGTATATTTGCGGCACGTTCCAGAGTGGAAGATACTACCAGTATCGCCCTGGTGTAAGACCACCATTTAGAATTGAAACGTTGCTCCAAATGGCTTTAGCCGTGTTTAGTGACTAGATCTGAATAGCCAGGTACTTCCCCACCTTCCTCTTTCCCTTCCCCACTTACCTTCAGCCTCACAACATCCCCCAATTGGGGATGCCATAGTCTCACTAGCTCCAGACGGGAGCAGTTGGGACTCTTGTGAGGTATTCACTATAAAAAATAAAAAAAAGATTAATTACCTATATTATTTCAGGCATTAGCTGATGGCATTATTACTGGCATTGTGTATTGTTTCGAACCTATATTTTTGTGACTAATATTTTGACAACAATGCTAAGGAACTCAAGTGAAAAATATAAAGGCTTTAACAAAATAGATCGATAAACGCTGATTTTGAATAGATAATTTTTATTATTTATTATTATGCGTTCAATTAATAAATCGTCATTTAAAAACGAATAAAACACCATCACATTAAACACACACCGTTTGGTTGGTACGACTGAATCTGCTGATTCTCATATCACAACCAGTCTACGTGAGTAATGCATTTATGGTCTACAATGTATTTTTCTTTAGTACTAGCGCAGATTTATAAACTCCGGTAAATTGTTTATCAGGTGCGGTTGTGGGTGTATTTTTGCACATTGGTTTAATACAATAACATTAATGACGAGATGCTAATATTTTACCTTGTGTTCGTCATTGTTAAAAGCGGAAAATCTAAATGTAAATTTCGTAGTGCAAAAATATACTGAGGGTCCTGATAATTTTTTTTGGTTTTTGAATACAACATTTTGAAAGATAGTTTCCATTTTTATATTATTTCGAAATTGATTTAACTATTGATCACACTTATTTTTAACATCAATTAATACGCCATACGAGTTCCAACTGGTCGGAACTGGTGGGACTATGGCAACCCCAATTTGGGCTATATTGTAAGGGAGGAGAAGAAGATTAGTACTAGGACTGTGGGTTGTGCGTTGAGTGATTGTTAAATCGATCCATTTGTCTACTTACCCATAAAACAAGTACGCCGCAGTTCCAATAATATCTCTAAACAATGGACACTAAAATAACATTTCAAAAACGAAACTAATATCCCATTGTTCTTCTATGCGATGCCTCAATACACACTTCAGAAAGACACCAATAACGTATTATAAAATATAAGAAATACTAGACACATACGTCTATTAACCCACATAATTATTTAGACTTACTCTCGATAGCATACGAATGACAACTTAGAGAATGAAGAAAAACCAGTCTAATAGAAAACACAGTGTGGAATAGCAAAACACATAACGTTACATAAAATAATCCACATTCGGCCCACTTTGCCCGGAGCGTAAAACGTTGTAACCACAACTTTAAAAACTAGTTATGTGCAGATAAAAATGTTATATAAATCTTCTGATTAATATTTTGACAACAATGCTAAGGAATTTCAATGAAAAATATTACTGCTGTAAAAATATAGTTATTCATATGGAAATCATTGGGAAACTACTGCTGGTTCAGTTGCCAAAAAATGTTCTCTCGCTGAGTCAAAGACCAAAAGATTGGCAGCTTTTACACGACGCTGTTCATTGCTTTGTCATATACGTAACATGTGCGAGTGCAGTTCTGGGCTGCAGCCTGCAGGGAATTATAGCCAACCCCCGATAGGGGATGGCAACAGAAGAAGAAGACACGAGTACAAACCATTGCAAATACTTTCAATTAAGAGGAACGGGTGGTGCGAAAATGAAATAAAAAATAAAAATAATACAAACGCCCAGCAAATATCTGGTACGGATGTAAACTAATTTATTTATTTATTTTTTGTTAAAATCATAAAATATTGGCCTTCAAAAAAATCAATTTTTGGTGATTTTAGAGGCGATTTATTATTGAGTTAATGATTATATAATAATTTTACCATACCTACTATTTAAATGAGATGCGTATAAAATAAATGTTTTTGTAATATCAAAGTTTTTAGTTTTTAAATTATGAATGCTGAAATAGCAATTTCACCCAGTGTGCGGCGGATAGCGTGCCATTGGTTGCCCATGCATGATAGGAGACACGAGCGAAGTTAAAAGTATGATTTTATGATTGATTGGTTAGTATTGTATTTTTTCCCGGTGATATCATGTTGTTATTTATTACTTATTTTATACGTACGTTTTCTATATCGGATATTAAGCATTTTTACTGCAATTTTAGAAAACGAAAGCGCAAGATGGATGCAACTATAATTGATGTCAATCATTCAATATAATTTATTACTTTTTTAAAGTGAAGACTATAATAACGTAAATCCATCATGTTGGCTTTTAGACTGAAGAACGACATAATTGGTTGTGAGCGTGTCTGTGTGCCTATTCCTCTCTATTTCTCACTTTGGGTGGAATTTATATAACATTTTAATATTTCGACAATCTTTCTTGAACAGATTATCAATTTCACTGATCTATTTGGGACCTATTAGTCGAAAGGTCTTATTTAACTTGGCGACATCCGTTTTATATCAAATCGTTATAGACCACACTTCGCGAGATTATCTAGACAAAAAAAAATGTATACACTCATTACAGTGAAGACATAGTTTTACTCTGGAAAAAATACACAAAGTGGCAAATTAGTTACAAAGTAGCAAGGTCCTTTGTTCTGGACTCAGATGCCGTGGATTCGATGATTCGATTCGGTGAGTTCAAATATAAAAGATAGGTTTTGATTGACATTTCGTTTTAGGGTGGAACAAACTCTCAGCATCGCCCTGGTAAAAAAACTGTAATTCTGAATCCGAACAGCGGCGTAGCTTGAAATGGTCTTATCTTTGTAACCAGACAAGAATAGCAAGATACTTCTTCTACGGCAAGATGGGAAAAAAAACTATGTTCATATAGTTTTGCAGCTGACTGTAATATTTTGCATATTTCAGTGAAGTTAATATGTGTTCAAGAAAGAATGTGGAAATATAAAAATGTTTTACAAATTTAACCACATTCGTTGAAGTCGGTTATAGAATATTAAATAAATAAAATTTCGTGGTTATAAATAGATAATTATTATATTAAAAAAAAAATCAAATTTGTTATAGAAAATTTTTATTATTTATATGAAATACTAAAAATAAAATATAATTTATCGTAACAAATAATATTTAAAGAGATAAATTAAATAAAAAAAAGAAGAAAAAGGCAAAAATAATCTCTCCAGCGGGGAATCGAACCCCGGTCTCCCGCGTGACAGGCGGGGATACTTACCACTATACTACTGAAGATACTTATTTTGTTGCCATAATATCAAACACAAACTAAATTGATTGATCAGGGAATATTATTCTTCAGAACCACAAAAATATAATTATGATACGTATACATTTGCGAACCGAAACACGAATCACGGGAAAGGAACGAAGCTACAACAAGAGGCGTTTCACGCCATTTGCGGTTGCTTCGTTCATTTCCCATAAATTGAGCTCTGCAGTTCCACTAGCGTACGTATATACGTAGCATTAGATAGTAACGTCATTGGTTAGATATGTTTTTATTATTTTTAAAATAAATGGTACCTACCTATGAAACTGTATTACTTTATCAGACGACCACTGTGATATTTTCTCTACTTTGTTTCTAGCAACTTTGCTTTATTTTACTGTCATCGATATAGAATGTTACTCCATTTATAAATAGGGCGGCTGTATATTCTGTCAGTGCGTATCGTAGGTAATTTCATGTTTGAAGCTGTTATTTTTAACGCCTTTTTGTATTTATGAAGTGTAAGCCATTAAAATAAGCCATTATTATGAAATAAAAATCAAAACATTACATTTGAGGCGGGTATAGATACCGCCGCAGATAAGATTCCCATGAACATTTCGCGAACGTATGTTTCTTTCGAATTGTATAAGGGTCATTCCGCCGTTTCGTTCAAATCGCATGTTCTTGCAAAAAAGTCATATGAAAAATAATGTTTTTCAAGAAAGTTTTATTGGAAAATGTAGTTATTTAAAAAAGGAAAAAGTAGTATTTACCGGATTAGGCATTTGTTACTTAATAACTTTATGGTATACAAAAAACATGCTAAAATCTCATTACCTTCCCCGTGTAAATGAGGGACCGGTAAATTGATCAATAAATAAGAACATTTTACACTAGTAAAATCACTACATTCATTAATCGACCTGAAAGTACAACTAATTTTGCATATTTATTGGTGTTTAATTTATTTTTAAAGTTACTGTATCATAGAAAGAATTGAGATTTTGTTTTTGTCCAGAAAAAATCGCTGTCGTCTTCCGCCAAAGCGGTAATTAAAATTGTGACCGTGTTTGTCACTGTTCGTCAGCTGTACCCTACCCCGCGCCTCCGTTACTAATCAGTGTACCGCTATATCTGGACGGGGGAGGACGTGCGTCGCTGAATAAAGAAATATCTGCGATCTCCGTGCTCGAAAACGACTTTGTCACCGACCTAGCATCATTACCTTCCAGCATTTTTTAAAGTAAGTACATGTTTTAAAAATTCGAATCATGAACCTATAAACTATAATTAGTCGGACTATTTTTTATTGAAACATAAAGATTTGTAATGTCATTATTAAGCGAGTTATTAAGGAAAGATTGTCAAAACCTCATTACCCTCCGTCTCATTACCTTCCATATCGTAAAATTTTTTGCCGGATGGTAATTTAGAGGTGTGGAGGGTAATGATAAATTTGTAGGGGTTATTTTTACGTGCATCTGGGACCATGTTTGGGGGTTCATAAAAGTTAATATTATCAATAAAAGCAGTTTCTTGCGTTCTAGCGTCGGACAATTTCAGTTTTGGTGAAATACATATTTTCGTTTTATCTATTTACTGATATGGAAAAACAATCTGTTAAAATTTACCCTGCGAATTTTTATTTGAAAATCGATTTTTTTATTCAATGATATAATTACGGAGAATTTAATAACAGCACAAACATTAACTACTATGAGTGGACAATAGAAAAACAAACCTACAGGGGAAAGGATGGAATCCAGAAAATGAAAACCATAACAACTAAAAAGAAGCTCGAGGACAACCCTCGTAAAATAATCGAAAAGTTAGATGCCACCATGGATGTTTTCTTAAAACACACACGAAACATCGTAATGCAGTACTCCGCTATCAGAGAATTGAAAGATAATCTGACAGACACGGAGGTTCTCATACATGTTGATTTTAGCGAGAACTATTGGTTGAAATACCATGAAGAAATTCAGTCCTTTCATTTTGGTGGCAGCCGAGGACAAGTCTCTCTTCATACAGGAGTACTTTACTATGTAGACAGCCAGACGGGTAGATGTCACAGTTGACATGAATATTGAAAACTTAAGCCTACAAATTGACTCGCCTACTATTTTCAATAATATTGATGACAATATGCTATTGAGCGAATTCGACGGCTCCATGTTTTTGGACGATACTATTGCTTCAACGCCAGAGCCTGCTAAAACTATAGAAAATAAATGTAAAGTGAAAATACTCTCAAACGTCCCGTTCGACTATCAGCATTATTCCCTTTATAAAAATAGTACGCAAGAATTCAATCCTTTCGATCAATGTGAGTTCGAGAAATTCATCCGATCCCTAAGAGTAGAATATCCTGATTTCGATGAATCAAAACAGCAGTCCCCCAAAACTGTGGAACTCCCACACATGGACATTGACGAGGAAACCAACAAAGAGGATAAGGAGGCGCCATTCAAATACTACTTAGATGACTGGATAATGGTTCAATATAAAATAACTAACACGACACATCATTTCATTGGGAAAATTATTGGAAAACATGAGTACACACTAGAGTACAAAGTAATTTTTTTGAAAAAAGCTCAAGGGAATTCCAAAAAAATTGTCTGGCCAACAATTAGTGACGACGATTTCATTTTGGAATCACAAATTCTTCAGCGCTTGCAAGATCCAGATGAGAATGAAAGAGGACAATTCACTTTCAAAAATTTGCCGAACTTTGATTTGAAATAGTTTTCCAGCAAAAACTTTCACAAGAATGATCTCAAGTTCCTTAAATATTATGTTCCTATCTAGATGTAAGACCTTTATCTTGTACTTATTAGTTACATATGTTGTGTTTGTTTTAGGTATCTCTGATTTTATTTTAAACTGCATTTCAATTGACATCTGATTTTTTCTTATTTTTAATTATTATTTTTATTATTTCTATTTTGCAAATATTACAATGTTTGCTTAGGAATGTGAAAATTTTGTATTTCTTGTGTACAAACCTACTTATAAAACGTAATTATAAAGAATTTGACTATTCCTTATAATTTCTGGGTAAGTAGTATAATAGGAAAATTTTAGTTGTGTTGGGTTTGATGTTCCAGCTGCCTTTTCTTAATTTGTATTTTGATATTTTTTTCCATTATTTTTTAACAATTCATACAGATATTGCAAAAGCATAAGTAAGCAGAACTGATTACGTATGAAAAAATGTATTTCTTGTCTCCAATGTTCAAAAGTCTGAATAAAGCATTTAGTTTTTCACTATATTTTCACTATAGGTTTTTCTTCTTTTTCCTAATCCGCTCACCACGTCAAATGATACTTAGCATGATTTGAAATCTATTTTATTATTCAATTTCTATTCAAATTTCATTATTCACAGACATTTTAAGAACCTTAAACATGTTCACTACCATCTATTGATATTTCATTACCAAACTTCATTACCATCCAAATTTTTAAATTACCATCCAACAGTTTTTCATTACCATCCACACCTTCATTACCTTCCATCAATTTTCTTCGAATCCAAGTGTCGCACAAAGGTGCCCTTTTCACTTTTATACATCTGATAGGTACGGGAACCCATTTCTATAAAAATATATAGTAAAAAGGCAAAAAAAAAAAAATCCGCGGAAACAGGCAAATTTGAACGAAACGGCGGAATGACCCATAAGCGTTATGGTATTGCCAGTTGTCAAAACAAGAGAAAAATGAAATGCTTTAATTCATGAAACGCACACTATAGTAATAAATTCGCAAAGGAAGAAATAAAAATTAAACACACACATTCAATAATAATTTTACAGTAGGTACACATATGGTATGGTAATAAACATTACTATGTAGGTACCAATTTCTTGAATGATGTTCGACTTATTTTAACTTCTAACACTGAATCTGAACTGTCAACACGCGGTAGAAGAACGATTTTTTAAATTAACAAATCATTGAAAAGCAAAAAAGACAGGTATTTTTGTCAATGTTTTGCGGTATTTTCAACGAGAATTTGAAAATGGTGGACCATTTTTACCACCGACGTCATTGAAATGTAGTTTTTACAATCGTATTCGTGTAATTATAATGTTGAAGTGTCAGTAATGTGAAATGTGACCACCCAATTTTGAATATTGGAATTATTAGAACACTTGAAAAAATACTTATTAATATATATCTTGTTTTATTTGATTGTGAATATACGACGAATACTTTAGCTATTATTATTTGTTAAATGTAACTAATTAATTTTTATTTGAACACAATGTTATGTTTTTTTTTTATATTCAATAATATTGTTATTGGGTTTATAAAAACAGTTTATTTTTAAACAAGTTCTGTTGGACAAACTGGCCGGTCCTTTAACACTAGGTTCAAAGAACATATAAGATCTTTTAAAAATAATAATAAAATACAATCACAATTTGCTAAACATTTCCTAGATGAAAATCACTCACTTAATGATAATAATTAACCAACTCCGTTACACGTACAAAATAAAGGCCGTAAAGTGAATCTTTTAGAACAGTTAGAAATTAACAAAAACTCTAATAATCCGAAAGCTATTCTAATTAATGAACAAACAAATATAATTCGTTCACCCCTACTAGATATCTTCAAACCTGGTGCAAATATGAGAGCACTATGAAGTACTTAATTATGCTATTAAAATAACCCTATCAGTCATCGTTTGGGAATAACTAATTATTTATTGTTTTTGTGTTTAATTCGTAGAACTCCATTTAATTTTTTTTTATAAATTTAGATTAAATTTGATAATATTATTATTAAGTTCTGCAAGTGTTTTAGTTTTTTATTATTGTGACAGCTGTTTCGGCTTACAAGGCCATTTTCAAACTGTGGTTAGTCCACATTGAGACGACGTATTTATATTATTTCAAATGTAAATTTTGAAGGTGCATATATATCAATGTATGCACCTTCAAAATAAATCAATGTATGCACCTTCAAAATTTACATTTGAAATAATATAAATACGTCGTCTCAATGTGGACTAACCACAGTTTGAAAATGGCCTTGTAAGCCGAAACAGCTGTCACAATAATAAAAAACTAAAACACTTGCAGAACTTAATAATAATATTATCAAATTTAATCTAAATTTATATAAAAAAAAAGGGAATAACTAACATAAAGAAATTCAGTCAAATTTAAACATTACAGTAATTGGGGAAACTTTACTGGGGTAATAACCATTAATAATTTCTAACATTTTACTCAGAAATCAGTAATTGAAATTATAATACCTATCTACAAATAATATAAATGTATCGTCTGTAAGTGGGCTACACACAGTTTGATAATGCCTTCAGAGGGCGAAACAGCTGTCACGCGTAATAATAATTACACAGCAGAACTTGTCTAAAAATAAACTGTTTTTATAAACCCAATAACAATATTATTGAATATATAAAAAATAAAAATATAAAATGGAATTCTACAAATTAAACTTAATAACAATAAATACAATTTTATGTTTCCATATGATATTTCTAATTATATCTCAAGACAAATATTTTCGACTGAAAGAGTATATAATAATACGAACAGAAAAAAATACTTGTGCTAACTCGCGTTTTATTTCGATTTTACGATTTGTATATATGTATCTTAACCATTGATTGAGGAACGTATTAATACTACGTCTTTAAGAAGAATGGTCACTGTCACCAACCAATATTATAACAAGCAAGTTACGACGTACGTTCCATTGAAATGCTGTGTGATAACGTGACGCGAGCTCTGCCTGGGAATACTTTATTTTATGTTACTTATCAATCTCTTCTACTCCATCCATGTACTGATATTATAGTACTACCAGTAGCAGGTAGGTAGGTACCTGGTAACATCTCGTGTCCAGGTGTGGTAATCGGTCAGCCGTAACACTTTTCGGCATTTTTTCTGAGGTTCGCTGACCTCGCTGAAGTCGGAAGTGTTCGGTAACTTCTTCTGTTCTGATGTGATGAAGAATTTCACGAGGTTCCGGAATATTCGATGTGATGAATGAATTTAGTCGTGCGTATTGCGCGTCGCTCATATGGGCATGGTTTATGAATAATTATTGTGAAGATATAATTATTTATTAAATACAGTCCATGAAAGATAAATTTAATTCGTTGTTGATATAATGTTAATATAATAACAGGTTTACTTGATTATGTACACCTACGTGACATTGATAAATAATTAGAGTAAATGAATGGTGTGGTTTAATGGTGCGTAACGTTGGCACTATAGAGTGTATCGGCAAGTACCCGACAAACTTTAACCAGCTATTCCTCAGCACATTTGGAGTAAAAAATGTTATGGGCGCTTTGCTGTCCGGTAACATTTTTTTTCCATTAAAAACAAAAAATAAATAAAAAATCCACACTCCGTCATTGTCATTTGCATTGAATCTCGTGTTCGACAGCTGTTATTAGCAAGTGTGTCAAAAAGTGTCCTCGCTCTTTCGTACACACTAAATAATAATAGTTAAAAATGAGACGAATGGTGCCGTGCCTTTTCGTTGTGATTGTAAAAGCGCGCCAACGTAGGTACGTACGTACATTATTCAACGAAACTCGAACAAAATATTGCCAGATGGGTTTTCAAACTTTGACATAGGATAAAACATTGGTGACATGTGGTGAAAATATGAATAGTAAATTTTTTATTAAAAAAAAATGTTAACGGACAGCAAAGTGCCCATAACATTTTTTACTCCAAATTTGCTAAGGAATAGCTGGTTAAAGTTTGTCGGGTACGTGCCGATACACCCGTATTATACAAAGAGTATCAGTACAAACTTTAATCAGTGATTTCTGACAATAATTATTCGGTGTAAAAATGTTAATGTTTTTTTGTTTTTGTTTTTTGAATTTTTTCTATTGTTTTTATCAAATTCGTTTTTCTCTGTGGTCGAGGGGTAAGGCTTTCGACTAGCTAGCTGGAGGTAGTGTGATCAAATACCGACGTGTACAAGTTAATTTTATTTGATTAATTGGTTTAATTTCACAAATTACCTACTCGTTTAAAATAATATATTAGCGCCACGTTCCAGAGTGCAAGATACTCTCAGTATCTCCCTGGTGTAAGACCACCATTCAGAATTGAAACGTTGCTTGGAATGGCTTTGGCCGTGTTTGGAGACCAAATCTGAATGACCAGATACTTACCCACCTTCCTCTTCCCCATCTGCTTCTCCTCCCCACTGTCTTCAATCTCACATCATACTCCAATTGGGGATGGGGATGCCATAGTCTCACTGACTCTAGAGGGTTGGGAGCAGTTGGGACTCTTGTGCAAGTTCACACAAAAAAATAAATTTAAAAAAACGTATCGTCTCTGACCGACCAACCAAGCTCCCAGTAAAAAAGTCAAAGTTCGATCCAAATCAATTACTCAGGAATTACTGTTAACGTTTTGTCTGGTACCGGCTGATAACCCTATATAAATGTTGTTTGCTGGAATTCGTAAAGTAAATATATGAATCAAATAACTAAAAATTCAAAACTTATTAAAAACCAGATCAGTGTTTTATTCATAGTAGTCCCTACTGCTGTAAGCCACTGGGTCTATGGCATTGAGGCCTTGAACAAAGAGGTCTGAGAAAATAAAGACTGAAAATTACCTGATTAATCAGATCTGGCGACTAAACATAAAAAAGGAACTCTAGATAATTCTCGTTATTCACTCTAGATAAGTTTCGATTGTGAACGTTCGCTTCTAACCATCGGGAACTGATAACACTTTTCACCCTGGAACGAGTGCCAATCTAATAGGGAAAGACTAACAAAGCCGTGAGAATAATTTTAAGATGAAACAAATATTCTAAATTATAAATTAAAACATTTTAAGGGATGCAAACGTGTTGATGTTTATTGTAACAGAAACATAATCACTCTGCAAGAAGAAAACAATTAATCAACACTTCCCTTTCGAGAGAAGTCAAAATCACGGAACTCATTACTATGTGTACAAAGTTATAGAGCATTTAAGATCTACCAAGAAATACCGACCAATGTAAAAAAGAGGGAAATGTGTTACCATTTAAGAAGACGACACAAAATATTTTGAGGATAATTTTTAATTTTCGTAATTTGTAACGTTCAATTTATAATAAGGAACTACAGTGAAAAATATTATGTCTTAAAAATATATTCATATAGATCAACAAGTGCTGATTCTGTATATATAAATTTATTATAGGTAGATTTATAAATCGTCATTTAAAAACGAATAAAACAATGTTTACAACAATTTTTTTTTCATTTTCATTCTTTCATATTCATTCGCAGAAAATTTTTCAAAAAAGTATTTTTAAAGCGCGAACGAAAGAGAATAACCAAAAATCACTAGATAAAAAAATGCTAATTAGAATTTTGTTCCATTTTAGAGGTAAAAGAACCTGTGTGGATTTTGAAAATTTTGAAACATATGCATTGCCAACTCTGGTTCACATTTTTTACAGTTCACAGTTTTAATGCAGGCTTTAAAACACCGGTAAATTGCTTATCAGGTGCGGTCATGGATGTATTTTTGCACACTGATTCAATACGATAACATGTGACTAGATGTTAACATTTTTTGAAAAAATAGGCCTTTTGAGACTGGTCCTACTAGAATTACTTTAACTATAAAACTAACTAAAACAATAAAAACACAGGTATTTAAGTTAGAAAGTTAATATTGATAAAAAATGGACTGCAGTTCCTTGTTTTAAATATCTACTACTTAGTTTGTAACTATATTTCTTTCTGTGATTTTTATACTAGCACAAAATATAACCACTGTACGCATACTTAATTTATTTTATTTTATTTGTACATTTTTTTAAAACATTACAGATTTGTGTCAAAGATCGTAATAATTGTACCGTTTATAATACAATGTATGTGCAGTGAAAAAAACCTCGTAAGAGCGTTACGGGATAAATAAAAATATCAATATTTTGATCAACTTCATTTGGGAAGTTTCTAGCTCTCTCCACAGGTGAGTTCATGAATAAATTGGTGTGGTTTGCTCTACAATAAAGGAGGTTATGGCGAGCTCCTCGAGAGTAAGCCTCTGGTAAAAATAAATTTATTTAAGCCAGAATCTCGTTGTTAGATATGAAAGCGTCTAAGGAGATTAAAAATATTTAATCATAGCAATACCTCTATGTGTCATGTACTATTTTATAAGTAAATACGCACCTATTATTATTGAACACAATATTCTAACGATATACTTATATTGTTTAAAATGTAGAGGTGTAATACTTGTATACCAATAATCACGGTGCACTGACAGGGGTACCAAATCGCTACTCGGCTGGAAACGTTGCGAGGCGGGTAAATAGTAGGGAGGTATAATATTTTAAAAAGTAGATAAAATATGTCACTCTTATCCAGCGGGTCCATTGCTCAGTTACACGTGTGTCCTGAAGACAGGTATTGCAAATTATCAATACGCCTCTTTGAAATTTTGCTGTTGGCCACCGATCAAACTAAACAAGTCGTTGTTTTTTATGTTGTTATCATGTCGTTGAATACGAGTTTGTGCGATTTTCACCTGATCCTCATACTTGTATTTAAAGTGTAACATTAATTAATTTGTTGTATTTAAATTAACTATTAGAAATCTTTCTTATCAACCAAGCACCCGATTTTCTGATTGAATCGACCAACGACGGACAAGATGTAAGTCCAGTTAGAAGCAAATGGGAATACTTTCACTATCGGAACAGATAACAAGTTGTACCAGACGAGACAGATTAATTTCTAGCATGTTCAGAATGTCAGGGTAGCCGCCGAAGAATACTATATGTATTTGCATACAAGAATATATGTGGAGTATTGAGAAGAAGCCAATAGAAAACATTGTGACAATGTAAATAGAAACTGAAAGAAGATAAGCTTGTAAAAGATAAGAAAGAGAAAGCCAAACTGGGTAAAATTAATTTAGCATGGTTTCTGAATTATTTAAAAACGGAGAGCGAATAATAGCATAATGTCATAGAAAAAAAGGTGTACCGCAAGGATCGGTATTGGGTCCAGTATTTTTTACTTTTCAATATATTTAAATGACATAAAAAATCTTTGTGGAAGATTTTATTACAAACTTACTATAAAATACATTTTTTGCACGTGATACCACCCTGGATCCAGTGAAACATAGGTATTTAAGGATAGTAAAGTTGTAAGGTTGAAATAGGAATGTTAAGAAGATGGGGAAGTTGAAGAATGGGAAGTAACTGGCATTCAGATCTAGTCACTAAACGTAATCAAATTTATGCAACACAACAACGGGTTGAAAAGGATGTTTTAGTGAAGAGTTTGACAGTAAACAGACAATTGTTTTGTAGCAACTTTGTGCTGCATCGAAACATTTTTCAAATTTGAAAATTCAGCAGCCGTATAATAAAAAGCAGTAGAACGCGGAATTCGTTATAATTTGCAAAGGATTCAACACACACCTACGAGAATTATGTTGTTAATTGGTAATACACATGTTTTCAAATATGTACAATTTCATTTTAAAAGGCAATATTATATTAATATTACCCACCTTCTTGTTTATGACATAACGTTAAGATTATACTGATATAAACTTATGTTGTTGTGTTGTTTCTGTAAACAGAGTGACAGGTTACGTAACTTGTATTTATTGGATAAAACTGGGTGAATATTATTATATACGAAAGGGTTTTTGCCCAAGTGATACTTGCCCTGAAACATCGAAAAAAAAATTTAACAATCTCAAAAGAAAAAAGTTGTCTGGTAGCAATATCAATTGTTATCATTATTACCTTGCAAATTAATATGATTACATAAGAAAATGAAATGTTAATTGAAGAAACAACTTTTACATAATTATTTGAAATGTATTTTAAATTTTAAACGAAGAGATATTGTAAGAAGTGTAAATGCAGGTAATTTCATTAATGAAGGACTAAACGCAGTTGGCGCTAACAAAAAATTGTCCAAAGAAGCGAAGTTAGCAGTCCACGAGGAAGTGCTGGTACTTACCATGATGAACGGAAGTGAGGCATGAAACTGGCGGAGAAAGGATGAAAGTAGACTGAATGCTGTCGAAATGAGATCCCTGAGGCGTATGTATGGTAAACCCATGTATGATCGTGTGACAAATGTGGAGATCCGCAAAGAGTGTAAGACGCTTAGATGGTTTGGGCATGTAGAGCGAATGAGCGAAGAAATGATTGTAAGGACAATATACGATGCAAATGTGAATGGTAGAAGAGGTCGGGGTCGCCCGAGGAAGACGTGGCACGACCAAGTGAATCAGATACTTGAGTCGGGCCATGTCAAGAGTCAGAATAATATAAGAGTATGTATGAGACGATATATGAATGTGAATGCGGCAAGGAGTGTGTGCCAAGACCGAATTGTTTGGCGGTCCGTCCTTTCTGCCTACCCCTGCGGGGAAAGAGCGTGATGGTTAGTTAGTTAGGTAGAAATGTTTTTTTTCGGTTTATGTGCTTTCACTCACTGAGAGTACCGTTAAATCCGCCCCTGGTTTAAAGTTACGATAGTTTCTTAGTGCTAAGTATAAGATCTTTTCGTGAGAGGGCAGTTGCTTTCCCCTCCAATATTTGGTAAATAGCATGGTTCATTGTGCCACTCCCTAGAATTGTTGTTAGGATGATTGCCCACTTTGGCTCTCCTCTTGATCCGGCACTGTAGTTTCTATTAACAGATTGACAGGTTACGTTAACATGTTTTCTTGGATATGACTGAATAAAGTAAAATGGTATATGAAAAACTATTAGGTAAGGCAGCAGCTTGTTACGATTTACCTAGTGACCGTTTCCTTGCTGTGCATCGACATATTTATAAATATGATTTTGTCAAGAAAGACATAATCCATTTAGATACAGTCTCGTTATGCGTAAATGGGAGCCTTGTAAGGAAAATGTGACTGGGCTTTCTCCAGGCAGGAAGGACAGTA
The DNA here is from genome assembly GCF_061612785.1 of Hesperophylax consimilis. Classification (NCBI taxonomy): domain Eukaryota; kingdom Metazoa; phylum Arthropoda; class Insecta; order Trichoptera; family Limnephilidae; genus Hesperophylax; species Hesperophylax consimilis. Next base: position 21,092,218 of record NC_142848.1, on the reverse strand, counting down.
TCGCATCTCACTGGGAATCTAAAAAGGCAATTTCCACTCTTTATTACATCACCGAGTCTCCACTTCTGTGTGGGAAATTGTGCTGCAAAACGACATTCAAACATCACGTTTTTTGCAGGATTACATTAGATGTTGACGGCGTGAATACAACAATTTGATTATCTCATAAGTCTGATAAATTACGATTAATTTCGTTAGAAGTAGTTCTACATTCCAAAGGGTTCGCAAGGGATTCAGGAAAGCCTTAGTTAAAATTTTGAATATTTCTAAAACCTGCTGTTAAATGTCTTTACTAATCATTGTGGATCTTGTTCCCTTATTCTCGGAATGCATGAAATTTACGCGTTTCTGATCCAGAATTCCGTGTGTGTCATCGAACCTTACCACGAACAGGACCGGTCTTAAGCAGGCAACTAGAGCAGGCTGCTCCGAACGGCGTTTTGTTGCAGCACCGTATCAGTCAAAAGTGTTCAAAATGTGTGATGAGCAATAAATAAATGACTTTTTTGAAAATTCAGCGTATCGAAAGAGCTTTAAGAAGTTTGAACCGGTATGTGTGATAGGTCCGGAGATTCCTACACTCAATTTAACATTATCGAAGAGATCAGTTCAATCAAAAAATAAATAGTATTTGAAAAGCGGATAATTGAGAGCATCATCAAAATACTCTGAGCAGCTAACAGGTAATCTCAGGTACTAGTTATATTTATGATGAGGAACGAAATCTACGCACTGACTGGTGCAAGTGTAGTTACGCAGAGTTGTTCCTGGTTGTAATCGGAGTTAGAAGATTGCCTTGGCTAAAGCCAACCTCCGATAGAGGAGAACATCAGATAAAGAATAATAATTTTGTTGAAGATTTAAAACCATCCGAATTATTATAGTTTTTCCCGATGCCATCTGGCAAGTCTGAAAAGTCCCCAAAACCCACGTTGTTCCTGGCGCCAATTGGCCAATACTGTCTACCAACATACCATGCATGTGGTTACTTGTATATTAGCAGACCGTAGTCATTAAGCCCTCACGGTGAAGGCTTTTACTTTTACCATGACAATTTGATTTGACGTAGAGCCGCGGGTTCTGGTCCAGAACAGGGAACAGGTTAGCCAATACCGTCAAGTGCCAAGAATCAAATGACTCGTGTCTTGTGTCTTGCTTGGCGACGGATAACTAGACAAGCGACGAGTTAGTGCAGGGGAGAAACTGCCTCTTGGATGAAAGTGAAACCTGCGGTAAACTGCTGATCCGCTGATGTGGTATGAGCTCCGGTGATAGTGAGTGGTGACACCGCCCCCTGCCACCCCGTCTCCCATTAGAACTTAGACGTCACACCAGTCAGGGGTTACCCTTCTTGGTCCGCGAGCCAGAATTAAACGGTATAAATAAATACAACGTGTTTTGAAGTACATTATAATCACATTGATTTATTAACGGAACCCAAGTGGCATTTATGCACGTTGAATTTCCATAAAATGATTCAAGGGGTAATATTCCGGTTCCATGATAACTCAACACAGTGAAAATTCAACACACTTTTAAAAAGTGATATAAAGTCATTAGAAACGATAAAATTTTTTAAACCTAACCTAAACTAACCTACTTAACCCAGTTAATAAAGTTTTTGTTTCATCACTTTCCATGACTTTATATAACTTTTTAATGATGTGATGAATTATCACTGTGATGAGTTATCCGGTCACCAATATTCCAATTCGTCGATTGTACACAGTACACATTGTATTACGAGTTAAAAATCTTATTTGAACAATATACTTTTAATAAATATATAATAGTTTGTTAAAGATTAAATTTTTTTTGCTAATGTCTTTAAAAAAAGAATGAGCTTAATTCAGCAGTAACATTACTTTATGTATAGCTAATATTGTACTAGAAGATGGTATTTTTAAGGGAGTCTTTGATTATGTATGTCATATGAAAATAGTCGTGGGCCGCACGAAAATGGCTACGAATCTCATTAAAATCGCTGCGGGTCATACGAATATGGTCGCGGGCCACGTGAAAACAGCTAAGGGCCACAAGAAAACAGATACCGGCCACTTGAAACAACTAGAGCCGCAAGTAAACAAGCTACGCGTCACGTGAAAATAGCAGCGGGCCCACAGACATAGGAATTAATAGACGAGAAGATAATGGCGAGGGGTAAAATCAACTGTTGAAGAACGAAGGGGGTTAAGCTGACTGTGATTCGTCAATAAATCAATCTGACAGTAAATAGGCATCTCGGATTATAATATCACCATTAAGTTCTTAAAAGTAAAATCTGCTTTTGAATGAATAGACATTTTTACATGGGAGCGCAAATTACTCGCCACGTTATGAACTAATTTGCGAAGTCCAAATTCGGCAAAGTAAATTTCTTCTGTTTGCAGAGTCGTAGTTAGTTTCTGAGTATTTAGTTAAGACACTTTTACAAATGTTTCATAATTTACTTACCCCAGTAAACAACGATGAGCACACTTGAGAATCGCTACATTGTGATGTGATAGTATATGTTTCTAAAACTGATCCATATAATACGGTGTGAATAAGCTTAAAATAAAGTAAAATAATGCTTACTTATGGAATGTAATACGACAATTGGGTTTATTCTCTTTTTCACATCTATTTTTACAAGTTTTCATATCACAAGTCAACATTTTGCCGTGTTATTTCGTAAAATGAACCGATGATGCCTCGACCATAGTTCGCACAAGAATGATGATGTCACGTTTTCAAATTTCACTTGAGGCCATACGCGAGCCCAGCCGGCTCCAATGGAACCGGTATGGGGAGTGGGGATAATACGCTTTTAATCACTTAGGGCAGGTCTACTAATATTCATATGTCTATGAGCGGGCCGTACGAAAACAACCTGCGGGCCACATGAAAACAGCTGCGGGCCACATGAAAACAGCTGCGGGCCACATGAAAACAGCTGCGGGCCACATGAAAACAGCTGCGAGCCACACGAAAACAGCTGCAGGCCACAAGAAATAGCCGCGGGCTATATGAAATCAACCAACAACGTACATAAATATTAAATGCCTACAGGTTGCGCATGACTGTACGTTCGCGCAATTTAAACTACTGCAATTATGGTACTTACACAGCAGTTTAATTATGCAAGTCAATGCGCACATTAGATGTAATAGATGTAGTCAATGCGGATAGACTCAATACCGCTTGATTCATCTGATATAACTAATGCGGTGGTTAAAATTTACGACAGTTTAACTGCATCGTCAAAATATCAATAAACGCAGCACTGTTACCCTAAATTTTGTAACACTTAACTTATGTGTTCCTATAAATTATACTCGTGGGGGATCCCATGCACTTTTTTATGTCCCAAAAGCTAGAACTTCTGCCTACCAAACTGCCAATCCCGAACGACCAACAGCTCAACGATGCTTCTTTGACCATCGACTTTTTCAACGTCACTTACAGACAGTTCAGCAACTATCATTTGAGGCATATCACAAAATATTAAAACTGCCGCATGTCCTCTTTATAATTCTACTTTACTATAATTCCTCTTAACGTTTTCTAGTTGTACCAACATGACATAACACAACGATGACACGTCTGTGTTCATGTTTTATGTTGTAATCTTTAGTATTGTTTTAGATCTTCAATATACACATATTATTTACTCACTTCTTCTATTAGTAATTGCTTGAGAGTTATTTATATATGTTACGTTTCTTCCATTTATCATTTACTGCACCTTTGTGTTTTATATTTGTAATCTTTTCTGTGTCATATTGGTGTATGTATAACTGTTTTATGGAGTCTGTGAAAAATAAATAAATAACGAAAATCTTAGTCGACCGAATTAGGTAAATGTTAAGATGTTCAATACTCTCCCACTCCTGTCAGATTTTATAAGAATTAGTTTGGCGAAAAATACATTGCGCGTATGAACCACTTATGTGATTGATTAAAAAAATTCATCTATACGATTAGCGGTAAGCACCAGATTTTAATTTTGTAAACGCAGAATTAGTAACTTTCCGAGGGATATCCCTAGAAACATCTGAGATTTTAGTAATACGTTCATCAGAAATAATTAAAATAAACCCAACGGAAAGATAAATTTTCTAGGCCTGCTAGGGAAAATTCGACAGAATATTTTTTGCACACGACTTAATCACTCATATCTTTAAAATATCCTCTTAATTTTAGAGATTTGTTACGGCAAATTCAACCGCAGGTCTGTTCAATACACCAGGGCCGCGCGTCGCATATTTTCTTTGATGGCTTCTTCACTTACGTCGTTTTAGGATATTGTCTCATCTTAAGGCCCCGTAGTAAGCGTTCAAAGGTGGTTTTAAAGGGAGATATGTAAATACGAATGTTAGAGCAAGCACGCCATATTTAAAAAAACGATAATAATTAAGCGAAAATGGTGAAAATATTAAATAAAACACGACTTGTTTGAAATAGAGCAAAAATCTTTTGACAAATGCTATAGTTTTTTTTTATTTATTTTTTAATTTGTCTATTACAGACTGTGTGTCCATTTACAATACACATGTAACATTAACTACACAATGTAAAGAATAATAAATAAATGATACGAAAAAATGAAAGAAAAAGAATAGAAATAACAAGTTATAAATAGTGATTTTCTGCATTCATATGCCTCTTGAATTTTTCAAGGCTACTATTAAAAATATCGATAGTCTTGGAGGCGTTGTTTAACAGCGCCATACCTCGTGTCATGCTATGCCGAGCCAGTACGTCCGTTCTGCCACGTGGGATACATAGCAGATCATGGTGCCGTCCCTGGCTGCAGTTGTTCGGTACGTATAACTTATAGCATTCCAGAAGGTATGGGCTATCTATTAAATTATTAAGAATTTTGTACGCCGTTACTGCAAGGGCCCCACTCCTCCTCGAGTGGAGACTTGAGAATGAATCGCGGGTACTCTCCGTGCATTCTCAAATACATGTTGTATTTAAAGATACACTGTGATTTTTTTCATGCCTATAACATATTAAATAACAGAACAAAACGTGTTTTTAATAATTTTCGGAGCTTACTTTTCGATTTTTTTCTATTGAGGGAATTTAATATAATTAACGTTTCAGCATAACAAATGTATAGATATTATCTTCAAAAACAACATATATATTTTTTTGGAACTTAAAGATTTAACGAAAAACTTGTTATAAATCGGTAGAAATTGGGTATGCGGGGGGCTTAATGAAATCTGACGAATCTTTTCTATGATACAGAAACGCACAACGGTGAAAATTCATTACTTATTATATACGATCATATAACAAAACTTTGTACAAACTATTTTCATGTGATTAGAGAATACCTTTGTGTATTTAAATTACTTCCTAATTAATTACTCGTAATGTGAATTTTTCTGATTTGCAGCGTATTCCCATCGCTCATCACACTCTGGTATTACGTATCACGTATTACGCCGTTAAAATATCTATAACAAGTATTTTTTTCCATTCTGAGCAGTTCTTTCTCACGGAATGCTGCCATGGTAAAAATAAAATGCCTGTCCACTACGGACTGTGGAGTGTGGAGTGTAGGCAGCCTCTAATGACCTAACGCAAGAATTATTGGGTAATGCGTTACCTTCTCGCTTGTTGTGTAACATCTGGGCATTGTGCAACGATTTTTTGTTCATATGGGAAATAAGAACAGATTTTAGCAATATAAATTTATAGGAGCCCGGATATTATAGCTCCGTAGTAATCGATCAAAAAGAAGAAGAAGATGGTTTGAAAGGGAGATATATAAATACGAATGTTAAAGAGAGTGCGCTAATATAAAAAAAACTATAATAATTAAGCCAAATTTGTGAAAATATTCATCCCCGCAGGGGTAGGACCGTCAAACAACTCGGTCGTGGTACACATTTCTTGACTCATTCACATTCATACATACTCTTTTACTATTCTGACGTGGCCCAACTCGAGTATCTGATTCACTTGATTGTGCCATGTCTTCCTCGGGCGTCCCCGCCTTCTGCTGCTCATTTAAAATAAAGCAAAATTCTGTGGACATATGCCTAAGTTGTATTTAAAGATACACTGTGATTTTTTTACCTATTACCGTATGTTAAAAAACAGAACAAAATGTGTTTTCGGAGCATGATTTGCGATTTTTTTTCGTGTTAATTTCATAAAATTACCGTTTCGGCTCCACGAATGTATTGATATTAACTTAAAAACATTAACATTAAAAACTCCAAAGTGTTGAAGAGAAATTTGTTTAAAATCGGTGGAAATTCGGAATGCGTAGGCTTATATAAATGTACTTGGATACTATTTATGACGTACAGAAAGTTTTGGAATGAGTAGGGTACCGATTTTAGATTGATTTGTGATAGACCACCATTCAGAAAAGGCTTTAGCTTTGTTTAGTGACCAGTTGTGAATAGCCAGGTTTCAAAATAAAAAGTATGTATTAATAATTTCAACTCAGATTTTTGACTTAAAAATGAATCTCATTTCGAACTCTTTCTCGTTCTTCCTTACGTTCCCCCTTATTCTAAACCAAAATTATGAAATTTATGCAAGTCTCATTTAATTATTTTAATTCTGCATGTTCTGTTTTACTTGACCATTTGAAATTTCATATGTATCTAAATTTGTTTGTAATGTTCCGGTTCCGGTTCAATATGGTGGCCTCGTTGGATACTACATTTTATCCCGCCAGATTTCGTGTGGTCCCTACTACCTACTTGAGGTCGATTCGAAAAATCTAAATTATGGTACCCTCCGGCCTGAAGAAAGTTTGAAAAAAGAATTGTCTTCGAGATGGTGAAAAATTGTACTATTTTTTTAAATAAAATTTTAAAAAATGTGAAGTAACTAGGTAGGTATTTAAGTACCTACTGAAAAATTTATTAAGTAGGAGAAAATTAGGAGCATGTTTTTCTGATGCGAGATCTACTATTAACATAACTACTAGTTAGTTATCTAACAAGTCGTTCAGCACTCCGCAATCTTTGTTGGCCATTTTTGCTCGTAGAAAGTAAATTCGTCTTGTATCTGTATGCAAATGTATGTTTAGTGACCAGGAAATGTGTGTATTTGTTTATCGGTTATTAATTTGACCCAGAGTTGAGATTTCTACATCTGCAACTCATTTCCTCTTCCTCCATATGTCATCGACATACTAGTTCTTATAAGTGGTTGTGTTATCTCGGCTTAGAGCTGTGATGAATGCGATAGTTTCTTTTAAGTCTTTTTGAGGATTGTACAACATTTATTATGTGGCAGAAGTTTTAGAATTAGTAGTGTTAATTTTTTTGGCGTTTTTGGAAGCTTTGTCTTGACAATAATTGTTTATGTATTTGAAACTATGGGATCTATCTACACATCTAAAAAGCCCTGGACGGAGCAATTGGAGAACAATTTGAAGGCGCGAGCCGAGGGGAAAGATGCATGGAAAATGGAAACCTACATAAATATTTTAATGACGTATCCCATTCCCTGTCTCATCAAATACCCCAAAATTCGTTAGCCGTTATAACTGCATTAACAACACAAACATACAATAATAATAGTTCATTATGTACCAACTTGCATAAAAATCAGTTTAAAAGTTAGTCATGCAACATGGCTGCCAGGCAATTTCCCCTCACCTTTGGCTTCAATGCCATTCATACAAAATCGCACTAATGCTTTTTTTTTACTTTAAAAAGAAAGACAAACATTCCCAGGTTACGAATAACCCAACAATGTTTGAAAATCTCCTACTACCACCACAGAAAGCCGAAAATGTTGCTTGTGTTGTGATGGAGGACTTAGCCAGTCGAGGAATCGAACACGCGACGCTCGGGTGAGACCCAAACGCTATGCCCACTCAACCACTGACCGGCTTTATCCAGGACTTTTTAGGTCCAAGATCTACAACAACAACAACACAAACCAACGTAAACTGAAAATTACACAACGAAAAGGTGATAATAATAATAATATTTGGATGATGACAAAATCACCTCAAGGGCGCTGTACAAATATATAATACACTTCTACAATGATCTACTACCTATAATATGTAGATAACATACATACCTGGTAGGTCACTTGAAATTAACACTTAATTAACATTAACGAATTGTTTATTAGCGAAATTTAGATACAGGATTTAGGACATAATTGGAAAATTGGATATAATTGATATTTTGATTGGTAACGACTATCAACGTTTTTAGGTTTTTTTGAACGAAACACCCGAAGAATTCTCGTGGTTTAGAGGCGAAGAAGTTGTCCACTCATTTTGAAGGAGATTTCTCGGGTGTGTTGGCTTGAAAGCGAAATAGATGAAATTTTGATGAACAATACCAAGAGAAGAAGACAAAAGTTCAAGAATAGGTGAGCAGAATATTTTTTAGTAACTAACTACAAGCTCTGTAATTTTTCGAGGCAAAAAGTTAGTGATAACCTTCGTACATACGTACGAGTAGGTATGCGAGAAATGCTTGCGGAAAAACTCTTGTTCTGACAATTGAAGTTGTTTGAGGTTTCTGGAAATTTAAATTCCTAATTTCCAAAACCAGTATTATTATGACATGTCGTAGGGATTCATGCATATTTAAGGCACATAACATTGTGCAAATTTGATATATGCAAACACAAAACAGATGCTGGCAATCATTTTCACATCTTATTTGTCTTCCGCACTGTGGCGAATTGACAGCATAATCATGTCATAATGTATGCACATATTAATACGAATGAGCCAAAACATATGTGCTCAAAATGCCAGAACGTAGGCCCAAGTCACACGGGCGAATTCGCCCACAAAACGCTGGATAAGGTATCGAAATTTTCTTCTTTGAGCGTACACACGAACCTAGATTTAAACAGATCGCCCAACTTCATTACAATCCCACAAAAACAGTCAGCTGATCGAAGACCTTGTGAGAGGTGTACACACAGGGCCGCAGCGAGTGTTATAACCGCCGATTCATAACAAGTCAAAACTGTTTTTATTTAGTCACATTATTTTTACTGCGGTCCTGGTAGGTATCATATGCATCCATAGGAAGAAAAGCTATCGTAAGCTTTCGAGTTTTGGCAAAGTATCACATGCCATTCAGTCAAACACCTTCATGTGAAAGAAATTATGATAAAATGATTGTGAAATGAATCTCCACTGTGATTTTGACTCTTCAAATTCTTCAAATAATACTAGAGCTGTTTTTATAATTATTGTTCTTTACGCTTTCTAAAGTCTTTTTGGGTCTACTTATTAGTAATTCGGTTATTTTGCGTTGTCACTAAGCGATACCTTATAACCTCTCTTTTAGTCACATACTTCGTTCATGACAATGAGACATAGGTTACAATGAAGCGCCAAAAGGTGTGTATGTGAATAGTTTTACACTAAAAATGCATTCCATGTAGATTTGGATGAACCAAAGTCGCGTCTGAATACCTTTTGGTTCTAGCCCGCGCTCTGTCTCACACTTGCCTGACATCGTATATTGCCATCCTATTAAAATTTAGTAATGGTGATGAAACACAGATTTGTATTGGAAATTCAAAGTACGATTGGCCAGACTTTTGGATCACGAGACACACCCACATTGCATTTCTGATATTCTTCTTTATTCTACGACTTTATTAATAATCTGTAATAGATATAAACGAATCTTTGAGAAATCAATAGTTGAATTTAATCACCTTTTACACTACACCATAAATACAACTTTAGGTTTCCTCCTTGTGATAAGAAATTAACAAAAATAAAAGATATAAATTATATAAAAAAAACATAAACAAAACCCATAACATAATATAATATAATGTACTAAGAAGATATTTAAAAAGAACTAGCTGACGTGTACCCGGCTTGAGGGTTAGGAGATAGCCATCGCGGACTTTTCTGTTCTGAGATTTTTAAGATATACAATTCCGTAGTACATTACTTTGATGTATCTCACAAGGTTTAGCCAACGTTCGCAATATAAGCGCTCAAGAATATATTTTCGACTTGATTACAAAACATCGACTTTTTTCTACTTTCAACAAATATTAAATGCATGTATTATATACATAAACCTTCCGGAAGAAATTATCTAAATGATAGTGAAAACTCTATCAAAATCCGTTGCGTAGTTTCGAAGAACCAAGCGCACAAATAGACAGGTGCGGATAGTGATTTTATTTTATACTATTTAGAGAAAAGTAATCAGTCGCTTAATCGAGTGGCAGCCCTTCCGTTTGGCCGCTCGTGTGCGCCACACGAATAGCGCATAAGTCTGCGGCGCCTCTGTAGTCATCATCATTACATAAGCCTATTGGTTGGTTTCTTTTTGTGATGGGGATTTATATACGTCATTGATTGTTTACGAATGTTGCCATGTTTCAAGTATCGAAATATAATAATAATATAATCGTTTAAGAGTTGTGGGAAGCGGGGTGTGGGAAGTAGTTGGGAAGCGGAGTTTGGTGTTAGTTTTGGATGGGCGGACTATGGAGCGCCTGTAATGTTTTGGAATATAAATGGACACGATTTGCAGAATGCTGAGATTCCCAATCTTGTTTGGCTCATCGCACCATAGAATTTTGACACTAACCCTGATTCTATTTAAGTACCCTATTCCTATATACAACAAAAACCTTGTTGTGGATAGGGTATTTCTCCTTGAGAAGACGTGGGCCTCACTCAACCACATCCGATGAAGTCATTGTGCGTACTCTTATATGATGCACACATATACTTTTGTAATTTTGATGTGATGTGTAATGTGAATACCTCCAAGAGTTCGGACTGCTCCCAACCATCTGGAGCCAGTGAGACTATAGCATCCCACATCTAGTCCCAATGCTGTGGACTGGCTGAATTTTTTTATTTTTTTTTAATTTTCACAGGAACGCGTCAGCTTGTATAGTGTAAAGACAGGGAAAGCATATCGGCACATGGTTGAGCAGCGTTGTGACGCGGGTTAAGGTAGGCGCTGTAGGAAGGGCTTTATTAATGAAGAGACCTGGATAATGTGAAGAAGGTACACAGATGCTGATAAATCATTCTATACACGAGCCGACTTTCAAAAAAACTAGTCGAAGAAACGACCCGTTCTCATTAAGCCTATAATGTGAAAGGGTGAATTGCTTGCTGTTAGCTCCTTAGAGCAGACTCCATTAAAATATCTGTAGAACAGACTCGGCATTTCTGTCAATTAGAGTTGGTAATCAGACAGATCGCCCTCATTTGAACAGAATAAAGTAGGTTTATTAAGTATTTTGGACTCCAGCCCAGAGGTGGCTTCTAAATAAAACTGTCGGACGTACTTGAGATTTGCGCAGGTGGCCACAATTATATAATCTGTTAGTCCTATAGTATAAATACAAGATGCACAATTTATAATCAAAAATGTTACGCCAAAAGCTAATGTCGCCTGAAGCAAGATTTATATTCGGAATGGTGGTCTTTGAGACGATCTAGACTCTAGATCTAGAGCGTCCACCACTCTGAGTTGATCTTTGGGAATCACTGGTTTTGAAAATAAAACATGCATTAAAGTGACAACTACGACTGCTACCATTTTAAATGGTAAACATATGCTGCCATAAAATATAAGAGGGTGTCTAATAAATAATATTATGGTTATAGAAGCAATTAGTTGAAGAAGAGTCCGTCTTTAAATCGTCGTGGTTTTTATTCATTATGAAAACGATTAAAAAGGAGATTTAATCGACATTTTACAAGGTAAACCACTTATTATTGATAATAATAATAAAAATACTAAATATCCCAATTTTTTCGTCAATTTTTGGTTGTAAAATATTATAATTTTTTTATTTATTACGTTTTTTTTTCACTTTCGAAAATTCGGTTTTTTGTACGACGATTTTCGGAAAGTCCAAACTGAAATTTCCTGAAAATCTTCGTACAAAAAATGGAATTAAAAAACAACATCAATAATGTCGAATTTTTCAAATTTAGCACTCTATCGCGTTCAAAAGTCACGAGGCGGCACTGGTTATGATCCCCGGCTACAAACCCGGAGGTCGGGGGTTCAAATCCGAGCGAGCGCAATGAATAAATGATTATTATTTGACGTTTCTAGTATATTTGCGGCACGTTCCAGAGTGGTAAATATTGTGAGTATTGCCCTGGTGAAAGAGCAGCTTTCAGATTTGGAACGTTTGGTGACCAGATCTGAATGGCCAGGTGTTTCCCCACCTTCCTCTACCCCATATCCTTCCCCTACCCACTCTATTCAGCCTAAATATATACTCAGATTGGGAATGGCATGACTCCTGACGGCTAGGAAAAGTTGGGACTCTTGTGCGGAACTCACATAAAAAGAAGAGATCGTAACAAAGCCAGAAGAAAGCTGAAAAACATGTCTATAAATTATTATATTGTCTTATACTTAATCGATCATTTTAAAGTTATGTAAGACTGTTATTCAAAAATACAAACGCAAAATACAATGAAAAATAAAACAACAATTTTTGCGAGGCTATGCGACATAATCTCGCATTGTGTACGCACCTCTTCGCCTATACCAACATAAATACAATATTTTTTCAGACGCTGATAATTTCCATTTGTTCTCAGGTCAATTTACTAAAGAGGGGTTGTTCCAGAGAATTTGAACAATTCTTAAAATTTCAAAGTTAATTTTAAAGTTCTGTGAAAGTCCTATTCGAAATCTGTTACTATATCATTATGGGTCAGTTGCTTCACAGAACTAAAATAATAACAGAATTCGAATAAGACTTTCACAAAACTTGAAAATTAACTTTGAAATCTGACGAAATGTTAAAATTCTGTAAAACAACCCGTCCTAAATGTATATTGTACCTCAACCCCTATTGTGTATAAGATCTTATTAAGGTTATTTTCTAATTTTCATTATGTTGTTTTTCATACTATTTGTTTATTTTTAAACATTATTTTATAATGTAAGTGTGATTTTTATTTTTGAAGTGAAACTTCTTTACGCGCGTCATGCAATTTCGAGGACCGGAGTAAAACCGACTCATGACCGAAACGAAAATGCGGGTACCCCCACCACCGATTAAAGTTCATTTGATCTAGTCAAAGTTTTGAAGTAACATATAAATGCTTCTTAGCTCATCCCGACAACTGGCGTTGGTGGTGTAATGGTCAGCATAGTTGCCTTCCAAGCAGTTGATCCGAGTTCGATTCTCGGCCATCGCACATTATTTTTTTGTTTTTAACGCCTTTTTCATTCAATATCTTATTTTTTAGTAGGTCAGAACATTTTTTAAAAGAAAATAATATTGCAAAATAATAAAAACACTTATCTCACTGTGATAAAACATTACTCCGCTAGAGCGCGCTTTGCGTTATTGTGTTGGATTAAAATTATTATCTAATCCGTATATTATGATAATTGTATTACATTTATTTAATTAATTTATTTATTTTGATAATATGTAATAATTTACAGAAAAAAAAATTAAAACTATCTCCCTCTGATAAAATATCCGTTCGCTAGAGCGCACTACGCGATCTTGTGTGGGATTCTATTTCTGTACATTGTACATTATTTTTAAAAATATATTATATTTTGGGTGTGATGTAGGTAACATTATAAAACATAACAAGCTCTCATATTTTCAGAACCTACATAATATAATCAATTTATGCGGCTTTGCTTACAGTTGGTGCTCAGCGTGGTTGGCTTTCAATCAGTTAAGCGAGGTTCGATTCTCGGCTGTGGCATTTTTGAAGTGAAACCTTGTTGAGGTGGGGGAGCCGCTCACGAACGTTCTCTCTCTTCTCTTCTTTCCTCTCTCTCAGACACCAGCGAACTGCGCCACGCCAAGCATCAGCTGAAACTAGAAGTTTCACTTCTGTCTTGCGTAGGCTTGACACACCCACTTTTTTATATTATTTGCGGCACGTTACAGAGTGGATAATTCTCTCAGTACCGCCCTGGAGAAAAACCACCATTAAGAGTCGAAACGTTGCTTTAAATGAATTTAGCCAGGCTTGGTGACCAGATCTGAATAGCCAGGTTCTTCCTCACCTTCCTCTTATCAACCCCTTGTCCCTCCCTTCTACCCTCAACCTCAAAACATACATCAATAATTGGAGATGCCATAGTCTCAACTGGGAATACGGGGGCTTAAGTGATTAGGTTAGGTTAAATCGGTTCTAATGACATCAGAGGTTATCTTAAGTGTTCATATAACTTAGAATTGCAAGATTTCAACGATATGATGTCCGCATACAATTAATTTAAAAGCATTCAAGATCTACTAGTAAAATGCAGAATACAGAATGTATCATTACACATTAGAAATAATTAATATAATCATATATCGTGTATTCAAGTAATTAATATGACTTGCATACGAGTTACCCGATAGAAAGTTCAACACTTCCTGCTCGTTTTGTGCAGATTCCTGGATATGATGCAATGGAAATACTCGTGATAGATACACAGATAATGGAATCAAAGTCAGATATGGCATGGAGTGCACACATGTATGTGTGAAGTCTACACATACGTATTTGCACCTTTATAAATGCTTGTGAGTGAACTCTAATTGTGCGACCTATAAACGTTAATTAATTTATAATTACATTGAACGTCTTCTCTACTTCGTCTAATCCAGATCAAACCGTAAAAAACAAAGTTGTTTTAATAATAATAATGCTGCATCAGCTGGTCCAGTTTCTTCACAACCTAGGATTCTTGCTGCAGAATCTCCATCTTCTATCTTCATGGCATCTGTTCCTGTTCTTCATTTTACTTAACTTAACTTCACTTTATTTTTGTAATATTTATATTTTTTGTAATACCTGCATCAACTGTAAAGCGCCCCTGAGGTGATATCTCACAAAAGCGGCGGTACAGAAATTGTCCAATATTATTATAATTAATAATTGGATGATTTATGTATCGCCGTTTTTGTGCAAAATCACCTCAAGGGCGCTATACAAATTTATAATACACTTCTACAATGATATAATAACTATATATGGAGACAATATACAGTACCATACTTACCTGGTAGGTCAATTGAGATTAACACTTAATTAACATTAACTAATTGTTTATTAGCGAAATTTAGACACTGGATTTAGGACATAATTGTCAAATTGGATATAATTGGACGTTCTCTAAGTAATGGTATATTTAATTAAAGAGTATAACAGCTTAAAAAGGTAAGTCTTTAGTTTAGACATGAATTCTGTTGTACTTGTTATGGATCTTAGTTCCGGGGGGAGTTTATTCTAAGCCTTCGGTCCAGATACTCCGAAAACGCGATCACCAAACTTAGTATTTGGCTTGCGCTTAGGTTCCATCAGTCTGCCTACAGCTGATGATGTTGCTGATCTAAGAGTTGATTGCCTCAGACTAGTGTTTTCCGGGACGCATAGTTCAGAGATGTAGGGTGGGGCCATTTCATTGATGGATTTAAATACCATCCAGCACAATTTGTACTGGATTCTTTCAGGGCACTTGAGCCAGTGAAGGTTACGAAGGTGTTTTGAAATGTGCGAATATTTAGAGACCCCAGTTATGAGCCGTGCTGCTGCATTAAACACTGATAAATGCCGTTGCCCTTACTATAATGAATCAATTTTCGACTCGATTTAGCCAAATAAAAAGTTTTTTTTTTTGGTTTGATTGATGATTGAACCTTCCTTTCCAGGAACTGGAGTCAACCGCGCTGACATCTTCGCCAAATCCCAATTGAGTAGGACAGACATTTATTTTGAATATTAACTGCGGTAATGTCATCTGATTTTAGAGAAATGGGTGCGCGTTATTGCCACCAAAAGTTGAGAAAATACATTGTAAATGTCAACGAGTCTATGTGCCGTATCAGCTCGGTCGGATGTCGGGAAGTGGGTTTAGTTCCGCTTCCAAGATATGCATTCATTCACTAGGACAAAATCTAAATTTAAATACATGTTTTTGAAAACTTGCTTTTGAATTGCAGGATTTCAATTTTAAGTGATCAAGTGACCTATTGAATAAATAATTTACTAGACAAAAAAAAAATCTGTCTGTGCAGCATTTTCTCATTGACCAACAAAATAAAGCAGTACGAACCAATTCTTGTTCAAGGACGCGACTAATAACGTCGTACCGCTAAAGAGACAAATTCTGTGGAGGCGTGTTTGGTGAAATTGATTTTACACGAAAAATTGAGTCGAAAATGTAAACTGGAGGTTTTCTTTCAGAAGAAAAGTAAATTTAAAAAAATGTTAATAAATTGTAAAAACTGTAAAAACATTTCGAATTTTTAAATTTGTGTAGAGTACAGGTACACTCTTGTTGACATACAGGTATACTCTAGTTGACATACAGGTACACTCTTGTTGACATACCGGTACACTCTTGTTGACATACAGGTATACTCTTGTTGACATACAGGTACACTCTTGTTGACATACAGGTATACTCTTGTTGACATACCGGTACACTCTTGTTGATATACATGTACACTCTTGTTGACATACAGATACACTCTTGTTGACATACAGGTACACTCTTGTTGACGTACAGTTACACTCTTGTTGACCCTTTATCGCTCAACCCAATAAGTATGAAAAAATGCTGTTTCTCAGTGATGTTACACAAGGATATATTACACTTGGTAGAGTGCTTTGTGATCCTCAGATACATTTCCGCAGGTCGCGGGATCAAATCCCGACATGCACAAGAAAATTTTGTAAGATTAATTTGCGTTATTTCACAATTTATTCAATTAAACTAATATATAGTATTTTTGAGGCACGTTCCACAGTTGTATACACTTGGTATCGTCGTGATGAAAGCACTATTCAGAATAAAAAATTGCTTTGAATGGATTTGGCCATGTTTGGTGACCAGATCTGAATAACCAGATAATCCTCAACCTTCATCTCTCCCATCTACTTCCCTTTCCAACTACCTTCAGCACCTCAACATATCAGTCACGGACAGAGCCTGTAGCATATTGTAGCAATCCACACCTTACTCGAGAATTTAGTAAGTAAACATTTCGTCACTTGCCTAAAGCGAGTGTTTACGTATATATTTTTGGCCACTTAGGTAATAAATAGAATTAAACAGACGGATTCACAGCCAATTAAAGGCAATTTACAACCAGATACTGACTGCGCAGGTCGTGTTAAAACGTGCCAAATATGGCAACGTACGTAGATCGGGTTGTTTTAAAACTGGTAGATTATATTCTCAGTTTGCATACTGTTGGTTGCACACAGTTTGATAATGGCATTGAACGCCGAAACAGCTGCCAGAATAATACAGATCGCGAGGCAAATAATTCAGATATTAAAGATTTGAATAATTCCTTATTGACACTGGTAGAAACTATAAAGTCAGCACCAATTGACAAATTCAGGCTGCATCGTATATGCTGAATATTGTGCTGATTGCGATTGATAGAAAGAAAAATAATATGTTTGTATTTAATTAATATAAATTACACCTTTGTCATCTTTGATGCACAAATGGCTAAAATAAAATTAACAGATAAAAATATATTTGTTTTAAAATGTCTTTTAAATCATTTCAGTCGACAACTCGACAAATGCCGATCGGGTAAGGCCGATATTTATTTCGTATATTAACTGCTGTAATATGATCCAATTTCAGTAAAATGCGTAAATGTCCGCGTATGTGTACGCGATACCCACCAAAAAATGCATTGTCATCGACAATGGGTCTTTTTTTGAGTTTCAGCTCGATCGGATGTCGGGAAGGGGGTTAATTTTCGCTTCCTAGTTTAACATTAATTTATCACCGAAAAAAAGTGAAATTCGGTTAGATGTATTTCACCAGAAAACATGAAGGAAAAATTGAGCCTACTTTAAATACAGGGACTAGCCCAGAATGCACATCCATCAGTTTATCTCTTCAGTGTTGCTACTAATAATAACAAACCACACCTGATGGGTTGTTACCTACTCAACCATGTTTTACTCGACGATGCAGATAAAAGAGATATTTTCCCCGTAAGATTTTATGGTAATTTATTATTTGCATGAGTTTCAATTCAGGTGGAACACATTCGTGTAAGAAAAGTCCGTTATGATTATTAAATTATTATTTGTGATGATTTCAGACGACGTATTTGAAATTCCTAGATTTCTATTCGTGTTTATAGGCAAATTATCATATATCTCGTTTCACCTACTTTGATATGACTTAGCAATGATAATTGATTGGTATCCATACTGATCGTAATATTTAACGATATCGGCAGCTTCAAGCAGTGACTGCAGAATCTACTTCTCGGAGCAGTCAATATGCCTTCCATTGATATGCTTGGTGTAACTTTAGGTGACCAGCTCAGGCATGGGGGCTCCATTGAAGACATAGTCAAGTTAGCCTTTTAGAAGCCTCTTAGTGTACACGGCCTGCAGATACATTAGTAGTATACATCTGCTGACCCTGTACAAACCGCAAGTGCTCCCCACTGTTAAATTTGGCATCCACATGTAATCTAGAGCCCTAAAATACTTGAAAAAACTCTTGACTCTTTGCAAAACCAGTACTATTTATATTATATATCAACGATATAGGCAATGCTTAAAATACTGTTTAATATTTCGACGATACTCTTTTACATATAACATGAAATACTTTAGAAGAAGCTAAGCTCAAAATACAGTAAGACTTGGATAAAATATCTATGTGGTTAAAGATAAACAAAATACAGTACGACCTTTATCAAATATATATGTGGTTAAAGATAAACAAAGTACAGTACGACCTTTATCAAATATATATGTGGTTAAAGATAAACAAAGTACAGTATGACCTGGATCAAATATCTCTACGGTTAAAGATAAACAAAATACAGTACGACCTGGATCAAATAGCTATGCGGTTAAAGATAAACAAAATACAGTACGACCTGGATCAAATATTTATGTGGTTAAAGATAAACAAAATACAGTACAACCTGGATCAAATATCTATGCGGTTAAATATAAACTAAATACAGTACGACCTGGATCAAATATCAATGTGGTATAAACAAATTAAAACTAAATGGAACAAAAGTAAATACGTCGTAAAAAATTAAAACCGAATCAGTAAAATGATCATAGACAACGAAGAAATAGAGTAAATAGAGAAAATCAAATACTTGGGTATTATAATAAACTTAAATTTAACTCTCCGCTGCCGCCGACGAGAATTGAACGCGCATTTTTCTCGAGAGATATTTTCAATTTGTATGGATATTTCGGGCGAGTAATTATTGCTTATAATATAATTTGTTATCCTTTGTGCCGTGCATAAAAAACTTTGTTTTATGAACATTTGTTTATCATTAAAAAATAATACTATAATAATAAGTATATTAGTTTATAATGCTTAGTATTGTAACATCTAATTTCAATGATTGCTCTAGTGTCCGTTGCTTGTGCAATCAAACACAAATAAAAAAATGGCAAATATTTCAAAATAGAGGCATGCGAGCAGTATTGAATTGTAGTAGGTATTTTAAGATAATTAATATGCAGAAACAACTAGGTAATATATATTTTTTTTTTATATCAACTCCACACAAGAGGCCCTGAAGAAAATAATTTCCCTCAGGACCTATGTCATCTTTGGTGATGCTGTGTGGAGGGTCTTTTTGTGGAGAGGAAGGAGTGAACATGGGTCTTGAAGAGTCCCATGTTGTAGGAGGGAGGAAACACAGAGGCCGGCAGTTCGTTCCACAGCCGAGCTGTTGAACTTAAGAACGAATCGTAGAAGCGACCTATATTGTAAGACGGTGTATAGTTTATAATACAGTAATATTTATATTTAAGCTAAAAAATAAGATGCTCCCGAAATACATATTAAAGAATGTAAATTTTAATTTCGAAATACATGGCTTTCCCACGGGAAGCTGTGGAGTTTTTAGACTTTCGAAAACATATTTGTCATTAAGCCAAATTAATCCCTATTTTAAAAGATTCGAGATATTCAATGGACTACCGACGGATGTTAAAGAAGCTAAAAGCCTGGCAGCTTTTTGTGGGTTATTCCTAAATGCTATAAAGAATAAGTTTTAGATGTAGTGTAAAGTGTGCCTAAATGTCATACAAGTGATTTGGTAGTAATCTAAAGGTTTATACTAGATGTAAAAATTTATTTTTAACTAAATGAAAAAATACCGTGCCGTTTCTACGACTCGTTCTCATACGACTCGGCTCAGCTTGGCTGTGGAACGATATACCGGCCTCTGTGTTTCCTCCCAACAGCACACATGGAACATAGATCTCTTCAAGACCCTTGTTCACTCCTTCCTCTCCTCAAAAGACCCTCCACACAGCATCCCTAAAGATAACGTAGGTCCTGTGGAAAATTACGTTTTTCATCGTCTGATGCGTGAAGTCAACGTTAAAAAAGTCGGAGTATAGTAGTAAAACGCAGTTTTAAAACTATTGATAGAAATTTCTCCACTGAATTACGCGGATTTTGGAACAATAATGAAACATGCAATCTGTTGTAAATACGTATAATATTATTATTTTGAAATTATTTATATCAAGATCGATAAAAAATTTAATCAGATACACTAAGAAGATAAATCACCAGAAAAGTTGAAAACGAAGGAAACAAATACTACATGAATGATAAAGTGCCTGTATATTATTACAAATTATTTGTATTTTCTCGTGGATTTGGATCCTTGTTGGCGTCTTCTACGGTTGAAAGCGGCAAACAAAAGCAAATCGGACGGGGTACAAGTGCACCGAGAATTTTGCTCCTCGGTTGTTTGTTTCGCTGCTGCTGTCATGTTACAATTATTTCCTGTGCCATTATCAGCCGGAATTGTTTGATTTCTGCTAGTAGGCCTACAGCATTCGCAAAATGACTCTTGGCGTTTTGTTACAATTCTGCGCCTTCGTTTTGTGTTATTACTCCTCTGTCTGGACTTCCTTCTTCCTGGATTCCTTCGCATTTGCCCCCCTTCCATATTTCTTAAGTGTCGTGGACGGCCTTCACTCCTGTGTTGCATATTTCTTCGTGACCTGCCTTCATTTCTCTCCCGTCTTTCTTGCGAATTTGTCAAGGTGTTAATACTTGCCGTTGATTGTCTCTGACTTCCTGATGACGTGTTTTCTGGAGGCTGTGTCAAATCATTTGGGGTGGAAGAAGTCTGACCGTCTTGAGGGGAAGCTGTTTCATTCCTTGGTTCGGGTGGCAGTAGGCACGGTACGTTTGCCTCGTCTTCTGGACATGGTGGAGATCCTTCATCCATAAGTTCAACCGTTCCTGCTGTATCCTGGCACGAACATGTCCCTTCTTCGTGTTCGGATAATGTTTCTTTATCAATACCCGATTTTTTTGATGTAGAAGGATAGCAAATATCTTCGAGAGAGGCTTTAATAGTATGCGTTGAGGCTACAGACTGACTTGAATTTTTTATAGACACTTCTTTTCCATCGTTTGACACAATTGAATTTGGCATTTTAAAATCACAATAATAAAACGAGCAAATAATAATCTCAACACTAAAAAATTTCTATCAATTCTCTAAATATGTAAAATATTGCTGGAAAATGCTTGAATTTGTTTTCGCCTCGTTCTATCTATTCAAATTTGTTTCGATCGCTTTAGATTATAAAATGCTCAGGTAGGTGCATTGCCTAAGCATATTTATATGGTCATTAGGTAGGTCACGTATATACTTTTGTTGTACAATTTATAACACGGGAGATTATCATGTTAATTTTATTTTCAGTCAGAAAAATCATCCCGTAAAATAACAAGTTTTTTTTGCTACACTAAATTTGTAATATTGTCTCATAAAACTGCTCCTCAGGCCATGAGGTCGGAGTATTTCTGATTTGCAATAAAATCTAAATAATTGGAATATTTCTGAAAGTATCCGAAACTCCTTTTGAAAGGTGATAAAATACGCTTTCAAAATTAATTATTACGAATAAAATTGTAATATTTGGTAAATTTTTAATGCATATATATAAATAAAATAATTTAAAATGGCTTACCATAATTTTTTTTTGTATCTAAAATTACCTATAAACCTATAATGAAAAAATATATAAAAACACTTGCATTTTATTACACAAATGTATAACAAACGTTACTATAACCTCACTTTTTTGTCGTTTTATATAAAAATATTTAATACAAAATTCGCAAATCATTTTTTTTAATTACTTTCGGTACCTTTAGTTCCATAAAAGTGCACATTTTAATTCTTCTGTGGTTAACTTCTAGATTTGAATATAAAGCGTGGTGTTTTTTTTTAAATTTCTAATACCGTTTAGATCATTTTTCCCACCACAGTAAGGAATATACGTAAGGATATCTATGAGGCCATATGAGTTGGTCCCAAAAGCGAAAAAATTTGCTTGAGGGGTTAAAAAAATTATTTAACGGGTTACTCCGCTATAGCTAATATGTAGAAATAAAAATAAATTGTGACGCAGCTATTATGTGAAAAATTATTTTTATTTTACACATGTAAATATTGTACAAAGTAGTTTTTTTGAATAATTTGAAATAACACGATAAACGTAAACGTAAACGTCATTTACGTTTTGTTACATTCACGTAATTTTTTTTCTTATTAATAAAGGTCATAGCTAAGATTTTGCAGAGGGAAATAAAAAAAAAAAAGTCGACAACTTTGCAAACTTTGCCAAGTGCCGATCGGGTAGGACCGACATATTTTTAGTATATTAACTGGTGTGATGTCATTCAATTTCAGAGAAATATTTTTTTAATTTTTTGCGATTGCCACCAAAAGTTGATACAATGCATTGTCATCGACAACGAGTTATCTGCCGAGTTTCAGCTCGATTGGATCTCACCGGTTGATAAAACGGCATTTTGTGAAAGCGTAAAATCGTCGAAATGTGCAAAAATATTATTAATTGTGGGAATTTTCATTGCAGAGGAGCTATGTTTTCTAAAATACATTAACTTTTTTCTTTGTGCGTAGATTTCCTGTAGTTCCTAGGAGCTTGGGAAATTTTCCACGAACCTTTAGATTGTGCTGAGATTGATTACAAATTTAATAACACGTACATTCTGACACTTATTTTAATGGTAGATATAAATTGATGGCGGTGCAATCGTTTAAAATGGCAACACCAAGATGATGATAATAAATATAATGGTCCAAGAAGTAACTTGTTTGGGTCCAAGTGCATGTTTTTTACTTTAGCCAAACGGTGTTCAAAGATTAGTGGTACTTTCCGGAAGCAGATGATTCTGCGTCACATTCCAAGATAATTTCATGTTTAAACATTTTTAATTGTTTAAGGTTTTGCAGGGAAGAAAAATACATGAAAATTGGATTTTTCATTTTTCTGAAATTTATGTAAAATCCAAATAAAACAAAATTCAATTCTCCACTGATATTATGTGTTGGGTGTCTGACTGTTATGGTCGCGTTAAGTGATAAGTCAAGTAAACGAAATTTGCAAATGGCGGCGATTCTTGTGGATACTCGTTATTACTGCTGAGTTTCGGCTTATTTTTTTTTTTTATTTTTTTTTTTTTATTTATTTTACGGCAATATAAAGAAAAGTAAAAAGATATAAAGTGATGTAGTTTGTTCTCAGTCCTCCTCACTGGGTATTCCTGTTCCGAGGTGGACTGTAGGTTGTTGTATGTATGTTGATCATGATTTCCTCATCTTCTAATTTGTTAGTTCCCACAAAATATAAAATAAATTAAGCAAAAAGTATTTATGTTTGTTGCCTGTAGTTTGCTTTGGGGTTACTTCATAAATTTAATGATTTCCTCATTTTCATGTTTAGTTAGCCATAATTTGATGTCTTTTTAAAACTTTTCTATATCCATGGTGTTTTTAATTTCAATAAGAAGGGCATTATATAATTTTATAGCATGGAAATAGTGGTTCTTCTGGCCGAAAGATGTATTTAATTTTGGAATGTTTAGTAGATTTGAGGATTTCGTTCTTGTAGTGTAGGTGTGTTGTTCAGCAAGGTGTTCATATTTTTCTTTAAAATTGAGTAGTGAATTTTTTGAGTACAGTTTTATAATGCTGAACACGTAAAATTTTTTAAAAATTTATTTTGATGGAGTCCTTATGGGTACTTTCAGGATTATTTTTACTATTACTCTTTGTGTTTTAACGAGCTCCTTAATAAACACAGTGATTAAACTATTTTAAACAGTGAAGATTAGTTGTCGAAAACACTGCCATCGTAATTTGGCTGTTGCGCGCCTAGACCTCTACTCTAGCCGGCGGTGCATTTTCGTCAAACGGGAAATATCTGTATTATTCATATTAATTAAAAAAATAAGTAATTTGCGTGTATTTACAAATGAAATGCCATTCCTTGGCTTTAACTAGTGTTTACCGAGTAATTAAAACACTTTTTATCACACACTAGGGCATTTAGGAACTTTTTAAGACAATTTTTTTTTTTTTTTTTTTTTTTTAATTCCTTTATTTTTCCCAATTTTTACATTAATTACATACAATAATTATATAAATCAATAAGAATAATGGGAACCCACTAAGGCGCAGCCTGTGCGTGGGTAATATATTTAAGTTATTATTTTATTGTACCTAGAAATAAACAAATTGTGGGAATATAAAATAAAAACAAGATTACATTTTGTATAAGCGTTTTGTATAAGAAGTGTTTATAATAGTGTATAGTGAAGTTATAAGTGTTTATTGTAATATATGTAATATATGGTGAATATTTTATGAGAAACATAAATTGATACAAATTAAATAAAAAAAGTTTCAACTGCTGTGTCGAAAAGCCATAATTTTAATTCTTTTAAATATTGAGGAAGTTTAGTTATCACTTGAATATTTTTCGGTAAAAGTTTGAAAGTACGAGGTCCAATGAAACTGCAGTGTGTTTGCATTTGTTTTGTGTTCGTTTGGGGAGTATAAAATACATTATTATTTCTAATGTTGGTTCTGTTTTTATTTATTTCGAATTTATTTTTGTTTTTAAAGATGTATTTCATAGTTTGCAAAATAAATAGTTTACGGAGACAGAATAGTTTAGATTCTTTGTATAACTCATCCGTTGAAAATGTTCTTTTCCGACTATACATAACTTTGATGATATAATTTTGAATTATTTGTAAAGGTTTGATATGTGCATTAAGCGCACCGCCCCATCCTATTATTCCGTATAAGAGTGAAGATTGCACCAAAGAAAAATAAATAATTTTCAGTTTTTCAACATTGAGCACTTCTTTTAGTCTGTAAAATGTGTATGTAAGATATCTTAATTTACAGACGGTATTATTAATTTGTGACTGCCAATTTAATTTTGTATCAATAACAATACCTAAATATTTAATCTTTTCAACTTTTCCGAGTTCAAAGCAAGATGAGCATATTTCTTGATTACAGTTAACGTTATGTATTCGAATTTTAAGGTTATTAGGGGGTTTATTTTTACTATTTTTAGAAAAGGTTAGGTAAAATGTTTTATTATAGTTTAAGAAGAGTCTATTACTTTCTAGCCATGATGAGACATATGTAATACATTTTGTTGCCTTCAAAAAAGTTTCAGGCCAGGATTTTCCATTCACTATTATTACTGTATCATCTGCGTAAGATACAATTTTACCAGGGATTATAACATCACATAAATCGTTTATGTATATTAGAAAGAGAATTGGGCCAAGCACAGTTCCCTGTGGTACTCCATTTTTTATTCCTGTTTCAGTACTATAAAAATCCCCTATTTTTGTTTTTTGTTTTCTGTCTTTGAGATAGCTAGTAAGAATTTTTAGTGTATCATTTTTTAAACCTATTTGATTCATTTTTTTAATAAGTAGATTGTGATTTACCGTATCAAAAGCTTTTCTTAAGTCTAGGAATATAGCTAAACTCTTTTTATTTTGATCAACAGATGTGTATAATTTTTTAGTCAGATCGAATATTGCATCTTCAGTGCTTAGTTTTGTTCTGAAGCCATATTGATTTTGGGACAGAATTTTGTTTTGTTCTAGGTAATTCATTATTCTATTTTTGATACATTTTTCAAATATTTTTGAGAGGTTTGAGACCAAGGAAATAGGTCTGTAGTTGTCTAATATGTGCGTTTCTCCTGATTTGTGAATTGGTATTATGATAGAGGTTTTTTAATTGTTCGGGAAAATGTCCTTCTTTTAAGGATATATTAAAAATATGTAGCAATGGAGTTAAAATGTAATGTTTTATTTTTTTTAGTGTGTTACCTGATAAACCATCAATTCCTGTAGAATTTGTTGATTTTAGACCGTCAATGTGTTTATCAATTTCATCTGTTGTGATGGGTGAAAAATATTCTAAGGAGTTAATTGAATCGTTAGTTGAGTCTAAGTGTAAAGATGAGTCTACGGGTATTGTATTATCAATTTTGCTAGAAGATTCAAGTATTTGATCTACTACATTTGTAAAAAAGTTGTTAAAGTTTTCTGCAATAGTCGATTTGTCAGTTATAATATTTTCATTTATTATAATCTCATTGACATCGGTTGATACTTTTTTTTTTTGTTCGTGATTTCATTAATAATATTCCATTTTTTTTGGTATCATTTTTTGCACTATCAATTTTTTCACAATAATACTTCTTTTTGCAATTTCTTATTAACCTATTTAGTAAATTTCTGTACATTAAATATTTCGTTTTCATGAAAGGCATAATTCTTGTGTTATTTTTTTGACAGGCTTTTTGATAATTTAACATCTCTTTGTATAATTTATCTCTTTGTTTGATAGAGACTATTAGTCCTACAGTGATCCAAGGCTTAATTTTTTTATAATTTCTCTTAGCGATGACAATTTTGTTTGTACTTTTGGAAATATAAGCTTCTAGAGTTTTATAAAATAATTCTAATGCTGAATTTGGGTTAGCTATTGATAGTATGTTGTCCCATTTTTCTGAATGAAGTAAATTGTTTAATGTGTTGTAATTAATTTCATTTATTTCAACAGTGTTAGAGTATTCTTTTGAATTTTTTGGACTATTAACTAACATACTAACATTCTACGGACACAAAGATGTTGTGTCCGTAGAATGTTGGGTAGTGGTCAGTAATGTTTGTTTTTAGAGTTGAAGATTTAGTTATAATGTGTTTGTGTGTTTTGATAAATATGTGATCTAGAGTCGTGGAATTATTTAGATTTTCTCTTGTTGGTGAGTTTATGTATGATTGATATCCTGCATAAGACAAACAATCTAAGTATTCATTTGTACATTTTGTTCTTTTGTTGTTTTCATTAATGTTTATATTAATATCACCAGTTAATATTGAAAAGTTAAAGTTATTTCTGTTTGTCATTTTTATAAGTGAATTAAGTTCATTATTGAATAGAGATTCATTTAAGGAAGGTGATCTATAGATAGCTAATAGCAAATAAGTGCAATTACTATGGGTAAATGTTCATTTAATTGCGTTAGCTGTTTTAAAGTCTAGAATTTCGAAGGCAGGTTTTTTAAGACAATTTTTTATAAATAAAGTGATTCCATCGTGACCAGTATGTTTACATTCGGATGAAATAGTTACATATCCTGGCAAGTTATAGGGAATAACTTCTTTCATTTGCGTTTCTGTTAAAATGACAATACTAGGAGAAAAATCAAGACTATCGAGAAGAATACAAAGCTCATCAAAGTGCCTTCTTAAGCTTCTAATATTCATATTAATAATTGAAAAGTTAACGTCCTTAAAGTGATTATTTAGTTCACTAGTGTTTTTACAAATGTAATTTTCATACAAAAAATTTTCATCAGACATTTTGATGGATATAAGTAATTTTCACATGCAATGCGGTTAGATGGTCCTTTATTCTGAAGGGATGTCATTCGGCTGCCTTATATGGATGATTGGAGCTGTTTCATCTTTTCTCATCATAACGTTACCGTTTTTCGCCCAGATGAATTTGTAGCCGAGTCTTGAGGATTTCGCCAGAAACAGGAGGTGTTTATTTAGTTGCGTTAATTGTTCGTTTATGAAAATTTTGTTATCTTCCGGAAAATTTACATTTTTAGTATACAAGACACCATATTTTCTTTTTTGGTCGATGATTTTGTCTTTTGTTTCTTTGTTTTGGAATGATACAATTAAGGCTGGATATTTGTTTAAAGGGTTTTTGTTTCTGATACGATATATATTTGTTATTTTTGATGATTCCATTTCGCATTTGATGGTTTCCATAATATTATTGACTATTTTTGGTAAGTTTTCATTTTCTTTAAAAGGAATACCTTGTATCTCAATGTTATTTTGTTTGTGTAATTGTTCCAGTTTGTTTATTTGCTGTTTTATTTCGTTGTTTTCTGATTGCAGTTGTTTGATCAGTGTATCTTTCTTTTTATTATTTTCTTCATATTCATCAATTTTATTGCAACAAAATTCTACAGATTTCTTAAGATCTCTTAGTTCATTTTTAATTTGTTCTCTAAAAGATTTCATCAATTGTTCCGATAAATCTTCAAACTTTTTTTCCATGAATTTAAATATTTTATTTGTGTTGTAGTCATCATCAGAGTCGCTAGATGGTGTTTTTTTGGTGTTTTTCTTTAGCTTGCTCATTTTAATGTATTTGATGAAATTCACTAGATGGCGTTACACTTATATTATTATAGTTTTTGATTATTATTTTTTATTTTATTTAAAAAAAAGTTGCTTTAAGCAGGGAGCGAACTCAGCTACTCCGCGACAATAGTGAGCAACGCTAAAGTTGCAATCCTCTACGCCACGGCCTATTTATCCGCAACCGTGATAATATTGGTACTAATATGTGATATTAGCCTGACAGTACAGTATTCGGTTTGCGCTAAATAACAATTGCGACAACACTTTCACTGAACACGACACAGATTTAAGATCACTTTAGGATACTGATCAGCGGGCGTTTTAATACAAGTACGCAATAAAAAGTTCACCACTGTTCCGCAGTTATATATTCACCAATATTTTTGGATTATTTCGGTAAATTAACTATTAAATATTGATCATTTATGCAGAGCGATTTTTAGCGTGCACGCACAGTTCGAATGTAGGTACTAGAGTGTGAATTTACTTAGAGGTAAGCACACCTTATTCGACGCGTGACTGTTTAGTACTAAAAACTAAGAAATCGAAAACACTACAATTGACGTACTTTTTGCTTGCCACTTTGAGATTTTTATATCGCATCTATATATATTGTAACCTCATTGCAATTCACAGATCAAATTTATAAATAACAAAACGTTAAAAATCCAAAAATCTAGTTGTGTTGCCATTCTATTTTTTAATTAAAAAGAACTGTCGAACTCTTAAAGAAATTTTTATTATGAATCACACATAGACTGAATCACATATTTAAAAGATAAAATGATAGTGTTGCCACAGTAATGGAGGTTTTATGTTCCAATTTAAAAAAAAATAAACATTTCATTCAAGGTTCGTAATATATTTTACCTAACTTACATTATATTTTATTGCCAAAATTGTAGTGAATGAATTTTAGTAAATAAACTGAAGTTTTTTGCTATTTTTCTTTACACGTTATTCTCACTCACGCAGATGAGCATAAAATTCGTGTTGTAACTTTCTCCCTAATAACAATCATTAGGCATACTAAGATAAAATGCTATTTTCAGTGATATTTGGAAAGAAAATCTCTGTCAAAACACACAAACTCGACCATGTTGTTTAACCCCTTTAGTGCCATAAATATTTTGTGAAAATGCCAGAAAAAAGTGCGTTTTTATAGATAATTTATATAAAAACAAAAACACTTACCATTTCTGTTATAATACACTAATTTTCATATTTTTTTCAACATTCTCTTCAGAAGGTTTCAAACTATGATAATAAAATCACAGAAATTGAATACTAAATATTTATTGACAAGAAAATAACAGAAAATATATGGAAAATGTACAAGATTTATTTATAAGAGTGTTTTCCTACACAAACACAGTGCAGTCCTTTTTTATACAATGAGCAAATCAGAGCTACTGTTCTTACTGCTGCATGGTGATCAAATAGACAATCCAAGACACCTTCAAAAAGTGATATAAAGTCATAAAAAGTGATGAAACAAAAACTAGGTCAAGTAGGTAACTATTAAACTATGACTCTATATCAATTTTTGAGAGTTAGAACGCAATTCGATGAATAAACATATAAACGCGGGAACAAGACTGTCACTGACGCGTGCCAAAGTGAACTGTCGAAAAGAGCGCTACCGCGTCGCTGGCTTTTTTCGCACACTTACCTATGAGCGCCACGGCGCTTTTCGGCACTGTAAGGGTTAAGTCACCTCTATTAATTCCGCGTCCGATGCCTCAGTGACTAGAAGTGCCTTCTCTGTAATTTTTATAAACCCACTCTAACCGCGAATTGGCCAGTACCTTTTGGTTCTAGCCTATTTAGCACAAGCGCCCTGTCTCTCTTGCATTGCAATCATTACATACATTGTCATCAAGGATAATCGTATATTGCCATTAAGACTATTGGTCAGACTTTTGAATTACGAAACACGCCTGAATTGCATTTCTCGTATTCTTCTTTATTCTATACTAGATGTGAATTCTTCAATAGGGCCGTTAGTCACACCTTTCAATTCACCTTCATATGCGTTAGATCATTGTCGTAAATATAAAATAGGCAACTGGTTTCTTCTTCTTAGACTTTAGAAATATAAATAAATAATTGCTAGCGTAAAGCTGACGCGTTATTAAAATTACGATGACCTCAAACCGCGCTAAGGGAGTGGCTGTAATGAAGAAACCTAATAAATTTACATATTTTATCTAGTTTTATCTAGCCTCTTATTTTATTTATTTATACTGAGTTTTACAGATGTTCACAATTTTTTTTTTTAAATTCGTATTTATCGTAGAAAGTGCCTACTTCAGCACACTCTATCTAATTTTCGAAAACAATCTATTATCACTCAACACAGAAAAATAGTATATTCCCTTCTCTCTACAAGAAGATCTGCCAAAAAAAAATAACATAACCATTCATTCAAAAATTATATAATAGACATTACCTGTAACCTTACATTACCAAAATCATAAATCTGATTTTAAGTATCTCAGAATCTTAGTAGAAAAAAAATTTAAATGGAAAAACCATATCAACTTCACAGTGAAAAGAATAAGAAAACTTATATATTAAACAAGAAAAACAAAGATAAACATATTAAAAAAGAAAACTACGAAAATAGTTTATTATGCATTGATACAGTCCCTATTGTAGTTATTTATTTTGCAAACTGTTTTAATTTGAAATCTTTTATTATTTTGTAATAAATTAAAAGATTTATTGTATTTAATTTTATTTATTTAATTTCTTGTATTATTTTATTTAATTTTTTTATTTATCATATTAAAAAATAAAACAAATAAATTATGCGATCGACACATTTGGGTTATATATTATCAACAAGTGTGGTCACTACCGATGTGAAAGAAAACTGATGTCGCCAATTTACGTAAGACCTTTCGACTTCCAGGCCTCACACAGGACAATGAAAATCAAGAAAGGATTTCGATAGGCGAAATTTTTTTATATTTTTGTCCATAAGTAAGGATAAATTGGGCTTCATTTTGGCACACGGACACGTCCTCGATACACACACACCTATTTATCTCTGACGTGATAAGTATAACAGTGCAAGTGATTTTCCGCAATTAAAGACAATGTGCGGGGTTCAAAATTGAAAATAAACAAGTTGTTGTGGCCTACAATCAATAAATAATGCAAGACACAATGTATCATTTATCATTTATAATCTTTTCCGGCTTACATAAAAAATACTAAACTTAGTAAAGACCTCGACAAGGCGAACGACATTAAAATCATCTACATTAATATACAGGTTTTCTTATTTGTACCCGGCTTTGCTTCCAGTTATATCGCACCGTTAGTTTGACATTTCTTCATTTTCGCAGCATCCCCAAAAATGACATAGGCCATAAGAATTTTATTCCTCAAGGCTTCCTATGTGGAGCTAAGGTAAAAAAATAACAAAAATCACACCTCGAAGTTCAAAGTGCACTTTACCCCCGGACACCCTATGCATATTTTTAAATACATTTATTAAGGCGATGCACTATGTCGTGTAACGTTTTGAATCGAGCCGCTAGCAAAAACTCAATAACATAAGGTTTAAATTCCTGTTTAACACCATTCGCCTGTTTTGATTTATGCACGAAAAAAACATCGCCAAAAAGTGATTTTTATTTTACCTTGCGGACGTTCAGGCGCAAATATTTAATTATTTTATTTAATGTAAAATAAAAAAACACTATAAAATAAAACCATAACCGAAAATGAAATCGTTAGTAGAAGATTTCCTGTAAAAAAAGATTTTATTATTTTTTTCTAGGTTTATAAAAAGACTCGATTATTTCAAAGACTGAGACGTTTTCTACTCGCAAAGCATCTAAAACATTTATAAGCGATAAAATTTTGAAACCAAAACAAGTGATTTTGCATTACTACGTAGTGTATCGCCATTAACACAGATGTATTGTAGTAAAAAAACTTTGTTTCTTACGGGTTGATTTTTGATTGCCTTATTTTGTACTGCCACAATTCGTTTAGATATTATATTCGAAATATATCACTCCGTATTTCAGCTAAAAAACAAAGTAAGAAGATATTTTTTATTGGTTCGTATATAACTACCTAATTAAGAGTTAATAATTATAATATTTGGATGATTTTTACAGCGCTGTTTTTGTGAAAAACCACCTAAAGGGTGCTCAAGTTGTAACAGGTTTGCCCAAGGGATTGGTAGTTACACTTATTATCACTAGGTACCTACTAATAGGTTATTAGTTGTAGCGTATTAATGAATCAATAAATTTTTGTAATTGCGACATCTAACAACCGATGTCAAAAGAAATACGTTTCTAAACCATGATAAAACCAGCGTATAGCAGAACTCACTTATGTTGCGTTTATCAGAATCGCAGCGCATCCTAATTGTTTTGTTGTGTGTACCAATAAACCAGACCATGGGAAAGGATATCGAAGCCTTATAAGGAGAACTAAGTGAAAAAATGAAGGCACGACCTCTAGATGTCTAGATACTAGACAGGTAGAGCGTCCATAGTAATTCGGGTGTCGATTAAAGCATCGACCAGAATATCAAACGTTAACAGGATGTTGGATGTTGACGGTCAAGGTCAAACGTATTGTTTGTTGTTTTGTTGACGTTTGAAGCCACAAATTCGTCCCAAACAATCACAAACATACGTGTTTACGATGGTAAAGAGAACTTTCCGGGGATGGCCTAGAAATTATCAAAAACTTTCTGTTTTGCACGATTGTGTACATTTTTAAATCTTAGTACGTTATTAATGCATCTTGTACCCACTGATACAGTTACTCCATGCTTGAAAGATTTCTCTGAGAGTCGTAGATAGTCTGGTAAAAGAACACCAGTCAGAATTGCGACGTGGCGTGATTCCGTTGAAAACCGTTCGTTTATTTATTTATTTTCACACTTCTTGATTAAAAAACTAAAGTTATTTATAACCTCATGTGTGGAGGTGGACCAAAGTTCAATTTTTGGAACATTAAGGCTGAATTGTGTGTGGGTTTTGTTGGTTCTGTGGTCAGAATAGATTTTGGATAACTTACCGTCAGTCTCATAGGAGTCTCTGCCTCTCGAGTGCCCCCTGATCTGCTCATTGACGATGTTATTCCCTTTGGGCACGTTGAGGGCACTTCGGATGCCCACCGAGGAGTTGTCCAGGTGTCCCGGCCCTATGCGTGGCAC
Source organism: Hesperophylax consimilis (assembly GCF_061612785.1). Taxonomy (NCBI): domain Eukaryota; kingdom Metazoa; phylum Arthropoda; class Insecta; order Trichoptera; family Limnephilidae; genus Hesperophylax; species Hesperophylax consimilis. The sequence goes on along the minus strand of NC_142848.1, from coordinate 21,058,528 downwards.
GTGACTGCAGCAGTACACCTCCTTGTCCTCCTGTCGGTGCTGATTGTTGTAGTAGGTCTGTGGACAAGATGACACGGTTAAACAAACACACACGGAGAAAACTTACTGATAGGAAATACTGTTAATTTATTAAAAATCTGGTGAAATTATTCGTTTTCCAGTTAAAAACGGGACTGCAGGCCTATAACGATTAAATTGAAAGAGTTCCTAACAAAGTATCAGTTGAAAGCGAATGTTTTATTAGGACGGCGGAACACGTGTTCATACAAATACGGATATTGACATTGACATACTGATACTTATTAGGAAAATAACACGTGTTCCAGATTTATTCGGAATGACTAATATTTCATCAGAAAGTTGGCATGCTGTCACTTTTTTAACAGGATCATTTTTCTCTTTAAAAAAAGTGTGCAACGATCCCTGCCATCTGAAATTGCGCTTGGCGTACCAATTTAAATGTGAATAGGCCCACTGACTCCGATTGACCGAGCATAAACTCGACCGCTCTTCATTTCATATGTCTGTAAATTTGTTTGTACGTTCCTTTTCTGTTTTAAGATGATGGCCGTTTATATGGCTTAGTATGGATAATTTTAATGTGAAATCGTCGTGTTTATTTTTTTAAATAATATGGTACCAACCTGCCCGAAGAAAGTTTGAAAAAAGAATTGTATTTAAGACAGTGACATTTCTATGGACAAATTGTATAATTTCTTTATTCAAATAAAAAGTTACACAATGTGTAAATGTAAATATTTAAGTATCTACATACAAATCTTTGATTTAAGAGGAAATTTTGGTTTTGATTTATTATTATAAGAGATAATTGGAAACATACTTTTTGTGCACAGAAATTTGGTTCCATGATAACTCAACACAGTGATAATTCAACACACTTTTAAAAAGTGATATAGAGTCATATAGTATTCCAAACACTCGCTTGTACCTAGGTTGCATGAAGTTAGTAATAGATACGCAGATGTGGCAGATCTATTTAACTGCACGCAAGGTAGGTACAAGAGGGCTATGCTATCAAATCTTTTCAATCAATATTAATTTAATCTAATTCTACCTTATTTGCACTATAGAAACTTATGTACTTGTATCTCTTGTTTACTTACTTACTTACTCTCTAATGTCATTTCACAATTAAATGCCACATATATTTGTAATTCTTTTTTTTAAATATTTCTACGATTTTAACAGTGACATGTTATCATTGTTTATGGTATATTTATACCGTTGATAATAAATAAATTAGGAACAATGAAATTTTTTTAAACCTAACCTAACCTACTTAACCCAGTTAATAAAGTTTTTGTTTCATCACTTTCCATGACTTTATATAACTTTTTAAAGATGTGATGAATTATCATTTTGATGATTTATCCGGTCACCCAAAAATTTATTTTGTATCTATTTCTGAAATTTGAAGAAATTTCTTATTCTAAGTGAAACATAAATAAAATGTGTAAGTGTTCGATGAACATTCCAAAACCGCTAAAAAAATATCAAGATGTTGTTATAGGAAGATCTGATAAAATGTATAAGTATTCGATGAACATTCCAAAACAGCTATAAAAATATCGAGATGTTGTGATAGGAACATCTTATTGCATCAATAAAATATCAGAGTATTTGATAATATTATGTTCGATTGCCTCAATATTATCAAATAACTTTTATATAGTCTCTAGAACAGTAGGTTATTATTTGCATAATGTTGATATCAAATCGACCAAAAGGTTAACGGGTCAAATGTTGCCAAAGCTGAGAGAGAAACCGAGAGGAAAAAATATACGTGGGATGTATGGGGTATTGTGGTTGATTAAATTGATTTGTTCCCATGATCTACAACAGGACTATCTTATGGACTACTCTCAAATATCCAATTAACGCTGGTTAAGCTGGTTATGTTCTATCTGTCAGATTATAAAATAATTTAATCATTTCGATAACGCAGAAAATCACGTTACGAGGATTAAAGATTGCAACACGGTAGTACTTTTATACAATTCACCACAATCTATCTATAGATCTGCCTCGATGATGAACACTGTAACTCTATCGGTAACATTGGAAACAGCATAAATATTTCTTTTTGACGATGTTTAGATATTTGCTTAAGACGGTGACCGAATAAATCATCACAATGATAATTCATCACATCCTTAAAAAGTTATATAAAGTCATGGAAATTGATGAAAAAAACTTTATTAACTGGGTTATGTAGGTTAGGTTAATTTTTTTATTGATCGTTTCTAATGACTTTATTTCACTTTTTAAAAGTGTGTTGAATTGTCACTGTGTTGGTTATCATGGAACCGCTTAAGACATACAATGTGCAAAATAGATCGCACAACCAGAGTTGAGACGACAGTTTTTCTTGTATTAGAGCAACTGTATACGTATACGCTTCCTGCAACGATGAACTTGCAAAGCGTCACTGAGAAAGAGCTTTATGTCACGCTTACGCTTATACTTACTGTTATTAGCGAAAAAGGCACAACAAATATAGGTATCTACACGTTTTACGGATTAGAATTGATATTCGAATGATTTATAGGGCGAGTTCTTTCCATTTCTGATTCTGAATGTATGAGTGTAAATGAATGTATATAATACGGGGTTTTCCAATAAGAGGTGTTATTTTGATATTGAAAGAAACTTTTCCCGTAAAAGATCAATGGTTTCGTTGCTTGTGTGGCACGTAGCGCCGTCTTGTTAAAGTAAACGTTGTCCAGATCAATACCATCCAATTTCGGCCATAAAAAATCATAATAGAGAGGCTTTTCAACAATAACTCTTGGGTTTTCCGAGCCCCAGATGCGACAATTTTGCTTGTTGACGAAGCCACCGAGGTGGAAATGGGCCTCATCACTCAAGATGATTTGCATTTGATTCACTCAAGTGGATTTTAATAATTTCAATGCGTTGTTGAAGCGTGTATCGTTCCATTTTTATTAATGGCGTAGTTTCTACTTGTCAAATGTAAAAAAATGACAGCTTCACAAGTAACATCTACCGAAATAGCGGGCTATTCAAAATAACACCTCTTATTGGAAAACCCTGTATAATTGTAATAATACATTGATTTTGAAAAATGATTTAATCCATCAGATCAAAACGCTCATGACGTCATGCTACCCTGTTCGCAACGCCATTGCGGAGCACTGTGTAGAGAACTACAACTATTATGACGTCGTCCGATTCAAATTCATTATGCAGCTCTCAGATCTTCAAATGGGGCCCGTTTTAAGAACCAAAAAAATACCTTAAAGTATATTCCACTATGAAAATAAACATTTATTTATTTTGAAAATACACCTTAAACTTTGTTGTTACTCTTTGAAAGCTGGTATGAGCTGGTGTAGGCCGCATTAACAAACAAACCACGTAATTTAGAATACTGGGGCGAAACACTCTTGAGGAGGTGGTGACGTACCAGAGTAGAAAGTTAGTCCGTGCTGACAATATAAATTACTCGATGGAAAGGACGACGCATTTCTTGGTAGTAATTTCAGATATCTTTGCATTTTATCTAGGTGCCCGGGTACTTTCATTCCTACTGACCTTGTATAAACAATAGATACATTTCGTGAATGCCGACTGAATAAATTGTAATTTTTATGCAGGGTCATCGCCAAAATAGGAGATATATGTACTTCCAGAACAACCGAATTCACATTTATTATACTAAATTTGGTTATATTTAAAATATTTTCTTCCTGAAGGTTAGTGCAGTGAATGTTCTTCTATGATAGGTATGCATCGACCAACTATATGATGCATTTTTTAACAAAATAAATATGATAAGTACATCTAAAATAGGATTTACGTCAGGTTTTTACTTGCGAGATTTTAATACTTTTCTTCGATGAAAACGTCACTTTGTGATTAGAGTCGCTATTGCGTACTATGATCTCGTCCAAACGTATACTATTAGAATGCAATAAACAGTGTGCGTAGACCGGATTCTATGATTTTAGTTAGAGCGTTGGAGGTCAATGTATTGGAGGTAAAAAAGTGGATCATAATATTTCACTTCATATCTCATCCGAATATAAAACATCAATGTAAAAATATATAATAAAATCCCCTCTCAGCTGAAACTGTGTAAATTGTCATCCTTCGGTCCAAGAGTGACAAAATGGTCGTTGGATCTAGGCAGGACTGATTCGGAAATGATACTAAAAAATGTAATTTGAAATCACGAACGCCTCTATGTATCTTTATGTATTTTTTTATTTTCATTTTAACATACTTATTTTAGCTAGTCTTAAATCCTGTATTCGTCTAGGATAACTTGAAACTTGTAAATTTGACTGTCCTGAAACGAGAATCCTTCCTAGTTGGACAGTCAAAATCATAAAATGTAATCAATATTATATTATAAAAAAATAAATAAATAAATGTGTGCAGTAAATTATTATAGTTATTTTATAAGTAATTAATATTATTATAGGCGGTTGGAACTCAATTTGGGAGGCGGTTTTGGGTACCGCCGCTCCGGCAACCATTTATTTGATAATCAACACCTCTGCCATAGGTCACACCAAATGGTTCGTTACGTTTGGTGACTTAGCAGGGGTGCTCGGGTTCATCGGGTGAGGTATGTTCAGGATGTGCCTGTCCAGCTGCGTGGCGTGCTGGATCGAGAGAGACTGGTTTTAGAGAGACCCTTTGACCTCTCTAACTGGTCTCTCTTGACCCATCGCCTTGCGCCGCAGCGGGAAGGATAGATCATTCGTCCCTCACTCCTGGATACACTGATCTCTAGATTCCCACCCACCCTTCATACCCTTTTCCTTCCTTTCCTCAAAAGGACCCTACATACAGCGCCCCCAAAGATGACAGTCCCTGAGGGAAATTATTTTACTCAGGGCCTCTTGTGTGGGGTTAATGTATTTTTTTTTACATATGTTTGGTAAATTTGATATAAATGTAAGTTTTGTATATTCTACCAGTAGTTATAACGTTTCTAAAATAATGTAATTAGAAATAATACGTAATATGAATAATATTTGGAGAATTTATTTTCACCTGAAAGAAAGAATGAAGTTATTTTTAAGATATTTATTATATTAAGATAGTAATATTTATTATGTTTTGTAGTTTGAGAACGGGTTGTTTCAGAGAATTTGAACAAGTTCTGTGAAAGATTTTTTCAACTTTTATTATTATTTTAGTTCTTTCAAGCAACTAGCCTATAATGATATAAGAACAGAATTTGAATAGAACTTTCACAGAACCCTAAAATGGACGTTGAAATTTGATGAATTGTTCAAATTCTGTGAAACAACCCGTCCTCAAACTACAAAACATAATAAATATTACATTCCCTTGAATTTCTACTTGAATTAATCTTAAAAATAACTATAATAATTCAACCAATCCTAAGTGTGTCCATATTAACATATTCACATATATCAGAATTTAGTGAATCTTAAACGCAGAGAAACTGCCAATGAATTCGCATTCAAAAAATTCAGCAAACATCGATTCAGATAACATTAAGTATTCGTAAAAATTAATTAAATAATTTTTAAATAACAATAATATCAAAATGTATTACGTCATACGTATCTACCGTCTGGGACGTCATTGGAGATTTGGACTCAGCCATTTAAAGTTTGGGCAAATTGGCTGTTTTAGTTTAACGTTGAAAAATTCTTCTGTTACAAAAGAATTTACATATGAAAATATATTTAATATTGTGTCAACAATTTCTCATTATGTTAATAAATAATTGATGAGCTGAATTATTGTAGGCGGAATAGAACTCTCGGTCACGGATAGCTGAACTCGTGTGTAGTGTTAACAAGTAGAAATAGGTAGATACTAATCTCTATTGTGTTTGGATGGTCTACAGACTACAAGAACAATCAAATTGAAACAATAGGTACCTATGTAGATATGGACTTCATGGGTGGATATTCTGATACAGGCAATATTTTTCATACAATATTCAATTTACAAGTATGTTGTTAATAGATGTTTATTTATATTATATATCTGGAAATCCTTTAAAATTCTATAAGATTCTGGTTGTCTATTGTCACAATAATACTTAATTAATTCGTGAGAATAATATAGTACACTGGGACAACCTTAATAGTTCTTGGTATCCAGTGCGTTACGACTACACCAAACTAATCGCCGAATACCACATTCATTTCAATAATGGTAATGGTAGTACAACTTTTCCGTTCTACTTAACTTCGTTAAATTTCATATACCTACGAAAGCTACTCGTTTCAAAATCCTGATTAAATGGAACAATACAGGACTGAGTAACTTAAGCACTCACTTGTACCTAGATTGCATGATGTTAGTAATACGAGTAAATGTTAGTAATACGAGTAAAACGCAGAAGTGGCGGATCTATTTAACTGCACGGAGGTACAAGAAGGCTATACTATTATATCTTTTTAAGGCGATGCACTACGTCGTGCAATATTTTAAATTGAGCCGCTATCAATAATAACCCTTACGTAGATGGCGATAAGGTTAAAATCCCACTTAACACCATCCGCCTCTTTTGATTTATGCAACAAAAAAAATGGCCCAAAGGTGCTTTTTATATTATTTTGTCGATGTTCTGGCATAAATAATTAAATTTTTTTTCGATCATTTTATAAATAACTAAATTTTCCACATTATACAATAAAATCATAACCGAAAATGGGTTCATATGTAGAAGATTTTGAACTTTAAAGCAGTTTTCATAGGCCTTGTACATTATTTTTTTCTGGGCTATAAAAAGACTTATCTAAAAAATACTCGATTATTTCAAAGGCCAAGATGTATTCTACTCGCAGTATTTAATTAAAGCACCTGAAAAATTTCTAGGTGACCAAATTTTCAAACCAAAAACACATGATTTTGCATTACTACGTATGGCATCGCCTTAATCTTGAAGAAATAAATAAACTTTTATAATACTGAAATTGAAGTATAATCCTACATACGTATACACACCACAATCTACACGTCTTACCTGACGATGGACACTGTAACGCAGTCCAAACCGTTGGCAAAAAAAGATGAAGCGCATCACAGCAATGTACCCCAAAAATAAATCACGATGATTCTTTTGACCGTGATAATCTCAAATCATATAGGTGGTTTAAAATTCCCCGCATCGTCGTTTACTTTAAACTTCCTTTCGGAACATAAAAATAGATAATTAATACTAATATATTTGTATCCACAGTTATGTACTGCGAGGTAATTACTACAATTAGGTAACTGCGAAATTAACTTTTTAGAGGTATACACAAAAAAATAACTTTATTTCCACGCCCATGTTTGCCAAAGTGTTTGGGGCCAGTCTGGGCTGTGTTAACTGGTGACATGTTTTTTTTTCAAATCGGTATTTCTTTCGGGATTATTATTTTTGTCAATGAGTACGAATCATAAAAAAAAACGTAGATACACAGGTATTTCTGTATACCTAGTGAAAATCACGCGACTTTATAATTGTGCGATTTGTGAAGCTGAGACTTATACAATATTTGACACAGAATTAAAATATATATATATATATATATATATATATATATATATATATATATATATATATATATATATATATTAGATACCTACGATCATAAATTTACCATTCGAATGAACACTGTTAACTTAAGTAAACTTTAAAAATTATCAAATCATCTGTCGAAAATTTAGATTTGTCAAAAATGTATATTAAAAAATACACATTTCAAATATAGGATTATTACATAATCATTGAAGATAATATTAGCGACCCTCAAACGAAAATTTGAAAAAGAAGAAAATATTATTTAGTCGGTATTATATTGGAGGCAAGATCTTTTGATGTGTGCACGGGTTTGCCGGCTAACGTTGGTGGCCAACGCGTGCAACGGCCAGTATAAGTGGTCCAGTACACGTTGGGCCAGCGCGTTGGCCAAATGCGTTGGGCCAACGTGTGATCAAGGCTTTACAATTTGAAGTTTTAGTCATTAAATTATTTAAAAAAATTATTCTTAATAATTAAAATAAAATAATTTTGGCACCTACTTCCTATCATTTTATAAATAGCAGTTCCAATTTTTAAAATTAAAAGTTAATTGAACTTGAATAATTTTACGCATTACGCAGTAATAAGTACGAATATTTAACATCACGCGTGCATGCACCGACAACCAAAATTAATATGTATAATCATTTTGTTTTATTTGTTTATGAGATACTTCACAAGAGCATAATGTAAAAACCATATTTCCACCCGGTTGAGAAAAGTCATGAGGCGGCTTAAGGTGCTGTAAGATAAATAAGAGACATGTACAATTACCTTGAGAGTGAGTTTAGTGCCACAATTGGCACATTTGAAGCAGCCACTGTGGAAGAAGGAGAAGTCCTTCAGAGGCCCCACACGATCCACTTGGTATACCACTTCCGCGCACCGGAGACACGTGCTCTCGTAGAAGTTGGGGCGGTACATCATGTTGCACTCTTGGCCCGGAGCCGCGCTGGTCGAGCACTGGAGGGGACGATCACTTTAACTGCCACCGGCGGGCAACACTGAACATTTTTTTTATTATTTAGTCACTCTTATTTTATTTCACAAGTTTTTGCGCTAATTTTCGTTAGAACACTGTTGTTATATTCTGCTGAATCTTAAAAAAGGTACAATACTTATAATACCGTTTAAGGCGATGCACCACCTTCCAAATGTTACATGTAGTGGGGCCGCCAACAATAACACTCCTTAATCTTCGACTTTGTAGTAAATAGTCGAGCTTGGTAACGGGAAGGTTAGAATGTTGGAGTTTTGCGATTTATGTAATATATTTATAATAGTACATCCAGTTTACTGGATTACCGGATTGAAATTTTAATGAATGTTATAACCTCTTTTAAAACGTTTTAAAGACATTGCTTGTGGTTACGTTACCGGAAATAATGGAACGAGAAAAATACACAAAAACGACTGCTTTCGACTTTGCAATAAATACTGAAAATATTGATTGTTTCCTGTTGATTACTAATTACGGAAGCTAATTTATATCACAGAAGAAATGGCTCGCAAATTTAAATGACAAAATATCGAAAGTGATACTAAATTACAAGATTATGTAAGATAGTGACAAGCACAAAAATATTACATAAAATGGAGTTACGCAAGGATTCCAACTTAGGCCATTTCAAATATTGACTTAACTGTTACGAAATGAAGTGGCTTTAATATTTTATAATCATATTCATGTTTTTATAATCCGACCAAATTTGTATTTAACGCTGTCATCCTTTGCAAATTTTAAAGTAAAGTGATATTTCATTGGAGTAATACAAACGCTAATTTGAAACATGATTTAAATTGATGTTAAACATATTGGTTCTTACTTATATAATAATATAATAAATATAATATAATTATATATATATATATTCAGAAACTGAAGGTTTACAAGGTTATATATTTTTTAAAATGTTACAACACAATGTGAATGAAAGTAAGCTGTGTTTGAACATTAAAATACTCTACATTATTAATCGTAGATGTGTTTGCAGGAATGCTAGTGAACAGAGTGAAACGTATTTTTCTAATTATAGTCATGTTGGTAGAATCATGAAACATGACTCATGATACGGCTATTTGCACGAATTAAACCGATCATCAGCTGAGTTATCATTATCAACTAGAAATACAGGTGTTCTAACAGTGGGAATCGTAAAACGTACGCTTACGAGAAAATATCCGTCATTCTAATTGGCGAAAATAAAACATACCCCCTTAGGCATTAACTTTCAAATTCAACACATATTTTACAATGAAAATGTTTTACAACAACCACACAACAACGCAAAAAGGTGAACAAAATGGTGCAAGTCATGTAGCAAGGATGGTAGATGAAAAACAGAAAAACAAAGAAAAACTGACCACTGGCTTCCTCTATAAGCCTCTATGACGAAGAAGTTTCAAGAGGCCTAAATTCTTGGTAACTAAACAGCGTGGAAGTGAACATCTCAGCTTTTGGTACAAGGAACATGATAAAGATAGCAGGAGAACGACAGGGGTGGAGGTGTTACCTTGAGACTAACAGGACGATCCGAGAGATGTGGTGCCATTGATGACGAGGACCCGTACCCTTAAATTAAATATACCAATCCTAAGAGAAAGTCCAGTTATATTCAATTTTTCAATTAAGTCCTAAATCCTGTATCTAAATTTCGCCAATAAACAATTAGATAATGTTAATTAAGTGTTAATCTCAAGTGACCTACCAGGTAAGTATTGTACTGTATATTTTCTCCATAAATAGTTAATAATAGCAATAACATAGATCACTGTAGAAATGTATTATAAGTTTGTACAGCGCCCTTGAGGTGTTTTTGCACAAAAACGGCGCTATAAAAGTCATCCAAGTATTATTATTATTTATTATTAAGATAAAAAAAGTTACTCAGGTTAAAATCCAATCAATCAAATGCACCTGAAGCGGCAGTCAAAGAGGGTAATGTTTTTAATGATACGAATCAGTCTTTCTTTTGTTCAACTACGGGAAAAAGGGTAAAAAAAAGTGGTCATTAGAAAAATATCATTGATCTCCCGCACGCGAACATTCGGAAACGGAGTTTCTTATTCCGCTCCATCTTAGAAGCATTTTTCTTTTTGCCGGAAGGTGTTATCGAAGAGTGAAGCGTATCTGTATTATATTATCTACCTTAATGGTTAGGTTTGCTCATAAAACCTCGGGTAGACTTTTGTTTACAATTTTAATTCGAGTTTTGGTTTGTACCTACACCTTTTTAGAATGTAATTAATTGACCGACCTCAAAAGGAAATAAAGCACAAACCAACTGTACAGTGGATTCTAAGAATATAACCTAAGTGATTAAGACCGCCAACATCATTGAGAGAATCTTCTTGATGGCAATAGCATGATTAATATTGTATTTCAGTATTAAAAGGCAAACAGGCTAATGTAACATAAACTGTTGTACCGAACATAGCTTTGTATTCAAATCATTGTTAACTATGTAAGACTGCAATGTGTGTAAGTAATCCAGGTTTAATGTATTTATTTATTTGTAATAAACATTTAGCGGAATGGACTTATAAGTTTAATGTATTACAAGAATGTTACACGAAACAAGACCGCGGAACTCCGATGAAAAACGCGATGCTTGTTGTTGCTAGATATTGATATTCCGAGGAAATAGATACCACATTACAAAAACACATTTTAGATGGGTTTTCGAATTTTAGAATTCGTCGATTTTATCAAGATTTTGTTGGCTAGAGTGTAAGGCCGTTACGTAAAACGTTGAAGGTCATTATGACGTTAGGTCATTATTCATTACTTAATGAAGAATATAGATATGAAAAATCGGGGGAACAAGGAAAACAGAGAGTTCAATTCGATATCTTGAACGTCACCCTCACAAGGACATGAAAAATACGTAAAAATAATTTTATTGCTTGACAAAGAAAATTCCTTTGAACTTCTATTAATTCTGCGTAATATATTTTTTAAAAGTTCAGTGAACTGAAAACACGTTCAATAAAGGTGAATCATTTAAGAATATTAATATCTAGGTTATCAGGAATAATAATAGACGCAATGGATGAGCGAAGAAATGTGCTCGGATGACTAAGTCGATGAAATCTCAAGTTAAAAATGCAAAACAAGCCTTAAGAAAGTAGGCTGTGTTTGGAATTCTGCACGTGAGGTCAGCCGCGAGCTGTTGGAGTGGTATTTAAAGCATTCTTGCTAAACTTTCTTCGGATGTGACGTCGTACAGCTATAATTGGGATCTATACTATCCCATGCACGTAACCGCAATATTAATAACCCAGTTTTGTTAATTTTAACATCGCCCTCCACACTATAACAAAATCCAGGTAAAATATGCGATTCAACTGAAGTTTCGATCAATAAAATCAACAAAACGTGAACAAATTATTCGATCCATTCTATATATTTACTAAATATATTGAAATTAACTTGTGAATATTAATTGACAGTACAGTAACAATTATCAGGTATTATATAAATTATAACAGGGAAAAATATATTTTTATTAAGATAGTAATGGTCCATTTTCGAATTATCGCCATAAATTCATTACTTCAAAATTGTTGAAACTCGGACGCAGCCGGTCAAACTACAAGTTCTCTATACATTAACAAGGAATTCATTTTTGACTACAGGAGAATATAATATCCAAAAATGGAAATCGAAGACAAATAATAAATCATTAATACCTCATGAATCGATCTACTGATCAACCTACCTCACCTTTGGCATGTAAGGCCGAGCCCACAATATAAAAACTACGGGCTGTTGTGCCAGGCAAATTCCTCGCATTCCGACAACAGAACAAGGGGACTTTTCCTTGCAGACCATACGATGATATCAACTAAAGCTCGGCTGGTTAAAGGCGTTCTTTCAGCAATTGTAGAATTTTGAGATACCATATGGACATATCAGACGGAACTTTTTGTTAGCTTCATCTACCGCGGGGGGCTTTGAGACGAAACTTTTTGCTAGTTTTTATCCACCGTGTGAGACTTTTTTTTGTTAATTTTTATTCGCGAAAAAGGTAAATCGAAGTTTTCGCTAATGTTCATTCGCGGTGTGGGACTTTTTATTGGTTTTACATCACAATTTCTTTTTTAATTGTTTAATTGTTTTGATTGTTTAATTTTGCGAATGTTTATAACATTTATAAACATTCGCAAAATGTTTAGTGTTAGAAGCAAATGTAAAATTTATGTGAGATTATGGCGGCGTGACCACCCGTGATTTTCGCAAATCTGATCCATGAGATTAAGTTGATATTTTTGGTCAGTATAACCTAGTTAGAATTTCGCTAAATGCATCTTCATTTCGTTATTTTTACATTTATTATTATTATTGCTGTGATTTGATGGCGCTCATTTGGCGAATATGATTATTTATGAAGATTTTCGATCTACTTATTTTTAATTGAAACAATATTTTTCTGTATATTTTAGAATTCAACTATAAATATTATTATTCGTAATAAAGAGCCGTGAAAATTAAATGATAGTCTGAATTTTTGATTCTTGAAAAAGTAGTACAATTTTTTTAAATAGTAAAATATTTTTAAGGTAGGTACGGCTATCGCTTGTCTGAATTCTTCACACAACTGATTCCAATTTTGAAAATGACACAATTAATTAGCATATTTCATAGCGCTCTTTTTTTCATACTTTTGTAATCGAAATAGGTTTTAAACCCTAAGATTTATTGAAAATATCTTTTCATTGGCCATAGGTTATAAGTATATAATCAAGTTGAATGGAAACTCCCCGTTTTAAAAAGGTTAAGAAAATAATAGTCAATACTTTATTAATCAATTTTAGGGTTCCGAAACATGAATGTTCAACCGAAATTGCATAAGAACCCACATGAATGTAGTTAATAAATAATCGACCTTGGGATTCAATTATTTTTCTTCGTAAAGAGCCTCCTACTTAGACACAACCTACATCTGCATTACGTACCTACATCATCACACGTCGTTAATTTATATTTGTGTGATTTAATCATAGCTACTTTAAAGTTATACAGTCGGATAAACTCTTCGTATTTTTCGATACATTAAGGAACGCAATGATCTTGAGAAAACGATCAAAGCCAACGACGCAAAAACTACACAGAAAAAAGCCGTTTTTTTAATATCCATTCACTCTTTCTGCAAACGTGTAATGTGAAATAGGTGCAAAATTTAATCACCAAATAAGATGGATATATACTAAGTTTCTACGTGTACCAATTGCCGGTTTGCATAAATGATTGCTATCAAGTTAGTATTCTTGGTAATGACATTTGTGATTTTAATTAGACTTATCTATAATTGAAAACTCTTGGTGCGCTAAGGCCCGTTCGGGCCAACTTCTGAGTTTTTGAGCGGAACGCTTGAGCAATCGGCTTGACGAGTTTCAGCCATGGTTGAAACAGACCGCTTGGGTTCTTCTTAGATTCCAGTTTGAAGATTTCAGATAGGTAGGCAGGTACCAGATACCTGCTACCTGCTAGGTATGTGGAATTAATGAATTGTACTCGTAACGGGACAAGAGGCCGGCGTGATTAAAGTTACCCACCTACTCGACTTGCAAAAATTACCAAATAAGGCGGTTAACGTTGCAGAAATGTACAAAATAATTCTTTAAAGATTATTCAAGGTGATCATTTAGCAAAACAACCTAACGTTCACAAAAATTCAGAAAGGGTCATAATAAAGCTGTGAAATTTACGTAAAAGCTTAAATAATGTTGACAGATTTGCAGATGACTCGGAATAAAGCTGTTATAATTTCAGAGATAGTCGAATTGTTTACAATAATTTATAAAAAGATGATTAAACAATTAAAATTACAGAAAAGGTTCCTGAACAATCTATGATCAGTGACCACTACTGCCTTCTTTTTGTTCCACCAAATCACTCCAAAATCAAAAACAAATTTAGGAATGCCACTCGAAACAAGTGGGTTTTCATCGGATATTAACATATTATTTAGGCGACACGTAGGTTCAAAGAATCATTTGTATTTGGCACGGAACCTTGAGAATATTTACAGATCTTTGAAACCACTGAGTTAGCACTACTTTCATTTTCGAAAAGGTCCGAAAATTCCATACAATATTTCCGGACAACATTATCCAGCAAGCAGGGCTTCCATGTCCAAAAAGAAGAGAAATTGTTGAACATACCCAACTTTTACTGAAGACTAACGAAGAAGAACGTCGAAAAGATACGAATATTGATATAGAGTAGACAAAATACGTTGATTAAACATAGGATTTAAAGAATGGCATTTAGTATTGAATTTTCGTGAATTCTTTAGATTCTTCAATCAGTACAGCAGCATCCACAAAGCAAGTAGCTTCCGAGATAATGCTTGCCGTATAGCCGTTAACATAACACGAGCACAGAGATGTTCGGAGGCAACAGTTTACTACCCCAGTTAGTGCAGATTATTAGAACGTTATTATTATGATGAATGTACAACAGAGTATGTGGGTGACTTAATGCATGAACAATCTCTTCTGGACACTATTGAGAACTGTTGGCTAAGCCACCTGTTGCGGCAACCTGTCACTCGCGATGTGTTTGCTGGTTGGTGCAAGGGGTATTTACTCACAACTCTAGCCGAGGTGTGGCGCGGATTAGCGTGTTGTGATTGCCAATGGCGATGTTGTTTTTTGGAACCAATAGCGATGGTTAGCTCGACGGAACGACGACGACCGACCCGCGTGCTGTGCCGCTTGCGACTGCCGTCAGAGGGGCGCTGGTGTAGGCCCGCCATGTTGGACAGGTAGGAGGGACAGAGGCGTACCGAAAGCTTACGATCATAATTAATAATCGCTTCATTCTTGGCTAAGGGAGCTGAAAATAGTCATATATTTTATTTCCTTGAAATTCGGAAAATGTTAATCCAATAAGAAGTTGAAATAATCTGAAACCTGTGAAAGGTGAAGAGATAAGAGCAGGCAATGTTTATATTATTTGTAGACACGAAATTAAAGCAATTTCGTCGGTATGATTTCAGAGACATAAACTGTAGGTAGAATGGGGCAAAGCCATATAAACCCTGGCTCGAATAACAAAAGTTTTTTGAATATTATCATTTATAATATTTACACAACTTACACACCTTTTTTGTATGATAATATACTTCTACTGAGATCCAGAAATTATAATCGGAACTAAATACTTTTAAACCAAACACTTAAACTGTCCCTGAGAAAAATAACTGAACACTTGTATATTATTTAAAGATGACCTTTATACTCCGATTCCAAACATCACACAAACTATTAACATTTCCCTTCCCCAATATGAGGTGCCAAAATTGTATAGGCTCGGGGCAGTTGTAAACAATATTGACACAATCTCAATAACTTACTCTTCAAGCCGACTGAATTATTGTGTAAGTTCACTGATAAGGCAAATCGATAGTGTGTTGGGGGGGTATCCGTGGTCCTCAGTCTGTTATTTTTTAATCTTACTTTTGTTTGTTGAAATAATGCAAATATCATTTAAATGTCTAAGGCATAGGATTAGAAAGGTCTGAAATAAATATTATTATTTTTATTGAGTATAATCATTTTCAATAACTTATTCAAAACATATTTGACTGTTTAAACTCGTCATTTCATCTGCCTATAAATTTTTTTGATACGTTCCTGTTCCGGTTCAAGATGGTGGCTTTGTTGGATACTACCTTTTTATCCCGCATGATCGTGGTTTCTACTACGAGCTTTCAAATCGGAATAATCAATATTATGGTATCTACCGTTCTGAAGAAAGTTTGAAAAATTCATTTAGATAGTGACATTTCTTTAGAAGAATTTTATAATTCGCAATTTGAAGTTTTAAAAAATTCTACGTAAAATATTCATAGTTTATAACTAAGTAGGTAGGTGTTTAAATGTAAACTTGTACATTTTAACGATTTCAGATGAAATTTTTGTTTTGATTTGTTAAATAAAATAATATGAAAAACATCATTTTTCGGACTTCTGTTCACATAACTACTAGTATTCCATTTGTAGGGAAGATATAGATTATTAGTTCAATACGATGGATCCTGTAAAAGAGATTTTACGGATTTATGTTTCCACCGGCCGCCCCTGTCTGATTTCGCCCGCATACCATCGCGAGCGGATCACCTGCGATCCAGCGGCGGCGCGGGGAGGGGGGATCTGCTACGCTCTGACGGTGTACGCTGTACAGCAGTGAGTGTGGTGGTGACCGTGTTGTGGTGGTCGTGAGCGCGAGTAGGACACGGCGCTACACAGGACGGAGAGGCCGCGCGTTGCATAACTACGCCCGCCTCTGAGAGACATCAATGCGAGCGGAGCACAACTCCGTTCATGGTTTTAACGTCATGCCGAAATTACTGCTCGAAATAATAAATGAATTAAAAAAATCTTATCAATTGGAATAACAAATGTTTAGATTTCGTGAAAGCATTATTATTTTGGAAACTTAAATCATAAATTTATATACAATTGATCAAGATGACTTTTTTGGTGTATTTCTTAATTTATTTAATTTTTTTTCTCTTGTGCTTTAGGATTACCCTGATGATGGTCAACTGTTGGAGAGGTTACCATAAGAAAATGACAATATTTAAAGCTTTATTATTTTGGAAACTTAAATCATAAATGTATATACAATTGATCGAGATGACTGTTTGTTTTTTAATCTATTTAATTTTTCTTCTCTCGTGCTTAAGGATTGCCCAGATGATGGCCAACATCCAATTGGAGAGGTGACTATAAGAAGATGACAATATTTTTCACATGTATAACTCTTTTCATTGCTCAAAATTTCTGTAAAATCAAAAGCGCTGATTTCGGTTGTGTGTCTGTCTTTAACTCTGGTTCACTGAACTCTAGAACTCGAATTTGATTTGAAGCGTCATTTTCAAAATTGTAACTGATTGTAATAAAGCTATAAAGTCTTTCGATAACAAATGTACAAATTCTTAAACCAGATTTTTATTACTCTATATTTTTTTATCAGATAATTATTTGAATAATATTTTTTTCTTTACTTCTTAAGTTTTTTTTTTTTAAAGATGGATTTCGTGATTTTTAGCTAACATGCAATTATCAATCCAACACAATAATGTCCCGTGATTTTTCACGGGTTAGCAATAGTGGATTACTACTTTTTGGTTTATTTTTTAAACACTAGTTAATAAAGTTAATAAAAAGTAAATGCTTATTTTAAGGTACAGTAAGTAATTTAATTATATCATATTTTATAGCTTTTTATTGTGTTCCGGCAATATTTATCAAACAAACCGTTATTACTTTGCATTGTGTATATATTATAGGCGAATCCTAAAAATACCCTGGACCGTTAGAGGTTCTTCATCTAACGACCACAAATTGTAATTACTAGACATAATAGAGAAAAAAAGGTTAATATTAAAGTTTGTTTCCTAAACTAGACCTGACTCAACGATTCGATTATACAAGGTTTTAAGGGACTTGCTAATTAATAAATTACCAGTGTTAATTGACTTGCTTTAACCAGTGATAAAAATGTCAGAAATCACTGGTTAATGTCAATAAAGTACGTCTCTTAAACCTTCGCATTCCCAATTTTTACCGATTTATAGAAAGTTTTTAACTCTTTAAGTTTTTAAGTTCCAAAAAATATTATTTTTGAAGATAATATCTATACATTTGTTATGAGGAAACGTTAATTAGATGAAATTCCCTCGATAGAAAATAATCGCAAAGTAAGCTACGAAAATTATTAAAAATACGTTTTGTTCTGTCATATATGACATAATATGTTATAGGCATGAGGAAATTCACAGTGTATCTTTAAATGCAACTAAAGCATTTTTCGATAGATTTTGTTCTATTTCAAACGAGTCGTGTTTTATTAAAGATTTTCACCATTTTCGCTTAAAAATTATCGTTTTTCTTAATATTAGAGCACTCCCTATAACATTCGTATATACATATCACCCTTTCAAACCATCTTTGAACGTTTACTACGGGGCCTTAACACCCTGTATATTGTTATGAACTTTGTGAAGAGAATACGTACTGCAATATTCCATTTATATAAAGAAGGGTGTCTGTGGCGGGTGGCATGGATTAGATTTTTATAAAAATCTACAGTTTTATTCCGAGATTGAAGAAATTTTGCACACATTAAATTTGGAATAACCATCCCTTCACCTTGTCCCACAAAGACAAATGTTGATACTTCCTGATGAAACTTTGCACACTTGACGTACAAAATAAGAAGAAAATTACAGTCTACATCTGATTTGGAAAAACACCGCGTAAAGCCCGGACAGGAGACTATCCCAGTTATCCATGAAAAATATTTAATTCTCGTTCTAATTCTACTTTTACTTGGTTTTCTTTTTATATCACTTTAGTGAGATACTAAAGTTATATAAAAACCAATTGAGTTATTAACAATGTATTAATCGGTCAGAATCGTAAAAAGACAATTTTTAAATGGAGTCCTAATCTACTTCAATAACTCAATTAAACATTTTTAGGATTTCTCGCAACATGGAACAATTAAGCGTTCAGATCAGTGTATTTTTAAGTCACTAGCCGCCACTACCTAGAAGTGTAATCTAGATATAAAAGAAAACAGACGTTGCCAATTTAAATGAGACTTTTTGACTCCTAGGCAAAGACAAAACTTAATTTTGAATTTGAGACCAAAACACTCAACAAAATTGTCATTATAAAAAATAAAAATATCGACATTTTTTTTTTTTAAATCAAAACTTATGGATAATATCTATATTATGTATGTGTGTTAGCTTTTTTAGTTATTTCTGTTTTAAATTATAAAATATAGAACTTCAAAGTAGGTATTCGAATTTTCATGATTTTAGAGGCAATTTTGACAATTATCTATGAAAATAACAATTTTGAATGATGAAATATAAATAAAATCACATATAAGCTATATTTGTGAGTGGTTTAATTATGCGATATTCGCTGCCGCTGCGGACAGCGAAAAACATCAAGCGAGATTCCGCCGGGTATTTGTAAAAGGCTTTCGCGGCTAGCGCGAAACTAGAACCCCGCCATACATTAATGAACCCCGTCAATTTCGCCATACCGCCTGGGTAGGCTGTCTCTTTTCAATTGTTTTGCGAAACAGGAGCTATCGCTATCAATTTATTTATTTTTTCTTTTTAATCACGTACGATTACAGTGTATGTATTTGTTCATGGACGGGACGAACGTAACTGACTAGACAGGGAAATATCGACAACGTCTCGCTCCCGAAGAGGCGAAATCCGCCTAGGTTTGAACAGTGAAAATATCGCACGCCTACTCGGTTTTCGCTACCCACAGCGGCAGCAAATGTCGCCTATATGTAAATAGGTCTTACATAATTAATTAAAAGGATTTTAAAAAGAACAGCGACTGGCTCAAATTAAAATACATAATTTAAATAAATAACACAATTTTTTGATAATAATATAATAACACAATACACCCCCTTTTAAAGATTTTTATTTTCATATTTTATGTATCATTTCACTAATACAGTAGTTTGGCCAAGATAGTTTTTTAAATACTTACAATATATTAACTGGATAAAATATGCCAAAGTTGCTTCCAAAATCACAAAAAATAGATTTGTTCAAAAGCCTATATTTTATATTTTAAAACCAGATTAAATAAAAAATTTCCTTTCCTTATTAGATATTTGGTACAGATTTGAATTTTTTTATTAATTTTCAGTTTGGTTGGGTATTTTCGCCTCGAGTACAAAATAATTTTTTGTACAATATATTTTTGAAATAAGGTAAAAATGAGCTTACTTTAGGTACTCAGACACACTCATTACACGAATCTATTAGTTTATTTCTTCAGTGTATCCAAACAAATTACAATAATGTAATATTCAGACTGTTGAATTTTGACAGATAATTTTCCAGCCAAACAAAACACTAACAATACCAGAACAATGACGTTACGCTTTTAATTCCCTGTGTCTATTTCTGTCGTGAAATCCTAATGTCCTTGTTCACTTGGTACAACCGTGTTCACAGTGCTACAAACGGTGTAGTGCATTGATTCCCAAACTGTGTGTCTCGACCAAAGATATTAGAAGAACGAGATGTGCTATGAGCAGTTCGTACTGAGTGGAATTGTTTTGCCGAGTGTCGCCGGTTTTGTTCACCAATACTACTGCACACCTTCGCTTGCGCTAAGGTATCCGCACTAATACATAGAACAGATTTCTGTGCGTACACGTCCCGATACCGTTCAAAGTACCCTAATTAGGTAGTACTCCGGCTACGGTCCGTCGGCCAACATAGCATATCTCGTTCTTCTAATATCTTTGGTCTCGACTCAGCACCAGGTCACGAAAGAAAACTTATGGGACGCACAAAAAACTTAAATGTTTCGGTTAGCGTACATTTTTTTAAACACAAAAATAACGTTAAATTAATTTGTCGGTGCGAACCCTTTTTTTGTAAACACAATGTTTCTTAACTTGGGGTGCACGCCCCATGTTGTGTTCCCACAAACAGTTCTCCAACTCGTCGTGAAAGGAGATTTTAAATAATAGGTTATTTGTGTTAAATCCGGGATTTATTAATACTTCGCGTATTACAATGGTAACTCAATAGTCGACCTAACTAGGAGCTGGCTAAATGAGATCTGAAAACACAAAGTTTGTCTGGGAGCATTCTAATTGGTCCTGGCGACTACTGGCTACTAGCTGCCATCTTGGGGACTTCCAAGCAAGCTCTATGCACTGCCCTCTATGAGTGCATCTGTGAAGCTCTTACTTCCCAATAATTATTAATATTACTATTTTTTTAGAAGTATAGTTTATTCGTGTGTTGTGGTCTTTTAATATTATGTATTACATATTTGTTTTTGGATTAGATTTTAAAAACAATACGGTGGATTTGATTAAAACATATCTGCTTAGATATATACGTTAATTGGAAAACAGTAATGAAAAATAAATGTTGTTATTTTTAAGAATCTCGTGGCCAGCTTCTCTTGCAAACATGCAACTTTCACTTTATACCAAGAAAATATCTCGCCTGTGGCGCTATTTCTATCAGTGCTGTTGCACTTTTCTTTAGGATGAAGGAGGTATGGGTTTTTTTATATCATTATTTTTTATCAAAATCGTTAGATTTCTTAACATTTTTGTAATAGAAAAGTTTTCGAAATTGAAATAATTTTTTTAATGGTTTTGACATTTAAATACTTCAGAGCAATTAATTAAGCAATTTTATCCCCGCTTCTAGTGAAATTGATTAATATTTATCCCAATTTATATATAAGTATTGCATTTTCATTGTCTTGTCTGGGGCTTTGGAGTAGATTTCATGAAAACCGTCTTTACATTTACCGTATCAGTTTTTTTCAAATACAGGCCAGTATTGGCGATAAAAAATTGAGTGGGCCAAGAAGGAGAAGTATAAAAATAGTCGAGGAAAAGTTTGGGAAACACTGGCTGTAGATTGTGGTGTATTGTGAGATGTGTTCACGGAGTGGGAGCTAGTAATTACGCGTTTCATGGTTATTGTCAAGTTAATGTTCAGCACAAAACGGATTATGAATTCATTAAACTAGTATCTACTTTGTATAATATCATCTCACTTGCTCTACTCGAGCAATACAAGGAATACACTTTCAGGGATTGGCAAATCAATTTACATGTGTATATTATTTGCGATAATCCTATGCTTCGGTTCGATTGCTTGATTATTATTACTTTTTCATGAAAGACAAACGTTTTCGGTAAGTAATAATCTAAAACTATTTGAAATACTCTACCATAATTCTAAGCAGAAAATATTGTCTGCAAAATGACGAAGTAATTAGCTAGCACATAATTTTTTTGCTTAAGGCGATGCACTACGTAGTAATTTAAAATCATGTGTTTTTGGTTTGAAAATTTGGTCGCCTAGAAATGTTTCAGATGCTTTAATTAAATACTACGTGTAGAATACATCCTGGCCTCTGAAATAATCGAGTATTTTGTAGATAAGTCTTTTTAGAAACCCAGAAAAAAATAATGTATAGGCCTATGAAAACTGCTTTAAAGTTCAAAATCTCCTACTTCCGAACTCATTTTCGGTTATGGTTTTATTGTATAATGTGGAAAATTAAGTTATTTATAAAATGCTCGAAAAAAATTTAAATATTTGTGCCTGAACATCCACAAAATAAAATAAAAGGCATTTCTTGGCCATGTTTTTTTCTTGCATAAATTAAAACAGGTGGATGATGTGAAGCGGGAATTTAAGCCTTATCGCCATCTACGTAAGATGTGTTATTGATAGCGGCTCGATTCAAAATTTTACACGACATAGTGCATCGGAAAAGACGAAGGACTTAGCTAGAATAAAGAAATGTTGCTTTTGAAATGACGAAGTACTTAGCTAGCATTGAAAAATGTTGCTTGTGAAATGACGAAGGATGTTTCATACAAACCATGTAAAATTTTGATATAAGGCACTCATAATTCGGCGATTCATCAACACAATTACATTGTGCCTTTTAAAAAAACCTTTTTGATAAAGTGGGTTGTTATCGAGTCTATCACTGTGAACAGTGGTAGACTTCGCGTCCAAAAAAGTATTTTTTTCTAATTTTCTCTTACTTAATAAATCAAAACAAATATTTCCTCTTAAATCATTAAGGTACTTAATTATAAACTATCATTTTATAATTTAAAATATTTTATGTACCATTTTTGTATTTCAAAATAATGAATTAAACAATTTGTCCAAAGATTAGTCACTATCTTAATGACAATTATCCTTCCAAACTTTCTTCTGGCAAGAAGATACCATAATATTGAAACAATTGCGAATAAGATTTGCGGAACCCGATTCGGATCGTAAACAAGAATTAACACACAGTCGAAATGCAAAACGGTCGAGTTTAAACAGGACTTTGCTACTCTCAGTGCATTAGAAAATAATGATTTTTTTAAACAAAATTGCGCAAATGGCTACAGCGGCTTATCTGAAATATTTTTAATTGTAATTCAGAGCATTTTTCCATGATAATACATTTTTATAAGTTTTGCAAGTGCACCCCTTTACAAGATGAATACAGCACTGCCTGATGAGGCTTAGAGTGGTGCCGGGGGGGTGGTGTGTTGTCAATCGTCAGCCCACTGCGGATGTCACAGCATCCTTAAATCATTCCGATCAGGAATGTGCCACCAAGAGCATTGCCAACACCCACTGTGCTCTGAGAAGAATATTGCGTTGACAGGTAAGTACTAAAGCAGGTGGGTAACTAGCAACAACTAGCAATATATGTCCCATTACCATTATTTGTACGGAAATTACTGTTGAATGTTCATTGTTTAACCTGCGAAGGTCTGTTTTCAAATCAAGGTTTATTTATTTATTGAACGCCGGTAGGGATTCTCTTCCTCCACCACCACAACACGGGCATTTGCCTAGCTTGGTGGTCTAAACATACCTAATAATTGTAATAATCATGTCACTGTATAAATAAAATTTAATTGAATAGTCACTGTGTTGAGTTATCATGGAACTGACTAAACCTTATGAGATAAAACAAAATAATGTTCTACGGAATTGTATATCTTGAAAAGGCCTACGGATATATATGTCTATCTGTATGTATATCTCCTAAGGATTACTCCCAGCTACGCCAGGTACACTTCCATCGATATATAATACATTTCAGTAACTACAACACACTTATCATGCTACAAACATAATTTAGAAACACATATCAGTTTCTTTCACAACTATCAGTTATTTGCATTTAAATGATTTAACTATTTAACCACCACAAAGTTTCCATGGGGTAGGCACAAATATAATAGAATATTATTATCTTTGGGTAGGTTTTTAGGATAGACTTTGTCTTATACCGTGACATATTAAGAAAATCGTGATCTTTTTCAAATTGACAGACTCGTAACTTTTTGAGATTTTCAAGATACACATTTGAAGCCTTTAATAATATACAAAATATACACTTTTCTTCAAAGCAGTTAAAGCATTCTGTAAAACAACCGGTCCTAAGGGCGGCTTGCACCATAAGTTAAATTTGGTTTAAATATCATTTTGAACACATTATATGATTTAAGTCGACTTGGCGTCTTGCACCACAAAGTTTAATTCGTTAAATGCGTTTAAAGAACTGTCAAAGTTAAATACCCAAAATGGGCTGTTTAACGGAGTTAAACGTGTTTAGCCCTACTCATAAAGCAGTAATGTCATTTTTTTTTAGTTTATCCCTTCGATTTCTGATTGTGGTTAAAATCTATCTCATTTTAATTTGTATTCACAATGAACATTTGGGATTTGTTTTCTCACGATGATTGAGAAATTATAAAATTATGGAAATTATAAATAAATTATACTTATGTATATAAGTAGACCGTTTATAGTCAGAGAAGTAAACACAAGAATAAATTTATTTGAAACACTCAGTGCCAGGAAGTTTCAAAAAAGATTTTGTCTCAATAAAGAAACGACATCATTATTAGTGCAAGAAATTGAACCTCAGTTAAAATTCAACACGAATAAATACATTAGCGAGGTGCTCGTAACTTGGAGCTAACACTCCTTATCGAGGAGTACTTTGCAAGGTTGTAAACTTCTAATCATACCTCATTCTTATAATACTTTAAAACAATATAATATGTAAAAGAAATAAAAAACAAAATTACTCGGATAATTGTTTTATTTTTAATTCCAACAACAGAAGCTCTTTTTGTCTTATTTCATCATTATGTCCATTTGTTTTAACTTTTTCTTCATAAAATAAATGAACACACTATTAAACCAGACACACAATCACAAAATATTTTGACACTTCAAGTAAAATGAAACATCATAGCTGTTTTATTTACGCGTTAATGGCGGTAATCACGTGGTAACTGTTTTACCGACGCGTTAATGACGTTTAACTAAAATAGCCACCCAACTGCGTGGTGCAGGACGCAACTAAACGCATTTAAGTTAAATGTATTTAGGATCTTAAATAGGTATGTTTAGTTAAATAAAATTTAAGATTAAATTTGCGATAGAAGGTGCAAGTCGCCCTAAGTCTTTGAGATATGATTCCGTTTACAATGACGCATTGAATCTGGTCGAAAAAGTCGAAAATCTTGGGTTCACTTTGCGCGAGCGTATTTCGCAACGTCTGGTCGCCAAAACTTCGGAGTAATGAGTGGCGGTACTTGAAAAAACAACTTACATCTTTTCTCTTTAAAACAAGATTAAGATGGCGGTCCTATGTTCATTTTTAGTCGAGTTATTAAAGTTTGAAATTATCAACAGAAACTGACGCTCTTTAGACGCGATGTCACCCCACCCCCTACTTCGATTAAAAGACGTATGCTGGATAATTTATAATACACCAACAAATAATAAAGCAATATATTTCTACTGTATCTTCTTCTTCCGGTGCCATCTGCTTCTCTCCTATCGAAGTTTGACAGTCATCAATATCATTTCCACTCTGCCCGCACTCGCACTTCTAACAGACATTTATTTATTTAATTTAATATCAACGGTATAAAATATACCATATACAGTAAATTATAAACAGTGACATCAGAAAATATACAATTAACAGAAACTCTAGATGGATATAAAAAGTTAGAGATACAAGTACATGCAAAACATAAAGGTAGACTAGGTTAGATTAGTATTGATTGAAATATATGATAGTATAGATACATGATATAATATATTACAATAGCTAAAATGTATGCATTTATTTTCAAGTTTTGGTTGAAAGTAGGTAAGTGCCAATCAAGCTGTTGATTCACCTTATTGACCCAAGTTTCCTCAGTTGCCCCAGGCAGTTCATTTTATTTACATATTTATTTGTTAGCTAGTTTACATGTAGGTATATTACAAAGCCATGAAGTGCAGCGAAGAATTTTCGTCGGCTCAAATTAAATTTCCCCCTTGCGTGCATCGTATTTTTCGTTCGTGATATAGATTGTTGACAAATAACCGAAAACATTTTTTAAGTATAAAATTTAGTTAGCAAATAATTACGAGTTATCAATTTGTTCATGACAGCTACAAGTGACATTGATTAAAAGTCTGTTCTGTTCATAGCTACCAAACAAAGAATAAATGAAAACTCATCAAACGCATACCTAATGCAGAATGTAGGTGGTATCTGAGCACGTACCGTTTACATAGCATACATAAAGATTTAATCGAAGCTAATAACAATAACTCTCACAATATTTATTGCATCTAGAATATCAAGTGCTGCATATATTTGCTGCCTGCTGCACGTAAAATATTTAGTTTTTCCTCTTCTGATCTTCCACTAACTTAAAGACCCGTGGTAAGCGTTCAAAGATGGTTTGAAAAGGAGATATGTAAATACGAATGTTAGAGGGAGCGCGCTAATATTAAAATATCGATTATAATTAAGCGAAAATGGTGAAAATATTTAATAAAACACGACTCGTTTGAAATAGAACAAAAATCTCTCTACAAATACATAAGTGGCATTTGAAGATACACTGTGTATTTTTACATGCCTATAAAATATTAAATAACAGAAAAAAACGTGTTTTTAATCATTTTCGGAGTCCTTGCGATTTTTTTTCTATCGAGGGAATTTCATATAATTAACGTTTAAAAACTTAATGAGTTAACGAGAAACTTGTTATAAATCGGTAGAAATTGGGTTTGCGGGGGCAATCAATGGGAAGAAGTCAATATTAGAGATATAGAAGTTACCATAATTCATTTTCAATATAAATTAATAGTATGCTTTACATTGCCTACCTCACTATGTTACCTGTCCTGGGGTAGGTTACAGGAATTTACAATAAAAATATTTGATTGGAATATTAATAACATATTTAGGTAATGTTAAATACAGATAAATGTTGATGTAGAAGAAGTAATAAAACATTTAGTGTGTAAAAGATGAAGAAAAATAGTACATTTTAAGATGTTTGTATGGTGTGGATCCACAGGTAGTAGTATGCGTTAACGAAGTTTAGTGTGGATCCACAGGTATTAGTATGCGTTAACGATGTTTAGTGTGGATCCACAGGTAGTAGTATGCGTTAACGATGTTTAGTGTGGATCCACAGTTAGTAGTATGCGTTAAGGAAGTTTAGTGTGGATCCACAGGTAGTAGTATGCGTGAACGATGTTTAGTGTGGATCCACAGTTACTAGTATGCGTTAACGAAGTTTAGTGTGGATCCACAGGTAGTAGTATGCGTGAACGATGTTTAGTGTGGATCCACAGGTAGTAGTATGCGTGAACGATGTTTAGTGTGGATCCACAGGTAGTAGTATGCGTTTACGATGTTTAGTGTGGATCCACAGGTAGTAGTATGCGTTAACGAAGTTTAGTGTGGATCCACAGGTAGTAGTATGCGTGAACGATGTTTAGTGTGGATCCACAGGTAGTAGTATGCGGTAACGATGTTTAGTGTGGATCCACAGTTAGTAGTATGCGTTAACGAAGTTTAGTGTGGATCCACAGGTAGTAGTATGCGTGAACGATGTTTAGTGTGGATCCACAGGTAGTAGTATGCGGTAACGATGTTTAGTGTGGATCCACAGTTAGTAGTATGCGTTAACGATGTTTAGTGTGGATCCACAGTTAGTAGTATGCGTTAAGACGTAACCGGGCGTTGATTTTTTCATACAAACGTAGTCCCCATTTATCTTTCTGGATTTTAACCCTAGATCAAATATTTTTTTGACATCAAATAGATATCGGCGATTTGCGTGTCGGTACCTTTTGTTTATTTTTGATAAATTGCTTCTTATAGAAGTTATGACCTTCCAAAAATCAATAAAATTGCCTGATTTAAACGCAGTCAAAAGACGTTCAGTCTACAAACTAACAATATATTTTGAAAAAAAACAAAACGGTCCGACATAGAATAGTTTCTTCTTATGTAGTTGGTAAAAAAAATTGAAAATCGTTTAACTTTTTGAGGCGAAAAATGGGGAATACAAAACCTCGATTTTGAAGATTTCATTTAGGTATTAGTAGAGCGAGCTGCATGTGTCCCTTTCGCTCAGTATTCGGGAGGTAAGGGTCGGGGGGACAAGGTTTAGATAAATACGTATGTATTTGTGCGAAGTGATGTCACGTAATCATAAATCGATATTCGATATTCTAGTGTTGTTTTGTCCCGAGTAATCGATGTTTTTTTTATTATTTTTTCCGTTTGGTCACTTTTGTGTTTGTTTGGTGAAGTATTCCGATATTCTTACTTTAATTTCATATGTTTACGTAAAATAATATCTGTAAAATAACATCCGTTACGGCCAGACCGACTCCGAGGTGATTTCGTTCCGTATTGCCAATATGGATACAAAACACTCAAATGGATAATTTTTTTTAAAATAGCTTTTGGGTAACTAGCATAATATTATAATTCTTCAATAACCTATAATGCATATTGTTATTTTATTTATTTAACTTCTATTTCGACAAATAAATATACAGCAAAGTGATGTAGTGTAGTATATCGAATTGTGTCGGTACACTAATGTTGTCTTTTCCCGAGTTATTGATATATTTTATTAGTTTTTTTTGGTTTAGTGACTTATTTCGAGTATACCATACTTGCCGATCTTACTAAAATTGGACCAAATTCAATTTGTATACGTCAAGTACTATAATAATTTTCAATTTGGGAGGTGGTTATGGGTACCGCCGCCCCGGGAATCATTTGTTGGATAACCTTGTAATGGACCTGTTTGGGGTAAAGGAACGTAAAGAATTTTTTTTTTTTCATAAATTAAAATACGTTCAGAGAATAGGGAGAAACGAACAGACTATGGACATCTCTGGGACATACTAGAAGCTTTATTATAGAAACCTACGTCGGTAATAGGTGTTAACCACGTAATAATTGAAAAGAGGCGTGATGGAGCTCAACGAATCAGATCATTCCCAAAATCAATTAAATAAATTTTCGCCAATCACGGAGACTAAGGGCGGTCTAAAGACACGAAACACTCTAGGTTGATTTACTGTTGAGCTAACCTTGGGATCCGGTCTCACGATGCGTGTAAGGGCACTTGGAGAACGACGATAAATTTGCATTCTAAGGTAGAAACGAAGCGATACCCAACCAGCGATAACGAAACAGGGGGGTGACGGTTTGGCGAAAGAAGATGGTTTTTTAGAATGTTTTGGTCCAGAAGACATATTACGAGGTGATCCTCATAGAGAGAATTGTTTACGATCGCTGAGGTTCTGAGTGCTATTTCAAGTGTTGACAATGGACACGAATTTTAACTTAAGATGGGATGTTTGGCCGAAATTGCCTAATTATATTAACACGGGGGAGATGCAAGTTGGGTAATTAAGAAAAGACATAAAAGTTAATGGGTCACGAAGTCTTTGATTAACGATCAAAATTTTACGACCTTTTTTTTGCGCGTAAACAAAGTTACGAGGATAATATATTGAAATTCCTGGATGGAGCGAGAAAGGGGTATATGGGTTGGGCTAAAACTAGACGCAAAAAAACTGTAAAAACAGGGATGTACTGGGCGTAGATCACCGAAAAGGAAGGACCAGGAATCGAAAAGAAACCCGAAAGGTAGTTTAGCTCATGATGGAAGAGGTGTCACCGACTCGGGTAGTGGACAGCGATGGGTTACGAAAAATTACCAGAAGATATGCGGCGGATATCACGAAAAGAGTCAAAACAGGTAGGCGAAATTACAAAAAACGTGTCGAATCAAATTTTGGAACGAATGCCTACGTATGTCATCACCGAGAGGAAGGTATATGTGTCCTGGGATCACCCACGGATCGTGTAGACACCAATCAAATGCTAGAAGGCAGCACACAAGGAAGGATACTGGATTGCGCAAGCGCTGGACATAATAGGTGAAAAGCTTCCGTTAGTTGGGATAATTTATCGATTATATTATCGATATCAATAGCGAATTTCTCGGAAAGATTTCGAAAACAACGATATAGAAATGAGCTACACCTAGTCTATAGGCCGGAAATCAACCAATATTACGGACACAACACGCGTACGAGAAAAAATAATCAAATAATTTTGCGCAATAATCTACATCGCCGAAAATCATTTACGGGAGGGCGCCCGGAAGTCAGGTCACCGAGTACACGCCTGTACCCGTCTCGGCAGGGGGGTAGGTGTCTACCTCAACTCGGCAGGCGGGGGCCAAAAATCCTGAAACGGGGTTATGCAATTCTAAACTTAACGGGAAGTGAAACCTTGAATTCATAAAGGCGAAAGTCGCACAAATTTTAAGTCGATTTATTCGAAAAAACATTATTAAATAGCGTTGTTTGGAGGGAATCAGGGCTTTTTCGTTTTAACTTGGTTGGAGTCGGGCTTCGATAACTTAACGTCGCGACAGTTTGGTGTGCTATCTTTAAACTAAACTGATAGAGTTTTAAATATAGTGAAGTTGTGGTTTTAATATTAATTGAAATAATTGAAGTGTTTTAGAATTTAATTAGATTCAACCAAAAAAAAAAGGGTAAACTCATAATTAGACGATACTAAATCCACGGGTTGGAGTCTCTTGGTTCAGACTAATATAGAACGATGAAACTCAACTGCAGTAATGTTTAATAATAACGCGTGTGCCATTAGAGGAGAAAAAAAATAGAGAACCATAATAATTATCAAATGACCTGACGAAAACGGCTAAGACAAAGTTCTAAAAATTTTGTGAAATTGAAGAGACAGCGTACATTGATCAAAAAGAAATAATAATAAAAATCGTGTAGAAACGCGGCGAATGAGTTTACTCGGAGAGTAGAATTTAATAAGAGCTAAATACATCATTCGTAAATCACATGTGGACCTTCTGGTCAAAATTAATAATAATTAATTTCCAATATATAAAACGTAGGGTAAATTGCTCATTTGAATTGGGGGTATAGACAGTGTTTTCCTTGCGAACACGGGAAGGTTTTAACGGTCTACACGACATAAGAATTGAGTGAAAAAATCGAAGTGAACGTGGCAGATAATATATGAAAGGTTCTAGGGAGGGGAAGGGGGTTCTGGGTAGATCTCGGCAAATACTTACTTAGATACTCTAAAATAGTCGATAGGGAGAGATATCTAGATTAGGTACAGTGGAGGCCAACAGATACCGATGCATGTCAACTATCAATTTACGGTTAGGGAGGAAGAGACCATTCTATTGAAAGAAATGATCCGCTTAAACATTCCGAATTCCAGTATCAGGTAATTTATGTGCTATCTACGGAGCGGCGTATGAAAGTAGAAATTTTAGCTAGAAAAATTAGATACAATATGGTTATAGTTTCTACCGGCGAGTAGACGGGTGACATAGAGAACCGATTTCGAATTTAATACGAACCCTTAACGGCTTAGGGGCTTCTACATCCTACCTACAGCCCCTGGACGTGGATTAATGTACATGTCGTCGATATCCCGACTGGACTGGTAATATAACGATTTTGGGTGAGTGATCTTGCATGAATATATATTTCCAGAACGTTAAAATTGCGACGAAGATGGGGCTGCAACTGATAAAATAGTATCACATTTAGAACTGTTTGCTTGCTTCTAACAGCTGTGTTTAGCACGAGGCCAATGACCTACTTATTTGTAAGAAGTTAGTGGCGACACACGACCAAAAGGAAGAAAGGGGACCCCATAAATCACTCGACGTCCGTGCCTGACGACAAAAGTCGTACACTCTACCGAGTTGGCGGCCGCGCAGAGGCACCTCAAATCAACATGGAAGCGACTAGCTGCAACCAACTCATGCTCAAAACAAATAAAAAAATCAAATTAATAATATTTGTATAACCTTATATGTTCACTAACAAATTCCCGAATACCTTTGGCCTCGGCTTAGAACTCACCGTTGGAGTATGTTGTTCGTAAGCTGTCTTGAGAAAGCACACAACTTCCTCAGCTCAGAAGTTTTTCTACTTTCCTCGTCACGCGATTTCGGGGCGTCAACGTTGTATGGAGAATCACGAAGAGTTCGGGAGGTCATCCCTTTTCGCGGAGCCGGGTCGGATGAGAGGACACGAGAAGGCAGTATGAAAATTAATGTCAAGTTGGAATGTTTGGGCCTTGGTTCGCTGCGAAGGCGTTTAATTGAACGGGCTCCAAGTCTTTCAAAATCGCGTGGAGGGGACGTCGGCGTGATGAACGAGGGTTCAAAATCGGAGGACGAACACATACTAAAGCGGGGTTTACCCGGAGGTTGATGCAACTCGACTGGAAAACCCTCGAGATCCTTTGCAGCAACCTTCGTGAGGTGGATAGTAGGCCTGGCGGCTAGTGGACGTTGAAAGCCTCACCAGAACAAACCTATTTGAAACATGCACGCGTTTAGCATCATGACAAGGGACGCAATGAAAAATTCCCCTTTTACAGTCAGTAAAGTAGTCCGTTGGAGGAAGCGGGGCGGGGTGATTTGGGATATTCCAACAGGTGCATTATCTCTCCCTCTGACGTGAGCGGTCCGGAGGTGTCAAGGCGACTATAAGAAGAAGTTAGACCGGACCTCGGGGAAAGCCAGACACGTATTGGTTCTTGGGGTTTTGCATTTGGAAGAATAGCGACCATTTCATTTGGGGCAGTGAGGTGCCGACCCAGTTTGCAAAAAAAAAAACCTTTTCTCGTCATTCAATCCGTTCCCATCTCCTTTTCTCTCGTTTCCACTTCCATCCGCAACACCCAAAGTTTACTAACCACAGCTAAACCCATTTATCTAGTTTCAGTACATCGTTACAGAGGTCGACGAGAGAGTCCCGGTACTTATGCGGAAACAACACACTATTCAACGAAGGGTTTAATAGCCCGTACACAAGAGGGGGGGGAGGGGTACGGTTCTATGTCACAATCTAGAATTTATAAACACGGGGACGTTAGAAATGGCGGGGATACAAGGCAATTGTAAAGATATGATAGAAACTGTTAGGTCGATTAGTAATAGGGTCCAGTATCCGAAAGTTAGGTGAGACACGTACTCGTTCCTTGTAGAACTCGCTGAGGGTCGATGGACGTTTTCCCCACACTTTGGCTAAAAAGAACCGGGAGTTACCACAGAAAGGAGACATTAAATACCTACCACCCCATAGCGGGGGGGCTTCGAATTAACAAATCACACAACGTGAAGTTAAGGGATTTATTGTAGATCATCCCCAAAGCGAAGGCCTTATTTTACTGTGTCCAATATCGCAGGGGCGGGGGATGTTCAGAGTTAGCTAGGCTCAGCACGATATCATTTTGCAAAAGCGAACTGAACGCTGGGGATAAAGAGGTATAAAAACCTCATTCAAGCGAGTTAGGACAATTAGGAGGTCGAGTCAACACATTTGGTGCCTTGAGAACCAGGAGCCGAGAGTTTTACAAGTTGGGGTGGCTTCATTGACCTTATAAGCGATAGAGGTACGAGTATGGTGTCTCAAGAAAAAAAAACATGTCAGGAGCGAATAGAAAAAAAATAGGTCGAAACGAATGTGGGTCAGTTGTAAAATAGTCTAGACAGGTGAACAAAAATTAAGCTGGACGCACTGTTAGACTCTAGTGTCATTTGTGATTTAATTACTTACGATGGAGACGGCGAGGCGCCGGACAATAGTGGAAAAAAAAAAGGTTACCTACTCTTACGTATCTACAGCCGGTGGTAGATTTATCGCTCTGAACACGGCAGGGATGTCGGTCGGCTGTTTGTTGGGACTCGTGTGGCGCCGTTTTGGGTAAAGTCGCCTCAGGCGCGCCGTACAAATGAATAAAGAGAATTAATACACAATACGGTAGTTAGTAATGAATAATATAAATTGAGTACTTTCACGAGACTAATAATAAAAGGGAAAGGTTACACAGTTAAATGGAAAAAAAAAACGTAAGCTGATGTTAATCAACATTTCATGAGAAAAAAAAAGAGAAAATAAATAAATAGACAAGTTAATTACGGAATCTTTATTTGAGTGGAGATTTGTATTAGTTGATATTGCGAAATGTACGCCAACCTTCGATAAGGAAAAAATATACAAATCAGTTAAATGATCATAATTTGAGAAGGGCTCGCATTTAGATGGTGAAACGTAAAGCATCTGACTAGTATTTTGTAGACCGCTTGGAAAAAAAATAATATGAAATGAATATTATTCAAACATTTTAAATGCCTTACGAAAGTGGGTAAAAACCGTACTAATATCGGTTTGTCGTTTCGAAGAGACCTATCGATGGTCACTTGAAAATTATTGCAAGCTAAAAGGAACTAATAGACCTTTTCATGATTTACAACGGTCGGGTCATAAATCTTAGAAAGAAAAAAATATCCACCGAGCATTTGCGAGACGATTTGTAGTACATAAAAACGGTTTGTTATCTTTGGATAGCGTGATATTAAGGGGAAACCTAACCGGTGAACATTTTGAAGGAAACAGCTTCGAAAATACAAGCTTTCATACAAAAGGGATCCGTCTATCCTCTTAATATAGAGTTAAACTTCGCAATGGGTGGTGATAACAGATAACAGATATTGTATGAGCTTTTGTACGACGTAGTTTGGAAACGTTATGCGTGCAGACATCGGTAGTCTCGGAATGTGTATATTACAAAATGGTCGGTAGATAACGGGTTTTCGATACCTAGCAAGCAATATAAAGAGGGAGAAAGTGTGGGATAATAATAATAATAATGTAAACCGAAGACTAGTGAGATTTGACTTGGTTACGAATCGGGACAGCCGGGATTGTGAGAGAGGGAAGATAATAATTATTTTGTTATGTTTTCGTAAAGGTTTAAATTAAACGTAGTGAGTACAACCAGGGGTACAATACGTTTGCGTACCACGACGAGTTCATTGAACCTACAGTGAACATTACCGGTGATTACTATCAAAATACTTAAGTTCGTTACGTAACGGATGTTTTCGGTGAAATAAATGCAGTGTTCTTGTGAAGTGAATAGTTACAACCATTGGATATAATCTAACTTAATATTTGAATAAAGTGAAAACAGTGATATTATGAGAAAACTACAGCGTGAAATAGTGACTAAATTCTGTGAATAAGAATAAATAAATCCATTTCAATTAGTTCAACAAGTAAACAAAACACGTTCAGTACAATACGAATATTAAAACAAAAGATAGGTAGTCTCGCAAAGCTACTACTTGGATGGCTTAGTCATATATTCGTGCGGAAATTTCGATGAACATCTAGGACACGTAAGTGCAGTTTTAGGGAGGTTGCGTGTCCAATTCAATAAACCAGATTTAATCCAATTCAAGTGTTGTCAATGCTTATTGATAACCAGCCGCACATACAGATTATTATTTATTAAAGGAAATGAATGAAGTCACGCGAGGAAAAAAAAAAAAAAACAGAAAAAAAAACCACATGCAAAATAGCTACGCGTTTTAAATAGATTCAAGTTGCGTGCATATAAAAGTGGAAAAAAAAAAACATACAACCAAAACTTCAGTCAGGTACCCATAGAACTTTGCTTCGACCCTTTGGGGGTGCAACAAAAACTTAGCCATAAATGTGTAGTTAAGAGGAAACACGTTTACTGACGAAGCGCCTAGAATAAAAGGCAAAGTTACGAGTTTTGTGACAAATGAAACCGTGTTTCGTCTTAATGAAATCACGAGTGGTAGGAGGCGGCAGATTTATGAATGGCATTGTGCCTTACGTTTTGTTTAAAGGCATTTGAGTTAAGACACGTACAGGGGCGAACTTCGTGAGAAGCAGATAAGCCAAAAATTAACGGAAGATTGGAAAGAAAAAAAAAAGGGAAAGACCCATTCTAGAATTTATTTTGCATTTAGGGAAAATAGGAACATCTCCTCTTAGGGAGGTAAGGGGTACGCAACCTTTGGAGTACGAAAAAAAAAAATTTGAAAAGGAAGAAAAATGAGTCATCTAAAACTATTGTTAGTAATGATTTCACCAACTAAACACCAAAACGTGTCTATCCGCTGTAATCCTTACTAAAGGGAGGCTGTAATGGACCTGTTTGGGGTAAAGGAACGTAAAGAATTTTTTTTTTTCATAAATTAAAATACGTTCAGAGAATAGGGAGAAACGAACAGACTATGGACATCTCTGGGACATACTAGAAGCTTTATTATAGAAACCTACGTCGGTAATAGGTGTTAACCACGTAATAATTGAAAAGAGGCGTGATGGAGCTCAACGAATCAGATCATTCCCAAAATCAATTAAATAAATTTTCGCCAATCACGGAGACTAAGGGCGGTCTAAAGACACGAAACACTCTAGGTTGATTTACTGTTGAGCTAACCTTGGGATCCGGTCTCACGATGCGTGTAAGGGCACTTGGAGAACGACGATAAATTTGCATTCTAAGGTAGAAACGAAGCGATACCCAACCAGCGATAACGAAACAGGGGGGTGACGGTTTGGCGAAAGAAGATGGTTTTTTAGAATGTTTTGGTCCAGAAGACATATTACGAGGTGATCCTCATAGAGAGAATTGTTTACGATCGCTGAGGTTCTGAGTGCTATTTCAAGTGTTGACAATGGACACGAATTTTAACTTAAGATGGGATGTTTGGCCGAAATTGCCTAATTATATTAACACGGGGGAGATGCAAGTTGGGTAATTAAGAAAAGACATAAAAGTTAATGGGTCACGAAGTCTTTGATTAACGATCAAAATTTTACGACCTTTTTTTTGCGCGTAAACAAAGTTACGAGGATAATATATTGAAATTCCTGGATGGAGCGAGAAAGGGGTATATGGGTTGGGCTAAAACTAGACGCAAAAAAACTGTAAAAACAGGGATGTACTGGGCGTAGATCACCGAAAAGGAAGGACCAGGAATCGAAAAGAAACCCGAAAGGTAGTTTAGCTCATGATGGAAGAGGTGTCACCGACTCGGGTAGTGGACAGCGATGGGTTACGAAAAATTACCAGAAGATATGCGGCGGATATCACGAAAAGAGTCAAAACAGGTAGGCGAAATTACAAAAAACGTGTCGAATCAAATTTTGGAACGAATGCCTACGTATGTCATCACCGAGAGGAAGGTATATGTGTCCTGGGATCACCCACGGATCGTGTAGACACCAATCAAATGCTAGAAGGCAGCACACAAGGAAGGATACTGGATTGCGCAAGCGCTGGACATAATAGGTGAAAAGCTTCCGTTAGTTGGGATAATTTATCGATTATATTATCGATATCAATAGCGAATTTCTCGGAAAGATTTCGAAAACAACGATATAGAAATGAGCTACACCTAGTCTATAGGCCGGAAATCAACCAATATTACGGACACAACACGCGTACGAGAAAAAATAATCAAATAATTTTGCGCAATAATCTACATCGCCGAAAATCATTTACGGGAGGGCGCCCGGAAGTCAGGTCACCGAGTACACGCCTGTACCCGTCTCGGCAGGGGGGTAGGTGTCTACCTCAACTCGGCAGGCGGGGGCCAAAAATCCTGAAACGGGGTTATGCAATTCTAAACTTAACGGGAAGTGAAACCTTGAATTCATAAAGGCGAAAGTCGCACAAATTTTAAGTCGATTTATTCGAAAAAACATTATTAAATAGCGTTGTTTGGAGGGAATCAGGGCTTTTTCGTTTTAACTTGGTTGGAGTCGGGCTTCGATAACTTAACGTCGCGACAGTTTGGTGTGCTATCTTTAAACTAAACTGATAGAGTTTTAAATATAGTGAAGTTGTGGTTTTAATATTAATTGAAATAATTGAAGTGTTTTAGAATTTAATTAGATTCAACCAAAAAAAAAAGGGTAAACTCATAATTAGACGATACTAAATCCACGGGTTGGAGTCTCTTGGTTCAGACTAATATAGAACGATGAAACTCAACTGCAGTAATGTTTAATAATAACGCGTGTGCCATTAGAGGAGAAAAAAAATAGAGAACCATAATAATTATCAAATGACCTGACGAAAACGGCTAAGACAAAGTTCTAAAAATTTTGTGAAATTGAAGAGACAGCGTACATTGATCAAAAAGAAATAATAATAAAAATCGTGTAGAAACGCGGCGAATGAGTTTACTCGGAGAGTAGAATTTAATAAGAGCTAAATACATCATTCGTAAATCACATGTGGACCTTCTGGTCAAAATTAATAATAATTAATTTCCAATATATAAAACGTAGGGTAAATTGCTCATTTGAATTGGGGGTATAGACAGTGTTTTCCTTGCGAACACGGGAAGGTTTTAACGGTCTACACGACATAAGAATTGAGTGAAAAAATCGAAGTGAACGTGGCAGATAATATATGAAAGGTTCTAGGGAGGGGAAGGGGGTTCTGGGTAGATCTCGGCAAATACTTACTTAGATACTCTAAAATAGTCGATAGGGAGAGATATCTAGATTAGGTACAGTGGAGGCCAACAGATACCGATGCATGTCAACTATCAATTTACGGTTAGGGAGGAAGAGACCATTCTATTGAAAGAAATGATCCGCTTAAACATTCCGAATTCCAGTATCAGGTAATTTATGTGCTATCTACGGAGCGGCGTATGAAAGTAGAAATTTTAGCTAGAAAAATTAGATACAATATGGTTATAGTTTCTACCGGCGAGTAGACGGGTGACATAGAGAACCGATTTCGAATTTAATACGAACCCTTAACGGCTTAGGGGCTTCTACATCCTACCTACAGCCCCTGGACGTGGATTAATGTACATGTCGTCGATATCCCGACTGGACTGGTAATATAACGATTTTGGGTGAGTGATCTTGCATGAATATATATTTCCAGAACGTTAAAATTGCGACGAAGATGGGGCTGCAACTGATAAAATAGTATCACATTTAGAACTGTTTGCTTGCTTCTAACAGCTGTGTTTAGCACGAGGCCAATGACCTACTTATTTGTAAGAAGTTAGTGGCGACACACGACCAAAAGGAAGAAAGGGGACCCCATAAATCACTCGACGTCCGTGCCTGACGACAAAAGTCGTACACTCTACCGAGTTGGCGGCCGCGCAGAGGCACCTCAAATCAACATGGAAGCGACTAGCTGCAACCAACTCATGCTCAAAACAAATAAAAAAATCAAATTAATAATATTTGTATAACCTTATATGTTCACTAACAAATTCCCGAATACCTTTGGCCTCGGCTTAGAACTCACCGTTGGAGTATGTTGTTCGTAAGCTGTCTTGAGAAAGCACACAACTTCCTCAGCTCAGAAGTTTTTCTACTTTCCTCGTCACGCGATTTCGGGGCGTCAACGTTGTATGGAGAATCACGAAGAGTTCGGGAGGTCATCCCTTTTCGCGGAGCCGGGTCGGATGAGAGGACACGAGAAGGCAGTATGAAAATTAATGTCAAGTTGGAATGTTTGGGCCTTGGTTCGCTGCGAAGGCGTTTAATTGAACGGGCTCCAAGTCTTTCAAAATCGCGTGGAGGGGACGTCGGCGTGATGAACGAGGGTTCAAAATCGGAGGACGAACACATACTAAAGCGGGGTTTACCCGGAGGTTGATGCAACTCGACTGGAAAACCCTCGAGATCCTTTGCAGCAACCTTCGTGAGGTGGATAGTAGGCCTGGCGGCTAGTGGACGTTGAAAGCCTCACCAGAACAAACCTATTTGAAACATGCACGCGTTTAGCATCATGACAAGGGACGCAATGAAAAATTCCCCTTTTACAGTCAGTAAAGTAGTCCGTTGGAGGAAGCGGGGCGGGGTGATTTGGGATATTCCAACAGGTGCATTATCTCTCCCTCTGACGTGAGCGGTCCGGAGGTGTCAAGGCGACTATAAGAAGAAGTTAGACCGGACCTCGGGGAAAGCCAGACACGTATTGGTTCTTGGGGTTTTGCATTTGGAAGAATAGCGACCATTTCATTTGGGGCAGTGAGGTGCCGACCCAGTTTGCAAAAAAAAAAACCTTTTCTCGTCATTCAATCCGTTCCCATCTCCTTTTCTCTCGTTTCCACTTCCATCCGCAACACCCAAAGTTTACTAACCACAGCTAAACCCATTTATCTAGTTTCAGTACATCGTTACAGAGGTCGACGAGAGAGTCCCGGTACTTATGCGGAAACAACACACTATTCAACGAAGGGTTTAATAGCCCGTACACAAGAGGGGGGGGAGGGGTACGGTTCTATGTCACAATCTAGAATTTATAAACACGGGGACGTTAGAAATGGCGGGGATACAAGGCAATTGTAAAGATATGATAGAAACTGTTAGGTCGATTAGTAATAGGGTCCAGTATCCGAAAGTTAGGTGAGACACGTACTCGTTCCTTGTAGAACTCGCTGAGGGTCGATGGACGTTTTCCCCACACTTTGGCTAAAAAGAACCGGGAGTTACCACAGAAAGGAGACATTAAATACCTACCACCCCATAGCGGGGGGGCTTCGAATTAACAAATCACACAACGTGAAGTTAAGGGATTTATTGTAGATCATCCCCAAAGCGAAGGCCTTATTTTACTGTGTCCAATATCGCAGGGGCGGGGGATGTTCAGAGTTAGCTAGGCTCAGCACGATATCATTTTGCAAAAGCGAACTGAACGCTGGGGATAAAGAGGTATAAAAACCTCATTCAAGCGAGTTAGGACAATTAGGAGGTCGAGTCAACACAACCTCTGTCATAGGTCACCCCAAGTGGTTCGCTACGTTTGGTGACTTGAGCAGGGGTGCCCGGGTTCATGGGGGTGGGGATTGTCCGGGTCTTGGCGATATATGCATCGGTCCGCCAGTTGCGTGGCAGGCCGGATCGGGAGACCAGTCTAAACGTACGCTCAAGTCGCAACGTGACTGAAGATGAGTTAGCAGCAAGAAGCCACCTGACTATTGTATGTGCGCACTCAAGTTTAGACGCGACTTATTTGGACGAGTATTATAACAAAACCCTGTAGCAACCCGATACAGAATTTGGTCGTAACACGGACATGTACCTAGCATGAAAGTAAAAAAATGCTCAACTTACAATGAATAAAGAATTTTTTTTTTAAATATATATTTTAAAAAAGATGCCATTTGCGTGGTGATCTGTTATAAAAAAACACAGTAGGAAAAGTTGCGCCGTTTAGTCATGACATTTTCTATTATTTTCGAGTTACATGGATATTTAAATACTAGTTCATTTTTACTCATGATCCGATTTTCAGAACCCCGACATGTCTGGAGGTAGAGTGGAAAAAAATTGAGGTTTCCTCCACACCGTCCGATTTGCAGTGTGGTGATTGGCAAGGGTGTTATGGCTTTCATGTCATTTTCAAAATTTCAACGAATGGCATTGGCGTTGGCTCTATTAAAAAAACACAATAATAAAATTCGTAAAACAAAATAGTGA
The DNA here is from genome assembly GCF_061612785.1 of Hesperophylax consimilis. Classification (NCBI taxonomy): domain Eukaryota; kingdom Metazoa; phylum Arthropoda; class Insecta; order Trichoptera; family Limnephilidae; genus Hesperophylax; species Hesperophylax consimilis. The sequence goes on along the minus strand of NC_142848.1, from coordinate 21,016,711 downwards.
ACCAAAAATTGCAATATTATATCGAAAATTGGTCACTTGCGATGTTTATGTGGTAAAAATTGGTCATTTTGGCCAAATAAACATCGCAAGGGAATTAAAACCTGTTGATTTCAGGAATTTTACTAAAATAAATATTTTATTTTAATACTTTTCCCTGTCTCAAACAACTTGAATGGTTTAGTTAAGTTTTGACAAACAAAAAAGATAAATATCTGTCCAAACAAGTATTTTATATTATTTTTAATTGATTAATTTAGCACTTAACGACACAAATTAATTTAATAAAATTTACTTGCGCACGCCGCGACCTGCGGATTCGTAGCCAAGAGCCTTACCCTTCAACCACGGAGGCAGTTCAAATGTACGCACCTACATATTTTAGTAGGTGTACCTATATGGGTAGTAAGATTTTTTTTTTAATTTTTATAAGAAAGACAAACATTCCCTGGTTACGAATAAGCTAACATATGAAAAACTCCTACTACCACCACACTAAGCGGAAGGTATTGCTTGTGTTGTGATGGAGAACTTAGCCAGCCGAGGAATCGAACATGGGACGCCCGGGTGGGACTCAAACGCGATGCCCACTCAGCCACTGACCGGTCAAATAAGTAAGAGCAATACAATTAATTAGTAGTACATTATTTTGATGTATCTCACAAGGTTTAGCCAGCGTTAGCAATTTAAGCGCCCGAAAATATATTTTAAATCACTTGATTACACAGTGACTTTCCTCTACTTTTTATAAATATAATACATATTTATAAATTACGTGTGTAAACCTTTCGGAAGAAAATCTTTAAATGATAGTGAAAATCCTATCAAAATCCATTTCGTAGTTTAGAAGTAAACAATAACTAAGCACACAAACAGACAGACGCTGATACTTTGTTCGATACTATTTAGAGATTTTAGTAAGACCCAGTAAGTGCCCAGTAAACAAAAACATTATATGCCGAGACAAAAGGAGAAATAAGTCCGAAAGATAACCACAAACACCAGATATACCTACATGACGAAGGACGGAAGACGGGAGATGCGGGGCGGGAGGACGAGCGTAACATGCACACACTCTTGGTTGGGTGGGTACCTACACATCGATAGCGCGCTCGCTGAGCAGAGTGAAATAGCAAGTGATTTTTAAAATACCTATTGTTCAAATTTCTCAGCGCCGGGTTTCCTCTTAACGAAGTTTAGTGTGGATCCACAGGTAGTAGTATGCGTTAACGAAGTTTAGTGTGGATCCACAGTTAGTAGTATGCGTTAAGGAAGTTTAGTGTGGATTCACAGGTAGTAGTATGCGTTAACGATGTTAAGTGTGGATCCACAGTTAGTAGTATGCGTTAACGAAGTTTAGTGTGGATCCACAGGTAGTAGTATGCGTTAACGATGTTTAGTGTGGATCCACAGTTAGTAGTATGCGTTAACGATGTTTAGTGTGGATCCACAGTTAGTAGTATGCGTTAACGAAGTTTAGTGTGGATCCACAGGTAGTAGTATGCGTTAACGAAGTTTAGTGTGGATTCACAGGTAGTAGTATGCGTGAACGATGTTTAGTGTGGATCCACAGGTAGTAGTATGCGTTAACGATGTTTAGTGTGGATCCTCAGTTTCTAGTATGCGTTAACGAAGTTTAGTGTGGATCCACAGGTAGTAGTATGCGTTAACGAAGTTTAGTGTGGATCCACAGGTAGCGTGAACGATGTTTGGTGTGGATCCACAGGTAGTAGTATGCGTGAACGATATTTGCGATACAAATACGATAATGGATTGAATCACCGACACAATAATGTGTTTGTATGCCTTTCTTGAAAAAAAAGAAGGGTTTTTATACAGAAAATTTATTCATATTCATAATGAGTATGTACGGGAGCAAACAAATAATTCATCTTAGAATTTTAAAGCATAACTTTCAAAATGTATATTTTCATAAAATAATTAAATTATGCCATCTATGAACGCGTCTATTATAAAGTACGTTACGTTTACCCTTAATTACCTAGCCGACGTTTTTCATGAAAAAACCGTTTTAAAAATCTTGAAAATATTTAACTTTAGAAATTATTTTTAAATGTAATCGTAATTAAAGTATTAGAATTCTCATTTTCAAATCTATTTAAACAATAATGGCCAAGAACAATTTTGAAAGCTCTAGAAAAAAAAGTAGTATAAAAAAGTATGCACGATTTGTTGTTGTGTCACCTGTCATCACATCACGAGATATACATATTTATTCTGATTTAAATTTAGCTGAAAAAATGCATTCCACTGATGTTAATTCAAATACCGCGAAGAGAGAGAAAAAGAGTTCGCGAAGAGAGGTATGGAAATCACAAAGTCAATCGCATGGCAAATATATGCAAATCTTTTCTTTATAGAAAAGAATCGTGTGTGGAATAAGCTTGTCCATGTGGATGTACAGACCGGGCGATAATGGGCAAAGAATTTAATGCTCTAACTATTTTTATGAAAATTTTCTATATAATGAGGTAAAGATATCTCGCAAACAGATGCACGTAGATTACTGCGTTTCTAATATTGCAAGAGATTAATGCATATTTAATAGGTACTCAGGTGCTTTGAATGCAAATTTTTAAAGCCACATTACTGGCGAATGGTAATCAGAACGCTGCATCTTGTTAGGTCGAATTATAATTTAATGAAACTAGAACTTTTGTAATTAAACAGGGAAGTTTGTTACGATGTGATACTTTTGGAAAACGTACAATTTTTAAGGGGTTACCAAAAAAATCATTAGAAGTATTGGTGAAAAAAATGTCAATTTTACAGGCTCATTACATGCCTTGGGTGGGAAATTAAAAGCTGTATATTTGAGTTCTGTGGGACCGAATCATGTACACCGTGTTCCTTGCCCATGCAGCGAAACTTTGGGGTGGTTATTCACGATAATCTAAAAAAACACCCTGTTGGAGTTTTTTAAACAAATCAATTTTAATTACAAAAAAAAAATATATTTTTTATTTTAATCGTAGCTTTACTTTGTAGTGTAATGCATATGTTCGAATCATACATTTCCCAGTGAGTCGGGCATCGAAAAATCACCTTTAAAATCACATTTTATATAGATATATAATAAAAAATGTGTAAATTATACTAGTACCTACTTATACTACTACCTACCTAAAATGAAGGTCTTTTTAGCAAATTAGGGGCGGTTTTAAGGGGTTTTTATGGCCGAATTAACTGAAACTTTCACTGAAGCTGATGGACTGGACTGTACTAATTTAATTATTGAAGACGATATTAGCGATTCCTAAACTAAATTTAAAATAGAAAAATCAGAAAAGATACGGTCACATCTAGGACTTGAACACAGGACCCTTGCTTTGCCGGGGCACCGCTAATGCTAATTTACCAGGTCCATGAGTTTTCATTTTTCAGACTCTTATCGGACCGAACCGAACCGAATCTTCGGAATTGTGATAATAATTGTAGACTGAGAACAATTCTATTCAATTAAAAAACTAATATTTGTAAGAATTACAAGAAATTAATAAAATTTTTTAGTAGGATTCGAGATTTTTGTTAGCACGTTGGCTGTTTTCATAAAAAAATGATGAAATAAAATGTTTAGCTAAGTCGCAAACCATTTTTATGTTTTAGTAAGGATAAATAATTTTCTTATATTACAATAGAGGTCAGCGTACGTGCATATTTTAATACTGTATCCATCATGATTTGTCAAACACGAATCCGTCATTTTCATTATCTTGTGAATAAAGTTGGAGCGGAATAGTTCAGGTAGAAAATTAAACTCAGTTCGTCTAGTTTAAATTTCAATTTATTTAAAAAAAATATTGTCATCAGGTTTAATTTGTAGAACTCCATTTTAATTAGAATTTCTTTTATATTTTCAATAATATTATTATTCAAATTATAAATAAATAGTTTATAAAAAGCATATAATCAAAGATACAAATCAAATTGATGATTTGTGTAGAAAATGTTTGGCTTTTCCGGAAACTATAGAACATATTATATCGGGATGTTCTATATTAGCACCGTCCGAGTATACATTTAGGCACAATCAAGTTTTAAAAATAATTCACCAAAATTTGGTAATTAAACATAACTTGATTGACTGCCGTAATGTAGTACCATATTATGAATACGAACCAAATTCATTTTTAGAAAACGAATTTTATAAAATATATTATGATAAAACTATACTAACAGACCGAGCGATTAGTCATAATAGACCCGATATAGTTTTACATGACAAAATTAAAAAAATAACTTATATCATTGATGTCGCTATACCAAATTCCTGTAATATTCAAAAATCTGTTGCGAAAAAATAAGAAAATACACAGATTTAGGAAATGAAATAAAAAGAATTTGGCATTCTCAGACTATAAAAATATTACCATTCGTTATTTCGGCTACTGGCATTATACCTAGCTCTCTAATTAAAAATTTAGGCGTATTAGATTTATCAAAAAAATTATATATAAAGATGCAAAAGTCGGTCATTTTGAATACATGTAGGATAACAAAAGATTTTTTAAATATTTATGTTGAGGGATCAGTAGGATTTATAGGCCCTGTTAGAAGTTCTACCGAGCCGAACCCTCTGATATGAAAATATCTGGAGACGGTGAATTTTTTTTTTCCCATTTGATATCTGGTGAGTTGACGTGTTGTTGTTCTTGTATTGTTTTGTATTTATTTTACTTATATAATGCTCTTACATAATTTTGATTGACTAGATGATCATTTGTGGAAAAGTGAGTGGAAGGGTTAAGTTTTTCCTTTGGGGAAGATTTAACCCGGACAACTAAATCGGAAGTAGAAAAAAAAAAATATATATATATATATTAATTATTTATAAACAAGTTTTGCTGTGTAATTATTATTACAAGTGACTAGTAAAAATATTAAATACTCTCCTAACAAAGGAAGGGTGCTTCCGAAACCGGTAGAGTACAATTAAAATTAAAGTGGTCTAAAACAAATTTATATCTTTTATTGTAAAAACTTACCATTTAAACCTCTCATACCCTTAAATTAAATATACCTGCCTGACAGTAGCATTCTTGTATTGCCTATAATATATTCTAATCACACTTTGCTTGTGGGATTTACATTATTCGAAGCCTTACTCCTCAATCTGTCTCTTTCCGAGGGATGAATTACATCAAATCCTTGTGATGTTGTTCCGCCCAACATAAAATTTGATTTTCCTCTCCTAAGCACGCTCGTTAAAGAACACGCATATTATTATTATAATAAATTCCAAAATTAATCAAGCATTTCAAAATTATATGCGCTCCAATTAGGCTCTCTGCGTTCAAACTGTATATATTTTTTTCTAATAAACAATAAACAGTGTTAATCTCAAGTGACCTCATGGTCCTGTATATTATAGAATACAAATAAATAATAATATATGTACATTCTAACGCAACATCGCGTTCATTAATCAAACACATTGTACATATAATTTTGTATTAGTGATCGACGAACCGGTAGATGCAATCTGTTAGCCACAAATATGATTTAAGATTTTCACGGCCAAAAGTATTTTTGTTATTTGTTTATGGGGTGTTATGCCGTGTTGCGCTAACAACACATCTGCCCTGATGATGGACACTGCAATGATGTCCGAAACGTTGGCTAAAGAAGGAGTTAGCGCAACACGGCATAACACCCCAAAAACAAATAACAAAAATGGTAGCCACAAGTTGATAATAGTTGGTTGGATCTATGATGAGTAGATCAGTGTAGAAATATAGAATGTATTTGTACAGCGTCCACGATGAGATTTTACCCAAAACGGCGCTATACAAATCGTCAAAATATTATTGTTATTTTTATATTTCATGAGAAACATTTTTTCCTCACAACATAATTTACTACAAACTGAAACTTTATAATGAATATGGACTGAACACTATTCAATGAAAATATCATAAATAACGAAAAAAAAATAAAATTTGTTAGAAGGATGCGAGTCTATCCGTGACAGTTAAAACGTATTTTAACACATTTCTAAACTGTCTCAGCAACAATATTTTGTATTTATTAGGTGATGAATTGAAGATGTTCATTGACTTGGCCTAACTGTTGCCTTCCAATAATATCCTGGACAATTTAGTTTAGTTCAGGAATATTAATTCTTTGGTCCAACTTAGACCGTCCAACATAAGATTGTTGTCTTTCTATACCTTTTTTATACGGGAATGAAACTATTTTTTATTACATGTATCATAATGACAGATGGGAATAAAAAATACTGTTTATGCAATTCTGTTTATTCGGGCCCAAAATGTTTAAAATTTAACATGGTAAATTTTGGATTGTGAAGTGTATGTACTTTGATATAAAGGTTTTTTATGGAAGATTTTACGGATATTTTATTTTAAGGTTCTTAACGGATGAGGTCGAGAGATGGCCTCTCGCTCTCAGGGTAGAAGCCTCCTGGGAGCAAGACAGCGGGCCTGGTGATGCCAGCTGGGGCAACAACGGCGGGCCTGGTCAGGTCGATGGGGGCAATTGGCAGCTCAAGGATGGGCTTGGTGATACCATGTGGTACCTCAGCGATGGGCTTGGTGATGCCATGTGGTACTTCAGCGATGGGCTTGGTGATATCAACCAGGGATTCGGCAGACTTGTCGCTGACGATGTTCAGGATGATCTGGACGAGTGGGAGTGCTTTAGCAACTGGAGCTTCTTCGGGAATTGGCATTGGGAAAGTTTGTGGGCCTTCTGGAATTGGCATGGGGAAAGTTTGGGGTCCTTCTGGGATTGGCATTGGGTAAGTCATTGGTCCGTCTTGGATGAGTGGCAGAGGCCTGGTGAGGCTTGGAATGTCTGGGAACAATGGAGCTGGCATTGGTACTGCGAGGTGTTCTTCTTCAGGAATCAGGTCGAAGGTCCCGAAGGAACCCTCTACCACGGCGGGCAGAACAGCTGGTCCATTTGGAATTCGAAAAGCCAGACCGGAGGCCACCAGGGCGAACACGAGGAAGAGGAACTTCATCTTGAGCTGAAAATGAAAAATGGAAATTATTAAAACGATATCGTTTTGATGTAACGAAAAAATTTCGACTTATATACAATTTTTGCAAAGTTTTCAGAAAAAATGTATGGCGAAGATCACTGAACCTCTACTTTTGAATTATTATTTTTTTAGTTTTATAATCTTTCATGCATTTTACAAATAAATAGTAGCCTTTAAAGATGGATTTCAACTTTTTAAAATAAAAATAAATCATAATCACTTACAGTTAAAGTATGCTATTGAATCTGTCAAACTGCAAGAAGCAACTGTGCCGACCGATGGAAATAATTTGGTATATATACTAAAACGATATCCCAAAGATAATAATACCATAAAAAATGAGATACTTATTTTATGTGCCTACATTTATTGAAAATATAATATGCATGTGTAATGCAAGTAGCATAAAGTTCAACAGCACAACAAATCCCTCAAATTGTGTTAGTAATAAAGATATGATTTTATAACTACCATGGATTATACAAAAAACAAATTATAATATACTAAAATATAAAAATTTAAATATTGAAGACAATATTAGTGATTTCTAAACGAAAATCTGAAACAGAAAAATCAGAAAAGGAAACGGTCACATCTGGGACACGATGTGACCGTTTCCTTTTCTGATTTTTCTGTTTCAGATTTTCGTTTAGAAATCACTAATATTGTCTTCAATATTTAAATATTACAATTTGAGGTTTTACTCAATAAAGTTATTCCGGAAAATAAATAAATTATAATATACTATCTATCAATGAACTCTTAATTTCAAAGTCAACATTTTTATTGGTCAGACATTGGACAGATTCCTCTTTTGCAACTTTAATACCTTTGATAGGGATAAAAATCTCTTCCAATTATTAGTAATTCGGTAAAAAATGGGAATGCAGGTGACGAATGACTTAATAAGTTTCCTGATAAACTTTTAGTAAATTACGAATATATTACTAAAATGCAGGAACATGTGTTCATAAATATCCTAATATTTTCGCATTTCGTCAGATTGTTTTATATAAATAAAAATGTTCGTTTGTTCAAAATCTTAAATCTCCGAAAGTTCTTCACAGATTGCTTTGAAATTTTGGCATAACTTTGCATTCGAATACGCGTGTTTCTTTATATATGTCACCTGTGACAGGTCAAACATGTTGAAAAAAACAGTTCCACCTGTTGGCTCTCTATTTTCACATACATACTAAGCCACAGCAGCGCGTAACGGGGTACAGCTAGTATATTATAAAGGCAAATGCAGGTGCATGAACACGTGTTCCGAGATATTAGGAATTTACTCTAGTTTATCAGGAAACAGCCTGCAATCCTGTTTTTAACCGGATTACCAAAAACTTTAAGAGATTCTTAATAAATTTGCAATAATCATTTTTCTCCGTGTATGGTTCCACGACTAAACAGAACAGTGAAAAAACAATAATTTTGAAATGTGGTATAAAGTCAGTAAAAATGATGAAAAATCTAGCCTGAAAACCCAACCTAAGCTGAATTACTTTTTTTTCTTCACTTTTCATGACATTATATAACTGTTTTTCATTATATAATCGTGTTCTGCTTTGTCATTATGGTTCTGAACTTGCGTATCCATACAGTGCCACCCAATTTCTCCTCCATATGTGAGAAGAGTTTTGGTATAGTAATTTATTTCTGTGGTATTATGGCGTGTTGCGCTACCTCCTTCTTTAGCCAACTTTTCGGACAGCTTTGCAGTGTTTATCATCAGGGCAGATGTAAGATACGTGTGAGTTACAGCGTCCATCATCATGGAGATGTGTCATTTGTATGTCCATCATCAGGCAGAGTTTTGTTGTCAATTTCTAGTAGCATTATGATTACGTTTCGCTGATTCATTATTTCCCTTTAAAATAGGTCAATATGAGTTGAAAATAGATAATAAGCATTACCAAGTTACTTTTGGCCAAAGTATGGTGTCATTTCCCAAAATTTTAAATTTATTTTACAAACTATTGGCTTAGACTATTATAAACTAATTAACTTCTTATTTTTTTACTATTTACTTGCTGTTATAATATGTCAAATGGATATGGTTATATGTATTTTTACTATTACTTTTGTGTACTTGCAATCTTCAGAATATTATTTTTTTATGAACTATGTATGTAAAAGCCCAATGGGCGTATAAATAAATAAATAAATAAACTTAATTGCTTTTGCTAAATTATTGCTGACCATAAAGCGCCGTTGATAAGCTTCGATTGAGGGAATAATTTATTGTAGTCTACAACATGACCGCTTATCGATCAGTCTGAAATATCCACCACAGAATACGTGACTTTCCCCCAAATCTTGTCTATTATAAGGCAACAATTTGTCTTCTGTATCAGCAAAAACTCTCAGATAACGAGCTGCATAAACTATGCGGATCTCATTTAAACATTTCGAAGTTTGTCAAATTCAGCGATTCCTGAACGAAAATCTGAAACAGAAAATCAGAAAAAGTTACTGTCACATCTAGGACTCGAAACCAGAACCCTTGCCTTGGCAATGTCGGTAGTTGTTATTCGAAGTATGATACAGTTAAATATAACCGAAGGAGATATTATCGTCCCGCAAGAATTGCAACATAGCTTATATATACCACGAGCGTCACTCGCAGACATAGTGAGCATAGTGATGCTCCTCAAAAATTTAAAGTCTCCTGGCATAGACAACATACGAATGTTTGACATGAAAAGACACATAGATATCCTAGGCCCTATCTTAACACATCTGATTTTAACTCAGGCTGTAATACCGGATGAACTGAAGTGTAGTATTATCAGACCTATTTACAAAAGTGGAAAACATACCGATATAGGAAACTATAGAACGATTAGTATACTACCAGCTATAGAAAAAATTCTCGAGAAATACTTATCTTTAAAACTAACTAAATACTTGAACTGCTTTTCTATAATAGATCCCAATCAATATGGTTTCCAAAAAAAAAGTACCGAAATTTTACTATAGGATTTTTCTAGCTATATAAATAATGAATTGAATAACAAAAGACATGTTTAGGTACTGTTCATAGACAATTCTAAGGCATTTGATACTATATATACGACGAAATTGTTAAATATTTTGGAGGCAATAGGGGTAAGAGGAAATACACTCAAACTATTCAAAATTTTTTTAACCAACCGCCAAATCAAGGTAAAAATATCAGATAAATTTAGTGAAATAAAAAATGTCAAAACTGGAGTTCCACAGGGGTCAATTTTGGGACCAACATTTTATATTATCTTTGTATCTCTTATGACAATTTTTTTTTCGCTTGTTAAATATTATGTATACGCTGATGATACTGCACTTTTCATATCACATGAAAATTTATCTATTGCAATGAAATTGTTGCAGCAAGACTTTATTTCTTTATTAATGTGGTCACATGAGTATGGTTTACTAATTAATTTAAAAACAATAAAACTGATGCATATAAGATCACCACATGCCAAGTATAGCGAGGCACCTCTAATCATATCTCACTCTTTTGACTGCATTCACAGCAATATCACACAGCCTTGTGCGTGTACAAATATCGAACTGGTTAACCACTATGTGTATCTAGGAGTTACAGTAGATTGTAACATGAAGTGGGATGTACACATTTGAAAACTGTGTAAACGCCTTCGGTCTATTGTAGGTAGACTGTATAAAATAAAATATTATGTGCCTTTAAAAACTTTGAAATTGATTTATTTGTCTCTTGCAGAATCTACAGTAAGATATAAGATAACCTCATGGGGTCAATCGTGCAAAACCAATATAAAACATGAACAAATGATTCAAAACGCCATGGTAAAGTTGTTAGTAAGCAAAACCGTTTTTAACCAGAGGCGAGACATTAGTATCATGTATAAATCAATAAATGTATTATGTGGCAAAAAATTGTATTACAGCATATATCTGACAGTCCGTATAAAACAATGGAGGATCATGTACACAATACACGTTTCATACAAAATAAAGGAATGAAAGTTCTAACGTAGGAACATTCCAATTTTTATTTTTTTATTTATTTATTCGAGACACAAACAGGATATTTATAAAAACATTAATTATGGATTACAAAATAAAAAAGTACAATTATAAATATCCCTAGACTAATGTGTCTGCAGCAATCACATTTGCACATTCACATAAGCAAACATGTAAAACAATGACAGTATTTATATACAAAACTCAAAACTTAATTACAAAGATTGAAGCACATAATAAGTAGAAAAATTTAAAGAGTATATATAAAAAAAAATCTAAACCACTAAATTTTTTTTTTATTTATTTTTTTTTCTTTTTATAAGTACAGAAATCGTGGAGATATTTCTTGAAACAAGTTATATTATTTGCAAAAATATCTATGACAGTGTGTGTTTTAGCAAGATCATTGTATGATCGAGACATTCTTGACATAGGATTAAAATATCCAGTGTTATTGGCAAAAGTAATTTTCAATTCCAGTCTTTTTACTCGGGAGATATTTTCAATTTGTATGGACATTTCAGGCGAGTAATTAACGCTTATAATAATTAAAAATCATTAAAACTACATTACCAACTAAACTTCAATTTGAAGGATTCAAGAAATTTCTGGTATAGATTACGTTTAATTCTATAAATGGTGTCATCAAATATATCAATATTACCCCCAAACTTGTTGCCTAGATAATGCATAGTTGTGTATGTTTTACCGAAGAACGTTACATTTTGTCATGTGTACCTAGTTGGTACATGGAATTTAACGGTGGCGACGATGGCAGGGCTGTCAATTATGTTGTTAATGACTCTGTGTAATACAACTTTTATTAGCTGAAGGGGAGAGTAATTTAGAATCTGCCCTGATCATGGACACTGTAATGCTGTCCGAAACGTTTTCTAAAGAAAGAGGAAGCGCAACACGACATAATAACCCAAAAATAAATCAATATAATACCTTTGGCCGTGAAAATCTCAAATCATGTCCGAGAGTAATTTTATTCGAGTTGTCATATGTTTTTTTATATCTTGGAAATAGTTACGGGAAAATCTTTTTTAATGCTGTTAAATTACGCAATAATTCTTCCAGGAACATTAAATCTAAAAAACAGTTTTGTATTTTTTAACAACGATAAAAAAATCTTATGTCAGAAACAGATAATAATTATGTGTTAATTTGAATGATTGGCCAGTTTCCTCCTACACAGATAAATCGATATCCGAATATAGTATTATTATGTAGATACATACATTGTAGGTTTGTGAAAACATCTCGGTTTCCAAAACACAATTATTGACTGTTGTGAAATTAGCTAAAAATGTGACCATTTAATTTGAATTCTAAAATACGGTAGTACACATCCTATTTATTTTAAACACGGAGAAAAATGATCTTGTTAAAAAAAGGGATAGTATATCAATTTCCTGATAAAATATGTGTCATTCAGAATATATCGAGAATACGTGTTCTTTTCCTAATAAATATCAATAAACAAATTTATATAATTTATTAACGCCTCTCTTAGGTGATTTTACACAATATAATTAGTACAAATTATATATTAACAAATTATATACATTACATAACTAAACATAAAACATTTGTGTTGTAGTTCAACAAAATGACTGCAATACCCATATCAACACATAGAAATCGTAAGAATTTACTTCGTATTCTTTCAAAAGCTTGTACATGAATATTTTAAAGTGGGTTCCAGACGGGAGAATTGTACTCAATTTGACTTCCAACAAAGGCAACATTTATCAATTTAGTAGTTCAACAAAATGACTGCAATACCCATATCAACACATAGAAATCGTAAGAATTTACTTCGTATTCTTTCAAAAGCTTGTACATGAATATTTTAAAGTGGGTTCCAGACGGGAGAATTGTACTCAATTTGACTTCCAACAAAGGCAACATTTATCAATTGATATTGTTGAATTTTCTAGTTAACCTGGTTATAACTAAGCTATGTAAGCGCTTGTTAGAGATTACTGTTATTTTTTTACATTAACCCCACACAAGAGGCCCTATAGAAAATAATTTCCCTCAGAGCCTATGTCATCTTTAAGGATGCTGTGTGAAGGGTCTTTTTTTAAGAAAAGGAAGGATAGGAAGTTCTGGGAAGGTGAAAGGTATGTTAGGGATCAGTGGTCATATGAACATATGAAAATATCCCTCACAGTGCGGCGCAAGACGATGGGTCGATAGACCAGTTGGAGAGGTCAAAGGGTCTCCCCAAACCAGCCTCTTCCGATCTGGCATGCCACGCAGCTGGTGCACGGGGCACCCGAGCATCCCTGCTAAATCACCAAACATAGCGAACCCATTGGCGTGAACTATGGCAGAGGTGTTGGCTATCCAATAAATGGTTCGGTGGCGGGTTTGGGTACCGCCCAACAAATTGGTCTACAAAGTATATATGGTTAACAAAAGAAAGATTTGATTGAAAAGTCATGCCTAAGTCTTTAATTTTTGTTAATGTCTCAAGAATATTGTTATTAATGTTGTAATTAAAGATCACTGGATTTTTTATTCGAAAAAATCTGATTATTTTACATTTTGAGATATTGTAGTAAAGTCTGTTTTTAATGCACCAAATTAACAATTTTTTGATATTATCTTAAATATGCAAATATGCACACAAAACAGCGCGTTTTATAAAGGGCAAAAACTTTATAATAACCTACCAAATGTCATAAAGGAAGCCCCAAGCCTTAGCACTTTTCGTAGGACATGTGCTTTATATTTAAAAAATAATTTTTGATTGTTGAACTCACCAATATTATTTTAGTCACCTAGATATCTTATATACCTACTATAATTTTGTGTATTTATCTTTTTCTTTTAAACTGTAATTGTTATTTCTTGTATTTTTTTATATTTTCCTACTAGATGTATGAAAAAATTTGCATACATCTAAATAAAGATTCAAAAACAAAACAAAACAAAATAATGTTACAACGATAAATATTTTTGAGCACTTCTAAAAAATTTGAGTTCATCAGCAAAACTACGTTAAATACATCATGACATATTTTTTTAATATTATTACCAAATAAACAAGAATGGACCAAGATGTGAACCCTGTGGGACTCCACTAACGTAACATATATATATATATATATATATATATATATATATATATATATATATATATATATATATATACAATGTGAGTATGTGTGTATGTAGTTAATAAAAAAGGACATTTGTAAACTTCGAAGTACAAATAACTAAAATAAAATTAGTAAATAAATATGATTCTCTCGTAGAAATAACTTCAGAGTTGTGAGGATTGCCGAAATTACATTTCTAGAAAAAAACTTCTCTTAAAATTCTAATTTATTTATTTATTTACGGACAAATAGTCCATTAACAACATATTAATTACACGAATAAGTTTTATAAACAGAGATGACAGTGAAAGGAGAGCATATATAAATGAGGAGCGAAGACAATAACAATGACAATAATAATATAAAAGTAAGAATGGGAGATAATAATAAGTCAAAGCATGAAGATGGTTCAAAGGGCATTAGAAATTAGACATTGCGTATTGACTGTCGAAAGTCATATAGGCATATACCACAAAATTCAATGCTTTGACTTGACAGTGAGTTGACAAGTCTCGACATTCTGGACAAAGGAGAATGGTATCCATAATTGGTAGAATGTTGATTGACGAACAGCAATTCATTATTTCGGAGTCTACGGGAAGGGATGTTGAATTGGATAAGTTGCAACAAAGCAGGTGAGTCTGTAATACCATTGATAATCTTGAATATGCAAATCAGATCAGTGTCCCTTCTACGTTTCTCCAAAGAAGAAATGTTTAAAGTTTGTTCAACTTCATCATATGAGTACTCTCCTCTTTCAAGACCCAACCTCCAAGCGATTCCTCGTAGGAAGCGATGTTGTACGGATTCTATGTGACAGATGTGGACAGCATAGAAAGGAGACCAAATAACACTAGCGTATTCAAGGTGAGGGCGAACTAACGAGCAGTAAAGAGTTTTAAGGGTACTTATATGTTTAAAGTCAGAGGTTATTCTATGAACGAAGCCAAGTAGTTTAAGTGATTTGTTAACAATGTTGTTAATGTGCTCACGGAAAGAAAGTTTGCAGTCTAGAGTGACCCCAAGATCCTTGATAGATGTTACAGTAGATAAACAAACATTGTTTAATTTATAATCAAACTGAATAGGTTTTTTGGTTCTATAAAAGGACAAAATTTTACATTTATCAACATTAAGTTCCATGCAGTTTATTTTGCACCAATTATTAAACGAGTCAATATCACGTTGAAAATGTAAGCAGTCAAGGTAGGATTTAATTATCTGAAGAATCTTATTATCATCCGCAAAAAGCCAGAAGCGTGTATGAGAAAAAACTTTGGTGATATCGTTAATAAAAAGGTTGAAGAGAAGCGGGGCCAAATGAGCTCCTTGGGGAACGCCGGACGTTACGTCAATGTTAAAGGATTCAAAGTTGTTTATTTTAACCCTTTGTTTTCTATCGCTCAAGTAAGAGCGAAAGAATGATAACAACGGGTTTCTAATGCCTATAGCATAAAGTTTGGCCATGAGAATCGAGTGATTTACTTTATCAAAGGCTTTGGAGAAATCAGTATAGAGTACGTCAACCTGAGTGTTGTCTTCCAAGGCTTTAATGCTTATATTGTTAAATCGACTATCGAAGTGACGTTGCCCCTTCAACATTTTTGACAGGAGATGTACGGTTCGTTTAAAAGTTAAAAAGTTAAAAGTAGATTCAGCTGATCAGGTGATATTACTTGTATATTTCGGATGTGAAGTGTGTCTCCAATTGTGATTGAGTGAAAGATTATCATTTGGGGAGACAACAAACGTGGATCACGCAAATTGAATTTTAATGAAGCCGCGTATAAAACTGCGAGCAGTAACCGTAACCATTGCTTTACCGTTGATACAGTAAGCAGTTTCTAGTGCTAAGTGGTAAAATATGGTTCTAAACGAAGCCGGTTAGAAAAAGTGTGAAATATGAAAACAGCTACATTATAAATTATAGACAGTTGATATCCGCTCCTAGAGTCCTCAATCTGTCCTAGGGCAACCGAAAAATTGGATAGATTTGGCCGATGAACGTTAATCGTGTGAATGGTCAATTGCCAATATACTCCAGAAACTAGCCATATGTATAGGCTAGAATGAAAAGCGATCTCCTCAAGCCAAAAGAGTTTCTTGGTACTCATGAAAAGGAATATCGAACAAGTCAACTAAATGATTGGACCAATGACTTAGTTGACACGTGCGTTGTCACATTGAGGTTAGTTGTCTGCACCCTCATGGACAGACGTACCTATTATGTGAAGCCTCGTACTCATATGCGAGCTGTAACTGTTATCATTACCAATAATCATGGTGTGTACGTGGCTCGTGAGCCGACGCCGATGGCTGTCAGTTTCTACGCCGAAGTGGGCGTCAGAGACCACTTAAATTGATTGGACCGACCCAAGTTCAAACTAGGTTCATCCTATGGTCAATAGTTGTGTGTCAACCTTTGAGTGCTAACCTCTTCGCATACAACGGACCTCCACAACTAAAATGTATTTTTAATACTATAAACTAAATTAATGCTTATAATTAAGTCATTTTGAGAAAACTACCACCGAAATTACTCAACCCTCAAATCTTTATCAATCAAAAATAGAATAGCAATATTTTACATCAAATTTTTTAAAAATACGGCTTTCATAAATGAGTTTCACGAATTTGTCAATACGTTTTCCTATAAAGTTTTCATTTCAGAAGGGTTTTACCAAACCACAACGATTGAAATACAACAACCTAAGACATTTCAGCTAAAAAAACCTGTATTGTGACAAACGTTTTACACTCGAAATAAGATTGAAAATATATAATTTAAGTTTTCTAGACACATAATCCATTGCAAACAATAAATAAAACATCCAGTTAGATTATATTTTCAGTTGCACCTGTCAAATGTATTTATTTTGGACTTAACGAAGGTCAAATGATTCAAAACATTTTTTTTAAATAAGTTGACGCATTTTTGATAAATTATAAAATATTTTGTAACACGCATATTGTATTATGATAATCTTTTCTGGGGGTAATAAATATGTTAGATTACCATTGAATAGGTTATAAACAGTGAAATATATGCAATAAATGCTGGATTCACTTAAAATTGGCAATGCAAAATTATTTGTTGATTCACGATTGACTTATAAGTAAGAATTACCCCCTAATCTGCCTATAATATAATACTATCTTTAAGTCTGGGTGTATTTTAGTAATTATAAAAATGAATAACAATATATGAAGGAGATTTATTATTAAAAACGAGATAAAAATCATTTATCATTTTGAAAGATAATAAATAGCTGATAATAATCCGGTAGAGACCGATTTTTATTAAAATTTGCCTTAAAAAATCCAACTTCCAAGTCAATTTACTCGAAAACGAAAGCTCAAATAAAAAAGTTATGTAACGAAATGGACTCCGAATCTGAGGTAATTAATCAGTTTCTCGCTTGTACCGCTAGTTTCCGGACACCACGTATTATGCCTATACCATTTCATCATAATAGAGCAGCATTTGTTGCCGCAAAATAATTTACGAAGCCTACACTATTTCAACCACGGTGACAACTGTAGTAAAGTAGCTTTTGTTGCTGCAAAATCGTTTACAAAGCCTATACTATTTCAGTCACGGTGACAACTATAATAGAGTATATTTTGTTTCTGCAAAATCTTTACGAAGCCTATACTATTTCAGTCATGTAACCACTATAATGGAGTAGCTTTGTTACCAATTCACATAATTTACAAAGACTATATTAATTCCGTCGCGATGACAACTATATTACAGCAGCTTTGGTTTATGCAAAATCGTTTACAAAGACTACACTATTTCAGTAACTGTGCCAACTGTAGTAGAGTGGCTTTTGTTGCTGCAAAATCTTTTACTAAGCCTATACTATTTCAATCACAGTGACAACTATAGTAGAGTAGCTTTTGTTGCAGCAAAATCGTTTACAAAGCCTAAACTATTTCAGTCATTGTCACAACTGTTATAGAATAGCTTTTGTTGCTAGAAAAATTATTTACAAAACCTATACTATTTCAGCCACGGTGATTGAAATAGTATAAGTTTTGAGATTTTTTATTTCTTTTTTATTTAGAGCTGTTTCGCTTATGTGAAATCGTTTACAAAGCCTGCACTATTGGTGACGACTGTAATAGAGCTGCTTTTGTTGCTGCAAAATCATTTTCAAATCCTGAACTAGTTCTTACTATTTCAGTCACGGTGACAACTAGTTGTAATTGAGTAGCTTTTGTTATCAACAAATGTTACCAACAAAGCAACAAAACATATTGTTACCAACAAAGCATATAGGTTCCATTTAAGTCACGTAGATGACTATAATAGAGAGGCTTTTGTTTGTGCAAAATAATTTACAACGACTTTATTTTATTATTGAAATGGGTAGATTAAAGCATAAAGCAAAGTGTAGTATAATTCAGTCTATATAACATACATAGAATGGTATAATTCAGTTTATTTAACATATATAGAATGGTATAATTCAGTCTATAGAACAAATATAGAATGGTTTAATTCAGTCTATATGACATATATAGAATGTTATAGTTCAGTCTATAGAACATATCTATAGAATGGTATAATTCAGTCTATATAACATATATAGTATGGTATAATTCCATCTATATGTTATGTTAGGTTTGCGATAACAATGATAATTGTACAATGTACAACGTGTGTGAACGATTGTTGGGAGTTGATCGGCACATATTTTTGTTATAAACTTTATTATGATGAATAATGTAGTTATAATTAAAATAAATAATTTTTCTCGGGAAAACCCGAAAAACCGAAAAAACCCGAAAATAAAAGACCTTTTACGAGGTGTTTAATCTAAGCTTATATAATTTCCACGCTTATTTAATGATGATTTTTCTTTTACCAGTTTTATTGAACTCTCGTTTAGGTAAAAACTGATAAGCAAGATTTAGTCTTTAAAGTTATCTGCTCACGATATAAAATACTGGGCAATAAACATCAGCGATAATTCAATAAATATAAAGCGTTTCAATTTTTTATAGCATTTTACATAATTGCTGTAAAGGTAACATACGTAGAAAAAATATTAAAATTTAGTATCTCCGTTTTCAATCCTTGATGCGTTATTTAAAATAAAATATTTTGTATATACCACCATATTAAAATTAAAATAATCGACGTTAGTCGAAACCACGGGTATATTCGTAAGAATAATTGTTGAAATATTCATTAATTATCCTGACGAAGAAACCATTCGTTTTGAATCATGTCGATTATTTTCACGATGTATGTATACAAAGGGTTTCATTTTCATTAATTTTGATACATTTGTTCATTGATTAACTTTTCGTGAAGAACATGTTAAGTTCTAAATACTCATAGTAGCAAACTGTCTTTTTTATATTTTGAAATCTAGTAACTTTAGTTAAATACAACACTGTAACTTAGCATTCATTACTTGATTTTACAACAAACGCTAACCGGTTTAGGCACAACAGTGTTTTCGTCTTTTGGTAAAATACTACAACGGGGTAAATAGTAGATTATATCTGCCTTGACGACAGTGCAAAAGTAATATCTTTAACAAATTAAATAGTATAAATTCCTTCTCCATTTTTTGATATTGGAAGCCACTGTTCCAGGCAGCTGGGAAACTTGTAAAACTCTTTAAAAAACACAAAATAATACTAGGTTTCCATTTATTACTCTGATTGCATGTGCATTTTAATTTTGTATTTAAGTGATCTAATGTCGAAATTTGTCCTTTTTTTCAGTAGAAATGTTGAAGTTCTTCCTAATTGCCCTCTTCGTGGCTTCTGCCACCACCTCCAGGGTGACAGAAGACGAGAATGTTGAGCTTATCGTCAACGGAGACGAGTCCCTAATTCCGGAAGACCTCTTGGATGTGAATGTGAACAAGATCCAAGATGGAAACGTCGTCCAAAGTGAAAAGTTTTACCCAATTGAAAAAGAACAAGCGATTGTTCAAGAAGGAATTGAAACACCTATAATGGTTAGGCCAGCTTTGAGATTGGACACACCAGTCAATGTTCCAGCTGATTTGTCTTTTGATGCAATTCGCCCCGCTTTGCCAATACCAATTGAGGAGCCTTCCCTGCCCATTGCTCTACCAGCAATTGTACCAGATGAGGAAGTGATTTCTCCAGTTGTTCCAGTCGGTCCAATTGCTCCAGTGGCTCCAGTCGTCCCTGTTGGACCAGTTGCTCCTGTCGGTCCAGTTGCTCCTGTCGGACCAGTTGGTCCAGTTGCTCCGGTCACACCAGTCGTCCCTGTTGCACCACTTGCTCCAATCGCTCCAGTCGTTCCTGTTGGACCAGTAGCTCCAGTCGGTCCAGTTGCTCCAGTCGCACCAGTCGTCCCTGTTGCACCACTTGTTCCAATCGCTCCAGTCGTCCCGGTTGCACCACTTGCTCCAATCGCTCCAGTTGACCCCGTTGAACCTCTTGCTCCAGTCGCTCCAATCGCTCCAGTTGCTCCAGTTGAAGAAGTTCCGCAGCCAATTATTGGAGAAGCGTATAATGACGGACTCGTTTCTGTAACAGTAAATGCAGAGTCGGAAGGTATCTTCGCAAGGCTCTCTTCGTGGGTATCCATGGTAATCAACAAAATCACCGGATCTTCTCAAGAAGAAGTTACAATTATCTAAGGCGTGAAAATATTTTTTGATTATACCCATGTACCTACCTACAATTGAATTATTCTAAAGTTGTAAAAAATCCCTATCCACAATATTCATATAACCAGCTCAGTAAAACACACCGTTGTCTTATTTTGTTATTTTTTTTTAATCAACTAAGCTATCATAAAGAAAAAATTGGAAAACAACATGCATTGGGCCAACATTAAAATAAAAATGTAAATGGCAGATTTGAAATCATAATATTCCTTCAATATCTTAATTTTTTTCGAGACTAAAAAAAACAGTTAAAATACCCTGTTCTGCGTTGGCAATTTTATTTTCTTTTTAATGTGAATACCGCACAAGAGTTCCAATTGTGAGCCAGTGAGAGGGGAAAGATATGGGGAAGAGAAAGTTGGTAATCTGCATGGTGGTTTTACACCAGGAAGATACTGAGAGTATCTGGTACTGAGTGTATCTAAATAGAATAATACAAATTGTGAAATGGCACAAATTCATCGAATAAAATTTACTTGCGCACGCCGAGATTAACACATGCAACGGCCTTGTCGTACTGTACACGTTGGGCTAACGTATTGACCCAATGCATTGTGTCAGCGCATTGGCCCAATCCATTGGGCCAACGTGGGCTAGCCGCTTTAGACGAAGCCAGATAGTAAAATTGGTTATTATAAATAACATGAGAAATAAAATAATATCACGTGTCGTGGACATAGAATATAATACATCAATGGTCGTGGACAATCGAAAAGCAAATACTCAATTTGTCGATATTCTACGTATGTATTTTTATGTATTATGTATTATTGTATTTGTATTAATAGCATATCTTAACGTTAAAAACCTTTTCAAAACCTATCAAATAAAAATGGAAACATTGACGATATTTTCGATGAAAATTTGAAAATGCATCGCTGAAAATGGTTCGAATACTCGCTAAATTAGATCGGCACAGAATAAAATTGGGAATCGTAGAAAAGTTATATTATCGCGACTGAAGATGTCACTGTTTGAATTTATTTTATCGTTCTAAAAATATTAATTATTTTTCCATACCAATATACTTCGTTGAATTTGTACTATCATAGACTTGTCAGTCTATGACTGATCGTTAGTTCAGAAAGCAAGATAATAATATATGAATGTAATCAAATACCCTATTATATCAATAATATGTCAAACTCCAGTGAAATAATGGCTATACTAACAATTCTGGCCGCTAGAGGCACTAGTGTAGCATATTGACTTTGACATTCCTTTCAATGGCGGCAAATTAAAATTATTTAGTATTTTTTTACCTTTATGAACCATCAAATACAGAGTTAATTGCGGCTTTATTTTTACGAGTAAAAAACAGTAAGGTCTTATGTAAGTTATCTATTATATTTACTTTAAATAAAGGACACACTTCAAATAATTCCTAAAACGGGAATTCCTCCTAGTTGGAGAGTCAAAACATTTTACAACGTGTACAATAGGTTTATCCTGTACTTAATAAATAAATACAATTTAAAAAAAAATGCCTAGCATCTTGGTGTGGTGGGTGTAGTCAGTAAACGAACAGGTAAGCCTGTATCAAACTATTCCCATGATACCAGACATATAGTGACCAGCTTCTACTACCAAGGAATTTGTCCCGAAGGCTCTGTTCCGTTGGTATCTATTATTGTATTTTAAAGTAAATGACATATACGAGGGAGTCTAGCATAGTGAAATCGATAACTTTACAATTTGATAGGCGTGACTACCGACGATTTTGTACCGATTTTCCGATCACGGTCGCGCTGATTGATAACTCGATAAATCAGAATCGATATACGCTGGCAACCTAGCACATATCTCAATGAATTGTCACTCCTAAACGTCAGATGACTAAGTAAAAGTAAAAAAATACTAAATAAATTGACAATGTCGAATTGAAATGTTAACTAAATAACAATATCCAGTGGCAGTCCGTATGTACTTTTTGATACTTAAATGTTTCAAACAACTCTTGTTTCTCGAAGCTGGAACGGAATCAATTGATCGCGACTTAGATAAAATTTATCAAGCCTGTGGATCGTATACACGATTTTTTTCAGTTCTAAGAGCTTGTTTAGTTTACCCCGAACGACATTATCCAAAAATGACAGCTTATCCGACACGAGCGGGCTTTTGTCTACTGACACATCAGAATGACATTCTAACTGTGCTCGCAAATATCGCTAACTGACCATGCATGACGGGTTTCATAATTCACTTTATCTATTATATCAAGAGTGGTTCAAGTGTACTTATACCTCTTCACTATTTTATTTTTAAACTTTTTTAACCGTCGAAATTACTGAGATATGTACTGTTCGTTGCTGATATGGGTGGAATGTATAGAATGTAAAATAAAATATATTATATACAACTTCTTAATTTAATTTGTAAATAAAACAGTTTTAATAATAAACTTCAACGCTTACCATGTTCTTGGGTAAAATATTTCTTTCTTTTTATTAGGTCCACAATGAACGGAAAAGTTACTGATATGAAATAACCGTTATAAATAATAAATAACTGTTATAAACTGTTAATTTATTAAAAATCTGGTCAAATTATTAGTTTTCCTGTTAAAAATGTGACAGTGGGCCTATAACGAATGAATTGAAAGAGTTCCTAACAAAGTATCATTCAAAAGCAAATATTTTATGAGGACGGCGGAACACGTGTTCGTACGAATACTGATATTGATACTGACATACTTATGTTGTAGCATTTCTTTTTTTTTCAAACTCAACGGTAATCACAAGTTTTAATTTCATTGGATACATTTTTCAAATAATTGTTTATATGAACTCATTTGTAATTTTTATTGATTAAATTTTCCTAAATTCACGTTATGAATTTAGGAAAATTGATTAATGATTAATAAAAAAAATATGTATATAAACAAAATTTTATATTTAAAAAAAAAATACATACCCTCTGAAGTTATATTATGCGCTTCCTAATATGTGCTAATATGCGTTTATTGTTGTTGCATTTTAAAGTACCCATTTCATACAAGATTGCCAGCTCGGTCTTTGAACAATTTACTACTAGTACTGTACCTACCTTCTATTATTTCGTACCTAATAAGTACATTTTTATATCTTATTTTTTCTAAGTTTAATAACTATTATATTATTTAAGTTATATTTTTTATTTTTTAGTTTGTAATTAAATTTCTTATTTTCTTAATTATATAGTGTTATCAAATTTATCATCTAGTTTTATAGCTATTTGTTAATTTTTAGCTACATCAACTGGTGAAATTTTACAACCTATAAACCAGAATGACTCACAACACTCCCCAACTCAAACACGAGAAATAATTTCTCAATTGAGTTGGGCAATTTTTTCTTAAAAATTTCTAATTTTTTCGCAATCAGCCTCGAAATATCTACATTTGTAAATTATTGTAATGTGTTTGTATATTCAATAAAAAAAAAATCATACAACGCTTACTAATTTTATCGTCATGAGTTACTGAATGTTTTGTTTCAGTCTATAAAACATAACATTATCTTATAATAAGTAGGAATTTAAATATATATATATATATATATATATATATATTTCGGCAATAAACCCCGTTTTGCGCCTTAAGATAGGCAATCCTACAGAATTTTGCGTTTTGCGGAAAAACCTTACGTGATGGAATTTTTTTGATAATTTTCCCGAATTCAGCAATCAAAAATACATGGGAATTACCTCATATTTTAAAGAAAAAAAAGTCGCAGACCTGTGTTATAAGCCAAATCAGTAGTTATTTATGAATATCCAGAATACAAAAAAAGAGAGGCAGCTCAATAAAG
This sequence comes from Hesperophylax consimilis, assembly GCF_061612785.1. Classification (NCBI taxonomy): domain Eukaryota; kingdom Metazoa; phylum Arthropoda; class Insecta; order Trichoptera; family Limnephilidae; genus Hesperophylax; species Hesperophylax consimilis. The sequence goes on along the minus strand of NC_142848.1, from coordinate 20,992,125 downwards.
AGGACGACAGACTGGAAAAATTTTACTACTCAAGTTGATTTTTTTTTGTCTGAGGTTTTTTGGGTCGTAGTTTCCGTGAAACCAATCCGGTGAAAAATAATAATTATGAACGCTATACACAAAATAAAAATTCAGGTCCTTCAAAAAAATTCGACACGTTTGATGAAACGCCGACACACCACGCAATAAGATTATTTTTTTAAATGTGAAATCGTTGTGTTTATTTCTTAAATAGGTAGGTATAAAAGTACCTATTTACAAATCATATAACTTCAGAGGAAATTTTGGTTGTTATTTTGAAAGGTCTAGCGCACACATGCGTTAAGTGCAATTTAAAAAATCAATTAATAAGAATACTCCAGGTTTATTAAAATATGTAAAATATCAAAATTAATAAGAATACTCTAGGTTTATTAAAATATGTAAAATAAGAAAATTAATGTGAATGTCCGGTTTTTATCCATTTTAGATGAAATGAGAATGTTTTTTATTTGTTTAACGTCCAGAGGGCTTTTATATGAAGGTAGTACAACTTTAAGATATATATATATATATTTGGGAGGGGGGTATTTATAGGATAACCAACACCCCTGCGATAGGACACCCCAAGTGGTTCACTATGTTTGGTGACTTTGCAGGGGTGCCGGGTTCACGGGGTGAGGTTTGTCGGCGGTAAATTGGCGGCCGATGAATTTGCTCACCTACTGCTTGGCGGGTCGGATCGTGGGAGACTGGTTGAGGGAGACCTTTTGACCTCTCCAGCAGGACCTTCTCTGGATCCATTGCCTTGCACCGCAGTGGGAGGGGTGGATTCATTCGTCCGTCACTCTTGGATACATTGATCCCCAGTTCTTACCCACCCCTCATAACATTTTCCTTCCCAGAACTGTCTCTCCTTCCTTTCCCTAAAAAGACCACCAAACAGTATACTCAAATATGACATAGGCCCTGAGGAAAAAGAAAAAAATGATTTTCAAAACTAGAAATTGTTTTTACTCAAAACTGCGTCTAACACGTGTGTGTGCTAGGCCATCGATTTATTAAATACGAGAAAATTAGAAACATACTAGATATCAACAACTAGTTGATAACTTTATTATAACAAGTCAATGTCTAAGACGTTTACAAGAAAATTTGTACTAAAGAAAGCAACACAAATTTATGTATTAGATTAACACTCCAATACAATTGTTTCATCTAGCCTTCCACGAATCACTTGAACAAAGTACCCGGTTTGCTTTCCCGTCTTGAATAAGGAATCTTTGAAATTTGCTTTCATTGAATTGACTTAACTTATTGGAGCATTAACAAATTAGCCAGATTTTATCTAATGAAGTAGCTTTTGTAACGAAGTCAAGTCCCAATAAAATAATTTTAATGTATTGAAATGAGGGTAATAAATCTGTAATCTTAATTTTGTTAGGCTGTAATTCTGTTAGTTCCTGAAGTAAAGTACTCAAACTGTGAGTATGTAAAGAATATAATGTTTTAATTGCTTCCTTTTTGATTCGAATTTTAATATTATTTTCGCTAGAGTCGTATTGCTTGAAATTGATTTTGCTGTGTTTATTGAACCTACTCTGTAAATTTCGAAACTTTCCTGTTGCCGGCTTAGCCACGTCATAATTGCGTATTAACACTTACCTTACCTTACGGTGTTCGAAAATTCCTCATCCTCCGGTGCTATACACCTAAAATTTGAACTCTGTGTTTTGTATATTTAGAGAGATTTTTATTAATTATAGGAAAGGTTAAACCACGAACCTACTGGTTTGTTAACCTGAAAGATATGGAGTAGCCCCCTAATCTGAAGAGCAAAGTACATTAACACAACCTTTATTTTCTTGATTTATTTTACTCCACATCAACCTAACTTCATATCCCTATAGGATATTTTCGTTGTTTTTTTATTCACAAAAAAAAAGTAAAAATGAAAACATTTTTATGATGAGTGATAAATTTTCTATGACGATTTAAAATGACATAATCGTTTTTATTTGTAAATATAGCGTTGTCGACGTCACCCGGCCAACGTCGGTGACAGCCGTCTTACCAGCCAGTACCATTTTCTACGTCATAATGACGTTATACCCAGTTTGAACCGTTTTGGTTCACAACATATTGATTATTTCGGAAAGTGTTAAAGATTTTCAAACGAAACTTTCGACTTAGTTAGTTCTTTGGATACGCCACAACTTAGTAACTTATGCTATTAAAATAGTATATATTTAACAGGAAAATCGAAATAAATTAAAACATAAATATTAAAAAGCTGTTTTATTTTTCACAAATAATATTAAAATTATTATCTTGTTAACCTTGAGTAAATTGTTTGAATGTGATTAAAAAATAGTGTAAGGTACCCACAACCTGATGTCTATCTTTATAAATACTAATTATTGTTAATAATTTTATTTAAAACCTTTTTTTCCATTTGATTATGACATTATATTATTTATAACAAATTATTATTAGCCTGAAACACAAATATAAATTGAAAAATCTTCCGGGTAAAAATAAATGCCGCCGACGGGAATTGATCCAGCACCTTCTGATTGCCGGTCAGGTGCACGGAACCACTGTGCTACGTCGGCTTATTTTAACCGCTAAATATTTCAATAAATACTAGTATTTCATTCAACAATTAATGCTATTTGTTTTTTTTTAACATGAAAACAATCAACTTTATGTTTGTAGGAAAGGTATTGTTAAATACTTAATTTCTCACTAGATGGCGTCAAGATATATTATATCTTCATTTAATGGGGAAATATTTTGACTTGTCAAATATTATTTATATTTATTAAAAGTAAACATACGTTTACAAGATAAGGTTGTATGCAAAGCACAAAGTGTAACAAAGCCCAAAGCTGTGCTTTTCATAAAACCTTGTCTTGTCAACATATGTTTACCTATAATAAATACTAAGAATATATGACAAGTGTATTATTTATGTTTATAACATGTGGATTAAAGTTTCAAAGTGGTTTCAATTATGTTAATTTGAAATTCAAAGTAAAAGAGTGGTGCTGTTTTTGTATTTTGCTAGTTGTTCAAGATTTCAAGCTGCAAATAAACAATAATGTATGTGAGTACAGCTAATAAATTAAACACGTTTGTTATTGGAAAGGGAATACTGAACATTGACGTAGACCAAAACGTCACGATTCTGGAATATCTTGCGTATCATTATTTAATAGTGATTGATAAAAATTCGTGAATTTTTTCCTGAAAGTTGGCTTGTGAGGTTATTTCAGAAACCTGGAAAATCTAACATAGAGTTTTGAACAAACGATTTCTTATAATTTTTAAAATTTTATCGATCGTTAGCTGCTGTCACCCATCCAAAGACTGCAATTCTCGTCAAATCGTCAGCCCATCTTATCTGTGGGGGACAACTGATTATCTTTCGCAACCAAGGATGCAAACCGACGATTCCAAGAGTCATAGAAACACTACTTATTTTTCTTCTTTATTTTGTTCGTTGGTTCTGTTTTCACAAACTCTAATATTAAATAAAACTTCAACAAAGTACTTGGATTTTTAATGTGATAGATTGACAATGGGCTCTGATATCTTCCAGATGTTCCTACCTTGTTTATCACATAATCGGTCTCTACAACACTAGACAGCCGAGGAATTGAATTCACGACGCCTGAGTGGCAACCAAGCGCGATGCCAACTCAGTCACTGATCGGCCCCCTTAGACTTGCTCCTGATCTTCGCTACAGTCCATGTTTGCATTGCAAACATTAACACTGGATACTTATGTTAAATTCGTAGGTGTTGGGTACATTATATTAGTGATTGACAAAGTTTTCCCTACTTGTTACTGAAAGCCTGGTCGTGAGGTTTTCAGGGAATGAGGCTCTCTATCTTGAAATGGCGCCTGCGCACTCGGTGTCGGCCTACTTGTCTGGGGTGGGTCGGTCGGGAGGGTGTTAGGAGGGGGTGTCCCGGCCAGTCCGCAGCCAGCCGCGCCGCGAGCGGCAGCCCGCCGCAGCGCAACCCTAACCTCCGCGCCGCTGCGGAACAGCAACATAATTCGCGGTACATTGCAATATATATACATCATATATAGCCGCGTCGGTAAAGCAGACAGCGCCGCGCGCGCAACACGCTACACCACTTTCGAAAAGCGAACGGCCGGACCCGCGCTAACCGCCTCGCGCGCGCGCCACCATGTAGAAGCACGATCACCCATAAAAGTGCGAAAAATTAAAAAAAAAAATTCAAAAACCCCCTTTAAAAATAATCACATTTATCCACGGAGTTCAGTAGTTTACAGTTTCGCGCAGTTTCGTAGTTCGCGTCAGATCAATTTTTGAAAACTAGTGCGGAAAATATTTATCTATTATTAAAATAGTTCGTGTTATTTATACTGTGCTTGACTTTCGTACTTGTGACGGGTAATTGATTTATGTTTTAAAGTTACCTGCTTGGTTTATGATTACATGTTGAGCAACTATTGACGGCAACAAGCTTTACTGGTTATTGGGCTCATTCGTATACAATATACGTGTACTTGCGTCACAGTAATCATTCATATTTTCAGGTCACAATATTTAATTGTGGATAAAATTATTTTATTTTATTGAAAAAATATATTGATTTCTTCAACTGTATTTTACAAAATGATGTAAAAATAAAACATATTTTTTTTATCCTACATAATTAGAATTTTATAATAATTTGGCTTGAACGTGATAAGGCTGGCGTTTGAACACGCAAATTTTTATGATTTTGAAAAGATTTTCAACAATAAAAGCCATTTAACTGCCTCGGAATACAAATTATTTAATAAAACACAAATTTAACTATTTTAGATACAAAAATAGAAATTATATCAATTTAATTTAATGGGATTCCGTTAAATCTATTTAAACAGTGATATATTTAAAATAAACATAAATCTTGCTATTACAAAGCAAGTTGATAAATTGATGATATTATGTGCCCACGATAAAACTTATTTTTCAACAAAATATTGTAATAAGTTAATTTTTGATTCAAACACTTGTTCAAACGGATATAGTTTCTATAACTGTTCTTTGTCGTGTGAACGGCGGCCGTTCAATAATTTTATACACCTATGAACATAAAAAGCCTCATACTTATATTGTTGTATACAACATAATATCATGTATATGTATTTACACCCTGGAACCGGAGGTACATGTCTATGAATACATATTTTTTACTCCAAAAAACCGTAGCTACGAACATGAAGAAGAATTTTAGTAATACGGTGTTAGTGACTTTGTGACAATTATTTGAGCATGTGAACAGCACGCTAACATCTAGTAAAACGATCAATATTATGGTTATAAGCTTGTAACACAGTATTATAAAATAAGAATTTCTGCGTTTTTTTCTAACTTATCAAAAAAGATTTAAATAGCGATACTCTAGAAGTTCACATATTAATAATGCTATAATATTTCAAAGCTCCATAGCTAATGATGGAAAACATGTTACGTTAAATCACCGTTAGTTAGATTGTTTAATTTGTTAACCTCCAGGTTTTTTTTATATCATCGTTTAGATGTTCAATCAATGAAAAAGCACACAATTAAAAACGTGATGGCAATTATTTCTTGATAAAATATTGGTCCATTCAGAATATATCGGAACACATATTCATCTAGGTGTTCTTTTACTGATAAATATAATGACAAAATGCGACAGTATTAGTATTTTTATGAACACGTGTTCCGCTGTCCCATATCACACGCGTTTTATTGATACTTTGTTAGGAAATCTGTATATTCATTCGTTGAAAGCCTGCAGTACCGTTTTTAACAGGCATACGAATATTTTCACCAGATTTTTGATAAATTAGCAATATTTTATATCGGTAAGTTTTCTCCGTGAAATTTTGTTTTTTGAATCCATGATATTATATTCCAAAGTTTTTCCAAAGAGTTATTACAAAATCATTATTTCAAGAATGCCAGTTTTATAGTACTCAATACTTAACGATGTATTTCTATACTTTCATATAAATAACGATTTGATAGATCAAAGCAACAGAATATCGGCTCGTTACTTGCTTATGTATACGATCACGACATTCATTCAATGTTTCTTTAACACGAAAAATCGACCGAGGCACTTAGCTGAAAATCCAAGTCACTCAGTGTACGTGTATGTACAATCCCTTATCCTCCTTCGATCCGCTCAGATAGGATGTGCATTATTCTAAGTGATAGATTACTTTCAATTTAACACCAGCTATCTCGGTAGGTAACCACGTCTGAAGTGTCAATTGAAGTTAGTTAACACCAAGAAAGGTAGATAAATAATTGACTGCAATTAGTTACTGACCTGCGCTTCAAGTTAAATTGTATTGGCAATTGAAGTCCCCTTCTTTGAAGGGGACATTTTCAATTCCCCCATCACTAAACCCTTATAATTCTTCAATGACTGGCCTGTTCAAATTATGGCGTTGTTTCAATGGAATTATTGAACTAAATTGATTTGATTCCTTAAGCCTAATTTCTGGGGGCCAAAATCTGGAATAAACTGCCATCTTCAGGTAGTCATATCCATAATGAATGATAATAAATTATTGCGATACCAAATTCTTAAGGCTGAGCTAGCCTGGCTATTTTTTTGCAGTAGTGCGAGAATTCTTGCTCTTCTACTGCTATTAAAAAAGTCAGAATCTTTTCACAGTAACCTCCAATAAAACACGTAAATACCAATACCTAACTCTCGATAATTTCGTATGTAAGTCTAAGTAGAGTTAAACATATTTAAATGTAATTTTACCTGTACTTTCAAGTTAGTTTTTAGCCAAGTAAAACGCCTTTGAGATAATATTATTACCTTTCTAGCATCTAAAAGTGAAAACGTTATGACTTTTGATAAAATCATACGTAAAAGTACAAATATGTAAGACGATACCGTCTAAAGTATACTTGACAAAAAGCGAGACATTTAAATATTATATGATAAGATAAATATTACGTACCACTTATGTTTATCAAAATTCACGTAACAAAGATACGCTTTTTACCGCAGAGAAAGTGTGTACATTCAAGCCTGAATAATCCTTTGAGACTTCTGATGATGTTCTTAGTCTCCCTTGGTTAAAGGTTTAAGGGCTCGCATAAATTAACTCGGATGAATTATGTACGAAAGTAAAATCTAAAAACTTAAAAGCACCCTTCAGAATACATAATAACCGACTAATTTTAAGTTAACAAAATTAGTTAAATGTTGGACAATGTTTTCACATTCTTATAAGTTCTAATAATGATTAAAAATATCGAATGTTAATATTAACCGCCTGAATAAAATATTGTATAAAATTTGTGGTGAAATGTTTACTAAACGATATTGAAATCAATAGAAAAGTCAGTACTGATCCTAATCAGTACAAGTCAGTAAAAGTACCTTAGTACATCACTACAAGTAAGTACAAGTACCTCTGTACGTCAATACATCAGTACAAGTACCTCAGTATATCAGTACAAGTGAGTACAAGTACATCAGTAAAAGTTAGTACAAGTACCTCAGTACATCAGGACAAGTACCTCAGTACATCAGTACAAGTCAGTACAAGTACCTTTCCTGAATCATTTTGAAAAGTTTAGTCAGATTAGGTTAGGTTAGATTACGTTTTATGGTATTTACGTATTATCTAGAATGATTTTGAAAACCTAACTTAATTGATAGTGAGCAAAATAAGTGATCCATTGATATCCAATCGACCGCAAGTTGGCCTAAGTCGCCGTTGCCATTTGATTCAAGTGCCTTTTGGAAAGTCTTAACCAATTCCATTCGACATTAAATCCTCGCCTATATTGGCAGCGTATCATATAAAAGCAACAGTTTACTGGCAGATGCAGCTGGGATATTCTTGGCAAAGACTAGCCATAATAAAGCCTGACCGAAATTGCGAAAACGGACGAAGAGCTTTAAACTTTATGCACAAAAGCTCGGAGATTCTGAACTTTGAACACTTCATTGTCCCCTTTTCAAGCGCATCGAATGATCGAGACATCTGGGTTAACATCTATTTGATATGCTGTGGTAATAACTCTCTTAAAACTTAAAATACATACTTAGGTGAATACCAGCTAACTTTAAGTAATGCTTAGAATACCTATGTTTTGTGGGTGAGTCTATTAGACTCATCACTAGAATCTCGGCAAGCCAAACAAAAAAGCAATAAAAGTCTTAAAATAAAACGGTTTGTTTTACTTAAACTCGTCTACATCAGAAAATAAAGCAACTTATTGAGTTTTATAAGAAACAAAACTTTTAAATGTAAAACTTATTCAATTATACATTCAAAAAATATTAATTGTGTATTTCTCACATGGGACACATGGAGATATACGGAGGTCAACAACAGTAAAAAATAAAATATACGCAAACATAATTTAAAGTACAAGAGAATTTAACCGATTAAAACTCATGGTTTGAAAATTTCAAGCTAAGTGAGATTTGTGTGTAAGAATTAAAAAAATAAGTTTAATTGAAAATCATTGGTAATATTATAATTTGTTTCCTAAGATATAAAATTTTCCTAAGATATAAAATTTCCTAAGATATAAAATTTGGTATTAGGGAATACTCCAATGAAATTATTAAAGTTGTCAGTAAGTTTGTGTAGCACGAGTCTTCAAAAGCCCTTACAGTATTTTTTGATTATTTTCGGAAGGTTTCTAATAGTTATCAAAGGGACGCTTGGATGGTTTGGGCATGTAGAGCGAATGAGCGAAGAAAGGAGTGTAAGAAAAATATATGACGCAAATGCGAATGGTAGTAGAAGTCGGGGACGCCCGATGAAGACATTACACTATCAAGTGAATAGGATACTTGTGTCGTTCCTTGTCACAAGAGTCAGAGTAATAGAAGAGTATGGATGAATGTGAATGAGGCAAGAAGTGTCTGCCAAGATTGAGTTGTTTGGTTGTCCGTCCTCTCTGCTACCCTGCGGGGAAACGGCGTGATGGTTAGTTAGTTAGTTAGTTAAAACTTACTGGTAAATAATAAATCACAATTCGCTCCAAAATCAAATGATAATTTATAAAATAAATCAAAGCTCATAATGTTTTATGGTCGGTTCTCTAGTTGTGTTAAGCAATTAAGGCCATTGAAATTATGTTTTGAAATGAAATCTATATTATTTTTGCTTTTATATTAATTATAACCAGTAACTGGAAAAGGCATGGTGAACGAAACAATTATTTTATTTGTCTGAGAGAAAAAAAATTATAGCCAAACTCGTTAAGGTTTCCGAGTAATCCCATATATTACGTTTTTATTCCGCCTTAATATTACAAAACAAATTATGAAAAGCTGCTTAAATAATAATTGCTATGTAAATTTCATTTGTAGTAATCAATCATCGCTGTATTTACAGAAAACCGTGTGAATATGAATATCAAATAATAGATTTCAAGTTATTCGTAAATTGAACCGTAATAAATCGTTGGAATTTAAATTTAATTACGTGGTAAATAACTCTAAAAAATGATTCATTATTAATAATATGATTGAAAAAATCGTGTACTTGAAAAACCCAGTTTTTAAAATGACACCGAAACATGTGTAGATAACTTGTGAAAATAACTGTTCAAATATTAAAAAGTTATAACAGAAACTTAAACTGTCGGTGTTATGACAAGTGTTTTAACTTATGGCAGCTGTCTTGCGAGCCCAGAACCCCGGGCGAATCGGAACTCTAATGTCACAGGTCAACGGTCAAATGACGGCTCCAATAGGGCACCCGTGTCCGCCAGTGTTACACGCTCGGCAGCCGGCCGACTGAGCCCATCCGACAATGTGTGAATTGCGTATTTTATTCCGAGAAAGGTCGAGAGTTATTGCCAATCGTCATATAGAGACCCTCGCTTCTGTGTGGAGCGCGGGGGCACGATGCCCCACTTAAAGACAGTGTTATATACAACGGTCGCACCCCTCTAGCGCGATGCCAACCCCTCCTGGGAGGAACCCGGGGGATGTCTCAAGCCCGGACATCACGGAAGACGCTTCCATCCGCAGCGCCAAGGAAGATGACTCCTCCCACCTCTCAGAGTATGGCGCGTCCAAGGCTGCCAAAACTAGCCAGGTACAGAGTCCGGAGAGCGGAGACGTGGTCTCCCCCACCAGCGATGTCGAAGAATCCAGCCTTCTGGGAGAAATAGTGAGAACCCTGGAAAGAAACAATCCAGGAGGACTGAGTCCCTTGAACATGCGAAAATCTACAACAACAACAACAACAACTAAAAAAGGAGACTTGAGAATACCTTTAGAAAATGTCACCTTTATAGATCCACCGAAATTAAAAGCCCAATCGAAAGCGAAGAATGGCAAAGCCAAGACACCCGAAGAAAAAGGGAAAACAACGCCCGGGAGTTCAGCGAAGACTCCCCCTTCTATTACTTCAGCGAAGACCCCGAGTGACGGATCTCGGACTCCGGGAAAGGCCACGGTGAAGCCCTTCACCAAGGAGTCCCTGGAGCGGCTGGAGACCAAGACGGTGCAGTTGGTGAAGGAGTACGGCTTCCAGCCCCGAAGGAAGCTGAGCGTGGAGGACGGAGCCCGCCTTCCCTTCAAGTACGAGCCCTTCCCGCAGAACTTGTATGGAAGACCGCTGGAGGAGATAGACAATTTCATTTATGATGAGGTAAGTTACCACAATCTAAACTAATAATGACACTATATACCTACCTCTAACTTATCTAAGGATAGCAACAAATTTTTTTGTTATCTACAGAAAATATTAGCTATGCGCTACGACTTCATGTAGGTAGGTCTTTATTTTAAATGACTGGTTTTTCAAGTAGATGTGCGTTTTACGGGTAAAATCAAATCAGAAATTTATCGGTATACGATATGGTAATCGGTTACTGTCTCCTCAGAACGCAACAGTATTGAAGAGAATGAAAAGTGAACTCTTCGAGATTACACTTTGTAGGTTTTAGTAAATATCTGCGTTCATATATTTAAAAATGTACGTCGTAGTTATAGGTAAGTAAACGATTTTTCTTCCCTGAGTGTGAAAGGTGAATACTCCTATTAAATACATTAGATAATAAATATAATAATATAAATAATTACAAGCAACAATTAGTCGCCTGAAATACTAAAACAAATTGAAAATATCTCCCGAGTAAAAATAAATGCCGCCAACGGGAATTGAACCCGTGCCTTCTTGTATGGGTGATTGTATTAGTGTATTTGTTCCCGTTTTTTAACAAAAATCTCTGATTTTTAATTGAATTTGAAAAAATTTTAAAATATTATTTTTTTAATTCAGTGCATAAATGTATAACGGAGGAATACCTAAAATCTGAACCCACAATTTATTATATTATTAGAGAGTTACGAGTATTAAAGTTATTAGAAGTAATGTGTAGTAAATACACACCACAGATAAGGAAAGGTTATTATTTGTCTCCTAGTGGTCGGTGGTAGTTTGTTCGTTCCATTTACTGGTCGGAGCTTTGTTATTCATCCAAACACAAACACGAAACTTTATTATGATTATTTGAAATTCAACATATACAAATATGTAACATTATTTAATTTAACGTTAAAATTGATTTTTTTCTTTATTTTTGTACTTTAAAAAATTTGCGTGTACCTTTCGTATCATGTAATAATAACTATTTAAGGTTTTTTATAAAATCTTGCCGAGGACAAAATTATTGAGTTTTAAAAAAAAATGTTTTTAAATATAATTAATTAGGTACGTAATTGTATCGTTGGTACAAATATTTTAATGTTTGAGAGCTGTTTAGCCTTTCGGAGTCTTTATCAATTTTTTAAATACATAAAATACTTTCAAAATGAATTTTTACGAAATAAACACAAAAAATCTCGTTTTGACTTCAACCTACATGTTGAATTTTTTTGGTGTCTAATTTTAACAGGAGTAAAACCAAAACCTTCTGATCACGAGGCCGGGACACTCATTCAAAGCAGCCTTCTAACTTGTATGGGATTTTAGAAAAACTCTCATTTTAATTTTTTTAAATTTTATTTTATTTATTAAAAGATCTTTAAATGTTTTAGTTAATTTAAAAAACGAAATCAAAATACATTATTTGGAGGTTCTCATACAAGTTAGGAGGCTGATTTGATTCCCGGCCTCGTGATGTAGGAGGTTTTGGTAAAACATGCTTCGTTTGTACTGGTGACCGGATAAATCATCAAAATGATAATTCATCACATCTTTAAAAATTTATATAAAGTCATGGAAAGTGATGAAACAAAAACTTTTTAACTGGGTTAAATAGGTTAGGTTAAATTTTTTTTCATCGTTTTTAATGACTTTATATCACTTTTTAAATGTGTGTTAAATCGTCACTGTGTTGAGTTATCATGGAACCGTTTGTATTATATATTGAGCTAAATATGAAGACAAAAGAAGAACAATCAGTACCCAAATGAATGGCATTGCCATTAACCTCTGACCCAAAAAATATTGTGCCGCAGAAAAGGGATTATTTTCCTCGTCACCAAAATTCCTTGATTTTTCCATATGCCTGTCAAATTTGTGTTTTAAATTTCCACAAATAATGGTCTTATGGAGTATGAAAACTACGCCCGATAAACGAGTTAAAAATTATAAATAATTGATGTAAGATAATTCGTTTAGTGTATTGTTCGCATTTCAATAATTTATTACTGTCAAATATCGCACAGTGAGCGTGAAATTGACGAGAAAGCTGATTTCTGCCAATCTCATTTCAAAACGACGCGTAGCGCATTTCTTTGCGTGAGTAGATGAAATGTATTTAAATTTATGTGATTCGAATATTTTTTTATCAGAATCGTAAAGAAACAATTCATTGATTTGTTATAAATGTATCCATGTATTATTATCGAGTCAATAATCAACTTACGAAAAGGGTATCGCAAACATGTTATTTTTTGGTTCAATTTGAAAATAACTGGATAAATAAATATTTAGGATTATAAAAATTCTGCAATATCACCTCACTTATTACTAATCGTAAGTACTCTTTTTCGACAGAAGAAAAATGCTATATTAGAGGAAATCTAGATACACGATGGTAGAAGCTAAAAAGATAAACATGTTTATATCAAAATATTACCTTAAAACTTTGAAATTTTTAGAAAAAGTTATTTATCTACTTTACTTGTGATATCACGTAGAATCTCCCGCTGAAGGTAGTGCACTTTACCCCTTGTATAAAAAGGAGTGTCCCAATATGTGTTTGCGAGTTGGTTTTAAAACGGAAGGAAGGTCATTGTATATATGAGATTTCTTGAAAAACCACCCCCGCCCCCTTTTCCCACCCCTTAAAGCAGAATTTTGGAAAACATCTTGTTAAAATTTTGTTCTTTGAGTTTCAAAATAAGAGGAAAATTACCCTACACATGATTTCATAAAACTCTGTGTATTTTATAAGAGTTTTTAAATTTAAATGAAAAATCAAATTTCAATACAAATAAATCAAATTTCAATACAAATAACTTACAAATAATAAAAAAAATCGTGTTTTTTTAAACCCGCACAGGAAGCCTTGAGGAACATGATTTCCCCATGTCATCATGCCTCAGGGTTTATTTCATCTTTGAAGATGCTATGTGGAGGTATTTTTAGAGAAAGGAAGAAGAGGAAGTTCTGGAAAGGAAAAAGGAACGAAGTGTGGGTAGGAATCTAGATGTTAGTGTTTCTAGAGTGATGAACGTATGAATTTATCCCTCCGCTGCGGAGCAAAGCGATCGGGCGAGAGAGACCAGCTGGTGAAGCGAAAGGGTCTGCTCAAACCAGGCAGTCTCTCCTGGCCCGAGCTGATGGTCAGGCGCATCCGCCGCCAAGACCCGAACATACCTTGGAGACCCCTGCTAAATCACAAACATAGCGAAGATTTATGGCAGGCTAGTTGGTAATCCAATAAACGGTACACGGGGCAGCGGTACCCAAACCCGCCTCTCAAATTGGTAAAACATTAAAAGTAAAGAAATGGAAATAAGAACAAAAAATTCGCACGAGTATGAGATAACAACGGAACTGAATTTCACGCTGAAAATTTGGCACTCTATCAAGGGATTTAAAACATATTTTATACACTCACAAATACATGGAACGACGAAAAAATCAAGCGCATAAAAATGACCTAACAAATCTGATAGTATTATTGTCCCAGCGTCTGGACGGTGTAGGCCCTCTAATTGGTCAAATTTAAATTGTCTGTTTTGGGTAGCTTGAATATTAAGACACGATTCCATACTAAAATAGGATCGCCTCATAATAATACGAGATTTCTTCATAAGCATCGTTTCTGCTCATATAATTTTTGGATAATATCGAAGAAAATATGTTTTAGAAAGTTCATAATCCATTGGATTAATTACATTACAATGAAAATTCTCCACAGTTACGTGATTATGTTTGACGTTTATAAAAATTCACGCGTTTCTTCAAGATGGCCGACAGAGCGCACCTCTGGCGGTTTAAAAACGAACCAAATGCCTGGCGCGAATATTTAAATATGCAGCTAACAATACTTGACTACTTACCATTAACAAGCGTTTTATAAGAAGATTTCTTCTGGAAGCTTATCACTTTGTAATGGCATTTATCATTATTTTTTATATTTTTTTTTCTTATTAATTATATCTGATTTTATATTGGCATGTTTTCTAATTTCTAAAATTTCAAAATTATTTATTTGCGATGCTTTATATCCTGAGTGAAGTATTTTAAGACCTGAATTTTTATCGAAAGTGTGATCATTATTTAAAAGATTATTTGCAAACTCAGATTCACTATTTCCATTTATATCCCTGCGATATTCTTTAGTTCTGACTTCAAAGTTTCTATTGGTTCTACCTTTGTAAAAGAAATTACAATCATCTCAATTGAGTTTTTAAACTCCTGTTTTTTTTTTGTTTGAATTTTGCTATCATTATTATTAAGAATATATTTCTTCATTGTTATTAGTGTAAAACGCCAGTTGAATGGTACCAGGATTGTTTATATATATAATTTTAGAAGTATCGTTATCCACAAACAGAATTCTACGCCATTGTTTATTTCTATCTTTAGAAAGACCGTTTGAAGAGAATGTGTTTATTTTTTTTATTTAGTATTTCAACTATCAATTTATTAGAATAACCGTTATTAAATGCTATTTGTCTTATGAATATATTGTTTTATGGTTATATGCTATTTGTTTTTTTCAGGTCTTAAAATACTTCACTATAAATAATTTTGAAATTTTAGAAATGAGGAAACATATTAATATAAAAGCAGATATAATTAACAAGAATTTTTTTATAAACTCTCTTTTAAATATTTTCCCACTCAACTGGTCTTTCCCGTCTAACGATATTGTAATTCCTAATTATTATAAACCCAGCCTACTCTTACTCCTCCCCCCTCCTTCCACTTCTTCTTTCCCAATTGCAATCTATATTTAATTTTTGACTTCGGTGTATACACAATAAAATGTAAACATTATATTTATTTATTTATTGGACAATTTGCATAGCGCCGCTTTTGTGAGATATCACCTCAGGGGCGCTATATTGTAATAATCTACCTTTATATATAGATTTTTACTCTCCTGATGAAGGTGTATATATAATCTAGCTTTAAACTTTATTAGATACAGTAACAGTTGTAGGTAAAGAATTACCACCAGTTGGAGTAAAATTAACACCTTTTAACTAAACCGACTGCTAATGTCATCGCACAATTACCCTCCTTTTATTCATAAACACTGGTACAATTAATCAATATGTAATACTCTATTATTTAAGTCAACTTTGTTAAAACTATCTTTAATTGTGACAAACTAAACGATATTGATTCAACTTATAGACATTGACGGTTGTAACAGATATTTAAGCACTGCAAGTCTCCTATGAGCTAATTATATTAGGTACGATAACAGTTAATATCAGTTGTAGACATGTAGTCAATAATAGTGTTTCATTTGAAATAATCCTTCCCAAATACGTAAAATTTCATTTATTCAAACAACTGTCATTCTTATTATGCGTAAATTTAGAATGTTATTATTAATTAACTCCTTCCTGTTCCGTGTTTTAACAATATATATACTCACCCTCTCTCTGTGAATGTTCTAATATCTATCTATTAAATGTAACTGTTGTTAATATCACTTAAAATGGGCGAAGCCCAAGCAAGAGCCGCCCGCAGGGCCTAGCAGAAAAAAACCCGCGGAGCGGGTTTTTAACTGCTAGTCTAAAATAATATTCTACTTGAAATTAACAAAAACACTACCATTTGTGCATTTAATAAAAACACAATTTTTCATATTAATATAGAGCATTTCTACCATGAAATTATGAATCAAAACAGATTAATAAATGCTATAATTAAAAAAAGTTTTATTTACTTAATAACTAGCGATAAATTGTAGTAATTTTATAAATAATTAGAACTGACTGAGTGGGCAGAACGGTCTAAAAATATAATCAAGGACACATTTATTTTAATGTTCCAAGCCATTAAAGCTCAGTGCTAAAAAAGTAAAGTGTTTCGTTTTTATAACAAAGAAACGGTTTGTTATATTTATTGGTATTAGGAACAAACTGTGCGTAACATTTTTGTCCCCTTTTTCCAGGCATTTTTTAATGTAAAGATTAATAGAAAACTCTTCGTTAGAATGTAAATTGCCTGATGTAATTCTATTTTAATTTAAAAAATTGTGTCGGGATGGAATAATTATTTTAGAAAATTGTGTTTTTCGATTGTGATTATTTAAAAATAATTAAATATTTCGTGATTTAAAAAATTCTGATTTCATAATTATAAACGAAAGTGTATTTTTATGAAGAGTATATTTTTTATCAATGGAGTTTTTGCTATGCTTGGATGATTAGCAATTATGTCCATTTTAGTCAATACGATTTTGCGATATACAATACAGAATCGGATATTTTTCTCTGTCTAATGAAATATCTAATGATTTTGTATTCGTATAATTATTAATTAAGCTGCTAATTAATAAAAATTTCATGCTTATCTTAAAACGATATTTTGACTTATTTCCTTGCTCTCGCCCATTTAATTTGACATATATTTCAATGTGTCACTTTATCGCTATTTGAATTTATTTATTTATTACACGCCCTAGTGGGCTTTTCTTAAAAAAAAATACAAGCATTTTGTATCAGAGTTACCACTTAAAATATTAATACAATAATGAAGAATGTAAACAAAATGGCAAAAATGAATCCTCACGCATATAATTGAGTTTAAAAGATTCAACAAAACAAAATAGTAGAAGCGGAGAAGTTACATGGGTACATAGATCTATTTGTGTCTAGAAGAATAAAAGTGATAGAATATACAACATTTATACTGATTAGTTTTCAAATGAAATATATCACCCATATCAGAATATTTGTTTTCGTGATTGTGAAGTCTCGGAATCGGAGAATTTTGGAAAGCTAGTGTCCTGGTGTTGAAGTAAAAAGGTAAGAAATGTCGGCATGATTTTTTCGGAACATGTATATTGATACATTGAAGTAATTCGGGACAGTCAACTTTAAAATGTAGTATTCTTTGTAAGGGCCCGTTCCCACTTCCGTTTTAAAAACGGAGGCGGGTCCCGTTTTAAAAACGGATGCCCTAGTGGCTGTAGTGGATGTATGGAGCTGTTCACACTTGTCCGACACGATTTGAAAACGGATCCGACATTTTTTGTCGGATGGATCGCCAGCGCAGCGCGTCCGTTTTCACATCGTGTCGGAACTCGCTCTTTCATAGTATTGCAGTATTAAATCTGTGCTTATTCTCCTTTCTGAAAGTTTCAATAGAGACATTTTATCCAAGAAGTAATTGTAATTTATGTTTTGTATAGTAATATGCCATTTATAATTTATAAACCTTAGAAACTTCCGTTGAATCTTTTCAATGTTATCTGAATGATTATTGAAAAATTGACCAAAGATACGTATCTTGACATCGCTGTTACTTGTTTTGTCCTAGGAAATTCTATAGCACCATTACCTCATAGCTTATGGTTTATACAAACAGGGTGGGAAAAAAATCCGTTCAAGGAGAAATAAATTTGTTCACCACCATGCCACGAAGAAATGTGTTTGTATTATCCCAAGGTAGGACGGGCTTCAGCCATTATGGTGTCTTCATTTTTCAAAGAAAATCTCCAGTCTTTTTGTACAAGGGTATTGTATTTTAACAAAAGATATTGGGCGCAGTGGCGTGCGATACATGGTGACGTATTTCGATGTACAAGATTAGAAAATATCGATTTACATTAAAAGGTAACATTTTAACATTCTGCAAAAACAAGTGGTTGTAATTAAATATAGATATTTTTTACATTAAAACAGTTGAGCGTTGGAAGCGTTGGAGGTCAGTTGGAAGTTAAAAAGTAGAACCCATTTTTTCGATTCATGTCTCATCTAAATATAATACGCAATGGTTCTGGGTCACGTATAAGTCCTTCATATTATATATGGAGATGACAGTCGCCAAAGATAATAATGACGTTTGGTAATCTAGTAATTTACGTGATGATGAGGTGTGGACTGATAGTTCGCTGTACGTAAATGTTTGATATCGGTAGGATTAATACTTTAATATTATTAATGTTAATTAAGACGTGTTACAAGTAAAGCAGGTGGGATGCGAAGAAAGACGAAATAAACAGTCATACGCTTTTTGCATGCATACTATAATGCTGTCTCTGTCATACTCTTGAACATACGTTCACCACATATATTTGCATTGCTTTTGACATTGTGTGGCAATACTTCGATTTCACTTTTGAAGATGTTTTTTAAACTCATACTTGAAAGATTTAAAAAATCTTGTTCTTAATGATAATAAAGCACAAGCTTCCGAAACTGGTAAAAACCGTCTGGAACCAGTGAGACTATGGCATACGCAATCGGGGTTTGTTGTGAGGCTGAAAGAGATGGAGAGGAGTAAGGTGGGGAAGCACCTGGCTATTATATCTTGTTACTAAACACAGTTAAATTTATTTTAAGTAACCTTTTCGATTCTGAATGGTGATCTTTCACTCGACCAGTACCCAGATACCCCACCTAATGGGATTCGTTCTAATGCAGTTCCACTAAGATAATCCGTACTATACAATTATATATATATATATATGTAAATAATGGCTAAAGCACGTCCTACCCTTGGATAATACACACATTTCTTCGTGGCATGGTGGTGGACATAGTTATTTTTCCTTGACCGGATTTTTTTCCTACCATGTTTGTATAAACCATAAGCTGAGGTAATGGTGCTATAAAATTTCCTAAGACAAAACAAGTTACGGCGATGTCAAGATACGTATCTTTGGTCACTTTAAACAGCGATAAAGTGACACATTGAAATATATGTCAAATTAAATGGGCGAGAGCAAGGAAATCAGTCGAAATATCGTTTTTAGATAAGCATGCAATTTTTATTAATTAGCCCCTTGATTAATAATTATACGAATACAGAATGATGAGATATTTCATTAGAGGGAGAAAAATTTCCTATTCTTTATTGTATATCGCATTGACTAAAATGGACATAATAGCTATTCATACAAGCCTATTATAAATTCCATTGATTAAAAATATACTTGTCATAAATATATGTATATACTAAAGATAAAGATTTCTCTTTAATATCAAACTTTCAATAAGAGAGGGCTTTAGAAGATAAATTGATTTGTTATTATTATTTATTAAGTAATACAAATGTTATAGAACGAACCTATCTTACAGATGACCAATTTAACAAATAATGGATATAAACGCACGTCACTGATAATATTATAAGTATGGGCGGCGAAAAGGTAGAAATGTATACGCATTTGCCACCGGTTAATAAAAAGTTATCGCAAACAATGGAGTTATCATAAAGATTATAATATTGTTGTGAAAGGGAAAATAGTAGGATTGTTTTCTCAAATTATTACCACGCCAACAGCTGAACTTTTCACAGGACAAAACAAATATATTTATTTTGATTCCGTACTATGGTGGTGTATGTGGATAAAAAAAAATAACAAAACACATTAGCCTCTCAGGCCTCTGGCATACTTTTCAATAAATTCCAAATCTAAAAACTAAAAATTCTTTTCGAAAGGTAATAAAATACACTTATAATTATTATTAGAAATAAACGTAAAACTTTAACTTTTTGAATTTAAACATAAAAAAAGTTTTGAAAACAGCTCATTTTTTTTCTTCTTAAAACTAAACTAAAATTACTGACAGCGAAAAAACTTACACTTTTTTCGTTTCATATAAAAAAAATATTGACAAAAATTCACGAAGTATCATATTTTTTTCTGAAATTGCGGTCAGAACCTTTGGTTTCCCCGAGGTGAACATTTTCATTTTTCTGTAGTTAAGTTCTAGATTTGAGTATAAAGCATGGTGTTTTCTTTTTCTAACACCGTTAAGATCATATTTTCAACCATGATAGTAAGGGAGACAGCGATTTCTATGAGACCATATGAGCTGTTCCCAAATGTAAACAAATTGACTCTACGCGTAATAGCCGTTTGTTCGCAAAACCAAATAAATTAGCCTGAAGGGTTAAACATATCACAAGGATAATTTTGTACCATGTGCTGGGTATTATTAGTTCTGTTTTCACGTAATGTTAATGTCACGTAAAACGATATATCTATGGTACCCCATATTACACATGATAAATATACTCTAGTTCGGATAGTATTTATATTTTTCAGTAAATAGTTTTTCTAATACATAAAATTTGACTGTTTAGTGCTAACCGTGCCATAAAAAATACAATAATAGTTTGTCTAACACCTCATTTAAGGTACTATATTGCGCTAAGGGCCCATACAATAAAGTGCAGAATCAATACAAAGCATGTAAAAAAAAAAACTTAAATTTTAAATGAATTCATGTATTCCAGCTCATAATCGCCTACTAAACGCATTAACTGTTAACATTAACTGCCTCACCAATAAGCGACAAATATTTAAATACGGTACCATCACCCGTAATTCGCTCAAAACGACAGCCAAAGTTATAATAATTGGCAAATGGTTCAATGAAGGATGTCCCCTGAATCTCAATGAGGCAATAAATCTTTTTCCGATGTGTCCGTTGTTTGTATTTCGCCCCTCGCTTCATCGCTTCGTCATAATTGATAACATTATGTTTATAAGCCATTAATCAAATTGCCAAATTTGCATAATATATCTAGTAGCACACGCAGTTAATATTGCCCCATTTCAGTGAAAAGTTATCGATTTTTGCAGAGATTTTATAGAGAACTATACGAATTTATAACCTGTTCAAATTATGATAACGTAATATCATTTAATTACAAAATACCTAGGTATATTAAAATAGTTAATAGTTTACGATAAGAGCACTTGTTTACAGCCATTGGTTGAGAAAGTTGAGGTGGCAACATTTCGTAAACACGTCAATTATTACTTCAATTGAACCAATTTCGCAATGGCGCTAACCTATCGTTATTGTTTCAACGTTGAAGTAAGTACTTTCAGCTTTTAAAATAAATAATTGGTCAATTCACTCACAATAAGTCACTCAATTGTAACTATTTTCGTAAAATCATCATCTATCTTTTGTCATAGTTTTACCATGAAATACAGTTAACAAAAGAATTTACAAATTTTAAAATATATATGAAAGATATGTTCGTTTTCTCAAATAAATTTGTATGCAGGCACGCACAAAAACACGGTGGAAAACTTAAAGGATTTTTTTTTTTGTTAAATTCTAAAAAAAAATTGCAATCTACAGGGTTTTCCAATAAGAGGTGTTATTTTGAATAGCCCGCTATTTCAGTGAATGTTACTTTTAAAGCTGTCATTTTTTGACATTTGACAAGTAAATACTACGCCATTAATACAAATGGAACAATACACGCTTCAACAAAGCATTGAAATTATTAAAATTCACTTGAGTGAATCAAATGCAAATCATCTTGTGTGTTTCCAACTCGGTGGCTTCGTCAGCAAGCAAAATTGTCGCATTTGGGGCTCGGAAAACCCAAGAATTATTGTTGAAAAACCTCTCTATCCTCAACGTGTGACTATTTGGTACGGTTTATGGTCCGGAATTGGACCTAACTTTTTAGAAAATGAGGCTGGAGCAATATTTCCTTTAATGGATTGCGCTATCAAGAGATGATTAATGATTTTTCATAGCCGGAATTAGATAGTATTGATCTGGACAACGTTTACTTTCAACAAAACGGCGCTACGTGCCACACAAGCAACGAAACCATTGATCTTTTACAATTGAATATAAAAAATAACACCTCTTATTAGAAAACCCCGTACTACCGAATTATAGCTTCAGAAAAACATGAATTGTGGACTGTAAACTAATAAAAATGATACGAAATGAAATGGTGTTTGACGGAATTGGAATGTATAAGAATGAAACAAAGTATGGATAGGATGAAAACAGGATGACCAATCAGTACCAAGAAGGAGCACATAGCACAATATATTGAGTTCAAGCACAACACACTCACAATATAATGAGTTCCACTGCGATATCTCAAGGTAATCATCGCCTAATACTTTCAATATAGCCAAATTTTTTTCGAAGGTTATGTAGAAGATAAACACCAACAACATGCTTCTAATAATTCAATTCTTCTTCCGCTTTTCCAAACAAATGAACTCGAATGTGCACAGTTCTTGCCATTCTTCCAAATTTCAAACACTTCTCCAGCAAGGTGATGGTTAAAAATAGGTAGGAACTGGATGAATGACATTCCGGTAAGAACTATGCATATTCTCATTTCAAAACTAAACACTAACCAATTAAATTTAATTAGTTTATTTAGATACATTTTCACACATTCGTGGACTTTAATTAAAAAAATTCAATAATATAATTATTTTCCATTTGGAATACCAAGTAAAGAAATGACCCGACAAGAAGCTCTTTATTTTACTTTAACTGTCAGGAAAACAACAGCGAACAATGCATAACAAACAAAGGGAGCGCGGAATAGCAGGCCGGAAATTTTTAATTTGCATGAAAATCACACTCGAAAAACGTAAGTAATGGTACGCATTTTCTTTACTTATCGCATGAGCCTCTCACAAATCTCTTCCCATTATTTTGCACAGTCGACTCCCTTTGAGGGCGGTTTACATCATCATTTTCCACAATAACAGAGCTCAAAATCTTGCTAAAAAAATCCTAGCTGCTTCTAGGCACGCAGTAAAATATTATTCCGACGTTATTTGAGTTGTTAAAAAATATACCATCACAACTGAGTTAGGAGAACTTTTTTGACAACGGTTTGCAACGTTCGTCATCATCATTGGAGCTATATCTAGTTTAGTGTGTCTTGAGAGATCCATCTCCAAGCAATGCGTCAATTCTTGCATGCCTCCTGTTGTTTCACTTTGTGATGTATGGTAATAAAGTTGAGTATTTAAGCAATAGATGGCGCTAGTCATAAAGCTTACTCCAGAGTCCGACAGATGCCACTAGAGTGTAACAATTACTTGTGAGATGAGATTGACAGGGAACAAGTTTCTCGAACCAGAGAATTACCATCCCTCGGGTAATGAACAGTTTAGCTAAATCCAGACCTATTATTTGTAACGTAAATAAACAAAATTATTAGTGGAATCTTTTATTTTTTTACAAAGAGTTCCCAACACTTAAATCTGCAAAGTAAGGCAGATATAACACACTTCAATTCCGGTTCGAGGGTTCCGAAGATTTCGATATCGTCTTCTTTTTTTTAAAACTGTCTTTATCAAATTTGGGGATGAGTTGAAGGTCTTTTTTAAGGAAAGGAAGGGAGGAAGTTCTGAGAAGTAAAAAGGTATGAAGGGTGGGTAAGAATCTGGGGGTCAGTGAGTACAGGTGTGACGGACATAGAATCCATCACTTCCAGTGCGGTTCAAGGTAATGGGTCGAGGGATCCGGCTGGAGAGGTCAAAGGGTCTCCCTCAACCGACTCTATCGATCTGTGAGGAGACGCATTCGCCCTCAAGACCTTAACAAACCGCACTCCCATTAGCCCGGCTAGCTTCTATACCATTCAGTTATTTAATTTTAGACCTCTCGAAACTCCATCCACCGGTAGTTTTATTACATAGAAGTCCCTGCCCAGTGTAAGAATATGAAATCGAACGGTTGAGCGATACAAATCGAAAATGTTATCTTTGTATATTTGCAGACCAAGAATCGAAAATAGAGTATTTATGTTTTAATAATGATGTAACTCAAAGAAGTATACGAAGATTAATGTAGTTGCATTAAGATTAGTGAAGTTATATGAAGATTAGTGAATTGTAGCCTACCTAATGTAGAAGTCAAAATATTGCTTCTGCCAAGAAATCGATACAAAAATCTCCATTGACATAGACACTTCTAGCATTAAGCCCCAGCATAAAAATAATTGTTTTCATTGGCAGAAAACTAAAATCCAGGGAATATCAGAGCAACGAGGTTTTATTCAGATTCAGGTTTTCAGCTTTAAATGTAAAACTGAAACAGTCTCACGTTTTACACCCTTTGCAAATTATACTACGTAATTGGGGTACCAAATATTTCGACAGATAGGGTGACCTAAAATTCAGAGGTTCATAAATGAACATTTAAAATTTGTGAAATAAACAAATAAGAGAACCCCGACATTCTCGTCTCTTTATATATTTGCCAACCTGCATCTCCCGCGCAGTGAGAACCTTTGGAGTCGCATCACCAGCCGACCAGGTCCATCATACCTTTGGCTTTCTTACTTCACACTGGAGCACCTAGAATACCCGTGATCTTCACAAGTGCTGAACACAACCTACAAGTCCAATCTCCACCAACGCAATGTAGAGCCACCGGCACGACCACCCCACCACCGTTCATCTCCGCTTCATATGGTGTTGACATATTACATCTAAATTTTAATTCATTTTATCCACCATATAAACGCAAGGCTTAGGAACACATAAAATATGAACTCTGTGTTTAGTATATTGACGGAGATATTTAAAGCATTATAGACATATCAAATCAGTATCGCAGTACCAGCTGCGAGAAGTTAAAACATTCGGGAAAGACGCGGGAGCGCGCAAAGGCCATTCTTTCAGCGTTTAACAGACCTAAAAATGCATTTTGTTGTATAGGTTTTCTAACAGAGTCTCCTAGAATGAAATAACGGCATTGAATCTATGCCAATCGGGATGATGAAACATTGTGCGGAATTTTTTTTATGATGATTGCGTGATGCTGAGGCGTTTTTCTAATTCATTTCTGGGTCAAAAGCAAAGGAACACAATTCTTGGATTTTCTCCGAAATGAAGGACCACCTGAATCTGTTATGAAGGGTGCGAATCAAAGAGTTAATATCATCACTATTCTAGCTCTATTGATTTATGAAGGGTATTTCAGCAATGTTGGGCACACGGTTGAATCCTGAACGGAAGCGGCTCATTGTTTTCAATGCATTTTTCAGCTTTGGCGAACATTTTTCCAGTATTTACTACCGACTGCGAAAGAGAAAAATTGACTTTTCGAGTATTGTCAAAATATTTCATCTAACCACTATTTTGTTAATTTATTGTATTTGAGGGTGTGAGGTTTTGCGGTAAAGAGGAAAAACTGACAAAAATACGTGATAAAATATATTTTGCAAAAGAATTGTTTATTTGTTTAGAGAGTAACCTAATATATCTGACAGAAACTCGCAATAGAAAAAATTCTTTCGAGAATTCCAATTGATTAATGTAACATTTTATAAGGAAAAATACATCAGTTAAGTTCTTCAAGTTTCTTTGCTATAGCTTAAAAGCCGCCGTCGAACCTTAATGGCTCAGATGAGAAGGGTAGCTGAAACAGCGCAGGAAATGATTTTTATGTTCTCTCCATGCAGAGCACATAATATATTACCTTCAATACCTTGAAGTACAGACTTCTCATTTAATAACGAAACTTCTCAATTCGTGACGTATATAATAATGTTATTTTGGGGTAATTTTAAACTGTCGGATGTTTTCGTTGTTGCGCCGTGTCTTTTAAGGTTACATAATATGATTTCAAGTACACGTGCAAGCATGGGCAGAAGATGAAATCAAGGTTGCTGTACCATTCTGCCTAATATAAGCCATATAATAAAATAGTCTTGTCAACAAATATTCAAAGATAAGGATGTATTTGACTATGATTTGAACTTAGCAAACTTCAAACGTCTTCATGCAAACTATTTCTGTCAACACCAATTTTATTAGTTTTCGTTGAATTTATCGTTGATTTGAAGGATATTGGCAGATTATCTGTTAGTATGTAACTTATTTATATTTCAAGTTACCTTTATTGTGTTAACTCTTATAATATGTTATGAACCTTTATTTTATAATTCTAATCTTTCAAAAAATGTACTGTGGTATATATAAAAGCTCTCTGGTCCTTAACATAAAATAAAATAAATTATTTACAGAAGGATTGTCTTTCTTTTTAAAAATGGTTGTCTTTCCTTTAAAAAAATACTTATATTTCGTTAGACATTTCACATCAAACGTTTTGACTGATTGCCTATAGACAATTTTAAGTTAACTCGTAGAAATTTCTAAGCCATTAAATTTGTTCCTTTTTAAGTAACTTTAATAACTGTTTCACATATATGATTTAAGATTTTCACGGCCAAAAGTATTCTTGTTATTTGTTTTGGGGTGTTATGCAGTGTTACACATCTGCCCTGATGATGGACACTTTAACGTTGTCCGAAACTTTGGTTAAATGAGGAGTTAGCGCAACACGGCATAACACCCCAAAAACTGTTTCACATGTTTCTTTGAACGCCGAAACAGCTGTCATAATCGTAATGATAAAAAATACTTGCAAAACTTAATAATAACATTATGAAATTTGTATATATAAAAAAAATAAAATAATAACAATTTTTATTCCAATATGTAGGGAGGTTAATGCAATCCCATACGTCCCATGTAGGTATACATATTACAATAGATATTTGAAAAACTGAAAAATAGACGAAGTACAACCATGCAGGGCGTGGTCTTGAGTGGGCTCGGGCCCAGCGCTCACTCAGGAGTGGCGCTTGGTGCTGGTAGGCTGCGGTCACCAACGTGTTGGCGGAGGCCATTAGCAGCATCCTGGCTCCAGCGACCCCATGTCTCATCAGGCTGGCAAGTCCGTTTAGTCCTAATTCCGTGAACATTGTCGATGTGCTGCTGTATCTTCAGTATCCAAATATAATTCTACAGGAGTCATTATATTGAATTCGGAGTCGTTCCATCGAGCAAGTTCGGTAGTGACACCATGTCTTACACGTATACAGGCCGGTAAAGAATGCGTTGCAGTGTAAATTTTTAAATAACCCATTATTGTTCTCTATGGCATGTCACTAGTAGATTGAATAAATCACAAACCTTGAAGGAAACACTTTTTTCCACAGCTTATTTCAATATAATTTTTTTAGAATAATTTAGTGAATAAAACCTCAAATTGTAATATTTCATTACTGAAGACAATATTAACGATTCCCAAACGAAAATCTGAAACAGAAAAATCAGAAAAAGATACGATCACATCTAGGACTCGAACCCAGAATAAACTAAACTAAACCTAACTAAAGACACTATCTAGATTGCATTTACCTAGTTCGGGTTGAATCTTGCGATCATACATAAAGATAGTTGCCAATAAAAATGTGCGGTGAGAAAAATGAAGACAATGTTGGTAGTTCTTATTCGAAGTATGATACAGTTAAATATGGCCGAAGGAGATAGCGTTCCATTAGTTCAGTTGGTAGAGCGGTGCCCCGGCAAGGCAAAAGTCCTGGGTTCGAGTCCTAGATGTGACCGTATCTTTTCTAATTTTTGTTTGGAAATAGCTAATATTGTCTTCAATAATTAAAGCTTATTTTACTTTGTTTCAAATAACATTACGCAAGGTCATGAATAGAATGAATATTTATGTCACTTCCTTGTTTATTACTGCGTACATCAAGAAAATCTTATTATTCTTATTAGATTTTTGAATTTTACGTCTGTACTAGTATAGCCCGAGAGAAGTATTGAAAAACAAGTATTAAATAACTTGGTGGAAGTTTTCTTTTACATTCGGACACAAGAAAAGTTATTTCTGATAAAAATAGCACTTGATGGAAAACAACTTGTCGACTGAAATGAGTTGATTCGGTAAATTCAGTAAAAAAGCTGAGTGAAATAAAAAAATATCAAATTTTATAACCAAATAAAACAAACATTAAAAATGATAATAGCTTTATATTATTGTAAATATTTATTGATCATTTGACCTATGAATTATTAGGTTCATAAAAAAACCTCTTTTTAATGATAAAAAATACAATTTAGAATCCCTGTAATTAAATAATTTATTCATTTATTTAACCTTTGAGCTATCTGAAGGCTTATCCTCAGCAAAATAACCAAAGCTATTCCAACACATTATTTAATTAATTAACACCTTCTGAATTGTAGAGGTAGAAATTAACCATCAACGATATACAGTCGGCAGAGGGCGTTATTTAAGTATTTATAATTTGGCGTGTGAAAATACTAGCGTGTTTTCAACGTGTATCTTTAGATGCAAGAACTATATACATACCGCGTTCCACGATCATACCGCGAAATTTTGGTAGTGATTATTTATTATAATTTAAGAAAAATTCTAATAAAGTTTTTTTCACTTTTCATTTGTCATTTGAATTATTACTATATTATTTGCCGGCAAAGGTGTGTTTAAACGCTTTGTAAACAACACAAAAATAAGAAATTTAACGTATTTTTATTCATTAGGCGTGTATATACTTATGTCCCGTCGATTAACATTATACAACTATACATGTCTACATAGAGTAAAATGAGTACTGCAAATTTACGAAGAATCTCCGCAATTTATTGGTAATTCCGGTTAAAAACGGAGTCACAGGCCTAACAAATCAATTAAGAGGTTTCCTGATAAACTTTTATTGAATTACGAATATATTATTTATTTAAAAAATCACGGCAGAATATGTGCCATTAACATAGGCATAAAGTTACAAGAAGAAAGTATAAAGTCTAAGAAAATATAAAAATACAAGAGGTATTAGAAAAAAAAGTAAAATGACATATTAATGAAATATAGTAAAATATTTACCATTGATGCCAATCTGTACAAACCCATATATAACCATTATTATCAAAATTACAGGTGACTTAAGTAGCGTAGCTACCGTGGTTAGTATTGTTCAAAAAGACAAAAAGAAATAAAATAATTGTACCAAAATCAATAATCTTTTAGGCTGGCCGCATACATACGTTTTCCGTATTCGATTTCCGAATTCGTTTTCCGTATTCGGACATCCGAATGGAAAAGACCTAATGACGTCATGTGGAACGCAGCTCTTGCATACACTTTGTTTGTACCGACGCAAACGTTCGGAAATTTACGTTCAGTAATTCAGTGTTGTCAACGGATCTTGATCTAATATCGCCGTTTCTCATACATAAGGTAGCGTAAAGTAGCCGAATTTGTTGTTAGGTGGGACATGTTTAAAATTGATGTTTTTACGTGAAAATAAAAATTTTGTGGGGGGGGGGGTTGACTAGAGTATATCAAAAAAATAAAATTTGTCCCCTGAAAATAATGTGGGGGGGGGGGTGGCTAGAGAATTTCGGGACGTGTTTAAAATTGATGTTTTTGAAGTAGCTTAATTGGCGACCAGTCGCTTTTTAGATTTTTTCGGCGCCGATTCTCGCTCTGAGTAGCCTAAATGGAGATATATCGCCCTTGTTGGCAACACTGGTTCTGACGTTTATACATTCCGAATGAAGAAAAACGAACGTTTGCGCTAGTCTCACGGAATTCCGAATACGGAAGACGAATTCGGAAATCGAATACGGAAAACGTATGTATGCGGTCAGCCTTAAGTGAGGGACAGTATAAATGTAACAATGCAGTTAAAATACCTGGATTAAAAACAAGAAATACAAAAGGCTTCAACAAAATTGTCATATCAAACAACTATTCTTTGCATATGCATGAATTAAGCAGAAGATTAATGCTAAATCACTATTTTGATTAATCTTTTTAATTAATTGGTGTACATTGTAAATACCAAAAAATATTTTTTTCAATAGAAATGTATGAACGCGTAAAGGAAACAACTTTTTAGAAATACAGTATAATAGATAAGACTAGCAGTTTAAAACCCGCTCCACGTGTTTTTTGCTGATAGGCCCTGCGGGCGGCACTTAGTTGGGCTTCGCCCAGTTTAAGTGATACTTACAACAGTTACATTTAATAGGTAGATATTAGATTATTTACAGAGAGAGGGTGAGTAAATATAATAAATAGATTTTTACAATATATCGCCCCTGAGGTGATATCTCACAAAAGCGGCGCTATACAAATTGTACAATAAATAAATAAATATAATGTTTACATGTTATTGCGAACAAATGCATTTATATACAACGGAAATAGATAAAATAATGTAATTTTATTAAACTTTATTTCCTTAAAACACAAATAACTTCGTATACATCACTTTACGAAGTTCACCTCATCAGGAGTAAGTATACTGCGAAGTCAAAAATTAAATATAGATTACAATTGGAATGAAGAAGTGGAAAGAGGGGGAAGGGGTTAAAGTGGGCGGGGTTTATCAGAATTAGGAATTACAATATCGTTAGACGGGAAAGACCAGTTAAGTGGGAAAATATTTAAAAGAGAGTTTATTAAAAAAAACTTTTTAATTATATCTGCTTTTATATTAACATGTTCTCTAATTTCTAAAAATATAAATTATTTATTCGCGATGCTTTATATCCTGTGTGAAGTATTTTAAGTAGCTGCATCTTTAAATATTCGCGCCAGTCATTTGGTTCGTTTTTCTACCGCCAGAGAGGCAGAGTGCTCGAATTTTGCCTGCAGACCCCCTATTCGGGATTTACCCGAAACATACGATTTTTAATTCGACCAATCAGAGGGCCTAGATCGTCCAGACGCTAGCGTAATAATACTATTAGATTATCTGTGACAGTTTAACTTAGTTAAATTTTTTGCTTTCTTATAAAATTATTTACAAAATAAATAAAAAACCAGTTTTGTGCTTGAAATCGAACGTTTCTAGACACCGTTTGTCATGCGATTTTAATGCCTATTACCTACAATATAAGGTATAGGTACCAAGAATATACACATTTTTGATTTGTAGCTTCCTCTTAAGAGTTTGCATCGTGTATGTGGATTTCATTTACACATTACATATAATAATGTAACATAAAAAATAAAATATATTATATGAATAATTAATAATTAAATAACGATTTCAGATCACAAGTTTTTGAAAATCAGTATGTTTTTGCATTTTGAAATGATATATTACAAAGGCAAATGCACGTGCATTGTTACTCTTAATTAGCAATTCTCTTTTTCCTCGCTAAATCTAAATTGATATGAATTCGAATATTATGTGCAAAATTGAACGTTATTACATACGGATAGATTATCCACACAGTCTAGCGGAGTAATCAAATATGAAAGTTGTCAAAATGTAACATAACTTTAGATGTTAGTGATTGATCATAACATAATTATACGACAAGAATAACCTGTCGTGAAAGAACATGATATTTATATACCTTCCAGTGAAATGTTATGTGCCCCTCAACAATAATGAAGTTCGTGTTCAATAAATTATTTTTCAAACAATATGAAATAGAAAAATACACAGATATAAGACCACAGGATAATTTGCAACCAACACTATAAAAAGCATCCTTCTCTTACCGGGAACCTTAAATGGATAATTTTGTCCTAGAAACTTTTTGTTTGCAGTTTAGGTTAGATAGGTTAGAATCTCAATTTATGAAAATAACGATTAATGCCATCGAAAATTCCAGAGTTACCGCCATTGCCCGGAAACGGAACCTCTGGCCGTCTCATTCCTATAGTGTTGCCCTAGTTATCCCACTGATTAATTAATTAGGAAATAATTAATTAGTACTTAACTGATACAGATTGTACTGGGGCGGAATTTGTTATAAAGCCGTGTTTATTCCACTACTGTGAGTAAATAAAAATTTGTCTTAACACATGTTTCACAAACCAGATAAAAAACAATAGTGGGAAATGAGTTTCGGTAGCACAACTGATATATGAATCCTCCGGGATAGAGGATGCTTCCGAATATTAGTTTTTTTATAAAATAAAGATTTTTTTCCAGTATGTTTTTCTTACCGATATGTATTGTTTTATTTATTTATTATTTATTATTCATAACGCCCTATTGGGCTTTTACAGAGGAAATTGACAATTTATGCATGTAAGTGTAAAATAATAAATGGATAATAGCATAACTATGTACAAAAAGATAAAAATCAAATGCTAATACTGAGATTAACATCAAATCCAAATAATAGCACCTAATATTGTAAATAAAGCAAAGTTTCAAATATAAAGTAAGTATGTACATTGTACATAGGTATATAATTATTCATGTTTTTTGCAAACCAGTAAGACTGAAAACAGGAAAATAATATACTCGTAAGGTGTATAAAAAATAAATATATATATGATTTATACTGATATGTATTATAAAACAAATGTTTAAAAAAATAAGAAAAATAACGTCTGTTGTATCTACAGAAAAAAAACTAATAAGTAATGGCCAAATACCAACGCCGTAATTAATATTGAATTTAAATAATAGTACTTGAAATGGTAAAGTACATCAAAGTATAATATACGTATCAAGTATGAACGCACATGCAAACAGTCATTAATATGCGTCTAAAAAAAATAACAAATAAACTAAGGAGTATGTGAGTTAATCGTTGGAAGATATATAGAAAATACTTTTTTTTAAAGCTAATAAATAATACAAGTTAACAACTAGCAAATAGGTTAAAATAATTTGAATATTACGAATACGTGGCTTTAACCGTGTTTGGTGCGATGTGGATGTCATAGTTACACAGTACTTCGGACAGTTGCATGGGGTGTGCTGTATTCTCATTAAAAAGTGGTTTATTCATTTTATTTTTATAATATGCTATAATTAATTTATCATTCAAGCCTAATGTTTGAAAGTTACCCAGCGGGATTTCCGACAATTCCTAGGTAGATTATATAATATTTACATTTCAGTTTTCCAACCCGGTGGAAATCTTTCAACTATAATTTCCACTTTTTTAACTCGGTTTACGGAATTAATTTTAATGAAAGAGGCATAAAAAACTGAAATAAACAAAATACATACTTATTTACTTTTGTTTATTGTTTTCCTTTGTGATGTTGCCATCGCGCATTCATGAAACCACATTGAATTTACATGCAAGAACCTTATATTTTACAATAAATGGACTGTCTGTAACCGTATAACAAATACGCCAGAGAAAATATGTTGGAGAGAAATGTACCTCCGGTGACAGATGTCAACCGGTTCATTTCGTTGGAGCAAATATATAAATATCAGGTTTAGCGGAGCTTGGAAAAGAAATCATGAAAATCGTTACTGCTGATTTGTTCGCATCGATATTTTGATATTGTAAAAGAGCGGAGTTGTTTTTCTGACATATAATATTGTTTGCCCTTACATCATCTGTTCAAGTCTGTATGATGGAGCAGCTTATATGGGTTTGACATTTAGATACCTTTATTTGTAGCCAATAATATAAATTGAAAGTTTTTACAACATTTTGGAAGGGTATGAAGTAATTCAATTTTATTTTCAATAACACGAAGAGATGTTTATAGGTCACGGGTTCGAAACTAGGTTAGGTTATTAGTTATTTTTAAGCTTTTCATTTCATTTATATTTGTGACTGCTACTTGGAATCAGTTTGGAAATAGTTTTAGTCGTGTTGTGATGAAATCTGAAAAGCCAGGTTTTTTCGACCTTGTTCATTTTTTCCTCTTCAAACTCCCTTGGCAAAAAAAACGATTAAGGATTCCATAGCTTCATTGGCTCTGGTAGTCAGTATAGGCAGAGTCTTAGTATAGATTATATGCATTTGTGCATTGCACTGCTTGCCTTCAGATTTCACAAAACTTACAAACCTTAGAGTAACAATGGTATATCACAAATCTGAGATTTACTCAGCGATATAAAAAATTGCGCTTCAGTTATAATTCCCGAGCGAAACAGATTATGCTCATATTGATAAATCATGCATTAGAGCAGTAAAGGTTTTTAACTCATTCCGCGAAGCGCCTAGGCGGCAAGTGTATGTTGCACCGCTTTTATCATGCGTAATCTAAGGCGTCCGGAATGGTCGTTTAGGAAAACTAATTTACAGTGTTAGCGTTACAACATTCACGTGTTAGCACTGCATGTGCACGCGTTGCTTTTAGATAGTAAGTGGTATAATATTGACATGATGTAAAATTTTTAACAAATATAAGAAATGATAAAAATAACATTTCAATCTACAAAAAACACACACATACATGAAATAAAAAAACAAGTATTTTTGTTTTTATAAAGATACAGTGATCAAGTAGGTTAACAAAGAGACAACCAAAGGTTCAAGAATAGGCTTGGAATAGGTTTTAAATATGATCCACAAAATTCAACAAGTTAACATTAAACATATCAATATCACCTAAGTATTGATATTTATACTAGATAGTTACATTTTAAAAGTGAAACGCAATTTCACCGGACTCTCTAGTAAATATTGTAATTTTAACTGAAAATCTCTAGTAAATATTGCAACTTTAACTGGACCAATCGAAAAATTCGCACCAATAGTCTAATTAGCCTAGTGTGTAAATTCTGTTCTCAAAAAGCGCATTATGGCTGACTTTCATATCATAAGCTCCCTCAGTTTTGAGAAGCGTTTAGCGAGAACCAACGTGTATCAACAGTTGTCCTGGTTCAAGTACATTTCAGTGATGTTTCAGCTTACCATAGACCTGCAGACCTGTAGACTTGTAGACCTTTACGACTTGCACAACGGTAGCACAGTAAGTAGTAGGTTGGGTTACCACTACCAACGGTATGTAGGTACTCTTGGAATATGGGCCATACAGTACAGACGTCAGAGAGAATTTTAATACCGTGCGGCCATGAGTAGTGGTCGTCAACCCCTATATCCAAAAGTGATTTGATAAAATTATTTTTTCATATCTCAACTATAAAATAGTTCATTCATATTTGTTCGTATTATGCTTTAAAAACTCTTCATCGGAGAACTAAAACGTCAAAAACGTTTGAATAGTTTTTTTAAATCGAGCCTTTAATATTGTAAGATTTTAATATTACGTAAATAAGTGGGTACTTGGTAAAACAAAAAAATTCTTTCAAGAAATGTTGTTTGACCCCGTACTTTATATTTACGGTTTAACATTTATTAAGCGGAAAACCTGCTCATTTATTATCTGAAATAGCGACAAAATAGAGCAGTAAGCACAAGTGTTTTTAATTTCACTAGATTTGTTTGTTTTTATAACTATTGTCAACCCGCAACGTTTCGACCATGACTGACGATTATAATACATGATTCCGTAGGCTTACAGAAATAGTTTTTAGCCTAGATTCTTGTAGTTAACTTCATATAGCCGAGAGAAACATAATGCATGGAAAATTAACTAAAATATCAGCGAACGAGAAGTACATAATCCTGAGTTTCGTCTGAAGTTTTTGTTCGACTTGCATTTTTCCATTCATCCACTGCAACATAATTAAAAACGTTAAAAATATGGTACTTTACACAGACGCAAAACACAATCTAGTTTTTGCGTTACTGTATCAACATTTTCACGATCGCATTGTGCAGACCCCTATCCCAACCTAACCATACCTTTTATTTTAATTGCCCCATTTGGCCGATTCTCACATAAGTTCTATCGGTTGGGTTAGGTTAGGTTAGGTTGGGTTATGTTAGGTTAGGTTAGGTTAGGTTAGGTTAGGTTGAGTTGGGTTAGGCTAGGTTGTGTTAGGTTATTAGAGATACAATGCGATCATGATGGTGTCGATACAGCCACGCAAAAAAAAATGCAGTTCTATTTTCGATCGTGTTTTATTAATAATTATTGCAATTTCATTTCGTGTATCAAACAGCGTTACACGAACTAGAAATATCTTTCACTGCCTCAAAAATGTCAATGCCAATTCGATTATAAACTCCCTTATACAATGCCTATACAGTATGGGTAGTCAATATGCAGAAGTAGCAGATATTTTTAATAGCACCGAAAGAATTTTACAAAAAAGCATTTCACATATTTTTGAAAACGGTTACTAATTGATATTTTTTAATTCCTATTAGCATGGAACCAATATTTATTATCTAGAACCATCCATCAACTATTGCATTGTTCTACAGTACGATGTTATTCACTTTCAATGTGTGTTATCGTATTGTCTTACTTTTGAATGTGTGTTATCTGTGTGCTATATTGTCTTGTACTTTTGAATGTACGTTATCGTATTGTCATTCAAAGTGTTAGTGTACTTGGGACGCTTTAGTAAGTTCTATGATTGTATGTAAGAGTCTGTTATTTATTTTACATAACGGGAGACTTATATTGTATTATAATTGTATATTGAGATAGAACCTGCAGACAAGCAGCCATGTGGCAGCTTGGTGGGACTATCTATACATTGTCTAAAAAAATGTGTAATTTTCAGTCAATAAAGGTCAGCTTAGTAAAAAAAAATTAAAAAAATACCATCAGACTGGTTCCATGCTAACTCAACACGGTGACTATTCAACACACTTTTAAAAAGTGATATAAAGTAATTAAAAACGATAAATTATTTTTTTTATCCAACCCAACCTAACCTAACCTAACTAACATAACCTACTTAACCCAGTCAATAAAGTTTTTGTTTCATCACTTTCCATGACTTTATATAATTTTTTAAAGATGTGATGAATTATAATTTTGATGACTTATCTAGTCACCTAAATATTATCATCGGTACTTTGTAAAATTAAAAAATTGACGATATGTGAATACTAATTAATTGTACACCCAATTTAAACACCCCGTATTCCGAATTTCTACCGATTTACAACATATTTCTCTTTAACACTTTTAACAGGTTTATAAGTTCCTAAAAATATATATGTTATTTTTCAAAGATAATATCCATAAATATGTTATACCAAAACGGTAATTATATGAAAATCCCTAGATAGAAATAAATTGCAAATTGTTAAAAGTGTTAAATGGAACCTACAGTCAACCTTTTTTGGTTGATTTTGAATATAAATCGATTCAAATTAGTAAATCTGTAAGGAATAGTAAACAATGTTTCTTCACACTTGCTTAACTTGGTAATCAACATGGAGTAATAATTGATCGAATATTTAACTATGGCCGAATTCCACAAAGTTGTTCCACATTTTTTATTGAGTTACACGGGTTTCACAAACGCCAAACTATTAGCCAGGATAAATCGCTTACATTTTATTTGTGAAATCAAGCTTAGAAAAAGGTTGAAAACTTTTCCGGAAAAATCGCTACATTTTCAAAATCTTGTTCATATTGTACTTAGGATCAAGTTTGCGAATGAATATATTAGTATGACGGCCTCCGTAGTCGAGGGGTAAGACTCTCGACTAGCAAGCAGAAAGTCGCGGGTTCAAATTCCGACTAGCAAAAGTAAATTTTATTGGTTGAATATGTGTTATTTCACAATTTATTCATTTAAAATAATGTACTGTATACTTGAAGAACGTTCCAGAGTGTAAGATACTCTCAGTATCGCCCTGGTGTAAGACTAACATTCAGAATTGAAACGTTGTTTGAAATGGTTTTAGCCGATATTGGTGACGAGATCTGAATAGCCAGGTACTACCCCACCTTCCCTTTTCCCATCTCCTTCGCCTCTCCACTTCTTTCAGCCTCACAACATACCCCAATTGGGGATGACATAGTCTCACTGGCTCCATACGGTTGAGAGCTGTTGGGTCTCTTGTGCGGTATTCACAAAAAAAAATTATAAGTAATTTTATTTTATTTTTATTCTGGAGTCACCAAATTAGTAAAACCTCGAATTGTAATATTTAATCATTGAAGACAATATTAAAGATTCCCACAGAAGATGTGAAACAGAAAAGAAAGAAAAAATATCAGTCTCACCTAGGAATTGAACCCAGGATCTCTTCGTCGCCGGGGAAGTGCTCTGACCACTTAGCCATTTCGACCATATCAACTTAAGTAATTTTTAGCTGTTCTTCTGTAATATAAAAATAATATTCCTTTTATGCTAAATATCAACATAATTATTTATTTTTTATTGGATATTTAGAAAAATATTAATAATTTGTACATTTATTTTCATTTTACTTTAAGGCGATGCAATACGTCGTGTAGTATTATAAATTGAGCCGCTATCAATAACAACCCTTGCGTAGATGGCGATAAGGTTTAAATACCCACTTAACACCATCCACCTGTTTTGATTAATGCAAGAAAAAAACATGGCCAAAAAGTGCCTTTTATTTTATTTTGTGGATGTTCAGGCATAAATATTTTTTTTTTTTCGATCGAATTTAATTTGCCACATTATACAATAAAATAAAAACCGAAAATGGGTTCGTAAGTAGGAGTTAATGAACTTTAAAGCAGTTTTCATAGGCCTTTTATAGCCTTATACATTATTTTTTTCTGGGCTTATAAAAATACTCGATTATTTAAAAGGCCAAGATGTATTCTACACGCAGTATTTAATTGAAGCATCTGAAACATTTCTAGGCGACCAAATTTTCAAACCAAAAACACATAATTTTGCTTTATTACGTATGGCATCGCCTTAAGCACTTTTTGTGAATGTATCAGAACGAGCAGAAATTTCCAGAGCGGGTTTCGCAAGTCGATGACTCATTTGAATTTCTGCAAAACAATTGGGCCTAAGAATGTTAATTTAATAATAAAGCACAAGGGTTTATTTTGACTTCTTATCTTATTTTTCTAATCTCTACATTGTTGTTCGACTGCGTAGTTGATTGTGTCAATCTGTACAGCAGTAGAAAGAGTTTGAAAGTTTCCTAACCAATGGCAATGTGGAGCTTTTACCTTTTGCCCCCTAATTCCACCCATCGACCTGCGCCCATTCCCCCAATCTCCTTCCCACCCCTCAAACCCTCGGCACTGCGGTGAACAGAAAGTAAATAGCCGACGTCTTGCTAGGAATTGGATAGATTAAATTTGTTTGCTCGAATTCTAACGTGAGGGGCAGACCGAAGAAACCGGTTCTAATTTCAGAATTCCTGAATTGATCACTAATAATTTAAATAAACCACTACTAATCAGTCACGCCTTCAATTGATTTATAATATAACAATATACCTACGTAATATCAAAAGTAATCAAGCTTTTATTAGATAAAATCAATCGGTTAGGTACTAAATTTTACCCTTGTACAAGAAGAGCCATTTCACTTCAAGTGCGCTTAACTATAACAAACTTGGATGGTAATTCAGTATTAGTGGTTCTTAAAATTATTCCTACAGTGTGCCTTACCCAATACAGATCTAATATTATAACACTAAATACACTGTTTATACAAAGTGATGACAAAACATAAAAAAGGTACAATAAGGAGACAACCGAAACCAAACAATTACCGGAAGTTTTAGAATATGGCTCATTGTAAAATATTGAAAAGAAGTTAAAATTTATGAATGGTAAGATTTTTTAAATAATTTTGTTTTTGTAGCCCGATTAAATTCAGCCAAATTCTGGAGATTAGTAAGAGCTGAGGGAAGTCTATTGCAGATGAGCGGGCTTGTTACACTAAAATGCTGGTGTCAGGGATCCAATCAGAAGAATGTGCGAATTGTATAATAAAAACCAAAACCTGAAGGATTTCGTCATATTTTTTGATACATATAGTACTTTTGGTAGGAAATTGAAGTCTGTTTTATTATAAAAAAACGAAAATGTGTACTTACTTCATTCACTATATTCTTTAAGTACTTTTTTATGATTTATCTCTAAACTTGTATAAAAAATATTTGAACACTTTTATTTGACACTGAGCATTATCTATATACAAAATAATTTTCTTTTATACTTTTACCTTATTTACATGAAAAAAAAAAAAATTTAAATTGTTATCTACCCGTCAATCTGTGAGAAATAGTAAGGATGCAGGCAAATTCTCAAGTTATTGTTTTACAAAATTATCTTTTAATTACTGTCTGTATCTGTGTTTTCTCCTTAGATAAATAAAATAAATAAAATAAGTAAAATAAATAAAATAAATAAAATAAATAAAATAAATAAAATGAATAAAATAAATAAAATAAATAAAATAAATAAAATAAATAAAATTAATAAAATAAATAAAATAAAAGAAAATAAATAAAATAAATAAAACCAAAGTGACCAACACAGGTTCAAATTAATATTAATTAACTTTTCTGCAATCGCATATTCGCCAGATAAACAAAAAACAAACATTTCTTCAGGTGGTCGAATTGTTTGTTTCGTCAAACAAAACGTAGACTATATCGACGAAGAGTTAAATTAATAGATATGTGTAATAAGCGTGTCCGTGTGCCCTTTGTAAAATCAAATTTTCCAACCTCTTCTGTAATTAATCAAATATTTTCAATTATAGAGCAGATAAAGATTTTCATTTTGCGCCTTGAACTTAAAAGTTCTAAATTGGCAACATTAGTTCCCTTTAAATTAGCATCGATCACTTTCTTATTGATTATCTGTCCAACGACCATACTACTGAAATTGATAATTTATTTACTTGGTGGTTTTATATGCTTTGTCTATTCAATTCTACTAGAATTCTAATTATTATTATTCTCAAATCTAGGTTTCCTTTCAGATTTGCCTTGATCCTAAAAAAATGCTACAGGATGCCAAAACAACAGAAAATGTGCGTGATTTTTATTGTTATAATTCTCTATTGATGCATCATAGAAAAATGGTCCAATTATACACATTTACGATAGGTATACATCTATTTGTGTAAGTTAACGTATCAGAAGTTTGAACTACGTATTTGTGTCGTTAACGGTTAGAACGCCTTTGATAGACGGCCGGCGTGGTCTAGTGGTATACGCTTTTGACTACAGATCCGAAGGTCGCGGGTTCGAACCCGGCGTGCGCAAATAAATTTTATTTGATTAATTTGTGTTATTTCACAATTAATTAATTTAAAATAATATATAGTATATTTGCGGCACGTTCCAGAGTGGAAGATACTCTCAGTATCGCCCTGGTGTAAGACCACCATTCAGAATTGAAACGTTGCTTGAAATGGCTTTAGCCGTGTTTGGTGACCAGATCTGAATAGCCAGGTACTTCCCCACCTTCCTCTTCCCCATCTCCCTCCCCTCCCCAATACCCTCAGCCTCACATCATACCCCAATTGGGGATGCCATAGTCTCACTGGCTCCAGACGGGAGCAGTTGGGACTCTTGTGCGGTAATACTGTAAAAAAAAAAAAAAAAAAAAGTTAAAAAGTGGCTATTTAAATGTTCGTTTTAGAGGTTATCCCACATCCATGCTGTCTTCCAGATCTTGCTAATTTAGGTATACAACTGACTTAACCGTTTGAGTGCTAAAAAAATTTATACAGTTTCTTGTAAAATGCCACCAAAAAAAAATTATTTTTTATGAAACTATATATTTTTTTAAAACCCCATAAATTCTTTGAATTTTCAAGGATTTCGATGATTTTTTCGGTGTTTTATTAAAGAATATTGGTTTAGAATCACGCGGAGGAGGATCCCGAAGTCCAGGCGTTTCGAAAAAATGAGAATTTTACGTACAGACGTACGCGCGAATCAGAACACGACTGACGCAATCGACGGAAATCGACGATCGGCAATCTTCGTTAAAACACGAATCGACGATTGGCACCCAAACGGTTAAAAACGACGCTGCTGTTCAAATGACTTCTTCACCTACAAATCCATGGCATTCTTCGAGCATCAAACCGAAAAAATTCCAGAACATTGAGAGTTAATTGTAAACAGCGGAAAATAACTTTGGGTTTTTGAGAATAAATCATTGTTTTTTTTTTCAAACAGCCCGTTACTCAGTAAATAAAATATACAATTTTATCGTTGGCACTAATGACATGCCCATTAAAATGATTTTTGCCAGCATTAGGTCATGAATTCTGACATGTAAATCGGCGCAAATGAACTGTTTGACATGTTGATTAAAGTAACATCAAAGCATTCAATGTGAAATAAGGTCAGCTTTTATATTATTTCAAAAGAAAAATACGGGCGGTCGTGAATAAAAACTTTAAGAATAATCAAAATTCTATTGTGCTATTTTTTGGCTTTCTTTTGAAAGAATTATTCTTTTGCAACGAAAATACTAATAAATTGTAGTTTAAAAAATATTTTCTTGTTATCAGTTGAAGTAGATTTTTGGAATATTTAAAAAAAATCTAACGAGTTTGGTCCTTTTTATCATGAAATATTTGTTATTATTATACTAATTTATTGTTTTTTTTCAAGAGTTTATGCATTCCGGAGTCAGTGCTAGAAGCGTGGTGAAATCGTGCGAGGAGCGTGTAACGAGAATGATTAGGAAGTATCTGGCTATTCAGAATTGGTCACTAAATTTATTATGATAACTTTTGATTCTGAAAGATTGCCTATCACCAGGACGATACTAAGGACGGGTTGTTTCACAGAACTTGAACAATTCATCAAATTTTCTGAAAAGTTCTGTGAAATTCCTATTAAATTATTGTTATTTTATCATTATGTGCTAAAAAAACGTAAATGTAACTGTCACAGAACTTGAAAATTAACTTTTAAGTTTGATGATCAAATTCTGTGAAACAACCCGACCTAATTCACGTAACACATTTTTCACAAATAATTTCGAGTTTAATGCTTGTAGGTATATCTTTTCACTTCATTATGTTGAATGGAGAGATGAACAAATATTTGAAATTACGACACATTTTAAAATCAATTATAATATTTTGTCGTATTCCAAGCCACGATAGGTAGGGTTTGTTGTTATAATAATTTGTAAAATAAAACTTAAGATTTTTTTGACAACAATGCCGTGCCAACAATGTACAAACCTTTTCAGAAGGTTAAATGTTACAATGCTTTAGGCAAATAATATATTTCGTTCGAATGATCCATCCATCCTCCACAGTCGGCAGAATCTTTTTCCGTTTTATTTATTTGGGCTTGGAAAACATGGTCAATATTATTCTAGTAACTTGAATCATCGCTGTGTATGTGAGGACAATCGAACATCAACATTCTTTCAATGTTTCTATAAAAACACAACGATATGATGACATTATTTTTTGCTGTTTTCTTAGGTAAAAGCTTTGTGCGTTGACATTTTTTCGATTTATGAAGTGGGAACAAAAAAAATACTATGGATTGTAGCAAACGTGTTCAGATATACGGTGTCAATTCAGAAATTTATGCGACAAAGAAGACGAAGTCTATTTAAATTTCTTTAAATGACCAATAAATAAGAAACATTCTTAAATTTTGCATTCATGCATTTGTTTATAGTACCAATTTTAAAAAAGTATTTCATTTGATTAATTTATTTTGAGATTAGCAAATTTGGTATTTATGATAAAACCATATACGATAGACCAACAAAAACGTGGAACACGTTCAATATTTACAATGAAAAACATTGTAAAATAAATTTAATTCTTTCAAAATATGAAATCTCTATTCAAAATGTATTCATATTCTAACTCAACCAAACTACATAAAACGCAATGTTTTATTATGGAGTATCTCTTTTTGTACAGGGTTTTACAATAAGAGGTGTTATTTTGATATTCAATGGTAAAAGATCAATGGTTTCGTTGCTTGTGTGGCATGTAGCGCCGTCTTGTTGAAAGTAAACGTTGTCCAGATTAATACCATCCAATTACGGCCATAAAAAATCATTAATCATCTCTCAATAGCGCAATTTATTCACCTTGACTGTTGCTCCGGCCTCATTTTCGAAAAAGTAAGGTCCAATGACTCCGCCGGACCATAAACAGCACCAAACAGTCACACGTTGAGGATAGAGAGGCTTTTCAACAATAACTCTTGGGTTTTCCTAGCCCCAAATGCGACAATTTTGCTTGTTGACGAAGCCACCGAGGTGGAAATGGGCCTCAGCACTCAAGATGATTGGCATTTGATTCACTCACTAATAATTTTAATGCATTGTTGAAGCGTGTATCGTTCCATTTTTATT
Source organism: Hesperophylax consimilis (assembly GCF_061612785.1). Lineage (NCBI taxonomy): Eukaryota > Metazoa > Arthropoda > Insecta > Trichoptera > Limnephilidae > Hesperophylax > Hesperophylax consimilis. The sequence continues at coordinate 20,948,001 of NC_142848.1, read as the reverse complement.
AATGGCTTAGTTCCTACTTATCAAATGTCAAAAATGACAGCTTTAAAAATAACATCTACCAAAATAGCGGGCTATTCAAAATAACACCTCTTATTGGAAAACCCTGTATTTCTACATATATATAATACTTTTGCTGTTTTATTATTAAATACATAATTATTTTTACTATGAGAAAATTTATATATATATATTTTTTGAACATTTCTCTCAGAGCCTATGTCATCTTTGGGGATGCTGTGTGGAGGGTCTTTTTGAGAAGAGGAAGAAAATAAGAGACCCATTTTTCACACCCACTTCAAATGGTTTTAAAGGGATATTTAAATACCAATGTTAGAGCTCTAATATTTAAAAAAAAACGAAAATGGTGATAATATTAAATTAAACACAACTCGTTTGAAATAGAGCGAAAATCTCTCGAAAAAATGATTAAGTTGCATTTAAAGATACACTTTGATTTTATAAATCGGTAGAAATTAAAAACAATGTCGCTATCCGTGTCTGTTTGTTTGTGCGTTTAGTTTTTCTAAACTACGCAACGGATTATGGTAGGATTTTGGCATTCATTTTCACGTCAGCTAGTCGTCTATAATTTAACATACTTGAATCGGAATGATGATTTTAGATTAGGAATGAAGTAAAGGGTGATTATTTAGGAAAAGTTGTGTAACGTTTCATCCTTCAATTCTACTCCTGTTGGGAAATGACGAAACGGTTATTTAAAATTTCTTAATTCAAAGACGTTATTGAAAAGTGCTAACATGACGACGTACTTAACAACTCAATGTTTGTATTCAATAACAACTTCGATTACAAACAAAAAAATATAGAACTTCTTCAAATCCCACACCCCCTATAACAATTATTTTTAGTTCACCGAGTAAGTAGAATAAAAACAGTTGTTGATTTACGAAGACAAATAATCAAGTAATTTTCTGTTTGTTCCTTAAATTGGCGTGGGTTTCTTTTATTGATCTGCTGTTAAATCTACATATAATTGAAATGTAAGACTAAAACGCGTTCTTGGAAAAAATCTAAGCTTTGATGTCGTTAAGAAGACAAAAATGTAATACATATTACTTGTGAAATTAGTTCTGTTTTTTTTTTCTTCTTCTGAGAGACAAATATTCTTTGGATACGAACAATTTATTTCATCTACTTTCATAATTTTAAGCTGAAAAGTAACTGAAATGCAAGAGTGAAACTCATTATTGGAAACAATTTAAGATTTGATGTCGTTAATATAATACATATTACTTGTAAAATTAGTTCTGTTTTTTTTTCTTCTTCTGAGAGACAAAATTTCCCTGGATTTGAATAACTTATTTCTTCTACTTTCATCATTTTAAGCGGAAAAGTTTCTTTAAAAAGATGGAGCTTGCAGGTATTTATGTATACTTTTCAATGGTTATAAATTGTATGGTGTTTGAAGCAGCCGAAATTCGCGAATGGATGGCGTCATGAAATTTGCAGAGTTTTTTGTATTGAATTTAAAGGTAAACGCTACTGTTTTTATTTCTCGATGTCATTTTCATCTCACATACTATTATTATTATTATTTCAGAGAACTACCAGCATTCAGAATAGAAACGTTTATTGAAATGGCTTTAGCCGAGTTTGGTGATCATATCTGAATAGCAAGGATCGTCTCCACCTTCCTCTTCCCCATCTCTTTCTCTTTCCCCATCATACCCCAATTTATTATGGATGCCTTAGTCCCACTTACTCTATAATTTCGGGAGCAGTTGGGATTCTATCGTCGTAGTAAATTAAAAACATGTATTTTAATGCTACCGAACTCGTAAAAGGTTCGGCGTTAAATGTAAAATGAAATAAGTGTGAAACTGAGAACATTGTATAGATTTTGTAGGTGTACAAAAACCTTGTCGACTTTCCACGTGTATTTTCACCCGAAGCCAAAGGTAAAATTTTAGTTTGGCCTTAACTATTTTCTTGATTGGAATCGTGCGTGTTTTCCGAACCCGCGTCATCAGGGCTGCTAAATTTAAGGGTCGGAACTAACAATAATTCTCACGAAGCTTTATATATATTTATTATTATTGTTTTTGCAGTAGTTTCATTTCTCGACCGCAGTTTGGATTACAACAAACAAAATAATTATACGTATATGGGTTCGGGTTTTAGTATGAGACAATCAAAGATAAATTTGTTGAAAAAACGGGATTTTTTTTTACAACCCGTAGAAAAAAATTATACATAAAGCCAGAACTCATAGATCCAGAGTTTTTGCAATTCCTCTCCTGGCTAAATCCTCCATCATTTCACAAGCAACATCTTTCACCAATTAGGTCAGTAGAAATTTATTTGCATACTGTATGTTTAGTCTGGGAATATATCTGTATAACCTCTAGGGGCCTGACCCCTGCATTCGCAATTCACTGCAACTGCTGTGTCAACCTTTTACAATCATTTTGCCTTCGGATATTACCTCTACTACACGGAGAAAACTTACTGATATGAAATATTGTTAATTTATTTAAAAAAAATACAGTGTGTGGCAAGCCTACGCACAACGGAAGTGAAACTTTTAGTATTCTTCTCTCTCTCTTTTCATTTCATTCTCTTTTTTTTCTGTCTATTGACATATTTATAGGTAGCATGTAGCATTCGAACCCGGGTCCTGCATAACGAGTGTCGAACGCTCTGCCTCTAGACCGCGAGGAGAGGTATCTCGCGCGACGAGAACAGCGTATACAACGTGTACTCCTCAATTGACTTGTCCGGCTGTGTTTTTTATTAAAAAAACTTGTCACGCACGTCTGCGAGGGTAATTAGTCGCGTTATCGGCCTTGATTAGTAATTTTAATGATTCAAAATAAAAATAATTAATCAAAATACCGAGCGACTCTACCGGCTCGATTTGTAAGCTATATTTCGACCAAAATATCATATAGTCAAAATATCTAAAAGTCGCAGCACGAGAGCATTTTATCACTTTTCCTCGTATTAAAAAAATCAAAAAAGAAAAAAAAATAGTTAAAGCGGGGATCGAACCTCGGTTATTCACGACGAGAGTCGGGCGCTCTGCCTCTAGACCGCGAAGCTGAGTTTGGAGAGTGACCTAAACTAGGTATATAATATTAGCTAGGCTCCTACAGCGAAATAATCACAGTTTTTCGTGACGGTCATGAGTCGGTTTTACTCCGGTCCTCGAAATTGCATGACGCGCGTAAAGAAGTTTCACTTCAAAAAAACCTGTTAAAAGTTTTTAGTTTTCCTGTTAAAAACGGGACTTGAGGCCTGTAACGCATGAATTCACAAATATCATAACAAACTATCATTAAAGCACGAATAAATATTATGTGTTTTAAGGAATTTGGAAAATTGTTCTTAAAAATATATTTTATTAGGAAATGGACAAGCAGGCATATTTTTAACAGTATCTTGACAAAAAAAGCCGTACTCATTTTTCGTGTAGTTGTCTAGCTTAGTTATAGACAAAAATAAAATGTCATTTAATCATTTTGGTTTCACAAAAAAATATTTTCATGTATTGAAGTTTCTTGTCAACAACCTTTAAAACTAAAAAAAATCAAACATGAACTTTTTTTGTGCAAAACTGAAAAAAAGACTGACTATTCCAACGCTATCATGACGCTTGAAGGGATTCTCCATTTGTCCAACGGAGGACATCCCCTGTTCTTTTCCACTTGATTTTCCCTTTCCGTTTGTTTGCTATGTTTGTTAGCAGACGGAAGTAAACACAAAACTAAATTCGTCCCGATTTTTTTAAGGTAAGCTAATTCCACTAGAAATGTCACCTATATATTTAAACATTTGTTTGTTTGTCCCATGTAGACTTGCCCGGCAAAGACTTCGCATAATCTCTACACTGGAATGAGTAGAATAAAAAGTCGATATTAGGTAGTTTTTTTAAATTAACAGTGCGATCATATGTGATCTAGAGTCGAATTCAAATAATTAAATTTAATTTTTTTAATAGTACCAATGTGGTACACAGCAATGAATGGTAGAAGTCAGGCACGCCCGAGGAAGACGGGGCACGATCAAGCGAAACAAAAACTTATAAAAAGTAAACTTTTCAATTCTTTAGAGTAATATTATACCCACCCTAAAAATAGACCCAGTATTCAGGAACACTAGAATTCAACCACAAAACTTTACTCCAAAGTATTCATAACTCCAAGCGACGCCGTGTACACATCAGGTTATTATTACTGGGTTTCACTTTCTTTGAGGGTTTTATTAATCGTATTTGAATGGAAATTGAATTTGCCTGTAGTAGCAAAAGCCTTCAAGCTGTTAACATTGAAAATTATAACAATTATTATTTACTTATACCTTTATTTCTGTAATGTTCAGATGAATGTACCTGTTTTCAACTCGTCACGACATGTAAATCATAATCTATGAATCCTTTAAATATCAACGTTTCATCCGTAAAAAGGAAACTAAAACTAGATGCCAATTTCCTGTGTTATAGGTATATCGAATCTTATTTTTGATATCATCTACAATACAAAGTTGTTCATTATAATATTGAAATAATAATAAATTAACTATTTTTACTGGGTCAAGTCATTTGTTTTGCTGTTAATGTATCTGGTATCCTGGTAGGTATGGCGGAAACCAATAAAATTGGAAGAATTGGGGGTGTTGAGTTGGGCCAATTACGGTGAAAATACTTGTGAACTACCCATAGAGGGTTAATAGTGATAGCCCCACCAGACGGCTATCTACGGCAGAACTACGACAGCAAAAGGGCAGCTACGCCATATTTCTTCCGCCTACGCGAGGCAAATTCCACGCCTCTCTCACATTTTATCGAAAGACAAAGAAAAGAGATTTCTTACGGCAAAACTTGGTGAAAATGAATATATTTATATATATATATATATATATATATTTATCCCCTCTCGTACTATGTTGATCTCGCGCGACGGTACGCCAGGTATATGTTGATCCGTTTGCATTTGTTGATCCACCCCGGATATGTTGATCCACTACCCAAGCTGGCATACATATGTAAATCCCTACAGATCAACTTGTGTCATCGAGATTTTGCTGTAAGCCACGCCAATTTTTCGGTCGCATATACATTTTACACGATTTATTTTGTTGATCTATATATTTCTGACAAACTTGACCGCTTGCATGTGTTGTAACTTGTAACCGCCAATTTCGCGCGCGTTGTGGTACTTTTTAGATTCCGTTAGAACATCCATATTCTATGAAAATGACTCTGTACTCAAAGAGGATAGACTGCCTCACGCGTATTTATATTGAAATGGAACTTTCAAAAACGTCAAATCCATGCTTAAAAAATCTTTTGAACTTGATTAAACAAAAATGTAATTTTAATGCATCATTTACTACGTTTCGTGACTTAGCAGGGGTGCCCGGGTTCATGGGGTGAGATTTGTCTAAGTCATTTTATAAGAGAAATTTTGAACATTGATTGAATAAAATTTTATTTTAATGTATCTTTTACCATCTCTCCCGACGTAAGTTTCTTGTAATGATTAAGTTGAAACAAAGCGTAATATCCATAATATGTGCCTATTAAAATTGCGGCGATTAGATTGGTGAGAATTTAATTTTTCAAATTTTAAATTGAAATTGCTGAAAAATTTATTCCAATTTGTTTTTTACTAAACATGGCTAAAGTCATTTCAAGCACCGATTCCAACCAACGATGTTTTAGTATATGTTCGTCAATCAACAGGAGCCATAATGTCTGTACATCAGAGCCCTCGAGAATTATTACAATTATGTGTACCGCCGCCCCGGGAGCCAATATATTAGATAACCAATACACCTACCATTAGTCACTGCCAACGTTTTAGCGAGATAGTTGTTTATTTTTTGTATTTTTTTACATCGTCTCCACACAGGAGGCCCTAAGGAAAATCGTAACCCTCAAGGCCTATGTCATCTTTGTGAATGCTGTGTTGGGGGTATTTTGAAAGAAAGGAAGGTCAGTGAGTTCTGGGAAGGAAATAGGTATGGATGGGTGGGTAGTATTCTGGGGGTCAGTGTGTTCGAGTGATAAACATAAGATTCCAACTCTCCTACTGCGTTGCAAGGCGATGCGTTGAAAGAGGATTAATCGATCCGGCCCACCACGCATTTGGTAGGCAAGCGCATCCGCCGCCAAGAACCGAACAAACCTCACCCCATAAACCCGGGCACTCCTGCTAAGTCACCAATAATTTCAAACTACTTGAGGTGGCTCTCGACTAGCAATCCGTAGGTCGCGGGTCCAAATAAATTTTATTAAAATTATTTTGCACTATTTTACAATTAGTGTTTGGTTATATCTGAATAGCCAGGTACTCTCCCATCTTCCTCCTCGTCATCTCCTTTGAGGTCTCCTTTGAGGATGCCATAGTCTCACTGGCTCCAGACGGAAGTTTTTGTAAGTCTCCATATTCAAATTCGGCGGTATGATTTTTTTATGTGACACCTCTCACTAGAGCGCCCCTGTCTTTACACGTTAAATACATAGAAACTATGTCGCCAACCGGTTGGGCAGCGTTACGAGGCGGGTTAAGGTAGGGGCTGTAGGAATGAATTTATTAATGCGGGTCTTAAAGAGGCCCGGATTATATTGATAGCTCGTTCCACATGCGAGCCGACTTACGATAAAACGAGTCGGAGAAACGACCCGTTCATATATGTATAGATAACATCAACTTAACTGTGAACGTGTATTCCGCTCGGTCCGTCGAGTATCAAGCACGTGCACGGTGCACCGGGGATCAATGCTGCTAGCTCCTTTTAACAGGCTCTAATAAAATATCTGTAGAATAGACACAGCATACGCACATTTCGTCATACATGATTTTATCGCACATATGCCTCAGGGATCTCATTTCTACAGTATTCTGTCTACTTTCAGCCTTCTTCTGCCAATTCCATGCCTCATTTCCATATATTAGGGTACGTACCAGCACTCCATTGTGGACTGCTAGCTTCGCTTCTTTGGACAGTTTTTAGTTAGCTCCAACCGCGTCCAATCATCCATTAATTACCCATTATAACCAAGAACCCGGCCTCCCCTACTAAGTCACGAAGCGTAATCAGGAGAGATGGTAAAAGATACAAGTTCAAAATTTTCTACATAACATTATTCCTTTTGCCGCCATTTTGGATTTTTATGGTCGAAAGGTATCCCTCAACCAGTCTCTTTCGATCCGGCCCGCCACGCAGTAGATGGGCAAACGCATCCGCCGCCAGGACTTAGACAAACCTCACCCTATGAACCCGTGTACCCCTGCTAAGTTATGATTTTTTTATGGATTTGTTTTTGCGAAATTTTCGTTTCAATCTAAATACGCATACATTTCTTATAAACAATTTAAGAAACACACGTCATTTTGATTTGAAACGGTACCATCTCACAGTCATTTCATGCGATATTCGACTCTAGAGACTAATACTTTTAGTTCAATATCACAAAAGATTACGGAATCACATAAAACCTTGTGATGAACAGTCCACCGATTGCCCCCTTGATTGGTTCATTTAGTAAAACCATATATAGGGACACAGATCAACTTTGTCTAATAACTTCTTACCTGGATCAACATACTACGGGAATAGATCAATATATATGAGATCAACAAAATCTTTTGAACTTGATTAAACAAAAATGTAACTTTAATGCATCATTTACTACGTTTCGTGACTTAGCAGGGGTGCCCGGGTTCATGGGGTGAGATTTGTCTAAGTCATTTTATAAGAGAAATTTTGAACATTGATTGAATAAAATTTTATTTTAATGTATCTTTTACCATCTCTCCCGACGTAAGTTTATTAAGTTGAAACAAAGCGTAATATCCATAATATGTGCCTATTAAAATTGCGGTGATTAGATTGGTGAGAATTTAATTTTTCAAATTTTAAATTGAAATTGCTGAAAAATTTATTCCAATTTGTTTTTTACTAAACATGGCTAAAGTCATTTCAAGCACCGATTCCAACCAACGATGTTTTAGTATATGTTCGTCAATCAACAGGAGCCATAATGTCTGTACATCAGAGCCCTCGAGAATTATTACAATTATGTGTACCGCCGCCCCGGGAGCCAATATATTAGATAACCAATACACCTACCATTAGTCACCGCCAACGTTTTAGCGAGATAGTTGTTTATTTTTTGTATTTTTTTAAATCGTCTCCACACAGGAGGCCCTAAGGAAAATCGTAACCCTCAAGGCCTATGTCATCTTTGTGAATGCTGTGTTGGGGGTATTTTGAAAGAAAGGAAGGTCAGTGAGTTCTGGGAAGGAAATAGGTATGGATGGGTGGGTAGTATTCTGGGGGTCAGTGTGTTCGAGTGATAAACATAAGATTCCAACTCTTCTACTGCGTTGCAAGGCGATGCGTTGAAAGAGGATTAATCGATCCGGCCCACCACGAATTTGGTAGGCAAGCGCATCCGCCGCCAAGAACCGAACAAACCTCACCCCGTAAACCCGGGCACTCCTGCTAAGTCACCAAACATATCAAACTACTTGAGGTGGCTCTCGACTAGCAATCCGTAGGTCGCGGGTTCAAATAAATTTTATTAAAATTAATTTGCACTATTTTACAATTAGTGTTTGGTTATATCTGAATAGCCAGGTACTCTCCCACCTTCCTCCTCGTCATCTCCTTTGAGGTCTCCTTTGAGGATGCCATAGTCTCACTGGCTCCAGACGGAAGTTTTTGTAAGTCTCCATATTCAAATTCGGCGGTATGATTTTTTTATGTGACACCTCTCACTAGAGCGCCCCTGTCTTTACACGTTAAATACATAGAAACTATGTCGCCAACCGGTTGGGCAGCGTTATGAGGCGGGTTAAGGTAGGGGCTGTAGGAATGAATTTATTAATGCGGGTCTTAAAGAGGCCCGGATTATATTGATAGCTCGTTCCACATGCGAGCCGACTTACGATAAAACGAGTCGGAGAAACGACCCGTTCATATATGTATAGATAACATCAACTTAACTGTGAACGTGTATTCCGCTCGGTCCGTCGAGTATCAAGCACGTGCACGGTGCACCGGGGATCAATGCTGCTAGCTCCTTTTAACAGGCTCTAATAAAATATCTGTAGAATAGACACAGCATACGCACATTTCGTCATACATGATTTTATCGCACATATGCCTCAGGGATCTCATTTCTACAGTATTCTGTCTACTTTCAGCCTTCTTCTGCCAATTCCATGCCTCATTTCCATATATTAGGGTAGGTACCAGCACTCCATTGTGGACTGCTAGCTTCGCTTCTTTGGACAGTTTTTAGTTAGCTCCAACTGCGTCCAATCATCCATTAATTACCCATTATAACCAAGAACCCGGCCTCCCCTACTAAGTCACGAAGCGTAATCAGGAGAGATGGTAAAAGATACAAGTTCAAAATTTCCCATATACCATTATGCCTTTTGCCGCCATTTTGGATTTTGATGGTCAAAAGGTATCCCTCAACCAGTCTCTTTCGATCCGGCCCGCCACGCAGTAGGTATTTTTTATGGATTTGATTTTTGCGAAAGTTTCGTTTCAATCTAAATACGCATACATTCCTTATAAACAATTCAAGCAACATATATTAGGGTAGGTACCAGCACTCCATTGTGGACTTTTGGAGGAGGCCCACCACTTCCCCGCCCGCCCTGTTTTAGGTACTGATGGTACCCCTTCAGAGCTCTCGCAAGGACGCTAATTTTTTTGAAAAAACGAGTCTACATTTAAAATTTCAAAACAAGACCTCCAAAATGTCCATGCATACGATGTTATTCGCAGTATGCAAGTGCTGTGTTTTAATAATTTTAGTAAGTTCTATTCTACTTGGTTAATATAATAAAAACACATTTACAAAATGTCAACAATAGGTAGAGAAGAATTAAAATAATACACAGCCACCTACAAAAAGAACAAAAAAGAAAAATGGTAAAGTATGCGCCTCTTTCTGTGGTGAAGGGGGTGTCGATACCCACTAACAGGCAGACCTAGGGAGAGAAAGCTGGGCGTTGGATTGGCTTCACGAGAATCAGGTTCCGCGCCCCTAAGCCAGGAAACCGGTTGTGCCTCGACGAGAAGTGTGAGTTGGGGTTGTGGACTGCTAGCTTCGCTTCTTTGGACAGTTTTTAGTTAGCTCCAACCGCGTCCAATCATCCATTAATTACCCATTATAACCAAGAACCCGGCCTCCCCTACTAAGTCACGAAGCGTAATCAGGAGAGATGGTAAAAGATACAGGTTCAAAATTTCCTACATAACATTATTCCTTTTGCCGCCATTTTGGATTTTTATGGTCGAAAGGTATCCCTCAACCAGTTTATTTCGATCCGGCCCGCCACGCAGTAGATGGGAAAACGCATCCGCCGCCAGGACCTAGACAAACCTCACCCTATGAACCCGTGTACCCCTGCTAAGTTATGATTTTTTTATGGATTTGTTTTTGCGAAATTTTCGTTTCGATCTAAATACGCATACATTTCTTATAAACAATTCAAGCAACACACGTCATTTTGATTTGAAACGGTACCATTTCACAGTCATTTCATGCGATATTCGACTCTAGAGACTAATACTTTGAGTTCAATATCACAAAAGATTACGGAATCACATAAAACCTTGTGATGAACAGTCCACCGATTGCCCCTTGATTGGTTCATTTAGTAAAACCATATATAGGGACACAGATCAACTTTGTCTAATAACTTCTTACCTGGATCAACATACTACGGGAATAGATCAATATATATGAGATCAACATAAGTATGCCAATTTGGGTAGATCAACATAAATTATGCATCCGATTTCCATACAAATTTTGAAAATTTTATTAACAGTATATCAAATGGTTTTTCTTGCAAACTGGCAACATTGATAATTATTGTACCACTGTTGTCAATTCATTCAGATGTATTCCATAATAGCCAAGTTATATGGTGTTAAAGGTGGATCAACTTAGTCTAACAACTTCTTACTGGATCAACATAATACGGGAAGAGGACAATATATATATATATATATATATATATATATATATATATATATATATATATATATATATATATATATATATATATATATTACTTAACAAACATTCAGATGTATGCATATTTGCGTGGCTATTCGTAAAGGAAATTACTAAATCGATTTGGAGAAATGAAAAACTAGCAAATCAAAACGCCACTGATATCATTCAAACATCGATTCCAGTGATATTGCAAAGCAATGTGGAAACATTGACAACTCTTGTAACATCGTCGAAATTAAAATCATGTCGATTTTTATACTTCATATCGGGCTCATTTGTTAACAGTTGTTTTTTTTTATCGTTTTGGGTTATGTGGCAAGTTGTGGATTGTACTTTCTAGTTAACAATGCTGTTATTATTATACTTAGTACGAGTGTTGGTAACATCTGCTCTGCAGATATTGTTCTGTGTTAGACCTGTGAGTGAATTCAGTAATTATCGGACGCACAGGAGTAAACCTGTTTTGATTTTTTCTTCATAGATACCGTAGGTAAGTTTTTAAAGATTCAAACGCAGTGCGTTTATTCCTATTGTAGACGATGACATACTCGTAGATGACAGTTATGAGATTAAAAATATTGGATAAATACTTAATAAAGAACATCTTAGGCGGCAGCTTAAATTGGTAGGCAATGAGTTGTTCGAAATAAGGTTTTTAGCGAACATACATACGAATTCCATTAATTAAAAATTAATATTGTTCAGCTTTAGAATGGCAGCGAACTGTCATATTAATAGAACTATGACCTATAATTAGTAATAAAATACATTTTTATCACTGTTTTATCTTTTTTAATTATCCAAACTAAGAATCTATTTTGTAAAAAAGGTTTTTAAGTTCTCAGTCTGGTTTTCTTAAAAATTAATATATTTTTTGGAAATTATGCATATTATGTGTGGTAGTTTTAAATAAAAATTTACCACTAAATCCATCATCTGTGGTTATTAGACGGCTTTGGGATGCTTAAGCTAGCCTGGTCATCAATTTCATCAATCGATTCCAACAGCCGGTATACAAAAAGCTGTAATTAAGCAGGGCGTTTTGGCTGTCACTGAGCTTCGTTTAACTGTCAATATATATCTAAAACTTTTTGAATAATGTTGTACGTTATGCAAACTTACTGGCTTATTAATGAATGGAGGCAGACTAACGAAGCTAGTAGAATTGAAAGATGTTGTATTCACAATCAATTGAATCTATTGAAGCTTGGTGAAACGAAATTACTATTGCTAGCAGAGATCTATTTTCGATGTAATTATTTATTTACCTTTAAATACACATTTTGAAGATTTATATAAAAAAAGAAATTATAAAACATTCACATGATGTAAACACAAAAATTAACATTACAATCAGGTTAGATACAAAAAAATGTAAACTAATAACCGTTTTCCAAAAACATGTTAAATGCTTTTTTGTAAGTACTAGTCGGTGCTATAAAAATATCTGCTGTTTAGGCATTTTGGTTACCTATGCTTTGCATGCGTGATATAGGGGAGTTTATAAACGAATTGTTGCAGTGAAATATATATTTTAGTTCGTGTGACTCTATTAAGAACATTTAATGAAATCAATTGCAATAATAAGTGAAATAATGATTTTAGAAAAAAAAATGATATCACATATCAATTTTTTTAGATTATTCATTACACAAATTGATTTTAAATTTTTAAACAACTTGAATTCAAATAAGCGTGTGTTTTTAAATACCTGTATTATATCGATGTCACCTGTGACAGGTAATAACATATTTTTTTAACAACAGCTTAATCTGTTGAAAAAACATGCTTTTTGTAAAAAAAACAGCGCCATCTGATAAATATCTGACGTAAAAGCAACATGCCCTATTGTTTTTCTATCTGCACAGACTGACTGAGCCATAGCAACGCATGGTGGTTTACAGCTAGTATGCAATAAATACTATACCAATGTCGTACTTATAAATGGAAATGTAAAGTAAAAACAATTGTAAAAATGACGCAGTAGTTTCAATAAACTTTCTATACTGTATCAGCGTTCGGGAATCACACCCCGGCAATAGAAGCTTGAAAATAGCCGAATTTTACTTATCGTACTTCTATTATATAAATTATCTCAATGTACCACAGGACAGCCGCTACGCCACACGATAAAAATACACGCGGACATTGAATGTCTACCTGGAAAACTAAAAGTAGTTTCCACCGTAAAAGGTAACTCGTTTAAAGAACCTGGTTTTGCAATAATACGTGCTAGTTTATTATGTATTTTCTTTCAATCTTCAAAGTCACTGCAATAAAAATATGAAATACTGTTAACATTATTTTATATCGCCATTTATTACTAGTATTCTCGCGTCTAAAAAAAGTATGTTTCTAATTTTCTATTATTTAATGATTCATTACCAAAATTTCTTCTGAAGTCAGATGAATTGTAAGTAGGTAATTAAAAACCCCCTAATTAATTATAATCCACATAATATATATCTATGTAACTTTTAATTTCAAATAAGGAATCATACCAATTGTCAAATAAGGATCATACAAAAATGGGATTTCGCTAAGATCAGACAAAATGTTTGATAATCGCTACCCCTCAAGCAACATTTACCCATTTTAATTACGCTCCCAAATGGACTTAGCGATAAAGGTATAAATAATTCACTCTTTCCAATAATAAGGATGCGTTGTTTCATAGATTTTTAACCATTTATCAAATTTTATCGTTCATTTTTAAGTTCTGTGAAATTCCGATTCAAGTTCTGTTATTATATAATTATAGGCCAGTTACTTGATATAACTGAAATAATTACAAAACTTTCACAGAACTTGAAAATGATCTTTGAAATTTTAAGAATTGTTCAAATTTTCTGAAACAACCCGTCCTGAGAATCAGGTAGTAATGAAGTGGCGAATCAGTAATAATCATTGTGTTCCAAATTAGTTAACAATAATCTTATTTATTTATTTATTTAAACGCCATAAAATGACTTTTACGAAAGAGTGATACAATAGAGTGATTATAGAACAAGTTATATATGTACACAAAGATACAGTTGTGAATAGAAGTACAGTTAAACAATACATAATTAAAAGAAATATCTACTAGTGTAGTAATAGTTGAATGAATACAAGGTTTGTATAAGACCTGACATAAATCGAGGTGTGAGGTTTTTATGATAATGAATAGTAATTAATATAAAGTAAAAGGCCTAGAATTTGAACAAGCATGAAACTATAGCATTCTTGTAAGGCATCTTTATACATTCTGTGCAGTTCAATATATGATCCATCTCTGCGCATGCATTTCCAACCATCTTTCTTTATGCAGTTTTGGTTATAATCTAAACCCAAGTTCAAATATGGACATAATATATATGCAGAGCGTTAACTGACATACTTGACATAATTTTAACCAGTCTTCAATAATAAAATATTACATTTTGAGTTTTTACTCATTATGTTATTCAAATAATAAAAAGAATACTTTCTGTATATGCGAGGATCTTGCAAATTTTAACCCTTTTGGAAAATTGATAATGCACATGACTTGTTGGAATTTTAAGCGTAAAATTTATTTAATTTTGAAAAGTTGTAAAGATATCAATAATAAACGAAAGCATTTAGCGAAAAATGTATATAACAACGCTGGTTGTTTTGGTATAGTTTCACAAACCCATAGAATTTAAGCGTTGATTCTACGAGTGATTTTTCATAATTATGTATTTTTCTGAACTTTTGACGGTCGTTAAACGTTGTACATTATTATTACAGAATAATCGCAGTGTAACTAGAAAGTACTTATCGATGCTGAATTGTATAATAGTGGTGTGTTGTAATGTGTGTTTAGTAGTGAAATGAGTCCCGCACTGTATTTAAAAAAATAATTTTTCCAAACACATTTTTCTTTTATGTTAAATTTGATATGAATTTTTCTGAATCCGCACAAAAAATAGTCAAAACATAGTAAAAGTCTGCAGTATTTTAATTATTTAAGAAAAGGCTTGTACCGAGATACACAGTTAAATGTCTTCATTGTAGTTAAATGTCTACTATTTGTGGATGGAACCCGAAAGGCGGAAGAGTATTTTTTTTAAATCGATATTATTTAAAATCAAATTTAATGACAGTATTTTTTTAACACTTTTTTCAGAGTTAATACTTATATTTTTGTAAGTATTTTATGGTCGTTCCAAATTATTTTATTTTATGCGAATATCGCAACTGCTCCCAACCATCTGGAGCCAGTGAGACTATGGCATCCCCAATTGTAGTATGTCGTGAGACTGAATGTAGTGGGGAGGGGGAGGAGATGAGATACAGAATGGTGTGGTAGTACTCCGCTACACAGGTATGGTCACCAAACACGGCTAAAGCCATTTCAAGCAACGGTTTATTTGTAAATGGTGGTCTTACACCAGAAAGTATATTCCTCTCTGGAACTTGTCGCAAGTATACCTTATAAAATTTTAAATGCTTAAATCTTAAAATAACACAAACTAATCAGATAAAATTTATCCGCGACCTTCGGATTGCTAGTCGAGAGCCTTACCCCTCGAAGACGGAGGCCGTCGTCAGTCAGATGACGTCACCGTATTTGTCAATTTCACTGCAATACTCAACAACACCGTCCTTGTCGGTATATAATGACGTCAGGGGCGATAAGATCTGTAATTATCATGGTTTCTTTGAACTAAAACAAATATATTCAGAATCAACTTATATTCTGCTACCCATAAACGAAATTACATACATATTTTCTTAAGTCATGATTATTTATTAGTTTTTAAGGTAAAATTATGCTTTTACAAGACAAGGTTTTTATGCAAAGCACAAAAGATAACAAATTATTTTAAGCAATAATTATAAGGCTGACACACAAACATAAATTAAAAAACCTTCCGAGAATTAATTGTTTAATGAAATACTAGTATCTGAGGAATTATTTGGCGGTTAAAAATAAGCCGACGTAGCACAGTGGTTCCGTGCACCTGACTGGCAATCAGAAGGGGCGGGATCAATTCCCGTCGGCGGCATTTATTTTTTCTTCGAAGATTTTTTCAATTTGTATTTGTCTTTCATGCTAATAATTATTGCTTATAATATTACACGATTTAGAATCATCACTTGAATTTCCCAATTTAAATCGGACTACCTTGTGCATTATCAAAGATTGTGTGGCAAAATAAATATAATTTAATTATTTTTAGGAATTTGTCATTCAGATAGTGATGATTGCTGCCATTTACGGGCACTTTGAAATTTTCTCTACGTGTACGTTGATAAGACGTTTTAATTTTTGAACTTGTACTAACCGTGTTGGATTTTCAGACGAGTCTTTTTTAGTAATCTGATTTCAGATCTACTTGCACCACATATTACTTTTTAAAATATTTTCTTTAGTAAATTATATAATATTGTATTTTTGAGAAATTAAATAAATGGTAAATTATGTTTATTTTTGTAGTGTATAACACAGTCTAATTGTTAAAAGCATTGGATATTTTTAAAGGGTAATAGTAATTATTCATAAAATTCTCACTTTAATTGTTCTATGCTGTAAAATTTTGCAGTATTTTTAACACATTCTGCTCATTAAAAAATAGTGCAATACGTTTTTACAGTTATTTAATCCAGATATAATAGTATCCACAATGTGAAATATATATTTTTCATGGGAATCAAAAATAAACCTCAAGAGGTTGCTTTTTTAGGGGCCAGCTCACGACTATTCGGTATATCAAAAAGTCACTAATTTTGGAAATATTCGCACTTTTGTAATTAAATTAAATAAAATTCTAATTTCTGGAATCGGAATTGAACTCACTACTATTATTTTTAATGATAAACTAATGTTTATGAGACAAGGTTTTTTTATGCATGGCACAAAGGATAACAAATTATTATAAGCAATAATTACTCGCCAGAAATATCCATGCAAATTGAAAATACCTCCCGAGTAAAAATAAATAGCTTAGTGGTTCAGAGCACCTGACCGGCAATCAGAATAGTGCGGGTTCGATTCCCGATGGCGGAATTTATTTTTATACGGGAGATATTTTCAATTTGTATGGATATTTCAGGCGAGTAATTATTGCTTATAATAATTTTAATTAATTCACTACGCCTGGGTAGGAACAAGCCGCAATATCAACTCAGGCACTGACCTGTCTATGTATATCCGAGTTTATGCAGGCCAAAAAAGTTTCAAATATGCATCATCAAATAAAAAGCTCAAAATGCATTACGCTTGTTATGCAAATATGCAAATGCATTTAATTGGATATATAGTTCATCAAAATTCAAATCCAAATTCCAAATTTTTCCACTATGTGTAATTTACTTACTTTAACCAGTAATTCTTGACATTATTTGGGGTAATAAATGTGAATGAAATTTTGGTCTCCGGTGAAATTTTTGATATACAGGAGGTAAAAGATCAATGGTTTCGTTGCTTGTGTGGCACGTAGCGCCGTCTTGTTAAAAGTAAACGTTGTCCAGATCAATACCATCCAATTCCGGCTATCACTAATCATTAATCATCTCTCAATAGCGATCCATTCACCGTAATTTTTTCTCCAGCCTCATTTTCGAAAAAGTAAGGTCCAATAACTCCGCCGGACCATAAACCGCACCAAACAGACAGACGTTGAGGATAGAGAGGCTTTTCAACAATAACTCTTGGGTTTTTCGAGCCCCAGATGCGACGATTTTGCTTGTTGACGAAGTCACCGAGGTGGAAATGGGCCTCATAACTCAAAATGATTTGCATTTGATTCACTCACTAATAATTTCAATGCGTTGTTGAAGCGTGTATCGTTCCATTTTTATTAATGGCGTAATTTCTACTTGTCAAATGTCAAAAAATGACAGCTTCAAAAGTAACATCTACCGAAATAGCGGCTATTCAAAATAACACCTCTTATTAGAAAACCCTAGATTTAATTATTAGATTTAGATTTTTTATATATTATCAGTAATCGCTGGTTAAAGTCTGTAAAGTACGTCCTATAACACCTTCTATATTGTAAAATACAGTTTGAGTAATATGAGCATGAAATGTAAAGTTTTTGTCCAATGTACAGTGTACGGACGATTGATGAACTTTAGAAGACCAGAAAAAAAAACACCTTTACCTTTTGTTAATACAGCTGACGTTAGATTTTCTCAATATGTAATAATTATGTAATCAATCTGTAAACTTGATTGAAGATACTAAAATTAGGTACACATAATATTATTGACACGCCCTCGCTATTGCAGCGCTTTGACGATGTTTGTCAAGGACCGTAATCAAAGCTTTTTTGCCTCGTTTTTGAGATCGCCTGTGTCTAGGGAAGACTAAACAACAACATAGATATTGCTAAAATATCCTTGTTTTGCAATTTTTGCGGGTTTTGTATTGCACACACCAAATAACAGTGAGAGAAAAATATGATAAAATTTAACATACCAAATTAATGATTTATTATTAATGCGTATTTATTTTGTTTACATTTTAAACAGATCTAAATCTAAATCACAAATTATTTTTAAAAGTTACTTTAATTACGCCCTCTAATAACTCAAAAAAACATATAATCATGAAATAAAGAAAATTGTCAATACCTATTTGTTTTTGATTAGCAATGATCTTGAAGCATTTTTTTAGATTGTTTCAGATTTACAATACCTACAATTTTCATATCCCGTGATTTTCACAGGTCTGCGCTAATAATTTTTGTATATTTTTTTTATTGAAAAGTATTACATGAAAGCCCAAAATATCTCTCTTTTGACATTTTTACCCGAGAGACCATTTACTACAAAACGTTCTTCATCTACGTTGGTTACTTCACCATTTAAAAAAACGTACCGTTCCTGCCTATCTGAAATGAAATATTTACAAGATCTTATGATGGCAACACTGAATTGAGCTCTTTACAGTGCTCTGCGTGACCTTATTCTTTTGGGAAAGACCTCACGTTCTTTATGCTGCCCGGGTAGGTTTCCACCAGTTGACATTTCGCTACTTGTTGTCTATTGCAAACTCCGCAGGCGGACGTTTATACAACGTTTATTTGGTTTATTTATCTAAAATAAAAGATAAAGGATATATAATATTAAATATTAGCCATTTATTTTACTGTCTCGTCATTTTCATGAGGGCAGACATTTAGACTTTTAAAAAGGTCAAATTTCACAATAAATGTGACTGTAACCCGCAAAACAACAATATTTTCATAAATTTATGGTTATTTGCAATTTACATATCATCATTCCATAAAATATTTTGGTTTAAAACGTCAGCTGGCATTCAGGCGTTATGGATTCAATCGTTTTCAAGCTACTTGTAAATCATCCAACGATGGGCTAGATCAAATGATAGGCTAGCAGTTCACAGTGGGGTGCTGCCACAGGCCTGATGTATGACGGTGATGCATGGAATTACTACAGAAAGGATAAATGGTAAAAAAAAGTCGGGGACGCAGAGGAAGACATTTCAAGATCAAGAGAACCAAAAACATTAAAAAAAACGTATTTGAATACTCCACTGTCCAACATAAATAATACTCAATCAGGGCAATAAGTCTAGTAAATATTCTGGTAATATCCAGTTTGAATACGTATTTTGGACAGAAACATATAAAAATACATGTTGCGGACTATACAATGCCCTACCAAATCAACCAAAAATAAAGACAACCAAATAGTAAAAATATTTTTAAAAAAAATACAGCCCGTCAAAAATCGGAAACCCAAGTGAACAGAATTGTGAATACTGTGACACGATTCTAATACACAATAATTTGACGATATATAAATGTAAATGAAGCAAGGAGTGTGTGAGTTGGTTAGAATATTAAAATATGTCAAATAATTCGTAACCCGTACTTCTATGTTAAACAAATACACAACCTTTGCTATTTTAACGATCTATTAATTATATTTATATTGTAATATCTTTTTTAAATTTTTAACACAAACAGAAAAATCTACCGAATGCTTACTGTTATTTTTTTGCATTTTTTGTGCACTTACAATCTTTTTTCATCCCAAAGCAAGTGCTATTAATAAGTGAATAGTGCAAAAACCTTAATATATAAAATATCCAATTGTAAAACCTAAATTGTTCGTACAAAAGTTTCATTCATAAACAACAATTAAAAAAATGCAAGTGTTAATTAATACGTATCGAAAATTCAAACCTACTAAAAATATATTGAAAAACATATTTGATGTTATACACTATACCTGCAAGGAGAAAAATGATCCTGTTAAAAAATTGATAGCGTGCCAATTTCTTATAAGCAATAATTATTCGCCTGACAATTCCTCACAAATTGAAAATATCTCCCGACAAAAAATAAATGCTACCGAAGGGAATTAAACCAGCACCTTCTGATTTCCGGTCAGGTGTTCTCGACCACTCAGGTACGTCAGCTTATTCCCAACCCGCCAAATAATTCAATATGTACCAGTACTTCCATCAACAATTTCTGTTTTTTATATTTTTTCACCCAAAAACAGTCAGCTTTATTTTATAATCATAATTTGTTATCCTTTGTGCTATGTATAAAAAAACTTTCTTATAAACATAAGCTTATCATTAAAAAATAATATGAATTTTTATATAATGTATTTATTTATTTATTAAGGAGCTAAACGTCACAAAGTTCATGTCACTGGGAAGACTTCGGTGGCTAGGTCATGTGGAGAGAATGACCGAGCATCAAGAACCAAAGTCCCTGCTGAGCTCAAGACCGATAGGGAGAAGGAGCCTGGGAAGGCCAAGGTTAAGATGGAGCGACAACGTCCTCAAAGATTTGTCTGCCTTGGAGCTTCGAAACTGGAGAGAGCTGGCGCGGGACCGAGATGAGTGGAGAAAGACTCTTGAGGAGGCCAAGACCCACCAGGGGTTGTAGAGCCAAAAGTGATGATGATAATGATTTATTGCGCCCTTGAGGTGTTTTTGCACAAAAACGGCGCTATACAAGTTATCCAAATATTATTATTATTATTATTATTTATTTACTGAGTTTTTACAGACGTTCTCACTTACGTGAGAACTATCCAGTTACAAAAACTCAGTTAAGTTACAGGCAAAAATCTACAAATTAAATACATACAGGAAAAATGCAATTAAATACAGGTTACGTACAATTAAAAAAAAACAAATAATAATATAAAATTAAACATAAGTTCAGTAAAATGACATATGATACTAGGAGAGACAAGAGGATAATATTAGTCATTCAGAATATATCGAAAACAAGATACTTTTCCTGGTAAATATCTTGACGGAATGTGACAATATCTGTATTTTTATGAACAGTTGTTCCGAATTCCTCATAAAACATTCACTTTCAACTGATTATTAGATTTATTAGAAAATCTGTCAATTCATTCGCTAAAGGCCTGCAGTAAAACGAATAATTTGATTTTTTAATTACACTATTTTATATGTTTATGTTTAAACATCTATTTCTGTAAAGTGGATTAGAACCCAGTTAAATGAATTGCCATTCTGAAGATTGAAATATACCTACAAACCTACCAGCCTGAATAAAATCAATGTTTCAGTCCATAAGATTCCCGCGCAACACACTGATCTGCTCTCAACTTGCAAAATGGCAAAATAAATTATGCGGGCATTCCCATCAATGTACAAATATGTATCTTAATTGATAGTTGGGAGGGTCTCAGTCTACTGTGCGGGCTTGGTGTGTACGGATCCATTGAGTAATACCAAGTTTATATCAGTTTTCTGACAGAATTTACAACTACGAAAATTATTTGATAGGATGGAGTTCATTCGTGCTTGCGATTTTTATCGGAATTCACGGAAATGATTTTCTCAATGGGTGAGCTTTAAAATTTACTCTGCTTCTGTAGCGCAAAATATGACAGTAAAAAACACAATCGAAAGGGTTCATTAATTATAAAAACGCGTGTTTCCTATTAATTAATTATTTTACCCCCATTATAAAAAACAACACCGTCCGCTTCAGAACTGTAAATAACCGTGGTTTGTTAATAATGTTAGGCATGGTAGGTAGGTACTTAGCAGTTGGGTACTGGATGGGTAGGTACCTACCGAACAGGATAAGCAAGTAGGAACCTGGCTACATTTCGAGCGCGGAAACGATTTCCCGCCAAATGGAAAATAAAGCACGTCATTTGGTCGCCATTTTGCGATCATTACGAATATTATGTCATCGTTTTTAATTCATGCGGCGATGAGCGTTCCACTTTAAATGATGATTTTGGAAAACGGTGAAATGGTTATTTGGTGTGTTTTGCTAAAGTACCTAATTTTAGTGAAGTATACATTTTGGGTGGAATAAAAAATAACGAATAATTTTAAAGCTAGAGAAATATATAATATGTAATTAAGCGTCAGTCGCTAATTTCTGACACTTCATGTTGTTTTTTAACGATATTCTAGAGAAAAAATTATTTTGATGAATTTTTCGGACGCGAAAGGTGTTTTTAATATTGAGATCTTTCGCGCTTATTTTATGAATATAAAAAATCTGATATTTAATTGAATTGAATATTTGTTTAACCCACTATTTAAAAAATATATATATTCATGTGTTTCAGAAACAACGGTTATTTCATCAGGATATAAAATATATCTCATTTAGTTTATTTTAAAATTAAAACAAAATAATCATCAATTAAAAATTTCCTTTGTGGCATAACTTTATTGAATGAAAACAAATAACTATATTTAAACCACATTTGTTTAAGTAATATTTATAAAATATATTATATACTAATAATATGATATTTGATGTTACCCGAAACCAAATTTACATTAAATGAAAAATTGGCACCAAGTGCCTAAAAAATAATACATAAACTAAATCTGCAGAAATATTATTTGTTCTCATCGCCAACAAT
Source organism: Hesperophylax consimilis (assembly GCF_061612785.1). NCBI lineage: Eukaryota > Metazoa > Arthropoda > Insecta > Trichoptera > Limnephilidae > Hesperophylax > Hesperophylax consimilis. Next base: position 20,925,119 of record NC_142848.1, on the reverse strand, counting down.
TCAAAATAAATGCACATTTGCCAAAAAAAAATTACTTCTTTTATGCACGTCGAAAGATGGCTTTGTGCGCAACAGCCAACAAATATTCTTTTAAAATATGCACCACATGATTTTTATTTCCATTGTAATTTGTATGTAAAAGGCTGAAAAAGGAAGTGGGCCCTCTTGTTTAGTTGATAAAAAACATCGTCAAAATATTGAAAAATTATTTTCTAAATCTTCCATATTCACTTTTTTGTTACTTGATGCCTTTTTTATTTCTTATATTAATGTCTTTGACATCTCAAATAAGGAATTGCTCTGCAGGATTTGGTCTCCTTCAAGTGTTCTCCATTGGCTTTAGTCCTCAGACCTCCCCATCCCGTCACAATCTTGTTCAGCAAAGTCAGTCCACCAGACCCTCTGTCTTTCTCTGAAAGAATTCACTGGGTACCAACTCGGTCATAGTTGTTTTCGAAGTCTCACTATCGGGCTTTCGTTTCACGTGGCTAGTCCATTGTAATCTTTGAATCTTTTTAACCACAATACAATATTTTTAACGCCAATTAGATTACCGAGTCTAAGATTCAATTTAGTCTAGAATAATTATTTGCTATCATTAAAATAACGTTATCATAATTATTTTGTTTTCATTAATTGTTTTTATGATAACAAAATTTAGGTATGAAATAAAGTAGAATCGAGAGGGAAGAATGAAGGTTAGAAAATATTTAACTATTCAGATTTATTTTAGTCTGGTCACCAAGCCCAGGTAAAGCCATAATATCAAGAAATCATTTGATCCGGAATTTATTGTGGTCTCCCACCAAATCAATACTGAAAAACTTTCCACTCTAAAACGAAGCGCAAATACCTATATTATTTTTAATTTATATACATTGCACATAAATAATACAAAATCACTCCTGGAGAAATCTTACTGATTTAAAATACTGTTAATTTATTAAAGAATAGGCCTTTGACTAATAAATTGACAGTTCCTAGCAAAGCATCAGTTAAAAGCAAGTGTGTTATAAGGACGATGGAACACGAGTTCATATAAATGCTGATATCGATATTGACATACTGATATATTACAAGGAAAAACCACGTGTTCTCGATATATTCTGAATGACTAATATTTTATTAGGAAATTGGCATGCTATCACTCACGAGACTTAACCACGGAGGCAAGGATCATACCGCTCTGCCAGCCACTTAGGCCACATTTTTTCTGAAGTAAATATTCCTAAAAAAAAAGGTTTAGGAAAATAAAGAATTCCCTAAAAAAGTAGCGGGAAGCACCTTTCAAGGTACCTACTTACCTCAAAACAGCTGCGGTACTATTTTACGTTTTCTCAGTAGAGAAATATAAAATTCAAAAAATTAACTTTCAGAATGATTTTCATGGTTTTATTGACTTTGAAAAATTTTAGGGCTGTTATTGGATTTTAAGCAATTTATTTCCATGGTTTTAAATATGAACGTGGAAATATGAAGGTAAATATTTATGCAAAATTTTAATGGTTTACTTTCATCAAACGAAAGCAATCCGAGATAAAACTTTCAATCATTTTTCATATTAAATAGCGCGCTTTCAAAAGATCTTAGGACATCTTGAAATTATTCACGGTTTCTTTTTATTTTTTAACATATTATACATTTATTTAAATGTACTCGGAGATCGAAAACTTTTCTACGATAAAAACAACATTACACAAATCATTACTACCTACATCCAAAATGTTGGAATGTTGCGAAATGTAATATACGTATTTTAAAATCGATTTTAACGCTTCTGAAACTACTTGTCTGTCGGTCGTATGAAATCTGAGTGATAGATCATTCGATTTAAAATGTTTCAATCATTTTGATATCTTTTTCAATTTAGTGAAGCGAATTACTTTCGAATGTGAGAAAACCAAAGATATTACGATATAAGGAGATATGCTGTCAAGTATTTTTACCATAGAACCGTATTTCGCAGATTTTGTTAACTAATACTATTGCACGCCTTCGGTTACGCTAAAGTATTCGCCCCTTTTCAAACCTACACATAAAATTTGCCAATTACATTGACACTAATACTAAAACAGACCCGTGCCTGCACGTCTTGACAGCGTTCATCATTAGCAATACTTTCAAATGAAGACGCGTAGGGATTGCAAGACACAAATCGGTATATATATATATTATATACCGATATTTTCTATTATCTTTGGAGCAAACAATGATTTACACATAACAATTCGTTAAATTAAAGTCGAATCTGAAGTTTGAAATAATTGTTAAATATAATACAATAGGGAATTCTCGTGCATTTTGTAAATAATTTATTTCAATAAAGATAATTATATTATTATGTGCCTCTTTTTTTTCTTTTTTTTTTAAATGCATTTTCAATTTTTTGTAGTTGTTTTAAAAATTGCGTGCTATCTCGGCTCTGAAAACGGTCATGCGCCATTTTGACCGCTACGTCACAAGTGCTACGTCACACCTTTGCCGCCGCCGACGCCATCGGTAGGCAGGATCTACTCAGGCCGGTCAACATTGACGTCATCGTTCGCCCTTGAACGCTTGATCAATCACCGGGCGTTTTTAGCTGCATTGAAATATTTCGTTCGCGCCTGTTTTTAAAGTCATTATAACTTTAATAAATGATTTTTGAAAATTATAAAAACTATGTATTCTTGTGTCTGAAGTGTTTCTACATGTGAATAATTAATAATAAGTGATTTTTTGGTGTGAAGAGAATTCCCTATTAATCTTAAATGGATATAAAAATTATCAGATCGCTAATATGAGCTCAAATTTTAATTACAAAGCGTAGAACATTTTAATACTATACAAATGTTATCCTTGTAACACATGCGCTTACAAGGACCTATGTATATTCGTGCTCGACGGTTTGGCTCGATCAAACATGTTGACCAGAAACTATGCTCTTTGTTGGGTCCACCACCGAGATGCTCAGTCACTTTGCTTCTGTCGAGTACCGAGCAACAATTACGGTCCCTATGTATCGATTCTACATTTCAGGCCGCTCTCAATCGCAGTCGTACATAGATTAGTCGACGGTCTTATTCTTGACTCTCATCGAAGGTACATCCTTGCATATGCCAAACGTCAAAAATCATTCCATTTGGACAACGAGTGGATCAAATCACTCGTTGTTCAAGAATCTAGGTCCTGAACCTTTCTCGCTACGATATCGAACAAGAAAGCATCGAACGAGAAGGTACACACGTTGAAACATAATCGAATGAGCGTAAAATCACCGAGTATGAACTAGAGTAAACAAAATTTAGGTTCACGATGTAATACGTGCACATTTACTTTATTTTATTTGGTTTTACACGGATTTTAAAAACAGAATATACCTAGTGAGCTATCGAAAATTATACAACACAAATTTTAAGCACGATATAACAGTAAACTGATAAACTGATTATAAAACAATATTAGTAAAACATGTTACAGTACCATAAAATAATATAGAAAGTAGAACATTACTGCATATAAGACAAATCTCTAATATTAGATTACAACGCTACTCTAATTTGAAGGATTCAACAAAGTGTTGGTACGTTTAGCTCTATAAACGGAGTCAATAAATATATCAATTATACCCCCAAACTTGTTGCCCAAATCATGCATCTTATTGGTTAGTGAGTGTGTCTGACAGTTGGTTGTGTATTTATTGCTGAAGAATGTTATATTTTGTCTCGTATTCTTAGTCGGCAAATGTAATTTAATAGTGGAAACGATGGCAGTACTGACAAAATCTTTTTTTTTTTTAATATTAACTCCACACAGGAGGCCCTGAAGAAAATAATTTCCCTCAGGGCCTATGTCATCTTTGGGGATGCTGTGTGGAGGGTCTTTTTGTGGAGAGGAAGGAGTGAACATGGGTCTTGAAGAGTCCCATGTTGTAGGAGGGAGGAAACACAGAGGCCGGCAGTTCGTTCCACAGCCGAGCTGTTGAACTTAAGAACGAATCGTCGAAGCGACCCGTTCTCATGTGACAAATGTCAACTGTGTACAAATGTTAGGCGCGCGTTTGGCGTGTATCCCGACTACGCACCGGCGCCGAAGGGATCAATGACGCTAGTTCCTCAGAGAATCTTCCATTGTAATACCGATAGAACAAGGACAGCATACCTACCTGACGCCTGTGCTCTAAAGATTGCAGTCCGTCTGTTAAGATTGGGGAATCTATCAAACGGACCGCCCGTTTTTGCACAGAGTCAAGGGTTTTTTTCAGGTATTTAGGGGCTCCGGACCAGAGATGGCTGCCAAATTCGACAGTAGGGCGCACTTGCGATTTGTACAGGGTCAGCAGTTGTGTATTATTAAAGTATCTGCGGGCCCTGTACAGTACGCCCAGCTTCTGAGAGGCCAACTTTACTCTGGCTTTGATGGAGCCCCCGTACCTGAGCTGGTCAGTTATAGTTATACCAAGCATATCAATGGAAGGCCTGTTCGGAAGATTGCTTCCGTTGAAGGAGACTAGATTATCATTTGGATCCCTTTTAGACGTAATCAGACAGGATTGGGTCTTTGAAACATTAAATTCGACAAGATTATTTTTACCCCAGGAGGAAATACTCTCGAGATAACCGACCATTCTCTGCTTCAAAGCCCTTGGAGCCGTTGGAGTTTGTGTGCCCTTTGGGGGCTTGTCAAACAAAAAGCTATCATGAACTGTACTGTCATCCGCGTAACAATGAATCGGTGCACATGTCAAAAGGTAATTGATGTGCAACAAAAACAAAGTCGGAGACAGAACCGATCCCTGTGGGACGCCGGCATTTATGGAGTGCGAGGAAGAGGTGAAACCATCAGCAACCGCCTGAATCTACCTATCCCTTAAAAAGTCAGCAATCCACGTACAATGGGATGCGGGAAGTCCGTAAGAAGGCAATTTGTTGACAAGTCCTCGGTGCCAGACCCGGTCAAAGGCCTTGGATATGTCTAGTGCGACCGTTTGGGTCTCACCGTGACGTTCCAGGCACCGCCCCCAAACATGCGTCACATACGCGAGAAGATCACCGCACGAGCGGTTCCGCCGGAATCCGTATTGACGGTCGTTGATAATTTCGTTCTTCTCGAGGTATGTGAGCAGTTTGTCGTTGATCACACGTTCCATCACTTTGGACAGAACTGATGTGATCGCTATGGGGCGGTAGTTGGCCGGGTTGGAGCGGTCACCTTTCTTGGGAATAGGGTGAATGACTGCTTTTTTCCAACCAGAGGGCACAGTGCCACACTTCAGGGACATTTTGAAGAGCTTTGTCAAAACTGGAACTATTTCCGCAGCACACCTCTGCAATACCAGGGCAGGTATTCCATCAGGTCCACTAGCTTTGTTAACATCGAGCCCCCGTATGACGTGGAGTACATCCCGATGCCGGATCCTCAGCTTTTTCATATAGAAGCCGCAGTGAGGAACCGACGGCGGAACAGCACCTCCGTCGTCGAGGGTCGAGTTTTCCGCAAACATTTTCCCTAATAGGTTAGCCTTTTCGGTGGCGGTGTTTGCTAGTGAGCCGTCAGGTCTGGTAAGAGGTGGAAAACTGGGGTTTGAGCCCGCAAGCAACCAGAATGCTCTGCTGCCATGCGGGCAGGCAGCCAGCTTTTTGCTGATCTGCAGGTCGTGTTCGAATTTTGACCTATTAATGATTCTCTTGCATTCCTTTGCCGATTTGTTGTATGCTGATCTGCTTTCGGGCGTTCGAGATGTGTTGTAGGCTCGGTAAGCCGCGTTTTTTCGACGAACTGCTTCGGAGCATTGTCGACTGAACCACGGCTTTGAGCCCACACCAGTTTCTTTAGTAGTCGATTGTATGAAGCCATCCATCGCCGATTTGATGACTTCACCAATCTCCTGGGCACATCTTGAAGGATCCGAAGTCCGAAAACAAACAGCTGACCATGGAAAAGCGTTGAAATGGGCCCGCATACTGAACCAATCTGCTGACCTATAGTGCCACACTTTTCTCCTCAGCCTCTCATTGGTTGGTCTGAGGTTAACGGGGATTGATGTCGTCACTAGGCAGTGGTCGGATGATCCCAGAGGCGCTGTGACGTCAATCTTATAACCGTGTGGCACAGTAGTTAAGAATAGGTCTAACAGATTGGAGCGGTGAGTCTGGACATCAGGAACCCTTGTAGGCTCCTGAACCAATTGCTCTAATCCGTAGCAAATGGCAAAGGATTCCGCCTGTCGGCCAGCCGAGTCCGTTGGGCCTGAAAACTTCAACCATGGTTCGTTATGAACATTGAAGTCCCCCAGAACAATAAACTCGGCCGAAGGGTAGCGGGGCAAGAGATCATCAATAGTATCGCTCAAATGTTTGAAGAGTTCGGAAGTGTCTGATTCGCTATGGTTCGGTGAGCGGTATAGACATGCGTAGAATCTTGCCGTACTGGCAAGATTGACGCGCACCCACATTACGTCGAATTTGGAGTTTTCCAGACTCAATAGTCGTACACAGTTGACGTCAGCTCGACTATAGAGGCAGACTCTTCCTTTGAGTTGGAACTTGCTTGCGAGGGTAAAGCCCGGGCAGTCCAGATAGGAGGAGTCTGGCGGCTATTTAAAATGTATTTAGAAGAAATCGTATAATTAAAAGTTGTAAGAGGTATCCTTGAATATTTAAAATTTATTAAGTGTTATTATTGTAGTGTTGGAAAGGAAGGTTTGGTTAGATTTCCGGCGCATTTAGAAAATAACAACTAAATATATTTTTAAAGAACAATCCTATTACCAAGCTTAACAACCATTTATCTTATTTGTTTATCAGTTGTGTAAAATTTAATATATGTTTATTAGTCAGGCCCTTGGGTCGTCGTATTTTAGATAAACGTTGAAATAAATAAGCAAAATCGAACAGCAGTAAACTTTACCACATTATTATACTCGTAGTACTTGTAATGTTTTTGCCTTTTCACCATTTTCTTTTTATTTTTATTTGTTTAAAACAATATAAAAATTTTCTTCTCTCTTGGCTATGACCGATATTTAATTTTTTCTCTAAGGCTTTGCATATGTGGTCGTAGGGATGGAAAATTCCTCCCCTACAACACATAAGCCTCCATGAAAATTGGACCCTTTTCTTTGATATCTACAGAAAGCTACTTAAAGCTCTCTTGTACTATATATCTTCATAGACATATGTACTCAACTAATTAATACGTTATTTAAGAACTTGAACGCAAATAATTTTCGTATTTATATTGTAATTAAATTCCATCAAACGTTGTGTAATTTTTTTGATTTATGATATAGGATTTTAATTACCTTCATTTTTGTGGTAACCCCCTTGGTTCTGATCGAGGTGTTGAGTTTCACAATTTAATTGGTCTTTCCATTGCAAACCTAGACTTAAATGAATTCCCTGAATGAGCTAACTTTCCTAATGTAATTATTCTGATTCCCTGCACCCTAACAAAGTCGTAGTTAAACGCTGATAAAAGATATTATACATGTTTATTTGGACAGGTAATTAAATATAACTCAAATGGTTAATTGTTAGTAAATTTGATTTTGGTAAACTCTTGTGTCTGTCTGGCGCCACTCCTTTATGATTCTGCTGCTATAAGGTACATGTAAAGATTGATTTAGTAGGTTAATGTAATTAGTTAATTGCATATTTGACGAACTCGGAATAGCCCATTTGCTGGCATAATTTGGCTCCAAATCCTCCTGCAAGTAAACGAGATGATTGTGAGTCAACAAGAAATTTGCACAATCCTTTGACACGGCTCTTTGATTGATACCTAAGTTATCGCGTCCCAAAAAGCCTTCCACGTCATCATGTACTGCATTCAAGTTTCCCCTCGAGTCCCGATACCCCCAAATTCCGACCCCTCCTTGGACTACAATTTACTTAGGGCGAACCGGTTTCGTCCTATATACAATCATATACTCACGGTTGGTGTGGACTTACGGGTCGTGAATCCTCATTCCACGTTTAAGAGAAGATGCGATAGTGGTCTATTAGACCTAAAATGCAAGCTGTATGCAGGTCCGCATCCTCCAGTAAACAGTACATACGAATAAATATATGTATACATACAGTTTGGGAAAGGCTTATAACTCGCAATACGAGGCTATCTACCTCGCATCCCGAGCTCGGATCTCGCGCCAAGAACTCTGCGAAGCTCTAGGTCTGGTAACCGAATATATACGTACTAATAAGGTGATACTAATAAATACTAGTAGAATAAGGTCATATTTGATAGTTTGTTTTGGAGAGCTATCGAACTCCAGGCTTTTGTTTGTTTGGTTTTGACGTTTTTATTTAAGAGAATCGCCATCTCAATTGGATTTGGTTAATGGTCTTGTTATAGGAGCGACCACTGCCTCCTATTGATGAACTGTATTTGTTTTAAATTTTACCTCCAGGTTTCAACATTAATTTTGTTCATCCTATCCCGTGATTTTCCAATTGTTTCAAGTGGTTGATTGCCACATTAGAGAGTACTCGACCCTCAAATATCTCAGGCAACTGATGGGGTTTTGTATGAGCACCCAATCAATAAAATTCAAATGTTTCGTATAATTATTCGGTATAAATCTTCCTAACCCGTGATTTTTCAATTGTCGTTTGTGATTGATAGGTATTTGAGCGCACGCAGCTTCCAGCTGGTTCAGATAACTAATAAAAATCTATGCGACTATCTAATCAATGATATTTAAATTTTTCATGTAATTTTTTGATATAAATCTGGCTAACCCGTGATTTTTCAATTGTCGTTTGTGATTGATAAGTATTTGAGAACACGCATCTTCCAGCTGTTTCGGGTAATTAATAAAATCCTTTGTGACTAACTAATTATGGCCAAGGTCGCTTCCAAACTATGCGGTTGACCCAATTCTCCAGTGTCTTTATTTGTAAACAAATAATATAAACATCTCCTGACACACTAACCTAAATGTGAGATTTGTTTATTTTAAAATTCCTTAGAAGTCATTTGTGCCTCTTTACTTTTATTGCGCACTATTTATTAAAATATTTTTAAATCCTTTATTGAAGTTAAACTATTTATTTCATTTTCCGAATTTAGTAAACTTACTAGGTTTAATTGAAGAATAAATATACATATATAAGTACACATATCTCGATTATCAAAATATGTTAATTAAGAGTACATATATTAATAAATAAATATAAAATATATGATTCTACATAGTCTGGAATATTAATAAATACATATTTTCCTTTTCAATAATATAAATATATCCTCGGGTAGGTATTAAAAATCGCTACCATTTCGATGCTTCGATTAATAAATAAAATACATATATATAATTACATTACTCATATATATATTCTTTATATACAATATTTTACTTTACTTTTATATAGATAAATATATATACAAATATACAATATACATATATTAATGTGTAATTCTTTGTTTTGTTGTTTTAATTTAATATTCAATTGATATACTTCCACTTCACAGCCCTTCTGTGTCTCCTGGGACCTGAAAATTATTTATAAAAGGAAAACTCACCCACGTCAAGGTATTTCCGGTCGGGTAGTACACAACAACCTTGATGAAGAAATCCTACCTAATTAATTGTATTTTTCAACTAATTTCAAAATAAATCTTTTCGACTATTTATTCCTATTTAATATTTTATTCTCGCTTGAATCGTATAAATTAGCTGATATTTAATTTTTCTTCCGAACGAAATCCTAATTCAGAAAACCCGTTGATTCAATAACACTTTTCTAGTTTAGGCTTTTGAATGATAGCTGTTAAAATACTTTTTTCGAAATGGTAGATTGATGTTTAGAATTCCGATTAAAATGACAAACACTTTTAACACTGTCGCTATACGCACGATGGATTTTAATTGAACAATTTATTAATTCTAAATTTCTTTTTATATAAATTGATAAGAAAATTTATTCCAAATTGTGCAAACTTTTAATTTACTCGACTATTAATAAATTAAATTTTTTTCCTAACTGTTAATTTTAGAACAAAGATTTAAACGTTTATTATTATCGAATCCTTTTTTTTTGTTTTTGTGTTTCTTTTAACCTAAGATGGAGTATTTATTACTATTATTATTATTTTTTAACCAAATTGACGTTAAATTATAATCTATTTTTAAATATCAATACGCGATCACGTTCACTTTAGATTAACGATAACAAACTCTTAAATTTAATTTGAATGTTTTCACTTTGAATGAAATAATTATTTTTAAATTTTTAATTAAATCACAATTCACTTTTCGCACTTCACTTAACACTTTTAAGCACTGAGTTTAAATTATATTTATTTTCACTGTTTAACCAAATTAAACTGATTTAACAAAACTTCACTGGTGGGGTTTTCAGAATTTAGAAACTGAATTTAAGACTTTTTACAAAACTTTCTAAGTCCAGGGACTTGTTCAGAATTTAACACTTAGATTATTTCACTAGAATTTTACCAATAGACGTAGTACTGCCATGTAACAACTTTTCAAACCCTCGGCGCGACTGCCTCCTGACTGATGAGTTCCATCTTTTATACCCCTCTCAGGTTCCAAAAGACGTATCTGAATTTCCTTTGGTAATCAATTCTATCTTTTACCAACTCGCAAATCCGAACATCCCTCCCATCAATATCGATTGTGGTTCCATAAGATGTTCTGCTTTCCGGCTCAAGGCGGTGTTCAGTTTCCATCTCACAAATCTAAGTCGATAGGGTCCGAATCAGGTAAGTCTGTGTTAATCGCCCAAGCTCCCTTTGTCCTCTGTTCATACAAAAATGTAGTTAGAATCTCATGATTTTGCGTTCCTTTTTTTTCTCAATTCGCGATAGGTCCGTCCTCAATAACATATATACAGATCTCAATTTTATGCATCTCGTGCGAAAATTGTTTAAATCCATGTCGAAATCTTTACTACGCATTTTTGAATTTCGATTTGTTTAAATTCTACTTAATTTTATTGTTACTTATATGAGCTTTTCCATTTCCACTCGTACTTTCTATCTCCATGACGCAGATTTGAGTTTTTCCTTTATCTTTGAATTTTATTTTTATCCGCGACGTTTTCTTGCACAAATTCTTCTTGATTCTTATGTCATTTCTCATAACTCTTATAATTACTCATTTTCCAAGTCGTATTTATTAATTTCACGGATAAATTCGAATTGTATCACTTTTTTCCACTTGGATTATTCTTTATCTCCGTTCTTTACCCTTCCTTTTATCTTTTCTCCACTTTTCCCGATGTGTGTAGTCTGCTGGGAAATTTCATACTTCATTTATTATTAATTAATATATAGTTTTCCACACTTCCATGGGAGATATACCTAATTAGACTCTGGGATATCTGTCATTTTTATTGCCTGACCCAATCTCCGCCCAATTTTCTATCTTTCTCATACCAGGATTCACATAAAACATATGCATTGACATCTGTTTATGTTTAAAATTTTGGTACTAGACTCGTAAATTTAGTTTAATTTCAAACCTATTAATTTTAATCTCTTTTGTCTAATCTAAATACTTCCATAAGGTCCACGTTAAAGTTAATCGCTTTTCTAATCGTTTATTACCTTAACGTAAATAAAAATCATGTTCGGATTTTGATTGTTTATCCTTCAAAATATACATGAGACCGCCAACCTTTTATCTTGTTTCGATCCCTCCGTAATATTGGGTAACTCTAATATATATCTAACCTAATAATTATGTAAAATGTCTACTTTTCCTGAATCTAATCTATCGCTATTATGTTTAGTTTTACTGTCTTCTTCTGCTACTCGATTTTCACGTCCCTAGGACCTTCGTAGCAGTCCAAAATATCTGTATTAACCTTCCATTCGATCGCCGCACTTTTCTAAAATGTGTATTTTTTTTGCGAGATTTTCATTCAAGATTGATTTACCAATATGTCCGTTTCATCTTAAATTGATAACGATTAATTTCCATTGTTTCCAACACTCACTCCTCTCTTTAGTACGATTTTTATCGAACATGACACCCTCCTTCTATCATAAATAATTGTACTACAGTTGAAAATTCTGCCAGTGATTTTCCTTCGCTTTTCCCGTCCTTTTTTTATACTATCACGTTTATAATTTTTTTCATTGCATTTTTGCGTGTGCGCTTTACAACTTGTAAGACTTCCAAGCACCCGATTTCAATGGTTCGATACCCCATAAACGTCTCAGTTATTGTAAACATTTCCAGGAGTTTGTCACCTTGAAAGTCGATGTTGACCCTAAAGTGCGTTCACCTCTAATTTCTGTGGGAAAGAAGAAGCCATTAATTATCTTTTTTAATGTCGGGTCCAAGGTTCAATCCTTTGTCTTTCGTAGACACACCCCCCTTCGTTCACTGATTGGTTACTCAAAATTTTATAGCTCTTTGTTCAGATCTATTGGTTGACAAAATTCAATTTTTATTTATAGGCCTGGGAAAGGGGAAGTACCAGTCGTCCTAGACGATTTTACGACCTCTCTGCTTTCGTCCCGGAACCTAGATTTAATTTCAACTATTACAGGTGTCTACTGCAAGCAAGCTGGATCAATTCTTTCTCCGCCAGATGTCGTTAGCATGTCCGTTTTCATAAATAATTTGCATATTTTTTTGCAGCTATGGTTTATCTGTTTTTTTTCACTGTGATTTAAAGCCTTTCATCACATACTTTTAAGAAATTCACTCCTTAGGCTAATTTTTCGTCTTTGGCAACAGTTCATAGAGTTTCATAGAAATTTCAATATGATAGAACACCATTTTTTACTTTTAAATCAATAGAATTTTACCATATAATAATTAAATGTATACCTCTATGAAACTAAAAGTTCTGAACCGAATTTGAAAAAAAAAATTTTTTTAATTAGTTATTTTTACATGACAGACATAAAACTAAGATGACAATAACGTTTGTAATATATTTGTCTTTTAAAATGTGTGTACATTTATTATTTTTGCGTTATCAGTAATTTTAGTTACAAAAACCTAAATCGAGCAATTTTTTAAATATTATTCAAAATTTTAATATTTCAAAACTAATTTGTTTATTTCTAATAGTAAAATTTGGACCCGTTCAGAAATATTTCATTTATTTTATAAATACTCCGACCTTCTGACAAAATAATCCACGGGCCTGAGGGTTAACTATTAACAGTTCAATCACACCGTGTTTTTTTTACAATAACTTCAATTAAAAAAAATAACTGTATCTATAAAACAAACTACTTTCATTCCTAATGCCAATTGGAAGAAATATAGAGCAGAAACTTTCAGCATTCTGCAACGGTCCATGAATAATTCTAATCTGCGCGATTAGTTTTTATCTCATTTCGGTTGTAAAATTCATGTAGCCACGGACGTGACGTTACATTAATTTGATTATTAAATGAACTAACTGCTGCCAAAATCGGTTGCATTTGGTATTAGTTACGTGACCACATGTTAAATTGCTCAATGTACGCAGTACGTGATTATTGCGCAGTGAAAATTGCTTTGTGGGAATGGAAATAGCTACTCGCGAAAAAAGGGTAAACGTAAATTAAAGTATAAAAACTTTAAAGTATCTACGGGAATGTTGTTTCTATCTAAAGTATGTACATATTTATATAACTTTCTTCACGCCAATTCACTCAATGTCGTAAACAAATTGATTTTATTGTTTTATTTTAGCGAACGTGATAAATAAATCTAGCAGTCTTGATTTCCAAGAAATGCTGACGTGCTGGGTAATCTGATTTTAAGTTGCGTTTGTTCCTAATAGTGTGAATTAAAGTTCGGTAAACCTTCTTTTACTGGATATGTTACCACTTCTGTTCTAGTATTGGCGCAGACCGTTGTGTTCTACGTATTACGTACCTACACCATAACCACTAGTTATATTTTTTAAAGGAGATTTAACTATTTAAACCTCATTCGGCACAGTAAGCTCTCGAATGATAATAGGTTCCATCGGTTTCATTGTCAGTAAAGGAATGGTATCGAGTACGTATGGAGGTTGTTCTTCACTGTTTGGTTCCATTTGCAAGACATTTAACATTCAACAAAGGGTAGATTCTGATCTATACTCTTGCTCGTGGCAACAGAATATTGTATCTACCTGCCATCAGCAAGCACTGATTGTGACATTAGGTAGATTCAAATTCACCCGACTTATCGATGTATAATCTCATCATTATCGATAATTTTTAACAAAATCATTATTGTTAAAGGTAGGTAGGTACTCAAGACAAATAATTATTCTTGAATTAAATAACAATCAAAAAATTTCATTAAATATAAGATACATGGATTTGACATTATTTTGAAAGAAAAAAAATTAAGAGCGACATCGGGTGTTCAGCTTGACAACTTTACAGTCGGTGGCATCGCTAATATAGATTTTTTGGATGCGACAAAATTGTTCTTTCATTCCACTGAATATAAAATTCATAGAAGTGAAAACTGGGTGTAGTTTTAAGGTGAAAATAATATTATTGTAAAAAATTGAAAAGTTTTGTTGTCTTCCTTGAGCACCCTAGACAATTTCAATTATTCACTTCCACATCATACACTCTCTTACACCGCATTTTTTGTTAATCATATGCGCCTAATTTTAGTATACACACGTTGCGTTCCGAACGATGGGTACTGTACGAATGGTCTGTAATTTTAACAAGGTAAAAATAATCAAATGATCGTGTTTATTTATCAAGGAAAAATAGGAGTGGGAAAAGGAGGCCTTTACCTTGTGAATGACATTGCTTCATTTGGAAGTTTTGGTGTTTTCCAAGGTTCCGTGGGAACTATAATAGTTTATAGATGAACATCTGAGCACCGTTCCATAACACGAACTTTTTTGTGATCAAACACTGCAATATTTAATGTATATTCACTTAGGGATGATAATTTGAACTTTTTTACAAACTTTTCATGAGATTAATTACATTAATTATTATCAAGGGCAAAAAATGTGTACATATGTGCAACTATGATGAAATTCCAACACAAAAAACAAACGAAACTTACTGTGGGCCTCTATTTAAAAAAAAAAATCATTCTTTGTTACTTCGAAGGTAAAAGACCCTTGGGAAATGGAACAAAACAAGGGATAAGGCAATTTGGGTAGGAACTGGAATTCTGGGATAATCATAAGTGTTTCAATATTAAAGTATTTATTTCACTTGATCGTGCCATGTTTTTCTCAGGCGTCACCGACTTTTCTTACTTCGACTCTGTATATATTTTATTTAATATTAGAAAAAAAATTTTTTTACATAGATAAATACAGGATATTGACAAGAGATAGAACAATAGAAATTATAGCCTTTTCTCACCATAAAGAGACAATGCTCTTGTGTTTGGTGAGGGAATTCTAGTTCAATTATGTACATAATTAAAGTAAATAAATTATTTAGAAACAACACAAGATGAAACAATATTACTTCTAGATTGTAGTGAACGTATTTTGGACTTATAATAGTTTAAGGTAATTTTTTAATTTAAGGTGAAATTCCTGAATGTTTTCGATATTTTTTAAATTTAATGGAAGGTTATTAAAATAAATTATGCCTAGATAAAGATAGGTATTTTGAATGAGCTTAGTGTTAAATTTTGGGATTTTAATAGTTTTCTGGTATCTTGCTGATGTATTAAATTGCAAGTTATGAGTATTTGACTGTATTTCTTTGTAAATTTGAAGTATTGAATATTTTTGATACATTTTGTCTACTGTAGGTACTTTGAAAATTGTAAAAAGAATTTTGGTAGAAAATTTTAACGGTTTTTTCAAAATTACTATGATTACCAATCTTTGAACTACTTTAAGTGGGTTCAAAATTTTATTATATGTTCCTCCCCAACCAATAATACCATATTGTAATATAGATTGAACAATCGCATAGTACACTCTTTTTAGGTTTTCTAGTCTAAGAATATTTCTAAGTCTTATAAATATATAAATACATTTCCTAATCCTTTTAAAGAGATTAAATTAATTACTTTTTTCCAGTAAAGAGATAATGCATTAGGTTTTAATATTATATTCCTACAAATTCGAAAGAAAACCGATGTCGACTATTCAAATTACTTCTCTACAGAGAGATCAATAACATTGATTTTCTTTTTCGAATATTATAAATTGATTGTTTTTAGATATTTGAACATGTTAGATCATCACCGAAGCAAGATGAAATTGACCTTACTTACTCGCCTACAACAAACATTTATTGATTTATCTATTCAGTGGTAACAAACTATAAATATGTATATTTGAACGATTTGGAAAGTTGCATTTTTTTATTTTGTTTCAAAAAAGAATACATTAACCACAGATAAAATTAAAATTCTCATCAAAGAGTGAAACCTTTTTAACTTTTTTTTCTATTAGCATTTACCCCGGTAATTATGTCTGGACACATAAGTTTAAAAACAAACGATAGAGGTTGCTTTCGGGATGTAGCAAGGAGCCGGAAGGGGGATGAGGGATGGGAGATGACAGGATGTCTGTTGAATACAAAACTAAATCTATTATCACGACAAAGTTTCGGCTGTACGGGGTAGTGGATGGGGGGTGGGGGTGGATATTTAAGTCACACCATTGTACTACACTGGTATACTTGGTGAAATCAAGGGTGTTATTTGACTTCTGTAGTTGTTTTATCAGTTATCTCTGTAGGCTCTTTGATAGAGATACTAAATAATATGTTAATATTATTAAATTAGTTAAATTTTATTACTATTACACGTGCGTTAACAAATATATGTTAATTTTTTTTTACTAAAGATACTTATGTTTACAAAACAAGGTTCAAAAGACAAGGTTCACAAGACAAGGCAAAGCTCAAGTGATAACAAATTATTATTAGCAGTGATTATTAGCCTGAAACCCAAATAAAAATTGTATTTAGCTCACCTGACCAGCAAACAGAAGAGTGCCGTTAATTTTTTTTTCTCAAAGATTTTTAAAAATTATGTTTTTGTTTCAGGCTATTTACAAACGTTCTGACAATATTTTAATATCTCCTTCTGCCATCACATTAAGCGGATAATGTTGTTTGTGTCGTGATGGCCAGCCGAGGAATCGATCGTGTTTGGATCGCCGGGGTGAGATCTAAACGCGATGCCAACTCAGCCACTGACCGTTCTTTATTTACATGTTCATTTACGTCCTGAGGGCTTTAAATATTACAAGCGTTAATTATATTGAAATAATATTCAGATTCAATAATTATAGTAGTAGATTTATTATGTAATGTGATAAAAAAAAGTAGATGAAAAGCATTTCCAAAATTTTTAGTACTCTTCAACATCATGAAATAAAAAAATGATTTTTTTTTTAGATCGTCGGTTGTCTTCCATAGTTGGTAGTTCTCAAGTGCGAGGAAGTTACAGCAAGTTATTCCAGCCCATGAATACACCGCCGTGAAATTTACGACTTCGCTTCCCCAGAGGCCCCCACCTCCCCCATTTACCTTCCCCCCACTGCCTCCCCTTCCACCCTCCCGACATTCAATATTCATATTTGTTTATTAAGAGTGTTAGGTTTCCGCGGTGTGTTAACTCTGCGCCGTTATGTTAGCGTGTGTGTACACAGTACGTGTACAGTACAGCCTGTGAATATTATGCACACTACGCAATTTGTGCTTTTCATGGAGCTTTCGCGTTTTCAGAATCACTGAAAGAATGAACAAATTCAATTGCGAAAAGGTGGATATGTGTCAGAAACGTGTCGTGACGTTTTCAATTGACAATCTCACATGTTTTACTTCTAATAAATGGAAGATTACTTTGCGGCAGCTTCCATTCTATTCTGCGACCGTTAACTATACACACGAACAATAACACAAATACAATAATGCTTTATTTAATCAAAAAAGTTAACATAAGGAGTAACATGCGTTATTTGCATGTCTCTTGGAACTATCGAGATTTATGTTGAAGATGTCAAGAGACATAATATGTTGTTATATGGTGCTCCAAACAACATACCATGTGTCATGCTATGTGGGGACAAGACATATGTTCTGTCACGTGGTATGCATCGCAGATCGTGGTGCCGCACCGACAGTAGTTGTTTTATACAAAAATTATTTACGCAGGAGGTATGGACTTCCTATGAAACTATAAGTTATGTAAGAACATGCTGTGGAAAAACATTTTTGTGTTTCAATTTCTCTTTTTTTTGGATACATTGTTCTAAGTACCTGTGCATTGTATCGTGAAGAAGAGGTCTTTTAAAAACATTGTAACGTTCAATAAATAATTCCGAAAATAAAGTGTATAAGTGTTTGTTATCTATTCTATAATATTTAACTTAATTTCAAGAGTGAAAGACTTTGGAATTAAGTTCAGAAAATTTGAATAATAGTTGCAGAAAATTTAAAAAGATTGAAAATATACAGCAAGTACAACTTTTCTCTCTTTTTTTTAAATTTGTATGTGTAAGTAATAAAAGTTCTAGTTTGGACACTGTATGGAAAAATAAATAAAAATTAACAAAAAATATTTAAAATTAGTTCACTCTTGCAATTATCAAAATTACGACGCTACGTCGCAGGCATTCACTTATCTTATTCATATATTTTATTTTTGTTTTATTTTCCAATGTACAATTGTTACTTAGATTTTTTTTACTTTGCTACCGGTTTCGACACAACCGTTTCATTAACTAGCAATCTTAAAATTCGAGTTTTATTTTCCAATGTACATTTTTTAAAGAAAAATGTCTAGACATTGTTACATAGTTAATGCCTAAGATATACAAATAATTTATTATAATTTTTGTTTATTGAAAATAAAATTTCATTGTTGTAATAATTTGTAGATGATTAAATTTAAGTAATAAATAACGGATGCTCAACGATTCAAAGACTGTGGAGCTGTTTTAATTAGGAAAAAATAGAGCAATGAAATAATATGGTGATAAATATCATTTATTATTTTATCACCAATATATTTGATGTTTTTAGTGATTGCCCCAAATTAGTCTTACTGCCTGGAGACAGTTACTCAAGGGCACTCCTGCGCGTTTAATGGTGTTATGCGGAAAAACATAGGTGTTAAAGTGGCATCAATCATCAAATTAATTTGAAAAGCGGGTACGGATACCGCCGCCTCGGTAACCATTAACCAAAACCTTCGTCCTATGTCACCCCAAGTTGTTCGCTACGTTTGATGACATAGGAGGGGTGCCCGGGTTCGAGGGACACAGGTTGAGGAAGGCCTTTTGACCCTTCGCAGTTATTCTTGGAATGAGAATTTTTTATGTTTTTCAGCAATTGACTGGCGAGATTTGTCCGGCGATTTTCCATTCTGAGAGCGATGTATCCTGCCCACAATTCATTGTACGAAGGATTTATGAAAAATTGATACAACTATACCCAGTAACAATATTTAATCATAATATCACAGACATAGGAATTAATAGACGAGAAGATAATGGCGAGGGGTAAAATCAACTGTTGAAGAACGAAGGGCGCAAGGCTGACTGTGATTCGTCAATAAATCAATCTGACAGTAAATAGGCATCTCGCATTATAATATCACCATTTACTTCTTAAAAGTAAAATCTGCTTTTGAATGAATATACATTTTTACATGGGAGCGCAAATTACTCGCCACGTTATGAACAAATTTGCGAAATCCAAATTCGGCAAAAAAATTCGGTTGTATTTTCAGAGTCGAATATTTCGTTTAAGTATTTAGTTAAGACACTTTTATAAATGTTCATAATTTACTTCCCAGCAACCAACCAGCTTTGTGTTTCGCGTCCAGACGTTTCTCGATGTGATAGTATATGTTTCTAAAACTGATCTATATTATACGATGTGAATATGCTTAAAATAAAGTAAAATAATGCTTATAATATATATGGAACGTAATACGACAATTGGGTTTATTCTCTTTTTCACATCTATTTTTACAAGTTTTCATAGTACAAGTCAACATTTTGCCGTGTTATTTCGTAAAATGAACCGATGATGCCTCGACCATAGATCGCACAAGAATGATGACGTCACGTTTTCAAATTTCACTTGAGGCCATACGCGAGCACAGCCGGCTCCAATGGAACCGGTATGGGGAGTGGGGATAATACGCTTTTATCACTTAGGGCAGGTCTACTAATATTCATATGTCTATGCATAATATTCATTATTCTTCGGTCACTGATTAGTCGCTCTGTCAGAAATAGCTTAATTAGCTCCAACAAAAGGTTTACTGAAATCAAAACGAGGTCATTTTGAGATGTTCTATGAATACTAAAAATAGTACAGGTGAATATTTATTTTATTTATTTAGTACAAGATTTACATACTGTACATTTGTACAATGTTTACTGTCCAACTAGTAGGAATTCCCGTTTTAGGACAATCAAAATTTGGACGAATTAACATGCATATTTTGTACAAAATAAAAAAAGAGGAAAGTTATTGAGAATTTTATATATATTATATATATATATATAATATATATATTACTATGATATATATATATATATTACTTTTTTTGTATTTTTTGTAATAGTATCAAATTGCATCCATATCAACTAGAAATCATTTTAGTTTTAAGATTTAAATTTTTTATTCTTCCCCCCTAAAATTAACTAGTGCAATTTTACTATGCATAATTTTCCATGACTCCGTTTCAAACGCAGTTTTCACTTGTATAATTATTCATAATTAATTAGATCTGACGGTACACAATCTACATGTGAATTGAAATTTATTATTTAATTTCAAAAAAGGAATGAAATAATTTTGTCTAATGAAACGTCACTATCTTATGCACAATATTCTTTATCCAAACTTTCTAAAGGCAGTTAGCTACCATGGAAATTGAAAAAAAAATCAATTAAGCATGCACATATACACATGATTATTTCACATTTGAAAAAATAATATTTTACTGCACCATTAAAAGAGCCGCCATCTTGAAACCGAAATGCAATGTTCAAACTAAATTACAGACAGGCGAAATGCAAAACGCTCTAGTTAAAACAGGACTTCGCTATGCTTGACCAATAAAAAAAATCCTTTGCCAAACATTACCAGCGCACATATAAATTTCATTCGTTTAAACATCAGCAGGTTTTTTGCAGGGACGATTAATAAAATAGTACCTACCTGCCCGACAGTGAGTGTCTTTGAAGCAGCCATAAATAATATTTACGACGATATCAGCCCCTGGCTAACATAAACCCACCCCGTCCAGTTATATCTGAAGTCAAGAGTCCCGATAACTCCCGACTTCTGTTGGTTTTGACATTTTAGGGACAGGTTTACTTTAGCCATAGCTCATAACGGGCAGGGGGTGGTTTCTTTCAAGCACCGCGGAACCGCCCGAAACTTATTATTTATTACAATGAAAAGGATCTGGAATTGTTTAGCTGAAATATTTTCTATTGAAGTCTGATGGAAATCAGAAGCACATACATTTACGAGCGCGTATAGTTATTTAATGCATAATCTTAACAAATCTCTTTCCTGATACTGTGAAATCTCCAGGACAGGGGTGGGGAACATTTTTACGGTCAGGGACCATTGACCAGTTAGGTTTCATTTCGATTCAGCATAGGATTTCACAACTTGAATTTTTATGTAGCGTTTCGAACACAAGACCGATTATGAATTGAAATACACAATCTTAAATAATGGTAACAAGCAAATGGTTGAATTTGGTAGCATATGGTGTGCATCTTGAATTCAAAGCTTAGCTCAAAACAGGCGGTTATCTTTGAAGAATCCACAACTGGTTATTTATCGTTCCATTTTTTATTAAGATTTTAATTAAAAAGTGTAATTGAATGTAAGGGAACTCGCTTTAATTTAAATTACCCCCAGAATAAAAAAATGATTTTCCTCCGATTTTTGACGCACGTAGTCTGTATTACAGATTATTCCAGGTAGAATGTGTTGATCCCCTCTTAAATTTGAGGAGACAATTCCTGGCTGGTAAATGTATTTTTAAATCTTTTTCTATATCGCGTCACCCTTTAGAACAAAGCCTTGATTATTTGTTCAGTAACTTAAATAACGAAAAAAGATCGACAGATAAAAATCGACTTCCTCTCCTTCTAAAAAGTCTTCTTTCATTCAAATCTCTGTCTTCTTCCCTCCGAAATCTACAAAAAGATCCTATCCTTCCTATTTTCACCATCCCATTTGATTCTATCAATTATATCCCCAACGTTAT
This sequence comes from Hesperophylax consimilis, assembly GCF_061612785.1. Taxonomy (NCBI): domain Eukaryota; kingdom Metazoa; phylum Arthropoda; class Insecta; order Trichoptera; family Limnephilidae; genus Hesperophylax; species Hesperophylax consimilis. The sequence continues at coordinate 20,902,975 of NC_142848.1, read as the reverse complement.
AACTTCAGACTTCCGAACTGATATTTTAGCCTCATCTAATCAAAATGTTGAGGAAAAATTTAAAAACATTACATTTTCTAAGTTTCCAGAATTTTCACTCATTTACACATATGGTTCTAAATCTGATAACAAAGATTATGGAGCTGCGGTACACATTATCGAATTCGATTTAGATTGATCTATGTGGCCTCATAAAATTCGACTTACAGGCAGAGTCTGTAAGTCGAATTTTATGAATCCACAACTGGATTTTATTTCGCGTATTCTGACCACAACACTGGTTGTAACATAATAATGAATCTGCATACAAGTCTACCAGTCGGAGTTCGGGGGATTTTCTAGAACTGTAAGGGAAGGGTTAATAAATACTTGAACATTGATGGCAAGGAATGTACACTTTATTCTTATTTACAGCTATTTGGAGCGTCTCAACGAGTTTTGCGGGCTTCGTGTGGACGGAGCCATTGATGACTACTAAAGTTTTTAATATATTATTTCATAATAATATAAATAACATTTTTTCCTCCGCTCACTAGGGAATTCACGTGAGATTCTTCACATTCGAGATGAGCAGATGAACATAATCTCATAAGCTACAGTGATTTTTTACAAGTTTAAGAAAAAAATATTTTCAGTACTTTAAACCTGTTTTGATCTGATTCGAAGTGCCAATCGTTTGTATTTTCTCATTTATAACAACATTTCTGTCTAGACTGTAAGCTGTGCAATCAGATTTTTTATCCGTGCGTTTCTGACAGCCAGTCAACGTTGACACTATTAATAGAAAACGTAGTTATACTGAACACTTCTTGTAATCCGCAATTGAATTTAAAAAGGGAACGCAGAAAACCACTTTTTTTTCATAGAAAAATCAAGTTTTTACCAGTATTTTTACATGTTTTTAGACCATGCTAGGCACATTCCCTTATTACGGTAGTCAAAACTACTTGAACTACGATGATATATATTATGGGAAAGCTCTTGTTGTAATTCTATAATCTTTGTGTTATTTTAATTAATTGACACAGGCTTGTCCTTGTGAGGTTAAAAATTCTGACGTAAAAAAGATACAATTTAAAGAAAGAATAAACAATTATATAAACAGGATGGCCAGGGGTAAAGTACGCTAACTTCGTGGTGATTCTACATGATAGTATAATTAAAAAGATAAATAAAGTTTTCGAAATTCAAACATTGGAATTTCTAAAAAAGTCATTTGTCTTTTTTACTTCTACCATCATGTGGAATCACCTCCCGAAGACATCTTGTATGTTATTCCTGTTACATGAAAAAAATAATGTTTTGTCAAATACAATGTACCAGAATAGTGAGGAAAACAACTTATTGTTTCCTCAATTAAGCAAAACGCATATGCAGAAACCAACCCTGTTGCAAATTGTGCCTTAAATAAAATATATGAAAGTAAATAATAACTTTACTCGTTGAAAAAATGGACATAAATTAGAAAATGAAATTTTCCAGAGTCAGTATTAATTTAAGTTAATTAATAAGAGATAATAGACTCTAATACTAATTGTTTAATTCGTAGAACTCCATCTATTCTTGGGAACCGCCTCACTTGTAAACATACTTTGGATAGACAAAACCTCTGTCATAAGTCACCCTGAGTGGTTTGCTACGTTTGGTGACTTAGCAGGGGTACCCGGAATCATTGGGTGAAGTGTGTTCAGGATGCGCCCGCCCACCGGATGCGTGGTGTGTTAAATCGAAAGAGACTGGTTTGGGAAGACCCTTTGACCTCTCCAACTGAGTCTCTCGACGCATCGCCTTGCGCCGCAACGGGAGAGATATGTTCATAATAATAAGAATAAAAATATTTGGATGACTTTTGTTCGAGGAACGAACAAGGGTTGGGATAGACGTATTTTAAAGGGCTATTCCACACAGATAAATCATGGATAACGCCTATGACTTATGACAGGCGAATGCGATAACACAATTTGTAAGGTTAATTCACAGTCAGCTTACCGGGTGGCGAACGAAATCTGCATCTCGAGAATCATCTGTCAGCACTGGAACGGTGATCGTTGTACGGTAGCACTCGTTATGTTGAATTGAATTGCGATAGTTGCGATAGAATACGTTTAAGGGATTATTTCGATAAATAACCGGCGATCGTACACACATTGGTTTTTACAAGACGAACGTTTCGATGCGATTGTACGGCTCACGGCACTCCGTGATTATAGTTGACGTGTGTGATATCAAACTGTACAGTTCAAAATCTGATCATACTATTGGTCAGCACACGGTCTGTCAAAAGCAAATCGGCGTGACGGAACAACTTGTATACCGCCGTTTTTGTGCAAAATCACCTCAAGGGCGCTGTATATGTCAGTTACTCCTGGACACAGTGATTCCTAGATTCTTACCCAACCCTCATAACTTTTACCTTCCTTTTAGAATTTCTTCTCCATTCCTTTCCTTAAAAAGACCCTCCGCACAGAATCCCAAAAGATGACATTAAAAGTATGATGAGTAACGGGTTTGGGTTGTCTTTGCTTCTCTTTGCTTATCAAATGCTTTTTAAAATTTTCGAAGATAAAAAACATTCTGGAAAAATTGAGGGAATAGGTACTTTCACGAACAAAATCTTTGTTTCAAACAAATAAATTTCAAAATTGAAATGAACTTATTTGCCGACTAATCAAAAACTTTCCCTTTCAATATAAATTTAGTACTATTTGCAAAACAATTCGTGTTTTAGTATTAATTTGACACCTTGAATCAATGCTCCGTTTTTACGATGCATAAAATCCTCTCAAAAGCATTTATTGGATAAGAGGATTTGCCATTTTACGACGTGTGATTAAAGCCAGTTGTACAAGCAGTCAATGTCGGAAACGACGTTAGTACATATATATTCCGCAATAAAATCACTAGGGTTGAAAACAGACTAGGTAATTGTACAGATTATGAATGCATATGTAAAACAAAAAAATAGTAGTTTCAATTTTAAATTTCTTTTTTATAGCTTTTTAACAAAGTTGAAATATCGTCAGTTTACTGCCAAAAATCATTAAGTAGTGACAAAATGTTGATAATCGACATTAAAGTTTTAGCTTTCTGATCATTTATAATAATATCCAAGTAAAAATAATAAATTTTATTTATCTATTACTATAAATGTTTTTATGTGAGACTTTATTAACTACAACATTTTATTATATATAAATTAGATTCTTTCAATAATAATCGACATGTTTCAAATCAATAATAATCGAAATGTTTCAAAGCCAATGGCTTCTTCTTCAGAATAATTAGTATGATCGAATTTATAAATACATAAGCATCTACAAAAATATTATAATGAAAGGTGATTGATTAGTTATTATTATATAAAAAAAATTATATAAAATATACTAATTTATCATAAAATAGTTAAATATTACATTTGTGTAGATAGCAATTATTATTTTTTTTATAAAATCACACATTTATATAGAAATCGAAAAGTTTTGTAATTTAACAAAGAATAATCAAGGATGATCAAAAAATAATACTAAAATGTATAAATAACAAAAATAAAAATTAATTCGAAAACAAAATAAATTGGCAATTTAAAATAAATATATTAAAAATAATATTTAATTGACTATTAACACTTTTTCTAATTCATAAAATATTATCGTTATCTTATTGTATACCCATTATATTCAAATGTAAAATTTTATCAAAAGAATGATTTGTTCCCAAAACTTAACTTTATTGTTTAATTCAGAGATATAGGAAAAAACCTGTACTTAGTGACTTTTTGCGAACATCGTATAGCAACGAATCTATCTAATATTTTGTCAAAAAATCAAAATTTTAGGACTATATTATTTTATGTGCGTGTTATGCACTTAGTGAATATTAGGGTGCTCAATTTGTCACTGTGTTATTAGACAAATTCCGAATAGTACGAGTAACTACCAAATATTCACATTTAAAAAAATCACTCTTATAGTTAAAGTCACTAGGAGGAAATCCATAATTGGTTTTATTTTACTATATAATACTTATGTACAAACTGATTAAATGTAAGCTGTCGATTTCCCGAAAATGAATAAATAAATAAATTAAATGCAAAATACCTATCAACAATGTTAAAGTCCACGACACGAACAATAAATCAACAATCATATAATAAATATCGAATCCGTAAAATGCTTTTAAAATATTGGTCATTTTGTATAAAGCCCCAAATGTGCAAGGGTGAAGTTTAAAAACTCTTCCATCTTCCTGTCCAACTTATCCAAGCTTGGTTTTCTCTGATCCCCGCTCTTCACGTATCAATCACTTGGAGTTGTTCTGTTGTGAAGGCAACAGAGGTTAGACAATTCGCACCCTTCCTCCACAGAGTAAGGTACAGCTTTTGTTAATGAGTGTGGATGACCCTCGATAATATTTGACGAAGATGGATATAGTTAACATGCTAACGTCACTAATTACAGTGTTTCCCCTAAAAGAGTTAGCTTTTTATCCTAAAGTACAGGGTTTTGCAATAAGAAGTGTTATTTTGATATTCAATCATAAAAGAACAATGGTTTCGTTGCTTGTGTGGCACGTGGCGACGTCTTGTTGAAAGTAAACGTTGTCCAGATCAATACCATCCAATTACGGCCATAAAAAATCATTAATCATCTCTCGATAGCGCAATCCATTCACCGTAACTGTTGCTCCAGCCTCATTTTCGAAAAAGTAAGGTCAAATGACTCCGCCGGACCATAAACCGCACCAAACAGTCACACGTTGAGGATAGAGAGACTTTTCAACAATAACTCTTGGGTTTTCCGAGCCCCAGATGCGACAATTTTGCATGTTGACGAAGCCACCGAGGTGGAAATGGGCCTTATTACTCAAGATTATTTGCATTCGATTCACTCAAGTGAATTTTAATAATTTCAATGCGTTGTTGAAGCGTGTATCGTCCCATTTTTATTAATGGCGTAGTTTTTACTTGTCAAATGTTAAAAAATAACAGCTTTAAAAGTAACATCTACTGAAATAGCTGGCTATTCAAAATAACACCTCTTATTGGAAAACCCATACAAAAAGGCAATAAAAACAAATTATTCAAATTATTTCTAATTAAGGACGGGTTATTTTACAAAATTTGAACAATCCGTCAAATTTTAAAGTTGATTTTAAAGTTCTGTTATGATTTCAGTTTTGTGAAGCAACTGGCCAATAATGATATAATAATAGAACCTTCACAAAACTTGCAAATTAACTTTGAAAGTTGGTGAATTGTTCACATTCCGTGAAACAATCCATCCTAGGTCTAATTCTTCAATTGCGGTGACATACCACCATTTAGAATCAAAAAGTTGCTTGAAATTGTTTAGCCGTGTTTAATGACAAAATCTTTTATAGTCTTTCCCACACCCTTTAACCAGATATCTCCTGTTGGGGATATAATAGACCCTTTGACGGCCTTATTTAATTAATTTATATTGTTTTACTATGAATTCATTAAATGGCTTTAATCTTGTTTGGCCTACCATCTTTGAACCAGATCTGAATAGCCAGGTAGTTCTCCACCTTCCTCTTCCCCATCTTCTTCCGCTCTTTATCTCCACTAGCATCAGCCTCACAACGTACTCTAATTGGAGAAGCAATCGTCTCACTGGCTCCAGACGAGTTGGGTCAGTAAGGACTATTTTATTTGATAAGCTTAAAGTAGATCCATAACATGTAGTCTAATATAAACAATAATTCAACTTAACTTACATTTCTAATATTTATTACATAAATAATGTTTACATTTTCTTTGAATTTTCTTAAGCTAGGTACATTTTAACATTACTTAACTTACACTTCGTATACTTATTACATACATATTTTTTTTTTTTTTTAAATTTTCGGTAAACAATTTTTTCGTTTGTTCATTTTTTTAGTCCGATCTTTCCACTGTATTTATTGTATTGTTTGTCTCTAACGTAAATTGTTCGGTATTCAATTTTATCATCATTTAATTTTGAAACTTTTAATTTCCTGGAGCCAGTTCGATTGTGGAATATTCAATCTTCGGAATGTTGTGATGTTGAAGAAGTATAAAACATACGGGAGAAGAAGGAGATAGGGAGAATGTTGTAAAATATCTGCTTTTTAATTGATCTACTCAATAAATCCATTTAATAAAAAATAGAAAATAAAACATTTTTTAACTTATTTCCACTTTTTTATTTTACCACTACCGGTTTCATCCTATTATGGACATCTTCAGGCTGGCAATGATTGCAATTTTCAATTGCCAGCCTGAAGATGTCCATAATAGGATGAAATCGGTAGTGGTAAAATAAAAAAGTGGAAATAAGTTAAAAAATGTTTTATTTTCTATTTTAATAATATATAATTCCACCAAGTATAACAGTATAATAAATAAAGTCATAAATCCATTTAAAGTTACTTTTAATTTCTGAGTTATCTTTCACAATAAAAATGAAATTTTTTTTGTTCTTTTTTAATTCCATAAGTGCAGGTGCTCGAAACTTGAACACAAAAGCAAGAACTAACTACCAAGGTATTCTACAGGATACAATAGGTTCAACATTTATTATTTTATATTACAACAGAATGATAAAAATTCCAATTGTTTTGAGTGTTACGCCGATCGATAGGCAAATTTTAAAATCATTTTGAGCTTAAATGGCCGGCAGCCGGATGCATAATTCATGGCTTCAGTTTTTTGCAGGAAAAGCTGTATTTTTTGGTGGATTTATTTCCATTCATTCTTTGTGTGTAGAGCGTTTATCTGAAAATATGGCAATAGATTCGATCTTAATTGAAAATTTTGCACTGTATTAACAGCTTTTGTAAAAAAACTACCTAACGTTAAAATAATTTACGATAAAACATTGCAATATTTTATGACTTTGAACGAACGGTTGAACGTCAATTAAAAATAATTTTTACCATAAAAAATATGGAGTAGCATACATAAAAGAACAAGATAAGTTTTTAAAATTAAATAGGTCATGGTTAAAATGACGTAGCCGATTGAAAATACTAGCGTGAACCGAGAAACCAAAACTTTATAGATAAGGGTTCCATGATAACTCAACACAGTGACAATTTAACTCACTTTTAAAAAGTGATATAAAGTCATTAGAAACGATGATTTTTTTTTAAACCTAACCTTACCTAACCCAGTTAATAAAGTTTTTGTTTCATCACTTTCCATGACTTTATATAACTTTTAAAGAATAATGAATTATTATTGTGATGATTTATCCGGTCACCATAGATAAGATGTTTTTGAACAATTTTATAAAGTGAGGTCACTAAGTCCCAGTACCTATATCAGTTAGTCCGTATCCTCGCTTTGCACAACATTGCTCACTCAAGTTTAGGTAATCAAGCCTTGATAAGCGGCAGAAGAGTTCCCCTTACTCTTACGCTAGCAGATTCACGTCAAACTTAAATTTTACGAAAATCATAATTTTATCAGTATGAACTATTTTATTCATTGATGAGGGATATCGATGTTCGATTGTCGATAATCAATTTAAAAAGGCCTAGTAAGTGATTTTAAAAGTTTTAATGTCAGGACAATTTGTTTTCAACGGTTAGTTCGAAATATTTTGATTAACATCCAACAAAACAAATGCTATTTAAAATTAGTATCCTTGTATATGGCACCATGCTGATTGACGTGGGGAACTTTCTAAAAAATCATTGATATTTTGAAATCTCATGATTTCCCGATGATAAATTAAAAAAAAAATGAAATTCCTCTCTTTAATTCATAGACAATACGTGTAACATTGGTGATATCTAGGCTTGCGATCTATATACGGATTATCTTCCAAGCTGCCTTAAGCTTGCATTTCAACCAAGCCGAGCTTAAAATCTACTGACATACCTGGCCTAAATTATCTAATGTAAATGAGCTCAGAAAAGGAGGTTCGGTTGTGGGAGACAACAGAAGAGTCCATAAAATGAAGTTTGCATGTGGATAAAACAAGGAATACATGATAAGACAGCGTTTGATAGCTTACCAATATATGCAGGGTTGGCTCTATGCGAGCACAATTGGAGTAGACCCATCACATCGCCTTTGAGATTATTTTTTACGAAAAACGGCGGTACAAAAAATATACAAATCATCCGAATTACTTACTAATAATTATATTTTACTCGAGCCAGGCGCCCTTTCGCTATGATCCAGCCCTGATTATGTGTATTGATAAAGTGATGGTTAAATATTAGTAATTAAACCATATGGGCATACGAGTATAGTAAAATATCACAACAGTATATGTAAGTGAAATCACAATCTTTCGGCTACTTTCTGTAGCACCCTGTTTAGTCAGTTTTTGAGAGATTTTTAAGTAAAGGGTTAAAACCGTTCCGTAAATCTTCTTTTAAGTTCTCAGTTTCTCACAGAATCCTTTCTTCTCCTAATTTGAAGTTCCTTTAACAAAGGAAGCAAAAAACGGAAAGAATTATAAGATAAAATCATAGATAGAGTGGATAGCGTGTAGAGTGGAACTTTTCTCAGACTTCAACTGTAACATAGTACAACAGGGCAGAAATGGACTGAGTGAACATTATTTTGAATGACTGTCCCTTCTAGGTCCTTCGATTAATCTCGTTTATATACCTACATTAAAAAGAAAAAAAAGATCTTTGATTATGTTTGCTAAGTCGTACCTCCGTTACGCATCTTGCAAAGAGAAAACGTAACTTCATTAATGGATTGAGTTGGTAATAAGAACCTCTATGAATCATAGGAAATTAATGTGTAATTGCGTTTCAGTATTAAAAAAGGAGAAATTGTTGAATGAATCTTAATTGATAAAGAAGTTTTAATTTCCACTCATGTTGCGTTACGCACATAGGTAACTTTAAGTTTATTTTAAAGATAATAGTTAGTATCTTATTAAAATCAATATATATATAAATTACTATATATTTTGGTTAGTCCAATTCTTAATGAATCATTTTTGACCATTATAGAAATTTAAATGGGTGGGGATAAATAAAATCATATAAATAAGTCGTCGCCGTGTGGACATATCCACAGTTTGATAATGGCCTCAAAAGCCGAAACAGCTGTCACATTAAAAACTGTAAAAATAACAGAAATACTTGCAGAACTTAATAACTATTATAACATTATTAAATTTGATTTATTTTAAATTTATTTAATAAATTACTATGATTGGAAAAACAAAAAAAAAAATACAAATTATTGTTTGTTGGTGAAAAACATGTGTTTATTTATACTCCTGACTTTTTGTTATCTGAAGTTGTGTAAGTATCAGATTGTGGAAGGACGTGAAGAATGGTTTAAAACTAATTCTAAACTATCTTCATTTAAAGCCAGCTTTCACCTATTTAATGCTTTCTTCGAATTTATCCAAAATTTCCCAGTTATTGGCGGGTCTCAATTAAGCTGACCTTACTCATTATGTCATGATATTGAAAATCCAATGGCCATATGATGTCGTGGTATGTGCTCGGACCAAACACCTAACCTAAATGTTAAAATTCCAATCCACCCGGATCGGTCCGTCCCTGCGGTAGGACCCAATATATGGATGAGTGTGATTGCTTACGCCAGAACCTGTAACGCAGAAAGAATAGAAGATATAACTATCTTAGGAAGGTCTGAAAGGAGATTAAGCGTCGTAAAACTATTTCCATGCTTTTAATGGCATAAAAGGGGTTAGTTTTCTACGATTTTTTCTGATTAATTCTTTTATTCGTTGTTCGGTTGTCTCCATTATCCATTGAGTAATTAATCGATTATTGGCACATATTTTTAAAAACCTTTTACTTTTATATTGTATGGTACTTTTTTATTGAATGGGTGTAGTTTTTCAGAAATGTGCAAGTTTTTAAATTTCGAAAAGCAAGGATGTGACGGAGCCGGGAAATAAACACAAATTGTTCAAAAAGGACTATGTAAATTGATGAACAAATCCAATAGTTTCGTTAACATGTAAAGCAGAACTGCTGTTTTTCTGAAAGAAGATTATTTTAACTAACAATTATTTTCAGCTTAATTTAAAGAATAAGATAAACCACGTATTCATGTATTTTTTTTAATTTATGAAAAGTAAAGATTGCCTTAATCAGTCGGGTAGTTAAGCTTTTATTTATATTTAGTTTTTAATTATTTTTGTTGAATTTTGTTTAGTATTTGTATTTTTTACAATAAATATACAATGTTTACAAGTCATACTGTTTTAATTTATACTACACTGCCATTAAAAGCATTTGCTTGTGGATGGAAAAGGAGTGTACATTTGCGAGAAAATAATAAAACTACGTTTCAAAGTAAAAAGAATTAAAAAAATAAAATCTATTCAAATTATTGTATTTGAAAGAAAGAAAAATATATATTATGGAGGAAAAGTAGAGAATAGTAGGATAATTTGTGAGATTTTCATTGAGGAATCAGTTTTTTTGGTAACGATTTCCCTAAAATATTTTTTTAAATAGTTCAATATTTGTTTATTATCAATAATGCTTCTAATTTCTTCTGGTAATTTACTAAAGAAATGTTTTCCTTGGTGGGTATAATGGTGCTGGGAAAAAGAAGTGTGTAGTTTAAGGCATACAAATATATATATTTAAGTCTGGTTCGATTTTCAGTTATGAATGAGTATTTATCTTTTTCTTAAATATATATTCCACGTAGTATCCCACCTATGCCGCATTTTATAAAATTTTATTGTGTAAAAATGCATTAATTCTCTAATTGTATGAATCATGTGATCCCTGTTGATAAAGTCGAAAGTCACTCATCTGGTAACGCAAGCGACATTTAAAATAATCCACGGATAACATTTAATAACATTTCTGAGCATTAGAGCGTAACCCACATTTTATAAATAGTTAAATGAAAAAATATGACGCCGTTCATTATTATTTCGCAATAGCATTTCTACATTGGCACGATTTTACTAGAATTGCACTGGACGCCGACAAGTCCGGAATTTCATTACATCACGTTAGGAAGAAACTTTCCAAGAATTTATCCAAGTAATAAGCCAACATTATATGTTAAAAAAAACATCTTAGCAAATAATGTAAGAAGCAGGCTTATATGAAGATTAAAATAAAACCTGATCATGAGAACAAAGAAGTTTTGAATAGTTTAAATTGTGTTTTTATTTTTTAGAACCAGATGTTGCTAATGTCTTTCTCGGGTGACCCCGACTTCTTCTACGATTCACTACTGTATACCACTATGTAACTACATTACATCGATTATATTTTGACTCCGTATTTTATTACGATGCAGAGATATTGCGTTAAGCATTCGTCGGGCGTCCCCGATTGCTTCCACCATTTAAACATCTCTAAACAATCCTGGCACTAATAACAACAACTTTAAAATTTTCAGCGATATCAGTCGACTACTTTTCGAGTTTTGCGAGTACTAACATACTCAGGCTGAATTTTTAAATATTAAAATAAGTAACCATTTAGAATTTAACTCAACCATTTGAAATGCATTTTATAATGCAAGACGTTGTTCTGCCACAGATCGTCTTCCATTTAGGAAAGTAAAAAATTGTAGGTGTATGTATTTTTGGATGAGATATCTGAAGAAATCTCGTTTTTTGGATAGTTTTGCGTTTATTAGACTTAAAATCTTTTTAAAAATATGTATCGGAGGGTCATGCAGAGTTGTAGAGTTAGATGGTTGCTGCTATAGTTCAGTTACAACAGTCACCCAGTTATGGATCTTGGTGATTTTCTAGTGAATCTAGGATTTCAGTCCCAAGTTTGTTATATGTACAGTAAATACTTTTAATTGTGGTTTTATAGCAGGAACATTATGGTTTTTAGTGTTGATTGAACCGGTAAAAAAAGAGAAAACTATAGGCAACATTTCAAATCGAGTACAGACCACTTAAAGAATTTATTCAATGAAGCATTTCCATCATAAAACAACTATTCACTACTACATTTCAAGCGTACCATTTTTGTCGGTAATTTTTACCTTCATTTTTCCTGCAATAAAACACCGACAAAATACCATCTCGATTTTAATTGAGTTCTCTCGCGAACTGCAGCAGAAATGCATTTGTGATCTGACGCTCGCCTCGACTCTGTAATTGAATTTGCGAGACGTTGACGGCAGTAAAATTATTGACGACTGCATTTAGATTGTATATTCGCGGAAGATATCGAGGAATTATAAACACGATCAAGCATACAATTCATTTAATTTATCGCTGCGATAAAGCCTTTTCACTGTCTAAAGAAGCTCATTCCGTGCAAATAAAAATAATCCGGATGACAGTTTAATATAAACATACTTTTCCATAATCTTTCTGGCTTACAGCTTTGGACATAGACTTAAAGATGTTTTCAATTATTCAGATTTTTGCGGATCTCACCGTCCGATGCCAGAAGTTTTCTTTCGGTTGTCCGCCAATTTCTGATTCTTTTTTTCGTTCATTTCATTTTCAACTGTTGTTCTGCATACCCAGAATTGTTCAAGTAGGGTGTGGAGGTTGTGAACTTCATCCTATTCTGTATTTGGTTTTGTCACAATGACCTTGGTGAGAGGCTTTGGTGGTTAATTTGAAATAGACCGACTGTTTTGTCTCGGACCTGTTCTATTTCATTTCTCCAATACAAAAGGACGATAAGCTAATGTCAATAGTTATTATTCTATATCATGTTTGAACAAACTTCGAATAGTAGTTTTGATCGAAGTACGACGATGTTAAAGCGCCCCTACCCAAATACGAGCCATTGGCCATTGTGTTCAAGGCGCATTGTTAATCGCCAAGCGGTAAGGAGGAATTTCTCTAACTAAGTAGAGATCAGGCTATTCAAAGCATTCTGAAACCCACACAGAGCAGCTGCGATTGATATATAAATGAGAGTTATCTGAACTTTACGGCAGAAATAGGTACAACAACGTTTCGGATCAAGTTACAGTCGCATTGCAGATCTGCCGTAGAAAGGAAAAACAATTCCCAATAAAACATGGGACACAAGATCGCAGGATCATATTTCCTTTGAGGGTAATAAAATTTCCATGGCAAGGCAGTGGCGGCTTGCTCTTGGAAACAAAGTTTTCTACACAAAATGGGATGAAATCATTTAGAATTATTGAAGTGAAACTTCTTTAGGCGCGTAATGAATTTTCGGGGACGGAGTAAAACCGAGTCACGATCGAAACGAAAATGCGGGTACCCCCACCACCGATTAAAGTTCATTTGATCTAGTCAAAGTTTTGAAGTAACATATAAATGCTTCTTAGCTCATCCCGACAACTGGCGTTGGTGGTGTAATGGTCAGCATAGTTGCCTTCCAAGCAGTTGATCCGAGTTCGATTCTCGGCCATCGCACATTATTTTTTTGTTTTTAACGCCTTTTTCATTCAATATCTTATTTTTTAGTAGGTCAGAACATTTTTTAAAAGAAAATAATATTGCAAAATAATAAAAACACTTATCTCACTGTGATAAAACATTACTCCGCTAGAGCGCGCTTTGCGTTATTGTGTTGGATTAAAATTATTATCTAATCCGTATATTATGATAATTGTATTACATTTATTTAATTAATTTATTTATTTTGATAATATGTAATAATTTTCAAAGTTTTGAAGTAACATATAAATGCTTCTTAGCTCATCCCGACAACTGGCGTTGGTGGTGTAATGGTCAGCATAGTTGCCTTCCAAGCAGTTGATCCGAGTTCGATTCTCGGCCATCGCACATTATTTTTTTGTTTTTAACGCCTTTTTCATTCAATATCTTATTTTTTAGTAGGTCAGAACATTTTTTAAAAGAAAATAATATTGCAAAATAATAAAAACACTTATCTCACTGTGATAAAACATTACTCCGCTAGAGCGCGCTTTGCGTTATTGTGTTGGATTAAAATTATTATCTAATCCGTATATTATGATAATTGTATTACATTTATTTAATTAATTTATTTATTTTGATAATATGTAATAATTTACAGAAAAAAAAATTAAAACTATCTCCCTCTGATAAAATATCCGTTCGCTAGAGCGCACTACGCGATCTTGTGTGGGATTCTATTTCTGTACATTGTACATTATTTTTAAAAATATATTATATTTTGGGTGTGATGTAGGTAACATTATAAAACATAACAAGCTCTCATATTTTCAGAACCTACATAATATAATCAATTTATGCGGCTTTGCTTATAGTTGGTGCTCAGCGTGGTTGGCTTTCAATCAGTTAAGCGAGGTTCGATTCTCGGCTGTGGCATTTTTGAAGTGAAACCTTGTTGAGGTGGGGGAGCCGCTCACGAACGTTCTCTCTCTTCTCTTCTTTCCTCTCTCTCAGACACCAGCGAACTGCGCCACGCAAAGCATCAGCTGCTTGGTTAGTATACTGCGTCGTGAGTGTAATACGAGTGAAATACGTAATTGATTGTGGTTCATACGGTTTGGTACAGAATTTCAGTGTTAAAAATGAGTAGTGACGAGATAGAGGTGATGAACACATCAGTGGCACAAGAGGAAATATCCCCTGAGAATCACCAAAGAAGAGGAGAGTCTGATTCACACAGTGATGACATTAACATAAGGTAAATATAACCTATAAGAGTTGATAAATATTTCACAATATAGTAGTATTGTTGGAATAGGATTGTTGAAGTGAAACTTCTTTAGGCGCGTAATGGATTTTCGATGGACGGAGTAAAACCGAGTCAGGATCGACACGAAAATGCGGGTACCCCCACCACCGCTCACCGTTCACTGTCCCTCTCTCACCATATGCGCTTGTTGAGGTGGGGGAGCCGCTCACGAACGTTCTCTCTCTTCTCTTCTTTCCTCTCTCTCAGACACCAGCGAACTGCGCCACGCCAAGCATCAGCTGCTTGGTTAGTATACTGCGTCGTGAGTGTAATACGAGTGAAATACGTAATTGATTGTGGTTCATACGGTTTAACAAAAGAAGTTTCACTTCTGTCTTGCGTAGGCTTGACACACCCACTTTTTTCTTATGACATGAATTTATTCAAATTAATGCTGCAACTGATGTGGCTCTAGATATAAATGCAAGGAGTTAATTCATTTAGGCAATGGCGATGTCATTATTGTAAAATTCTTCCATGTTGACAAACCAGGGATCGCTATTATACTCTTCAAGATCACAGAATAATTGTGTTATGCCATTTTTTTACAAACGAAGTTGCTGTATTAGGAAATTGTGTGAGGATGTTTGCGCCACCTTGTGTATATTCGTGGAAATCAATCAATTTATGGTTTTGTATTATGGAATTAACCATTACGGCTTGAAGGCTGGGAGGGCGGGATTAAATTCTACATAACTATCTTAGTACCAATTCCCCTTTCATTCACATTCAAAAATACATCACCACAAACAAAATTGACGTTACTGAACACAGAAATAATAAATTAATGAAGAAATACATTTAATGCCCCTAAATCACTAATAATTATTCACAATTTAACCGTCTACTACATATAACTAATAAAGAAAATGTAATGCCATGAGAAAGATATCAATGACTTGCATACATAGTTGTTCACGCAAAGAGATCATCTAACAATAATTTACAATATTTTTTTTAAATAACTAAGGTACAAATTAACATATTAGCAAGAAATCAGAATAACATGAAAATCTCGAAATTAAACACCGAGTATAAACAAAATATCTTCTTCTATATAGAAATAATTTATATAGTCTAAAAACCTACTTTTTGTTCTTAAAATTATCGAAAACATTAATTAATTTTAGCTTAAATTGAAAAATAATCTCAAACCATTATATTAAATGCTTTCTTTTTTTTCATAAATCTTGCGTTTTCTTTATAAATTTCTTATTATTATTATATTTTTTGATAAATTATATGCCTTTATTATTTGAATATAAATTCCCGAAAACTTGTTTCTTTGTAGTGAAGAACAGAACTTTCACTGTTTACTTTATAATACACGGAACGCATGTCATAATGAATGTAAAGAAATACATATATTTAACAATTAAATACAAATATCTCAAATATTTTTTTCACCACCGTTTTGAATTCTAACAGGGAGGTAGAATCAGTCAAAGTGTGCAATTATCCAGACATCCAGTTATGACGTCACAGGCCACCCCTACCCCTTCCCGGCCCATCTAACCTTTGATATTTACCCCAAGAAACACGGCGATGAGAGCAACGCGGATTCTTTTCTCTGGGAATGTTTTACTCTTTACAGAAGGCTTACCATCGATAGTTCCGTTGAAACCTTTCCCCCTTTCTTATAATATACACATAAAGGAAAAAGAGGTAACATTGGAATTCTGTACGGCAGAACCATTCGACAGATACTTGAAAATTTTAAAAGTAGAATTCGCATGCACGTGACGTGGTTACACGCTACTATTTACAGTGAATGTTCAAAATATATTTTAAGCACACCTATTTTCGTATTTCTGCAACATTTTCAAACCTTTTTTTTTCTTAACGGAAAGGGTAAATATAGTCTTAATTGATTTTTTGGGAGACATTCCGACAATTAAGCAGTCGTTTAATTAAGTTAATGGAATGGGAGTCCAAAAAGAGTGCCCATTTGGACGATCCTTTATTAAGGATATTCATTTGGATTTAAAACAAAGGTCTGAAATAGTTTGACCCAGAAAATATGTTATTTTTCTGGGTCAATCAAACGAATAATAAAATTAACGTCTTGAGTTGTGGACCGTGAAAAGATTTTTTTTTTACAAATTTTATTCCACATGAGTAATGTGTAATTAATACGACTTTCTTTCTCAGTTCATTGATTATTCAAAGATGAACTGAATATCTAACGTTATTACTGTAAAATTTTAATGACAGGACAACGCAGGCATCAATTAGTTTATACGTACTATTCACAATAAAATCCAGTTGTACATATGTAGGTAAACATCATTAAAGTTTGTATTATGTATGTTTCCTGAAAAAACTCCAGAAAAATGTAAATTTAATTATAAAATTGACATGTAAGCTATTTCAGAGATTTTTTTACATAAAAAATTAAGAATTACCATCTCAGTAAAAAATTAACAAGGAACAGAGTAATAGTCTCAGGATTATAAATCAACACTGGGTAATGGTTTTTTAAAAACTTTTTGACTATGGGGATTGAATTATCTCCTGTTATTTGGATTTTCTTGTAAATTCGAAATAACTGCCTGGAAAATTGAGGAAGATGTTTGTTTGGTTCGGGGAATTTGTTGATTGATGAATTTCAGCTTATTTTAAAAATTTGTTTTTTTATTTTAATTTGATCGATTATGTTGTTATTTTAGTCTTCAATCATTATTAAGAGCTGCCTCGAGCTTCAAGTAGTCAGTAGTTATTTGGTTTACGGTATTTTTCGAGAGAATTTTAAGCTTTTAATTACTTTTTGAGAGCTTTTCAAAAACAGACCTAATTGGTTTTTTCGCTAAAGCATTCCTAGCCGTTTGTAGTAAAAAAAATGATTTGAAAGAGCAGGGCAATCAAATATATATGTAATTTTTTATTAAAAGGATTCCAGAAAAGTTTGGTTTTTGCGAACATAATGTATACATATTTAAAAATATCAAAATATATAACTGTGTCGGAAAACCCGTTTTGTGAATTGCGTAAACTAACTATAGACAAAAGATAAGTTGAAGGGGTTATACCGGGATACAGCAAAAGAGGGAGGCTTGAGCCCAGGTATTTGCTCTTCTTTAGAATACTCCTCTTCAAATTCAATGCTCTGTTACTCAATAAGATATTTAATTATGTCTAAAATATAAAAAACGACTACTTTGCATGATTTCGTTTTCCATCGTCTTTTTTAAATGTTTCTGACTTTTACCCTTCAGGGGTGTTCTAGGTTGTTTTAAAAAACCACTTTATTGTAAATATATTTTATATATAAAACCAGCCGGTTGCGGTTTACTCTGAACCTTCATCAGAGTTATATAAAAATATATTAAATCAATAACAGAGTTACAGAGTATTTATAAAATAGGGAGAGAGAACGTCAACTTTTGTGGGGGGCAAGGGGGAGCTAGGGGTGAAAGTAGGTGGAGAGGAAGGGAATATGTTTAAAATGGGGTTATTTGAAAAGTCTAATTGTTTATTGAGTAAATTGGTTTTATTTGTTTTTTAGAGATTTTATTTTTAATTCCATAGCCTTTAGATTGTCCAAATTATTTCCCACAAAATGGTATTTAAAACGAAGTTATTTTATTCTAATTATTCATGATGTATTGAAACAATTTTTAAAACTTTACCTCTTATTTTATGTTTTGACCGTTACCAGTTTCAGTTTATAGCCATCTTCAGACTGCTTGAAAATTCAGCTGTGAAACACCACTTCGCAACGAAATTAAGAATATTCATAAAATTGTAGTAACATCATTTATACTATCCCTCAAATTGTATGGTATAAATGATTTGATCATCCACCCACCTCACCCTCTCCCCCCAAATTTCGTGCGTATATAATAATTTAAAGAATAATTATACCAGCCTGAAGATTGAAACCGGTAACGGTAAAAAATAAAAAAAAAGTTTGAAATTCATTGATTCAATAGATCATTAAAATGGAATTCCACCACGAATTGTCAGAATCATAAATAGAAATATTAAAGTTTTCTGTCAAAACAAAAATTAACGAGGAATTTATTTTTGATAAATAATTTGAACGTTAGGTTAAAGTAACAACGATACGATATAATTTTAAATAAGAAAATGTATTTCTAAAAACAAATTGACATTGTACACATTGTACGAAAACCTTCCCCTATGTACAAAAACGATACGCATGATTCGATACAACATGTTACTATCTTCAATAGAATGGTTCTCAGAATCACAGAAGTTTCTCTGAATAACTTGGCAGTGAAATGTCTTGCCTATCATAACTTTGATTGATTAATACTGTATGGTTAATATACGTCTAGAATAGATACGAACAACATTGTTCAAGTTTATACTTAACATTGTATGTTCCTTAACAAATAATCTTGTTGGCATTTATGTTGCTTTCATGCTTTGAAAAGGAACAGGTGTATTGCAAAAATGAGAAAATAAATGTAAAACCTTAGGAATTCAACAAAGTTTATCCTTCTTATATCGCCTGTTGAAAGTTTTTATATCGATTACTTTTGCTTTTGACTGACGAATCAATTCATTCACTGACTGTTTCAGACTGAAATTTAGTGCCGTAAGCTTCTTGGCTTATAAACCCATAAGCCACGGGTTTCAATCCTGGCGTGGCTAGCAATTGTTATTATTCCATTAATACACACACATCGAAAGAAGAACAACTGACACGGCAACCAAGTGGCGCTTACTCGAAGCTAAGACTATAATAGTCTGACCTAGAAATTCACAGCAAAATTAAATGTTAATCATTTTATACATTTAAAAAGGTGAAATTTTGTGAAAATTCGAAATCATTCTGCAACATTTTTTTGTGCAAGGTGCAAAGTTGAATAAATTATGGCTGAAATTAATAAAATAAAAATATATCACATAGACGTTATTATTATGTTCGTCAAGTTATGTGACAAAAGGACTTTATTGTAATTATTATTAAAAATATGTAAATGTAAAACACATCATATTCTATGATTTGAGATTTTCACAGCTAAAAATATTAAAGTGATTTGTTTTTGGGGTATTATGCCGTGTTGAATTATCTCCTTCTTCAGCCTACGTTTTAGACAGTATTGCAGTGCCCATCATCGGAGCAGATGTATAAATGTATGTATACCATAATTACACATGTGCCCTGATGATGGACACTGCAATGCTGTCCGAAACGTTGGCTAAAGAAGGAGAAAGCGCAACACGGCATAATTCCCAAAAAAATCATTATAACATCATTTTTTGTTCGTCTTTATTGTTTCTGAATGTGATTAAAATATCGCAGAACGATGAAACAATGACAGGTAATCAATCGCGAAATGAGACATCATAACATCATATAGACATGTAAGTTACGGTTCCATGATAACTCAACGCAGTGACTATTCAACACACATTTAAAAAGTGACATAAAATCATTAAAAACGATGAAAAAAAAAATTAAACCTAACCTAACCGAATAAAGAATAAATAACCAGTTAATAAAGTTTTTGTTTAATCACTTTCCATGACTTTATATAACTTTTTAAAGATGTGATGAACTATCATTTTGATGATTTATCCGGTCACCGTAAGTTACGCTAGTGTTATATTTAACTTGACAGGATTTTTGATAAATGTATAGTGGTATATTTATCACTACAATGAAATTTTACTATCAACGCCAAATATCTCAGAATAGTACTCACACACTTTTAAGAAAAACTAATTTTATAAGCAGATAACTCAAAAAACGTTTTTTTAGATGTCTCTCTACAGTTCTCAGGCGACAAATTATGATTTCATCTCTGACAGCAAAACAATCTAAATTCCTTTCATTTTTTATCTCAATCAAAACAGCTCTGCCCTGACTGCGATAACCGATTATGTTTTCTTCGGATTTTGATTACTTTGTTATTAGTCTTGAAACATTTTAATTGAGCTAGTCATTAAGGTGTTCACCGCGTAATACCGATTCTGAGACAGGAATCAGAAGTCAATAATAAATTACGTTAAACACGCATCTGTTTATTCTCTTGGCGATGTAATAATAATAATATCACTCAGGAACTCCTTGTCAATATTATTCCAGCGCTACCTTAATATCCCCATTGAAATCATAATCGGATGTATTATTCAATCAACGGACTGTTTATGTCAGAGAACACAGCGAAGAGATGAAATACTTAGATCATATTAATTTATTGTGACTAGACGATCTCCGTGGCAGAACTTTTACACTGAGACTTCAAAAATGGAAATAAGTAGATACTTCCCAACCTACCTCTACACCATCTCTTTCTTTTCTACACACCATTCAACCTCCTAATTGGTGTATGTTATGAGGCTGAACCATTAACCTGCTATAATGCCACTGGCTCCATACAGTTGGAAGAATTTGGGATTATTGTGTGGTTTTTATAAAAAAATCATTTGTTGTAATCTGTTGAAACTTTATCATGCAAAAAATATCCTAAAATATAACTGGAAAAAAATTTCAAATCTGCAAATCACCAAAGAAAAGCCTTTTGTTATACATTTTTTTAATAACTGCTATTGCGGGGGAAATATCAAGTAAAGCTATACTTAGTAGACCAATCTGAATGCTAAATTCATACTCGAGCACAAATTGCATTGAACGAATAATTTAAAAAATAATAACCGAAAAACCCATGTCAGTAGAACTTTTCTTCCACAGTATTTTCATCATTGATTGATAAGTCGTTACAAAATTGTTGACTAAAGAACGGTAAGGAATTGCAAACAAATCGTCAATTAGAACAACCAAACAACCGAATTTCTTCTCCAGCCGTGGACCAATTCCCAATGAAAGTCAATTAGCATTAAAGTATTTAGAATAAAAGCAAATGAAATCAATGAATTTTAAGTGAAACGTCTTCAAAGACCGATAAGTCGTAACACTGTTGAGCAATTAATGACTTATTAAATTAAGGTGACATTAGACTCTAATAAGGGGGGTTTGCTCGACGCTCACAATTTAATTAGTTCTGATGAACCTATTTCTAAAATTTCAAATATTTTTAGAGGGATCTGTACGGATGTAAGTTATTTATATTTAAGATTTATAAAAACAGGACCTTGGCATTAAAATATTTTATGCAAAACGGTTTGAAAATTTTACTAAACGTTTTTTAACTATAAGATTAAAGATTAGCATAAGATTTTATTTTTCTAGACGGTGAAAAAGTAACTTTCCGAGAGATCCCTTTAGAAACATTTGAGATTTTAGTAATACGTTTATCAAAAATAATTAAAATAAACCCCACGGAAAGATTTTCTAGGCCTGATAAAGCAAAGTCGACCGTAGGTCTGTCAATTACGCTGGGCCGCGCGCCGAATATTGTTTTACACGACTTCATCACTTATGTCGTTAAGATTCTCACTTTATTTTAGAGATTTGATAGGGAAAACTCTGGTCTGTCCAATACACCAGGGCTACAGGTCGCATTTTTTTGTGCACTGCTACTTAACGTCGTTAAGATTATGGCTTTATTTTAGGGAATTGAGATAAATTAAGAAAAAAAAGTTATTTTGAAATTTGAACATATTCAATTTCGATTTTAGGAGAACAAAAGGTTACAAATTTATATTACTGCCAGATGATAATATAAAAATTAGAAAAAATAAGTGAAGGTACGTAGTTGCGTTAATTTTTATTTTTTATTTACCAGGTACCTACATAGAAATAATAAATTACAAAATGAACCTTAACTGTTATCTATTAGTATCAATATCTGTGATCGGTTAGTAACCGAGTGGACAGATGCGTCGGGTTCCGACCCAGGCGTCGTGGGTTCAACCCTCTCCTAGCTAAGATCCACCATTGCACAAGCAAGAGTTTAGTTATTTCTCCTTAAAGTGTTATTCCGTTAAACTTTAATTAGGCAGTTTGTCAACGGGATTCACATCTTCAATTACAATGTATATTTGTATACATAATATTATTACCAATTAAAATAATATTGTTATATATTAAAATATTCAGATTATTATTATTGGCACACATAATCTAAAATTACACAAAATCTACATGTAAACGGATAACATATATTGATAGATTGGGACGACTAGCATTAAGTATATCTACTTATGAGTCATGTTTTCAGCATATATCTGAATCTATTTTGAAATTTGCAATTTTTTTATTAATTTTGTAACATTTTGGGAACATTGTATTGTAGGGTTCGCTGTCCGTATTGATTGCTATATTTTGGAACAAGCATGCCTTCATTCTTTGTGAGCCTAGTATTGTGTTCATATTCTAGTTTCCTCTTATACTTAGAGTCTGATATATGCTGAATCAATATTTTGTCCTATTGTAAGGCCTGCACAGACGATTATTAAGTTTCGATAAAACAATAAAATGTTTCGTCTCGGTAAATATTTTTTGAAACTAGTAATTTAACGGTACGTGACGGTAGTTGGAGGAATTCAAAAATTTACAGTTTAACATCGTTTCAACATCGATTTTGATTTTTATTGGAGGAAGTAAAACGAAAGTAAACAAGTCTTTTTGTTTTGGATGATAAAAAAATTAATTTATTATTATTAAAAAATATATTAGAAAATAAATTAATTAATTAATTGTAAAAGCAAATATACCGCACCGCGAGTTTTGGCGCCTGGGTGGAAAGAGCCGAAGAGTCACGAGGCTTGCGGAATAAAACGTCGTTCCGTGCAAAAGCCACACTTGCTACGCAAGATTCGGTTTTACCCCCCAGACGTAAAAATGCCAAAAGATGTTTTATATCAAATAGTTGTTCTTTCTTTATAAAATAAAATTAGGAATTTTAATAAATTACCAATGTGTTAGACATTTTAGTATAAATTTTATTGCGTGCCCTTGGACAAGCTCTTGGTCTGTCTGATATTATGGACAAAATTGGCTTTATTGCGCCAAGTTTTTAGAATTCATTTCTTTTTATTTTTTAAAAAATTTCGCAAATCTTACGGGAAACTTAGTTCTATCATTATTTCATTTGCGTTGTACTTTGAGCTCAATGTCTTGTGGCAACAAGGTTCTATCATTCAATTAAGTGAAACTGGAAAAATAATGAAAAAGTGAATATGCAAAGTAGTTGAATTGATCTTGAGGAGTGAACATTCAATGCAAAAATATTGAATTTAGCCAAAAACACTTAAGTAAAATAATCAGATGGAACCTCGTAGCTCGTTAGCTTATTTTCAAAGCAACAAGGTTCTATCTGTTCATTTTTGCTTAAAATGTTCTATTCAATTACGATATTCAACATTCTATAAATATATTCTTTTTCATAAATTTCAAGGGTTATTGTTATATTCGGGATTCAAACTTTTAACTTCAATATCTCAATTTTGTATAAACGACAGACAGAACATAATTGTTCCAAGAAGACGATTGATGTAGTGTCTGAATTAATACTAAGCACGAAAGATTTTAGTGTTTGTTTAACTTCCAACATGTTTATGCTTGCAGTAACTGGCAACCCGCATTAACAATTTCATTATAATAAGCAAGCTGAAAAGAATAATTATTATCAAACTAAGCAAATAATCACAGAAAAAGTAGGTGGAGCTCGTTCAGCTTCGTTCTCCACCATTTTATTTATCGTTCAATTTTATTTCAGCTCAATTTATTTCCAGGACATTATATCATTTTAAGTATTTTCCATCCCGCTATCGGTTTTAGTTACGTTTCCACCACATAAACCAGCTTCTGACCGGTGAAATAATTTTGTGGCTCCATCCAAAAATTCTAGTATGGGAAATTAGCTTTATATTACGAAAATGTTCAAGTCATTATACATCTAGGTACATCGCTAATAGATCCGTTGTAATCGCATGCTCTTTGTGATATGATGCAGAAAGAGATGATAATCCTGAATTAATCATAATACAGGGTTTTCCAATAAGAGGTGTTATTTTGATATTCAAAGAGCTGTCGAGAGATGATTTATAATTTTTTATCGCCGGAATTGGATAGTATAGATCTGGACAACGTTTACTTTCAACAAGACGGCGCTACGTGCCACACAAGCAACGAAATCATTGATCTTTTATGGGTAAAGTTTCCGGACCGTGTTATCTCTCGAAGAGGTGATCACAATTGGCCACCGAGATCTTGTGATTTCGAGGCCACGTGAAAGAAAAGATCTACGCCAACAGCCCAGCGTCGATTCAAGACCTCAAAGATGGAATTCGTGAGGCTATCGAGGACATAAGGCAGCCACTTTGCCATTATGGAAAATTTCACGAAAAGGATATGGTCCTGTAGGCATGGTCGTGGTGGTCATTTGACTGATGTTATTTTTCACTATATTAACGGCATATCTTCTTCTTTATAATGAAATAAACATTCGATAATTTATATTAAACAATGGCATTTTTATTTGAATATCAAAATAACACCTCTTATTGGAAAACCCTGTAGTTGTAATGTAAAATAATTATTCTTGTGGGATGAAGAAAAAAATGATTAAATCAATGAAAATAATATTAACAACTCTAAAACAACAAAAAAAACAAACAGAAAAATCAGAGAAAATACGATCGCATCCATTATAAGGTAGGAATTGACACCAGGACCTTACTCAGCCTTGCCGCGGCTTTAATCTACCACTGAGTCAGTCTGATCATATCCCCTACGGTCATATTTAACTGTATCATACTTTGAATATTCATCCTAGACTTGTGAAAAAAACTTATCCAATAATTAAAATATTTATCCAATACATTATCCAGATTTCAATTCTGGTAGAATCTTGCATAAAGATAGCAGTATAAAAAATATGCATTAAAAAAATGTTAGGAGTTCTTAGTGGAAGTGTGGTACATTTAAAAACGACCGAAAGGTTGCTCATTGGTAGACCAAAGCCTGTAAAAGGCAGAGGCCTTGGGTTCTATTTTTAGATACCACCTAATCTTTTTAGCATTTTTCATTTGAGAGCTGTTAATACTATCTTTTTTTCTAATGTTTCTGGCTTTAACCATTCGAGGGTGTTCTAGGCTAGGCCATCATTTATATGGAAGATTGGAGTCGAATATAGTATATACTTAGAAGAGATGCCATGTTGAATGGAGGGGGGGCAATTTTAGTTAAGAGTTGAATATTGAATGAATTGCGGACTACAAATTAATTAAAATGATACGAAATTAAATAGTGTTTGCTGGAATTGGGTGATAGTATGTGTAGGAATGAAAAAAATGTATCGAAGGAAGGAAAAAAGGAGTCCAATCACTTACTGCTATATCTCGGCGAACGCCATCACAATATAGTGAGTTCAAGCACAACGACACAATATAATGAGTTCCACCGCGATACCTTTTGGTAATTATCGCAACAAAACAGTGAATGAATACTTAAACAATATTAAGCACTTTCAATTTAGTCAACTTCCTTCTATTCAAAGATTATGTACACGATAAAACACCAAAAACTTGCTTCCAACAGTTGAATCCTTCTCAATGATTAAATATAAAAAAATGAGGTTTTAAATAAATAATTTTATTGCTGATAAACTGCTTTAGCAATTTAGCGGGTGCTTTTAATAAAGAATAAAAAATGTTATTTTACTATACAAATATTGAAAAAGCTTCAAGCACAGAGAAACGGAGGATAACTATTTTAAATGGTTCAATATTAGAATGGTAATATTTTGTTTTCTAAAACAACTAATTGAAAATAATAATTAGACACTGCTCAAATCATTTAATGCTACTGCAAACAAAGTTATTCAGTCTGCAATATGTGACGTCATCTGAACATGATTCCCTTGGCGCCACTAAATTTTAAAAATAAAACATGTTTTTACGATAGATACCTGCCCTAAGAATAAACTCGAACTGTAAAAAATCATTTATCATGAAAACATGCTTTGAAAAATAAATCGGAAAAAAAACCATGGATGACAAATGAATTCCTATTTTTTTCAATCAGGTTCAGTTGTTGCTGCAGTATCCGGAGCGCATATTCCGTTAGAGCCATTGGTCGATGGGTGGAGCTAATGCAATTAGCTTTGCGTTCAGAGTAGAGGGTTATAAAAGCGCGGAAAGTGCCGCTCATATTGATGTTTACGTTAGGCTGTTGGTTCACTTAATGGTTCATGCTACCCACAAGTGCCTACCACATTAAACTTCTGTTTAGACACCTTAATCTACAAGCAATAATTTATTACGTGAACACTTTTATAGAAGAAGTCATCTGTTTTTTGATGCAGTAAATTCCCACAAGTGGTTAGCTCTTTTAATGGAGTAATATGAAGAATATTATTTTAGTTGTTTTTACACATTTGTGTTCACAAATTACTAATTATAACTAACACACTAGTACATTTTATATTGCGTAATTTGGTTTTTACAATCAATTTTGGATTTTTTTATTGATTTTGTTTTTATGGCTTCCGGCAACGCATTATAATTTTTCATCCCTTGGTGGAATAAAATGTTTTACGTATTGGCTTTGTTCTCTTTTGGTTGTTTGATATCATTGCACGTTCTTTTGGTATGTCAGTGAATGTCCTTGTTTTATATAATTTTGTTAAAATAGTATTTTTGCAACAGGTTTTTTATTATTTTGTGTATAAATATCATCGCAGTACAATATTGAAATTGAGTTAAGTTTAGAACTCTGAAGTATCCGTTGAACTCACTGAATAAAACACACACACCTTCGAATAGAAATGCTTTCATATAGATATAATGAAAAGCAATGTCGCCACTGACATAATACCTTTTGTCCCCTTTGTTACAGTTCCTGACATCGTATTCACCATTCAATCTGATTTTGATATTGTACTGACTGACTGAATTTAATTTTAGCAACGATCGGTCTGACTTTTGGATGGCGAAACACACCCACATTGTATTTCTTGTGTACTTCTTTATTCTATGATTAAAATGATAAAACATAAGACACGGCGCCATTGTTTGTTTTAGATTTACAAAGTTCAATTTAAAACAAATAAAATAATTCACTAAACACTGAAATACGTTTAGGATTAACCCGATTTATGGGCCCAGAGTTAAATACCTTACCACTTTGCTACATAATCCAATCAAACGCTGGAAAGCATTTGTTGTAATATAAGCTCGAAAGATTCGAACACCACTGGACAAATAGAAATATGTAAATTTATGAAACACCAATAATTATTGAGATATCAATACCGGCAATAGAAATATCACACATCTTTGCTGCCATTCCGCATTATTTCGCAGTCAAATCGAATAAAAAGCATTTCTCTCTAGCTGTCATCTCTCCCGCCATTTTCAGTGCTACTAGCGCCAGTATCGCCCCTGGTGTCGCGGAGTAGAACGTCACGATACAAATCCATTTACCTCATACTGTGCAAGGCTGCATATTATATACGGCTCGCCCCGGGGCAGATTTTAATGGCCGCCGCTAGAGAACAAAAATGGAGACGTTTATACGTTCCGGTCCCATTGTACACTGTTTTGTATTCTTTTCCTAGATCCGGGAGTGGAGAGTGACAACAATGTAAAAATAAAAACAGCGAGGTTGACTCAGTAGTCTTTTTACAGAACAAACTGTGTTGCAGCTACATTCAAGACGTCAGCCTTAGGGTCGTATTTAGAACTTTTACTTTATGTGAAATTAATATGAGAAGATAAATCCGTGGTTTAATGCAAAAAATGCAAACAAAAAAGGACGAGGAGTTTCCAATGTCAACGATTTAAGTTTTAATATTATCATAATCGTTTTAATATTATCATCTAAGAATCTCATTTTTTTCTTGTATTCATACATTTTGGGTTACATCTGGATCTAGTTCACATTAACTCCGATGGTTTTGACTCAGTTCCTTTCTATTTGGTCTAATTATAAAGGGTTGAAAACAATACTAATTAATAAAGTAATATCTTCTTTAAATATGTGTGTAATATACTCGTATATTATAAGGTTATGTTTCAATTAGATGTGACTGACTCCTTTATAATGTACATCTTTGTTTTTCAAATTTTCTAGGGCAAAAGGCAGGCTTAAAATATTTAATGATTTCATTATGTATTTTTATTTTACATGTTTTTTCACAATAAATATACGGATTATTTTTATACGTTACATATATATAATAAAGAACAATAATAATAGCATTTCTCACTGTGTATATAAAGACAACACGGAGAAAAATGAGCATTGATGTTTTATTAAATTACTGTTAAAAACGTGGTAGCAGATCATTTCCTAACAAATTGTAAGTACATTCAGAATATATCAGAACCCGTCTTCATGTAGCTGCGTTTATCCTAATAGATTTTGACGAAATTCCAAATTATTAGAAGTTTTTTGAACACGTGCTCCGACATCTCTATAAAACAGAGTGTTTTATTGTAGTTTGATAGGAAACCTTTCAATTCATTCGTTAAAAGCCTAACAATTTTGCAATATTTTACCTCAGTAAGTTTTCTCCGTGAAGGTTCATGTGTTTGGTGGGGGAATTCAAGGTCAAATAATAAAATCACATAGGATAGTCCCTAATTAAATATTGTAAATAATATCTAATAACAATGAAAAAAAACTATATAATCTTTATTAATTAAAAAAGATGAGATAATGAGAAAAAAATATTTACAAAATAATCTTAAGGCGATGCCACACGTAGTAATGCAAAATCAAGCTTTAATTAAATACTGCGAGTAGAATACATCTTGGCCTTTGAAATAATCGAGTATTTTTTAGATAAATCTTTTTATAAGCCCAGAAAAAAAATAATATAAAGGCCTATGAAAACTGCTTTAAAGTTCAAAATCTCCTACTTACGAACCCATTTTCGGTTATGATTTTATTGTATAATGTGGCAAATTAAGTTATTTATAAAATGATCGGAAAAAATTAAATATTTATGCCTGAACATCCACAAAATAAAATAAAAGGCACTTTTTGGTCATGTTTTTTTCTTGCATAAATCAAAACAGGCGGATGGTGTTAAGCGGTAATTTAAACCTTATCGCCATCTACGTAAGGGTTGTTATTGAAAGTTGTTCTATTCAAAATATTACACGACGTAGTGCATCGCCTTAACTGGAAGTTTTAAGAATTTTTACCCATTTAAACATCTTCTTTATTGAACATTGTAAAAAGGGTTTTAGAAAAAAATGTAAGTGGGTTTTTTTTTTAAATTACATTAATTTTATTTATTCACTTCATGAAGGCATTAACATGTATACAATGTTTTAGGTAAGCTGAACAGGAGTACAATAATGAGTGTATATTACAGCGCCCTTGAGGTGTTTTTGCACAAAAACGGCGCCATACAAGTCATCCAAGTATTATTATTATTATATTACATAGAACAATATGCCGAGTACAGACAATATAAGCAAGTACAAATACTAGTTATCGTTGAGAGTTTTTGTACATTTAAGTAATAGTTGTTCAATAAATAATAATGAGTACAAGATAGGTACTTAAGGTATTATGAAAGTAGTAGCGGAACAATATTAAATAACAATGTGACAAATACATATGAAATGTTTATTGTTGAGCATGTTGGTATTTAGCAAACTGTCGAGCTTTGAATTATTTTAATTTAATTTAAAATATTAACATGTTCCTCCTCAGACAACAATACCAATTGTAAAGTAAATTATCATTAAAACTACCTTATTCAACTGCGATGTGGGTAGGTAGTAAACAGCTTCATACAGAATAACTATTTTGTATTTAACCTTGTATATTTGACCTTAAAAATGTTTCTTCCATAACATTCTTAGAAATAGCCGACTTTTATAGAGAACGTTGTGTTGAAAAATAAGGTTTTCTATTTGGTTTCTTCCTGTAAGGTAAAATTTTCACTCTTGTATAGTAGTACACTCTCATTTTGGGAGGTGGTTACCGGTACCGCCGCCCCTAAAGCTACTCATTGGATAACCAAAACCTCTGCCATAGATGAATCTAAGTTATTTACTACGTTTGGTGACTTAGCAGGTGTGCCTGAGTTTATGGGGGTGAGGTTTGTCCAGGTCTTGGCGGCGGATTTTCTGCCCACCAACTAAGGGAGGCCGGTTGAGGGAGAAAGTTTCACCTCTCCAGCTGATCTATCTCGATTCATCGCCTTGCACCGCAGTGGGAGGGATGGATTCATACTTCCGTCACTCCTGGACACACTGAACCCAGATTCTTACCAACCCCTAATTTTTTCTCTCCTTCATTTCCTTAAAAGACTCTCCACACAGGATCCCCGAAGATGATAAAAGGCTCCGAGGGAAGTTATTTAAAACAGTAGAACCATGGCTAAAGGAAATATTATTAATAAATAGGGATTGAGGTAAGGATGAAAAAGAGAAAGGTTGGGAAGTATCGGACTATTCCAAATATGGTAACTATATTTAGCTAAAGCCACTTCAAGTAACATTCGATTCTAAATGGCGGTTATAGATGATAAGAGAGTGTCTTCGTCATTTTCCATGGAAAAATGATGCTAAACTATTAGATGCACGTTTCCACTAATAATCCTCTGACCCTAGGGATATTATTTTCCACGTAATAGTGCATGACATCAAGCAAGCATCTCTTGTGTCACGTACTCTAACCAATTGGTTTGATATTATATAGGTAATGTTGTAAGATCCTGAACTATTCCGAGACCGTAACCCGGGGGTTCTCAACCTCTGGGTCGCGAAGGTTATTTATTTTTAATTTGAAGATCATACTTAAATAATTGATTTCACACTTCTGAATAAGAAGGTAGCGATTGAAAATGCGATTGTGATTTTTTTTGTTTTAATTTTTAATATCTTGATTGTAGTATCGTCAATAATAATTATAAGATAAAGTTAATAAAGGAAAGCAGATTCTTTCATATTTTTGTCACGTTTATTCAAATGAGTGATTGGTCTTTGCAGGAGAAATGGTGATGAAGTTGTTAAAAATACTCTAACAACTTAGCATCACCATTTCTCCTGCAAAGACCAATCGCATTGCAGTAACAGGGATGCATTCAAAGGTCCGTCACTCCTGTACACACTGACTCACAGATTCCTACCCACCACTCATTCCCTTTTCCTTCCCAGATCTTCTTCTCTTTCCTTTCCTTAAAAAAATCCTCCACACAGCATCCCCAAAAATGACTTTGGGTATGAGGAAAATTATTTTTCTCAAGGCCTCCTTATGGAGCTTATGGAAAAAAAGTATTGGAAATTCGACACCTACCAAAGAAATCGTGTCCATGCTGATTTTATGCCATGGCAATACTTAGATACATATTATTCCTGAATTTGCAAATTTGAATCCCATCGAAGAGCAAAAAAACATTTTACAAATTTTTTTTCGTACATGTATTTTGAGATTAGTTATTAGTTAGTCTTGGTGTTACAATGTCACTTTTTTCAAAGTAGATATCTTTTAAAAATTACTTCAAAAGTTTTGTATTGAACACTAAAAATATAATGAAAATTGACAACAATGAAGTCCTGATATGTTGGTAAGATAACTTTGTAGAAAGGTTAATAGATGTCGCACATTAAAATAAAAATGTATATATTTATCGAAGACGCTGTCTACATTGCATTTTCTTCGGCTGAATCTTGCAATCATACATAAAGATAGCAACCAACAAAAATTCGTTAAGAAAAATTAATATTATATTGGTAGTTCTTAGACGATGTATGCTACAGTGAAATATGAATAAAGGGATGGAATGGTCGAATTAGCTTGGTGGTAAAGCAAAACTCCGGCAAGGCGGAGGTCCCTGGTTCAATTCCTAGATGCGACCAAATTACTTGTTTTTGTTTCAAATTTTCGTTTGAGAGTCGCTTATATTGTTTTCAATGATTAAATAGATAAAAGTGTTGATAAGAATACCTTAAAAATACTTTCAGTGAATTCTTAGTTATGACGCGCCACATAACAAACTCTATAAGTTATTATAGAGTTTGTTTATATTAAGAACAACGAGAATTGTACAGTTCACACGCATAATATTCTGTCTCGCAAAAAAACAAAATTTAAAGAGTTCTACCGAAAGTTTTAGTGAAAATTCCATTCCTTGAAATGCTTAAGCATTAAAGTCAGAATAGTGCATTATTTTGTTCACTATTAACCATCACATAATAACTCGAAACGAATAATACAAAACAGTCAAGTGCACCAAATATATTTGTGACATTATTCAACGCGAACTGTGTGGGTAGCGGATACCAAACGCTCTCCGCATACAGTGCTTAGTGTATTGCAGTGTATTGGCCAGAGGTACCTACTCGCTATCATTCATAGCGGTTACTACAAGCGCAGCGGAAACAAGGCAGTCCCACCAGCCATATCTTCAATTAAAATTTTACAATTTTTTTTTTTTTTTTTTTTTAATTAATATGGACGCTCAGGCTTATATTTCACTGGCGAAGGATGCAGTCAACTTATTGACCAATATGATAATGGAGCCTAACAATAAATTTACAAAGGAGCAGATCGCGAAAATAATACCTAGAACAAACGATATATTAGGAACCATCGCTCAAATGGCAGTAAAAATGGCAAACCTTGAGGGCGAGTTAACAGCTCTAAAAACTTCTAATCCAAATGTGTGCTCCCCACAAGCCCAAACCCAAACCGTGTGCGAAATCCTCGCTGAAATGAAAGAACAAAGCTACAGAGACAAAAATCTAATTATTCATAACATTCCGGAGAATACTTCATCATCTCAGACTGAATCAATAAATAGTGATATCGCAGCAGTTAAGAAAATTATCTCCGATATGGATGCCTCGACAACAAACCTTGACATAAAAATCTACAGATTGAGTATTCGGAAAACTGACAAACCGAGAAGTATAAAAGTCGAATTTCCGGAAGCTAAATGGCCGAAAATTCTACTAAAAAAGAAAGACACTCTGAAAAATCATATCCGAATTTATCAAGACCATTCTTTTCTACAACGTAAACATTTAATAGATTTAAGAGAAGAACTGGAAAAAAGGAAGTCTTCAGGTGAAACAGATATCACAATAAAATATATTAATAACAATCCTACAATCGTTAAAACGATCCCAAAAAACTAAACACTAAAATTTCATTATACTATCAAAACTTACGAGGAATCCGGACAAAATTACAGGACCTGAAAACAAACTTACCAACCTTGAACCACGACTCCTACGCCTTCACTGAGACTTGGCTTAATAAAAACATTGAAACTTCCGAATTGGGCTTCTTTAATCACACAGTATATAGAAAAGACAGAAGCGAAAGCATTAAAACCAGAGGAGGAGGTGTATTGTTATCCATAAACAATAGACTCAAATCAAGAAAACTCAAGTGCATACATACACACCATGAACAATTATTCATCATGGTGTCCACCAAAAGTGAAAAAATTATCATTGGCTGTATATACATTCCCCCATTTTCCGACGCCCAACTATACAAGGACCACTACTTCGAAATCGAAACAATCAGAAGGAAATTTCCTGGCGCCACCATGATTATGACAGGAGACTACAATCTGCCAAATGTCATATGGGACATAGATAACAATAAAACTTCTACCACGGACAACATCAACCATGGTTCTCATGAGATAATCGAGATGTCCAATTTTCTAAATCTACGACAGTTAAACTATGTACTCAATATTAATTCTCGTCTTCTCGACCTAGTTTTTTCAAATTCTTTATTTGTTTAAGTATTCGCATCTAATGAATCTATACTCCCAATAGACAAATATCACCCCCCTCTACTGATTGAATGCAACAGTTCAATTAAAAAAATAAATCCATCAGCATCAACAAAATTGAACTTCTTCAAAGCCGATTATAATCAAATCACTAATCTTTTATCTTCAACTGACTGGAACTTCTTGGACTCTGAATAAAACATAAATGAAATGGTAGATAAATTTTATTCAATTTTAAATAAATCTATTGATTCGCTTGTACCTGTCTCAAAAATGTATGTACATAACTATCCGAAGTGGTTCAGTAACGATCTCATTAAAATAATTAGAGACAAAAAAATAGCTCATAAAATCTACAAATCAACACGCGATCCTATTGATTACGCTAAATTTAACGAACTCAGAAAGTCAACCAAAAAAATGTCCAAGCAATGTTATAAAAAGTGCATCGACAACTGTGAAGAATCGGCTCTTGCCAATCCCCATAACATCTTTGAATTTTCAAAATTACTTAACAACAATGACTCTGGTATTCCCTCTAACATGTATTTAGATAACAAAATGGCCGATAATTCCCAAGAAGTTGTTAATCTGTTTGCTGAATTCTTCAGTAAAATCTATGCTTCTACAAACAACTCACCAATGCTCGACGCCACAACACCCAATAATAATAACATCGATTTCAATCAATGTATATTTGAAGAACGTGATATAAGAACCAAATTAAAATCCCTTGACCTTAACAAATCGGCTGGTCCTGATAACATTCCACCAATCTTCTTATCGAAATGCTCATCAGTATTGACTTATCCTCTCACTAAACTTTTTAATTTGTCCATAAAAACTGGCATTTTTCCGATAAAATGGAAAACAAGCTTTCTGTCTCCAATATTCAAGAAAGGTGATAAATCTGATATATCCAATTATAGACCTATCTGTATCCAGTCGTCAATCCCGAAAATACTTGAATCTGTCCTGCTCTCTAAACTCTCGCCTGAAATCAATAAAGTAATTTCACATCGACAACACGGTTTCATAGCAAAAAGATCTACTCTAACAAACTTAATGATATATCAGGAATATATAACTAATTCCATGAACAATCGTCTTCAAACAGACGTAGTATACACAGACTTTAGTAAGGCTTTCGACAAAGTTTCACATAAAATTCTTTTAAACAAACTAAGATCTCTGGGTATAACTGGGCATATTTTAAGATGGTTCGAAAGCTACCTTCACAAAAGAAAAATATCAGTAAAAATCAATTCACATTTTTCACATCACTTTGAAATCTTCACCGGAGTCCCACAGGGGTCACATCTGGGCCCAGTGTTATTTTCCTTATTTATCAACGACATAACTTCCATCTTCGATGGAGTTATGATACTTTTAATTGCGGACGATTTAAAAATTTACAAAACAATAACTAATCATAATGACTGTAGCGTATTGCAATCAAATCTTGTGAGGCTACAAGAGTGGTGCACCCTAAATGAACTGTTTCTCAACATTGAAAAATGTCAATCAATAACTTTTACCCGAATCAAAAATCCCATTAAATATCAATATAGCATCAACAACAATGTCCTAAAAAGAGTCGAACAAATTAAGGACCTTGGTATATTATTTGACAGTAAATTAACTTTTGTTCCTCATATAAATGAAATAACCAACAAGGCCATGAAATGCCTGGGGTTCATTCTGAGGACGATAAAAGAATTTAAAACAATTAATTCCTTCAAATTGCTTTATACTGGGTTGGTAAGAAGTAATTTGGAGTACAACTGAACAATCTGGGCTCCATTTTATAAGACTCATCAGCAAAAAATCGAAAGAGTACAACATAAGTTTCTAAGGTTTATTAATTACAAACTTGGAATACCAATCGAAGAACTTAATTATACATATCTAATGAAATTACTAAACCTAAGCGATTTAACTACAAGACGCACAGTGAGTGACTTAGTTTGTCTTTTCAATATATCAAATGGCAACCTGGACGCCCTCGATTTAACGAGCTTAATTAATTTGCGTATACCTACCCGTAATACTCGTTTAAATGCTCTATATTTTGTTACCAAATCTGCCAATAATTACTTTGTAAACTCTCCAATTCAAAGGCTTCATACACTTGGAAACAAATATAGTTCAATGGATGTCTATCATTTCCAATCGGTTTCCAAATTTAAAACCAAAATATTAGAACTTTTAAATTAAAACAATAAACATCTAGCTATTGCACTGTGTAAAATGGCTGACCGATCGCCCTTGATTTAGCAGGCCACCAGTCAAATGCAGTAGGTATATCTGTTAACAATACTACCAATAATTATTTCGTTAGCTTTCTAACTCAAAGGCCTCATAAACTATGTGTCGTATTGTATCATGTTACTGCTGCCACTACCTAGCATTTACATTATTTATTAACTAATTTAAGTCTGTATAACATAGGAGTAGGAATATTCTTATTTTTGTACTTTTTACTTGCTGTTATTATATGGATATGGTTATATGAATTTTTTCTATTATTTTTGTGAACTTGCAATCTTCAGAATATTACTTTTTTATGAACTATGTATGTAAAAGCCCAATGGGCGTTTAAATAAATAAATAAAAAAATATATATTTTTTTTAACCGTAAATTGTATTCGTGTATTGTATGAATATACTTAACAATTATACGCGAGTGCTTATTTTTGGTTTGGCAATTCCGCGAAATTCACGTAGTAATATTTTCTGTTACCTCTGAACTTTAGCCGTAATAATACTTGTGGAAACACGTTATCAAACGATAAAGGGACGCCCACACTTTTCACTATTCATGGCTTCGTGTAAAATGTACATTGTGATATGTTTAGGATATACGGTACTGTATATTATGTACGGAATTATATGAAATATTGCTCAACTATTTTGTGAGTATTAGAGCGTGAATAATTTGTAAGTTTTTCAGTAATGGTCAACCTGATTTGATGTGAGATTTTCACGGTCAAAAGTATTATGGTTTCTAATTTTTTCCGGGTTGCGCTTCTTCCTTCTTTAGCCGATTTTTCGGACAGCGTGTTAGTTTCCACTATCAGGACAGATTTACATTAAATGAACTCTGTAACACTGTCCGTAATAATGGTTGAAGAATGAGGAAGCGCTGCACTGCAAGATAACCCAAAAATCAAACACGTTAATACTTTTGGCCATCTCAAAATCACCACGATAATGGTCAACAAATTCAAAATTGTACTTGACGTACAAATAGATATCTCGAATGTCTTAGTTATATCGATGAGAGAAAACTAAAAGACATACTCAAAGAAAATCCACGGGACGGCTGATGGATGACGTATCTGGTAGCATAAGACGTCGCACTTTTATCTTAAAAATCTACGTGAATCGTACAAATGTAGTTCAGCTGAGTTCTTTCAGGCTGCGTTGAAGGTTTATCGATTGATAACCAATCAATCCAGAATCAAAATGGCTAAAGCCGTATTTGGTGACCAGATCTGAATAGCCAGGTACTTCCACGCCTTCCTCTTTCCATTTTCTTCCGTTCTCCACTATCTTCATCAACACAGAATACCTCGATTGGGGATGCAATAATCTCGTTGACTCCATTACGGTTGGGAGCAGTTGGGACTGTTTTACGATAATCATATAAAAATAAATAAAAACGGAAAATATTTTCAAAGTTTGTTTATAGTATTACCGCACGAGAACTGCCCAAACCAAGTGGGACTATATCAATCCCACGTTATGGCATATTTTGAGGACGATGGAAGTGAGTTTCGTATTCTGATATGCAAATTTCATTTCAAGCAATGCAACGTTTTGATTTCGAAAGGTTTTAATTACCGGAGCGATACTGACAGTATCTACGACTCTGTGGGCATCAAAAAAGAAGCAACAAAATACGTGTTTTACAATCAATTCAAGTATTGCTTCTATGGAACAAAGAATGCGAGGAGAAAAATTACTGATACTAATTTATTGAAAATCTCATAAAATTATTCGTATTTCTGTTTAAAACGTTACTGCAGGCCTTTAACGAATGAATTTACAGATTTCCTTATAAGCTATCAGTAAAACACGAATGTTTTGGCGACGTCGGAACACATGTTCATAAAAATAAAAATATTTTCGCATATTGTCATTACACAATAACAGGGTAAACGCAGCTGTGTGAACACGTGTTCCGATACAATATGAAATTACTGAAATTTATTATTATAATGGCATGCTGTCACCCGTTTAACAGGATTTTAATAAATCAGCAGTACTCATTTTCCTCTTTGTGTCTATTCTGGATAATGAGTGTTTACTAGGGTGGAGATAATAGGAAAACATGTAAAAAATTGTCTTAAAATTTGTGAAATTCGCGGACGACAAATATTCACATTTGAACAATAAAACTATCACATGTCTTAACTGAAATTACCTACTAAATAATATTTTATTGCTTGACGTACAAAACATACATAAATTAATTTCAAAGTACATCCGTCAGAAATCTCAACATTTTGCCCTTTAATATATGGCCTTTTCAATCTCATTTTTTTAGTATTTGGTTGGCGATATTACAGTGAAATTAAACTCGTCAATAATTCAGAACCAGTTTATCATAATAGTTTCGTAAATATGCATTGCAATGATTGGAATATCTTGAATCGATTTCTGCTACAAAAATAAAGTTCGCAGAAAATACAGGGTTTTCCAATAAGAGGTGTTATTTTGAATAGCCCGTTATTTCGGTAGATGTTACTTTTGAAGCTGTCATTTTTTGACATATGACAAGTAGAAACTACGTTATTAATAAATATCCAAGGATACACGCTTCGACAACGCATTGAAATTATTAAAATTCACTTGAGTGAATCAAATGCAAATCATCTTGAGTGATGAGGCCCATTTCCACCTCGGTGGTTTCGTCAACAAGCAAAATTGTCGCATCTGGAGCGCGGAAAACCCAAGAGTTATTGTTGAAAAGCCTCTCTATCTTTAACGTGTGACTGTTTGGTGCGGCTTATGGTCCGGCGGAGTCATTGGACCTAACTTTTTTGAAAATGAGGCTGGAGCAACAATTACAGTGAATGGATCGCTATCGAGAGATGATTAATGATTTTTTATGGCCGGAATTGGATGGTATTGATCTGGAAAACGTTTAATTTCAACAAGACGGTGCTACGTGCCACACAAGCAACGAAACCATTGATCTTTTACGATTGAATATCAAAATAACACCTCTTATTGTAAAACCCTGTATAAATAATCCAGCAGTTCTTTTCCACCATTGTCAAAACAAAATGTAGGTACTCGATTTTGTAGAAAGAAAGAATACATAATGCCTGTATCCAATACCTACTGGTATCAAAGTGAATACAATTCGAAATACGTGAAAACGTATGCACGAAATTTGCGGAAACGAGGATTTTCATATTTGGAATCCACCAGTTTGAACAATACGCTTTTTGAGAGCGTTGCCGGAAACAAAGAATTGAATATTCTAGCGTTGCGATGCGGAAAGCACGGATGCAAAGAAATAATACTGAAAATGGGTACGCACTGTATCGTGAGAATGGATGACTGACTTGGAATTGGGACTTAACTTTGGGACTTAAATTAACACTGCTATTGTGTTCTACAAATAAGTACAACGAAATGAAATAAAGACTACTGTTCGAGTATTTACTTAGAATACAGGTACTACGCGTAATTTATTATTTTTTTTTAAACTTATACTTTTATATATAATAAGACGATCAAATCAACCTGAACAACTGAACTAAAAATAAAACTAATGGATCAAGAGTTTCTATATTGATATCTGATAGTATTATTACGCTAGCGTCTGGACGATCTAGGCCCTCTGATTGGTCGAATTCAAATCGTATATTTCGGGGAAAACCCGAATAGGGGGTCTGCAGGCGAAATTCGACCACTCTGCCCCTCTGGCGGTATAAGAACGAACCAAATGACTGGCGCGAATATTTAAATATGCAGCTAGCAATACGCATAGTTACGCAAAATTACTTGACCATTAACAAGCGTTTTATCACTTTGTGATGGCATTATTTATTTTATTAAAACATAAATAACTTTGTTTACATCACTTAATTACATACAACCTCTACATGTTTCATGACCGAAGTTCAACTCATCAGAAGTAAGTATACATTGAAGTCAAAAATTAAATATAGATTACAATTGGAAAGAAGAAGTGGAAGATGGGGGAAATTAGGAATTACAATATCGTTAGACGGGAAAGACCAGTTGAGTGGGAAAACATTTAAAAAGAGGGATTATAATTTTTTTTGATTATTAATTATTTCTGATTTTATATTGACATGTTTTCTTATTTCTAAAATTTCAAAATTATTTTTTTGCGATGTTTTATATCCCGTGTGAAGTATTTTAATTTTAATTTCAATGCATATGTACGCAATAAAAGGTAAACATTATATTTATTGGACAATTTGTATAGCGCCGCTTTTGTGAGATATCACCTCAGGGGCGCTATATTGTAATAATCTAATTTACAATATATTCTCACCCTCTCTCTGTAAATGACCCAACATCTACCTATTAAATGTAACTGTTGTTAGTATCACTTAAACTGGGCGAAGCCCAACCAAGTGCCGCCCGCAGGGCCTTGCAGAAAAAAACCCGCGGAGCGGGTTTTTAACTGTTAGTTGTTTATAAATATATTAGTATCCATTGATTGTATGCATGTGATTATATAAATATGCCTATGCCAGTATTTGAGTGTGTGTATGACAATGAGTATGTTGACTGTGTTATCTCTATCTATCTATGTATTTTATGTCTTCGCATAGTAGCCACTTGAAATTTAATTCTTCTGAATTTATTTTGTGGCTTTTCGTTTTATGTGTGCTTTAGGGTATGATTAATATTGTGAACATGACCTGCTGACAAACAGTTTGCTTTGGCAGTTAAGCGGGTGTATATAATGAAGAATAAAAAATAAAATTTTAATTTAAAAGATAAATTGTTTTTTTTTTCTCTATTTCTATACTGTAGTACACACCAAATGCTTCTTGAAGCATTTCTTCTGCATTTATAATATGTATATATTTATGTACGACCTTTCATTTTGAAGTTGCAAGAAGGCTATAATAACATACCTCAATAATAACAATAATTATTAATAAGGCTATAATAACATACCTTAATTATAAGGCTATAATAACATACTTCACAATCTCGGAAACAAATATTCTGATCTGGGTGATATATTTCATTTGAAAACTAATCAGCATAAATGTTGTATATTCTATCACTTTTATTCTTCTAGACACAAATAGACCTATGTACCCATATAACTTCTCCGCTTCTATTATTTTGTTTTGTTGAATCTTTTAAATTCAATTATATGCGTGAGGATTCATTTTTGCCATTATGTTTACATTCTTCTTTATTGTATTAATTTTTAAGTGTTTACTCTGATACAAAATGCTTGTATTTTTTTTTAAAAGAAAAACCCACCAGGGCGTGAAATAAATAAATAAATATAAATAAAACCTATTGTTGTTCAACTGTAACTAATAGACAGATATTTAAAAAAAAATAAACAACGATATTACTATCTAAAATTTTAAAGTACCCTAAAAAGAAGTGAAAGAGTTTGTATCACAGCCGGGATTTGAACAATTT
The DNA here is from genome assembly GCF_061612785.1 of Hesperophylax consimilis. NCBI lineage: Eukaryota > Metazoa > Arthropoda > Insecta > Trichoptera > Limnephilidae > Hesperophylax > Hesperophylax consimilis. Next base: position 20,861,111 of record NC_142848.1, on the reverse strand, counting down.
GAGAACCGCTAAGCCAGCGACTGCTCTAATAGATTTTCAGACCTACAACATGAGGAGAGGATGCAGTCACTACTATTAATTAACTACTAATTAAGATCCTTGTTCAGAATACACATAAAAAGTTGTAATGTGCCAACATAATGGCATAATCTAAATAATTTAAATACCCCTATATATCTATTTATTTATTTTGTAAGAAACAAACAGCTTTTATATAATATACAATGATAGATATAAATATACAAGTTAACTGAAGTCAAGCCACAGAAGTTTCTTATGTTAAAGTTCATTAGAAATTAAGTTTTAGTATCTAAAAATTAATTTGGTGTTAAAGGAAGGGGAGAGGAAGAGGAAAATAGGAAGAGGATAGGAGATGCTGCCGATACATTCCATACTCTCATATTAATAATCGATCGTACGCACTACTTCATATCGACATTTCTTTAGGTTATTACCAAAAATGTCAATGCTGTAAAATTTTGTATTATATTGTGCACATATACGAGGAATCGGGGGAATTTTTTCGAATGTTTGTTCTGCACGAGGGTAGAAAAAATAAATCAGATTGTCGGGTTGATCTAGACGGAATATGAAAATTTATTAAATTGGTAAGTTCTGGTGAGTCCAGACCATTATTTAGGATTTTAAATAATAAAATTTGATCAAAAATTAGACGTCGTGTTTGGAGGGAGTTAAAATTATGAAATTTAATGGATATCATATTATAATAACACTATGAGAACTATAAACCGAAATTTAATCATAACAAAGAGTTCTCATATAATAAGATCACGACACACATTAAATCAATAATAATACATAATCGAAAATTCAGAATCCGGGAGCAAATAATAATAAAATCATCTGCCGAAATTCAGCGGCGCAACGCGTTCCGGTTTTCAACCCCCGGGGCATAAATTGACATGATGTGACACCGAAACCTGCGCAAACATCTTGTCTTAGCGCTCCCGGAGGTGGATTGGGAGTATCAATATTCCGGGTGTATCCGTCGACATTACATTGCGGAATATATTATCCAAGGATATTCTCAAATGTAACTGATAATGTTAGGGAATTTATACATGTCTGTTTGTCTTTGGAGACATGGACACGTTATTGATGTAAATAATATTTATGTTACAGTCATAGTTCATAGTGATTAAATAGCTATTATACTTAATGACTGGTCATTATATATAATAACAAAATTTTTTAGACAATGTGATAAATTAATCACTTTATCCGGATATTATTTATAATATCGGGTCAATTTAGCCAAAGTAATAAATACAGTCTAACTGACTTGTTACCCCTTCTATCCTAATCTAACCTATAATAACCCAACCTATTCTAACCTACCATAACCCAACCTAACCTAACCTATCCTAACCTAAACACACCAAAAACCAACCTATAATAACCCAACCTAACCTAACCTAAGCTATCATAACCCAACCAAACCTAACCTAAGCTATCATAAACCAACTTAACCCAACCTAAGCTATAATAACCCAACCTAGTTCAAATTTACTTTACAAATTAAAGGCGAATTGAAATATAATCTTTACCTTTACCTACTTGTTCTATTACCTTATCCAAGTCTTCGAAGATATTATATAAAATGGATAGTTAATGTGATTAATTCTGTGCCAATTATCACTTTGTCTAAATTGGGTGGACATTATAAATAATGGCTGGTTAGTATATATAATATCCGGATTTATTACTTTGGCTGTAACATGTATATTTTTGTATATTCGGTCTTCTGTTGAGTTACCCAACTATTTATGATATATATCATAGCCTATTCTTTATGAACTAAAAATATTTTAGAAATGAACGTATTTCTTCGGAAATTATAGTAAAAACGAATGTGGTAAAAACGACTAAGTGGTGTTGACGTTTGGTCAATAGAATTAATTAATTTAATCTAAAAAATAAGATGAATAAATATATAAAAATCTGTTAATTCTGGTCAGTTTCAAAAAGTGATCAAGTGAGGAGCAGTAGAAGCTCGTGATTTTTGAGTATAATAGAGTGCTAATATAACAAAAAATGTATAATTGATGTTTTTGTAGCTGAAAACGGTTTTTATTTTTTTTTTGAAAATGCGATTTTTTGTATGAAAATTTTCAGGAAATCCCATTTCGAAAAAAATCGAATTTTTGAAAAAAATTAACAAATCGTTTTCAACTAAAACAACATCAATTGTGCTATTTTTTGTGCACTCAAAAGTCACGAGCCGCCACTGTTGAGGAGTCGGGTCGGAATGTATACGAGAATTTAAATGATAGCTGGATGAAAGGTCATTATTTTCCCAGAGTTCATAAAATTAAATATGTATTTTCATATTTTGACCGGTCAGTGGTTGAGTGGGCATAGCGCTTGGGTCTCACCCGAGCGTCGCGTGTTCGATTCCTCGACTGGCTAAGTCCTCCATCACAACACAAGCAACATTTTCGGCTTTCTGTGGTGGTAGTAGGAGATTTTCAAACATTGTTGGGTTATTCGTAACCCGGGAATGTTTGTCTTTCTTTTAAAAAAAGGGGTTTAGGGGCTTAGGGGTTTTAAATGAAACAAGTCTTAATAAATTACATAAGTGCATTTAAAGTAATGAACACAATAAGAATATTTTTAAGCCCAGCTGAGAGGGGTAAGAAATTCAATATATCCATATTGGCATTACAGCAAACAATAGAATATAAAAATTAGATAGGTCCGAAATTTTGTTAAATTTATACGAAAAGACTTGAATTGAATATATTTAACTGCATTTTTTATGTGTTTAGGTGCGATTTTTTATTTTTATGTAAAACCGCATGAGAGTCCCAACTGCTACGAACAGTCTGGAGTTAGTGAGACTTTGGCATCCCTAATCCGTGAATGTTTTGAGGCTGGAAGTAGTAGAGAGATGAAGGAGATAGGGAAAAGGGAGGTGAAAATGTGCATGGCTATTCAGATATGATCACCAAACCCGGTTACAGCCATTTCAAGTAACGTTTCAATTCTGAAAGATGGTTACACCAGGGAGATATTGAGAGTATCTTTCACTACGAAACGTACTGCAAATATATTATTTTTAATGAATAAATTGTAAAATAACACAACCTAATCTTACATAAATTAACTTTGAAAACGTAATAAAACAATTATACTGTTTTTTTTTTAATTTATCACCCAAATACTGTTCACAAAAAACGCTTTTTTGACTGACAGGAAAAAAAATATGGAATCCTCCACTAATGATAGTTTAGTAATATTATTCATGCCATACACTTTGATTATCGGGAGGCAGGAATTTTACATTCAACCAGAAGTAGGACAAGGGTTCCCTGCCGTCCTTGTGTATATATTTCAGAAAAATGGTCGTAAATTTCATTGATATAGTACGTTTGATTTAATGGGGCAAACATTTTATCTTTTATGTGCGAGAATACGAATCGATATCTCATACTTATACGTACAGCATTATTATCAAAATAACTTTGTGATATACCGGTAAAAATATATGTAGATTTAGCAAAAAATCCCGCCAAAGTGTAAATAAGAAAAATCTCAAAGTTGCAACAAAAAAAGACTGAATTAAAACATTGTTTGAAATGGCTTTAGTCGTTAGTCGTGTGCTGGTCAACAAAGTTAATTTTTAAAAGTTTATCTCCAGATATTCAAATTGGCAGATCATCCAATCTAGGAAATGGGAACAACCATAGACATATGAATATTAGTAGACCTGCCCTAAGTGATTAAAAGCGTATTATCCCCACTCCCCATACCGGTTCCATTGAGCCGGCTGGGCTCGCATATGGCCTCAAGTGAAATTTGAAAACGTGACGTCATCATTCTTGTGCGAACTATGGTTGAGGCATCATCGGTTCATTTTACGAAATAACACGGCAAAATGTTGACTTGTGATATGAAAACTTGTAAAAATAGATGTGAAAAAGAGAATAAACCCAATTGTCGTATTACATTCCATAAGTAAGCACTATTTTACTTTATTTTAAGCTTATTCACACCGTATTATATGGATCAGTTTTAGAAACATATACTATCACATCACAATGTAGCGATTCTCAAGTGTGCTCATCGTTGTTTACTGGGGTAAGTAAATTATGAGACATTTGTAAAAGTGTCTTAACTAAATACTCTGAAACTAACTACGACTCTGAAAATAGAAGCTGCCTTACTTTGCCGAATTTGGACTTCGCAAATTAGTTCATAACGTGGCGAGTAATTTGCGCTCCCATGTAGAAATGTCTATTCATTCAAAAGCAGATTTTACTTTTAAGAACTAAATGGTGATATTATAATGCGAGATGCCTATTTACTGTCAGATTGATTTATTGACGAATCACAGTCAGCCTTACTCCCTTCGTTCTTCAACAGTTGATTTTACCCCTCGCCATTATCTTCTCGTCTATTAATTCCTATGTCTGTGGGAACAACCATATTGCGATTTGTCAACAAATGTATTTGACAGTAACTCGCATTGTAATATAACCATTCAGTCCTTGAAAATAAAATCTGCTTATAAATAACTAGTCATTTTTACAATGGCATGCAAATTGCTGGCTGCATAAAAAACTTAATTACAAATACCAAAGCAGGTAAACAAAAGTTTGGGCTTGTTTCTGAAATTGAATATTTTTTTACATTATTTAGTTAGAAGCTTTTACAAATGTGTTATAGTTTACCAACCCCACTTATTTCAAACGTCGCTACGCCAGGAGGTTCGTTTGAAAATGAACATTCAGCACGGGGTCTGGTAATTTCAATGTGAACTCTTCGGCGGTCAGTGTACAACTGATGTCGTAGTTTATTCAAAGCATTCTCAAACCATTCTGGTGCCAGAAATATGGTAACGTTGTTTGCCTTGTCGAAATCATACCCAGATCTCATGTTAAAGCAAGCCTTGATGTGATCTGTCTAACAATGTAAAGGGTTCGTTCCGAGATTGCTGGAAAAAATTATTTTTGTCTACTCCGTTGCTATAATTATGTTTGTCACGAGGATCTGGACAGCAACCTAGTTATCGATATAGAGATACAGGCTTTGAATTGTGGTTATTTATATTATAATAGGCGTCTCAAAATACTACAGACATCGAGGACTACATGGAAACGGAACGAAGAGGCTGTTCTTTGTTCATCGAAATGCTAAAATTTGCAAAAAATTTCAAGGTATAAAAATAACAAACACCAGTATGCTGGTCTCATTGTAATATAAGACAAATTAAAAAATACTCAATAATTGATAACACAGAGAATGGTTGAGGCAATACGTAGTTCAGATCGGTAGGGTGTTAAATTCCAATATTCAGTAAGTTTCATTTAATTAATTTGGTTAATATTTATATGTTATGGAGTGGAAGGGACTGACCAGATCTGAACAGCCAAGTGTTTCCCCACCTTCCTCTATCTCATCTCTTTTCTCTCCTCACTGCCCTCAGTCTCACAATATACCCCAATGCCTTAGTCTCGCTGGTTCCAAAAGGTTGCGAGTCTTCTGCCGTATTCACATAAGAACAATAGAAGACCTCAGACTGTTGCGAGTCCAGTTCCGCTGAGATCGGCCACAGTCAGTTGGGTGAAAATTGCTCTGATTACAGCAAAATCTAATGACACGAAGAACCTTTCTCTTCTCAGGCTCCTTTATAACCTCTATTTCCACCTCAAAACCTTTCCCAATTCCCAAACCGTTCAACGAACTTCTAAGATTAGGACATTTCAGTTTTATGACACATAAAGTTTTCACCAACAAAATGAATGAATTGCTATGAAAAATATTTGCAATTAGGGAAAAAATGAATTAATTTTACTCCTTTTTGTAATGAATACGAAATTACCTACAATTAAACTCCAATAATAGTACAAATAACTAAGCTTTTTTTAATTTGTTTTTAAGCACTGTTTAGAATATTGGAACATTCATTTTAGTTCGTGGTCAACATAACTTGTTTTATTCATGTTGTCGAGTGTGGTGAAAGCTCTCATTAAAGGCCATTTCAGTGCCTAGCTCATATAAAATTGACTAGTTTTTGATCAATAGCTTTGCCGGACACTCTGCACAACGCACGTGCAGTGGCGGAGCAAGGTCAGGTAGTACCCGGTTCGGAAAATTACTTGTTACCCGCCCCTCCTCACAAATACTTACTTACAGTCGCAAACACTATTTTCTGATTTATTAGTTCTGAAGTCTCCGGACTTTGCGCAGAGTTTTTCGAAATCAGATGTAGACAGTAATTTACCTGTTATTTTGAACGTCAAGTGTGCAAAATATCATTATCATAAAACTGTAGATTTGTATAAAAATGACGCACTTCTTTATATATTATACATTCGGTGGCATATAATCACAGGGGCCCAACTACAAAAACTGGTATTTTGAGTTAAGCTCGGTTTCGGTAATAATTTAATCATTTTAATTAGTGACAAGAAGCTCTGTCTCATACATACAGCCATTTAAGAGATACAGTTGGGCATGCATTGAAGATAGACCCCTGTGATCATAAACCCCCTAAAATATTGGAGCATAATTTTTTTATTCCCTGCGAATTTTAAAACCACATAACGTTAGAAATGACTTGTTAGTGACAAGATCTGAATAGCCAGTTACTTGCCTATCTTCCTCTGACCCATCTCCTTCTCCCCCCTATTTAGTTCCAACTTTATTACATACTCGTACATGCGAAAAAGTTTCTACTTCTGCATAATATGCCTTAAAATTAGATTTACGCTTTCGGCTCACATGCATTGTATGAAGTGTCTGTACGAAGCTAAAAATCGGACTCACAGAACGTTAGCGGCAATGATATTATGTTCTTTCATAGCAAGCACTTAAAAATTATGAAATATATTACCTACGATTTTCAATTTGCTCATATTTTGCTGCATGTTTTACCTTGATGAGCAAACCGAAGCGTTTGAACTCTACTTAAAAGTAAAAAACATTCAGAACTTCAAACATTTGACAAAAAGTAAAAACTTTTCTGTTAGAATTTTGAATTTCGAAAACGAAGGTGAATCAAATTTATTGAATTTTTACAGTTGCATGGATATCCGGTAAAACTCTGGTTGATTGCATAAAGACTTCCCAAAGGTCTGGGTGAAAAACATTCTAATTTTGGTTGAAATTAGAAAGGACTTTATTTGATTCCATGCAGAAGTGTTGAGAGTGTTGAAAGCATTTGCCTCAGTACTTCGATCAAAACGTAATCAACGGGATAGAGAATAAACCAGTGAACTGCATAGTTATTTGGTCGGAATAAAAAGAGTATCCAGATTCTTTGACTTTTTTGTGAATGGCGTGTAAAAATATAGTAAGGGACTTTTGTGAGGTGGAGGATGTAGAGCAAAAATAATGAAAAAAGTGTAAGAATGAAAAGTTCCTGACCGTGTACGCATGACGTCATACGTACCTCCGTTTTGCCTGTCAGTTGGGTCAATCAATAACCAATATTTAGCAAGATTTCCAAAAAGCAAGAACGCTTTCAAAATAATTTGTATACCGCAGTGATTACCCGTGTGTGAGTCTACGCAGCGCAACTTTGCATAAAATTGTGCGCATTATAATGCATGTGGTCGGCCGACCCGTGAGGTAGCGGTATAAGATCGGTCAGAACCCGCCGATCAATCACAAGGCCTTATGCCTCTTACGGTTTTTCTATCTTGGGAGAAATATGTATATATCCCCCAAGGACTTAATCGTTTTAAATTACGATTTATTCATTCTGCGTATATTTATTTAAAATAAAACTTGTCTGGAACAACATTTAATTTTTAAATTATTCTGAAGGTTATACCCATCAATGTAATATATCTTTGAAGAATAAGATAAAACTAATAAATATAAATGATACATGAAACAGAATAAGACACAGAAAAATAAAAAAAGATAACGGTCACAACTAGGAATTAAATCCAGGATCTCTTATCTTACCGGGAGTCCGGGGAATGTGTTCACCTTTTCTAAGACCGACTTCAATTATTGAGGACAATGCAACTTTTTTTTTATTCATTCAAAATTGAAATCAAACTGAATGAGGAAATTATTCATCCTGAAATAATTCCCAAGAGATTCTACACATTTTTAACTGATTGGAATCCGAATGGGCGATTTCTGAAAAGGTTAAATCGCTTCGTATTTCTGATATGATATTAAGTGTAGGCATTATGATGCAACGATGCGTATAACGTGTCAGCCGATCAGTAATTGATCTTTTAATATGTAGGTAACTACTGTTATCTCAGCGAGTCGAAATAATTCATCTTATGATTATTTTGACGCTACGTGATGATTCATGGAAAGATTTTGTTTAAACGTATTGCATTGAACTTGCAATACCTTTGCCTTTACCTTTGCTCGTAAATTAATAATTGAAATGATGTCAACAAATGAGGTCACGGAAAGTTCAGTTCATATGATGTTCAGATCAAGTAAAGTTTAGTGCAGGTGAAGTTTAGTTCATGTGAAGTTCAGTTCATATGAAGTTCAGTTAATGTGAAGTTCAGTTCATGTGACAGTTCATGTGAAGTTCAGTTCACGGGGGGACCCTTCATTGCTGGTTCTGTCAACTGATTTGATATGTCTATAATTGTTTCAATATCTCTTTGAATATACCAAACACAGAGTTCATATGTTAGTTGTTCCTCAACAATATATTTATGCATTGGAAAAAATAATTCAAATAAATACGTATTTATCGGAGTTTTGTGTAAAAATCGTAAATGTATACATATATCTTTGTGCGTTGATAACTTGCCAAGTGATGCGAGATGTTGATGCGTATTTTGTGAGGCTGAAGAGAAATGGGGAGGGGAAAGAGATGTGGAAGAGGAAGGTGGGGGAGTACCTGGCTATTCAGGTCTGGTCACCAAACACGGCTGAATCCGTTTCAAGCAACGTTTGAATTCTGAATGATGGTCTTACACTAGGGCGATACTGAGAGTATCTTCCACTCACATTGAACGAATCATGCGTTGTATTAGTGGCCTTTTATCGGTTTGCCGTTTTTTTGCCATTTTTATTCTACCTAAAAATGACAAAATTCTAAATGTGTACTGATTACACAGCACCGAAGCTCAAGGGATATTCTATCACCGTAAGGGAGGGGTTAAGTTTAGCTCATATGACGACTAGCTTGGGTGAAAGTCATTCAAAGTCAAGTTTAGTTAACGAGGAGCTGAATTAACGGGAAGTTCAGTTCACCTGAAAAGCAGCTAATGTGATAGTAAATCCAAATGAGGTTCATTAGTTTCGCGTGCAACAAAATATACACCTCGTTAAATCAGAACAAACATATATTTTATAAACGGAACATTTTGTTATTTTTAAAACGTATTCCAATTAAATACTACGAGCATGTGTAATATAATATTTGTCTAGCATCACAAGATATAATTCGTATTCTGAGTACACATCTTACTTACAATTACTCCCACATCAGTGTGTATATACCTTTCTACCAAACAATATATTATCAAACCATTCAACAAGATTAGATTTGATGTAATAATAATAACAATAGTCGGTTAATTGAGCGTATTCATTCTTAACAAAAAATCACCTTAAGGGCGTCGATTACCTTAAACAGGGTGTTAAGGTACGCACTTGACTTACTTTAACCAGTTATTCCTGACATTATTTGGAGTAAAAATGAACATGAAATTTTGATCTCCAGTAACTTTTTTGGAATTTTTTTTGTTAAAATTTTTTTATTTTTTTTTTGTTTTCAAAAACAATTCTTAAAATAATCTTCGTACCAAGTCACCCAGCCAAGTAGCTGCCCGACCAATTACATCAACCCTAACTGTTCAATTGCTACTCATTTTCTATGTTTTTGGGGGAAAAAAACATAAAAAATGTCACCGGAGACCAAAATTTCATTTATATTTTTTTACTCCAAATAATGTCAGGTATTACTGGTTGAGGTAAGAAAAGTAAGTCCCTTTACACCTGTACACTATATTTAAGACAATTTTAAAATAAATTTCATAGATTAGGTTAAGTAGGTGTACTAAACTTTTAGTAAGGTAGGTATTATATTTGTGTTCGGGATACCGGTGTTGTCCTAAAAATCTGTTTTTAATCGACTTTTTATTTGATCCTACGCAGTTTTTCTAACGCTTTGAAAAAAATTATCTAGTTTTATCAGCGCGTAATTTTTAATGAGATTATGGCATTTGATATTTGAGGTGTGAGAAAAAGAAGAAGATAAGAAAGGTTGAAGAATTTTTATATTTTTGAATAGTTACAAAACACATTATATCATTCTTACGTTTTAAAAAAACGCGGCACAAATATTTATTTATAAATTGGTTTAAATGCCTAAACTTTTGATGAGGTAAGAAAAGGAATTAAAAAAATAAATGTCTGGGTGAAGTAATACAGAATTTCAACAGGTCGCAATGTTGAAAAGCGGAATGCAACAACCTAGAATACTCAAATGAGGACAGTTTGTCACGGCGAATAACAAACAACTTTACAGTATTATTAATTCAGGAATGTCACACATTGTATGCATTTTTAAAGAACGAATAAATTTATAAGATCAACTCACATAAATACAGACCCTTCGTAAAATCTACGGACGAGTATAAACCAAAATGTATAAAAGCAAGTCATTCGGATTGGATTGCGAAAGATCCGAATTTTAGTTGCCACATGAATAAATGAGTACCTAACATTGCGGTCAATGAAAGGAACCTGAATTTTTATCGCCTGGCCACACCGAGTTCATTAAAAATATATTTTTATTATACATTTGAATAATGGAACGCTAATGCGGTAAGAGGAAGAATTTTACTTCACAAAAAAATGTCACCCAATTACACCAATGAGCTAAAAGTTGTCAGGCAGAACTACGTAAAGATTTTTTAAAGTTCTGGGTGAAAGGTACTTTTTTCCGGATGTTCTCTGTTGTGCTTTTTTGTACTTGTTGTTTTGATGGAGTCAAGTAAGCTGCGCGCGCACATGACGTCATATCGTTGACACCTTTCCCGGGCAAAATAATTTGTGGCTAGCGAGGAAGCATGTTTTGATGTTTAAACACGATTGTTGAACAAAATCATGTTGGCCGCGTGGAAAATTCTTTATATTATTTAATGGCACTTTGGCTTTATGACGGAAAGGGAATTTGCTACTTTTTAAGTAATTTGACCGGTCAATGGCTAGTTAGGATTGGCTATGGCAGTGACTGGGTGGGACCCAGATGCGTAAGTTCAGTTCCTCGGCTGGCTAATCCCGTCGTTCCACTAGGTCAGTATCGGTAAGCAATCGACATAAACTGAAGACCCTACGCAGAAAATTTGTACAATAGCTGCGCTTCAAACCACAGCGAAATCTACTTTTCTGCGCAGGGCCTTCGGTTTATGTCGATTGCTTATTATTGACCCAGAGGGAGACGGTTTTAGTCCTTCATCACGACGTAGGAGATTTTAAAATATTGTCAGGTTATTCTTTACCAGGGAATAAGAAAAATTTCGAACCTTGAAATGTTGTCGAATTTTTTCATGAATAAGTATTTGAAATTTTTATCGTTGGGTGAATGCAAAATTTCTTACGGTTTAATGAAGGTTTTTTTTACTTCATAAATATATATGTTACATTTCTGCGAAAAATATCTACACATACATTCGGGTGTCGGTATTTTAAATTTCACAATCTCTCATATCTCCATCTTGGAAAAAAAGTAACTGAGGAATGATTCATTGTGCGCAAATCTTGATGGAAATGTAGAATGTACCTATGCTTTGCATAAAGTATTCACTTGAGTGGTTTTTATTTTGATCAAAAAATATGTAAGTCTTTGTTTACTTCCTTTCCAAAGCTTTTTTGTACGTACAAAGGTGCAAAATAGTAAAAATGCAAAATAAGGCGAATCCCGATTAATGGCAGCATGCAGGACAAAATTATTAAGATTTTTTTTCAAATACTCTCGGTTGTGACTGTATCTGTTACTTTGATTCAATAATCTCTAGAACTTTTGCTTTGAGTTTAAGTGTAATATTCAAAATTGGAAGCATTTGTTTGGAGAATTCAGGAAAGCGATAAAGTACTTACCGATAATATAACACAATTTTAACAAAAAAATAATTAATTGTCATTTCAAACATTTGGAACTGAATTGTCGAAGATTTAGATTATTCGTGATTTTTCACGGATCTGCGCTAGTACTTCATATTTTGTGTAAATAAAACATGTAATATAATGGACAATGCACCTCGTGAAGGATATTTTTAAGACGTCTCGGAGCCATGCCTAATAATGTTGCATAAATAAACTTAACAAAAATCACAACAAAATAAATTTTACTAAAATAAATATTTCAACTGTGTATATATAACGTGAGTACACGAATATGTACACTAGCCCACCGATGCAGTCTTTAAATAAAATTTTATCATAATAAAGATGTTAAAAAGACTTTACTGAAATAGATATTATTTAATTAAATAGAAATTACCTAGAAACAAAACAAAATTTAACATATAATTGTAACTAATTATTGCTTATAATTATTTGTTATCCTTTATGATATGCATAAAACCTTGTCTTATAAACATTAGTTTATCATAAAAAAAATAATAAAATTTAAGCGTTAAATTATCATTTTCAAAATAATTTTTTTCCCGAAGCCGTAACATTTCATTGCTGTATCGAAGCTTAAATATCATGCCTGTGCAGGCCTTACTATGGGAAAAAATATTGATTCAGCATATAGCTGACACAACACTAGGTTCTCAAAGATTGAAGTCATGCTTGTACTAAAATAAAGCAATAAATTCGGACAGCAAACCCTAGAATATAATGTGCCCAATAGTTCCACATTTTGCCAAGTAATATCAAAAATTGTAAATTCCTAAATAGATTCAGATATATGCTGAAAACATGGCTCATTAGTAAAAATACTTTATACTAATCATCACTATCAATCAATTGTTGTTATTCATATGCAGGTAGACTTTGTGTCATTTTAGATTATGTGGGACAATTATAATAATCTAAATATTGTATAAGTTGTAACAATATTATGTACATTTATAATAACAAGTTGATTAATTAAACATGTTGGAAAAACACTGCAACTTATTGTGGATCGAAACGTGTACATTACAAGAATAAATATATTCAAAATGTACACTGGCGCAAAAAAATTCATATACCTAGTATCTATGGGTACAATCTACCGCACATGTCGTCTTTCTCGGGAGCCAGTGTAATATCCACCCTTCTAGGATCAGAGGTTGCTGGAAGCGCAGGGGGTGGGGAGGGTGGATATGCAAACTGCCTGAATTTCAGGACGTTACTCTCATCGGAGGCAGACAAAGCCATCTAATCAGGCTGGCTGATGTTTGGGGGTGTATAAAAATCTTGATGTTTGTTTTTTTAGCAATAGAGGATTCTGAACCCTCAATTCAATTTGGCGTTGCGGTTTCTTTGCAAGTTGTGTGGAAAAAATTCAAAGTATTTTTTGTTGAAAAAGTGACGAACATATTCTTTAAAAAGACTTTCGAAATAAAAATTAAATCTTTATGATCTTGTGAGTGTAAAATTGCGCAATTCTATGTGATGTTGTCGTAGAAAGTTATGATAAAAAGAATTTTGTTATGTATGTTGACGTCTCATTCCTTTGTCGAAGATAGTTACTAAAAAGGGTCATAGCTATTTTGAAAATACTCTCAGCATCGTGAAAGAGCTCCATTCAGAATTGAAATGTTTTGCCGTATTTGGTGACCAGGTATGAAAAACCAGGTCCTTCCCTACCTTCCATCTGGTGTTCAGATCTGGTCACCAAACATGGCAAAAGCCATTTTAAGCACCGTTTCAATTCTGAATGACGATCTCACACCAGCGCGATAATGAAAGTGTCTTCCAGTCTGGACCATGTAGCAAGACTTTATATTATTTTAAATTAATAATTTGTGAAATAACACAAATTCATTCAATAAAATATACCTTCGCACGCCGAGTATTGAGCCCGCGACTTACGAATTTCCATATTTAGTTAAAAATTTAGTTATAAATTAAAAACAATAAAAAACAAAATGAACCTTTGTCTGTCCAACTGGGAAGGATTCCCGTTTCAGGACAGCCAAATTGTGTATTTAGTACATAATATTCTTACAATGGAATGGCGATGCTGTCAAAACAAATTTTGAGAACATTGTTGATTGCATTTGAAGTGACAGGATGGTTTCTTTATCCTTGAAAGAATCGCAAAGATGTAATTTATTACCAGGGTCAATTTGGATAACATTAGTAATTGCATTCAGAACAGATGAATGGTTTCTTTCGGGACATCACAAGTCTGAGATTCTTTCCAGGGCATTTTGGAGAACATTTACAATTGTATAGTTAGAATTTCCACATTTATTAATCAGTATAAGACATATGAAACCTATAGTATTATATTTTTAGAATTTCTTAGGTGATAGAAATTACACGTTACTAGACCAGAATATATGCCGTATGACATATGAATTTCCAATTTAAAAATTTCGAATCTTTATTTATTAAATGGCTAATCATTATTATACAGTAATCGAAATAAAACCGCCCAAAAGATTCGCAAATTTAAATTTAAATAATAACAACAATGAAGATCAAGTATTAGGAACAAAAATAACCATTTTTAAACTTGAAATAAAAATTGACTCCAGATCCTTATCTCTCTTAAGTATAAAATAGCCTTTGGGAAGATAAAAAATAAAATTTAACAAAATATTATCAAAGCTATTATATTTTTTTCTATCTAAGTACTTAAAAATAAAATTTAATTAACATTTTTTTTTAATTAAACACTTATTAGTTCATATTAGATATTAGATATAAATAGCACGTCACATACCATTTCTCATCATTTGTCTTCGCTATCTCTTTTCTCTGACACATTTTGTTGCCTTCCAATATCTGGCTGAAAAACACGTATCACGTTGGAATTCAACACGCCATTCAGCATTGTAAACATGAAGTTACAAAATTTTAAAACGACTGAATCTAATAAGAACAACCAATTAACTTACAATAATATTCTCATGTAAATAGGATCAGTATCAACATATTCAATTAGTCTTTTGATTTGATTCTAGCTGTAGTTTCCTCTGCAATATTCCGGATCCGTTGATTAAGTCGCCGCGTCGAGGATTGTTGATTGGTGCGGATAGAATTGTGGTAATTTCAAGCCCAAATCTATTTTGAAATTCTTGTTATTTGTTTTTGGGGTGTTAACCAGCCTCTCCCGATCTGGTACGGCACGCAGTTGGTGGGCAAGCATCCTGAAAACACCTCACCCTATGAACCCGGGCAATCCTGCTCAGTCACCAAAAGTAGCGTACGAATTAGAGTGACCTATGACGAGACTCAAATTCAACAGGGCTCAAAATGATACATAAGTATGATTTTTTTGTAAATTGTGCGTAAGTTAAAATCGTTAATTTCACTGGTATTTTGAAATATGAAACCTTTATTTAATTATTGAAGACAATATTAGCGGTTCTTAAACGAAAATTTGAAACAGAAAAATCAGAAAAAATATACAGTCACATCCCCAAGACCCTTGCCTTGCCAGGGCACCGCTCTACCAATTGAGTTAATGCAACTATGTCTCTTTCGGTCACATTTAACTGTATCATACTTCGAATAAGAATTAACAACATTATCTTCATTTTCTTTCCACTCATTTTTATTGGCTGCTATCTTTGAGTAGAGCGGTGCCCCGGAAACTGGTCCTGTGTTCAAGACTTACATATGACCGTATCTTTTTCTGTATCTAAATTTCGTTCAAGAATCGCTAATGTCAAAATATATACACCCATCCTTTCTGAAAAGGTACAGAAACCCATTAAATGATTCTCAAAGTAGAATGTTCATAAATTGATGCTCGAAAAGTACCAAAATACATAAATCAATATTTACAAAGCACCGAAATCCATAAATTTATTCTCAAAGTACCGAAGTCCATAAATTCATACTTAACGTACCAAAACCGTTTAGCCCCTTCTGGATGAAAACATTTTGGTCAGAACTTGTAACGTAGATTCAAAAACTTTAATGAATGAAGGAAAACTTTTAACGGATGTTTTAACATCATCTGGAATTGAATAATACAATTAATGCTTTCCAAGAAAGTCATTAAGTCCTCACCATACACGAGAATCAAAGAAATGAACACTAAACATTTCACGACTGTTTATTTTAATATAAAAGATCATAAGTAGATACTTCAAATGATATAAAAATAATGAAGTCATATTTAGTCTTGTTTTATTTTTATTTATTTATTTATAAAAATAAAATTTATACATTTATTTATAACAATTACAGGTAATATAGCCTAAGACGTTATAATTGTACCATTTATGCAGTGTATATGCAATGCTAAAAATTTCGCAAATGCGCTATAGAACACAAAAAATAAATCTATTTTTTTATCTACTGCATTCAAAAAGCACGTAGCTCTCCCCACAGGTGAGTTCATAAATAAATTAGTGCAGCTTGCTCTACTATATAGAAGATTGTGATGACGTCCTCGAGAGTGAGACTCTGGTACAAAAAAATTTGGTTGGGCCAGTATCTCATTATTAGATAAGCGACCGTTTATAAGTTGAAAAAAATATTTAAGCAAAGCAATACCTCTACGTGTCTCTAGGGCTAGCTTTAGACTTGTAAGTTTTTTCGTAAATTTACGACTTCTAGCCAATGGGCATATTGGATTTTCAAAATGCAATATGCCCATTGGCTAGAAGTCGTAAATTTACGAAAAAACTTACAAGTCTAAAGCTAGCCTAAGGAGTGGTAATTGGTCATGCCTAATATATAAATCGATGGGTAAAGCCAAGGGTAACGTCCATAGAGCCGCGAGAATAAAAACCTTACAAATTTTTTATGGACTCTTTCAATGCGTAAAGTGTATGTTAATTCATGGGGAGCCCAGATGATCGGTTTGATTCCAGTACACTTAGGACTAGTGTATTACATAATAACGTCAGTGTTTTTGTGTTACGAAACGGATATGAGTTCCTAATTACGAAGCCGAGAAGCCTGTATGTTCTGCTTATTAAATCATCGATGTGTTGGTGAAAAGTTAGTTTGCTGTCGTAAATAACTCCTAGATCTTTGATTTGGTTTAGGTGTTGCTATGGGTCAGGCCTTTATTTTTATTTACTGCATTTCTATCCGCAAATTCTTGTCAAATGTCTTTAAAATAGCCAAAATGGTCTGATATTATCTTGTCTCAAGTGACTAAATAAGTAACCATCACCATCATTTTCCCCGCAGGGGGGTTTCACATTTATGGTAGATATTTAACCATCTTCCAGGTCCAGAGGGCCATCATGGGGACCTCCATCCAGGCAACTATGGCAGTGATGGTATTCTTGAATGGGCGTAGTCTGCGCCACAAGCTTCCCATGCTGTAGTGGAGAGCTGCTCTGAACTAGTGCATTTGTCCCTCCAGGATCATTTCCGTGGAGCTGCAGTATCACGGTAGGCGGAAAGCCGATAAGCATTATTGTAGGCGATAAGCTCATGCCATTGGGACGCGATGTAATCTACCCACAGTACTGACGTATACAACGATGTGTAGAATGCCTTGAACAGTATTATTTGGAAGTCTGTACTATAAACGATAAAACGCCTTGACATCGATATTTCAGGAATTTCGTCTAGAAAAATTTGTGCAGATTTCATCCTATTCTTAATAACATTTTTATGTTATAATTATTAAAATTTTAAAGTATTGGCAACAGTCACTTCGTGGTGTAACATTTGATGCTTAAAAAATTATGCAATTATTTCCAAGGAAACTTAAATTTGCGACAAGTGTCAATTGCCTTTGAAGAAAAAATAAAATAATTATTGTTATGTATCCTTTTGGCACTGAACTAATAAAGGTATTTATTTAAATTATATTTTATTCAAACACACCCAGCTTGGAATCTAAAGCCGTCTCTGTAAGCAAATCCCTGGATTTAATTTAAAACTCGAAACTCATTACTATAGTTCAGATGGCACGAGGCCGGGTAATAAAGTTTATTGTTTCACGATGATTTTTGAGTGTTTTTGTCCGGCTGAAGCGTATTTGGGTATTTAACAGGCACTGAAAAGAAAATTCCAAGAGTATGAAACCGATTTGAAAGAAAACTGTTGTTAATTCATTTCAAACCTTTCGACTCCTACGCAGTAGGCAGGTCAATGAGAGTATTAGAGTGCGTATAAACAAGACCCAATTTCCGCGAATCGAGCTAAAAAATATGGGAAAATAACAAAGCAACCGCAACCGGAGTTTCACGCCGTTTTCGGTTGCTTCGTTCCTTTCCCATAAATCGGGCTTGGCTCGCGGAAATGTTGTCTCGTTTATACGTAGCATAAGATGGTTTCAGTATCGCCAGTATCGTTCTGATGAAATACCACTACTCTGAGTCGAAAGTTTGCTTGAATTGGCTTGGGCTATGTTTGTTGATAAGATATATATAATCAGGTACATCTCCGCTTTTCTTTTCCATCTCACACTACCTTCAGCTATTTATCATACCCCAATTCGGACAGTCGGATGCAGCATTAATGTGAAGAATTGTCAATCTGCTCAATTGTTTCAAAATGTCATCACATTGTCTTTTCGAAAAATAAAAATAAAATGTTATTTAATTATTCTTTAAACAACAACAGCATTGCAACAGTCTCAGATATTCGTGATCTCGGAATAACCCTTGATAGTAAACCTTCATATACATCAAATCACAAATAAAGCTGCTAAAGTGTTAGGATTCACCGTAAGAAACACACAACTTTTTAATAGCATCGATATCATTAAGCAACTATACTTTACCTATGTACGAAGTCATTTGGAGTTTGGATCAGTTGTTTGGTCTCCATTTTACAAGATCCACATAAACTATGCAATAATTACAATAGCGTATTATCTAAGGTTGATATTTTCAGTTGCGAACTTACCAAATACAAGAGGTCCATAAAAGAATATTTCTCTGATGGTTTGTGAATAATGTTTATGTCTCTATTGTTTATATCTCTATTATGATTTGATTTATATCTACACCCTCTCTCCATGGCTATAAATGTATTGTTTTGTAAATTTTGTTTCCTATAAATTTTTAAATTCATATTCCTTTCTCACAGATTTAAATAACTTATTCCATATTATGCTGTCTCAGTTAAAATCACAAGGAGGAAATCCATAATTGGTTTTATTTTAGTACATAATACTTTTGTACAAACTGATTGAATGTAAACTGTCGATTTCCCGAAAATAAATAAATAAAAATAAATTATTTATTTATCAGTCCATTCATAGCCACCCCACATACCTATTTTTTTAATTTTATTTAATATATATATATATATATATATATATAATATATATATAAGTGGATACAGTGGTGTTATATAAATTACATATGGTTACAAAATATATTTATAATCGCAATCTCACCAAAGAAGAAACTGGTTCTTGTACTTGGTGAGCGAGTTACACTAATTAAAAGGAAAATAGAATAACATTATGCAATAGGTAAGAACAATTGAAGCTTTTGGATTATCTGTATGTGTAGTTGTACATACATAGGATTCTGTTACATACTAAATACCGAGCAATTAAGAGAGTAATTAGAAACATCTAAATACAGTAGAGATGAATATAGACTCATAATAAATATAAATAAACTAACTACAAATATTTCCTTCATTTATTTTCATAAAAAGACCCTCCACACAGCATCCTCGAAATTAAGCACATGAGAGAAATCATCAGAGCCTCCTGTGTGGAACAAATTGACAATTCGGACATTGAAAATGTTTGATAAATTTCGACAGAAGCAAGGGAAAACTGAGTTCACTTCCTTTAGTTTATATCTTCAGTGTGTTGAACCGAGCTAGGTTTGTTTTCGGGCTTTATTTCAGGTGTGGCGGTTTAAAGGTGTACAGTTTGGCGATATAGGGGTGGGTGGGGCGAGTTGGGCAAGCGGGGCGAGGCAACAATGCGGAGCGGGCCATATTGGCCGACACGCAAACCAGCCATACGTCAAAAGCGACCCCGCGCACCGAGCCCGGGTGAACTAAATAAAAGGGGTAGAAATCCGAGCAGAAATGAATTCAATACAATGTGTCGCACGCAAATTGCCTCAAAGGACCGCGCATAATATTCAGATTGGTGAATAAAACACTAGATTGGGTTTTGAATTCTTGGGTCTTGGATTTTAAATCGCGTCGTTATGGTTATGTCGATGGAATTTTACAGAGAATCTTCTGCGATTTCTCGGAGGAAATTCGATTATGCGTGAACAGAAAATTCAACTGTTTACCATAATTTTCAGTCACCTTTGGAATAAAAACCAAACGCTATAGTTTTGTTTATTGAACACCATTATTATTTAACACATTTTCTACCCTTTTTGTATGTATGCACATATGTACAAGACAATAAGAAAATATTAGACTTAAAATAATTAAAAAATTAAAAACACAAAATATATACATATATGTATAGCTTAGTTCCCAGTATAGCAAAAAAACATAGCTATTAGAAAAGATAGATGTAAAGATTAAGTATGCAATAAATGTTTTATTTTATGTTGAACAAATAAAATATATTTGTTCATAAACACTTTACCCGATGTGTGCGATAGTACTAATCTCCCCTCATTTTGGAGTAAAGAATTTATTGTAATTATCTAATATTTTGGTTAGCATGCCTATAAATAAATCTAACTTACAGTCGTAGGTAGAGAAATACTAGAACAATAACGTCATGGAATTACGATAATTTTCAATGTTCATTTTCTTATTTCCTCTTGACATTCTTGAGTAATGAAGATGTCATAAATTCCATTGGCACGATCAAGGTAAACCAGTCACATGTTCGGTAAAAGATGCAGAATTAAATTAATCATCTTACCGCAATGTACTTTATAAAGCCAATTTTACTTTGTGTATACCTGTTAAGTTCAATAGCCTTACGATAATGTATTGTACTTTCACTAATTGACTGAGTAGCAAAGTCCTGTATAACTGGACCGTTTTGCATTTTGTCTGTCTGTAAATTTGTTTGCAAGTTCTTTTTCTAGTCCAAGATGGCATTGTTAGTAGTGTTGTGAAATCTTCGTGTTAGTTTGGAGTTTCTTTTCGCATTTTTTTTTTCAATATTATGGTATGTACCTACCTACCTGCCTGAAGAAAGTTTGAAAAAACAATTTTCACTAAGATAGCGACAATCTTTGGACAAATTGCATAATCCCCTATTTGATAATATTTTAAATGTTATATGATGTTTAATGATGTATTTAAGTATAAACCTTCAAATCTTATAATAATTTAAATGTTATATGATGTTTTAAGTCCAGTAGCCCGGAGGACATTTCTAATTATAGACCCATTTCACTCTTATCTAATATATCGAAATTTTTTGAAAAAATTGCTAAGAAAGACTAACTGCATTCTTAAAAAAAAACTCGATTATAAATGAAAATCAATTCGGTTTCACAGAGGGAAAAAGTACCCAAGATGCCATGGCAAAAATTTCATCTAGTATTCAGAGTACCCTGGACAAATCAAATAAATGTATAGGAATTTTTATTGACTTAAAGAAAGCATTTGACAGCATTTCCCATGAAAGACTTATATTAAAATTAAAAGAAAATGGCATTGACCACGTAACCCTTAAATGGATAGAAAGCTACTTAACAGAGAGACCTCAAATTGTTAAATTGAACCAAACTTTTAGTACACCACTAACAAGTACATTTGGCATTCCTCAAGGCACGGTCCTCGGACTATTACTATTTCTAATGTATGTAAATGACATTTTCCAACAGAAAATCAAAGATGAATTAATCTCTTATGCTGATGATACTGTATTATAAATAAAAGGTCAAACATGGGAACTAGTTAAAAAACTTGCAAATGAATGTATTAATGCCTTAAAATCGTGGTTTGATAATAACCCACTCACACTTAATGCCAAAAAAACAACATATGTATTATTTTCACTACAAAAAATACCTAAACACAAAGTAAATGTCATAATCCATGATGAAAATTGTGACAATATCAACTGTAAACTACTTAATCCAATTTGTACTGTAATCAACTCTTCTTCTGAAATTAAATATCTTGGTGTGATCATCGATGAAAATTTGAAATGGAAAAGCCATATTACGGAGTTAGTAAAGAGAATAAGGAAATGTATATATATATATATATATATATATATATATTTGTTAGGTTAAGAAATATTTTAAATGTGAAAATACTAAAAAATGTGTATTATGCTCTTGTCCACTCCCTGCTTATTTACGGAATCATAGGTTGGGGAGGATCTTATAAAAACAACCTAAATTAAGTAAAAGTCTCGCAAAAAATTATTATAAAGGTAATACTTTAAAAAAAACTGTACTTTTCCAACAAAATTGCTTTTTAAATTGTTTCCAGTACCAAATATTGATGATATATTTCAGCAAACTTCCATTATAAAAATGTGTAAAGAAAAAAATAACACAGAATATCAAGAATTTCACAAACTGATGAGAAATGGAAATCAATTTATTACGCCAATCTTTAAAACAACTCAAATGCAAAACCATTATATTTACCAAGCCATAAAAAACTACAATAATCTCCCTTCCGAATTGCGCTATATTACGAACCAACAAGAACAAATAAATAAAATCAAACTATTTCCAAAAAAAAATATAGTAAAAAATATATATTTATAGTAAAAAATTATTATAATAAAAAATTTATAGTAAAAAATATATAGTAAAAAAAATAAATTATTATATATAGTTTACATTTAAGAATCTAAGTAAGAATCGTGGCTCCCTTATCAGGCACAAGAGCTCCTCTTTTCTGATAAGGCATGACCAATTATGAACCTAAATATTATATTTTGCAAAATATGTATGTATTAATGTAACCCATATGATCTATATTTAAATAATAATAAAAAAAATTAAGTATGTACCTACAAATCTTATTCAAATTTAAATGTTATATAATGTTTAATGAAGTATTTAAGTAAATACATTCAAATCTTATGATAATTTAAATGTTACATGATTCATAATAAAGTAGGTAATTAATCAAGTACATATCTACAAATTTTATTATAACTTTGATTTTGATTGATTAAATTATAGAATATTAGAAGCATTTTTAGTCGTACATGACTTAAATTATAAAGAAGAACTACGAAAATAATATTTTGTCGAAACAAACAATAAAAAATACACAAGGAAAAAATACATATAATATGAATCAAAAGAGATATAAAAATAAAGAATTATTAAAACGATATTTTGAAAAAAAAAATACAAATAAAAATCTCAATTCTAAATGCAACATTTAATGCTTAGATACTTTATAATTAGCTATAGAATTATTTGTTAAACGTTATCAGATTACTGTTGTCACAAAATAGAGGATGGATTATCTAGTTAATTTTACATCTGAGTAGTTGTATAATAAAATATTTAGCAGCCTCAGAATACTTAAAGTTTGTTTTCGTTTCAACCATCACACATCGGTAGAGTGGTGTAATACGTCAGTCAGTCTCGACTTCAGTTTGTTTTAACTTGAATGTTTTCTTTTATGACGTAAATGCGGTAACTTTACCTTTCACAATATTTTACACAACTTTTTCGATGAATGAGTTTATTCACGAAAAAATGTGTTTTAAACTTTTACATCGATGTCAAACTCTCGTGATGTTGTCAGTGAAGTTTAATAGGGTATTGGCTAAATTAGGGTTATGAATAAACAGGAGATATTCAAACTTAGATGTGCTTTAAATGGCTTTAACCGTGTTTGGTGACCAGATCCAAATAACCCCTCCCCACCATAATCAGTGATATCAGAGTCTAACTGGCTCCAGACGGCTGGAAGCAGTTGGGATTCTTTAGCAGATTCCACATTAAAAATAATTGAAATATCACAAAATGCCTCATTCAAGATTTATCAACTGAAAAATACTACTAATATTTCTGTGAACAGTAGACCTCGCGTCCACTAATGTATGTTTCTAATTTTATATAATTTAATAAATTAAAAACCCGTCGTCTCAGAACAGGAAACCTTAGTGAAGAGGACTGTGAAAAAATTTAATCTATACTTATGTCATACTTTATATCAATATCATGTACAAACTTTGCAATCGCTAATATTTTTTTTTTAATAAATAAAAATCCTAAATTTATTCTCAAATAGTAAGACTTTTAAGTATGTATATATAAGTACGAATATGTACTTTAACACGTGTCCACTTAACAAAGGGTATACAAATGATGTAATACTAAACCAATTTTCAAATATGGAATTATGCTATTTGTCTAAAGAAACGTAGTGACGTAGGTCACTACGTTTAACCTAACCTAACGGAATATTCTTTTTTCAAACTTTCTTCGGGTAGGCACTTAAATTCCTAATATTAAAAAAGAATGCAAACAAACACGACGATTTTGAGCTTGAAACAATAATCTTTACTAAACCATAGTTTATGTTAGCCATCTAGTCAAAATAAGGATTTCTTAAGTGTATCCAACAGATTTTCGAAAGACAATAGTTAAAGCAATATGGAAGGCGGGTTTGAGTACCGCCACCCCGGAAATCATTTATTGGATTCCCAATACCTCTGCCATCGGTCACCCAAAGTGGTTTGCTACGTTTGGTGATTCAGCAAGGATGCCCGTCTTCATTGGGCGAGGTGTGTCCAGCTGCCTACCAGCTGCGTGGCGTGCCAGAGATTGGGAGAGGCTGGTTTAGGGATACTTTTTACCTTCTCAGAACTTCCTCTACTTCCTTTCCTTAAAAAAGACCTTCCACACAGCATCCCAAAAGATGAATTAGGCCCTGAGGGTAATTATTTTCCTCAGACCTCTTGAGTGGGGTTAATGTAAAAAAAAGTCAACTAAACGTACCAACAACATATTTTACAAAGATGAACAGCTAATACCTACTTAGGATGTAAAGTAAAACTTCTAAAGTTAACCCCTTTATTTAGTCGGGTTGTGCGATAGATTGAGAGCAAGCCTGTCCAGGAGAGAAACATTCAACTACCTCCGTAAGTTTCTGCGAGCCTGGTATCAATTAGCACAACAGACCTTAAGATAATACCCTAATAGGACCCTAGGAGAACAACAGCCTCTTATTCATTCATTGGGTTGTTTTAAGTCATCTCAACTTAAAGTAGGGGAGAGGAGTTTACGGACCAGATCCGCTAAAAAGTATATAACTTTGCTCTGTTTAGCCGTTTCACAATTTCAAAGACAAATATCACGCTTTCAGAAGAGAGGAGCTTGATTTTTATTTTGATCTGAATCTTATAGAATTCAAAGACCTCGTTCTGTACGAATTTGAATTATAAAATGAAACCGGAATCCAGAATTTTTAAAATGACTTTTAAATTTAACAAAAAAAAATATTTGCCTGAAGAAAGAATCTTCCTACAAGTCGAACCCCTCGCCAAATGCTGATTGTTTTTTTTAAAGTATTTTAACTGCTGTAATGTCATCTGATTTCAGAGAAATGTGTATAATATATGTCATCGTGGATGTACATGATTGCCACCAAAAGTTGATAGAATGCATGTCATCGATAACAAGTCAATCTGCTGAGTTTCAGGTTTATCAGATGACGGGAAGTGGGTTATGTTCCGCTTCCAAGATTTGAATTAAATCATTCACCAAAAAGAAGTGTAGTCAAATAGCTGAATTTTAAAATTAAATCTAAAAATTTATAAAATATTGATACTAGGTCTAGTTTACTGGTTAGAACTTTCCTTAAAAAATAGTTTTATAAGAAAATGTATAATATTATCTATCACCTGTGTTTAGGAGGACATTTTACAAGGGTATATTGATTAGTTTCAAGGGAATACTCAAATTAATGATATAACTATTTTTAAAGATAGATGTTAAGTATGTAGGCTGTAGTCATATAGAATAAAGAATAAAATTAGTTGTGCCTTCCATACAAATTTGATTGGAAATAAATGTTGCATTTAGCCCATAAGCCCAACGCTCCATCTTATTTATACTCGCCTGACATCGTAGATCTCCATCCCATTTGAATTTCGTAAACACAGTTTTGTATTAGAAACTTAAACCTCGATTGGGATCATATTTGGATGACGAAACACGCACGAAAGGTACTTCTTGTGTTATTCTTTATATTATGAGAATGTATGCATTTCTATTAGGCATTGTATTCTTACAAAAAAATGTAAACTGATTGACACAATTACAGATTAAATAAAAATGCAGGTTGAAAGTTAAAAGGTTAAAAAATTAAAAAGGTTAAAAGCTTGAAACGAGAGGGAAGGAAATTAGGGATGATTAGAAAATAGCACGATTGAGAATTATATATCTTGCAATTCAGACATTCTTACTTAATATAGCTTACCCGCTTTCAAGCACATTTTATGAGCTTATTGGGTCATTTCACGAGGGTTACAGAAGTATTTTCAAATGAGTAGAACCAAAATATTTACATGATTTAAAAAACTGTTGTTGATAACACCCATTTTTATACTTAACCTGGTTTTTTTACCCACGATGCGTCTTTAAAAGTCAAAACAAGTAAATACCCTAAAATAAACCCAGGATCTCAACGACGTAAGTAAAATTCTGTGTATTAGACAGACCTGCAGTTAAATTTGCAACATTAAATTTCTAAAATAAAGTGGAAATCTTAAAGACTTAAGTGATAACAACGAAAACAATATTCGGCGCGCGGCCCGCTCGTAATGGATGGACCTACGGTCGACTTTGCTTTGGCAGGCCTAGAATAACGATCTTTCCGTGGGGTTTTTTAAAATTATTTCTAATGAACGTAGTACTAAAATCTCAAATTTTTCTAGAGATCCCCCGGAAAGTAACTAATTCATGGTCTATAGAACAATAAAATCGGGTGCTTAGAGCTAATTTTAGAGTTGAACTGTTGTTTTACATAAAATATGTTCATATTAAGGTCCTGTTTTAATTAATATTAAATATAAATAGCTTACTTCCATAGGGATCCAAACAGAAACATTTGAGATTTTAGTACTACGTTCATTAGAAATAATTAAAATGTGAGCGTCGAGCAAACCCCCCTTATTACAGTCTTATGTCGCCCTAATTAATGTTATTCAGTTTTTTAAATTGGCTAGATAAACATGACTGTGACTTTTCCAATAGAGTATCATTAATTCACATCCAACACAGTGAGACTACCACCTACCCATAAAGTTCATGAAACAATTTATTTGAAAACGAGTTTCATAAAATAAGCATTTATCTAACTTTCATATACCTCTTAATATTTCCTCAATCCAAACTTAGGATATTGATCGATATCTCCAAGGCTACCCTATCACAGATAGCTCAAATTAGCATATCCCTGAGTGACTCTTCGGGGCTCAAGTGTACGTACATACATTTTGCATTCCCGCGAGCTTTTCACTATTTTAAAGTATGACATTTTGCACTTACTTTTCAAATCTTGTTATTTTCGAAGTGAAGGTGAAGAAATGGCGATGTAGTTTTTCACAATCAGAAAAGTATTGTGCATACCTTCATATCATATTACTTCGCCGCCCAGGATACAAGTTCCTTATAAACCACACCGCACCGCTTTAACCGCTTATCAAACCTCGTAAAATATCGCTACCTGTTCGCTAATTTGTATGGGTCGGTGCGCCACTCGCAATTCGTAATTATCACATTACCTCAAAAACGATTATTGTATAATTTTACCACATTCATTATTTCCCAGCCGATCATATCCTATTCTAACAATTCCTTTCCTGCGGTACCCAAAGTGCATTGTGGGGGAATCCATCATTTCGTAAAAAAAATGGTAAATCATTGATTCCAATTGTGTATTGAAATTAAATCAAAAGCATTACAGTCCTATTAAAAAAACATATAAGTTCTTATAAAGAAATATAAATATTAATAAGTGCTCACATTTGATTCTAATTTGTTTTCTAATGTATCTAAATTGATGAGCATAAAATTTATCTAAATGTTTCCAAAAAGTTTTTTATTGTATATTTAAGAAAAGTGTAAATATTGTGTAAAAAAATATTTCACAATCAATTAAACTGGCATCACGATAATCTGTAATGGACCACGGTCTTAGAAACACAGACATAAAAATATTATATAATGTAATCGCCATGAGTAAATAATTTTGTTAAATTTGCATAAAACTTCTTGTTACTACCCTTGTTAAAAATACGTAGGATCCAGTGTATTATCAATTATAACGAAGAAGAAAACTTTTTGTTTACATTCTTCAAATAAAAGCTTTACGTTCGGTAAACTTGTTGAAGCAATGGTAAATGCGAGTTCATTAAAGAGTTTAATGTAATTCCGCACTTTAATTTATATTCTCAGTTTGTTTAATTCTTATAAACATAATTACTATTGTAAGATGATATGACATAAAAAATTAGCATCCTCCTTTTGTTTGGTACTACCTCCAGGAATATAACGTTTATGATCATTATAAACTATGGTACTAAAATTACCTATACAATGTACACAACAGATTGATGCCTAGTAACGCTTAAAGCCCCGTAGTAATCGTTCAACGATGGTTTGAAGGGAAATATGTAAATACGAATGTTAGAGGGAGCGCGCTAAACTTAAAAAAAAAACGATAGTAATTAAGCAAAAATGGTGAAAATATGTAATAAAACATGACTCGTTTAAAATATAGCAAAAATCTCTCGACAAATGCGTTAGTTGCATTTTTATACAAATAACAGAATACAACTTGTTTTTAATAATTTTCAGAGCTTACCTTGCGTTTTTTTTATATGGAGAGAATTTCATATAATTACCGTTTTGGATTTATTACTGTATGGACATTATCTTAAAAAATAACAAATATTTTTTTAGGAAATTAAAAACTTAAGAAGTTAACCAGAAACTTTTTTTATAAATCGACAGGAATTTGGAATGCGGGGGCCTAATAGAGAGAGGTTGTTTTCTATCATGGTTTAAAAACATTATATGAATTTAAAGCAAGGTATGGTGTTATCTAATGAAAGTATCGCATGCACGAGAGATTTGAAAAAAAATAATAATCTGCGATATTTCGTGATAGGATTTCAACGAAAAATGATATATTTTTTATCGTTAGCTGCACACAATAAGGAGGCACTGAGGAAAATAATTTCTCTCATGGCCTATGTCATATTTGGGGAAACTGTATGGAGGATCATTTAAATGATATAAAGGAGAGTAAATTCTAGCAAAGATATATGTATCTGTGAGGGGTGGGTTATCTAGGGGTATTTAGAGGTCAGTGTGTCCAGGAGTGACGGAGGGTGAAATTAATTAATTGACAAATAATCTAATCCTTTTCCACTTGTTCCTAAGAAACTTAATTTATAAAATACTTGGTAATTATCTTTGTCTGAAAAACATTTAGCCATTAAACAATCGTGCTTTAAAGGGTTGCTACTCTGTAAAATAATTAAAATGAAGGGTTTTGTCCCATCTCTCAATCGAACAGACCACATGTGTGTGGAACCACATTAAACATTATCTTGGCCATTTGCGCACACGTTAAAATCGATTTTCCATTCTTATCTGATATGTTTATTTATAAACCTGACCCAAAATAATGGGCCACGCCATTTTCCTCCACGCACTATATGTAAATTTGCAACCCTAGTAGATTGTGTTATAAGCTATTCATTAACAATTATATATTTCCATCGTACTGGCTCCAAACAGTTAAGTGTAGTTTGGGTTCTTTTGCTGTGTTAACATTTAAAAAAAATTTCGTTTAATTTCCGGTTGTTTTATTGGCGTTTTTTCAATTCAATGCCTGAAGAAAAATTAGTAAGGACAATTTTGTTCACCACACACAATTAATACTTACGGCCACCTATCATGAATGTTGTCCATAAAAATATATGTTCGCACTTGAAAATTATCTTATATATAAAAATACAAATTTAATGCAACAAAATTATGGCAGTAAAAATATAAAAAATAAAATGCTGCGGCAGAGTTATCCCTTAATATATTTTTTCTTGCTATAGCAATCCTGATGAGTTACAAGACGCATTGTATGACGACAGGAACTTACAATACATAGGTGGGAGTTAAAAAGTACAATTTTACATTGGTATTTTGAAATCAAAATTATAAGTTTCATATACTAAATAGTACAAAAATAGAAAAAGGGAGATTAATTAGAACAAACAAGAAGACACAAAAAAAGAAACAAACGTGGATATACACATAAACATAAAGCAAAGGTAGGAATTTATAAGGTACTTACCCACCAATACATTGGTAAAAATATCGTTATGCTCGATTACAATTACAGGAGATAGAAAAGGAGAGAGAAAGAAACAAAACAAAATGCAACACAACAAGATTACGTAATTTCGGTTTTATATGTTTTAAAAATATATTATTTTACAGTTTTACTTTTATTTTTCTGTATATACTGGCTGTTTTTATACATATCTAGAAGCAAGTTATAGTGTGTAGGCAATGTAGTAAAGAGAAATTATAAAATAATAAGTTATTAAAAAAAAACATATAAAATCATATTTACATTAGGTTTTTAAATATTAAGAGATTTGAATACTACTATCCCATAGAAGCGTTAGCTTGTATTTATAAGAGGAGTGCACAGTACATTATTGTAGTTATTTATAAGTAATTAATAATATGATGTGTATTACGTGTTGTAGTAAGTAGATATTACAGTGAGAGAGTAAAGAAATAGTTACATCATATATTTGGTAGATTTGATATAAGTGTGAGTAGTTAATAAATAATAGTTAATAGTAGTTAAATCTGATAAATGGAAATCGAAATATATTATTTAAATGTGTTTAAAAAATAAACCACAGTCATTTTTCTTCATGTTACAATCTACGCCTATGATATATTGTGTATATGGGTCTAGATTATTGCCTATTGGAAAATCACACTAATCGACATACCTATCAATATAATATTCATTAAATTATGCATACTTTAACGAGTTTAACGCCAATGTGAATATTTATAAATGAGTTGATGTTATTGACTGCTGACGCGCTTCGACTTTTTTAAATTACCTGTACGTTTTTTGACGGTCAATTTTTAACCTTTTTATCAATTCCCACTTATTTTATTTATTTGTTCATTTTCGGGAAATCGACAGTTTACATTTAATCAGTTTGTGTAAAAGTATTATATGGTAAAATAAAACCAATTATGGATTTCCTCCTTGTGACTTTAACTGAGACAGCGTAATATGGAATAAGTCTTTAAAATACTGCACATTAAATTGTCATCCGAATATTTATTTTCAACAGGTTTAAACAGTCTTGGGTGGAGTGACATCGTATGGCACTTTTTTGCATATATATAATTATAAAAATCTGTACAGTAAATTATTAAACGTTCACTTACAAATATAAATAAACACACATGTTTGCAAAAAAAAACATAGGTATATATATATATAACACGTAAAAATTTTCAATCACGGTACTGAAATTTTATGAACACAATATTTTCAGTCATTATTGACAGATTTCATAAAAAAAAATTATGATTTTCTAATTCTTAAATCGACAGGTTGCCGTGTAATTAAATGTATATATATATAGAATTAATTATTTTTTCTAGAATATATTTGATTAAAGGCATCTTTTGTCTGCTGTTTTCTGATTTTGCAATGTCGCTCCAGCCTATTAACATGTGCCTGCATCAATAGTTCGTGCATGTATTTTTTTTACCATTTCGCTTACATTAACGGAAGGACAGAAGACAAAACGAGACGTTTATATTTCATTGACAGAGGTAAAATGATTTATGAATGTTTACAATAGGTACCTACGCAATTTAAAACTATTGTCAACTTCGAATGGCAACATTAGCTCTCACGTTTATGCTGACATTTTATTTATTTTACTGGCAACATTATTATTATTCATCTTGTGCCGTTTGTTTTGATAATATATTGTTTGGTTCCAATTATGCCTTTGTTGGCAACAATATTAGGTACCATTGAAGTCGCCTATACCAATCGTTACATTATAATTATAGTCAAGCGTATTTATTTGTTCCTTAATGAGCCTTTTATTGTATTTTGCTAGTCAAATTACAATAGTTAAGAATGAACATGCTTTTAAATAAATTGATAAACTTACCGATATTGAGCAAAGTTATCTTAGGATCGAAATTATACGTGGAGTATATTAAATTTATGTAATTACAGTTCTCATAATTGTATATTTATAAAACTCTGCTATTAATGTATATTTTCACATTGTTACTAAGTGCACTTTGAATCACCTCGTTGAGAGGCCACCAATCAAAATCGGTGTTTCTTGAAATAGATTTAGCTGTGCTTTATAACTAGATTGGACTGTACAGCTACGTAATAATCAATATGATTCTTATTATGTACAATATACTCTAAATGTGAGTGCCCCTCTGCCCTTTTTCCAGCGTAGTATTCATAAATACCATGTTTTATAAAAATCTGAGAAATGAGCCAATGGCGTTTATAAAACACGATACAGAACGCAGAAAACGAATACGAAATTTTACGACACTGATGCGAAATAAATTACCAGAAACATACCACTGATATCTCTGTTGTAACCTCTCCCTCTTTCTCATAAACGATGTATGTAACAGAATGATAAGATACAAACCAAATTAAGACCGCTCTATGGTAATGTTAGTATTAATCGATAAACTTGATACATTAACGGACCTACACAAGGAATAAATCAAATAAGATCACTGAGTTGAGTTTCCCGAATAAATCAAATTCTTCAGTACCGTTTTCCCAATCGATTTCCCCACCGAAGGTAATATGTTTGGAAGCATCGCGAACAAATGGAAAATCGATGGACAAGGAAATTCAGATACAAGGGTGAGTAGCCTGAACGAAACCGCAGTCAAATAGCCTTTTCTACGCTACGCGACGCGTCTACGGTTCGGTTCAAATAAATACGGTGGTTTACTACGTAGACGGGGTATAAACTACGACAATACTACGTGCTTCGAAAAACTGTAGATTTATCGTAGCCGTGCGCAGTGTAACATTTCAGTTATGTATTTTTTTTAATTTTAAAAAGGCAATCAGGATATTAACGTGGCTACGACAATTCCACGAGCTACGACACATCTAAGAAATAGAAGATTTGTCGTAGCACTACGCCCTGTAACATTCCGGTTATTATTTATATTTAAAAAAATACTTGAAATCCAGATATAAGCAATTTTATTTGGTAACAATGTTCCCTGTCAACACATTCCTGATAAAAACATATATCCCAGTTAAAGAGCTCAAATAAATAACATAATAAAACGAAATAAATTCATCAAAAGGATAGGTTAGTTTAACATTTTAGCAATGAACTTTATAACCTGGAACACTTTTACCGGGGACAATATTTAATTTGATAATATTAATTTTACCTTACTCCCACAAATATGTTTACTTAGAACGATACACAATGTAAGCATTGCTCCTTGGCTATGATTGTTCAACAAAGCATTTTTTAAATCGTATTGTCAATGCAGATGCAGTATTTCAAAGAGAAATAATAATGATTACAATAGGTACAGGAAACTGATTGATGTCAGCAAAGGATCGAATCCTTTGATGGGAAGGCCCGAATTGTCACAATTAATTTCATACATTTTATTTTGCCCTTTCAACAGCTTAGTTAAATTATTTACTTGCTGTTGGGAGCAGCTCAGTGCATTGTGTGGCCTTTATCTTTTCGAAGCCTATGATGTAACTAGGTGCAATCAAAGTAAGAAAAAAATATAAAAGTTTATATTCAAAGTTTTAAGATAGGGTTAGTACTCGTCATCTCTAAGGAATAAATTTGACAGACCATAATATCTTTTCTTGTTAGTTCTGATGTCTTAAGCAGTTGTCTTAGATACTGAAGTTTTGTCTCAAAGGCATAAAATTTTTATCAAAATTTTAAACTCATTAATACTGATTAAATTGTTAACTCATTATTGATGTCTTGATTTGTAGTTACCCTTGATTAATTTACGTAGGTTAAATTCTGCTACCACATTTTATTATTTAAATTTTTAAAAGCACTGATACACGAATGATTATTTCAATTAATTTATATTGCTTTATAAAATATATTAGTATATGCATATAATTTTGTTTATATTTTGAAATTATATTTTTTTGTTGAAAAATTAGAGAGATAATTAGAAATATACGTTTCGGACGTTTGGGTTTTAGGTTGGGAATCTTGAATCTTTTTCTTGTTGAAAAATAACAACAAATGAGAGAAGAAAATACTAGAAATTAACATTTGAATAAACTCCGTTAGTGAAAGTTGTAAAGAAAACATTTATACATTTCGAATAAAGTGGTTACAATAAGTAGTCCTAATTTACAAAATTAAAAGATCACGCATTACGCAGAGTTTTATTACATCACTGACAGTAGATATGTTTCATTACGATTCCAGGTGGTACACTGATAATTTGCTGATTTAGGTAAGATAACTAAAACGTAAAACCAGTAAACATTCATTTTGTGGGCGGGTTTAGGTCAATGACGTGAATTATTTCTACACAAATCGATTCCCTTTCGGGCGATATAATACGAAGTAATTATATCTGATTAACGAATTATTAAAATAGCAAATGTTTCTAAAGGGATCCCCATGGATGTAAGTTATTTATATTTAAGATTAATAAAAACAGGACTTTACCATACATTTTTCGACTATAAACTTAGCGCTAAGCAATAGATTTTATTTTTCTAAACGATGAATTAATAACTTCCTGAGGGATCCCTCTAGAAAAATTTGAGATTTTAGTAGTTTTCAGAAATAATTCTAATAAACCCCACGGAAAGATCAAATTTTCTAGGCCTGCCAGGGCAAAGACGACCGTAGGTCGGTCCATTTCACTGGGCCGTGCGCCGTTATTGCATTTACACGACTTCATCACTTATGTGGGCGGGGCTTCTTCACTTCGTTAAGATTCCGACTTTATTTTAGGGTATTGTCTCGTCTTAAGTTAGCCTCTGTTTTATTATTTGATTTATTACGTGACAAGATACATAAGTTCACAGTAATTTTATTTTATATTATACCTACGACCATTGATGTATACGTCTATGCCTACGACGGATCATTTTTAACGTGACGTCGTTCGTGACGAGGGGTAAACGTGACATTTGAATGTATGACGAAATCAGATAATTAATTAATCAGCACATGTTTTGAACACTTGAAATGTGACAAAATGCTGTTTATTAAAAAGTATGACAAACATGAGAAATATTTTAATGTGAAGCAATATGATAAAAAAAGGTTTATGTTTCAATTATTCAATACTACTTGTATGGATTACATACATCGTGGTTTCTGAATAGTAATAATGCGCACGTATAATTTATTGTATTGATACGAGTTTCATAATCTACATTACATTGTTCTTAAAAATCTTTAGATATTTAATGTTTGACAGCCTCCGTGGTCATATTTTATATCTTTAATTTGGGATTTTTCACTATTTATTCATTTATAATAATATATTTTATATTGCGGCACGTTACAGAATGGAAGATACTTTCAGTATTGCCCTAGTGTAAGACCACTATTCAGAATCGAAACATTGTTTGGCATGGCTTTAGCCGTGTTTGGTGACCAGATCTGAGAAGCCAGCTTCTGTTCCACCTACCTCTTCCCCATCTTCTTCCCCTTCCCGCTACATTCAGCCTCATCACATTGAATCACTGGCTTAATATACCGTTTAGGTGCTAACAAACAATTCATTTTAATATTTTGAAACATAACTTCCATAATGCATTTTTTTCTAAAATAATTAAATAATTCACATCTGTGAAAGAGTAATTTATGAATAATTTTTATTTTATCCTTAATATATTATTTTCTAACAACAAAAAATATTTCATTTTTTTCCACCCCTGCATTATATTTTTTCAAAATACGTCAGTGACATATCTAAAGTTAAAGAAGGTGCCTTCCTTAAAGATACCTCCATGAAAGGTGCCTTCCTTAAAGATATCTCCATGTGAAGGAATATCGAAGTCAAACAGATGCCAGCTAATATCTCCCTACTTTGGCATAATGGATGAACCTAGAACTGTTTAAAGTTAGATTTACTTGAACACCGGAGAATATTATCTGCAGTAACCATTTCTCATCCGAATTCGTTTCCATGGATTTACGTAGAACATTTTCGATATTTGATTATGTGAACTGGGTTCTAGGTCTCTATATTTTAACTTACATTACTGTCTTCGTGTAAACTGCACATTGGGACTGTATATTGTTATAGGAGAACTGTAAAAATATGCGATTAATGTTAATAACGCGCGATAAGTAATTTGTTTAAATTTGTTCACTTTTGGATCTTCATTTTTATTGAAAGCAAACAAGGAAAATAATTTCCTTCAGGGCCTTCGTCATCTTTAGGGTTCCTGTGTGGACAGTCTTTTAAGGAGAGGAAGAAGTGAACATGGGTCTTGAAGAGTAACATGTTGTAAGACGGAGGAAACACCGAGGCCGGCAATCCTTCCACAGCCATGCTGTTGAACTTAAGAATGCATGTCCTGTGTCAAAAATATCAACCATCTACAAATCCCGGGTGCATATCGTTATGTTTTTGTACGTAAAGTTAACATTTTTTTTAATTCCTCTTATCTCTGACATACAGTTAACATAATAAGTACAAGTTAAACAAAAATTTAAATAATCAGTATCTGAATGGGTTAGTGGTAGTTTTCTGTGAACACCTCACTAGGAGAACCTGTGCTGAGGTGTTCGCATGTTTTGGGTGATGATGTCATAAGTAAAAACACAGCACTGAGATTATCAAGGAGGATACTGTGGTGCCACCCGTGGCGGCAGTATTGTGTACAAAGTAGGTTATTAATTGCTATGATGATGAAAACACATCATTATAGATTTTCCATTTGAAAAAATCGACTTATAAATGAAGAAATTTTTTTTGACAATTTTATTCTTTTTACATCACTCAAAAAGAACACAAACTCAATATTTACAATTTACCATCGTACAAGTATTGACAACGTTTGATACGAGTACACAAAACACTAGAGCGTATATTTCGGGTGGTCAACAGGAAAACTATCCTAATCCTTGGGGAAAATATTGACTTAAGGAAACCCGACCCAACTCCGTATCATAAGGGTCCTTTCACCCTCCCTTTGGCGGGCAGGAAGATTTTAATATTTGACAAGGTAACAGGATTTTCTTCAGCGGCTTGTTTGATATGCGCTTGGATGAGAAGGTGAAGCGCCGTCACCCCTGCGGTGGGAGCGGGCGCTTAGAGTTTGTGCTTAAAACCACCCCAAATAGAACTGGCGCTTATTCCACACCCTTATACGGTAGACTCTCGATTTACCGGGAACATTTTAAGATGTTTATTTTATATTTTACTATATAGATTTTAAGAATTTAATAATTATTTTAGGGACTGTTGTGCTTTATTCGCAAAAATAAACGAAATTAGGCAGACTGCACACACACATAGTATAAATATGTGTAGAATAATTTCCTCGGTTGTATTTTTTTCTCGGTTTCATATATATATATAGACCGGGCAGTGACTGAGTTGGCATCGCGCTTGGGTCCCACCCACGCGTAGCGTGTTCAATTCCTCGACTGTCCTCCATCACAAAACAAGTAACATTTTCCGCATACTGTGGTGGTAGTAGGAGATTTTCAAATATTTTATAGTTATCCGGGAATGTTTGTCTTTCTTTAAAAAAAATATCTATATATGTAAATATTTTTTTATATATATATATATAAAAGACTGCAAATGACTACTTGTTTAGAAAGTAACCAAAATACCTAACCTTACCTAAAACAATGAAGCTATATACGCAGTATTTGAATGAAAAATATTTAATACATTTTTAGAAAATAATTATGCGACTGCGTTGGGCTGGATATACAGACAGAATGATTGATTGATGACAGGACATCAAAAATCATGAGCAAGTGGGTGCACCAGTGTATCTCGGATAAACGGCTCCACGTAAGCTGTATCCGGTAAATCGTGAGGTTACTGTATTTACCTCCATGAGAAGTCGGTGCACATTGTACAAACACTGGCAATTCCTGGAGATAAACTTGTGAAGACAACCTACTCTAAGTATGTGTGTGTTGGTAATTGTGTCTAAATAAGGGTAGGTACCTGAGACAACTTTGACGA
The DNA here is from genome assembly GCF_061612785.1 of Hesperophylax consimilis. Lineage (NCBI taxonomy): Eukaryota > Metazoa > Arthropoda > Insecta > Trichoptera > Limnephilidae > Hesperophylax > Hesperophylax consimilis. The sequence goes on along the minus strand of NC_142848.1, from coordinate 20,822,892 downwards.
ATTCCAGTTAAGTTTGTTGAGTGTTACGGTTAGAGCGTCGAGGGAACGGATTCAGTTTATATTGAAGTTTGAATTAATTTCACCATGAAAAAGATCATATTTTAATTTCAATGGAGCCAAAGTTTTTGTAATTTTGACAAATGATAAAATTTTTACTTTGTCACTTTAGATGTTGAAAATCGATTAAATATTGCTCATTTTATCGTTAATACCACTTGTTAAGTTTTCATGGTGTCTTCAATAAAAAACCTCGTTTAATTCACTGAGATTTATTTAAAATATATCAATCCATTATGATTTATTTAAAATATATCAATCCATTATGATTTTAATATGTGCTATAAAAATGGCACTATGCCTTAAGGTAGCCCGCTCGCTCTAAGGTTTGTAATGGATGAATACAGATTCTACTAAAGACAAAGTATTTATTTAAAAAAAAAAAAAAAATTTCAAATAATTGCAGAAAATTTCTTTACCCTGTGATTTTTGCACAGATCTCCGTTTTTAACACTTACCAAATGTACACTGATTTAGTCAAATTCAAAAACTTGCAACTCAATTATTATTATACCAAAAGAGGGCAGCAGCCTTTCATTCAAGCTCCTCTTAAATTATTATTATTTAATAATAAACTAATGTTAATAAGACAAGGTTAAACCTTTATGCAATGGATAAAACATAGTTTATTTTTAAAAAAATAATAATATTTTAAAAAACAAGTCAAAAATATTTCACCAATAAATGAAGATATAATATGTCTCGACGCCATCTAGTGAGAAATTTAGCACTAACAAAACCTTTCCTCCAAAAATAAAGTTGGTTGATTACAGATGGAAAAAATATAATAAGCAGTAATTGTTGATTGAGGTACTAGTACATATTGAATCATTTGGCGGGTTGGAAATAAGCCGACATAGCTCAGAAGTTTCAGAGCACCTGACCGGACATCAGAAGGCATTGGTTCTATTCACGTTGGCGGCATTTATTTTTGCTTGGGAGATATTTTCAATTTGTATTGATATTTCAGGCAACTAATTATTGCTTATAATTATTTGTTCTTCTTAAATTCACTACCGGTATTCCACACTAGGGAAAACATCTTGTAAAATCTAAATTTCAATCGAATATATAAGCCATACCTCTCATAAATGAAATGCAGCTCTACTTCCACATAATGCATATATCTCATGTATCTAATTTTATTTAAAGAAAAAGATTGGATAAATACCTACAAAGAAGCTGAACACGGACTTGGTCTCCTGCAAAACTGGCTTAAAAGAAACTCCCTGACGCTTAATGTCAATAAAACAAAATATCTGACATTTTCTAAAACAGCCAGAGGGCAGCCGTCAGAGGACCTTAATCTCAAATTACATTTATGCCAAGGAATTTATCAAAAAAATCAAGGCTTATCATGCCTCTGTCCCACTATAGCACACTCCAAAAGCATCAAATATCTTGGAATTGAAATTGATGATAATCTCCGTTGGAACTCACATATAGATGTAATTACAAAAAAACTAACCAGGTACATATACTTCTTTAGAAACATTCGCAATATCCTCAATATAAACGATATTAAAAAAGTATACTATGCTTTGTGTCAATCACAAATAGAGTACGGAATAACTGGATGGGGGTCTGCCTTGAGCACTCACACAGAGCGGCTCAATATAGCACAAAAACGAGTATTAAAGACTATACTGAAAGTTCCGCTTAGAACTCCGACAGAAGAAATATTCAAAAACTTCAATGTTTACAATGTACAGAAACTATATTCAAAAAATATTTTATTTAAACTGAAAAAAAACATATCCGAATACTCCACTGCCCAACATAAATACACAACCAGGGCAAAAAGCGAAAATATCCTGATTACTCCCAGTTTGAACACATCCTTTGGACAGAGAAATAATAAATTCCATGCTATAAAATTGTTCAATGCTCTACCAAATGAAACCAAAAAAATAAACGAAATGAGTATATTTAAAACAAAAGTCAAAACATGGCTTAGAGATCAAAGTAATAATCAACTTACAAACATTATGAAGACAATGTAAAGACAATTCAAAACTAAATACAAAAATTTAAGAAAAACTACAGGCCGCCTCAGAACAGGAAACCCTAGTGAGGAGGACTGTGAAAAAAATACAAAAAATATACTTATATTATACTTTAAACCTACATAATGTACAAATTTTGCTATTGATATTAATAAAAAAAATAAAAAAAAAGTATTGGGAACGTTTTAAGATAACTTCGTTCCTTTCTGGAATTTCACAGATAAGTGACATTCATTGTAACCAGCGACCTTCGAATATAAGGGCACCATAGGGAGAACTAAAAGAAGAGACAGGCTTGAAAGAGGAAATTTGGAAATCCGTAAAGGAGGCCAACATGAAGGATAAAAAAGATGATAAAGAATATGTTTTTAAAAGTCCTATATTTGGTTGATCTAAGGAAAAAATAGTAAATATTGACAATTTTTTTTAGAAATTTGCCACTTTGCTATCTACGTATATATACATACATGGATGTAGATGTACAATATGAATGGTATGGAAAGCACCTACATAGTTATATTATGGTATTTACTGCTAGACAGAATTATAGATATATATATTGTTTAAAGAAAGATAAACATTCCCGGGTTACGAATAACTCGACAATATTTGAGAAAATCTCCTACTAACACCACAGTAAGCGGAAAATGTTGCTTGTGTTGTGATGGAGGACTTACACACTATGACCCTAACGCAATTTCATCTCAGCCAACGACCTGTCGGTTTCTCACTGTAACTCCATAACTATATAATTTTTACTAAAAACTAAAACTTTGTGTAGTGCTTAATATTTTACATACATTCTTAAAATCTTGAATCATAGAAATGTTTTAAAAATTGTTTTAATGCCCACGCACAGACTTTGCCTTCATGGAATTTTTTTGTTTGCACTATTTTTTTCCGGCCTTTTAGTTATGTTTTTTATAAACTGTTCCAATGCAACAAAAAATTTCAAAAAAAAAAACAAATTACTATCTATATTCTTAGATCTCCGTCAGTAGCATCAGCACACCATAATATGTTTCTGAAGTGTTTCAGAAATGATCTCAAAGTTCTGAAACTGACAGTTTTATATATTTTTATGTTGATGTTTTCCCTTTCTTTGGATTTTCTTGTCATCCTCAAAGTTTCTTATAGTCAATTAGTTCAACTCCGTTTTTTTTATCTGAGTCTACTCTTTGAGAAAATGTAACGTCTAGCGAATAGCAAATGATGTAGAAGATTGATTCATCTGTTGCAGACCATCCTTTGAATCTGGATGAGTATGGTATCTAGCTATTTCTGCTCTGATTTCGATTTGTTGGCAATATTCCAATCGATTTTGAAGACTAACTTTCAAATACAAAAAGTTTCAGGAAGTTCAAGTTATTTCATATCTCAATACAATATGGCGCAAATTTTGTATCACGGAAACCTCTCTCACAATTTTCATTTTAAACTTATCTCGACTGTATGGAATGAGATTGAAAACGGATTATTACAGCATCTGCTGTGAAATGCACAATCTTGATACCTATATAAAAAAGAGTGTCCTGACAAGCTTATCACAATGGCTTATCTATTCGGCGACATCTGTTCTCTTTCAAATCGATATAGAACATACTTCTAACACTACTCGTTTTTCTACGACGGATTTTCTAAAATTTGAGATAATCTTTGGTACTCAATTTGATGTCGCAAGTGGCCTCTTGATAACGGGACATTTCCTCGTCCTGACGCGTTCCTTCGAGCCAGCGGAACAGAATCCCTAATAACGAGAGATTCCCGATCAAAAAGTGACGTACGGTCACGTTATCTATATCTTCTATTATTACATACTTACGTAGAGTGGTATTCACTGTCCACACATCACATAATTGTACCTTTATGTGAGGTATTATCATTAGGTTATTAATTCAATCGTTATATCAGGAATTTTGCTAAGGAAAATAAGTACAGTTCAGGGGGGTGGCTGAGAACAAAGCCTGTTGAAACTCATCATTGCGCCTAATTTATCCCACCCCTTCACTCCTACACCCCCGTTATATATATATTAGTCTCTTTCATCCCCACAGGCCTTTAATGTTCCTTTGTGTTGGCCTCTTGTGGTGATTGTTTGACCTTAACCTTTATCATCTGCCGATCCCTTACTAGATATTTACAAATAACTTTACTTTATGCAAGTATTTCCTGGTGGAATTTGAAATACCAAGTAAACTGGATCAAAGACACATAATTCACAACGATATATACCTATTTATTAAATGCCGTAAATCTTTAGCAAACATAATATATTGCGAAAATTTACAAACATATACGGAAATCACATACACCACACACATATAATACATATCACTTATATTTACAACTAATTATTTTTGTTTTAACTTATGTAGGCTTTAAATATACCGAAAAGGTCTGTATAAGTATTGGCAGTTCGGTTAAATCCCGTTAGTGGGGAGTGATACGAATAGTTAGTGAACAAGATGGTTGAGTCGAGTAGATTTAACAGGGACACGGATATTTATAATACACGAGGGCAGTCGATGAAGTTATTTTAAAAGTATAAGCAGAAATCAATGCCAACTGGGTTTCGCTACAACCATAGCATACTGTGAATAATTGGATATTACTGTTTTGTAGCAGAAATTAACGCCAACCGGGTTTTGCTACAACCATGGCATACTGTGAATAGTTGGATATTACTGTTTTGTAGCAGAAATTAACGCCAACCGGGTTTTGCTACAACCATGGCATACTGTGAATAGTTGGATATTACTGTTTTGTAGCAGAAATTAATGCCAACCGGGTTTCTCTACAACCAAAGCATAATGTGAATAGTTGGATATTACTGTTTTGTAGCAGATATTAATTACAAAGATACATACCTGGACGCTGTAGTTGGATGCGGTGGACTCTCTTGCTGCAGCAGCTGGTCCAGTTCCTTCACCATCTAGGATTCTTGCTGCAGAGTCTCCATCTTTTATCTTCGTAGAATGTCACAGCGGTGCTGCCAAGGTCTGGTATCTGTGAGAGGATAGTGTGTCAGCGCTTTATTAGCAGCAGACACATGCCTGGACGGATGACGAACCTCGTGCTGGCACTGTTGGTGGACGCGGTGGACTCTTTCGCTGCAGCAGCTGGCCCAGTTTCTTCACCACCTAGGATTCTTGCTGCAGAGTCTCCATCTTCTATCTTCGTGTCACCTGTTCCTAAACTTAATTTTACTTAACTTAACTTCACTCTATTTTTGTAATATTTATATTTTTTGTAATACCTGCATCAACTGTAAAGCGCCCCTGAGGTGATATCTCACAAAAGCGGCGCTATACAAATTATCCAATAAATAAATAAATAAATAAATAAATAAACTCGACTTTTATTGAACATTTCTTAGAATTTTCCTTTGTGCTTTCTTCAAGCGGTATAGCGGTATAAGCGGTATTTACAAGTATACATAGGAAACCATACAGGAGATGCATATTCTAGCTGCGATCTTACAAGGGACCAAAGCCAACACGTCTTTCACGATTTTTCTCACTTATTCTTTTTTACTTCCAGTTATCGCTGGGTTATTTTCAGGGGAGCTCGATAAGGTGGAAGATTCTTTCAGTATCGCCCGTGAAAGAATGCCATTCAGAGTTGAAACGTTGCTTGAAATAGTTTTAGCCGTCTTTTGTGACCAGATCTGAAAAGCTAGGTATTTCCCCATCTCCTCTTCCTCCCCAATACTTTCAGGCTCACAACGTATCCTAATTGAGGTTGCCATTGTCTCACTGACTCCAGGCGGTTGGGAGCAGTTGGGACTGTTGTGCGATATTCATATAAAAGATAAATTACAACTTTTTTTATTATTTCACGTTTTTACAGTCATCACAGTGATATCGAAATTAATAGGTAAGAAAAACAGATTAGTAGCCGATTGGAAAATGCGTCTGGTTCCTTTTTTTAATGGTATAAGAAGGAGGAATTAAAATATTATTAATGTATTTGTAACCTGGGATTGCTTGTTTTTTTTTTTTAATATACCGATTTGTAGCCAAGTGGATAAAATAGGGGTTCCATCTAGGCGTAGCGGGTTCAATCCTCTTGAAATCATTCATCATTGTACAAGCAACCTTTTCCGCATATAATGATGGAATAGGGATGAGTTTAAATATTCGCAAACTAGGGTTATTTGTCTCACTTTGATAAAAAAAAAGAAAGATAGAAAAGATTAAGGTTTTTTTTTTCCCTTGAGGCTTTATTTGCTTTGAAGTAAAATGACACTATGATACAACACAGCGTTAGTTCACACGTTACATTTTGGAAGAGCATTGAACAAAGTGGCAGGATTTCGCTTTTTCACGTCCGCGAACGCTGTTGAGTTTCCGTCTAAAACTTTTAGGCTTTGATGACATTATCGTCTTTCAGGAATTAGGTCAGCAAGCTTTTAGCTTGGAATTTAAGGACTCTCTCATCAGCTTTTTTCTTCTCAGAAGCTGCCATTATTTTTGTTTTAAGTTCTTCTTGGTTCTTTTTTTACTTCCATTTCTTTTTGCAGTTGGGGACATTTCATTAAAAAAATGTTTCCATTTGAACAAAATATAACTAAAAAGTGTGTTAAAAATGATTGAAAATTCTAAAATAATATTTTAGATAACTTTTTTTCTGGGTTCCATATATTTTTTTGTTTGTTTTTTAAAACAATATATCAACTCGAACATTAGAGTTTAATAGCGGAGACCCGTGGTCACGGGATATGTAATATTTGTGAAACTACAAATAAATAATCTACAGGATCATTTGCCTTTCAAAATAAACATTGTCAATTTTAGAGACCATCAAAATTTACATTTCGAATCACCACCGTATGTGAACTTAAAAAAAGAAGCAGTTATTTAAAATATAGAATTTTTAAATAATTATTATTCCAGTGTCAAATAGTGACTGCAGTCTGTCTCTAGTGTCAAATAATGTCCGTCTCCAGTGTCTAATAATGTCTGTCTCCAGTGTCAAATAATGTCTGTCTCCAGTGTCAAACAATATCTGTCTCTAGTGTAAAATAATGTCTGTCTTCAGTGTCAAACAATATCTGTCTCTAGTGTAAAATAATATCTGTCTCCAGTGTCAAATAACATCTGGGTTGTTGGAGTCTGGATGATGCTATTCCTTAATGTGGGTTTCCTTATGTGTATATATTTTCCTTATTCTTGCCTCCCTCATTCCTCATACTCTTCAAGTGCTACATAGCCGGCTACTCGCCACACCGTGAACATGAAAAAGCGCTACTATATCATTTAGGGCAGCGGTCTGCAACCCCGGGGTTGCGACCCTACAGAGGAGTTGCGAACCATAATAAGGTAGCTGCCAAAAAAAGTCACAAAAATATTGTAATAATCCAATTTTATAAAAGATAATAGTGTAGATCCGAGAAAAATCACAATATCTCATAATATTGTAGGATTTCTGAAGCCAAAAGTATTTGTAAAATATTTGCCTATCAAAAACAAATATTTTCAGTTTTATTTAGATACATCTATATTTTTTATTTTTGATATTCGAATGAACACCATTGGTATACCTTAAAAATCATTAGTGATTCAGATTTGAATCTGTTATTTTTCGACAAAAAAGTTTTAGCAAAAAAAACATTTCAAATACTAATAAATTTTGGTAGCTACTTTATGACTCGTCTGAATTGGTCAGTTCCTATTGATCACGAATATTTCACGACACGCACTTACAAAATTAGTATATTTTAATTTCATTGACAAGTAACTACAAGAATATGAGTGACAAGTGACAAGACCTGTATGATACAGCTTTTTACATATTAACCGCCATAAAAACTAAAAACATAGAACCGGATTTGAGAGTGCCTATTTCTAATACAGGAGTTCCCAACCCCGTGCCCGCGGACAACATGGCACCCGCAGAACGATTCGTATGTGTCCGCCACTATTCGACAGTGAAATAATTTTTTCATAAACATTTAATTAAAAATATGAATTATTTTTATTCATTTGTTAGAATTTTTTTTAAGAACCTAGGTTTATTTAATACGTTTGCATGTTTGAGATATTGTATGTATGAGTGGTTCCTTTGCTGACAGTAATTGTCGCAACCTGTCTAGCGGCGAGCCAGACTGCACTCTTCACGCTAGCCAGGAACAGAGAGTTCTATTTGCACATCACTCCTTGTACACGCAGAAAACCCGAAGTGAACGAACGCGACAAACTGAGCCGATGATCGCCAAAGACATCAAAACACATAGCACATGACTCTGCCAGCTCTGTCTTTCAGTGAAAGCAATAAGCATGGCCCCGACAGCCAAACTGACAGTAGTCACGTGCTCGTACCGTCCCGATCGGTTCGGCGATCATCGGCTCACTTTGGGTTTTCGGCGTGTACTAGGAGTGATGTGCAAATAGCATTCCCCGCCTGGAACCGCGTTGTTGTCATTTTGATTGCGATTGCTGCTCCGAGTTTGTCGATTAAAAATAGGTGGTGCCCGCCACCCTATTGATATTTTATAATGTGCTTTAAAGTAAAAAAAGGTTGGGAACCCCTGTTCTAATACATCGCCAATAATCACTGTTTATATTCAAAGGGTGCAAGCAACATGGACATCATTGGTAGACACAAGGTTCACACTAACCCCCTTTCTTATTACGCGGCGCGTAATAAGTAGGTAAGGGGGTTAGTATAAGTAACAGTGAAAACTTGACTTATTATCATTAGTGTCTTTGTTTGATTAAAGCGGTCTGAAACCAGGCTCAAGGCCGGCTTTATCAACGTCGAACCGGTTCGTAAGAATCTAGTTAGTAACAGACTAATTATTTTGCTAATTTAGTTTATTTAAAAGAATATTAAAGTAATTACAGATTTTATTTATTTTCATAAAATAACTTTTACTGACCACTATGTTATAATTTTAGATAAATTGTGTATAAAATATTGAAATATAGCTAGAACCAGCTACCTTAAAATTGTGCGGCAGGCGAGGTTGCATTTGGTCAAAATAATTCCTTATAGTTCTTCTGGTTTTGGCCCAGAGCTCGGGTGTTAATAGGTAGTAGTCGAGTGCTCCAAAGCACCAGATTCAATCACCTGCTAGAAAATCCACCCTAACTACGTACTAATTCCAGATTTAAAAAAAATAATGAAGTAATGAATCGTGGACACAAAAAAAAATATTTATTTTTATTTTTGAAATAACTTAAAACCTCAAATTGTCATATATTATTTATATTTATTTTTTGAAGATGACATTAGCGATTTTTTCAAGATACTATCTATATTGCATATAGTTAGAATTGAATCTTGTGATCATAGGTAAAAATAACAGCCAATAAAAATGTGCGGTGAGAAAAATGAAGAAAGTGTTGTTGGTTCTTATTCGAAGTATGATGTAATTAAAATATGACCGAAGGAAATAGGGTCCCATTAACGCAGTGAGTAGAGTAGCGCCCCGGCAAGGCGAAGGTCCTGGGTTTAAGTTCCAGATGCGACCGTTCCTTTTCTGATTTTTCTGTTTCAAAATTTTCGTTTAAAAAAATCCTTAAAATCCATTAAAAAGATACCTTCAATCTCGGAAAGCGTTTTCTTCGCCATTAATCCTGGACTGAAAATAAAGTTCCACTGATTAAAATCAAGTTTACTTTAAATGTTTTTTTTTTTTCAAAATGAATAATACGAGTCTCTAGTATATTCAAGAATAAATTTAACATCAGAAACCTTCGTCTTGCTAACAATATTTGTCCTGAAACAAAATCTTTTCCTTTCAGATCTAACGAGAAATTGATCGGCTCAACTGTTTCAATAAGAATCCCCCTAAATAAGTAATTGGGGAAATATTCCATTCTGGTTTCAAATCCTTTAATCCTTTTTACCATGATAACCAAAACATTCATAAGAATCTATTTTATAGGAAATGGACTAACTTTGAAGACCCATAACCAATGAAATATCGTTCAATTGAGTAGAAGATTCTTTCACATGACAGATTTTACCCCGTTTGCATAATACGTACGACATTAGATAATATTCGACTCGCATAATGATAATAATTTTTTTTTTATTATTTTGTACATTATTCCTGAAATATCAGTTCTTTGCTTTGTAATCTTCAATACTTATGGTTCTTTTATAAAAGTGTACATCCAAAATAATTACCGGGTTGTCGTATTATTTTTTTAATGTTTATGTGTTAAAATCAATTCAGATTTCATTGTTATATTATTTAAGGATAGTTTTAAATTGTTTTAAAATGTTTCCAGCTTTTTTGAAATGATGCAAACACCGAAAAGATAATACACATATTTACCTTCAAATAATGTATACCATAAATAGATTTGAATGGAAGTCAATGTCTCCGTTGTCAGAGTACCTTTTGGCTTTAAGATTGAGACAGCCAATCATCAATTAATATCCTGTTTCTCTTACACTGCCTGAAATATATTTGCCAGTCTATTTGATTTATTTTTTTTACTCAGAGACCGAATTTCGGAATTAGAAATCTATGCAAAGAATGGTTAGACTTTTGGATCTCGAAACAGGCCCACATCGCATTTCTTGTAATCTGATTTATTCTATGGATGCAAATGTGATAATACGGTGGAGCAAAATGTACTTCAAAATGTTAAAATCATGTTCCTAAATTAAAAATAAACCTCCTCAAATAGTTGCATTATCATCTAAGGAGTATATTTACAGAAGCTACCAATAATCGCAACTTGCTTTATCCTTATTATATAACACTATCGCAGATATGTGACAAATCACCGGATGTTATAATTGTAGGATTGATAATGGCATGTTAGCTAAAAAGCGTATCACTTCAAAAATCACAAAGTCCTACTTTACTAAAGATTTAAATTAAATTTATGCAAAATAAATACACATTAAAAAAAAATTCTGGCAAAAATTATAATATTTTAATAGGTAAGGAGATACCTAAATATTATGCAATAGAAATTTGTTAAAAAATATTACATTAAAGGCAGTGGCGGCTCGTGACTTTTGAGTGTGATAGTGCGCTCAGTTCTAAAATTGAACATAGTGAATTGCAGAGAAAGATTTTAGTATGAAGTTTTCAGGAAATTTCAGTTTGGCAGTGCACTGCACCGATTTCCTGAAAATCTTCATACAAATAACCTAATTTTCGATAAAATAAAACGTTCTCGGCTACAACGATATCAATAATGCATTTTTTTACTATTGAAACACAAAACACAGGTAGGTAATTCATAGATTTATCCCTTTATTAAAATCAGTTCCAATTTTAAAAAACACTTAACTTAAAAATTCAAAGCAAATCCGAGTTCTTGAGTTCATTGAACCAGAGTGCACCAACCGGAATTTTTTTTCCATATCATTAATTCATTTTCTTTCTGTTGTGTGTTTTTGCGTGCAAAGGATGGACAAACCAGAAGAAAAAAATATTTTTATTAGTTTTTTATTCAGCTTTATAAAAGGTTTCTTAAAGGGAGATAAAATCATATCATCATGTAGACATGGGAGGAAAAGTTGACCCCTCTTCTCAAAATTTATACTAAGTAATATAAAACCAATCGAAACTTTGAGATATACAAAGTTATGCATGTTTTAAATTACATTTTCTTGATGACTGTTTTAATGATGGTTTTGGTATGGATGGAAGTTTGTACTTGCCAAAGGAAAATTTCACTCCCGTCACATATTATTTTAATAGCTTCCTCTATCTTAACGTCGTAAAGAATCTCAATGAATTCAACTTCCCCAACTTTGTAAAGCGAGATTATTTTAGGAATTGCTCAAGATGACAAGATATATTAAGGTTATTCCATTTACTCGTATAATGGTTATTTAAGGAATTTTACACACAATATGTAAAATGTTTTTATACCAGCGCCGAGCCTTGAAAAATCACGAGATACTATAATTCCAATTTTGAAAAAGACAATTAAAATTATGTTCTGTTAAAAATAAAAATATGCATTACTATATTTATTTATTTATTTATTTATTTTTCATGTTCTCCGTAAAACGGTTATTCACCAATACATTATGGAGAAGATTACAAATTAGAAAAAAAGTATAGCAAAACACATGAAAAGGTCAGTTTCACTACTTTGTGACATACATATATATGAAGGTACGTACTTTATTGTATGTCTGAATTATTTCATGGACATGCCTAAATGGATAATTAATCTGTCGTAAGATAATGAAAAAATAACGATGATGGTAATTAAGTAACTAATATAAATATTTTTATTATTTTTACTTAAATACCGCATAGGAGTCCTTCCTGCTCTCAACTAAACTCAACTCAACCCTAAGCGAGTGGGACAATGGCATCCCTAATTATTGGGGTATGTTGTAAGGCTGGCTAGGGAGAGGGACAGAAACTAATATGGAAGAAGAAAAAGGTTGAGAAGTAGGTATCAATTTTTTTAATAATAATGTTCTGATAACAAATAGGTACCAACTTTATTGCTCGACTGTTCTAATTTTTTAAATGACTTTCAAATTTTAAGAACAGTTGATTTGAACGCAAAAGTGCTGTGTGAAGGATTTTTTTAGGGAATTTGGGTAGGAATTTACGGATCCAGGAGTGACGGACGTGAAGGACATGGACATGGTCGTTAGACCAGTTGGAGAGGTCAAAGGGTCTCCCCAGACCAGCCTCTCGCATGTTGAACACACCTCACCCGATGAACCCGGGCACCCTTGATAAATCAACAAACGTAGCAAACCACTAGGGGTGACCTATGGCAGAGGTGTTGGTTATCCAATAAATGGTTCCCGGGCGGCGGTAACCAAACCAGCCTCTCAAAACTGACCACTAAAATTAGTATTTTTGATTTTGATGAATAAAATAGTGTAAAAAACAACATTAAGGTAATGCAAAATCATGTGTTTTTGGTTTGAAAATTTGGTCGCCTAGAAATTTTTCAGATGCTTTAATTAAATACTGCGAGTAGAATACATATTGGCCTTTGAAATAATCGAGTATTTTTTAGATAAATCTTTTTATAAGCCCAGAAAAAAATAACGTATAAGGCCTATGAAAAGTGCTTTAAAGTTCAAAATCTCCTACTGACAAACCCATTTTCGGTTATAATCTTATTGAATAATGTGGCAAATTAAGTTTTTTATAAAATGATCGGAAAAAAATTAAATATTTATGTCTGAACATCCACAAAATAAAATAAAAGGGACTTTTTGACCATGTTTTTTTCTTGCATAAATCAAAACAGGCGGATGGTGTTAAGCGGGAATTTAAACCTTATCACCATCTTCGTAAGGGTTGTTATTGATAGCGGCTCAATTTAAAATATTACACGACGTAGTGCATCGCCTTAACGTTTTCCTTTGAATTTAACACCTATGTAACGCCATTCTCTTCAAACGTAGAATTCAGCAGGCAATTATTATACTATCGATTTAACTAATAACGTTGAGTTAAATAATTTCAACATGCGTATTTCTAAAGCCTTTCATTGTGAATTTAGTCCACTGAGTGTAAAAAAAATCTGTTCGATATTTTTACGTATAAAAATGTCGTTAGTTCTTATGTAATCGTATTGTGCACCACGGGGGTGGCACTAGCAGTGGCGTGTTTAAAATAATAATAATCGCGTGTTGGATATAATAATATCCCTGTTGTATGGCTCTTGTGGAAGTATTTACAAACATAAATAAGGTCGATAATGTCCGAGGGTCCTGACACACCTGCTATTAGTCAAAACGTGAGGTTTCACAACCAGCTTTTAGATTTTTAAATCGGGCTTAGGAACGCTGTGAATAGCACCAAATTGCCGCGATAAAGTGGATAAAAAGATTTTAAGAATTCAAAAGAAGTGCGTAAATGTAAAGCTGTCATGAAATAATGCGTAATTTATTTTACTATTAATTTGTTTATTTGCAAAAACAGTATAAACCAGAACATTGCAATATCGATAATTAAAATTTACAAAAAAGTGAATAATAAATACATTTACAAGTGGGACAAAGAAAAAAGTTTCAAATTTAGGTTTACAATGTTAAGTCTTGAATAATAATATTTCACGTTTAAATATGTTGTAGAACATGTGAAAAATATCCACATTTCCTGCGAGGCAGTTAATTAACCTAGTGATTCTTCCCAAGGGCATCACCATTGGTAAGTTAATTCTGCACTTAGGAAGAATAAAAAGCCTGTGTTGACGGCTTCGCGCAAAATTATCCGGGACATAGAATCCTATTTTAGCCAGAATGTCTGGTATTGATACTTAACCGTTTAGAAGCTTATACGTCATCAGGAGTAATGCAACATCCCTTCTGGAACTAAGGCTGCATACACCCAGCATTACCAAGTAAATGCTGTTGGAAACAGCCATGGGTAATAACTCTCTCATGTAGAGTAACAACACTACTTTATTAAGAATCTCTTCAAATTATTGGTAATCCGGTTAAAACGAAATTAACAGGTTTCCTCATAAACTTTTAGTAAATTATGAATATGTTATTACCATGTTGAAACACTTGTTCATGAAAATCCGAATATCTTCGCATTTCTTCATGAATTATTTATTTATTTACCACGATTTCATCGTTAACACGTATTCCGACATCGTGTTGATGTATTCGTAATTTACTAAAAGTTTATCCACTGGACCTTATTTGCCCAAATTTTGGCCAATTCGGAAACGCCCGCGAGCTCACGCTGTCCAAAATATGGGCAATTTGAAGATATGTTTTAAAAAAATTATTGGAATTATTTCGTAAGCTCCAGCGTATTGAAATCTTCGATTAATCATAAAGCTAACTTACATAATAGTTACAAATTCTACCAAAAATTGCCTCGCATCTCTTCCGACTTATTTGTTCCATGAACCAAAATTATTGAAATATTTTTTTCTTACAAATCATTGATCATGTTTTTACATATTAAAAAGTGCATGTTAGAATTTAAATTTATACCATTGCTTATCAACTAGGCCATAGAAAACACACTGAAGTCATAATATTTAATATTGCTCCAAGTAGGTACCACAACGGAAATTTTAAAGACTTCCACGCTTTACAAATTACAGACGATTTTTTCAATAATTCTTTCATGAATCAAATTCCCAAATCAAACACTTAAAAAAACCGAGCGATCAAGGAAGAAATTGATTATAAATCAGAACGCTCCAGTGGAAGGAAACCTGTTTATTCATGCGTTAAGGCCTGCAATCCCGTTTTTAACAAGATTACCAATGATTTGAAGAGGTTCTCATTTTTCTCGATGTATAAAAGTGAGTAAGTACAATTTTTAAAAGAGTTTTCTCAATGAATAACGAGTGATTCGTTTGTAAATCTATGTAAGTAATTTGCAATGTAAATACAAGTATAAATTTTTAATCATGCATATTGTGGATGACTTACAAATAAATTCATGTAATCATACATTGTTGTCTGCCACACAATAAAGTGTAATGATTTTACTAACACGTAACACAACGAACGTGCCGTTTGACTCAAGGCCGGACATGGATTTAACCATTGAAGTAGAAGATAAAACTAAAATATCTAAAGAAAACAGGATTAATTATTTCATAACTAATATTTTCTATGTATTTTTTTAAATAATTTATTGGATAAATATTGTTAATTCTGAAATATGAGATTGATAATAATCAGGTCTTTTCGATTTTTTAAATTTTTTTATTCGTGTTTCGTTTAGGTTCAATAGAATTATCTTCTTCTTCTGTGATTAAATATTACATTGTTGTGATTTGCTTAAAAATCGTTATGATATAAGATTGAATAAAAGAAGAAAAAATATTTACACTTTTTGAATGATTTTTCATGTAAAATGGTTGGAGGGAATAGGTATATGACGCCTAAGTCTAAGAAAGAAGAAATAGGTTATGCGCAATAAAAATAATTTACAGAAGAGTATGAACTGTGAATGCAAGCATACATGCACTGTGATGATGAATGAATGTGAATAAAGCAAGGCGTGAGTGTCAAAGTTGAGTAATGGAGCGTTCCAACCTTTCTGCCTACCCCTAGGCTTATCGTGACGGTTAGTTTAAATGGGTTAATATCACTCACTTCTTGATACGATGGCAAACATCCCACTTCAGCGCCTAAAGTAATTTATTTAGCTAAATGTACCGTATTCTTGTTTGATGAATGGGTCTTTAGTTCAACACAGTTTTGATTAGATTTAGGGTCAGGGATCTTGCCTAAAGTTTCAATAATTATTTTTAATCCTGAGAAGTGTATAAATAATAAAACAATACATTACAACAAGACAATACAACATAAAAGGATAGGTACTCTCAGAAGAAGATCACCATTAAAAAAACTTTGCTGTAAATGCGTTTAGCCGTGTTTATTTAACCAGATCTGTATAGTCAAGTACTTATTTACTTTTCTCTACCTCATCTTGTTCGTTTTCCAATTCGCTTCAGTCAGTCAATACGCCAATTGGGACACCTTAGTCCTACTAGCTCCGGGCTGTGGAACTCTTGTGCAGTAGGTATATATAAGAAAACTAAAAGTAAAACTAATACTTAAAATGTAGTATTTTTTTAAAATATCTTCAATAAAGAAGCCCACATAATATCTAATGGCGTAGCTTTCCCTTGAATGGTGATACTTTGGAACGCATAAAAATAATAATTTAAAAATATTTATTTGCACAAGCGCCGGCAGGCGTGCCATAAAACCAGGTATGTAGCAGGTTACTACAAATTCTAAAGGGTTTGATATAATGAGCAGAACGTGCCAGGAATTTTCCATCTTTATTAAAAATTATACAGATTATGAAAACAATTTTCCATACACAGTGACCATTAACGCGCCAACGCCCTTTACAGGGGCGTTTACACTAATTTGTAAGTTTTTTGTTGTTGTTGTTGTTATTTACGTGAAAATTTCCATAAATATTTTTACCAACAGTAACATAGTGAGATAGAAAACAATACTTAAATCACGATGACAAAAAATATTTGTTAAAACGTAATGCGCTTAATAAAAGATACCTAGGCTGATTTTTCATTTAAGGAAAAAAAATCATTATTAATTTTTTTTCGACTTTATGTCCGGGTTAAATCTTCCCAACAGGTAAAACTAAACCCTTCCCCACACTTTTCCATAAATGATCATCTAGTCAATCCACATTATGCTAGTGGATTACATAGGCATAATAAATACAAAACAATACAAGAACAACACGTCAATTCACCAGAGATCAAATAGAAAAATAATTCACCGACTCCGGATATTTTCATATCATAGGGTTCGTCTAGGTAGAACTCCTAACTGGACCTATAAATCCTACTGATCCCTCAATATATATATTTGAAAAATCTTTCGTAATCCTATATGTATTTAAAATAACTGATTTTTGCATTTTTATGTATAAATTCTTTGACAGATCTAATACGCCTAAATTTTGCCAATAGCCGAAATAACAAATGGTAACATTTTTATAGTCTGAGAATGCCAAATTCTTTTAATCTCATTTCCTAATTCCGTGTATTTATATTATACTTATAATTATTTAAATATATTTATTAATAATTATCATTAGTAACTAGAATTATTTATTCATTAATTTTCGGGAAATCTACAGTTTAAATTTAATCAGTTTGTACATACGTATTATATTGCTAAAATAAAACCAATTATGAATTTCCTCCTTCTGAAATTATCATTAATATAATTTGTAGAACGGTGTTCTGTGGTCAGCTTAAAATAGATTTTACTGTACAAAGTTAGGTTATTACAATTGTAAAACAATAATTACTAGAGCGCCCTCAGACGAGAAACCTGTCGCGGCGACCGTTTGCGAGCATTAAAATCCATTACGGATTTGAGCACATGACGGGACACATGAAGGGAGAATTTTTAAATAATATGAATGAATTTTGTAATAATTTCCATCGGCCGCCGCGACTAAGGTTTCTCGTCTGCTGGTGCCCTTATAAGACGAGAGAATATTAGTTGAATCAATATTATTAGAATTTGTAAAATTGTTGACGGATTTTTTCATAGTCAATATCATAAAATTTTAATTCATTTCTGGTAAAAAGATTATTAATAAGAAAACTGTAAAAAAATGTGAAATTCTTCACGGAAAGCGAACTTTTTAAATGTTAAAAAGTTTTATTTATGCATTAAATGTTGAAATTGTCTTCTTTGTCAGCGACCTCTACAATCGACCCACTATTCCGTTGTTCCATTTGTGTTTGCGCGGGAAAGGGCGACCATTTTTGGCAGAAAGTGGCGGGAAAACGACAGCCGCAGCGGAGAGCTTCCTGTTTACAGACTGTTGACGTTATCTATGGCAAATCGCTCCCGTATCAAACAGAGTGGTGGCTTATGAGATATTTAATGTCTCACTAAAGATATTGATTGCTTCTGAAATTAAGATATATTATTATTTATACCTAGTAGGAACTACCCAGGATTAACCAAACATGTTTCAGACACTTATATTTTATGGTAAAAGTGGTTAATCGCACAATTCAAAACAATTTTGAATATTGAATGTGAAAAAATTGAGGTTAAAATGCCCTTGACATAATTCGACCCTAATTGCAGAGCCATTGCGGAAAAAGAGATTGGCAAGTTTTGCGATGTCATCTGTTTCAAATCGAATGTTTACACATCAAATGTGGCCAGTTTACAAGAGGCAAAAAAATATTTCATTCACAACTATGCTATAGGGGCCGTATCTTGTTTTTTTTTTAACAATTCAAGTTAACAATATCAAGTAATTTTTTTAAGTAAGAAATTTTCGACAAAATAATATCGGTGTTCCTTCTCGTACAATACTTACACTTAATGTTTATAACAACATTTTCAGGATTATCAAAAGCATCTGTCAAGAAATATAATGGTTTCTGAGCAATTTTTAGCCTTGGTTTAGAATTTTTTACATGGTCATTACAGGTCTTGCGTGAGCATATTGACGAAAGAACCATGGAAGATTCGTTATACTATTGAAAATTCATCATTAAAGGAAATTTTGGAAAACATCTCGTTTTACAAGCACACTTATCGCGAAATTGACCTTTCTGCCTACCCCTTCGTGGAAACGGCGTGATGGTTGGATAGTTATTAATAAAATTCAAACTACCGAATTATAAAATCGAAAAGGCAGAAGTCGTAGGGGTCGCTGGTTCAACTTTCTGCTGGTCCACATCATTGAACCTGCAATGTCAAGTTATTCTAAACATAGAAATGTTTGTCACTCATTAAATGTATACAGACATAGGGATATACTTATTGTTTGAAAATCATTAATACCTTCAGTTTCATATTATTCCGATATGACTCTTCCATTATGATTTTGTTAGTAATCGAAGATTCAAACCAGAACCAAAATAAAATATCGGTCAAAATAGGTGTCAAGATAACAACCACATTTTACAAAGTATCTTTGAATTTAACTTCATCCTGATAATATTTGAAATTAGTTACTATATTTTATTTATTTAAATTATATAATTATTGAAAACAAAACAGTACATTGGCTACGGTGATGAAAAAATGTTCGGATTTTAAATTTTCTCAGTGGGTACTTTTGTTTCTCTTTAATGTCTTATTTGTGGTACCTATGTATATTTTGTAATTACTGGGGGAGACGTGCGTAGTGTATAATTATGTGGGTATGTGTTTGTGGGTATGTTGGTGTGAGAAGTGGTGATCTGTGAAGGGATATGTTTGTATGTGTGTGTGCATCGAACAATTCATATTCCTGACATGCGGCTCCTTTTAAATATGGGCAGTGAATCTGAAAACAATATTTTTGAAAGTGTAAAGAGCACGGTAAATTTTCGAATTAGCTGCTACATTTGATTTGTGTCGCTGGTAATAGTGCTCCACTTAGACTTATTCAATGATTATACTCTATTCTTATATTAAAGTCGTTTATTGAGTTGATACACCGATATAAGAAATACTATTATACTATAATATGATTGTCTGATTTAAAATGAAGCTGATTGAGATCATGCTACTCTATATAAAAGCCAGCCTATTGCCCTCCCACTCTTACACTACGCAAATAAACATAGCTTATTTTTATACCCACAGTTTATTTATTTTATATATATTGTCTGTCCAACTGGGAAGGATTCCCGTTTCAGGACAGCCAAATTGGGTATTTAGTACATAATATTCTTACAATGGAATGGCGATGCTGTCAAAACAAATTTTGAGAACATTGTTAATTGCATTCGAAGTGACAGGATGGTTTCTTTATCCTTGAAAGAATCGCAAAGATGTAATTTATTACCATGGTCAATTTGGATAACATTAGTAATTGCATTCAGAACAAATGAATGGTTTCTTTCGGGACATCAGAAGTCTGAGATTCTTTCCAGGGCATTTTAGAGAACATTTACAATTGTATAGTTAGAATTTCCACATTTATAAATCAGTATAAGACATAAGAAACCTATGGTACTATATTTTTAGAATTTCTTAGGTGATAGAAATTACACGTTACTAGACCAAAATATATGCCGTATGACATTTAAATTTCCAATTTTAAAATTTCGAATCTTTATTTGTTAAATGGCTAGTCATTATTATTTATTATTTTTTAAGAATATTGTGCAACTAAATAATTATTTTAATGGCGTTACATGTAATATCTTCATAGTTACGTGGAATATCTTC
This sequence comes from Hesperophylax consimilis, assembly GCF_061612785.1. Taxonomy (NCBI): domain Eukaryota; kingdom Metazoa; phylum Arthropoda; class Insecta; order Trichoptera; family Limnephilidae; genus Hesperophylax; species Hesperophylax consimilis. The sequence continues at coordinate 20,802,217 of NC_142848.1, read as the reverse complement.
TTTGTTATATAATCTAGGATATTTACCTGTCCCTGTGAGGTTTTCACCTGACAAAGCCAGCCCGCCACAAAGTATTCAAGAGTTATGTCGGTATTGTTGCATTGTTTCAAACTGAGGCGAATTTTCCCGAAGCTTTTTTGAATGGCAGGGGTTTTGCAAGAATGACGCCGTAGAATATTTTTTTAATCCGTGAATTAGCGAAAATTATTTGGGTTAATAATCTTATTTTTGGATTAAGCGATTATTTTTAGGCAACCCAAAAATATAATACATGTTTGTGTAAAATGTATTGATTTCCTGCTTATTAGATGTTATTGTATGTATATTGTTAAATATACGAGTGTAAAAGTTTTTTTCTTTCAAACAAAAAATTAAACGTTACATTATTTACTATTTTTAAGCATTAATTATTAGCCTGAAACACCTATATAAATTGAATAAATCTTCCGTGAAAATTTTTTTTAATGAAAAATACCAGTTAAATTAAATAATTTGGCGAGTTTTGAATAAGCCGACGAAGCGCAATTGGTAGAGCACCTGACCTTCAATCAGAAGGCTGTGGGTTCAATACCCGTCGGCGGAATGTATTTTTTTTCTCGCAAGATTTTTTCAATTTATATAGTTGTTTCAGGCTAATTATTATTGTTTAAAAATAATATGTCATCCTTTGTGCTACGCATAAAAATCTTGTCTCGTAAACATTTGTTTTTCATAAAAAAATCTTTTTTAATTTATTTTATTTTAGTACATAATACAGGCTAGTTGCCCAAAACTCACATATCTGCACGAATCAATGTTAACAGAGTAATAATAGCAAAAAGTATAGTAAGCAATTTACTTAGCAATGCTTTCATATTCTCATGGCTTGGATTATTTCAGCTTATCGCTCGCCATACATTCCCATGATGCATATAGCGTAATGTGTCTCCACCCTTAAATAGTTTACAACTATAGTTGTCAACTATATATTATATTTACTATCAAGCTATAATTTTTTTTAGTTAGATTAACTGTTTTTTGTAATAATTTTGTAGGTTTATATATTTTTTATATGCTTTCAAGTTGAAATGTTTTTTTTTATTTGTTAACTATGAAATATCTAGACACAGGAATGTACTATATGAGCGGCTGATGATTTTTTGTTTTATTATATTTTAATAAATAACTAAATAAAGTAAATATTACAAAATAACAATTACTTATATTTTCATATGAAGTAAATATATTTGTAATGTGACAAAAAATCATTGTACATCAATAATAATACAGCATTACCTATACTGTTAAATTTTAATATTAATTGTAAAATTTATATAACATTAATGACAAACAAGCACAGACATTCAAATTAATAGAGGAAAGGGAGGCGTGACCGTCTCATTTTCGTCAGCAAATGAATCTGGCAGTATACTTGCAACTCGTATTGTAATATGGTGATTATTCGGTCCTCGGAAATAAAATCTGCTTTAGAATTACTAGTCCTTTTTACATTGGCGCAGAAATGACACATCACAAATCAGGTAAAAAAAAGTTCGAGCTTGTTCCCAAAATTTAATGTTTTATTACACTGTTTAGACAATTAATTTGTCAAATGTGCTAATAATTTACCCACCTCACTCAACTTTAGCGTCACTATGTCAGGATATTCGTTTAAGAATTTAAGAGTTTAACATTCATATCCTGCGCCGAAAAGTTCCATAGTGGACAGCACTGCGAACGTTTGCCTTACTTTAGAAAATTTTACTTTTCTGCGCATGGTCTGGTTATTTCAATGTGCACCCTTCGGTGGTAAACTAACGACTGATGTCATAGTTTATTAATCATTCTCGAACCCTGGTGCCAAAAATATAGTCACGTGGTTTACTTCGAGCTCGTCGAAATGATAGCCAGATTTCATGTTAGTGCAAGTCTTTTAATTTGAATGTCTATGCAAACAGTGTAAATGGTTAAAAGGTAGAATACATAATTACGTCTAGTAAATGTCTGTCTTTAAAAAAGGGCTTTATCACAATATCAGCTTGATTTGATTGAATGTAGAACATATTTTAAATGGTTAATTATTTGTTCATTTGTTCAGTGTATAATAATATAATCACGTCAGTGGTAAAATACAGAAATGTCCTGGATTGTGTGGTAGGCTTTAATAAAGAAAACGTTTTTTTATCCTCCTTGTTGATTTTTTTGATGGTGTGTTAATGTAAATTTGGGAAAAAATGTTTGATGGATAATTTTGTTTTGAAATAATATGTCTGTCAGTGAGTGTAGTTTTTAGAGTAAATTTCGATTTTTTTTAAATATTCCAAATATATCAGATGAACATTCACTATAAACAATTTACACCAGTTATTTTTCTTTGAATAGATTTTTATATTATTTTCGGAACCCATATATTAAATATGACCAAACTTTTTTGAGTATCTTGAAAGAGATAAATAAATATATATGACTACACTACGCTACACATATAACACGAAGAAATAAATAAACATATATTAATACTGTGAATTTAATTATATTGTTTTAAATTATGTAGTTTTAAACTAAAGTTTTTTTGGAAGGGGTTGTGCAACACAATACAACATACTTATTTGTAATTATACACAATGAAAAACGAAAAAAATAAGAAAAAAAATCAAACCGTAAAAAAAATTACCGTAACACACCTATTATGAAAGTTCTTTAAAAACTTTTTATTTGGTTTGATTGAGGATTAAACCTTCCTACACAGGAACTAGAGTCGAAAACTCCACCCACCGAGCCAAATCCCGATTGGATAAGACAGACATTTATTGCATACATTAACTGCTGTAATGTCATCGAATTTCAGAAAAATACGTGTATGCCCACGTGCATGTGCGAGATTTCCACCAAACGTTAATAGAATGCATTGTCATCGAAAAAAAGTGTATCTGCCGAGAACGATCAGACCTTACGTAATTTTCCTATTCTAAAATTAACATATATTCACGAAAACAAAAGTGATTTTCAAAAAGACGTATTTAAAAATCAACATGTTGGCGTCAGTATAGCGTCGTGAGAGAGAAATCGCATACACATAGCCGTTATTTACTGTCCCGCTTTCCCCGGAAAACCGTGTAAGCTGTATTTAAAGTAAAATAAAACACAAATAGTCATTCCATGCTGAAAAAAAGCAATGCATTATTCAATGTGGGTCATAAATTTTAAGTGTACCATTGTGAGAATCCCAGAATACACATTATAAAAGCTCTATTCAATAGCAGATATAAATCTCGCACACATTTTCACAATTCAAGATGGCTAGATATGCAGTGAGAATAAATCACCAAAAAGCACAACAATTCACAGAGTAATATATGGTTCTCTCTAATATAAAGCTCCAGGAAAATACCATCCAGGCGTGGAAAGCTTGCAGCTCGAAGCTCCCAGCACTAAGCTTTGTGTCCAGAAGTCTCTCCTAACTTTACTCCAGCTCAACATATTATTTGTCAGTACGATAAAAGCTTTGTTTCCATTTGTTAGTGTTTTGTAGCGAATATGTCGACTGTGGCACTGGGGTTTGCCGGTTAGCGCGGAAAGCTTAAATCTCCGCATTTTATTTTAAAAAATGGTGTTTGAATGTCACTCATAACAAGACATTTTTATCAAGAGTTCTGCATTCATTTTATAAAAAGGTAAGGTGTTTGGTAGAATAACCACGCTTTTGTTTGGGCTTCAAATATGCAATCTACTACGCAAAAGAGAGTTTGAAGGTATTCAATTTTTTGGCCTATATCTATATATTTATTTATTTTATATTATAGAAACAAACAGCACAGTGATGTAAAAATTTACAGATATTAAATCTTTAAAAATATGAAAGATAAATGATGACAAGAGGTAATATGTTTACTTGTGTGACCGGATAAATCATCTCAATGATAATTCATCACATCTTTAAACAGTTATATACCACGGAAAGTGATGATACAAAAACTTTATTAACTGGGTTAAGTAAGTTAGGTTAGGTTAAATTTTATTAACTGGGTTATTTAGGTTAGGTTATGTTAGATTAAAAAAAATTTTTTTCATCATTTCTAATGACTTTATATCATTTTTCAAAAAGTGTGTTGAGTTCTCATGTGTGGGTGTTTGTGTGTATATGTATGTGCATTAAACAGTTTATATCATTGATACGATGCTCCTTTTAAATATGGGCATGTAATCCGAAAAAATGTTGATGTTAGAGTTTTGACAAATATTATCGAATGTATGAAAAGCACGCTTAATCAATCTCATATTTGTACTAAACGTTACTTTAATAATATAATCATGTCAAAAAAATAACTACGTTCCGCTATAAATCCATTGCATACGTACGAATAGGTTTCGACAGAAGTATGATTACAATCTAAAAGTAACTTGTCATTGCACGCCATGACCTAAATACACACTCATAATATAAATACACGTATCACACACATACACGCACACTTATGCTGAATATTCTAAATGCATTATTTTCCCTCTAACTTTGCACTGTTTTGCGCTCTTTCAAGGAACTGCATATTTTCACACACTTTGATAGAAGTATTGATATCTGGTTAAAATATAATTTGTAAGCACAACCATCGAGAAAATCAATTAAATAAAAACATTTAATCAAACTACGTTTTTTAGAAGAGACGTTTTTGATCAATTAATGTGCATCATCTATTTTTATCGATTTTAGTAAGTAAATAATATATGTGGGAATTATTGGCGGCGTAATATTATAATGAAATATATTCTTTTTCTGGTGCAAATCTAAAGGTGTTAAGGTCGAGAATCTCGGAGAATTTTTAATAAACATATATTTTTTTAAAGTAGGTACCAATATAATATGATAAAGTAAATCAAATAATAATGTTTTCTCGCACTTGATAAAACAAAGCCAAATTTTCCTCTGAAATCATAGGATTTGTAAGTAAGCACTTAAATAGGTACCTACTTACTTAATTATAAATCATAGAATATTTCATAGAAATTTAAAAAAAAGGGAATCATTCATTTTTCCAAAAGAATCGTCACTATTTGTGACAATGACAATTCTTTTTTCAAAACTTTCTTCAGACAGGTAGGATACATAAAATTGACAAAATGTTCGAATGAAAAAGTCCAAGTAAATACGACGATTTCACATTTGATAAAATTAACCCGTAAAAATACAATTTTTGCTAATACATTGAATTTCAAATATCTTTTAAAACATTAAAAAAATGGGTTTAACTTAGGATTGAACCTTCCTACCCAGGAAGTGGAGTCGACAATTCTACATACGAAACCAAATCCCGATTATAAAACCGACATTTATTGCGTAAATTAACTGTTGTTATGTTATCTAATTTCAGAGAAATGCGTGTGCATGATAGAATGATAGAATTCATCGTCATCGACCACGAGTCTCTCCGTCGAGTTTAAGCTCTATCGGATGTCGGGAAGTTAGTAAATTTCCACATCCAAGATTTGCATTCATTCATGGAAATAAATGTGAAATTCAAGCCACATTCAAGGCAACCATCTTGAAACGGAAACGGAACGTACAAACAAATTTACATACAGGCAATAGAGGTCATGTTAAAACAGGACTTCAAAAGATATAAAAAAAGAGGTTTCACTCTTGTCCGACCGTTAATAAATTATTAAAAATGTTAACGATTTTCCTAGGCTCAAAAAAACGATTTTCTGAAGCACCCGTGGCAACATTGGTAATTTGCATATATCTGTCAAATAAATTAATTTTACAAAAGGGACCTTTTTTCGTTTTCTAGATTCGTATTTTCCATGAGGTGGTGAATCATTTAAATTTACTAAAATTAAAATTAATTTTCTTGCATTCGCCTGTTGTATTAAGGGAAACCATAGAGAACCTTAATCAGAAGGAAGCAGCCGTTTGTCAACATGAAACAGAGATGGCCTTCAGTAACATCAGTGTATGATGTCCTTTATTATGAGGTTTTTGCGGGTGTATGACTGTTTTTTTTATGTTAATATAATTTTATACCTATGGTAGAATAAAGAATAAACGTACCTACTTACATAAATAGTAAAAATAATTATATAAATAGATTATATACATTATGAATAATGGGATGGAAGTCGAGAGATTAGGAAATGGTGACCGGATAAATCATCACAATGATAATTCATCACATCTTTTAAAAGTTATATAAAGTCATGGAAAGTGATGAAACAAAAACCTTATTAACTGGGTTAAGTAGGTTAGGTTAGGTTAGGTCAGGTTAAATTTTTTTTCATCGTTTCTAATGACTTTATATCACTTTTTAAAAGTGTGTTGAATTGTCACTGTGTTGAGTTATCATGGAACCTTAGGAAATACCTACTGTTCGTTGCTTATCCGACCACGTCTAAATCTGGTATGTGCCAGATATGATCTTAGTCTATCATGGTGTGTTTAGGTAGTCTGTGTACATAACTAAATGTAAGTTCGCTAAGTAAATTGTACTGTCCGATTTCTTGAATGAGTTGATTTTTACTACGTCCGAGTGATTGGTAAAAAACATTTAGCCAGTCTATGTATGTACTCGTACAACGTTGGTATTTGTTATCGGTCGTGTAGTTTTTTCAGGACCCATTTTTATTGGAGTATGGCCCGGTATATCAGTCAATTTAAGCCGGCTAAATCGCCCGCTTAAGCCATGGTAAGCCGCAGAATAGTTCCCTTTTTAAACACCGAGGCGCTAGGGGTAATAAATGTCAAATATTTATTGGGCTTTTACATGATTTACTGCATAATACAGTGACAAGAGAGGGTTTTTATTGTTAAAACAACAACAAAAAATAACAATTTATAAATCAAATTTTTTCGTACATGTATACAGTCATCAGTATTTGCATTATAAACAAAAGAAAACTAAAAAGAAGTATGCGATGTACTCGTAGAAAGGTACAGAACAAGATTTTTTTTAAAGACAAGAAATGATAATAGTTAATAACGAGCAAATAGGTCTGAAAGTAGTTGCTTTTTGAAACTCACAAAATTACTAATACTAAACTTATCAATAAGTTAACAGCGTTAGTTTTCTAGGTGATGAATTCTTGGAATTGGTGAATAAATAGAGTAGTTAGTATTGAGGTTATTGTTACATTTAAAAGTGTCTGCGTTGAGTTAGTCTGGCAGATAAATTTGTATGAATGAATACCAATAATTCAGGGCTGTTAGTTATATATTTAATAATTTTGAATTAAAAAATATATCAGTTAAAATTCTTCTATCTGATAGATCCATAAATATTTTACTTTTTTTATTCCAAATTAAGAATTATACAATTTTTCCAAATAAATGAAACCATCTCAATGTCAATTGTTTTTTTAACATTTTCTTCAGGCCGGTAGGTCCCATAAATATCGATTATTCATTAAACCACGATCATGTGAACTCTGGCGGGATAAAAAGTAGTATCAGAACAGGAACGTTACAAACAAATGTACAGAAAGATAAAATGCCAAATGGTCAATAAAAAAAGGACTTTGCTGCACTTGATCAATCAATTTGAAAAGTTAAATAGCAATTGTAACTAGAGATTCTCATTTATTTTTATCTGTGTGGTATGGCGGTGCCACAGTAAAAATATTGCTTAAAAAAACAAACCTTAAAAAACCACGTCTTTATACCATACGAGCACTTCATCTCATTTTAATTTCGAAACAAGTTCCGCCATCTCTGGGGCCGGCCAGTAGCCAATTTCGAAGATTTTTTTGGTTTGACTTTGGAATAAACCTACCTTACCAGAAAATGATGAATCTACACTAACAAACTTGCTAAATGCCGATCGGGTAGGACCAAGTTAAGTTCTTTTGTTAACTGCTCTAATGTTATCCATTTTCAGCGAAATGTGTATAATATTATGTCCACGTGTGTATACGTGATTGCCACCAAAATATTAGAATTCATTGTCATCAAAAACGAATCTATCTGCCGAGTTTCAGCTCGATTGGATGCCATTTTGTTTAATTAATTTGTATTGTGTGAAGATTTATTTCGTATAAAATAGCGGTCGATTCACTAAGAATCGCCCTGGTGAAAGAGCACCATTCAAAATTGAAACGTCGATTGAAATGGCTTTAGCCGTGTTTAGTAAACATAATTGAACAGCCTAGTACTTCTCTATCTCCCTCTTTGCCATCTCCTTCCCGTTTCCTCACCCTTCAGCCTCACAATTGTACCCCGATTGGCCACCCATTACTTTCACTGGCTCCGATAAGGAAGGTTTCTCTGCGGTATTCATATAAAAATTCAACTAAAAAATACAAGTAATTTTATCGCTGTGCAGATATTTTGTATTAATATGTAATAATATTAATATAATATTAATATAATATAATATTAATATAATATTAATATTATATTAATATTATATTAATAATATTAATATAATATTAATATAATATAATATTAATATATCGCACATATTATGTGCGATGCACGAACGTAAAAGGTTTTCAAATGGAAATAGCTTGGTAGATGTAGGTTCGGTGAGTGTTTTAATCTCTCTCCTTTCTCATGTGTTTTCGTCAAATTATTTATTTATATATAATTTTTTTATTTATATAATTTGTACATTTATTTATAACAATTACAGGTAATAAAGCCTAAGACGTTATAATTGTACCATTTATGCAGTGTATATGCAATGCCAAAAATCTCGCAAATGCGCTATAGGACACAAAAAAATAAATCTATGTGGTTAGGGTAAGGATGTAAGGAATACTTTTATCACTTTTAAAGACTTAGTGCCTTCTTCATAAGCCTCTTTGTCCGAAAATAGACCTACTTTAAATTTCATCATTTTTCTTTAGGTCTAGTTTTTTTACGACCATTCCGCACTTTTTTAAAGATACAGTCGACGATTAGATAGGTAGAAATAGGTCTCACATAATTATCCTGTCAGTCAGTGTTATTATATGCAATTGATCCTTCGAACGTACATAAGTCTATTCAATTGGAATTCTGAGCTTAAATTTTATATAGCTAAGAAATTTGTGCTAAACTCTTTCTATATGTCGCGAAAAAGCATAAAAAAATTTTGCGTTAATGTTCCTAAATTAATACTGTGTTAATTATATAACGGTTTTATGCTTCAAGTCTGTTATGAATAGATAACAGGTCATTTGAACTCTTATGCTGTTAGCTGATATTTTTAATATGCCTGTACTACAAACATTTTAGCAGTACATATTTTAACGAGGTCACTGCGTAACAGTTTTCTTTTGTTGTTTTTGTTTCTTCTCAACTTTTAATGAACGTATTATTCTTTATATTTCGTCTTGTTTACATAACTTTTTTTTTTCTTTACTTTCTATATTTTACTATGACTTTACATAGTACAATGTGATAGTGAAAATGGCACTGGTGCCGTTGATTCAGAGTAAATATATTTTTAGTTTTTGTTTTCCGTTTGATTCTATCTTTGTTTTGAACTTACGTATTTCCCACGTACCTATGTACAAAAATTATTATTGACGTGTAAAAATATGTGATTTTCCTGACAAATTATGGAGCATTTTATTAAATTTGGTTTGTTTTGTCGTTGAACCCGACGCATTTCTAGATACCTTTAATTACCTTTTTGTTAATTACTACCATATTTAACAACGCATTCATTTTAATCAACACGCGTTATTTATAATTTAATATTTTAATGATATATTAAACTCGCAGTTTACCACGTACCCAGAATAAAATCTGTTTCATTGCAATCATTACACCTATCGCAATAGGAATAATGGTACAAGCCATTAAACATCTCATACAGGATGCTTTTTTTGCAGCTAAAAGCATTCGCGTTAATCTTAACACTGTTTATCTAATTATCTTAATTAAGAGATAAAGTTTGTTTATTTTCGCATTGTGTTTTATCACGGAGTTTAAATAAGAGCAGAGTTTCTGTTCATTCGAGTGTAAACACGAAAACAAATAAGTCTGTTTCTAAAATAAAATCATTGAATAAACAGATGATATAGGTTACATCCTACGATGCGATTAAGTGATATCTTTATACGTCTTTGTAAAACTTTATGGGTTTATACACATGTTCTTTGAAACAATGACGTGTTGTTTTGAAATAATGTGTTATTTCGGATATGATTTGAGATTATCACCGGTAGAAGCTTTGCCCTGCCCTGATGATGCTACCACAAGGTTCTCTGAAATGTTTGCTAAAAGAGGAGAAGTGCAACATGGCATTATACTCCAAAAATCAGTTACTATTATGTGTTATTTCAAGTTTTAATATTTAATTAAAATGAGGGGTAAGTTTTTCCCAATAACAACCTGACAGTCGAACCAACTCACATTCCGGATGAGCTAAATAATGATGAAACGACTAGAGCGCCATCGGTGGCAGAAGTAAGGGCTGCCCTAAATAAATTGAAAAACAATAAAACACCGGGAGGAAACAATATCCCGGCAGAGCTCTATAAATATGGAAACGAACATCTAAAAAACCTGCTACACAATCTTATTGTAAAAATATGGACCGCCGAAAGAGTACCAGAAGAGTGGCAAACTAGTATAATATGCCCCATACATAAAAAGGGAGACAAATTGAAATGTGAAAATCACAGAGGAATATCGCTACTTTGTACAGCGTATAAAATCTTCACAACAACTTTGAAAGAAAGACTAGAACGTCATTCAGAGAACTTGCTGGGAGAGTATCAGGCAGGTTTTAGGAGGGGGAGATCCACCACTGATCAACTTTTTACTACTCGACAAATCCTGACAAAATGCTGGGAATTCGATATAGACATATATCAACTATTTGTTGACTTCAAACAGGCATATAACAGTATAGATAGGGAGAAAATATATGAAATACTCCTAAATTTTGATATACCGCCCAAAATAGTCAAGCTTGTAAAAGCAACGATGGTTGGTTCACGATGTCGAGTAAGGATAGGAGGTGAAACAACGGAGGATTTTAACGTCTCCCAGGGGCTGAAACAAGGTGATGGCTTAGCTCCCACTCTTTTCAATATTGTTCTGGAGCACGTCGTGAGGAAGACAATGATTGCTACCGACTCAAACATTTGCTACAAAAGCAATCAAATAGTTGGATATGCAGACGATCTTAACATTGTCGGAAGATCCTTACAGGCTGTAAGAGAGGTGTTTGACCCTTTGGAGACTGCAGCAAGAGAGGTGGGCTTGCAAATCAATGAGAACAAAACTTAAATCATGAAGCAAACCAGAACCCCACACCGCAGAATAAAAGATAAAGTGAATTTTAAAAACTCCTATAACTTTGAAGTGGTCGAAGAGTTTGCCTACCTGGGCTCCATCATAACGCAGGACAACGAAGACCCAGTAGAAGTAAGAAAGCGCATCACAGCCGCTAACAACACTTACTTCGCGTTGCTGCCAGTGTTCAAATCCCGAAAAGTCCATAGGAAAACCAAAATAACCCTGTATAAAACAATTATTAGAACGGTCTTGGCCTATGGATGTGAGGAGGGAACACTGACAGCAAAGTCTGCGGAACGGCTGGACACCTTCGAAAGAAAGGTACTTCGAAGAATCTTAGGAGCGGTGCGAGAGGAAGAGGCATGGAGAATCCGCCACAATAAGGAGCTATATGACATCTACCAAGCTCCCAGACTCTCTACTCATTTACGGCTCCAAAAACTAAGATGGGCCGGACATGTGCACCGAATGCCAAGCACACGTGTACCAAAGAAGGTTCTAACAGGACACCCGGGAGGCAAACGAAAGGCGGGCAGACCTAGGCTGAGATAAGAGGACGATGTCAGGAAAGATGACAGAGGACTACTCCATGTTGCAGATTGGAAGACGACGGCGGAGGACAGAGGGCGGTGGAGGCTCGTGTTAAAGGAGGCCAAGGCTCGAAATGGGCTGTAGCACCATTGAAGAAGAAGAAGGGTAAGTTTCTCAGTGTGTGCTAGTAAATTTTTTTTCGCAATTAATTTAAAAAATATTTATTTGGGGTTCGGTGGAGAGGCACGAAATAAAAGGCGTGTGGTGAAGGTCACTGTGTTTATTGAGTCAGTTGCCGTGACGAGGAGATGATTAATTGATTAATGATTAATGTAGGACAAATGTTGAATACTCCGGTTGCTGCGGTGTTGTGGTCCAGGCGGTAGTTGGCGGCGCGCTGAGACCGGACTCGATGACTGTCAGGCACTGGCGATCTGGGGAATCAATACTCCAGTGCTGACGGAAGGCCGAATGTGCGGCGGACCTTGTAGGTGGTAGAGCGGGAGCGGCGTAGACCAGTGAGGATGCTGCGTGTCCTCGTGGTGGTCATGGTGGCGTGGAAGAAGCGCTGGTCAGAGACGCTGGAACCAGGGCGCTTGTAATCCGAGTATTGCTTGCCAGGAACGGCGATCTGGACAAGGCGCTAAGATGATGTCCCGATAGAGTTCATGATGGTATGGGCGAAGCCTGGTACGTTGTCCTTCGCGCTAGTAAGAGGCGCGAATTATCACTCGTTGAGATTTGTCCACGGACGGCAGATTGATGACTGACTGACTGACTCGCTGCGTCGGGCATATTTATACTACACGGCCGACGGCAACAGTAGGTAGATGGATGGCAACTAAATCCTAGGCACTCGCACAGTCTGTGTGTTTCACGAAGTTTCGACGGCGTGGCAATTGTGCCTAGGCGGAAGACTCTGGCGAGTTCTCGTAATGTGAAAGACGGCCTGTGACGTATTGTCACCTGGTAGACAAGTAGGTGCTTGTAGTAAGTAGACTGCTTTGTTTACGATGCGATTTCGACTGCAGGTACATAATTCGGGAGTAGGTACTAAGTAGGTCGAGCGGTTTATTATTTATTAGTTAATCTAGATTTTTCTCGACGCCACATATATATACATGTATATATACTATATTTGCGGCACATTCCGTAGTATAAGATACTCTCAGTATCCCCTTGTGAAAGACAACCATTCAGAATGCTTGCAGTGACTTTACCCGTGTTTGTTGACCAGACCTGAATAGCCAGATACTTTCCCACCTTTTTTTACTCTATCTCCTTCTAGTTCCCATGGGGAAACCATAGTCTTTCTTCATCCAGTTAGCAGGAAGCAGTTGGGACTGTTGTGCTACATTTAAATAAAAAAATCATGTTTCAGGGTGATAGATAGACGATGTCAATATCGCCCTAGGGTAAAACCAAAATTCAGTATCGAATGCTAATATTATCAGCCGTAATCATTAATACTAAATGGCCAAGTAGGTAAAGTTCCGTGGTAATTCCACACAATTATAATTCAATACACCTTTATAAAGGGATATAAAGTCACGTAAAACGTTGAAAAACTAACCTACATAACCTATTTAACGTACTTGTTGTTTCCAGTCACCGGTAGGTACTTTTCTATTAAAACATATTCTCCTCCCCTCTAACGGAAGGCTCAGACATACCCCAAATTTTGTATGCATAGTCCCATTGGCTGTGGGGAGTTAATGCTATTTTTGAAACAGTTTTTTGTCAAGTACAAAAAAATAACAGTCATTGTTTGTTAGTTTTATATCAACTTTACCCGGAAAATTGATTAAAATGCAACATCATCAATATCAACAAGTTCTCCCAGTGAGATGTTCACGAAACACTGTAATATATAAATCATTTACAGTCTGCATCATTCTTACTGTACACTGTACAGTACTGTACACTACAAAATAAAATGTTTGAATCACTTTAAATTGCCACAAAACAATGTACATTTAATATTATTGTTCGTTGGACGAAGAGTATAGTTGTACCTACTAGTCAATGAAATGGTTTTAAAGGAACTCATGTATAAACCATAGACATTGTATTAATTAATTTTGCAAAAAATTCTGCATTCTCGATACAGGTTCGCCTACTATTACTGTCATTTTCACTCATTTTATTATTGTGCCATTTAAATTATTTTTAAAGAGCCATTCACATTTTTTTACTGTGTCATTTACAGGTTCGCTTACTATTACAGTCACTTTCACTCATTTTCTTACTGTGGCATTTACATTTTTTTACTGTGCTTTATACCTTTTTTATTGTGCCATTTACAGGTTCGCCTACTATTACAGTCACTTTCAATCATTTTCTTACTGGGTCGTTTACATTTTTTACTGTATCATTTACAGGTTCGCCTACTATTACTGTCACTTTCACTCCTATTATTACTGTTCTATTAACTTTTTTTCTGTGTCATTTAAATTTTTTACTGTGCCATTTACTGGTTTGCTTACTATTACTGTCACTTTCACTCATTTTTTTACTGTGCCATTTACATCTTTTTTACTGTGCCATTCACAGGTTCGCCTACTATTACGGTCTCTTTCACTCATTTTCTTAGTGTGCCATTTACATGTCTTGTATTACTGTTCTTATATGTCTAATGTTACCTTGAATATTGTATATGTTTATAATTATGTTATGTTTTTGATGATAAAGAAATAAAAAAATTTAAATTATATTTACACAATGAAACGAAACATAAAGAATTTTTTTTTGAAAACAAAATATCAGGTAACGTTTGATTTTAACCAAAACCTTAGAAATATGTAGCTGCAAGAAGGTATCATGGGATCCACAACCCGCCAGCTCAGTCACTTAAAAATACAGCCTACAATTATTTATAAAATAAACACTGCATATTATAATCGCAAACGTAAATGCCACACTTATCGCGTCATAACTGCAAAACAGCGTTTTAATTAATAACGTATTATTTTTAAACAATAATTATTATCTTGAAACACCTGTGTAAATTGGAAAAAAATCATGGTAAAAAATAAAAATCTAATAAGCAATATTTTTTTAATGTAAATACCAGTACATATTGAATAATTTGGCGGCTTTTCGATAAGCCGACGTATCAGAAGGCTGCGAGTTCAATTCCCGTCGGCGGCATGTATTTTTTCTCGGAAAATTGTTCAATTTATATTGGTTTTTCAGAGTAACAATTATTGCTTAAAAATAATACGAAATCCTATGTACTATGCATAAAAAACCTTATCTCTTAAGCTTTAGTTTATCTATAAAAATAACAATAAATAACATTGGCACCAATTTTTTACGAAGTCAAATAAATCTTAAAGTTTTAAATAATTTCTTCGCCTAGCTTGGTAACTGGTAGGTAAAATGTAAGCAGAGAGGATATACTGCTAGTCAACTCTATACTGGCACACTCTCCTTGCCTCATTCACATTATTACATTATCTGATGATCACATACATAGTCTTCTGTATGTAATAATGTAAAAATCGAAAAGACAATGCAATAAATTTTCTACAAAGTATTAAAATATGCTAACAATATTATTTTCTTTGTTTTAGGTATGTCAACATTGCTGTATCTATGCGGTCAACAAATATCTAACTATTATTGAAGACAACGAATGGC
Source organism: Hesperophylax consimilis (assembly GCF_061612785.1). Lineage (NCBI taxonomy): Eukaryota > Metazoa > Arthropoda > Insecta > Trichoptera > Limnephilidae > Hesperophylax > Hesperophylax consimilis. The sequence continues at coordinate 20,786,841 of NC_142848.1, read as the reverse complement.
GGAGTAAGTTAAAACAATTATTTTTGTTTTCAGTGACAGCTGTTGTAGGTTGGATATTTTAATCAATGTTGTGTTAAAAAGTAGAAAAAAATGTTAATATATTGAGCACAAAAGATTTATTTTTTACTTTTGTAAAACCGTGGAGGTTATTTACATATTTCAAATATCACTCCGATATGTCTGCAAACGGGTATTACTGCTTTTTAATATTTTCATTACATGACTGATCTATATTTTTCAAACTTCGTGAAAAAACATCAGCAAATTCAGAGCATTCTTCATAATATGAATCCGCCTGCAATAGGGGCCAACCATAGACATATGAATATTAGTAGACCTGCCCTAAGTGATTAAAAGCGTATTATTTCCCACTCCCCATACCGGTTCCATTGGAGCCGGCTGGGCTCGCATATGGCTTCCCGTGAATCTTGAGAATGTGACGTCATCATTCTTGTTCGAACTAGCGTCGAGCTATGGTCGAGGCATTTTATGAAATAACACGGCAAAATAGTGGCTTCTGATATGAAAACTTGTAAAAATAGATGTGAAAAAGAGAATAAACCCAATTGTCGTATTACATTCCATATGTAAGCATCATTTTAAGCTTATTCACATCAATAATAATAATAATAATTGGATAATTTGTAGAGCGCCGTTTTTGTGAAAAATCACCTCAAGGGCGCTGTACAATTAATTTCCTAGGATCTACATTTGTTATTTAGACCAACTGTGCCAGCACGAGGTTCGTCATCCGTTCAGGCATGTGTCTGCCGCCAATATAGCGCTGACATGTGTCTGCTGCCAATAAAGAGCGCCGACACAACATCCTCACATAGACAACAAACCTTGGCAGCACCGCTGTGACGCTCGACAAAGACAGAAGATGGAGACTCTGCTGCAAGAGTCCTAGGTAGCGAAGGAACTGTACCAGCTGCTGCAAGGAGAGAGACTACCCCGTCCACCAATTGTGCCAGCACGAGGCTCGTCATCCGCTCAGGCATGTGTCCGCCGCTAATATAGCGCTGACATGTGTCTGCTGCCTATAAAGAGCGCCGACACAACATCCTCACATAGATAACAGACCTTGGCAGCACCGCTGTGCAAAATCACCTCATCCTAGTCTACCCTAGTCTCTCCAGTCACCTCCCAGCCTTTCATGCCACCTAGTGCATCCTCTCGACCCTTTCAGACTCCTTCCTGGCTCCAATACCTAAATAAAATCCAGCAAAAAAAAATAAAAAAATAAAATTCTTTCTATTGTCGTGATCCGACGATTTCACACCTCTGTCTCAGACCCTTAGGGCTCGCTTATTGCAGGCTATCATAAGCAAAATCTTGAACCAAAGTCAAAGTGGAGTTTATGTGTGTCATCTGTAACAAAATACATAAACAAAAACAGAAAATAAAAACAAAAACTTTAAACAAAATATGGCTTATCTGTCCTCCAGGCAGACATCCTCGGTTGAAAAGGTCCCGTAAATCCCGACACCACTTGACACTTGAGTCAGGTATAAAATCTTCGACTGCACTGAGAATCTTTGTTCTAGGTTCACTTTCAAAATTTAATCGGTTTAAAATGCTATAATAATTGCAAATTCCGGCTAAACGGTAGAAGTTACGCGCATTTCGTGAAATAAGAAGGTAAGCACTATATAAAACACGGATGCTGAACATTTTTCAGCGATCTCTTAACAAGGGAAACCTTCTGAAAGGATTAAACAAACCGGAGCGGTTAAAACACGTCCGCTCTATGTGACGTATAATATGAATCAGTTGTAGAAACATATACTATCACATCGAGCCAACATTGGTCGAATGTAGCGATTCTCAAGTGTGCGCATCGTTGTTACTGGGAAGTAAATTATGAACACTTATAAAAGTGTCTTAACTAAATACGTAAACAAAATATTCGACTCTGAAAGTATAAGCCTGTATACTATCAGATTGATTTATTGACGAAGCACAGTCAGCTTTACCCTCTTCGTTCTTCGACAGTTGATTTTACCCCTCATCCTTAATTTCTAGTCTATTAATATTCATATGTCTGTGGGGCCAACCTATAAAAATCTGACAGCTACTTTTTATTTTATTTATGTTTGTTTTTATGTGAAACCGCACAACTGCTCCCAACCGTCTGGAACCAGGAGACTATGACATCTACGATTGGAGTATTATAGGCTAACGGTAGTTGGAAGAGAAAGGTGAAGAGAAAGAGGAAGGTGGGGAAGTACCTGACTATTTAGATCTGGTCACCAAATACGGCCAACGCAATTTCAAGCAACATTTCAATTCTGAATGGTGGTCTTCACCATTGCGATACTGAGAGTATCTTCCACTCTGGAACATATCATATACTATATATTATTTTTATTGAGACCCGTGATATCCAGCTCATACGGCTGGTATAAGCATCCGCAGCGATTGTGAGTTACGTTTTCCACTATCCCGATCTTATACGCCCGTATAATATTTATACCTTGATTATAACGCGAGAGTATTGTGAGTAAGATGGATTAAATTAATTGAAGTCAAGCAAAAAAAAAATATGCTAAAGTTAGTTAAAAATGGAGTTTTATTGTGTCTTACAACAAATTATTGTAAAGGAGGGGAAAATAGGAATATAGGATAAGGATAGGAGTGCTCCCGACACATTTCATAGTTACGTATTAATTTACGGTCGTACACGTTACTTCTCTTCAATATTTCTGAAGATTATTGTAAAATTTTATATTTATGATACAAACATGTAGGGGATTGGGGGATTATGAAGGTGGAATAAGAAGTTTGATTAAATTGGTAATCTCTAGCGAGTTCAGGTTATTATTGAGAATTTTAAATAAAAGATTTGATTACTAATTAAACGTCGTGTATGAAAGGAGTTGATGTTGGGAATTTAAATGGATTCGGTGTCATTTTAAAAGAGTAAGGACAGGTTGATTCACCGGATTTGAACGATTCATCAAATCAAATTTTTTTATCCAATTACTGTGAAAAAACAGGCCAATGGTGAAATAATTCCGAATTAGAGTTTTAACTTTTGAATTTGATGATATATAGATTTTTTTTAATTCAGTTATTAATCATTTTCACCTTTCCTGCTACCCACAAAAAACGTACTAATCGTAGAACCTATTTGATATTAAATTCAAGAACACTAATATAAAAAAAAACGTCTTCATATCGCCGAATAGGTAACGTAAATATTCAACGATTTTCTTTATTCAATTCAGTTCTTAATCATTTCCCCCATTCCCGCCACCCAAAAAACGTAATAATTCTAAAAAAACAGTTGATACTAAAGTCAAGAATACCGATATAAACATATTTATGTCGCTGAATAATGTATATATTCCACAGTTTCCTTCAACCCTTATGAGTATCAAGTCAAAGGTGTTAGAGCCGGGTAAACATTCAGCCCCGGGTGAGAGCGACCGATTCGATATTGATTCTACCCTATCTAATTTTTACTACAGGCCAATATGCGTGTGTGCCTGTTCGGAACCACAGCGGCCCACAACCTACCGCTTAGTACCTACTACCTACTGCCTTGTACTCTGGCCTTGTACACGCGATTCCTAATAGAGGTCACATAATACTGAAGCAGTTCAACTGCCAAACTATTCACTTGATACTGGCTATTCGGCCAGTGTGTGCTTTATATTTTTACACGTTTGTGTTGTGTGTTTCGAATGACCGACTAAGCTGCAAGATGAAAACTTGTGGTACGTATTGAGGCTGGAGGTAGTGTGGAGGGGAAGGAGATAGAGAAGGGAGAGGTGGGGGAGTACCTGACTATTCAGATCTCACCGTTACCAAACATAACTAAATCCATTTCAAGCAACGTTTAAATTCTGAATTGTGGTCTTAAAGTATCTTCCACTCTGGAACGTGCCACAAGTATAATATACATTATTTTTAAATGACACACAAACACAAAAATTCATAGAACTAAATGTACTTGCGCACGCCGGGGTTTGAACCCGCGACCTTCGGCTTTGCTAGTCGAGAGAACGGAGGTCGTCAAATGGTTGACTCTTTTATCCTCTAGTTTCTTCTCTTCCCATTAATTTCTATACTGACAAAGATGTATTATAATTTTGCTTAAATTGCCGTTCAACCGTAACCCTTCATGTGATTGGAAAATACAAATAGGGTTATTTTGATCAAGTTAATAAGCAAAGTAATAGACATTTTAATTAATCCTTCGATTCTTAATGTTGATTTCTCACAAGAATGAAACGGATTATGCCAATACTATTTTTAACTGTTGTCCCTGAAGCTACGTAATTTCAAACCCTTGGTATGGGCGCATTAAATTAATGGCTAGCTGGTAATTTTACTGGACTTGGTTATGTTACCTGTTCTGATGAATTCATTCATTAAGTTTTAATATCATGAAAAACATCACATTATTATCTGTGTAGGAGTACACCACTTTGTTGAATCTATTTATAACTGATATAACAAACAATAGCGGTTTAATTGAAGGTGAGTACACAATATATGGAAAAGGTTAAATAAACAGATTTATGCGAAGAAACAAAAAACAGAGAGGTAGCAACCAAATAATATTTGTGAAAATGAAGATGATGTTTGTAGCTCTCAGTTGACCTGGTCGAATTAGCTCAGTGGTCAAAGCATTTTCTCGACAAGGAAAAAGTCCTGGGGTCAATTTTTTGATGTGACTGAATTCTTTTCCGTAATTTCTGTTCCATCTTTGGTTTGAGAGTTTTCATTAAGGCGATGCACTACATAGTAATGCAAAATCATGTGTTTTTGGTTTGAAAATTTGGTCGCCTAGAAATGTTTCAGATGCTTTAATTAAATAACTGCAAGTAGAATACATCTTGGCCTTTAAAATAATGAAGTATTTTTTAGATAAGTCTTTTTATAAACCCAGAAAAAAATTATGTATACGGCCTATGAAAACTGCTTTAAAGTTCAAAATTTCCTACTTACGAACCCATTTTCGGTTGTGATTTTATTGTATAATGTGGCAAATTAAGTAATTTATAAAATAAAAGGCACTTTTTGGACATGTTTTTTTCTTGCATAAATCAAAACAGGCGGATGGTGTTAAGCGGGAATTTAAACCTTATCGCCATCTACGTAAGGGGTAATTTAAAATATTACGCGACGTAGTGCATCGCCTTAAAAACGTAATATTAGTTATTTTTTCAAAGGAAAGTTCTTTTACATGGTTTTCACTTTGTGATGGGGTCATTTATTTAATTAAAAGACAAATAACTTTGTTTTTAAATAAAGTGAAACAGCAAAATTTTCTGTCTAATTATTAAACAAAAATAGCTTATCGATATTTTGTATGTATTTTAAAGTACAATTCTGATAAACTAAAACAAAACTTCCAGAATAAATAAATGTCAGAAGAAAGCGAGAACCATTACAGTTAACTATGTAGTGGAGACTGTATACACAAATCTACCTACTTACCGGAATATGTACAATTGACTAACTTAGAAGAACCCTTATATTTTTGCATATTTTCATTTAAAAACAGCACACCTTTATTTTTTTTTTCTGATTTACGAGTACGTTTTCAGAATTCCATCAGTATGTATGAGAAGTCTGCTAAAGCACCTTCGAGGTAGCGCAGCGCTTCCATTCTTTTCTCTTACTAGAAGCACTTTTAGTTTCATATGCTGCCTGGTATCAAAGATACCAAGCTCTCCGTGAATTCCAATACCACTATCAACAAGTTTAAAATTCACGATTTTCCCATATTTTCATTTCAAACACGAACTATTTTGCTATTTGGAATTTAACATACATAAATATGTAAAGACTGTACCAAAATAGATAAAGAATTCAATGCTATCTTGTCTGTTTAATATTTATTTAGGGTTTTAGTAAACGGAGAGTGTAGTTCGGAGCGAGAAATAAAAGTTTTATTTCTATTTTTGTTCTTGGAAGAAGGTTGAATAAAAAATAATGCGTGGAAGTCGTAATATTGAGAGAGACAGATTGTTTTTATTCAATGAGTCAAAATAATAGAGTATTCCTTTGGGGACCACGCAAGAAAATACAAGAAGCATGAATTTGGGGCTTTCTACATTCAATATATTTTATGTCTTCAGTGTAGTATGTATTTGAAAGTAGTTCTGACTCAACCATAAGCTTTAGCGTATAGGTAGGATTTAATATTAAATTAAATTGTAGACAAAATATTCACATTTGAATATTAGCCGGAGATTCGTTAGAAAACTTTTTAAATCGAGATGCTAAGGAAATGTACTGGCAACTTGGTTGAAATAAAAACTTTATTTAAGTAAAGTTGCCAATACATTTCCTTAATATCTTCATTTCACTTTAATTCTTTGCAAGCCATTAAACTATTATACGTATCTCTAGTAAGAAGTCTAATTGAATATAACTCAGTAGTTTGGTCTCCATCTTATAAAATTCAAATTAACAACATTGAGCGAATGCAAAAAAATTTCTACGTTTTATAAATTTTAAATTAAATATCCCTGCCGAAGACTTAAAATACAATTTCTTATTAAATACTCTAAAAATACATACATTAGAAGATAGACGTAAAATAAACGATTTGACGTTCTTATTCAAAATACTTAACTCTAAATTCGATTGTTGTGAACTCCTGCAACTTATAAACATACATACACCCACAGTAACAACACGACAAAATACAATATTCTACAGCAGCACACATAAGCGTAACTACATTGCCCACTCTCCGATACAACGACTTCACACAATGGGAAATCATTACTTGGGTGATGTTGACATATTCAATACCAACTTGACAAGTTTTGTGGATCATTTAAAACATTTATTTCAACAATACTCCTAAACACATCATGTAAACCAACAAATAGCTGTAATTTTCTGTTTTTGTTTCTTGTGTTTGTATGACTTGTTGCAAAGCTTTTATCAAATGTAATTTTATTCTTATTTTTTACGTTTCAAAGTATTTGTCAAATTAAAATTATACTACCAACCATGCAAAAGCCCTCTGGGCGTTAAATAAATAAAAAAAAATAAAAAAAAAATTTCGACAACTTACAAAGTGGATCTAATTCGGATTTTTACTAAGGAATTTCCACCCTGAATTAAGAGTAAATTATTATTTTTTAAATGAAATAAATAACTTTATAAACTCCACTATTTAATCTAAAAGAATCGATTTACAAAGCTTTTTTATTTTATTTCAATTAAATTGCATTTATTGAATAAAATTTTTGTTTATTTGTTAGATATAATCAACTTTTTTTGACAACCTATACCTCCTGGAATGATATTAATTGTTTGTACCGAACAACTCCCGTCAGGATCGACACAATGACTTGATTTGCAGAACGTATTTTCTGGCCAATCATACCATGATAAGAGGTATGCTGCTACTAATTGAAACACATCTCTAGGTCTCTTCACATTTTCAACATTGGCCTTGAGAGGTTTATTCGATACTGGAACTAATGAACAGTTCTTATATAGCTGATGAGTTTCCTACCTACCGGGAGTATTTTTTAATTAACCCTTCATACCTCGGAAGGACATTACTAGCCACAAACATCATATTCCATTATAGCCTCTGAAGGACAGATCTGACCGGCTCGTCAACACATTACAAAAGTATATTTTTTATTTTTTTTCTATAATGCGAAGATATGCGATATGTTTGTCGTTAAAAAGATAAATAATTATTCTTTACAGTTTGTATCGAATATTTATACATTATTACAAGGATAAAATTTTTAAAAAATTGTCAAAGTGCATGATTACGAATTTCAGCATTTTTTCACTGACAGTTGAAAGATAAATTATTTATTTTATAATTATTACAGTATAAAAATTGATGAGACAGTTTTATTACTTATTACCTACACAAAAGGAATATGTTTTATAAATATTGAATTATTTCAAAATTATGAACGTTTCGAGTCAAAATGTCCTTGTAAGTTTTTTTGTTAACATTTTCATGTTTAATATTAAAAATTAATATTTTAGAAAGATCAATGTTTTTTTTCAAATGCAAAAATTTCAAAGATAATAAATCTAGTTTTAAAAAATAGTATTTCTCTTAACGACAACTTTAAAAATAAATAATATGTAGCACATTTTAGATACCTCGGAAGCATTCCGAAATTCAAGGAAAATTCACAACGTCGTTGGGACTTGTTGGTAAAAATATTTAAAAGCCTGAAGGGTTAATATATCTTATTCTATGGATAAGCTATCAAAAGGAAATTATTCTTATTTCGTATTTCTTTTTTGCATTTATTTATTTTTAATTGTCAGTGTTTCATTTAATTATGTTTTATAACAAAGTAAACCAAGTCGATTTCTTGTTTGGCTATTATTCTTCTTAAAAAATGATATAAACCTTTAACCACTCTAACTAAGTACGTAAATACATCGGCCGCATGTTATTCCCATTTACAGTATATTCTCTTTGAATGATAACCGAGTTAATACCATTCGCTCCAATATCTCTTGTACGTACAAAAACCTCCCCTCGAGGGTTGTGATTTATATTAGCACCATTACCGGATAAAAATATAGAAGAAAACTTTCTGAAAGGCTTCCCAGCTAAATGACGGTGGGGTGTACCAACAAGAAAAGTTATATTATCTTCCCCCTAGATTCCTGGAGAACTTGAGTCGGGCACTTTGGCGGACAATCCTTCCAGATTTCAGTACACGGTCTCCCATTATCTCATGTGCTCCTGGTCGTTTAGCAAAAGCTGTCAACTTAAACTGTTGCTTATTTTTTGCAGTTTTCGTCGTAAATATGAGTTAGTGACCTTAATATTTTGTACTGGAAAGGTTTTGTTTCTTTTATTATAATAAAATACTTATTGAATTGCATGGAAATTATTTCAGATTGTTTCTATGGAAGAACTTTTATATATAAAACAAAAATTATCTCTAATGGTGAACTCATCATGAAATTCGAGAGGGAACAAAAAATTATGCAGGAAAAATCCTGGGCTTCTTTCAAATTATTAATTGAGAAACATTAATGGCCAAATTTATATATCTTTAGTCATAAGTCAAAATTAAACAATATAATAGTAAGGTTGGGAAACATTACAGAGTAATAACACTAAAAACCACACGGAGAAAAATAATTTTTGCTATATTAAGAATATCTTCGAATTATTTGTAATCCGGTTGAAAACGGGATTGCAGGCCGTTTAATAAATTCGTAATAATATCGAAACACATGTTCAAACACTTTCGTGTGTCTTGATATTATATACTGACGAAATGCGAAAATGTTAGGTTTTTATGAACACGTGTTGAGACATCGTGATAATACGTATTTTACTAAAAGTTTATCTGAAAACCCATCAATTAAATTGTTAAGGGCCTGCATTCCCGATTTTTAACTGAATTACGAATAATTTGAAGAGATTCTAAGGATGGGTCGTTTCAGAAAATTCGAACAACTCATCAAATTTCAACGTTCATTTTTGGGTTCTGTGAAAGTCTTATTCAAGTTATGTTACGATATCATTATAAACTAGCTGATTGACAGAACTGAAATAATAACAGTATTTTAAAATTAACATTAAATCTTCTAACTCAGCAAACTTATTTTGTGGCACCATTTTAATTAAAAATTAATAAAATACTTCATTTTAACCACTTTTATTGTTTATTACCAACATGTTTCATGAGCAACGCTCACTTCTTCAGGGTTTTTAATAAAACTAATTATAAATAATAGACATAAACAATGGTGTCAATAGATAAATAATAGACATAGACAATGGTGTCATTAAAAAATAATAGACAAAAACAATGACAACAATGAAAAGATAAAACGGATGGGGGAAAGAGAGGCAATATGGAACAATTTACAAAGGGAATAGGTTTAATATTGGGTCATTTAAAAATAATTTTTGATTGTTAATAATATTCAATTTTGCATTCACACACTTTCTAATCTCTAAAATTTCTAGTTTATCTAACTGGATGCCATTGACATTACAATGTATTAATTCTATTCCACTATTGAAGTTAAAGGTATGACTAGTTTCCAACAAATGGTTGGCAAACTCCGAGAAACTGTTATTATTTAAAGATTTCATATGTTCTTTAATCCTTATTTCAAAGTTTCTCGAAGTTTTTCCTATATAAAAGAAACCACAATCGTTACACTTCTTAATATTATATTATTAACAATCAAAAATTACTTAATATTAAAATTACAAAAATTACTTAATATTATTAACAATCAAAAATTATTTTTAAATGACCTAAAAATTACTTAATATTATTAACAATCAAAAATTATTTTTAAATGACCCAATATTAAACCTATTCCCTTTGTAAATTGTTCCATATTGCCTCTCTTTCCCCTATCCGTTTTATCTTTTCATTGTTGTCATTGTTTTTGTCTATTATTTTTTAATGACACCATTGTCTATGTCTATTATTTATCTATTGACACCATTGTTTATGTCTATTATTTATAATTAGTTTTATTAAAAACCCTGAAGAAGTGAGCGTTGCTCATGAAACATGTTGGTAATAAACAATAAAAGTGGTTAAAACGAAGTATTTTATTAATTTTTAATTAACATTAAAATTTGAAGAATTTTTCAAATTCTCTGAAACAACCTGTCCTTAATAAATATGCAATCATTTTTATTAAAATATAATTTTTTTAGTGCATTTTATCAAAAGATTTTCATTATAAGCATAAAATTTTGCATATAAATAAATCGTCTGTAATGCTTATATATTCTATCGTCTACGAGTATTTCATAGATGGAAAGTTTCTATCGCATAGAATCGGTGGAAATCCAGCTTTCATAGCTTCCCCAAATGCCTTCAGCTGTTAAGAATAATTATGTGTATACGGGGGTATACAAATAAATCACCTTTAAACAAATTTTTAATAAATAAACAAAACTTTAAATTGAATGGAGATTTACAAATTAAGCATGATAAAAAAAGCATTATTTTCAACAGCTGTAAACTTCCTAAATACTTATAAACTCTGAATAAATTAATTAAGCCAATTGGTAAGCTAAGTTTGTTCTATAAAAAAGAGTAGTAGACAAGTCAGTATCAGCTGTGAAATTATAATTCAAATCAACCTACCTACGGAGTAATTTGACAATCATTCGTTTTCAAAAATTCATTTTCATATTGATAAACAACGTTGACAGTTTAACAGTTAAACTACCGTTTAACAAACAAAATCATAAAAAAATTCAAAAAAATATATTTATTGCACAAAGGAGTGCAAAAAATGTTAAAAAAAAATAAAGAGTACAATTGGTACAGCTTATAGGTTACATCCTATTTCTTCCAACTAACCCATAATAAAATAATGTGTCCATTAAAAATAGCTGCAAAATTTCAGAATCGCTGGACACGCTTATGAATATTTTTTTCAAAAAACAAGATTGATCTTAATTAGTATAAAGACAACTATTTACGTCGGGGGAGATCAAGGTTCATAGAAAATCTATTTAACAGTATATATTTTCAACAAACCTTGTGGGGAGATGGTAAAAGATGCATTAGATTTCCATTTTTTCCAATCTAAGTACAAAATTTCGAATATTTGACCGATCTTTTTTTTCTTTAGACTCTTGACGGGAAGATTCCGTCTTGATCTACATTTTTTTGTCATTTTGGCAATATTTACGTGTCCATTTACAATGCACGTGAACATAAACTACATATTTAAAAAAGAAATATAAAAACAGTATATTCAGTAATGGCACACCAAAAGCTTTATTGGTAATAAAACAATTTTTATATGAAATCAAAAAAACTTAACCATTTTTTTTTTCAGAAAAAAATCGTAAATTTGTATCAATAAAAGTAAATTTTAATAATCAGAAACCAATTTTGTTTTTCTTAACCGGAAAAATCATCGTAAAAAATGGTTGGATATTATGGATCGTCAGTGAGCCATATTATAGAAATTATCCTAACGTGACTTAAATAAAATCAAATAACTTACAATTATTTGCGTTTACTAAACTTGCCAAACAATATGTTTGTCTCTGCTCCGGTACGTTCTTCACGAGCTCAGAACTTCAAAAAAAACATTGTATCCATGTTTCACCTTTGGTGTCCTCAGAATACCGACATTCATAAAACATACGAGTACATTTGGCATCTTTGTTATTTCTTCTGTCGGGGTTTTCATCTGAGGTTCACTATCTTCTTCCGTCTGTTTCGTCGTTTCTGGTGTAAAATTTTATTTTAGTCATCTTATTCTTTTCTTATCCTTTCGTTTTATTATTTTTAACCTTTTCTGCCTTATTCACTTTCTCTTCTCTTCTTTTTGACGAGTTTTCAAGTTCTGATTTATGTGAGAATGTAGTCAGCAAAAAATATTTGGCAGTCTTCCTGCCGCGGTTAATTGTTTTCCCTGGGAAGATTTTCGAAATTGGAGATATATCAAAAGGAGTAATGTAGTGTTTTGCTGTTGGAATAAAACGCTCGAGGACGCAGTAGTACAGTTTTGTGTTCTTGAAGTCGAAACCCCAAGGACGCGGGAGAGGCGGTTTGGTAGAACCAAATTAATGACTGATTTAATTTTTTACTGCAATTTGATAAAGGTTAAACTCATGACATATTTTTCTTACTAAGACAAACAACTTTGCTTCCATTGCCGACGTATAATTGTTAAGCTCAAAGGGCAAAGTCGATTTTCTTCGCAACTTCGCCCATGTATCCAATTCAGCTGTAACTTCATTTTTCGCTGCTTAACATCTTAGAATTGTTATAAGCACTATTTTCTTTTCTTGTACATCTTAAATGTCCTTTCTCATGGATTTTGGGCTCAATTTTTTGCGTTTTTAATTAGAATCTGGTACTGTAGGAGCCATAATCTAGATTTTTTTTGTATGTAATGGCAAAATAGTACGGGGGTAATATGGCCCACCCCGTTGTGGCCATATTACCCGCCAAGGCCATTTTATAAAACTAACCTCAAACCTTGAAGTACTACAAAAATACATTTAAAATGATTTGAAAAAACCATTTAACTAAGGATATCTGAACACACAATTAAAGTTGAAATTGAAATAAGTATTGCAATTAAGTTAATATGATTCTCAAATCTTACAAAAAAGTTACATCAAAAGTTTAAAAAAAAGATTTACGGCTTGTCACATACGCACGCATAGTCATCAAGTCGCAAGGATGCACTGAGGGTATGTGTGGCGGGGGGTTATTAAATAGCGGGGATAATCCACTATCTACGTTGCCAAGTTTCGGAAAAAGAGTGGTGGGCCATGTTACAAGAAATTACTCAAGGGTACTGTTAAAAATGACAGTCTTAGAAGTGTTATTTAATAATTCCTAGCCAGTACTATGCCAAGCCAGTACGTCTGTTCGGCCATGCGGAATTCAAAGCAGATCATGGTGCCGTCCTCTCTGTAGTTGTTCGGCACAAAATATTTAAATAACTCAAATTAAGAATCTAATATCCTGTTTCGTGCTGGTTTTCTATCTCCACCGACGTGACTAGTCGTCATGTATAGTAATTAAATTAAATTAAAGTGTTATTTTAAAACGCATGTTCGTATTAAGCATGTCCAACGATTCTGAAAAATTACCAAAACAGCTTTGCTTTCTTTTTAATTATGTTTTCACGTGAGCTGAGCATATTTTAAACATCAATAAAAGCATTCAACAAAATCGTAAGGAATTATTAAACTGTTAAAAATTTTACAGATATCTACAGAGTGCATTAATGTTCATGCAAAGCAGATCAAACTCTGTATTATTTGTACCTTTTACTAAAGAAACTTAGTTTTTTTTCACCCAGTATCGGTTCGATATCGTGAGATGAATGAGAAAACTTTACCCTTACTTTATCGAGTTACGAGACAGAAATTTATTCTACACGCAATTTTATATGGATGCTCAAATGTAGTGAAAGTTATCTATGAACTTTAAAATAAATTATGTCTTGAAAACATATTGTGCGTGGTGGGTGACAATATTTGTTTAAATATCAAAAAAGAAATAAATTATGACATCCTTCCGCCCAGAACAAATAAAGTTGCGATGCTTGAAAGGCCTGTGTGATATGTTTAGTTAGCAGCTCTGGTATGTTTGTTTTATCGTTTGTTTACAATTAAATGTTTGTATTGTTCAATTTAATTTTTGGCTCACCAGAACCAACCCCGTATCGAAGCTTACAATATTTTAGTTATTTAAAAAATAATACAGACATAAAGATTTATAAATTATTCTGCGTACATGAACAGATTCGATGTAATGATTAGTTTGAAATACCTATTGTAATAATAACAACGAATATTATTGTAGCAAAAATGTTTCAAACAAATAAGTATAGAGTGGCTCGAAAGTAAGAGAAATCATTTTTCACCGGTAATTGGCTGAGTTGGCAAATGCGTCGGGTTACCACACAGACGTCGTAAGTTTAATTCCTCGGCGGGATGAGTCCTCCCATCATCCCGCAAGTAACATAATCCGCTTATGATGATGGTAGTAGGAGTCTGGTTATTCTTAACCTGGGAATTTTTTGTCTTTCTTAAAAAATATATATACATATATAATGCATTAAACATGTAGGATGACTGTGACACAGTGACGACTGTGTTCATATTTAGATCTATTGACCGTGTTCATATTGGATGGATTCTTTTTCTTTCGTATGGTGGGGGGGTCAGAGGGGGATATCTAGGTCTGCGAGTCAGTCTAGGGCCTCAGGCGTCGCCATGTGAACCTCATCAATCACGCCGGGGAATGAATGGAGCGGGCATTCGTTGACCACATATTCGGTGGTCTGCACCGCACCACATTCACACATCGCCGACTCTTTAAGGCCCCATCTGTGCATCATGTAGGCACAACGGCCATGGGAGCACCTTAACCTATTGATGGCGGACCAGGTTTTGCAAGGCACTGAGAACCCAGGCTCTCTCGATGGGGTCCTGTATGAGATGGGCGTTTCCCACGTTGGCCGATTGTCACTCAAGTTTCCACCTATCTTCTGGGGTGAGAGGTAATCGGAAGAGCTATTCTCCTTCCGCCCAGGAGGGCTTTCGGGACTTTAAGCGGCATGCCGGGTGGTAGACGATATCTTCGTGCAAAGGTATTACGCTTTTTTGCAGCGCCTTCTTGTATTCCCTCAGTGTTTGCAATTTATCATCTGATGTTTAGCGGGGTCATGTTTGCAAGTACGAGAGGAGTAGATTTAAAGTCCCGCTGATGGTTCGCATTATGGCATTAAGCTGGAAGTGTGGGCGCTTCTAGCCCATACTGGAGCATAGTATTCAGCGGTTGAGAAAACCAGCGCAATGGATGCTGTTCTTAGCGTGTTGGCGTCGCATCCCCAGCTAGTTCCAGCTAGCTTATTAACTAAGTTAAACCTTGTCCTAGTTTATTTACCCACTGTGTCCATGTGTTGCCGGTATTTCAAGCTCCTGTCCAAAGTAACTCCAAGATAGCGGGGGTTGGGGTCATGGTAAATATTTTTTCCATCAAACTGAACACAGAGTTTGGCAATCGCTTGTGAATTGCTAAGATGAAAAGCTGTCACAACTGTTTTCGACCCATTTGGCTTTAGTTGCCAATTGAGGAAATATTCTTCCATAGCCTTTAAGTCAGAATTGAGAATATCTTCTGCTGCTTTAATGGTTTTCGCTTGAACTGTGACGGCGATGTCATCTCCGTAAGCAAATTTTCTGCCTTCAGTGTGAGGGAGGTCTCGAGTGTAGATGTTGAACTGAATTATTATTAAATTGGATGGATTGAGAACATTTTTTTCCTTAAAAATTTTTTGGAAAACCTCAAGTAAAGGTTTTGAAAAGTAAACAAGGAAGTAGATGACTTATGTATTCTGGAAGACATTTAATAAGTAAATAAGTGGCGTCTGATGCAAATAATTTATTTGACTAAAAGTGGATTTCGAATGAATCGCTACAAAGTTCAGACCGGAACCAATTTTATGTACTTCCACAACCAATATCTTATCCTTCCGTTTCTTTTTCTCCACTTCTTTCAGCTTCACAACCAGTGGCGGCTTGTACTTACAAACATTGTCAGTCTATCCCCTACTTTGTGTACAGAATACTAGCACTTTTGAAGCCTATACTGACCTGCTGGAATTTTCCATATGCGAACTGTGAACTAAAGTGGTGCCATCTCGGAGCGCCAAATTAGGTACTTCCTTTTGTTATTTCCGCTTCGCCGAAGAGTTCCGAGGTAGTGATGAGCACCGCTCAGGTTTCGGAGTAATTTCAATACAATGGTCAACATCCACGATTTGCGCCTGTAGCTAATTAATGTTCCCATACGAAATTTCTCGGTGAGCATGGGATCCGCTTGCACTACGTGTCTTATTTACGTCATACGAAGAATTATATAATATATTAAAAAAATATATGGTTTTACTGTTAGTACCTACTGTTATTTGCTTTGATTTTTAGTGGTAATATTATTAGTTGGTAATTATTATTTTGGAGTGCATAACTCCAACGCCGCCACTGCTCACAACATATCAATGTTGAGATTCTATAGTTTCACCACCAGATTTTTTTCTAAATCACTGGCCAAAGAACTGGGAACTGGAACTGGGTACCTCCCTTTTTTTCTTTATTATATTATTTTCTTTTCCTCATAGAAAACTGTCAGGTATCATTTTGAGCACCACAAAATCCTCAGTTGTTTGAAATAATCGTGGACAATTAAGTTATTGACACAAAAAAGCCTCAGCGAAGAGATTCAACACCGACTCGTTGGACGCGATGATAGGAACGTAAGACGAAGGCGTCTTCTACAATTCCGCGCTTGATCTCACAACTTTAATAAAAAAAATACAAAAGCTTTTTTACTAACCCTCTAATAATAAGCTTTCTAAAACACACCTCTCGTAGCATTCATTATATTACAACGGTTGATGTGCTTTCCGAGAATCGTGCAATAGGTTGCTTGGTGTTAATCGGGTACGTGTGACGTCAGACATGGTAATGGCGGCATTAACGGCTAACTAATTGCCGCCCGGGCCATATCTCCGCCTGGCACTCTTCCAGTCAAAGAACAACTTCTGCTATTTATATCAATTATCTGAGAACCAAGTGGTAATACAATACACTCTGGAGAAATAGCTACGTATATTAAGCTTTTGCTTTTTAAAATGGCGTAGGAACGAAGCGAAGAAACATCGAGAGATGTTTTCATTTATACCACATTTTATATGAGTACTGCCCAAGAATCCCAACTCCTCGCCTGTGAGACTATCGTATCTTAGATTTTTTTTTGGTTTTTTGAAGTGAAACTTCTTTACGCGCGTCATGCAGTTTCGAGGACCGGAGTAAAACCGACTCATGACCGTCACGAAAAACCGTGATCATTTCGCTATAGGAGCCTAGCTAATATTATATACCTAGTTTAGGTCACTCTCCAAACTCAGCTTCGCGGTCTAGAGGCAGAGCGCCTGAGTGTCATCGTGAAGAACCGAGGTTCGATCCCCGCTTTAACTATTTTTTTTTTCTTTTTCTGATTTTTTTTAATACGAGGATAAGTGATAAAATGCTCTCGCGCTGCTACTTTTAGATATTTTGACTATATGATATTTTGGTCGAAATATAGCTTACAAATCGAGCCGGTAGAGTCGCTCGGTATTTTGATTAATTATTTTTATTTTGAATCATTAAAATTACTAATCAAGGCCGATCACGCGACTAATTACCCTCGCAGACGTACGTGACAAGTTTTTTTAGTAAAAAACACAGCCGTAAGTGAGTTTTTCAAAATTTAGAAATGTTTTTCAAATTCAGACTCCATACGGGTATGAGACTGTTAAAACACGATAGATCTTTTCCAAAACGGACAAATATACGGAAATATTTTGAAAAACGACGTATATAAAGCGTTAACGAGACTTTATGTGATATTATTCATTTGCCGTGTTTGAAAACAAAAATTTGCGCTCGACAAGTCAATTGAGGAGTACACGTTGTGTACGCGGTTCTCGTCGCGCGAGATACCTCTCCTCGCGGTCTAGAGGCAGAGTGTTCGACACTCGTTATGCAGGACCCGGGTTCGAATCCCATATTTTTATAACTTTTAATTTTTTTTATCACATGCTACTTATAAATATGTCAATAGACAGAAAAAAAGAGAGAATGAAATGAAAAGAGAGAAAGAAGAATACTAAAAGTTTCACTTCCGTCGTGCGTAGGCTTGCCACACACTGTATTTTTTTAGAACAGAATATACCTAGTGAGCTGTCAAAAATTTTACACAGAGTTTTTAAAGCATGACATAACAGTATACCGATAAACTGAATATGAAACAATATTAGTAAAACGTTTAACAGTAATATATAAACTAGAACAACAAATCACTAAAACTACATTACCAATGCTACTTTAATTTGTAGGATTCAACAAAGTGCTGGAACAGATTATGCTTAATTCTATAAATGAAGTCAATAAATATATCAATAGTACCCTCAAACTAGTGGTTAAGGTTAGTGAATGTATCTGATAGTTGGTTGTATATGTATTGCAGAATAATGTTACATTTGGTTTGTTTTCTAGTCGGCACATGGAATTTAATAGTGGCAACGATGGCAGGACTGTCAATTAAGTTGATAATGACTCTGTGTAACACAACCATGTCTGATATAATTCTTCTGTCAGACAGTGTTATAAGTTGCAATTGATTCATCAAACCGACATAATTGGAATTTCGACCTTAAAATTTACGTACCTAAGAAATTCGTGCTGAACTCTTAATATATTGTTAGAGTGAACCTATACAAAAGGGACCAAAGAGGTGAATTATATTCCACTTGACTTCTGACTAATGACATATAGAGGGTTCTCATAAAATCTAAGAATTTAAAATCAGTTAAAGTTCTGCAAAGGAAGCAAAGCATCTTTAAAGCCTTACTAGTATGTATAGTGAATATATTTTTTATTTTTTTATTTATTAACGCCCTATCGAGCTTTTATATAGTAAGTTGACAGTATATGTATATAAGTGTAACATGTACATGGATAAAATAGCTAAATATAATTTACTCATAAGGTAATTAGAAAATAATATGGTAAAGTAAATCAAAGTATGAAGGCTAGACCTTTTTTTAAAGCTAATAAATATTACAAGTTAATAACTAGCAAAAAGGTCTAAAATTAGTTGCCTTTTGAAACTCTCAAAGTTATTAACACCAAATATGTCGATAAGTTTACAATATTTGTTTGCAAGGTGATGAATTCTTGGAATTGGTGAGTACAAAGAGTAGTTAGTATTGAGGTTATTGTTACATTTAAAAGTGTACATGCTTCGAGTTTGTCTGGCAGGTACATTTATATAAATTAATTCCAATAATTCAGGGCTGTCAATGAGAGATTTGATAATTTTGAATAAAAATAATATATCAGTTAGAACTCTTCTATCCGATAGTTTGAGAAGTCTGGTTTCGGTACGTAAGTTATTGTAATTTATAAATTCGATGGGAATGTTCATTTTAAAATTGATGTACCGAAGAAATTTATTTTGTACCTTTTCTAAGGCTTGAGAATGGACATTGTAGAATGGTGACCATACTGTTGAATTATATTCTATTTTACTTCGTACTAATGAGCAATATAAATGTTTTAAAGTTAACACATTTTTAAACTTTGCCCCCATTCTCAAAATAAAACCGAGCATTCTCATTGCATCGCTAGTAGTTTCATCGATGCGTAAGTTAAACTGTAAACTTTCGTGGAATAAGATACCGAGATCTAGAATCTGTGAAACTCGAAGAAGATTAGCGCCATTAATGAAATAAGAAAAATGAAGAGGATTTTTACCTTTGTAAAAACTAATAATCTGGCATTTACTAATATTTAGTTGCAAATCATTTTCTGAACACCAAGCAAATAGTTTATTCAGATTCGACTGCAAAATAGCGCGATCATTATCATCTTTAATTATTCTTTAGATCTTCAAATCATCGGCAAATAACAGAACTTTGACTTTGCTAAAAATATTTACTATGTCATTGATGAACAAACAAAATAATATTGGGCCCAGATGAGATCCCTGCGGTACTCCACTTGATGCCGCAAATTTGTAAGAAGTGAATGAATCAACCTTTACCGCTAAGTACCTTCCCAACAGATAACTCTTAAACCATTCAAACATACTCCCTCTCACTCCCAACAATTTTAATTTACGTATTAAGATTCTGTGGTTTACTTTAGCAAATGCTTTACTGAAGTCAGTATATATGGAGTCAGTTTGATATGATGTGATAAAGCCATTAACGATATCATTAGTGTATAATATTAAATTGGAAAGCGTTGATCTTCCTTTAATAAATCCATGTTGAATTGGTGAGATTACTCGTTTAAATTGAGATATCAACTTGTCTAGTACTAGGCTTTCGAAAAGTTTGGGTAAAGAAGACATTATGCATATTGGCCTATAATTGGTTACTTCGCTCTTATTTCCTTTTTTGAATATAGGCGTCAAATGACTAAACTTCCAAAGGTCAGGAAACACACCTGATGAGAGTGACTTCATAAATAACTAAAAATATGGGCAATGAATGTCAAGTTTTCATCGAATATTACATACAAAACCAGATTTGGGTATGTTGTGAGGCTAAAGATAATGGGGAGAGGATGGATATGGAACAAATGGAGGTTTTGAATTGTCGTCAATTTGAGAGGCGGGTATGGGTACCGCCGCCTCGGGAACTATATTAGATAATCAGCACCTATGCCGTAGGCCACCCCAAGTGGTTCGCGACGTTTGGTGAGCAGAGATGCCCGGGTTCATAGGGTGAGTCTTAGCCTACTGCATGATGCGCCAGATGAAGAGACTTGTTGAGGGAGGGTTTTGGACTTCTCTAAAAAGACTCTCTCTACCATCGCACTGACCCCCAGATTACTATCCTCCCCTAATACCATTTTCCTTCCAAGAACTTCCTCTCCTTCCTTTCCATATAAAGACTCTCCTCACAGCCTCCCTTAAGAATATGTAGGCCCTGAAGGAAATTATTTTTCTCAGGGCCTTCTGTATGGAGCAAATGTAAAAAAGGTGGTGTAGTACCTAGACAAACACCGCTACAGCCATTTCAAGCAGTGTTTCGATTCTGAATAGTGCTTTTCCACCAGCGCGATACTGAAAATATCTCTCACTCTTGAATGTGGTGCTAAAATACCACAATTAACGAGATCTACTTCAGACCTCAGGATTTAATATCTCATGCGCTGCTTTGGAAAAAACTCAAAGAAAGTAATGTACCCAGTTCAATAATTAACATTCTGGCGATCTGGTATCATCAACAAGAGAACCAAGTTATCTGGAAAAATAAAATGTCCAGTACCAGTGAATACGGAATGCGGCGTCAGACAAGGGGGAAGCTTATCACCAATTGAATGATTTAAGCAATAAACTCACCTCGGCGAATGTAGGTTGTTACCTGGGACACATTTGCGTTAATAACATTGCGTACGCAGATGACATGGTTATTTTGTCTACAAGCATTAAAGCATTGAGAAAGCTGTTAAAGATATGCGAAGAATATGCCGCTGAACATAACATGGGCTACAATCCAACTAAATCTGTGTTACTAGTATTGAAAACGGGCGCAGGCCCTACAAAAGTACTACCAGTCAGCCTAAACGGCACAAAAATAACCAAAAAAAACTGGAGGTCAAATACTTAGGACACATCGTAACAGCGGAGCTCAATGATGATATGGATATTGAGCGACAGAGAAGATTACTGTGCATCAGAGCAAATATGATTTCCCGACGATTTAACAAGTGTGGCCCAAAAGCAAAAAAGGCAACTTTTTAACACATACTGCACGAGCCTATATACCTCGAAGCTGTGGACCAACTTCAACAAAGCATCAGTACCACAATTCCTACCGAATATTTTTTGGGCTGTCCTGGTACTGCAGTGCTACTGAGATGTTTATAGAAGGGCGTGCTCCCGGATTCCGAGCACTAATGAAAAAACGGATCACCAGCTTTCGAACACGACTAGCCACGAGCGAAAACGGTCTTGTGATGGCAGCACTTCACTTCTGGCAGGGACCTATTTACAAGCGATGGAGCCAAATCCTGATGTCATAGATAAAAAAAAATTATATGTATTTTTTTTTAAATATTTTTTCTTTTTAAAAAACTTTAGTCTCATTATGTTTTTTGCATTATTATTATTGTCTTTTGTTTTCGTTTACTGTGTATGTATTATCTTATAATATTTTTTATATTTACTTTATATATTCTATGTATAATATGGAGCTCGTGGGATTGCACCACCCTCCCCGAGATCTGGAATAAACAAGAAAAAATAAATAAATAAAAAATTGATAGCCAAGGATCGCAACCACTCAACCACCACAGAATCCGTCAAACACGGTTTTACGATTTTAAAAAGTAATAACTTCCAGAGTCAAGAACGCTATGACATTCCTACACAGTGAAAAACGACTATTTATTTTTTAAGATCTTGTTAAGATCTCGTAAAATTATTGGCAATTCTGAATATTTTTGCATTGCAACGAAATTTTTTTGTATCGTCATGATGTATAAGGTAAATCCTTACAACATTATTAAATTGATGTTTTATCAATATGGTAAATTCATTTAAGGGCAAAAATCTAAGATATCTCTCCATGTATTTAGGGAATATTGTGATGAGAGAAGCGAGGGAGAAGAAAATTGGGAGTAACTGGCTTATTGGATCGGGTCACTGGCTTTACAGCTGAAGCCATAACAACAATGTTCAATATACCTCATAGATTGCATGTACTTTTCTCTATATAAAACCGCTTTTGATTTTTTATCCTTTAAGCTTTTCTAGCAATTATCTTTAAACGTTTAATTTTAGATAGCATAGTGCACTTTCTCTTAGTATCGAAATAAAAATAAAAATATTCTTTCCCTTTAAATTGATTTATTAAAAAAAAAATTGTAAAGGTTTATTTATTTATCTGTGAGGAATAGTTAGGATGCACGCGAATAAAATTCTCTAGAAGATGTTGTACATTGTCTTGTTAATAATGACTGTATCTGTATTTTCTCAAGAAAAAAACAAATATAACAAAAAATGTAAAAAAGGTAAAAAAGCTACAAATTGGTTTTGAAACGAAACCGCTTTTCTCTGGGTTTAAAGCTTGTGAGCTCACTGATCTGCTATAGAGTTTCTCTTCATTTTGTATAACATTCGACTTCAGAAATCAAAATGTATACGAATGTATTTTACTCTATCGTAAAAATTACCACAAATATAAATTTACCGGGTTTATCGTTTGAACAAGGGTAGGTAGCATTATAATAAATCCCCTTTCATTAATGATCCCTTAAGAGGTGAAAATTCACCCCGTTTTAACCCTTTTCTTATTTATCCCTGTTCTCCTAATTGAATTCCCCTTGTGAAAATTCGTAAAGAGCCAATCTCATAACTGTGGATAAGTTGCAGATAGCATCGGTTCGGGGAATCCCGCCAGGGAGCCAAGAACCAATCAATTTGGCGCGCTTGTCAGTTTTGGCGGGAGTTTGTACCGAAGTTGCCAGATTGTATAGCGGTTTAGCGCCATTTTGATTCCATTCCCCCGCGAAATGGCCGCGAGATAATGAAGTGACACTTTCGGCGAGGGTGACCAGATAATATGTTCTGTTCTTGTTAGGGACGTTTGGGAAAAAACATTTCGATCTTTTGTTGTCTGGAGTTTTTTCGCAGACATGACATTTTGAACCTCGACCTTTGTGTATTGTTTCATAAAGTTTATAGGTTTTCGGTTTATCGCTTTTATATTTGATGATCTTTAGGATAACGCTTTCTGTTTGACGAAGAAATCTATGAAACAATTGCGTGCTCCGACTTTTATCGCGATTTTCCAGATAAAAGTTTGTATTAGCTTTTAAGCGTCGAAGCCAACAACCTTTTTTAGCAGTAACTAACAGTAACCGGTCAGTGGCTGAGTTGGCATCGCGTCTGGATCCCACCTTGGCGTCGTTAGTAATTCCTCGGCTTGATAAGTCCTCTGTCATTACATTAGCAATATTTTCCGCTTATTATGGTGGTAGTAGGAGATTTTAAAATTACTGTCAATTAATTGACTTTCTTCTTTTCTTCTTTCTTTTCAAAGAAGCAAAAAGGCTTTAACAATATATTTATTATAAAAATAAAAATAAAATAATAATAAAATCTCGAATTGTAATATTTAATTATTTAAAATGGTATTAGCGATTCTCAAACGAAAATTTAAAACAGAAAAATCTGAAAAAATATGGGCGCATTTGGGATTTTCTTCCGAACATCTCAAAATCCGCGATGTTTTACTCTATAGGAGAAATATGACAATTTCAAATATATTTATACGGATTAACAGAATATAAATTAATTTAATTTAAATGATCAATTAATTTAAGTATACGCTTGGTTGTTGTTTAATTAATCTATGGGTCAAAAGTCCATCACCATAGACGAAAACCTTTTTAATAAAGAAGGTTGCCTAAAACCTTTAAACTTCCCTCTGGGGAAACAACGAGAAAAAGCAGATTAGGATCTCCCAAAACATTTCATTACCAGGATGTACAAAAAAATTCTCCATTTTCACAGACGGGTTTTTATTTCGTCGTTTTCTCAACAAATGGCATCTAATAAAACTAGCTCCTCGAAATAAAAAATTTCACGATCAATGATCAAAACGAATTTTCAAGTAGAAAATTTGTGAACCATTTGGTGTGATATATACCATTGTGAAATAATGCATTCTGTTGGATTAATGAATTTGATTTTTTAAGGACCAATGACTAAACCTTCAAATAAAACCACAGTCTTCATACACATGCCATGGAACTTCAGAGTTTGATTGTTTATGAAAATCTCAGAAATAATTTCTGAGAGAACTTCTATCAAAATCATTAAATATTATTTCAAGATGTTGTGTGACTTTAGCCAGCTCTAGTTTAATTTTACATTTAAATATTGATTGACCTAACCTTTTTATTAAAATGATTGAACTCTAAATTCGATTGTTGTGAACTCCTGCATTTAATAAATCTACTCATACCTACACGAATAACTAGGCAAATATCAACATTTTACATACATACATCTCATTCCAACTATAGTTTTCACTCTCCAATACAACGTTTACAGTCTTGGTAACAAATACTTAAACAATATAAATGTATTTGACAATAATTTGAACTTAGGCAAACTTTAAACGGAGTATGTGCAAACTATTTTTACCTAGTTTGTAAACTATTGTTGTACTTTCTTATTATTATTATGGTTGATTTGGAGGATTTTGGCAGATTTTCTATTTTTCGCCTCACTTATTTGTACTCTATCCATACCTATATGTTTTAAACTCTTATATTTTATGTAACATATTTTGTTAACTCTGATATTTTTTTATGTAACCTGTATTTTGTTAACACTGATTTTTTTTAATGTAATCTTTATAACTAAAAAAATAAAGATGTACATTATTATAGGTAAAAGCCCTATGAGCGTTTAAATAAAATAAAAAAAATAATAATTAAATAAAAATTTGTATTATCTCATCGACCAATGTTTTGTGTCTGCATTTTTACTGGCGATGTTTCGACATTTTGCAAAAACTGAAACTAATAATCTAACACGTAAAACGATGTAGTTAGAGTAATTAATAAAAAACTTTACATTTGCCTGTCGACACTCCACATTCAAGAAACCACAGTTATTAGATGTTAGGCAGATGTACGAGTATAGTACTTAGAATGTACTACACGAACAACTATAACCTAAACAATCTTGTAGATCATAGCTAAAACAGAACAAAGGGTGATAGTACCAAAAAGGAATAAATCATTTGGACAACGATTCTACATATTCCTAATTCCTAAGGCGTACAATGGATTTATTCAGCAACTCAGTAAGCATGAAACAGACCCTCTTAAAAAACTAATTACACAATGGCGGTTCGTGCAATGAGGCAGAGAAAGCTGTGCCTCCCCTAAAAAATAGTTGAGAAAAGGGATATCAAATAAATAAAATAAACCAATGTATGAATTGTATAAGCTTTAAAATTACTTTAATTTAAATACAGGGTTTTCCAATAAGAGGTGTTATTTTGAATAGCCCGCTATTTCGGTAGATGTTACTTTTGAAGCTGTCATTTTTTGACATTTGACAAGTAGAAACTAAACTACGCCATTAATAAAAATGGAACGATACACGCTTCAACAACGCATTGAAATTATTAAAATTCACTTGAGTGAATCAAATGCAAATCATCTTGAGTGATGAGGCCCATTTCCACCTCGGTGGCTTCGTCAACAAGCAAAATTGTCGCATCTGGGGCTTAGAAAACCCAAGAGTTATTGTTGAAAAGCCTCTCTATCTTCAACGTGCGACTGTTTGGTGCGGTTTATGGTCCGGCGGAGTCATTGGACCTTACTTTTTTGAAAATGAGGCTGGAGCAACAGTTACGGTGAATGGATTGCGCTATCGAGAGATGAATAATGATTTTTTTTGGCCGGAATTGGAAGGTATTGATCTAGACAGCGTTTACTTTCAACAAGATGGCGCTACGTGCAACACAAGCAACAAAACTATTGATCGTTTACGATTGAATATCAAAATAACACCTCTTATTGGAAAACCCTGTGGCTATAAATATTTTCGTATTTCACTATGATTAGTTGTCTTTATATTTTGTAACTCATCACAACAGTACCGCGCCGAGCTACTACACAACGCAGTACGATAATACGCTAGTGAGGCAGAGATAGGGCCCGCCTCAGAGAGCTGCTCATTTTATGGAAACGATTGAGAGTGGGGAAGTTATATGGAATCGATATTATCTACATACATTAAAAAACTTTTTTGTGCCTTCCCACCTTTCAACCCCGTAAAGCCGCTACTGGACTTATACATTTGCTATTTATGGCTATTTACATTTGCTGATGTACATGTTAATCTCGTACGATAGAAGTGAAAGCATACAGTCCAATTCAAATCCAAAATATATCGTATATAATAATCCAAAAAACTTCTAAAATGAAAAAAATGTATGTGTTTCAAACAATTTTGTGAAACAGCGCGTTTACAAGTTTAGTATAAATTATTCAAGGTTCAAGAATATCAGCTACCGACAATAACTCCCCTACAGACAAAAGTTGGTAGTTCCTTGTATTTGTCTGGCAGCTCGCTCAACCGCAACTTAATCCTTACAAATAACAGGCCTACCAAAAGTTGCGGTGATTTGGTAATGCGTAAAGCGGCCTGCTGTCCTTGAGCAGTGAGCACTTTCCCCCAAATGACAACCAACCTTTGGGAATGGAGACCTAATGTGTGGGGTACATTATACAATTTATTTATTAATTCATTTTAATATCAACGGTATAAAATACACCATATACAGTAAATTATAAACAGTGACATCAGAAAATAAACAATTAACAGAAACTCTAGATGGATATAAAAAGTTAGAGATACAAGTACATGCAAAACTTATAGGTTAACTAGGTTAGATTAGTATTGATTGAAATATATGATAGTATAGATACATGATATAATATATTACAATAGCTAAAATGTATGCATTTATTTTCAGGTTATGGTTGAAAGTAGGTAAGTGCCAATCAAGCTGTTGGTTCACCGTATTGAATATTATTACTAACCCAAGTTTCCTCAGTTGCCCCAGGCAGTTCATTTTATATACATATTTATTTACTTTATACGTAAGTATGAGTAGACTTACATTATTTTATTGGTCATGATTTAAAAGATATGATATTAAAGCCTTTTCGTACCTAGCTTCTGTTCAGTTAAACAGATCCACTACATCTGCGTACCTATTACTAATTTCATGTAATCTAGGTACAAGCGAGTGTTAGAAATGTTCAGTCTTAGAATTGTTACAATTAAAGAGGGTTT
Source organism: Hesperophylax consimilis (assembly GCF_061612785.1). Taxonomy (NCBI): domain Eukaryota; kingdom Metazoa; phylum Arthropoda; class Insecta; order Trichoptera; family Limnephilidae; genus Hesperophylax; species Hesperophylax consimilis. Next base: position 20,758,963 of record NC_142848.1, on the reverse strand, counting down.
TAGAACGAGTAGCTCTTATGGGTACATGAAATTCAATGAGGTTAATTAAATTAAGGCTGTCTACACTACCATAATGTATAGTGAAACGTTATTAGTTAATTTATTGAGGTTCGTTTTCCTGGAGCATCTTGTTTAAAGAGTCTTCTAAAGGCAATAATCGTTTTGACAGGAAAATTTTTAATTTTTTCTATACTCAATATAATTTTTTTTTTTACATTATAAGGAAAGATAAATCACAACGAGTTTGTTAGACCTCCTCACTAGGTGGTCCAGTGCTGGGGCGGAAAAGTTATGGATTAAAAATTATTGTTTTAAATTACTACAACTTTTTTTTTTTTTTAATTAGCTAACTTTGATTTATTCTAGTTTAATAATTACGTAGTCTTCTTTAATTTATTTTAAATAACTTCTTTTAGCGATTTTCTTTATTTCTGGTGATGGAAGTGATTGAAGGAGCTTAGTGGAGAGGTGATGATCAACCTGCGAAGAGATTTTACTAATAAGAGTAAGAAAATATATATTTATTTTAAACAATATGTTACAATTGAGGGTATCTATAACTAACTGAGAATTGTGTTATGATTGCTACCTTTTTGAAACAACGTTTGGGGAGGCTTTAAAAATACTATTATATATATGAAATAATATTATATTTAACCAACATAATCTAAGCAAAGAAACGCAGATTTATCCGATTTAAAAAATATATATATATAACTTAAATATACATGGATGTTATTTGCTCTCTCTTTTCTGTTCTTGTCTCCGTATCCGGGACCTGCGCAAGATTACATAATGCACCCTGAAATCAGGCTGATACCTCCTGAACGCCGCCTGAATAATGCCCAAAGTCCGGCTAAAACCAGAAAACAGCCTTAATTCCAGAACACAGCCTGAAAGGTGGTAACGTGGTCCGGCCGTCATTTCCGGTGGACGGAAGTCACAAAGTGCCACACTTCCGGTTTTAATGCAAACCGCGGGAATTGGCCGTATTACTGTGAAGGGGGGAAGAAGAGAAGTGGCGATACGACGATTAGGTGATACGTAATTTATCGTACATTTTCAGTACATCCAATTCAACTTCGTAGAGATTTTATTTATTTATATCGGCCTTGACCGTAAAAATATTAATTCTTGCGTAATCTATTTAGCGCTTTTTGTGAAAAATTATCCACAATTAAACAGGCAGTGACTGTGAGATGTCAGATAGAAATATCTGCTTTCGAGAAGAAAATTTTATTTCGAAGTACGTTAAGGCTGGCCGCATACATACGTTTTCCGTATTCGATTTCCGAATTCGTTTTCCGTATTCGGGATTCCGTGAGACTAGCGCAAACGTTCGTTTTTCTTCATTCGGAATGTATAAACGTCAGTACCAGTGTTGCAAACAAGGGCAAATCTAAAAGCGAAAAAATCTAAAAGGCGACTGGTCGCCAATTAAGCGACTTCAAAAACATCAATTTTAAACATGTCCCACATGTATGTATGCGGCCAGCCTAAAATAGAGCGAATTTGTCCAGAATCTAATTTAATACGATTTTTTTGCAATCTGTATTCTGACAGTTCTCCTAAGCGTAGTACTTACTTTGCAAAATATTAAGAAACTTCTATGGTACAACTTATTGCGCATTAGTTTTAGAGTAAATCATGGTGCAGCGATCCATCAGCTAAAATAATGTTTGATTTTACGCTTCGATGTGTAATACTTGAAAAAATTATCAGGGTGTAATAGCACGTACCCAAAGAATTGTAACCAGCAATTTCTGAATATATTTCAAGAAGAAAAGTACATGTCTTTTTTACCCGATGAAATTTTTTAAAATTAAACACGAACGATAATATTTTTATATCGCACGTCGCTACTGATCACGCTGTTTCGTGATCAGTAGTCTTTTGTTCCTTCTGTTACCATGTTGCTGAAACGAGACGGAGTGCATATTATGTGACCCACTAGGTTCTACCCAACTACCTAGTGGAGAGTTGTAATGGAAAAATATTTTTTCAAATATATTTATTTATAAAAATATCATCGGACATCCAAATGATGTTCAAAAATCGCTATTTATGGCACAGTTGGGTAAGTGCAATTTTGAATTACGGTTACATAATTAAGTAGTGATAATAAGGAGCTATGTAAGGTGAATAAGTGTAATAACGTGTTTCTTCAAGACCCAGGTTCACCTCTTTATTTTGTCTAAAAGATCCTGCGCGTAGCATCCTCAAGGATGACATAGGCCCTGAGGGAAATTATTTCTTTCGGGCCTTCAATGTGGAGCTAATGGTATACATAAAAAGACATTTGGGAGAGAACTTGATGATAAATGTGATATCTGATTAAAGAAATAAATATCATGTTTCGCTCGTTCACAAAACTTACATAAAAATAGTGCGTTTTAGTGAGAAGACAAAATAACCTTCATACGAAAAGGGTAGAGATTAGAGGGATGGGTATCAACGCCATTGATAACCAACACCTTTGATATAGGTCACCCCCATCTGTTTCGCTACTTTTGGTGGAGTCACATCTTAGCAGGGGTGCCCGGGTTCATGTGGTGAGGCTTGTCTATATCTCGGCAGTGGATGCGTCTACCCATTTGAAACTTACTGCGTAGCGGGCCGGATCGGGAGAGACTGGTTAAGTGAGTCTCCAGGACTCTCTCGACCCATCGCTTTGAGGGATGGATTAATACATCAGTCACTCCTTGACCCACTGACCCCCCAGATTCCCACCCACCTCTCATACGTTTTTCCTTTCTAAAAATTTACTACTTAATTTCCTTAAAAATATCCACCACACAGCATCCTCAAAAATGACGTAGACTCTGGGGAGAATTATTGAAAATAACAATAAGGTCACGAGTTATTATGAATCAGTTTCTTCAGCTTTTTAGAAATATTATGCACGTCCATAGCATAACATTTATTGTACCCCACTAAGGTCACAATCTTTTCAACAAATGTAAAAACAAAATAAAAATATAACAAATATAAGGGGAGCTTCCTCTTCAGGAATCTGATTCAGAAAAAAACGTTCAATACAAAAATGATGATGGTGTAAACAAACAAAAAAGTAGCTATTTCTATACCCTTTTGGGATAGCATTAAAACCAGGGTTGCAATTAAATACAAACCACTCTAAAACTAAGACAAATTGACTTTAAAAAACTAAATCCCGTCTCAAACATTCAGAGAGAGGCTTATTTGATCCCCACAGGGCAGTAACACACATTGCGCTATCGTTACATCCGGATATATTTGTACATAAATGCATAATTAACTTAAGTGCATTCGTAAACGTACTTAATGACCTAGCAGTAACAAAAGTCTGGAATAGTACAGTAGTTACACCCTATCAAGTGCCTTCAACACCGTCAAACATACTTAGTGGTTTCATCCTATCTATGTTTGTACCCAGCTATGGAATTCCAAACATTTTAATAAATTAATTGATAGCCCTGCCATCGTCGATAAACCAATATAAAATTCCATGTACTGGCCGGGTACACGAGACAAAATTAAATATTCTCTTATAATATATACACAACCAACTATCTGACACACTTACTAACCAATAGGATGCATGATCTAGGCATAAATTTTGGGAGTACTATTGATATATTTTATGAGGTGACCGGATAAATCATCAGAATGATAATTCAACAAATCTTTAAAAAGTTATATAAAGTCATGGAAAGTGATGAAACGAAAACTTTATCGTTTCTAATGACTTTATATCACTTTTTAAAAGTGTATTGAATTGTCACTATGTTGAGTTATCATGGAACCATTTAATGACACCATTTATAGAATTAAACTTAATCTATACCAGCAATTGATTGATTGCAATGGTCTGATTGAACTTGATCATGCCATGTTTTTCTCGGGCATCCCTGACTTCTGCTACCATTCACATGTGCGTCATATATTCCCCTTACACTTCTTTCTTCGCTCATTTGCTCTAAATCTAAGCGTTCCTTTCTTAGTCTTACTCATTACGCTTACATCAGTCTTGCATTTTTTTAAAATCTCCACATTTCTCACACGATCATACATAGTTTTAACGCACATACGCCTCAGGTATCTCATTTCTACAGCATTCAGTCTACTTTCATCCTTCCTCGGCCAGTTCCATGCCTCACTGCCATACATCAGGGTAGGTACCAGCACTCCATTGTGTACTGCTAGCTTCGTTTCTTTGAACATTTTTTTATTAGTAGCACCAACTCCGTTCAGTTCTTCAAAAATACTTTGATATCGGTTTATGTGAACAATTTATAAAATTGCTATTTTCATAATAAAATATTAGTATGCAAAACTTGTAAAATAAGGGTTTTGTAAGGACGCCGTGTACTCACATTACAATTTTATGCTTTGTAGAAACATAACAAGGCCCATAATAATATAGTCTGCATTTAGTCCCTGAAGTTTGGTACTTTGGAAACCCTTAGAATGGGCCAATTAATATAATGGGTGTGGAGTAGTGATCTATTTTATACATTGCGTATTATTCTCATTCCCCTTATACATAAACAGACTAATCGCGTAGTATATATATTGAACAACGATAACTTTGTGATGGGACACAAACATTAAATGTTTATTTGTATATACAGTGTTTCCAATAAGAGGTGTTATTTTGGATAGCCCGCCATTTCGGTAGAAGTTACTTTTGAAGCTGTCATTTTTTGACATTTGACAAGTAGAAACTACGTCATTAATAAAAATGGAACGATACACGCTTCGAAAACGCATTGGAATTATTAAAATTCACTTGACTGAATCAAATTCAAATCATCTTGAGTGATGAGGCCCATTTCCACCTCGGTGGCTTCGTCAACAAGCAAAATTGTCGCATCTGGGGCTCGGGAAACCCAAGAGTTATTGTTGAAAAGCCTCTTTATCTTCAACGTGTTACTGTTTGGTGCAATTTATGGTCCGGCGGAGTCATTGAACCTTACTTTTTCGAAAATGGGGCTTGAGCAACAGTTACGGTGAATGGATTGCGGTATCGAGAGATGATTAATGATTTTTTATGGCCGAAATTAGATGGTATTGATCTGGACAACGTTTACTTTCAACAAGACGGCGCTACGTGCCACACAAGCAACGAAACCATTGATCTTTTACGATTAAATATCAAAATAACACCTCTTATTGGAAAACCCGTTATTAAAAAGGAACTTTCTTTGAGATCAAAACCCACAACAAAAGTATTCAAGATAGTATACATAAACACAATATTGGTAGTGGCTTATTGATGAAAATAAATTTACTAAAATATTTGTCAGCTGCTAGTATCGGTAACAAAAAAACATCGTCAGAGCAGTTTTTTTCATACAGATTTAATAAAATAGTTCTGATGTAGATGCTAACAAGATTTGCAAATGATTTAAATAATTGGAAAGCGAGTAATTTCTTTTATCAGTATTTTGGTAGAAAGCAGACACTTTGTGTTTTGGCATATCAATGAAATAAAAAAATTATATTTCCAAAAACTATGTTATATTTCAATTGTTTTGAAGAAGATTGAGTGCAAACGAAACCGGTCGACCAGTGTAACTCAAATAAAATGGTTTAAACAAAGTAATTTTTTTAATTTATATAATGTCAAGCCATAAAGTCTATGCTTTCTTCGATAGTAATAAAGTTATATAAAACCAGAACCACGAATTGATTTTATTTATTATAATCAACCGGTTTCGTTTAACATATGCATCATCAGGGTAAAAAATAAAACTTTGATATGAAATAAGTTTTTGTTGGGAAGATTTTTTGATTAAACACCGGTCTTTATTATTTTTTGTATATCATCTTACATCACTAGAATGGGCACGTATAAAATAAGGCAAGTTTTTCAAAATGATGTACTGAAATTTAGAATTCTGTAATACTTGAAACAGAAATTCTATCGTTTATGGGGAAGCTATGGGCCTTTTCAAAAAATGTTCCTTTCGAATAATTCTAACCCGGCCCTTTAAGAGAATAAGGAATGGTTGCTCATCCGGAGGTAAGATTAGAACCAATAAAAATTGATCAATATGCCATTATTTTTTTAAGTTCCAACTTGTTTAATGTCTGAAAAATTTTCCAGATAAAAGTAGGATAATTTTTTCAACCAATCCGTTTATCAATATAGAAAAGAGTGATTTCACACCAAATTTAAAAGGGGCCACATCCCTCCCATATAATTTAACATTTATGAAACAAAAACACGACACACATGAAACATCCAATAGAAAAGCAGGAACTTTGAAAAACTTTGCGAAATTAAAAAAAATTGATATATTTTTAAGGAACTACTCAAAAGAGTGCACTCACCACGAATTTTTACTAAAATTTCTGTCGAAAAAAAACACCGCGACTTCTTTACTTGAACTTTCAAGGTTTTAGCAGCAATAATAATACTTTAATATATTATAATAAAACAAATAAAAAACTTTATTCCACTTAATTTTATTTTGACCGTAACCGGTTTCAGCTCGTCAAAGCCATCTTCAGACTGGTCTTGACGAGCTGAAACCGGTTACGGTCAAAATAAAATTAAGTGGAATAAAGTTTTTTATTTGTTTTATTATAATATATTATAATGGAATTCCACCACGAATTATCGGTCTCAAAAATAGAAATATTAATAATACTTTATTTTAAATCCTAACAATCGAATTATCTTGTAAGTATTTCAGTGGTATTATTTTAGGAGTTTAGTTCTTGTATGAATAAATCTTCGTAAATAAATATCAAATAAGCAGTAATGCATGTTAAACAAAAGCAAAATATGGCTAAGAAAATGTGATGATGAGGAAATTATAAAAGTTATGAAGACATACAAGAAGAAAAGTTATGGAGTATGGAGTAATAAATAAATAAATTATGGAGTAAACTCACATTATGAAGTAGTAGAATAGCTAGGAAAGAAAATTTCATTCTGTTAAATTCTTAAATCTTGTATTATTTTGTAAAATTAAATTAAATATAATCAACGCAGTAACCTACAGTCCGTCTTGGAATAGGAATCCCTAGCATGGATGACTGTAAATATAAAGAACTTCTATTACTCCTGTACATAATAATTAAAAGTAGGCACTTTTAGAAATTGGTCAAGGAATTGTATTTTATTTTGATAATTTTAAAAGTGATGGAAAAATAAATTTGAAAATCGCTTAATTAAAACAATTTTGATCAGATCTAAGCACTGAAAGAAACTTGCTTGTTCAATGGTCACAGAACAAAAATGATGGCTTATGTGGCGTGATGGTAATACTATCCGGACAGCTGATGTTGCCCAGTGGACAAGGATAAAAATTCGAACAATAACCTCTGACGTGTTTTGGAAATCTGTAAAGTATTTTCTAATATTTATTTATTTATCCGCGCATGCCTGGCAAAGTTCTGTTTATGGCACTATTGAGGGCCGTAGTAGGGTTATCTTTTTATGGTAGAAAACATATATATATATATATATATTTTTTTTTTTTTTTTTTTTTTTTTTTTTTTATTTATTTAAACGCCCATTGGGCTTTTACATACATTGTTATTAGTGTTATTACATTAACTATGTGACATTGAAAAGTTTACGTACATATATATAAATAAAATAGTTATTATATCTGTAGTACATAAATGTTTTACAAATAATACAGAAATATAATAATAATAATAATAGTGTGTAATATTCTAACTCTAATAACCCTACTTCCTCGCCTAGATAAAAATCGTATTTAATTTAATAACAAACTCTCCATACGTTACCAAGTTGCACTCTAGACTCTTTATATTAGGAAAGGTTTTTTATAAAAGAGCGCAGTCCCTGAGAGAAAATATTTTCCTCGGGGCCTCCTGTATTGAAATAAAGTTATAAAAATATGATTTTGCCTTCTTATTAGGTATCCGTTGTAAAAACGAATTTTGATAGTTAAGGCGATGCACTACGTAGTGTAATATTTTGAATCGAGCCGCTATCAATAACACACATTACGTAGATGGCGACAAGGCATAAATTCCCGCTTCACACCATCCACCTGTTTTGATTTATGCAAGAAAAAAACATGGCCAAAAAGTGCCTTTTATTTTATTTTGTATATGTTCATGTACAAATATTTAAAAAATTTCGATCATTTTATAAATAACTTAATTTTCCACATTACACAATAATATCATAATTGAAAATGGGTTCGTAAGTAGGAGATTTTGAACTTTAAAGCAGTTTTCATAGGCCTGTACATTATTTTTTTTTGGGCTTATAAAAAGACTAAGACTAAAAAATAATCGATTATTTCAAAGGCCAAGATGTATTCTACTCGCAGTATTTAATTAAAGCATCTGAAACATTTCTAGGCGACCAAATTTTCAAACCAAAAACACATGATTTTAAATTATTACGTAGTGCATCGTCTTAAATATTATTCCGTTGTTTCCTACTTGTATGAATATTTTAAAAGTTCTATAGGATTTTGAAAAAATTAGGTGCTGGATGCTTTCTCTTCAAGTGTCCGTATTCAAAACCCTTCTACTACTACTCAGATTATAATTGCAGATCAGAAACCCGGTTAACGCCGGACATTGACTGCCAGTATATCATCATGAAACCGTAAATCAATAAATTACGTCCGCGAGTGAAATGTTGAGCGTATGGGATTGTACAGAACTGTCTACGTTAAGGTTGAAGATTTATGGTGAACCGTTTCATACAATCAAGTGCATTTCAGTTCTGCTAACTCGACGGCATGAAAATACATTTATCTTCTGGGAGCATTCTTCAATCCAATTTTCTCAACGTTTTATTTATTGTTTAGTCGAGTTAATTGAGAACTCAGCATTACAATTCACATCATATAGCCACAAAGGACCAACCTACAACAATGGTAAGATCAAGATTGTGAATTGAAAATATGGGAACCGATTTTAAAAACATGTAATTTATATTATGGTGTTTAGACGTTTTTGAAATTTTCAACATTGATCTTCCATTGAATGCTTGATACTTACACAAATTTGGTCCCTGTCAAGCGTATATAATTTTTTTAATACAATTTCCATCCATATAATTCATATTAATTTTTTAAATCTCAGAAATGCGTGAAATAACCAAGAAGCTGTATAATCTAAAGCTTATATCTAGGCCACATTCTAAAACTCAATAAAAGTAAAAACCAATATAAATAAAATAAAAAATAAAAACATAAATTTGATGGCAAGTATATTTTAAATTAAATTATATTTTGGTAAGAGGCGTTGTTCCTGCAAGACTGATATCCTGAGTTCCGTTCTCATTCTCGTTACATTTTTTTTCTAAGATTGTTCTGTTTAGATTTATTAGTTTCATCTTCTTTTCAATTATTAAATTTTATTTGATTATAAATTGTGTTCCGTATTTCAAATTTTGTTAAATTTAAATAATATATAGTATGTTTGCGACAGAGTTGTGGTAGATACTTCCGAAATTTTGTTGAAATGACTTTAGCCATTTTTGGTGACCACATCTGAATAGCCAGGTACTTCCTGCATCTCACAACATACCCCAATTAGAGATGCCATAGTCTAACTGGCTCCAGATGGCTGGGGCCTCTTATACGGTACTCACATAAAAAACAAATATATTAATGTTAAAAATAAGAGTTAAAAATAAAGCAACTTTATATTAGATAGATATCAAGTTGGTCAAATAGTAAATTAAATACCAAAAATTTAATTAGAAAATAAGTCAAATATATTTAAAAATTAGGCATATACAATACTCGATAAATCATGCGAAACCAACAATTTCAGTGATAAGATATTAAAGCCTCTTGTACGTATGTACAATTGTACATGGATAACAGTGGAGTATTTTCACAAACTATGGTTTTTCATTAGTAATTATTGCCTTAACAATCTAAAGCCGCATATTCCAAAATGTTTGCAACTGACTACACTGTCATTACGACGACGTAGAAAACATTACTGGCTAGTAACACGGGTATAACTGACGTTGACCTGTGTGACGTCAACAACGCCACAATCAAGAACAAAAAAAAAATATAGAAAATTTATTCTTCAACATATAAGTAAAATAGAAATGCTTTTGATTAATTAAAAAGGTTTTTTTGCTATAATTGTGTTTATTTACGTAACAATTTAATAAGTCTGGATTTAGCTACACTGTTGTCTGTCACCATTATTACCCGAGTGTTGGTAATTCTCTGTTTTCCAGAAGCTTGTTGTCTGTCAATAATATCCCACAGGCAATTGCTACACTCTAGCGACATCTGTCGGAATCTGGAGTAAGCTTTATGACTAGTGCCATCTATCGCTTGAATACCCAACTTAGTACCATACATCACACATATTATTACTTCGTATTTTTTTTTCAACATTAAAATTACTGTGAATATTACTTCATGAATTACGTCAAGTACGTATATATGGCGTACGTTTGGAAATGTCTCAGTTCTAAAATTGTTTGAACAATTTGAAAAAGTACCGATGTCACATTTATTATATCGGTGTTTTATGTGGAATTTATTCTATTTGAAAAGAGTATCAGTAAGTAGTGACAAATTTTTTTACATTTTCAGCGAGCGAATCTACATTTTTGCTGTTATTATATACTTTTTATCGTATTTATGTACGAGAAATAGTAAAGAGTTGTATTTTATTCATCAATAGGAAGAATTTATACTGTGTGCAGATGGATTCGATAATTGGTTCTTTACATCATTGAATTTTCTTGGCATTCTTCAAGTAATAAGAGAACCATACAAATTTTATCAGGAAGAAAATGGCCAGCTGTCTGTCCTCAATTTGTTTCCGGTTCATTTTGATATCGCTTTAGAAGATTGAAAAGAATTTGAAATATCCACAGACATAGGAATTAATAGACGAGAAGATAATGGCGAGGGGTAAAATCAACTGTTGAAGAACGAAGGGCGTAAGGCTGACTGTGATTCGTCAATAAATCAATCTGACAGTGAATAGGCATCTCGCATTACAATATCACCATTTACTTCTTAAAAGTAAAATCTGCTTTTGAATGAATAGACATTTTTACATGGGAGCGCAAATTACTCGCCACGTTATGAACAAATTTGCGAAGTCCAAATTTGGAAAAAAAATTCGGTTGTATTTTCAGAGTCGAATATTTCGTTTAAGTATTTAGTTAAGACACTTTTATAAATGTTCATAATTTACTTCCCAGCAACCAACCAGCTTTGTGTTTCGCGTCCAGACGTTTCTCGATGTGATAGTATAATATGTTTCTAAAACTGATCTATATTATACGATGTGAATATGCTTAAAATAAAGTAAAATAATGCTTATATATGGAATGTAATACGACAATTGGGTTTATTCTCTTTTTCACTATTTTTACAAGTTTTCATAGTACAAGTCAACATTTTGCCGTGTTATTTCGTAAAATGAACCGATGATGCCTCGACCATAGTTCGCACAAGAATGATGACGTCACGTTTTCAAATTTCACTTGAGGCCATACGCGAGCACAGCCGGCTCCAATGGAACCGGTATGGGGAGTGGGGATAATACGCTTTTAATCACTTAGGGCAGGTCTACTAATATTCATATGTCTATGGAAATATCAGATTTCCGCCACAGGAGACATTTTTTATAAAATTATATTTCGGCCTATGAAATTTTGAAAAATAAAATTTTGTATTACGCTTTATTTATTGATATTTAAAAGTAAGATGATCGTACTTACCTAACAGAAAAGGCATATAAAATATAAGAAGCATTTTCACAAAACGAGATTTCTACCTCAAGCGGTTTTTTTATTCCCTGTGTACTTATAGGTAATTCAGATTTCATAAATCAACATTATATTTGCCTGCTTTATTTTTACTAAAAAATAACAATTTTTTCCAAATTTAAAATCTGCATGTATTATTTTTGACGTACTATTTCTGTGTATGATTTTGAACTGCCTTATTGACTCACCGGCTCAAATAGAAAAGATTGCTTTTCGTTGCCCTGAACGCAATACCAGATCGAATACCTTATTTTAAATATAAGATTTCAAATCAAAATACGCCCAAAACTCTTTACTCGGACGTATCTGAAAAACCTATAATACCGTAAGAGATGTTGATATTTTCCACTGTGCCCTAAAAATGTTTAAAATCTACCTTACCTACCTTACAATATACTTAAATCAAAACTATTCTTTTTTATTGTTCGTCCATTCTTTTCATTATTTTGATTAAGTGATTTTCGAAATGACACAAATTAATCAAATAAAATTTGCGTACGCCAGTATTTGAACCCGCGACCTCCAGTTTACTAGTCGAGGACCTTTCCCTAGACCACGGAGGCAAAAGAGCTATATTTTCCAATTTTAATATTTCTGATTGGCCCCAATATGGGTACCAAAGAGACATTCTTTCTGATTCAATTTTTTGCATAGGTATTACTAATATTTTTTTAATCTACGTACTAACGGTAACTATTGTTTTTTTTTATAATTTATTTTTTGTTGAAATAAGGTACTTTGAAACATAAATAACATTAATTAACAAAAACGCAGGATATTTATATTTGTGAAAGCTTTTTTTTAAATATGTAGATGTATATTTTAAATATCTTTTTTTTGTATTAGGCAATTCACCCTAAAAAGAGTGCTATGTGATCTAAATATCTAGTAAATCAATGTGTATTTAAAAATAACTTATCATTAAATATGAACCCCAAATGAATATTCTCTTAAAAATTTCAATGTATTTGAATAAATTTCTCTGTGTCACGAAATCAGAGTTGCGAGAGAGTTTGAGAGGTTTTATAACTTTTGACTTACCCTGAACAGATTTTCTGCTTCAAAGATAACAGTTGGTTTCACAAGAGTTTATTAGCAATCTACAACGTGTGATTACAATATCCGAGGCATGTGGTTTTACGTAATCATTCTCCAATAATCCTTGTATGTTTCGTTGATGGTAGTGAGCCTGTTTACAGTACCAAGTAAATCCGTCGTACCGTAGTAATTATGCATGAAACTTCTGCTAACTTTCATGCAATTAATCGTGTCTTCTAATAGTGTCGCTCCCGCCTTCTGAATCCCAGCCTTTAGTAATCGTACTAATTGAGACAATTTTGTAGTTAGCACGGTGAACGGCGTTGTAATGGCGTGGTAATTTAAGAGGAAGTAATTATTATGATGAAAGTACCTATTAGTTGGGATAAATAACGTGTCATTTAAAAAAACTTTTTGATACCTTGTACCTGTTGTGTAATTGAGATCCCAATGGACGCTATCATAGTTTATCCATTCATACAAAAACTATTATGGTAAAAAATTTATAGTAAAAAATGTATAGTAAAAAAAAAAATATATATATATATATATATATTATTATATATAGTTTACATTTAAGAATCTAAGTAAGAATCGTGGCTCCCTTATCAGGCACAAGAGCTCCTCTTTTCTGATAAGGTATACATGACCAATTATGAACCTAAATATTATATTTTGCAAAATATGTATGTATCAATGTAACCCATATGATCTATATTAAAATAATAAAAAATAAATAAAAAAATACTAATAATTGTATAATTCGGTAACCGGACAACTCACCACAGTTACAAATCAACACACTTTTGAAAAGTGATTAAAAGTATGAACAAAAAGTGGTGATAGGTTAAATTTATTTATTTATTACGAAATATTACAAGATTTCAAATTAAAGCAGTATGCAAAATATATTATTTTTCGTAATTATTCTACTACTCCATAAGGTGAGTTCCAGGAGCTCGTGTCTATGGGAGGAGTAAATATATACATAAAGAAAATAGTGTTTAAAAGGTGATATGTGAACCGTATTCAAAGTCGTATTAAAAAACTACAAACGTGCACATTAACATTATTCAATCTTTAAATTAGCCTTAAACATAATTCAATATACACAATTCAATCTTCAAATTAACTACAAACATAATTCAATAACCACAATAATAGAAAATTAGTACTATAACAAACAATAGTCAAAGTTTTTTTAAATGCTAGATAGTATAGATTGTATTCATATATTAAGGGTACAATATATCACTATCCAATTTCCGGGAGTTAATTTTCTTTTTGAATTGTTCACGATTCAAAGTTTTGGTTACTTTAATTTTGTTTTTGGACAATAATATACTGTACTATTTCACACCTAAATACAAGTAGTGGTGCTGAGCCGTGGTCGTTCTTTGCTCTTTCTTTTGAATCGATTGCTTATGCTATCTAAGGGGTGAAATTCACTGATGAAGTATTTTTTTATAAATTTGATTTAAGGCGTTTAAATAGTTAGGTTCGGTTTATTGGTTAGTTTTGACCATGATTCATTGCATTTCAAACTAAAACATAATTTTTTTATGTAAATAATTCCGTGGAATGAGACTTTTCAATGAAATGAAGCGAAGGCATCTGGGTTTTGAAATTACCTAAGATATAGAAGGGAGAAAATAAATAGGCCAGCAAAACACCGAACTACAGAGCCGTTAAGCATAAAACAACCTCTTCTCGTACCTATATATATATGTATATATTATACCTATATATTATGTCAACCGTGTTCAAATAATGTCCTGTACCATACACACGTCTCCCGGACATGCACTGGTGCCGTAATGAAATGTTTGGAACCGTTTATAACCCGAAATCTAAGGACGAAGATATTATTTGTATTTTTTATTCCTAATCTCACAGAATAAACATTGATTTTCATAATTTATTTGAGTTGAAAGTGTTTATAATTAAAGTATTGAATATCTTTGAATTTTCTTATAATCTACTGAGCCAGTTGTCTCAACAAAGATTAATCCAATCCCAAATTCACAAATTAGTTATTAGAGGCGTTATTAAGTGAAACAAGTTTCTGGATTGCTTTAGAGGGAAGATTAAACCAACCCCTTGTCCAGACAACATCCCCTCGGGCTAGGGCGGGTGACATTAGGTGTTACAGAGCCATGGACAAGCGCCTGTTAGTATTAACTACCCCTGCGGACATAGTGTAGAAAGGCAATTCCCAATTATTGCTCCGAACACGTAGGTACTGTATCTCAATGCGATAGTAGGTTTCTTGGTATCAATGACCGTCGGGTTTTGTGGGGTTTTGTGTGGTTTGTGGAATTTTTGCCCTCTTGGCTTCCAAATGATCCAACCTTCAATTATTCTTAGTTGGGTTACGCACGTAGATACATGGTATTAGATCGTTTTCGGATAACATCTGGAACTTGATAAATATTCTCAGTTCGCACTGGTGAAAGATCAGGATTCAGAATAGAAACATTGCTTGAAATGGCTTAGTAGAGAAATTTTAATAGCGATGTACTTCCAAACTGCCCTCCTGCCCATTTCCTTTCCATCTTCACTCCCTTCAACCCACAGTAAAATCACTTAAGGATACCATAGACTGGCTCCGGGTAGGACAGAAAAAACTTTAAACTTTTACGTAAAACAAAACTGAAAACTTAATAGTAAGCAGTGGCGGCTAGTGACTTGAGGTGTAGTAGAGTGCTTATATTACAAAAACTGACATTATTGATGTTGTTGAACCTGAAAACGTCTTCTTGTTTGTTGTTTCGAAAATTCGTTTTTTAGTATGAAGATTGCCAAACTGAAAAGTCGTATGCCGCCACTGAATGGAAGTAGCCCCTCCGAACAAAACAATAGTCGTAAATTACTTATCTGGTTCCTTACTATTATGGACAATTGGAGAGAAAATAAGTTTAAAAAAAAACACATAGCTGCGCACAGCAGAAAACAAAGGTTTGAAAATCCCACAAATATCTAATAAGTATGGAGGCTGAATATACTTGTGATTTATAATGAACTAAATAGAACTTTGCACTCAGGAAAATGAGAAACCTAGCACTTAAAATGTTAAAAGATGGAAAATAAAAGAAAAATCCATGTAGCTATAATTTATTTTTATTTTTAGTAATACACAATCTAAAACATTAGTCCATAACTTTTACTCCGCAGCCTTTTATTCTACTAGTGTTGACTCAGTACAAATAATATTTTTACTTTTCTATTAATGTAATATGTACAATTTTGCACCTTATTCTTATCAACAAAACAGTGAAAGTGAATAATATCGTTGTGTAAAATATTTATGTGTAATGTATTTGTTATTTGTAGTTAAATAAGAGAAAAATGTAATTTTCTTTTATCAAGAAAAAAAAAAAAAAAAAATTAAGACAAAATTTTGAGGTAGAACCGGCTGACAAGTAGCCATATAGGATAATACATCAATGCATATAGGAGCTTTGATGGACAATATATTTTTTACAAAACCTGTATTAAGTACCACGTATTAATATTAAAATGAATAAAAAATAAAACTTTTCCATAAGGTTTCATGAATAATCAATCACTCCTGAAGTGTCGCGATATCATCGTTAAACACTGAGAATAATATCTACCATTACGTTCAGATCGTAAGCAAAAGGGTAATGTAGGTTTATCTACCTCAGTAATTTCTTCATCTAGAAAATGAAGTATCAAAGACCATTACACATTGACAAGCTCAAGTCGGTACCAAAGGCTCCTTCGAGCACTTGCTTCAGTTTAATATTCTTGCTTTTTAGCTCTCCCTTCAAGGAAACCAATCACATGAGTGGAAGTTAATGCCGCCTTTCATCCGTTGCAATTTATTTACACAACTGCGAAGATTTCTTCATTTCTTTTTTATGTTACTACATGAATGTCCTAGAACCTGAAGACATCGGAGCTCTACAGTAATAATAATTTTTTTTATTATTACAGGATTTGGGGAGGTTAGTGCAATCCCACACGTCTGTAGGGATAATAGATTTATGAATACAGCCATAGACATATGAATTTTAGTAGACCTGCCCTAAGTGATTAAAAGCGTATTATCCCCACTCCCCATACCGGTTCCATTGAGCCGGCTGGGCTCGCATATGGCCTCAAGTGAAATTTGAAAACGTGACGTCATCATTCTTGTGCGAACTATGGTCGAGGCATCATCGGTTCATTTTACGAAATAACACGGCAAAATGTTGACTTGTACTATGAAAACTTGTAAAAATAGATGTGAAAAAGAGAATAAACCCAATTGTCGTATTACATTCCATATATAAGCATTATTTTACTTTATTTTAAGCATATTCACATCGTATAATATGAATCAGTTGTTACTATCACATCGAGAAACGTCTGGACGCGAAACACAAAGCTGGTGGGTTGCTGGGAAGTAAATTATGAACATTTATAAAAGTGTCTTAACTAAATACTCTGAAACTAACTACGACTCTGCAAACAGAAGAAATTTACATTGCCGAATTTGGACTTCGCAAATTAGTTCATAACGTGGCGAGTAATTTGCGCTCCCATGTAAAAATGTCTATTCATTCAAAGGCAGATTTTACTTTTAAGAACTAAATGGTGATATTATAATGCGAGATGCCTATTTACTGTCAGATTGATTTATTGACGAATCACAGTCAGCTTAACCCCCTTCGTTCTTCAACAGTTGATTTTACCCCTCGCCATTATCTTCTCGTCTATTAATTCCCATCCTATGTCTGTGAATACAGCGAATTTTAAGAAATACATGTACATCTAAAAATAAACAATTATATAGGGCGAGGTTTTGAATGAGTTCTGGCAAGCGTCATTCAAGGGTGGCGCTTGGTGCTAAAAGTCTGCGGTCACCACCGCATTGTCGGAGGCTATTGGCCGTATCCTGGCTCTAGTGACCCGATATCTCATCAGGCTGGCAAATCCATTCAACCCTACTTCTATAAACGGTAATAACACCATTTCTCACACTGTATAGGCAAGCGCAAAATGAAATAAACAATGTTGTTTTTAAATTATTTCTTCGTTTGTAAAATCTGTGGGCAATCATATTAGACACTATACTTATCCCTTGTCGTTCAATGTTGCCATCGTGCGAGAGGTCTTGATGATGTGCCCCAAGAATTTAAGACCTTGAAGACCTCATTAAGGTGTACGGGGAGCATCTTCTCGGGATTTTTTCAGTGGTGAAATGAAATTAGGTCCATTCTCTTGGGGTTGTATATATGTATATCAAGCTTTGCACATTCTTCACAGAAATTTAATAACATGCTCAATCTCTTGATCGACAGAACTAAGTAATAATCTAATGTCGTCCGCATAGCTTACCTGTGTAATTAATGCATACATTGTTAAAACGACGCTCTGGTGTCTAGGTGATTTGAAAACTCGTCCATGTGTACATTGAACAGGGAAACGAAATTTCATATTTGGAATAATTTGACGGAGAAATAAATAAATACAGGGAAAGCATAAGGCAAAAGGTACAATGATGGTTGATTAATTAACTTACAATAAAGCCTTTTCTACGCAGGTGTAAGCGGTGAGAATGGAATGCTACCTCTTGAAACTCTGTCTTGGCATACATTCCTAACTTTATAAATATATTACATTGTCTCATTCATACAATTCTTTTATTCCGAATCTTGACTCGAAGATTTCATTTCATTGACTGTGCTATGTTTGCCTGAGCGTACACAATATCTTATTTATTTCCTTAGGCGTCACATAATCTCAAAATCCTGAATATAAGTGATCCAATCGAACTATAAACTTTTGATTTCGATTTATTTTGATGATCTTAAAATTGAAAAACAAACAAATATTTAGACTTTTTTTTTGAAGCTTATACAATCAATGTAATATGTAATCATTGAGACAGTTGCAACTGGGAATTGAACCCAGACCTTGTCTTGCTTGAATAACACTCTCGCAGCTATTGAGAAGCTATAGGAACTACTGAAACCTAGTTGAATTTGGTCATTTTTAACGAACTCATATGTCAATTTATGAATTACGTGCCGTAATATCTTCACTTAAAAGCTTGCAAAGTTTTACAATAATTTATGTTATTTCTCAAAATTTTATATTATTTGTTCATGTAAGCAGCATCCGTACAAGAATCTATTTTAATTTATAAGCAATAAATAAATTTCATAACGCTAAATAAATAATTAATCCTTATTTAAACCAACCGCATTGAACAGGCGTCAATTTAAAATATGTTTTTATCGTTTATCGATAGCATCCCCCATTTTCCACCCTTTCCAAAGGCTTAACTTAACCGGCTATTATTCAATAATCCCGGGCCGTTCACGTTAATCGCTTTAAGCCTTACTTGCAGGTTCCGCATGGCTCAAATCATATGTTTTAACCCTTTAAAAGGTCGGGTACAATGTGCCTGCAAATAACGGCTTTTTTATGTTTACGGTCTTTATCCCATTTAATCATAAAAAGAACTGGCCTCTAAAATAGAGCGTTCTTTCTGTGGTGAGTTATTTTCTCTTCTATTATTTGAGCGATTCTTTTCTTGTGTAATGACAGAGAACAACATAAGCTGCAAATTATCCAAAATAGAGAAACGAAAAAATACTAAAGGAGAAATAGATTTTCAGAAGTAATTGAATGTTATGGAGTTAAATTGGCTAACAGTAAAACAAATGCTGACATTGAACGCATAATATTTATACATAAAATAATAAATAACCGTTTACCAAAATATGTACTTTCAAACAAAATTATAATTTTAAGCAATTCATAACATAATACAAGGACGAGCAATCAAATCAGACTAACAAAAAATCTAATACGCAAAACACTTGATTCTACATAGGGATGAAATATTATATTAAAACTACTACAACCAATAAATTCAAATTAGATTATAATAACCTCATTACAATATAAAATATAATAAATGGCATGCGTAAACTTAAATGTACAAATATTCAAAATGAAAAGAATATGTAAATAAAAGAGTTTAACTAAAACAAAAAAGTCTTGTTGGTAAAACTCTTTTTGGTTGGTACATTATTAAAATATATTTCGACATTTTATTATTCAACTTTTAGTCCGGTCAGTGGGGGATAAAAAGGGCTCCACCTTGCAAAAGGTTAGGTAGTAGCGATTTTCACATATGTTGTTAAGATTGGGACTCTAAAGAAAAAAAAAAGTTTTCGACCTTGGGGGGGTCGAGCTCGACCCGCCATCTTGGATTTAAGGTGCCAAAATTTGTTTTTTTCAAAATAATTATGAAGTGGTTGATTTTACAACCAAATTGTTGCAGGCAAACTTAAAGACAACTAAATTACCTACATTTTTTGTAGAAATTTTTTTTGTAAGTCTAATAAGTAACGAGTTACAGGGGTTGAAAGAAGAAAATTTTGACAAAATTGGAAAACTCCAGTTTTCTTGATAAATTTTGTACGAACATATTACACAATATCATTTTAACGTATTTCTACGTTACAATATACTTATATAGCATCATCCGTGCACTCGATGACGTTGATTTGTTATAGTGGGATCCTAGTCTACAGCTGACTTGGCAAAACTGATTGAGTCCTGGTTACAGGACGTTGCCTGGATGCTCATGTCTGCAGATGTTCTTTTCGATGAAACAATGCCAGTTCAATTTTCACAAGAACGATTTTTAGCCAATGAAAATAACAAAGTCCGTCTGATTTCGATGCTTACAAAGCATTTTATACAGGATGATTTTACAAGCAGGCTGAAGAAGATGCTGATGAGTTGATTGTCAATACTGCGATATCCTTGTGTTCATCATATGACGCTGTTTTCATTATTGGCGAAGACGTTGATCTCCTGGTTCTGCTGACAGCATTAGCACCACCCAAAAGTAGTATATATCTTCGCAAATCCAGGAGAGCCAAACTTTTGAAAGACTGTATTCCGCGAATAGTGTGAAATACAAAGAGGCGGCTGTGAATATTCTGTTTCTTCATGCCTTTAGCGGCTGCGATACAACATCGTCCTTCTTCAACCAAGGAAAAACAAAATTTTGTTAAAAAAAAACGACACAAGACTCAATGCCATGATAGGAATCTTCAAACAACATGATGCAACACCAGAAGACATAGCAGTTGCAGGAACACGCTTTCTTGTTGCTTTGTACGGGGGTGACATGGATAAGGAAACCTTGGAAGAAATCCGCTACAAACGTTTCGCAAGTCGACACCAAAAAGCAAATTCAATCTTGCCTCTTTGCCATCAACGAACGACGCTGCACGGTACCGTGCATTTAGAACGTACCATCAAGTCCAAAAATGGTATGGAATCCAAAAAAATCCAGAAAACTGGGGCTGAAAACGTGACACCAACGGGCTTGTTCCAGTAAGAATGACAAAGAAACTAGCACTCGAGACTTTATTAAAATTTATTTCATGCAATTGTAAAAAAGGATGCGGCGTTGCATGTAGCTGCAGGAAAGCTGGATTGAAGTGTTCTATTGTATGTGGGTGCTGTAATGGTCAAACATGCCGAAATTCGCCAGAGGTTCACATCGATGTCGAGGACGAAGAAGAAGAGATTTTGTCAATGGAAGGCCAGAATCTCAGTATCACAGGCAATGAGTTAGATGATGACATTGATGACGAAGACTGTTATTAAGTAACATAATTCATAGTAATGTAACATAATTTCGAAATCTACCATCGCTGGTATATCTGTGGAGTAGACCTACTGGGGATACCACAATAAAAAAATGCGCCATGTTCTCTACCTTATGGTGGTGTGGAAATGAGTTAGCAAAATTATTATAATTATGAAATGAATAACCCGAAAAAATTGCAAAGTTGGGAATTTCATCATTTTTTAGAAAAATATTCACATTTCCGCCACTGTAACTCGTTACCTATTAGACTTACAAAAAAAAATCCTTTACAAAAAATGTAGGTGATTTAGTTGTCTTTAAGTTAGCCTGCAACAATTTGGTTGTAAAAACGACCATTTCACAATTATTTTGAAAAAAACAAATTTTGGCACCTTCAATCCAAGATGGCGGGTCGAGCTCGACCCTCCCAAGGTCGAAAACTTTTTTTTTTCCTTAGAGTCCCAATCTTAACAACATATATCAAAATCGCTACTACCTAACCTTTTGCAAGGTAAAACTCCCCACTGACTGGACTATTTGGGGCTATCTTAGATTTTGTGGACACTTCAAAATCTATCGGATTTAGAAAATAGTTTGTAGGTTGGTAGGTTCTTCTTTGGGATCCTACAGATACATTACTGTTGTAAAGTTGTTACAAATTTTGACGTATTAATAAATGTGTACTTATTTCGATGATTTCCGTGACTAGGTACTTTTTAACTTTCCTCTAACCTTTTTTTCTTCTCCTCCCCAACTTCCGTCAATCCCTTAAAATGGAAATGCTCGTATTCCACTGGTTCCGAGCAGTAAAAACTTGGGTGCTAGGTACCTCATAAAACAAAATGGTTCCATGTGTGTTTCCTCTTTGTGTAGGTTTGTGATAACTCAAAAATTCCCGAGTTTTACTAATAAACGTGTTTAAAATATTTCACGACCATTATTGTAAGGTAAATAGTTGTTTTTCAGTTGTGTAAAATTTTAAATACGTTTATTATTATGAAATTTTAAAAATAACAATAATAACGTTAATCTTTAATCTTTCGTATCATCGATGATTCTCGTAATGTTATTCACTTTTTAATAATTCTCTCGTAGAATTGGAAAAAGTAATCATTATTATTTATCAACGTTTGTTATGGTCATTGAAAAATTACTAAAGAAACGAAGGATTCATTTCACGTGAAAATAAGTCTCGAAAAGAAAAAAACCATTGATTTCCTTACTTTGGAAACCAAATAATTATATTATTTTATTTCCTTTCTTTTTCAGATTTCTTTGGTTTTCAGTTCATTAGGCTCAGATTATTGTCCCAACAGAGGCAGGCCTCAAAGGGAGGCCAACTTCACGCCTGATCTATCAAGTGCTTATGCTAACCTAAGGTTGCTTTCGTTCTCTTGCCATTCTACCTTCTACCCTATTCTAATTCAGGGATTGTTCGATTTTACAGTGTTTTGAGAACTGAGTTATTATTTATAAGCGGAAGGTTTTAGACACAATAGAATCAAGATGCTATTCCCATTATTCAAAAAGTAATTCATTTCCACTGTTCAGAAGGTTCTATATATGTGGATGTGGAAGTTTGTGAGTTTAGGGTAGATAACCCAAATACCAGTATGGAAAGCAGTATGTGAAGCCTTGTTCTATATTATAATATGTGAAGTAGCACAGACGCGTGAAAAATCGCGGCTTGTTAGTATGATTTGTGACGCCGAAAGAATTTGTAGACAAAATAATTGCTTCATAATTATTGCCTTTCAAAAAACGACCAGAAATTCAACTTTTAAATGAACACCGTTTTTAAACATGAAAAATTATAAAATTGCGTGCGCAAGTAATATTTTTTTGTTTAATTTATGTTATTCAACAATTTACTAATTAAAATAATATGTTGTATATTTGTGGCACGTTCCAGAGTGGAATATACTCTCAGTAGCGCCCAGATATAAGACCACTATTCAGAATAAAACTTTGGTTGAAATTAATTTTGCAGTGTTTAGTGACCAGATCTGAAAAGCCAGGTACTTCACCATTTACCTCCCTTCCCCACAACCTTCTCCCTCACAACATACCCCAATTGAGGATGCCACTGTTTCACTGTTTCACGTTTGTGAGAAGTTGGGACTAGTGTGCGGTTACACATTTAAACAAATAATGGTTAATTTTTTTTTTCGTTCATTGAAAATATTTGTAAGCCTACCACTTATTTGTATTTTTAATCGTAAATGTGTAAAAACACAACCAATGTTTGTTTTAACCCGACTGTGAATTAATATTATTTTCTTTTTTGTTTCAGGTAAGAAGAAACATCGCTGCAGAAGTTAATATTATTTTCTTCCCTTAAAATGCTTCACCTGGATTCAAGTAAGTTTCACTATTAAATTGTTCAATGTTTTTGCACTATTTTTAACGCGGTGAAAACAGGAAGAAATGGTAAGGCATTTTTTTCAATATTTCAAATAAGGTACCTACCGGGTCGTAAAAAATGTTCAACCTAAACTAATTTTTGTGATGTTTTTAGTACCTCCAAGCGGCTGTCAAAGGTGTGATACAATGACTAATGTATCTGTATTAAATCCTTGTTCTAAACATTTTTTGTATTTGTTATAAAAATATGATAACGTAAATTTGTTTATTTATTGAATAATGTTATTTTTAACTAATGTATGTTTTAAACTGTATTATTGCCTATCTCATTCAAAGTTATTTGCATACTTTTAGATACAATAGTGTTTTTAACGACAAGTAGATGCACAAAAGAGACTTCCTTTACTTATAAGATTCAAGAAGCTGTAATAAGTAAAATCTTAATCAAATTAATGAGACAAATAAGAGACAAGTTGAAAAGTGAATAGCGCTAAGTTTAAAAGAATTTAAATAGGTCAACATACGCAACAATTATTAATGTATAAGTGTGTCAAGCCCGGGGGGAATTTAATTCCTAACTACAGTGGAATATGTGAGATTGCTCTGAAAGTCGAGTGAACAAAGTTTAAATTAAACTTCACACATTTGAAACCCTTTAATGTTTTGTGTAGTTTAAAAAGACAGCTTAAGTGTGACTCTTAACTCTTGGAAAATTCTTCGTAAACGATTATATCTTCGCCGTCTCCCTGTGTTTTATCTGTAACCTCCACAATCGTTGTCCTGGTATTATTTTCAAGAGAGATGGAGAATCGCACATTTTCCTCAATCCTTTCTGTTGTGTAATTGAATGTAAAGTGATTTTTTATTAATTTAAATTACGTTGCCAAGATTTTATGCATTTTTGTTGTTTTTGAGAAATTTCCTTTTCAGACACACACGAAGTTAAGTAACATGTGTTTTTATTATAGCGACGATTTAAACATTGTACATAGTACTTAGTGAGTATATTTATAATAAATTTTATTTCTTAGTCCTCCTCACTAGAGTGACCTGTGCTGAGGCGGACTAAAGTGATTTAGTTCTATGTTATTTGTTTTCTTTGTCGTTTTTAATGTTTTTTTACTGATCTCTTGCAGACAGTTTGTTTTGTAATCCTTAAACTTTTCTTTTTGCTTTATATATTGGGGAAGGATGTTGTGGAGTTTTTTCGCAAAATACATGTACTTTCTCTGTCGGAAGGTGGTTTTATGACTTGGAATATTTTTTTATATCTTTGTGATTTGATCTAGTGTGATGAATACGCGAAGATTCAATACTATATTTTAGGCATATATTTGTTGTACATTTGGTACATCAAAACTATTGAAAAATTTAATTGTTGTTTCCATGAAATATATTTGTAGCATTTCTAAAGATCCAGTACAATCGTACGCGGTAGATTCGCTCAAGTAGCCAAATTCAAATACTTAGTTCACAAGAAAACATCCAAAGTACAAATTCACAACCTAATTCCACAAGATTTTTTTACCGTTCTCGATTCAAATTTTCATGGTACATGAACAATATTGAAAATTCAACATCTAATTATACAAGAAACTTTTTACTCTTCCAAATTCAAATTATCATGGTATTCAAAACCTAATTATACAAGAAACTTTTTACTCTTCCAAATTCAAATTATCATGGTATTCAAAACCTAATTATACAAAAAAACACTTTTTACTCTTCAAAATACAAATGCTTGGTACAAGCAACTCTCCAATATTGAAAATTCAAAACCTAATCACGCAAGAAACTTTTTACTCTTCCAAATTCAAATCTTTATTGCGAAAAAATTTCTCCAAGCTTTAGAATTTATAACGTTTTTTTTAGATGATCTTTAATCTTCCAAATTCAAATCGTATTCTACCAGAAACACTAAAATTTTCCTAATTCATAAACACGCTGCACGGTAATCTTCTCACCTTCAAATTTGTAATACTCGTACTTGTTTGCAATTACAATTAAATTCTCTTTGTTCTGACTTGATGCTTCCTACTCGATCATATATTTTTCACAAAGTACTCTTACTAAAACTTAAATTAAACCAGATTTTAATTCATCATACATTATTACCGGGTGTTAAGTGTTAAAATGTAATGGTGAAATAAACTATCTCTCGACGGCAGGACTATAGTGTTTTGTGCTGCGACGTTGATAACACTTGTCGAGAATATTATGAAGGAACTTGAAAGTTTTCCCGTTTTAAAGGAACTTGGTTAAACCGGATGCTTTTCAGGATTCTGCGCTTGCTTAGAAGTGAGATTAATAATAGAGTGGCTTTGGGATTAACCACGACTTTAGATTATGTTAATAAATATATGTGCAAAATGTGTATTGTGTATGTACTTTAAAAATATTAGATTATGACATAACATGTTAACATATTGTAGTATATGGGATATATCTGTAAGAATATGTGAAAAGTCAGGAAAGTCCCAAAAATACGAAACCCAATAATTACGTTAATCAAATGCTTCATGTCAAGAGTCGCAATGAGAATGTATGAGATGATGTATGGAGAATGAATACATATTCCAAGGTCGAGTGATTTGGTGTTCCATCATGTCAGACTACCTCTGCGAGGAAATGGCTTGATCATTTTAAATTGGTATTATTTATTTATTTATTTATTTATTTATTTATTTATTTATTTGTTAAGACATACACAGTACAATTAATTAGATACAATTAGATATTTTTAGTTGTTACTTGTTGTAGTACCTATTACGTATGTCCATAAAATATCATTACGTAATTTCGTCTGAGATTGTTATAAAAGGAAGGAAGTGTGTGGATAATAATAAAAATAATAAATGAATTGAAAACAAGAATTATAATAAGCTCACGAATTGTAATTGACTGTTAATAAATAGGAGTTTTGAAAAATGATGTGAAAACATTTTTGAAATATGTCATGCTAAGAAATTTAATAAGTTAGTTTTGTATGTTAGAAAGGAATCATGAAAGATGTCTAAATGTAGTAATTTTTCGTAATCGGTGTATGTTGTGATTGCGCGAGTAATAACTGAATTGTTTGCTGCATTGGTATTGTTGGCTTCAATATGAAATAGTGTAGTGTGCCTGGTACGCCTCGTTGGAACATTTAAACCAATGACGGATAGCAATTCTGGACTATCTATTTTATTATTTAGCAGATAATGTAGAAACAACAGGTCTGACAATGTGCGTCTTTTTTGTAAAGTTAACATATTATTTGTAGTATTGTTGTATTTCTTGAGTAAATGTTTCGAAAATTTATTCTGTATACTTTCTACTAAATCTATGTATACCTTATATTGAGGATTCCATATTGTGGAAGCACACTCCAGTGGACTTCTGACCAATGAACAAAACAACATTTTCAGAGTCTTAGCACTTTTGAAAACTTTGCATATTCTTAATAAGAAACCTAGCATTCTGTAGGATTTTTAAATAATGTGTTCAATGTGCTTGTCAAAAATTAATTTGCTATCTAAGTAAACACCTAGATCTTTACACATAGACATAGGTTGTAAAGGTTGGTTATTCAAGTTGTATGGATAGATGATTTTGTTTTTATTTCTAGTAAACGTAATCGAGTGACACTTAGATATGTTTAAGGACAATAAATTTGATTCACAATATATGCACAAATTATCAAGATCGCTTTGCAATTCCATACAATCGGATAAACACTGTATAGCTTTATAAATTTTCATGTCATCCGCGTATAAAACAAAGTAACTATTTTTAAAGCAAACGTAAATGTCATTTATATAAATATTAAATAAGAGTGGTCCAAGATGCGACCCCTGGGGCACACCTGAGACGATTTCCGTTAAGCAAGATGCAAAACCATTGACAACCGTGATTTGGTGCCGATTATTGACGTATGATGCGATCCATCTATAGAGGTCACCGTGAATTCCTAGACCTAATAACTTTTTAAAAAGAATATAATGATTAACACGGTCAAATGCTTTAGAATAATCCGTATAAATGGCATCTAACTGGCATCGCATATCCATTTGAGCATGAAGAAAATTTGTAAAAAATGCAAGATTTGAAGTTGTGGAGCGATTTTTCATAAAGCCGTGTTGATTATTTAAGAGTGAGGGTGAGATAGTAGAATATAATTGATCGTAAACAATTTTTTCCAATACTTTACTTAGTATTGGTAATTTGGATATAGGTAGATAGTTCGAGACATCATTTTTACTGCCATTTTTATATATTGGGGTAATCGAGGCTGTTTTCCACTTGTCGGGAAATGTTCCTTCAGATAGCGATAGTTTGAAAATAACAAAAATAACATTATTATTGTAATGAGAGTGAAATGTTGTTTAAATTTTCCTTTTCAATTTTTGTATATTCGTCGATTTATCGAGAAAAGGGATAAAAAAGGACAGACGAAATTTTAAGGCTATTAGCATTCTTGGTGTGGGTCCGCACGTATGTTTTCTCGGAAAATCGATAACCATATTAGTTATTTGAAGTAATAGGACAACAAATTATTTGTAAATTTTTTAAATAAATTATATTACATAAGACAGAAAAACTCAGTATTTCACAGTATACAAGAGGAACCGAGAAAATTCAACGTCTTAAATAATATTTAAGTTTCTTTATTATGATAAATGTATGTTTGTAAATATCCAAACTAGCAGGTCCACAGAAAGTAGTGAAAAGAACCAAAGTAATACATTTAAGTATTCTGCTGTATCTCATATACCAATTTGCATATCAAACCTTGCATTTTTACAGCAACTTTACAATCAAATTTTTTAACAGCATGTATTTCAGAAATCAACGGTATTGGTGTGGAAAAAATTCAAAATTGAAGTGTTTGAAATAAAATATCACAAATGATAAATTAAATGGTAAATTAATCCATCGTTTTGAAATTATAATCCCGCTCAATTGGGAAATGTATTTATGAACACAGTAAAAATTATGAATTTATTGTTATTATTCCATTATTCAATTGTATTATATGCAGAGACATTAAGCAATTAATTCACACCAACCAACGCAACAGCATTATGAGCTTTTTGAATGATTGAATATGATTTTATCCGTTGAGAGCGATGACGTGTTTGTCACTTTTAGTTTGCTAGGTGATTTGATGTTTTGATTTCATAGTTTTTTAATTTTTCATGAAATGCAATCGTTTTCTCAATATTAACAGAAGCCCTGTGCCAGTTTGGCGGTTTAGTAACTAATGTACGTATTATAATAAGATTATTAACAAAACATAACGGTAAATTGTTTAACGTGAATACCGCTCAACAGTCCCAACTGTTCCCAACCGTCTTAGTCTATTGTAAGGCTGAAGGTAGTGGGGAAGGGAAGGAGATGTGGGAGAGGAAGGAGGAGAAGTACCTGTCTAGTCAATAAACACGGCCAAAGCCATTTCACCAGCGAACTTGGTACTAATGATTAAAATAATAATGTTATCAAATATATATTTTATTGTCGTTTGTAAGACTTATTTGTCAACAACTTTTGGCGTTAGGTTATTGATGTGTTAAAATTGTCAAACATTATTTTTGAAATCTAACTGTATTAGGTAATTTTAAAATCCATCGTAAAATTTCCTTCGACTGTATTATACATTGAAAATTTTACATTTTAAATTATTGAAAATAAATATACTATTTTAAATAATTACATTATTCAACATGTATTACTAACTTTAAGATTCATTGACAAATTTTCTTCGGTTGTATTAGTTAGTGTGTATTTAAATAAAATTAAAATATATAAGAGGACTTCGTACGAAATTACATCACCTTAAAACAACATTATCTTTACATAGACATGATATATTTATCCTTACTGAAACATGACTCGTTCCAGAAATAAAATCTCCAGAACTTGGTTTTACATACCACAAAATATTTCGTTGCAGCAAAAATCCATAATCTAGTACCAAATCTAGAGGAGTTTTGATCAAAACAAAGGAAAAGTTATCAGCAAAAAACTGAATTGGCAGAAAATTATTAGATCAATTATTTGTATACATTTTTACACTCATGGAAAAAATTATCAATGAAACTATTTACATACCGTCAAACTCTGATGTTCAAATTTATAATAAACACTTTGAAGACATTGAATTTGTCATGTCAAAAAATCCTACATTGAAAATAATTATTGTCGCCGAATACAATCTTTCCAATTAGAGATGGAACTCAATAGACAATGGTTACATTACTAATGAAAGTTCTAAAGTGATGACGGTGATATTGACCAATCCATAAAAACATTTATCACACATTTTCGTACAGTATAAAATCGCCCTAATATATAATGTCTCCTCGTATGCACCAAAACACAGAACATATCCAATTTGGTTCTCCACAGACCTTATACTACTACTCAAACAGAAAAAAAAGTTACATGAAAATTTTAATCTTACTCATTATATCAATGACTATTCAAAAAATTTCAGAACCGAGAAAATAAAAACTACCAAAAATTCTGCTATAAAGCACACATCACCTAAATTAATCAAACTGCGCTAGGAACAAAACTGTGGAATTTTTATAAAAAATTTAACAATGAAGGTATATATAGACTAACCCCCACAATGCATTATGATGGAAAAATAACCAATAGAACTATCGATATTGTCAATTTGTTTGCAGAACATTTCCAAAGCGTGCACGAAAGTGAAATATCAGATAATAACATACTGTCAAACACATATCATATCGCAATACATTTACAGAACTACCTCAATACACGGGAATCATGTTTAAAAAAAATCGTTTCCCTTGACCTCAACAGATCTGTGGGTGCAGATTAATGGCGGTTTGTGACTTTTGAGTGTGATAGAGTTCAAAAAATTGGACATTATCGATGATGTTTATCACAGATTTTGTTTTTTTTTCAATAACTTGGTTATTAGAATGAAAATTTTCAAGAAATTTAAGTTTTGCAGTGCACTGCACCGATTTCTTTAATATCTAAAAAAGTTTTTTCGAAAAAAAAATAATAATTTTTACAACATCAATAAAGCAATTATTTAAATATTAAAACTCAAAACACACCCAAAATGCAGGAACCGCCACTAGTCCAGATAATATTCCGCCATTTTTTTCTCAAACTATGTGCATTTTTCCTTTACTTTTTTATTATAAATTACTTCTATTCACTTTTAAATTACGTATTATCAACCTGTTCTATTAATTTATATTATTTCTATGTCATCTGCACTTTTAAAAGTGGTTTAATATTTTTCTCTTATCTTACTAATAAATTATATGTACCATGTATTATATTAATTGTTAAGTTATTGGTTAATTATGTAGTTGTTATTTAAAAAAATAAAAACCTTCTGTTGGCAGTGTATTATGCAGAAAAACATTTAAAATATTTGCCATGTGAAAGCACTTCAGGACGTTTAAATTAATAGTTTTATATTATTAATTAATATCATACTAAGAAGATGACAAAGTAAAGCCTTGATTTTGAGACAAAAACTGTTATAAATATTTTTTTATATGCCTCAATTAACGTCCCTAACTAATGAAAGTAATGATGAGAAATTGGGTCAAAAATATAGGTATCTCAAAATGAAGCAGGAATTTTCCCGTGTTTGTATAAACACAATACAAACGATACTTCGTCTTCATTAGTCTGCATTAGAGGGTATCTCTCTTATGATTCAGTTTCACTGCGAAATGAATGTGTTGAAATAATTAATCACAAAACCCTTATTTCCTTTATCACTGGTTTGTGGCTTAACTTGTATTTTGTAGGGACCCGACGTAGATTAATTTCTGCTTATTTACCATGAAATTAAGGCATGCTATGTAAATTGGTTAAAAGGGTTATTTTATGTTTATGATTAAAAAAGGGTCATTACTTTTGCAAAGAATCTCACTTTAATAATTCATCATTATTGAATTCAATTTAATACCTAATATATACGTTTTTGGATACCTACCATGTTCAAAATACTACAAAAAATTGCCCAATATTTTAAATATTTTTTTTTTTTTATCAAGATTAATTTTTAGAACTCCATTTTAAATTTTGGTTTTCTTTTGTATATTCAATAGTATTTTTATTAAATTTACAAATATCTATTTGTTTTCATTGTGAGTCAAGTCAAAAAGATAATAATATAAATATACCGTGTGTAAGTGGCTTCACCACAATTTGATAATGAATTCAGAGGGCGAAACAGCTGTCGCGGGTAATAATAACTACACAGCAGAACTTGTTCAGTAATAAAATGTTTTGTCAATTTAATAATAATACTATTAAATAAATATATTTCAGTTCTAAATCCAAATCCCAGTTTTTTTATTAATATTTTTAATTTAACTCTACACAGGAGGAAAATAATTTTCCTCAGAGCTTATGTCATCTGTACGGGGATGCTGTGTGGAGGCTTGTTTTTAGGAGGGTATGGAGTGAACCTGGGTGTTGCGTACTGACTATTGGTACTGACTATTGGTACTGGACAAATGGACTGTCAAACGATCGTGTTTATCACAAGGAAAATAGGAGTGGGAAAAGGAGGCTTTTCTTGGAAAAATAATCTTGCTTTATTTGGAAGTTCTGATGTTTTCATGAAAGCTCTGTGGACATTATAGTTTATTATGTACATCTAGTATTGTTTCACATCACTAACTGTTTTTTGATCACACACGACATTGTACAATATCTATTCAATGCATGATGATTGGGGCTGATATGTACTGTTTTACGATAATTCTTACGCGGGGCGACAAATATGCAACCATATATGAAGGCACCGAAATTCCAACACAAAAACAAATGACACTTGGTTTGGGCTTCTATTTTTCAAATCTTCTGGTTTGTTTTTTTTCGAGGTGGGAACAAAACAAGGAAGAGGGCAATTTAGGTAGGTTGTTGGGATATTAATATTAAATAATGTGTCTTCAAGACCCATTATTTAATATTATTATCAAAATCTTCCACAGACGAGCTGTTGAACTAAAGAACGAGTCGTAGAAGCGACCCATTCTCATGTGTCAAATGTCGACCGTGTACAAATATCTGGCGCGAGTTTGGCATGTTTCCCGACTATGCACCGGTGCTGAAGAGATTTATTACGCTAGTTACTTAAGCTATGTATCACGCTAGTTCATGGCTTTAAGGTGTGTACCTTCTTGTTCGATACTTTTTTGTTCGATGCGAAAAAGATCGAAGGCCGTAACTCTTGCTCGATGTTCGACAGAAATTTACGATTTCACTGAGCGTCTTGGTGGTATATCTTTTGCATCTTGTGTCGAGCTGCTCGAGCGTGTGGACGCAAACACGACGCAAATCAACATGATCGATAGAGCCAAACCGTCGATCATGAATATACGTGTATACATAGATTTAGACGTTAAAAAATATTGATCTAGGTCGGCCTGTTCAAAACGCTTTATCGTTACACCTAAATAATAATGTTATTAATTTTTGCGCAGGAGTACGAGTATTTCACCTGCGTCTTGAAAGTTTATCCATAGGATAACGTAATTATTTCATTTGCGATTTATTTATTTATAAAGTCAAAGTTTATTATATGGAATTTTAACCTATAAATAGTGGCTTTATAACGGATAAGTTTCATCAAATTTTCTACCCATTGAGATTATTTATTTGTTTATTTATTATTATACTTATCATATGGATAATCTATTGAGAGGATTGTGAAGTACCCCTCAGTTTTATATACTCTGCAGGTTGATGACTAGATGCATTATTAAAAATATGAATTATAATTAAAAAAATATTGATAACTTCTGAAAAATCTTTCTGAGAGAGATTTCTGGAAGAGGGTTTTTTTAATGTAAAATCATTGAATATATAAAAATTTATATTTAAAAATACCTGTTTTCGATTATCCCCACGTCTCTTAGGACGGGTTATTTCGGAGAATTTGAAAAAGTTCTGTTATTATATCTTGATAGGCTAGTTGCTTAACATAACTGAAATAATAACAGAACTTAAAAAAAACATCTTTCCCAGAACTTGAAAATTAATTTTGAAATTTGAAAAATTGTTCATATCCACCCGTCCTTAATTTAAACACATCAAACTCATTAAAGAAGAACATAATAATAATAATAAATCTAAACTAAATATGAAATAGAACAAGACACAGAAAAAAAAGATAACGGTCACCACTCAAACTACACTTCAAACACTTTTATTTCATTATCTTCAAGCTTTAAATAATAGCGAGCTTAAAATTCGTTTGTTCTCATATTTGTTACCCCCAGCCACAGCCTGAGACCGCAGATGTTTCCTTTCAACCCTCTTCTGACCCCTAAAACAAACAACAACAAATTAACAGAACTTCTAAAGGACCCAATAAGCCAAGTTATATCACATGTCCAATTAAGATTAATCGACCATAAACCAACCGCAAATATCGTCTATGGGATTCGTCTTGTAACTGTTGCATTCAATAGTTTAATAGGTAGTTTTGTTAGAAATACGGTTTTTGATGACTGGCTGTTACAACCTACCCCATTAAAGGTAGACAACTGATTCCTCCACACTTTGGGAGATTATTTAATCATAATTTCATTATGGGGTTCCCCCAAAGTTGGGCTGCGGAAAGGATCCCGTTAACCCAAGTAATAGGGAAGATGCTTATGCGCAAAGTGGATTTTCTATCCTCGGGCGAGACATGTGTTGCAGTTTCGGCGACAGGGTTAACGTAAACTAACATTGTATTAATTTTAATTGGATTACATGTTAGTTTAATCCTGTTTATAATGTATTATATCTACATTGAAGTGGATTCTGCAAATTCCAAAAGTGTACGATTTTACGCGTAATATTTGATTTTTTTTTTTTACTTACTCTACAGTTAACTATAAAGCAAAACATTATAAAAACGATTAAAAAAATATGAAATAATGTGGTTAAAATTTATTATAGAGTTCGTACTTAAACTTTCTACAGATCATTTGGAAAATAATATCCACATTTTTCTCGAGAAATTAAATAACCCAGTCACTATCCCCATGGGCAACAACTTTGCGTAGTTAATTACTTAAGGGTAATACTTTGACCAAAACAAAAAAAAAATCTATGTAAATACTTAAAACTTAATTAGTTCATTCTTAAATTGGCTTGGAGTTTTGTTGAAATTACCACATTACCTTCGAGGCTGTCTGTGTTTACTCTAGTTAGTCTTATCAGGGGCATCAAAAGTGTTGCATTGATTCATGTGAAAAATGAATACTTTTGTTGTTGACCTCGCGTGATATTATCCTTACCACTGAATATTATACAAAATTTTCAGAACGTCATCAGTAATGCAAAAAATTTACCAAAACTAGGGACGCAAAAACCCATCATTTTTTTAGATAAACGTTGTATTTTTTCGAGTTTTTAAGACTTGTATAGTTTATCAAAATATCAACTATCTTACATACAGGGTGTCTGAAGGTAAAGTGCGCTAACTTCAAGAGATGATTATACATAATAGTATAAGTTAAAAAGATGAAAAACTCTTTTTCGAAATTCTAACGTCTAGTAAAGATATTACATAATACACATTGTCCATGGTCAAAATGTCAGTATTGATCCCATATTTTTTCTATAACCCGCATTGCCAAGTCAATGAACACTATGTTTTCGATTAAAAGGCACGTCATTGTGT
The DNA here is from genome assembly GCF_061612785.1 of Hesperophylax consimilis. Lineage (NCBI taxonomy): Eukaryota > Metazoa > Arthropoda > Insecta > Trichoptera > Limnephilidae > Hesperophylax > Hesperophylax consimilis. The sequence goes on along the minus strand of NC_142848.1, from coordinate 20,723,524 downwards.
ACCTATTTGAAGAGAAAGCTGAACACGTAGGTTCCAACACGCGAAGTAATCGCAACCAAGCTCAATTCAGCCTTGTCAAATGAGGTAGTATATTTAGCTATAACTACCGTCGCTGGCTAGGAACTGTAGGTAACTGCCTAGAACTTATAAAGTTTGAATTATTCTATAGTGGCAACACTGCGGCTGTTATCTTCCGGGCAACACTTGCGACTTTTCCCGCGCCTTAGTTTGTTGCTCAAATTATTATAGCTGGTTCATTATTCAGAATGGAAATTTAAGCCAAACGAGTTACACATGCAGTAACTGCTGATCGTCGAAAGCTTATAATAAATGCAGGTATTAATTAATACAAAATATTACGACCTTTATGTTAGAGTGGTAAGTTACTTGTTTCTGCATTCTGGGTCTCACGGGATCAAAACCGGGCGTGAACAAAAAATACACTCGTAATTTAATTTTTTTAGCATGGATGGTGTTCATGGAGACGAAATTCTTTTCTGTTGAATTTTAATAATGGTAACTCTTCAAATGGTTTAAATAAGAGATTGTTTGGACTGTCAGACACATTATATTAATAAATTAGTATTCCTTATTAAAGCTTATTAAAATCGAGATAATGTGTCTACACTAAGACAACAAAAGCCTATCTAATCCAAGACAGCCTCCATCGTCTAGGGGTGAGGCTCTCATGTCTGAGTTCAAATCCCGGCGTGCGCATATAAATTCTAATTGATGAATTTCTTTTATTTCACAATTTATTCATTTAAAATAATATTTAGTGTACTTGCGGTACGTTCCAGAGTGTAAGATTCTATCAGTATCTCCATGGTGTAAGACCACCATTCAATTACATAGAAACTGCACAGAAAACGATCTTAAAGGTAATACTAAAAAAACATAGACTGACTGATACAGACCAAATATTCAACAGCTGTGACGTACTAGATATACGCCAATTATACGTTAAAACACTATTAAACTACATTTTTGACAAAAAAATAAATTTCAACATACACAAAATAACACTAACAGACCAGTTAGACTAGCGTACAAAAAAAACATAAAAACTCCGACAGTAAATTCAAGCTTTGGACAAACACACTACCAATACCGTGCTATAAAAGCATTCAACAGTGTAAAATTTGAAATTAAAATTGAGGAAAATAAAAATAAATTCACAGACAAAATTACAAAATGGATTAAAGAACAAAAAAACAATATTACCAAAATGTCATAGCATAAAATAAAAACAAAACCTACACGTAACACACAAAACTAATATAAACACACATCACTCACAAACACACAAGATTATTTTCAATCTATTATTTTTTAATTTTAAATATATTACTATGTATTTTTAATTTTAAATGTATTATTTTCTCTTCAAATGTATTATGTAGATTATATTTTCATATTATAAAATGAAGGCCTCAGCACGGGCAAGCCACCCAGTGAGGCCTCGAAAACTGGAAAACTTAAAATGTAAAAAATATTGTACCAAATGAATAAATAAATAATATTGAAACGTTGCTTAAAATGGGTTAAGCCGTGTTTGGTGACCAGATCTAAATAGCAAGGTACTCTCCCCTTCCTTCTCCCCATCTCCTATCCCTCCCCACTACCTTCAGCTTCACGACATACCCCAATTGGAGATCCCAAGTCTAACTGGCTCTAGACGGTTGGGAGCAGTTTGGACTCTTATGCGGTATTCTCATAAAAATGTGTAGGTTTGAAAATAAAGCTATAATGTAGATGTATAATATACCTACTATTATCTTTACAGAGTGGGTGATGTTAATACGTTCAGAATCGAAACGCGTTGCTTCAAATAATTTTTCATATTTTTCCTTATTGACAAGATCTAAATAGACTTAAAATCCAGTCTCCTTCACCTCCGGGTTTTCCAATAAGAGGTGTTATTTTGTTATTCAATCGTAAAAAAACAATGTTTTCGGTGCTTGTGTGGCGCGTAGCGCCGTTTTGTTGAAAGTAAACGTTGTTCAGATCAATACCATCCAATTCCGGCCATAAAAAAACATTAATCATCTCTCGATAGCGCAATCCATTCACCGTAACTGTTGCTTCAGCCGCTTTTCAACAATAACTCTTGGGTTTTCCGAGCCCCAGATGCGACAATTTTGCTTGTTGACGAAGCCACCGAGGTGGAAATGGGCCTCATCACTCAAGATTATTTGCATTTGATTCACTCGTGAATTTTAATAATTTCAATGCGTTGTTGAAGCGTGTATCGTTCCAATTTTATCAATGACGTATTTTCTACTTGTCAAATGTCAAAAAATGACAGCTTCAAAAGTAACATCTACCGAAATAGCGGGCTATTCAAAATAACACCTCTTATTGGAAAACCCTATATTTTGTATAAGTATAGATTGATATTGTTGCCGCTTTTTGAAGTTACCATTAATCCACTTGCTACCGCGGAGTTTCGCCATAAAGTTGCAGCGAACGCGTCTTATCATAAACCTTCGAGCACACGAAGTAGTTAATTATGCCGTTGGCTTTGAATTTAGTGGCCACTAAATAAGGTATCGTTAATCCAGGTGGAACGGGTCACAAAACATAAATGTTGTAAATATACAAATTTAACGGTGGCTACTTGATACACCTTACGTGGCTCACCTGTGCAGAAATTCGGTGCCTAAATTCTTAAAATGAAAGAATTACAACTCTGGTCTTTAAACCAACAATCAGATGATGGTTGACATAATTTTAATGGATTTAATTTTCAAATTTAGTCGATTACTTCTGTTTTTCCTTCATGAGCCTTCAGGCATCTATGAACATTCTTGAGATTCCTCTACCTGAGGGATTAACGATATTACAGAAAATATTCTGCATTCCAGGTCACTTATTTTTGCTGATGACCTAAAACTATTCTTGGAAATTAAAACTTTAGAAGACTGCATTCGACTCCAATCGGACATTAATAGAATTGTTGACTGGAGTAAACGGAATCGGATCGAATGCAATGTTTCTAAATGTTTCATTCTTTCTTTCACACGGGCACGTCATACTTGGTTTTACCGGTATACCATGAACGCCCGAAGTTTAAAACGTGTCTCCACTATGAAAGATTTTGGCATCATGTTTGTTAGTAGGCTGACATTTCATACTCATATCGAAATTACGTGTAGTGCTTCACTGAAAATGCTGGGCTTCGTTCTACGCACTGCGAGAAATTTAAGAGACACCCGGGTTCTCCAAGTGCTATACATTGCGTTGGTTAGGAGTAGGCTTGAGAGTGGGTCGGTGGTTTGGAACCCACATCAGGTGAAGTATTCCCTCATGTTGGAGAGAGTGCAGAAGAAATTTCTGAGATTCCTCTACCTGAGGGAGTATGGCTACTACCCGTGGCTCTATCCTACTGACTTTCTCTTTCGCATGCTCGGTATGAACCATCTACGGGTCAGAAGAGATGTGTATATTGTATCACACTTCTTCAAACTGATTCGTGGATGGTTTGAAAATCCGACTATCATGGAGAGTATTAGTCTCTATATTCCTGATGGTTATCTCCATCACAGACAGCATAGACTGTTTTATTTCCCGGCCTACAGGACTAACTTTCCTGCAGGTCATGCCGGTGGGGAGAGCAGTCTTGCTGTTGAACAGAATTAATTCGGATATCGACATATTTAGCATCGGTGAAGCTGCCTTTAAAAGGCAAGCTCTATTGATGCTGATATAGTTTATACACCGCTTACCTATTATGTAATACCATTTTACAAATGTACTTAAAAACGAAATAAAATGTAATTGTGTAATGTTTTTAAAGGAATAAACTAATTGAATTGAATTGAATTGAATTGAACAATGGACCACATTTATCCAGTTTTATAGATTCTTAAAACTTACTTGTATAAATATTGCTAATTTACTAAAAATCAATTCCAATTATTCGTATTCATGTCAAAAACGTAACTGCAGGCCTTTAACGACTGAATTGATAGGTTTTCTAACAAACTGTTGGTAAAACATGAACATATTATTAGGATGTCGGAACAAGTGTTCACAAAAATTTTAATACTGTCGCATTTTTTCATATTTATCACGAAAGCAAACCTGCTGTTTGTTACACACGTGTTTCGATATATTCTGAATGAATTATTATTTTATTACGAAATGGAACGCAATCTCGTTTTTAACAGTATTTTATTCTCCATCTCCATCCAAAGCCGGCAGTATTTAAAAAAACAGTTACACAACAAATAATATTAATCACATTCGTAAAGCACTAACATTGATTTACTAACATGCTAACATTGATATACTAACTTCTTACAAACATACTTACATTGATTTACTAACTGTCTTACAAACATGCTTACATTTATTTATTAACTGTCTAACTAATTTGCTAATATTGATTTACTAACTGTATAAGTAACATGCGAACATTGATTCACTAACTGGCTAACTAACATGATAACATTGATTTACTAATTATCTAACTAGCATGCTTATATTGATTTACTAACTGTCTAACTAACATGCTAACATTGATTTACTAACTGTTTAACTAACATGCTAACATCACGTATGTTTCACGGAACGGGTGGGAGGTGATGAAGGAAAATCCCCCAATACCTTTTTCACCATCTACAATGTTCGCACTAAATATTTTCACAAAGAAAACTTACTGATATAAAAAAAACTGTTAATTTATTAATAATATGGTGGCCTTCTCTGTATCTTTCGGGTTAACAAACCATTAAGTTCGTGGTTTAACCTTTCCTTGTCGGTGCTGTCAACTGAGTGAACATTGTCTCTAATTAATAAAAATCTCTGTAAATATGTATACTAAACACAGGTTCAAATTTGATGGTATTCCTCCGCAATACATTTAAAAGTCTTGCATTTAGTAATTACAATGTATAAATATTTATCTAGTGTATAACACCGAAGGACGTGGATTTTTTTATAACCGTAAGGGAAGGGTTAATACGGGTTTGTGACGTGGCTAAATCGGCGGCAGGAAAGTTTCGAAAGATACAGAGTAGGCCCTCTGGTCAAATTATTTGTTTTCTGTCAAAAACGGGAATGCAAGCCTTTAACAAATGAATTGACAGAGTTCCTAATAAAGTATCAGTTAAAGGCGAAGGGAAAGGAAAGCGAAGAATCTCTGAGAAGGAAAAAGAAGGGTAGTTTGGGGGTCTTTAATCTGAGGTCATGTGTCTAGGATTGACGGACGTATGAATCCATCCCTCCCACTGCGGTTCAAGGTGATTGATCGAGATAGACCTGCCAGAAAAATCCAAAAGTCTCCCTTAACCACTCTCTCCAGATCCGACCCGCCACGCAGTAGTTGGGCAAATGCATCCGCCGGCACGACCTAGACAAACCTCACCCCATGAAACCGGTACATCGAAACGATGTATTCTGAATTACTAATATTTGATCGGGAAAGTGGCATGCCTTTCTAATCAGCATTACCTTTTTAACAGGATCATTTTACATTTTAAAATCTATTTCACATACTCAAATGTTTTTTCCTTCTGTAAAGCGTGTGAGCATAAATAAAAAATGCCTATTGTTAAACACAATAAATGAATGTTTTTAAATCGTTTCGTGATATTTTTTATGGCAAACAGCAGAGTACCAACTGCTTCCAACCGTCTGAAGCTAGTGGGACAATGGCATCCCCAACTGGGCTGAAGGTTGTGGGGAAGGGAAGGAGACGGGGAAAAGGAAAGTATAAAAATACCTGGTTATTCAGATTTGATTACCAAAGCCAGTTCAAGCAATGTTTCAATTCTGAATGGTGGTAAATACTTAAAGTATCTTCCACTCTGAAACTTTTAGAAAATATACTAAATAAATTATTTTAAATGGGTTAATTGCAAAATAACACAAATTAATCAAATAAAATTTACTTGCGCATGCCAGGATTTGAACCCATGACCACCGGCTTGCTAGTCGAGAATATCACCACTCGACCACGGAGGCCGAGGTCTAATAATAGGTGAACTTTAAAATTATTCCAAAGTCCAAAGATTTGGTTGAAAGCTTTACGTTTTCTTAGCTTTGTCTTTTCTTTGAGACAAGTTTAAGCTGTCAAAATGCTTTATCGTTTTCCATGCTTAAAACGTTTTAAAAGCCTGTGTTTGAAGCTCACTTTCACGGAGACTAATGAATGCATTGTAGAATGTTTAAAAGTTCTACGACATGTTTTTTTAATTTATTTTTAAAATGTGATAAATTCTTTAATGAGCATTTAAAAATATGTCCTGAAGCAATATTATGATTTTTTGTCTTTGCGAAAGTAATACACATACTGAGCGACAGTGATAAATACGTCGCGGTCACCAGTAGAGGATTTTATTTGAATGAAAAAGTTGTAAATTAAAACGGGGCGAGACGACTCGATGAAAATAAATGATTTATTTTCTGTGTGGGTACAAAATGAATGTTGTTCGAGGAACGAACAAGGGTTGGGATAGCCGTATTTTAAAGGGCTATTCCACACAGATAAAGCATGGATAACGCCTATGGCTTATGACAGGCGAATACGATAACACAATTTGTAAGGTTAAAATCACAGTCAGCTTACCGGGTGGCGAACGAAATCTGCATCTCGAGAATCATCTGTCAGCACTGGAACGGTGATCGTTATACGGTAGCACTCGTTATGTTGAATTGGATTGCGATAATTGCGATAAAATACGTTTAAAGGATTATTCCGATAAATAATCGGCGATAGTACACACATTGGTTTTGACAGTACGAACGTTTCGATGCGATTGTACGGCTCACGGCAATCCGTGATTATAGTTGACGTGTGTGATTTCAAACTGTACAGTTCAAAATCTGACCATATTATTGGTCAGCACACGGCCTGTCAAAAGCAAATCGGCGTGACGGAACAAATGTATTATAAATGGAAAAGGATTAATTTAGTTTAAAAACGTTGAATTTATCCTACCTATAATTTTCATATCAATTTTTTTTTAAATGAAACACAAACATTCCCGGATTACGAATAACCTGACAATATTCGAAAATCTCTTACTACCACAGTAAGTGGAAAATGTTGCTTGTGTTGTTATTGAAGACCAGTCGAGGAATTAAACACACTACGCCTGAGTGGGACCCAAGCGCGATGCCAACTCGGCCACTGACCGGTCAAACTTATTGAATATATTTCTGTTAATATATGCAATAAGTTTACCAATTATTGAAGTTATTGATGATAAAACTTAATTTAATAAAACTCTCAGATATTACGTAATAAATATCATGCTTAAAATTTTTTGGTTCAGTTTTGTAAATGGATGTATAAACTTAAAAACTACATTTAGTTACTGAAACTCAAATTCCAAGAAAAAAATCAAACAAGAAATTGCATAAAATAATTATTTGCAACTATCAAAGCTGAGGTATTTACTTGGCAAATGCAGCATATTGCACAATTATTGATATGATTATTGGTTTCGAAATGTTCAGACTTTTCTTTCATAAATTACTTTACTATTTTCTACTTCAAATTTAATGTCATGTAAATACCTCGCTACATAATAAAAATGTTACTTTGAATGTCTTGAATGTCATGAATTATTGTCAAGTCAGTACTTATATTTTTATTTTATTTTATAGAAACAAACAACAGAGATGAAACAATATACAGGAATAAGATACTTCATGTTGGGTACCTATGATATGTTTCCTTGTAATGTCTGCTAAGTGGTGTGACGTGTGTAGTATAAAGGTGTGTGTTTGACGCGTGTAATGTATGTTTGAGTGTTTGTGTGCTTGTGTATGTCTGTATCTATGCGCATTGAACAGTTTAAATTATTGACATGATGCCACGTTTGAATTTGGACAATGAATCCGAAAAAAATGTTAATGTTAGAGTTAAGATATATGTTCTGAGTTATACTAAGATGTAGGATAGATTTATTATGTTGTGAAACTAAGGATCGGTTGTTTCACAGAATTTGAACAATTCATCAAATTTCCTATTCAAGTTTTCTTTTATATTACTATGGGCTAGTTGCTTAACAGAACTCAAATAATAACAGAACTTGAAAAATCTTTCACAGAACTAAACTAGAACTTAGAAAACTAACTTTGAAATTTGAAGAGATGTTCATATTCTCTGAAACAACCCGTCCTAACACCGATTCCTCCATTCCATATATCATTGTTTTATCATATTTTTAGATACTAAAAAATACAATTACAGAATAATGAATCATTGACTGTCCAACTAGGAGAGTTTACCGTTTCAGGGCATTCAAATTGATAGGTTTAGTTCACATGAAGTAAGAAATACAACAAAAATACATAACAATAAATTCAATCATTGGAGAACTTACTTTTTACATAACATTAAATTCATAAAATTATGGAAATTACTTTTATATTTACAATATAAAAGATAAGTTAGGTAAGCATCTTATTTTTTTTAATTAAGTGTATGACGTGTTATAATAAATGTGTAAAAATTATTATTTTAAATAAAACATATTTTTTGAGTTTACGAAATGTGGTGAAAATTACAAACTAATGAACAACTACCCACTATTGATCTACATAAACAAATTATTTTATTTATGCACTTTACCAAGAAATATGTTTAAAAAGCGATGTCTCTGCTCACTGATTTTCTTCCACTCTTTTCTGTCTATGTTCATTCTGTGTAAATGTATTTATATCGTTTTGCTGTTTTTGATCCTAATTCCATAAGCTAGGGGCTTTTCAAAATAAATCGTCTCTAAAGCGGCTGCAGATAAAGAAAGTAAGTGACACATATTCAAGTGATATACATATCGATGTTGCATTCTAAAACCGCCTTTATGCCAAGCTGTCACAGGAGCTGCGAGTAGCGAGCAGCAAAAAAGCTATCACAAATAATTTTACGCTTACTGTGTCTATGTGTCGATGTATTTTATTTTGTCAATGTGTTTTGTGTTTAATATTATGTGTTTTCTCTCTTTCAAGCATTCGTATAACAGATATGTACGTATTAACTACTCTACTGTATGCCACTAACACAGTATGAAGTTTTGTTTTAATCACTATTTTTGACTGAAATTATATACTAGATGATTGTAGTATATACTCGCATAATTTTCACCCATAGTTGAAATAGAAAAAAAAAGATTTTATAAATTATTTTCTTACTAGCTGAACATTGTTTTCCGCTTGTAATTGTTATGTATAATTGATATTAGTGGCAAATAAAAACAATGCATTTATTATAAACAATAGGTAACTTGTACACATTATGTATTACTTTGTTATATGAATGAGTCGCTTCGAACGCAGCATGATAAAAGGTATTTATAAATTATTATTATCTTTTTAAGATCTTAGAATAAGAACAAATGCTAGTAGGTGAAACATATAAATATATAGCGGATCATTCTTAGAAGACGAAATTTCTAATCCTTCAAACTTAATCGATACTTTCGATTAAATGTTTTATATTATTGTACATCATTATTATAGAGCTTATACCAAACTCAATAAAAATTGATTTAATGTATCTAGTTGAATGTGTTTTTAATTATTGCCAATAGATTTGCTTAAGTGATTTTATCAACATTTTAAGGTGGTATGTAAATATTTTAAAGCAATTTCATTTTAGAAAAAAACATTGCTTTTCCTTAACTTTTCCTATTATAATGTTTGATGATTTTGTAATAATTCTATAAAAAACACATTTTTAATATGTCCATAATTTTCAGGTTCTTATTAAATAAAAGTGTTTGAGACTGTACATATTTTGTGTTTAGGGCGTAAAGTAAAAAAAACTTGAAAGTAATTCACATTACCAAATAAGTAGGAAAATATTATCACCCGAATTCACGAACTCAAAATAATTAAGCCCACTTCACAACAAATCACGGTTAAAAGGTAAACACGCACTTTAATTATTTTTACATTCAATATGTAGACTAAAAGAGCCAATAACACGAAAGCTTTTAAATTGTAAAATACACAATCTTAAACAAGAAAAAAAAATGTATTAAAAATAATTGTATCTAATTTTGAAACAAATACAAATTTAGAAAAAATAATTAAACCATACACAAGTTTTGGTGAAACTTGTCTTCTAAAATATTCGAATACCTACAACAATAATGTTGGGATAAAAATAAAATATTCATCATAGACTTGCAGAAAAGTCAATAGATGTCGCACATTAAAATTAAAATAAAATAAATTTGTCTAAAACTCTGTCTAGATTGCATTTAGTTAAATCTTGCGATCATACATAAAGATAACATAAAATAAAAATGTGCGGTGAAAAAAATGAAGTCAATGTTGGTAGTTCTTATTCGAAGTATGAAACAGTTAAATATGACCGAAGGAGATAGGGTACCATTAGCTCAGTTGGTAGAGCGGTTCACGTCCTAATTGTGACCATATCTTTTTTTGATTTTTATGTTTAGGAATCGCTAATATTGTCTTCAATAATTAAATATTACAATTTGAGGTATCATTATGTTATTCAAAAAAAAATAATACCTCACTTCGCATCGTTCTACTCAAATTCCTTCCAAAGCCCTAAAGGAAACCACAAGACTTGGGATGTGTGCCGAGTAATTTTTTACCAATTTGTACCTACATATCTTTATTTAATTTTAAGACTGTGCATTTACGTGCTACGTTTTACTTGTGAATATCTAAATTGATATTTATGATTTTTAGCATATCTTAATTAACTTTAAAAAACTAAAAAAATAGTCCGAGCATTGTGTATCTTGTGTATCTTTTGTCTTATACTAAGAGGTGAGTTCATTATCAATCTCTATCGCACAGGTTTAATTCTGCTGTGCAATTATGTTCCAAATATTAAATAAATTAAGTCGCTAAATGTGTACAGCTATTTAGAGTATTTAATTTTGTAGTTTACGTAACATATATATATATATATTGTTTAAACATATTTGTATATTTATTTAAACTAACATTTCAGCGAATAGTAGACCTTGCGTAATATCAATTATTCCGTCTTGACAGCTCGTATCGCTCAATAGAACTCGGGTGGAGTAAAAACGGTTTCTTTCTTGACAGTATTGAGCGGACACGGAACATACAAACAAATTTACAGGCAAACGAAATAAAAAGCGCTTGAGTTAAAGCAAATCTTCGCTACGCTCAATCAATGATATCTTTTAAGCCCCCGCATAGCAAATTTCCACCGATTTATAACAAGTTTCCGTTAACTCTATAAGTTTTTAAGTTCCAAAAAACGTATGCGTTATTTTTGAAGATAATATATTTGTTTTTCCAAAACGTTAATTGTATGAATTTCCCTCGATAGAAAAAAACGACAAAAACACATTTTGTTCTGTTATCTAATATGTTATAGGTATGAAAATTCAAAGTGTATCTTTAAGCGCAACTTAAGCATTTTTCAAGAGATTTTTGCTGCATTTCAAACGAGCCGTGTTTTATTAAATATTTTCACAATTTTCGCTCTATTATTATCGTTTTTCTGATATTTGCGCACTCACTCTAACATTCGTATTTACATAATATCTCCCTTTCAAACCATCTTTGAACGCTTACTACGGGGCCTTAAGGATTTAGTCATAATTTTTCGCAAATGTGAAGAGATGAGTTAGAGAATTGAAAAAAAATTGTTAATTTTGCATTGTGAATGTGTGCATTTTTCTTTGTGAAAACCACGTCAACCTTGAAAATAAAATAAAATTACTAATATTTTCAGTAAGAAAGGTTTTGTCTCTATTTCGCAACGTTTCTAATTTGTCTGACATTTTGACGTGACTTGAGTCATCTTCTGGCTAATTAACCAGGAGACTGATTAAATAGGGCGAACAGCGAACATGCCTAAGACCCTTTAAAGGGAACGTCCCTTTATGGGTTGCGTACGTGCCCTTTTACTTGGGACATGTCACTTTTTAATATACGTAATATTTAATAATGTGAGGCGCAAATAAACATGTAAAGAGAATTTTTTTTAAAGATCGTATTACTCTTCTCATGACATTATGTTAACGAGTGAAATACTAATTTTCCTTTTAGGTATTTTCTATTCAATTTCTTTTTAGATATTTTCTGTTCGATTTCTTTTTTGGTATTTTCTATTCGATTTCTTTTTAGGTATTTTCTATTGGATTTATTTTATGTATTTTCTATTTGATTTGTTTTTAGGTATTTTCTATTCGATTAATTTAGCATGATGGGTTGGAAATATTATCTACTTGAAAACTTTAAATTCGTTTAAATTGATTTGGGATAAGACTGAATCAGTTGTGTGTGTGCAATTGGATAGGGGCACAGACATATGAATATAATAGACGAGAAGTTAAGGACGAGGGGTTAAAACAAGAGTTGCGGGACGCAGAGAGGAAAGCTGACTGTGATTCGTCAATAAATCAATCTGACAGTAAATAGGCATCTCGCATTATAATATCACCATTTAGTTCTTAAAAGTAAAATCTGCTATTGAATGAATAGACATTTTTACATGGGAGCGCAAATTACTCGCCACGTTATGAACAAATTTGCGAAGTCCAAATTCGGCAAAATAAATTTCTTCTATTTTCAGAGTCGAATATTTTGTTTACGTATTTAGTTAAGACACTTTTATAAATGTTCATAATTTACTTCCCAGCAACCAACCAGCTTTGTGTTCAGATGTATCTCGATGTGATAGTATATGTTTCTACAACTGATCCATATTATACGATGTGAATATGCTTAAAATAAAGTAAAATAATGCTTATATATGGAATGTAATACGACAATTGGGTTTATTCTCTTTTTCACATCTATTTTTACAAGTTTTCATAACACAAGTCACCATTTTGCCGTGTTATTTCGTAAAATGAACCGATGATTCCTCGACCATAGTTCGCACAAAAATGATGACGTCACGTTTTCTAAATTCACTTGAGGCCATACGCGAGCCCAGCCGGCTCCAATGGAACCGGTATGGGGAGTGGGGAATAATACGCTTTTAATCACTTAGGGCAGGTCTACTAATATTCATATGTCTATGGATAGGGGCCATTTATGTGTTGGAACTAAAAACTCAAATTTATTTTACCTACTCGAAAATCGTAATATTGTTTTGAAATTTTTGATAGATATTAAATAAATTTTTCTAACTAAATTTTGAGTAAATGTTGAATGTTGTTTTTGATTAGGGTGATCAGAGAATAATAAAATAAAAAAAATGAATTTTTATTTGAACCCTTGAGTTATTTCTATAGTACCTATATCTCGTGCTATTATGCATCTTGACAGGTTTTATTATCATTTAATTTTGCTGTTACATCCTGGTTTTTGAATAACATTATTTTTTTTAATTCCCTCAACGACCATCATTATTAGCGGAAAATATTGTTTGTGCAACGAAGGAAGACTTAGCTAGCAGTTGTTTGAACTCCTCTTGTCCGCTCTCATTCGTCCGCTCCTCTACTAATTGTCTCACGAAATAATTAAGCTTACTGAACACTAATTGTGAGTACGTTGACTGTTGAAAAAAAGACTAAGTACCAGGGTATCGATTCTTCAATCCAGGTCGCTCGCAATCGTCCTTGAAAGTACGTACATTGGTCGAAGTTCTTATTCTTGACTCGCTTGGAAGGTACATACTTGCAAACGACAAGCGTCAAATTCATTTCACACATTCAAACCACTCTTGTATTCAAGTGAAATGACTGTCGATAATCGACGCCCAGATACAAATACAGTACCGTTTTTTAATTTATATGAGTCGAATGTGAGCGAAAAAATCTCCATTTTTCATTAGGTTATTTTTTCTGTGAAATGCAAATTAACACTTCACTCCTCAGGAAATCCAAAATACTTCAATCCCTTCTAAGTCATTGAGTCCAACTTATTTACTGCAAATTACTCTTTTCTTCGGTTATTCGTGTGATATAATAATAATTCAATTAGATAAGCAAAATACTCACTCAACTCAAGAGAGATAGACTCATTTGGCAACCTCCATCATTTATATGGCGAAAACAGTTTTTATCTCACATTCTCTTCTGTGTAACTTTCATTTTCACACATTTACGCATTACTTCCATCTGACTGGGCATCAAAATTGAGTCAACGCTCTATTTCTCATTTTGAGTCTCGATAGGGGAAGAATTTTATCTGTTTATGAAGGTAATTTATTTATTTTTTTGAGTGAAAAGTGTTTGTCATATTTATCTTAGAAAAAAATGAGAAAATTTATGTTGCGCTGACAAATTATTCTCCTAGTATTTTTTTGTAATACTTATAGGATGTGTGATTTTCAGATACCCTTTCTGAAATAAAAAGATATTTGGATATTTATAAAAAACATTAACTTTGTGGCTCGTCATAATATACAATATAAACACATAAATTTGTTTTTGACCACTTTATTAATACAATTTGGGAGCACTTTATACACCGGTGCGTGGTGCAAATCTATATCAGCATTCTGTATTAAGAAGAAAAGTTTTTATGCAATTTCGCGTTGTTGGCCATACTCTACGACAGGTGTGGCGAACCTTTTTGGGCCCGCGTGCCAAAAATCCTCAAATATTATTTCTAGATTGTGTGGCGTGCCCAAGCTGTAAGAAAAATTAACCAAATTGATAAAATAAAAAAAAAAAAAAAAATATTTTTATTCATAAGCTTAAAAATTACAATAGAGTTTCATAAAAATAAAGTCATAATCAATAAATGTGCATATTAGTTATTTATCAATGAGATTTTTGCTGTTGTACATTCGATGACAAATTCTTAATATCTGGATCATATTTCGTCACTTTTAGTAACACACACGACCAACTGGATTCATCTGTCATTCTCGTTCTTGAATCACATTTTATGAAATTCATTTCTGAAAATAATGACTCACAAGCATATTATGTAGAAGAGAAAATTGATAATATTGCTCTCGCTAGTTTCTTTAAATCGGTAAAGATTTCTGGAATGGCTTTCCAAGTTCTCATTATTTCTTCTTCTGCATTTTTATTATTTATGTTCGTTAATCGATCGCTTTCAATTATGTCAAAATCTTCTAGATTTAGCCACTCGAAAATCTCCAAATTGAGGTCATCTGCTGATAGTGTATCCGGATATAAAATAAATTTTGATATCTTTTCAAATCTCCTGAACTGTTTGAATCTTGAAGAAAACTCGTTGACTATCGATTGAATAACTACAGAAAATTCTTGTGTTAATTTGGTTTGATCTGGTTTTTCTTCTGCAAAAAGTTTTTTGTATTTGGGAAATATTTGAACCTGTTAGATACAACCCCACGATCAAAAAATTGTAATTTAGCTTGAAATGCTTTGATTAAATCAAACATAACAATAATTGTTTTGTTAACGCCTTGCAACTTAATATTTAATTCATTTAAATGTAAGCACAAATCAGTAAACAACATTAATTTTGAAAGCTATTCGAGGTCTAGTAACTCATTATATTTTTCAATGAGATTCTCATTTATTAAAAAAAGTCTAACACTTCTTCCAAACACTCAACAAATCATTCAATCTCATCAATAAACCAATTAAGTTGCAAGCATAAAAAAAATATTCCTATGGATTTCTCTGGAAAAATTGTCAGTTTCGGCGGGGAACATTGAATGGAATTTTCAATTATTTTTTTTTTTTTTTTTTCTTAAAAAGAAAGACAAACATTCCCAGGTTACGAATAACCCAACAATGTTTGAAAATCTCCTACTACCACTAACAACGTAACGTAAGATATAAATTTGAGTAGAAACAACCCAATTCTGGTTTGAAAAAAATCAACAGAATGACTGTTACATTTGAAAAGAAAAGGAGAATATGAACAATTGTTCAGATATTTTTGAAAAAACTGGTCAAATCAAAAAAAAATAATTTTTAAACTTAAAAATTAAAAAAAAAAAAATTAACTTGGAAATCGTTAGTGTGCCATCCAAATGATCAAACGTGCCACCTCGGGCACGCGTGCCCTAGGTTCGCCACATCTGCTCTACGATATTACATATTTGTAAAAACATTAACTTTGTGGCTCACCATAATTTTCAATATTAATAATGTGGTCCAAAACCAATGTTTATGTTTATATTGTAAATATATTTGTGTTGGAAAAAGATCAAAGTTAAATGTTTGAGATCAAGATATAAAATTTAAAAAAAACGTTATGGGAATTTCCATGATCTTCGAAATTCAGTTGAGAGAGCTTCGATAAATTCAAGTGAATTGGTTCACAAGAGAGCCGACGTACATTAAAAGAAATCAAATTAGAAAACTCTTTGTTCCATGCTGCTGACATCGTCCGTGAACAGGTGATTCACTTTTGTTCACCGAATTTCTCGTCGGGACACTTTGCGACTGCATTAGACTAGCCAGTTCCTCCGAGCAAGCTTCATTAATATACCAGTAAAACAGATTACCTTTCGTTTGTCACCATCTATGGCAATTGATAAATGAATTCCTATTGTCGTGGACAACATATTCTGTATTTAACATCTTCAATGTTGTCATTCAATTTTGTCCGACACAAAGACTTTCCTAGCGTGGCAGGTGAAAATATAGTTGAAACTTATGAAACACTTTTTTTTGCTTAAAAAATAAACTTTTTTTTAAGTTTTTATCCACATTGTTAATCAGATAAACGATTAATTATTGTAGTACCTACTTAATTATTTTTGTCTTTTTTCTACCTAGTTAGTATGCGTCCAACGAGACATGAAATTAATAAAGCTATTACAAAAAACTGATAAATAGTACGCTTGTAAATACATCCTGCTTTCAAAAATCTGAAAATAATTTCAAAATTGACGGAATTTTTTTCTCTGGACGAAATGTCATTAACGAATTTCAGCTTTATCAAAAGTTTGTCATAATTAATTATGCATAAATTTGAATCCTAATAACATTTCAATTTAATTCGACTTAATTAAAGTTTGTGAATAATTTGTTTTACGCATTTCACAGGTTGGGGACAGATTGACGGGTGCTTTAAACAAGAAATTTCAAATTCAATTAATTTAAATCTTCATCATTCAATAACTTTGAAAGAGTCTAATTACGAATCGGCAATCTCTGCAGGCGTATTAGTGTAATTTGAGAATTTGTAAAATAGTTCCCACTGTGATTTTAGTTTATTTTACAAAGAGATAACTTTTGGTCAAATTTTGCAGACTTAATAATTGTTAGTTTTATATAATTTGTAATAGGCGTTACTTTTCTAACAATGAAGTAAGCAATTTCACAATTTCTTCATGGGGGTCAGAGAAGATGAAATTTTAAATAACTCTATAACTGTTCACAATCTTCGCTTCGTGCTAGTCAGATTTCCTTTCTCACTTGACAATAAGTAGTTATATATTTTTTGTACTGGACGTAACTTTTCCAAAGATGAAGTAAACAATTTCACAATTTCTCCATGGGAGGCAGAGAAGATAAAATTTTACGTAACTCTAAAATTGTCTACAATCATTGCTTCGTCCTGGTCAAATATCCATCCACAGCCTACTACATTATAATAATAATATTTGGATGATTTTTATGGTTCCATAATAACTCAACACAGTGACAATTCAACACACTTTTAAAAAGTGATATAAAGTCATTAGAAACGATAAAAAAAAATTTAACCTGACCTAACCTAATCTATCCTACTTAAAACAGTTAATAAAGTTTTTTTTCTTCACTTTCCATGACTTTATATAACTTTTTAAAGATGTGATGAATTATCATTGTGATGATTTATCCGGTCACCGTTGTTTAGGTGTTCACTGTTTACAAAACACAAGTGTGAACCCGGTTTATCCGGTCACCACTAACTATAAATGGAGATAATATACAGTACAATACTTACCTGGTAGGTGACTTGAGATTAACACTTAATTAACATTAACTATCGGTCCTTCAAACATCCATCCACAGCTTTGCACTTGCGAATACCTACTACATTCGGTCCTTCATTAAGGTATGCGACACATTCCGCTATACGCATCGCTGCTTGGTCTATTTCAGCATATCGCTCGCCATATACAGGGTTTTCCAATAAGAGGTGTTATTTTGAATGGCCCGCTATTTCGGTAGATTTTACTTTTGAAGCTGTCATTTTTTGACATTTGACAAGTAGAAACTACGCCATTAATAAAAATGGTACGATACACGCTTCAACAACGCATTGAAATTATTAAAATTCACTTGAGTGAATCAAATGCAAATCATCTCGAGTGATGAGGCCCATTTCCACCTCGGTGACTTCGTCAACAAGCAAAATTGTCGCATCTGGGGCTCGGAAAACCCAAGAGTTATTGTTGAAAAACCTCTCTATCCTCAACGTGTGACTGTTTGGTGCGGTTTATGGTCCGGTGGAGTCATTGGACCTTACTTTTACGAAAATGAGGCTGGAGCAACAGTTACGGTGAATGGATTGCGCTATCGAGAGATGATTAATGATTTTTTTATGGCCGGAATTAGATGGTATTGATCTGGACAACGTTTATTTTCAACAAGACGGCGCTACGTGCCACACAAGCAACGAAACTATTGATCTTTTACGATTGAATATCAAAATAACACCTCTTATTGGAAAACCCTATATTACGGATGGGAATTAATGGGAAGCGATATGTTGAAATATGAAAAGCCACGAAAATATTGTGTAGTCTGTCACATGATCTAATTAGTTCCATAATGCAAGAAAGCAATCTTTTATTTTTCAAAAGCATTTAATTTTTCATTAAATATATAAAAATGAACATTTTCTAACTTCAGAAATGTTCTGAATACATGTAAGTTTTTCCGATGATCGTGGGTTAAAGTTAAAGAAAATTGGGTAGCAAATATGTTCGTCGTATCTTTTACTTTAGTACGTGACACTATTTTTTCTCCAAACTGCGGACATTTTGTGGATTCTGATTGTGAATTGTTAGCTCCCATCCACCCTGCCAAAACACCTATTTCTTCCCTAAAACTTTTCAACCCCGAACTCTTCTAACTGGACCGAACTATACTTTATTTCATTACTAGAAAGAATTTATTTTCCAAACAAATACTTACTCCCCAGGGATATGTTTTGATGTTTGGAATTTTCTACGCGTTTCTAGAGGCACATTATAAAAGCAGTAAAGGCGTTTACTCCAAAGTTGTCAGTGTTTTGTTAGTTTCATTAAAATTCACTAACTAACTTAGATCATTTAAATCGCGTTTTTTGGTTTGATTGATTATTCAAATGACCTGCTGCCTTTGAAAAACACGCCGTTTAAACCGAAACATTTTTTTTATAAATTTTATAACACAAGGTTTTTTATGCAAGGCACAACGGATAACAAATTATTATAAGCAATAATAACACTGGTTGACATTTATTTTTTTAAGTGCTGTCCCTTAGGCTGGCCGCATACATACGTTTTCCGTATTCGATTTCCGAATTCGTTTTCCGTATTCGGACATCCGAATGCACGGAATCAGTAGAAAATACATTAACTGCCGCACACGTTCGTTTTAGTTCCGAACGGAACAAATTCCTTACTCACGTTCCGAATGCGAGCCGGCGCGTTCGGAGAAACCGAATGGAAAAAACCTAATGACGTCATGCGGAACGCAGCTATTGCATACAGTTTGTTTGTGCCGACGCAAACGTTCGGAAATTTCTGTTCAGTAATTCAGTGTTGCCAACGGATCTTGACCTAATATCGCCGTTTCTCATACATAAGGTAGCGTAAAGTAGCCGAATTTGCTGTTAGGTGGGACATGTTTAAAATTGATGTTTTTACCTGAAAATAAAAATTTCGTGGGGGGGGGGGGTGGCTAGAGAATTTCAAAAAAATAAAATTTGTCCCCAGAAAATAAACAAATTTCAAGAAAATATAAAATTTGTCCCCAGAAAAATAAATTTCATGGGGGAGGGGTTGGCTAGAGAATTTCGGGACATGTTTAAAATTGATGTTTTTGAAGTAGCTTAATTGGCGACCAGTCGCCTTTTAGATTTTTTCGGCGCCGATTCTCGCTCTGAGTAGCCTAAATGGCGATATATCGCCCTTGTTGGCAACACTGGTACTGACATTTATACATTCCGAATGAAGAAAAACGAACGTTTGCGCTAGTCTCACGGAATTCCGAATACGGAAAACGAATTCGGAAATCGAATACGGAAAACGTATGTATGCGGCCAGCCTTATCATAGCTAATTTTTTTTATATATCTATCTATATATATTTTTTATAGTATCCATAAACACGAAATGAGACAAAAAAAAATTTTTATAGGTCAGGTTTTTTTATTATTTAACAAAGTTTTTTTACATAATTCTTCCATAGTATGACGGGTACTTACTTAACAAAATTTCAAAACTAATTCAATTTAATTTTTTTTGCTCCTGATTTGCGCTTGTGAGTATTTTGAGAGTCTCTCTGCAGGGTCCAGCAATAGTCTGCTAGCATAGATGGACTCCACTTTCCTTGGTATCACTTTTCCATATCCGCAATGTGCTGGTGAAATCGTTCGCCGTGCTCGTCACTGACATCTCCCATATTTTCGGGGAAAAAATTCAAATGAGAGTGAAGGAAGTGTATTTTTAGTGACATGTTACATCCCATATTTTTATGGACTATGAGCATTTCAGACACAATGCTGATATAGTCTTTACCTTTATGACTTCCAAGAAAGTTCTCGACAACATTCTTGAAGGCTGACCAAGCGGCTAGCTCGACTGGTCTCAACACTGTTATAAAGTTCGGATCAGTCAAGACCTCCCTTATTTGTGGTCCCACAAATATCCCTTCTTTAATTTTTGCGTCGCTGACCTTAGGAAACTTTTGCTTTAAGTAAATCATGCCATTTCCATCCTTAGAGAAGCCTTTTGAAAAAATTTCATCAAACCCAATTTGACGTGGAAGGGTGTAAGTAAGATATCTTTAGATTTTTATAAGGGAGCATGTTGAAAATTCTTCTTGCCAGGCTTAAGGTGCTTTCTAGTAGACCAGTCCTTCTTGGCAAAATGGTTTTTCCCGTCTCTGCTGTCCCACTTGCACAGAAAACAACAATACTTTGTGTATCCCGCTTGCAGTCCTAGTAGGAGCCCTATTATTTTTAGATCACCACATATTTTCCATTCGTATTTTACAAATTTATTTTTTGTTAACAGCAGCATCATGTTGTCATAGTTCTCTTTCATGTTTGCAGCATGACCAAATGGAATGGATGGTCAAAAATCAAAAAATCAATGATAACTCACGAATAAAAATGAATTAATACACATTTTAGTAAAACTTAAAACCCATAAAAACCTGACGTGATAGAAAAAAACTAATCATATATCTGAAATCAGCGTGAAATTTCCTGTCAGATTTGGCTACTTTCGTTAAAGGGACAAAAAATGTGTTGACCAGTGTAATAATTTGTTATCCATAATCCATCCGTCTAAAATATCCATACAAATTGAAAATACTTCCCGAGTAAAAATAAATGCCACCGACGGGAATTGAACCCGCACTTTCTTATTGCCGGTCAGGTGCTTTGAACCACTAAGCTTCGTCGGCTTATTCCCAACCCGCCAAATAATTAAATTATTTTTAACTTTGAACCTATTAAGCTTCACTAAACGCAAAAAATCATTTCGTTTGATACATATTTTCAATTTTTTGGTATGAAAAATATTTCTAAGAACTTTTGTACCTAGACTGGTATCAAAGATTCGTCAATTGAAATAACACCGTATGTTTGACATCTTAATTTATTTTAATTTAAAGAAATATACAATTAAGATATAATTTTTTATCATGTTGGTCTGAATAACGCCTCTCTAAAGTGTTTGTGATACTATGGGTTGATGGTGAGAATGCGGTTTTTTGTATCTATTTTACAATTCAGATTTACTTCCTTCTCGGCTGGTGTGAAGAGGGATGTGCAGAGTGGGGTGAAAGTTCAACGACATTTAAACCAAATAATAACCTTTCAGTATTCGGGGAAAAATTGTTACAATCTGTTTATTTTGAGAATGTTCCATCTTATGTGTAAAAAATGGATAATTCTTCAAAATTTTTCTGACAAGTACAATATTTTTTATTATCTTACAACTTAACCCTTCAAACCTCGGAAAGACATTACTGGTCACAAACATCTAATTCAATAGAGTTTTTGAAGGACAAATCTGACCAGGGCGTCCATACATTATAAGTATTTTACCTTTTTTTTCTAAAATACGAAGATTTTGATATATTCATAATTTGAAAGAGAAAAAAATATTGTTCTTGATTTTTATCAAATATTTTAACTTGATTCCATGATAAAATCCTAAAAATTGTCAAAGTGAATGATTACAAGTAGGGCGGTATATTTCGTCAACTGTTGAAAGTTAAAAATATATTCACATTTTTTTTATTGTATAAGTGGCATGAAAAGTTAAGTGACTGTTCTCTTACTAATTCCTTAAAAAATATATATGATATCAAAACTATCATAATATACGACTAAAAATGTTTGGGTAAGGTTTTTTGATAAGGTTTTCACGTTTGATGTTCTAATTTTCTTATTTTGAAATTTCAGTGTTAATTTCAAATATAAATATCTGAAAGATGATTTCATCTAGTTTCTAAAATAGTTTTTGATTTTACGACACCTTTAAAAATAATTAAAAAATAGCGCATTTAAAATACCTCGGAAACATTCCGAAATTTCATGAGAAAAATAACCGTCGTTGGAACTCGTATGTAAAAGCTTATCAATAATTAATAATTCATACAAATTATTATGAGGCCATGCCAGAGGATTTGCGTATTCCCACTTCTCCACATTGCATATATTTCAAATAGTATATATCAAACTAAGTCAAGATTTAGAGAACCAAACGTAGTTAATTTATTTTTTCATTGAGTGTTCCGAGATCAAACTTTCCGAGTATTAGATATTAGATAAAACCTTTATTGTGTAAGTAGCATTCAATGATTAAAACTCTCAGAGAATAATCAAATCCTTCAAAAATATAGTGTTAATTAATGCTCATCTCTTCAGAAAGCTAACCTAAAATATTAATAAAAAATAAATCAAAATTTAAAAAAGCATCAGTAAATCGTGTTAAATAAATATCTAATAACTATTATAGTCAGTGTTGAGTGCTGTGACCTGGGTATTTTTTGAATTAGATATTAAAATAACGGTTTTAATTACAAAACATTGCAATTAATAACTGTATCATGAAAGAAATCTTATTTGCTCATTTAGGTATCAGGCATCGTAACGTACAAGAGAGGTTTTTGCAAGCATATTATATTATTTGTTTCCATAACATATTAAATTATAAAACTGTTTATGTCATTCTCTACTTGTTTTACGTGAATACCGCGCAAAAACCCCAACTGCTTCTGACCGTCTGGAGCCAATCCGCAGATAGGGCCGGTTCTGTGCGGTCGCAATTGGAGCAGTCCGCCCTGGGCGCCGACTATCCAAGGCGCCAAGGAGCGAAGGGGCTGATAATACATAACACCTAATACAGCGCCCTTCAGGTTTATACTAGAGTTAGGCGCCGTTTGGCTCAGAGCCGGCCCTGTCGGCAGTGTTGTGCGTTGTTAGGCTCAAGGTGGTGGGGAGGTGTATGAGATGGGACAAAGGAAAGTCGGGAAGAATCCAACTATCCAGATCTGGTCACCAATCATTGCTAAAGCCATTTAAATTAACTTTTAGATTCTGCATGCAGGTCTTTCATCAGGAACTAGACTTTTTATTCCTAATTTTAATTTCTAATTACGATGGAAGTTGGAAGTCATATATTCCTTCAGAATTCATATTGACCAGTTAAGAGAAATCCATTTTGTGATATAATTTTTGATCTTATTCTCCTTCACTGTGCTTAGACGACTCTAGTGACTAGCCAGTAGCTATTTGGTTAAAAAGTTTTGATAATTCTTCAATTAAAATGGTCGTACGAGGCTATCTCCACTATCTCCAGGTAAGAGGGATTTTTACATTACAATACAACGGACATTAGCCTCCTGGTTGTCCAATACACTCGTTAACACTATAAAGAGTAATTAAGTCTCATAGAAAAGTGAATTGGGAGTTTTATTTTAATCAGAATCATCACAACACATTCCTGTATTGGGAAATAAATATGCAGTAATCGAAAATAGATTACTGTTAACGTATTTGCAACAACCGTTGCGAAACAGAACTCATTACGATCTAACGATCGCAAAACGTGATGCTGCATTCAAAAAGAATTACAACACCACCGGGCGAGTTTTTCGAGCTTATAAAAGATTAGCAATTTTTGTCGTTGTAACAATGTCGTTAGAAATAGGGTGCAAAAATGGTGAAAGATTTTCCGGTCAATAGGAGGTTAAAGTGACACTTGAGCACTAACCTATGCCCGCGTCACTTATGTAGCCTCTTCGCTGTAAGTCATAAAAAGTAGTTGTCAAGTGCTCTTACAGGTTTTTGTAGGAATAATCAAAGCAGGTAAAAACTGGAAGGTATTTCGATTGTACTAATAATTAACTTCTTTTAGAAAGCTTTCGATTCTAGAATGACTGAAAGGGACTACAAATATTTATCATTGAAGAAGAAGATAATACTAGTAAATCTAAATGAAACAAGAAATAGAACAAAGCACGGAAAAATAAAGGATAACGGTTACAACTAGGAATCCAACCCAGGATCTCTTGTTTTACAGGTACAGGCGTCTTACCCAACTCAACTTATTTATTAAACGTCATTTTTTGTCGATATCATATGTCAAATTCAGAGTTAACATCTTGAAACAAATTTTTCCCAAATTTTTAGCAGCTAAGTTTTTTAAATGATTACAAAAAATCAGATAAACGTATTAGATTTTTACTAATATGGAATAACTTTTGACTTTTTTAAAAGTCTAAATGAATATTCAGGAAAAACTTTTCTATAAACTTATATTGAAGGTTAACCTATCAATGGAATATATATCATAAAAGTAAAAGATAATACTTATAAATATTTATTCAAATTAGCGATTGCTGTCCAGATTTGTGATTCATCGAATTTACAATTTAAGAGTGATAAAATAGTACGCAACCACAAGTCGGCATCGAATTATTTACATCGATGATTATTTTCGCGTTTTCATCTGTTATATCCGCGTGATTAAAGTCGTTATTGGATTATCTATGTGATTATGGTAATGATCTTACATGATATCTATCATAACTATATTTACCACTTAATAATTTGCATTTTTAAAGCACGTTTTCTGTATTAGTATTTAAGTTATAAATCAAAATTCTTCTGTAAACGGGTGGGAATTTAAATTTTAAATAGCAATTTCCATCAAATAACCTCACCATAGTTGTCAATCTCTCTTCAGAGACGTCTATATCTGATTCAGATGACGTCATAGCCAAGACAGATCATTGAAATCTGTTGATTTTAATCCTAATTCTAAATCGATGTATTAATTGTACTAACGGGCCAAATGCAATGAAACTTATATTCATAATATTCAGAATCAACGTTTGTTGTTCTATATGCCATACGAAAATGGGTTGTTTCTGGCTTCCATGTTTTTTCTTAAATACCATTTTTTTTTACTAAAATTATTCCTCAAAATATTAAAATTAATTAATCCAAGGAATCCACCTACATTTCACGTTTATCCCATATTTTTAGGTTCTTTAAATTTAGCAAAATATGGCCAGCGATCGCTTAAAACGTTTTTGCAAACTTGCCATAATATGCCAAAAATTTGTCCAGTGGGTATATTTGAGACGAGACCCTTGTTCTCTCTATCCTTTCCTCAAAAATACCATCCACAGTCAATAACAAAGATGAGATAGGCCCCGAGGAAAATAAAGTATTAATAATATACAAGTATTAACTTCAAGAGTGTGAATTAATACTTGTATTTTAAAGATTTATTTGAACAGTTTCAGGTTATAATATATTTCACTGATATTCTTGGTTAGTTTACAACCACCCTTACCCACACAATTACCGCCATTTTACCACATGACTAATTCTCACAGCCCGCTTATTGTGCTTTTATGTTGTAGACAGATAGAAAATTAGTTGAAAATAATCAATGGAGCATTATACACCTAAAGGACGAGGAATTATTGTGATGCAGTTTTGTCATCGTTTTCCTCGTCGTCCCGTACCACGTGCGCAAACAAGTAAGCGTTTGGCTGAGCGTCTCGTGTAAACCTTTAAATAAAGTTTCCATCAAAACAGAGCTTAATTTTTTTCGTTTCTAATAAAATGGGAGCCAATTCACATTATAACATTACTTTTGCCCCATCTGCATTAAAACAACAGACCGGAAATTGGTCAAATAAGCAGTAACAATAATTATTCGTTCTTTAGGTGTGTATCGCTCCATTGCTTATTGTCAACTAATTCTCTATATTTCAACAACATAAATGTCAAAGTACAATGACATTTGACGCCATTTTCAAGAATTATGGCACACTCATATTATGGCAATACTTTTTCCCAAACTTGTAGAATCAATGTTCATCTGTTTCAACTACCCCTCAGTAAACAAAGGGAGGCAATGTACGGACCTCCTTCCACCAGTTAGCTTTTGGCTACGTACAAAGCTGCTGCAAGATGGGACAATGAAATTAACGACGTTAGACGACTTATACGACCTCTCCATTTGTGATCCTTAACCCCGATCAGTGAGTCATTTAACCATCGGCGACTCGGAATACTAATTTATAAGAATTCTCCTCTGCTCTCTGTATGTTCCGTGCCTAATTCACGTAAATATTCAGATATCAGCGAGTTGTCTAAATAAGATATTTTGAGATTTAACATTTACGTTTTTTTGGTGGAGGTTTCAAGTGATGAAAGCTCGGTATCTCTACATTTATTTGTTAAAAAATATAATTTATTGAATGGTAAGCGTTTTAACATGCCTATATATTTATATTATAACTATTATGAATACCTATTACAGTGAGGAGTAAAAAGATGACGGTATTTTTTTTTTTTTTTTTATAGTGAATACTACACAAGAGTCCCAACTGCTCCCGTCTGGAGCCAGTGAGACTATGTCATCCCCGATTGGGGGATGTTGCGAGGCTGAAAGTAAGTGGGGAAGGGAAAGAGGAAGGTGGGGAAGTACCTGGCTATTCAGATCTAGTCACTAAACACGGCTAGAGCCATTTGGAGCAACGTTTCAATTCTGAATGGTGGTCTTACACCAGGGCGATACTGGTAGTATCTTCCACTCTGGAACGTGCCGCAAATATACTATATATTGTTTTAATTAATTAATTGTGAAATAACACAAATCAATCAAATAAAATTTATTTGCGCACGCCGGGTTCGAACCCGCGACCTTCGGAATGGCAGTCCAATGCGTTACCACTGGACTATGCCGGCCGTCGTACCACTGGACTATGCCGGCCGTCAGCATAATCTGGAATGTTAATATTTTATTCACATTATATCTTGTATTAGGTAGGTATCCTTTTTTTAAATCATTTAAATGGCTTAAAACAGAACTATTTTGTATTTCCATTGAAACCTATTTTTTATTATTCAAGTCGTTTAATTTTTAAATCTTAAATTTGCAACAGTACAAAAATAAAACGATCGTCAGATTAAAATTTATTTTTCGTCCAGAATAGAATGTTTCAATAAAATATTTTTTTAATATACTACAAAATTTCGGTCCGTAATAATGACTCACTGACCATCTTTATCAATTTGTTAAAGTTTCAAAAAATTCTTGTCGCCAATTTTAGTTTTTGATTTTTTTTTTGAAAATTCTATGCTAGCAGAAAATTATCTACTTTTATCTAAAACATCCCAGATGTTTATACCTATTTATTAAATTACTGTAGGCCGCAAAAGTAAGTTTAGTAAGAGTTACTGTGCAACAAATGATGGAATCCTCTTGTCCAAATAATATTTATAACTCAATTTGGATTGTTTATTTACTTACAATACAACGTAAAAGTTTTAGTAAATTTGTATGGGAATTATTTGAAATATGTAAGGAAAATTTTTCTTGCTATAAAAATTTGGTTACCCTAAGAATATTGTCAAACAAATTTAAACAATGAACAACAAACGCGAGGCTTAACGCAGAACTCCCTTTTTACATGGTTTCAAAATAACACGATGCTACATTCCTCGATGTAAGACCAAATGTGCGTAAACGGGATCGTCTGTTATGTGACATTGATAGTGAATAATCTTTGTTCCGATTTTTTAAAATATTTTCTTAATGTATTTTTATCTTTTGTTCTATCAAGCGGAAATACGTACTTTTTTTGATTTTAGAAAGAAAAATAATAATTCTTTCCAGTTTACGTCAAATATTTATACTGAAAGACATCAATAAAATCTATAAAAAATAGCCACAATGAATGATTCATATTTTAGTTTAAGCGGTTTAATTTCAAAACTTATTATTTATTAAATGAACGAGATGAAAGTAAAATCACAGTTATCTTACAACTTCCTCAAACAAAACGAATGTTTTTTTGAAATTTCGAGTTCTCCCAATTTGTCTATGATTGGAGTAAAAAAATTGTAAAAATATTTATTTATTCATTTTCGGGAAATCAACAGTTTACATTTAATCAGTTTGTTCATAAGTATTATATAGTAAAATAAAACCAATTATGGATTTCCTCATTGTGATTTTAACTGAGACAGCATAATATGGAATAAGTTATTTAAATTTGTGAGAAAGAAATATGTACTAAAAAATTTATACAAAACAAAAGATTATATAAAACGAAAAATTTACAAAACAATACATTTATAGCCATGGAGAGAGGTTGTAGATATGAATCAAATAATAATAGAGATATAAACAATAGAAACATAAACATTATTCACAAACCATCAGACAAATATTCTTTTATGGACCTCTTGTATTTGGTAAGTTTGCAACTGAAAATATCAACCTTCGATAATAATATTGTAATTATTGCATAGTCTGTTTAGGCGAGAATTCTTCTTAGAGTTCGTTTTGCTTTGATCAACCCTGAACAGGACACTAGAGAGTGTTGAATGCGCAGGTACATTGAATGTAATCTTGTTTATCAACTCTGGGCATGGTTAGTATTACATTTTTCACGTTTGATATTAAAATTTTATTAATTATTAGTGGTATTTTTTTTAAATGCGTACACCGAAAAGATAATTTTATCTGACTTCTAAAATATTATTTGTTTGGTTAAAATATTAAAAAATTAATATGTTATAGCGCATTTGAAATACTCAGAAAACATAGCAAACTGAAGAAAAATGTCGAAGGGTTAGTTAAAAAAATCATCTAGCCAATTATTAAAAAAAGGAACGCAACATATCACAATGTTGACATTACCCATTCTCAGTTTTTGAATCACTCGATCTTGTCATGTGGTCCCGAATTTAACTCACTTTGCAAGACATACATATTGAACCAGTTTACCCCAAATATGTTTTAACTTTCTGTTATAAAGCTTTTTCTGTAAAACCTTGTAATTACTTTGTCGTGTTTTAATGATTCTGCTGTTCAATATCTGACTCACCGCACGAATTTATAGCTGGCTTTATTCCACACAGGTTGCGTGATATTATTAAATTGTTTTATTGACATAATTGTTTTGAAAACATTCCAATTAACTATGCGTTGTTTATCATTGCCGCAAGCTTTTTTAATGTTTTCAACGTATTATTCAGTATTTCCGTACGCAGTTACATTGAAAAAGATGACTTTAGATAATTTATTGAGAATCTCTTCAAATTCATGCACGTGCATTTGCCTTGATAATATATCATAACGAAACGCAAAAATATTCGGATTTTCGTGAACATCTGTTCGGACATCATGAAAATGTTTTCGTAATTTACTAAAAGTTTATCAGAAAACCTGTGTATTCATTCGTATGCCTGCAATTCCGTTTACAATTGGAATTACGAATACTAACGAATAACCTGACAAAATTTTGAAAATCTCCTACTACCACAACAGTAAGTGATAAATGTTTCAAATGTTGGCAGGTACACACATGAGACGAGGTAATATAAATCCCTGTGAATAAATAAGGAAATAAGAAAGTCGAAGACGTACGGAGCTGTAAAATAATTCAATTAAAATCAAATGCAAAAATTACACAAGTATGTACAGGGTTTTCCAATAGTAAGTGTTATTTTGAATAGCACGCTATTTCGGTAGATGTTACTTTTAAAGCTGTCATTTTTTGACATTTGACAAGTAGAAACTACGTCATTAATAAAAATGGAAAGGTACATGCTTCAAAAACGCATTTAAATTATTAAAAATCACTTGAGTCAATCAAATGCAAATCATCTTGAGTGATGAGGCCCATTTCCACCTCGGTGGCTTCGTCAACAATCAAAATTGTCGCATTTGGGGCTCGGAAAACCCAAGAGTTATTGTTGAAAAGCCTCTTTATTCTCAACGTGTGACTGTTTGGTACGGTTTATGGTCCGGCGGAGTCATTGACCTTACTTTTTTGAAAATGAGGCTGGAGCAACAGTTACGGTGAATGGATTGCGCTATCGAGAGATGATTATTGATTTTTTATGGCCGGAATTGGATGGTATTGATCTGGACAACGTTTACTTTCAACAAGACGGCACTACGTGCCACACAAGCAACGAAACCATTGATCTTTTACGATTGAATATCAAAATAACACCTCTTATTGGAAAACCCTGTATTTTTAAAGGACTTGTATTAGGACATAGGAAACCATGTATCCATTTAAATACCGCAATAGATTTTTAAACACATTTTTCTCACATTTTATGAGAGTGAGTGAGCTAAAGTTATGGCTTAGAATAGAATTAGACTAAAAAGGATGTAATTATTCCTTGTTGCTGTCAAAAAAATAAAGGTATAAAATTGTTCAAAAGTAGACACATTAATTAAAACTTCAAGTTTTATATAAGGGTATAATTCTGGAGAGTTTTCATAGCGTATTAAAAATCGGGCGTTAGGGCGTAAATAAGAGATTTTTTATGAGAATAACTTCCAAAGTTGACTTCCAAGAGTTTAGTAAAGGTTTGACTAAAAACAATCTACAATTGCCTTCATGATCAAAGGGGTGTCTTTGTAAAAAAAAAAACTAAAAGAAAGATTATTTCGAAGCAAACAATTAGGAAAACAATTCGCTTTGTGTACAATTCAATACGAAACCGAAGCATGAAGAAGAGACAAAAGAAATCGTTGTTCATTCCTTCCTCTTGAAAATAAGTACTTTGAGTTGAGGCACAACCCTCAAATAATGTATTTACTGCTGCAAACTTGTTGCTGAAAATTGTCTGGCAATAATTTGCTGTTGTTTATTTATACTTTAATATATTTATCTCTCCGTAACCAAAGGTATAAAATTTTACAGTCTTTTTGATGGCCTTTGTCGTGGAGTATAATGATTAAGGCTTTGGATTTTACCTGGCAAAGTGCAAATAAGAATTTGTTGAAAACTGTTAAAAGTTTATCTATTTATAGAAAGAGTGTATCTGTGATTTTAAACATGCGGCAGCGTTGCTGACACCGGGCGGGCGGCCTGGATTTGATTTGTTTAGAAATGATGAAATTTTGCAGACCTTACCATCAAAACAAAAAAGGGTCACAGTCTACATTAGATTTCAAAAACTCTGTGTAAAGCCCCGGTAACGACGAGAACTTCAGCTAATTGGATAGTTAGAAATGGGGAGCAAGTGATGGACGTATAAGTCCATCCCTACCGCTGCGGTGCAAGGCGACGAGTCGAGAAAGTCCTGCTAGAGGAGGTCTAAAGGGCCCCGTAAACCAATGTTTCCTGATCACATTGTACGGTGATCTAGACAAACTTTATCCCATCGACCCAGTTACCCTTGATCAGTCACCAAACGTAGCGAACCACTTGGGATGACCTATAACTGAGGTGTTGTTATATCCAATCAATCGTTCCTGAGACGGCGCGGCGGCAAGCATGATAACTAGTTAAACACAAAACTTAGTACAGAAGGTTTACAAGAAAGCTTATTTTCTACTGAAACTTTTGTCTTTTGAAATGTCATTGTTACTAATTAACAATGCTTCATCAACGAGCAAAGTTTCCGCATGGCGATATTAATATAATACATATTCGGTATGAAATGATCCTTTTTCTACCCAAAAGAATATCAAGCACATTTACAGGTCATTGTATTTTTTTGTTCTAAACAATTTTTGTACAACCAACGCATAAAATACCAAAATGTGACCCTTGGTGTGATACTAGATTTTTGTTCAGGGGCAGAATGATTTCCGCAAAATTTCGTACGCAAATAAAAAATATATATAAATGCAGATCACTTTAATGAATCCATGATACGTATATTTTTATCCATATATATTTATATCGAAAACATTCCGATTGTCTTTAGTTTATTTAGTTTTGAACTGACGTCATGCGTAGAGTCGTAAATAAGCTTTCGACATAGTTTATACAAAAGCTTTGATTTTATACTAGAACTTTATCTCAGAAACAACGCGTCATACTTATGGAAACAGAACCACTAAAAACTTAAGAAGTGGTTGAGTGACATTCGTTCCTCTGAAACCTGCCAAAGCGAGAAGCCTCTAACAGTCTTTATCTGTTTTTCTTTTCCCCTGCCTATTGTTGCTCCCGCGTCACGTGTTCCCGCGAAGCCTTATCTTCCTCGCTTTGTAACGGCTTCCCCCGGAAAAGGAGCCTCACAGTTTCGCGCCCAGCAGACGGGACTTCCTGAAAGGCGCCATCTTATTCTCACGCGTCAGTTATTGTTGAGAAACTCATTTGTTTCGGGACTGACGACCTATATTAATTTAACAGTTCTTTTTTAAAGTTTATATTCGCTGAGAGGCTTAGAAAGAACCTGTGGGTTTGTAGATTCAGTCAGTCCCTGTTTTTTTTTTTTTTTTATCGTTTTTGTTGCGCGTTTCGAAAAACGCACGGAGCTGCTCCCAACTAGAAAATAAATAATTCAGCAGTCAAAAGAGCAAAACATGTTGAATGAAATCAATTGTGACCATTTTGTACCTCATAAAAATTTAAGTATTTACCACATACTTACTAGACACCATTTATTTATTTTTTTCTATGTAGTAAACACATATATCAAGCATTCAAGTACGTATCATAATACAGCCCTTAAATATTCCTGAAGACAAAATACAAATTCGATTAACTTTAATGTTTGAAAAAATACTTTCTTCTTGAAATTGAATATCACTTGGTAATTTGCTAGACATTGATAATTTTTTTCCGAACAACATTCTCATGTTTTATCTCTGCCTTGTCTTATATTTTTGTTAGGGCTGGAAGATTACAAATTTTCTGAAAATTTTATGGCTTAAATAATTGGTTCGTGTTTATGAGGAAATTGTATAAAAGTGAAATATAACTTAATGATCACCAATTATGATTAAGTACCGGAGAAAATATAAAGTGAAGGGAATATCTATCTACTCTACTGATATGCAAAAGAAAACACAATGTTATTAAAAATATATGTATTCATTACTGGTTACTTATTTATTTTATAAAGTTTTTTCGAAAAGCTTTAAATTTGTTTTTTTTTTATTTTTTTTGCCAAATTTTGTACGCAAACGATGGGTCAGTTACCCATACGGAATTTTAAGTGTACACGCCAGGTGGTCGAGCGAAATGTTGTCAGAGAGTTTTGGAAGATGACAAGTAAATACATAATATCATAAATCTCAACTGTGGTCAAGCTTAAGGAATAAAAGAAAATAAAGACTTCTAGCCACAGAATCAATTTGAAAGGCGGATGTGGGTACCGCGACCCCGGGAACCATTTATTGGATGATAAACACCTCTGCTATAGGTCACTCCAAGTGGTTCGCCATGTTAGGTGACTACACAGGGGTGCCTGGGTTCATCGGGTGAGGTGTGTCCAGGGTGCGTCTGCCCACTAGCTGCGTGATGTGCCAGATCGGGAGAGGCTGGTTTGTGGAGACCCTTTGACCTCTCCAACTGGTCTCTTGACTCATCGCCTTGCGCCGCAGTGAGAGTGATATATTCATATTTCCATCACTCCTGGACACACTGATCCCCTCAAACCTTTTACCTTCCCTAAACTTTCTCTTTTTTCCTTTCCTTATAAATATCCTCCACACAGCATCCCAAAAGATGATATAGGCCACGAGGAAAATTATTTGAAAAAATGAAAAGTTTAAAGGAAACAATGAGAACGCTTTTTTTCAAATTCGTATATCTAATTATAAAACATGAAATCTAAATGAAAATGGTTATTAATTTTCAAAATTTAAATATAAATATTTTAACTATATTTATAAATACGAAAAATTTAAGGGTTGAGCGATTTCATCAACAGTTTTATCGAAATAACCTTTAAAAAATGTTCACGTAAATTTAATTTGTACTATTAAAAAAGTAAAAAATTCTATATGAAACCACTGAAAAGTAACATTCCCCAAAAACTTGGCTTGAAAGGTTTTACCCTAACACAGTCGATACAAACAGTAAATTAATGTATCATTGCATATGAAAATAAGCCCAGTAGCTAATGCTAACATCCAACTCTCTCCGTGCGGTGACTGTGGTACGATATTTATATTAATCAATAAAACATAACAAGATGCAACGATTCTTTGTTAAGACTGAGGTCATCGTAACTCATAGTTGACAATTATAAAGTCAGGGGTTCACAATGTGTCAGCGGTTGTCATGGAAAGGTTCTTTACTTTGCTGTAAAACCGTACAATCTAATTGTTTTATTTAATGACACCATTCAAACACGTTTAATTACCGGTGCGGTTAGGGTACGGTAGATTAGTGGCAAGAATCGCTTAAATTTTATGAGAATCGGTTTTGTGAACTTATACTCGTACATTAAAATATATTCAAATTATTAGGTACAAGTGTTTTGCATAGTAACAACTGACGCAAGCGATATGACATTTTCAGTTCAATTTATGTTTCGTACAACTGTAAACTTATGATGGGATGTTATTGTGCGAGTTAAAAGAAAAATTGCAGATCGAAAATCTGTGCATTTTTTACGTCAAATCACACCATTTGCGAAATTTCTGCTGTTTCAGAACCTGATTTTTTATTTATGGATATCTAAAAGAAATAGTTCATTTATAAAATATTACAATTATATGCCAATCACTAACTGCCTGACATACAGTTAAATCAGATCAACATGTTCTACAGTAATCACGTTACATCGCTAATGTTTTGTTTACGTTTGTCAAATACTGCAATCCGTCACTGTGCGTATGACAATAAATTGATTAACACTTCTTAGTAAACGACACATATTGTGATAGAGGACAACGACGACCTATAAAAATGGTCGAATTTGACTAATATAAAGTAACGACTATTAATCAGAATAAAGCTCGATATGCACAAAAACTCTATTATTATTCGGTGTTTGACGGTTACACCAAAACTAAACGCTGACAGCCACATT
This sequence comes from Hesperophylax consimilis, assembly GCF_061612785.1. Classification (NCBI taxonomy): domain Eukaryota; kingdom Metazoa; phylum Arthropoda; class Insecta; order Trichoptera; family Limnephilidae; genus Hesperophylax; species Hesperophylax consimilis. Next base: position 20,688,170 of record NC_142848.1, on the reverse strand, counting down.
AATTTCACTAATTATTGTACTGAAAGTGATGAACTAAAAGAGGATTGACTCTAATCACTTCTACATAAACAAACACTCACTTCATAATGCCTCCCCTGATGATGAACACTGTAACGCTATCCGTAAAAGCTAATGAAGGAGGAAAGACCACACGGCACAGTAAACCAAAATATCAAATTAAATTAAATTAATTATTAGAATACCTTTTTCAATTTAAGAAGAGAGAATGGGTACCGCTGCCTTGGGAACCATTTATTAGATAACCAACACCTCTGCCATAGATTGCCCCAAGTGGTTCGCTACGATTGGTGACTTAGCAAAGGGTTCCCGGGTTCATGGGGTTAGGTTTTTCTAGGTCTTGTTGACTGGTGCGTCTGTCCAATTACTGCGTAGCCGGAAGAGACTGGTTGAGGGAAACCATTTGACCTCTCCAGCAGGACTCTGTCGATCCATCGCCTTTCACCACAGTGGTAATGGTGGATTCATACGTCCATCACTGACCCTCAGATTACTTATACCCTTTTCCCTTCCTGAAATACCTATTCCTTCCATCCTTGAAAATACACATCACACAGCATTCCCTAAGACGTCATAGGACATGAAGAAAATTATTTTCCTCAGGGCCTTTCCTGTGTACAACTAGTATAAAAAAACTAAACTAGACAAATTCCCGCCCTATGGTGGTAACGTAATACCATTAAGAATAATATAATAGCAATAATACGATAAATGCATACGTAGTAAAACTAATAATACTATTATTATTGAAGTGAAACTTCTTTACGCGCGTTATGCAATTTCGAGGACCGGAATAAAACCAACTCATGACCGTCATGAAAAACCGTGATCATTTCGCTATAGGAGCCTAGCCAATATTATATACCATACAATACAACCAACCATACATACAATATTATATATGAAGAGTCATGAAAGATGTAAATTGGGTTTTTGTAGCATACGAACAAAGTATAAAATAGGAGAGAATTATGAAGAACTTTCAAAATTCAGTCAATAAAGAAACTAAATATTGAAGACAATATTAGTGATTTCTAAACGAAAATCTTAAACAGAAAAATCAGAAAAGGAAACGGTCACATCTGGGACTCAAACCCAGGACCCTTGTCTTTCCGGGACAGTGCTCTACCAACTGAGCTAATGGGACCCTATTCCCCTCGGTCACTTTTAACTGTATCATACTTCGAATAAGAACTACTAACATTGTCTTCATTTTTTCACCGCACATTTTTATTGGCAACTATCTTTATGTATGATCTTATATACTTTATGATGGGAAGAGGGTCCCATTAGCTCAGTTGGTAGAGCACTGTCCCGGAAAGACAAGGGTCCTGGGTTCGAGTCCCAGATGTGACCGTTTTCTTTTCTGATTTTTCTGTTTCAGATTTTCGTTTAGAAATCACTAATATTGTCTTCAATATTTAAATATTACAATTTGAGGTTTTACTCAATAAAGTTATTCCGAAAAATAAATAAAGAAACTTTTCGTGGGAAAAAACCACTGATTTTATGAGATTCCATAAAATGTTATCGAACTTTCATGATATTATCAATCTAAAAGAAATTCATCTCATTTTGTGTTCGCTTTAACTGGCACTTTATTAAAAAGGTATTTCGTGCGATATGGTCCTACGGCTGAAAGCTCGGTTGTAAGCTTCATTTCTGTTACACGCATTGTCAAGTTAGTTGTTTCTCGTACTTGTAGACGATATCACGAGCGTAGCCAGGTTCGGGTTTGGGGGGGTGGGTTGGGGCCTAGAAACATGACGTTATGCAAATCTTGCAATACTAATAATTTTGATTCGTCACCACGACTTGTTCAAAAGACGTTCTAGCACAGCAAGCATGTCAAGAGGAACGGTGCTATTAAATGACATTTCCAAAACAGGGTATATTTGATTAATCTACCCAAAAGTTAATAACGTTAAAATAACGAATCTTGTACTGTTAATGGATAAATAATGTTTTCTAACGCCATCACGTTAGCCTCCTTCTGCTCTCCGCTAATGACAGAGTTAGAACCCAAACCTATAGCTTGGTTCTGCGCGTTACTGTACGAATAATTGCCGCCTGCGCTAAGTCTGCGCTGAGTCAGCTAAGGGCTTCATCATTCTCACGACGTAAAAATTCAAGAATTTATAGCTGGTAGAGTGTAACATTTTGCGTATCGAAAGTTCTATATCAGTAATTACTGATATAATCCACAGAAACGCTGTGGAAAAAATAATCCTTGCAAGTGATGATCGCCGTGTTCGTGCAATGATTAGTGTTTTAACGTGACTGTTGATTTCGTGACTTGTGATCCAATCTATTTTAACACTATCAAAGTGAGGGCCCCGTTTACATTCATCCATCAGGACAATCAAAACAGGTGAGTACATAAGTGCAGAGTAATTTTTATATTTGTTCAGGGCGGTACGCATCATTCAAATCACAAGTTTTTATTAGGCAGAGAGAGGATATGATCATTTTCTCCGACCCTTTCGTGGTGCTAGCCAACGCGTCACCGTACAAATAATCTGTAGTACAGTCAAATAAAAAATAAAAATAGTAAGGTAACATGAGAGTTTCCAGAAGTGTGCCTGTTTGCAGATGGATTCAAATGTAGATAGGATATTATATTGATTAATTTTCTAGCAGTTCCGTATCATGAATGTCTTTTAGGCTTCTTTAGCAATAAAAAAAATAAATATTGGTGCTTATCATAAGATTATTCTACTCGAGTTTTAATGATGAACGGTTGAACTATTTTTGCAGCTTATAATTTATTTTGTATTTGAAAAACGTTTTCGTATTATTTTTATTAACTAATAATTCCTTACTGCCCAGGACCGCAAAAGTATGTAACAAACATCTTGATTCGAACAATATACCTACTCATATAGAGACACTGCTTGCATACATCATGTTTGAAATCTGTTATTCGACTTCAGCAAATGTGAAAAATGTTCATTTTATCGCTAATAACAATTTTTAACATTAGCTCCGTGCAGGAGTCCCTGAGGAACATACTTTCCCTCAGGGCTTATGTCATATTTGAGGATTCTATGTGTCTAGGTGCAACGGACGTTTGAATGCATCCCTCCCAATGCGGTGTAAGGCGAGGTTGAGAGAATCCTGCTAAAGAGAGACAAAAGATCTCTCTCAACCAGTTTCTCCGAATCCAGCCCGCCACAGTGTAGGTGCAGTGCAGCCGCCAAGACCTAACCAATCCTAACCCCAAGAACCCAGGCACCCTTATTAAGTTAACAAACTAACCGTATTTAACCGTATAGTTATCATGTCAACGTTAATTCTGTTCAATCCACTTCAAAGCAGAAACTATTTTTACTTGGCATCAAATTGTTCTTGAAGAATCGAGATTTTTTTTTTAATTCTAAATTATTAATACTTTAGGAACAACTTTTTATTTTTAACTTATTTTGAAAGTTATACGTTATACCCATCGATGAAATATATAACATTGAAGGAGAGGATAGTAGGTACTAATAATTCGAAACGAAACATGAAACAGTACAAGACAAAGAAAACAAAAAACGGTTACAACTAGGAAAGAAGTTAGTTAACGTTAAGTTAATGTAAATCAGGACGCCTGTCCCGCCGGCAAGACAAGAGATCCGGGGTTCTATTCCTAGTTGTGACCTTTGTCTTGATATTTTTCTGTATTTTGTACTGTTTCATGTTTTATTAAGATTTATTAGTATTATCTTCTTCTTCAATAATTAATACTCTGTTCGGGTTTAGCATAAAATAGAGTTATTAATACCACTAAAGTTCTTACGTTAACAAACCGTATCTTTAACGTCACAGCAGATCTGTTCATAAATTCTGAACTTTGAATTGATTGTTTGGCGAAAACTTCGTGTGTTTATAGTTTAAATTGGAACGGAAATTAGTACGCCAGTAGCAGGAAAACCTATGATCTGGCAATAAGTTTTCTAATGAAAGTCTGGATTAGAAATTGAAGATTTCAACGCAGGATTTGTAGTTCAAACGATAATAATTTATCGAATTTATTAGCAAGGTAATTTTTCATTTTTTGTCTCAGTTTCAGACACCTCTGGATTATTTATTATAAATACGTTTTTTTTATTTTTTTTTATATTAACTCCACACAGGAGGCTCTGAAGAAAATAATTTCCCTCAGGGCCTATTTCATCTTTGGGGATGCTGTGTGGAGGGTCTTTTTGTGGAGAGGAAGGAGTGAACATGGGTCTTGAAGAGTCCCATGTTGTAGGAGGGAGGAAACACAGAGGCCGGCAGTTCGTTCCACAGCCGAGCTGTTAAACTTAAGAACGAACCGTAGAAGCGACCCGTTCTCATGTGACAAATGTCAACCGTGTACAAAGTGTCACGTATCACGTAAGCTAAACAAGGAAAGAGAATGAAGTATTGCAAGCATCAACATTCAAAAAGTTTTTGTCAAAACCTGAACTGATCAATTAAGACAAGCGATAAAGTAGATACCAAAATATTTTTGTGTAGTAATAATTCTATTAAGTATTTGAAATGATGTATTTCTTTTGACAGATCTATATTTGAATGACTAATGGTTTTTAAAGTTTACTAACGGCGTTCATTCAAAAGGTAATTCTGGTCGTCTTTCTTATAATTAATATTTACTAACGGTATTGTCTTTGTTATAGTCTGTGCCTTCACCCAAATTCGAAACTATTGATGCAACAAAAGTATTGAGTGTTTATATTATAATATAAGTGTAAGTATACTAAAAAGTATTTAAATTAACTATTAAAATTGCTGCTTCAACACAGGCTAGCCGCTAGCCTAGTGAGGCAAGTTATGAGAATCCTCAACTTTATCTAATGTTTATGTATTCTATCAATTTACGTGTTTATAGTTGCAAATTTATTAAATAAAGATATTAGTATATTATATTATCAAAGTTTAATAACGGTGTTCATTCGAAAGGTAATTCTTGTCGTCTTTCTTATGTTTATTATTTATGAACCTCTGATTATATAAATGTCTAGATTGAGCGTTCGAGCGACGAAACGCCAAAAAAAATATCAGCCAAGTGTTGGCTGATAAGCTCGTTCAGTCCGCTCAGTTTCGAAACTATCGCTGTGCGGTAAACACGTGTTGTGTGACATTTGAAAATGACGATTTGCGCTATAACAGTGTGCAGAAATTACAAAGGACGATTGAAAATAACTAAAAATGTTACCTATCATAGGTAAGTTACCTTTTCAAAGCCATATAATAACCATTTAGTTAAAGAAACAATTCAGTTTTAATAGTGAAATTTAGTCTTATCATCGTCTTGACAACGCCATATTTTGACGCATTGTTTACAGGGTTGCCTGTTCTTCAAATTAAAATACCCACATAAGGTAAAAAATGCAAGGCGCAAATGACGCCGTTCTATTTATAAAGAACATTAACTTTAAATTCAGTAAATTTAAATGATTCATCTCTTTAAGAAATATAGGAATCTAGTAAATAAAAAAATTTCCCATGAGAGCGTTGTTAATTTTAAAATAGGTTTTAATAATTACCCAAAGTACACTATATATAATAATATTATAAATGTGAAAGTTTGTCTTTGTGTTTAAGTGTTTGTAAATTCTTCGTGTTGACACTATATTTAAAAAAGTTATGAATTCGAAATTCGTTTATCTATTAAAATTACAAAAAAATGTGACAGGTTTGTTTGGTGAAGCATCAAGTAAACTTTTAATTTTATTCATGCATATTTTACAGAATACCTAATGATCCTATATTAAGAAGTAAGTGGATAGAAATAATAATAAAAAGCCGCGGAGAGGATGTCTGGCAACCAGCTAAAACATCTGTTATTTGCTCTGATCATTTCCTTGCCAAAGACCTGTATTTTGTCAACAATCAAAAGCGTCGAAGGTTGAAAAAGGAAGCGATCCCGTGTCTTTCTTATTTTCCGTATTTCTTGTTTATTTGTTAAAAATAATCAAATAAAAATAAATCTCTTTTAACAATGATTTTTTTTTCATTTATATCATTATATTTATGTAGAAAACTATCTTACTTAAATGAATTCAAAATTAAACGAATTATAGGTCCCGCAAAATCGAAACATATTTTTTCCCAACTTTTTTGGGAAATACTAGGGAGCTGGTATCACTCAATACGCCTACAGTGACGTTAAGCGCTTACGTCAACGATATAAGTTGCGTATACTTGTGTGCGTGACACGCACACAAGTATTTCAAATCTGGCCTGTTCTTTCTGTCGGAATAACAGTGCAACACTCTATCTAGACATTTATATAATCAAAGTTATGAACAAAAAAATTAATTATTTTGTAAATAAAAATGACAAATTGTTTTTGAAATGCAATAATCCTAAGGAGAATATTGTGTTTAATTATTGCAGACAATATTAGCGATGCTTAGACGAAAATTTGAATCAGAAAAATTAGAAAAAAATATGGACGCATCTAGGATATGAACCTGCATCAGAAACCTGCCCTCGTCTTACCAGGGCGCTGGTATATTAAATGAATTAATGGAACCATATCTCCTTCGGTCATATTTAACTGTATCATACTTCGAATTAGAGCTACCAAAATTATCTTAATTTTGATTGGTTGCTATCTTTATGTATGATCCCAAGATTAAACTCGAACTAAATGGAACTTAGGTACTTTCGAGTATCGAAGACTGGGGGCAGATGTCGTTGTAAGTGATGTGAACGCTGAAGAGAAGCAGCGCAATGATACTAAAGAAACTCCTCTCATTACTAGTAATGCCCACATGTGAATTTTCATAAACTATACATTTGCTCTTATTTTGTGTCCGTACAAAGCCGCTAGGAAGTCTCTTTTAAATGAATTACGATTTTTTAGTTAATCAATGAACAAGGAACTCTCAACAAAATATTTAGTAAACGATTACACACAAAATAAAAAAGGTAACAAAAATATTGGAAATAAGTGATGATAATATTAGTCGGCATTATAATCTCAAAACGAAATTTGAAATCGAGCTCACATGTAAAGAAACATAACGTGAAAAAATATCCACAACAATTTAAACAATTTCTCTCTGCAGCACTTCACATTGAAAATGTACGAATTGAATTGAGTTTTAATGTTTCTCTGAAACATACTAATTAGTATCCTTCGGTGTTCACTGTACTCATTACCTTCCCCACTCACCCCACACGCCGAGTGGATAGTTATTCAATCATTAAATCAATTCGACTCCATTAATCCCGATATTAAGTCACAATATCAAATTTAATTTGAGCGTGTTTATGATTTTCGAATTTGGATCAAATTTGGTGCTTGATTTCATTCGTATTATATCGTAGTATAACACACTCACTTAATATCCAAGCATTATCAATAGAGTAGACAAACATTTGCTATTTTTATTTAATTAACTAATTTTTAAGCAATAATTATTAGTCTGAAACATCTATATAAATTGAAAAAATCTTCCGTGTAAAAATACATGCCGCCGACGGGAGTTAAACCCGCAGCTTTCCGATTGCCGGTCAGGTGCTCTACCAATAAGGTTGATTGTTTTGTAGTGAAAAAAACTAATAAGCAATATTTCTTGAATGAAATACACCAGTACATATTGAATAATTTGTCGGGTTTCGAACAAACCGACGTAGCGCAATTGGTACAGCACCTGACCGGCAGTCAGAAGGCTGTAGGTTCAATTCCCATCGATACTGTGTATTTTTTAAATAAAAGATTTTTTCAAGGTGATTGGTGCTTCACGCTTATAATAATTGCTAAAAAATTATATACTATCCTTTTTGCTATGTATAAAAAATTATTGTTTCTTTTTTTTCTAACTTCCGATTTTATGTCCGGGTTAAATCTTCCCCATAGGAAAAACTAAACCCTTCCACACACTTTTCCACAAATGATCATCTAGTCAATCAACATTATGCAAGTGCATTATATAAGCAAAATAAATACAAAACAATACAAGAACAACACGTCAACTCACCAGAGATCAAATGGGAAAATAATTCACCGACTTCAGATATTTTCATATCAGAGGGTTCGGCTCGGTAGAACTTCTAACAGGGCCTATAAATCCTACTGATCCCTCATCCCCGCCTAAATTTTTAATGAGAGAGCTAGGTATAATGCCAGTAGCCGAAATAACGAATGGTAATATTTTTATAGTCTGAGAATGCCAAATTCTTTTTATTTCATTTCCTAAATCTGTGTATTTTCTTATTTTTTCATTAACAGATTTTTTAATATTACAGGAATTTGGAATAGCGACATCAACGATATAAGTTTTTTTTTTATTTTGTCATGTAAATCTATATCGGGTCTATTATGACTAATCTTTCGGTCTGTTAGTATAGTTTTATCATAATATGCTTTATAAAATTCGTTTTCTAAAAATGAATTTGGTTCGTATTCATAATATGGTATTATATTACGGCAGTCAATCAAGTTATGTTTAATTACCAAACTTTGGTGAATTATTTTTAAAACTTGACTATGCCTAAGTGCATACTCGGACGGTGCTAATATAGAACATCCCGATATAATATGTTCTATAGTTTCAAGAAAAGCCAAACATTTTCTACACAAATCATCAATTTGATTTGTATCTTTGATTATATGTTATGTTATATTATATTTCTTAAATATTATTTTATCATTAGAAATATTTTTTTATTTGATGGGATTGTCAACCTTTTCGATTGCCATAGTCCGACTGGCACCAAGCAGATTGCGGGGTCATCGAATAAAAAAGGTTATAAACTTTTAATACACCCGCACTGGGCTGTAAAGGTTAAAAGGCAAATTTATATCTAAATCTTTAAGAGGAACGACCGCACGGCCTTTTTCATACAAAACTTAAATTTGGATTTGAGGTCAAAATACGAAATCAAACTAAATAATATTTTTTATTCCAAAGGTGTTGCAAGTATCTAGTGCAGATATCTGCAACCTTATTTATTTGTGTTTCAAATTATAAAATATAAGCTATTAAAAAAATATTAAAAATGTTTTGTTGGGTATTTTGGCCTGAAATCCATATTTTAGTTTGCATGAAAAATGCCGTTCAGCTGTTCCTCTTAAGGCCAGCCGATGTTTCCCCAAAGTCGGGTATTTTCGGGTTGATATATTTTTTCGGGTAAAGAATCACCCATTCGCTTAATCTGTCGTACCCAAATCTCGTCATTCTTATCCCAGGTATATTTTTTTAACCTTTTATGAAGAGGGTAAACTTCACAAGACGGTATTCAGATGTTGTGTTCGCGTAGATTGTGAGTGATCCTACCTTAATTTAGAATTTTAACACTAAAAAAAAACATTTTCTTAATTAAATATTCATTTAAAAAAATACGTATTTTATTTCGCTACTTTTTTTACAATTTCATTTCCATGGATCATTATTTTAATCGAGAAAAAAGTCGAGTGTTATCCAATTAAGTATAACAATTTACCAAAGTTAATTTTTTTGCAAATGCCCTGAAGCTCTTAAATAATACAATTACAATGAGATATTTTTTACACGCGCGCAAAAATGCCTTTGATCTGATAAATATGAGAAACTTTAGAGAAAGAGTGCCTATTTACTGTATTATTAATGTAATATATATTTCCTTGATGGAAAATTTTCGATAGAAAAGGTATCAGAAGAAGAAGACTTTCCAATAGTATATAACCAAGATTTAAAAAAAATTACCTTTCTTTTAATTACGTATCAATGTTGCTAAAATATTCGATAAACCGCCTTAAAGGGTGGCACCCCCTCAAATCCTATAATAACCTAAATGTCCTAACGTAATAACAAATATTTGTCTTGAAAGAATATGAAACCCATCAAAACTTGTTAGCAGAATAGGTTTAATAGAATTACTCATAACATTGTTTTGATTACATATCAATGTTGTTAAAGCAGTCCTAAAACCACTTTAAAGGGTGATACCTCCATTAAATCTTTTAATATCCATAATGTCCTTCCGTAACAACAAACATTCACTCTGAAAGAACATGAAATCCGACAAAACTCGTCAACAGAACAAAGTTGCAAAGTTTGCAAAGTTTTGCTTTTGGCAAGGGGCAAATGGAGATAGATAACAAGTTCAAGCTAAAAATCTTTTATTAGATAATTCATTGAGGTATTCTCGTACTAAATACGTCTCGATTTCAATGGATACTTTTGAAAAGGTTTTGTTATCATCCTGCGATCCTGTAACAATCATATTGTAATACATGTTATAAGCCCGGCGCGTGAAGGGTATATTATTATAGTAAATGTCTGAGTCAGCCAAAACCTTTTCAAACGTTCCAAATGGGACCTTTACGCTTTAAGCTCGATCTAGACCGGATAAATGTCCATCATTCTGTATAACACCTGTTACTGAAATGCCTAATAAAGGAGATTTTTGAATAAAATTCATTGAACCTTAATTTATTTATTTAAATGCCTATTGGAATTTTACATGCACAGAAATTAAAAAAAAATATATGAATAGTGCAACTACATATTAGTTGTAATAATATTATAATCATAATAACAAAAACCTAATATTGAACTGAAACAGTTAAAGATTGCTTCATATTTGCATGTGCATTTGCTTTTAAAGGATGTAATTTTATTAAAATTAAATATACATTATAAAAACAGAATATAAATATATTTTTTATTTTTTATTGTTTAAATTATAACATTGTTACAAATAAACATAATATATGGCAAAAACAAAATAGTGAAATACATTTACAAGGATTCTACGCCAATTAAGAGAGCTAGCTCTTGAGCTTGGTGTAGGAGTTTTTTCATAATTTTACTACATTTTAGTGTACAATGATACTATAAAATAGTGAACAGTAAATATAATCTTAAATACTAGAATGTTGTCACGTTAAAAATTTATAATATGGCACGAAATGAAGTGATTGGTGATGTTATAGTTGTTATTTTTTTTAAATATAATTTGATCTTTTTTTTAAATGATACCAAATCTATTATTTTTTTATTTCTTCGGGAAGACTATTGAAATATTTAATGCCTTTGTAAAATAATTATTGTGCATTTGTTGTGTTGAAAATAGAGGAATTTGGAGGTTATGCTTATGCTTTAATGATGAATTAAGTTAAAAAATTTTTATTACATTTTCTTTAAAAATTTGTAATATTGAATCTTTTATATAAAAGATTTTATATAAAGGTCTTCAATTTTTGGTACTTTAAAAACATTGAACAATGATGTTGAAGGAAATGTTGTTTGTTATTTTCAAAATTACTTTGATCATTAGTTTTTGTACCACCTTTACAGGACTGATAATTTTTCCATATGCACCTCCCCAACCAATGATTTCACACTGAATTAATGATTGGACTAGTGCATAATAGACTTTTTTAGATAATTTAACTTGAGAATGTTTCTTAATCTAATATGTATTAAATACTACCCTCGCGATGTAATAATCTCTGTGAACAAGAATAAAATAAATGCGAGAAGCAAATACGTTAAATGGAGCATGGAGTCTAGTGTTGTATTTATTGGGTACGCAATCATTTATTCATACTCACCAGATCAGGGCTAATGTATAATTATTCTTAAAAAAATGAAGAAAATTAATTCGTTAATTTATTAATTATCTTGACGGGAGTGATAAACGCGGAAAAGTACGCGAAGTATTTAATTTACACAGTACGTGATTCAGTGATTTTCAAACAATGTCGGAATTTTATATTTTTTTATAAAGTTATTTTTTATGTATGGCAGATGTCTCACCTTCCTTAATAGATGGTGTCGAATTTTTTTTTTATTTCTTGTATTTTTTTGAGAAGCTTGTGCTGAAATACTGAGAAAAAATTAATAAAATTCAAATAATCTATTTATGAGTAAAAACGTTCCATGTAAATAGCAATAAATTTATGCATGTTCTTTTGATGTGTAAATTCTGATGAAATGTCTCGTTTTCCAAATAAACCGAAGTTCGTTCATCAGAATTAATGGTCGTAATTTTTTTCAATTGGATTGGAGCATCGCGTCGCGTTTTTAAATTTTATAAACGAATTACATAAACTGCTCGTTAATACTATATTCCCATTTTTTCATACGATTGTCTTTTCGATACTGACGTTTACTCCATAGGTCAAACTAATTATGAAAAGTAGCTTTAGTAGTTTGTTAAATAGGTAGAAAGAGTAGAGAATTTGAAAATTTTATGAAACACATAATGGGATATATTATTATATAGATACTACACCACATTATTCAGTTATCCATACATAAAAGGGGTCTTATCAAATTTCGTATGCAGGCAGTATTTTATTTCAATTGAAAAGTGCACGGAACCCATGGCTAAAAATTGTTTTTGGGTAGTGAATTTCCAATATTGCCAGGATTTGAAGTTTTTTATTTATTGAAATATATGAGATTTTTTAATCCAAAAACTCGGGCCTTGCAAAATAAAACCAATAAAACTCTGATATTGTACGCCACGGCAAAGGAACAACATTTTTTATTTGGTACACCTGAAACTAATAATAAAATCATAAATCCCTTTCAATAATAATAATAACATGGCATTTATATAGCGCAGTTTAGTGTCATTTCACTTCAAGTGCGCTTAACTACTCGTATAACAAACTTAAAAAATGGTAATTCAGTATTAGTGGTTCTTAAAATTATTCCTACAGTATGCCTTACCCAATACAGATCTAATATTATAACACTAAATAAACTGTGTATACAATGTGATGACAAAACTTAGAATCACAATAACAGCAGGACAGGAAAAAACAAGAATATTAACTAAAACATAATATAAAACAGGAGGCAGTTTGTGCTCAGAAATGAGAATTTTCTGAGCAGTTTTCATTGGCATAAAATCCTATTTTAATCCAACTTTTCTCCACTTAGTACAAAAAACTTGCCTGCGCACACTAAGCCCGCGTTTTATACTGATAACAATATGAGAAAATACTAAATATAGAGATCATAAATTAAGCCACTCAGGCATTTACCTACTATTTTGGAAATGATTTTCCATCGTTCTACATAGGCAATACAACTAAAAATATAAATATTAGAATCACGGAATATTTAAGATATTTAAATAACAATAATTTTTGAGAGTTTGCCAATCATCTCATTTCCACCGATCATTCTTTTAATAAAGACACAGGAGTTAAAATTCTTCACCGTAATAATAAAGGCAAAAAATTAGATAATTTAGAAGCGCTCGAAATCTCTAAATAATAATTTTAGTGTAATTAATAACCAAATTAATGTATCTTTTACTACTATTCCAGATATATTTCCAGTTAACCGCTCTGTTCTTCGTGGAAATCCCGTAATTATCCTTCCACTCCTCCCTCAAACACCTAATTTTTTTTTGTATAATTATGTCAATATTTTTATTATAGATTAGTTTTTTAATATTCTTCTGATGAAGGAAGGGTTCTTCCAAAACCGGTGGAGTGTAACTAAAATTGAAGTTTTCAATAATTAAATCTATACGTTTTATTGTAAAAGGAACTTGCAGTAATTTCAGTAATGGTGGTACCAAAAATCCAGCGTTGTAACTAGACAATCGGAATAGTGCACTAAAGTGTTAAAATATGCATACTATGCAGTAAAAATGCCAGAACCATTCACTAAAAAACAAAAGTTTTTACAAATGCTAGTATACTGCCAGACAGTACACTATTATTGCATGCGCCGGTGTACACATTCATATACAACGGCAACTCCTTTGAGTTCCGGAATATACTAGCATTAAGTTACTCTACTTTTTTATGAACGTTGCTATAAATTTTTGCCAAACTTTTTTGTAACTTGGCGGTAGAAATAGTATTATTTTATTTCACCTAGATGACTGAAAATGACCCAAACATATATATAGACATATAGATATTACATTCTGATGTTAAATTTAGGAATAGATATAGATATTACATTCCGATGTTAAATTTAGGTACAGATATAGATATATCGTTCCGATATTAAATTAAGGTGCAGATATAGATATTAAATTCCGATGTTAAATTAAGGTATAGACATAGATATTAAATTCCGATGTTAAATTTGGGTAAATATATAGATATTAAATTTCGATGTTAAATGCAATTGTTATAACTCGGTTTTGAGTTTGAGTTTCTTCTATTTAATTACAAATTCTCCGCTATTTATTGAGTGACCACATTTACATTTTTTTTTTACTTTACTGTACTTATTATGAACACGTGCGCCGAACAAAAAAGCTCATTTTACAAAAAAGCAAGCAAGTTGAAATCGAGCTTTATTTCCCTCTTGGGCAAAATTTTATCAGAATTTAAATAAAACTCAGATTGAAAAAGTTTAACAAAACTTATTCTGTTTTACTTTATAAAATTTACCTACTAAGATTTGAGTTTTGTGAATATCTACTGCCCGCAAAATATTTTTTGATGGCCTACAGCTGATATTAGTATTCCTAACTCAGAGATAGTAAAAAATCCATTAAAGTTTTATCCTGGAAAAATGGTTTATAAATCTGACTACAGGTAGATTTAAGGCTCATCTTTACAAAATTTAATATTAATTACATTTTTGAAATTTGTCGATACTGAATAAAACTATAATGTCATTTTAATTTATTTTAGTTTACTCTGCTAGTTCAAATCTTCCAATAAATTGTTCGTATGCAAGAAGAATATCAACGTAACCCTACAAAACAGAGTGATGCAAATTAAATGCAAATGATACATGTTGGAATATACTGAACACTAAAATGAAGACAAAAATTAAAATGTGATTTTTATTAAATCAAGCAAATTTTAACACAAAACCATTTACGATTAAAAAAATTGTAATGCAAATACTGTTACAAAAATATTATGGAATTAAAAATAAATGCTGTTTTCTTAGACACTATGACACCGATTGAGCCAATACTTGGATTTTCTGCTAAAAAGTATGGGCTTAACATAACATTATTTTTACAATGCTAGACTTGGGGGCGGAAAACCGTTTTTTCCGACTCTTTCCTTCCGATTGAACAGAAACTTGAAAATTCTGCTAAAGAGGTGGACAGAACACGATATGAAGAAAATATTCGGAATGCAGAAATTGTCCAAAACATAAAAAAAATAATGTTAATAAATATTATTTGATTATATAATTCAGAAATAATACAAAATATAGGTCCCGTTTTAATTAATTAGTTGCGATATTCAACAGATCTTTTGAGTAAAAAGTACTGTGCATCGCTGTTTCTTTCTAAAAACAAATATAATAATGAATTGTCGGTAAATTTTTATTGATTTTGGTAATTATGAAATTGCTTGACGTAGTCACACTGGCTTTTATCAACGAGACTAATTTATTGGATGTTATGGACTAAATTCCGGTTCTTCGTATTGCAGTATGAACATACGTCTAAAAGGGATCCAAATGATAATCTAGTCTCCTTCAACGGAAGCAATCTTCCGAACAGGCCTTCCATTGATATGCTTGGTGTAACTATAAGTGACCAGCTCAGGTATGGGGGCTGCATCGAAGCCAGAGTAAAGTTGGCCTCTCAGAAGCTGGGCGTACTGTACAGGGCCCGCAGATACTTTAATAGTACACAACTGCTGACCCTGTACAAATCGCAAGTGCGCCCTACTGTCGAATTTGGCAGCCATCTCGGGGCCGGAGCCCCAAAATACCTGAAAAAAACCCTTGACTGTGTGCAAAAACGTAAAGTGTAAACCAATATGAATATAAAATGGCACACGATGTTCGCTCACCTGTATAAAAGTTACCTTACATTTACAAAAAAACGATGCGTCTATATGAAATCTAAAACAACAGTAAAAAATACTGTTGCTGTTGACAAAAAACGATCTCGTACACAAGGTACCAGCACCTGTTTCAAGGATACTATATAAAAACAGGGTTCCTAAAAACAACGTTTCTTCTACCAACGCTTGCAAACTGAAATAATAAGCGTGGGTTCTTCTTTCCATTTCGCAGTTTGCTGAAAAATGATAAAATAGGGTTTTGCTTAAAAATCTACAATTATCTATATTGGATAATTTGGCCATTGATGACTTTGTCACACGTGAATTTCCGCGAAACATTTCAAAGTTGATTCTTAAGTTCTGTAAAGGTTCTATTCGAATTCTGTTTTTATATCAGTATTGGCTAGTTGCTTCATATAACTGAAGCAATAACAGAACTTGATTAGAACGTTCACAAAACGTGAAAATGAACTTTGAAACATTGTGATTTCTTTTAAATTTCTGTGAAACAACTGGACCTTAGTGTCGTAGCGGAGAGTTGGTTGGTTACTCGGCTGAGTGACCAGTGCCGACTTGTCAAAATATTTCTTTGTTTGTTTTAATTTTTTTAAAAATCTAATAATCAATAAACAATTAACCAAAGACTAAAATGTCGTCTATATTTTTTACTCTAAATAATCTCAGAAATCTAATTTACTCATACTAATAATTACAGTTTACAGGTTAAATAACAAGGAATTTCAGGCGAATAATTATTAATTATTACTTATAATAATTTGTTATCCTTTGTGCTATGTAAAAAAAAAAATTGTCTAATAAACAAAAGATTATCATTAAAAACAATAATATTATACAAAAATCAAAATATTTCACCAACAAATATAGACATAATATGTCTCGACGCCATCTACTGATAAATTAAGCACTAAAAAACCTTTTCTTCAAAAATAAAGTTGGTTGTTTACAGATGAAAAAATGTAATAAGCAATAATTGTTGAATGAAATACTAGTACGTATTGAATTATTTGGCGGGTTGGGAATAAGCCGATGTAGCTTAGTGGTTTAGAGCACTTGACCGGCAATCATAAGGGTGCAGGATCAATTCCCTTTGGCAATATTTATTTCTAATCGGGAGATATTTTCAATTTGTATGGGTATTTCTGGTGATTATATTATTGCTTATAATTATTTGTTATCTTTTGTGCTATGCATTAAAAATAATGAAATGTATAGTTAGCAGATGAAAAAGTTAATCTGCAACAGCTTTATACTTTCCTGAAATATCTTCAAAAAACATCTTAGTAACTGTATCCAAGCTTTATTAAATATGCCTGCACCTGCCCTATTCTGTGTAATTTTTATACAGGGTTTTCCAATAAGAGGTGTTATTTTGATATTCAATCGTAAAAGATCAATGGTTTCGTTGCTTGTGTGGCACGTCCAATTCCGGCCATAAAAAATCATTAATCATCTCTCGATAGCGATCCATTCACCGTAACTGTTGCTCCAGCCTCATTTTCGAAAAAGTAAGGTCCAATGACTCCGCCGGATCATAAACCGCACCAAACAGTCAAACGTTGAGGATAGAGAGGGTTTTCAACAATAACTCTTGGGTTTTTCGAGCCCCAGATGCGACAATTTTGCTTGTTGACGAAGCCACCGAGGTGGAAATGGGCCTCATCACTCAAGATGATTTGCATTTGATTCACTTAAGTGAATTTTAATAATTTCAATGCGTTGTTGAAGCATGTATCGTTCCATTTTTATTAATAACGTAATTTCTACGTGTCAAATGTCCAAAAATTAAAGCTTCAAAAGTAACATCTACTGAAATAACGGGCTATTCAAAATAACACCTCTTATTGGAAAACCCTGTATATCTCTATCTGCATTGTTTTAGTATGCATAACAATGACTATTCTATTTTCTACCATATTTTGTCAATTCCAAACCTCCCAGCAATTATAATCAGCGTTCAAATCAGAAATCCACTTTGAACTAGGCTCGATTCCTTTGATAACTTATGATTAACGAAAATTCAAATCAGTCCCCTATCAATTGTGTTTTCATCAACCGTCATAGTACTAAATGGCACACACTTCTAAGTACACGAACTCATCCGCTTGCAACAAGGGATGACTCTGGTTTACTGTTTTTGAGTTTAACTTGTAACACGGCATTTTGTTTTAAAGTTTTTTTTATATTATTTTCAATTACAAGTACTTAAAAAACGGTTTAATTATCAATAAAAGATTTCCTAGGTAACTACTCTTATACCTAACAGTTAAACTGTGATGAAGCCACTTACAAACGATATATTTGTGTTATTTTCACGTAGGTGCTACGATGTTAATAAATAAATTGTCTGAAATCGTTAAAACGGTGTAAGGTTTCCCCATTTAAGTTACTATATTGAAGAAGTAGGGGTTTTTACCAGCATTTTGGGAATTCTTGCACTTGTTCATATTTTCTCAATTTTTTTCACATTTTATAATTTTTTAGGACGGTGAAACAGCTGTCACACATAATAATAATAATAATTACCTCGCAGAACTTTGTTTAATAGTTTTTTTTAATTACAACGTAGATGATACCTAATACTGTAACGGGACGAAACCGCACTAACTCGAACACTTTCCCACTTTCACCAATGGCATCTCTGACTTAAACGTAGGTCATCTTAGAACTTTAATTGAGCACACAACTTACAGTTTACCAATCAGTAGCTCGCCCTCAATGTACCATGGACGGCCTATAATAGCAAGTACACAGCCTTGAACCTAGCGGAGATAGGCTCGTTCCCACTTTCGCCAATGGCATCTCTGACTTAAACGTAGGTCATCGTAGAACTTTAATTGGGCACATAGCTCTCAGTTTACCAATCAGTAGCTCGCCCTCGATGTATAACGGACGGCCTATAATAGCAAGTACATAGCCTTGAACCTAGCGGAGATAGATCGTAGGCTCAAGACACGATCCTGGCAGCGATATATGTTGTCCCTTCCAGTGAGGTCTTAGATAAATCCTAGGCTGAATACCTAATACTGATATGTATCGTTCCTTTCAGTAAGGCTAAAGAGTGTCTAGAAAAATTATTTATCTTTCGTACCTAGGCCCGAGATAGTACGCCGTGTCGTCTTTCCCGCGAGTACAATTATATTACTATTTTGTTGTCAGTACTGAATAAAAGCCTTTATTTTTGAACCCACGTATAAATTTATTACAACCAACAAATTTTGTAATAATGCTTACTTTTAAAATAAATAAAAAAAAACTTTTAATGTGACCATGAGTTCCGCAAGCTAGGTAATGTTTATTCCGCATCTTCCGTAGGTCTGTTGTCTGTAAAGTAGCCCGACTGTCGACTTAGGTTTAAAATACGACGGCGCAATTTCCACTTTTTTGTAAACAGCACCGGAAATAATGTGAACAAAGCCCGCCCCAATTCTTAGGGGAAGAAAGCGACACAGTCTGCTATTATTTCTGTAGTTATTTCTCTAAATTTTACGGGCGCTAATAAAAATCTAAACAGGTGTGGTTGTAGGTGGGACAAAAGAATTATGGATCACAAGGCGCGTTAATTTTAAAGTTAAAAGTGAACAGATAGTAATGTTAAAAGTTTTAAACGGGGCCCAAGGGAAGGTAAAATATCAAGGCATATATTTTTTAATATAAAATTAAAATCATGTTTTTTGAGCTCTGCAAGATGTACAAAGATTTGCCTGTCTTGGATTTTTTTGCTTAGCTATTTTTAGCTTGCAACGTCATTTCCGTCAACGTTGTTAAAACCCCTTTTTTTAAACATAAATGAGACACTTTTCGTCTATTCCATATTTTTAAATCCTTGGTATTAAATCTTAATGGGTAGATTTAATTTAATCAATATAAATAAAAATGTTCGTTTGTTCAAAATCTTAAATCTCCGATAGTTCTTCACAGATTGCTTTGAAATTTTGACACAATGTTGCATTTGAATATGCATGTGTTATATAGATAAAAGTCACCTGTAACAGGTAAAAACATGCTTTTTAAAATAAAAGCAGCGCCACCTGTTGTACGAACATACTTTTTTAGCCACCCCATCTGTTGTACGTAAAAGCAACATGCGCTATTATTTATCTATCTGCACAGACAGACGGAGCCACAAAAATGCGTGGCGAGGTACAGCTAGTTACTAAATATATTAAAGTGTGTCTTTAACTCTAGGTACAATGAATTTTAGAACATGGATTTGCATTGAATTTAAGTGTCATCATTTTCTAAATTTGAAGTGTTTGAACAAATTCAGACAAGCGATAAAGTACCTACCTATATTTTTTTAACAGAAAATTAATTTAATTGTAATTATAACATCCTCTGATTTTTCATGGGTCTGCGCTAGTAGCTATCATAAAATTATAAAATATTGTTTACAGAACTATTAATTATTTCATATTTGTCGTACGCTGGTTATGTTGTAACTATTTCATTTTATTTTTTTTTATTTCATTTTATTAACGCCTAGAAAGCTTTTACATATACATGTTATGGGTTTTGTTGTTCAGTAGCATTATAAAATATTTTAATTACATAGCATAATAAATTGAGTATGAACTTACATAACAATGTGTAGGGTTATTGTTATGGTGTTATTATTTTATAAACATAAGCAAGCAAAGTTTATTGTACAAAGTACGTCGGTTGAATATTTTACAGAACATAGGTTAAACTAATACATAAACTTGAGAAAAATATAACAGATATAGGTAGGTAGTTAAGTAGATACAATTCAAGTATATAGTTACGGTGTTATTGGAATTTGGACAATGAGTTCGATAAGTTTATATAAATATAGTGTAGTTACAAGAGTACAATAATGTAAGTAGGTAATACACACAAGACAAGTAAGTTTGTTATTATTATTATAAAGATAAACACTACAGTTTGTTGTAAACCATCTTTGTAATCATCAATCTTTATTTTGCCCGATTGGGAATTTTACAAAACAAAGCTTAGTTAATGAAACAATAAAATATGCGTTTGAAAAAAAATTATGAGAAAAAACTATGAGAAATACACATTTTCGCGTAAAGATTTCTAATCGAATTCCGATATTTAGTTTTACATTATTTATGAGTGCTTGCGACACACGTTGAAAAATAAATTTAATGATCCTTTCAAGCGAAAAATGATCAGTATTGTTATCAACTCAAATGTGGCCCTAATTTGTTTACCTATTAAAATACTTTCAGAAATAACGCTAATGTTGATAAAAATAAATACATGTATAAATACTGCTTCTTCTTCTTTCTTATGGCGGGGAGGTCAGAGGGGAACATCTAAGTTAGTGAGCCAGTCTAGGGTCTCAGACGTCACCCTGTGGATCTCATCAATCCCGCCGGGGAATGAATGCAGCTTGCATTCTTTGACCACATTCACACATCGCCGACTCTTTAAGGCTCCACCTGTGCATCATATGGGCACAGCGGCAGTGGGAGAACCTAACCCTATTGATGGCGGACCAGATTTAACGATGTAGTGAGAGTTCAGGCTATCTTTCAGTGGGGTCGTTCACAAGATGGGCATTTCTCATGTCGGCCGATTGCAACACAAGTTTCCACCTATATTCTGAAGGAGCCTCTCTTCTTCCATCCAGAATGGTTTTCGAGACTTCAAGCGGCATTTAGGGTGAAAGACGACGTCATTGTACAAAGGTATTGCGCTTGTTTGGAGAGCATTTTCATATTCCGTCAATGTTACAATATCTTGCCTGATAATTGGCGGGGTTATATGTGCAAGTACGGGGAACCAAAAGAGAGTTGTAGATTTTTGCCCCGCTGATGGTCCGAATTGTGGCATTAAGTTGAACACTGACCATGGAAGTTTGGGCACTTCTAGCCTATGCTGGAGCATAGTATTCAGTTGTTGAGAAAACCAGGACAATGGATGCCGTTCTTAGGGCGTTAGCATTCCATTCCATTCGCATTCCCAACTAATTCTAGCTAGCTTATTGACTATGTTGAGTCCAGGAGTGACGAGTGAATCCATCCCTCTCACTTCTGTTCAATGTGATAGGTCGAGAGAGTCCGACTGAATTTGTCAAAAAGTCTCAACCGGCCTCACCCGATCCCGTCTGTCTCGCAGTTGGTGTGCAGATGCATCCTCCGTCAAGTCCTGGACCAAACTCTGGTCCATGAACCCGGATACCCCTGCTTAGTCACCAAAAGTTTCGAACCACTTGGGACGACCTATGGCAGAGGGGTTTGGTTATCCAATAATTGGTTCCCGGTGCGGCGGTACCCATACCCGTCTTCCAAATTGACGCACGTAATTTACTGACATCTGTTGACTGTTGACATCAATTGACATATTTTTGAAGGGATATTATTCCCGTAACACACCTTTCCAATATTTTTTTTCTTTCATAGGCTCCACCGCTTTGATGGTCAGTGCAGTTGGGTTGTAACTCGTCGATTTTCGGCACGTTTCCATACTTAATACCCCTTTGCTTCTATTTCAATGATCGGCACCAAGGTACACCCTCCAGAATTCTGCTCCACGTACGTACTCACTGCAAATAGGTAAAGATACACTGTTCATAATTCCGTTGTACCTTCTCCCTCTTAACGCATCAAAAGGAGAGGTTACAGCGGAGTTCTTATAAGCGGGACCACATTAAATCATATTGTACAGATATTTTACTCAACTACCTACTCATATATCAATTTATCACTGAAAATTGACGGAGAACTAGCTTATAAAATATTCATGCAGGAAACCTGAAAAGAAAATACGACAAAAGGTATCTTTTTATTATGCGGTGGAGAAAAGACACCTTTTACATTCCCGACAAAAATTCTGAGAAATGTTTTGAAATAAAATCGCATGAATTTCAATCAGTTGAAAGAATTTGCTTTTATATGCTGTATAAAAGGGACTGTTAAGACTTCTTTGAGTAGTAATTTAACTAGCACAAATCTTTTTTTTCGATTGCGTAAAAAAAAATACTCCATTGGTTTTAATAAAATTCAAATCAAATTTTACGTGGCCCAGTTACCACAAATTTTACCCCAGAGGTAAAAGAAGATTTGTCGGGGGCAGTTGCTCCACAGATTTTATAGTTAATTTAAAAGTTCTGTGAATATTCTCTTTAAGTTCTGTTATAAATTCAGTTCGGTGAAAAAACAGGCACGTTCGAATAATAGCTAAATTTTAAAATTAACTTTGAAATTTTATGATTAATTGCTTAAATTCTGTGAAACAACTAGCCCTTAATATTTTACACCACTATTATGCTCCCAACTTTATGGC
Organism: Hesperophylax consimilis; assembly: GCF_061612785.1. Lineage (NCBI taxonomy): Eukaryota > Metazoa > Arthropoda > Insecta > Trichoptera > Limnephilidae > Hesperophylax > Hesperophylax consimilis. The sequence continues at coordinate 20,665,156 of NC_142848.1, read as the reverse complement.
ATAAAAACTGTGAAAAAACTGGGTGGTAGACTGGTTAGACTAAGTGTACAAATGCGTTGGGTTTCCACCATGGTGTGGACGATTCAATTCCTATGTAAGTCCTCCATCATTGCACAAGCAACATTTTTCATTTAAAATGATGATACTAGGAGTTTTTCAGTAACTCGGTTTTTTTAGCTCTCTTTAAAATAATAAAAAAAATAAACAAATGCAAAACTTCACTCCATGGAGGAAAGATTTCCTTAATTCTCCGACGATGAGCTCTGGCGTCACGGATTTTTGTAGTTATTTCTTTGTAACTATTGGCTGCTTGAAATCTTATTTCCATCAGCAGCTATAGAAATGGATTAAGCCATTGTGTTTTTGAAAAATACAAAAAAATTGTTAATTTTTTTTTTTCATGGGTTTCGAAAAAAGAATCACAAAATCTGCTGCCAGCCAAAGCAAATTGTTCGGCTGTTTGATTTCAGAGACAACGAATTTCACGATCTTTTTACGTGCAAGAAATCAGAATACCGACGAAACCGGATGAAATTTTTTTTGGGCTATATAATAACATTAGGTATTGACCACAAAAACGGTTCCACGAAATGAATTCATACTCACAGAAAGATATATTATTTCGGTCAAAATAATAATTTCAGTGATGTGTCTCTGTTTCTTTGTGTAATTCGAGTTTAATGAACTCTAGAACAGGTATTTGCTTTGATTTTCAGTATTGGAACTGATTATTTATTTATTTATTACACGCCTTAGTGGCCTTTTCTTTAATAAAATACAAACATTTTGTATCAGAGTGTAAACACTTAAAAATTAATACAATAAAGAAGAATGTAAACATAATGGCAAAAATGAATCCTCACGCATATACTTGAATTTAAAAGATTCAACAAAACCAAATAGTAGAAGCGGAGAAGTTATATGGGTACATAGGTCTATTTTTGTCTAGAAGAATAAAAGTATAAATACATCTCTTATTGTGAGAGAGTCCTGTCTCTTATTGTTTCAATTTCAAATTCAAAAGCTGGAATTCAAACAAATTCAATAGAGCTCAACTAAAATTAAAATTTCATTATTTCAATCAACTCTTCCAAAAAGTCTAAAGTGTATAATTTTGTGTATTTTTCATCTATTTCCAGCAACATGCTAGTTTCAATGCAGTCGTATATGTGGGGGTGGTTAGAAGGTAAAACACAGGTGTCGTTTCGGTTGCCGCATTGGAATTCTCCCCATCACCCCACCTGAACCCCACTTTCTCACCATTTCCCTCCGTTCCCCCCTGTTTCCCCCGATCCCCCGTTTCACCCAGTTTCCCCCCTGGCCTACCTCACACAACCCCTAAGTACCCTCCACCCCCTCTCTGCTACTTCCCCCCCAAATGCCCCAGCGCTGGAAGACCTTTCATACTCCGCTGCTGAATGTGTAGGTACTTTGTTTCAATGCTTAATGCGCGTTTTTTCAAAGTTAACGAATGCCAATGTGGGCGTGATGAGGTTTACTGTGCTACATATTTGGTAATAACACAGTCGTTTGTGATATGCGGCATTTTTAAGACGTACGTGATCATTCCCAAGCCTTTCGCGGTATGAACGTGAAACACGATGTACATATTAGTCAAAATAGTAACATGATTGAGTTTACTAAATTTGCCATTTTTTCACTGTTTCTGGCTTTAACCGCTCAAGAGTATTCTAAGCCATTATTTCAAATTATGGAGATAGAATAATAGTGATAATATTTGGATGATTTGTACAGCGCCGATTTTGTGCAAAATCACCTCAAAGACGCTGTACAAATGTATGATACATTTCTTAAAGGTGTAATTATCTATATTCATTTCATTCAAATTTGAAAATTTCATAATTAAATGGAAGATTAGAGTTGAGATCAGACTTAAAAGAAATTGGATGTTGAGCGTAGGGGAGGCAATTTTAGATGATAAAAGAGAGTAAATTTTATTTACAGAGGGAGAAGCAAAAATTACACTTCTAGGCCACAGAAAATACGATTTGGGGAGTCAAGCACGTGAATTTTAAAAAGATGAGTGGGACTGAGCAATATCCAATTATGTCTAAATTAGAGGGTTCTATGAAAAAACCATACATAGAAAAAATATAAAGAAAAGTGATAAAAAAGAAGAAAGAATCCACCTTACCAAACCTGATCTAACCGAATGTAACCTAATCTAACGTAATCTAATCTAACCTAACCATCTTTTCATCATGTTGTGTTTTGTCATTACTGTTTTGTCCGTTTACCTATTAAAGAATATTGTATATTTTTTCTAATCAATGCAGATTTAAAAGTGCCATAATCTGTTTAATGTAACGTGTAAAAAATATGTATTGTTACATTGTTGCTCTAGAGAGTATATCTAGAGATGTCCAAAGATAGAATCTTGAGATGTCCATTAGAAGAAGCATGTCTTTGACAAGATCTTCTACATTGAAAACAATCTTAAATGGTTATTTCGAATTATCAGAGAATACTAAAATACGAGTATACAATATGAAGATAATATAATATTGAGATTGCGAAATTCGTTATTTAAAAATATCTCAATGTTTTTCAGCCCTTTTCATGCATTTCGGATTGTTCGTTTTTTTCGACAAGAGTCCCGACTACTCCCAACCTTCTAGAGCCAGTGAGACTATGGAATCCCCTATTGGGGTATGTTGTGAGGCTGAGGGTTATGGGGAGGGGAAGAAGAGGATGTGGGGGAGAACCTGACTTTTCAGATCTCATTCCTGTGCAGAGATAGTTTGTGTTAAGTATCCCTCGGGCGTCTCCGACCTCTTCTACCATTCAAACCATTCTATAAATAATCTTGGCACTAATAAGAACTTAAATTTTCAGCGATATCGTTGAAGAACTTTAGGAGATTTAAGATTTTGAACAAACAAAAATTTACATTTTTATTTACAATTATTTTGATGGATGAGGTAATGAATCGTACTCGGAATTTCAATTTAAAATCATTCTAACCAACGAAATTACTAATTTAACGTTTTGCCAACAACCAACAGCCATATCAAATAAACATGGCAACTTATTTTGTATTCCAATTTTCATTCTTCTTATCCATAGACATATGAATATTAGTAGACCTGCCCCAAGTGATTAAAAGCGTATTATCCCCACTCCCCATACCGGTTCCATTGGAGCCGGCTGGGCTCGCGTATGGCCTCAAGTGAAATTTGAAAACGTGACGTCATCATTCTTGTGCGAACTATGGTCGAGGCATCATCGGTTCATTTTACGAAATAACACGGCAAAATGTTGACTTGTGATATGAAAACTTGTAAAAATAGATGTGAAAAAGAGAATAAACCCAATTGTCGTATTACATTCCATAAGTAAGCATTATTTTACTTTATTTTAAGCTTATTCACACCGTATTATATGGATCAGTTTTAGAAACATATACTATCACATCGTAGCGATTCTCAAGTGTGCTCATCGTTGTTTACTGGGGTAAGTAAATTATGAAACATTTGTAAAAGTGTCTTAACTAAATACTCTGAAACTAACTACGACTCTGCAAACAGAAGAAATTTACTTTTCCGAATTTGGACTTCGCAAATTAGTTCATAACGTGGCGAGTAATTTGCGCTCCCATGTAAAAATGTCTATTCATTCAAAAGCAGATTTTACTTTTAAGAACTAAATGGTGATATTATAATGCGAGATGCCTATTTACTGTCAGATTGATTTATTGACGAATCACAATCAGCTTTACCCCCTTCGTTCTTCAACAGTTGATTTTACCCCTCGCCATTATCTTCTCGTCTATTAATTCCTATGTCTGTGTTCTTATCTCATTTTTTTAACAATCTTTGTAATGAACTTAGTAATAAAAATCCTTTCCCTTATACCTTTTCTTCTTCCTATCGCAGGGATGGGTATGGATTCTCCAATCCAGGACGCTCGCAATCGCCGTCTAAAGTACATACATTGGTAGACGTTCTTATTTTTGAATCTCGTCGAAGGTTCATACGCCAAACTTCAAAAGCTATTCCATTGGGTAGAACCACTCGTTGTTCGAGTGGAATGACTTCGACGAGAATCGAGGCCCAAGACCTTAGGAATAAATTTAGCACAATCTAACCACGATTCTTCCTTTTCACCATAGACATAAGAAACAGGACTAGTAATTCGTAGGCAAATTTTATTTCGAAGCCTTAAAAGACATAATATAATACGAGTTGCCTGTAAACTGTCGGATTCATTTATTGTCTAGTCAAGTTGGTTTGTTCTTCTCACCCGTTTGCCTATGGTTTCACATATTTACCTTTCACCGATTTCATTGATTTAACGGTGGTAAAAACTGAGTAATGAAAAATATTTATTAATTCAAAAAGCTTAATGGATGCTATCCATCTTCACCGTTTTTACTTATTAAACCCTTTAAATATTAAGAAACAAAATTCATATGATATTTGGGACCAAATTTGGTCTCCTAATAATTAACCGGTTAACAATTCTTTTTAAATCAGTGATTATTGCATTTTGTCGCATATTTTAGTTCAAATGAACATTCCATGGTCCATAGCTCATGAAATAAAAGAGGAACGAAACTGAAAATCTAATTTATAAAGCATAAAACTAAAAAAAGTCCTTTAAGCCAGAACTCGTAGTGAATTTTTTTGCAATATAATACACCTAAACATTTGAGATTCAATTTAACTGTCTTCTGTTGTCAATTCGAAGTTGTACTGTACATTATTATATTAAATGACCTTTTAAATAAATAAAAACTTGTGAAATTTAAATAAAATATTCATTACCTATGTACATTATCTAAAACATAGTTCTCACTTCAGAATCCTTAATCCGTAATTGTTCCGCAATCCATTACCGCAAAACTCCATTAAAATTCACTGGTGCTCCGATCTCCGAAACATTCAGTCCTAAACTTTGCTCAACAAGTCTTTGTGTCCGCCAGTCGCGTGCTTCCCCTATATATTGCCCGGCCCGCCCAAGGGTAAACAAAACAGGCCGATACGGGAGCGCTGAGTCATGTTTGTCCGCAGCAAAAGCCTCGGAGCTCGGTCATCTAAATCGGGAGGAGGCGGCGAGGGTTGGGAACAAATTTGCATTTAATTTTTCACAGTTTATTTTTTGTGTAATTATTTATTGATGCTTGAACTTGCTCAGCGATATTTACAAGGAGTGTACTAAACATCGTTTGTAGTACGTACGTATAAAATAAGTTTTGCAGTGGGACACGTGAAATTTCTGTTCATGCTTATCAAATGGAACAAATAATAGGTATTTAAGGCCCATACATTCCAAGCTGAGGTCTGGAAAACTGGAAATGACAAGATCAAGTTAATCAAAAGCTTCAGTAGAATTGTATAGGAAGTCAAAACAACAAACAAAGTCAAGGAAGTCAAAGCAAGTATTGCGTATCTCAAAATAAGGATGTTTGGAGGTTTATTATCTCTGTCAATACCTCCGGGAAATGTTTTAATGACTATACAGCTAACGATGATCATCTATTAATTTTTTTACGGTTTGTTTCAAAGGTTTGATTTTTCAATATTTTGATCATAATACAGGGTTTTCCAATAAGAGGTGTTATTTTGAATAGCCCGCTATTTTGTTAGATTTTACTTTTGAAGCTGTCATTTTTTGACATTTGACAAATAGAAACTACGCCATTAATAAAAATGGAACGATACACGGTTCAACTCATTGAAATTATTAAAATTCACTTAAGTGAATCAAATGCAAATCATCTTGAGTGATGAGACCCATTTACACCTCGGTGGCTTCGTCAACAAGCAAAATTGTCGCATCTGGGGCTCGGAAAACCCAAGAGTTATTGTTGAAAAGCCTTTTTATCCTCAACGTGTGACTGTTTGGTGCGGTTTAAGGTCCAGTGGAGTCATTGGACCTTACTTTTTCGAAAATGTGGCTGGAGCAACAGTTACGGTGAGTGGATTGCGCTATCGAGAGTTGATTCATGATTTTTTATGGCCGAAATTGGATGGTATTGATCTGGACAACGTTTACTTTCAACAAAACGGCGTTACGTGCCACACAAGCAACGAAACTATTGATCTTTTACGATTGAATATCAAAATAACACCTCTTATTGTAAAATCCTGTATATCTAACGTTGTAAAAATGTTATCATGATACGGAACGCGTACTAAATAGTTCATTCGTACCTGTAATAGAAAGAACCTATGTAAAACCTGTTTGATTTCCGCTTTATTGACAAAAAAACTCTCAAAATTTCGGAAAGGAAATTGAAAATTGAAGCTTTTGTCGTCTTGTTATATGTATAAATGACAAATGAAGTACAAATTCTACTGAAGTAAAAATGTTAAATGCAAGATGGCTTTGCTTAGCCTCATTCAAAATAAAGTGCCAATATTTTTTCTGATATTTGAAAATTAATTTCATAAATTACATTTATTTCCAGAATAATGAATCAAACCGATGGAGTGATTGACTTGTTGAACGCTTTTACAACTATTTCGTTTTTATCGTTCATTGGGAACCTACTTATAAACTGATATCCTCCCCCAATCTAACAAATGATGTGCAAAACACAGCAGGTATTCCTTTTTAAAACTGGAAAAAGGAGGATTCGTGTCTTGCTATTTCCCATGATGATATTCTCAAACGGTATGTGGGGCCATTATATAATGAGTACATAGTACACGTACGTCTTAGGAGATTTAAGAATATTTCAGAATCGATGACATCACTTATTCTTGAAGTGATTCGTAGAAATGAAAACTGTTAATTTTATTTACATTTTTTTCTAAGAGAAAGAAAGCTTTACCTTCGGTATGTGTTTTTCAACCTACAATGTGCTTGAAACATTCCTTTTTAACTAAATATAATCTTTGGCAATCAACACTATACCTTTCGCGCTGTCTGTTTAAATTTTGATTTTAATTTTTGGTGATGAATAAATGCAAATCTCGGAAGCGGAAATAACCCACTTCCCGACATCCGATTGAGCTGAAACTCGTTGTCAATAAGTTATTTTTACTCATTAAGTTATTCCACCATAACAAATATTCATATTAGACTCGTAGAATATACATTAATTATTTAGTTTTTTTGATACATGATTTAGAGAGTGCATGTGGTTTTTTTTTATATTTCACCCTCCATGCTAGGGATGACCCTGTATTATGGCGGGTGAATTTTACATTTTGCGTACATAGAATCTATACATTACTATAATTTAAAAAAGAAAAGGATGTATAGCTAATTTGGGTTGCAATAAGAGGATGGAGAAGATAGAGAATTATAAGAAGATGAAAAATTTAAGAAATTATTAGTAAATAGATCACACTAATTAATTATACCGCTAAGTTAGGGAGTAAGGATATATTATGTTTTGTCTGAAAGGTGATTAAATTGATAGAGTGAATGAACGGGTATTGTAGTTGTAATGTATTCCGTGTATAAGGATCCATTTCGTAATTTGTTTTACACTCAAGATACTATCTAATTGCATTTATGTAGTACGGGTATCACACTAAATCACACTAAAGATTTGTGAATATTTTAGGCACGTTATATCTAGGGTTCGCTGTCCGTATTTATTGGTATATTTTGGCAGTAGCTTGCCTTCGTTCTGTGTTAACCTAGAAAATGTGTGCGTGTTCATACGATAAGCTGAATCAATATTCTATCATAATGCCTGCACTGGCAAGAGAAATAAATTCTGATACAACAATAAAATGATTCGTGACCTAAAATTTACATATTTTTTACTAAAAATTTAACCACAGAATTTCGGACTAATTGTTCGTAATTAAAATTAAGTTTGCAAGAATGTCTAAAACCTACTAAACAACTAGATTCCTTTAAGTCAAACATATCAAACATACGTAATAAATTAGTGTAATTTGCAAACGATGATATTTATACATAAAATAATAAACAACCTGTAACCAAAACAAATCAATGTTGTTATGGAAAAAGAGCTGCAATTTGAATATGCTAACAATGTTCACCTTACATCGTTGATCGAATCTTAGATTTCGTAAAAAGTTTGCAAGATTTTATCGCTAGTACGTAGAGACTTTAGTACACGTAGACCCGACCCACTTTATTATAACAATTATATAAAACTGAGTTGGAATTTGAAGAGTGGCATAACTCCCGTTATTTGGTCGTGTTTTAGCACAGAATTAACAGATTAAAATCCCGTTAGCGCAATCCCTGCACCCGGGGACATGTCGACGAATAAATTACAATCACAAGTACTTTTCATGGCGATCTAACAAAAACATGGATGATTACTGCAAAACCAACGCTTTTTTTTCTTCCGGAGCATTCGATGAAAAAACTCGAATACCAACGAGGCTTTCGATTTATTCTGGAAATAATAGTACACGTTGTTGACTAGAGCAACAAGAATAAGTAATACATGTTTGCTGTTATAACAAAAGGGTCGAATAATCTTTAAGCTTTTTTGTAGATTTTACGGCAATATCATGATATTCGTCGCAGAGCTGTAAGCTACTTAGCTCCGGACCCGTTAGTTACGGATTCAAAACCTTACGTGCGCAACAAAATTGTTTTCATATACACGATGTCTGGAAACTGGTGGTACAATGGGAAAGTGAAAGCTTTGACGCATTTTAAAAGTAAATAACCGACCGAATAATTTTATTTTTCGTACAAAAATTTTCAACTTCGGACACGAATTAGGTACTCGAAAATGAAAGCTAAAAACAAAAAAAAACATACCATAAAATCGTCTCTAAATGTTACCAGTTTCCCACTTGTGCCACGGTTTCCGGATACCGCGTATAACAGTGTGTTTGCACCCCATTCGAGAATGATTTTTATTTTAATTTCCGTACTGCATTGGTGAAAGTCACGATGGAATCAAAACGATGGCATCGCTTCAAATACTGGCATTAGTACTGGCATACAGTGGCGGTTCTTCCTTTAGGTTAATTGGTGTTTGGCCCTCCAAAATTATAAGGCAAGGATAATAATCAATTATGTACATCAAAACAACTGGCTTTATTCTTATTCTTAATTTATTTAAAATGTAACGCGAAACAGACGAGTAGTGACATCTGTTGTCTCTAATAGAAGCGTTCATTCACAAATCCACGATTCGCTGGGTCAATTTAAAGAATGTCCACTTTGGCATCTTCTGTCCCTATGCGCGCCATAGAATAAACGAGATGGCACTATATTTTTCGTCGAAGTAAAAATTAGGTACCGAAGAAAGCTTAAGGACGCTTAGGTCATGAGCGTGAGGGAGACAACACTATGAAAATTATATGTTTAACAGAGATGGTGAAATAAACATTATGTCGATTTTCCATTTTACACGCTTGTAGTGTGTATAATAATGGTTGTTTTTTCAATCGGATAGTTCGGGAAAGGTTTGGAATAATTCTTTATGGTGTTATCGATGTAGAATGAACCTGAAGAATGAAACAAAACAAAAAAACGTAAAAAATCGTTGTCAAATAGATTGTGCACAAAAACTTAATAGCTTAAAATAATTTGCCGTAAGTACATGGATTGTGTATTTATTTACAATTTACTAAATTAACATAATTATGTATTTAGAGTCGCGGTCTCTAAATACTACAAGAAATTGATATAGATAATAATATATGGGCATTTTTCACAATATCAAATAAAGATTAGTCACACATTTTTTTCTAGTAACCTACAACGATTGGATCCCTAGAGCCGCCTCTGCTGGCATTAGCCCATAAATTTACCTTGAAATAGCGCTATATTAGGTACATCGTTTGAAATCTGAGAAAGATGTCAAATGTGTGATTTTGATCGTAGAGGAAATTATTTCTTGAGAGAAGAAATTCTCAATGACTAACCTCGACGAATATATAATATATCTACACAAGTTTTAAAAACCCGAAAGTTTTTGATTACGACACAAAAGGGTTGAACCAATAATTATTCATTTTTCGGAATGACTTTATTGAGTAAAACCTCAAATTGTAATATTTAAATATTGAAGACAATATTAGTGATTTCTAAACGAAAATCTGAAACAGAAAAGGAAACGGTCACATCTGGGACTCGAACCCAGGGCCCTTGTCTTTCCGTGACAGTGCTCTACCAACTGAGCTAATGGGACCCTATTCCCCTCGGTATATTTTCCTGGGTTCGAGTCCCAGATGTGACCGTTTCCTTTTCTGATTTTTCTGTTTCAGATTTTCGTTTAGAAATCACTAATATTGTCTTCAATATTTCAATAATTATTCATTAATTTATTCAATATTATCATTCAACGGAAGCAATCCTACTACAAGTGACCAGTTACGGGGGTTCCATTGAATCCAGAGTACTTTTAGCCTCTCATAAGTTCTGTGTGTAGCAAGCAAATAGTATAATTGATTGTAAACATTTTGTCGACCATGTTAAAATTTCTATTATACTCAATCAATAGTATAAGAGATTTTTTATTATTTTATTGTTATCAAGTTTAATTTGCAGAACTACATTTAAAAATCATACAAATTCACCTTATTTTCATAATTTAAACCTCCTCATTTTTCATCATCCATCCCTTTTTCTGTGGTTCGGAGATAGAGTTTGCTGTTTTTGGTTTGCTTCTGAGATAAAGATGATTATCTCAAGGAGATATGGGGGTTAAAATAGTTGAAAATAAATTTTTGAAATCATCAAAATCGGCCCTATTTTCGTAGTGAGACTCCTAATTTTTCAATATCCGTCCCTTTTACTGTGGTTCAGAGATAGAGTTTTCTGTTTTTGTTTGCTTCTGAGATAAGGATGATTATCTTAAGGAGATGAGCGGGTTAAAGTTGTTGAAAATAAATTTTAAAAATCATCAAAAAGGCCCTATTTTCGTTATTATTATTTATTATTATTATTATTACTATTACTCCTATTACGCCCTATTACTCCTCATTTTTCAGCCATTCTTCTGAACATTTTTCGTTAATAGAAAATTATAAATGTGCCTTTTTTAGACGGACTCACAAAAATACTAGTATAACATATGTTAAAATACTCAGAGAGGGTTTGAATACTGAGTTTCCTTCAAAGACCAGTTATCCGAAAAAATCGCATCATTGATCTCTGCGACACATTTGCACGCCAAACCTGTCGCCAACATTCGACCATCTTTGATATTCAGCTACTTTACTTTCAATTCAAATCCCAGATTCTTTTTTCACCAACTTTCAAAGAGAAAGAACATCCGCACAGCTTTCCTCAAGATGACACCTTAAGTTCACTTCAGAACCTCCTGTTCAGAGATGAGATGAAACTGTATAAATGTAATCTATTAATTTAATTTTAAAAAGTATACATTACAAAATTGATAACTTAAAGCTATTTAATTGCAATTCAATACCGTTGAAAATGTGTCGAAGATTTAAAGTTAATTTTGTTTATTATAACTATCGTACTAAAATCGTATCATTTTAATTAATTATTGATTTCAAAAAAGATCTAAAACCAGACGTTTTGAAACGGTTCCAACTGGCTACAGCATCATTATGACGTAGAAAACGTCAACGCCAACGTCAACGCGTTAAAACTTTGTAGTTTTTTATGGACTTGGTTGCCGATTTTATTTTTAAGGAAATTCAATTGTTGTCCCGCCATCTATGTTAAAACTAGTTGACTTAGAATTTGGTTCACCGATAAAAGCTTTCCGCACATCATGCAGTATGACCTTAAATAGAAAATTTTTGGACTTTGTTCATTTGAATTTGTGAACCACACATATATCATAACATAACAAACAAACCACGAATCATTCCTTTTTACTTTTCCTATGATCAGTTTTCTATATATATTTCTTATACACGTTGGAAAATAATAGAAAGAAAAAAATCATTGCGTGTCATTGGTATACTTGTAGATTTATAATAATTAAAGGTAAAGTGCTTAATTTGGCTAAGATTTGTAAATTGGTTTAGGCTTAGTTGTATGCCAACATTCAAATTACTTTGAACTATACCAAACTCGATTAAGCCTCCCGCAGAAATCATTATCAACCCTGGAATTGATGAGAGTTCCCATAATTTAATTAAGGAATTCCAATTATTATTATGAGTCAATTTGTGCGGAATGTATCTTTAATTAGTTGCGAATTGCTTTAATCGCCGCTAAACCAAATAGTTGTAAACTAACTGTTAAATTATTGATTTGCGAAGGAGACAAAAGTTGAAGGTATCAAAAATTATCGCTGGAATGCTGATTAGAGAAATGTTGGGGGGAATTCAAACAAAAAAATTAGAAATAGTGAAATAACCGCATTCCAATGTGAGAATCTTTATAGTTATATAGTGATAAATAATTTCACATTCGCGATGATGTACTAAATAATTTGTCGGTAAAACAAATGGTTCTAATGATATCTGTTTCAATAACTGAGAACATTAATAGAACACTTGTTTGCATTTTATAATGACTTTAATAATAAAAAACACAACCGTTTTTTTTAACTAGTGATATCACTGCATATAAATGTTCGGTCTGTTAATTTTTTATAAAAGTCCACACTATTTTTTTACATAATAACACTTAAAGGTCAAAATTTAAAAGAAAAACGCTTTTTTATATACCTTCTACGTGTTTCGTGAACGATGATCACATCATCAGGATTAAATGTATACAAAAGTTTAAAATTTATTATAGATCACCTATGGAGAGCAGGGGTAGAAAGAAGGGGGAGGGTTTAGAAGTGGTGAGAGTTACAAAGAATCTGGAATTAACAATGTCATTAGAAGAGAAAGTCCGGCTAAGGGGGAAAATATTTACAAGAGCGTTTATATATTTTTTGCTTATTAATTATATATGTTTTGTAATCTACATTTTTCTTATTTCTAAAATTTTGAATTATTAATTTGCGATATTTTATCACCATTATAAAGTATTTTAAGTCCTGAATTTATATCGAAAGTGTGATCACATTTTAATAAATGATCTGCAAACTCAGAATCACTCTTGCTTTTGAAAGTTCTGTTGGTTTTTTGCATTTCTGACAGCTTCATTTCTGTACTACGATTTTTTTTTATTATAGCTGAGAAATTTTTGCACAAAGAAACTTCAGTAAACTTGTCGAATTCCGCTGTAATTAAATAGGGTAACCCTTGCATGCTTTAGATTTATATCTGCAGATTTTATCAATGTTTTCCCTAAAAATATATAAACATCAATAAATTTGAACAACTTGACGAATTTCGCCCGCACGTTTAATACGCAAACAAAAAATATATAAGCTTAATCTCTACTATATAAAATCACGATTTTTTTTCAAGGAGATGGTAAAGATGCATTAAATCTCTATTTCTTCTCAATCTAGGTTAAGTTTAAAAAGGTTAGGAAGTACGTATAAATTATTAAAAACCACCCAAACTAACATTCTAAAAACTTGTTCTGGGCATGTTTACTTAAACGTCTTAAACCTCCGACTTAAATAGTTTTCTTCATTAGATATGAAAGTTTCAAACAAGTATTGTTTTTTTAAGAGCCTTTGCATGAAGCGGAATTCGCTAAATTTACCATAGTTTAGTTATTTTTACGATCTCTCACCGTATGGTAGTTAATGAATCCGTATTTAAACAATAAAACACAACACGGAGTCCGCTCTCCGACAGAATGTTGACAGACATAATGACGTACGCTTCTGTCTTACAATTTGTTTTTTTTTGTGATATTTGGCTTTTTGTTTTTCGCATCCATAAAATTTTGCCCGATAAGACATTTTCAAAAAATCGCCAAAGTTTCAAAATATACAATGAAATATTATGTTGAATGTTTTTTTGCCTGAATAATTTCTTTTAAAGTGGTGTAGATGGGCTATTTTGGTTCGTAGGGATTAATATTGCTAGTTCCTATGAATAAACTGCGCTGAAATACGCGTAGTACTAATGCAGCATGCTTATATATTTATATTGTTTGAACTCTGTGGACGCTAATGTCGAATTCCGGAGTAAGCGGAGTAATTCCAACGCCCTTGAAAACGGCGCTATATAAATTAGCCAAATATTAAAAATAAATTAAATCATATACACTAATCACATAATGCCACAAGCTATCCATATACTTACATACAACAGAGGAAGATGATTGGTGTGACTAACAACACTTTGTTAAATCAAAAGCAACGGGATAAAAACATGGCTGAGAGAACAAAGTGATATTCAACTTACAAACATTATGAAGACGATGTAAAGACAACTTGAAACTAGATACAAACTACAGGCTGCCTAGGAACAGGGAACCCTAGTGAAGGGTATATATAGTGATATATAATGATATTATGTAATTAATGCATATGCATAACTTCGGATTTAGACACTGAGTCCACTGAGTTCAAACATATATTCGGTGTTTTTTTGAAGTGAAACTTCTTTACGCGCGTCATGCAATTTCGAGGACCGGAGTAAAACCGACTCATGACCGAAACGAAAATGCGGGTACCCCCACCACCGATTAAAGTTCATTTGATCTAGTCAAAGTTTTGAAGTAACATATAAATGCTTCTTAGCTCATCCCGACAACTGGCGTTGGTGGTGTAATGGTCAGCATAGTTGCCTTCCAAGCAGTTGATCCGAGTTCGATTCTCGGCCATCGCACATTATTTTTTTGTTTTTAACGCCTTTTTCATTCAATATCTTATTTTTTAGTAGGTCAGAACATTTTTTAAAAGAAAATAATATTGCAAAATAATAAAAACACTTATCTCACTGTGATAAAACATTACTCCGCTAGAGCGCGCTTTGCGTTATTGTGTTGGATTAAAATTATTATCTAATCCGTATATTATGATAATTGTATTACATTTATTTAATTAATTTATTTATTTTGATAATATGTAATAATTTACAGAAAAAAAAATTAAAACTATCTCCCTCTGATAAAATATCCGTTCGCTAGAGCGCACTACGCGATCTTGTGTGGGATTCTATTTCTGTACATTGTACATTATTTTTAAAAATATATTATATTTTGGGTGTGATGTAGGTAACATTATAAAACATAACAAGCTCTCATATTTTCAGAACCTACATAATATAATCAATTTATGCGGCTTTGCTTACAGTTGGTGCTCAGCGTGGTTGGCTTTCAATCAGTTAAGCGAGGTTCGATTCTCGGCTGTGGCATTTTTGAAGTGAAACCTTGTTGAGGTGGGGGAGCCGCTCACGAACGTTCTCTCTCTTCTCTTCTTTCCTCTCTCTCAGACACCAGCGAACTGCGCCACGCCAAGCATCAGCTGAAACTAGAAGTTTCACTTCTGTCTTGCGTAGGCTTGACACACCCACTTTTTTTTGTTTTATTTTGTTCCGTGTATAATTAATAATATCTCAGACTTTGATCACGAAACAAACCAAACGGCGGTATTCATTCTGTTTACGACGCACTTCGCATAATAAAGTATCTCTTTGAAGAAGATTTTATGATGAAATACATTGTATGAACCAAATTTATCCGATTGATCTTATATTGGTACAAAATATTGGTTTTCTAAAACAAACATGAAACTCGTCGACCTACTCAATAACTGGAAAGGTGATTCAATCATTATATCTTTCAATTTTCATACTAAATTGAGATCGTCAAGGGAGTGATTCAATTTAGCAATAATGAAAGAAAGATGAATCAATCTGTCTTTGTTTGTGGTTAAATAAATGTTATAATAAAGTTCTTCTAGTTTGCGTAGTGTTTTTTTGGTGACAGCTGTTTTAAATTTAAGCTGTTCAAAGCCATTTTCAAACTGTGGCTAGGGATTTTATATAAATCTATTAACCTTTAGATTTGGAACTATCTCGTTCTAGTTGGTACTGTGTGTGCATTGCTTACATATTCAATTGGATACATATCGTTTTCGGCGCATTGTGCTTACATCAGAGCAGATATTTTGTTATTCTATCTTACATGATAAAGGTACGATTGTACCGAAGTATATTGACGTGTTTCATATGTACAGTATGTACACAAAGTTTTTTTATTTCATTCATACGGGAAGCCCTGATGAAAATAATTTCCCTCGTGGCCTATGTCATCTTTAGGAATGCTGTGTGGAGGGTCTTTTTAAGGAAATAAAGTAGAGGAAGCTCAGGGAAGGAAACATGTATGAGGGGTGGGCAGATGTCAGAAGTGACGGATGTATTTCTCCCACTGTGGTGCAGTTCGATAGAGTCCTGCTGGAGAGAGCAAATGGTCTCCCACAATAATTGCTTTCAATTGCCTTATTATCTCAATAGGTACGATGATGCATCCTCCGTCATGACCTAGACAAACCAAACCCTATGAACCCGCGCACCCCTGCGAACTCACCAAACGTAGCGATTCTCTTGGGGTGACTTATGGCAGAGGGGTTAGTTATTTATAAAGTGGTTCACGGGCGGCGGTACCAATCTCCACCTCCCACATTAATATTACATTCTCTCGTTTGTATTCTAGTATTGTAGTGATTCAAAAAAATTCAAATCTGTACCATTTTGTGTGCTGAATTTCTCGTTTGGTTTATTTTACGTTTTACAACCAAATAATGAATGTCTTAAAGCATCCTTTAAAATGATAAAGTTGACCTCTCGCACCGTTGTGAGAAGTTCACCTTGAGGGCGTGTTTACAATTTTCAAAGGAGCTCTCCAACAGTCAGTTTAAAACTGCTTTGGACCCTTCCTTACAACACCAAAGCTTAGAAATTCCATCAAAACGTCTTTAGATTCGGAGGCTGTTGAAAGTTGTCAAGAAAATAAAATGAAATATATTAATTGATATCGGGTACTTAGTAAAATTTGAGACAAATATGCTATTCTTAATTTTGCTTACCCTTTATGAAGGATTTATACATATGATGATTTAAAGAGAAGTCCCACGGGAAGACTAGACTAGATTTAATCTTGCGAACCTCAATAAAATTACTTTGATAAAATATGTATTGGATTAGGCTGATAAAATACATATATATTATAACTCAGAACGAAACTCATCTCTCTAAATAGTCAGGGGCTTCGCCAGCCCCGGCCTCTGGAAGGTTCCAGGGGGCGGGGGGGGCAGCTTAATATTTTATGGAGCTTACAAGAAAGTTACAAGGAAGTAGTGAGAATAAACCAAAAATATTTATTTAATAAAATCAAATTGATCAGCTGTGTAGTCAAAATGAATTTTATAATTGCATTCGGAATTCACTATTTATTTTTACTAAGAGTGATTCTGTATGTGATTCCTCCAGTATAATTTATCATTGCATTCCGAATAGAATACTGGTTTTAACTCAGAATGATTCCGTATGTGATTCTTCCAGTATAAATTATCATTGCATTCTGAATACCATACTGGTTTTAAATAAGAGTGATTCTGTATGTGATTCCTTCTGAATGGTTCCTCCGATTTTATACATTTGAGTTAGCAACCAGATTTTTGTTTACAATCTCAACATGTTTTAATATTAGAGTTCGGCTATACCTGCATGTGAGTTAATACCCACAGGATAAAAAAAAGTTGTTACATTCGGAACATGAAAGGGGTTTTCCTCACAATTTTGCAAAATACGAATCATCAACTAGATTTTTTTAACACTCAGAACACAAGGCTCTTCTACAGGGTTAAATGAGTTATTTTTAAGTACATTTGGAACACGAAGATTGTTTTTCTCCGAATTTTACAGCTAATATTAGTCTATAACTCGATTTTTTAAATTACGCGTGGAAAACGAAGATGCTTTATATTATTTATTTACGTGGACATAAGCATGAAGATACAGTGGAAAGGTAGATTATACCCTTTAGAGGTTCCCTCCATTTACCACAATAAGGTTTTTTCAAAAATCTTCAACAATCAAATTTCGAATGTGAACTAATTTGAATGGATAATTTAGCGTATTGCTTTGACTTAGGAAATTCAAAAAAAGGTTGGAAACCGGTGATTTAATCACGCCTAGCCTATAATATAAGAGCTAGGCTGGGATTGCCATTAATAAGATGAGTACCATGATGTTATGATTTCTCTCGGTTTTGTAATAGCACCTCAAAAGTGAAAATAGCAACCATTGTAAAAATGTTTCCACTTAGCCAAAAGTTTAAATTTAATAGGTAAAAAGAAAATCATTTGTTTGTTTCATAAAAACTATGTATTTTTAATAAGACAAATATTCCCGGGTTATGAATAACCTGAAAATATTTGAATATCTCCTACTACCACCACAGTAAGCGGAAAATGTTAATTTTATTGGGATAGAGGACTTAGCCAGCCGAGGGATTGAACACACTACGCCTGGGTGGGATGCGATGTCATACTCAGCCATCGACCATGTATAATCAAGTATTTCAAAGGCATTTAAACCATTTAATTGTTTTAAGATGTTGTGAAGCTAACACAATATTTTTTTTTTGTTAAATGTGAATACCGCACACGAGTTCCAACCGCTCCCAACCGCCTGGAGCTGGTGAGACTATGGCATTTCCAATTCAGGTATGTTGGAGGCTGAAGGTAGTGGGGACGGGAAGAAGATGGGGAAAAAGATGGTGGGGAAGTACCTGGCTATTTAGATCTGGTAATCAAACATGGCTAAATCCATTTCAAGCAGTGTTTGAATTCTGAATGGTCGTCTTACATCGAGGCGATATTAACATTATCTTTCACATCAGAAGAGTAGTAATTAAAGAATTTCAAAAAACTAAAACCACAACAGTCATTTTTCAAGAGTCATTTTTTCCATTCGTCTCCCCTTTACCTTTGTTAATTTTTTATAAAATGAAATGATATAGAAAAAATATATTATATACTGTCTAGAAGCCTTGCCGCTTACTTGTTGAGTATTTGTTTACTTTTATTGTGTCTCTTGACAAGGAAATGGGTACAAAAAGTAAAGTTTATTGCACTATCGAGAGTATTCAGGTTTCAGTGAAGAAAATGCATTTTCATTGAAACTACCCCAGAGAGGACGAACCGATAGTGGGATGTAAATAAACTACTTTACCGAGCGAAGACCTTTTCAAAGTAAGAGATGGAATAAAGAATTCCAATGTAAGATTTTAACAATTTTTTTTTTTTTTTTTTTTTTATTATTTTAATATAGATCATAGTTACATTAAATCATACATATTTTGCAATATATCATATTTAGGTACATAGTTGGTCATGTATACCTTATCAGAAAAGAGGAGCTCTTGTGCCTGATAAGGGAGCCACGATTCTTACTTAGATTCAATGTTATGTGTAAAATATAAATATTATATATATATACATATTTTTTTTAATATAAGTTTTTTTGGAAAAAAAGTTTGATTTTATTTATTTGTTCTTGTTGGTTCGTAATACAGCGCAATTCGGAAGGGAGATTATTGTAGTTTTTTATGGCTTGGTAAATATAATGGTTTTGCATTTGAGTTGTTTTAAAGATTGGCGTAATAAATTGATTTCCATTTCTCATCAGTTTGTAAAATTCTTGATATTCTGTGTTATTTTTTTCTTTACACATTTTTATAATTGAAGTTTGCTTAAATATATCATCAATATTTGGTACTGGAAACAATTTAAAAAGCAATTTTGTTGGGAAAGTAGAGTTTTTTTTAAGTATTACCTTTATAATAATTTTTTGTGAGACTTTTACTGAGTGTAGGTTGTTTTTATAAGATCCTCCCCAACCTATGATTCCGTAAATAAGCAGGGAGTGGACAAGAGCATAATATACATTTTTTAGTATTTTCACATTTAAAATATTTCTTAACCTAACAAATATATATATACATTTCCTTATTCTCTTTACTAACTCCGTAATATGGCTTTTCCATTTCAAATTTTCATCGATGATCACACCAAGATATTTTATTTCAGAAGAAGAGTTGATTACAGTACAAATAGGATTAAGTAGTTTACAGTTGACATTGTCACAATTTTCATTATGGATTATGATATTTACTTTGTGTTTAGGTATTTTTTGTAGTGAAAATAATACATATGTTGTTTTTTTGGCATTAAGTGTGAGTAGGTTATTATCAAACCATGATTTTAAGATATTAATACATTCATTTGCAAGTTTGTTAACTAGTTCCCATGTTTGACCTTTTATTAATAAGACAGTATCATCAGCATAAGAGATTAATTCACCTTTGATTTTCTGTTGGAAAATGTCATTTACATACATTAGAAATAGTAATGGTCCGAGGACCGTGCCTTGAGGAATGCCAAATGTACTTGTTAGTGGTGTACTAAAGGTTTGGTTTAATTTTACAATTTGAGGTCTCTCTGTTAAGTAGCTTTCTATCCATTTAAGAGCTAAGTGGTCAATGCCATTTTCTTTTAATTTTAATATAAGTCTTTCATGGGAAATGCTGTCAAATGCTTTCTTTAAATCAATAAAAATTCCTATACATTTATTTGATTTGTCCAGGGCACTCTGAATACTAGATGAAATTTTTGCAATGGCATCTTGGGTACTTTTTCCCTCTGTGAAACCGAATTGATTTTCATTTATAATCGAGTTTTTTTTTAAGAATGCAGTTAGTCTTTTTTTAGCAATTTTTTCAAAAATTTTCGATATATTAGATAAGAGTGAAATGGGTCCATAATTAGAAATGTCCTCCGGGCTACCGGACTTAAATATTGGAGAGATTATGGTTTTCTTATACGTGCTCGGGAAAACTCCTGTCTTAAAGCTATTGTTTATAATATGAGAAATTGGTGTAGAAATATAATTTTTAATGATTTTTAGTGTTTTTACAGCGAGACCGTCAAATCCCGGAGCAGAACCACCTCGCATTTTTGATATAATTTGTACAATTTCAGACGGATTGGTTGGTTCGAAGAGTTCAAGTTTAGTTTCTATATTCGGAATATTTTCAATATACATCTTATTTATTTTTTTCACGGTAATTTTTTCTGCTAGACTCTTTCCGATATTTGCAAAGAAATCGTTAAAAGCGTTTGCTCCTTTTTTAGGTTCTTCAATACAGTTAATTATGTTATTGTTTTGTATTACACTCTTAATAGTATTACTTTTGGTATTTTGTTTATTTTCCATGATTTCATTGATTATATTCCAAACTTTCTTACTGTCATTTTCAGAATCATCAAGTTTATTTTTATAATAATTTTCTTTCGTGTTTTTTATGAGCGTGGTTAATTTATTTTTGTATTCTCTAAAATGAACATTTAATTTAATGTCTAGTGGTTTTTTTTTTGTTTCTTTATAAAGCCATTCTTTGTGTCTTATGGACACAACAAGCCCATGTGTTATCCACGGTTTGATTTTACGAAATTTTGCCGAATTTCCTTTTGGAATAATTTTTTTTGAATCATTTATAAAGTTCGTTAATCTATTTTCAAATATTTTACAGCACTCGTTGACGTTATCACTTTGGAGAATATCTAACCATAATTCAGATGACAATTTATTTTTCAAAGATTCGATATTAACAACAGATATTTCGTTCTTATTATTAGCAGTTTGTCCGCAATGTTGGTTTATCGCCTGAGGTATTATTGAATTGTAATGTAGCAAAGTCATGTAATGGTCGGTAATTGAGGTTTTTATAATTCCCGAGTTTAAATTATTTATATCCTTGATATTTGTGAAAATGTGATCAATGCATGATGGACGTTGCCCATTGACGTTTCTGGTGTAAGAGTTAATACACGACACATAATTCAATTCCGCCATCATATTTAATATTTAAGTAGTTGTAATATATTTAAGTAGTTGTCAATATTTAAGTAGTTGTCAATCCCGACACTATGACAAATTTTTACTATTCAATATATGGAATAATATTATTCAAAATTATATGAAAAACCGATTCAAATATATAATTGCTGTTTGGGGGATCCTTTTGAGGAGAGGGTGGAGTGAACATAAGTCTTTAAAGGACCCATGTTGTAAGTGGGAGGAAACACAAGAACGACCGTATTCATGTTACAACAATATATCACCAAATACAATAATGTTGGGGCGCGTTTGGTATGTTTCACGACAACGCACCGGTGTTGATTTGAACAACTATGCTAATTCCTCGCATCTTCTATTGATATCAGTAGAACAAGGACAGTTTTCCTACGTGACGTCTGTGCTTTAAAGATTTCAAATATATATTTTTTCATATCCCCACTCACTCATTTACTAAAAAAAATAATTTGATCCCTTACTATTTATTTAACTCCCCTCTTATAGTAATAGTTTAAGCCTGAATAGAAAATAAAGGCACGTTAATATCTCAGTGACATTATTATAACCCTGAATAGAAAATACAGACACGTTAATATCTCGCTGAAACATCATAACCCTGAATAGAAACTACATGTAAGTTAATATCTCACTGAAAGCATTATAAGCCTGAATAGAAAATACAGGCACATTAATATCTCGCTGACAGCATTATAACCCTGAATAGAACATACTGGCACGTTAATATCTCGCTGACAACATTATAACCCTGAGTAAAAAATACAGGTAAGTTAATATCTCGCTGACAACATCATAACCCTGAATAGAAAATACATGTAAGTTTTTTTTCCGCTGACAGCTTTATACCTTGAATAGAAAATACAGGCACATTAATATCTTGCTTACAACACAATAACCCAGAATAGATAATACAGGCACGTTAACATCTCGCTGACAACATAAATTTATGACAATTTGCTCCCCGTCAACGGAAAGATTCATATTTCAAGTTTAACAAGAACTTACTCTTGTCAAATGAGTGTGCTTTATTCCGATGTAGGCTAAATTATAAACGTTGATAATTTGTATTTATCTCCAATTTTACTAGTCCAAATAATCCGATTAGGATCCAGAAATCGAGGTTCAACAACAAATGAGATAAATTTAGTCAAAAGCTGATAAATAGGTTACGTGTCGGTCGTAATTTTTCATAACTTGGGTAATATTTTTTTTTAACCTCAACTCTGATATCTTAATTCTTCTATTGAGGATTCTATAATAATGTCGTACGGCCGCGAGTCTATTTGTACAACCCATTATCTTGACTAAATAATCTGTTCTTGAAAAAGAAGTTAATACAATCAACAATTTAGGACAAGTTGTTTCACAGTTTGAACAATTTATAAAATTTCAAAGTTGATCTTCAAGTTCTGTGAAAGTTCTGTTTAAATTCTGCAATTATTTCAGATTTATATCAGGCCGATAGTGATATAATTACATAACTTGAATAGAAACTTCACAGAACTTGAAAATCAACTTTTCAGAAATTTGATAAAATGTACAAATTCTGTGAAACAACCCATCGACTTTTTCTAAAATAAATATTTAATTTTTATTAGAACAATTTTTTTTTAACTTTTAAAGATTACAGACATCGATATAATATTGAAACAGAACAAGATATATTAGAAACAGAACAAGACACAGAATATAAAAAAGATAACTGTCTCAAATGGGAATTGAACCCAGAACCTCTGTCTTACCGGAGCAACGTCTTTATCAACTCGACCATTGTGACCTAATTATTATACGTTAAATTTATCGATCTCATATTTCAAATTCTGAATTTCTAATTTTGATGAAAATTTTTTTCATTTTTGTGAAATTTTAAACATTTGATATACTGATAATTTAGTGGAACAGAATCATGAAGTAAAATTTGCTGGGAAAATTTTGTAAAACCCATGCAGATTAACAGTATTATCCAAATCTTAATAATTATTATTACTAAGGTATCTCATTATAACCTTCTTGTAATCATATTCCGTGCAGTTGAACACATCTACTATTTCTGAGAAAATATTGCCAACTGCATGCAATCTAGGTACAAGCGACTATCTAAATGACTCAGTCCTGATATTATTGTTGCAATTAAAAATAATTTTCCGTCGAGTAGTTCTAGTTGGTATATCGAAGGTGATTAGGAAGTAAATCAGGTAAATAAATTAAGGGTTACACCAACTTGGCGCTCGAAAAAAATAGGAATAAAAATAAAAATAAGTTTTTATTCAGTTATTAAATTTATTTAATTATATACATAGTATTTTATTGAATAATTTGAAATAATAACTAGCAAAAAATTTAAAATAATGACGACACATGACGTGGTATCCACCATTCTGCGTCACTTACCATTCTTTACTTGAAACGGTTTGTCAGATACCATAGATTACATGCCTCAAATCGTCCGTTAAACTATGCTCACTAAGTGATCTCCAGCGATAGAAGATATCAGAAAACACAGTTTACACGGAAAAAACGATTTTCACAAAAATGTCAGTTAACATTATCTGCATACAATATGTAGAAAATAGTAACGTTGTCTTTGATAAATAATTCGCGAAGATGTTTTCATGAACTTTCAGAACAGATTTTCTCTTTCGTGGCTAAGCTGTGACACAATATACGAGAAATTACAGGAGTGTCATAAGGCGAGAATGGTAGAAAAGAAAAGGGAACAGAAGATTGACTAGTTTGTTAATACACTAACGTGATTATTTTTTGGTTTATTATACAGTGTTGCTTCCTCTTTCTTTATTCAACGTTGCATTAAGGAAATTCAACATGACATAACACAAAATTTTATCGGGATATTACTATTGGTGGTGAAAATTTCAAATCATATCCGAAATTACACACTGTTGATATAATGGTTGCATCGTGTAACATATTCTTGTTATATTCGTAAATTACTGCCTTATCTATATAGTAGGAATAAAATATATAAGATGTAAAAAGTAGATTTGCTTATAATTTCATCGCTTCAAGTCATTTTTATTCCAATTAACTTCCAAAATTTATTGTTATTAAGTTTAATTTGTAGAACTCCATTTTAATTTTTATTTTTTATATATTCAATAATATTGTTATTGGGTTTATAAAAACAGTTTATTTTTAAACAAGTTCTGCTGTGTAATTTAAACAAGTTCTGCAGTTTGATAATGCCTTCAGAGGGCGAAACAGCTGTCACGCGTAATAATAATTACACAGCAGAACTTGTTTAAAAATAAACGGTTTTTATAAACCCAATAACAATATTATTGAATATATAAAAAAAAAAAAAAAAAAAAAAAAAAAAAAAAAAAAAAAAAAAAACTTCCAAAATATTTTCTATTTTAAATTAATTTACTATCGTGTCCAGTGATTCAGTTAAAATAACTAATAAATACGAAGACAAATTGGATTATTTAAAAAAAATGTTTTCAAAGAAAAAAGTTTTTAAACAATAATGTTTTTAAACTAAAATTGTTATTAAACAAAAAATGTTTTTAAATGAAAAAATTATTTAATAAAAAAAAAAAGATTTAAACAAAAAAAATGGAATACAGTGTAGTAATATTATTAAACGTTTATTCGAAAATCAAATAAAATGTGCATTTATATTGGATGGAAGCATTAGTGTGAAACGTTTTGGTTTCCAATGAAACAGTTATTAGACAAATATACATTATTTATTTTTATACGAGATTATATTTTGTTAAACACTTGAGTTAGTTATTGTCTAAAGTAAATGGAGTGTAAGGTTCAAATAAACGAAAACATTTAATATATCAATATTCTTGCATTCACAGAGGAGACACCTCGTAACATCACCGTTAACGGTGAGAACGCCATTGAATTGCTACCATTACAAGGCTGCTATTCAAAAGCTCGTTGGGGGTTGTTTCGTGTTCGCCCTTTTCTTCTAAGCTTTCTCATTTAAATTAAATTACCATAGTTTATATTAAACTTGAGGGAACGTCTCATGTAAATAACAACGCTGCTCTTCAAAAATGACTACTTATACAATTCAATCAACCGAATTTCTTCTGTCGAGATACATCTTTTCTGTTCTTGAAATACATCTTTTTTAAAACTTTAAAACGCTATAACCTTACGCGTTAACCTAAAATGTAAAAATTTCAAATATTATTAGGTATGTCTAGTGATGAAAATATACACATATTTTGATTCTCATATCTCTCACAAAGGGTCGTTAATAAATCAATAGGCCAGTGTGTAGGTTCTACGTTTTGCAACAGACAATTTTATAATGATAAAAATCTCATCTAAAATACGCTGTAAAAATAATCTTGTCATTGTTGAAAAAGCCCAATAAACAACCTTTTCAGGGCGGATGTTAAAGTTTTGTTTTGATGAGTATTTGTGTAAGTTATAGTCTGGCTTTCGTGATGGTATCGGAACTTTTACGGCTCGGGCTGTTTCCTTCGTAACGGCATTAAACTGCGGATCTGCCGATAGGGCTGAAAGTTCGTGTCACTTACGCCTGTCTGCTTCTAGCCGACTACCACCTGTCAGTTTACATGACGGGAGAATATTGTTTAAGGTTGTAATTAAGACTTTAATATTCTAGGAAAAATAAGCTGTGTTTCTGGCTCATTTTAAGGTTAGGTTTACGTTGCATTTTGCATCTGACATACTTATTCATTTTTAAATTATAATCGTAGATGGCTTTGCCTGACATTTTACCAAAATGATTCAAAAGATGAACTTATGAATGAACGAACATTTATATTGCATTTGGTAGTATGTGGGCGCTTCTACGTCTGCACGGTTAAGTTCGCAAATATGTACATGTACCTACAGGTACATCTTTACAAACGTACCTGTGAAGACAAATATGTACATGTACCTACAGGTACATCTTTACAAAAGTACCTATGCAGACAAATATGTACATGTACCTACAGGTACATCTTTACAAACGTACCTGTGCAGACAAATATGTGCATGTACCTACAGGTACATCTTTACAAAAGTACCTGTGCAGACAAATATGTACGTGTACCTACGGGTACATCTTTACAAACGTACCTGTGCTGACAAATATGTACATGTACCAACAGGTACATATTTACAAACGTACTTGTGCATACTGACAATGGTAAAATAACGAACGAATGAACATTTTTAACTACAATATTCACATTAGCGGCACCTCCCGACTGTATAGAAAAAAATTACCTTTTATAGCCCAAGGTTTGGTTGAATTTGTGACTTGTTTGATTATGAATTTTTCTATTTCTTTTTTATTCGATCCTCTGTTCTTCTTGGAGCTTTATTTACTTTTAATGTACATATTTATGACCCTTGTTAATAATGGTGCTATAATGATGGTAACATGTTCATCTTCTTGGTATCGTTGGAGAGTTGATGAATTTTATAAGTTTAGGGATGCTGAGGTTACTTATTAAGGTTTCGTGTCATGCAGCATTCTATAGAATCATTAATATTCAAATTGATAGACCATCCAATCAGCGAAAGGGGGATAATCCAAATTTCGCGGAGTGCGGGAGATGATGTGACAGTATACAGGCAACTCCCATTGTAATATCACTATAAATAATGTTTTTAAAGTTCCACTGTGTAAAACCAGACTTGCGTATTTTATAACACCAAAAATGTATAATGTTCTCTATAAGACTACAGAAATTGAATGTAAAAGTAAATCCTCCTACAAAAAATATAAAAATGTAATAAAGTCTCGGATAAATACCATTGATACACATACCTTTTTACTTGCTGTAACATCTGACCTGCTGTAACATCTGAACTGATGTATCTTAACATTTTTCTTTTCTTTTTTTATATTTTTCTAATCTTCTTAATGTATGTATGTGAGTAAAAATTTTAACTTTAACAAATGGTTGGTTTTTTTGTTGTTTTTTTTGTTATTTTGTTAAATGAGTTTTACTTTACTTTTTAACTGTTTGATGAATCATATTGAGTCTTGGATAAATACCATTGATACAAACATTTACTTGCCGTAACGTATATTGGACTCCAAACTACACAACCGAACCCAAGAATTCTGCCAAGAACATTGACGAATATTAAGAACAATTTTATAAAAGATAGCATTGATGAGTTCATTCCAAAACATGTTTTACCAATTTTACAGCACAATCTTGTAAGCAACAATCAATGAGCAAGAAAATGACACCCCTTTGCCTAACATCATTTCCTTCATCACTAATAAAGTTCAAAAAACTTCTGATGTGTTTACCCACGCAGAGAACTTTACTAAATATATCGCAAGTTCACAATTTGCTCAATAAATATAAAAAAAGTATCATCGTCAAATATCCATTAGGCGTTATGATTTCGTCAATTTGTCAACAGAAGTTTGCCGAAGCCATCATTCATCGATTATGTATTTAAGAAATTCGTGGAACTTCTCTTGGGTACTCAACTCATAAATACGACAGACATTATTGCAGTGGGGTTCAGTTGGGATTCAGCTAACCAAATATTATTAATTCTAACTAATATTTCTAAGAATTTTTTTTTGGAATTTTTTAATTTTTATTTATTTATTTATTTAAACGTCATATAATGGCTTTTACAATAGAGTGATTACATTATTATAGAGCGATTTCGTTACTTGTGAGTGTGAATATAACCTTTTTTCGATATTTTTGTGTATTATATAATTGATATAAAAACATACATAGCAAACGGTCTCCGCGGTTGAGTGGTTACCTGAGACCCATGGCTACGAATTCGTAGGTGACGGGTTCAAATCCCAACGTGCGCAAGTAAATTTCTTATGATTATGTTGTTTTATCTCGTAACATACTCATGTAAAATAATAAGTGGTATATTTGCGGCACAAAAAGTGGTAGATAATAACTTTCAATATCATCCAGGTGAAAGACTACATTTCAGAATCAAAAAATTACTTGAAATGGCTTTATCCGCATTTGTAGACCAAATTTGAAAAGCCAGTTTCTTATTTCTATTTTACTTACCATCTTCTCCATCTCTTTCTTCTCTCCGCCACTTGCAGCCTTATATATTACAACCCATCCCAATTAGAGATGTCATAGTATCATCTAGTGAGTTAGGAGCAGTTGGATTATCGCTTTAATACGATAATAACACATTATTGCGTATTGCGTGTATTAAAATCCTTTTTTTAATAATTTTTTAGGAATCTGTAAGGGGTTATGGTTTGCAAAGATGATAAAACCTTTAAAAACGCCCCAAAAGACGCTCTCAAAGTCTTTTGAAAAAGTGGAATATAATGATATTTGATAGGCGTTACGGATGAAAAAAGAATGAGGTACGAAAGGAGAGAAGATATACGAGTAAATAATGTAGGATAAGGTCGGGAAGCCAGAAGTCAAGATGCCGAGGGTGGATCGATTAGCGCTGTAGGGAAATACACGGAAAATACCATTAGTTTTGATTAGAATCTTGTAAAGTGTTCCACCTATTTTGGTAAATTTATTTAAAGTTTTTTTCGTTATTTGAAACATCAAAATCAAGATATTCTCCGGTGTTTTTCGCTGAACGAAAAATAACAATGCGGACATTAAAGTTGGTGCAACATTTGCTCTTACAAACGAACGTTCCGATATTATCCTGTCGATATTAGAAACTAATTGTGATTGTGCTTTCTGCACGTAGCGCAGTGCGCAGATGTAAATAAGACTCGTTACAAAGACAACATTAGTTAAGAATGCTGTAATTTGTGTAGCCGTACATTTGTTCATATTCATTAGGAAAAACATGCGAGGTTTACAATAAATCCTTGTGGAATTTCTGCATTTCTTGGCGCATAACGTAAATGTGTAATGGTGTAGCAACTTTCTTACTGATCTCCAGTTGAGTAGTTTTGAATTTGTCGCTCCTTGTGATGTAATCAAGGTATTATTTTTGTGTCAATTTTATAAATAACCCCTACAATCCATCTCCGTTCAGGACATTTCCAATAGAAGAATCATTTTTATTAATTGGCTTACAGGATAATCTGCTAAGCCAATCTTTATAAATAAAATTGTTAATGTTCGTTTTATTCAAAATCTTAAATCTACGAAAGTTCTTCTCCGTTTGCTTTGTAATTTTGACACATCGTTTCATTTGAATACGCGTGTGTTTTTATATACCTATATTATATAGATTTCACCTGTGACGGGTGAAAACGTGATTTTTCGCTACCAAAGGTAAAAACATCAGTTAAAAAAAAGCAAAATCTGTCGGACTAACATTTTTTTTAAAAAACAGTGCTATCTGTTGGAAGTAAATGCAATTCGCGCTATTATAATTGTTTCTCTATCTGCATAGACAGCAACACGAGGCTTGGTACAGCTAGTAGTTTTATATATAAAAAAAAATCATTTAAGGGTATACCTAAATGCATTCATAATCTGCTCTTTTATAGATGGCGCTCATTCAATTATTTTAGGGAAAAACGCTTTTTCCTAGTTATGCTTTAAAATATTAAAAAAAAATATTGATTTGGGCGTAAGCAACATACGTACATATGCAATATGAATATGAATTAGTAATTTTTTCCGTATACAAACAATATTGTATCGGTGATTTAATACAATATTATATTTCTATACCTTTCTTGGAAGAACTTTTATGCACGGACCAAAATATTTATTCATATTGCGTATGTACGTTAATTAGCGCCATCTATTAAAGAGCTGATTATTATTATTTTTTTAAATTCTTATTCCAGATCTCGGGGAGGGTGGTGTAAACCCACGAGCTCCATATTATACATAGAATATATATATATATAAAGTAAATATAAAAAAATATTGGAAGATAATACATACACAATAAACGAAAACAAAAGACAATAATAATAATACAAAAAACATAATGAGATTAAAGTTTTTTAAAAAGAAAAAATATATAATAATATATATATATATTTTTTTATCTATGACATCAGGATTTGGCTCCATCGCTTGTAAATAAGTCCCTGCCAGAAGTGCAGTGCTGCCATCACAAGACCGTTTTCGCTCGTGGCTAGTCGTGTTCGAAAGCTGGTGATCCGTTTTTTCATTAGTGCTCGGAATCCGGGAGCACGCCCTTCTACAAACATCTCAGTGGCACTGCAGTACCAGGACAGCCCAAAAAGTATTCGGTAGGAATTGTTGTACTGTACTTCCATTCTTTTTAGAGATGCTTTGTTGAAGTTGGTCCACAGCTCCGAGGTATATAGGCTCGTGCAGTATGTGTTAAAAAGTTGCCTTTTTGCTTTTGGGCTACACTTTTTAAATCGTCGAGAAATCATATTTGTCGCTCAATATCCATATCATCATTGAGCTCCGCTGTTACGATGTGTCCTAAGTATTTGACCTCCGGTTTTTCAGTTATTTTTGTGCCGTTTAGGCTGACGGGTAGTACTTTTGTAGGGCCTGCGCCCGTTTTCAATACTACTAACACAGATTTAGTTGGGTTGTAAACCATGTTATGTTCAGCGGCATATTCTTCGCATATCTTTAATAGCTTTCTCAATGCTTTAATGCTTGGAGACAAAATAACCATGTCATCTGCGTACGCAATGTTATTTATGCAAATGTTCCCTAGGTAACAACCTACATTCGCCGAGGTGAGTTTATTGCTTAAATCATTCATATAGACCATAAACAAAATTGGTGATAAGCTTCCCCCTTGTCTGACGCCGCATTCCTTGAATTCTTTTAAGTACCTTTATATTCCCTTTATACGATTAATTATAAAGCAAATATTGTTAAATTTTCATGTTTTTACATAGTCGATAATTTCAGTAAAGAAGACTTGAAACTAAAAGTTTTTAATAGCAATCTTTAATCCTTTTATGGGGCGCTAGGTCTGAACAAAGGCTTCGGAGTAAAGTAAGGCTACGAGCCATATCCAAGAGGCGTGGAAAAGTGATCCTTGAAAAATGCCAGAAGGGAAAGTGCGGCACGTAAAGCAATTATCATTAAAGCGGGCTCTTAACTCTCTACCACAAAGGAGCAGGAAATACAGACAAACTGTGGGTTCCTAAAGTTTCATTTCATACAAAGGTGTTATATATATATTTTTAACATTTTAAATTTACTATTTTAAATTGATTACCAGGACCACAGAACTAGAAAAATTCATCAAATTTTAATGTTAAAATTAAAGTTCTGTGAATGTTCAGTTACTATTGAAGTAGCGCAATAAAACTGACCAATTATGGAAAAATATATATATTTTTAATTTGATTACCGTACAAGAGTCCCAACAGCTCCCAATCGTCTTGAGTTGAGCCTATGACATCCCCAACTGGGGTATGTTGTGAGCCTGAAGGGTATTGGGGAGGGGAAGATATTCAAGAGCCATTCAAATCTGGTTACCAAACACGGCTGAAGCTATTTCAAGCAACGTTTAAATTCTGAATGATGCTCTTACATCCGGGCGATACTTAGTTTATATTTTGCTCTGGAACGTGCCGCAAGTCTACTATATATATTTTTTAAGGAATAAATTTTGATATAACACAATTTTATCAAATAAATTATTACTTGTCGGGATTTGAATCCGCGACCTTTGGTTTGCTAGTCGGTGGCTTACCCCTCGACTACGGAGGCCGTCAAATCGGAATAATAACATAACATTAATAACTCTCACAGAACTTAACATTGAATTTTCAATAATTGTTAAATTTTTCGTGAAACAACAGGCCCTAATCGATTGCAATTATTGACTGTAATATTTACGGCTACCACCTTTCATGATAAAACAGATGTGACAGTTCAAGCTACAAGATATAGATGGCTCTAGTGTAGATAAATCATAGATATTATATTTGTTCTTCTGTACCGATTAGAACTTCAAAGTCTAAATAAAAGACAATGTTTTGATGTCAAGGAAGCGTTTTTATTTGTAGAAACAATACGGGTTAGGTTACTTGAAATTATCCGTTAATACAGGTTAGGTTACTCAAAAACCTCAATTGTGCAATCAAAATAAAGGAAAATTTAGAAACTGGCCGAGAATAGACGCTCAACGGAGAACGTTAAATTTCAAAAATTTAAACTGTCGCTGATCGTCAACCAACCATGTGATGGAGGTTGCAACATTCCAATTCAAGAAGTGTTTGCAGTTATAGATACCTAGTTTTAAATATATTCTAGTCAAAGCGAATGGAAATTTTATTTGATTGACTTGTATCAATATACATTCGAGTGGAAAATATCGCTTTATCAAACAATTGCATGGATAATTATCTTCTCTCTCCTGTATTTCAGTCGTTATCTTGGTAAAATTACATTTATCGGGAAAAAAAGGATGAGCTTAGGTACACAATATAAAAATAGGTTCTAACGGAATATTCACATACACATAGTTAGCTGGGAAAACTCATTGTACACAGCGCGTTGATAAAGGTCAAAAGTCACTGATGTAGTTAAAGCTTCGTATAAGCTTCTAGAAAGTTATGGAAAAGAGAATATCAGATTATGAAGAAAATTTCAAAGCGGACGGGACCAAAATAAATCACATCAGTGGTAAGATTGATTGAATGAACTAACTGATTAATCAAAATTCAAATCACTTCTTAGTGGATAGAATTCCGCACTGCTCTGTGTTGGTACACATCATCCTTCTAATTAATAAACTGTTACTCGTTTGCATGTAATATTACCAAATCGTATTCCTTCTTCATTCTTAATTCTAATTTGGTTTCCGGTTCTCCAATTCATTAGTAAAGCGGTTACTCAAGCTTTGGTCAAAGATACCATTAATACCAAATAAAAAAAGCTTTTAACTATCATAAACTTCATAAAATAGTCTTACACTAGCGCTTTACTCTCATAATACGAGTATATCAACACAGTAACAAATAAAGGATTAAAAAATGTTTGGGTTCATTCTCCGTAATGGTCGAGACTGTAAAAATATATCAACTTTACAAATCTCGTGTTCTTCTTTAGTTCGAAGTCAGGTCGAATATAATTATTTTATCAGGTTCCATCACTTTAAAATGCTTTCCGATTCCATTGAACAAATTCAGCAAAAATATATAAAAACAATAAACTCGGTCTACTAATAGAAGCTATAAATTACAATCATTTGATTAAAGAATTCAAATTATTAAAAACTCTATTTTTAAAATGATTAATGAAATTATAGACAGACCTGATTTATTGAGTCTAATCACCTTCAACATACCAACTAGAACTACTCGATCGAAAATCAGGGTTGGTATCAGAACTGTATGGCGGACTGCAAGCCTTGCCTACTTCCTTAACTTCTTTATTCAGTATTCCATTAATTATTCATTTTCCAATCCTAATACTGGCATACATGATAGTACAAGAAGTACGGAACATTTCTCTTGGGTTCCTAAACCTGTCCATCGTTGTTGCTGATGTCACAAGTAGTTTTTTTCTAAAGACAAAATGAATAAAATACATCAAAATCATTTTGTTCATTAGAATTCTGTGTGCTCAATTCAGCCTCCTGTTGTTAATAGTGTAATTTGCCGTTTATTGCTTAACGCATAAATTACTGAGAAAAACTTTGAAGAACGCTGAAGAAGAACGTAAAGAAAGAAGTATGATGATGTGTTTTAAACTTCCTTTTGCTGGTATTAATTCATGAACTAGTATAAATAACACCATAATTCAAGTTCTTAGACTATTTTTCAGATGTTTATGAAATAAAATATAATAATAATAATATTTGCTAAATTTATATAGCGCCGTTTTCGTGAGAAATCACCTCAAGGGCGCTGTACAAATATATTTCTTAAATAGTTAATGGTGCTGCCACACGCAAAGCTCACATCAACAGATAATATAAAGCACAATAGCGCTCGCCATACAATCCCATACAGACCCGACACACGTAAAAAGATAACGCGCTATAAGTGTGGTTCTGAACTTCGCTAACCGAATTTATTTTACGTAACCGCTCCCGACGCGATATTTGAAAAGTTATGCGTCCCCCTCTCCGCCGTAAAAAGGAGAGGGGGTCATTTTAATTGCGGAGCTACCGACTAAGTTCCGTGTTCCCTTTGACAGCCATGACATAAGCAGCCTAATAATGCATTTCTTATTTATTATGTTAGCTCATATCGTCATGTGTGCTAGTAAATTTAGAAACATAAAAAAAAACTTTATTTGGCAAACATACTTAACATATATTTAAAATATAAATATAATCAATATTTGAATTTGAAGTAAACAAATTTTCGCCCTTTCAAAATTAATCATATTTTTAACTCAGTATGTTTATATGGTAATATCATTCGGTTTTTTGATAAAGTTGGACGGCCTGATACCTACATAGAGAAGCTTATAGTTTGTTCGTTTGTTGATTGTTTTCAATTGTTTTCCTGGGTAATCTGGTTTGCTCTCGTCAGCTCTCGTGCTCTCTTCTCGTTCCCTGCCCTGGTGTTGGTCCTTGCCGCCTTTGCCTTCGACATTTTTGGAAATCGACTTGAGCTTATTTTACAATAATTTATTATATGTCGCTTTCGTCGATCGGCGTGCGAACTGCGAATTTCCTGATTCGACGGAGAGGTTATGTCAGGTTATGTGAAAATGCGCTATTTACGCGCAGATTGTTTAAAATCTAAAAAGTTTATAAATAGCATTTATAATTATATAGTCAACTGAGCACTGCTGGCGGCATCATCATCTGAGGATGAGCTGTCCAACAGATCCAGCAATAGGCGACAAGTATCATCCATTTCGAAAACGTGCTCAAGCTGTCAGTAAGTAAAGTTGTCACTTTGACAGATGAAATTATGTTCCTCGGCCGCTCTCGAATTCAACTGACCCCCTCTCCTACCATAGGAAGAAATATTTGATAGCGTCGTGTGTCGGTAGAAAAGATGATGCGCTGTACATTAACTTTTGATGTGAGCTTTGCGTCTGGCAGCACCATAATACTAGAACTACTGACTTATCTCTAAGACTTATATCTAGTGACTTACGACTAAGGCCTATAACTACTATCTTAACGACATATATACGAGTATTTACATATTTAGCAACTTACAACTAAAATTAATATTAACAATCTAATCTTACTAACGCCAGAAGAAGAAGGAAGTTCCATTATATTAGGGTATTTTTATTGTTAGCTGGATATATATGTTAAATAAATGAAATTAATGAATAAAATCAATCGTCAATCTTAAACGCATTTAGGTGATTCATCTGCCAACAATTAAACCGATTGACTTAAATAAACACAAAACAAGTTCGTCTTTCAATGTATATGTCAATCTCATTTTTCAAACAGTTTGCAAATTTAAATTTTAAAGAAGTTCGTTTTAGACCAAAATCTCCAGTGTATTTAATTCGAACGCGAACAATATTGTTAAACTAAAATCGAGACTAAAAAGAAAACTCATTTTTCCTTATAAGTAGAGCAACTTTTCTAGCACGGCTTAACCTTCTTTCACATTACTTTCTTCTTCGTCTACTACGTTCTCTTTCCTTTTTTTAACTCGCTACCATTCTGAACTTAATTCCAAGCGACTTTTAAGATAACATCTCCATGTTGGAAGTATTTCGAAGATTTTTCTTTTTTTCTGATTTTGCCTTATGAATATTCATACTTTTGCATATAATTTGAACATTGATCTCAAGAGGATCTGTTACATTGGTAAATATGATTTTTTTTAATTTTCGCAATGAAAATTTAGAAAGAAACTATTGACGTATGATTTCGGTACTAGCACGCAATAATTTTCTTACACACCCGTTATGGATCATTGAACTACATAAACAAAGGTCACATATACATATTTGCCTATTTCTGCCATTACCAAAACCAAAACAGATTACTCATCTCTTAATAATGCAAATCCTAAATGCAATTGTAATTTTGAAAGTAATTTGCATGTCACTTCAAAAATATTTTACTTAAAATTACAATAATATTATAAAAATAACATTTGGGCACACTTTTTGAATAATTCGGTTGCAATACATTATCGAGTACGTTTTGGGTCATCGTGCATCGTTTTGATGCCACCTTTTTAGTCTGACTGAAAAATTCAATAAATTCGGACTTTTCCGTGGCGACAATTATTTTGGCTAAAAACGTGATTGCAATCCATTTCCTAATAAAATATTAGTCTTTTCAGAATATGCGCTTTTCTTGATAAATATAGTGACGAAACGCGACAATATTCTAATTTTTATATTAACACGTGTTCCGACATTCCAATATCATTTTTGTGTTTTACCGACATTTTTTTTAAGAAAATTGCCAGTTCCTTCGTTAAAGGCCTGCAGTCCCGTTTTTACCAGGAATATGAATAATTTGACCACATTTTAATAAATTTGCAATATTTTAAATCAGTAAGTTTTCTCCGATGATAATAATACAAAAAACTGCTGGAGGTTTCGCTTTGTAAAACAATATAGTGAAATTTATAGAGAGAGAGAAAATGTTCTTTATCTTCAGCTCGAAGTTCTGCTTCAAAATAACAACAATTTTGTTGAGTTTTTCCTACACCGTAAAATCATGAACATTAATTGAAAAAATCTTATGTCAAGACTCATCTTCATCGATATGAAGATGTACATGTTTGAAATCATGGTACCTACCGTCAATCCTAAAAGTACACTAATTGTTAGAACTGAGCTGTTAAGACCTAAAATTATTGGAGTAGTTTATTTATTTATTTATTTATATAAGTTGTACATTTATTTATAACAATTACATTAGGTAATAAAACCTAGGACGTTATAATTGTACCATTTATGCAGTGTATATGCAATGCCAAAAATCTCGCAAATGCGCTATAGGACACAAAAAATAAATCTATTTTTTTATCTACCGCATTCAAAAAGCACGTAGCTCTCCCCACAGGTGAGTTCATAAATAAATTAGTGCGGCTTGCTCTACTATATAGAAGATTGTGATGACGTCCTCGAGAGTGAGACTCTGGTACAAAAAAAATTAATTGGGCCAGTATCTCATTATTAGATAAGTGACCGTTTATTAGTTGGAAAAAATATTTAAGCAAAGCAATACCTCTACGTGTCTCTAGGGAGTGGTAAGTGGTCATGCCTAATATATAAATCGATGGGTAAAGCCAAGGGTAACGTCCATAGAGCCGCGAGAATAAAAACCTTATGAAAAAAAATTATGGACTCTTTCAATGCGTAAAGTGTATGTTAATTCATGTGGAGTCCAGATGATTGTTGTTGTTATATTATAATTGTTCCGACGAAGGGAATAAGTGCAGAGATTTTAAAACCTTATACCCAATACCTTTTTTATTTAAAATGTTAAAAATAACTGCCTGGAATACGTTTGGTTGCGTTATTTCTTCGTTTGTAGTATCCTCTGCGTTTATATAATCCAAACCGCAGACAAACTTAAATTAATTCATTCTTCTACGACTCTCTAGAGGTGTTTTTCAAAGGGGTTAATTTTAGGTCTTGTCCAGTTTAATTTTTTTTTAATACAAACTTTGGTGTTAGGAACGCCTGGAAATAAAATGAAGAGTGAGATTAGTTTTCGGGTTCAAAAGTGAGAATTTTTAGCGTTAACGACTAATTATTTCTCTCTCTGGGGATAAAAACACAATGAATTCAAAGAATCTTGCTTTTACAGTGAGCATTACGTATGAGATGGTATTTTTTTTTCCGATAGCAATAATATCAACAAAATAGAAAAACTATCCATTATTGTGCTGTTTCGGTTGAAATTCTACCTTTTTTATGGTCAATGTAAAAATTACAAAAATTGAAAATAAATATATTTATTTTAAAAGATAACAGTTTTGGTGATTTTCTCAACTACCAGACTAGGCAGATATCTTTATTATGGTAGTCGTACACGATTTATGTCATAATAACAAAATAATATTTTGTAGAACAAATAATAAGACTTAAGGGAAAGGGACATGTTATGGTAACACAAAAAAATTAAAAATACATATTATTATAGAAACAATATTAGAAATATAAATAAATACATAAATTATTCCAAATTATTTTATATCATTATTTTTTTTCTCGAAATCAGGTTAAAAGTGGTACGTACTTATCTATAAATTCTATATAGTGTTTTTGATGCTCGGAGTGCATACTCTCAGTATCGCTCTGGGGAAAAACCACCATTTAGATTCGATACGCCGCTATTTACCAGTTTCTAATCAACCTAACCTAACCTAACCTAACTTAACATAATACATACTTCTGCAATCGCCTATGCGGTAGTATGTTTAAGAAATTGTTAAAAACTCACTACATATTTGCTTAGATACAGACTTATAACTTGTTAAGTAATTTATTTTATAATGCATGTACTAACTTAGTTGGCATATGAAGGATGTCACTTTTAATTTTTGTTA
Source organism: Hesperophylax consimilis (assembly GCF_061612785.1). Taxonomy (NCBI): domain Eukaryota; kingdom Metazoa; phylum Arthropoda; class Insecta; order Trichoptera; family Limnephilidae; genus Hesperophylax; species Hesperophylax consimilis. The sequence goes on along the minus strand of NC_142848.1, from coordinate 20,626,180 downwards.
GTTTTATTTTGTGGAAACATTATGACACATTATTTTATGTTTTCGCCGTTGAAATGATATACATCGGTCGACATCCTTATTCTTGAGTCTCGTCGAAATACATACTTACATACAAAAAAAATTTAAAAGTCATTCGACTCGAACAACGAGTGGGTCGAACCACTCGTTGTTCGATTAGAATAACTTCGTCGATAATAAAGGCACTGGTAAGAGAGTTGGGTGAGGGGTCAAGGGTTCAAAACCTGACAAAAAGCAAAATTATTTCAGTTGTTGTGAAAACAAATGAATTAATTCTCTTGTGTGAAATAAAGAGAATTAATATACACGAATTAAAATATCTACAACCACACTTTGTCACAAAGTATGCTTTGATCTCAGTGCTGCTTTGATCAGAACCTTGCCTAACCGTCAATTCATATTTTTTCAACATCTCCTTAAAAATAGTGTGACTTAGGTCCACCTGTTCTGGACAATGAAAACTTGTGTCGCATAAAAAAAATAAAAATCATTTTCTAATCTGCCGTTACCCCTTCCAGACATTCTGCGTCGTCTCCAAGCGCTTCCGCAAGAACTACATCCACCGCTTCACGGCCACCAGCTCATTCTTCTGGTGGTCCCCCTGGTCACCTATGCGCAGGGCCTGCATCTACCTATGCACCAATCAGCTGTTCGACTATGTGGTCATGGCAACCATCCTGCTCAATTGTGTATTCCTGGCCATGACGGAGACCATCGAAGAGGCTGAGTAAGTACAATTTTTTTTATTTATATCTGCTCCATGTTTTACGACAGGTAAAGTCAAATCATGTTAAAAGAGGCCACATTTGAATGTATACACCGATAGTATCGAAAGTTTCATAAAGTTTTTTTGAACTAATTAGTAATATACTCATGCAGTCCCTTCTTACCCGCATATGCCTAAAGATACTAGATTCGCAGCGACGTTTACTAATTCCCTTTAAATTTAGACTAGCGATTCAATTCGACAGAGTTCTCCTTATTTTTTGTTTCATTTTTCAGTTTCCCAACAAAAAAAAATATTATTAAAAGACACAAGAAAGGGTCTCTTTAAAATGATTTATGTGTACTAATTGTATTGGACGAATACGGCGTATCTTATTTTCGACCGGTTTCTGTAAAATAATTTCATTTTTTGCATACCTCAATATAATTAAAAAATCAATATTATGATTCAAAAATTCGCTGAAACCAAACTACGTTCTGCATGCTTACCACACATTGAAAATAATCTTCATGAAAACTATTTACTGAACATGATGCAAAGTTATACGGAGAAAAATAATGAGTATTGGTAATCTGGTTATAAACTGGAATGCAAACCTTTAAAGATAGAAATATTTTTAGTACATTTCTTATACATTTTCACGATTTCGGAACACGTGTTTGTAAGAACTGGGAATATATCCGTTACTGCTGAAAGCTTAAGAATTATTTCTTTAGAATAATTAAAAATAATCAATTATATTGTTTAAATACAAAAAATCCAAGAATGCTATAGTGCAAACTGCAACGCTTAAAATCTAATTTATCTTCAAAACGATGCAAAAAAATCTTTAAAATGATGCACACAAAAGCTGTAGCTATTTTTAGGGCAATTTTCCATCATAAAACTCGCCTTTTCTCCTTTATTTTTCATTTAAAACTTCCATTATACTCCCAGATCCGCATAGCTAATATTTGAATAATGTTCATATTCCATATTGTATGGGCTTCAAACAGAATGTACTCTCCTGTAATTTATCAAATTTAATCACCCTTCTTAGCTATGGGTTGGTGTTGGAAAGCCTTTGTTTGAAGGTTTCATTCCGTATAAGTCGCTGCGGGTATTTTGTTGACTTACCTGTGCAGCTGGGTTGATTAAGCATGGTTACTTGTTTAGAGAGATTAAAACTTGTTATATTTTGGCGGGAGAAGAACTGACGTGGAATATTTAATTTGTTGGAATAACTTTTCAAGCTTTTTTAACAATTAACCCTACATTTATCATCTATACTCAAATATACATAATTACTACGAAAAAAGTTCAAATACACGATGTAGGTACTCGAAGTAACAACAAAAACTTACTACAAATACCGATAACACATACTACGTTTGGTCAACGAAACTTTTAATACTTTGCGACAAGACTTTACAACATTCTTCCAGACAGCATAAAACAACGGGATTCACAAAAAAATTTCAAAGATAATGTAAAAATAAGAATAGGGCCTTCACCCAAATTCGCAGTTATTGAAGTCACCACATTATTGAGCGAATACATCTTAATACAAGTATAGGTATGTGCAAAGGGATTAGGAACTAACACGAATAATTCTGCCTCAACACAGGCTAGCCTAGTGAGGTGCTATTTGAGAAACATCAACTGTACTTTTATTTTCTTTTTACCTTCACAATATTTATTATGTTTGAATTTTTCTGTTAAATTTATATATAACCTTAAAAATAAAAGTTACAAATCAATGTACACCATAATATGTATTTATAGTTGTCATATGTAAACTTTCCTAAATAAAGATATTATTATTATTATTTATCATCTTTTGGGATGCTGTGTGGAGGGTCTTTTTTAAGCTTAAAAAAAAAAGGTGTGGTAGTTCTGGGAAGGTAAAAGGTATGAGGGTTGGGTAAGTCTTGGGTCACTGTGGCCCAAGACGATAGGCCGAGAGACCAGTTGGAGTTGTCAAAGAGACTCCTCAAACCTACCTCTCTCGATCTGGCATGTCTCCCAGCTGGTGGGCAGGTGCATCTTGAAAAGACCTCACCCGATGAACCCGGCACCCCTGCTAAATACTTACCCCTCTTACAACAACACCTTAACACATTATCTGCCTGGTGTATTGACAATGAAATGGAATTGAATATAGCTAAGTGCAAAGGTATGAATTTCACCAAGAACACCAACAAAACTCTATACTCATATAGCATATGTGGTCACAATCTGGAAACAGTTGAATCGATCAAAGATTTAGGAATTATATTCGACAGCAAACTAACGTTCAACCAACACATAGAATACATTGTAAATACTCATAAATCAAATAAAGTACTAGGTTTTATTGTAAGATCAACTAAACTGTTCAAGAACTCTAATAGCCTAATAATTCTATTCAATTCGTTAATCCGCAGTGTTCTTGAGTACGGGTCAACAGTCTGGAATCCACATTATATTACACAGGTATCTTGACTTGAATCTGTCCAAAGAAAATTTACACGGATTTTGTCTTATCGATCAGGTGTCTACCATCTTCTAAATGGGTATGAACAAAGGCTTACATATTTCAAACTAGAGAGTTTAGTTAAAAGACGAAATATAAATGACCTCTTAATGCTTTACAAAATTGTGAATAATCGTGTAAATAGTAACTTAGTCAATCAAATCAATTTTTACGCCAGGCCAAAATATACTAGAAATATGAACATATTTTGGACCGAAATTTTTGCCAATAACACTGGATATTTTAATCCTATGTCAAGAATGTCTCGATCATACAATGATCTTGCTAAAACACACACTGTCATAGATATTTTTGCAAATAATATAACTTGTTTCAAGAAATATCTCCACGATTTCTGTACTTAAAAAAGAAAAAGAAATAAATAAAAAAAATGTTTAGTGGTGTAGAATTTTTTTTTTATATATACTCTTTAAATTTTTCTACTTATTATGTGCTTCAATCTTTGTAATTACGTTTTAAGTTTTGTATATAAATACTGTCATTGTTTTACATGTTTGCTTATGTGAATGTGCAAATGTGATTGCAGCAGACACATTAGTCTAGGGATATTTATAATTGTACTTTTTTTTTATTTTGTAATCCATAATTAATGTTTTTATAAATATCCTGTTTGTGTCTCGAATAATTAAATAAATAAATAAATCACCAAACTTACATGATGACCTATCTATGGCATAGGTATTGGTTATCCAATAAATGGTTCCCGGTGTGGCGGTACCCAAATATATAGCTCAATTAGGAGAATGTTACCCCGGTAGTGACCCAGACTAGAGATCTAGGTTCAATTTTCAGTTTCGACCGCTTCCTCTTCATTTTGTGTATTTTACCAAAAACTGTAGAACAGTTAAAATACCTCCAACGGCTGAAATTTCCCATCATTCTGATGGCAGTATGCTACACTAGTGCCTCTTAGCAGTGCGAGTAGTGCGGGTGTGTTTTCTTCAGTTCATTTTGATCGATTTGATGAGAAATATTTTCTTTATTTTACATTATTAAATTATAGAAATCGAAAATTTTTATAAATAAATATTTATTAACAAACAGCCTTGATGCTTTTTTGCTCATACATGTTCAAATATTAAAGCATCGGCTACTATTTATATATTTTTATTTGCATACATGATAGTTATTAATAGTCATTGTACAATAAATAAGAATGAAAAGAAAAAATATGAGATTACAAGTTAACACAAGACAAAAGAAAAAATAATGTACACGAGTACAAAATTAATTAAAAACAAAAAACCCTCGTTAAATTATGCATTACTTAAATGTTTAATTAGGACAGCTTTATATTGAAATAGTGGCATATTAAAAACATAGCAAAAGAGCTACCAATCTATTTATGGTAATATAATAAACCGTGGTAAAAAAATATGAGATTACAAGTTAACACAAGACAAAAGAAAAAATAATGTACACGAGTACAAAATTAATTAAAAACAAAAAACCCTCCTTAAATTATGCATTACTTAAATGTTTAATTAGGACAGCTTTAATTAGGACGGCCGGCATAGTCCAGTGGTAACGCATTGGACTGCCATTCCGAAGGTCGCGGGTTCGAACCCGGCGTGCGCAAATAAATTTTATTTGATTAATTTGTGTTATTTCACAATTAATTAATTAAAATAATATATAGTATATTTGCGGCACGTTCCAGAGTGGAAGATACTACCAGTATCGCCCTGGTGTAAGACAACCATTCAGAATTGAAACGTTGCTCCAAATGGCTTTAGCCGTGTTTAGTGACTAGATCTGAATAGCCAGGTACTTCCCCACCTTCCTCTTTCCCTTCTCCACTTGCCTTCAGCCTCACAACATCCCTTAATTGGGGATGCCATAGTCTCACTGGCTCCAGACGGGAGCAGTTGGGACTCTTGTGAGGTATTCACTATAAAAAAAAGCTTTATAGTGAAATAGTGGCATATTAAAAACATAGCAAAAGAGCTTCCAATCTATTTATGGTAATATAATAAAACCGTGGTAAAGGGTTTTCAAATAAGAAGTGTTTTTTTTTTTATTGAAGGAGAAAACACAGATACAGACAGTAATTAAAAGATAATTTTGTAAAACAATAACTTGAGAATTCGCCTGCATCCTAACTATTTCTCACTGATTGACTGGTAGATAACAATTTTAAATATCGTGTATATAAGTGTTATTTTATTATGTATATAAATTAAATTTTTATTTATTTTATATAGATAAACGCATACTTGCCACAAACTACACATCACTTCTTATCACTTTCTTATCACTTCTTTTATTTTATTATGTATATAAATTAAAAATGGTAGCTTCAAAAGTAACATCTACCGAAATAGCGGGCTATTCAAAATAACACCTCTTATTGGAAAACCGTATATTATTGTATCAATAATACATAAAAGGTAGCCTTGACCTGGTAGAAACATGAAACTGAATCAAAATTAATATTTCAGGGCTATCCAAATATTGATTTACAATGTTTAAAAAATATAAAAATCTTTTTCTGTCACTTTATTTCAATTTTTTCAAGGAATTTTTAAAAAATTATAAAAAAAATCAAGCAAAAATTAATACACCTAAAAAATTTTCCTTGGACTGATTATTTTATTTATTTATTGCATCTCACTATACATAAAACACCTTTTTTCACATAAAAATCAACCTCACTAGGACTAAGCCTGTATCGAGGTTAACTATTTACATTTGAGTGAAGCAAACATAAGAGTAATCACAAAATTTTACATACAAACACAAAATATTTAAAAATTAAAGAAAAAATAAGTATTAGATGTGTGACCAGATGGGTAATTTGTAGAGATGTTCCGACTAGTCGGCGACTAGTCGGTAAAGCCGACTATCCGGCCACTATTGTAGTCGGCGATTAGTCGGCGACTAATCGGCAAAGAGCGCCGACTATCCGGCTTCTTACGTTGTATGTATTTCTCAATAATATGAATGCGGGGGAACTACATGAAATAAAAACCTTGATTATATATATTTTCTTTTTATAATCAGTCTTATACATTAAAAAATGTAAAGCAATCTTTCCTTTGGTAATCACTTTTTAAAATTACTTGCTTGTAAAAAAAACATAATTATGAAATTTATTGAACAAAATTAGTATCTATCCTAATTAACATAAAAAACAACATAATATCTTCTTATCTTCAATGAACATTTAAAAGTATTTCTTATTATTAATATAAAAAGTAGATTTTTTAAATTAACAAACTCAGTTATATGTATTAAATCAAGATTGTATGTACAAGATGCACAGTAATATATGTATATATTATATATATATCCAAAAATTCTAAACATGAAATGTTTGATAAAAACAAAAAAAATGAAAAAAACATATTTCTTATAACCATACCTACATAATCTAATCAAATCAAAGTCACAATTGTGACAAACAAAAATATCATAATCTCCTTATATTTTTTATAACTTACTTATATTTTTTAATTAAGGGTAAATTATGATGTAAGAAGACTAAAGCTTCTGCCTTTCTGGTAGCAATCGATTTCTTTTTGTTTCATATATGTTTCCGGCCTCTGAGAACAGCTTCTCACTGTAAACAGAACTTGCGGGACAGCAGAGGTACACTTTGGCCATGCGCGACATTTCAGGGTACCTAGAACTATCCCCGAAACCGTAATCGGCTTAGCCGACTAGTCGGCCGACTAGTCGGTCTTATTACAACCGACTAGTCGGCTAGTCGGCTAGTCGGCGAAAGTCATAATCGGCACATCTCTAGTAATTTGACAGTTTATTGTAACAATATTTGAACCATAACTAATCATTCATCATTATTCAAAATAAGAAGCAAAGTAGATAATAAAGACAGATAGGGTGACATTCAGTTTTTAGCAAATGGGACTTATATAAAATCTTATTATTTCAGAATTATTGCTTGAATATGATTACTAAAAACAGCTGACCAAATCGTAAGACTTATATTCCAACGAGATGATGGGTTTGTAATGTAATATATATGGTGTACTGTTACATGATTTGATAAATCGACAAATTTTGTGAAATTTTAAGAAGGTATTTTATCCAAAACCAGACGTCCGACGACTGGTGAAAAAACTATATTTATCTAAAACTGTATCTTCTTTTATGATATCCGCGATCCTATTATACAGTATCGTCGGGTAAATATCCTTCCCTTGTGGAATGAACCTGTATCAACTATTTATGATTTTTCAAGACAAAGATTATAACCTTTTATTTTGAAAATTTCCACAACAATGCTCAGCTCATGAATAAATTACCCTACAGAAAATAAAATAACAAGAACGATTAGAACAAACGCCTTTATATTTAATATCATGAATGAGATTTGCGGATTTCTTGAGCCGTATAATTAGAGCCTTTTTAGTCTACTGGATAGAAGGTCCCACGAACTAAGGGCTGGAAATTTATACCACTTTTAATTATTCAGTAAATTCATTTTTCTTGTTTCTGATCTGTGCCTAAATATTACATCTGCTAGTTTTTAAAGTTTTTAAAATTTTTGTTTATACATATTTCTATTTATTTTACATTTAAATTAATAGAATTACAATATGGATATGTTTTAGTAATAGTTATAACTAGCGCGGATGTGTGAAAAATTATGGGATATTATAATTACCGAAAGATTGATGGTTACGTGTTAGCTAAAAAGCGCAGACCCTTGAAATATCTCAAAATCTGACTTGATTTATCAAGATCAACCCTAAGAAATCTGACTTGAATTATCAATATTAACCATAAGAAATAGGACTTCATTTATCAAGATTAACTTTAAGAAATCTGACTTGTTTTATCAAGATTAACCCTAAGAAATTTGAACAAAAGAAAAACTCACGACAAATACAGAATTAAAATCGTTTTTTCATTAAAAAAAATATGATAGATGCATTTTTCAATTCAGAAATTAACCGGTTAACTTTTTTATGAACTGATTCGACGATACATCAAAGGAAAGACAGAGAGCCAAAGGAGAAAGAAATTGTAGGAAATTTGAAAGATTTTATCAACAGTTAAAATTATACCTCAAAATACAGAAACACTGATTACTGCGATTTAAAGCCAATTAATCTATCTAGATTTCACCGTTTATCCTATATTTTTAGATTTTGTGCCTACCCAAATTAGTGTAAACATCGCTCGAGTGGTTATTTGAAATAAACGTACTGTGGGACTATTTCTAATTTTAAACCTTTTTTACATTAACTCCACGAAGAAGATCCTGAGGAAAATAATTTCCATCAGGGCCTATACATCATCTTTGGAGATGCCGGATGGAGGGTCTTTGTAAGGAAGTTCTTTAAAAGGGGTCTTTAAACAAACGTTGGAGAAGGAAAAGGATTTAAGGGGTGGGTATTAATCTGGAGGTCAGTGTTTCCAGGATTGACGAACGTTTGACTCCAACCCTTGCACTAGGGTTCAAGTCTGAGTCTGGGTGTGACCTTTAAAGTATTCATTGCGAAATTCCATTTTAATATGACTTGTTTGTGGATTGAACAAGTGGAATTAGTTATTATGTTTTTTTAATTCATTTAAAAGACATCAGCATGGTGCTACACAGGAGGTTATCCATCGCTTACCTGCCCTGGTATAAGTAACAGATAGTTACTAATTCAGGGCTCTAGCAAGAACTCTATTGTTTTGTTTATAAATGACTCTACATTTATTATATAACGAATCTAGACCCCTAATATCCATGGTAGTTAGGCTGCAGAGTATTTACATTATACACAGAAACATGGTTAATTGTATTAAGGTATATATATAGTAACAGATGTAGTAAATTAAGCCTTAAATAATAAAAAAGGACAAAAATTGCTCTTAGAGGCAAAGCCATCTGTAGAAATAACAAAAGGTAAATTAAAAAGGGAGACACATTCCATACAGTCGTGTTATAATTGTGGGCATCTGAAAATAGAACAAAATAAGATATAAATTAGTAATATTTAACCGGAGAGTATTCCTCCCGTCAACCGGCAGTCTCATCGAGAATGTGTATGGTGGTCAGTCTGTCCGTGCACGATTACCGCAATTTCTGATTAAGCCCTGAAGATAAAATACTACTACTAAATATGGTGCTGCAGGATAAAGGCGATTTAATGATTGATAAATATTTGAAGAATTACAATAAGAAAACTAGTTATAAGCGAAACCGGTACGCACCTAAAGCCGTATCTCTAAAAATTGTTGGTTTGTGATAAAGTAATTAAATTCGTGGATGAGTACCTTATTATTTTTCATACAGATGGCAGTGATACTTAACCTGTTGATTACTCTGCTTGAACAAATCTTCATCGAAATAATTCTATTTAACCCTGAATATAACTTGGTAAGTTAGGCGACAAAATTCAAAGGTTGGGGTTGAACTCTGAATAAATAGGCGCTTACTGAGCTTTACTCTCAGGAAATAATTTGAAAATTCAATCAGTGAGGGGATGAAGTCAAGCGGCTTCTATTAAAGGCAGATTTAATAATCACCTGACATTCAATATTGGAATTATTTTATAAAAAAACTATTTGTAACTCACTAACTAGAGGATAGGTCACCTCTGTCTTAGTACACACTACTTGCTTCATTCACATTCATATATCGCCTCACACATACTATCTATGTTATTCTGACTCTTGGCCCGATTCAAGTATTTGATGAACTTGATCGTGGAGTTATTTCAAATTATTGAATGAGTAAATATCTACATAAGTTGGTGTGAACCCAACGATTGTTTCCTCTGCGATACAACCTAAAATAATAATTATTGTAATTTAATTGCTATCATCCGAATTCAGCTATAGAATGAGTTAATTTACCTAGAAATTCAGGAGGTAGAGGTATAGTCAAAATAACTTCTTTGAAACATAATCAGGTAGAAATGCTAAGAACTTTTTTCCATAGGAAATCTCATAGCTCAGAAATGCACAAAATAATTTGCAAGGAAGATAGAAATATTACACCTTTAAATTTATACGGTGAGAATGCCAAAATTTTTATAAATCCCAACCAGGAATTATTAGATTCCTGGTCAAATAAAATTTTAAACGCAAAACACTTCAATTATCTCAACCAAACGTATGTTGATAAATTTTCGTCAAACAAATGGTTAAGTATTGGAGAGTTGAGCGCAGAAATAGAAGAATTTATGCTTGCCATTCAGGATAGAGTCATGAATACTTAAAATTATAGGAAGCATATAATCAAAGATACAAATCAAATTGATGATTTGTGTAGAAAATTTTTGGCTTTTCCGAAAACTATAGAACATATTATATCGGGATGTTCTATATTAGCACCGTCCGAGTATACATTTAGTCACAATCAAGTTTTAAAAATAATTCACCAAAGTTTGGTTATTAAACATAACTTGATTGACTGCCGTAATATAGTACCATATATGAATACGAACCAAATTCATTTTTAGAAAACGAATTTTTTTAAATATATTATGATAAAACTATACTAACAGACCGAACGATTAGTCATAAGTCATAATAGACCCGATATAGTTTTACATGACAAAATTATAAAAATAACTTATATCATTGATGTCGCTATTCCAAATTCCTGTAATATTAAAAAATCTTTAATGAAAAAATAAGAAAATACACAGATTTAGAAAATGAAATAAAAAGAATTTGGCATTCTCAAACTATAAAAATATTACCATTCGTTATTTCGGCTACTGGCATTATACTTAGCTCTCTCATTAAAAATTTAGGAGTATTAGATCTATTAAAAAAATAATAAATAAAAATGCAAAAATCAGTCATTTTTAAAATATTAATGTTGAGGGATCAGTAAGATTTATAGGCCCTGTTAGGAGTTCTACCGAGCCGACCCTCTGATGAATTATTTTCCAATTTAATTTCTGGTGAGTTGACGTGTTGTTCTTGTATTGTTTTGTATTTATTTTGCTTATATAATGCACTTGCATAATGTTGATTGACTAGATGATCATTTCTGGAAAAGTGTGTGGAAGGGTTTAGTTTTTCCTATGGGGAAGATTTAACCCGGACATAAAATCGGAAAATATAAAAAGTTTAGAGTGCAGAAGTAAGTTTTTTTGTGAAAACTTGTGTACGTTTCCCGAATTTTTCTTAAGTCAATTTTATACTGAACAACATTCATGAGCATCTGTTTATAATTATTCTAATTATTTATATAGTCCATAAATCTATTATAAAAAATTGTTCCAAAAGTTTCTAATTCACTGAAACATTTTCATCCAGAAAAAGTATCTTTGAAATATTCGTTTAACTATTAAAAATAAAACTTAACGCCATTCAGCTGGTTTTTTTTAAATATGAATGTCGCACAAGAGTCTCAACTGCTCACAACCATCTGGGTCCAGTGGGAATACGGCTTCCCCAATTGGGGTATTTTGTAAAGCTGAAAGTAGTAGGGAGGGGAACGAGATCAGGAAAATGGAAAGTGAGGAAGTACCTGGCTATTCAGATTTGGTCACCAAACACGGCTAAAGCCATTTCTTGCAACGTTTCAATTCTGAATTAAGGTCTTACACCATTTCGATACTGAGAGTATTAAATTAAATTGGTAAATAACGTAACTGGTTAAAATAAACTTTTTGATAGGATTTGAACCCGCGACCTCCGGATTGGAAGCCAAGAGCCTTACTTTTTGACCACGGAGGCGGTTTTTTTAAGATTTGTCTGTCCAATAGTTATGGCAATCTTTTGCAGTTGTTTCAAGGAGAAGGGGTACAAAACCTTCACTTTCCCCTCCTCCTATCGCAGAGGAAAAGGTTTGGTAGCAATGGTTGGTAAACCTGAAACTAGTACTGAAGCGATTATTACAAAAATAATAGTGAATATCATTTAAACCTTCGTAACGAATTTTAAAGCTGTCGACTACGAATTTGAACTGCGGCGTGCGTATATAAATTGTATTTAATTAAATTATGTTTGTTAACCTTTCATTCATATAACATGATATATAGTAAAGTTTTTGCACTTTCCAAAGTGGTAGATACTCTCAGTATCGCCTGTTGAAACACCACACTTCAGAATTAAAACGTTGCTTAAAAATGGCTTTAGCCATGTTTGGTGGCCAGATCTAAAGAGCTATGTACTATCCCCACCTTCTGTTTCCCCATCTCCTTCCCATCCCCATGCCCTTCAGCCTCACAACACACGGGATGCCATACTCTCACTGACTCCGATCAACAGGGAGCAGTTGGGACTCTTGTGTGATATTAACATAAAATAATATATTCAAAAATAAAAAAAAACAGGAACATGGAAATCTTAGAGAAAATGTGTTTAACTCTTGACAGGCCAAGATGCCAAGTAAAGCGTCTGTAACCAAGTGGGTCGACGACCCCATGCATTTTTCCTTCTTGTGGGCTTTTAAACTATAGAAATTCCAATTATTCAGTCAATTATTAATATTATCTTAAATGATATGTCAAGTATTTTAGCTAATATAAAGAGAATAGTAATTTTGGGTACCACCTACTCCCCCACTTGGCTGCGGGATAGTTAATTAACTGATTGCCAACCGCATTTCCGATTTTTTAAAATCTTAAATCTAAAATTGAATCTAAGTCATCGGTATTATTTTGCAAGAATTTTGGTCGCTAGCGTGAAGGGTTAACATCATCCCAAATATAATTACAAACAGTAAAAATACTTAAGTGAGATGCGCCGCATTCGTTGGAACAATGAACAACAAAAAGTATATCATATTTGGTCTCTAGCGTGAAGGGTTATCATCATTCCAAATATCATTATTAACAAAAATAATACTGTAGTGAGATGCACCGCATCAACAATTATATCATATTATTTTATTCTATTATATGCTACAGCAGCGCAGAGGAAAATGTTTTCTGAGGAAATTCTACCGAGTAGAGTTAATAAATCAACAGGGCGGGTATGCTTAGCTCGACACCATTGCAGCAAGTTTAGTAGACAGGGCAGGCCTGTTCATAAAATTAATTAAAAATGTTATGTCGCCTGTTATGAATTTCTTCAAAATGCATTTTTCGATTGAAAGTTTGATGAAGGAACAGACCTGCATAATTGACAATTTAAAGATTAAATCATATTTCAAGAGATTTTTTCGATAATATGAACTATAAACTTACTCGAAAATAAAAAAATAATAATTTACTGTCTGTAAACCACATAAAGCCAGGCCGTGGCACTTAATTTAATTGAATTCCTTATGTTTTTTTTTCAATTTTATATTTATAACCCTCCACATAGCATTTTCTTCATGATTCATGCCCTATGTACTGGCCTGGCTTCAAGTGATTTTTTATACAAATTTTCGCGGGTGTTAGATTTATTCATTTATACTGGGTTTTTATAGAGAACAATCCAGTTATAACAACTCAGTTTACAAAATAAAATTACAAATATCTACTCAGATAAAGTAAATATAATATCTACCAAAAAATACAAAAATCTTCTCAGTCAAAGTATTCATACATAAATTACAAACTCAGTCAAAGTATACATGATATCTACATAAAAAATTTATATTGTTAGATAGCTCTAAACTATCCCTTGAGGTGATTATGCACAAAAACAGCCCTATACAAATCATCGAAATATTATTATTGCATCATGTTTGATGGGGGCAGGGCTGTGGCTCGTCATGAGAAATATAATATTAAATATGCTGCCCGTTATGTTTAATACGTGATAGATATTATATATTTTTTGTTGACTTATTTACAAAAAATCCAAGTATTTAATCAGTGTGGTGGTATTTTACTCTACGCAATTGCAATAAATTGGTAGAGACAGTACTGTAATTTAAATAAGAAAATTTGATCGATTGGCTTAACTACATATGTTTTCTCACCGATATTGATAACGCAACAAATCATAAATTGACCTACGCTAGCGACACTCGAGGTATTATCTAGAAATTGACATTTCGAAACGTCAAACGGCAATTGAATTGAAATACTAACCTAAATATGCAATGCGCATTTACCTTTTCACACTAAAACGAGAAATAATTACTTAATGACTTTATTCAAAACTTTTTATGTGAACAACTTTCATTACTGCTGGCCCGAACCAATGTAGCGTTATTGGCCCGAAAGGATTCAACTTGCCGCGAATATGAATTATATCAACTTTAAGAGCTTCTATAAGAACTCTATTCGTTAATGAACTAGTAACATTGCGTAACGAACGACATTATAAAAAGATGTGTATATTGAGAGTCAACCGAAGCTTATTTGATACAATGGAGGCTGCACTAAAATTTGTCCATCGTCGGTCGGAATATTTCTTATCAATCGTTGACCGTGCTCGCAAATATCGCTGACTGACCATAAACGATGAATTTAGTCAACATTGTATTGACGTAGGGCTTTATCGATCTCCGTACTAGACCTTCAGAGACATTAATGCGTTATAAAATCGATAGCTTGGTCTCGTTAGCGCCAATGCGGCTGTTTTGTAGAGAAACAGAGCTGTTAGGGAATTATTCGTGACTCTTTTATAAAATATTTCGGCTCGAAATTTTTGACACGGAGATAGTATTCAAATCATTCGTTTAACAATGGCCCAGTCCCAGGAATTAAAAGGTTAAATGAAACGGTTAAAACTGGCAACACTTGCAAAAAAAAGTTTCAACCTTTTCAAGATATTATGTGAATTTTTATTTATTACGAAACATTTAGTACATTATCCTAGTGCAAAATGTACCACCCAAATTTATGTTACTGAGTATGAGAAGTAACTAAATCAGTTATTATGTTAACCAAGATTAAATACCTTTCCACATATGGGTAGCAAGCATCACAAGCTTCTTGCGCTGTGTGCTTTCTTGGCGAGATTTCTATAAATTATGCATTATTTAATATTTTTGTTTGATTCTTCAGTACTTTTATCACTTTTGTACAGTTTGCAATGTTTTCTGTGTATTTCAAATGCGCTATAAATATCTTATTTTCCTTAAAAACAGCATTCTTCATCCACATTTTTGGTTAAATTTTTACTCCAATCATAGAAAAATTGAGAGAATTCGAAATTTCGAAACGATCGTTTTTTGGAGAATTTGTAAGAAATCTGTACATTCACTTTTATCTCGTTCATATAATATAAAATAAAAAAATATTTTTAAAGCTTAGCCGATTTTAACGATAGCAGCGCGAAATATGAATTATTCATTCATATAGTTTTTAGGATTTTATTAATAGTTTCCAGTTTAAATATTTGAGACAAACTGGAAAGATATTATTTTTCTTTGTAAAATAAAAAAATTAAGTATTGCCGTATGATACAAAAAGATAAATATACTTTTATAAAAATGGACGCCTGGTCATATATGACCCTCAAACCCTGGAGAGGTTAAAACGTGGGTTTTATACACTGATATATTCCAAACAAAAATATTAGCACGTGCGACTTCGTGCGTTTTGTGGAATTTTTTATTCCATGTTGTATGTAATGAACAAAAAGAAGAAATAATTAAAAACTCATAGATTTAATTCGGCGTTGCTTACTTGATGGACTGGACATTTCTTATTTCTACCTATTTTTTAGTACTTATCAATTTTACTTTCTACTATGTCGATATAATGAAATATAAAATAAAAAATAATGTTAATTTTTATAGCTTTTAGATTGGCTTGAAATTAAATTACAAATGACTTTAATACTGAAATTATCGATGGCACACGAATTTGTAATATATAAATTAAAATCACAACCCTAAAATCGCATTTTTGGAATGTTTTATTTTATTTTTATATTTTATCATGTAAACAACATTATTATTTTTAAAACAAGTTTATTTTTTTGTAACAACTATAAATTTAACTCACAAAAAGTTGCCACTAAAATCAGGAAAAGTCGAAGACTTTAATTGCTTATAATTTGAAATACGAATAAATTTAATTGCATTTGTTTCACCTTTTGGTTAAAAAATATAATTCAATTTGGTGGGGTATTTTGGCTTCAAATCCTAATTTAAGTTTTGTATGAAAAAGGCCGCGAAGCCTTTCTTTTTACAGAACTTTTAGTTAATCGAGTGATTTTAAGGACATCCATCCCATTTTAATTTACTTCTTGTTCAGCCCTTACCTTAGTTTGTTGTATACTTCTATTAAGTGAATCACTACATTATGTATCGTCTATTTTGTCATATAACTAAAATAAGCAAATAAATAAAAAAAGCAAATCAATTTCCAGATATATTCGAACTTCAACATCAAAATTAACTAAATCAAATCAAATCAAAAATTATTTATTGTAAAATATAAATTACAAAAGGTGTAGCTTATGGGTTGTAATGGACCTGTTTGGGGTAAAGGAACGTAAAGAATTTTTTTTTTTCATAAATTAAAATACGTTCAGAGAATAGGGAGAAACGAACAGACTATGGACATCTCTGGGACATACTAGAAGCTTTATTATAGAAACCTACGTCGGTAATAGGTGTTAACCACGTAATAATTGAAAAGAGGCGTGATGGAGCTCAACGAATCAGATCATTCCCAAAATCAATTAAATAATTTTTCGCCAATCACGGAGACTAAGGGCGGTCTAAAGACACGAAACACTCTAGGTTGATTTACTGTTGAGCTAACCTTGGGATCCGGTCTCACGATGCGTGTAAGGGCACTTGGAGAACGACGATAAATTTGCATTCTAAGGTAGAAACGAAGCGATACCCAACCAGCGATAACGAAACAGGGGGGTGACGGTTTGGCGAAAGAAGATGGTTTTTTAGAATGTTTTGGTCCAGAAGACATATTACGAGGTGATCCTCATAGAGAGAATTGTTTACGATCGCTGAGGTTCTGAGTGCTATTTCAAGTGTTGACAATGGACACGAATTTTAACTTAAGATGGGATGTTTGGCCGAAATTGCCTAATTATATTAACACGGGGGAGATGCAAGTTGGGTAATTAAGAAAAGACATAAAAGTTAATGGGTCACGAAGTCTTTGATTAACGATCAAAATTTTACGACCTTTTTTTGCGCGTAAACAAAGTTACGAGGATAATATATTGAAATTCCTGGATGGAGCGAGAAAGGGGTATATGGGTTGGGCTAAAACTAGACGCAAAAAAACTGTAAAAACAGGGATGTACTGGGCGTAGATCACCGAAAAGGAAGGACCAGGAATCGAAAAGAAACCCGAAAGGTAGTTTAGCTCATGATGGAAGAGGTGTCACCGACTCGGGTAGTGGACAGCGATGGGTTACGAAAAATTACCAGAAGATATGCGGCGGATATCACGAAAAGAGTCAAAACAGGTAGGCGAAATTACAAAAAACGTGTCGAATCAAATTTTGGAACGAATGCCTACGTATGTCATCACCGAGAGGAAGGTATATGTGTCCTGGGATCACCCACGGATCGTGTAGACACCAATCAAATGCTAGAAGGCAGCACACAAGGAAGGATACTGGATTGCGCAAGCGCTGGACATAATAGGTGAAAAGCTTCCGTTAGTTGGGATAATTTATCGATTATATTATCGATATCAATAGCGAATTTCTCGGAAAGATTTCGAAAACAACGATATAGAAATGAGCTACACCTAGCCTATAGGCCGGAAATCAACCAATATTACGGACACAACACGCGTACGAGAAAAAATAATCAAATAATTTTGCGCAATAATCTACATCGCCGAAAATCATTTACGGGAGGGCGCCCGGAAGTCAGGTCACCGAGTACACGCCTGTACCCGTCTCGGCAGGGGGGTAGGTGTTTACCTCAACTCGGCAGGCGGGAACAAAAAAAACTGAAACGGGGTTATGCAATTCTAAACTTAACGGGGAGTGAAACCTCGAATTCATAAAGGCGAAAGTCGCACAAATTTTAAGTCGATTTATTCGAAAGAACATTATTAAATAGCGTTGTTTGGAGGAAATCAGGGCTTTTTTTCGTTTTAACTTGGTTGGAGTCGGTCTTCGAGAACTTAACGTCGCGACAGTTTGGAGTGCTGTCTTTAAACTAAACTGATAGAGTTTTAAATATAGTGAAGTTGTGGTTTTAATATAAATTGAAATAATTGAAGTGTTTTAAAATTTAATTAGATTCAACCAAAAAAAAAGGGTATACTCATAATTAGACGATACTAAATTCACGGGCTGGAGTCTCTTGGTTCAGACTAATATAGAACGATGAAACTCAACTGCAGTAATGTTTAATAATAACGCGTGTGCCATTAGAGGAGGAAAAAGTAGAGAACCATAATAATTATCAAATGACCTGACGAAAACGGCTAAGACAAAGTTCTAAAATTTATTGTGAAATTGAAGAGACAGCGTACATTGATCAAAAAGAAATAATAATAAAAATCGTGTAGAAACGCGGCGAATGAGTTTACTCGGAGAGTAGAATTTAATAAGAGCTAAATACATCATTCGTAAATCACATGTGGACCTTCTGGTCAAAATTAATAATAATTCATTTCCAATATATAAAACGTAGAGTAAATTGCTCATTTGAATTGGGGGTATAGACAGTGTTTTCCTTGCGAACACGGGAAGGATTTTAACGGTCTACACGATATAAGAATTGAGTGAAAAAATCGAAGTGAACGTGGCAGATAATATATGAAAGGTTCTAGGGAGGGGAAGGGGGTTCTGGGTAGATCTCGGCAAATACTTACTTAGATACTCTAAAATAGTCGATAGGGAGAGATATCTAGATTAGGTACAGTGGAGGCCAACAGATACCGATGCATGTCAACTATCAATTTACGGTTAGGGAGGAAGAGACCATTCTATTGAAAGAAATGATCCGCTTAAACATTCCGAATTCCAGTATCAGGTAATTTATGTGCTATCTACGGAGCGGCGTATGAAAGTAGAAATTTTAGCTAGAAAAATTAGATACAATATGGTTATAGTTTCTACCGGCGAGTAGACGGGTGACATAGAGAACCGATTTCGAATTTAATACGAACCCTTAACGGCTTAGGGGCTTCTACATCCTACCTACAGCCCCTGGACGTGGATTAATGTACATGTCGTCGATATCCCGACTGGACTGGTAATATAACGATTTTGGGTGAGTGATCTTGCATGAATATATATTTCCAGAACGTTAAAATTGCGACGAAGATGGGGCTGCAACTGATAAAATAGTATCACATTTAGAACTGTTTGCTTGCTTCTAACAGCTGTGTTTAGCACGAGGCCAATGACCTACTTATTTGTAAGCAGTTAGTGGCGACACACGACCAAAAGGAAGAAAGGGGACCCCATAAATCACTCGACGTCCGTGCCTGACGACAAAAGTCGTACACTCTACCGAGTTGGCGGCCGCGCAGAGGCACCTCAAATCAACATGGAAGCGACTAGCTGCAACCAACTCATGCTCAAAACAAATAAAAAAATAAAATTAATAATATTTGTATAACCTTATATGTTCACTAACAAATTCCTACATACCTTTGGCCTCGGCTTAGAACTCACCGTTGGAGTATGTTGTCCGTAAGCTGTCTTGGGAAAGCACACAACTTCCTCGGCTCAGAAGATTTTCTACTTTCCTCATCACGCGATTTCGGGGCGTCAACGTTGTATGGAGAATCACGAAGAGTTCGGAGGGTCATCCCTTTTCGCGGAACCGGGTCGGATGAGAGGACACGAGAGGCAGTATGAAAATTAATGTCAAGTTGGAATGTTTGGGCCTTGGTTCGCTGCGAAGGCGTTTAATTGGACGGGCTCCAAGTCTTTCAAAATCGCGTGGAGGGGACGTCGGCGTGATGAACGAGGGTTCAAAATCGGAGGACGAACACATACTAAAGCGGGGTTTACCCGGAGGTTGATGCAACTCGACTGGAAAACCCTCGAGATCCTTTGCAGCAACCTTCGTGAGGTGGATAGTAGGCCTGGCGGCTAGTGGACGTTGAAAGCCTCACCAGAACAAACCTATTTGAAACATGCACGCGTTTAGCATCATGACAAGGGACGCAATGAAAAATTCCCCTTTTACAGTCAGTAAAGTAGTCCGTTGGAGGAAGCGGGGCGGGGTGATTTGGGATATTCCAACAGGTGCATTATCTCTCCCTCTGACGTGAGCGGTCCGGAGGTGTCAAGGCGACTATAAGAAGAAGTTAGACCAGACCTCGGGGAAAGCCAGACACGTATTGGTTCTTGGGGTTTTGCATTTGGAAGAATAGCGACCATTTCATTTGGGGCAGTGAGGTGCCGACCCAGTTTGCAAAAAAAAACCTTTTTTTTCTCGTCATTTAATCCGTTCCCATCTCCTTTTCTCTCGTTTCCACTTCCATCCGCAACACCCAAAGTTTACTAACCACAGCTAAATCCATTTATCTAGTTTCAGTACATCGTTACAGAGGTCGACGAGAGAGTCCCAGTACTTATGCGGAAACAACACACTATTCAACGAAGGGTTTAATAGCCCGTACACAAGAGGGGGGGGGGAGGGTTCGGTTCTATGTCACAATCTAGAATTTATAAACACGGGGACATTAGGTAAGGGCGGGGATACAAGGAAATTGTAAAGATATGATAAGCTGTTAGGTCGATTAGTAATAGGGTCCAGTATTCGAAAGTTAGGTGAGACACGTACTCGTTCCTTGTAGAACTCGCTGAGGGTCGATGGACGTTTTCCCCACGCTTTGGCTAAAAAGAACCGGGAGTTACCACAGAAAGGAGACATTAAATACCTACCACCCCATAGCGGGGGGGGCTTCGAATTAACAAATCACACAACGTGAAGTTAGGGATTTATTGTAGATCAACCCCAAAGCGTAGGCCTTATTTTACTGTGTGCGATACCACAGGGGCGGGGAATATTCAGAGTTAGCTAGGCCCAGCACGATATCGTTTTGCAAAAGCGAAACTGAACGCTGGAGAGAAGGAGGTATAAAAACCTCATTCAAGCGAGTTAGGACAATTAGGGGGTCGAGTCAACACATTTGGTGCCTTGAGAACCAGGAGCCGAGAGTTTTACAAGTTGGGGTGGCTTCATTGACCTTATAAGCGATAGAGGTACGAGTATGGTGTCTCAAGAAAAAAAAAACATGTCAGGAGCGAATAGAAAAAAAATAGGTCGAAACGAATGTGGGTCAGTTGTAAAATAGTCTAGACAGGTGAACAAAAATTAAGCTGGACGCACTGTTAGACTCTAGTGTCACTTATGATTTAATTACTTACGATGGAGACGGCGAGGCGCCGGACAATAGTGGAAAAAAAAAAGGTTACCTACTCTTACGTATCTACAGCCGGTGGTAGATTTATCGCTCTGAACACGGCAGGGATGTCGGTCGGCTGTTTGTTGGGACTCGTGTGGCGCCGTTTTGGGTAAAGTCGCCTCAGGCGCGCCGTACAAATGAATAAAGAGAATTAATACACAATACGGTAGTTAGTAATGAATAATATAAATTGAGTACTTTCACGAGACTAATAATAAAAGGGAAAGGTTACACAGTTAAATGGGAAAAAAAAAAACGTAAGCTGATGTTAATCAACATTTCATGAGAAAAAAAAAGAGAAAATAAATAAATAGACAAGTTAATTACGGAATCTTTATTTGAGTGGAGATTTGTATTAGTTGATATTGCGAAATGTACGCCAACCTTCGATAAGGAAAAAATATACAAATCAGTTAAATGATCATAATTTGAGAAGGGCTCGCATTTAGATGGTGAAACGTAAAGCATCTGACTAGTATTTTGTAGACCGCTTGAAAAAAAAAAATAATATGAAATGAATATTATTCAAACATTTTAAATGCCTTACGAAAGTGGGTAAAAACCGTACTAATATCGGTTTGTCGTTTCGAAGAGACCTATCGATGGTCACTTGAAAATTATTGCAAGCTAAAAGGAACTAATAGACCTTTTCATGATTTACAACGGTCGGGTCATAAATCTTAGAAAGAAAAAAATATCCACCGAGCATTTGCGAGACGATTTGTAGTACATAAAAACGGTTTGTTATCTTTGGATAGCGTGATATTAAGGGGAAACCTAACCGGTGAACATTTTGAAGGAAACAGCTTCGAAAATACAAGCTTTCATACAAAAGGGATCCGTCTATCCTCTTAATATAGAGTTAAACTTCGCAATGGGTGGTGATAACAGATAACAGATATTGTATGAGCTTTGTACGACGTAGTTTGGAAACGTTGTGCGTGCAGACATCGGTAGTCTCGGAATGTGTATATTACAAAATGGTCGGTAGACAACGGTTTTTCGATACCTAGCAAGCAATATAAAGAGGGAGAAAGTGTGAGATGGTAATAATAATAAGGTAAACCGAAGACTAGTGAGATTTGACTTGGTTACGAATCGGGACAGCCGGGATAGTGAGAGAGGGGAGATAATAATTATTTTGTTATGTTTTCGTAAAGGTTTAAATTAAACGTAGTGAGTACAACCAGGGGTACAATACTTTTGCGTACCACGACGAGTTCATTGAACCTACAGTGAACATTACCGGTGATTACTATCAAAATACTTAAGTTCGTTACGTAACGGATGTTTTCGGTGAAATAAATGCAGTGTTCTTGTGAAGTGAATAGTTACAACCATTGGATATAATCTAACTTAATATTTGAATAAAGTGAAAACAGTGATATTATGAGAAAACTACAGCGTGAAATAGTGACTAAATTCTGTGAATAAGAATAAATAAATCCATTTCAATTAGTTCAACAAGTAAACAAAACACGTTCGGTACAATACGAATATTAAAACAAAAGATAGGTAGTCTCGCAAAGCTACTACTTGGATGACTTAGTCATATATTTGTGCGGAAATTTCGATGAACATCTAGGACACGTAAGTGCAGTTTTAGGGAGGTTGCGTGTTCAATTCAATAAACCAGATATAATCCAATTCAAGTTTTATCAAGGCTTATTGATAACCGGCCACACATACGGATTATTATTTATTAAAGAAAATGAATGAAGTCACGCAAAAAAAAAAAAAAAAAAAAAAAAAAAACAAAACAAAAAAAAAACACATGCAAAATAGCTACGCGTTTTAAATAGATTCAAGTTGCGTGCATATAAAAATGGGAAAAAAAACATACAACCAAAACTTCAGTCAGGTACCCATAGAACTTTGCTTCGACCCTTTGGGGGTGCAACAAAAACTTAGCCATAAATGTGTAGTTAAGAGGAAACACGTTTACTGACGAAGCGCCTAGAATATAAGGCAAAGTTACGAGTTTTGTGACAAATGAAACCGTGTTTCATCTTAATGAAATCACGAGTGGTAGGAGGCGGCAGATTTATGAATGGCATTGTGCCTTACGTTTTGTTTAAAGGCATTTGAGTTAAGACACGTACAGGGGCGAACTTCGTGGGAAGCAGATAAGCCAAAAATTAACGGAAGATTGGAAAGGAAAAAAAAGGAAAAGACCCATTCTAGAATTTATTTTGCATTTAGGGAAAATAGGAACATCTCCTCTTAGGGAGGTAAGGGGTACGCAACCTTTGGAGTACGAAAAAAAAAATTTGAAAAAAGGAAGAAAAATGAGTCAATCTAAACCTATTGTTAGTAATGATTTCACCAAATAAACACCAAAACGTGTTTATCCGCTGTAATCCTTACTAAAGGGAGGCTGTAATGGACCTGTTTGGGGTAAAGGAACGTAAAGAATTTTTTTTTTTCATAAATTAAAATACGTTCAGAGAATAGGGAGAAACGAACAGACTATGGACATCTCTGGGACATACTAGAAGCTTTATTATAGAAACCTACGTCGGTAATAGGTGTTAACCACGTAATAATTGAAAAGAGGCGTGATGGAGCTCAACGAATCAGATCATTCCCAAAATCAATTAAATAATTTTTCGCCAATCACGGAGACTAAGGGCGGTCTAAAGACACGAAACACTCTAGGTTGATTTACTGTTGAGCTAACCTTGGGATCCGGTCTCACGATGCGTGTAAGGGCACTTGGAGAACGACGATAAATTTGCATTCTAAGGTAGAAACGAAGCGATACCCAACCAGCGATAACGAAACAGGGGGGTGACGGTTTGGCGAAAGAAGATGGTTTTTTAGAATGTTTTGGTCCAGAAGACATATTACGAGGTGATCCTCATAGAGAGAATTGTTTACGATCGCTGAGGTTCTGAGTGCTATTTCAAGTGTTGACAATGGACACGAATTTTAACTTAAGATGGGATGTTTGGCCGAAATTGCCTAATTATATTAACACGGGGGAGATGCAAGTTGGGTAATTAAGAAAAGACATAAAAGTTAATGGGTCACGAAGTCTTTGATTAACGATCAAAATTTTACGACCTTTTTTTGCGCGTAAACAAAGTTACGAGGATAATATATTGAAATTCCTGGATGGAGCGAGAAAGGGGTATATGGGTTGGGCTAAAACTAGACGCAAAAAAACTGTAAAAACAGGGATGTACTGGGCGTAGATCACCGAAAAGGAAGGACCAGGAATCGAAAAGAAACCCGAAAGGTAGTTTAGCTCATGATGGAAGAGGTGTCACCGACTCGGGTAGTGGACAGCGATGGGTTACGAAAAATTACCAGAAGATATGCGGCGGATATCACGAAAAGAGTCAAAACAGGTAGGCGAAATTACAAAAAACGTGTCGAATCAAATTTTGGAACGAATGCCTACGTATGTCATCACCGAGAGGAAGGTATATGTGTCCTGGGATCACCCACGGATCGTGTAGACACCAATCAAATGCTAGAAGGCAGCACACAAGGAAGGATACTGGATTGCGCAAGCGCTGGACATAATAGGTGAAAAGCTTCCGTTAGTTGGGATAATTTATCGATTATATTATCGATATCAATAGCGAATTTCTCGGAAAGATTTCGAAAACAACGATATAGAAATGAGCTACACCTAGCCTATAGGCCGGAAATCAACCAATATTACGGACACAACACGCGTACGAGAAAAAATAATCAAATAATTTTGCGCAATAATCTACATCGCCGAAAATCATTTACGGGAGGGCGCCCGGAAGTCAGGTCACCGAGTACACGCCTGTACCCGTCTCGGCAGGGGGGTAGGTGTTTACCTCAACTCGGCAGGCGGGAACAAAAAAAACTGAAACGGGGTTATGCAATTCTAAACTTAACGGGGAGTGAAACCTCGAATTCATAAAGGCGAAAGTCGCACAAATTTTAAGTCGATTTATTCGAAAGAACATTATTAAATAGCGTTGTTTGGAGGAAATCAGGGCTTTTTTTCGTTTTAACTTGGTTGGAGTCGGTCTTCGAGAACTTAACGTCGCGACAGTTTGGAGTGCTGTCTTTAAACTAAACTGATAGAGTTTTAAATATAGTGAAGTTGTGGTTTTAATATAAATTGAAATAATTGAAGTGTTTTAAAATTTAATTAGATTCAACCAAAAAAAAAGGGTATACTCATAATTAGACGATACTAAATTCACGGGCTGGAGTCTCTTGGTTCAGACTAATATAGAACGATGAAACTCAACTGCAGTAATGTTTAATAATAACGCGTGTGCCATTAGAGGAGGAAAAAGTAGAGAACCATAATAATTATCAAATGACCTGACGAAAACGGCTAAGACAAAGTTCTAAAATTTATTGTGAAATTGAAGAGACAGCGTACATTGATCAAAAAGAAATAATAATAAAAATCGTGTAGAAACGCGGCGAATGAGTTTACTCGGAGAGTAGAATTTAATAAGAGCTAAATACATCATTCGTAAATCACATGTGGACCTTCTGGTCAAAATTAATAATAATTCATTTCCAATATATAAAACGTAGAGTAAATTGCTCATTTGAATTGGGGGTATAGACAGTGTTTTCCTTGCGAACACGGGAAGGATTTTAACGGTCTACACGATATAAGAATTGAGTGAAAAAATCGAAGTGAACGTGGCAGATAATATATGAAAGGTTCTAGGGAGGGGAAGGGGGTTCTGGGTAGATCTCGGCAAATACTTACTTAGATACTCTAAAATAGTCGATAGGGAGAGATATCTAGATTAGGTACAGTGGAGGCCAACAGATACCGATGCATGTCAACTATCAATTTACGGTTAGGGAGGAAGAGACCATTCTATTGAAAGAAATGATCCGCTTAAACATTCCGAATTCCAGTATCAGGTAATTTATGTGCTATCTACGGAGCGGCGTATGAAAGTAGAAATTTTAGCTAGAAAAATTAGATACAATATGGTTATAGTTTCTACCGGCGAGTAGACGGGTGACATAGAGAACCGATTTCGAATTTAATACGAACCCTTAACGGCTTAGGGGCTTCTACATCCTACCTACAGCCCCTGGACGTGGATTAATGTACATGTCGTCGATATCCCGACTGGACTGGTAATATAACGATTTTGGGTGAGTGATCTTGCATGAATATATATTTCCAGAACGTTAAAATTGCGACGAAGATGGGGCTGCAACTGATAAAATAGTATCACATTTAGAACTGTTTGCTTGCTTCTAACAGCTGTGTTTAGCACGAGGCCAATGACCTACTTATTTGTAAGCAGTTAGTGGCGACACACGACCAAAAGGAAGAAAGGGGACCCCATAAATCACTCGACGTCCGTGCCTGACGACAAAAGTCGTACACTCTACCGAGTTGGCGGCCGCGCAGAGGCACCTCAAATCAACATGGAAGCGACTAGCTGCAACCAACTCATGCTCAAAACAAATAAAAAAATAAAATTAATAATATTTGTATAACCTTATATGTTCACTAACAAATTCCTACATACCTTTGGCCTCGGCTTAGAACTCACCGTTGGAGTATGTTGTCCGTAAGCTGTCTTGGGAAAGCACACAACTTCCTCGGCTCAGAAGATTTTCTACTTTCCTCATCACGCGATTTCGGGGCGTCAACGTTGTATGGAGAATCACGAAGAGTTCGGAGGGTCATCCCTTTTCGCGGAACCGGGTCGGATGAGAGGACACGAGAGGCAGTATGAAAATTAATGTCAAGTTGGAATGTTTGGGCCTTGGTTCGCTGCGAAGGCGTTTAATTGGACGGGCTCCAAGTCTTTCAAAATCGCGTGGAGGGGACGTCGGCGTGATGAACGAGGGTTCAAAATCGGAGGACGAACACATACTAAAGCGGGGTTTACCCGGAGGTTGATGCAACTCGACTGGAAAACCCTCGAGATCCTTTGCAGCAACCTTCGTGAGGTGGATAGTAGGCCTGGCGGCTAGTGGACGTTGAAAGCCTCACCAGAACAAACCTATTTGAAACATGCACGCGTTTAGCATCATGACAAGGGACGCAATGAAAAATTCCCCTTTTACAGTCAGTAAAGTAGTCCGTTGGAGGAAGCGGGGCGGGGTGATTTGGGATATTCCAACAGGTGCATTATCTCTCCCTCTGACGTGAGCGGTCCGGAGGTGTCAAGGCGACTATAAGAAGAAGTTAGACCAGACCTCGGGGAAAGCCAGACACGTATTGGTTCTTGGGGTTTTGCATTTGGAAGAATAGCGACCATTTCATTTGGGGCAGTGAGGTGCCGACCCAGTTTGCAAAAAAAAACCTTTTTTTTCTCGTCATTTAATCCGTTCCCATCTCCTTTTCTCTCGTTTCCACTTCCATCCGCAACACCCAAAGTTTACTAACCACAGCTAAATCCATTTATCTAGTTTCAGTACATCGTTACAGAGGTCGACGAGAGAGTCCCAGTACTTATGCGGAAACAACACACTATTCAACGAAGGGTTTAATAGCCCGTACACAAGAGGGGGGGGGGAGGGTTCGGTTCTATGTCACAATCTAGAATTTATAAACACGGGGACATTAGGTAAGGGCGGGGATACAAGGAAATTGTAAAGATATGATAAGCTGTTAGGTCGATTAGTAATAGGGTCCAGTATTCGAAAGTTAGGTGAGACACGTACTCGTTCCTTGTAGAACTCGCTGAGGGTCGATGGACGTTTTCCCCACGCTTTGGCTAAAAAGAACCGGGAGTTACCACAGAAAGGAGACATTAAATACCTACCACCCCATAGCGGGGGGGGCTTCGAATTAACAAATCACACAACGTGAAGTTAAGGGATTTATTGTAGATCAACCCCAAAGCGTAGGCCTTATTTTACTGTGTGCGATACCACAGGGGCGGGGAATATTCAGAGTTAGCTAGGCCCAGCACGATATCGTTTTGCAAAAGCGAAACTGAACGCTGGAGAGAAGGAGGTATAAAAACCTCATTCAAGCGAGTTAGGACAATTAGGGGGTCGAGTCAACACAGGGTAGACCCCATTTCTTCCAGCTAACCACATTTATTTAATTACAATGTTTATATAATATTATTTGTTTTATTATAATAATTACAATGTTTATACAGATAAAATAACAATATACCAATGAAAAAATAAAAATATTCACTCAACGTGTAGTGACATTTATTAACAAGGAAAGTATTTAGTAACGATTTGAATTTGTGTGTATCTTGTATTTGTTTAATGTTATGTGGAAGGTTGTTATATACTTTAATGGCCATGTAGTATGGTCCTTTTTGGAATATTGTTTTGTTTGCTTTTGGTATTAGTAAGTTTTCTGTGAGCCTTGTAGCGTATTTATGTGTTGAGTTTTTTAGTGGGAACTTGTCTGTAGATGATCGCACTAACATGCATAACTCCATTATATATATGTCAGTGACTGTCAGAATTTTCAGATTTTTAAATATAGGTCTACATGAATCTAAACGATCAGAGTTTGTAATTTTTCTTCTGCATCTCTTTTGTATGATGAAAATATATTTAGCGTTTACCGAGTTTGCCCAAAAAATAATACCGTATTTTATTATTGAATATACATAACCATAGTATGCGGCTATTACTGATTCGGTGTTTAATATTTTTCTCAAGGTACCCAGAACATAAGAAAAACTACAGATTTTTGCTACAATTTTTGAGATATGTTCTTTCCTGTTTATGTTTATATCTAATTCTATTCCCAGTAGTGAACAGGTTTGGGAATGTTCGATAATATTATTATTAAAACAAGGGTTAACAAGGTTAAAACAAGGGTGAAGCTGTTTCTTTTTATCAATAATTTTAGGGAGATACAGAAAAGTTTTTTAATACTTAATTTAATAATGTACCAGAGTAGTAATTACTTTCAGTATCGCTCTGGTGAAAGACCACCATTTAGAATAGAAACGTTGCTAAAAATGGTTTAACCCTTTATAGGACAACTTTTTTTTAACGATACGCCCTTAATGTTTTTATTTATTTATTTTATATTCATTTTGATAAACAGAAAAAACCTTTTTTTGTGCTTACTTTTTTGAATTTTTCGATTTTCCAGCGGTCTTTTTTCTGACCGGTGTCCATTTAGGTAAAAAAAAATATGATGTAAATTTTTTTTTTCGTTACAAAAATACAGGTTGGTAAGGAAAAATGTACTTTTATTTATTTGCGTTACAGGAGAATAACTGCTTTGATAATTTTATAGAGAAACTGACCAGGACGCGATTTTCGTAAATTTTCTCAACATGTGCGAACTTCGGGACGGTTGGTTCGATTCAAGACCTCTGTGCGTTACCTCAGAATGATTACAACCCATAAGGGCGATTATAACTAGTAAAAATAAAGAAATATAGACCTTAATTTTGCAGGTCTCAAAACTATCCGTTTTTAGCTTATGACCTATAAAGGGTTAAACGCGTTAGGTGACCAGATCTGAATAGACGGCAAGCTCCCCTTCATCTTCATCCTCCTCTTCTGCCCTTTCCACTACCTTCAGCCTCACAACAAACCTCAATTGGATGCCATAATCTCAGTAGTTTCAGACAGTTCGGAGCAGATAGGACTGAGATGGTACTAACATAAAAAAGTAACTCTCCCAAACTTCTTCGCACCTTAAAAAAATGTTTTTTTGTTATTGTTGTCCTTCATAAATTATTCAATTCTAAATCTCCCACCAAATATAGTAACTAAAAAACATAGATTACAAGGAATGTCATAGATACACCTGCTTGAAATTTAACCCGACTGCAAGCTAACATTAGTGTCCACGAATTTTGCGTGAATTTAGTTCAATGCGGGGTCTGTATGCAAAATATTCCTTAAGAAACTTTCATGATACGTAAATGTAAGTTATTCACAAAACATCGGGATTTTTAGCATAACTGCATGAGTTCCACTGCATATAATAATAATATGTTTCCACTACCAGTCGTAATACTTGCTTGTTACCACCCAGAGGGGAAAGTAAAAAATAAACGAGAGACGTGTTATTTAATATGCCATTAGCAAATTATAATGTTATTTTAAATACTTTTTCGTTAGCTGCTACATAAATAAAATTTAAAAAAAACAATGTCCATCCGTATATGTATGCTCTATGAACTCAAAAACTACTCGACCGATATCATTGAAAATTTTTAAGCTTTTTAGTTACTTAATTAGTATTTATAGAGTTGTTTGAGTAGTAGACGAAGTCGGAGACGCCAGAGGAAGACTTAATGCACCGGAATGAGACACGGAGACAATGATTAAAGTCGATATGATGTACAGGGTTTTCCAATAAGAGGTGTTATTTTGAATATCCCGCTATTTCTGTTGATGTTACTTTGGAAGCTGTCATTTTTTGACATTTTACAAGTAAAAACAACGTCATTAATAAAAATGGAACAATACACGCTTCAACAACGCATTGAAATTATTAAAATTCACTTGAGTGAATCAAATGCAAATCATCTTGAGTGATGAGGCCCATTTCCACCTCGGTGGCTTCGTCAGCAAGCAAAATTGTCGCATCTTGGTCTCAAAAAACCCAAGAATTATTATTAAAAAGCCTCTTTTCCCTCAATGTGTGACTTTTTTGTGCGGTTTATGGTCCGGCGGAGTCATTGGACCTTACTTTTTCGAAAATGAAGTTAGAGAAACAGTTACGGTGAATGGATTGCGCTATTCAGAGATGATTAATGATTTTTTGTGATCGGGATTGGATAGTATTAATTTGGACAACGTTTACTTTCAACGAAACGGCGCTACGTGCTACACAAGCAACAAAACCACTGATCTTTTACGATTGAATATCAAAATAACACCTCTTATTGGAAAACCCTGTATTTTTAGCTTTAAAAATGTCGATTTTAAGACATCACATGAAGGAATGGTAAAAAAGTCGAAGACTTCTGTGGAATTCATGAATCGAATTCTCATATGTGATAAAATAGTGCAAATTTGATGAACTAAAAAAGGGCTATAAGGGAAAAGGATGACTTGGAAGAGAATTGTAGAAGAAGTCAGAGACGCCCGAGGAGAACATAGAGAGGGGGTTATAAGAAAAACGTATGACGTGGAAGTGAATGCTGGATGGAAAACATGGCACGAATTAATAAAACAAATTCATTTACAGATACACTAGAATTCATTACCTCAAAACTTACTGTAAACCATTCATAACCCCAAGCAACGCCAGGTACCTACACGTCAACTAGTAATCAATATGTTGTGAAAATATTCACAGTTCTTAAGCTTTTTTTATGTATTCAATAACAAAATTATTTCATTTAAAAACAATAATTTAATCATTATTAAGCTGACAATTGAAAAAGAAGGCAAAAAAGTTTTCACCAATACTAATAATAATTACAAAGCAGAACTTGTTTATAAATAAACTGTTTTGTCATAACATTAAAAAATTATATTATTGAACATTTATCGTAATAGTTTTACAAATTAACCTTGATAACAATAAATAGATTAATTTATACCTACGCGTGTTAAATGATTGTATAGATGTACAGAGCAAGAAACTTTAGTGGCGAAATTGCGAACATCTTGAGCGATATCCCCCAGAACTTACTTGAATCAAAATTACTTGAATCTCTTGTTTTATCTCGACTTTATTTGATTTAAACAATTTTGTTCCTTTTTTATATATACCAAATTAAAATTAAAATTAAAATTAAAATTAAAATTAAAATTAAAATTAAAATTAAAATTAAAATTAAAATTAAAATTAAAATTAAAATTAAAATTAAAATTAAAATTAAAATTAAAATTAAAATTAAAATTAAAATTAAAATTAAAATTAAAATTAAAATTAAAATTAAAATTAAAATTAAAATTAAAATTAAAATTAAAATTAAAATTAAAATTAAAATTAAAATTAAAATTAAAATTAAAATTAAAATTAAAATTAAATTAAAATTAAAATTAAAATTAAAATTAAAATTAAAATTAAAATTAAAATTAAAATTAAAATTAAAATTAAAATTAAAATTAAAATTAAAACTAAATTTAAAAATAGCGAGTTATTTTCGGTCTTGCGAAAGATTTTTTTCATATTAACAAAATTTAAATAGATGTGTTTTCTGTCTTGATTTAATAACCTGGTACTTCCCAACTCAACGCACACAGAATTATAAAAAATAATTACAAAATTTCCAAATAATTACTGTTTTTTTCGTATAAAAAATGTGCATTCATATGTATTGTATGGTCGTTGGTTCATCACTTTTGTTATTAATTGACAATTATTGTTCATTCCCTCTTTACATCAGATTAAATCCAGTTGTATCACAGTAGGTAGAGAATCAACTTGGCGGTGCAAACTTTTGTGGTTGCACAAACACGCAGTTGTTTTCATAGGTGCACGGTTAATTAGCTACACCGTGTACAAACTAAACCTCCCCCTGTTACACGATAAGGCCACTAACTCTTCTACATCGATTAAGGTTAATTTACGTATCATTTACCGAGAAAAGTTACAATTTTTTTAGAGAGGAAAATTTAATAAGGAAGATAAATTTTAAAACAATATTATTTTGGGAGATTCTTCACAGATAACAAACTTTTTGGGAGATATATCTACCAGTCTGACACGGTCTCGTAAAATAAGATAAATATAATTTAAACAGCGTTAGGAAGAGAGAATACCGCGCTTTCAGTTTGAGAAAAAATACAATAGACGCTCCCGAAAATTTTGAAATATTTCTTGGAACAACATTTAGCATTGTTTAAACATTGGTCAAGGATTGCAAATTTTATCGATAAAAAAAAACAAAGTGAATGGTAGAAAAAATTGGAGACACCAGAGGAATACATGAATCAAATAATTATTCAAAATCTCAAAACATAACTCCAAACTATTAATAACCCCTAGCAACGCCAGATACACGACAGTTGGTTCGTAATGTTTGTTTAATTTTTTTTAAATTTTAATTTCTCATTATTTTTTTCAGTACTTCTTAGTTGTGTTTTGAATTCTTTAAAGTTATTATCAATGGATCTAATTTTATTCTTATGTACAGGGTTTTCGAACGAGAGGTGTAATTTTTATATTCAATCGTAAAAGATCAATGGTTTCGTTGCTTGTGTGGCACGTAGCGCCATCTTGTTGAAAGTAAACGTTGTCCAGATCAATACCATCCAATTTTGGCCATAAAAAGTCATTAATCATCTCTCAATAGCGCAATCCGTTCACCGTAACTGTTGCTCCAGCCTCATTTTCGAAAAAGTAAGGTCCAATGACTCCACCGGACCATAAACCGCACCAAACAGTCACACGTTGAATCTTCAAGAGAGGTTTTTAAACAATAACTTTTGGGTTTTTTGAGTCCCAGATGCGACAATTTTGCTTTTTGACGAAGCCACCGAGGTGGAAATGGGCCTTATCACTCGAGATAATTTGCATTTGATTAACTCAAGTGAATTTTAATAATTTCAATGCGTTGTTGAAGCGTGTATCGTTCCATTTTTATAAATGGGGTAGTTTTTACTTGTCAAATGTCAAAAAATGACAGCTTTAAAAGTAACATCTACCGAAATAGCGGACTATTCAAAATAGCACCTCTTATTGGAAAACCCTGTATTTGAAATTCTATGGAACCTTTTTTTTACTTATCGGATTCGGTAACACGTATTTTTTCCTGAGATTTTTGGTAATACATCTATTTTATATACATTTGTAATCTCAGTAAATGAACCACTAATCGTTCATTGGTTTTTCAAAACTTCGTTAAATGAACCAGGGTCGATCCGGATTTGAACTCTTAACGTAGGAAATTGTACTAATTATTTATTTATGTACTCAAGTGTCGTGTTTAACTTTGACCTGCTTTGTATAAATAGAACTGAGCAATTAGTGGTGTACGTGTAGCGGCAGGTGGTCTAGTTTGTTTATATTATGATGGAGATTGGCAGGATCGAAACAAAATGACAAAGGCCCTAAGGAAAATCATTTCCCTCGGGGCCTTTTTTACTTTTGGGAATGCTGTGAACAAGATATTTTTGAAGAGAGGAAAGAGTGAACACGGTTCTTGAAGAGATTCATGTTCTAGAAGGGAGGAAACACAGAGGTTGGTGAATCGTTCCACAGCCTAACTATGCACCGGTGTAACCTCTGTAATCACATCCGAAATCATCGTTGACATAGAACATCATAGACATATTCACAAATTTTTGAGGAAAATTCATTCCCAAAAGGGCATTCATCAAGCTACACGAGTATGAGCAACAAAATAAGTATAATAAAACTGAATAAATGGTGATCTGAATTATTTCAAAATTCAAATAAAACATTTATTTTCTCATTTAATCGTCTTGATAGCATTAATAGCTTGATGCATTACAAATGCGGTAATTACATTTACATAAAACTGCACCAAATACTTTTAATTGTGCAGTCTACCATTTTATCGTGCATGAAAATAATTCTATTAGATAATTACAGCAATTTTTGCCTAGCCCTTTCTAAGAACCTTTGGAAGGAATTCTATTACCATTGCTTTTACTCGTATCTCTGTCCTGTGTATCTCTCGAGTTTCTCGCGCTAGACTGTTAGATCTAATCTCGTGAGAAGATTTGTATATTTATTTTACTACCGGAGAAGAAACCGCCGTTAAAGCCACAGTAGAAACCCTGAAAGACGTGAATTTCTATTTTTATTTGATTTTGTTATGTTTTAACGAGAATGAGATACGTGATAAGAAAACTATCGCAAATACTATTAATATAAATGCTTTCTGTTTATTTATTGTGCTACAACTCCTATAAATAAATCGAATCTTTTATGTATAAAGATACAGAGTAACATTTCTAACCAATTATAAATGTACTGAATTATAATTTTTTTACAGTAACCCCACACAGGAGTCCCTTAGGAAAATAATTTCTCCCCGGGCCTATGTAATCTTTGTGGGGGATCATTTTTAAGAAAAGTTATGAGAGGAAGTTCTGGGAAGGAAAAGGGTATGAGGGTTGCGTAGGAATCTAGGGATTAGTGTGTCCAGGAGTGGCGGACATATGAATATATCCCTCCCACTGCGGGGCAAGGCGATGGGTCGAGAGACCAGTTGGAGAGGCGAAAGGGTCTCCCCAATCAATCTTCTCCCGATAGTTGGACAGGCGCATCCTGAACACACCTTGTTACCCGATAGTAAATTCTTTTATCGATCCAAACTTAAAACAGGATATTGCAGGTTTGATAATGAACATTCAGAAGAAAGTTTTATTTTTTCATAGACCTATCACATTGGCCATGTTTGTCGAATATTTTTTAAATGGTATAGGTACGAAACCAAGCCATTTATTAAAA
Source organism: Hesperophylax consimilis (assembly GCF_061612785.1). NCBI lineage: Eukaryota > Metazoa > Arthropoda > Insecta > Trichoptera > Limnephilidae > Hesperophylax > Hesperophylax consimilis. The sequence goes on along the minus strand of NC_142848.1, from coordinate 20,590,448 downwards.
GTGGTTGAGGGTAAGCAAAACAAATCGTCAAAAGTTCAAATACATTATTATGGCAAGAAACTTTCGCATAACTTGTAGCAGTCTTGCTTTTTATTTCCTACCGAAAGCGGCTGACAGGATTCTCAAGTTGCCGTTTTGATTTGCGAGCTACGGGTGTGAAGAGCGCTGTATATGGTTTCAATTTGTTCCGCCAGTTGTGGCGAGATTCTCAGAGATATGGGACGGTTGTCGAAGCTTGCTGGCCTTGGCGGACTTAGGATTTTACGTAAGATGCCTTCCAAATTGAGATTGACTTTTATTCATTAGTATCTTTAGGGATAACTTTCATAATTTATATAAATTTGTTCAGAATAATTTGATTCTGAGCTGGCGCCCTGTAAATTCTTTATAGCATCATTATATCCGTTCTTAAATTCAACTGTCAGGACTTGCATTTTATGTCTTCTATCGAGGTAAATTTCTAACTCGACACGCCTTGAGCATTAATGCTATGATATTGAATCTCATGCTAAATATTATTTTTCTAGAGCAATATGTGTAGTTTCAGTTTATATAATAAATGATAAAGTTGTTATTAGAGTTTTATTTAACTTGTGCACACAATATTCTACCCACATGTAACATTGAGTTCCCTTTTAGGGAATTAATAATATTGGTATTAATATTGCTACAAACTTAGTAGATTACTTTAAAAAATGTATTTAAGTTGTAGGTATTTCAATAGATTCTTTCAAAAAAGGATATAGCATAATTTTTGCAGTCATCACAAATATTGCCTCAAAAATAGCCACCTTCTTCTAGAAGGTTCTAATTGTAGTAAAAAAGAATGACCAAATTGTCAACCAAACTATTGTCAAAAACAAAAATTTCGGATCATCGAAAAATAATTTCGGCCAACTAATTTCTCTTCAATTTAGCAAGATTTATAAAGGCACATGGGCTAATGAATAATCATCTACTATAATTGATTTACTCTGTTTATCTGTGTTATTTTCCAAGACATAATTACTATAACTTTAAAAGTTTCAGTTAAATTTCTGTAAGTAATTGGGATGCAACAATGCATTTTAAATTATTAATTTGTTTCCTGTTTCAACAGCACAGCCTGAAATAACGGCTTGCCGAGAGAAATTGCTGAGAATACCTGAACATTCACACTTCCTCTCCGAGTGAAAATAGAATTAAAACCGACTTACATGCACTAGCTTACTTCCGAGAACTAACTCGAAGAATAAATATACAGTGGGGGAGGTTTCCAGTTTTGACGTTCCTCGGCAAATAAATATAATCATTTTATACAACAAAATGTTTGCGCACACAGACTTTGTTTGTTGTGATACCAAAAGGAGAAAGTTTTCTTGTAAATTAACAACTTCTCGCAATGCGTGCGAATCCTTTTGGGACTAAATATATTAGCTTTGTGGTAGGTGTAACATGAGTTATACAACTTGTGTTTGTAACTAAAGAAATTTCTAAGAGAAATTGCCTGTAATTTAATTTGTCTGATAATTTAAGCATTCTACAGAATGACGAAAGCTGACGAACAAACTCAAACAGAAGCATGAGGGCTTCAATAAGAAGTTTGTCAAACTACATTTGGTATGACGGTTTTACGCATTTGCGGTTTAGCTGCACAGATCTTGCACGTCCTTTATCTTTGTGCTATTCCCCACTCCAACGTAAAGATAACTATTATTTCAAATTTCACTCTCAATTTCACAAATATGCACAACACTGCTTTACCTCCGGCATGCGCTGCATTTTGCATTTATATTTCGAAAAAAGAATTCCCTCCTTACGTCACTGTTGTTTCCCGCCAACTGGAACCCCCCTCAATCCCCACCATCTCTTTTTCTCTTCTCTTTGTGATAATTAAAAACTACTGCACTCTCGATCCGCCATATAAGCCGCATGCAGAGAGGGAGGCGTTCCATTTTTAAAAGGTAATTTAAATTTCGCGCCCGCAGGACCGAATCTCTGGAAGCGCAAAAAAAAGTTACTAATTGTAACAGATTTGCTGCTTTTTGTGTTCAACTGTGATTGTTTTAAGTTGAGCTGGGATTTACAGATGTTGACATGAAAGTAATATGGCTTTTTGTATACTAAACAGAATAACTGTTCGTTTGTTTTATCTAACATGTTTAAATGTCGCATAAATTTGACTAAAAAGTGACATTGTGACAGTGACTTTGTCACAGTTTGCAATCTGCCATTATTTAATCACCTCTGTAAGAGTCCCACCGATTTTATTTTGAGGTCGTTCAAAATAATAGTGTCTAGCTGATTCGAAGATCAGTAAATAACAAGATATAGCTTGTTATTCCAAGAGAAAAATCATCGACGAAATTGTCATTAATTCCACAAGTTGCAGACTGCAGGGTCCTTTGGGAAGCGGAGAGAACAATTAGAATAAGATTTTCAATTATAATTTATATATATTACAAAGTTTTTTTTTTAGTAACGAAACTTATAATAAAAACCAAAACAATACTTATTTAAGTTTTTAATCCAACAGCACTGGGAAAATAGTGCTATTCCGGTCTGCCATGTAATTTGGTATATTTACAATTATTACATTTAAAGAGAAAAATAAAATAATTTTAATTAAATTAAAAATAGTAAGGTATTGTCCGTCGAAAAATCGCTCAACAAGTGGAGAACCGAACTATTCGGATGCAGTCGCGACGATGACGTTCTTGATTTCTGTGTCGGTGGCAAAGTAAGGCAGGGAATGAGTGCACCTCTCCCTTCATTGAACATTGGCACCTGTATGCATCGTTGTAGAACTCCACGTGAGTTGCTTGAATGCTTGAAGTCAGAACATGTAGAAATTCTGCTGGTTCGAAAATATGGTGAATGTGATGCTCCTTGTAAATAGATTTTGTAGAAGTATATTGCAGTAACATAAAACCAGTTTTTGACAACATGTGTTTAGGTGTGGGCTTCTGTGATGGAAATATGAACAGCTCTGTACCATGATAAATCAGTGTTATTGCAGGAAGAGGATATATATTTTGGAATTCATCTGCTTCTCATTTTAATAATAAATATGCTCTCGGGGGAGGATTCCAGTTGTGACCTTTCAGCATTCCTCGGAATTAATAACATTGTGAAGGGACGCGGTATTAAAAATTAATTTAGCTTAGGTTCGGCAAACTGTTGCACCAAGAGATGGTCATTACTCATATCCCGGGATATAACCAAGCACAACCACCGCAAATTTATATAGTATAGTAAATTATTATTACTATAAACGCAACCATCAGGGAGGAAAAAAATATAGGTTATGAGCAGTTGCTCTCAACTTTTGCAAATTATTATTTTATAACTGCGAAAAACGTACCCATATTCCATTTTTAATTCAACTAAGGGGTGAATATCCGTAATCTCCAAGTGTTTGGCCGTTACAGTACATTTGGCCGAGTGCTCGGCTGATGTGATCTGTATAGATTGAGGTGAGGATTGAGATATGAGACTCAACTCCGCGCTTCACTCGCTCTTCACTTGATCAGGCGTGTCAGTCAATGAAGAAAAAAAATTTAGAAGTGTGAAGAATAAAAGAGTGTGTGACTTTTGTTGTCGTAAAGTTTAGTTTTCTCTTTTTCGCGGAACCATGTTAATCGCACTTGAAATGAACTGATTTATCCACTGTCTCTTCCACATAAGATCACCTCTACTCTTCATTAAGTTACTCGGCCGAGTGATAAAGCGTATGACTCGGTCGAGCGCTCGGCAGGTGTAATTCGGCATCAAAAGGATTTTCCATAAGGTTTATTAAAAACATGTTAAAATCACTTTTTACAAAAATATATTCCTATGATTATTAAAACAATATTTGTGGTGTAAAAGTTATGACCTAATGCTTAATTTTAAAAAGCTTCTCGAAACGTAAAGTGACAAAATATGTATGTACCTATTACGTTATATGAATAAAAGTAAATAGTAAACCAAGAAATTTTTTCACAAGTAGTACCTAAAACTTCGGCATTGCTTGTTTCGACGATCTTTAATCTTCTTGAATAATATGGAAGAAAAATACGGTGTCCTGGTCTTATGCATTGTCTTTTTAAACTGAACCTTGTTAGGTTTGGTTACATTCTGTAGGTTAGGTTAGGTTAGGTCCTGAAATATATACCTCGTTGAATGTATTTCAGTGCACCTATTACCGTTTAATATTTATTGCAATTTCAGTACACAATTTTTTCTGTTTTAATATTCGTGAGAATGAAAAATTATATTTTTAAATTATAAAAATATAATTTTGTTTGTGATTTTAAGCAATGTGCACTCGACATGACCTGAATTCTTAAATTCGTTTTATTATCTTTTACTTAAATACAGCCTTCTGGTTTTGACATGCCATTTTAATACACGTATAGTTGAATCACTCCAAAAGATTATTTTTATAATTCATTATTTCTTTATACAGAATACACAAAAACAAGATTTTCCATTTGCTAAACTTCTCGTAAAACATAGAAGACGCAAGATTAAAATTGTTCATGCGAATAGATGTTTCGTGACATGGTTTCATTCAACTTTATTTTCACAGTAATACACAACTTCTGTGAGTCAAACATCGTCTCCATCGTTACTAACCCCTACAGTCTTTTTGTGAGATATTTCTCCTGGCCTGATACGGACTCAATTTGTACCACGGTGAGATATATCATTTATATAGTATTAGAAAGAGAGAACACAACTCTTCAAAATAAGTCTATGATACAACATTTAGCATTTGAAAAATACATATTTTTTTACATTAATTCCACAAAATAAAATAAATTCCCTCTGAGCCTTTGGAGAGGAGGAGGGTATATACAAAACTTTTAAAGAGAAAATAACTTTTATAAATCCTTTGTATAGTTAAATTTGTTTTTTTTTTAGTTTCGTATTAAGTGGTACGTATAGTTAATACGATAAAAACTATTGGCCAGCGACATTAAAAACTTTATCTAAATCTTTAATTATCATTAAGTTCTACGAGTATTTTTGGGTTATTGTTACAGCTGTTTCGGCTTTCAAGGCCATTTTCAAACTGTGGTTATAACCACGTTTAGACGACTTATTAACATGATTATATTTTACCCCCTTCCTATTCAAATTTAATAATTTCTAAAATCATTAAATACCGGTCAAACCGATTTACTGATAAAGTAAGTGAGACAATAGATTTTATATTCTGTATGGTAATTTGATGTCTGTTTTCCCCTCGTTAATATTCAAAAGCTTTCAAAAATTTTATCCTTCATCAAAACAGCGAATTTGACGACATGATATGGTTTTGTCATGGCCCGAGGGGTTAAATATTTGGTTTGTGTTTTAGCTGTGAAAGTCACGAAATTATCAGTTGATAACACTGATTTGCTACAACACCATTTAAAAAAATATATACATCCAATTATACTTTAACTAAGTTTCCATACTACTAGTTATGACGACCGTTTCCTCCACGAATAGAGTAGTACGACTACATCAAGAAGAAAAAAAGCCATTACATAAATTATTATTGAATGCGATACAATGAAGAAAAACAACTATTCTGAAAGCATTTCCACATTCATTGTAATACTGAAAGCTCTGGGGAAATTTGCAGGAAGAGATGAAGGGAGAAGGAACGTTTGCCTCAGTTCTAGTATCAGAAAATTCTCTATCGAATATTTTACCAAAAATCACAAACTCTCGTGTTTACTTCCATTATACAACAGGTTATTTCACATTAAATATTAATACTAAATATACAAAATATTTAAAAAAATCTTTCCAAAACATCTGCCGGATCTGCCTTCAGTTTTTTATGACTGCCCGTATACCCTGATAACAAATTAAACATAATTGGTTTGTAATATGCTTATTTACAAGAGAAATTACCTTGTAAATAAGCATATGAATGTTAAATATAATAAAATTTAAAAAATAAATATGTTTATGTTCTGGACCCTAATTGAAATTGATATCTTTAAATGAATCTCTGCAGCTGTGGTTTTATAATAATTTCATTTCAAGACTTTAACAACCAACATTCTGTACTAGAAGAACAAATAGTTTTTTTACTTAGGAAATTATACAGGGTTTTCCAATAAGAGGTGTTATTTTTAATAGCACGTTATTTCGGTAGATGTAACTTTTGAAGCTGTCATTTTTTTACATTTGACAATTAAAAACTACGTTATTAATAAAAATGGAACAATACACGCTTCAACAACGCATTAAATTATTAAAATTCACTTGAGTGAATCAAATGCAAATCATTTTGAGTGATGAAGCCCATTTCCACCTCGGTGGCTTCGTCAACAAGCAAAATTGTCGCATTTGGGGCTCAAAAAATCCAAGAGTTATTGTTGAAAAGCCTCTCTATCCTCAACTTGTGACTATTTGGTGCGGTTTATGGTCCGGCGGAGTCATTGGACCTTACTTTTTCGAAAATGAGGCTGGAGCAACAGTTGCGGTGAATGGATTTCGCTATCGAGAGATGATTAATGATTTTTTACGGCCGGAATTAGATGGTATTGATCTGGAAAACGTTTACTTTCAACAAGACGACGCTACGTGCCATACAAGCAACGAAACCATTGATCTTTTACGATTGAATATCAAAATAACACCTCTTATTGGAAAACCGTGTATATAGCATTTCTGTCTCTTAATAGAGAAAATTAATATATGAAATTCTAATTATTGTAGCGTGTCTTTCACGTTCTCGTATAAATCATCCCACAAACTTTTATTTCCGCTGCATTCGTCTGCTTTCATCTTTCATCCCCTACTTTCCACTTCAATGTAGTTTCTGTGGAAAACACAAAGCTTTGCAATGTGAATAATAAAATGGCGTACGGGTTAGTTTCACGGATGGATTCCCATTATTTATGGCTAATCCAAGTCAGCTATTAACCGCACGGTACTCCCAACATTTGCAGCTTTTGATATTAACCCTAGAAGACTAATCATGTTTTTTATAATCATATCAAAATCATCACAATAAAAGAATTAAGTTTTCATAATTTTATACTAAAAAAAAAATTTGTTGTTTATTTCGAAAAAAACCATTACTTTACTCTCAATTTGCTCAGTATTATAAATACAATTGTAATATTTTACAAAAAAATCATAAAAAACAAATAACAATAATTGACTTGTTAACTTACATTTTATTAATTTGTTTTACAAATCTGCAAATATTCGTTTTTAGCACCTCCTTTAAAATTTAATTTTGTGCTTTGAATACAAAACCAGATTCGATATGTAAAGATTCATTATTTATCAATTTGACTAACACTACCATAAACCCTCGAAAAAAATTATTTTCTTTTTAACAAATAATTATAAGCAATCATTAGTCGCCTGAAATATCAATATAAATTGAAAATATCTCCCGAGTAAAAATAAATGCCCCGTGCCTTCTGATGTCCGGTCAGGTGCTCTGAAACCACTGAGCTATGTCGGCTTATTTCCAACCCGCCAAATGATTCAATATGTACTAGTACCTCAATCAACAATTACTGCTTTTTATATTTTTTACTCCTGTAAACAACCAACTTTATTTTTGTAGTAAAGGCTTTGTTAGTGCTTAATTTCTCACTAGATGGCGTCGAGACATATAATATCTTCATTTATTGGTGAAATATTTTTGACTTGTCAAATATTATTAATTTTTAATGATAAACTAATATTTATAAGACATGTTTTTATGCGTAGCAAAAAGGATAACAAATAATAATAATTGCTTATAATTATTTGTTATCGTTTATGATATGCATAAAACCTTGTCTTATAAACATTAGTTTATCATTAAAAAATAATATTTTCTTTTTTTTTAGACGTGTAGGTTATATTTTAAAAGAATTTCAATAGTCATAAAATAAGGTAGAAATTTATTAAGAACATATAAGACTGTAATTTTTTAAGCTGTAACTTTTCGAGATCAAAATTAGCGATAACGCAAATCTCAATAAAATTATCGAAAATATATATATTTTTTTATTTTCTTCTATATAGCTAACTTAAAAGGGTTCAATCTCTTATTAAACAAAAAAAATACCGACACATGTATGTTGTATGTGCTTTGTGTTCTCCACAGACGGACAGACAGGTGGCACTTATCACTCTAGTGCGGTCATTCTATACAAGTATTCCCGATGACTGAGTTGGTACGGAGTGCGCATTTGTTAGAAAGATACATCATAAAATTCACACAGTTTTATGACTGATACTAGTCTTCTAGGGTTAAACGCATTTATTTTGACATTTGAATAAAAATAGAAGTTATAGCATACCAAAATGCGCACGTCAATAAGAAATTCGCTTAGTCCAGACACTCCACACAACTAGCAAATAATAAATAATCATAATAATAATAAGCAGTTGAAGCAGCAAAATAAAGTGCATGGAATCAATTGCGACAATCTTTACATCAATGTTCTAACTTACTGGCTAGTTATGGATGGCTCACATGCGTTGCGTTGCGTGTCTGGACGAAGCTGATGACATTCAATGTGGGAGTACATCAGGTTCACTTTGGGAGGCGGGTTTGGGTACCACCCGGGAACCATTTTTTTTATTTTTTATGTGACACCTCACAAGAGCGTCCCTGCCTGTGCAGTGTACAGACAGGGGAACTATGTCACCACCCGGTTGGGCGGCGTTGTGAGGCAGAATAAGGTAGGGGCTCTAGGAAGCGATTTGTTAATACGGGCCTTGAAGAGGCTCGAATTATAGGAGGGAGGAAAAACAGATGCCGGTAGCTCGTTCCACATACGAGCCGACTTACACAAAAACGATTCGTAAAAACGGCACGTTCTCATGAAGGCAACGTCAATCGTGAACGGGTGTTCAGTTCGTGTCCGTCGAGTTTCGCGCGCGTGCACCGGTGCATCAGGAATCAATGCTGCTAGCTCCTTGGAGCAGGCTCCATCGAAATACCTGTAGAACAGACATAGCATGCCTACATTGCGTCTATGCATTAGAGAAGGCAATCGGTCTGTTAACAACGGATTGTCAATCAGACGGATCGCTCTCCTTTGCACAGATTCAAGCAGGTTTATTAAGTATTTTGGGGCACCAGCCCAAAGGTGGCTCCCAAATTCAATAGTTGGGGGGACTTGAGACTTGTACAGGGTCATCAGCTGGTCACTGTTGAAGAATCTCCTAGCCCTGTACAAGACGCCCAACTTCTTGGAGGCCTGATTAAATTTTATTCATTTATCGGACAATGAACACCTTACCCCAAGTGCCCGGGTTCATCGGATGAAGTTTTTTTCTGGATGCGCCTGCCCGCCAGATACGTGGCGTGCCAGATCGGGAGAGTCTAGTTTAGGAAGATCCTTACTCTCGACCCATCACGTTACGTCGCAGTGGGAGGGATGTGCTCATATATCCATCACTCCTGGATACACACTGATCTTTAGATTTCTACCCAACCCTCTCAGAACCTCCTCTCCTTCCTTTCTTTAAAAAAACCCTACACACAGCTTTCCAAAAGCTGACGGAAATTATCTTTCTCGGGAAAATAAGTTTCCCGCAATATTTTCCATACCCGTATCGTAATTCACCCACACGCATATGTTGGTATGCATCAATGATAATTTATTTCAAATCTCTCAGCTTTCTTTGCAAGAATGGTTTAATTATTTATGCTCTGGGGGAGTGAGCAAACACAGCCAACATCTTGAATGGGGGCTGCTCCTGTCGAGTTCAAAATGTCCCAAGATACTTTTCAATACAGATATTGTTCTCGGATTCCGAAAACATTTCTAACGAGTGCTTGGTTACAATATGTATATGTAATGAATGGAAACACAGAATAATATTTAGGTTTTGGACAAATTACCAAATTTATTTTTTTTAAATGGTTTTGTTTTATCGTAACATAAATTTTAAATTAATTCAGCCTTACTAATAAACGTTGTGTAAATTCTACACAGTTGATAAACGATCGTGCATTTAAAACCTTACTTATTAACTAAAATTATTTAACAGCAATAAAGAGGAATACACATCGTTTATTCAGCCGAAGTGGGTGGTTTATTTGTTGCAGTGTAATTTTGAAATTTCTCATCAAATTTCGGAATCTCTTCAAGGTTTTTTAAATGTACTATGTTTACCTTCTTTTTTAAGATGTCGTAAAAACAAATATAATTTTAGAAACTAGATAAAATGACATTTTAGATTGTGTATTAGAAATAAACATTGATCTACATATATAATAATTTTTGTTTGTTTGTCCCCTATAAACTACTGGACCGATTTCGCTAAAAAAATTTAAGTTTTTTTCTTATTATTAGACGCGTCACGATTAAGTGAAACCAAAACTCAAATAAAGTAAGTTTTTCAATTCTTTAGAATAATATTATATGCATCTTAAAAATAGACCCAGTTTTCAGGTACACTAGAATTCACATCCACAAAACTTTACTCCAAACCATTCATGTTGACATAAGGGATCTATATTTTTACTCCACACTTCACAAAACGTCAAATACTGTTGACCTGATGATACAATTCAGAAGCCAGTGTGACAAAATATAACATCCGATTTATTCAACAAATCAACAAAAAAATGGATAGGCGCCCTTAACGTGGATTTATTACTGAACTACAAAAAGAGTTACGTAGTGAGTCACTGTCATACAAAAAAAAACAACGTAATATTATTCATCCAATCAGTTAAAGACAAAGTTTTTCAACTTTAATAACCCCAAGTTTCTCCACAATCCCCTATCTCTGTCTCCCCACTCCCAACTCTAAGCTTCCCCGTTCTAATGACGTGAAGTATTCTCATTAGTGTTTCCGCCTTCTGTTTGTTCCTTATTTCACCACCAAGAATACAATATTATTTATGTGTTCTAGAAAACATTTCACACACTAACTAACACTATTCATTTTTTTTAATGGTCTCTGCTCGGTTTTTATGACCAAATTGTGATATCCACCAAGCAGAGCAACATCAGCGTTTTGCTTTACGACTATTTAGAATTGGATTCAATGCTGAAACGGACCAAGAATCGGCATTTTTTGGTCATTTGAACGATCCTGTTATCCGATGATTTTCGACCAGCAAGAATCTGCGTTTAACCTGTATTGTCAATATGTTATTTCTTATATGCGTTCATACATTCCTAATGAAAAAAAATAGTAGTGTACATTTATATTTTTTATTGAGTAATCAAATTTTTTATTCGTATTATTATTATATATTATTATAGGAAAACCTTCAAATTATCTAAAGCATTTTTATTGTATTCATAATTTAAATCAATTCATTGTAAAGATTAATCGATAATAGTGATTTAGCATTGAATTTGACCTTAATGTAACTATGTTCAATATATTTCTTAGAGTCTTGAAGATGTAGAGTAGTTTCCTATTTTTTTTTTTAGTTTATTAGACGAGGTTTTTTGTGCATAGCACAAAAGATAACAAATTGTTATATGCAATAATTAGTCGCCTGAAATATATATTTATTTCTACATAAGAGATATTTTCAATTTGTATGCTCATAATTTTTTTTTTCTAATATAATAAAATAATTTCTCCATTTTAGATTTCTGTCAATTATTAAGCCAAGATATTTTTATGGTGTACTCTTTTCAAATATTGACAATTACACTCCTGCACAAAACAGTATATTTTTAAGGAACGGTCCAAAAATGGCTGATTTACCTAATGTAATATATATTGTTTTGGTCATGTTTAAGGTTAACAGGTTTTGATCAAGCCAAATTTTGACCGCCTCACACTTAATTTTCATCCCATGCATCACCATCAAATACCAAAACAGAATTAAAAAATTACTTTCGCTTTTTTGATTCTGTCTTCTCCAACGAACATGATATAGCGCTATTTTAGTGAATGTAGAAATTGTATTCTTAATACTTTTTAACGAATGCACAAAGTTGAATTCTGCCGCCATTCTGCATAAAAAAACATTTTTACAAATTTAATGTAGTTTTTGTCCGGTCACTGCACCTTCCTTCTTACTGAGAAATGTATGATAATATCTCTGTAATAATGTGAAGCTATTTGACTATAAAAACAAATCGAGCGTATAGAAGAACGTAATGATACGTCAATTGAATCTGTTTATATTTCAACGCAGATTTGGGTTAAATTTAAAAATCTGAGCTTATTTTTCAATTATTCAGAATGTTTTTTTTAATGTGAATACTGTGAGTCCTAACTGCTCCCAACCGAAGGTAGTGAATAGGGGAAGGAGATAGAGAATAGGAAGGTGGAGAAGTACCTGGATGTTCAGATCTGGTCATCAAACACGGCTAATGCCATATCATGCAACGTTTCACTTCTGAATGGTGGTCTATTTATTTAATTGATTAAATAAAATTTACTATCGACCTCCGGATTACTAGCTGAAAGCCCTACCCCTCGACCAAGGAAGCCTGTTTAGGGGTTTGATAACAGCTAGCAAATCGTATATATGTAGGAATGTAAGCACACAGACCATAAAACTAGCGAACAAGGCATTTTTTGCAATGTTTGTTCTTCTTGACTTTTTTGAAGTATTGAAGATAAAACTAGTCGTAATTATAACACTTTAATCAAATTATAAATATATTGCACTAAAATTATCAAAAATTAATAAAAACTTTTACTTAAAATCGTACAACGGCTTCCAGTAATTATATTTTAACTTGTAAATTATTATTAGACTTCTTTGATCCTGCCTTTCACGCCATATATTTAAATACTTAGATATTTTACCTTTCTTTTATAATATACACGAGAGTTCAATCACTTCCAGTATTAGTTGGTTTATTCGGTATTCCTTTTATTTTCTTCATACATGTGAAACGTTAATTGTATTGTTAATACGATTTTTTTTGAAAATGTTATTACTTTGGCGTTAACAGTTACTAAAACACATATATGTACCTACAAAGAACTGAATAAACTAAGCTGTATGTGGTAAGGATATACCATAACTACCTGCAAAATAAACTTTTTTATGATACGCCTACTGAGATCAGATAATCTTGGCAATTACAATACCCTTTGTGACAGAAATCATGCTAATCATGTTAATCACAGCATTATTTGTAACCAATGGCCAAAATTTAACCCAACATCAGATCGATACAATTTAACATCAGCCAAAGAGACGAAAATCGAACGAAAACGAAGAATTAATATTACAGTAACTCATTGCGAGGCATTAATCATTTCTGCGTTTCGATTGTAAGGCTTCCTTTTCACAAAGCTTTTCCCGGTAATTTATAAATTGGCGGTAAAGTGTTAAGGGCGGTTTATTCGGAGGTAAGGCTGCGTTAACTTACACTACCGCAAATATAAGTCTAAAAGCAGAAATTGCGGGCTTAGTTGTAGCCTGAAGTATTAATGAAAATATATTCTGTAAGATGGATAAATAAATAGGAAGTTAACAGACATATCGAGACGAAAAATACATTAATGTTGAGACAAGTTCTTGAGATCAACAACTCGGCTGTGAAATGATTTGCCGGCCTCCATGTGTCCTCCCTCCTACAACAAACAAAGGTCTCTTTGAGGCCCAGATTTACTCCTTCCTTTCCTTAAAAGATCTATCTGATCCCAAAGATTACGTTGACCCCGCGGTAATTTATTTCCCTAACGGACTTTTGTTTGGAGTAAATGTAAAAAGTCTCTTAATTTGTAAAGAACTAGTGAGTGTTCATACATAGTAATTATAAAGCACTAATGAGTGTTCCTACATAGTAATTATAAAGCACTAATGAGTGTACCTACATAGTAATTGTAAAGCACAAATAAGTGTACCCACATAGTAATTGTAAACCACCAATGAGTGTACCTACATAGTAATTGTAAAGCACCAATGAGATTAACTACAAAGTAATTGTAAAACACCAATGAGTGTACCTAGATAGTAATTGTAAAGCACCAATGAGTTTAACTACATAGTAATTGTAAAGCACCAATGAGTGTACCTACAGAGTAATTGTAAAGCACCAATGAGTGTACCTACATAGTAATTGTAAAGCACCAATGAGTTTAACTACATAGTAATTGTAAAGCACCAATGAGTGTACCTACATAGTAATTGTAAAGCACCAATGAGTTTACCTACATAGTAATTGTAAAGCACCAATTAGTGTACCTACATAGTAATTGTAAAGCACCAATGAGTTTACCTACATAGTAATTGTAAAGCACCAATGAGTGTACCTACATAGTAATTGTAAAGCACCAATGAGTTTACCTACATAGTAATTGTAAAGCACCAATGAGTGTACCTACATAGTAATTGTAAAGCACCAATGAGTGTACCTACATAGTTATTGTAAAGCACCAATGAGTGTCCCTTCAGAGTAATTGTAAAGCACTATTGAGTGTACCTACATATTAATTGGAAAATTTTCTAAAATTTAGTTGTTTCATTTTGATGATATTTTTTTAGGCTGATTTTTTACTATTTCTATTTGATTATTAAGTGAGTAAGTTATTTTTATTCCTCAAATGACAAAGACATTACTACGAAAGTTAATATCACATCAATCATTTTATCTGGAGCTCACGAGATATAAGTGGCTTGTAACAAAATAATATACAGTACATTTTCAACAGTATTACCTGAAAACTGGGTCACTATTTGATTACGAGAATGGGGGTATTATTTTACGTGTGGTAACAGAACACCTGTGAAGCACAAACAACATTGACAACATTGTGCACTCAGACTCGTCTGAACACTTTGCAAAACAGGGATTTAGAATACGTAATGTAATCGTGAGATAGAATCGTAATCGTAGAGTACGTAATGTAATGATTTAAAATATTTTTACTATTATTTGTCATTTCATAAATTGATTTATTACAAATATTATATGGTAATTCACTCTGAAGGGCATGTAAATTCATGTTTCCTCTAGCTGTCTACAGAAAAAACAATTAAAAAAAAACTTCTAAAAATTTATCTTGTTATACGCCGTCACTGTTCGGTTATAACTTATTATTTCTCTACTACCTACGTATTCCAACAATCTTCCTATAATTTCTTTTTTGCGTGAATTCAGCATAAGAGTCCCAACAGCTCCCAACTGTGAGACGCCAATAAGACTATAGGAACCCCAATTGAGATATGCTGTGAGGCTAAAGGTTCTTGAGAGAGGAGTTATATGATAAAGAAGAGGGTTAAAAATTCCATAGCTATTCAGTTCTAGTCATCAAACACAGTTAAAGCCATTTCAAGCAACATTTCAATCGGAATTATGATCTTACACCAAGGCGATACTAAGAGTATCTTGCACTCTGGAACGTGCAGCAAATATTCAATATATTATTTTAAATAAATAACTTGTGAAATAACACAAATTAAACAAACAAAATTTAGTTAGTTACTTAACCTCCGGATCACTAGTCGAGAGCGTTACCCCTCGACCACAAATCCCTAATTTGATCATCTTGTTTGTCTCTCCTTTCTCTACATTTATTATATTTTATTTTGATGTCTAGTACTAGCATTTACCTGCGGCTTCACTCGCGTGGTATAAAGAAGAAATTATTATGCAAAGAAATTTCCCACCGCAACGAAATGTTTTTCCGCGATGAAAAGTATCCTACGTCCCTTCCCAGTCCTTCAACCATCCTTATGCAAAAATATCACGACGATCTGTTGCTCCGTTCCCACGTGTAAAAAGGACAAACAATGAAATATTATTTTGTATATATATAAATAACTTCACAAATCCCGTACACACGTTTTACCCATACCTTTATTAACGCTAAAATAATATGGCAACAATCATTTCAGCTTACAGGATTCACAAAATTTAATTTACCGTCCTTCTATAGTCAGTAGTCGCTCCTTTGTTAGTTGTTCGAAGAAGTTATTCGATAATCCTAATCAAAATTCAAGAAAAGCAACCAACCATTTACTAAACTTAGTTGATTCAACTTGAATTGGGATTAAGGCTGGCCGCATACATACGTTTTTCGTATTCGATTTCCGAATTCGTTTTCCGTATTCGGACATCCGAATGCACGGAATCAGTAGAAAATACATTAACTGCCGCACACGTTCGTTTTAGTTCCGAACGGAACAAATTCCTTACGCACGTTCCGAATGCCAGCCGGCGCGTTCGGAGAAAACGAATGGAAAAAACCTAATGACGTCATGTGGAACGCAGCTATTTGCATACAGTTTGTTTGTGCCGACGCAAACGTACGGAAATTTCCATTCGTAATTCAGTGTTGCCAACGGATCTTGACCTAATATCGCCGTTTCTCATACATAAGGTAGCGTTTTTACGTGAAAATAAAAAAATTTCGTGGGGGGGGGTGGCTAGAGAATTTCAAAAAAATAAAATTTGTCCCCAGAAAATAAAAAAAATTCATGGGGAGGGTGGCTAGAGAATTTCAAGAAAATATAAAATTTGTCCCCAGAAAAATAAATTTCATGGGGGGGGGGGGTGGCTAGAGAATTTCGGGACATGTTTAAAATTGATGTTTTTGAAGTAGCTTAATTGGCGACCAGTCGCCTTTTAGATTTTTTCGGCGCCGATTCTCGCTCTGAGTAGCCTAAATGGCGATATATCGCCCTTGTTGGCAACACTGGTTCTGACGTTTATACATTCCGAATGAAGAAAAACGAACGTTTGCGCTAGTCTCACGGAATTCCGAATACGGAAAACGAATTCGTAAATCGAATACGGAAAACGTATGTATGCGGCCAGCCTTAGGAGGCGTTGGTTTAACTCACATACGATGTAGGTACTTTTGTTGAGTTTCTAGAATTTTCATTGCCACGCTAATGAGTTCTCCGTGTAGGGATGATTCTCATATCAAATTACAAGGTTCAAAGCTCATAGGGTATGAAAAAATTAACACTTTTCAAACCAGCATTGGTGTTAATGTAGACAATAATATTTATTTAATCACGCCTTAAAGGCCTTGAGAGACGATATAAGCAGTAGCAATATGAATATTTCTCCTCCATATAGACTTCACTTTACGGTATTTATAAAGACAATATTGAAAGCATCCAAAAAAAATTTCAGCAGTGACTCAATATCAGAATGAGCGAACTTAAACGGAGATACATAAATATGCTATCAAAATATAACATCTCCAATCTCTCTAACCGACGAACATACATTGATATCATGACCCTGTATAAAGTCCGCAATAACATTATCGACTGTTCTGATTTACTCAAACTAATACACTTTAAAATACCACCCAAAACAATGAGGTTTAATGACTTATTCCACATTACCCAGTCGCGTACAAATGCTGGTGTTTGGGATCCAATCAGAAGTATGTGCAAAATGTTTAATCAAAATGAATCACCTGAAGGATTCCAACATATTTTTGATCCATGCAGTACTTTTAGTATAAAATTGAAATTTTCTCTATAAAAAACAACAAGCTAGACATATTTCATTCATACATTATGTACATTCTCATTTTCTGTTGAACAACATTTTTGAATCAATTGATTATTTTCCCTCTATTCTCTAAAAATCTTTTGTAAACATTTATTAATATATATATTGTGTACTTTCTCCCATTTGATCGCATAAGATAATTTTATTGTAAACATTTTTTTTTCTTTTAATTTTTTTTAAATATCCGGCCCAAAGGCTTATTATTATTTTTAACAGCTGTTATTTTAATCTGCGAGAAATAGTTAGGATGTAGGCAAGTTCTCCAATTTATTACTGAATGTATCTTTCTCCAATAAATAAATAACAAACACAAGTAATCATAGAAAGTTCTGTTGTGCAAAGGAGTTCAATAATTTTATATAATAACTAGAGTACAAAATGAGTACTTTAGGTATTATGAAAATAGTTACAGAGTACAATTATTTCATATAATAACAAGAGTACAATATAAGTACTTTAGGTACTATGAAAGTAGTTACAGAGTTCAATAATTTTATATTATGACAAGGGTACAAACTAAGTACTTTAGGTACTATGAAAGTAGTTACAGAGCAATATGTAGTATTAAGTAGTACGAAGTTTGAACGATATAAAGATATATCGAAAGTCTTACAATCGAGTTTGATAAGTGTATTATTGTAATATAATAACTCAGTCAAAGTAAGTTTGTTAACATAATTATAAAAATAAACATGAACAGTTGGTTGTAAATCACATTTGTAAATAATAAACATTTATTATTTTAAATAGAGGGTTGATAATAGAAGGCCAGAATAATAAATATGTAGTGTTGTTAAATGAAAACAAAAGGAAGATCAAATTCTTCAATGTAATTTCACATAAAAACTGTGTATTGTCTAATTGTAAGGTCAGAGCTTCAACATATTCTTTCGTTTCTGATACAATAACTGCCGTTTGAAAAGTCTATAAAAACCTACTAGATCAGTCATCATTGAAAATTAATACCCACATCATGTTTGTCCATTATACTTCAAATATCATTAGATCAGTTACCCTAGGCAAATAAAAAACGATATCTTTTTGATTAATCTTCATTTTTACATTTTGAAATATGAACGTAAAAAAGTATCAATAAAAGTATGAAATAAATTAGAATTTCAAATTTTTTCTTGCAATGAATTTTCTGATTTATTCCGCCGTCCTTACATTCCAGATCTTTCCAATAATGTCTGTGGAAATAGTGCAAAACGAGAGAAAACTTTCATAAAGAAATCTTCTCGATTGCTTTTCTTATTTCCCTCACTTCCTCTGAACGCAAGAATGGAGATTAAAACAAATTTAAAATTCGAGAATCCGTGAATATTCATTTTACCGTGTAAAAGATATTTTTTTAATCGCCTAGTTCGTGAGGAGTGAACTTTTTATATGATTAAAAAATAGGTTAAACGATGTAAAATATTTATTTATATTCATGACACATACTTGTAAATCAGTTAAGCAAAATCAATAAAAGCTTCAATAAAAACAATAATTTACACCAACCAACGAATATAATCTGGGGTGTTGTCCCATTTTTAACAGTCAAATAATTGACTCAAAGCTCGATAGATTGGAAAATGAAGGAAATGGCTTTGCTATGTAATATAACAATATATATTTCATGACGGACTAACAAAGATGTATTTATGTTAACGTTTAGATCCTCCATTGAATCATAAACCTCGCAATACTTTTTTAATAGAATTCTGACGCTAGTGGGGTAGCCCTGAAGAAGCTTGAGGCGAAATGATAAAATATAAGTCAGACATTGATTTATGTTCTCCTGATTCAAATTGACTATAATTATTTAAACGTATGTGTTTCGTTTGATAGGCCGATTGAACCGCAGCCTCCGGGTTGATAAAGGGGGTAGGTGGGGAGGTAGTATCTAATAGGGAGAGTAGGTTCCCAACTGGCGCAGTGCCGATCTTTTTGTGTGCGCTGCTTCGCCTTGAGAGCTTTTCCAAGAACATAGAACCAGCCGAAGGGCATTCTTGCTTGCGGATCTCGAAACACATTTTTACTTTTTTTATTTTCATTGGCAAGAAAAAATTCACTGATTTTATTAAATTATCAATTTCAATGCTTGAAGAATGCACGCGATGTCTGTTTTACACTAAACTTTTGTTTAAAGGTTTAATTAAATTTTAAAATGTGAAATTAACCTCAATAAACTAAATTATCTTTTAAAAATCAAATGATGTGGAACTTTAAGCTTGTAGGCTGGAGAATTTTTTTTTATTTGTTTAAATTTTGAAATAAGCCCACAAGAAATTTCACGTTTACTCAAGATTTTAAAGCAACTTTCGAAATCATTTCTTATAATAGGGTTCTTTTTTAATCTCACTTCAGCTTTCAAGTTTGGAAATATGATAAGTTTTGCGAAAATTGAGAAAACGGCGTATTTGGTGTTTGACCGCAAATTTCTCACCAATAACTTAAAATTTCAACTCAACAAGACACTTTTACACAATTATTGTTGTATGTTTATGATTTATCGTAAATGACAATGATTTGCTGATCTATATAACTGCCTAAATTATTATGTTATTTAATGTTGTTTCCAGACTGACGAACATATACGCCCTCCGTGGCAGAATTTCCCGAGATTTAAGGGTGGGTTTAAAAAATGTGCAAGCTATCCTTAGTCATACGCGGAGCTTTTGTAGAGAGTTTTTTGTATTCAAATTCTCTCCGAAATTTTAAGGAGAGTTGAATTTTGAACACTGAACGTATGTGGGCTGTATCTTTTGACGCACATTGTGCTAGATCATGATTTCGAGATGCTCCTTTTATAAGCAATATTTAAGATACACTACACTGTGCATATTATAATAAGGATAACGTACTTGTAGACAATTGTATAGGATTATTTTCGATGAAAATAACATTCATAGATCTTCACCATGTACATTTTCGACAGCAGTTTTCAGATATTGTTTTGTATATGTATGTAGCACGATAAATTCAACACTTAGCAAACATTATGTCCTGAATTTCTTGTTAATGAAACAGCATTTTTAGCATTTTATCAAATGTGTGTTACGTGGTTACAACAATGCTTGAATGTTTTGGTTGTATACATTTTACGAATACATTAAAATAAAGCGTTGTTCTCAACTAATTTATTTCCAAATGTGAAGTTGAAAATCTAAAAATGTTAATACCTATCTAATTTCCTATATATGCTTTCATAAAGGTTAATTTAAGGAAATTGTCTTTAATCCTTTACAATTTTAACTATTGTTTCGTAAATCTAAACAACAAAGATCATATAATGTTGTTTCAATGATTTTTAGACTGTAATGAATAACATTATATAATGTTTTCCAGACATTAAAGATCTAGACAGTAATATTAATCAGTTAACTGGAAAATCAATAATTCGTGTTGATGTGTTCATGAAAAGTAATTAGTAAATCAATTATGCCAAGCGATTTATCATTAACTTTTCATAAACAAATCAACACGAATATATAAAACATATTTGAATAAACAATAAACAAACTAAATAATATATAAATATATATAATTTTTTTTTTTCATTTGAAGTGATTATTGCTTTCTGGTCTCAATCTTAATACGATTGCGTCGGTTTTTGCTTGTGGTTTAACCCCTCAAGGCTCGGAAGGACATTACTAGCCACAAACATAATTTTCCACTATATTCTCTGAGGGACAGATCTGACCGGGCGTCTATTGTACATTATAAAATTATTTTTTCTGTAGTTATGTGATTTGTTCATTGTTGAAAACATAAATAATTATTCTTCTGAGTAATAGTAAATATATTTATGTTGAGGGATCAGTAGGATTTATAGGCCCTGTTAGAAGTTCTACCGAGCCGAACCCTCTGATATGAAAATATCTGGAGACGGTGAATTTTTTTTTCCCATTTGATATCTGGTGATTTGACGTGTTGTTGTTCTTGTATTGTTTTGTATTTATTTTACTTATATAATGCACTTACATAGTGTTGATTGACTAGCTGATCATTTGTGGAAAAGTGAGTGGAAGGGTTAAGTTTTTCCTTTGGGGAAGACTTAACCCGGACAACTAAATCGGAAGTTTAAAAAAAAAAATAGATAAAAGTTATATATATAGTTAATATTAATATTTTTTTAACAGCATTAAAAGTGAAGTGACAGTTTTCTTACTAATTCCCTAACAAAATTTGTGCGTTATGTTAATATCGAATTATTTCCAAATATTTCCGTATGTTTTTTCGTTAAAATTTTCCCGTTTGCTATTAAAATTTAATTATTTACAAATATCAACGATTATTTCAAGTAAAAAAAACTAAAGGGTATTTTTTTGACATCTTCAAAAATAAAAAAAATTATAATATTTAAAAAGCGTCGAAAGCATTCTGAAATTCTATGAGGAATGATGGTTGTTGGGACTTGCAGGTAAAAATATTTAATAACCTGAAAGAGTTAAAATGAATTGTTAAAAGGAGTTAATTTGAATTGTTGAAATTTACAGTGATTATTAAAAGAACTATGTAACAATTGTCCATTTTCATAGCGCATTTTGTCCTAAATAAACCACAAGTAAGAAGTTTTACCGACATTCTTATGACACCAGCGTAACAAAATAAAATAAAAATGGTAATTTTATAGACAACACAGTGGAATGTGTTGGGTCAAATCATTTATCTGAATTAAATGTAACCGCTTTCTCCCCCAGCCAAAAAAAGACACCTTTATACGTGGGTACTTCGGTGGTATTCTGGCACAACCTTTTCAACCAACCATAGATAAGCTGAAGAAGGTTGTATTATTATTTATAGCAACCTGTAATCTACCTCTTTTCGTAGTTTTATGCCAAATGACTTTGTAACATCTCTTTTCTGATATTATAACCAGATACTTGCACATTTCCTTCGTGACCGATCTAAGTCAGATAAATAATACATTTTATTTTTAAAAAAATATTGCTTGATCACCCTGTATTTCTGGGAATATCATTTAAGTACAACAATTTTCAATATGTGAAACGCAATACATTTTATGAATTGTCGATTATTTTATTGGACACGTAAATTAAAATTTTTATATGAATAAGATTCGTACAGATAAACAATATTTAACTTATTTGTATTATAATATGACTTTCTTGTAGTTCAAAACGTCTTCATAAGTTTCTTTAATGTTTTATTTATTTCTGAACGTTTCAAAACGTTTTTTACCACAAACAAACAGTGTGTATTTTAAAACATTTACTATAAAAAATTGGAAACCGAAAAAAACAGACCGGTGACATAACAAAGCTTGAAAATTTCAGGTTAAATCCATTAAGGTTTAGCTAGGTTAGGTTAGGCTAGCTTTTATCTTGGCAATGTAAGTCACATCTTCTTCACTTATATTTTCTTAATAATTATTCCAATAAATTTTAGTAATGGCAGAGCTTTAAAAAATCTTTCCTCTGCCATCCAAAGTCAATTATTTAAAAAAACTGTAGCTTGTTCCATCAAATAATGCAAGATAAGATTGGGGAAGATTTATATAGGGAAATGTGGTAAACAACCAGTTAAATAAATCAAATAATTGCAAATTCATTTAATGCATTGCAAAATCCACTTAATCAAAATAATCAGTACTTTTCAAAAGCAACGGTTTCGTTGTCAGGATAAACGTATAAGGTGTGAAATATGTCGATTATTTTGATTAAATAGTATTGTAAACAAAGATGTTTCTTGAAATTTAAATATTTTTTATCTGCTCAATTACTTAGTTAGGAAGCGAGAAAACACATTACTTCATTATCTCGTTATCTGATATTTATGCTATTTTGAAGAACGTTTTGATTTTTTTTTATCTACCCATAGCTAACCATTTAAATGACCAAAAACTACAAGACGTGCAATTACTCTTATAATTCTTACCTTGCCTAGATAAGGGTTACTAAGTTTTATTAGTATGAAACGAAAAATCTGTGTTTTGAAACTATGGACATTGGACAATAGAAAGTACATTTAACTTTTTTTACACTGTGGATACGTTACATGCAATACTGAGTAAAAATGTACGAGTTAAAATAAAATGTGGATAGGTTTTCTTGTATAAAAATAAATTCAGTTCCTTAAAAAAATAAAATTATTGTTAATCCTAGAATCTGAATCTTAATGTTATTTTTTTAAAAAGATTATTTACTATACTATCGGATAATACACGAACCCGAAAGTAACACCGTGTTTTTTCAGTATCGTGTAACCGAGTCCATTGTATATAAATACAACGAATATCAAAAATTTGTTACTGAATTTAAAAAATAACATGCAGTTATTGTTCTCCATTCCGAATCAAATCATGAATATATATTATTTTTACATGCGAACTAGTCTCTAGAAAAAGGTCGTAGTCGTGGTTATCAAAATATCAGAACAAGTTTATATGCTTTTATGTTATGGGTTTTATGTAATTCTTTAGATTTCTAATACGATCCCATGTACATGAACTGGTGAACTATGCCTAGGAAATGGAATAAGGTATCACTTTTCCGGAGCGGAAATGAGAGTCCGAACCTTTGGGCAGGAGGAAATAACTTTCATTTAATCACCTACCCACTAATGGGTAAATATTTCAATGTAACGCTAAACCCTATTTGCACACTAGACTAGACAGATAATTCATGACTAATGGACCAATCAGTACTGTTGAAGAGGACGTTTCTACCATACACAGTAGTTGTCTTATTAAACACGGAGACGTGAATATTGCTGTATGATTATTGAGTATTGCTAATTTATTAAGAATCTCTTCAAATTATTTGTAATCTGGTTAAAACTGGATTTCAGGCATGAATTAAAAGATTTTCTGATAAACTTTTAGTGAAATGCGAATATATTATCACGATATTGGAACCCGTGTTCATATAATCCTTATATTTCAAAGTTTCGTCATTATAATGTAGGTGCACATGTATTCCAATATATTTCGAATTTACCAAAAGCCTGTTTTTAACCGGATTGCCAATAATTTGAAGAGATTCTTAATAAATTATCAATAATCATTTTTTAAATCTAAACCCAATCACGACTGAGAAACGATTTCCATTTTTTTGTTTTTCCTCTCTGTAATGTGGGTTTCTTTAAGACCCTGGTTCACTCCATACTCTCTTTAAAAAGATATTCCTTACAGCATCCCAAAACAGTTTTTTTTATGAGGAAACTCTTGATATATTAATAGATGAAAAGTATCTTCTAAAAATGTATCTTTCGAAAAACATCAGGATGTTTAATTGCTTAACCAAATTTAAAAGCACCCCAGTTTTCCTACAATTAATTCACAGCTGTAAAGTATCATAATTCGTATACTGTCAAAGACCTCTAGCTGGCAAATATTATTACACTCGAAAGTACCTTCATATTATTCTGCGGTTCGTTTGTGGCGTTTGCGCCTCGTGTCTGCTCGGGAAAAGGCGGCCATTGGTGACAGAAAGTGGCGGGAAAGCGACAGCCGCAGCGAAGAGCTTCCTATCTACGGACTGTCGACGTTATCTATGACAAATCGTCTCTTGTATCAAAGGGTATGGTGACTTCCTAGGTGTTATATCATTTCTAGGATACTTTGCAACTGTTTTAAAATTTAGATTGATTGTTTCTGATTGTGAGAAGGTTTTAGAAAATATTTAATAAAATGAACATTTATTTAAATTGATAATAATTAACATTTTCCTTAGTTTTCATTGCAACAGTTCAAAATATTTTTTAGAAGATCTAACACAATTTATATTTATTACCAATTTTTACTTATTCTTTTTATCGTATTACACGGAGAAAAATTAATGATATAAAATATTTCTAATTAATTAAAAAATCTCTTCAAAAGTATTTCGGTTAAAAACGGGATTGCAGGCCTTTAACGAATGAATTTCCTGCTATCACCTTTTTAATAGAATTTTAATGAATCAGCACGACTCAATTTTCTCCATGTGCCTTAAAACATGTCGAAATAAAACTTAAATACAATTGAAGGTGGTGACTAGACAGATTACGCTGTATGCATCAAAGAGTTTTATATATCTTCATTTCGCTCTCCATACAATCACATACAGACCTATCACACCTGACAGATGATGTGCTATAAGTGTGGGCGTGGCGACGATAATGCGTCGTGATCTGCTAGCCAAGCTATTTTTGAAAATTATACGATACTTGACGACAGGAGAGGTGGTCAGATCAATTAACGGAGCCCGGTGATCACGCGGCGGTCATCTGTCAAGGTGACAGATCCCATACAAAGAAATGATATTCCGCTGCAGTTCCCCAGTTGATCTGACCCCCGTTTTTAAGGAAGATTATAGTGAAGTGTGACACTTCAATTTATAATACGTATAGGCCACGCCAAAATTATGCGTTATGCTTATAGAGTAATGTGTCTTAGGCTTTAGGTTTCATTCTAATTATACTCTACATAGGAAACTATAAATTAACATAAAAAACCTTTTTGTTTGGATTTTTTGATGACCGCTGCAAATAAAAAAGATTTTTGTGAGTGATAAAAATTTGTAGATTTCTATGAATTCCTGAACAGCGCGAAACGCCATTTCATCAGATTTTTTTGGGATCACTTAACATAGTTTGATATAATTCATCATTAACTGAAATATTTCAAACAAAAAACTTATGATAAAATGCGTATTGGATTAAACGAATAGCCATTATTATGAATTGATATTTTTACAAATCGTAGAATGTATTTGACGGTGACATATATTATGAGTTAGCAAAAGTTAAAATGTAGCAAAACCCAAAATGTCAAAAACTACATCAAATGTCAAGTAAAACATCAAAAAGCATAACTAAATTGGTTGTTTGCCTTTTTTCGCAAATGTGTTGGACTTTTTTAACATAAGAGTAGATAAATATATTGCTGGTATGCATTGTGGGTATTAATTTTTCTCCGTATGTGTAACAAGTAGATTCTGGTCATTAATTAAGAATCTTAAAATAAATAATCATTTTTATCAACCTTCCGTTTTAATGTTTATTTTTTATTTAGGGAGAAAACCCAGATATATACAGTGATTAAGAAGACAACATAAAACATTAATTGGAGAATTCGCCTACATCCTAACTACTTATTACAGAATAAAGTAGCACAGATAAATAAATAAACATTTAAAAATAATTCACAGAAAAGTTTAAAAAGAAAAATAAATTAATCATAAATAGTGTTACTCCAAGAAAAGAGAAAAGTAAACAACATAGTAAACAATATATAAACAATATTTACTAATATATATAAGTAAATATATTAATAGAGAAGAGAAAAGTAAACAACATACGACGAATGTAAAAGTTGTTTATTTTTAATATTTTCTCTTGTACTGGCCGGACAACTCCAACAACCTTCGTGGCCGAGTAGTTAACATCATTGGTCGTGTATCCAAAGTTTACTAGTCCGAAATCAGTAGTGCACAGATAAATTTGATTTATTTTGTTCATATTTAAGTAATACAAAATAATAACGACTAATTACGGCATGTAAGAATGGTAAATACACTAATCCAGAATACAAGTATTACATAAAATGGATTAATCGTGTATAGTGACTAGATCTGATTAACCAAATCTTTATAAACCTTCTTCTTTCCTGTCTCATTCTCCTTCCCCACTCCTGTTAACGTCGCAGAATACCAGACCTTTTCGGGAATTTCATCTTCCCATTGGCATTGGGTTGTTGAGACTCTTATGTGATATTCACATTTAAAAAATCTAGTTCTAGAGAATGTTGAATGTTTCGGACTAGACTAAATAATTCCTATAAAATTCCTGGTTTATCGAACATATAAGTACAGACTATACAGCATGTTAAAAGTACCTGACCTGACTTGCTTTAACCAGTGGTCACTTAGTCTGATTTTTTAAAGTTTAAAAATATCTATATTACCTATCTATCTACTTATATAGAACTATAAAAAACTGCACACCTGACCTTAAGAAGAAGTTGATTTCGAAAACCTCTGTGTTAAGCCCAGACATAATGTATTTATATAATACGTTAGTATTACATAAAAGTCACATGAGACCGAAATTTCATCCATATTTTTTACTCCGAACAACCTCAGGAACCACAGGTTAAAGCAAGTCGAGCACGTCTCTACACATCCTGTATATTATTATCAGCTATGGAAGGATATCATAGGCTTTACAAACAGAAGTCCACAACCTACCCGGGTTCTCTAGACAACTAATACCAAGGGTAAATAACATACCAAGACGGGATTAGCCATGGAATTCGAATCAACCCTGTTGATACTTAGCAAAGGAATGTTAGGACGTAGAAGTAAGGAACACTCGGAGTAAACGATTGTTACTAATATCCGAGTGAATAATTAAGGAAGCAATTTATGCTTCCGTATGGCTGAATAATCATACATTAAATTAAATTAATAATAATACTGGACATTAATTTTGAATTGTGCCGTTTAGTAAATAGATATATGCTCACTTTGCGTGGTTATTTTCGTATGCTTTCGGTTTTTAATTGTATTTTATGTGTGTTTGTTTTGTTTTTAGACTTCGATCACTTAAAATTTAATTCTAAAAATGTGATTAATGTGAACCAAATGCATAAATAAAGTTTATTTATTTATTTAAGAAGAAAACACAGATACAGACAGTAATTAAAAGATAATTTTGTAAAACAATAACTTGAGAAGTTAGGAGAAGAAACTCCGGAGGGTCTAGCACAGTCAATTTAACTCGAGCACGGTTGCGCTCATTCGGCTTGTCGAAAGCTAAGCCAATATTGATAACCAAATAAAAAAGAAAGCGTCGATGGCAACACTGGTGGGTCAAGGTATCGTTATTCCTGAACATCAAACGTCAAACAGCTACCTCAAAATACAAATGCGTTTAAAATGTCGAATTGAAATACTTTAATTTAATTTTAATATACGTTGGCAGTCCGTACTTACTTTTTTAGACTGAAATGTGAGTTCATTTATTTTGTATTTGATATTTGAACACCTTTCTGAAATCCGTTTCTCCAACCGCGAAAGGATTCAAATGATCGCATATACGACGTCTTTCAATTCTAGAGGAGGTTTTTAGTCTTCCTCCATTCATTAATAAGCCAGTAATTTTGCATAACGAACGACATTATTCTAAATGTTGTGTATATTGACAGTTAACCGAAGCTTTATGACATCCACGACGCCACACCTAATCAGGGTGTCACGCTTAATTGTCTACCGGCTGTCGGATAATATACTGACCGCCGCCTAGTAACCATAGATGACGGATTTAGTCAATAACGTATTGATGTAGAGTTTTATCGATCGACCGTGCTTAATACTCAGGGGCTTTGGAAGAAATGCTGGTCCTACTAAGTAGCGCATACTAATCACGCCTGGAAGCACCTTGTCGAGGTTATGAGACCCCGACCCGAATAGGAGACGGAAAGAAAATAACGATGATGAGGTACTTAGTTGTTTTCTAGTTCCGTCCAGGTTTATTTCTCAAAATTCTCTCACATGTTTTACGAAATTTTAACATCGGTAACTTTTCGGAGGATGTTTTATGATGATAAACATTGTGTTGACGTGGGACGATATCTAAAAGCCATTAAAAATAATGTCTATAAACATTTTCGTTAAGTACTATCGGACATAGAGCGGTTAAAAGCTTTCTAGAGTTTCGTTCGTTTTTTATATATATATTAACTGCCGCAAACCCGTGAAAAATCACGGGATATTATAAAAGTCACCGTTAATAAATTGAGTAAAATCTGTCAAAAAAATAAATTTAACACTTTTCTATGAGTTTATTCATTACTCGTATTTAGTTAAAATAAAACGATTTTCAGATTTTGGGGTAGGTACCTAGGTTACATTTATTTGAGTTTATTACGCTGGAATATTTCACATCAGAGACAACTGAAATTAGTATATTTGATGATAAAAAAATCCAGTAAGCCTAATTGTGTCACTTTTGATATCTTTCCTAAATTTGGAACTTGGGATGCAATTTTTGTAATGTAATATTAATAAATTTTACGCATTTTTGTTATTTTTCATAAAATTTTATGCCTTTTGCAAGTGTCAAAATTTATTTTTCAAATTTTTTTCGATTTTTTTTGATTTCGACTGACATGAAATCACTTTTGAAACATGCTGTATACAATAATAAATCATTACGATGCAGCATCATAAATATGTTGCATCCACAGCTCACTGCAATCTAAATGAAGGGAAATTCCCACTAAACCACCTGGGTTACTCCACTTTTATTGCTTCATTTCTCTGCTAGATTAATGGCACTGGTTTAATTGGAGAATACTATCTGTTTCAAATCTGTAAGCTTTTCTGTTTTATTACTGAAAAAGATGGATCTTTTAATAAACGTTGATAAATTTTTAAAACATTGGTCACTATAATTAAAATAATAATAAAAATAAATAATGTGTTATTATCTCCCTTTTTTGCAACTGATAGAAATAATGATATCCTCACTGAGATCTCCCGTGCACAAGAGATCATTTATACAGGGTGTATCGGCACGTACCCGACAAACTTTAACCAGCTATTCTTTGGCACATTAGGAGTAAAAAATGTTATGGGCACTTTGCTGTCTGGTAACATTTTTTTTAATAAAAAATTTACTATTCATATTTTCACCACATGTCACCAATGTTTTATCCTTTGTCAAAGTTTTAAGACCCGTCTGGCAATATTTTGTTCGAGTTTCGTTAAATAAAGTACGTACGTACCTACGTTGGCGCGCTTTTACAATCACAACGAAATGGCACGGCACCATTCGTCTCATTTTTAACTATTATTATTTAGTGTGTACGAAAGAGCGAGTACACTTTTTGACACACTTGCTAATAACAGCTGTTGAACACGAGAAACAATGCAAATGACAGTGACGGAGTGTGGATTTTTTATTTATTTTTTGTTTTTAATGGAAAAAAAATGTTACTGGACAGCAAAGCGCCCATAACATTTTTTACTCCAAATGTGCTAAGCAATAGCTGGTTAAAGTTTGTCGGGTACTTGCCGATACATCCTGTTTATTATTAAAGTTTAGTAGTATTCATAATATGGAGTAATTATAAATATATTATGTAGTGTTTTTTCTGACATGATTGTGAATATGTAATACGGTGTTTTATAGTGCAATTAAGTAGTTTCAAAGTCAGTATATTTTCTATTTCTGATCTCCTTATGTTTTGTGTTCAGCTTTTCATTTGAGATTTCAATGTTATATTATTGTTGTGAGTTTTGAATGAGAGTGGGATTTTGTTGCAGAGTTTACAATCATGGTATAGGAAACTTTTGGTCCAAATGTTATATTTATAGATCATTTAACCCATCAAAAGTTGAAAAAAGCAATCATAGGGTGTTCACGTCAAGGAATGTCTGTAATAATTCTTATTATTACATATGTAATTGCTAGAACCCGTGAAAACCTAATATTAATGTTTTCGAATTGATAATTATTAAAAAAAAAAATTGTTAAAAATATTGTTTTGTAGTGGAGTACTTTATCTATGTATTGCTTCATTACAATCAGTTCCAATTTTGAAAAAGGACGCTCAAATTCAAAGTCAATCAGAGTTATAGAGCTATTTGCACCAGAGTTACAGAGAGACAAATAAACAGAATAAGTTTTTTATCCTTATTCTCCTGGTGCCCTCTTCTATCGGAAGAATGGGAACATGGCTATTATATGACGAAGTACAGTCTACAGACTTGTGATCGGTACATCACGTAGATGATCAACGTATTCGAAATAGTTTACCGATAAGCCATTAAATGTCTCTAATCTCAACTTAAACAAGAAATCTTATGTAAAGCAGTTAACACTTTTGAACTATTCTGGGGTCGTGATATTTGATCGACGCAGTTTTTTTAAATAACAACATCAGTTTCCATTACTTTAGTTTTGAAATATTCGTTCAACGGTAAAATCAATAATAAAGACACAATGCCTTCTAGTTTTTTCCATTTTTCTCACAAAACAAGATTTTTTTTTTATTTTTTTATTTTATCGACTATATAAAATAATTGTTACATACAAAATATAATGGTGAAATTAAGTATAAAATATTGTATTTCTTAGTCCTCCTCACTAGGGGGTCCTGTGCCGAGGCGGACTAAAGTTATTTAAATATGGTTTATTTGTCTTCTATGTCGTTTTTAGTGTCTTCTATGTCGTTTTTAGTGTCTTCTATATCGTTTTTAGTGTTTTCATTAGGGTTTTTTCATTGACCTCTTTCAGCCATATTTTTATTAATGATTTGTATTTATTAGGATTTTTTATTAGTTTTATGTCTTGGGGAAGGATGTTATGGAGTTTTGTTGCAAAGTATGTATAGTTTCTTTGTCCGAATGTGGTTTTATAACTTGGAATATTTTTTATATCATTTTTGTTCGATCTAGTGTTATGCATACACAGTCTAGTAGAGGATTTGTTATTTTTGAAGAGCTTCAATAATATATTTTTGGCATATATTTGCTGTACATTTGGTACGTCAAAGGAATTGAATATTTCAATTGAAGGCGTTCTAATTGGTACTTTCAATATGGTCTTTATGATTCCCTTTTGAATCGTATTCAGGTTGTGTAGGTACGTATGTGTAGCAGATCCCCATCCTATGATTCCATATTCAATTCGAGAATGACATAATGCGTAGTAGACCTTTTTCATATCCTTTTTATTTAATACGTTTCTTAGATTTTTAAAGAAATATATAAGGCTTGTGAGTTTTTCCGTAATACCTTTGATGTGTAGGTCCCATCTAAGATTTTCGTCGATTATTACTCCGAGATATTTTATGTTTTGTGTTTTTTCGATGACGGGGCAGTAACATTGTATATTATTTCCATGGCATTCGTGTAGTTTTAGTTCTAGTGATTTTATTGGTTGGCTCCTTGCGTTTATTGAAAATGTTATATATTTTGTTTTGCTTATATTAAGGGTAAGCGAGTTGATTTTAAGCCAATTTTGAAGTGCACTAAGCCCCTTTTCAGCCTCATTAAATGTATCCGTCCAATTTTTTTCTTGAAATAATAAAACAGTATCATCAGCAAAACTGATTATGTTTCCTTTAATGGTAAGATTAGTTAAATCGTTGATATAGATAATGAATAGGATCGGTCCCAGTACACTTCCTTGAGGAATAGTTTAAAGATAGTAGTTTGCTCTTTTGTTTGCCAATTTGTACTTGTTGTTCTCGCCCTGTTATATATGACTCTAATAAGTTCATTGTTGTTTCGGCCATTCCTATTTTTTTTAGCTTAGTTAGTAATATTTTATGGTCTATTGTGTCAAAAGCTTTTTGAAGATCTATGAATAAAGCCAAACACCTTTTCCCTTCATCTATGTTTTTTATGGCTATGCTTGTTAGATTTTCTATGGCATCATCGGTGCTTAGATTTTCCCTAAAGCCATATTGGGATGGTGATAATAATTTGTTTTGTTCAAGAAAATGAACAATTTGCTTCTTCATTACAGTTTCCAAGATTTTTGAAAAGGAGCTTAAGAGACTTATGGGTCGGTAGTTATATATATCCTTTTTGTTACCACTTTTATGTATAGGTATAACTGTTGCTTTTTTAAGGCATGAGGGGAATACATTTGTAGATATAGACAGATTGACCAAGTATGTCAAAGGGAAGGTCAGTTCATTTTGGAGTTGTTTTATTGTTTTATTTGAGATTATATCATTTCCCGATGATTTATTAACATTGAGGGATACAATTGCGTTTCTGATTTCAGTATTGGTTACATTAGTTAACTTTAATTTATCTATCTGGTTCATACTTTCCTTTTCTTCTGGTAAAATGCTAGTTTTTGTATGTCTGATTTGCTTTGCCAATTTTGACCCTATATTTGTAAAAAATTCGTTTACGTATTCGAGAATTTTGTCCGGATGTTTTTCGAAAGAGATTTGGGTATTTTCAATTGTTAGTTCATCTATGCTTTTGTTATGGGATGATTTTGCACTTGTAATTTCATTAATGATCTTCCATAATTTGCGTGGGTCATTGTTACATTCGTCTATATTTTTCTTATAATAATTTTCTTTGACATTGCGTACAACATTTTTGCAAATATTTCTGTATCTTTTATAATATCGTTGTATAAAAATATCACTAGGATTTAAACTAACTTTCCTGTGTAGTTCATCTCTTTTTCTAATGCAATTTATAACGCTTTGGGTTATCCATGGTTTAAGATGTTGATTTTTATGTGAAATCTTTTTTTCTATTGATTTGGTATTTGACATGATAATATGAGTTATATATTCAATGAATTTACTCCAGGCACTATTTGTATCAAGGTTCTCCAGTAGGTTTATCCAGTTTGTATTTAGTAATTGTTGTTTTACTTCATTCCATATGGTTTCTGTCTTCTGCACGATAATTGGGTAGGGCTGCGATCTTTGTATTTTCTTTTTTGTAATAGATAAAATTGTTGTATAGTGGTCGGTTATAGTAGAGGTGAATATGATAGAGTTGGTTGGTTTAACAGTCTTACTGAATATGTGGTCGATGCAAGATTTGCTGTCATTTGTAACACGCGTAGGTTTATTTATCAAACTTTCAAGTCCGTGGGCGGCCAGTGTTTGCAGATAATCAGTTCTATTTGGATGACCGTTTTCTAGTATGTCAATATTTATATCTCCGATGAAGAAGACATTTTTTTTGTTTTTTAGAAGATTGAGTTCATTAGAAAGCGTTTCAAGAAACTGATTAATATTAGTTGTAGCTGGTGATCGATACAGAGCTAATATAGTGGTTTCATCATCCACTTTGATTTTCAAACAGTTTGCATTTGGGAATTTTATTTCATTGACTTCAGTTTTAGTGTCATCTTTAATGTACACTATCACACCATCATTTTTTGTGTAATTCAAATTGGTTGCATATGAGGTGTAATTATTAATATGTAAGGGTGAATATTTATCCTTTATCCAGCACTCAGTGAGGATAATTATATCAAGATTAATTTTTAGATTCTTAATTAGTATTTGAAGTTCATCGAAGTTTTTGTTGATACTTCGTATATTTTTATTTAATATATTAAAATTTTTTTTAAGAGTTAGCAGTTCATCTGGTTTGTTTGTAGTTATTGTTTCCTTATCCATGTTCTCAGTAGGTATTTCAGTTTGGTGTGTTCAAGTAAGTGATTTGTTATATTAATTTATCGAGGTCGTCCAGATGATTTACGTACAAAATTTTTTGATCATGACCTTTACGAACCATTATTTTCCCATTTTTGCTCCAACCAAATTCATAATTTTTTTCTTTGGCTAGTTGCTTTGCTTTCCAAAGCAACTCTTTTTTGTAGGGACTTATTACTTCACCTATGTACACTTTTTCGTTTGTCAAATCCTTTAGTAAATTAAGGTCCATTTCTCTTTTTTTAGATAGAAGGATTTCTTTTAGTTTAATTTCTGTAAATTTTACTAGGATTTTTGGCGGAGCATTAAGTCTTCGGTCTGTAGTTCTGGTCACATTGTTTATATCAGCGTGTTTGATTTGAACTCCAGCTGCAGATGCGACTTTTTTTATAATTTCCTCCAGTTGTTCACCATTTTTTGTGGAATTCCTGCAATTTCTAGGTAGTGCAGATTTGATGTATATTCAATTTCATCTAGTCTTAGTTCCATTTTTTTTATTGTAGCGTTTTTTCCCACTTGCTCTTTTTTTACATTTTCAAGTTCGTTTTGGATTGATTTATTTTGGTTATTATTTGTATCCAATTTTTTAATAATTTCGTCATATTGAGCACTTATGTACTCAATACTTTTTATAGATTCCGTATTCTGACATTCAATTTTTTGAATTATATCCTTTTTTAAAGAATCAAACTTTTTGTCGATATAATCAAAAATTTTATCCATAGTTTGTTTGTCCTCTTTATCAAGGTTTGATTTATTGCTACGTGTTAGGGTATTAGACATTTTGTTCACAGTTTACAAGAAAGTTGGGTTCAAAAATGCCCCCACTTCAATTCAAATTCAAAATATTGTCTCTGGTTTCAGTGACAGCCAGAACAATATTTCATTAGGTTTAAGTCTATGGCTTTAAATGTCACTTGTCACGCAAATAAGATTTTGTTTTTAGAATCACTGTTATAGTAGATGTGTTCACACTTTGATTATTTAATAATCGGAAAACGATCCACTTTTTGAATGTGATACAATTAGTTTTTGTATGAAAATCACAATGTAGATAACGATTTTTAAAACTTTTTGTAGGACGAAAAATTTGCTTGCTTAATTGAAAACTTCATAGAAGATATGATGATTAAACGTATGACTTGAATTACATTAAATACACCATACTAAACATTAAAAAAGAGTCTGAATTTTATTTTTATTTTATAAATAAAACAAATTAATACAATAAAACATGTCATCCATATAATATTCTTACGGAGCCAGGGCTATCACAAATGACATGCCAGCAATTCGTATTCCAAGCATTTGGCACCTAATGTATCGGTATCAGTAAAGCTATATGTGCAACGGTCCATTATCTAGTATTGAGTCTATCTTGTACGTGTACGTTGTACGTGGTTGGCGCACAAATCCCATTCGCTTAAGGTTCTGAGTCACGTGAAATATATCAATCTATGGTGAAATTGAGCGCACACAAATTTATGAGGGATTCGAGATTTTAGCATATTCAATTGAATGATAGAAATTTTATGAATGCAAATTAGCTAATTATTTAAGTTATGATACAAGAAAATTTAGATTGCATTTGCGGGTTCTAAGTGCAGCGATGTTTCTATTTATGCAATTTTATTGCAACAAGTTTGCACTCTACTTGGAGTTTTGAGATTTCCCAGAGGAACTCTCTTACTGAGAATGTTTGTAGGAAACATGCTTCAATTATTTATGAATATGCATTTTATGAACCGGCAAATAGGCTTCCACGAAACGTTTAATGGTTTATCTTGAAGATAGAAATATGTAACTTTATTATTGAATCACAGTTGCATCGTTGATATCGGTGCACGAACTAT
The DNA here is from genome assembly GCF_061612785.1 of Hesperophylax consimilis. Classification (NCBI taxonomy): domain Eukaryota; kingdom Metazoa; phylum Arthropoda; class Insecta; order Trichoptera; family Limnephilidae; genus Hesperophylax; species Hesperophylax consimilis. Next base: position 20,554,062 of record NC_142848.1, on the reverse strand, counting down.
TACTTCGTTACTGTCAGTATAAATACTTGTAGAAACTTTGGGGAATCAATTGTCTGATGGGATGAACTGGCTAGGGGTCAACTATCCGTGGGATCTCTTACCTGGGAAACCAACTATCCGGGGGATCAACTATTGGGAGATCAACTTTATTGTCGGGGGATCAAGCATCAGGGAATCGTTAGTATTACAGGTTACAGTGGAGTGCTCTCTGTATTAAAGGTCACCAGCGAATAATGTTTTTAAGACATAAAATTTAAATAAAAAATAGATTTCTGGTAAGAATGTGTAGTACCTACATAAAATGATGTGCTATCTGATGTAATTTAAATAAAAAATGTAATTGAAATAAATATAATTACTTTGGGGTTTTTTTTATCTTTGATTACTAATAACTATAAATAACTTTCTATAAACCACTATTTTATAAAAAAAAGTTCGACATGTTTCAAAACCAATGGGTTTTTCGTCAAGACCAACGTATAGTGAAAATTAACAAATTTAAGAATATACAAATAACACAATTCAAAATACAACAAATCAGAATCAAAAAGTAACTAAAATGTCTAAATAACATTTAAAAAAATTATTACAAATATTATCAATATATGTATCAAAATAATAACAAATATTATCAATATAGGTATCAAAATAATAACAAATATTATCAATATAGGTATCAAAATAATATAAAATATTATCAATATAGGTATCAAAATAATAAAAAATATTATCAAAATAGGTATCAAAATAATAACAAATATAGAAGTATAGCCTATATATATATAGCCCTGTTAGAAGTACTACCGAGCCGAACCCTCTGATATGAAAATATCTGGAGTCGGTGAATTTTTTTTTCCCATTTGATCTCTGGTGAGTTGACGTGTTGTTGTTCTTGTATTGTTTTGTATTTATTTTATTATATAATGCACTTGCATAGTTTTGATTGACTAGCTGATCATTTGTGGAAAAGTGAGTGGAAGGGTTTAGTTTTTCCTATGGGGAAGATTTAACCCGGACAACAAAATCGGAAGCATAAAAAAAAAAAAAAAAAAATATTCTCAATACAGTTATCAAAATGATAACAAATATTATCAACATAGGTATGAAAATAATAACAAATATTATCAACATAGGTATGAAAATAATAACAAATTTTATCAATATAGGTATCAAAATAATAACAAATATTATCAATACAAGTGTCAAAATAATAACAAATATTATCAATATAGGTATCAAAATGAAAATAAATTTAAGAGACGGCTATTTAAAAAATATTTGTTTCTAGTAATATTTATTTTTTTAGTTTTTAAAATAGATGTTTACTATATATATAAATATTACACCTATGAGGTGTAATAATTTATTAATTACTTTTTTATATATTTTAGTTAAAGTTATGCAGAAGTTAACCATAAACGAATTTAAAAGTGATATTCTATTACTAGCTGACGTGCACCCGGCGTTACTTGGGGTTATCCTTAGGAGACAGACATATACCGTAATAGACTTCTCTGTAGTCCTTTTTAAGTAAATTTTAGTTAAAACCCTATCAAAATCCGGTGGGTAGCTTAGAAGAACTAATAGCACAAACAGACAGACGCGGATAGCGACTTTATTTTATACTATTTAGAGATTAGAGATATACATTATTGTTAACTTTAAACTTAACCATATGGTTCTTGCATCATCTCTCTCGGATTTTTAATGGGTGCTGTTTTTCATGATATTGGGTAGCGCATTGTAATATATTATTTATACCTTTATATTTCATATTATCCAGTTTGCCTTTGGTCCTATTTTGGATTTGGATTTTTTTAAAAAAAATTTTATATTAACTCCACACATGAGGCCATGAAGAAAATAATTTCCCTCAGGGCCTATGTCATCTTTGGGGATGCTGTGTGGAGGGTCTTTTTGTGGAGAGGAAGGAGTGAACATGGGTCTTGAAGAGTCCCATGTTGTAGGAGGGAGGAAACACAGAGGCCGGCAGTTCGTTCCACAGCCGAGCTTTTGAACTTAAGAACGAATTCTAGAAGCGACCCGTTCTCATGTGACAAGTGTCAACTGTGTACAAATGTTGGGCGCGCGTTTGGCGTGTATCCCGACTAAGCACCGGTGCCGAATGGATCAATGACGCTAGTTCCTCAGAGCATCTTCCATTGTAATACCGATAGAACAAGGACAGCATACCTACCTGACGCCTGTGCTCTAAAGATTGCAGTCCGTTTGTTAAGATTGGGGAATCTATCAAACGGACCGCCCGTTTCTGCACAGAGTCAAGGGTTTTTTCAGGTATTTGGGGGCTCCGGACCAGAGATGGCTGCCAAATTCGACAGTAGGGCGCACTTGCGATTTGTACAGGGTCAGCAGTTGTGTATTATTAAAGTATCTGCGGGCCCTGTACAGTACGCCCAGCTTCTGAGAGGCCAACTTTACTCTGGCTTCGATGGTCCTGTTCTGTAATATTTATAATATGTAATGTCCTAACAAGTGTCACATATTTACCCCTGGTTACATATCATTAACGCCATTCCTTTTTTATGCAAATGCAAAACTATTGTCATCAAATAAAACAACCAAATTATGTTGTAAATAATAATTATTCAAGCTTAAAATTAACGTTGCTTCGTGATAATAATTGTTAGGCATCCCGTTGTGTAAATCCATCATTACGAAAGTGAGACCATTATGAGCATTACCGTATTCAAATTGGCGTTAAAACATAATATTATTGTGCTTGTTCCTTTATACCTCTCTGAGGTTACGTAAGTGTCAATAAGTAAGTGTCGTAAGTGTCACTGTAACCTTCTCCGTATAAGATATAATGACACGCTTGACTTGTTCTCAAGCAATAAGTTTAAGTGAACTTAATGTTATAGATCTGCCAAATTATAGATACTCAATTACTAACCCTTATTTACTCGCGCTTAAAAACGTACGTAAGTACTCGCATGGGGTGCTCCGCACCCCAGTTTTCTTTTGTGAAAATAAACACCAAATACATGCAAAATAATACTTTTACAGGATTTTTAGGATTACTTAATAATTAACAGTACTCTTTTAGAGGCAAACAGCAATAATAGATTTCTCCCACACATTTTTCACAGGTCACAGAAATGTGATCATTGCACATATCTCGAAAACATTTGGAACATACTGTTTTGGTTTTTCTATCCTTTGTTCTTGGACATACATGGTGTCGATATTATTAGAGTGTCATTGTGTCATCGCAAAAGCCATATCTGATATTTTACTGTTACAGCTTTCCCAATTCTGATTTCTTTCTAAAATTTGACATTATTTAAATATAAACTTTCTGCTTATTCCTTTTTCTCTCGGCTTAGGACCACAAAACAATGGGTCATTCCCATGACAACGCTCTTCCGTTACACCTAAACAACTAAGAGCTTTATTCATCCTTCCCCAATTCTGAAATTTTGAATCGATTGCAAATAGAATCATTTAGAGATTAAAACCAAATATATTTCAAAAATCTTCTGTAAATTAACTATATTATTTCGTACTATTTGCCCTTTAAAATAAATAAAATACCTTTCAAAGGTATTTTCACCTTGAATGAACTAAATCAAGAAAGGCGCGAACGACTGCTGTAGCCTTGGAAAACATGATTAGGGCAAGGGAAAAGAGAGAGAATAATTGAAGCATTTCGGTTCACAAGGGCCAAGATTGCTTACGCCCACGGAGTTTTGATAAAAGGAGAGCATTATTTGAGAATATTTTATTTTTTTATTTTTTACGTTTTACAAATGTTAGCCTTTAAATACAACTTTTCTTTTTTATAGTTTATGTGCATCAGTACTAAAGTCAGACGTCAGAAGGTCACTATAACTGTTTAAGTAAATACAATACAGGACTCCCAACTGCTGTGGAAACACAATTGGGATTCATGAGGCCGAAGGTAGTACGGAGGAAAAGGAAATGGAGAAGGGAAAGTTGAATAAGTACATGACTATTCAGAACTTGCTACCAATCACGTCCAAAACCATGGTGGTCTAAAGACCAGGTCGATGATGAATTATCAATAATCTTATGTAAAATCTCATCACGAATCTTACAATTACCAAGTTCTCCATTTGATCACATTACCTATTATTGTCCACTTCTAATGAAAGCTGAATTTTGAACTTGAATTTTTATAGCTGTCTTGATATATCCAGGTCAAAGAATTTCTGAAAAAAAGAATTGATTTGCCTGGAAAAAAATCAGATACTTTGAAAATACTTTACTGAATTGTGCAAACCAATAACAATTCCATAAATCTGGTCGTGTGGCAACCCTATTTATAGTCCGCATAATCAACAACTGATTTCAGACTTCTTTAGGTACACCTGCTTACTCAAGGTAATTTATTTATCAGGTTGAGTTATCCAGACTCATTTATCCTTGTTTATTTCAGTTGCGGGCCTCTAGATGTGCAGGTTAACTCCATTACTCTGGCTCCTTTCGTGATTAATCTTACATTTTCGCTTATATATTTATACTTATATTGTGTTCGCTTTTATATGTAAGATTGCACTAAAACAAGCTGACAGAATGTCTCCCGACCCATTTGGAATCAACGATCGATGAATTTTTACACTTTTTTATATTAAAACTGAGTATGGGTATTCATGACCAAATCATTAGCATAAATGGGTATTGCTACACAAGAAGATCTAAATAGTTATACTACTAATACTTCTTTTACAGTCTACTTTCCATTTCATATTTGTCTACGTCTCACGCTTCCTGTGCTATCAGTCTCTGTGCGCGAATCTGTAGCCAATGTGACCTTAACCCTCTCGCACCGGACGGGGGTTAATCCACCACCAAACAAGAGTTGTTTTTTTTACATCATAAATATACTGTATAATCCCCCCCATCCCCCTCACCATCGGATCAAAACTACTTTTATTAAGCTCCTAGTGCGCTCGTAAAAGATGAATTTTACTGGAAAGGGCTACAATAATTTCATGTGTTTGAATTTCGCTCGATTATTTTGCCGTTTTGATTGACTGCCGTAAAAAATGGGCGATGTTCAGTTAAAACGGTAGGAGTAATTAATATCTAAGTGTTACTGGAAGAGGCAAAAGGAATATTAGGAAACTCTGTCGCTCCCCTGTATGGGGGACCCTAGTGATCACTCTTCAGGTGATAACTACGTCATTGTTACCTTCAGGTACGTAAAGGTTAAGAAATCTGATTTGGGTGAATTTGGACGCATATAAACTACAGAATATATCGTAGAAGAATGTCCACGTCACCAGTTTCCCGAAGGGAAAACCGTGCTGAATAAAGTGACTCCCGATGCCATTTACTTTGCATTCCGTTATGACCTCCGTAAGCGTCCCCCATCACATGAAGAAGAAGAAGAAAAATGATACTTTTTGCACAACATGTCCAACATCTAAGATTTAAACATAGAAAAACAAAGAGCATTCATTAAAAACTGCAGCGGATTTGATTTGATTACATTAACTTTAGTTTTAGACAAATGACAAGGCAGTGATTACTGTTTCGAATTTGACCAGAAATTGAATTATAACCTTCATTCCTGGTATCATGCATTGATCACAACATCACAAAATGATAAAGCTTTTATACTAATTAACTTCTGCTAGCTTATATTCAATATGCAGCATATCTACACCAAGCCCCTCGTTATGCTGCAACGTCACATCAAGTGACAAGTTGTCCCGGCGTAAATCGGGCAACACAGAATACAGTTGGGTCGATAGGATGGGTAGGCTGGCGTATTCCTATTACTACTAACCAGCCCCCCGGAGACATTAGATATTCCATTACCTTCGATTCTGTAGGAGATACTCCGAAATGATATCGGATACAGCGATCGACCGTGTCGAACGCGCTTGATGTATTATTTGTTGGGGTGTGCATGATCGAGATATTCATTTCAAAATCATCAGCAGTGATGTGCCGTCCATAAAGGCAAAAAATCATCAGCAGTGATGTGCCGTCCATAAAGGCAAAAAATCTGTGCCTACCTTAATAAAAACCAACCATAAAATTAAATTAAAAGAGAACCGAAAAACGTACTTTTTCCATGAATTTGGTACCCTCGTCTATTCAGTTAGCCACAACAATCAGCGAAGGGTGGTAATACAATGACAATTTTCAATTATTCAATGCACAATTCATACCCAAACCTGAAAAAACAGCACATAGCCTACCGTTGACCATAGAGCAATGCACGCCACTGATCAACAGAATCAAAACGTTTCTAAATGTTGTCGGATGTTGACGTTTCGAAAAAGATTCGTAGATGCTATTTTCTTCCAAATACAATTTCTTAAATTATGTAGGCTATAGTTATTTGTAGACTTGACTGCTGTTTCTCCTTCAAATGGCGTTTTCACACTGCCGTAAAGCTTTCTGCATACATAGCTAATGTAGCAATACCAACCAAGGTATGAAATTTGTTAATGAATTAAGGAATTAATGTATTAGAATCGAATTATATAATGTATAAAATATATTATCGAACTCTACAAAATAAAAATACAAAAATTAAAAACAATAACAAAATCAAAATAGTATGTCTCGTTTTGGACAATTTTATTGACTTTTTGTCTCACTACTCTTGATCAATTTTTTTGAAATTTCAAAAGAGTTTCACGTTCTGAAATCTAAATTTCGCATTTTTGCATCATCAGACTAGTAACTTGTTAACGCTCTAAGCCAATTCATGTTTATAGTACCTAATATCGCATTTTATTAACTTTTTTTAAGTACGCCATCACACATTTTGTCGTTAATCATTGTAGCATTTATCCCATGGATATTGGACGAGTTCATCTCCTTCAAGGTTTAGCTTCGGGATAGAGATTGGATACGTCAATGGTAAGAGAGTGAAAGGAATTCCCATTGTAAAAGCAAAGCCATATCTCCGCTGGCAGACAACTTGAAGTGACAGCGGTACTAATTCTAACTGCAATCCACGTCTGTACGTAAAAAGAAAGGGAGTGAACAGAATTATTACACGCCTAAAACCAAGTTACAAATTAAATTTGCAGTATCTTTTATATTATTCATTCGACTGATATTAGTTCAATGGGTGGGGTAGATGAGAACATTGTTTTATTATAATAAATGGGGCTGACATTTTGATAAGTGGATTCCCCTATTCATATGGCTCGCTCAATTCAAATGTTATTTTATCAGTTGTTTTGATGAATAGAGCACGACATTTATTGTATTGTACACATTGGTCTGAAGGCGAAATAAATTCATGAAGCCACTAATATTGTGAACACATCTACGGATAGAGTTATGGAAATAGACCGGAAATCAAAATAGATAAAATCCACATAACTTCTACCCATTTTCGGCTCTTACATCAAGATGAAAGTTTTGTGATTTCAGATGGGTAGTTGGTATGTGCCTTGCATTTAATGCAAACCAGACTAATCGAAGCTGTGTCGTATTTTAATTTGCAGTAACCAGTACTTATGTAACCAGTGTACATATATTTCAACCATACCCTCTCCAGACGGCTGCAAGACGACTAGTCAAGATATATCATTCATATTTTAAATTCACGAACTCAAGCTAATGTTAGCAGCATGTGATGAAAGGCTTTAAATCACAGTGGAAAAAAAACAGATAAACCATAGCTGCGAGAAAATATGCAAATTATTTATGAAAACGGACATGCTAACGACATCTGGCGGAGAAAGAATTGATCCAGCTTGCTTGCAGTAGACACCTGTAATAGTTGAAATTAAATCACGGTTCCGGGACGAAAGCAGAGAGGTCGTAAAATCGTCTAGGACGACTGGTACTTCCCCTTTCCTAGGCCAAAAAAAATAAATATTGAAGGTTGTCAACCAATAGATCTGAACAAAGAGCTATAAAATTTTGAGTAACCAATCAGTGAACGGAGAGGCGTACACCAAATACAGACAAAGGAATGAACTGTGGATCGGGCAATAAAAAAAGGTAATTAACGACATTTCGATTCTCACAGAAATTAGAGGTGAACGCACTTTAGGGTCAACATCGACTTTCAAGGTGACAAACTCCTGGGAATGTTTACAATAACTGAGAAATTTATGGGGTATCGAACCATTGAAATCGGGTGCTTGGAAGTTTTACAAGTTGTAAAGCGCACACACAAAAATGCAATGAAAAAAATTATAAACGCGATAGTATAAAAAAAGGACGGAAAAGCGAAGGAAAGTTACTGGCGGAATTTCAACTGTAGTGCAATTATTTATGATAGAAGGAGGGTGTCATGTTCGATAAAAATCGTACTAAAGAGAGGAGTGAGTGTTGGAAACAATGGAAATTAATCGTTATCAATTTAAGATGAAACGGACATATTGGTAAATCAATCTTGAATGAAAATCTCGCAAAAAAAATACACATTTTAGAAAAGTGCGGCGATCGAATGGAAGGTTAATACAGATATTTTGGACTGCTACGAAGGTCCTAGGGACGTGAAAATCGAGTATCAGAAGAAGACAGTAAAACTAAACATATAGCGATAGATTAAATTCAGGAAACGTAGGCATTTTTCATGATTATTAGGTTAGATATATATTAGAGTTACCCAATATTACGGAGGGATCGAAACAAGATAAAAGGTTGGCGGTCTCATGTATATTTTGAAGGATAAACAATCGGAATTTGAACATGATTTTTATTTACGTTAAGGTAATAAACGATTAGAAAAGCGATTAACTTTAACGTTGGTCTTATGAAGTATTTAGATTAGTCAAAAGAGATTAAAATTAATAGGTTTGAAATTAAACTAAATTTACGAGTCTAGTACCAAAATTTTAAACATAAACAGATGTCAATGCATATGTTTTATGTGAATTCTGGTATGAGAAAGATAGAAAATGGGGCGGAGATTGGATCAGGCAATAAAAGTGACAGATATCCCAGAGTCAAATTAGGTATATCTCCCATAGAAGTGTGGAAAACTATATATTAATTAATAATAGATGAAGTATGAAATTTTCCTGGAGACCACACACATCGGGAAAAGTGGAGAAAAGATAAAAGGAAGGGTAAAGAACGGAGATAAAGAATAATCCAAGTGGAAAAAAGTGATACAATTCAAATTTATCCGTGAAATAAATAAATACGACTTGGAAAATGAGTAATTATAAGAGTTATGAGAAATGACATAAGAATCAAGAAGAAATTGTGCAAGAAAACGTCGCGGATAAAAATAAAATTCAAAGATAAAGGAAAAACTCAAATCTGCGTCATGGAGATAGAAAGTACGGGTGGAAATGGAAAAGCTCATATAAGTAACAATAAAATTAAGTAGAATTTAAACAAATCGAAATTCAAAAATGCGTAGTAAAGATTTCGACATGGATTTAAACAATTTCGCACGAGATGCATAAAATTGAGATCTGTATATATGTTATTGAGGACGGACCTATCGCGAATTGAGAAAAAAAGGAACGCAAAATCATGAGATTTTAACTACATTTTTGTATGAACAGAGGACAAAGGGAGCTTGGGCGATTAACACAGACTTACCCGATTCGGACCCTATCGACTTAGATTTGTGAGATGGAAACTGACCACCGCCTTGAGCCGGAAAGCAGAACATCTTATGGAAGCACAATCGATATTGATGGAAGGGGTGTTTGGATTTACGAGTTGATAGGAGATAGAATTAAGCATCAAGAGAAATTCAGATACGTCTTTTGGAACCTGAGAGGGGTATAAAAGATGGAACACATCAGTCAGGAGACAGTCACGCCGAGGATTTGAAAAGTTGTTACGTGGCAGTACTACGTCTATTGGTAAAATTCTAGTGAAATAATCTAAGTGTTAAATTCTGAACAAGTACCTGGACTTAGAAAGTTTTGTAAAAAGTCTTAAATTCAGTTTCTAAATTCTGAAAACCCCACCAGTGAAGTTTTGTTAAATCAGTTAAATTTGTTTAAACAGTGAAAATAAATATAATTTAAACTCAGTGCTTAAAAGTGTTAAGTGAAGTGCAGAAAGTGATTACGGAATTAAGAATTTAATTAAAATTTAAAAATAATTATTTCATTCAAAGTGAAAACATTCAAATTAAATTTAAGAGTTTGTTATCGTTAAATTAAAGTGGATGTGCTCGTGAATTGATATTTAAAAATAGATTATAATTTTGTTTAAAATTATTAATAGTAAATACTCCATCTTAGGTTAAAAGAAACACAAAAACAAAAAAAAAGGATTCGATAATAATAAACGTTAAACCTTTGTTCTAAAATTAATAGTAAGAGGAAAAAAAATTATTTTATTAAGAAGTTAATTAAAAGTCTGCGCAATTCGAAAAAAATTTCTTATAAAAATATATAAAAAGAAATTTAGAATTAATAAATTGTTCAATTAAAATCCATCGTGCGTATAGCGACAGTGTTAAAAGTGTTTGTCGTTTTAACCGGAATTTTAATCATCAGTCTATCATTTCGAAAAAGAATTTGAAACAGCTATCATTCAAAAGCCTAAACTAGAAAGGTGTTATTAAATCAACGGGTTTTCTGGATTAGGATTTCGTTCGGAAGAAAAATTAAATATCAGCTAATTTATACGATTCAAGCGAGAATAAAATATTAAATAGGAATAAATAGTCGAAAGGATTTATTTTGAAATTAGTTGAAAAATACAATTAATTAGGTAGGATTTCTTCATCAAGGTTGTTGTGTACTACCCGACCGGAAATACCTTGACGTGGGTGAGTTTTCCTTTTATAAATAATTTTCAGGTCCCAGGAGACACAGAAGGGCTGTGAAGTGGAAGTATATCAATTGAATATTAAATTAAAACAACAAAACAAAGAATTACACATTAATATATGTATATTGTATATTTGTATATATATTTATAAATATAAAATAAAATATTGTATATAAAGAATATATATATGAGTAACGTAATTATATATATGTATTTTATTTATTAATCGAAACATCGAAATGGTAGCGATTTTTAATACCTACCCGAGGACATATCTATATTTTTGAAAAAGAAAATATGTATTTATTAATATTCAAGACCATGTAGAATCATATACCTTATATTTATTTATTAATATATGTAATCTTATTTAACGTATTTTGACAATCGAGATATGTGTACATATATATATATTTATATTATTTTCACCTAACTTCTAGTTAGTTTACTAAATTCGGAAAATGAAAAATAGTTTAACTTCAATAAAGGATTTAAAAATATTTTAATAAATAGTGCACAATAAAAGTAAAGAGGCACAAATGACTTCTAAGGAATTTTAAAATAAACAAATCTCACATTTAGGTTAGTGTGTCAGGAGATGTTTATATTATTTGTTTACAAAACAAAGGATCACTGGAGAATTGGGTCAACCGCATAGTTTGAAAACGACCTTGGCCATAATTAGTTAGTCACAAAGGATTTTATTAATTACCCGAAACAGCTGGAAGATGCGTGTTCTCAAATACTTATCAATCACAAACGACAATTGAGAAATCACGGGTTAGCCAGATTTATATCAAAAAATTACATGAAACATTTGAATACCATTGATTAGATAATCGCACAGTTTTATTAGTTACCTGAAACAGCTGGAAGCTGCGTGCTTACAAATACTTATCATTCACAATCGACAATTGAAAAATCACGGGTTAGCCAGATTTATATCGAATAATTATACGAAACATTTGAATATTATTGATTGGGTGCTCATACAGAACCCCATCAGTTGCCTGAGATATTTGAGGGTCGAGTACTCTCTAATGTGGCAATCAACCACTTGAAACAATTGGAAAATCACGGGATAGGATGAACAAAAATTAATGTTGAACCCTGGAGGTAAAATTTAAAACAAATACAGTTCATCAATAGGAGGCAGTGGTCGCTCCTATAACAAGACCATTAACCAAATCCAATAGAGATGGCGATTCTCTTAAATAAAAACGTCAAAACCAAACAAACAAAAGCCTGGAGTTCGATAGCTCTCCAAAACAAACTATCAAATATGACCTTATTCTACTAGTATTTATTAGTATCACCTTATTAGTACGTATATATTTGGTTACCAGACCTAGAGCTTCGTAGAGTTCTTGGCGCGAGATCCGAGCTCGGGATGCGAGGCAGATAGCCTCGTATTGCGAGTTATAAACCTTTCCCAAACTGTATGTATACATATATTTATTCGTATGTACTGTTTACTGGAGAATGCGGACCTGCATACAGCTTGCATTTTAGGTCTTATAGACCACACTCGCATTTTCTCTTAAACGTGGAATGAGGATTCACGACCCGTAAGTCCACACCAACCGTGAGTATATGATTGTATATAGGACGAAACCGGTTCGCCCTAAGTAAATTGTAGTCCAAGGAGGGGTCGGAATTTGGGGGTATCGGGACTCGAGGGGAAACTTGAATGCAGTACATGATGACGTGGAAGGCTTTTTGGGACGCGATAACTTAGGTATCAATCAAAGAGCCGTGTCAAAGGATTGTGCAAATTTCTTGTTGACTCACGATCATCTCGTTTACTTGCAGGAGGATTTGGAGCCAAATTATGCCAGCAAATGGGCTATTCCGAGTTCGTCAAATATGCAATTAACTAATTACATTAACCTACTAAATCAATCCTTACATGTACCTTATAGCAGCAGAATCAAAAAGGAGTGGCGCCAAACAGACCCAAGAGTTTACCAAAATCAAATTTACTAACAATTAACCATTTGAGTTATATTTAATTACTTGTCCAAATAAACATGTATAATATCTTTTATCAGCGTTTAACTACGATTTTGTTAGGGTGCAGGGAATCAGAATAATTACAATAGGAAAGTTAGCTCATTCAGGGAATTCATTTAAGTCTAGGTTTGCAATGGAAAGACCAATTAAATTGTGAAACTCAACACCTCGATCAGAACCAAGGGGGTTACCACAAAAATGAAGGTAATTAAAATCCTATATCATAAATCAAAAAAATTACACAACGTTTGATGGAATTTAATTACAATATAAATACGGAAATATTTGCGTTCAAGTTCGTAAATAACGTATTAATTAGTTGAGTACATATGTCTATGAAGATATATAGTACAAGAGAGCTTTAAGTAGCTTTCTGTAGATATCAAAGAAAAGGGTCCAATTTTCATGGAGGCTTATGTGTTGTAGGGGAGGAATTTTCCATCCCTGCGAACACATATGCAAAGCCTTAGAGAAAAAATTAAATATCGGTCATAGCCAAGAGAGAAGAAAATTTTATATTGTTTTAAACAAATAAAAATAAAAGAAAATGGTGAAAAGGCGAAAATATTACAAGCATTCATCAAGCTATTTAAATTGCAAATCATGTATTTATATTGGGTCAAACTTCAAGAATCTCAGAAGAATCTCAGAAGAACCAAGAAAACCTCATGAATCCAGGAACCCCTTCTAAGTCACCAAACGTAGCAAATCACCTGATGTGATCTATGGCAGAGGCATTGGTTATCTAAATGGTGTCTGGGCAGCGATGCAATAATTCTGAACCATATATGTATACAACAATATTTTTCTTAAAAAAAATATGATGATGCTAAAAACATTTTACTTCCTGCATAGGTACATAAGTAAATGATGATGTTTTTTCTAAATTTGCGTTAAAAAAATTTTTAATGCAATATAATTTTATCTTGTATACTTTGAAATCTTTGATCGTTTCAGTTACTTTTAATGAAGCACTCTAGAATTTATTTTGAAATCCACACAAGCAACGTGATCAATACGTCTCTGTAAGCACCCAATTTGTAACTTGTAACTTCTCATCGAAAACAGAGAATTTATATTCCTTATTGCATTAAAGGCGATTTGTTTGCTTTAATCTTCCAAATTGAAGTTAAAGGGACGAGACAGTGTGAGATAACCAAAGGAACTTAGGGAAACACCATGATGGACGCAGGATCACGTAAAATATTACATTTTGTAAAGGATTTCTCTAATGTCTTGGGTAGAACCTCCGCTATACGGAGTACAGCCTCCGGCAAAGTGTTTGTCACTGTCAGTGACCGTTTGGAAAGATTAATCTCTCTGCAAAATGGCAACACCTAAACGGATATTTCATAAATTGAAAATTACGCTTTGACACTGCGAATTGCAGCGGAAATTTGCGGGAATTAATTCAAGATTATGGTGAAATTATGCGGTGGGGTTGGGAAGGCTTAGTGGCTAATGAATTTAGAGATAAATTAGATATTTATTCGATAGGGGCAAACACTTACGATTGCTTAAAGCACCAATTACTTTTAATTGGCGAGGTAACATGAAGTTTAAATACAAATTTTCCTGTTTTCCTTGAGTTACTAATTATCACTACATTGTTACTATGTCTATAACATACTATTATAATGAACTTTCTGCAACTTACCTAATATATAATTACATACATATATACATGCCAACACCTCAGCACGGGTTCTTCTAATTCACAAAACATTAACTCTTTATCATTTACAGAATTATTTTTAATGATGAAATACAAAGTTTTTTATGCATAGCAAATAATAATAATTGGTATTATTATTTGCTATTTTATTCATCCGAAATACCCATTTAAATTTAAAATATCTCTCAAATAAAAATAAATGCCGCCAACGGGAATTGAACCCTCAGCCTTCTGATTACCGGTCAGCTGCTCTATTTATTTTTACTCGAAGATATTTTCAATTTGTATGGGTATTTCAGGCGAATAATTATTGCTTAAAATAATTTGTTGTCATTTACATAATGTTACTGATTATTTTACCCTCTACTACCATGTATTAGATTAGGAACATATTTCTTGCACTTATCAATGTAAACTTGTAAACTGTAATCCGTTAAAAAGTATGTCGAAAAATAAACAAAAATATGTGTGATAAAGTTAAATACTTCTAAGATATCGGACAACCCTATTTTTCTAACATTCCTCAAATTATTTTATTTCGCCAACATAATATTACACCAACCAACCATATATATGCGTACGAGTATGTCTAAATTCCTAAAAAAAAGTAAGATCCATACCTGCAATTATGAGACTATTAAAACTATTGTATGCATACATGTCTGGTATTTAATAATCGTTCTAACTTCAATGCTTAAGTACTCATTAATAATTATTTATTAGTTAATACATTAATAAGTTTATTTCTCACGTGATCGGCTGACATTTAAGATTATATGACACCCTAAAATAAAGTCGGATTCTTAAGCACCCGCATTCCCAATATCTACCGATTTATAACAAGTTTCTCTTTTACTCCTTAAATTTTAAGTTTAAAAAAATATATATTTTTTAAAGATAATATCTGTACATTTGTTATGCTTAAATATGAAATTCCGTCGACAGAAAAAAATCGAAAAGTAAGCTACGAAAATGATTAAAAACACGTTTTGTTCTGTTATTTAATCTTTAAATGCAACTGAAGTCTTTGACGAGAGATTTTTGCTCTCTTTTAAACGAGTCGTGTTTTATTTAATATTTTCACCATTTTCGCATAATTGATGAGGGGTTGTTTCGGAGAATTTGAACAATTCATCAAATTTCAACGTTGATTTTCAAGTTCTGTGAAAGATTTTTTCAAGTTCTGTTTTAATTTCAGTTTTGTCAAGCAACTAGCCTATAATGATATAATAACAGAACTTGAATAGGACTTTCACAGAACCCGGAAATGAACGTTGAAATTCGATGAATTGTTCAAATTCTCCGAAACAACCCGTCCATAGTACCTATTCGTATTTTTTTTATATTAGCGCTCTCCCTCGAACATTCGTATTTACATATCTCCCTTTCAAACTATATTTGAATACTTACTATGGAGCTTTAACGACGTGACGTAAGTTAAGAAAGCGTGTATAAAAATATGCGAAGTGTGGCAAACATTCGCCCTCTCAAGCCTAGAAATTTTATCTTTCCGCGTGGTTTATTTTAATTAATTCTGATAAACGTATTACTAAAATCTCAGACGTTTCTAACTAAATACCTCAAAATGTTGCTAGTTTATCATTTCGAAAAATTAAATGTGGTGTTTACTGCCAATTTTATAGTTGAAAAACGTTTTATAAAACTTTCGAACTGTTTTTATCAATCTTAAATATAAATAACTTACATCCGTGGATATTTTTAACTTCAAAATGAACACAGAATGATACAAGAAACTAACACAGCTTTGCTGAATTAACCTTAAAAAATATATAATTGTATTTCATGGTATAATCCACTTTTTACGTATTCAAAACATATCATTTGCTAGGATTTAATGAACTCGCATTATATTTGACGAACTAACCTAGCAACGTTTTTTGGCATCCTGAAAACGACTTAGAATGTTGTCGTTTTTTGTAATTATTACATCCGTAAACTGCACACACAGAACAGTATTTTTTGGGAAATGTTTGGATAAATATTTTTATCAATATTAATCAAAATACAAATAAGAAAGCGCAAAACACCGCCACCAAAAACTAAATAAATCCATTTGGCCGCCATTGGATGGAATGTCAAAGTTTCAAAGTCAATATGCTACACTAGCGCCTCTAGCGGATAGAGTTGTTGATATTTCACTAGAGTCTGAAGTATGATTAATTTAATAATAATAATATCTTTATTTAGGAAAGTTTACACATTACAACTATACATACATATTATGGTGTACATTGATTTGTAACTTTTATATTTAAGGTTATAAAATTAACAGAAAAATGCAAACATAATATTGTGAAGGTAAAAAGAAAATAAAAGTACAGTTGAGGTTTCTTAAATACCGCCTCACTAGGCTAGCCTGTGTTGAGGCAGAATTTTTCGTGTTAGTTCCTAATACCTTTGAACATACCTATACTTGCATTAAGATATTGTATTCGCTCAATAATGTGGTGACTTCAATAACTGCGAATATGGGGGAATGCACCGGTGAAGGCCCTATTCTTATTACTGATCGAATTTTTTACATTATCTTTGAAATTTTTTTGTGAATCACATTGTTTTATGCTGTCTGGAAGAATGTTGTAGAGTCTTGTCGCAAAGTATTTAAAGTTTCGTTGACTGAGTACTAAGGCTGAGTAGAGCGCTCAATGTAGGGGCACTGGCAACATTCATCGGAATTCAAACATGAGTGTATTCTGATGGAGGCATCATCAGGAGGTTGACCAGTAATATTAATGCTTGATGTGACATATTTAGTTTTCTCGGTGTTTAGTGTGAGCGTGTTTATATCCAACCACTTTTTTACCATGCTTATGTCTGTTTCAACTTTTTTGTAGACAGCTAGCCAAGTGTCAGCTTCAAACAGTAACAGTATATTGTAGGGTATTTGGTTTAATTTACTCTAATTCTTTCGCTATTTATTTAGTTTACCCTTCAAAATGTGGTACATATTCTTCGAACATCGAAATTCAGTAAATACATTATTGTTCTCTATTCAAGTATTATTTTATGTGCATCTTTCTTTCCTATTTTGAAAATAATCTAATAATCCTCATGACCTTATAGGCGGGTAAAATGAATACACTATTCGCGTGGCAAAAAATACAAAATTTTAAATGTCATACATTAATGATCTGAAAAGTTGTCTAACGTCCACAATGATGTCGGCTTACCTCGTTGTAACTTGAAAAATACCCCGTTTTACATGCCAGTCACGTTTGTTTGCCCGCAAATGTCGGTCTATCGAGGTAAACCTACTTTAGTGTATATACTCTTTGACCGGTATGTATGGATAATCTCTTTATAAATCTTCGCCCACCTCTGCTTGGCTGCTGTGCTCCGGATACAAAATTCATTAAAAATATATTACCTACCTGTGCTGGGAAAAACTGTTTTTAAAGTCGGGAAATTAGTTTCAATACCATGACAACGTGCATTAATAATCTTGCGAGATACATTTTATAGCATTTGAAATTAAAAAAAAGGTAATAAATTATAAGCGAGATGGTTTTTAAACGCAACTATTTTTTTTTAAATTAAGAATACTAATTTCGGTTGTCGGTGCATACGAACGTGATTTGAAATTCTATTCCTGCGTAGGGCGTAAAATTATTCAATTTCAATGAACTTTTAATTTTTATATTAAATCAAATAAAACACTTTGTTTATTAACCACGACTTTATTATTATTACATCTACCGGTTTCGCTACGGTCGAGCTTCATCAGGATGTGAAATATAACTAAAAACTAAGACAGAGGTGATGCATATTTATAGGAAAACAGAGGGAGACAGAATATAATACATTATAAAAGTGGGAGGAGTCAAATATTACATAGGCATAGTGAATTGAAGATATATAATAACAATTAACATTTTTACATGAATTATACATATAATAATACATTTTAAAGACATAAGAAAAAGCATAAACTTATTATTTAAGAGTGGAAAGGATTCTGGGAAACAAGTTAAATATAGGACTATAGAATGTGTTTTTTTGATTAGATAAATTAACTTGTGTATTTAATAAATGGTCTGATAAGTTACTGTTTATAGATTTCCTGATTTCTAATGATTCTAAATTGTCTAACCTAATGCCTATACTATTTTTATGTAAGAGGCTAGTACCTGTTATTTTATCAAATCTATGGTCTGCTGATATTAAGTGGTTGGCGAGTTCCGAAAAACCTTTACCATTTAAACACCGTACATGTTCCTTCACTCTGGTGTTTACATTGCGCGATGTTTTACCTATATAAAAGGCGGGACAATCACTACAGTTGAGTTTATAAATACCCGAATGGCTTAGTATGTCATCCTTGTCTTTAGTATTAATCAAAAATTTTCCTAGGGTATTGTTTGTATAAAAGGCAGGTTTAATATCTAAAGGAAGGTTCCTAACGCTTTGATTTGAAAAATTATTTATAAATAAAATCCTACGCCAGTGGTGAATAGGGGTGTTGATATTAATTGGCGGAATACTGCTATATAGAAATTTGTTTGTGGAAATATGTTTTTGTTTTTTATTAAGAATTTTATCAATTAAGGCCGAATTATAGCCATTATTTGCTGCTATTTGTTTTATTATTGATAATTCATTTGAGAAATTATTGGTAGATAGAGGGACGGAAATTAACCTATGTATCATTGAATGGAACGCTGCATGTTTATGGGAGATGGGATGATTAGAAGTATTGTGGATGGTTATGTCTGTGTAGGTCGGTTTTCGGTATATGTTAAATTCAATTCTATTATTTATCAGGGTGAGCGTGAGGTCTAGAAAATTTAGAGAAGCATTGACACCTACTTCTAGGGTAAACTGAATTTGGGTATGGAAAGAATTTAAAAGCTGGAGGAAGATATTTAACTGTCGATCCGTACCTGACCAAATACAAAATATGTCGTCAACATATCTTTTCCATATTAGCACATTTTTTAGGAGCGGCGATTTACAAGTAAAAATTTTATTTTCTAAATTATCCATAAATAAATCCGCGATCAAGGGTGAAGTTGGAGAACCCATCGCCAATCCGGTAGTCTGGTTATAGATGATGTTATTAAATTTAAAATAATTTTGATTTAAGCAGACATTAAACAAACGAGAGAGGTCATTACTAAAGTCACATGGTAATTTAGAGTTAGTCAGTAATTCACTAATTAAAGATTTACATTCTGTTGTTGGGATATTAGGGAACAAGTTCACTACATCAAAAGAAATGAGTTTACTGTTACTAGGAATAGTTAGGTCTTTTAAGTCGTTAATTAGTTCTAATGAATTTTTAATAGTATGTTTTGGGGAAAACACTTTAGAATTATTGAACACATTAGTAATAAATGATGCTAATTTAAAATTTGGTGACTCACAGGAAGAAACCACAGGTCTAATAGGGGTGTTAGCTTTATGGATTTTTAGAACTCCATATAACTTGGGGACTTTAGGGTTTTTTGTCAAAAATTTTACTTGGTTATGTGATTTATCTATAAAGATTGGGGTTTTACATGATTTTAAAGCATTTTTAACATTATTGAGGAATTTATTTGTTGGATCTTGGGATAGGGTCTCCACATTACCATTATTAATGAAATCACCCATTTTTGAATGATAATCACATTTATTCATAATAATAACAGTATTTCCTTTATCGGCTTTAGTTAGAATTAATTGGTCTTTCTCTAACTTTTTACGAATGTTTAACAAGTGGCGTGTTTCTGGATAAGCATGGGTTTAAATTTCGGTATTAGATTTTTTAATAAATCAGCACTTTTATAAAAGAACGGGTTTGGACTGTTATGCAGGGCGGTCTCTATGTCGACGGCAACATTTTCAACTGCGTCGTTGAAACTGGTTTTGTTATAGTTTAAATTATATTTTAGGCCTTTCGACAGAAGGGCCAGTTCATCTGGAACAAATTGTGTAAGCCATTCGGGTATTTATAAACTCAACTGTAGTGATTGTCCCGCCTTTTATATAGGTAAAACATCGCGCAATGTAAACACCAGAGTGAAGGAACATGTACGGTGTTTAAATGGTAAAGGTTTTTCGGAACTCGCCAACCACTTAATATCAGCAGACCATAGATTTGATAAAATAACAGGTACTAGCCTCTTACATAAAAATAGTATAGGCATTAGGTTAGACAATTTAGAATCATTAGAAATCAGGAAATCTATAAACAGTAACTTATCAGACCATTTATTAAATACACAAGTTAATTTATCTAATCAAAAAAACACATTCTATAGTCCTATATTTAACTTGTTTCCCAGAATCCTTTCCACTCTTAAATAATAAGTTTATGCTTTTTCTTATGTCTTTAAAATGTATTATTATATGTATAATTCATGTAAAAATGTTAATTGTTATTATATATCTTCAATTCACTATGCCTATGTAATATTTGACTCCTCCCACTTTTATAATGTATTATATTCTGTCTCCCTCTGTTTTCCTATAAATATGCATCACCTCTGTCTTAGTTTTTAGTTATATTTCACATCCTGATGAAGCTCGACCGTAGCGAAACCGGTAGATGTAATAATAATAAAGTCGTGGTTAATAAACAAAGTGTTTTATTTGATTTAATATAATATGTCTAACCACAAAGTGATTGCTTCCTACGAAAAAAAAAAAAAAAAAAAAAAAAAAAAAAAAAAAAAAAAAAAAAAAAAAAATTTATTTTCACAATTGGAACTGATGAGTTTAAATCATATCAGACAAGCCATAAAGTAATTATTAATTAATAATTGTTTATTTGAAACATGTATTTCTTTTCTTTAAATGGTTGACAGTTTTTGCTTGGATGTATTAAGAGAGTGTAGATACGTTACTGAGACAACGCGTTTAGTTTCACTGAACTAGGTCCAGTGGATATACTTTGTATCCATATAGCTATTTCATTCTTACTCACATATTATTCTAACGGCTAATTTTTGTTCGATTTGTATGAATATAGCGCGCCTTGCAGTTTTATAATATCATTGTGTAGGTTTTGTAATTTTACCAACATTCGAAAGGTAATTTATTAGAAGCAGATATTTTTTATAAAAATACATTCAACTTCTCAAATCCAACAAATATATCCGGCGATTTTTACGGGTCCGCGTTATTCATTAATAATAATAATAATAACATGGCATTTATATAGCGCAGTTTAGTGTCATTTCACTTCAAATGAGCCATTAGTAAAAACATTAAATTTGTTTCATTAATATTTTAGTGGTCGACCAAGTTTCTCTTGTAGTAATGCTTTTTTGAGCCTAATATTACTAATGTTTTAAGAAAATGAACAAACGTCTATCCCCATTTTTTCAAACAAATGGACCTTTTGTAGTTTTGGACCTTTTGAAGTTCCTTAACTCATTATAGAAAATGAAATTGCAAACTGAACAAATATACATTGACCTAGAAATTTTGGATGTATTTGTGTGCATTTTTAAAGATTCCTGAGCTCATCGGTTAAGAGCTTTTCATGCATCAGATTCAAACAACCAAGCAAATTACTACTTTAGATTAAGATGAGAAAGTATACTTTAGTATTAATTCAATTGAATTTAAAAGAATGGTGTAAATAAGCAAAGGAATAGAATTTCAGTGAGCTTTACAGGGAACGTACATTTAATAAACGGTAAACAGATTAGTATTTTTCAGCAATTGATTTCACGATTTTCTTCAAATGAAATGCTTTTATAGTGATTTTTTTAATCCACGTTCCATTATTATTTCATGTTTGATTGATTTCCGATTTGAAGAAGCATAAATATCCGACTACTGTCGTTTTCAAACTCTACCCGCATGAAGCAGCTCGTTAAAACACAAAAAATAATAATAAAAATAATCCTGAAAGTACTAAAAAGAACTCCATTAGAAGAAATTTTTTAAGTCTTTAATCTTTTCAGTATAAACTCTATTAAAAATGCTCTACTCAAATTTAAAGGAGAAATGAGTAGGTACCTTACTGACCAACACACCTACACCATAACACGGGCATGTGCCTAGATCGGTGGTTTTAACATACCAAAAAAAAAACAATAAAAACACTGAATAAAGAAAAATAATAAAAAAAAAATGAAAACCTAAATACCAAATCTACTTAACATCCCAAAATTAAATACATCTTTTGGCAAAAAATACATAATTTCGTAATTTCGTAATTTCGTAAGTACGGGCACGAGCCTAGCAAAAAAAACACCCATACAACAACCTACATTCCGCTTCGGAACAGGAATTCGTAAAAGGAGGACTGTGAATATACCACTTTACTTTGTATTTTTATATATTCATTAATCAAAAATGATTACCACACATTAAGCGTATACAAATATTGATGAAAAAATATGTTTTCTGTTGCCATTTTGCTCCTCAAAATACATCATCATTATTCACAGGTAATTCATAGAATATTTTGTTCATTTGTTCATCCCTATCCTACAAGACTTGTTTACAAAACAAACAAATATTTTCTCAATTCTTTTGTAAGAATTCGATTACCACAACAATCGCAAGCTTTTCCACGATAAAACTCCTGCTATTGTAGATTAATCGACTTAACCTTCAGAGCACTTCAAAGGGTTAAGTGATCGCCCGATGTATGTTTACGAAAATATAATTCTTCAATGAACGGAGGAAGAAGATAAATTGATTCTGTGAGTGAATGGAAGCCTCCCTATAAACACTTAAGAGTGGGAACGCAAAAAGCCCTTAGCAAACAATCTTTCATCCCTAAACTCGAGTGTCTTAAAATCGAGAAGGATGAACGAAATCCGGATTTGAAAGATATCACTTTAAACTGTTTATTTTTGGTATCCATCCATCAAAGTTTAACTGTTCAAAGGTTGTGATGATGGATGGGATGATTAAGGTAGTCATTTAGTTTGAAGCTTTTACAATGACACCATTTATAATTAAAACTACTGCTTGTCTGGTGTCCAACATCGACTGTAATTTATTACTTACAAAATAACAAGGTTTTCAAAAATTATTATTGCTGGTTATTACTGTTATTACTGGTATTGTATTCAAGAATCCATATTACTTACTATTTGGCATAAACTAATGCTGATTAAGAGAGTGATTGCGTAAAATCTTTTTTTAAATTAAATCACAAAATGATTTTTTTAAATATATATTTTAGTTTGCAATAAATAGATTAGAATTTATTGCAAACTAAAATATATATTTAAAAAAATCATTTTGTGATTTAATTTTAAAAAAGAAGATATATTTGTTTGCTTGTGTGTTGCAATAAATAGACTGAGTGTTCACAGTTTATAAATAAAATAAAAAAAAACAAATCAAAATAACAGTTCCTCGCCATAAAGTGGGCTCTTGTGTTTTTTGAAGGAATTTATCAAATTAATTTACAAATGGCAGAAATTATGTAATTAATATGAAATTTGCCGCTGATCTGAAAACTATTTATTGCGATAATGATTATTTACGATGGCATAATGCTCGGCATGTCAAATAAAGTATCTCAAATATTTGATTTTGTGCGTAATAGTGTGGTAAAAATATATTAATTTTACCATAAAGCTGAAAATTTGTTTGTCTGTAGCAGTAAAACTCGTTAACTGTGAGCTCCAAAATTTTCGTCTAAAATGTCTGACCCTAGGAACTAACAGCAATTTAACTACGAAGGAATTAATATTAGAAGGCAGCACCAAAGTGCTTTATATTTTTCAAAAACCCGGGTGAAGTTTTGGTAAGTAGTCACTAAGTACCCACATATATAATAATGTTCTTTTATAGGTTAAGAGAAATGCTTTACATGTGTGGAGCTATCATTTACACCTTGTTCTTCTGCCCTCTCTTACCGAAATCTGGTGATCATCAGGGCAATGTTTACTATTAGTAAGTAGATAGATTGCAGTCCATAAAACTCAACTACACTCAAACAGTTCTTAAAACGTAATTCGTGAAACCACGAATACAGATGTCTAATAGTGTGGCAATTTTTATTTTTGACACCTATAAATCGACTGCTTAATTTTGGTAATAGATTTACGAATGTTTTAGACATGTTTAAACATTCCGTATTAGTGATGAATTTTTTTTTCTTCAAATTGCTTTTCTGAATTGTACAAGTTTACTTTTCCGTTGTGAATAAATATGTTTTATTGTTTTTATTTTTATTTATATTTATTACAAAAATATTGTTGTAAATACTTTTTTATTGCTTATAATTTACACAATTTAATTAAATTAATTAATCTTATTTCTTATTTTAAAGAATTGATAGTTCACTTTATTTATTTTATAAAACAATACCATGTACTTGATTTACAATTGTTACAATGTACAACAAATTCCGAGTTCACACAACTTTATTACTTACATTAATATTTACTTAATGTAAATGCCCACTGGGGCGTAAATAAATAAACGGAAACGATACATCAACATCCTTATAAAATACCCAAAACAATTATCTCTTTCAGTTTAAATGAACGTAAAACTCTATAAATCTTTACCCAAAAACAAATTACACGATTACGTTATGTTATTCGAATAGAGGATATCTTCAAGAAAAATTGCAATTATCCAAATTTACAACGATAATATCATCAAAAACTTTGAAAAGCACTTATCAAAAAGATATCAATACAACATCAAAATAACAAACTAATGCAAAACAATTATATCATTAATTAATTCCGATTAAAATAAAGAAATTAAAAGATATCAACAAACTGAAACTCAAACTGAAGTTATACTTTCAGGAATAATTAACTAAATAATTGCCTGTTTTTCTCTTTCTTTATATTTAGTATCAGTCTATATTCATTTCTACTTTATTTAGACGTTTCTAATTACTCTCTTAATTGCTCAATATTTATTTTGTAACAGAATCCTATATGTGTACACCTACGCATACAAATGATCGAGAAGTTTCAATTGTTCCTATTATATATATATTTTATTTTTCTCCTAATTAGTGTAACTCGCTGATCAAGCACAAGAACCAGTTTCTTCTTTGGTGAGATTTCGATTATAAATATATTTTGTACCGACATGTAATTTTTACGGTTCCATGATAACTCAACACAGTGACAATTCAACACACTATTAAAAAGTGATATAAAGTAATTAGAAACGATGAAAAAAATTTTTTTTACCTAACCTAACCTAACCTACATAAACCAGTTAGTAAAGTTTTTTTTTCATCACTTTCCATGACTTTATATAACTTTTTAAAGATGTGGTGAATTATCTTTGTGGTGATTTATCCGGTTACCAATTTTTACAAAACCACAGTACCCACTTATATCTATATTGAATAAAAAAAATAAGTGTTAGGTGTTACCGTCAAGCAAATAAATTCATCATCCCTGACAAATCTGTAAGTGTATTTTTTTCATTTTTGTTTACACGGTGCCATCTATACCAATTACTTTTGTATGTTTCATTTCTGTTTACACGGCGCCATCAATACCAATTACTCCTCTATGTTTAATTTCTGTTTACACGGCGCCATCTATACCAATAACTCTATGTTTTGATGCTTATTTGGCATTTACGATTCATTTTGGATTCGATGAATCGGTCGTTTCATTAGCCCCTTGCAAAAGTCTAGCTGTAAATTGCCCGCTCGGCATAATCAACGAACTGTTGTTTGTTACGACTCCCACAATCCGCAATTGAACCGAAAACCACACAAATTTAACACCGGCTCATAAATAATGCCACAGCGTGTTGCTAATAACTTTATCCCAAATTATATTGATATATTGGGAATCAATGTCGATGGTTAAGTTACATGGAAAAGGAAACAAACTTTTTAATTGATATTAACTTCGATGAGCAACACGAAAGCATAATCAAAAGCCAATTTTATTTGTGTATTTTCAGCAACCTGTAACGGTATTCCAATTCCAATTTGAAAAAATATTTTTTTTTTACTATGGAACTTCAACAACAAGAAAGCATAATCAAAAGCCAATTCAATTTGAAATTTTTTTTTACAATGGAACTTCAGCATCGAGAAAGCATGAACAAAAGTCAATTTTATTTGTGTATTTTCAGCAACCTGTAACGGTGTTCAAATTCCAATTTGAAAATGTTTTTTTTTTTACTATGGAACTTTAGTTAAATATATATGCATACATATATTAATAGATCAATAAACAATTGGAGAAGCAGTCGATTTAAAATTTAAAATTTAATTTAAAATTAATGTGAATTAATTTTTAAAATACATATATGAATAAATTAATTTTTAATATATATAATGGACAAAAGAGACATCTCTGGTCATTTTCGAATGGATTTTGCTCTGCAGGTGAATGGTAACGGATTACCGACACCTTTTTCATTGATCAGTTGGATTCATCCGGTTTGTATCATTTGTCAAAAGAGGTCTATTTAAGACAAAAATGATTGAATTTTTTTTTTGTCACAATAATGTGCAGTGCTTATTACTATAATGTGCTGATTCACCTTCATTAATAATTCTACTCTCTTGAGAGATGTTGACATCTTATAATCTCATAGTGCGAATTCAAATAAATATTTTGTGCTGATCTGCCGTCTGCCACCAAATCTGAAGACCAAGGAGAAGAACTCAATTGCAAGTGCTATTTTCTGGTGAGCCTTTCTGTTTATATGTTTTTGGTGGCTGGTTTATAAGTTGTCTTCTCCTGCAGAGTGAATTCATTGATCAATCCATTTTTTTTTTCATAGGGATTTAAAATATTCCCAGATGGTCTGTGCTATTTACACGCCAGATTATCACCAACCATGATTCTGAATATCAAATATATGCTTTTTTACAGATATTATATTATACTCGTAAGTAGAATAAATAATTCGTTATTAGAAAATAATGAAACACCATTACATTTGAACGCCCTGTTTGATTGGCGTCATTGGATCGGTGGTTTCTGACGTCACAACAAATAAAATGACGAGATTCGATTTTTTCTGTTTTTAAGAAAGACAAACATTCCCGGGTTACGAATAACTTGACAGTTTTTGAAAATCTCCTACTCCCACCACAATAAGCGGAAAATGTTGCTCGTGTTGTGATGGAGGACTTAGCCAGCCGAATAATTGACTTTCGACGTCTGGTTGGGACCCAAACGCGATACCATCTCAGCCACTGATTGGTTTTCATTTTGGTTTTGCGTAAAAAATTTTGGGTTAGTTTTTATTTTGAATTTTAAAATTGAATCGAGTACGGAAAGAAATGATTTTTTACAGTGTGGCAATAACAATCGTGACGGGATACCGACTTTTATAATGTGTTCCTCAATTAAAAACGGTTAAATTCAAGAATATCGATTCTGCAATACCCACGGAGAAATGAATATTGCTGATTTATTAAAATCCAGTTAAAAACGGGACAGCGAGCCGTTTCCTAGTAAAATGTTAGTAATTTCCGCATATATCGAAACACGGTGTTCATGCACCTGCCTTTTTGCCTGTTAATATATAATGACGAAATGCAGAAATATAATTATTTTTATAAACACGTGTTCCAACGCCGCGTAAATACATTTCTTTTAACTAAAAGCTTAACATGAAACATATCAATTTATTGGTTTAGGACCTTTATTTCTTGTAACAGGATTAAGAATAATTGGAAGATATTTTTATATCTTATTATTTATATTTTATAAAATTATATATTCTTCATCAAATTGTAACCGTTTTCTTTTTTATTTTTTCTTTGTCTTGTTCTGTTTCATGTTTTGTTTAGATTTATTAGTATTATCTTCTTCTTCAATCATAAACTAGTTGTATTTAGAAAAAAAATCGCCGATACCTGTGACGAATTAACCTGGAGAATTTTTGATCACCCTGTGATATACACGGTGTCCGGAAACTCGTAGTTCAAGCGGGAAACTGGAGAATCTACACCACATGGGGAACCCAAAAAAACATAAAGTTTTTTGATTTGAGCATTTTCAAAAAAAAAAAAAAAAACCAAAAAAAAATATTTTTCGGCTATTTTAGGGTTAAAATTTTTTCTGGTGTTTAGGGTTGAATAACAGATGTTTTAACCCTGCAGAGCAGAAATATTTTATGATAACACCGGGTTAAATGAAGGGTGATTTCAAAATAATGCTTCAAATCCGAGTTTCTTCATTTGTTTTACTTTCAAATAGTTTTAATTAGTTGGATACTTTGATCTTCAGTAATAATTTATGAGAATTTGATTAAAAAAAAAAATTAAAAAAAAAAAAAAAATCAACTTCAAACTCGATTTACTCGATAACGAAAGCTCAAATAAAAAAAAATATACTACAAAATCGACTCCAAATGTGATGTAGATTCACCAGTTTCCCGCTTGTACTACGAGTTTCCGGACACCCTGTATATTTTTTACTTTTCCTACCACAAACATTGCTGTGAACACTGACAAACATAGCCAATAACTACCCTAACTAACAAATATTCCAACGGAACGACTGAATAATGTTTGCGGTTGATTCTACGGAATATTCAAATTGACAGATTTATAGTAAATAATTTAAACTCGCGCGGAGTCTATACAAATTACATAAAATGTTTTAACCATTGACGTGTTGGTCGATAGTATGATTACTTCAAAATAATATTTTTTTCTGTAAATACGACATAAAATTGATTCATTCACTTTTGTATGTTTTAGATTCACGATTAAAATAGCAGTCGCAAGTTGTTTGGATTGTAACAACGCAGCTTATTTTAACATTTATAGTGATTTTTTTTTGGGGTATTTCTTATCCTTCTTTAGCTAACGTTTCGGACAGCATTGCAGTGTCCATTATCAGGGCAGATATGTAAACTTACTACCCAAACGTTTGCTAAAGAAGGAGGTAGCGCAACACGGCATAATACCCCAAAAACAAATCACTATTATACTTTTGACCGTGAAAATCTCAAATCATATTTTAACATTTGTCATACGCATTTTTAAAACCTTATGTTACGTAAAAATCTAAGATATTGTGCAAGCAGGAAACAATAATATTTCTATGTTTGGTAAGAAAGAAAAGAAGTGAGTGTAGAACAAGGTGAGGAATGAGTGATAATATATTTAATGGTAAGCGTCTATATTAGTTGTGTTGGTAAGATGGATAGGTTTTTTTTAATCCCTTTTGGAATCAGTTTTCGTTATAAAATACATGATACAGACATTATTGTATCTTTTATAATTTCTGACAACCTTAATAATATTATAAATCTCATAAGGAAATTGACTTCGCGATCAAAAATTAGTTGTGTCGACAAACAGATTAATGTCTTAATTGAGATTATTTGGCGATTAGTATTATTATTTACTTAAATCATATGTGATCTATCTATTGATGCAGTTTTGTGTTTTATAAGTAATTGTGGATAGGTTCTCTTATAAGAACAAACTTGGAATTTTTCATCGGTATTGGTAGACTTTGTTTCGAGATTTGCGAGCTCAAACATACGCTGGCTGAATTTTTATGTATTAAGATGGATCGCATCACAAATAAAAAAGAATGTCTATCCTAGAGTTCCCGCATTTCTCATAAACTAGAATTCCAAAATAAAATAACTGAAATTTCTCCTCCGACAATAACAAACAATGAAGACCACGAAGATATCACAATTTATATTTGACATACCGCTAAATACTGGCAATGGCAATGTTTCAAATAATGCATTTTGTATAATTTGTTACATACAATCTAGCTGACACTATAGAATCAATTGTGCTGTTTAATAATACTAAAGATTTTAGATAAACCGAGACTTTTTTCAAAATATTATGAGCATAACAAAAACAAAATTGACTCACCTACTTAAAATTAAACTGAATCAATAAAATAAAATTTTCCTCTGTAAAACGAATTTTTAAAAAGCATCGAAATATACATAAATGGTATCTTTAGTGTCTAAGGATATTACAGTATTTGAACGTAACGTAAATAACATGTCATGTTTACACATCGAGATGCTGTTGATTCTATAATGTTATTAGAGCAAAATTGGATTCTGTTTCAGAGTCTAAACAAATGTCAAGCCGTAATTCCATCCTGAATCCGGAACGTGTTCGAACCCAGATACAAAATTCTGGAACAGGAGATCATAAATTGTGCGCAGGTACAATCAGGTAGGACATAAATAGTGTACATAAAATCTTCATATTTTTTGTTTGTTTTTGTGAAACCATTGCATTCCCCCTTTGAGAATATTGTATGATAGAAAAAAAATTATAGGATTGTTAGAACATATTTGACGATTTGGAACCATTCATTATAAATTAATAAATCTTTTTCAAGTCAGTTTTGGTGGTCTTGCTCCAGGGCGGTACTTAGTACTTCAATGCAAATAATGTACTTTGATTATTATATGAACGATATTTGCAATTTTCACCGCCAAGAGTATTATTATGACAATTTGTGGGGTATTATACGTGATGCCCTTCCTCCTCGTCTAGCCAATGTTTCGGACAGCTCTACAGTGCCCATCAACAGGGCAAATGTGTAGATTGTAGCGAAGTTTAAAAGTGATGAGACACCGTGTTGCAAGCATTAATCTTGTGAATGTCGTTTTCTGAGTTTATTTTTGGTGTAGTCGTCTAATACCGGACAAATAAGAACTAAATGGCTTGGTCCCGTAGTGTGTCGACTCCGTTAATATTTATGAGAGTTTTGTGGAGTTCAATTGCCTCCTTCTAGGAGTGTTTGTTGCGTTTTGGGCCTTCCCAGCACTTGATGCACAAATCGAAATTAATGCATTTTTTCTTATAAGATC
Organism: Hesperophylax consimilis; assembly: GCF_061612785.1. NCBI lineage: Eukaryota > Metazoa > Arthropoda > Insecta > Trichoptera > Limnephilidae > Hesperophylax > Hesperophylax consimilis. The sequence continues at coordinate 20,522,927 of NC_142848.1, read as the reverse complement.
AATATCATAATTAACAATGCATGCTTAGTGCATTGTATTTAAATTATGATTATTTTTTAATGAAAAACTAATGTTTATAAGACAGGTTTTTTTTTTGCATAACACAAAGGATAACAAATAATTATAAGCAACAATTAGTCTCATGAAATACCAATACGAATTGAAAATATCTCCCGAGTAAAAATAAGTGCAGAAGTAAAAATAAGTAAAGAAGTCTTTATGTTTTTGATAGTAAAACTTTAAATTATTGTGATTCAAATATACACAAAGAAATATATTATAAATTAAAAATGCATATATTTAAACAATACTTAAGCTGTTAAGTTGTATCATCCGTTGTTTCAGTAATAGTAGCGTTGATTCTGCTTGTGATGGTAATAAAGTGACAATAATTGGACTGTGATAACTGAAATATCTAACGAAATCTTAGACGTAATGTTATCGAGGCATCTTCTGAATACTCCATATATTGTTGTTCCATATCTAGGAGTAGATTCCCTTGGATCGTTATTGATGTGCAATTGAAATTCTTCTTCAAGAAATGGTATTGATGCATCCCTTGCCAAATCAACATTGAATTCTCCTGCTAAATTTCTTCTCTCAAGTTCGTGTAAATATGCTTGTAGAATATTTGAACCCCTGCGACCGTTTGGAAGTAATTAATCGCTTGGCTAAAAATACGCCCGAGCGAGAAGAGTCGACGAATGAGGCGTTGTTCCGTGTAAGAACGTCGTCCCTTCTTTCCACGGTTTCTAGGCTAGCGTCAGTTTACCCCCCCTAGGCACACTAAAAGATGTTTCGCATCAAAAATATCAAATGTTACCGTTGTTTGGAGCACTCAATATGATATATACTTTACAATCATGTTGATCAATCGACGCGCCTCGCCTGTTGCTATCCAGTTATTTGCCAACATTTAACCCCTCACTTGTTAGAGCTCCCGGTAGGTCACCCCAGGGTGGGTGGTACGAGGGAAGCACGTCATATTAACTCCGTTCGGGATATGCCAATGGCAAATACTTCATAAAACACGCTCAACCAAGCTGCTTCATACAAAATTCAGCGCTTTGTGTCTTGTCTCATCAGCCGTGTCATGTCAGAACTATTAATTAACGTGTGAATATAATACGACAGCAGTTCTAGATTATGAAGAGCAACATATTTGATATATGAATCTTTTGAGAAAATTATTAAAGGTTTTGATTTACGTATTTCGGTTTTTTGGTGACATATGGTGTAAAAGTTTCATTAATTATAGAAGAATTGTCACTGTAACCCATCAATATTAGAGAATCAAGTTATGACATACGTTCCTTTCGAATGGTTCCATGATAACTCAACACAGTGACAATTCAACACACTTTTAAAAAGTGATATAAAGTCATTAGAAAAGATGGGAAAAAAATGTTTAACCTAACCTCACCTAACCTACATAACCCAGTTAATAAAGTTTTTGTTTCATCACTTTCCATGACTTTATATAACTTTTTAAAGATGTGATGAATTATCATTGTGATAATTTATCCGCTTACCATTTGCTTTACGTTTTGATTTTTTTAAAGTTTTGCATTTTAAGTGTATTATATTTGGCCTCCAAAATTTTGTATAAAAAAGGTAACGCAGCTGTATTTTATGAATCCATGCAAGTTGCAAGTTTACTGGCTTTTCATCAACCCCATAAAACCAGGAGCGTGTAACCAAGGAAAAATTTACTTGATTGCTCCTATATTTCACTTTCTTACGGTTTTAATATTTTTTGTTTAGTGAATCTATTAATAAATTAGCCCCTAACTCATTACTTAAAGATTCTTAGGTAATATATAACTAGATAGGTACTTATGTTCTTTATTTTTATTTGTATACCCATGTATTATCACATATAATTATGGTGTGTAAAATGTGAGGTGTGAATTCACGAATAAAAACTCACTTGTTCTCAAACAATACAATATACAAATTTAATTTGACTTGAGTGTAGTTATTTGTTTTTAAACATGATCATTTTTCTTATTGCAGTTAAATCCATTTGCCTCAAAGAAAAACGTCTTCAACTTTCAACTCAATTTTACATTCAACAGAATTGAAGAAAGAATACGTGGATTATGCGACTTCCTAAATATATTAAAGCGACGCGGTATAATACGTGCTACATTGATTTCATCGTGAATTTTTAATTCGTGTTGATTCTGCACTCTCCTGTCAGAATCCATCGTTCTTGGAGAGCTGGGCACACTGCCGTGGTATTAATCCCGCCTTGAGAGCTTCTAAGTGGGGTTCCTCTCCCGCCAGGATCCAGAATAGCAACAGTAACAGAGGAGATGGCATTGTTCTCTTTACAACCGCGTTGAGTGCAAAGTACTGAAACTTTTTAAGAACTTTTCAATCGAACACAATATGTGACGCGCTTTGTAGGGAGGATGAAGTATTCTCTGTAGAGTGTAGTGATAAATCTATTGTGATATGCCACCCTTAAAAACTTTTATGTAAAGATGAATAGTGTATTCGATAAAAAACGGTAATGGATGACCTTCGTTATGTTGTGGTGTCCGCATTGGCCTCTGAATCGTGATTGTTCGAATTTAGGCACAATAATAAATTGCTTGCAGAATTAGTTAAAAGGGCTCTATTATTGGTTGTTGTAGACCGATTTATTTATTTATATTCCGTTTACATAGTAACTGGTTGATCTGTGAACAGTAGACCTTGCATAATAAATGTTGATTGTTCCGATTTAAAAGCGCTTAAAGCTCATGCGAATGCTACCATCTTCACAGGATTGTACTGGATATACTGGAGACGTTGACGAGTTTAATAAACGTGTTAACGAGAATTGTCAATCAATAGCAAACTGGCTGTTATCACAAAATCTGTCACTTAACACAAACAAAACAGAACTTCTTAAATTTTGTACAGTACAAGCTATACCCATAAACATAAATGTTAACTTTAATAACATATTAATATCATATCGAACCTTCCCAAACTTGTTCACTGCTGGGAATACAACTAGATGCAAATATAAACTGGAAAGAACATGTATCTAAAGTTGTAGCGAAAATCAGTAGCTTTTTTTTTGTTCTAGGCAACCTTAAAAATATCTTAAACATCGAGTCAGTAATCACCGCATACTATGGATACATGTACTCAATAATAAAATACGGAATAGTTTTTCGGGGAAACTCAGTAAACGCCAAAGATATTTTATCATCCAAAAGAGGTGCCTACGAAAAATTACAAACTCTGATCACCAGTATTTATGTAGACCAATTTTTAAAAATGTCAAACTTCTGACAGAGACGGACATATATATAATGGAGTTTTGCCTGTTAGTTCGATCATCTCCAGAAAAGTTCCCACAAAAAAACACATAAACACGCTACAAGGTTCACAGAAAACTTATTAATCCCAAAAGCAAACAAAACTATATTTCAAAAAGGACCACACTATATGGCCATTAAAGTATATAATAACCTTCCACGTAGCATCAAACAAATTACCTACATACTTTAATTTAAATCATCACTAAAAACATTTATTTTAAACAAATGTCACTACACCTTAAATGAATACATTACATAAATTAAATACCTCTGTTTTTATTTTTTTATTTACATACATTTTTTAACATGTAATTGTTGGGTTGTGTAATATAATGTGTATTTGTTGGGTAAGCTCATAGACATATGAATATTAGTAGACCTGCCCTAAGTGATTAAAAGCGTATTATCCCCACTCCCCATACCGGTTCCATTGGAGCCGGTTGTGCTCGCGTATGGCCTCAAGTGAAATTTGAAAACGTGACGTCATCATTCTTGTGCGAACTATGGTCGAGGCATCATCGGTTCATTTTACGAAATAACACGGCAAAATGTTGACTTGTACTATGAAAACTTGTAAAAATAGATGTGAAAAAGAGAATAAACCCAATTTTCGTATAACATTCCATATATAAGCATTATTTAACTTTATTTTAAGCATATTCACATCGTATAATATGAATCAGTTGTTACTATCACATCGAGAAACGTCTGGACGCGAAACACATAGCTGGTTGGTTGCTGGGAAGTAAATTATGAACTTTTATAAAAGTGTCTTAACTAAATACTTAAACGAAATATTCGACTCTGAAAATAGAACCGAATTTTTTTGCCGAATTTGGACTTCGCAAATTTGTTCATAACGTGGCGAGTAATTTGCGCTCCCATGTAAAAATGTCTATTCATTCAAAAGCAGATTTCACTTTTAAGAAGTAAATGGTGATATTATAATGCGAGATGCCTATTTACTGTCAGATTGATTTATTGACGAATCACAGTCAGCTTCACTCCCTTCGTTCTTCAACAGTTGATTTTACCCCTCGCCATTATCTTCTCGTCTATTAATTCCTATGTCTGTGGGTAAGCTGGAAGAAATAGGATGTAACCTATAAGCTATACCCTTTGTACTCTGTATTTTTGTGCAGTAAATATTTTTTTTGAATTTGAATTGACCGGACGAAAAGAAATTTACAGGCAAACGAAATGCAAAGCGCTTGAGTTAAAACAGAACTTATCTAGTATCAGTCAATTATATCACGAAATGCAAGGTTGGGTTCTGTAAATGGTTTATAACATAAGGGAGTGGTTCACACTTGTGTTTTGTGAACACCTCAACAACATATGTTATATTATAGTGTTTTGATATTAAATCCACACTGGATGCCCGAAGAAAATAATTTTCCACTATACCATCTTTATGTCATCTTTAGAGATGCTGTGTGAAGTGTGGGTAGTCTTTTTAAGGCGATGCCATACGCAGTAATGTAAAATCATGTGTTTTTGGTTTGAAAATTTGGTCGCCTAGAAATTTGTCGGATGCTTTAATTAAATACTGCGAGTGGAATACATCTTGGCCTTTGAAATAATCGGGTATTTTTTAGATAAGTCTTTTTATAAGCCCATAAAAAAATAATGTTAAAGGCCTATGAAAACTGCTTTAAAGTTCAAAATCTCCTACTTACGAACCCATTTTCGGTTATGATTTTATTGTATAATGTGGCAAAGTAAGTTATTTATAAAATGATCGAAAATAAATTAAATATTTATGCCTGAACTACCACAAAATAAAATAAAAGGCACTTTTTGGCCGTGTTTTTTTGATGCATAAATCAAAACAGGCGAATGGTGTTAAGCGGGAATTTAAACCTTATCGCCATCTACGTAAGGGTTGTTATTGATAGCGGCTCAATTTTAAATACTACACGACATAGTGCATCGCCTTAAGGAAAGGAAGGAGTGGAAGGAGAAAAATTTTAGGGGAGGAAAAGGTATGAGGTGGGTAGGAATCTGGGGGTCAGTGTGTCTAAGAGTGAGGTATGAATCCATCCCTCCCACTGAGGTCCAAGGCGATGGATCTCCCTCAATTGACCTCTCCAGATTGGGCTCGCCATGCACTTGGTGCCAAGGCCAGGAAGAAATTCTTCCAAGAACCCGGGCACCCCTGATAAGTTACCAAACGCAGCGAACCACTTGGGCGACAATGAGTATTTCCCGGAGCGACGGTAACTATACTTGCATCTCGCATCCCAAATTAAGTTTTTCTTTTTTTAATTGCCGGCAACCCGGGCGTTTATTGCAATAACATGATCAATATTACACACATGAAAGTAACCCGCCTCACTAGAAGATTTCTGTTCTGAGGCGGGTACATATATATGCTTACACATACACATACATTTGTACAAATATATACATGGAGCATTCCATATATAGTTACATACATTTATGTAACTATATATTTTTATGAAATATTTTTTATTTTATCTATAAATAAATATTTGTTAGTGAATTTTCGACTATTGAACAAATATTAGAACTCCATAGAAGGCGTTTAAAGGGAAAAAAAAGATCCTTTCAAAGGGAGATATGTAAATTCGAAAGTTAGAGAGAGCTCATAAAAAAACGATAATAGCTGCGAAAATTGTGAAAATATTTAATGAAACAAGACTCATTTAAAATAGGGAAAAAATCTTTCTACAAATGCTTATGTTGCATTTAAAAATACAACGTGATTTTTTTTCATACCTGTAACATGTTAAATAAGATAACAAAATGTGTTTTTTAAAATTTTCGGAGCATACTTATAATTTACTATAGATTTTTTTCTAACGATGGAATTTTGTGTTATTGCGTTTCGGCTCTAAAAATTTAAAGATGTTTGCTTCCAAAACAACATACATATGTTTTTAGGAACAATTGGTAGAAACTTGGAATTGGGGAAATATTAAATATCTGTTGATTATAGGATACTTACTATTTACGCGTGTTACGCTTTTCGATGGCACAAAATTTAATCAAATTGTACTATACTAACTAAAAAATACGTTGGAATTATACTGAATAAACATTTTTTGCTGATCATGATCCGATTTTATCAGGGAATCCACCTTTCCCAACGGATTACCCTTCCGCCTTTTCATCTGGTCATTGTTGTACAACGTGATCTGGAAACAAAATACTTTTGACAATCCCATCACACTTCTGTCACTAATATTAAAAAAAAATTATTTTTAGCTTTTACAAAAAAAATATTACATAATAGTGCAACTGCATTCATTAACATGGGTTTGCATGCGTATTTGGTTTTTGTTTTGGATATAAAAAAATATATATATTACCTACTAAAAAGACTTTTCAAAACCAAAAATATGATAATCATTATCTTATTCTTATTATAACAATAATACTATACATAATAATATCAACAACATCAATGAGATCTGAGGGTGAGTTTAAAAGTAAATTGGTCAATTTTAATGATAAACTAATGTTTATTTGGGGATCAATGGTGAGGCACGAAATAAAAGGCGTGTCGTGAAGGTCACGGTGTTTATTGAGTCAGTTGCCGTGACGAGGAGATGATGTAGGACAGATGTTGAATACTCCGGTTGCTGCGATGATGTGGTCTAGGCGGTAGTTGGCGACGGCGCGTTGAGACCGGACTCGATGACTGTCAGGCACTGGCGATCTGGGGAATCAATACTCCAGTGCTGACGGAAGGCCGAAGGTGCGGCGGACCTTGTAGGCAGTTGAGCGGGAGCGGCGTAGACCAGTGAGGATGCTGCGTGTCCTCGTGGTGGTCATGGTGGCGTGGAAGAAGCGCTGGTCAGAGACGCTGGAACCAGGGCGCTTGTAAACCGAGTAGCGCTTGCCAGGGACGGCGATCTGGACAAGGCGCTATGATGATGTCCCGATGGAGTCCATGATTGTACGGGCAAAGCCGGGTAAATTGTCCTTTGCGCTAGTAAGAGGAGCGCGATTTATCACTCGTTGATTCTTGTTAAATGACGGTGGACTGATGACTGACTGACTGACTGGCTGCGTCGGGCTTATTTACACTGTTTGGCCGGTGGCAACAGCAGATAGTTAAATGGCAACTAAATTGAGACCACTCGCTCGGTCTGGACCTTTCCCGAAGTTTCGGCGGCGCGGCAATTATGCCTAGGCGGTAGACTCGAACCTTCTGGCGAGTTCTCGTAATGTAAACGACGGACTTGCGATATTATTGTCGTCGATAGACATGTAGGTGCTTGTAGCAGGTTGCTTGTTTTGTTTACGATTCCGGCTGAGTAGCTCAGGAGTAGGTACTAAGTAGGTCGAGTGGTTTATTATTAATTATTCAATGGATTCTTCTCGACGCCACATTTATAAGACAAGATTTTTTAATGCATGGCACGGTATAGTAAGTAATAATTTCATCATTTAAATACTAGTACATATTGAATTATTTGGCGGGTTGGGAATAAGCCGACGTAGGTTATTGGTTCAGAGCACCTAAAGGCAATCAGAAGTGCGGGTTCAATTCCTGTCGGCGGCATTTATTTTTGCTTGGGTGATATTTTCAATTTTAGTGGATATTTTAGGCAAGTAATTATTGCTTATAAGTATATTAATGTTCATCTTGGTGATATAATGACGTCTCCACATTTATTTATCGGTTTAGCACGGGGCAACCAACTGCACATTTCCCTCTGAAAAAGCTGAAGAGAACGATTGGAGGTCAAATCTGTAACTTTATTAAGGTTTTTTAATGATAAGTTCATATAAAATCACACAGCCTCCATCCATTTCAATATTGGAGTTACTTTTCCCAGCCATAACCAAACATTTACTTCTTCATTAACCTATCAAATAAACGAATGATTCTGCGATCCGTTGTCATGGTTTTTACGCTAATTTTAGGGTATCGTAAATATGAAATCTTAAGCAAATAACCCTGCGAGGAAGTTTACCCAGAAAATGAAGGCTGTTGGTAACTATAAGCGTTGTTTCTAACATCGTTTGTTTTGAGTTTGACAAATGTGGTATTAAATCATATTTAGGTATGTAAATATTATTTAATACCACAAATCTAATAATCTAATCTTATGTAAATATTCATTTCATCGCACTTATTCAAACTTCTGTAAAATTTGTTTTTCTTTATAGAAAAGTACATGAAGTTAGAAGTTTTAAGAAATCAGTTTTCCTCTTATTTTCAACTTCAAGTATGCAATCTCGGAATAAAAATGTAAATTTGTATAAAAACCATGTATAAATAAATCTAGGAAGATTTAAATTACCTGCTTATTTTAAACATCTTCTAGCGTAAAACAAGAATACAATTTACGTTATGATCCTTTTTGCATAAAAATTGAGCAACGTTTATTTTTTATCATTGAAGAATAGTAAATAAATAAATAAAACAATTTGGCGGCACGTTCGCCAAGTAGACAAGTTCACCGAGTGTGAAGGTTCAGCTATTGTATATATTATTCAACACCTTTCCCTAGAGGCGTCATTAGCGGCTGGATGAAATGAAGTAGTAACTAGATACCATGTAAAAATGATTTATGGTGTAAGTACCGCGTCTAACAAGTACGATTCTAAGTCTTATTTGCAGGTATGTAACATTATTTTCTTAAAAATTGCATGGCAAAAATTCATATTAAATATTGATTATAATTTATACTGGGCTTTTACATACGGTAGCACGTCCAGTTATAAAAACGTCTAAATAAAGGTTTAAAAACAAAACAAATAAAAATACAAAATTATTTAAGCCCAGCTGGGCGTAAAACCAAATTAAAAAAATTTTAAAAATGTTAAGTACGTGTAAATAAAAAAAGACAAATAGTGCAAAGAAAGAGACACTTATAGAGACACAAGTAATACATAATATATTTTAAGCCGAAGCAGAGATCATTTATAAATACTATACACACATAATATAACCAGCAAAACATATTTTTAGCTGAAGCAGAACATTTTTTTATTTTATATACAGGGTGTATCGGCACGCACCCGACAAACTTTAACCAGCTATTCCTTAGCACATTTGGAGTAAAAAATGTTATGAGCACTTTGCTGTCCGGTAACATTTTTTTTTTTAATAAAAAATTTATTATTCATATTTTCACCACATGTCACCAATGTTTTATCCTTTGTCAATGTTTGAAAACCCGTCTGGCAATATTTTGTTCGAGTTTCGTTGAATAATGTACGTACGTACCTACGTTGGCGCGCTTTTACAATCACAACGAAATAGCACGGCACCATTCGTCTCATTTTTAACTATTATTATTTAGTGTGTACGAAAGAGCGAGGACACTTTTTGACACACTTGCTAATAACAGCTGTTGAACACGAGAAACAATGCAAATGACAGTGACGGAGTGTGGATTTTTTATTTATTTTTTGTTTTTAATGGAAAAAAATATTACCGGACAGCAAAGCGCCCATAACATTTTTCACTCCAAATGTGCTGAGGAATAGCTGGTTAAAGTTTGTCGGGTACTTGCCGATACACCCTGTATATTTTCATCCGTATAAATTATCGACGAAAATGTCTACTTCAGCACACTATTTTATTACATAGTTGACATATTTGTGTCAGAGGGCTAAAATAGGCGGTATTATTTTTAAATGTATTCATGTGAAACATCCCATGGCTTCATGGAACAATGGTAATTGGAAACATTTATTTCAATATTGCTAAAAAAATAATGTGGTTTTTTAAGGATCGCTCGGAGATCTAATTGACTGGGTGTACAGAATTTCTGTTTGATCTCGACCCATCAACATTTTATCTGTCTGTAAATGTGTTTGTTATGTTTGGGTTTCGATTCAGGGTATTGGCCGTGTTGGATACTACCTTTTTATGATCGTGGTCCCTACTGTCGTCATATCGGAAAAATCAATATTATGGTACCCACCGGCCTGAAAAAATTTGGAAAAAAAATGTCATTGAGATGGTGACATTTCTTTGGACAATACATTTCTTTATTTGAAAAAAGTGTTACGTAAAATATTTACGGTTCATAATTATGTAGGTAGGAATTAAAAATTTACACGTAGGTACCTACCTACTTTTTGGACGAAAGGTCCATTGTTTACAGAATTAGTAGTTAATCATAAAAAAATGGTTTTAAAGTAATGGAATAATTATAATATCTCGATTAATGAATGCTCAGATTATTTAAGAAATTAGAAAAACGTTTGTAATGATTCGTTTTCCGGGTCAAGCATGGTTGTGGGTAGCTACAAGTTCTGAAATAACAAATTAAATCATTTTCTTGCATTTTTGTTCTCGATGAAAATACACTCTGAGGAAAAAGTATTCCCTCAGAATTCTTGTGGGGATTGAAATATAATTTAAAAAATTAAATAATAATTTTCTAAGGACAATTTAGTTGTGTTTTGCAATCGCATTCAACGCAGTCGCAACCGCTGTGCATACATAATGCACAAAGGGATACTTTTGTTATGAATGTAGAGTGTTTCAAACCACTTAGCACATTATTGAAGAGTATCCAATGCCTGAGTTCTCCGGGGCGAAGCAATATTGCAAGAGGCGAAGCCGAATGCAATCGAACGACTTGTATATTGAATATTTGTGCAGTTGTAAGAAATTTCCACTTGGCAATAAATCCTCAATATATAACATTTTTCTGTAGCAATCATTATCTTTTATTTTTATAAACGGCATCCCTATATACAGTTTATTGTAAGGTGGAAGGGCTTGGGAAGGGAAAGATAATGAAAAAATAAGCCTGGCAAAAACTTTTCTTTTTTTATATTAACTCCACATAGGAGGACCTGAAGAAAATAATTTCCCTCAGGGCCTATGTCATCTTTGGGGATGCTGTGTGAAGGGTCTTTTTGTGGAGAGGAAGGAGTGAACATGGGTCTTGAAGAGTCCCAAGTTGTAGGAGGGTGGAAACACAGAGGCCGGCAGTTCGTTCCACAGCCGAGCTGTTGATCCTAAGAACGAATCGTAGAAGCGACCCATTCTCATGTGACAAATGTCAACCGTGTACAAATGTTGGGCGCGCGTTTGACCCTTTAAATGCCGTAAGGTATTTTGCTTGGATGGACCGACAGACCGCGAATTTTTTAGCTTTAAAAGAAGCTTCATTTAGATCACTCTAAAGTTCATATAATCTGTGAACTGTTATATAATAATTATTTCTTCATCATCCCAATAGATGTCAACGTGGGTTCTATATTTTAGATTTTTCAAATTACTTGAGTTTGACAAGCAAAATCGTCATATAGAACAGCGTGTTAACGCGCTCATTTTGTATGGCCGGCCTTATGAGCACGGCTACCTAGAGCGCGTAAACGCGCTCTGGCACACAACCGACTAAACACGAGTAGAGCAATTTAATTATTAATGGTGGTCTTCCATTTGGATGATTCTAAGGACAGGTTATTTCACAGAATCTGAACAATTCATCAGATTTTAAATTTGATTATTAAGTTCTGTGAAGGTTCCATTCAAGATCTATTATATCATTGTTGGCCAGGGGTTTTACAAAAATTAAATAATAACAAAACTCGAATAGAAAACTCACTGAAATCCGATGAATTGTTCAAATTCTGTGAATCAACCCAGCCTTAAAGGACATAATACGCTGATTAATCTACTTTACTCAATTTTATTGTTTGGTTTGGATCCGGAGCCAAGAAATTTAACAGCTCTGCCACGGAGGTCGTCAACATGCCAACCGTATGAAAATATTTAAATTTACAACTCCCTAACTTAAAATTAAAATCATTGAAATCTACCCTAAAGAAGTCGCTAGAAGTTCGAATTTACCTATACACAAATAAATCCTTTGACAGCAACCTACCCCTATTCTTGTTTATATTCTATGTTTCCACCAATTATGTTTCAAAATCTTTTCTCTCGTTCAATTACCATTGTTTGACTTTCGTGAATTTCTGAAAATCATTTCGTCTACATTATTCCTCTGATTCTGTATTGGAAGTAACATAATTTAGAACTCGCGAGCTGTAATAAAGTACCCGTACATAAGTACAGTTCTATGCCCCATACCGCATTGATTAGAAATTTTCCCCCCAGTGCACACAATCATGATATTTATTTCTACGTAAGCATATTTTCTTTTCTGTTTCTTAGTATGAAGTTCATAAATCTACGATATGATTATAAATGTGTTGCTTTATAAATACAACACACATGAATGTATTAATTTCAAATGCATGAAGCATAAAATGTGTTCTGTTTTTTTTGTCTAGAAAGTCAACGCAACTAATGCTTACATCTTTTTCATTGTGTTCGTATAAAATGTCAACAATAATAAGACAAGTAAACTAGAATGGTATTTTTTCTATAATTATCAAGTATTTAATACGAAAACTTGGTGGGACAAAAAGAAGAACGTGAGTCTAAAATACGAAAATGCGATTTAAAAATAATAATTTTAATATATATTTTCACCGACTTTTCCTTTAGGTGTGCGACACATTACGCTGTACGAATCATGGCTTAGTCTATTTCAGCATATCTCTCGCCATATACTACCAATGCAAATGTATGGCGAGCGATATGCTAAAATATGCCAAGCCATTAAAATATAGCGCGCTTATAGCGTGGTCTGTAACACGTTTTAAAGATATATTAAAAAATGCTACTTTTGTACTCAAATCGTAGTTAGATTTCCTTCACCACATTTCATAGAGAAAAAACGGGAAAATTTTATTCAATCTAGTAATATGCAAGGAACTGGGATTACTCAAACTTAAGTGAATTTTGAAGATATAAAAATGTCAACTTGTAATAGTTAATATTACATATGCACTTTTTATGTTATTTACGAAAAAATATATTTTATTAAGAGATTTTTAATTATGCTTCCATTAGCGTTTATATGTGAGTGTGAATCTACGAAGAAAGGCAACAGCGCTACACCAGGTAGCATAAACCGTAATAGGTTATTTCATAATTTCATATTACTTGATAGTTTAGAAATTTCTATCTGAGACCGCCCCTCCCGCATCGATTCCTCTGGGTAGGAAGTCGCTGTCAGTAGTTTCCGACGTTCAGCCAATATGTATTTATGATCTAACTATCTAGACAGAATATTTTAGCTATCTGCTCGGTAGCCTAGCTTTAGGAAATATTGTGGATTACCTCCACCCAGCTTCTGCGCTCCCGGCCGTAAATCTTTAAGAGTGGAAATTTCAACTCTCAACCTTAGTACCTATTGACACAGCCACTAAGTTTTAATGGTGTTTTAAAGGATTCTTAGTTTTTAGTGTAAAGCATGTATATAGCAATGATTCGCGTTATAAACCTAATAGTTAAATTACAGTAATGTGTATGTACATCTCAGGACTTTGTGCTAAAAATATAAACATTAGAGCAATGAAAAAACCTTAAAAACCATGGTTGAAAATATGCCACAATATTTTTATTGTACTTTACTTTTCCAAAATGTGTGAAATTATCTAGCTATCATTGATTTTTGCATTTTTTTATTTATTTATATAATTTGCACATTTATTTATAACTATTACAGGTAATCAATCATCAGATGACATGAATTTATGGCTTAATATGATCCCAATAAACTGGATTGCGCACATTCAGGGAAAGACAACATCATTAAACACCTACAGCATTGTATTGCATGCTTTATGTTACGTGTTATACGCAGACAACGTGAAAATGTTTAAACCCATACAATCTTAATCGGATTGTACGGAATTACAAAGTGATCTTGATCATTTGTAGGCATACGTGAATTAAACTTATTGTCCTTAAACATATTAAGTGTCACTCGATTACGTTTACTAGAAATAAAAATAAAAACATCAAACCTTACAACATGTACAATAAACCTTTACAATATAAGTCTACGTGTAAAGGTTATTAGTTATCTAGGTGTTTATTTAGATAACAAATTATCTTTTGACAAGCACATTGAACAAATTATGTAAAAATCATACAAGATGCTAGGTTTCTTATTAAGAATAAAAAGTGCTAAAACTTCAGAAATGTTGTTTTGTTCATTGGTCAGAAGTCTGCTGGAATGTGCTTCCACAATACGGAATCCTAAATATAAGGTACACGTGGAGTTATAGTCTGAATAATATATGTTAACTTTACAAAAAATATGTTCATTTTTAGATCTAGTTTCTACATAATTTGCTAAATAATAAAATAGTTTAGTCCCATATTGCTATCTGTCATTGGTTTAATGTTCAAATAAGGCGTACCAGGCACACTGCGCTTCTTCGTTTAGAAGCCAATAACACCAATGCAGCAAATAACTCACCAATAACTCTAACCACAACGCGCAATAACGACTTATACCCACTACGAAAAATTACTCCACTTAGTCATTCTTCATGATTTTTTACTAACACACAAAACTAATTTATACATTTTTTGAATTGATATAAGTTACTTTAAAACTACTTGCACTAAATTATTCATTAAAGTTTTATTAATAATCTATTACAATTTGTCGGCTTCGTATACTTCTTGATTTTTAAAAATCTCTTCATCTCTCAACATACTTTCTTCCTATTTTGTATTTTTTGTTATTAATTTAAAAATAATAATTTTAATATTTAATTTCACTGACTTTTCCTTTAGGTGTGCGACACATTACGCTGTACGCATCATGGCTTAGTCTATTTCAGCATATCTCTCGCCATACACTACCAATGCAAATGTATGGCGAGCGATATGCTAAAATATTCCAAGCCACGAAAATATAGCGCGCTTATAGCGTGGTCTGTAAAAGGTTTTAAATAAATATTAAAAAATGCTACTTTTGTACTCAAATCGTAGTTAGATTTCCTCTACCACATTTCATAGAGAAAATATATACAATAAGTAAGTTTAAGAATAATTTTCGTCCAAGATAAAATTACTAAGACATTGTATTGGACACACGTAATATATATATTTAACTACATATAATTTAATATTTCGTACCTTATCTTTTGTAGTAAAATATGTACTGTCTAGTAAAATATGTTCAAATGAAAAATAAATAAAATAGTATTTATTATATGTTAAAAAGGGAAAAATAATACAAAGAGAACATAAATAAAGAAAAAGTCGTAAGAACATACGTTCCGTTCATGTTTCAATATAAATAATAATAACATCATTTGCTGTCTTTGTTTTATCTCCTTTTATTTATTTTTGTATATTTGCCTTTTCTTCATAATCTATCTTCTATCTTGTAGTTCTGTTATTAATAACTTCTGGTTTATTCAGGTTTCCTTCATTGGCCCAATTACAATAATGTTGTCATCTGCTCCCAAGATTTTGCTTACACTGTGTTAGTTTATAACGAACATGTAATACTAGCTGTAGTCTTAGAATGTCGCCTATACTCAGTGAAAGACCACAAGTTTTGTCATATATTACGATAGTGACAGAACTACTCGCAATGGGAGGCCAGTACAAGCAAGAACCAACCGACACAAGCAAGCACGGCTAACTTGTTTACTTGTGAAACTGCCCGAAGTAGCATTAATCAAACACCCTCGGGGGAGACGGAAGTTGCCTCAAACGGGGGTGCGATCCAGCGTACAAGTCCAGATATTATCTGACTCCGAAATATGTCACATTAGACAAATCAATGGCTAAACTTGCCAAGGACGGGAACATTTAAAATGATATTAATAATTATTATAAAAATGTCAGAGTCAAACTAGTGACCAAACCTTCATTCGTCCTCAAGTCAATTATGAAACTATATTTTCAAACTATTGGCCGAGGACAGGAACATTTAAAATAATGCTCTTAATAATAATTATAAAAATGTTAAAGATACACCAGAGACCAGACCTTCATTCGTCGTCAAGTTAATTATGAAACTATTTTTTCAAACTATTGGCCTAGGAAATGAAAATTTAAAATGCTCTTAATAATAATTATAAAAATGTTCAAGTTAAACCAGAGACCAGAACTTCATTCGTTTTCACGTCAATTATGAAACTTTATTTTTAAACTATTGGCCTAGGAAAGGAACATTTAAAATGCTCTTAATAATAATTATAATAATGTTATAGTTAAACCGGAGACCAGACCTTCATATTCGTCCTAAAGTCAAATATGAAACTATTTTTTCAAACTATTGGCCGAGGACAGGAACATTTAAAATAATCCTCTTAATAATAATTATATAAATGTTAGAGTTAAACTAGAGACCTCAATTCAATTATAAAAATACATTTTCCTGTTTTAACTTTAATTTATTTTACTAGCGCAGATCCTATAGATATTATGATATTGTATGATTTGTGAGAATTTATAAGTATTTAAGTATTTATAATAAAATATTAACCTCAGGGTCATGTTTTTAAATATATTTTATTTAGAAAAAAAAACATTTTATATCTATTATATCATGTACTATGTATTTACATAATTGCCTTATTGCCTTACCTTTCAAATAAACAACGTTAGTAAACTCATGACGATCAAGCTGTCAAAAATGTATAAGTTAAAAATATACTTTTCAAATAATAAAGAATTATCAAAAAATAAAATATTTTTTGTAGATTTCTACTTTATCTTGTCTGAATCAGTTCCACTTTTTAAAATCAAATCTAATGCCAGTTCTATAAATCATTTTACAGCAGTTACACACAGTTACACGGAGTTAAAGACACACCACCGAAAGTATGATTGTTAAGAATGACTAAATATTTCTAATATGACAGTAGAAAACTTCGTGAAAGTACTAATAAATTTTGTCTGCTGGATAATGGTTCCTAACTAGATCGATTGGTAACCGAATTTTTCAAAACATCGGGTTCACAACCAGGCATCGCGGGTTCAATCCTACGCTACCCAGCTAAGGCCTCCATGATTTTACAAACAACATAAAAAAAATGTGGAACATAGATGTTTCTTTTGACGTTTTCGCGTGCACAATTAAATTAAATTGCTGTCTGATGTTTCAATTTGATTGTGATTTCGTAGTTATGTTACCATTTACAATAATGGTGCATGATAACAAGCGATTCTTTTGCGTCTACACTTGATTTACAGTGTGATAGTATTGCCACGGCTCATTAATTTTGTAAGAATTGTGTTCAGTTATAAGTATGAAAATACCCTGAAGACGAGACAATACCCTTAAATAAAGCCAGAATCTTAACGACGTAAGTGAAGCAGCCGTGCACAAAAATATGCGTCGCGGCCCCGGTGTACTGGACAGACCTGCGGTTGAATTTGCTCTATCAAATCACTAAAATAAAGTGGGAATCTTAACGACATAAGTAATGAAGTCGTGTGAAAATAATATTCGGCGCGCAGTCCAGCGGAATGGACTGACCTACGGTCGACTTTGCCCTATCAGGCCTAGAAAATCGATCTTTCCGTGGGGTTTATTTGAATTATTTCTGATGAACGTATTACTAAAATCTCAAATGTTTCTAAATGAATCCCTCGGGAAGTTACTAATGCATCGTCTAGGAAATTAAAATCTGTTGCTAACCGCTAATTTTATAGTTAAAGCTTAATGTTTTCAAACCGTTTTAGACAAAATATTTAGTAGGTATCCCTCTAGAAACATTTGAGAACTTAGTAATACGTTCATCAGAAATAATTAAAATGTGAGCGTCGAGCAAACCCCCGTTATTAGAGTCTTGTGTCGCCTTAGTAACATTTCATTGTCCGCGCCAAATTGATGCAACATTCTAATACATTAGATTTTTCAATATGAAGAATCCCGGCAAATCATTCGTATCTTTTAAAGCAGAAAATTCTTTGTTCCACTAAAACCTCTCAAATGGTTATGAAACTTACACACGCTCAAACCAACTATGCCATACCCCACTCTCAAAAACTACGAACTCACAATATTCAATAATCTGAAAAGCTTGCACAAAAGAAATGACATCTTTTCAGACGCTGATATCTTCTATTTATCCTCGGGTCAGTTTAACAAATGAATATTAGAATAAATAAAATCACAAAGTTAATTGCGAACTCTCAACCCCCTGATGTGTGTAAGAACTTAAGGTTTTTTTTCTCTTTTTCGTGTTGTTTTTCTTTCATATCTTTTATCTTATTCTTCATTTTTTTATGTAGTTTTTTTAATTCACCTTATCTATCCATGTATGCATATATTTTCTTCTGTTTTTTATGGCTTCTTTTTCTTTCAATTCGTCTATCGTTTTTTTTATTTCTTTTATCAATTTTATGTTTTTGTACAAATGTATTTTATGCGGAAACTCAATAATTTATACAGTTATTACGCAACCCAGAAAACATAAAATTTTACATCAAATATCCGTGTAAAACTGTTTTTTTTTTTAATAAAACAAAATAAAAATTCAGTCCCGAATGTCTTGGAAGTCTGGCTCATCAATTATTTTTAGTTGGCTATGTTATTTCCATCAAGGGCTTATTTTAACAATAAGACAAACAATTCAGGTTTATGGCAATATTTCAATTCCTCCTGTTCATTTATATTTTTAATTTAATTTTCTTTATTCAGTGTGCAATATTTTATAATATTTTTGTATTTTTCGACCACCATGCTGCACATGCCCGCGTTTTAGTGTGTTGGTATTTCAATGAAGGATTTAGCTAGCTGAATAAAGGATGTAGCAAACTGAATACTTCCACTGTACTTGCTATTTGGGTTTCAAGAATCGAAATATTAATTTAAATGATCAGAGAATGAAAAGGATATATGAGAAGTAGGGTAATGAGTCACAAAAGCAAAAATAATTATCTACAAATAATTGGTGATGTTCTCCGACCACATTAAACGACAAATTGGTATTGTGGTAATTGTGGCTGAAAATAGCAATAAAACACATAATAATGGGTTACTATTTCAGAGTCATGGAATCTATGACCTGCCGCAAAGCTGCGGTTATATCAATGCTGTTGTTTGGAAAAAAATCAATTGGCTGGAATACAAATTCCCATCAGGCAGTCAGTCAATGGGTTCCGCAGTCAATGATGCAAGAACTGTCGAGGCTGTGTAGTGAAAAAAAATTATGTTATAATTTTTTTTTATTATTGGTTTTAAGTAAGTGTTTTTTGTCATCAAACATTTCCAGGTTTCGAATGATTTCTTCAAACTACTATTATGATGAGCTGATTTCTCAAACTACCATTATCATAAGCGGAATAGTTGCATTTTGCAAATATTGAAGATTTAGCTATTTAGCTAGGAGGGGAATTAAACCACTCGGCCACTAATTAGTTAGTTGTATGAGTTAAAAATGTCCGTAGCCAGTGGAACGAATCTAGTATAATAATATATCGCCCATGTAATGCAAAAGGGCATACGTACATTTCTCATGTATTTAAAAAACCGTATCTGTAGGTTATTTGATGATTTTTCAAATATTTATCATAGATCAAACAACTGACAAAATTTACAAGTCTTTTTCTAATTTTAAGTTAAATATTCCTATTAAACAAATAAACTACACTCTTTTATTAAATACCTTAAAATATATAACGACTTGAGGATTGAAAAAGCATAAGCGACCAGATCTTTTCTTCAAATAATATATTCGGAACTCGACTCTTGCAAACTTCTGAGCCAAATCAATATAAGAGTACCTACTCGGCATACAAGATATATGAGATCCCAGAGGATATCATTATATCTATTTGTTACACAAAAAAAAGATAATAAAACACTTATTATTATTATTATTATTATTATACTATGCTGACTAGATATAAAAACATATGTATTTCAATGTCACATTTCACAAACAAGCATGAAGTAAATTCGCCAATTATTTGCCTACATTGTTTAGCTAACGAATATACAGAATTTTCCAATAAGAGGTGTTATTTTGATATTCAATCGTAAAAGATCAATGGTTTTGTTGCTTGTGTGGCAATTAGCGCCGTTTTGTTGAAATTAAACGTTGTTCAGATCAATACAATCCAATTCTGGCCATAAAAAAATCATTAATCATCTCTCGATAGCGCAATCCATTCACCGTAACTGTTGCTGCAGCCTCATTTTCTAAAAAGTAAGGTCCAATGACTCCGCCGGACCATAAAGCGAACCAAACAAGTTGAGGAAAGAGAGGTTTTTCAATAATAACTCTTGGGGTTTTCCGAGCCCCAAATGCGACAATTTTGCTTGCTAACGAAGCCACCGAGGTGGAAATGGGCCTCATCACTCAAGATGATTTGCATTTGATTCACTCAAGTGAATTTTAATAATTTCTTAAGCGCGTATCATTCCATTTTTATTAATGGCGTAGTTTCTACTTGTCAAATGTCAAAAAATGACAACTTTAAAAGTAACATCTACCGAAATAACGGGCTATTCAAAATAACACCTCTTATTGGAAAACCCTGTACAAATAATGGTGACCGGATAACTCCTCAAAATGACAATTCACACACCTATGCACAAAACAAAAACTAGGTTAAATAGATTACATATGTAACTATTTAATCTAGCTTTGTTTCATCACTTTTAATGACTTGAGATTAACACTTTTTATAGGTGTGTTAAATTGTCATTTTGAGGAGTTATCATGGAACCAAACATAAATGAAGCACTCACGAACCAAAGATGCATTCTTCACCGTTTCATAATCCCAGATCGATTACTCTTGCTCACGGCACGCTAAATCCTTGTTTCGTGATTGGCCGAAATTATTAACACGCCGTGACGTCACAGCGCCGTGCTCCATATTCGAATCGATATTATTTTATGCGGAAATAATAGAGTCAAATGGCGTTTGACAATCGCCCTTACTGACTTACTTCTGTAGGTCACACAGTACCTGTTTTCAGAATTTCTTACAGTGATCTGATACTGAGAATAATTACCTCTCTCGATATTCCATTCTATTATATATGTGAAATAACACATATAAGTTGGAAAGTAATTATTACTGATTATGGTTCAAATTTTCATATGATTCAATAGGATATTTCTAAGCATTTCACTGGCTCGTGTATCTTGAGCTTATAAGCAGGTAAATAAAAATATATATTGTTCTAGTTTATGCATATAGGTATGAAATCAGTTATTGCTAGCAAATTTCGTGACAGATTCTTTAGATGGAGTAATTTATCGGCAGTATAATAAGGAATTTGATGCGGTAACGCGGTAACACGGAAACAGCGGTTCTCAGACGGCCGCCTGTTATTGTTATTTTCTATGTCTGTGTTTAAATCCCGACAGGGAAATGGATATGAAACACGAACAAACGTTTAATTCGTAACTTTTACTTGGAAACGACTCAACAATTTATTTAAATGTAGAAAGAAAACTGATTTCACAAGCATTGGTGTTGTATTGAAGCGTTATGTTAGGCCAAAAAGATTTGTTCATTCAGGCTGATTCATTTATGATGTACATACTCTCTTACCCCCTTACTTATAAACGCGGTGTAAATATTACGCGGCGCGTAAGGTCAAAATAGTCAAAAACTTGACTTATTAGCATGGCGTTTTTTTGGTTAAATTGGTTGTCAACCAGGCTCAAGGCCGGCTTTACCACACCAACGTTGAACGGGCGCGTAATAATTAATAAGACAGTAAATTTTCAAGAGAAAAGTTATAAAACATATACTAAATAGATATGTAGATATGAAATTTTACCACACAAGGACTTGAGCCATTTAAGCAGATTTTAAAATCTAAATTGTGCAGTTGATCATACGTCATTAGAACATGTCAGTAGGCCTTGCACTAAACAACAGGTTGGAATGCAAAAGCAGATCAACTTATACACATATCACAGATACCATAGTCGCAGAACCTGCATAGAAAGAGACCTTAATAATGCAAATTATATTGTTCACAATTTATTGACCGTTCGGAAACGCATCAGAATAATGGGATTTCTTAATAATGGGAGAGTGCTTAAACAGTTCCAGTAAATCTTGCGTTACGCTATTTTCAACGGCGGTGTCAGTCTGAGATATAACCGAAGCTTTGAGAATAGTCCCGATATTTATCTCTGTTCGGAAATTCGTAACCCAAGTTTCTGTGCAACGAACCACCCAGTGTGGTCTAATTGTATTGCGCTATTGGGTTGCAACTCGACAAAAGGGCGGTCAGCTGTGGGAGTGTCAGGAAGATTTATCGTAGACATTTCATGGCTGAGAAATTCAGAATGCATTGCCGATAGATATCCTAAAACAGTAGAAAGCAGTTGTTTCCTGTAGCAGGATAAATACATTACTCGAAACTACATAATTTGTTAATGGAATGCTCTGAATGGAGTATCGATCTGCGCTTAGGTTAGACTACATATTCATCTTCTGGGCAATTTGCGCAATTCAGCTTAGTAATCTACAGCCCCGGGCAATTCTTCAGAACTACTACACTCCACATACTTCGACGTAGATCTTGAATCTTGATGATATGATGCGGATAACTAGTATCACTTAACTCTGTTCCATCAATCTTGCCCTGGATAATCAAATGGAAAATTTTACATTCAAGTTTCTCATAATTATGAACGATTGGTTTACGTCTTTTAATAGCTATTACAATTTTTCATTTTTTAGTGATTCTATGAATAACTTTTAAATTGGTTACATCTATCCAGAGTGCTTAAGAATGAACCTAAATATTCGCTATTTTTTGGAGTCAATGTGTCCAGGAGTGAAAGACGTACGAATCTACTCCTCTCACTGCGGTGCAAGATGATAATAATAGTTGGATAACTTGTATAGCGTCGTTTTTGAGAATAATCACCCCAAGGGCGCTAGATCGATAGGTCAGTAGGTAGAGTCCGGCTGGAGAGGTCAATGGTCTCTCTCAACTATTATCTCCCGATCCGACCCGCCATGCACTAGGTGATTAAACGCATCCGCCGCCAAAACCTAGACAAACCTCACCATACGAATTCGGGCACCCCTGCTAAGACACCAAATATATGAACCCCTTTGGGTGACCAATGTCCTGGGTGTTGGTTGAGCAATAAATAGTTCCCGGGCCTACCTATACCCGCCTCCAAAATTGATATTGATGATATTTCGATATTTCAAAAGATCTTCAGTTTAATGCATGGTTTAGTGTCCCAGAATTCCATGTCATACAGAAAAAGTTAGAGATAAGAGGAAACATAACAATTATTCTCCCATCAATTAAATTTTTTGCACTTACCTATTTATGTTGCCGGAAAGTCGAAGGAACCAAAGCTCTTTCCAGATACTGATGAGTTCGGAGAGTGAGGAGAACACACTTCGGATCTTCAGGCTATAATTCTGGGAGCATACTAGCCTATGAAATAAGACGGATAAAGGATTAACAAAATTCGGAGCAAAACTACAATATCTCCTGAAAGTCATATCTATGCCTATGATACTAGTTCTTTAATTAATTATTCTACATCATTCAGCTTTTCACAGCCCGTGACATCTTTATATTTAAAAAAACCATGATTCGTTTTTGTTTGTAAGCTTCTTATAATCATAGTAGTTTAGTTAAGTATGAATTTTTAAGACTAGTAAGACAACTATTTTTAGATTTAGTTATTTTTTTAGCATTTCATCGCCATTCTTGTGATAGTTCACTAAAATAAACGCATTTCAACGTTATTCATGTGATAGTTCACTAAAACAAGCGCAATTATTTAGTATTTCCAAGTCGTTCATACATTATTAAATATCCTCTCTCGGATACCTCAGTATTTCTTGTTGGTATTTTTTTACCTACATATTTGCTTTCCACAATTTCAATGCGGAAGGCGGAAAATGAAAAATGAACTGCGTATTTTTCAACACCTTAATATCGAGTCCCTCCATTACCATAACTACCTTTATGCATTATCAAGTTATATTTCCAATTTACTTAAACGTGGAAATAAAAATCGTTGTCACGCTCTTTTATTCAAATTTATTTCTCAGACAGAGTCGTTTGAGCTCGCCTTTCGTAATTTCGGTAATTACTTTTGGTAATTATGTCGTTTATCACAGAGCCGAGTAATAATTCACGAACAGAGCTCTACATTTTCTTCTTATTCCACGTATGGAAGCTACAAGAAGAAGAACGAAGCCTATTTCATCAACGAAAGAATGCTTTTTATGGTACAAAACTAAGTTATTACAAAGAAGCTTTTTCAAGGACCTTTGACTTTTTAAACGTTCAGACATTGGGCTAGTACGCAATGCGTAAATAAAAACCTAAATGTATAGGTATCTACTTCAGAGTGATTTGTTTAAAGATATTTACATACTACATAGTGCTTTTATCAAATAAGTAATTTAAAAAATTGACATAAAATATATGCATCAATCACTATCATTTCTCTGGAATATTAGTCGGGATCTTATTTAATTGTAAGGTCAATTCTGTTTCGTAAACTTTGTTTTTCATATAAGAACCTCTATATTATGAAATTCATATCCCTAATCTGTTCATGATAGTACGTCGATAGTTATAGAAGAAAAAAATACATTGTAATTCAACTATAATCCTCATCTAATATACCATCATTATGTCCCTTATTGAGGTAATTAAAAGTAAGAACAACCGTTAAAATTTCGCACCATACGACAACGCTAAACAGCGCTCAGTAATCGATATGAGATAAACTTTTTAATCCTAGTATCCATCGACGTAAATGTAAAAGTTGTCAACTTTGTAATTAGAGGCCGAGGTGCTGATAATTTTCTTATAGAGATACCTCTTCTTACATGTATATAATTGTTTTTTTACGGAGATACCTCTACTTAAATGTATATAATTATTTCGTGCAATTACAACTTGTTTGGATTTTACCGCATGATGCGACACTGCCACACAAAATTTCGTGTTTTTCTTATTAAGTTTAACCACTCTCTTTTCAGAATAGACGTTTTATTGATACTACGCTAACGGTAGTACATATTTATTTTGTCCTTCGTGCTAAACAAAGAATTTTGCGGAAGTTCGTCAACATTAACGTCCTGTAATTCTTTTCTAAATATCACAATTTACAATAATAACATTTTCGATCAGTTTTTTTTTCTTTTTTTTGGAAGAATATTCTCCATAGAGCTTTTTCCAAAACTAGTGAATAAATATAAAAAATAAAAATATGTGTGTTTTTTTAAATTAATAATACTGAAAAGGAAAAAAATTCGGGAAAATGTTACGAAATGCCACCGTTCACCAACTATTCCCACGTTTAAAATCTTATCCACTATACAAAGATATGAACCTAAACATTCTACATAAGCCTAACGAATTGACCTCAAGAGTAATAAAAATATTTATCAATCAATGAAATCTTGTTCTATTTTCGTACTCGAAAAACACGATAAAGAATTTCCTCACATATTTTTACCTGACCTGAAACCATATAGGGTTTATTCAACCCACATTACAGTTTTTAGAATCATAAAACATTTCAGATTCGCCAGAAAGATGACATCAAAGAGTCGATTAAAGAAAATATGATTAAGCACGACCACGAGAAACGGAGGTTGATACTTTTACCGAAACAATTTCATTAAAAATTAATATGGCCAATCGAATAATATGGCTTACAAATCCCAAAAAAACCCTTAAAACCACCTTGCTCACAAGCAATGTTCACAATTTCGAAAACACCGATATAATACACTATAAAAACAGCGACCCTGATTGCATTCACATATTTCGGATAGGTACTATTACCCTTATTTTTGACTCCTTCGTCTATCTGCCATCGAGGTTATACTTTTTCCTAGTATTCATTTCTCTGTCTGTTCGTTTTGGGTCCGTAAACCATTTAACAGACACTTTTTAATTACTTGTTCGGTAATTCATTGGCGTTGCATAACTTCTTGTAAAAAATGATTGGAAATCGATCACGCCTATTCTACATGTTATCTACCACAAAATCACGCTTTAAACATCATAATTATATCATAAAATATTTAAATGGGTTAAAACATAATAACAAGTCAATCTTGAAAGATTGGATTCGTTTCAACAGTGCAACTGAATGTTTCAGCTTAGCCTTATTTAAAACATTTGGACAATGTTTTCTTTGAACATTTTTATTCCACATTTAGGTAACATGTCGTGTGCGTACAGGCTACGCTGCTTCGCCTACTTATTCGAGAATGACTAGGCTATTTCCGGTCACGTGATAAAAATGAGAGCCTTAACGATTAACCTCTTTGAGGAGAAAGCCGCGGGGGTCTTTTCACGGCATGAGAGCTCCGCAAATAAGACGAGTGGTGAATCTTCAATGACGTCGTTTGTATCTCATCACCTTCGTTGATTACACATTTTACGTGAAAGAGTAATACCAGGGACATATTTTACTAACAATTATTATTAACCGTCCAATAGCCGATTTGGGGGTAATATCATCTATAAAGACATATTTATTATTGAATATTTATTTTCATTGAACCCTTCTACTTCTTTATTCTTCAACCAACATTTAGGACAGCATTACAGTGTCCATCATCAGGTCAGCTGCTGCCCGATACGTCCACAACTGCCCTTATAGTTGACACTGTAATGCTGTCCGAAACGTTGGCTAAAGAAGGAGGTAGCGCAACACGGCATAATACCCCAAAAATATATCAATAGAATTATTTATTTCTCTCATATATTTGGCAGCTACCATTTTGCATGATTACAAGTTCTTACGAATTAATTTAGTGTCTCGGATAAACACATCCGATTTTTAAGGATATTTAAAAAGTTAATCCGATGAAATTGAATAATCAATTTGGGAGGCGGGTACTGGTACCGCCGCCCCGCACCATTTTATTGGAGAACCAACACCTCTACCATAGTTCACCTCAAGTTCGCTATGTTTGTTGACTTAGCAGAGGTGCCCTGGTCTTTGCGTGGTAAGCAATGATCGGGACTGATCGAGGGAGATCTTATGACCTCTCCACCAGGACTCTGAGAACATCGCCTTGAACCGTAGTGGGACGAATGGATTCATATATCCATCACTCCTGGACACACTGACCCCCAGATTCCTACCCAACCCTCATACCTTTTTTCTTTGTAGAACATTCTAAAAAGACCCTCCACACAGCATCCTCAAAGATGACATAGGCAAAAATTAACAATTTTACCAAAATTTAGACAAAATTGATTCGATTACCAGTGATAATCTGATTTGCACAGCAAACCTACAATATGGGCCTTTTCATGGCCAATGTTCACTCCCTTCTTTCTTTCACTCGTACATCCCTAAATTAATCATCGAGGAAAATGATTATTCTTCTAGACATCTCTAAAAAAATAAAAGATGTTTTTGTAACAATTTTAAATTTTTAAACCCCTACACTGCACCGGCCCTTATAGGAGAGTTTTCTTAGAATCACCTCACATTCAATGCGAACGCGGAACCCTTCATGAAGGACCATTCATTATTAAAACGGCTGATTTATGTTTTTTATTCCTGGCCTTTGCCGAAAAGAAAGTACTATGTGGATTTATCAACACCGATAAAGTCTGCTGACCGTAAAATTATTGAATTTAGCGAAGTTAGGAGTGTTTTATTGCCATGTTGGGGCAATACTGCCTCATATACCAAAAATAAAAGTTACATTGTGTTTTATTTTAAAGCCAGTGATAGACCACGCTGTGAGCGTGCTATATTCTCGTGGCTTAGCTTATTTCAACATATCGTTTACATATTGCAACATTCCCATTGGGATCGTATGGCGCTGAGTTCCTTCCACTTTCCTTTGCGACAATTTTTTTCTTAGTGCAGTGGTTTCTTCATACACAAACTTTTTTTGTGAAACGGTCCTTCGATTGCACATAATTGACTCTTGGCTTTGTTTTGAGAGCTGCAAAAGATTTCAATAATTTAGGAACATTTATTATGTTATATAAAACCCTTGTCAGATGCCAACTTGAGTATAACTCTACGTTATGGTCTTCATTTTTCATTATTCATTCAGATAACATTGAAAAGATTCAACGGAAGTTTTTAAGGTTTATAAATTGCATATTCCTGTACAAAACATAAATTACAATTACCTCTTGGATAAAATGTCTCTATTGAAACTTTCAGAAAGAAGAATAAGCACAGATTTAATACTGTTACAAAGAATACTACATTTTTAAATTGACTGTCCCGAATTACATCAATGTATTCATGTTCCCAAAAAATCATGCCGACATTTCTTACCTTTTTACTTCAATAACACCAGGACACTAGCTTACCAAAATTCTCCGATTCCGAGACTTCACAATCTCGGAAACAAATATTCTGATCTGGGTGATATATTTCATTTGAAAACTAATCAGTATAAATGTTGTATTTTCTATCACTTTTATTCTTCTAGACACAAATAAACCTATGTAACCATATAACTTCTCCGCTTCTACTATTTTTTTTTTTTTTATAGTCAGAGGCGGTTTACTAACGTTCCCCGCGAGCACTTAGGCCATAGGCCCATTGTACTATCTCCCATTTTACCTCATTCCCTTGCCAGTAACCCGGTCCCTTTTATGAAGTTCACCAGGGCTGTCATTGGATATGTGGCGATGTCTTCTGGTTCCACACTGTGTCTTCCCAGGTATCTGAGCCTTATTCCCAGCAGAGCGGGGCATTGGCACCATAGGTGAATTGGCTTCTACTATTTCGTTTTGTTGAATCTTTTAAACTCAATTATAAGCGTGAGGATTCATTTTTGCCATTATGTTTACATTCTTCTTTATTGTATTAATTTTTAAGTGTTTACTCTGATACAAAATGCTTGTATTTTTTTG
The DNA here is from genome assembly GCF_061612785.1 of Hesperophylax consimilis. Taxonomy (NCBI): domain Eukaryota; kingdom Metazoa; phylum Arthropoda; class Insecta; order Trichoptera; family Limnephilidae; genus Hesperophylax; species Hesperophylax consimilis. The sequence continues at coordinate 20,493,959 of NC_142848.1, read as the reverse complement.
AAAGAAAAGCCCACTAGGGTGTGTAATAAATAAAGAATTACATCAAACTACATACCAACCGCTGTTACTAGGTATGTATCTAACGACGTTCAGATGTTATCAGCACATGTGGATTACGACTCGTTGCGATTTAGAACTGTAAAAGCGTTTTTTTAGATTATCATGAAAATATAAAATGTCCTGACAAACTGCGAAAGAAGTTTAGGTTTTAAATGTTAATAAAACGATAAAATTTTGCCTAGAGTAGCTACCTATATGTTACTGAAACAATAAACTGTGATATACGTATAATTATAGTAATATTTCAATAAAATTTCTCATTGTTGCAGGTTTGTCTTCCTTGCCATCTACACCGCCGAGATGATCATCAAATCGATAGCAAAAGGGTTCATACTGAATAAGTACACGTACCTTAGAAACCCTTGGAATTGGCTGGACTTTGTGGTCATCACTTCGGGGTACGCAACCATTGGCATGGAGGTCGGTAACCTGGCCGGGCTCAGAACTTTTCGGGTCCTGAGGGCTTTGAAAACGGTCTCCATAATGCCAGGTTAGTTTATAATAACTTTTACATTTTTATTAAGTTTCATATTATTGGTAAATTTAATAACAATCAACACATTTTATGTTTTAAATATATGTACAGAAATCAATAATTCATTTTTTTTTATTTTTATCCCCTTTTTTTCCTCACTTTTAATCGCGGTGTTATTAGTGAAAAACTTTACTTATTACCAAGGTGAAGGTACGGTTCAGCAAGCTTTAAAACGGGCTTAATGGGACATGACTGAACCGGCGCGAAAAAATCGAATAAGTAAGAAGGCACGTGTTTTTCTAATTAATTTGCCCATTCAGATCTGATATTCTTTCAAGTAACAGCTATTTCTAGCAATTACGATGCAGATGGTATTTTCCCCTTTGAAACAAGATCAGAAGTCGGGGACGCCCGAGGAAGACATGGCACGACCAAGTGAATCAGATACTTGAGTCGGGCCATCTCAAGAGTCAGAACAATAGAAGAGAATGTATGAGACGATGTATGAATGTGAATGAGGCAAGGAGTGTGTGCCAAGACCGAGTTGTTTGGCGATCCGTCCTCTCTGCCTACCCCTGCGGGGAAACGGCGTGATGGTTAGTTAGTTAGTTAGAAACGAGATCCTGAAGTAAATCTATAATTTAGCATCAAATTGAAAATTATTCAAAATACCTAAGAGTTGCAAAAATTTTATTTGTCCAAGTTGAAAATCGAATCCCGCAATCCCTGGGTTGACTTTTGGTTTTTAAAAATAAAAATGTGAAAAAATAAAATGCTTTCGTTTTAAAATATAAATAAACACTACGTTTTATTTAAACCAAAATATCGCTCCAAATAATCTGACGGTACTAAATATAATTAAAATGAATGCCATCCGTAATGTTCACAAAAAGCTTAAGCAAATAAAACATTTTAAGAGGACAAAGCGAACGAATAATATAAAAGCTCTCGACAGGGTCCCCATTGTGGATGATGATAAATGACCGCTAATAAATGATTGAAAATAAAGTCTATAAAAAGAAACGGTTTTATTGACCTTGGCAAATAATGGTAACTCAAATATGGAAATGGCAGAGAATACTAAAAATCACTTCTTTTTCACCTTTTTTATTTATTTTTAATATTGTGTCCAGCTTTAGAAATCAGTTTTTTTCTTCTGAGGCCCTCTCCTATTGAAGGTTGGCTATTATCAGGGCAATCTTCTTCCTGCAGGCTGCAGCCCAGAACAAGTGCCACGTCCTTCTCTGCTACGTCTTTTACCAATCTTCCCCGGATGATCAATTATATATTCTTATATTTTACGTTTCTCTAAATATGACCAAAAAGTGCGTTTTCTAAGGGTTAAAGTATAATTTCAAATTCTTGCTCCAGGGAATGTTATCTATCCACAAGTCCAAATCCTTCAAAATAAATGTTTGGTTAAGTGTCCAGATTTTGATACTTTAGAGATGAATTTAGAAAATCTTCTAACGAACACTTTAATCTTCGAATAAGATTTATTTAAGTAAATTTTAAGGCTGTTTTTTTTTGCGAATAATTATTTTATCTTTTCATCCATCTGATAATCATTTCTACGTGATTGCACATTAATAATTTCGTCTTTGTGCCACTTTTCCTTGATATTCTGAACAAAAGCCGATGACAAGGAATAAACGCTTCCACACGGCTCACAAAGGAACTCGCTTCTTTGTTCCAGTCCCAATCATACATAAGTATGACAGCAGATATCCCTTTTGCCGCAGATAATAAGTAGCTGGTGGTTACAATAAAACATACATCATAAATACTCTCTCTATTAATTATCTACCAAGGTAAAGCAACTAAAGGTAAATCCTGTACTAAGAAATGAACCATAGGTACTAATTCACGTTTTGAACTCTGAAGCTAAAAAACTGTATGCGTGAAGAAGCAAAAACACTCTAACTGTTATTACCTACTGGCTACATAAAGTTCGTACGGCTTTTTCTGTTTGTAATTTACTAAACATCATTTACATTCCAGGTTTCGTCCACACGAAGCTTGCAACGCTCTGTACCGCTATAATACTTTAAACCTTGATGGGAACCGTACACTTTTATTTTGCCATTTTTCTATTTCGGAGCGGCTCAGTGAGTTGTGTGGGTTTCGTGTGGACGGAACCAATATCTATGGAATTTTGAAATACACACATGTCTCTAAAAAAAATCAGACACGTTTCCATATTATCGTCCATTATTTTTTTTTTTTTAATTAATATTAAGCCAAAGGTTAAAAGATCCCGCTTTAAAAATGTACACCACATGTTTAATATTTAACAGGAAAAGGGAAAAGTACATTTAGCGGAAAAGAGATACTATGGTTATGGAAGTACCAAAAACATAGTGTAAACAATTAAAATTTTATATTTTGTGTTTTCAAATAAAAAAAATATAAGAGTGTGTTTTATGTGTTGGCGAATTGACAAAAATATCTCTCAAGTTGGTAATCAGTTAGACAAAGAGCAAATGTAAATAAGGTCCTTGAAATTGACTACTGGTGAATTGAATATAATGGATTTTAATCGTTTAGATTTCCTAATATTTTTTTCTCTATAATTAGAGAAAAAAATATTAGGAAATCTAAACGATTAAAATCCATTATATTCAATTCACCAGTAGTCAATTTCAAGGACCTTATTTACATTTGCTCTTTGTCTAACTGATTACCAACTTGAGAGATATTTTTGTCAATTCGCCAACACATAAAACACACTCTTATATTTTTTTTATTTGAAAACACAAAATATAAAATTTTAATTGTTTACACTATGTTTTTGGTACTTCCATAACCATAGTATCTCTTTTCCGCTAAATGTACTTTTCCCTTTTCCTGTTAAATATTAAACATGTGGTGTACATTTTTAAAGCGGGATCTTTTAACCTTTGGCTTCAATACGTGGTTTACAAATAGCTTCAGAATATATTTTGTTCATTAGGGGGTCCGCGGGGTTAGGGCGGAATACCCGAATTTTTAAGCTGCGGAAAGCGAAGGTTTTATTTTTTAGGAAGGGTAAATAATGAATTTTATTCTGCGTTTCATTTCAAGTGAAAATTAAGCATTATTAATTCAATTTTATTTTTCAAAGTTCAGAGAATAATTTCATTTCGAAAAATGGTTTGAAAAACTCATCTTCGTGTCGTTCATCATCAAAGGTACACATAATTAAGATTTATCGGAAGTTTCGGCAAACAAACAAAAACAAACTAAAAAATTACAAAAAAATACGAAAACTTCAAACATCTAAAAAAAATCAACATTTTCAAAATTTTGACTGCAGATCTGTCAAGCAAAAGTATATTTAGGTATAAATTAATTTGCAGAATTAACTGCCCTAAGAAACATTAAAAAATAAACCCCAGAAAGCCGCCTAATGCCACATATCCATAGGAATTAATTCTTTAAGCAGTAATGGTTAATGGTCCACAATTAATACTAATCTCTGTCGGCCTTTAGTCTCACCTGGTTGAGAAACGTACGTATATTATATTAAAACATTCGTGGAGAAAATGTACGAAACTTGGAGCAAATCTGAACATCACTGCGTGCTTTTATAGATTGAACTTATTTTATAATATAACTTTCCAACGTTTATTCTATAAAAATACGAACTTATTCCATATAAATTCGTCTTTTTGGATATTTTTTTGTTTACTTAGATTGTGCTTTGAAATTTACAAAAAATCGAGAGAATCGATTTCCTGTATAAGGGCAAGTAAATAATTTATTCACACAAAGGTATGGGTCCAACATTTACTTCATTTTTCTACAAAGCCACCTCCCTTGTCAATGAATTTGGTCCTGCGGTCTTCAAGGTTGCATATCCCTTCCAAAAAGACAGTTTATGATAGCTAGGGAAGCCACTTTTGCGCCACTTCCTGAACGTCTAAGATAATTTTACAAAACATCTTGAGCGACTCAAACTGATGAAAGTTGGAGGGAGCGAAATTTTGGCTGTATTCAGTACAATTGTTGATGGTTTGAACGGTGTGTCATGCAACAACACTTACTTCCACAATAGACTTCGGCGTTTGTTGATAGTTGCTGAATTTACTATTTTACAACATTTCATAGCTGGCGATGTTGATCGTTGTTCTCACCTTCATGAAGTCTTCCAGTGTAAGCCCTTTGACGTTCCAAAAAAAAATTAGAATAACCTTTCCCGCCGATGAGTCAGCCTTAAATTTTTCTTATCTATAGTGTTTTCACTCCATCTTCTGACGTTTCAATTCTGGCTCATGGTGATGAACCCATGTTTCATCACCGTTGACCATTCTGCTTTTGAACTTGTGTTCTGCAGCTTTCTCGGTATACATCGCGCGCAGACTTTACGGAATCCAAGCTCGTTGTGGATGATTTTATGTGCAGAACCATGACGCTAACCCACTGATGGTAATTCGCCTATTCGCTATAACCATCTCTGGAGCTTTCGGATACTTTTAAACTTCTCGATCCACAAAAAAACTCTTTATTCTTCCCTAAAAAAACAGTCCGCGTATTGCGATAAAATTCTGAAATGAATTTCAATCCCTTTCACATCCTCCGACGGATAACTGCTCGTCGTTCCTCTTTGGTGCAAACTACTAACGGAGCGGACATATTTACACTTTAGCAACTAATAGCAGGAAGACAAATGACGAAAGCGGGATTAAATTTAAGCACGAATGCGCAGAATGCTGTATGACACCCTTGACCGTGTGTTATGGCGAAAGAGCAGATAATTTTTGACTCACCCTCATACAAAACATATCACGTAGGTGTAAAAAATACATTTACTACAGAACATAAAAATTCACAAAACGTAGGTATTACTAAAACGTTGGAGCCCTTAAAGTTCTCTATCTTTTCTCATGCGATCCTATTTAACCCTTTTCAGATTTTGTATTCAATTTCTCTTTCTGACCTTAATTATTGGGCTGCGACCCTTACACTGCCACCTTTAAAGCACCTCCCTTACAACGAAACAGATATCTTAACTATTTCCTAGTTTTAGCCCCCGTCTAATCTCTCTACATAAATATTTTTTTTGGTCACATTATAAAAAAAAGAGACGGTTTGAGAGAACTTTCATGGAATTATGTAAAGATTTTTAGTTTTTTGAAGTAATCTGGTTCAAAGCTCAACAATACTATTTTCTATCCTCGGTTTTGGTGATAAAGATATTTTGAATAATACGTTTTTATGCAAAATGTACCAAAAAAGTTTAGAATGTTATAACAAAGTAATATATGTAATAAGTTAGCCGTTGTTGACTTGTTCCGTTCACGAAGCCTTCAGAGGCTTCTGTTAGACATACAAACCATTACTACTGAACTAGCTAAACATTTTCACAATAAACTTATGAGTCTTACAATAAATTTTTTTCGTGATACACTTTTACAGTCACATGCCTCATTATGATACAAACTGTTGAAACTTTATCACTTTTGGAGTCGATTAAGCGGTGTTACTTTTATTGATTTGAGCTTTCCTTTTAGAGTCCGGTCGGTGGCCGAGTTGACATCGCGCTTAGGTCTCACTCGGGCGTAGTGTGTTCAATTCCTAGTAAATGCGAGTCCAATGTTGAATTTTTTTAAGCCAATTTTGAAAGATATCAGTCGTTAAAACAGGGAAAACAACGTCTAGCCAGATTATAAATATCTTTGATGGTTTGAATAGCCTAATGATTTTCAAATATCACCTCAAGGGCACTGAATATAGCTAAAAAAATATTTATGCCTATAATTTAAGTCCCGTGAAAATGCAAACGACAACATAATATGAATAACATATTTACATATTTTGCGGAAGGGTTTGTAATTAATTAACAAATACATTAAAACAATATTACACATTACGAATTATGACGTGTAATATTTAGTTTACTGGAACCACGGAATAATTATAGCTTTTTAATTTTCTGAAATAATAATAATAATTTGATAATTTTCTGAAGCGGTTTATTGCAAAAAAATGTATTATTATCAACTTTCATTTGTAGAACTCCATTTTAATATTAGTCTTTTCTTTTATATATTCAATAATATTAGTATTTAATTTTCAAAAAATCACTTTATCTATTAACATGTTCATGATACACAGCAGAACTTGTTAGTAAATATACTTTTATTCAATGAATTGAAAATTCAAAAAAAACTACTTAACTATGCCCTATTGCCCTGTGATTGCTATATCCAAACGTCAAAGTTTTTACTGTGTCTTTATTATCCTTTCTTTATTACTCCACCCCTTCTAAGCGATTGCTATGCAGGAACGATCGACGGTCCAGATTGATATGCAGGAACGATCGACGGTCCAGATTGATATGCAGGAACAATCGACGGTCCAGATTGCTATGCAGGAACAATCGACGGTACAGGTTGCTATGTAGGAACAGTCGATGGTCAAGGGTTATATAATAAATCATTTTATTTTTAAAGCTTCATTTATTTTCCTAGGATTTAAGAATCCTAACAGACCGAAGCCAGTGGAACTAAGGCATCCCTATTTGGGATAATGGAGGTTGCCGACCACTTGCCCATGGCGTCATATTTTTTATTCAAATATAATAAACGTTATTGTAAACTCTTTTAGGAGACAACATTTTAGAAAATAGGTCTATTTGGTATTTAGGTAGGTAGGTTAATATACATGGTTTTCCAATAAGAGGTGTTATTTTGATATTCAATCGTAAAAGATCAATAGTTTCGTTGCTTTTGTGGTACGTAGCGCCTTCTTGTTGAAATTAAACGTTGTCCAGATCAATACCATCCAATTCCAGCCATAAAAAATCATTAATCATCTCTCGATAGCGCAATCCATTCACCGTAACTGTTGCTCCAGCCTCTTTTTCGAAAAAGTAATGACTCCGCCGGACCACAAACCGCACCAAACAGTCACTCGTTGAGGATAGAGAGGCTTTTTAATAATAACTTTTGGTTTTTCCGAGCCACAGATGCGACAATTTTGCCTGTTGACGAAGCCACGGAGGTGGAAATGGGCCTCATCACTCAAGATGATGTGCATTTGATTTACTCAAGTGAATTTTAATAATTTCAATGCGTTGTTGAAGCGTGCATCGTTCCATTTTTATTAATGGCGTAGTTTTTACTTGTCAAATGTTAAAAAATGACAGCTTCAAAAGTAATATCTACCGAAATAGCGGGCTATTCAAAATAACACCTCTTATTGGAAAACCCTGTACCTGAATGTTCGGGTATGATCACCAAATACGGCCAAACTCAATTCAACCAACAGTATTATTTTGCCTAACTGTAAACATAATTTTAAGGTTTTTTATATTGCTTAATTAAGCTAAAATATTATTGTATTATTATTGCTTATTGCTTAAAAATATGATATATAAAAATATAATTAGTTTGATTGATTATAATAAATAATAAGTTTTAAATCTTTAATAGTATGAACATTATATTTTAAAATATTTGATATTCCGTTTTACTCCAACGATTCAAATAAATTCTTCAAATACGTAACATTTATTTATTAATACATCGCCATCGGTTTGGGAATTATTTAAGTGAATAAAATGGTCCCCAAAGAGACCAGAAAATAATTCGGAAGATCAAATTCCTCTTAGGATCTGTTTTTTTTTCTTTTGCTGTCCTCTGGTATTTTGACTTGTCTCGTATGTTTTTCCAGGAATAATGAAATGTCATTTTCTTCATCTTACATTGCCTTTATTCTTATTTCTGTTGTTTGATCATTTTATTGACATTCAAAGACCTTTTACTCTCGTACATCTAATTCAGTCGACAAAAATATAGAACGGCAGATGAAAATTCATCGTGGTTAAAAATTTATTCAACGCTAAACTTCTTTCTTGTTGCCGTAAAAGATTTTTTGTGGTGGTTTTTATTTCATTTTACGAATAAGTAGGGAGACTTGCTATAGGTAATTTGTTGATCGAATGCCAAAAATTAAATGATCAGTACGTAAACATACTAAATGCTAAACTTGTGTATAGTTATGCAATATGTTTGACCGTTTCCTCCTCCAGATCCTCCTCAAAAAATCCTCCAGGTGGGAGCGTCACAATTTTCTTGGTGAATGTCACTATTTTTAGCTCACAACGTAATTTTCATCACTGCCCGTAGATATAGTATTATTAATAGAAATTTTGACTGGAGTAAACGGAATCAGATCGAATTCAATGTTTCTAAATGTTTCATTCTTTCTTTCACACGGGCACGTCATACTTGGTTTTACCGGTATACCATGAATGCCCGATGATTAAAACGTGTCTCCACTATGAAAGATCTTGGCATCATGTTTGATAGTAGGCTGACATTTCATACTCATATCGAAATGGCGTGTAGTGCTTCACTGAAAATGCTGGGCTTCGTCCTACGCACTGCGATGAATTTTAGAGACACCCGGGTTCTCCAAGTGCTATACATTGCGTTGGTTAGGAGTAGGCTTGAGAGTAGATCGGTGGTTTGCAGCCCACATCAGGTGAAGTATTCCCTCATGTTGGAGAGAGTGCAGAAGAAATTTCTGAGATTCCTCTACCTGAGGGAGTATGGCTACTACCCGTAGTTCTATCCGACTGACTTTCTCTTGGGCATGATCGGTATGAACCATCTACGGGTCAGAAGAGATGTGCATATTGTACGAGTATCACACTTCTTCAAACTGATTCGTGGATGGTTTGAAAATCTGACTATCATGGAGAGTATTAGTCTCTATGTTCCTGATGGTTATCTCCGTCACCGACAGCATAGACTGTTTTATCTCCCGGCCTGCAGGACTAACTTGCCAATGGTCATGCCGGTGGAGAGAGCAGTCTTGCTATTGAACAGAATCAATTCGGATATCGACATATTTAGCTGAAGGTGAAGTTGCCTTTAAAAGGCAAGCTCTATTGATGCTAGTATAGTTGATACACCGCTTACTTATTATGTAATACCATTTTACAAATGTACTTAAAAACGAAATAAAATGTAATATTGTAATGTTATTAAAGGAATAAACTAATTGAATTGAATTGAATTGAAAATATAAAACTGTCAAAAATAACTCTCAAAAGGAAACAAGACGCCAAAATGTTATTGATATTTTATTATTAGATATTAATCGTTGATTTAAACATTATAATTGGATTTGATACCGTAGAATATAGAAGAAAACTAGAAGTGTCTTCCATACAAATTAGAATGGAAAAAAATATCGCCACTGACTTATTACCTTTTGGTTCTAGACCATTTAGCACGCGGTTTGCCTCTTTTCGGACATTGTATATCACCATCCCATTTTTCAAACACAGTTTTTGGAAATTTAAGTCTCGATTAGGCAAATATTTGGATTACGAAAAACTTCCACAAGGCACTTCTTGGTTATTCGTTATTCTATGTTTGAAATTCTGATAATGTTTTACTTAAATTTCATACGCAGAGCTGTGTTTCATTATAAAATTGGAATATCATTATAAATTTCAAATGGGATGACGATATAAGATGACAGGCAAGTAGGCTATAACCAAAACGCGTACTAAATAGGCTATAACCAAAACGTAATGCGACAGTAATGGCGACATTGGTTTTCATTCAATGTGAAAGGTTTTTCTATGTTTGAAACAATATCTTTTCTTTTGAAATTCCGTACTAACCAAAGATCTCTATTTTCTATTTTGTTGCCATGCGGTAGGTACTTGAATTTTTATCTGAAATGTAAAATGCTTCTGGCAACGTCTACATTTACGCGAAGAATATAAAATGTCGCTTTACTGGGCACTTTCAAAATTTCGAACACCGCTCACATATAATTTTACAAGATGCTAAAATTTTGCAATTTTTTTTACGTTTGGAGCGTTTGACATATTTCGAAAGGATGTGTTTTTAATGCAGCATTTGATGACAGAGGCGGTGTTAGGATCACACATAAATTCTTATTAAATTGTTACGGAAAAAGACCCCAAACGTCTTATATAAAGTTTAGTTATAAAAAGTTGCATATCAAAAAATATCATTAAAATATAAAATTAAACTGATCAAAAATTTGCAATATGTGAGCTTATATACACACAGAAAGAGACAAAACATATTATAAAGGACCGGTTCGACCGGTCGGTGGCCGAGTTGACATCGCGTTTGGGTCCCACTCAGGCGTAGTGTGTTCAATTCCTCGGCTGGCTAAGTCCTCCATCACAACACAAGCAACATTTTCAGCTTACTGTGGTGGTAGTAGGATATTTTCAAATATTGTCAGGTTATTCGTAACCCGGGAGTGTTTGTCTTTCTTTTTAAAAAAAAAAAAAAGGAACACTGAGAGAGTGAAATTAACATCTTACATAGTGATAGAGAGAGGTAATATAATTTAGAGATAAAAATTTAGAGTTAAAAATTTATAGTAAATTTTTGATCAGTTTAATTTATAACCCTGAAGATGCTTGTGTTAAACGAAACCGGTTGGTATTAAAAAAATTAAAATAAATAAACCGTGGTTACAAACAAAGTTATTGTTTCATTTCAATAAATATTTTTTTTTTTTTTGTAATTCAGTAAAATTACAGAATCTTACTATAGATATAATAAACTAAAGTTAAGTTCGGACGAAATCTTTAGAAAAATCTGTGTTTTAGACGCTTAACGCCTAAAACGTACTAGAGTATATCTTCAAAAACAGTTCTGAAGTTCAAAAGTTCAAAGAAGTAACAGTTCAAAGGGCATGATTTCTTATTTGTTCTGGCCATTAGACAAAACTAAAAATATTCTGAATATAAATTAGTCAACAAGTCTTGGATCAGGATCAGGATCAGCCAAGACAAATCAAATGTATGCTGAATTTTTTTTTAACTAGTTGACTGCTTTTTCTTGGGCGTCTACAACTCCTTTTACCGTTCACTACTGTATACAACAATGTTACTGTTAAAAAACTACATTACATCGATTTTTATTCGACTCCGTATCTCATTACGTTGCAGAGATATTGCTTTAAGTATTCCTCGAACGTCCCCGACATCTTCCATTCAAACCAATCTCTAATCACTCCTAGCGCTAATAAGAACAAACTTTAAAGTTAATTTTTTTATATATTAAGAAGAAGAAGATGTAATGTTATGTTTGATTTAATATGCTTATGTTATAAACTGCTCCTCCATACAGGATTTCCTAGTGAGACAGACACAATTCATAACCAATGTAATTAATAAAGTCGAACAAATAAAATAAATTCATTTATTAAAATAATGACTTAAGGCGATGCACTATGTCGTGTAATATTTTAAATTGAGCCGCTTTTTATAAAAACCCTTACGTAGATGGCGATAAGGTTTAAATTCCCGCTTAACACCATCCGCCTGTTTTCATTTATGCAAGAAAAAAACATGGCCAAAAAGTGCCTTTTATTTTATTTTGTGGATGTTCAGGCATAAATATATAATTTTTTTTCGATATTTTTATAAATAACTTAATTTGCTACATTATACAATAAAATCATAATCGAAAATGGGTTCGTAAGTAGGAGATTTTGAACTTTAAAGCAGTTTTCATAGGCCTTTATACTATTTTTTTTCTGGGCTTATAAAAAGATTTATTTAAAAAATACTCGATTATTTCAAAGGCCAAGATGTATTCTACTCGAAGTATTTAATTAAAGCATCTGAAACATTTTTAGGCGACCAAATTTTCAAACCAAAAACACATGATTTTGCATTACTACGTATGGCATCGCCTTAAAAAGAAAACATAAACAAACTTTCTTCATCTCATTCCTATCTCTCTCCGTCTGAAAACGCAGTGCCCTATAAACTAATTAGTATCAGGAATTCAGAAGAGCATCAGATGAACCGTACCGAGACATAATGTTAGACCTTCGTGTTCAGTTAGGCTGAAGTGAGATTTAGTTACCGAGGGACAGTAACGAGCTATATTCCCGTACCTACACACCTATCCTAACTCATCATCCCCTGGTAGAATTTTTCGAAAAGAAAGTCGTTTGATCAATTTGATCCATCTTTCAGGATGATTTATTGTTTTCTGTGATTTTCAATTACGCTTTGAAGTTTATAATGTGAAATTCTCTTGAGAGAATCTCGATAAAATATTGGATTAAAATATTTTTTGTACCGTTGTTACAAAAAAATGCTTTGTGAATGTATTGATTTTTGTTCAAAGACTTGAATTTTTTCCACTTTCCGTTGGTAAAATTTTGCGTAGATATTTAATACGTTTTGATATTGTTTTTAATACGTTAGTACAAAATTGCTCTAGTAAATGTAAAAGCATAGATACGTTAGCTGAAAAATAAATGTAATTGATTTCGTAATTTAAAGAGATTGATCTAATTTAAACCATATACAAGAAATGCCAATGTAGAATCAGTTAGTTCCCTTACCGCTAAAGTTTGGCTTTTATCGCAATTGAAAATACCTAACGCACGCAATACAAAACGTTAATTGCATCGATCGATGTAAAAACCGCATTATCTCGTTGAAAACTCGCGAATAATAATTCCCACCAAAGTTATAACTTTTCAAAACACCTTTTATTTTCAAACTCATTTTGATCATGTCAAGAAAATCGGAAAGTTTTTACAAACTTGTCGTCAAATGTGCGGTGTGTTTCAAGTTGTAATCAGCCGTTTATACCGTGTTACAATCTAGAGCAGTCAATACAAGGCAGCATTTACAGACTGTCTCTATGTACAGGGTTTTCCAATAAGAGGTGTTATTTTGAATAGCCCGCTATTTCGGTAGATGTTACTTTGGAAGCTGTCATTTTTTAACGTTCGACAAGTAAAAACTACGCCATTAATAAAAATGGAACGATACATGCTTCAAAAATGCATTGAAATTATCAAAAATCACTTGAGTGAATCAAATGCAAATCATCTTGAGTGAAGAGGCCCATTTCCACCTCGGTGGCTTCGTCAACAAGCAAAATTGTCGCATCTGGGGATCGGAAAACCCAAGAGTTATTGTTGAAAAGCCTCTTTATCCTCAACGTGTGAATGTTTGGTGCGGTTTATGGTCTGGCGGAGTCATTGGACCTTACTTTATCGAAAATAAGACTGTAAATAAGACAAAAATAAGATTCCGCTATCGAGAGATGAATAATGTTTTTTTATGGCCGGAATTGGATGGTATTGATCTGGACAACGTTTATTTTCAACGAAATGGCGCTACGTGCCACACAAGCAACGAAACCATTGATCGTTTACGGGAAAAGTTTCTTTGAATATCAAAATAACACCTCTTATTGGAAAACCCTGTATTTTCGAGTTCTGTTTATCAAAATATTTTTATGCATATTTCGATTTTTATGGGACACCCACCGCAAGATCCTCATCTGGCAAGAGCTTATGGAAAGCAATAAGGGACGTTTGTGGAGTACTTTGTTTTTTTTAAAGATCTGATCACTAAACTGCGCAGTCTTTCTTAACAACGCATTATTTCGATACTTGCCCGCTTACTAGTAAATTTATTTTAATTTTTACACAACTGATAAACAACTATTTACATATTGTAAACGATTGTTGGTCAGAAGCGTGAAAATCAAAACACGTTTATTAGTTAGGCCATGTTTTAGGTGTTTTTAAAACATTTAAAATATTGAAGAGAGTATCTTCCAATCTCTTCTCTTATTTTTTTTTAATTTTAAATAACTTTAGCAAAAAAATACTTGATTAGTTTGCAGTTGGAAATTGGTAAAGGAAACCTTCATCATGAAGAATATTACAATAAATTTTAAGATCATGACTGATTATTTAGCAAGTAAAATCGTTAACTTTAACATTGTTTGCATGGATAATGGGCAAACTCAGAAGACTTTGCTAACGATGTATTTTTTAAGTGTAATTTATGTAAGATAAACTTTTCAAAACTCAGATTTCCTATCTTGTACAAAAATAAATGAAAGATAGATTCAAGACCATTAAAATATATCTTAAACTGTAAATTTAGCAAGGCTCCGACTAAACACTAATTTAAGGTGAAGTACTAAGTAGTAATGCAAAATAATGTGTTTATGTTTTGATAATTTAATCGCTTTTAGATGCTTTAATTAAATACTGCGAGTAAAACAAATTTTGACCTTTGAAATTATCGTGTGTTTTTTTTTATTCATTTTGTAAGCCCTGGAAAAATAAAGTATCAGGCCTATAAGAACTGTTTTAAAGTTCAAAATATCCTACTTGCGAAACCCTTTTTGGTTATGGTTAATTGTATATTGTGACAAAATAAGTTTTTTAGAAAAATATCTTTAAACATTTAAATATTTGTGTCTGAACTTGGCAAAATAAAATAAAATCATACTTTTTTGCGACGTTTTTTTTATTGTTTAAATCAAAATAGGCGGCTGATGTTACGTGGAAATTTAAAACTTTAAGATAACACATTGAGTGTTATTGTTAGCAGTCCGATTCCAAATACGTTATACGACGTAGAGCATCGCCTTTGCAGTTTCACAGGGGAACTAATGAAAATAGGTTTACCTATGTACCTATATGAATGCTAAATGGAAGTTGTAATATATTTTTATAGAGCCTAGAAAATTTCCGGGCTACTGGGCAAAGAGAACTGTTATCACGGCTGTCACAGAGATGTCTCTGGTGTTGAAAGCTAACTTTGGCGGTTAAACGTTTAGCTCGTGTAGTATCCGGTCTGAACGCCGAAACCGGAAACACCTAATTACCCCCTCACTTGTACAGGGAATACCTTTGCCCCGTGGAGAAAAACGACCTTAAAAGACAGCCGCGGGTCTGTACAGGTTTCAGTACATCATATTTGAAAACGCATTTGCATTTACTGCTACTTTGCTACAAAGTGTTCGGTTAAACCCAACACAAGTTAAATTAAAACAGTTC
Source organism: Hesperophylax consimilis (assembly GCF_061612785.1). Lineage (NCBI taxonomy): Eukaryota > Metazoa > Arthropoda > Insecta > Trichoptera > Limnephilidae > Hesperophylax > Hesperophylax consimilis. Next base: position 20,478,607 of record NC_142848.1, on the reverse strand, counting down.
GTTTAAACCCAACACAAGTTAAATTAAAACAGTTCGTTGAAACCCAATACAAGTTAAATTAAAACAGTTCGGTTAAACCCAACACAAGTTTAATTGCATTCAGATAGCTAGTAATGATTCTACTTTTTAAATGTATGTATTTTAATTTCGATTTTGTTCTCTTGATTGAATGAATAAATAATAGATGATGCGATATCTTGGAAGTGGAAATTAACCCATTTCCCTACAATCCGATCGAACTGAAATCGGCAGAGTCGTTGTCGATAACAATTCAATTTATCAACTTTTCGTGGATATTTTAAGTATGTTCTTGCCAATATACTTATTTTTTCTGAAATTGGATTACATTACAGCAGTTAATAAACGAAATAAATGTCGGTCCTGCCCAATTGAATTTGGATCAATTTTTAGCGTTGTTGACTCCAGCTCCTGGGGACGAAGGTTCAACCCTCAATCAAACCAAAAAATAAAATTGATTTAAGTTATAAAATTCATTTTTAAAGATCACCGTAGTTAAGAGATAGGAGTCCGCAGGGTTCTATCTTAATAAAAAATAATTTTTTTTTTTTTTTTTTTTTTTTTTTTTTTTTTTTTTTTTTATTATTAAAAGTATACAATACAGAATATAGTATATTATATAAAGCATCGTACTCCCAGGAGTTAATAAACTCATTGCGGGAATGATACGCATTACATGAAACATATAGTTGTATGTATTAAATGGACATATGATGGGACATACACAACATTATTATTTCAGATAGTCATTAATAAGTTGAAGTTTGAGCATGTTAGTTTGGATCTTTTTACATTGACTTGCACATTTGATCTCGTTGGGTAGTTGATTATATTTTGTGTGAGCTATGTATTCTAGGGATCTTAGTCCATATTTTGTTGATTTGATTTTTGGTATATGAAGTTTGTTGTGATTTCTTGTGTTGTGTTGGTGTACGTCGCAATTGTAATAGAGTGTAGTGTTGGAATGTGCCGAGTGTTGAATTACTTGTAATATAGTTTTCGTTATTTCAAAAGTGGGAATGGTATTAAAAGGAAGTATTTGGGTGTTTCTGTAGATGTCTTTGACATGTGTGTCCCAAGGTAGACTGAAAATATTTCGCAGGGCTCTATTTTGGACGACTTGGATTTCTGAAATCATTTTTTTTGTAGCAAATCCCCAGATTCCGGCGAGATATATTAGATGTGAGTGAATCATAGCATGGTAAATCGATTTTAATAGAGAGGGAGGAAGTAACCCGCGAAGTCTATATAAAACACCAGTTATAGGAGTAATTTTGGATAGAACATGTTTAAATTGGTGATTCCATGTGAGTTGTGAATCAATGAAAAGGCCAAGATATTTTGTAACATCAACCCTTTCAAGGCGGTTATTATCAAGACTTATATTAAGACTTACATTTTTTTTATTTGCAAACAGTATGTAATGTGTTTTTTTTATGTTTAGGCTAAGTTTGTTTAATCGCAGCCAGTTTGCCAGGCAAGCTATATCCCTTTCCATTTCCTTTTCAAGTTCGTTTAAATCATTATTGTGATAAAGAATCACTGTGTCATCTGCATAGAGTTGTATTGTACCCTTAAGTCCCCATTTAGCAATATCATTAATGTATATTAAAAATAGCAATGGTCCAAGTACGGAGCCCTGAGGCACGCCACATTTTATCGTTCCCATGTTGCTTGTCCCTTTTCCAACAAAGGTCTGACAGTGTCGATTAGAGAGGTAGCTACACAGTAACTTCAGGGGAGTGCCTACTATGCCTAGGTGTTCTAGCTTCTTTAGTAGTATCCCATGGTCAACCGTATCGAATGCCTTTTTTAAATCTATAAATAAGCCTGCAGCATGCTTACCCTGGTCTATATGCTTTTGGAGGGCGTATACAAAATCGAAGGCAGCACATTTTGTGTTAGATTGGTTTCTGAATCCATACTGTTGGGATGCGAGTAAATTGTTTGATAAGAGATATTTAGTGAGCCTAAGCTTAATAACCTTTTCAAAAACTTTAGAGACGACAGATAGGATGGATATAGGACGATAATTAGAAGGATTTTTTTTGCAATCATCTTTGTAAATCGGAATTATTTTTGCTATCTTTAGTTGATCTGGGAAGATTCCACTATCCAGGGATTGATTAATAAGAAAAACAAGGTGGTCAGCTAATATATCTTTGCAAAAGTTCAGGTACACTGGTGTAATTCCATCTAAACCTGGAGATGCATTAGACTTTAGTTGAGAGATGATACTGAGAACTTCTGTTTTATTTGTTTTGGCCATGTATAAGGACTGGATTGCTTTTTGATCCGTGTTTATAGTGATAGAATCATCTGGATATGATGCAATTGTGGCTGCTAAGTTTTCCCCAACTGATATAAAGAAGTTGTTAAAAGTTGAAGCTATCTGTGTTGGGCATGTTATTTCTTCATTCTTAATGAGAAGACATTCAATTTCCTCTTTCTGGGGTGTCGAGCTATTTGTTAGAATTGCATTTATTATTTTCCATGTCTGTCGCGGATTACGCAGGTTTTCTTTAAATATAGTCGTGTAGTATTTGGTTTTAGCATATCTTCTATAGTTGGTAACTTGATTTCTTGTTTTATTTCTCAGTGCTGTGAATATATCACTTTGCTGATTTTTTTTCCAGAGTTTAAACGCATTGTTGCGCTGTTTGATAAGTGCATTTAATTTTGCATCAAACCATGGAGTATTACCCCTCCGTTGGTCTCCTATGCGTAACTCAGATTTATGTTGGGATGATTTTATTGCTGTTTTGATGTATTCATTAAAATTATTATAGTTTTCATTGGCATTACTGGTGGTTTCGTGTGGAAAGTTGTGGGATTCTAAATATGTTTTTAACATGTTTTTATCGGTTTTGGTGTTGTTTGAAAAAGAATGTATTCTATTATTAGTGTGATGTTTCAAGCTGTTTTGGTAATCTAATATCAAAATGTTATGATCACTTAGGTAGGCATCTATATTTGCAGTAGTTGAGGAAATATTTTGTCTGTTTGAGATGATATGGTCTATTAGAGAAGTAGAGGTATTTGTTACTCGTGTAGGATAGGATGTGTTACATATGAAACAGTTGTATGAGTCTAGCGTGTTGATGTACTTAAGAGATGTATTATTTTTTTGAAGAATGTCAATGTTGAAGTCACCAAAGATAAGGGTATCATTTCTACAGTTATTTAAAATAGATTCAAGATACATTAAGAATTCGTTAATGTTTGAGGTAGGCTTTCTGTATATAACATAAATATTTAACGGTTTAAAATTTCTATTACGGATATTAATTCCTAAGAAAGAATTTTCACTACAATGTTTTTCGATAGTTGTAGCATTTAGTGAATGGTGTGTGTAGAGAATCACCCCTCCTCCTCTTTCATTGGTGCGAGACGCGAATGTACTTTGGTAGCCGTCGATGTTGAAGAAGCACTCCTCACCATCTTCCAACCAGGTTTCGGATATTGCAAGTACGTGTACAGTGGGTTTGATGCTCTTTAAAGTTTCTTCAATCTCGTCAATTTTATTTCTGATACTTCTCGCGTTAAGATACATTATTCGAAGGCTATTTTTTATTGGCTTATAGTCTTCAATTTTCTCATATTTGTATTCATTTATACTGGCCTGGGTCCCGGATGCTGTAGTTACAGTTGAGTTAGCCATAGTCAACTCTCTCCATTGTGCGTGACATCATTATGGCACGGTAGGGGCAGTCCCTATCGTTTGATCTGTGTTTTGGTGCCTCAATTTTGCCTTTGGCCATTTTAAAGCAGTTCCAGCAACGGAATTCTTCTTTTTGTTCCTTTTTTGAGCATTCAGATGATTTGTGTTCACCAGCACAGTGTAGACAACGATCTTTTGATTCAGTACATCTCGCGGCGGAGTGACCGTATCCCATGCATTTATAGCACTGCATGATTGGGCAGCTGTCTTCGACTCGGACTCGTTGGAAACCTATATTTATTCTTTCTTGTTTTAACATAGCTGAGTGTACTTCTTTTTTGACGATCAGAATAACATTTCGTAGCCTATCATTTTTCCTGTTGTTTGTGAATCTTAGAATTTTAATAGCTTCCTTATCATTTCCAGTGGCTTCGTAGATAGTATCATTTTGTTGCACAATCATGTCTAATATTTCGGAATCTTGTGTTTCTTTTTCGATCCCCTTCAAGATAACATTAGGTCTAAGACGTTTGCCCTCATGAGCAACCAAGTTACCATTGGTTAGCCCTGGAATTGCTGTTAGGATCTTCTGTGCATCTGACTTTTTAGGGCAGGTAATTATGACCTTGTTATTTTTGGCCTTTGACATACCACTGACACCCACTCTGAGGTCGGCTGGCTTGATAGTATCCTTTATTGTTGAGGTGATGGATTCTGACGTCGCTTCTTGGTCTGATGACGACACTATTACGGCATGTCTGGTGCGATCTCCTCGATTCCCTACTGCCGAGGCGTAACTGAGTACGGGCTCTTTTTGAGAGTTGGCGCAGAAAGCTGACATTTCCCTACAGTGTCTTTCTTCCATCTTCAGTTGACATTCTGCATTCTGCACCTTGGTTTCAAGTAATTCAACTTCCAGAGCATGAAGTTGTTTTCCCAGTGTGGCTCCTTTCTCAATTATCTCCAGCAAAGATGAGATTATTGTGTCGCGGACTTCTTTGGTTATGTTATTTTTGAGAGGCTCGGCTGCTTTCAGTGCCAGAGTGGCAATTTGAACAATATTCATGTCTGTCTCGGACTGTTTCGTTTTCTGGAGAGAAATATATTGGGGGATTTTAACAGAAGGCAGAATCGGTTTGGTTTTGAGAGGAGGAATTTTGTCTTCGTTGATAGATGGAAGCGCTGGACTGGACTCGTGTGTTATTGGTGAGGATCTTGTAGTAGAGGAGAATGTTGTTGCGGTGGTGGTAGAAAGAGCAGAGTTGGTGTTAGTGGGGATTGACGCTTGTTTATTAGTCTTAATTTCCTTCTTTTGTCGTTTGTCCATAACTTTTCTGCTTTCGGCTCGGGTTTGTCTTGGGGACTTAACTAGTTCTGGACTGCTAATGCTCCGGATTATCGGTGACCTCGGCGTGGTTCCCGATTTTTTAAATGGATCTTTAGCCCCTGGGGGGGTACACGGGGGATCTGCCATTTAAAGTTTATTTTAATGTTTACATGTCACTAAGAGTTGTATTGTATTTATTGTAATGTCCTGTTTTTTTTTTTCACTTGTATATTTATTTTTATATTTACTAATATTTATGGAAAAAAAAATAGATATAAAACGGTAATTATTTATTTGGAATAAATGGGGTTCGAACTGTCGTTCTTCGAAACTCGGCGCTAACGCGTTCGCCTCTAGTCCAAATTCCACTGTTGTTATACCGTCAAATAATAAATTATTATAATAATAGTGTCAGCACTTGGGATTTTTAAGAATTTATTTAAAATTACTTTAATATGTGTTTTTCGCTTTTGGAATAGATAACGCCTATTTGTCTGCAATCGGACTAGCACTTTATTTGTATAATGGGAATTGGCAGAGATACGCCTGTTTTCCGCAAATCGGCTAGCACTGGTAAAAGGTAAACAAAGTGAGCTCACTTTCAACCAATCGTCATGCAGCTACTTAAACTACCCGGTTTTAACAATATTATTGTTATTCGCTAGAATATCACTTGTAAATATTGCACTTGTAATATTTTCCGATGGAATACCGAGAGGATAAAAGAACACCGTTATAGCCCGCACAAAACTGTACTTATTTTCAAATTTGTATGTTCGAATTCACTTTTTTTACACACTTTCGGTTGATTATCGTAAGAGCATTTAATAGGCCACTTGCATGGATTTTGTACACATTCCTTACTTCAGCTTACTACAGCTTTGCACTGTCACTGTTAATAGCGTTTTATGTCGCATAAATCTGTTTTTTAGCAAATATTTCACTATTTTTAATGGAGCAGTATAAAAGATGACAACTGTCATTGACAACCATAGACAACTACGTTCAACAATACGTTCCTTTACATGACCGAATTGTAGTAGACTAAATTAATTACTGATAATATCGATAAACCTTGAGTTCGAGAATCGAAACATACGTTAATGTCCTTCGTTGTAAGTACCCAAACAATCAGTAGAGAATACCAATGGACAGAATACTAAAAGTCAAACAAGCAACCTAGAGGCAGATTTGGGTAAAGGTGAACTGATTCCCTGGAAGAAGATTGGAGCAAGAGGGGGAGACATAAGATATAAGACAGATCTAAACTATATATTCTCTCTATCTCTTATTCCTTTGCTTCTCTACAATCCCGTATTATGTGCGAATTATCATTGCCTCCAGCATAGTTATAACTATATGGCCCAGTATATTAGTTGGTCCGGATCCTAGCTATAGGTATACGACATTCCTCGCTCAAATTTAAGCGTGCTAAATCGGCCTTTCAATCCTTGATAATCCGCAACGTAGTTCCTTATTAGAAGCCGCGTCGAGACGTTAGCAGTGACACATGTCAAATTTGATATTACCGCCTCTCAATTGCCTACTTTTAACAGTATGGACTTCGATAATTCATCGAGCGATGTGCAATGTTAGTAAAGAGTTTTCCAATAAGAGGTGTTATTTTGAATAGCCCGCTATTTCAGTAGATGTTACTTTTGAAGCTGTCATTTTTTAACATTTGACAAGTAAAAACTACGCCATTAATAAAAATGGAATGATACACGCTTCAACAATGCATTCAAGTTATTAAAATTCAATTGAGTGAATCAAATTCAAATCATCTTGAGTGATGAGGCCCATTTCCACCTCGGTGGCTTCGTCAACAAGCAAAATTGTCGCATCTGGGGCTCGGAAAACCTAAGAATTATTGTTGAAAAGCCTCCTTATCCATAACGTGTGACTGTTTGGTGCGGTTTATAGTCCGGCGGAGTCATTGGACCTTACTTTTTCTAAAATGAGGCTGGAGCAACAATTACGGTGAATGGATTGCGCTATCGAGAGATGATTAATGATTTTTTTACTGCCGGAATTGGATGGTATTGATCTGGACAACGTTTACTTTCAACAAGACGGCGCTACGTGCCACACAAGCAACGAAACCATTGATCTTTTACGATTGAATATCAAAATAACACCTCTTACTGGAAAACCGTGTACTTGATAAAGAATTATCTAAAACAGTCTAGGAAGGTATATAGGAATTATAAAAGTTTCCATGTGAGAACAATTTGTTTTCAGAGTTTGGTTGATAAACCAAAGCAGACAGCATTTTTTGCTGTTGGAAACAGTGCCAACAAAACAAATGCTATTTACAATTATTGTCTTCGATCAACACCATTTTGATTGACGTGGAAAACTTTATCGAAAATCAACTCGTAAATTAAACATGCAAAAAAATTAACTGCGGTCGCTGAAATTCTGAAACATATCCAAAAATATACAACATTGCGATGACAGTAGTTTAGTTTTGCAAAGAAAAAAAAACACGTTCATATATAAAAATCAATACTTACTTATTATTTAAGGCAATACAATTTATTTAATATTCGTGGTATAAATAAACTACATACAGTAATTGCATGTCACAGTATTTAAGCGTAAGCAAGTTCTATATTTTTTTAAATAACCATTTCTTTGGTACTTGATCTTGAAATTACGACAAAAGTATAAAATGAATACAAGCTCTAGAAGGATACAGAAGTAGGAGATACAAGTGCATACAAAATATAATGTGTAAGTTTAAGTAGAATTAGGTAAAATTAATTTTGATTGAAAGGATATGATAAAATTGCCTTTTTATACCGTCCAATTAAATAGGTCCCCCATATCTGCGCATCTCTTTCTAACTTCTTGTAATCCAGGTACAAGTGAGTGTTTGAAAAACTCAGTCATGGTATTGTTAAATTTAAACAGAATTTTGGAACGTGTAGCTTTCGAAAGTGTATGGAATTCAATAAGGTTATTTAAATCAGGCCTGTCTATACTAACAGTTACAATTTTGAACATAAATATTACGTCGGATATAATTATTCGATCGGTGAGTTTTGGAGAAGCAGTAGACTGAAACTTAGTTAACTTAAAATTAAAAATAGTGATACTATAGACCTCTCTGGGAATTCTAGCATAGATTTTGCTCTGCAGGTGCGTGATAATGAATTACAGTCATCTATGCATTAAGCAGCTGGATTCATCCGAATTATATTGTTTGACAAGAGAGGGCACCACTAGTCCTGATTGTCATCTCATGCTTTTAAATATTTTTGTCACAAGAATGTTGCAGTACTTTTTGAATTAAAATGTGCTAATTCAATATTATTCAAAATTCTACTCTCTTGAGAGCTTGTCGTAACTGATAATTTCATGGTGCGAATGCAAGTGTTATTGTGCTGATTGCCGTCCGCTGCCGAATTTGGAGATTAAGGAATCGTTGCAATCTCAATGCAAGTGATATATTCGGTGAGTTCTCAGTTTTTTTTTTGTATTTGGTGGTTGGATGATAATTTGTCACGTTTCTTGCAGAGTGAATTTTATCAACCCATTTCTATAGGGAAATAATTATTCCTTGATGGTCTGTGTGGCTTACAAGCAAGATCATCACCAAGTTTTAATAAATTAAATTTGTGCTAAGCTGCGCTAGGCTAGATATTCCAACAAATAATATATAAATACTCTTCTTATTTTATCGTAAGCAATTTTTTCAACTAATAAAACAATATTTCCAATCATTTCTATAACTGGCTCTATTTTTTCCGTCCTTTCTGACTGTCCGGCATCCCACTTACAGAAAAGGGTATTTCTCCCTCAACCTTGTCCATTCAGCAAAGAAAACATCTTCACTAGTTAAATTATAATCAATTTTCTACCCTAAGAAGGGGCTCTTATGTTTGTCCCTACTTGAAACGTGCCTTGAATAATATCATTTGTTGTTTTCGTGAGGGTTTCTAAGACTTTCAAACTATGATTACCTCTTCGTTCTTTGCGTCTTAGTATATGCACTCTTGTATTACTCATTGAGTACACAAAGGGAAACAAGAACACTTACGTTAACAAAAAACCACAACAACACTTATACCTACTTCTTTTCATTCATAATTATTTCTACATAGCTAATTCAAGTAAATATCCATATCTGTAAATTATACATCATCTCATTTTTACCCAAGTCAATAGTCAACAGGGTTTTCCAATAGGAGGTGTTATTTTGATATTCAATCGTAAAAGATCAATGGTTTCGTTGCTTGTGTGGCACGTAGCGCCATTTTGTTGAAAGTAGACGCTGTCTAGATCAATAACATCCAATTCCGGCCATAAAAAAATCATTAATCATCTCTCGATAGCGCAATCCATTCACCGTAACTGTTGCTCCAGCCTCATTTTCGAAAAGTAAGGTCCAATGACTCCGCCAGACCATAAACCACACCAAACAGTCACACGTTGAGGATAGATAGGCTTTTCAACAATAAATCTTAGGTTTTTCGAGACCCAGATGCGACAATTTTGCTTGTTGACGAAGCCTCCGAGGTAGAAATGGGCGTCATCACTCAAGATGATTTGCATTTGATTCACTAAAGTGAATTTTAATAATTTCGATGCGTTGTTGAAGCGTGTGTCGTTCCATTTTTATTAATGGCGTAGTTTTTACTTGTCAAATGTCAAAAAATAACAGCTTCAAAAGTAACATCTACCGAAATAGCGGGCTATTCAAAATAATACCTCTTATTGGAAAACCCTGTATATTGCAACATGTCTTTCACGAAGTTCCATTGGTTCAGGTGGCTTAATATCGCCAAATTTAAGTACAAAATTTGCAATACACTACTCTGGTTGAAATTTGTATGTAAATGTTTGTTTATTCATAATCTTAAATCTCCGAAAGTACTCCACCGGGGGCTTTTAAATTAAAACGCAACGTTACATCATAAATTAAATGCACCTTTTTCATAGTAGTTTGAACGTGACCATTCTAAAAATTTTAACAAACCTTGTTGCTTACTTCGTTCAATTGGGTGACCGGATTACTCATCAAAATGATAATTTATCACATCTTTAAAAAGTTATATAAAGTCATGGAAATTGATGAAACAAAAACTTTATTAACTGGGTTAAGTAGGTTAGGTTAGGTTAGGTTTAAAAAAAAATTACATCGTTTCTAATGTCTTTATATCACTTTTTAAAAGTGTGTTTAATTGTCACTGTGTTGAGTTATCATGCAACCGTTCAATTGGTATCTCAACGACTCAAAAAAACAAAACTTTTCAAATATTTCTTCGGATAGAGATCGGTACAAATGCTTTGCGGTTCTCCAACTTTAGGTTTCCAGGCCCTTATCTAAATTGAACTCCACATCTGGGCTTCATAATAACACTGAGCCGTAGTACAGTGTCCAAAAAAGGCCGAATAAATCGTGGGGTGGGTTGAAAACAACCCCGAAACCACGGGATGGGATCCTAACCTACCCAGACCGTCGGAAAGGGGGTTATTACAGAACCCACACCGGATTTATAAAGCCAAGCTACAAACAATTCAATAACCTGAAATTCATTCCGTAAAAAACGCACACTTTACCAACGGACATATAGTAATACTATTGCCATGTACCTCGTTTTTATGCGAACATTTTGCTGAGTTCTCGTATGATTTATGTTTAGCTGTTTTGTATTTTGGATTTCTGCAAATAAATTATTGTTGGAAACTTTCGAATGGAAAACACATGCCTATTGATGGAGAATAATCTACATTGGTTTTGCTGGGCAATTTATTTCACGTTTTTATTCACGGTGATTGTGATGTTTTCATGTACTGCTGTTAATCGTTTTTACTTACTTTGGGTTGATGTTGATTATAGCCATTAAAATGTTATGTGAATATATCACGTATTTTTTTATCAATTACAACATTAGACACATATTCGGTTTTACCTTCAATTTTATTTAGCAATACTGCGTGTCCAGGGCGCATATTCATAAATATCAGATGCGTTATCCATTCGGCATATTTCGGCAGCGCTCAGTCGCTCGGTAAATTCCCTACGTTTCGTGACGATACGTCAGCTCTCACTTAATCCGTTTTGTTTTAATGTTCAAAGGCATTGTTTTAATGTTCATTAAACAAGAAATGTTTGTTTGTTTATATAGATTTATTTTACTGATTCTGATCATTGTACTAAAAATGTATAATTTTTGTATTTCACTAATAATTATTGATCTTAAAAACAATCTAAAATCATACATTCCAAAAAAGTTCCAACTGACCACCGCGTTATTCTGACACTGTGAAAACGCCACTGGCTGGTAAGACAGCTGGCACCAACGGACCAAAATTGCAAGGCGAGACGTCAATGCCGCCATATTCATTATTAAGAATGTAATGTTGGCGGCAAATCGAAAATGTTACGTTTTCAATCGCCGTGGAAAATTTATTCATCAACAACATTCATTAAAATATCTTCATTACCGCAATTTTTTTGAAAATTAAAAAATTCTGCGTATATACCCTTTTATGGGAAAGGAACGAAGCATCGCGGCGCGATGCGCCCTTCAGCTCGCGCTTCGGTTCGTAAATGTATACGTTAGTTATCAACAAATAAACATTTCCCGTTTAATACGTGAGTACCTGCATCGACGAAAATAAGTGATTAATTAAGAAAAAAATATTTATTTTTCCCTTGAAAAACAATGCACAACCTTTTAATTTTAAAACAATACTGATTAATAGAACGATAATACAAGACATATGGTCACAAATCTTCAGGCATCTAAAATTGCCGAAACCTCCCGAATGGATAATGCGTCTGGGCCTCGATTCTCGACGAAGTCATTCCACTCGAACAACGAGTAGTTCGACCTAGTACTCGTTGTTCGAGTGAAATGACTTTTGACATTTGGCGTATGTAATTATGTACCTTCGACGAGACTCGAGAATAAGAACTTCGACCAATGTATGTACTTTCGACGGAGATTGCGAGCGGCCTAGATTGGAGAATCGATACCTCGGTATTCATACTGCACTAGCAGGACTTATGGGAATGGATGTTGGACACGGTGGTAAAATAATATAAAGAACTTTTTTTCGAGATTATATTTTTTTTCATATAAAAATATTTTTCCATAATACAAACATGGAATAAATAAGAAAACTTGAAGTGGCTTCCGTATAAATTTGAATAGAAATAAATGTACTACTAACTTTGTAAATTTGTACTATCTTGTAGAATCACCTTAAGAAATTAGGGTAGTTATTATAATAATATTACAAATTTCAGTATTATACTTATTTTGACTCAGTATACTTTCATTAACATTTATTTCTTATCGAATACCTACAAACTTTTTGTTAAATAAAAAAAATTGCTTGCTTCGAACAAAGGATAATTTTTTTTAAATGCTGCAAATTTTATGGCTCAAAAAAGCTTACATGGTTTCATCATCCTTACAAGCGGTGGGGTAATATTGAACACACAAAGAAAGAAAAAGAGAGGACGCGTGTTGTTAAGGAACTACGTCATTTAAATTAATATACCTCTTTCACTAATTAACACGATTTGGATTACCATTATTGAGTGAATAGTTCAAAATATAATTACATTTTTAAATCGATTTCAAATATTTTTTGGTAAATACCTTATAATGTCTAATTCAGTCGGCCTTTAAATTTTAAAAAACATCTATTTCGATTATGTTTTCTTGAATGAATGAAATGAAAATGAATGAAATGAAAATGAATGAAATGAAAATGAATGAAATGAAAATTAATGAAGTGAAAATGAATGAAATGAAAATGAATGAAATGAAAATGAATGAAATGAAAATGAATGAAATGAAAATGAATGAAATGAAAATGAATGAAATGAAAATGAATGAAATGAAAATGAATGAAACGAAAATGAATGAAATGAAAATGAATGAAATGAAAATGAATGAAATGAAAATTAATGAAATGAAAATTAATGAAATGAAAATGAATTAATGAAATGAAAATGAATGAATGCAATGAAAATTAATGAAATGAAATGGAATGAATGAATGAATTGAAAATGAATGAATGAAATGAAAATGAATGAATAAACGAATGAAATGAAATCTTAGAAGTGGAAATCACCCCATTTTCCAGCATCCGATCGAGCTGAAACTCGGCACATAGACTCGTTTTTGATGACAATGCATTTTATCAACATATCTATTTTGGTGGCACTTCAATGTGACATTTTATAGAAATTGATGGAAAAAATCCACTAGTTAATATACTATTCAGTTGGGATTTGGCTTAGGTGTTGGTATTGTTGACTCAAGTTCATTGGGATGTAGGTTTAATCTTTAGTCAAACAAAAATGTATATTTTAAAATACATCTTTTAATAAAATAATTAAATTCAAACCAACTTTGATTTCATTGAACCAGATTTCATGCAGGAATAACTAACGCATATCACAAACAACCTAAATTTGATAATATTATTGTTATTATTGTCTGTCAAGATAGAGTTGTGCAGCAGTTTATCCTTTTTGCCTACTACAAACGGTGTGACGGTTAGTTAGTTAGGGCACTGTGCTGCGTCCTCTATTTTATCATCGTAGGCATAACATAACGAAAACATAAATTGAATAAACGGAAGGGGAGAACCTCCTCCCCCTCTCACCGTCCCCCAGAGGTGGGGTGATAAGCGAGGGTTACGGGAATAAAAAATAATAATCTTTCGTTTATTATGCGCAATGAGTGAGGTAAACTTGGCGAATGACCATTTTGTATTCAAATGTTTATATAAGAGAGAGAATGAAAGTAAAATAGGCACTCGTGGGTATTATCTTGAATTTTTTATGATAACATTTCAGCAATTTACACATCATGAAACTTTCAGAATTTAACCTTCACTTCGTTTTGTAGTCACAGCAGTAATAATGTTTTACATTAAATGTTGATAATTATTTTTTTATCCTTACGTTTCAATCCAATAAAAAAAGTTACTTCATATATTAAATCTAAAGATCACAAATACAGGAATCGATAATTATCTTGGTTTTTGATAGCTTTTTCCAGAATGAAATATATTTTCAGTATCGCCCTAGTTAATCACCCGATTCAAAATCGAAACGTTGCTTGAAATAGCTTTAGCCTTGTTTGGTGACCAGATCTGCATTACCAGGTACTTCGTCATCTTCATCTATGCCTCCTTATTTTCAGCCTCACAGCATAACCCAATCAGGGACGCTTTTGTCCTACTGACAACCAAACGCTTTGCTAGAAGTTGGGACTATTATGCGGTATTCACATTAAAATAAACTTTCGCACATGAGATCCCAATAAGGCTAACATTATCTCAATTTGTAACATAAAAGAACGAAAATACGAAGCTTATAATTATTTTTATTACTAGTCTGTAACATCACTTAAGCCAACTTGACTAGTTCTTCAAATGTACAAAAAACGTGCAAAAAGCTTGTTTATTTCCCGGGATGTTTCACATCTCGAGTGGTGATGTGTGTCAGATTCTAGTCTCGCATCCACCCCCCGAAGCCTTAACAATGCTGGAGGCAGTAACGAAGGGGGTGCTCTAGGGGTCGGAGGCTGTATCGCAAAACAATTTCAAGCACCCTCGCCGGAAGTACCCATAACACTTTTGTGTTGGTGATACCGCCTGTGAATTAAATTATTTTGGTTTTCTTTTTAAAAAATGCTGCTGGCATTTACTTACAAAATAAGGTATTTTCACAATTTTTCTTAGACAAGCATAAATTAAAAAATTACGTTAAATTTTTGTGAAATCAACGATCTCTAAAGGTTTTGAGCTATAAATCGCAATACATCAAAAATTAATCTCTGCTCCTCCTAGATAAATATACTTTTCTATCAATTTCCATGATCTGCGCTAGTATTAGTTATAAAATTGCAAAGCTTTTAGTTCAATTTTAGCCCTCCACTACTGGCGTAAAAGGTTGAAATAAAATGTCTGTGGATGACACGTCCCGTTTTAATCCGTTCCTTTTGCGAAGAAGAAGCAGATAAAGCAAAGTGAATAACAATATACGGCGCTTACTTACTTTACCCCGGAAAAGACCTATAACCTTTAACTATGAGTTTATTTGCTTTTCGGTTTACTTCAATTACTTCACAGTTTAAGGAATGTTAAAATTTCTTGCGCATGACGCTACGGCCATGTTTAGTAGTGAGTATTAAATTTATCACTAAATACCACGTGTTATAAAACTTAATATGATTGTAGGTAGGTACTTAAAGCTGTGTGAATGTTGAAAAAACGTTAATTGCAAATATAAGTATAAATAATAAATTATGTTAGTTTTAGAGAAGTAGTGTGAAAAGTGGACCTAAAATCCGAAAAATTGTGTTTCTAATTTTATCTTATTTAATAAATCAAAACTAAAATTTCCTATGAAATCATTAGATTTGAAAGTAGGGACCTAAATAACTATCTTCTTAATAATAAACCATATATTTTATGTAACATAAGGAATTATACAATTTATAACTTAATTATAAACCATATATTTTATGTAACATAAGGAATTACACAATTTATCACTTAATTATAAACCATATTTTTATGTAACATAAAGAATTATACAATTTATTACTTAATTATAAACTGTATATTCTATGTAACATAAGGAATTATACAATTTATCCCTTAATTATAAACCATATATTTTTTGTAACATAAGGAATTATAAAATTTATCTATTTAATTACAAACCATTTATTTTATGTAATACAAGGAATTATACAAATTGTCCAAAGAAACATCACTATCTCAACGAAAATCTTTTTTGAAAAAATGCGAATAAGAAAATCCAAATCATCGCGATCATTTCAAATATGAAAAAATAATATTTACTAACCGTTAAAACGGCCACCATCTTGAACCGGAAACGGAATATACAATCAAATTTTCAGACAGAAGAAGTGCAAAACAGTTGAGTTAAAACAGGACTTCGCTACGCTCAGTCAATGTTATGAATGCGAATCAATCAAAAAGTTCATGCCACGACAGAGTTTTTAAATCAATGTATCCTATCATTCCTGTCTGCCTACCCCTAAAATTCCTAGAAATGACGAGATGGTTAGTTAGCTATTCAATCCTTCATAATGATTTTGGCATCAAAAATACTAAAACTTACGCTTCCCTTATCCCCAGGTCTGAAGACCATCATCAACGCGCTGCTGCACTCCTTCAAGCAGCTGGCCGAGGTCATGACCCTGACTATCTTCTGCCTTATGGTGTTCGCCCTGTTCGCGCTGCAAGTCTACATGGGCGAGCTACGGAACAAGTGCGTGCTCAACATGGTATGGGAAAACTACACCTCCACCAACATGTCGGACCACGCGTGGAAACAGTAAGTACCTAGTTTTCTTATCTACATCAACTAAACTATTCAGGAAAATATATTAAACGTTGGTGAAGAAAAAAAACATAAGATTAAGATAAATTTAAACTTAAAATATAGATTTAAAATTACAGAAAAATTAAAATAAAATGAAATAAAGTAAAAAATTGGTATATTAATACGTTAAGTAATATAGTAATTGACTAATCCAATAAATATGCTATTTTTTCTTCTCAGTATGTTAACTACTCTACTAAATACTTTAACTAACCTACTAAATGAGTTAACCAATCTACTAAATACGTTAACTAACCCTAAGTACGCAATCTTATCTACTGTGTTACCATTCATGGTGACCCTAATGACCTTTCGCCCTATCCACCTTGCCGGCATATTATGGGGACGACTTGAAGGATAAGTATGTGCCGAATAGCTGAAAAAGATGGAGAACTCTGCTTCAATCCGTCAGTTTGAAGCGGAATTGTTAACTTATGTATTAAGTAAATAATATAAACATATCGGCAAGATATAAAATTAGGCTATGAGGCACCCATTGAACCAGCCTCATAATAATACGAAGAGACAAACTGTTTAGTCAATAAGAAATAGTATTGCACAAGCTTTTCATTACTTTGAAGATAACCTTATTTTCTAGGCACTTTCTTAAGCCGACTCCTTGATTTATAGGAGTATGTTTCAATGAATTGTTGAGATTGAGACAGGGTGAAATGAACTTATGTTTTTTTTATCTGTCTTGAAGCAATCCTTTATCTTCTTTTGAAAACGTTTCTACTTGAAACGTAAAATAGAAACTGACATAAAATAGCTCATGAAAAGATACACAAGATATAAGCATTGCTTATTCAGTCACAGGGGGTTGTTTACCTGTTGTATAAACTTCAAATAATAATTATCTCTCATCGAATTTCGGATTTTTTCCAAGGTATTTTAAATGTTCTATATATTCTTCATTTATATTATATTATAGATTTCATAAAAACGAATACCATTTTAAAAAGTAGATAAAATTATCTTTTAGATTTTTCCATTCGAAATATAGTTTAATACTCAAAAAGTGCAATATTTTAATTTCAAACATGAAAAATGAGTTTAAAACAAACAGTTTTGATCAAAACGTCGCAAAATTTCAGAGAAATATTTTTAAAAAAAAACACGGTCGTTTAATTTAGGGAGTTTGCAAGAAAACTATTACCTCACTTTTCATCACGTTTTTACAAAAAAAAAATATTTGTTTTTAATTTCCGGGAAACAACATCAATAAAACTGAAAATTTTAACGCATAGCGTGCAAACTTCAAAAAGTTTACTTCTTCGGGATACGGTTACCAATACGTGCAGTTCTTGTAAAATATGGACCATAAAATTCAATTTGACTACTGACATAACCGATTTAACCTAACTTTATGACATAATATGAAAATAGATTTTACAAATGTTATTATTATATAAATACTTGTCTAAAACTGACAAAAAATAACATAAATATGTTGAATTACAAGAATATAATAGTAAGTTAAACATTTTATGAACAAAACATGATCTGTGAACATATGTCGAGAAGACATAATAACAGCTGTCAACCGCGGCTTTCGTGCTTTAAGAATATTATAATGTGCACGCGTGAAGTCACAAAAAATATTGTTGCCAAATTTTAAAAATAAAGTCAAAGATATATTTGTATTGGAAGCTCAACTTTAACAATCTTTATACAATGTGTAAGAAAACACCGTTTAACGAATGTGAAGGGATTTTACTTTAGTAAAGCTATTAGTAAGAATGATGTGTACTGAAAATGATTTATATATTATGATATTTCGTGAACACCTCTCTAGGAAATCCCGGCGTGCGCACGTAAATTTTAAAAATGTGTTATTTCACAACTTATCCATTAAAAATAATATATAGTATACTTCCGACACGTTCCAGAGTGGAAGATACTCTCAGTATCGCCCTGGTGTAAGACCACCATCCAAAATAGAAACGTTGCTTGAAATGGCTGAAACTTTTGGTGACCAGATCTGAATAGCCAGCCAACTCCCCTACCTTCCCCTTCTTCGTCTCCTTCCCCTCCCGCCTACCTTATGCCTCACAACATACCCCAATTGGGGATGCCATCTTCTCACTGGATCCAGACGGTTAGAACCAGTTGGGACTCTTGTGCGGTATTCACATATAAGAATACAGATAAAAATAAATATGTAATAATTAGATTAACCTAATTTTTGTTATTGTGTTTGATTTGGTGTTCTTAAATTATTAAAAATTCTCTGCCTTTTGTTTTTATCCAGACTGAAACATTTTGTTTGATTATATATGTTACAGTCATAGTGATTAAATAGCTAATTTACATAATGACCGGTCATTATATATAATAAAAAATTGATTAGATAATGTGATAAATTAATCACTTTATCCGGATATTATTCGTAATATCGGGTCAAGTTAGCCAAAGTAATAAATACGGTCCAACTGACTTGTTACCCCCCTATCCTAACCTAACCTAAGCTTTAATAAAGGCAAATTGAAATATAATTTTATAATCTTTACTTTTTAAAATTTTGCTTGTTTTATTACTTTATCCAAGTCTTCGAAGGTATTATATAAAATTGCTAGTTAATGTGATTAATTTTGTGTCAAATATCACTTTGTCTAAATTGGGTTAATAATGGCTGGATAGTATATATAATATCCGGATTTATTACTTTGGCTGTAACATATATAAAACATTGGTGTATTCTTCTATTTACATTATTGATGTAGGCATGTAAGTTTAATTGCGTAGTACTTAATTGTAGTACACAGTTTAATTGCGTAAGGTATATCTGTATTTCCGCAATCGCTGCTTAAACAGTGAACCTTGTTAGTAGTTGTTAGTTATTGTAAAACCTGACGACAAAATATACTATTTAAATGCAAATTTTACTTGTTGAGTTCTTCTTGAGATCATTGTCTTTACTCGAGCATAAAGTTAAGACATCGCTCCAAAGCCGCATAATTCAAGAGAGAAATTGTTTCACTTTGAAATGTAACAAATATAACACAACGTCTTGCACAATACACAATATGCATTCCAGATGCGCTAAAGTTGCGGTCCGCGGCAACAGTTGCCGGTGGAGAGGAAAACTTAACGTTTATATAAGAAAACTTTAAGTTACTTTAGCACTGGTTAGATCGCAGTATTTCCGCTGTGAACAATAGGTAAATCGAAACTGCCGCTTCATGTTTGCCCAGTGGCGTACTTTGAAATATCTTACCTTCTATCAAGAATATTAGTACCTACACCTGCCAAAAGTTCACCTCAAGGAGGGGTTTTCAAAAATGAATATTTTTAATAGTATTTTTTAACCCGCACAAACAATATTGCCCGCCATACACCTTCAAATATAATTTGAAGGTGTGTGGGACGAATTTTTCACGAAGTTAGATCAAATTTGTACGATATTCGTCTCGCAAACCTTCAAGTATACTTGCACAACTCTCAGCCTAAGTATCCTTGTTAAGTGTGATTATAGCTCTATAGTGGGCGATCGTCTCAATTAAATCTGTAGGCAACAATATAAACCCTCGAAAGGTGATGTTTGTAGACATTTATAAATATTTCGTGTTAGGTGGGTATAGTGTATTTGAGGTTGTTTCGAAATAAATAAATAATTTTGCACAGGTGAAGTTGTTTCACAAAATTAGTACCAATAGCTCGTTTGATGAATAGTTTCGACCGCAAAAACATTTATAATATACATATATACGCAAACATTAAATTGTCAATAATTTATTATATTTCATTAATATCGTAGCACTCGCACGTGTACAAGTGGATATATATTTTAAATGGTAACTTACGATGTTAAGTAACAAGTAAACCTTGTTTAAATGATCTAAACCAAAAAACAGAACTATTTGCAGATATGATTTGAGATTTTCACGGCTTAAAGTACAATACTAATGTTTTTTGGGTTACTATGCCGTGTTGCGCTTCTACCTTCTTTAGCCAATATATGCCCTGATGGTAGACACTGAAACACTGGCTAAAGATGGAGGAAGAGCAACACGGTAAAATAAACCAAAAATTAATCTCGATAAGATAATTTTTTCGTCTTTGAAAACATGAAATTATTTTCGCTTACAGGATGCTTTCGCCATGAACGATTTTACCAATCATATTTAACCCTTTTAAATACATAAATTTATCGATATCACATGTTTTCATATTGCTTGAATAAAATATATTTTTAGGTAATGAATGAAACAGTTTTTTTGTTGTTTTTACCTCTTTTAAAGAGGTGGTCGAAACTTGGACACGGGTAAGAAGTAAACTTGGAATAATAGCTATAAATAATGTAATAAACTGAAGGTTCTCCTGAAAATTCAGTGAATATTTGTTGAAACTCGGACAAGGGCAGGAAGAAAGCTTTGAATGCTATAAACAATGGCAATAAGCTGAAAGTTCTCCTGAACATTTAGTAAATATTTGGATAGTTTAATTCTAAGTTGTCAGATTAAACCACCAACGTTGAAAAATTCAAATTTAAATATCTCATTAAAATATATTCTCCTTTCTGTCCGTGAAGTCGACACGCCCCTGAACTTTTCGTGCCACCCCCGCAGGCAAAAAACCGCCCTTATTTCTCGCAAGTGGGTGGCTTTCTTGATAAAACTGTCGACTTAAAATAGTTTTCTTCAGACACTACTTGCATAAATTGCCTCTATTTTCAGAATCTCATCGTACTCCGAGTGCACTGAAGTTGAATTGAAGTCCGTGGGAAAGTTGTTTAAGTACGATGTTCATAGATAATAAATGAATTATTGGAATAAGTCATTACAGATACCTTGTCTTAATACTATGTGGCCACTTTATATTCAAATGTATAATACTAAATCGTACCTTTTCGTAAAGTCATAAATTGTCAAAATACACATTTGGACTGTGTGTCTGTCTTTATTAATTAAGGTATGATTTTCCGAATTGGAACTGATTTTAATAATGCGGTAAATCGATAAAGTACCTACTTTTACAAAAAAAAAATTTTTAGATTTCTTTTGTATATATTTCTTTGGTACTTTTTTGTGCTTAATACCTTCAATAATTTTATATTTTTTTACCAGAAAATTATTTTTATGATAAATTCTATGTTTGAAATGTCTAGGTATTACTAGGTTTATTTGTTTAATCTTGACTAAATTGATTTACTAACATGATATTTCAGTATTTTAAAAATCTTAGCCGAGATCGTCGGCCTCCAATATAGCGTAAATCAATTAAATTATACAGGAGGAAATACCTAAAATTAAAAGACTCAAATTACACGGCAAAAATTACTCGTGTAGAAATTTGCATATTTACCTAATAATAATTTGCATATTTACCTCTGCTAAATTCGGTTTTTTGTCTTCTTCTTACCCAAATACATTCTTACAATAATAATATTTCAGTTTGTGGCGGGATCGAAACAGTTTTTTTATGTCGTGCAATTATTCCAATGGTTTTGTTTTAGGTTCAAAGTATTCCAGATGTGGTAACGCACAATATAAGCAAGGGGATTATTTACAATAACGAGTTGAAACTGTTTTTATCTTTGCGAAATATTATGACTTGGCAAAAAATATTTTAATTTCTCTACATCCACAAAGACGTTTAGAGGGCACATTAATCAAATAGTTTGCTCTGCAATTTATCATCAGTATTTTTTTAACTTTAATTTTTATATTTTATTGTTGGTTATAAGTTATAAGCCTCATTAAGTTTGTATTGATTTTTTGTATTTTGCCGTCATCATCAGGAATCAGAGGATAGTGTGGTCAGTAGAAATCGCCCTGGTAAAAAGCATTATACAGAATCAAACGGTTGCTTAAAATGTTTTTATATGTGTTTGATGAATAGATCTGAATATCAAGGTACTTCTATACCTTCCTCTTCCCTGTGATCTTTTCCCTATCTCCTTCACCCTCACAAAATACACTTATTGAGGATGCCATAATCCGAACAGTAGGGAGCACTTGGGACTTTAGCGCGGTATTCACATAAAACCAAAAAATTAAGGTCATTTCCTAAAGTCAGCTAGAGGGGAGATTCTGGTTCTCTACTTAAGGATAAGGAATTGTCCTTAGCCTTAAAATAAACGACTTTTTCGTTATCTAGGGGCGATTCTGGTTCTACGTATGGATAAGAAATTGTCTTTAACCTTAAAGAGAACGACAGGATGGTGAGGAGTCAAAGGCCGAATCCTTGGGATGTAACCATAAAAAATGAAGGGAAACAGTAGGAAAACGTCAGAAAAATAGGTATTTCCCAAACCCTGCTAGAACTCTCCAAATGTTGTAGGCACAATCATGATTCTTAAGTTCATTACCAATTTTAAATTTGCCAAGAGTTACCAAACTAAAATTATAGAATTCTGATTTCATATTCAACATTTTAGTTTAGTCTG
Organism: Hesperophylax consimilis; assembly: GCF_061612785.1. NCBI lineage: Eukaryota > Metazoa > Arthropoda > Insecta > Trichoptera > Limnephilidae > Hesperophylax > Hesperophylax consimilis. Next base: position 20,455,818 of record NC_142848.1, on the reverse strand, counting down.
AAAATATCATGAACCATCGTAACCTTTATATATAAGCTTCCCTAGTAAACGTCTTATCAAAGGTTTACAAACGATAATTAAGAAATACGATGATATCATTTCTGTCAGTTGCAAAACAAAAGTGGGCAATTTCATTTTGTTTTCGTTTAAGCCCGTTGTTGGTTTAGATTAGGAAGGGTTATTATAAAAGCGCTATCTCACTCACACTCAGATTACGGCTTTGGTCGGAGCTTTAAGCATGAACTGTGATACTGCTTCAGGAGTGACTCAGCGGCTTGAGTTAATTGCTTAATCGACTGAGAATACTTTCCTATGAATAGTAAGCTAGCTAAGTTTAAATTTCTAGGTCTCTTTGCTTTTCATAGTCACTAAAGAAGAAATATTTAATGGAAAAATCTAATAGTAGGGACTTTTCTCCTATGCCAAAAAACTACTTTACTTCAATTAGGCAACTGATATACTTTGCTGTGTGGACACAGTGATAAAATTACACTTATCATTAAGTATTTGAGATTTTTGGGGAGCAAGGATCGGCGGAGAGAAAGGGGGATTGTACGAATGATGCGAAAGTAATTTCTTATTTCGAAATATAGGAAATCTTTAATTATTAGATTTTATCTAATAAATAGTAACCTGCCGATAGTTATATAAAGAATTGTAGAAAAAGTTATATAAGGATAGTTTTAGAAAAAAGTTACATAAGCATAGTTACATAAAGGTTAGAGTTTGAAAGACATGGATATAATAGATGGATACAATCTGCGGATAGTTATATAAAGAATTATAGAAAAAGTTATGTAAGGATAGTTCTAGAAAAAAGTTACATAAGCATAGTTACATAAAGATTAGTGTTTGAAACACATGGATATAATAGATAGACAAAATCTGCGGATAGTTATATAAAGAGTTATAGAAAAAGTTATGTAAGGATAGTTAGAGAAAAAAGTTACATAAGCATAGTTACATAAAGATTAGTCTTTGAAACACATAGATATAATAGATGGATACAATCTACGGATAGTTATATAAAGAATATTAGAAAAAGTTATATGAGGATAGTTGTAGAAAAAAAGTTACATAAGCATAGTAACATAAAGATTAGTGTTTGAAACACATGGAGATTGAAATAATTGAATAAACAAATTTCAATCATATTTACCGTAGCAATTTAATTTTCGGTGGAATACTCGTATCTGAAGACAGTTTAATTAATGTTCATATTTACATGGTTTCAACTCGCTACCCACACACGTATGTATATGTAGTATTAGTTATGTTAGCAGGAGCAGTTCTGTTGGTTTAATTTTGTACGTAGTGGCTGGCGTAATTAATTATCAATTCAGACAATATTTCGGTAAACACCACACTTGCTCAAGTTCTAATGTGCCTACAAGCAGACAAAGAAACAACTAATAGAAATGTACACTTTTAGTAATCAACCATAAGTAAATAAATGTTTTAGACGAAGAGTCTGGACGTTCCACAACTCCTTGCTTGATCACTTATTACTCCTACTTTTGATAGATCCGACTCAAGTATTTGACGATGTCGATCGTTTCAGATCTTCCTGAGATGTACGCGACTTCTTCTACAATCTTTCGCTTCTTACACCCTTCTTCCTACGTTCAACCGATGAATGTGTTCAAACCGTTGAACATATATCTAACACTTTTATTATTATCGAAGAAAGCAAACACTTTGTGGCTTGACATTATACAAAATGAAACAAACACTTAGTTTTAAACCACTTTATTTCGAGTTATATTCGTCGACCGGTTTCGATTGGACTCAATCTTCATCAGGACAATAAAATATAATACTGTATTATATTATATAGTATTATATTTTATTGTCCTGATGAAGATTGAGTCCAATCGAAACCGGTCGACGAATATAACTCGAAATAAAGTGGTTTAAAACTAAGTGTTTGTTTCATTTTGTACTCTTATTATTTTTATTATTTTCTTTCTAATTTATGAAAATACACGTTTTTAACGTTAAGTTTCCTGTGGATACTCGCAGAAAAATAATCCTCTTAAAAAAGTGGCAGCATGCGAACTTCCTGATAAAATTTTATTTTTTATTTATTTTATTTATGTACAAAAAATTTTACAACATTACAGATATTTTATCTAACTAATTGTAAAAGTACCATTTTCACAGTGAGAATGTAGCGCAAAAAACCATTAAAAATATTATTATCAAATATTAGTCATTCAGAATATATCGAGAACACGTGTTCTTTTTGTAATATATATCATGGCGGAATGCTACAGTATGTCAATATCAATATATGTATTTGTAGGAATACGTGTTCTTCCGTCCTCACAAAACATTTGCTATTGAATGATACTTTGTTAGGAACTCTTTCAATTCATTCGTTATGGGCCCGCAGTCCCATTTTCAACAGGAAAACGAATAATTTGACAAGATTTTTAATAAATTTACAGTATATCATATCAGTAAGTTTTCTCCGTTTAGTAAAGACATGACTGCTAGATAGTACTTAAACTAGCGTGAGATCTGTCCGTGTGTGCCAATGGGATAAGGATTATAGTTCCAGCGGAATTTCAACAGATGGTGTTATTAATTTAATTTAAAGTTATAATGCCTTTAACAACTTTCGGGCGTATTTAAAATGATTTATCATTCGTTCTGAGAGATATTAGTTCCAACGGCTTCCTTTTGTTTAGTGACATTTTCCACTATTCGTTTACTGCCGGCGAATAATTCATCCACCAGTAAAATTGTCATACAAACATGTGATATTAAATCTTGGCGGAAGTTTATAGTCAACAGAAAGTATCTGAGCAGTCAAAGTCCAAACCTGACCATAAAATGTGCAGGTGAAGTTTAACAGGAAGTTTCTCGACTTAACAAAAACTTATGAATTCAAAAGTTCTCAAGTTTCAAATTCGGGACTAAATTAATACAAGGCATTCGGGAGATTTTTGAACAGATCGTATTTTATTATGAATGCAAATTATTGTAGAAATTACCAGTTTATGTGTTTATAATTTTAATTAAAGCGTCACTTTGTTAGTGGAAAACATATAGTTATATAATGTATAGTAATAAAAAAGTCGACAAATGTATTACATTACAGAATAACAGACATAGATATTGAAATATATTAAAAAACACATAAATATTTAATTGATAGTATATACATTTACACTACAATTCTTCAAGGAATGTAAAATTATTGCAGAAGTTATCAGTTTATATTTTTGTAATTTTAAATAAAGCATCGTTTTGCTAGTGGAAAACATATGGTTATATATTATATGACAACAAAAAGTCGACAAATATATTACATTACAGAATAACAGACATAGATATTGATATATGTGCAAAAAAACACATACATGATTAATTAAAAGTCTATAATTTTACACTACAATTCTTCAAGGAATGTCACAAACTGAATGATAATCTGAATTATAGGACAAAATTAAACTTCTATTACCGTCACTATCTTACCACATGTACGTCGTCGATTGATTTTGATTCATTCTTTTTACTATATTTGTATTCCGATGAAGTTCTAAGTTTTGATGAATATTCTGGATCATCATTATAAACAACATCACATCATCTTATACATGCCTGTAATTCTTATCCATGATTTATTTATACCCACCTTTTTATATATCTGCTAGAAGCACTGATCTTAGATCAATTATTTGTTTAAACAATCAAGACAATATAGTAAACTGTTCCATTCTCAATAAAGATTTGTTTTTTAAATATGTGTCTCCAAGTTTTAGGCGGTTTTGGATAATACAAATTCAGCACTATATTAAATGTGAACTTGTAATAATTGTTCGCTTTTATTGAAACACAGTAGAAAATGTACTTAGATAAAAAATCACAAATATAATTATTCACGTAAATAACAGACATTGAAATTTCTAATAATTGTTTTGCGGCAAACACCTGTGTCTGGAAATATTGATTAAAACCCAGTTTAACGTTTATTTGTTGTGTTTTCCTGGTGACGCGAGAACAATTAGATCTACAGCCTGGGCGGCGACCCCGTCGTATGCGGCAATTATATACAAATATGTTGTGTTTTCCAGGTGGATCAGCGACGAGAACCTGGGCAGCGACCCTGTCATATGTGGCAATTTTATACACATATGTCGTGTTTTTCAGGTGGATCAGTGACAAAAACCTGGGCGGCGACCCCGTCATATGCGGCAATTATATACGCATATGTTGTGTTTTCCAGGTGAATTAGCGACAAGAACCTGGGCGGCGACCCCGTCATATGCGGCAATTCAGCGGATCAGCGATGAGAACATCTGGATGTACAACCTGGGCAGTGACTCCGTTATATGTGGCAATTATATACAAATTTGTTGTGTTTTCCAGGTGGATCAGCGATGAGAACATCTGGATCTACAACCTGGGCAGTGACTCCGTCATATGTGGCAATTATATACAAATATGTTGTGTTTTCCAGGTGGATCAGCGATGACAACATCTGGATCTACAACCTGGGCAGTGACTCCGTCATATGTGGCAATTATATACAAATATGTTGTGTTTTCCAGGTGGATCAGCGACGAGAACAACTGGATCTACAACCTGGGTGGCGACCCCGTCATATGCGGCAATTTGACGGGTGCACGCCACTGCCCCGTCAACTACACGTGCCTCTGCATTGGGCCCAACCCTAACCACGGGTATACCAACTTCGACAACTTCCTCTGGTCCATGCTGACCACCTTCCAGCTCATCACGCTAGACTACTGGGAGAACGTCTACAATATGGTAATTATAATAAATTGTAGTAGTGGTATACCATCATTTGGGGGTTAGTATCACAGGGGCCTAACTACATAAACTGGTGTTTTGAGTTAAGCTTGGTTTCGATAATGGCATAATCACATTAATTAGTCACATGAAACTCTATCTCGTACCTACAGCCTTTTAAGAGATACAGTTTGGCATATCATTTGAGCATTCCAATCATTATTTGCGTTTATCTCAAAACTATGTTTTTTGTGGATAGACCTGTGATCCTAAATCCTCGGATTCAGAATTGAAAGTTTGAAACATTTTTTGGCGCGCCTAGGGGGGTAAAACCGAGTCTTGCGTAGCAAACGTGGCAAGACGGAACGACGCCCTTCCATAGAAACGGGACGACGCTCTTGCACTGATCGACGCTTAAGGCCAGCTCGTCGGCTCTTTCCAACCGGCCGCCGAAACTCTGTGCAGTATATTTGCTTCTATTCCCACTAAAATTGGCAATGGATCCAAATGACGATGAATTTTTAATTTGTAATATTTGTTTTACTATTAAAAATATAAAAACAAATGCTTATAAGAATATCCCAATGCATATTAATTTTCAACAGTAAAGATCCTTTTTTCGAATGATTTATATAGGTCGCGGTTACTAAGAGATATAATGCTTTTAGTAACATAACGTTTACTTTAGTCCGCCTTACAGTAATTAAAGCCTACATTTACGAAACACCGCACAATCAAGTACTCGCTAGAGCATATATGAAATAAAATTGCTGGAATTTGCAATAAACGAAACCATGAAAACGAAGTAGGTACGAGTATGTAACATTCGCACGGTCACGTTTCGTGAAATTTACGAGATTCTTTGAAATTACATATGAAATGTTCAAATAGATTTTTTTCTATGTAGCAGAAGAAAATTCTGTTAAATATTATTAATGAAGCTTCTGGTTTGTGTTTTATTTTTTGTGATGTTCTTGTGATTCTTTTGTTAAATATAAAAGAGAAGACAGCGGAAAACTAAATTCCAATATTTCTTTATCAACAGCGAGTTAGGTATATTCCACGTACTTAAGTAATTTCAAATATTCATTTTTTTTTAGTTTAAAAACAAAGGTAAATAGCAACGAAGCCTTCTGAATTCAAGAACTTATTTTATTACGATGGAAAATGTGTCGGTATGCCTCAGTATGCTTTCTGCACGATCAAGATAATAATAATACTTATAACACAGCACCTATACGGAGAAAAAATGAGTATTGCCGATTTGTTAAAATCCTGTTAAAAACAGGATAGCAGGCCATTTCCTAATTTTTGAAGTGAAACTTCTTTAGGCGCGTTATGCATTTTTGACGACCGGAGTAAAACCGACTCATGACCGTCACGAAAAACCGTGATCATTTCGCTACAGGAGCCTAGCTAATATTATATACCTAGTTTAGGTCACTCTCCAAACTCAGCTTCGCGGTCTAGAGGCAGAGCGCCCGACTCTCGTCGTGAATAACCGAGGTTCGATCCCCGCTTTAACTATATTTTTTTTCTTTTTGTGATTTTTTTAATACGAGGAAAAGTGATAAAATGCTCTCGTGCTGCGACTTTTAGATATTTTGACTATATGATATTTTGGTCGAAATATAGCTTACAAATCGAGCCGGTAGAGTCGCTCGGTATTTTGATTAATTATTTTTATTTTGAATCATTAAAATTACTAATCAAGTCCGATAACGCGACTAATTACCCTCGCAGACGTGCGTGACAAGTTTTTTTAGTAAAAAACACAGCCGTAAGTGAGTTATTCAAAATTTAGAAATGTTTTTCAAATTCAGACTCCATACGGGTGTGAGACTGTTAAAACACGATAGATCTTTTCCAAAACGGACAAATATACGGAAATATTTTGAAAAACGACAGATATGACTTCACACTGCCGATATATCATTCGATTCGACCCTATATAAAGCGTTAACGAAACGTTATGTGATAGGAGTACACGTTGTATACGCGGTTCTCGTCGCGTGAGATACCTCTCCTCGCGGTCCAGATGCAGAGCGTTCGACACTCGTTATGCAGGACCCGGGTTCGAATTCCATATTTTTTTTAATTTTAAATTTTTTTTATCACATGTTACTTATAAATATGTCAATATTAGGAATCTAGTTAAACGTTCATTTGTTAACAACACGCCTATAAATAAATTTATGCTTTTTAAAACCATAATGTACAGCATTCTGAATAATAATAATATGAAATGAAAAGAGAGAGAGAGAGAAGAATACTAAAAGTTTCACTTCCCTCGTGGGTAGGCTTGTCACACAATGTATTTTTTTTTATATTAACTCCACACAGGAGGCCCTGAAGAAAATAATTTCCCTCAGGGCCTATGTCATCTTTGGGAATGCTGTGTGAAGGGTCTTTTTGTGGAGAGGAAGGAGTGAACATGGGTCTTGAAGAGTCCCATGTTTTAGGAGGGAGGAAACACAGAGGCCGGCAGTTCGTTCCACAGCCGAGCTGTTGAACTTAAGAACGAATCTTAGATAGTTCCTCAGAGCATCTTCCATTGTAATACCGATAGAACAAGGACAGCATACCTACCTGACGCCTGTGCTCTAAAGATTGCAGTCCGTCTGTTAAGATTGGGGAATCTATCAAACGGACCGCCCGTTTCTGCACAGAGTCGAGGGTTTTTTTCAGGTATTTTGGGGCTCCGGACCAGAGATGGCTGCCGAATTCGACAGTAGAGTAGAGCCCCCGTACCTGAGCTGGTCACTTATAGTTACACCAAGCATATCAATGGAAGGCCTGTTCGGAAGATTGCTTCCGTTGAAGGAGACTAGATTATCATTTGGATCCCTTTTAGATGTAATCAGACAGGATTGGGTCTTTGAAACATTAAATTCGACGAGATTATTTAATAAACTTTTACTACATTCATAATATATCGGAACACGTGCTCATGCACCTGCGTTTGGCCTGATAATGTACAATGACGAAATGCGAAAATATTAGAATTTTTATGAACACGTGTTACGACGTCACGATAACACATTTTACTGAAAGTTTATGAGGAAACCTATCAATTCATTCGTTAAAGGCCTGCAATCTCGTTTTTGACCGGATAACGAATAATTTGAAGACATTCTTAAAAAATAAGCATCATTTTATTTTAGTATGTTTTCTCCGTATATTCCGTTGCTTTATCTTAAAAAAATTAACTTTCATCTTGCATCATATAACATTAGGCAAAATATATACTTTGGGCATAATATATATACTTTGGGCATAATATATACTTTGGGCATAATATATACTTTGGGCATAATATATACTTAGGGCATAATAAAAAACTTTGGGCATAATATATACTTTGGGCATAATATATACATTGGGCATAATATATACTTTGGGCATAATATATACTTTGGGCATAATATAAAGTTTGGTCATAATATATACTTTGTACATAATATATACTTTACTCTAAATGCATGTATGTTAAAAATATACAATAGGCGTAGTATGTAATTTACTGTAAAATAATAACCTTAAATATCAATACAATGGTTTTAAAAAAAAACATTCTTATCTTTTTTACCGGTGCGCACTAATTATTAAATAATTAACAAGAGAGGTCTCTAAAATAAACATAATTTGACTCCCAACTGTTCAAACTTCTAATATTTAACAACATACATTGAATAATTATTCGGAAAACTTTGCGGTTGAATATTCCGTTTTCAGCTTGTCTATTTTATTATCCTTTTCCATCGCACACTGGCCGTCTAATCTCTTACCACTTTTGGCTTTTATAACTTTTGCTTTGATCCCAAAACTCACTTCAAAATAACTTCTTGATCGATGATCAACAGTGTCTATTTCTAATTCAATACTAGTAGCGGCATTAAATTTATACAAACGTTTAACATTTACAGCCTTGCTAAAAAACGGGGTGTAAATATTACACGGCGCGTGAGGTCAGAACAGTGAAAAACTTGACTTAGTACCATAGCGTTTGTTTGGTTAAAACGGTCTTAAACCAGACACGAGGCAGGGTTTATCACATCAACGTTGGACGGGCGTGTAAGATTTTAATTAGTAAGATGTTAAATTTAATAGGTCGGTAAATCGAACTGTAGAATTATGAAACCAAATATAGATGGTTAATAAATAGGTAGTTAGGTTCTTACTCCCATTTTACGTTTCTATTCACACAAGTAAGTATGCATAGGAAAGGTTTAATTGAAATTTAAAAGAAAAATATGTATAGAAAATTTAGTTCCTGGAAGGCCTTTACAGTTGAAAGCAAAATTTTTTTCGGTAAACATTATCAGCCTTACTAAAAAACAGTCTGTAAATATTACGTAAGGTTAGAACAGTGAAAATTAAAATTATTATACCATTGTGTTTGCTTGGTTAAAACGATCTTAAACCAGCCTCGATGCCGGCTTTACTGCACCAACGTTGAAAGGGCGTGTAAGAATCTAATTAGTAAGAAGGCATTTCTTAACGTGATTCCGGGAAAGGTAGGAAAATTGAAAAAATGTGCAACTTTTTAAAATTATCTTTCTTATCTTGATTGCTTTCCTCAAACTTGTTAATCGCATTGAATATTATGAATATGCCAATTTTGGTATTTTTTATTTAACCTGCTTCCTCTTACATAATCTAAGGTAAATAAAAGTTTGATAGGTAAGCTTCATTTCTCAAGGGAATTAATAGCCGCAAGCTGCTAGGAATACTCCATTCGATACCTCTGTAAGAGTTTAATGATTACAAGGTGAATCGACAAATTAGAAAATTTTAAATTCTTTGGTTGCATGGGGAAAACTTACTGATATGAAATACGGTTCATTTATTATATATCTGGTCAAATTATTCAATTTTTGGCTATTGCAGGCCTTTGACGAATGAATTAACAGTTCCTAACAAAGTATCAGTTAAAAACGAATGTTTTATGAGGACGGCGGAACACGTGTTCATACAAATGTTGATGTTGATATGCTGATACTGTCGCATTCCGTCATGACATTTATTATGTAAACAACATGTTATATCCATATACCTATTCAGAATATATGTATATAACAGAATAATATTATATTTAACAGGAAATTTTAATGTTTTCAAATATTTATATTGAGGGTTCAGTAAGATTTACCCTTTGATATGGAAATACATGGAGTCAGTGAATTATTTTCCCATTTGATCACTGGTGAGTTGACGTGTTGTTCTTGTATTTATTATACTTATATAATGTGAATTGACTAGATGATCATTTGTGGAAAAGTGTGTGGAAGGGTTTAGTTTTTCCTGTGGGGAAGATTAAAACCGGACATAAAGTCGAAATATTAACAGGATCATTTTTCTCCATGTGTGCAGTAATTTTATGGTAATATGACAAATGAAATTGTTATTCTCGTAAAATAAAGAAGAACATAAAAAAAACTGAGCGGCGTGTTTCGTGGGCCAAATATTTGCCTAATCGAGGCTTAAGTTTCCAAATGAAAAATGTTTTTACGAAATTCAAATGGGATAGAGATCTACGATGTTACTTTAGCACTGAGCTATTGGGTTAAATTAAACATTTGTTTCCATTCAAATTTGCATGGAAGTCACTTCTAGGTTTTTGCGCAAATTTCATGACACCAGAGTTCTCAATTGGAGATGTTTAACACACAAAGATCCTTCGATTTATAGTTGATAAATTCGTGTAAATTGAAAATATATTCAAAATATGGAAAAACTCACAATCTTACTAATAATTTATTTTTTTTAATTTTGTATTTAACTGATGAACAACCGTTTACGGTACATAAATGGTTATTTATCTATTGTGTAAAGTTCTTAGTAAGTATTTTTATTTTTTTGTATAACTTTATTGAGTAAAACCTCAAATTGTAATATTTAATTATTGAAGACAATATTAGCGATTTCTAAACAAAAATCTGAAACAGAAAAATCAGAAAAGGATACGGTCACATCTAGGATTCGAACCCAGAACCCTTGCCTTGCCGGGGCACACATCTTGTGATCATACATAAAGATGGTTGCCAATAAAAAAATGTGCGGTGAAAAAATGAAGACAATGTTGGTAGTTCTTATTCGAAGTATGATTCAGATAAATGTGACCGAAGGGGATAGGGTCCCATTAGCTCAGTGGTAGAGCGGTGCCCCGGCAAGGCAAGTATAAATAAGTATTGATTATTTTTCTGCTGTTTTTAATAAATATACAAACATTTAAGGGTTACGAATAACCTGACAGTATTTGAAAAACTTTTACTAGCATCATTAAAAGCAGAAGATGTAGGTTAGGTTCTCACCCATGATTCCTGGGTGAGCACATGACGACTTTGTCAACATAGCCATTAACCCGTCATATATTTTAATACCGAACCTTTTTCACATTAAATTTTATTTATTAACCTATCCGTCACTTGATCGTGACATATTTTCCTTGAATCCGACAATCCCAACTACTATTTTCCGAGAATTCCCTCAGGCACACTCAAAATCGCGTACCGTCTACAGAATCCGATACCACCGAGGTCGTTCCTTGTTTCATAACCCAAATAAAATCATATAAAATGGATAATTTATCAGAAACAAATAAGTAGTATTGTAATAATTTATTAGGCAACGTATTATATAATGTTAAACATCGGAGGATACAGCAAAACGATGAATTTGTTTTGTAGGTCAAAGTGAAACTTTTACACAAACGTTTGAAGAAAAAATTAAACGGTAGTGGTTGGTTCTTTTTTTTATAAGTGTATAAATTATTGTAGGATTTGTGAAGCTTAAAGTATTTATAAAATATTTGTCTCAGGATCATTGTCTATCAAAAACTAATATTGTCAATTTTCTTTATTATATGAAATTTTTGACAAATAATTAGAGAGACGACTAGAATCACCTACACCTTAAAAGCTGATTTTTTCTTTTAAGGAACATAAATTATCGAGCGGTGAGTTCTGACGTTGTGAAATTTTACCTGTTTTTTCTATCAGGATTTTATGGCTCGACTCGACTATTTTCAGCTCGTAACGTCATTTTTATCGCGTTCTGTAGAGCCTCTTAAGATTTAGCTACGATGACAACAATTTTTTGTTAGTTTCAAAATTTAAAGTTTCAGTTTAAATTGTAAATTGTTTCAAAAGGAGACTCATGTTATTTTATAATAAAATAATGAACAGTGTTGAATTCTATTCAGGAAAAATAATTTTTTGAAGCTATGCCGAGTAGTAAAGCTAGCAACTACTGTCGGAATACTCAAAATCACTGTGTACACCTCCCCCCGCTCCGGAGGGGGTTATTCACTACCCCCAAACGATTTTGTACGATATCTAAGTTGTATTTTCATACTCTATAATTTAGGTAACCGATCTGCATCTCGTAAAAGTTGCATTTTACTGGAAAGGTGTACAGTAATTATGTATTTGTGTTACCCTCGATTTTGTACTATCTATTTTACTGTTTTGCATTACTTAATGATTGACTGCTGGGCGAAGATAGTAGCAAATACCCTATTACTAATGATACGTCCAACTCCAGAAAAACATTAGCAGTATCAACAACGCTGTCCTATTCCTTTCAATTGCGGGAAATTGAATTTATTAACTGGTTTATCTACGAGTACATAACCTGGTGGCTGTGTTTAACCCTTTCTAATTAATTTTTTGAATAATATTCATTAACTAAATATCCCAAAAGCCAGGTTGTGTATGTACAGTTTACGGACATTCACAAACATACAAATTACAAACATCAAAAACAGAGTCAATAGCTGCTTTAATATTTTAAGTATGTAGGTTACCTTTTTTCACAAAAATCCATTAAAATGTTTGAGAGAAAACCAAGAACCAAGGCGCACAACTCACGCCACTAAGAGACGCTAGTGTAACGTGCTATCATCAGAATACTTTTTGAAATGTCAGAATTTGGACGTTTTATTAATATTCCAGAGTGGAAGATACTACCAGTATCGCCCTGGTGTAAGACCGCCATTCAGAATTGAAACGTTGCTCCAAATGGCTTTAGCCGTGTTTAGTGACTAGATCTGAATAGCCAGGTACTTCCCCATCTTCCTCTTTCCCTTCCCGACTTACCTTCAGCCTCACAACATCCCCCAATTGGGGATACCATAGTCTCACTGGCTCCAGACGGGAGCAGTTGGGACTCTTGTGAGGTATTCACTATAAAAAATAAAATAAAATATTCCGGGGCATTTGGTAGTAGTAACTAATATCTAAGTGTTACTGGAAAGGGCAAAAGGAATATTAGGAGACACTTCAGACTGCTTCTCGGTATGGGGGGCCCTGGTGACCCCCATTCGGTTCGGACGTGATTTTTGCCTGCAGAAACGTAAAGGTTAAAAAAAACTCTATTATCTAACTCCTCTATTCGTATCCTCTTGTTGTTATGAGTGACTGTGTGTAATATTATTTAGAATTTACTTAAAGTCGAAACAATTTATATTAGCATGGCTGTCTTGCCGCAGACTGGTGTCTATCCGCTGCCGGAACAGAAGGCAATATCCGCTCGTATCAATTTCATAGAAAAAGTCGCCGGATGTATTTATTTAGGGATATTCTTTACAAGGAAGTAACAAGGCCTTCGCGTTCGAAAAACCTACCGGATGCGGATGAGGCGCTTCGCAGAACCGTTTTGTTAACCGTTCATGAGTTGTCTACATTTTGTGAAATCTTTTGTTTGGCGGAATGAAAAATGTGTCACTTATTGTTGGATGGAACATTATACTGATAAAATATGTATGCAAGCTTTTGTGTTTTCATTTAAGCTACAGCAAAAATTTATTGTTTGAAAAGGTCATTTATTGTTTCAAATATTGAATTTTTATACATCTCTTGTAAATAGTTACTATGTAGTTCCTACCCGAATGAAGCACAAGTTTCATTTGACTTTTTTGTAATTAATTTTTTAAACAATATTAATCACAAAACACACAGAAAATCACAAATATTTCATTTGAATTCTCGATCTTCCGTTTGTAGGATTGGTGCATTATTAGTTGCATCCAGACTCCAAACGGGCATTTTTAGATGGACGTGCACGGAGAAAAATGAGTATGGCTGATTTATTAAAATCCTGTTGTAAACATAATGACAAGCCATTTCCTAGTAAAATATTAGTCCGCTCAGAATATATCAGAACGTGTGTTTATGCAGCTGCACTTTTCCTGATAAATATAATGACGAAATGCGACAATTTTTATGAACACGTGTTCCGACATCCTCGTAACACATTCATGTTTTACTGATAATTGTTATCCTTTATGCTATGCATAAAATCTTGTCTTATAAGCGTTAGTTTATCATTAAAAAAATAAAATGGAACGATACACGCTTCAACAACGCATTGAAATTATTAAAATTCACTTGAGTGAATCAAATGCAAATCATCTTGAGTGATGAGGCCCATTTCCACCTCGGTGGCTTCGTCAACAAGCAAAATTGTCGCATTTGAGGCTCGGAAAACCCAAGAGTTATTGTTGAAAAGCCTCTTGATCCTCAACGTGTGACTGTTTCGTGCGGTTTATGGTCCGGCGGAGTCATTGGACCTTACTTTTTCGAAAATAAGGCTGGAGCAACAGTTACGGTGAATGTATTGCGCTATCGAGAGATGATTAATGATTTTTTATGGCCGGAATTGGATGGTATTGATCTGGACAACGTTTACTTTCAACAAGACGGCGCTACGTGCTACACAAGCAACGAAACCATTTATCTTTTACGATTAAATGTCAAAATAACACCTCTTATTGGAAAACCCTGTATATATTTGAATGGGTACATGTTAAAACAGTAGTAACGTATTACAAGGCAAAGCTCAGTCTCGTATTGAACGCTTTTTTGCTAAGTAAAATCCAAAAACAATACTGCTAAATTACATTCGAGTTTGTTGAATTGCGTAATTAATTGATAACTTAATTAATGATAGAAATTAATAACCTTTTGGTTTTGACAACCTCTGAGAATGGGATGATCTGTAGCAGTACCTAATCGTTGTAATATTCTAACATTTAACTTAAATTACATTTAATTTAAATAATAATAATAATATGACACACTTTCATATCACCTACAAGTCTTTATCATAATATAAAGGTAATAAATCATTGAAATGACTCCTTTCTAAAACTAAAATCTTAAATCTTCTCTGAATAAAGCTTTTCTAAATTATTGGCTAATAAACTTTCCGGTGAAAAGTATAATGAACGTTTCCGTTTTGTATAACGTTTACGCCGAGGGTGCTTTTTGAAAGTTTATCTAAGCCGTGTTTTTCTTAAATGAGAATGATGAAGCGGGCAGATCTGACAAATCGATTTTCACTCTTATACAACTCTTAGGACGGGTTGTTTCGGAAAATTTGAACAATTCATCAAATTTCAACGTTCATTTTCGGGTTCTGTGAAAGACTTATTCAAGTTCTGTTTTTATATCATTGTAGGCTAGTTGCTTGAGAAAACTGAAATAGAAACAGAACTTGAAAAAGTCTTTCACAGAACTTGAAAATGAACGTTGAAATTTGATGAATTGATCAGATTCTCCGAAACAACCCGTCCTTAGATACCTACTTTTATTTGAATCTGCTCAACTTTCTTAGATATTAATCAATGTCATATACACCGTGTTTACCGCTCTTACTGAGAAACTTTGGATGTGATTTTTATGAAAAAAAGTATTCATTTTTTTTTATTACTGCTCAAATAAAAAAGTTGTGATAAAATTCGTAATTTTTGTGGATTACAAATCGTTTGTATTAACGCACCTTTATACTTATTATTTCTTCCCAATCTGTCAGCTGTTCCATTTTATTTTTAATTTGAGGGTAGCCAATTTTTTTATAACTTTAAAAAAATCGGTAGTTAGAATTGCTTCGTTAAAAAAACTTTATAACGATTCTTTCTTACACGAAGAAAAATATTGCTAATTTATTGAAAATGTCTTAAAATTATTGGAAATCTGGTTAAATACAGGATTGCAGGTCATTTCCTGATAAACTTTTAGTAAATTCTCAATAATCGGAACATGTGTTCGTGCACCTGCATTTTCGTTGATAATATAAAATGACGAAATCCGGAAATATTAGGATTTTTATGAACATGTTCCGACATCTTGATAATAGATTCGAATTTTACTAGGAAACTTATCAATTCATTCGCTAAGAGCCTTCAATCCCGTTTTTAACCGGATTACAAATAATCCGAAAATTTTCTCAATAAATTAGCAATATTCAATATTAGTAATTTTTCTCAGCGTAAATTATTATGAACAACCTTCCCCATAGTTTCGCGTGAGCGTGGATCTATGATCTAGGAGGTTTTGGTGGAGTACGGTATAAAATAACCAATCATCGTATTGACGATACATGCTCAGCAAGTTGTAATGCGCATTGTAAGTAATATTTGAACTGATATCCTGGTGAAAAATTCATGTTAGTCTTAAGACTTGTACCTATAACTCACAGTGCGTCATGTAAATTTCATATACGTTGCATCTCAATTTTTCCCAAATTATCAACAGGTTCTGCATTCATTTGATCGTGCATTTATTTTTTTTAGGTTCTATCATCATGTGGACCCATGAGCGTTTCATTTTTCACCGTTGTGGTTTTCTTCGGATCCTTCTACCTTATCAACCTGATGCTGGCCGTAGTGGCCCTCAGCTACGAGGAGGAGTCTCAAATTACTCAAGAGGTGAGTCCAAATTACACAATATACAAGTCGAAACTACTCAAGAGGTGAGTCCAAATTACAAGAGGAGAGTCCAAATTACTTAAGATTTGAGTCCAAAATACACAAAGATAAGTCCAAATTACATATTATATACAGGGAGAGGTATCTAAATTAATTAATACTCAAGAGGTGAATCTCAATTACACAAAAAGCAAGTCTAAATTACTTAAGAGGTGAATCCAAATTACACAAATGTTGAATCCGAATTACACAAAAGACGAGTCCACATTATGCTAGAGGTGAGTCCAAATTACACAAGAGGTGAGTCGGAATTTCATAAAAGGCAAGAGCAAATTACACAAGAGGTGAATCCAAATAACACAAAAGACGAGTCCAAATTAAAATACATAATAAGTGAGCCATGTGACTCTCCCTTCACTTGAAGCCGTAGTGATCACGCGCCCTCATCCCTGTGACTCTCGCTTCAGTTGTAACCGTAGTGATCACGCGCCCTCATCCCTGTGACTCTCGCTTCGGTTGAAGCCATAGTGATCACGCGCCCTCATCCCTGTGACTCTCGCTTCAGTCGTAACCGTAGTCATCACGCGCCCTCATCCCTGTGACTCTCGCTTCGGTTGAAGCCGTAGTGATCACGCGCCCTCATCCCTGTGACTCTCGCTTCGGTTGAAGCCATAGTGATCACTCGCCCTCATCCCTGTGACTCTCGTTTCAGTTGTAACCGTAGTGATCACGCGCCCTCATCCCTGTGACTCTCGCTTCAGTTGTAACCGTAGTGATCACGCGCCCTCATCCCTGTGACTCTCGCTTCATTTGAAGCCGTAGTGATCACGCGCCCTCATCCCTGTGACTCTCGCTTCAGTTGAAGCCGTAGTGATCACGCGCCCTCATCCCTGTGACTCTCACTTCGGTTGAAGCCATAGTGATCACGCGCCCTCATCCCTGTGACTCTCGCTTCAGTTGTAACCGTAGTGATCACGCGCCCTC
The DNA here is from genome assembly GCF_061612785.1 of Hesperophylax consimilis. Taxonomy (NCBI): domain Eukaryota; kingdom Metazoa; phylum Arthropoda; class Insecta; order Trichoptera; family Limnephilidae; genus Hesperophylax; species Hesperophylax consimilis. Next base: position 20,438,363 of record NC_142848.1, on the reverse strand, counting down.
ATCCCTGTGACTCTCACTTCGGTTGAAGCCATAGTGATCACGCGCCCTCATCCCTGTGACTCTCGCTTCAGTTGTAACCGTAGTGATCACGCGCCCTCATCCCTGTGACTCTCGCTTCGGTTGAAGCCGTAGTGATCACGCGCCCTCATCCCTGTGACTCTCGCTTCGGTTGAAGCCATAGTGATCACGCGCCCTCATCCCTGTGACTCTCGCTTCAGTTGTAACCGTAGTGATCACGTGCCCTCATCCCTGTGACTCTCGCTTCATTTGAAGCCGTAGTGATCACGCGCCCTCATCCCTGTGACTCTCGCTTCAGTTGAAGCCGTAGTGATCACGCGCCCTCATCCCTGTGACTCTCGCTTCAGTTGAAGCCGTAGTGATCACGCGCCCTCATCCCTGTGACTCTCACTTCGGTTGAAGCCATAGTGATCACGCGCCCTCATCCCTGTGACTCTCGCTTCAGTTGTAACCGTAGTGATCACGCGCCCTCATCCCTGTGACTCTCGCTTCGGTTGAAGCCGTAGTGATCACGCGCCCTCATCCCTGTGACTCTCGCTTCGGTTGAAGCCATAGTGATCACGCGCCCTCATCCCTGTGACTCTCGCTTCAGTTGTAACCGTAGTGATCACGCGCCCTCATCCCTGTGACTCTCGCTTCAGTTGAAGCCGTAGTGATCACGCGCCCTCATCCCTGTGACTCTCGCTTCGGTTGAAGCCATAGTGATCACGCGCCCTCATCCCTGTGACTCTCGCTTCAGTTGTAACCGTAGTGATCACGTGCCCTCATCCCTGTGACTCTCGCTTCATTTGAAGCCGTAGTGATCACGCGCCCTCATCCCTGTGACTCTCGCTTCAGTTGAAGCCGTAGTGATCACGCGCCCTCATCCCTGTGACTCTCACTTCGGTTGAAGCCATAGTGATCACGCGCCCTCATCCCTGTGACTCTCGCTTCAGTTGTAACCGTAGTGATCACGCGCCCTCATCCCTGTGACTCTCGCTTCGGTTGAAGCCGTAGTGATCACGCGCCCTCATCCCTGTGACTCTCGCTTCGGTTGAAGCCATAGTGATCACGCGCCCTCATCCCTGTGACTCTCGCTTCAGTTGTAACCGTAGTGATCACGTGCCCTCATCCCTGTGACTCTCGCTTCATTTGAAGCCGTAGTGATCACGCGCCCTCATCCCTGTGACTCTCGCTTCAGTTGAAGCCGTAGTGATCACGCGCCCTCATCCCTGTGACTCTCACTTCGGTTGAAGCCATAGTGATCACGCGCCCTCATCCCTGTGACTCTCGCTTCAGTTGTAACCGTAGTGATCACGCGCCCTCATCCCTGTGACTCTCGCTTCGGTTGAAGCCGTAGTGATCACGCGCCCTCATCCCTGTGACTCTCGCTTCGGTTGAAGCCATAGTGATCACGCGCCCTCATCCCTGTGACTCTCGCTTCAGTTATAACCGTAGTGATCACGCGCCCTCATCCCTGTGACTCTCGCTTCAGTTGTAACCGTAGTGATCACGCGCCCGCATCCCTGTGACTCTCGCTTCAGTTGAAGCCGTAGTGATCACGCGCCCTCATCCCTGTGACTCTCGCTTCGGTTGAAGCCGTAGTGATCACGCGCCCTCATCCCTGTGACTCTCGCTTCAGTTGTAACCGTAGTGATCACGCGCCCTCATCCCTGTGACTCTCGCTTCGGTTGAAGCCGTAGTGATCACGCGCCCTCATCCCTGTGACTCTCGCTTCGGTTGAAGCCATAGTGATCACGCGCCCTCATCCCTGTGACTCTCGCTTCAGTTGTAACCGTAGTGATCACGCGCCCTCATCCCTGTGACTCTCGCTTCAGTTGAAGCCGTAGTGATCACGCGCCCTCATCCCTGTGACTCTCGCTTCGGTTGAAGCCGTAGTCATCACGCGCCCTCATCCCTGTGACTCTCGCTTCGGTTGAAGCCATAGTGATCACGCGCCCTCATCCCTGTGACTCTCGCTTCAGTTGTAACCGTAGTGATCACGCACCTTCATCCCTGGGGGTGGAATTTGATCTATTCCGTAAATGTTTCTCACTGGCCCTGCCCACAGTCATTTCTGCTATTCATGTTGAACCCTAAATATCATGTTATGATATTCAGGGTTCGGTTTTCCAGATTTTCTTTTCTGCTAATCCCAAACAAGGGTTTTTGAGGAAAAAATAAGTTTGAAATATCTAAAACATATTTTGCATTCTCAATCAGTTAGAAATCTAATTAAATTATTTCAAATGTTGCTTATTTTAAACTGCAATAAGTATATTTGGTCAAATCTTAACCATTAATCTTAATCAATGTAACATTGATGGTTGATTTGTGACTTTTGTGATTTGTACTAGAAAATTTAAAAAAAATGTAATTGACCTACTTTATTCTCTTAGAATACAAATTCAGACAAGAACAGAATTGGTTATCTTTCGTATGCAAAGCACGACTCCAACAAAGCTTTTCTTACGTTTCGAAGCTTTCGTATTTTAATTGGGTACAAACCAAATTATTATTCAAGTCCAACGCCGCTATAAGCCAATATTATTATTATTTATGTGTCATGTTTCCATTATCGTAAATTTATTATAAAAGATCTATTTAAATTATTTTCTTAATATCTGGTATTTCGTTTGCCATATTGTTTAAGAGTGTCATCTGTTGGCCAGTTGATAAATTGCCGCAATAAATTGTTCCCCAACTAATGCATACCTAAATACGAATCTCTCCCCACGTCTTGGTCAAGGGACTCGATTCTCGACATTCCCGAAATTCTGAGGGGAGTAATCATTGATTAACCTGTTTACTTTGTGTCCTGCCAGATGTCAGCTACAAAAATCAGGCCTTTATCAACCGTTTGATGCATTGTTTACGTAGAATTAAACATCTATTCATGTATTCATATATGTAGAATTAAACATCTATTTTTTATTTATGTATTTACTGTACAAGTACCTTTATGTACAGAAAAACATGTTTTACGAAAAAAAGGATTGCAAAACAATATTATCATGGAAACGTAATATGATTCTAAATTTACTCAAATTTACGATCATGCTTTTTTTCAATTTCTTTCGTTACCTAAGCTGTGCATGCGTGGTTTTAGGGAGATTATAAACGAATTGGCATTGATATGTTATTATTGCAGTAAAAGATATTTTTAGTTAGTGTGACCATTAGAAACATGAAATCAAATTCATTTCAAATTGCAATAATTCAGGAATATCAAGAAAGGAATGATTGATTTAAAAATATATATATATTTATCAAATACCAATATTCCGTCGGACCGCTTTTCAAATTATGTCATTTTTACCTTCGGTGAAGTTCAAATGAAGTGAAGTATAAATCATGTCATGTTTACCTTCTGTGAAGTTTAAATGGTGTCATGTTTATCTTCTGTGAAGCTTAAATGATGTAATGTTTGCCTTTTGTGAAATTTAAATGATGTCATATTGACTTTCTGTAAAGCTTAAATGATGTCATGTTTATCTACTGCGAAGCTTAAATGATGTCATGTTTGCCTTTTGTGAAATTTAAATGGTGTCATGTTTACCGTCTTTGAAGTTAAGATATCAAAATTCAATATTTATTCCACGGATTTGTTGACACGTATATTAAATGCATTTAAATTTCAAGAAAAATTACTCTTGGCTGACTCCTGGATAAATGACCCAAGTTCGTGGTCGTAATAATATTTTTAGCTAGGAATATTTATAAAAAAGAGGTGATGCTTGTTCCTCGAGTCCATATAGGCACCATAGGAAAGTTCACTGTCAAGATATTTTGGTATTAAAATAATTTAACGTTACATAAAACACACCACTTTATTTTGGTGTTTTGGAAAGTACGTTTTTCATGTCACGCCTCCAAGTGTTCAATTAACGCAAAAAATAATATTTTTTGTAGACAATAGAGAGACATAACACCAGGCGCGGGGTGAGAAAGCAATGGAAAAAAATGTGCGGATATCACAGAAAAAAAATTATCACTTGTCTTGCGTGTGATATTTTGCACAGCATTTCTAATTGCCTCTCAAACGTACATATAAAATATAGAAATATAATAGACAGTAATTAATAATAGATGAATGGACAATAAAGGCTACATGTCTCTTTCATACGGATTGCTTTCAAAAGTTAGCAAACGGTCAAGCTGTGAATAGTGAACACCCACTCCATATTATGGGCTTTTCCGATACCCAGCCAAGAATACGGCCCAAGTTTGTCTACTGTTAGTTACGTGAAACTCTATCATGTTTAGTTTAGTCGAGTTAATCCACTCGGAACATGAGTGATGAATTGATCGAGTGGTCGTGAATGGCTGCTTCTGACATGTTTGACAAACTATTTGTCAGAAGAACACCTTTATGAACAATTCAATTTAGGATTGTAAAGTTTACCTAACGTTGAACTTTGTTCTGAGCTTCTGTTAGACATGTATTTACTAATAGAATTACGTTAAGTACTAGTCTGTTTAATTTTTTTTACGTACAATCAGCTTCATCGTAATCAACGTACTTATATTTCACATTTTAGTATTATTTTTCCCGTGGTTTTCATTACTGTACATATAAATGTATGAGTAATTATTTCACATAATATGAAAAAAAAAAGAAGTCTTTTTCCCTCGGATTTCTCTCTATGATTTCGGCAACCTCTCTTTTGGCATGCATTTAAAAATAAATGTTTTTTATGTTTCATTTTATACGTACATTTTACAAAACAAATTACATTTTCGAGTATTTTTAGCCATATACCTTATCAAAATATTACATTTTCGGGTATTTTTGGCCATGTATACCTTATCAAAATATAACATTCTCGGGTACTTTTAGCCATGTATACTTTATCAAAAAAGAGGAGCTCTTATGTTTCATAAGGGGAGTCCCAATTTTTACTTTGGTTGGTACGTAATTCAGTGAAATTCAGTAGGGAGTTTATTGTAATTTTGTACGACTGGACGGGTTGTTTCGGAGAATCTGAACAATTCATCAAATTTCAACGTTCATTTTCAAGTTCTGTGAAAGATTTTTTCAAGTTCTGTTTTATTTCAGTTTTGTCAAGCAACTAGCCTACAATGATATAAAAACAGAACTTGAATAAGTCTTTCACAGAACCCGAAAATGAACGTTGAAATTTGATGAATTGTTCAAATTCTCCGAAACAACCCGTCCTTAGTAAACTTACTTTAAAAGTTCATTGATAAATGATATAATTTTTATTCACGATACTATGTATACATGGTGTGTTTACTATGTTTATCGCAAGTCAAAATATTTGATGGTAAAAACTTCCTTTCTAAGATTTGGCATTTCGTTGTTTGTACTGAGAAAGACTTTCTCAAAACAAGTATTTGGATTAACAATGGAGCATAAAGTTTTATACGGAATGCAAAAACTTTTGTGTTTTCCAATACTCTGCGAGTCTTTTGGTTGATTTACTAACGCGATGCTTAATTAAGACACTAAAAAATGTTGAATTTATACTCGAAAAGCTCTTTTTATGCAGAAAGTTTAAATTAGGCACGCAATTCAGAAGAAGCCTAGTCATTTTTAACCATATTTTTCTTTTATTCAGCCTCAGTGTAATATATTCAAATATAATAAACGGTATTGTATACTCTTTTAGGAGACAACATTTTAGAAAATAGGTCTATTTGGTATTTAGGTAGGTAGGTTATTATATTACCAAAATACTTTTTAACTATCCCGCAGCCAAGGGAGTAGGTAGTACCCAAAATTACTATCCTCCTTATATTAGCTTAAACACTTGACATATCATTTTATTATTTTACGTATTTCTGCGTAAATACATAATTGACTGAATAATTGGGATTTCTATACTTTAAAAGCCAATAAGACAGAAAAATGCATGGGGTCGTCGGAAGATCCATTTGGTTACAGACGTTTTGTTTGACATCTTGGCCTGTCAAGAGTTAAGGCACATCTTATCTTGCAGAGTCCTTATTTGTGCATATTGAGAGATACCGTCATTAGATATTTCTCCGATGAAACACTGCCATTCGGAACCGAAACGCTTGAAAAGGCTATAGCTATATTAAGTAAGAAGATCTTTTTAGTAACGGCTTGCAGTTCATAACATGTAGGAAGCATGTTGTCGCTGAATATCCAAGTGCTTCTAATATTTCCTCATCTCCATTTTTTTACTCTATCTTCATCCTCGCTTATTTTTGAGTCGGTTGCTCATTGCTGAGGATTCGACCGCACTTCCATTTCCATGTTGGAAGAGGCTCTTCCACTCTTCGCACGTGTATCACGATGTATCACGTATCGGACGCCAGTGATACTTGGTCACTAAAAAGCATTGGCTTTCCGCTTCTCCTGCCTTACACTTTGCTAGTAACTATGAGTTTCTCGAAGTTGGAGTCCTTAATTTGGCGAGCAACGTGTCCAAATAGGGTGTAATGTGGGGTAACCGTACGCGATTTTACATTAGGATTTTGTATTAAAAAGCTTTAGATATTTTTCTTTTTTGTTTGTTAATAAGAATGATTATGAAGGTATCCCAGACAATTGATAATTTATTGTCCATGCAATCCTGATTATTTTTCTCCAGAATCACATTTCAGGGGTGTCCGTTTTCTTTAGCTGGCTGTAAGTGTCCGAGGTGACAAGTCTCATCTTGGTAGTATTTGTTTTACCTCTGTTACTCCATATCTTTTGCATTTTGCTCATGGTGTCTTTTGTCATCCAAATTGTATTCACTTCTGTTTCACAGCCTCTTTCGTCACTTATTTACAGTTTATTTATTTATTTACTTATTTATTTCATTTACAGGAGAGAAAAAAGGACCTAAACGAACATAGAGATGATTCCATGTTCAGCTTCGACCCGGCGAGCGTCAACGTCAAGATCCTCGCTAAGAACCACCAGAAGAAGATTGACGCCAGGAAGGGGGTGCTGCTGGCCTCCTACACGAGGAAGAAGACAAGGCGGAGAAAGCGGGGGCGGAGTAACGCGCTGGTGGGTGGACTGCCCGAGGGTGGCAACGGACAAACTCCGCCGGTGCCATCAGTCACGCAGCAGAAGACGAGGTGCGACCCTTTTTATGAATACACTCAATTTAAAAATCAAAGGTATTACCAAGTATTCATACTATGGAGTATTTCGTAGGAATTATGAGTAGGTAAGGTTGTTAGGTACTATAAAAGGTCTATGCGCATGTTAGAGTTTCGTGAAAACCTCACCAGGAGAATCTGTGCTGAGGTGGTCACGTGTTTAGTTAGTAAGTGTTAGGTTTGTGTTCCATTACGTATTAGTTAGTTATTCAATCGCTGGTTAACCTGTCGGTTACACCCTGACATAAACTTAAAAAGCCCCGGACAGAGCATTAGAGAGCAAATCTAGGTTGAAGGAAAATCGCCTGGCAGCCATCTTGTATGACAAACTTTTGAAATGATTTGTATGCGAAATGGTATTTATGGAACTATTTTTGTATTGCTAAGGCAATTATAACAGCTTATGATTTTTTGAGACAGGGAATGGAACACGTCATTAAAAAATTAACCAGGTTTTGGCATTTTTCATTCATATCCTCCTCACCCCGCGGCTTCAAATTTTTCTCGTATAACTAGGTTCATGACCTTTTAGGTTTATGTGATACACCCTTTATAAGGTTGTGTGTGTAACTTATAACGCCATAATATTATGGTGTATGTTCTTTAAATTTTGTGGCTCTGAACTGTCATCTATGCACTCTGCAAAAAAACTATCGATTTTTAATTAATCCATCTACTTTTTGTTTCCACAATATCTACAGCAATTGTTGAGTATGTCGTTAATATATCTAGTAAACTATCGAAAATTATACAACAAAAATTAAAGCTTATGAATATAAAATAATATTAGTAAAACATGTAACAGTAACACAAAATATTATAGAGACTAGAACAATACTGCATATAAGACAAATAACTAAAACTACATTACCAACGCTACTCTAATTTGCAGGATTCAACAAAGTGCTGGTATAGATTACGCTTAGTTCTATAAATGGAGTCAATAAATATATCAATAGTACTTGTAATATTTCAATAGTACCCCCATACTTGTTGCCCAGATCATGCATCCAATTGGTCAGTGGGTTGATAGTTGGTTGTTTATGTATTGCAGAAGAATGTTATATTTGTGTTGAATTCCCAGGCCTGCACATGGAATTTAATAGTGGCGTTGATGGCAGGACTGTCAATTAAGTTCGTAATGACTCTTTGTAACACAACCAGGTCTGACATAATTCTCCTGTCAGACAGTGTTATTAGATGCAATTGATTCATAAAACTGACATAATTAATGTAATCAATTGAAATTCTGAGCTTGAAATTTACTTACCTAAGAAATTTGTGCTGAACTCTTTCTATGCATATTGGGAAAATAAATTTACTGCTATAATTTTGAGGTTAACCGTTATTTTCGTGAGATGAACTAAAGTTTTCGACGGGTTTATGTTATTAAAAGATCAGTTGATTTGTAGAAGCTAATTCTTTGCGTGTCGTCAATACAATGGGCACTCAAATTCACTGAAATCAAATTAAAATACCCTTAATGTTTCTCCAACTGAACAAATTTTTACGAGGTACCTTAACGGATTATCCTCGGAAGGATAACCGCCGCTTTGAGTGCCGATTAGTTTAACCGTAATTTATTGATCGTTTACGTGCCGGATGGCGCTAATGAATGACGAAGCAATGCGATTAAGTAATGATTTGACGGGGGACAATTGCCAACCGGATCCCTAATGAAATGTATCCTTAACATGCTAATAAATCAAATACTATCAAATCGTTATTTATTTTGGTGTGTGGCGCTTTCTTCCACTGTCGTTATAAATACGCAAGATTCCATGAAAAATTGAAGACCTCTTGTGCGAAGAAGATTGAAACCGGCCATTACTTTAGATTTGTTTCAGGAATCCTGAGAAAGACCCAAAACGCATCGAGCACGCCTTATTACAGAGGCAATTATTAAAATCCACAAAAACCTCATTAACATTAATAGAGACGGTGGGGCTAATTTTAATAGTTTTCGGTATCCAGTACTTGATGGCTACACCAAAACTAAACCCCGAAAACCACGTTATATTTCACTAATTGTGCTGAAATACCGCCTCTAAGAAGATTGGAGCGCGCAACACGCTACATACATACGCTTCACAATGTACACATCTGCCCTGATGATGGACTTTGTAACGGTCTCCGAAACATTGGCTAAAAAAGCAAGAAATGTATGAACCTCTAAAATAAAACACCACAGTAATCTACTTACTTTGTTTAAAAAAAATTGCACCTTCTATCGATGTAACAATTTATTAGAAGAACGTCATTTTATACACTTCGTTATCATCTGTAGTAAAAATGTTTATTTATGATAACCAACCATTTAAAAAAGAGTGATATGTATGGAAAACTTGGAATAGATTCCCGGCGGTTAATTTATTATGGAATATCAATTATATATAAATGTGTAAATAAATAAAGTCATAAATGTGCCGAGAGCTCCTTGTTTCATGAATATAGGCATTATACATAGCAAGCTTCATATTGGCTAGTAAGAACCCGGCATTCTGTTTGTATAAACACTGTATTTTAGTATTATTTGTTTAAGAATATAGTTTTTTTTTTCACAAAATAGTTTCAGTACATATATTACATAACCTCACCATTGCAGGTCCGTGACACCGAGTCCGAGCCCCTCCCCGCGGCACGGGGGCTCCCCGCGGCACAGTAACAGCGGTGTGCGCCCCCCGCCACCCCCTGCAGCTCCCCCGCGCACGCTGCAGCTGCAACAGGGCAAGCTTTACCCGGGGAACGCCTTGGGTATGTTAGGTACTTACCCATATCACTTTACTTTACTGTGCAAACTTATAATTATGTACAATTATGATGATTGAGTTTTGAGGTGTTGGATTGCACTTCTTCCTCCTTCCTCCATCATCAGGGCAGATGATGATGACATGCCACATGTTGGACACCGTAAAGAGTCAGAAACGATAGCTAAATTGCTAACCGAAAAAAGTATTATGATGACTGAGTTTTCAGGTAGTAAGCCGATCCTTCCTCTCCCAAAAACCAACGTTCTGTAAAAGCTTCCAGTGTTCATCATCGGGGTAGATGTGATGATGACGTCTTAGACTCTGCGAAGCTGGCAAAACGTTGACTGAAGTAGGGAGCATAATGCGTAATGCGAATTAACCTTACAGGTTACTATGTTCGGTTTAGCGAACCAACAGCCAATGCCTGTAGAATCTATTTGTTTTTATTACGCTTTTTTGAACAGCTCATATGGTCTTATAGAAATCATTGTATCTCCCTTACTACCATGGTGAAAAATATGATTTAAACGGTTTTAGAAAGAAACGACACTAAATATATAAGTTTTCCACAGAATAATTAAAATGTACACCTATACATACGAATATGAAACCAAAGGTTGGGACCGCAATTTCAGATAAATTTATGAAACTTTGTGATTTTTTTATTAATATTTTTTTTTGTATACAACGATAAAAAAAATGAGGTGACAATAATTTTTATAAGACTATTTAAACGTATTTTTTTTTTTGCTCTCAGTTTTTTTTTAAACTTTTTTTTATGTTTTGAGTAAAAATTTTAATATTTCAGAAATAATGTATTTACTACAAATAATATAATTTTAAAGCGTATAAGTTTTAATTTTTTGGATTCGTTCAGAATTGTTAAATTTATTAGGATTTTATTTAACTCAACACCTCACATCTTCAAACCTAAAATCCACACAATACATATTACTCTACACAGACTAGATCCTCCCTCCCACCATCTCATCCCCATAGGCTATTGTAACATTTTTCTTTTCTCTTTTAAATTCACTAATAATTGAATCATCAGTAAAAACCCATTGTTTCTATTATTATTCATATTTTACCATACATTACAAAATACTGTACTGTTGATTTTCCCAACTAAATTAAATCTATATTGTAAAATATCTATAAGTTATTCAAATATATTATTGCACGAAACAGCAAAAACTTTTGAACTCTGTTATTTTGAAAATTGCACACATTCTTTACAAGGAAATTTCTAGGTCATCGCAACTATTTATTATCATTGCAGCAATAAATATTCATAACAAGCAATATAGCTTTGTAACATAACATTGGTTTTAAAATACGTCAGAATCCTATAGTGTTTATTCCTATTTATTCAGATGTTTAATAAGAAAAAACAGTGTTGAAACTCGAACAAAGTCAGACACCATACCTGGTTTATTCATGCGTTCATAAAGTGTTCACGAAAAACACGCTGAAAACCTACTTGTGTTTGTACTTCTTCTACTGTAGCGAGCTGACTCTAACATTCATCATGTTTACAGAGGGCAGCTGTATGTTGAGGTTTATACCACCGATTTAAAGTAATGTTTTTCAATAATATAAGAATATAACAAACGCTATTTACGTAGTTATGAAAGCAACTAATACCAAATATCCTATAACACTAATTATTGAGTATTTGCTGATACATAATATTTTACTACAACAAACTGGGTCTAACGTCCATCTTGTCTACTTCCAGTCCCTCCATACAGAGGGCAGCTGGGTACGGGCAGCAGACAGGCCAGCGGTTCAGACAACAACAGAGAGTCCTCACTGGACGACTCCGGAGTGGTGGACGATCACGAGGAGCCTGACCAGACCTTTGAGGACCCTGGCCAGCACGCGCATAGTCTGGTGCAGGTACTTACCGTCACTTCATCTTTAGTTGTTTCCTCATTACTCAGAATCTACTCCCATTTCCATGGTAGACAACGCTCCTCCTCTCCTCGCGGTCCTGCACTGCGTGGAGAGCTATGGACAGCAATCTTCAGGATACCCCACATTCACTGAAATAAAAACAATACAAATGTTAAAAAGGATTCACGTTATTAAAAAATGTAAATAGTGATTCACGATTAAGAACACTGTTGTGAATATATTCTTTACGAACATATTATGTTATTAGATTCAAACCATAGATAACAGAATAAAAAGGAGATGGGCCATGAACAGTTAAATAATATTAAATAGCTTGCTACACTCAACGGGCTCATCATTTGTTTTAACCTACATACCAAATTCATAACTTTCATAGGCTTCACCGCTTTGATACTCCGTGCACTTTGGTTGTAGATCAGTGACATTTTACCCCACATCTCTCTGTGTTTCTTTTATCTATGGTTCAAACAGATTATATGATGAAAAGTGGCGTCTAATACATCTAATACAGCGCAATTTGTGGTTAGTAGAATGCATAGTAACAATTCTGTCGGTTGTCGTTTACGCAAGATTAAGATGCTCTATATCTGAGAAATCTCTACTTGTGAAAATAAATAATAAAATATGCAACTTGTTTAATACGGCCATTAACAATGAAAATTTATCAATGTTTATTGTGAAATACCAAATAAATTTGAGTTTAGAAAAATAAAAAATAAAAAAAAATATTTTTTTTTAATGATAAACTAGGACAAGGATTTTTTATGCAGGGTACAACAAATAACAAATAATTATAAGCGAAAATTATTCACCTGAAATATCGATACAAATTGAAAATATCTCCCAGTAAAAATGAAAAAGTTTTACCTTACAATAAAACTTATATTATGTACTTAGCTTTATTTAAAACCTATAAAGTGAGATAAACATTACCATTTTGCAGCCAAATCGACGTTTCTTACAAATTTCGTGTGTAATTCTTAGTATTGAAAATAATATCTCCCAGTAAAAATAAAAATATTTAACTGGTTTCAAGTATGCAGGGTTTATCAGCGCGTATTTGAAAGATTTTAACTAGCATTTCCTGATCATATTCGGAGTAATAAATTAGTGTAGATGTCATTATGCTGTCCGTTAATATATTTTTCAATTTAAAACAAAAAAAAAAAAAATTCCATCACGCGTCGCCACTGGGTACAACCTTACGCATCACGTGATATGCACTCCGTTTCGTTATAGCAGCACAATGCAGACGAGACAGAGCGCGTATCACGTAATCCATTGCAATGTATGTCAACGTAATCAGTGGCGTTGGCAGTGTGAAAGATAAAACAAAAAATATATAACTTACAAGAGCAAAGTAACATTTTCACTTGTTCCAAGTTCTATGTTCATGACTTGCTGGATAAAATAATTGAGTATTCTATACAGAGTGTATCAGCATGTGCCCAAAAGATACCTATCTCTTTAGGTACCTATATTTTATATTGAACCCTTTGAATAGTTTTTACACAATTAAGTTTCACCAAAATATATTGCTGGAAAGCCAATGGTTATTTATGAATACATACAAGAATAGATTTCTGGAAATTTTTAGCATTTCAATACATAAAAGTTCTTATCTCGTTATTACTAGACCAGTGTTTTTTTGTGAAAGTTATGATATCTTCACAAGGTGTCCACGTGTGTTCACAGTTACAGAGAGCTGAGGCCACCCCAGTCACCGTGGCGTTATCGCCACGCTCAGTTCGAATCATCAAGTGCAACGGCGTGGCACAGGCGAGGCGAGTGCGCCACGCGCACTCCACCTACACGCTGCACCCAGACTACCTGTCGCAGATAGTCGTGCTGGGTGAGCAATCCATCCGTAGAACCTAGACCTTAGACCTTCATAGCCTATAACATATCAATAGAACTCTGTAAAATAATCACAAATTTCCAATAATACCAAATTGATAATCATTTAAATGCCTGCTCTAGACTTTTCGGTAAGACTTCATGATTCGAGGGAGCCCGAGTATCTTCACTTTTAGGTTGGGGTGTTTTACAGAAATTAAATTGTAATCTTGTCATCAAATGGTCAATCAGCGACATTTTGTTTCCTTTTTTGACATTTGAAAAGTTCCCGTTTAGCTTCGATTTCAGATCAGTTTCAGTTTTGGAACAATGTTTGATCAACAGTAAAGCACAATTGTCATTTCAGCTGGTAACAACTTTGTAGAAAGTTGAAACAGACCTAGAATTGGTGTTTATCGTACCTCTCACATTTCAAAATAAAACAAAATGGCTCAAAACAGATTGGCCATTTCACAACAAGGTTACATTTGAATTTCCACAAAATATCCTAACCTTAGTATCACACAGTTGTTGCCCATTACCAGTAAGTTACCGGAGATAGTTTGCCTTGTGTCCCTTGACCCGGGCACAAAAACCCGACACTGGACGAAGTGCAGGCGATGCAAACGCGTCAACCACACTCTTAGGTTCCCTCGGACAGTCTCGCCAAGAGAGTAGGCCAGGCATTACGATTGATTTGTTTCAACGGCAGAGCATTCAGAGACAATGCAGCAAGTTTTGGTTGAATATAAATATATCTGTTTATTTACGGAACACTATATATAACTGTAGATTTAATTATTAATATAGTTTTTTAGAACAATCTTCACAACTTACTCGATGATACACTCTAACCACAACTGCACAAAATGCCTAAAGATGAAATTTTGAACAAATCTGTCCAAAAAAACAATTGTTAACACATTTTTTTTAAATCTTAAAATTTTACAAATTGATTTTACTGTGTAATAATGTTATTAATTTTTTTCATTCCTGTTAACATTTTATTATACATTTCTTTCGCTTTTATCATTTAAAATGTTGAAATACATTGCTTTTTATCAGAGATTACTTCACCTCCATTTTACTGTAAAATTTTTAATTGTTCTTTAATTTATTAGATTTTGAAATGGTAGGATATGTGAATTTAGACTGAGACACTAACTGAAAATCAATGAAGAGTACATTAACGAACGACAACTAACATACTTATTTTTATCACGATTACAATTATTTTAGAAAATGTCTTCCTCAATGACAGGGGTGGATTTACCGGTACACTAAAAGCGGAAATGAGTAGGGCCTCGTTGCCAAAGAACCACCAAATTTAAGAGAGCGTTATGTTGTCTCTCATTATTGTTTAATTTTCTCTAAATATCCAAATAAAATCTTGTAAATGTAGCAATGCAGCAGTGAAAAATTCAACCAAAACAAAAATTTGGCCACTGCGATAGGTACCAGTTTGGTATGACTATAATAATATTTGGCTAATTTAAATAGCGCCGTTTTCGTGAAAAATCACCTCAAGGGCGCTATAAATATAAATACCAGTAGATAAATCCCAATTAATGCTATGACTTGTCGTCTGTGTTCCAAAGACTGCAATCTCTCATACGGATTATTATCATCTATTTTTAGCTAGTTAAGGCGATGCCATACGTCGTGTAATATTTTGAATCGAGCCGCCATCAATAACACTTCTTACGTAGATGGCGATAAGGCTTAAATTCCCGCTTAACACCATCCAGCTCTTTTGATTTAGGCAATAAAAAAACATGGCCAAAAAGTGCCTTTTATTTTATTTTGTGGATCTTCAGGCATAAATATTTAAATTTTTTCCGAGGATTTTATAAATAACTTAATTTGCCACATTATACAATAAAACCATAACCGAAAATGGGTTCGTAAGTAGGAAATTTTGAACTTTAAAGCAGTTTTCATAGGCCTTATAAATTATTTTTTCTGGGCTTATAAAAAGACTTATGTAAAAAATACTCGATTATTTCAAAGTCCAAGATGTATTATACTCGCGGTATTTATTTAAAGCATCTGAAACATTTCTAGGCGACCAAATTTTCAAACCAAAAACACATGATTTTGCATTACTACGTATGGCATCGACTTAACAAATTATTAAAAGTTATTGTTTTATTGCAAAAGTTCTCTGAAAAAGGACTCCGAACGGTTAAATCCACTCCTGTTTTCAAATGCTGGGAAATTCAATTGACTTAATTGTTATTATTATATTATTTAATATTTGACAAAGTCTTCTCACAAAACTTCAACAACATTCGAAAACTTTAGTTATTCTTTTTTCTGAATTCTTCTAGAAATAAAATGCTCTTTTCTGTCATTTCTTTTTTCTATCTAACAAAATAATTACTTTTCTAAGCTGGCTTAAGCTTGGCGTGCATTAACCTAATCTTAATCTTTAAAGATAGAGAAAATATTAGATAATAGATACTTTAGAAAAATGTTTATCTTACTTTCAGAAAATAAATAAAGAAATTAATTAATAGCTTTTAATAATCACAAAAAATAGAAAATTTTCTAGAAATTAAAACAAAAAATAATTATAATAGTTTTGGGTGTAAATGCAATATAACTTAACAGTTGTAGTGTGGAAATGTGTACTTTGTTTGTACTTTTTGCATCTTTGATTAATATCTTAGGCTGAGAGATTTAATCATTTATTTAATATATTTCCAATGAGATACAACGATGAGAACTTGGGTTATACAAAACGTACAGTAGTCAGTTAAGTGTCAAACAAATTGTCATTTTTTAAGGACTTGAGAACAAAACTAAACATTACCTCATGTCACCCATGTTCATTAATCTCTCCTTAGACGAGTGTGCATTCACCGATAGCCACATTTTTATATCACAAAGACACAATTAGAACTTCACAAACTTTTGCATATAGAGAATGTCACGCTTTTGCTTAAGCGCATCTTTGCACTTTTCCTTCAATCCAAACAAACTAAAATTACCATCAGGCGCTGACTGGCCATACCAACGTCCGGTAGAGTTACCGCCGGAGCAAACCACCCTGCCCCTAGCGGACTTATGTACAGACAAGAGTATCAAATTACTCCCCGCCCGGAATAACATGCTGTTGTCGTTTTACTCAGGTGAGTCACTGTTTGACAATCTCAAGTCAAAGGATTTGAAAACTCTTTATTTATTCGTGTATCGTTCGTAAGCTCTCGGCTCATCAGGCAACCGAGACTCTGTGCTACTTGTGAGACTCGCTGATACTCACGAGACTCTGTGTTGTTACTGGCATTGGTGTGAAAAATCTGTGTTCATTTGTAAAGTATTATTGCTGCACACTTACCACTCGCGAAACAACTGTAGCTCTGTGTACTCCATGAAACACTCTGTTGTGAAAACTGTTTTCATTTGTAAACTATGACTCCTACACATTTAAAACTCGCAAAACAACTGATCTTACTAAACCACTCACAATGCTCTGTGTTACTCGTGAGACACTGGGCTGTTACATTGGTGTGATCATCTGTGTTCCTCTGTAGACTGTTACACACTTGCTTACTCAAAACCACTGGTCTTTGGGGACGGATTAAGCGGCAGGCGGACCTAGCATGGTAGATCGATAAAACCCTATATCAAAACGATATTGACGAAATTCGTCATCAGTGGTCAGCTAGCGATACTTGCGAGCACGGTCAGAATGTAATTCCGACAGTGGCTACACAAAAGCCGCTATTTTTAGCGCGTCCTCCAAGGTGTCAGATAAGCTGTCAATTCCCACAACTTTTTGGATAATATCATTCGTTATGCCAAATAACTGGCTTACTAATGGAGGTGAATTAACTAAGCTCTTACAAATGAAAGAAATTGTATGCACTTAATTTGGTCCATAGACAAATTCATCTAAGACGCGATCAATTGATCCCGTTCCACCTTTGAAAAGCAAAAGTTGTTAGCTATGACTAATGACCTCATGAACTAATTAACTCCTCTTGTGGTGTGAAAAGGTGCATACGGACTGTTAATGTATTTCAATTCGACATTGTCCATTTATTACTATTTTTAACTTGTACATATTGGTACATATGAATATTCAAAATAGCTAAAAAAATATATAATGGAAATGGGGTTTGGTTCCGCTAACATCCGCTAACTCACTGGCTCCAGACGGGAGCAGTTGGGACTCTTGTGAGGTATTCACTATAAAAATAAAAAAAGCGGCTGTTTAGGATTCTTTGTGGTCAAATATCTCTAGGAACTGCTGGTCGAAGAGCCTCGAAATTTTCACTGCCCGCACCAAAGGCCTCCAATCGGCTTAATCCTCCTCTGCTGATACTCGGTGTTACTCAAGAGACATTATTATGCTGTGTTACAAGTGTTGTATAGATAATAATCTCTATGTTCATCGTTGAACTGTATCCACATACTCAGGATATATGTTACTAAACTTATGAAACTTAATATATAAGTTAGTGCGAGTATTGTGAATTGTGACAATTACCCTAAATTCGAATAAATTGTCTAGACTGACACATTTCTGCAAAAACAAAAAATATTTTTTTGTTTGAAATAAATCTCTACCACACGAGACTACATTTTGTAAAGATCAATAGAGTTTTCAAATTGTTTGTCTCCCTAATAGTCACCAATATCTATTGGATAAGTCTTTATGAATAAGTAATGAATGAATAATAAATAAGGTTATGTTAGGAAAACTAACCTAATTTGGATATTTTAACCAACTTGCAATGACTGCCCAATAGATAATGGTGTATTGCAGATACAATGTACTCCAACAGTTGGATTAAATCACTGTGAACTGGTGATATGTGTTGCCTTGCTCCAAGCTTGTTACTTGCATGACTGCCTTTACTTCCTTCCACATCTGTCTATCTATCTCTCTACTAATGAATGACTACTTACAACCAAATACTATTTATGGAATGAGTTGTTTTACTTAAGACGTTTTTTCATATATATTAAAAAAAAACCTTGTATATATTAAAATTAAATCAACATACATATAACAGCAACATTTACACACAATTTGAAACCTGGAAAAGATCTTGAAAAACTACCTTGCAGTATACATTGTTTTAAATTGGTTGAAAATAAAATAACATTCATACAAATCGCTCCGAATTGATCTTAAGTCGGCCAAATATTTAAGAAAGTCTTTTTTTCTTGTCGTTTACCTGCAAAATATATAAATCATATTGATAATGCATGTTGATAATGCAAGTGGACCATTTCTTTTCAACTTTGGCTAATCGATTCAATTCAGAGCAGTCAAAACACACATATCCAAAATGCTGAGGTATGCACATAAACTTGATGTTTGCTTGAGCACAATATTTTCCGATCACACTATATATATTTGTACATTTGCCCTGGCTTTGCTGTACAATTAAGCATTGAAATTGTAAAGCTTTTTGTGGCATTATTCATAGCATATCCCTGTTTGTATAGCGCTACATGCGATAATAATGTTCATGTTTTTTTTGTATAATGTACTAACACTGTTCAATTTCAAAGAATTCAGTAATTTTACCCACAGTAAAAATAATTTTAATTTGACAGAGCAAACTTTCAAGTACCTTGAGTAGACAAAAATAAAAATAAAAAATTTAAATCTTTCAGGAAAAAGTTGTTTAAAGGAAACGATCATTTTAAAACTAAGTATCTTCGTATTTACTTCCTTAGCCCTAAACATTGAAAGCCTTATTTTTCAGCATTTCGGTGTTTCTTCAGTGTCAGTAGTGTGTTTCAGTACCAATCCAGTAAGAAAAGGTAGATATCCTTCCATGTTACAGAGTGGAAGACACCCTCAGAATTATCCCGGTAGGACAATCGTTGAGAATTAAAACGTTGCTAGAACAACTTCAGATATTTGTTTGGCTAACAGTTCTGAATGGCCAGGTACTTCCCTTCTCCAATCCCTTCGAAGCTTCTTTAAGTCTCACGACAATCTCAGACAATCCCCACAAGAGAATTGCTATAGCTTCACCCGGCTCTTTGACCTTCAAAAATCCAAATACACGCAATAATATTTGGTTCCATGGTATGTAGCAACCTTTTAGCACTTGTGTTTTCCAATATGTACATTGTAAACCCACTTCCAAGGATGATTAGTAAGAATATCATATTAAAATTTGTGGTTGAATGTTGTAAATCTAATTTCAATGTTCTATTTTAATGGTGTATTTGAAAGTTTGTTCTGTGGTTGTCAACTGTTTTGAATATAAACTTTTCCATTAGATGTATCAAACACACTAAAAGTAAGTCTGCTTATATGTTATATAAGTGTTGTGATGGTGTCGACACTCTGTTGATAAAGCAATGCCTTAATGTGAATGTCGATGTGTTTGTATTCTAGATGAGCTGCCTGACAGAAACTGTGATAAGTGCGTGTCTTGCTGTATTGACTACGAGGGGTGGCTGCAGTTTCAGAATTGCCTTTATAAAATAGTGAAGGATCCACTGTTCGAGTTGTTCATCACGACATGTATCGTCTTGAACACTCTCTTCCTGGCGTTGGAACATCATGGAATGAGCGAGAGTATACGCCGGGCCCTAGATATAGGAAACAAAGTAAGAAAAATGCTTCAATTTTGGAAAAAAAACAGTATGGTTTGTAACAGTAACACTGCAAAAAATTGTGATAAAATTTTGAAAAATTAATGAACTAAATAATAATGTGCACAATCCAAGGAGTCGAATAAGCTGTCAATATTCACAACCTTTTGGAAAGCATCATTCATTATGCTTATTAAGAATGGAGGTGAACTAGACTCTTAGAATTGAAAGAAATCTCATCTAAACAAAAGTTCTTAGTCATATCTAAAGAACTTGTGAACTAATTAACCCCCTGTTTATTGTCAAAAAGTACATGCTAACTGTCAATGTATATTAAAGTTATTATTTCAGTTGGACCTTGTCAATTTATTGGTATTTTTAACTTTTACGTAGCCGTCTGATGTTTAGAAATGTCAATTCATAGACAGATGCGCCAGTGTTGCCATCTTATGTCAATTTGCATTACCAATATCTGAGTATCGATAGTTGACCAAGCTGGGTATATCGCTATAAAATCCTCGATCGTTAAGACTATCGATCCGATATTGTTAAGTTATCGATTTCTCTATGTTAGACCCCCTGGAGCACTAACGATAAATGTCAATTTTATAAGATGTTTCGTTTAGCTGAACAGAATATAATTGAACATTCTGTGGGTAATTTGATCCAAATTTTGTAAGTTTTTTCGTTTTGTTGAAGCAGAATATAATAGAACATTTTGTCGGTAACTTGATTATTTTGAATTGTTTTTTTCAGGTCTTCACATCCATCTTCACACTTGAGTGCTTCCTGAAAGTCTTAGCTCTTAGCAAAGACTTCTTCGCGTGTGGGTGGAACATCTTTGACCTTATAATAGTATCCGCTAGTCTGCTAGATCTCATTTTTGAACTCGTTGATGGATTATCCGTCTTGCGAGGCCTTAGATTGGTAAGTAATCTTTTCAGCTTGACACAGATAATTTATCCATTGTATAGCAAGAAAAACCATCACAAAATAAATCTTAGCTGATTCTATTGGAATAACTTTTGAAAGTTTTACCCGTCAATGTAATATGTCATTGAAGAAGTAGATAATACTAATAAATTTAAACGAAACCCGAAACAGAACAAGTCACAGAAAAATATGTATAATCGAGACACTATCTAGGTTACAAATAAATTCGTTAGAACCAGTGATGTATTATACTAGATTAGCCCTGTCTAGCTAAATTCATTTTAAAAATAACGCCACGTAGCGTAACGTCACAAATATGGAGATGAACTTAACAGCCCAACTCTGTTTAAACTCCTTGTACAAGCGTTTAAACTCGTAAGCGAAACCACGGAGAATTTGTTGTCAGAGGTGTTATAATATGGACATAATTCAAATTTAAATATTTGGAACTGGGTTATTTTTGTGATTGGAAAAATGAACTTGCCCATCATAGCTGAGAAGCAAAGTAGCTTACTCTAGACCAACAAAAGGTAAAACGCAATGCACAGTGCCCATTTCGCATTATGACACAATGCGTGAGCCTTTTCATAAATGTGCACATGAACCAAACCAAAATTGTGTCGGGGTTATTTTTAAATGAATATGCCGTGTCTAGTCTAATTTAGTCTATGGTTAGAACTATTTAATTACTTGAAGATAATATTGTTAGTTCTGAATTTGAAATATGAAATCGTCAAAAATAACATAAAATAATTAGATTGATTGAGGCTTTGTCCCGGTAAGACAGAGATCCTGAGTTCGATTCCCGCTTGAGACCGTTATATTTTTTATTTTTCTGTGTCTCGTTCTGTTTCACGTTTCATTTAGATTTATTTGTATTATCTTCTTCTTCAACTATGTAATAATTTATTTAAAAATTGACCATAGAACAAAGTACTGAAAAAACAATTTTAGTGCAAATTAACTTGAATTTGCCATCGCTTGCTTCCCGGGCGTAGCTTTACCGATTGAGCCACCGAAGCCGTTTTCCATATTGTCGTTTTTATGAAGCACATTTTTTCCTGAACATCACCAACATTGATTAGATTTATTTTCCCCGAGCTATCTATTTTCATTTTAAGCGATTTTATATTATCTATGTGAACTAAATCGTAAAATTAGTATTTATTGTCTTGATTTGACTAGAATGGTTAATTCATATTATTTTATGGTTTAATCTTTCACATATTTCATAAAATACATACATTTTGCAATTTTCATTATACTGTTTGGTGAATTTCTAATAATTTGTTTTATTTTTGTTGCAGTTAAGGGTGTTAAAATTAGCTCAGTCGTGGACCACCATGAAAGTCCTGCTGAGCATTATCATATCTACTATTGGTGCATTAGGAAACCTTACCTTTGTGTTAGTTATTGTCATATACATATTTGCTGTGATCGGTATGCAACTCTTCTCCAAGGATTACACTCCTGAAAAATTTGAGCCTGATCCTGTGCCAAGGTATGAAATCATTTTAAAAAATTTATTTTACCTAAACATTTTGTTTTTATTAGAATTTTGTTACATAGTGCTTTGAAAGCTGAGAAATTTTTTATCATTAACAAAGATAAGATCAACAACTTTCAATGAAAATATGAAACAGACAGGCATAGAAAATAAAAAGGTAATGGTCGCAACTCACCCAGACACGGCCGGACCTATGCAGGTGCAATTGGAGTAGTCTGCTCGGGGCGCCAAGGAGACAAGAAGCCAAGGCGCTGATGATACTTATTACCTAACACAGCACCATTCGGCTCAGGTGCCGAATCCGGCCCTTAACTCAGATCTACCGGAACTGGCACTCTATCAATTGAACTATCACCACCTCATTACATTCTGTTATTTCTTACTTCCAGTTTTGAATTACCAATATTATGTTCAATTGTTCCCATATTTTTTGGCTGCCATCATTTTGGTGGGGTGCAAATTCTAACCGAATATATTTACAATATATGTAGATCAAAGGTTTGCAACCTTATCTGCATCACTGCCCACTTTTCAAGTATATTTTTCATCAAGGTCCCCAATCTAACTCCCACAATCTGATTTTATTATATGGGACACTATTCGAAAAGTCTAGAATGAATATTCAATTTTATTATCAACAGTTCTCAATGAAAATGTGAAGGTGTCGGGTTCTCAACCAGGCCTCTGAAGTGCAATCATTGCAGAAGCAACATTTTCTGTTTATTTTATTATTGTGGAAGGACTAATTCAAATATTGTCAGGCTTCAGGTTATCTATCACGGTCTATCGATAAAGAATTTATGTATTTTGTCGGTAACCTGTTACCATTCTCAAGTAAACGGTAGTTCACAACGACTAAGTGGTCTTAATTTTTTCGAACTGAACAGTTGTTTTTACATTAGCTCTCTGCAGTCGTGCTCGGGAGCGATAACAAGTTACTGACTTTATCAATTAACCGTGCTAGAAACCTACTTCGTTCGTAACCTGTGAATGATATAATTAACAAAAATGATTAATGCTTCTCAATTTTCAGGTGGAATTTTAATGATTTCTTCCACTCTTTCATGATGATATTCCGTATCCTGTGCGGGGAGTGGATCGAGCCCCTGTGGGACTGCATGCGGGCCGAGGAGGTGGCTGGCCCAGAGACCTGTTTCTTCATCTTCCTGCCTGCGCTGGTCATGGGCAACTTCATGGTGCTCAACCTCTTCCTCGCCCTGTTGCTCAACAGCTTCAACAGTGAGGAGCTGAAGAACAGGAAAGAGGTACGATGAATCTAATTGCACTTGTGTCATTCAATTTCATAGTGTTTAAGGCTCAATAAAGACAATGCAGTTTTTGTACCTACCCTGAGGAGGGATTAAAATAGACTGAATGCTTTTGAATTGAAGTACCTGAGTCCTACGTGTGGTAAAACCATGTATCTGAGAAATGGGAACATTCACAAAGAGTGCAAGGTTGATGTAAGAGTAATGAGTAAGAATTAGAAAGGTACGCTTAGATGGTTTGGGCATGTAGGACAAATGAACAAAGTAAGGAGTGTAAGGATAATATATGACGCAAATTCAAATTGTAGAAGAGGTCGGGGACACCCACGAAAGACATGGCACAATCAAGTTAACCAAATACTAGGGTCGGGCCATGTCAAGAGTTAGAATAAGAGAAGAATATTTATGAGACGATGTATTAATATGAATAAGGCAAGAGTGTATGCCACGACCGACTTGTTTGGCGGTCCATCCTCTCTGTCTACCCCTGCGGCGAAACGGTGTGACGGTTAGTTAGTTAGTTAAGGTTAAATAAAAGAGTTTTTCTTTAAAACGAAACTGATATTATGTACTTAGATATATTTAAAACCTTTATAGTGAGACGAAATCTCCTTTATTTTAGTTAAGATTATACATAAATTCGGTTGAATTTTATAATATGAAAAGTCAGATTACAAACAAATTTTCTTCACAAAATCTTAGGGAATTTTATAAAACGGAAACCTTTTAAAATTTATCAAACGTATATAATATCAGCACCTCATCATATTCAGTTCGAACCCCCAAATTCTATCATTTCATCATTAAGACCTTATACAGGGTGGGGCAGAAGTAATGACCCAGTTTCGAGTAGGTATAAAAAAAAATAATAAACTTAATAAAAGCCGCCCAAAACTTCAGAAATAGACTACATCAGTGTATTGCTGCTTAAGGCCGCCATTTTGCTGAGGAGGTATTCAAAACTTAATGAAAAAATGGGATTTTAAATAAGTCATAGTAAAAAAAGTTTATTACTTAGTTATTTTTACACCTCAAAACAAAATTGTTGCCTAATAGGCAACTCTTTATTTTTTTCTATTTAATATTCTAGTAAGCCTAGTAGTAACACTAAAACACATATTTATTTAGGTTTTTGGAAATTTTTAACCCTGCAGTGGTCGCGCATCTAAATGAGACAGCAGAAATCGCACTTACTACAGACGTAGTCCATTTTTAAATTGAAATAAAATAAAAATTAATCATAATATCTTTATTTTAATTATGAAAATATAATCATTTCAGTTTTCTTAACTAGATACAATAAACAAAACTTAATCAAAACCTCTGTTTCATAATCAATAAAATATAAATAAAAATCCTCCAAAATTGGCACAAAAATCACAAGTGTGGCTCTAATTGAAATCACAATAAAACTATTTATTAAAAAATATTAACGTATAATATTTTCTGCTCAGGAAAGACACATTATTTTCGAATGATCGTCAAAACGAACTTTTTGAAAATTATATACATATTTACATACTTGAAAAATACCTACGTGATTAGTGGCGGGGACTACGTATGTAGTCCAGGATCTTTGTGGAGCTTCTGTTACTCGTCCGCACACGATTTATGGCTTGCGCTTCACTGAGTGCGTCTCTCGATAGTTCGTTTAAAAGTACCTAGCGGCACGTGAAACTAATACTTATCATTTTGGAGAAATTTTTGATTTAGATTTGGACTACATATGTAGTCCACGCGATCACTGCAGGGTTAATATTGATTAGTATGATCTGTAAATAAGTATGAATATTTTAATGGAGGTTAGGTACTAATGAACACAATATATTTTGAATATTATTGGGTTTTCCATCATTTTAACAATCTTAATAAATTATTTATGTTCATATATAATAGGTTCGCCAGTTATGAAAAATCAAAGCTTATCGAGACTATTAATATTTTTTATAGATATTCCAAGAAGTTGGTGAAGATTCCAAATTAGCGAAGAGTTTCGAAAGAATAAGATCCATCATGAGAAAGAAAAGAAACGCCTTCAGCAGTAAACCCAAAGTGGAAGAAAAAGCATCAAGACTTGAACAACTCGTCAACGAAGTCATGATACAGAAAAAACTCAACAGCGAAAAGAGATTCTCAACGATAAGCGAGCATCGATATTCTGGCTCTCTTCAAGAAACCATTGTAGGATTCCCTCATGATAATATATATAACCATAGCTACCAAGAAGCACTTAACAGGTACCATATCAAATTATCTAATATTTACAAGTTTCTCTGGGAAATCAAAATTTTTAAATATGTTTAGGTACCTACTCACACAATCATTAATCATTAGTAATGTAAATAAGCACTTACCAAATTAGTCCACTCTGTTTGAGCAGGTACCTACCAAGTTGGTGACTTACAGTTTTTTTAACTGTTGTATTTGAAGAAAAAAAAAGTATTAATTGTGTAATTGTGTACAACCCATTCAAAATAAGTATGAAGACCAAAATTCATCATGATAAAAATGCACCAGATACTTCATGATGGCACTAGAAAGTATTATAGTGGCAATTAGAAAATATTATGTAATTTTAAAAACATGCTCATAGAAAACATTTATTTGAACACTTGATAAATATCCATTCATTGACACAATGGAATTATCTGTAGATTTCATGTCACCTCAAATCATTCCTCAAATGATTGATCTAAATTGAAATGATTGTATCGTTAACTCAAATTGAGAAAGTCTGCGATAATGCGGCCTCGAATACATGCCATCTACATTGGAAAATCTCTTATAAAAGCAACATATTATTTCTGTTTCAATTATTTTATGTTATTATACAGATGTACAAACTTATCTATTATGTTTGGGCCTCACTATACGGTTCTACTGCTATGAAATCCGGTCGTACCTTTTTTTTCTCTATTACATATGACGAAGAAGAAGAAGAGGTTACGATGTCACTATGTATTAGCAATATGCCTGTACTGTGATTGAAAAAATTGTTTATTCCTATTTACATCACTTGCAGAGATAAGTTTTTAAATCTGAACAAGTGTTTTTTGTCACCCCACTGTTAACGAGTTGATTGTAGAGAGATTTTCTAAAGTAGATAAATATTGATTTCCGATGATTTCTTCAATTTGTTGAAATACTTTGCATGAAAACTTTCCTTTACTTCAAGCGTTTGAGATAATTCACCTTTCATTTCATTTGGTATTTGTAGGCCTGTATCAGGTTCTGATTTTTGCTATTCTGCCGGTGGTCTCTTTCACCAAAGTGCCGCCTATAATCACGGGAGTCAAGAAACGTTGAGAGACATCAAGGAGATTGGAGGGGAGTGCAAGAGGTACTCCGCCACCATCAGGGAAGATTCAAAAGAGGCCTTAGATGAAATGTCGCCGGAGAAAGAAAGAAAGGAATTTGCTAGCAAACAGTTACTGCAGATGCAATACTCGTCTGGCTTCGGGACCCAGCAGAAAGATAGCAAAGGTAATTCATGTAAGCATTCACCTTTATTTTATCATTGCTTTTTATTAATGAATTTTTATTATGTTATCAACCCAATATGTTACACTTTATGAATGAGTCGAGACCGAACAGGCCGGGGCTTGAATTTTAATCCCTAGCCCTGAGTGTGTATTTGAAGATGCCTGAATGCACCTGAACCATGAACGCAAATCATATATACCTTTGCAACTATTCGCTTCTTTGGAATTTCATTAGTAAGTAAGAAACTAATACAAATACTCACAATGTCATTTATTCTAGACGAAACAGGAACGGAAAGCATCGAAATGGCTGTTTTAGAGAAAGGTTCGTCAAAAGACACCGAAACTGAAGAAGCAATACCACCCATCATAAGCAACGAAGACATATTATCAGGAAAACTCAAATCTGTTACCATTAAGGATTCCATCTACAATGAAGAAGCCTACAGGGAAAGCAAAGAAGGCAAGGAAGAGAAATCCAGCGGAGTGAAGAGACCTTGGCACGCCCTTGTTTCTTATGTGGATGAGCT
The DNA here is from genome assembly GCF_061612785.1 of Hesperophylax consimilis. Lineage (NCBI taxonomy): Eukaryota > Metazoa > Arthropoda > Insecta > Trichoptera > Limnephilidae > Hesperophylax > Hesperophylax consimilis. The sequence continues at coordinate 20,410,487 of NC_142848.1, read as the reverse complement.
GACAGTTGGAGGCAGGAGGAACTCAAAAGGACAATTCGTGGACAGGTTTCCGAAATTCCCCGGGTTCGCTAGAAATGTCACAGCAAAGGCACCACAAGACTGCTTTCCACAGCATTGCTATCAAAGGTTTGTTTAGCTAAAATACAGTAAAATTCTCTTACAGTCCTTCAACTGAGAACCCTTCTGTTTGATGGGTTGTTAATAAGAAAGAGGGAGAAGTTGCGATGGATTATAGGTGATCCTTTTTAAGATTTTGTAAGGGCTGTAAAAAAATTCTCGTGATCTGAGATCCAAATGGGATCCAAAGAGATTCAAATACGTAGTTTTCGAATATAATATATTTTTTCAATTCAGTTTTCCAGGGACGAAAACCCAAAAGCTTGAAAACCACAAAAAAGTTCGAAAACACATTTTCCTAGCATGTTAATATTTCCAGTTAACCTATTACAAAATCCTTAGTTACTAAGGCCCGTTTGGTTAATCCCCGGTGGTTAAAAAATGTGGTCATTCGGTTTTAGAGATTAAAATACGATTAAATAAGGGGTTAACATATTCGTTGCCAGGAGCTTTTGTCACCATTAAAATTACATATGATTGATCCCCCCGTGGGAATGATTGGCACTGAACCGGTTAATGGAGCAAAGACAACACTAAAACTATAAAAAATATTGCAAAACATGTTTCGTAAGATCAGAATTTCAATAAAACAAATTGTTTACAGGTGCTCGTGTTGGAACAATCTGGTGCAAACACCTTTAGGCCAGAAGTGGACCATGGCCCGCACTGTGGTCTTGCAGTATGTGGACACCCCAGCCTTCGAGTGGTTCATCTTAGTACTTATCTTCGCCTCCAGCATCACTCTCTGCTTTGAGGACATCCACTTGGAAAGCAATAAGCCACTGAAGAAGATTTTGTATTGGACCAACTTGGGGTTTTGCCTGATCTTCACAATAGAGATGTTCCTCAAATGGCTAGCGTTGGGATTCACCAGATACTTTTCAAGTTTCTGGACTATATTAGATTTTATTATTGTCTTTGTGAGTCCATTTTTTTAAATTATTTTCCAGTGATTTTAGCATTGTATTTAGCAATTATTTTTTAAATTTTGAAAACTGCGTAAAAACAACTTTAAAAAAAATTACCGTTTTAAAACAAATAGAATAACCATAATTGTAGTTAAATGATTAGAGAATTTTAAAATGTATATGTTTCAACAATCAATACCATTTTAATTCATCACAAACTCATTTTTCCAGGTGTCTGTCTTTAGTTTATTAATAGAGGAGAATGAGAATCTAAAAGTGCTGCGATCCTTGCGGACCTTGAGAGCCCTGAGGCCACTGCGCGCTATATCCCGCTGGCAGGGCATGCGAATAGTGGTGAACGCTCTCATGTACGCCATCCCCAGTATCTTCAATGTCCTGCTGGTGTGCCTAGTCTTCTGGCTTATATTCTCCATCATGGGGGTGCAGTTCTTCGGGGGGAAGTTTTTCAAATGTGTGGATGTCGAGGGGGAACTTTTACCGGTTAACGTAAGTTAAATAGATTTTTCAACAGTATTTAAAGCTGATCCTCAAAATTTAAACATGTTGCTTCATTCCTCAATATTGCAACTCTCCACTGTATACAAAAACACAGTGGTAACAGGAAGCTTTGGCGCAAGCGGACGAAAAAATATTATCTGTTTCTGTCCCAAATATTCGTGTCTTTGAAAGTTGGAGGAAAATCATTATTGTATTTCAAATAAAATTATTTGTGATATGGAAATAAATAATGTAGTGAGGGCCGATCAAAATAATTATTTAAATTAGGTCCTTAAAGCACATTCTGTAACACTGCCGTAAAAACCTGTATTATGTTCTGAATATAAGTTTTCGAGCAAGTAGAGTTTATATGTTCCCATTTTAGTGATTTATCTATCAAAGTCCTAGAGTAGGAATCGCTGTTCTATTGAAGATATGGAAAGATATCAGAGAAAAAAACTAAACGCGGTAACACATATTTCTGAAGGAATATTAATATATAATGTAATTTTACATTATAACATACTAATTTCAGTTGTAATGCAAGGGAAAGTTGGTAAGTAATGTGAAAGATTCCATGATACTATAATTTTCAAAATTGGAACTACTTATTAGAACTCTTGTCATATCATCCATGCAATAAAGTAGGTACTGAAATTATTTTATGAATTAATATTTCTTTTTTCAAAATCCGTACATATTTGTTTTGTTCAAATACTTGACAGATGATTGAATAAATTAATAGAGTGAAGATACATTACTAAGAAAATGCGCGTGGTTTCAATGAACTAAGTCCAGTGGACATAGTTACATACTTAAGCGGTCCATCAAATACATATTCTTTGAATGGCTCTCCTTTTCATAAGCGGTGCAACTTTTTTTCTTGATTATTATGAATATAACTGGTCTTGTATTTTTACAACGTCATTTGATAGATGTAGTAATTTTTCAAGTTTATAAACATTCCAAGGGTAAATTTCATCTTTTGAAAGGCAATGAATCCTCAGGCAAATATTTTATTTTATATTCATACTTTTAGCGTCAAAAATCCTACAATTAACATTTCCCTTAATTTTTCACAGTTCTGCGCTAATCACATAACTAAATAGAAAATCATTCTAATGCGTTTCAGATTGTGAATGACAAATGGGAGTGCATCTACCGTAACTATTCATGGGTCAATTCCAAGATCTCCTTTGATCATGTTGGCATAGCCTACCTGGCCCTCTTCCAAGTGGCGACTTTCGAGGGCTGGATGGAGGTCATGGCCGATGCGGTGGACGCCCGAGGAGTTGACCTGCAGCCCCAGCGAGAAGCCAATCTCTACGCCTACATCTACTTTGTCATATTCATTGTCTGTGGCTCCTTCTTCACCCTTAACCTGTTCATCGGAGTCATCATTGATAATTTCAACATGCTGAAAAAGAGGGTAACCAAATTGTATTGATATTAAAAATATATTATTCTTGATTTATGTAAGATGGAATAATTAATGCTGATTTGGTGGCGTGCAATATATGGACGATAAAAGGAGTGTTGGGAGAAAATATTATGTGACAGTAAACTGTAAATAAGAAGTGGAAGGTCGCCCTACAAAAGTATGACTTGATCAAAATTGCAAATGTGATATACCTACCTATTATAACTATACAATATATCTATGAATAATTATAATAGGTATGAACCACTGCTATAATATATATATACTATAGCAGTGGTTCTTAACCTTGTTGGAGATACTGACCCCCACCAGTTTCATATGCGCATTTGCCGAATCCTTCTTAATTGGACCAAACATAGGTATATATTTATACAAAGGTGCACAAAATGAACAAAACCATTAAAGAACAAAACTATTAAGAACAAAGAACAAAAACCATTAAAACATGATTTTCACACAAAAACATAATAATTAATATTCACTGCAAATCAGTGTGACTTCTGCTGAACACGCGACACTGACTCACCGAACCCAGGTTATGAACCACTGTACTATAGTTTATATATAATTTGAGGTGATCAACCATTCTACAAATAAAGAAATCCTAAAATAATGTAAGGGTGACGTAAGCTTAAGCCTGTGACAGACCACGCTGTAAGCACGCTATATTCTCGTGGCTTAGCCTATTTCAGCATATGATGCATACAGCGTAATCTGTCAGTCCCACTACTCTTTGTATACCGGAAATGCCTATCGTCCATGAAAAATTGGAACCCGTTCTAAACATACTTCCTTTTCATGGGATTTTGAATGGTAAAAAATATTTGTAGCTTATTAAAATAATTAATAATTTGGCAACAAAATAAACAATAAGATAAAGAGTTCTTACTTTTCGATTCGTAAAGAGTAGCTATTTTTAAATAATAACCAAGTTACCACTGCATCATTCTTCAATGCGCCCGCCTAACGCGCAGTTTGTGTAGTTTGTTGTGTTTTCATTTTTTTTAATTGTGGAAACACTTATTTAGCTCATAGAAAATATAATAAAACTTTATTATATTTTTTTTTTTTATTACACGATGAAAAATAAACATTTCTCTGAATATAAGCAGCTACTTTCTTGGGAAACTTCTTATGATACAATTTTCGAAGTTGTTGTAAGTGTTTTGTAATTTTTAAGACGATGCAAATAAGAAAAACTTTGTACTTCGTAAGTTATTACGAAAATAGAATCAGCTGACGCACTGCGAGCTGCGTGAAAATTTTGCATCGGCACACGACGAATGTATTAGGTCGCAGGATTTCAGCATTAGAAGGTTAAGAAAAAGATGTTAGATGGTTTGGACAAGTATACCTAGCAGGAGAATAGATACATTAATAATTATTGTCAGGAGGAATATTATATTTTACGATGCACAATTGGTTGGAAGAATGACAAGATCCGAGTGAAACAAAGACACAAGAAATGTGGAGAAATGGTGTAATGATCAAGTTTTTTTTTATTTTTTTATGGTGATGGTTAAGTATTTTTGTGTTTGTTTTTCACAGGTTAAGTTTTTTTGTATATGAATTTCATGGTGTGATTTGTTTTTTTTGGTTTTTCATAGGCTTACCTAGAATTTTTTTGTTCAAACATTTCTTTAAAAAATATTTCTAAATATGGATATCTGTGACAGTGATGTGAATTTTATTGATTTATAAACCAAGCCTAACATGAATTAAACTTGTTTCTTTCAGTATGAAGGAGGAGTCTTGGAAATGTTTTTGACTGAAAGTCAGAAGCACTACTACACCGCCATGAAGAAGTTAGGCCGAAAGAAGCCTCAGAAAGTTATAAAGAGGCCAATCAACCAGTTCCTAGCCATGTTCTACGACCTTTCCAACTCCAGAAGATTCGAGATTGCCATATTTGTACTGATCTTCCTTAACATGCTGACCATGGGCATCGAACATTACAATCAGCCACATGCAATATTTTTCATCTTAGAAGTTAGCAATGCATTTTTTACAACAGTATTCAGTTTGGGTAAGAAAACTTTCATGTATTTTATTAACTAAATAGTAGGTAGGCGAATTTAACATGTTTAATGTTGTCTGATCACCAGCGAAAATCTAGCTAATGTCCAGAAATCTATCTTCTTCCTCGGTTAAATTGGATAAAATCACAATTTCCTCCAAATGTCCTCCACAAATATTTAGCACCTGTTTCGGTCTCTTGAAACCTTTTATCATATAGTTAGTCTACCTATTTCTCGGTTCAATTAGACAATTTCACAAATAATTACTATTATTTCTAGAGGCCATTGTTAAGATGGTTGAGCTGCATCCTCAACAAACGTTCTCCACCAGCTACTGTCCCTTGCATTTTATCTCCAGTCTTCAGACCTTCCCATCACGCTATAATCTTCTTTCACGTACTCAATTCATCACCTTGCTAACAAACACTGTGAACTTATTGATATAAAATCCGGGTCCTAGATAGTCCACTCTGCCAGTGCGGCATGGAAAATGAGACTCTTGATCATGTTTTCTTTAATTGTAAAAATCATTCATCTTTCAAAGGCATTTATCGTTTACTTATAAAAACTATATATTTGGTGTTAATAATTTTATGAGTTTCAAAAGGCAACTAATTTCAGATCTTTTTGCTAGATAGTTTCAAGTATTATTATCTAAATTCGATATTAATTACGGCGTTGGTATTTTGCCATTACTTATTAGTTTTTTTTCTATAAATACAACAGACATTATTTTTCTAATACATATCAGTATATTATATATATTTATTTATTTACCTTACAAGTAAATTATTTTCCTGTTTTCAGTCTTACTAGTTTGCAATAAACATGAATAATTATATGCATATACGAATTTACAATGTACATACTTTACTTTATATTTTGATTTATTTACAATATTGGGTGTTATTATTTGGACTTGATGTTAATCTTAGTATTAGCATTTGATTTTTATTTTTTGTATGTAGTTATGCTATTATCCATGTATTATGTCACACTTACATAGATAAATTGTCAATTTCCTCTGTAAAATAGCCTGATAGGGCGTTAATGAACAATAAATAAATAAATTCACCCTTTCCTCAGTTAAATTGAAGAAAACTCAGCAAGTTTCCTCTACCGGTTCTGAAAGCTATTCGAATGCCTTCAGTCCTCAGGCTTTTTCATCCTGCTTTAATCTTTTTCCACTTAGTCTACCTCTTCCTTGGATAAATTTGACAATTGTATTTAATTTCCAGAGGCCATTGTTAAGATGGTTGGGTTGCATCCTTTACAAATATTCTCCACAGGCTCCTGTCTCTAGAACTTCGTTTCCATTTTGATCTTCCCATCCTGCTCCAATCTTCTTGCACTCATCCACTTCTTTCTCGGTTAAATTTTTAAAATTCATAATTCTTTATTATATTCCCAGAAATAACTGTTATTGTTCCTGTCCCAAGCAGTCTCCAGTCATACCTTCTTATCGCGCTCCAATCATCTTCCACGCACTCAGTCCAATTCCTAGCAAAAATCTGACAAATGTATTGCATTTCCAGAGGCCATTGTAAAGATGGTTGGTCTGCGTCACCACTACTTCACGGTCCCCTGGAACATGTTTGACTTCCTGCTGGTGCTGGCCAGCATCCTGGGCATCCTCATGGAGGACATCATGATAGATCTGCCCGTGTCTCCAACGCTGCTGAGGGTCGTCAGGGTGTTCAGGATCGGAAGGATATTGAGACTCATTAAGGTAACAACAAATTTGCAAAATTCTATTTGACGCACCCTGGTCAATTTGTATTTAAGGACGACTGAAATTATTAATGTTTTCTGTAAATCTGATGCCACGACAACAGCAAATTCCAGATCATCCGCATGCATCATCATCATTCGCATACATCATCATCATCTGCATACATCATTATCATCACCATCTGCATACATCATCATCATCATCCGCATAAATCATCATCATCCGCATACATCATCATCATCCGCATACATCATCATCATCTGCATATATCATCAACATCGTCCGCATGCATCATCATTATCCACATACATCATCATCATCCGCATACATCATCATCATCCACATACATCATCATCCGCATACATCATCATTATCCACATACATAATCATCATCCGCATACATCATCATCATCCACATACATCATCATCCGCATACATCATCATTATCCACATACATAATCATCATCCGCATACATCATCATCATCCACATACATCATCATCCGCATACATCATCATTATCCACATACATAATCATCATCCGCATACATCATCATCATCCACATACATCATCATCCGCATACATCATCATTATCCACATACATAATCATCATCCGCATACATCATCATCATCCACATACATAATCATCATCCGCATACATCATCATTATCCACATACATCATCATCCGCCACATACATCATCATCCGCATACATCATCATTATCCACATACATAATCATCATCCGCATACATCATCATCATCCACATACATCATCATCCGCATACATCATCATTATCCACATACATAATCATCATCCGCATACATCATCATCATCCACATACATAATCATCATCCGCATACATCATCATCATCCACATACATCATCATCTGCATACATCATCATCATCATCCGTATACATGACAATATTTGAAATAATATTTACGTAGAGATAACTACTTAATAATAATTGAACATGTCTTGTCGTCAAAACTCACGCACAGAACGCAATACAATGTTTTCAGTGAAATGCCCGCACATGTTAAAGAACCTTTAGGAAATTCTAGGTCAATTAAACTCTTTCGAGCTTACAGCTTAATTTCTAACAGGCAATGGAGCTTTGAAATAACATTCTATATGTCACACCACAATTCGCCATTTTTCGATAATTTCGAAAAAATAAGCTTTGAAATTTAGACTAAACCGCCTACCTAGTAGCTAGACTAGAAATCCGTGAAATGTAGTAGGTAGATTTTTTTAATGTAATACGAGTATTGTTATATTTCAGGCTGCCAAAGGCATCAGAAAGCTCCTGTTTGCGCTTGTGGTTTCGCTGCCCGCCCTATTCAACATCGGAGCCTTACTAGCCCTCATCACCTTCATCTACGCCATCATCGGCATGTCCGTATTTGGCCACGTCAAGCAGCAGGGCGCGCTGGACGACATCGTTAACTTTGAAACGTTTGGACGAAGCATGCAACTTCTGTTTAGGTGAGCAACACAAATCATCTTTGATTCTATAATTGTATTGTATTGTATGGAGGTTGGTAGGTATGTTATAGTAGTTTATTATTAATATTAGAGTGTGTTCCATTTTTAAAGTAAAATAAAAATAAGAAAAACATTTTTATTTTTATTTATACCAGGATATTCCCAATTTCTAAAAATGCATGGTGCAATTTTTGGGAATAGATTAATTTTGTGCAATGGTTTGAGACAACTAGTACTGTACTGGTTACACCAGGACGAAAGGTCACCTTAACCCCCAGCCGGCGGGAAGCATCTATTCCGCGTCTGTTCCGTCTCGGCACGCTGTTGATTTATCTGTAATACTTCATTTTGTTTATATAAACATTGCTCTAAAACAAGTATTTTGAGTTATTTACGATTAGTTAAGATATGGATGCGTAATTTGAGCAAGGTTTACATAAAGAATGATCATGGGAAATATATTTCATTACAGTTTTAAAAAGTATTATTGGTCGGCGAGACAACATGAAAAAATGTGCTACATGGAGGTGAAATCACCCATTAATTTTAATGCAGCCTGAAGGTTAATCATTTAATAATTGGCGGGAAAACTGTGGTTAGGAGGAAAAAAATAGGGTTAAAAACTTGTTGAACACTTTTTGAAGGTTAGAATACTTAATATATATATGGGAAATTGTGTAACTACCTTTAAGGTAATAAGAGAAATTATAATGTTTGAATATAATGTTTGAATTAAGACTGTAAACATGCAAAAATATGAAAAACTATTCATGATTGAATGTTGCAGCCTTAAAGACAGTTTACGAAAGAAAGTGGTTGTAATTTTATTTTGGTATCTGACTGAAAAAAGTGTTCATTTTCAAACCAACAGACTCCCATCATAAATTATAGGCCTGTTTCAACACTGGAACTCTTCCCAGTAAGAGAAGCAGATTGTTACAAAACATTGCAACCATTGTTACAAAAATTATTAATTAAGAAAAAAACTTTAATATCCAACAACCAACTCCTGGTAGAGATAGTTTTTAACCTCTCTTTTTGATAAATGGATTATTTATGAGAACGAGGTTACTACGAAGCCGCCAGCAGTATGCCTCTAACCAAATTTGCATCTGATCTCCAGGCTAATGACTTCAGCGGGTTGGAACGATGTGCTTGAGTCCCTCATGATACAGCCACCCCACTGCGATATGTATGCAAAGGGACAGGCCAACGGGGACTGCGGCTCCCCACTCCTGGCCATCACCTACTTCACCAGCTTCATCATCATCAGCTACATGATAGTCATCAACATGTACATCGCCATCATCCTGGAGAACTTCAACCAGGCTCACCAGGAGGAGGAGATCGGCATTGTAGAGGACGACCTGGAGATGTTCTACATTCGGTGGTCAAAGTACGAAGCACATTACAATATATATATTACTTAGCAATACAATAAAATGATGAGTATTATTTTGATGAGGTTATTGACATGTATTTGTGTGTTTAGATACGACCCCCATGCCACTCAGTTCATCAGTTTCTCCCAACTGTCGGACTTCATCGCCTCTCTCGACCCCCCCTTGGGGATCTCCAAACCTAACACCGTGGCTCTGGTCAGCTTCAACCTCCCCATAGCCAAAGGAAACAAGATTCACTGCTTGGATATTCTCCATTCCCTCGTCAAGTATGTCCTGGGCCACGTAGAGGAGACGGATAACTTCCGCCAGCTGCAGGATCAGATGGATATCAAGTTCAAGAAGCAATTCCCTACGAGAAAGGAATTGGAGATTGTTTCATCTACCAGAATGTGGAAGAGACAAGATAAAGCGGCTAAATTGATACAAAAAACTTTCAGAGATTATATGAAGTAAGCAGACTTGAAAATGATATACATACATGTTTATGTGTTTGTCGTGTGTATTGTATGTGTATGCGTAGAAACTTGCTTTTGTAATGTGCTATGCATGATAGAGCCTGATCAGATGAGGCTTTCGAAACATGCTTTGTCTAAAGCTTTGCCAAGGTCCCCCTTGTAAGAGTAGAAATGTTAATAGCATTATGTATTCCAGAATTAAAAGAGACAGAGAACGGGAGCCTTTGGAAGTTGAGGATGAACAAACGCAGACTTCTTCCCCTGGCGGGTGGCAAGGCCGCCTCTCGGCCTTCCTTCATGTCCACCGCGGCAGCAGGGCTTCTTCACGCAAGTCCTCCAGAGCTTCTGATGGCTCCGACCTCAGTGACCTGGCCGGGCCCTGGCTCAACCTTCCCCTCCTGTTCTTGGCCAACAGTGTTGTCGGAACGCAAGCCGACCCTTGTATCACCATCAGCGAGCCTTCTCCAGAGGGCGGTGCTCCCATGTTGGGGCTCTCACAGCCCCCGACCAGGAGAAGGAGCATCTACAACTTCTTTCTCAAGCACCAAGATGCAGTAGAGAGCCAACACGATGATGATATCACTTCACCTCTGAGGCACAAGGGATCCTTAAAGCAAAGCGGGACCATGCTGGGCCTGCACCTGTCCGGAGGTGACGATTCCAAGCCCAAGAGAATCGGAAGTATCATCAGGAAGAAGCCCCTGGAGCGAGGCGGGTCGCAGACGGGGTTGCGGGTGAGCGCCGTGGGGCTGGGAGGGCTGTGCCCAGCGGGCAGTGAGGTGAGCATCCTGGTGACGGAGGCATCCCCTGAGGCGCCCCCACTGCTACCCTCACTGCAGCCCCAACAGCCCCAGCCAGCCCCGGAGCCCACACTGGTGCACGTCTTGGTGCACCGCGAGAGTGAAGAGTACAGTGCAGAGGAGGACAGGGAGGTGTGTAAAGACCGAGGGAATGCGGAGCCCAGTAGCTGATGTACAACCCACCTCAGCGGAGACAAGGAAAGCAACTCTGGACAGTAAAGAAGTTTTATGCTATTTTCCCCTAGTACTAGTATGTATGACTTGCGCTGCATACTGCATACGTCATTGTATCAGAAAACAATTCCCAAAGACTTGACAGATTCAGTAGAAGTATTGGAGCAATCCGTGTGTATCTCGGTACAATGAGCTTGATCAGAGAGAGAGGTAGATAGTTGTAGAATTTTTCAATTTAGTTTAATTATTTTAGCAATATCAATTATAGCAGATTGCTAAAAAAGTAATTGGGTGCTACTTTAAAATAAAGCAAATATATGAATTATGCTTGTTTATAAAACATGGTTTTAAATAAGCAATAATAAGAAAATATAACACAAATTCATATAGTATTAAGATGATTAATACATTGAAATAGCTAGTTCATTATTAACATGTTGATAGTATTAGTGAAATAGAATCACTACAGTTGCTAGGTTATTTTAATATTCCTGTGTAAAGGTGATATAGGTTATAATTTTGTGTAAAATACGTAGATAACTTTAAGTTTATTTAACTTGAATAAGAACAGGGTAACATCAGTTAACTGAACAGTCTTCAGTTCGACGGTTTACTTTTGTCAATAATGGTAAAGTGAATTCTAACAATTTAACTAGCGCAAGGGAGAAATAAAGCAATGTGTGAAGCAAAGTGTTTTGCCTCCGTGGGACGGAGAAGTATCCCTGTGCGCTATAGGAATAATAGATTTACTCTCTAGGTAAGCTTAAGGGGAATGTTATACATTATAAGGCATTTTAATCCGCGTTCGTTACAAGCAATAATAAGTTGGGAGACTTGACGCATGTTGAAGCACTCTCACTGACAATTCTTACTATTCCAACTTGGTGTCACTTACCACTTCCCTAAGGCCTCTCAGAACTAATCAAGGCTGACTGGACTTAGTGTAATTTGCGGGTGTGCACTTCCCTAATGGTCTATTGGAACTAATTAAGGCTGACCGCACTTAGCGTCACTTGCAGGTGTAGCGACCTTTTACTTGCCACTACCCAAAGGTCTTTTGGAACTAATCAAGGCTGACTTCACTTGGTGTCACTTGCGGGTGTGCAACCTGCCACTTGCCCATTCCCACTTCCCTGAGGTGTGTTTGAACTAGTCAATGCTGACTGCACTTAGTATCCTTGCAGGTGTGGCAACCTTCCACCTGCCACTTCCCTAAGGCCTCTTGGAACTAGTCAAGGCTGACCTCACTTGGGGTTACTTGCGGCTGTGGTAACCAGCCACTTGCCACTTCCCTGAGGTCTGTTTGAACTAATCAATGCTGACTGCATTTAGTATCACTTGCAGGTGTGGCAACCTTCCACCTGCCACTTCCCTAAGGCCTCTTGGAACTAATCAAGGCTGACTTCACTTGGGGTTACTTGCGGCTGTGGTAACCCGTCACTTACCACTTCCGTAAAGTCTATTGGAACTAATCAAGGCTGACCGCACGCCCTTTGGTCAAAACCTCTTTTTAACAAAAAATATGCTTCGGTACAATCAAAATTAATTTTAGAGTAGCATCGTTTATCCCATTCTTTTTAAACTTAATCTATTCTTAAGAAAAATCGACTAAATAAAATTATTAGTTTATCTTCGAATTTCAAACAAATTTAGATAATAATACAATGAAATGTTTAAAAAGATGTATAATAATTATTTAACTCTTGTGTTTTGTAATGTTTTGTTTATTTAATTTTTGTAAGCTTTTTATAAAACACAATATCCAACGGGTCCATCACCATTCTATGTAGGAATTTACGTTTAGCATTTTATAAATTTACTTGTAGTTTTTCCCTGTTTTACTTCATAACTGTGTAAATGGTCTCATTCCACAAGGCACGACTCTTCCTTACCCTTATCGTAGTTATAAAACATAAAACAATCAAATTATAAATCCAAAATACTCAAAACATTACAAAACCCTCCAATCATATTTTCACCATAAATAAATCCAAAATATGTCAAAAGCAGACTTAACTAAAATGTAAAGCACGTAGAGAACATTGAGCTTTGTTAATTTATTTGTGTAGCCTTATTCTTTTGGTTCCAGCCAAGTCCTGGCTTATTTAAGTGCCTTGAAGAGCCATCATACATATTGCATATATTATACAAGCACTCTGGTCAGTGGTCAGCACCTCCAATCTACAATCAACTCACAAACGAAATTTTCTAAAAACTTACACCTACTTTTACATTTACATCAGTTATGAAATAAAAGAAATACAAAAAATAAAAATTCCAAATTACTTTTGACAAACTCTAGTCCATCTTTTGCACTTTTTATAAGCATGTTTATAGCTGAAGTCTCTAGCTAGTCACTAGGTTGGCCAACCAACACTGCTGAACTTTTCTATTAAAAATCACATAAAACTTATTTTTCGAAGAACTTTCCAAACTTCCATTGATTATTGTACATATGTATGTATGTTGGCGGGAGACGAAGAAGAAAAGGAAACTGCCGACGTACCCCATTCCTAATGGTTGTGTTAAAGATATTATTATGAAGTAATTGTGTTAGCGGGCATTGACAATATTGTACATATGTATTAGTAGTGACGCACATATGGTGTATACGGCTATCTCCTTTGTTCCCAGTAGCCAAGTTATCTAGCATCTGGCGTCTAGCATCTAGCGTCTGGTGTCTAGCGTGGCATCTGGCGTTTAGCGTCTGGCATCTAGCGTTCGGAGTCTGGCATCTGACGTCTGACGTCTTGGCTACTAGCGTTTGGCGTCTGACGTTTAGCGCTTGGTGTCTGACGTCTAACGTTTGGCGTCTGGCGCCTAGCTCTTTTGTGTCTGGCGCTTTGCGTCTGGCGTCCAGCTCTTTCGTCTGACGCCTAGCGTACTCCACTAGCCAGCCACTCTGCACTCTCGTCTTTGTTCTCCATAGTGTAAGTGTAAAGTTCGCTCTAAGGATTATAGGATAAGACAAAATCAATTATTTTCCAGGTGTGGAAATAAAATTATACACAAAAACTCCATTTACTTTAGATTGATCATTGTATATAATTTTTTTATCTTCTCTTCTTTTTCCTTATCTGTACATATTCTTATTTATTTCATTAATTTTTTATTGCATTAGATTTATTTTTTTGTGAATATTTTGTAAATTATATAGCGCTACAAATCCTCGAATATAAAGTGGAACACAAAACCTGGGCTCACAATTAATTTGATTTAAGATAAGAGGATGATGACATCTCAAAACTTTAAAAAAAATGGATAATATTTATTCATAAATTAACAGACTTACAAACCTTACAAAAAAAAATAGGCATAACATAACATATTAATATTTATTTTGCTGCAATCTAACCTAAAATAATATTGACTAACTCAAATTCAAGAAACTGCTAAAAACAGTATTTTGTTAACTTCAAATAGCATTGAAATCATGTAATAAATGACTAAATTCAAAGTATAATTAAATGATTAATGTTTGGGAGGCCTAATTATTATACTTACAGATAAACGTAGAGTGGACCATTAGTAGATATTGGAACAAAGCAAACAACAAAAATCAATACCATTAAAAAATAAGTTAATATAACATTATTCAAAGTATGTAGATAGCTACATAATATCTGTTTGAATTCTGTTTTCATTTAATATACTGTTATATCTATCTTTACTTGCATGAAAATGATTAACTTGACGCATTTGACTACTGCACTTGTTTCAAGAGTGCACAACCAGAATGTTTACCTGTACGGATGGAAGATAATTAAAAACCTTGTCACAAGCCTTATAGTCCAACGAAAGAGTGTCAGAAGGGGAATAACCAACATAGTAAAACTTGTGTGCAAAATGCATCAAACATATTCTGTTCAGCATTTATTTTACGTGGATAATTTAATATCATTTATTGTTTACACCCCATAGACATTCAAATTGATAGACCAGCCAATCAGGGAAAGGAGATCAAACCAAGTGCGCAGAGCGCGGGAGGCGGCGTGATCGTCTCCCTTTCTGTGATTTTTCAATCTATATAAATAAAAATGTAAATGTTTGTTTGTTCAAAATCTTAAATCTCCTAAAGTTCTCCACCGATTGCTTTGAAATTTTGACACAACGTTACATTCAAATACGCGTATGTTTTTATACACCTATATTATATATATATATGTCACCTGTAATAGGTAAAAAACAGCACCTTCTGTTTGGCGTAAAAGCAACAACAACTTGTTTCTCTATCTGCGCAGACAGGCTGAACCACAGCAACGCTTGTCGGGGCTACAATTAATAAATGGCATTATACAGGCAACTCGCATTGTAATACCACTATTCAAAACTGCTTATGAATTACTAGTCATTTTTAAAATGGCACACAAATTGCTGGCTGCATGACTGCAAATCCCAAATGGGCTAAACAAAAGTTCGGGCTTGTTAAAAAATTGAATATTTTGGTACATTATTTAGTTAGACCCTTTTACAAATGTGTTATAACTTACCCCCCTCACTCATCTTTAGCGTTGCTACGCCAGGAAGATTGTTTAAAAAGGAACATTCAGATGCTGCGTAGAAAAGTCACACTTTTTGCGCAAGGTCTGGTTATTTCAATGTGCCCTCTTCGGCGGTCAATGTACGACTGATGTTGTAATTTAGTCAAAGCATTCTCGAACCATCCTGGTGCCAAAAATATGATCATGTGGTTTGCCTCCAGCTCGATGAAATTATACCCAGATTTCATATTAGGACAAGTCTATCAATTTCGATGTCTGTGTTTCCATCTAATAATTGTTATTTAATGCAAAATAGGTCATTAAATTCAAAGAGCATGTATTCTATTTCTGTTGATAAATATTAAAGATGGCATCGTAAATGGGGTGAACATTTTTGACAATAAACCATTTAAAAAAGTTTATATCGAATGAAAGATAAAACCATCTCACAGAATATCGCAGTTACACTAATTTTTAATAATGATTTATTTCATATTTACCATATCAGATAAAGTAAGTTATATAACAAATCTATTATTATGTTATAATGTTTATGAAGAAATAAATTATTTGTAAAAAATAATGCTTTATATAAATTATTTACTAAACATTGGATAAGTACGCTTTAGAGAAGAGGTTTACATATTTTATGTTAAAGTTATCTCGGTTCATATATTATGATTCTGAACTTGAAGCAAATCATTTACAAAAAAATATTACTTAAGATAGTATAAATTATTTATTTAGAATCAGAGAGTATAAAAAGTATGATTTTTGAAAGAAAAAATTTTTATGTCAAGTTAAATTCGTTTTATAGAAATATTTCAACAAAAAAAAATTAAATTACAAGTATTATTATTATATGAACTGAAAATATGTAACAATAATTATTGTGAAGTCACCAAATTAATAAATTTTGGACATACAATGTTTAGTTTCCGGATTGTAATGAAATAGATTTGTATTATTACATGTTACCTTAACACGCAGAAAATATTACATTCATATTGTAAATTGGTAAATTTTTATCAAAGTACTTATATATAAGAATGTTTTAAAATAATTTATCATAACGAGATTGAGTTCAAATGGCGGTCTCGGTGTCTATTCAAATTACTCACTAATATAGAAGGCCTTTCATGATAAATATCTATCATTGTTGAAGCTAGTTGTGTCTGTTACAAAAATTAAAATATATTTATATTAAAAGCCTTAATTTATAATTCCCTAATATCTTTAAATTGGATACTTCTTTTAAATTCTTAAATACATAATGCACATCTAATTGGCTACAATAGTGTTGTGATCGTGTCTGTTTGGTTCAAATATATTTAAGATTTCGAATTATGATAATTAGATGATAATAATTAAAGAGTATTCATTATTATTTGAACATAATGTACAAAGGAAATCTCATGTCTACAGTTGAAGAATTCAATAATAAATATTTATAAATGAATTACTGGCTTTTATTTCCGAAGATTCTTTTTCTTTCGTATGGTGAGGGTTCAGGGGGGGACATCTAGGTATGTGAGCCAGTCTAGGGCCTCAGGCTTCGCCCTGTGGACCTTACCAATCTCGACGAGGAATGAATGTTCGGTGGTCTGCATTGCACTGCATTCACACATCGCTGACTCTTTAAGGCCCCACTTGCGGATGTGGGAGGACCTTAATCTATTGATGGTGGACCAGAGTTTAGGGTGAGAACAATGAGGCAGGCTGTCACTCAGTGGGGTTGTGTATGAGATGGGCATTTCTTATGTCGGCCGATTGTCACTCAAGTTTCTACCTATCTTCTGGAATGTGAGGTAATATGAGGAGCCTCATTCCTTCGGGGAGAAGGATTTCCGGGACTTCAAGCGGCATGCAGTGTGAGTGAAGGTTGCATCGTGCAACGGTAAAGCACATGAGATGGTGAATATTATTTAAGAAAAAATCTATAAAGTTTACTATGAAGGAAAGCGGACAGAGGTCTAGGGAAAATATATTCTCGAACTAAAGCAAAAATGATTACACATGAAATCAGTAGCTGTCGGTGCATGACGTTTGTTGTTTCACCAAGCAACAAATTGAAAACATAATGTAGGTACCTACCTATAATATTATGGTAAGTGTCACTTCAAGAAAGTTATATCGCAAAATTGACTTCAAATGTGATGTAGATTCGCCAGTTTCCCGCTTGCACGACAGTTTCCGGACAATGATTATAAAATATAACAATTTATATATACATATGTATACTAATAAATCTTTGATGGGCGGACATAACAGTATAACTGCATTTTTGACCATTTAACGATTTATATGAGAAAATGTGTCTTGTGTATGCCGGCATCAATGGTATTAACTGTATAGTTACACCAGTACTCAAAACATAAATAAACAACTTTGTGCCTATTAAACTAACTTAAAATACTTGAGCTCATAAGTATAAGATCACTTATACTCGTAATGACAATCACCTCTTTAGCTCAAAGATTCGGTTCAAACAGAATAAAAGTACTTGTACTAGATGGTACACACGTGCAAAAAGTAATTCGACACATTTCTTCAGTTTCATAAGTATAAGTGTACCTTATACTGTTACATCCACCGATAATACTTCTAAATGATTTATGTCGCTAGGCGTGCCTATGAACTTGTACTATTTTGACCATCATGAAGTCACTAGTGTTTGTCATTTGCTTTACATTGTTGTGATTATTTTGTGTTCTGTGGATTATTTATTTACTTAACTCAATTTATTATTATTACAAAATGAAAAGATCTCGGCGTTTTCTGGAAATGATGAAAAATTTAAACAAGGCTTGTGGTAAGTATATAAATTTTGGATAATGTTTCCTATTTATATCAGTAAATTTAATAACAAAAGTTTACAAATTCTAACCCCAAAAAAGTAGAATACCTAGGAATACATTTAATCATATAGGTAGATACCAAATAGAGATTAAATTAATTTCATGTATGGCTTTCTCCAACTTTAGATCGTTTTTATATCACTGTTTATAATAAAATAGAGAAATACCTGTTTTATCTGTATACCTACCTAACTGTTCGATACCTAACCTATGTACCTATATGATGGTGTTTTATCCTTAAATAATATTATGATGGTGCCTTATTCTTTATCTGAGATTTATGTTAATGTATCATAAATTTATATTCTATTGGAGCTCCTGATGAAGGTGTTTTGGATTCATCATTAAATAATAAAATTGAATCTAACAATGTGCCAATGCATATACTTTCATCAAGCAATGAGAAAATGCAATCATTGTTAGACGATAGTGTTTTACAAGTTATAGGTATGTACAATGTACATATTATAATATAACAATTGTATATATATATATTTTTTTTTTTTTTATTTAAATTTAAAATACGTAAATCTTTCATTGGAAATTAAATGTTAGTTATTGTGATACTGGATAAGTTTAACATAATTATTATGAATTATTTTTCATTTTGCTTGATCTGTTTTATTATAACATTATATTAATTTATATAAACTTATTTTTTATAGGAACGTACGGTCAGGTTGCTTTGGAGCCCACTCGACAAGCTATGAATATTCCTTCAACAAGTTATGACGTCATGCCTTTGTCTGACAATAATTTTTTACAAGTTTTAGGTATGTTGTGAATACATTTTGTATTTCTCATGATATTGTACGATATAATTATTTGGGTATGTTTCTAGTTATACATAATGATTATAATTTTCACAAACTATTTTCTAGATGGACACCATCAGACTGTTTTGGAGCTCGCATTAAATAATGAAACTGACATTCTAGGAGAAGTTATTTCTTCAAACGACATTCTCATGAATGAATGCCCTTTAGCAAATGGAAATGATTGTAAGCGAAAACATTTTTGAAAGTCATGATAGTGATTTTAGTAGTGACGACACTGATAAAGACCCTAACTATTCCCACACTGTGAAGATTTACTAAGTACCCATACGGAACCACAAAATCTACTACTACCACCAGTTATCAGTATTTGTAACACTCCAGAAAATGGAAATAAAACTGATAGTAATACAAAAGCGGTTATGAATACCAGAAAATACAGAGCAGACAAGAAAACAAAAAGGAATATCGGTCTATCTTATACCACCCTTAAGGTTAAAACTGCGAGGAAAAGATGCGTGAAAAATTTACCTAATTGTCGTATGAAATGTAATGAACGCATCCCAGAATTTATCAGAGAACAAATTTTTACTGAATATTGGGCTCTTGGAGAGTACTCAAAAAGAGTAGCAGATGTAGGAAGTCTTAGTAGGAAGTAGAAAGTCAAATGTTTGTTACAACAGTCATCCAAAATAAAAATAAATCTTTGACAGGCTTGACTGAGGGTGACAAGAGAGGGAGTATTGTGCCAATCCACAAACACTGTGATGAAGAACTGGAGAATGTTAGAAAACACACAAATTCATTTCCCTCTTACGAATCACACTACACCAGAAGAACTAACGACAAAAAATATTTACCTGTGCATTTACATACAATTAATGTACAATGCGTATCGTGAAAGCGTGACAACAAAACCTGTCTCACGCAAAACATATTCTCAAGAATTTCATAAGTTGAAATTGAAATTTAAGTTGCCAAAAGTTGACACATGCCACCTATGCGATGTTCTCAAAATGAAAATTGAGACAACTGCGGATTCAAAGGAGAAAAAAAATATTGAAAATGAGCAAAAAAATCCCCATATTTTAGCAGATTCTGAATTTGTCTCCAAACAAGCAGACAAAGAGAGGGCCCAGAATGACAGTACTGTAGTCAGTTACACACTTGATTTGCAGTAGTGTTTGCCAACACCATATCTTAATAGCTCTGTATCGTTTTATAAACGACAATTGTGGACCTATAATCTAACTGTACATGATCAAGCTTCCGGAGAAGTGACATGTTTTATGTGGCATGAGGCTGAAGGTGCAAGGGGTGCCAATCAAATTGCAACGTGCATATTCAAACACCTAAGTTAATTTTTTGAGACGAGGAAATAGAAATCCTACACTTAAGCCAGGCAAGTGTTATAATGATGTTCTTCCAATATAAAAAGAAAAGAAGAAGGATATTTTGGCACTTTTACCATTAATTCATCCCGTGTATCAATCTTAAGGATGGTGATGTCCGAGACTAATTGCCGGATATTGAAGAATTCCAATAATACAATACTTTTGTGTAATGTCTGTGCTAAAATACATTTAATATACTCGTACTTTTATTTCACAAAATAATAATAAATATTTTAGAAATAATGGTTTTAATAAGATAAATATGCGCATTTCTGTCATATTTTCAGTGGTACAAACAGTACAAGATGGTCTCAGTAATATAAGTAGACTAATTAATATCATTAATTGAGTGGTACAAATAGTATAAGTTAGTTCTAGTAGTATAAGTGGACACATTTATGTTCCATCTTCAATGGTTCAAATAGTATATGTTGAATATCTTTATTATTTGTATAAATAACACCAATGTGTTTAAATAGATTAAATAATCTGTAAATAATAACCCATTTCTCAAAATATGAGTTCTGTAGCAAAATAATTGGGTTCATAATAAAGTTTTTTTGCTCTCCTGAAAAGTAACACTTTTGCAGTTATACTCTTATGTCCGCCCATCAAAGAAATAATGTACTGATAATAATGCATAATATGTATGTATTGACACTATTATTCAGTGAGTATTGTGATGAAGATTGTCAACAGGTTTGGACAAATAAATTAATTATTGCAAACAAATAAAAAACAATATTATCTTTGTCATTCAAATTTATTCAGTATAAAAATACATTAAAAATTAGAAGTATCTTTAATAGAAAAATCATTCTGCAACAAAATAGCTGTTTTTTAATAACATAAGTAGCCAGATATAAAACAACATAATATACATCAACATTTTAAGTTTAATTAATTCAAAAATATATTAAATACCATACCTTAACTTTAAATTAAATATACATAATATAACATGATTCATAGTATTATTTATAAATATTTTTAAATTGACAAAAGTTCATTCGTTGAATTTTATAAACTATTTAAAATGATATTAAGTAATCATTTTTCTTTACATGTTTTATAACAGTTTTTGATTAGCTTTTTTATAAATATATATTAATTTTCATATTCAATGTTTGTTTGTGAAGTTTCATCAGTAATCACATTTCAACTGAAAATATCACAGTTAGAGAATAATTAAAAGTATAAATAACGTAAGCATTTGTTTGCAATTGAATAATATCAAAACTTTAGAAAAATGACAATTCTTGGCAAGAAAAATAAAATAATATCATATAGTTTTAGATGTGTCTAACTAACAATTAACATTATACATCTAGTAACCAAACATTCTTATATAAAAATACATTAAGTTTTAAAATATTTAAAAGCAATATTTTTTAACATAATAATATAATCATCAAAATCTCTTTTCTCAATATGTTTTTCCTACACTGGAATTTAGAAAAAAAAAACATGAAATCATTAAATCATTAACAACTATGTATGTACAAGAGGGAGTAAATTTACAAACATTTCTATGAAACATAAAAAAAAAACTGTGATGCAGAGAACATTGCTACAACAAACAAAATGTGTTCTTATAAAAATAAGGAGAGAAAAACAGTCGTTTTCAAAATTTATAATCAATCTTGTATGTCTTCATAAAATTATAAAAAATTATTTTAAGCCGGTAGCCACCAGTTAATGATATCACATTTGTTTTTAAATCGGAGACGTAAAAAAAATTAAGTATTTCTTTCAATTTCTTAAATAGGATTTTTTTTGCAATTAAAAAGAAAATTAAATTAGTATACAACTAACTGACATGTACCCAGCGTTGCTAGACTTTTTTCTACTTTCTATAAATATAATATACATGTATTATATATATAAACGTTACGAAAGAAATGCTCTAAATGATAGTGAAAACCCTATCAAAATCCGTTGCGTAGTTTAGAAGAACTAAGCGCACAAACAGACAGACGCGGATAGCAACTTTAAATAATAGAGATATATTATCATTCGAACAATTACTGTATGATGAACAATTTTTTATACAATTCTGCAAAAAATAATATATTGCCGGCGCGATGACGACATGTCTTACAAATTTATACTAATTATTTATTATATGGAGAATTCTGTTTGTCACTATGCAATTAATTATGATATAAAAGGTACATCTCTGTTCAAATAACCTGTTTTGACTTTAAATTCAATTGGTTTCGGACACAGCCATGTCTTCTTCAGGGCAGTATAACAATAAAATAAAATAACAGAAAAGTAATTTAAAATCAATTGAAATATTCTACAATTTTGATACTAAAATCAAAGAACACGAAAGGCTTTAGAAAATAAATAGCTTTTTAAATTTGCCATTCAGTTATTTTACCACATGAGAATTGGTTTGTTTATATGACTCGTTCTAATGATGATTTGCCAGCCTCTATGTTTCCTCCCTCCAAACAACACTGGTCTCTCCAAGACCCAGGTTCACTCCTTCATATCCTCAACAAGATCCTCCACACAGCATCTGCATAGATGACATAGGCCTCGAGAGAAACAATTTCCATCGAGGCCTCCTGTGTGGAGTTAATATACAAAAATAAAAAGCCACAAAATTAATAAAGACACACGGAATATTTGGCAAATATGAAGCACACAAACCTAAAAAAATTATTTAAAAAATTGTTAATATTCAATTAAACGTATAAAGTGTTTTGGTCCCTCCTATCCCTTACCGAATGCAAAAATATCGATTTTTATGTTTAAAAAACAATACTGCCCTGAAGAAAATGGAGTTATTTTCGAAACTAATTGCCTTTATACCAAATAAGACGGTAAAAGATACACAAAGTTTTTAGTGCCAATTTTCAAAAAAAAGTAGTTCAAAAATCACGGAATAATATGTAAAATAACACCTTAATTTCCAAAAATACACATTCTTTTAAAATTATACGTCAGTGTATTCAGTAGGCCAGGACTTTTTTTGATTTTCATCATACAACATTTTTTAGCATCTGGCTCCGATCTGGTATGTCCGATCCTTAATACCAACGATTTACAATAACTGCAATAGAGAGAGATTCAATGTACCCTGGGTAATCACTTGAAGGTTAGTTCATTCTACTTGTCTTAGCATATCTTAGCCATACAATTATTCCAGGTGCACGAGAGTAACTTTAGTTGGGTCGCTGCATCAAAATTCATTGCGGTATATGGAGAGGCGCACACAAGGCGACACGACTCTAGGGAGACTTTTATTAATTTGAATGGATTTCGATACAGATGCCCTAAAGTTGCTCATGTGCGCTTGGATTTAGAATAGAGGTTAGATTTAAAGTTTAAACAGTTATACAAAAAATTAAAATAGGAAATGTACCTAATTTTAACCTAGTCAGTTTTTTTGACACATTTGTCAATTTGTTGCAATGTTCAAAATTTTGGTTGTAAGGAGAAAAACAACAAGAAATATTTTTAATGTTATGATATAGAGCGACTATTAAATTAATGAAAATTAGAATGTAATTAAAGTAAAAGAACACAATTCTTGATATATTTATGAATCTGCAAAACGAAATGTCTTGTTCTTATCGCTTTATCCCATTACTAAGAAAATACTAAGTGCAATATTTTTTTGGAAAACATTTTGAGAGTACAAATCCCAGAATTTCCAACACATTTCACCATTCATTAAAAAAATTGAGCAGGCAAACCCATAAAGCATTGAACGCATTAACAAGCGTTTATTCCACATACATAAAGTAAGTGTAAGCTATAGGTAGGTAGGTTTAAGGTATCAACTGACAATAAGTCGGCAGTATTAAGTCTTCTCGCCTCGATATAGCTATTCCGTGTTACCAATGGATTAATATCAAATTACATAGTGTAAATGTTCCTTCAGTATGTTATTGTCTTACCTTTGGATGACATCAGAGATGCGCATAGGGGAGTATCTTGAAACTGGCGGAGATGAATCTGTAATGAAAAAAGAGTTACACATTTGTAGTAGAATGCATTTTTCATGGCTGTGCCCCAAAAGTACTGGGCATAGACGGGATGGTGGAATAAGAAAGAAGGAAATGCGGTGTTAAAGGACCACGGGTCTTGTGCAAAAATGGAACTAACCACGGAGGAAAGAAGGAAGAGGTGGTCATACGAACATTTCCTATGTGACTTCTGTCGCCAACTTGCGGGGGCTTGTGGGGCGGATTTAAAATTAACCAATCCATCCATCTAGCGCCGAAGTTCCTAATTTTTTTTGCCTCGTAGACCACTTGCCAAAAAAATTTTTTTCTGTAGACCTCCTGCCTGCCGAATATTGAATATTCCTAAAACTATTAACGTCCCATGTGAAACACATTTATTTTTTTCGTAAAAAGATTCCCTTCCCTTGCCTGTCCAACAACCGGGTGGCGGTATAGTTCCTCTGTCTCTACACTGTGCAGACAGGGGCGTCCTTGTGAGGTATTACACCAAATGAAAATAAAGCGGGATAAGCAACGGGAATTTCTTTCTGTAGCTGGCCCTACAGAACTGCCCCTTAAGTTCTTTGTCAGTGCTTATTCCGGTCAGTTCTTCTTGTCACATGATATTCGATTCTTCAACGTTCCATTTCCATAGTCAAAATGTCCTCAAACTTAGTTTTGAAGTCTGTGTGAAGTGCATTTAAATGTTGAACTTCGTTATTACCCTGGACGTTTTTCAAAAACAAGTTGGGGAAACTAGGAAAATTTGCAGCTTTCAATGTGCAATGTTTGTTTTGCTGGAATATATTAATTCTGACGAGAAAAGGAACGTAGACTCTATTTATATACCTCAATTAACAACTTTACGAAATATAAAAATACAAATATCAAATAAGTAATTTCTCAGTCTATTATATTAGTGTTAGGTCTATTGTGTCATTTACGGAACTCCTAAATGTTGACTTGAGGTAAATGGGGGTCCGCTCGTATGTAACCCCATTTGAATCTCGTGGACCCCCAAATTTTTTTCTCGCTGACATAGATCCCCAGCAAACCAATATCGACCCCTGGGAGTTGATATAGAACACTTTGGGACCCTCTGATCTAGCGGTACGCCGGCGAAACATTAAGCCAACTATTAGATAGATGGCCGTAATTAAAAATTAAATAAACCTAATTGTAACATGTAACAAAAGAAATAAACAAGATTTTATATAAATAATAATATTTTTCAAGCCATGCGACGTAGATAGTAAAAATGTTTTGTAATTATGATTGCCATCTAGCGATAATATGAAATCGACACGGTACGTCGACCCTTTATAACAATGACCCATCTGACAAATTAATGCTACGTGATTGTGAGCTCTCAAGTAACTTTCTTCAAAGCCCATTATCGCATGACATTGTTGTATCGTGTACTCCATAGGAGTCGGCTACTACAATGGTGTACCAGAAACACGTGGCAGAAACAAGCGATTTATTAGAAAAATCAATAGTAAAAATACTTACACGTGAAAATTAATGCCATCCCTAGTTTTTAACTTTCTTCCTGTATGGTTTTTACAAAATTTCACACTGCATTTCATAGAAAACGCAATTTATAGTTGATACAACACCGACCGTTGAAATCACACTGGCCTAGTAAGCTACGCCCAATCGTGCCCCGTTGCCCTAGTGCCATCTCCTCTCCCTTCTTTCCTCCGTGTGACTAACAATTCAAGCAGGTTTAGGAGATGGTTTACCCAGTACGAATTTCTCCGCCTAGCGGTGAAGAGCTAGGCAGATGAAGAAGATAAAGAAAATAAGTAAGTTGGAGGAGGGTGGAGGTGGTACCTTCACCGCAGACGAGAGAAATGAAAGTGCTAGAAAGTGCTGCATGCAGATGGGATCCATTGGCAAAGGAGAACCAGTATAGAAATAGAACAGGATTTTAAAATTAAATGCAGTATCCCTGGCAGTGTTGCGAACTCAGCTCCTTTAGGGCAATGGCTAGATTTAGCTCTAAATTGAGGCCGTCAGCTCCAAAAAAAGTAGTTTAGACTCTTACCTCGTTTTTTTTTCAAATAATCTAGCTCTTTTTAATACAAAATAGGGGAGAAAAATATTTTTAGGGAAAACGTTAAAAAAATTAAAACCTTTACTTACCGCTTCCTGTCACTTGTGAATTACAGCCGAACCAATGGGTATATTAAATAGCATTGTTATTATATACCTACTTATTTATACACCCAAATATAACATATTGCTTGTTTACAAGTTAGTAAAACCCAATAAGTGACCAAAGCAGTCACAGTGACAAGCAATATTATGTTACAAAAGAATCTCACCAGTATATGCAAGTTGACCTCATCACAGCGACTGAGGTAGGGGAAGTTGCCTCCGCTTTTTAGGTGCGCCAGCTTGGCCTGTGGGTAGTTCTTGTAGAGCTCCTCGCGTACCTTCCCGCTGAGCGCGTACTCGTCGAACACGTCCAGCACCGTGACGGGGAGTGGCGCCAGTAACTGCGGCTCCACGTGGCCCGGCATGCAGTTCAGGGTGAGGCGCGATGCTAGCTCCGGTTGCGAAAGAGAGTCCAACTGGAACGGAAATATATTTATTAAATAACCGCAAATTGCTTCATAACTGCAATCATCAGCGTATCACTGATTTCAAGATCACAGGATTACAAATAATTGCAGCATCAATTTCAGGCGAAATTTCAATAATATTGATGCGTGATAAAATTTTTTCTTTTACCCTGATTATACACCATGAAACACTTATGAATACCGCCCCAACTCCCCTGAGTAAGGCATCTCCACTTAGGGTGTATATAGTCTTGCTGAAGGTAGTGGGGAAGAGGAAGGTAAGAGAGTACCTGGCTATTCAGATCACTATAAAATAGATAGCCTTTTCAAACATATTTTTTTAAAGGTGGTTTTTCAGTAAACAGTGGATTGGTGAAAGAGGGCCGAAGAAGAATATTTTATTTAACTAGTTGTTTCGTGATGATGAATTGTTTTGACGCTTTTTCCGCTCCGACCAATAAGGAGGTTAGGATTCAAATTTTACCAGTTTGAATCTGCGCAGTGTGGCTTTGCGTTGAATCGCGCCGCCTGCGGCTGCGCCGTAACGAAACCGTCATTGAATGACAGTTGTCAATAACACCTTACCGTGAACATAACCGATGTGTTACTTCGAACTTTATTCGGACTTATAATCAGTTCAATGTTACGTCATGCTATGAGTTATAATTAGTGCAATCCTCTCCAGGTGCCTGTGAATTCCTCCACCATACGAGGGCTCACCAAAATCATAAGTCACATTTGCGAGTACCTATCCTTTTGGTCAGCGAACTTGTGTTAATTTACATAAGCACATACCTGCCTAGATTATTACAATTATAATCTGACCCGTGTGTTGATGGTTTACGTGACTATTGCACACTAGTAGTTCTGTGAACAAGACCTCACGTCGAAAAAAATATGTTTCTAATTTAATATATCAAAACTAATTTTTTCTCGCAAATCATAAGATTTGTAAAATACTACCTACTTAATTAATAATCATATCACATTTGAAAAAAGAATCTTTACTGAACCACTAAAATGGCTACTATCTTGAACCAGAATGTAACAAACAAATTTACAGACAGATGAAATTTCAAATGCTCTAGTTAAAACAAGACTTCGCTTAGCTCCGTCAATAATACATATAAATTCTTAAGTGTATTTTGCCAGCTTTTTTATTCAAAATTTTTAACAACTGACAGTTACAATTTAAACAATTTACAAAAGCTTAGACAATAATTGTCACCAGAGGCGGTTCCTTGGTACGTGCATTTGTGCATTGCACTGCTTGTCTTCAATCTCCTCATAACAAATTACAACGACATCTGTGCCCCAGTGATCGATGTAAGAAATTCGTAATTCCCGTCAGGTCATTATTTGATCTATCTTCTAGTAAAAAAATCCCGCACAAGAGCAAGCGGTCGTGCATACCCCGATATGCACAGAACCAACTTTTACCATACTACTAAAACAGCGTCGGGCGGTATCGAGACAGCCCGAAGTAGCCGAAACGGTGACATGAGCGAGACAGATTACACTCTTAACGTCAAATTACGTGTTAGAGCAGTGCAGATACATAACCCATCCGTGCATTATCGAAGTGCTTTGACGGCGAGTGAATTTTGCATCACTTTGATCATGCGTAATCCAATGCGTTTGGAATGGATTCGCTTAGAAATACTAATGTTCAATGTTAACGCAACAACATTAACACATTGGAACTCGTTCGCGGTGAAATCAAACGGTGTCGCTATATTTTCAACGATGAATTGAGTGTCCTTTATTTTCAAGATAATTTTGTATTATTTAATCAGTTATTTTACAAATATAACTTAGAATATAGAATGAATTGCAGTAGGTGTTCCCATTCTTAATTTGCTCCACCTAAATTACAGACTAGGTACATTTTAAAAGTGAAATGCACTGCTGGTAATTACAGTCACGGGCCGCGTCTGATTGGAAATATGTACAGTATTTTACATAATATTTGGTTATTATTTGACATTGTTGGTAGCATCAGAGTAAATCAATAATGTGAATACAGATAACATTCAAGTTATCAAACATAATAATACAATGGTAAGTGTGGTTTGAATGTGAGATTCCACAGTTCTGTTGTCACATTGATAAGTACATCCTCGGTGTTTGATAAATAAAATAATATTTTTTGACCTCAGAGAAAGAACTATCAATGAACACATTGTTTTAAAAATACATTGAATAAGCCAAATACTGTATATACATACTACATTTCAATATTTATTGCCAAGTGTGAATATGTACCTATAATATATAACAGTAACTATAAATTAAATGGCCTCTGTTGCACGTATTCAATTACAAAACAATTTAACAGCTTTGATTTAACAGCAAGGCTAGCTTTACGGGGATGCCGAATGCCCATCAAGATATGCATTTTGACCTTATCCAGAAGACAGCAACTAAATCCCGGTAGATGAACAAAAACGTATCGGTAAATGAGTGACTTAGTTCTCTTTCTTAACTCACCCTTTCGACCATGAAGTCGATGGCCTCCACGATATGCACGTCCACCTTGTCGGCGCAGAAGTTGCCCATGACCATGCGCTTGAGCACGAGCGAGGGCAGGATCCAGAAGATTGCGGCTGAGTCCTGGTAGCTGAACACGGACGTGTCGGTGAAAGAGTTGCAGAGAATCAGCGAGGCGACGCGCGGATGGTGTGCCGTGTACTCGGCAAACTTCTGCGCCAGGAAACCACCTGCATTCAAAGAAACAAAGTTCAAGAAATTTATTTAATTTAAATTTTTAATAAAACTGAATACTATCATACCTACCCCTTCCCCAAATCACTAGTAAGATTGTATCACACCTGTAATCCGCAAAAGGAGAAGGTGCTCAAATAACAGAGACTTCAAAGAAGCAAATTAAAAGGTTTAGTTACGCCTTCATAGGATGGACCGTGATAGTGACAAGAACAAGGTAGCTCCGAAACAAGGTAAAATATGATCCCAAATATCCATTGTTCCTCGGTACATTTGGGGAGTGATAGAATACAACATAAAAGGGTAAGGTTTCCTTACTCCGCTTACTTCTCAACCACTTTTTCGCCAACATATCCTTAAGGACACTATTAAAAAATCTTTTCTCTAAACATAATCACCTATTATGTGGACACTACTTATGGTAGATTATATTCTTTTTACGGAGTTTAAGTCAGTACAATTAACATAGACATAATTTTGCAAAAAAACAAGTAAATAATTACTAGTTATTAGAATCAGCTGGCACACGGCGAAAACTTTGCATCGGTGGTAAAGAAGTTAAGGATACTATTAAAAAATCATTTCTCTGAATATAACTAGCTATTCTGGGGAAACTACATAAATATGGTATATTATACATTTTTTTATAAATATATAAACACATTATTTGGTTAGACAGTCCAATATACAAAAATATAATGTTGACAAAAACAAAATGTTATTACAAAAATAGAATCAGCTGGTGCAAAAATTTTACGTTTACGATCAAGATGTTAATAAGCACAAATTATTTAAACAGCATTTGGTTTCAACTTAATCACTACAAGAAACAACTATTTACGTCAGGGGAGATGGAAAAAAATGCCCAAGGTAGAGTTCCGAGTACAGCGACAGTAGCGTCAGTGACACTCCGTCAGTATCATGTAAGTACTATGTATTCAAATATAAGTGAGCATATTCAAACAAAGCGATACTGACGCAACATCGCAAATGCTGCAGTGGTTAATTTATCTCTTCATCCGTAGAGTCAATTTGTACTAATAGAAATTGTTGTGTCCCCTTACCGTCATAGTTAGAAATATGAACTAAACGGTGTTAGAATGAAAAAATAGCAAGCTTTACATTCAAATACAGAAGTTAAGCACATAATAATTTAAATGTACACCTCGATGAAACCAAAGGTTCCAACCGCAATTTGAGAAAAGTTTATAAAACGACAAAAAATGAGGTGACAGTAATGTTTTTCTAAAAAAATATTTTTTTTTTTCGTTAGCAGTAATTTTAGTTAAGTAATTAGTTAATTAGTGAGGCATTTTCAAAACTTTTTATGTTTGATTTCAAAATTTTAATATCTAAAAAATTATATGTTTATTTATAATAATAAAATTTGAAGTCGTATTTCATCACCTTTCAAAAACAATTGTTTTATTAGTTTTCCGATATGTTCAGAAATATCCCATCTATTTGGATTTTATTGAGAAGCGGAAATAAACACAAATTCTCCGACTTTTTGACAGTATTTTTAAGAAATGTAAAGGTCCATACGCCAGAGGCCTGAAGGGTTATAGGTCTTGTTTGTAATAATTTTAAAAAATAAAGGGTTTTGAAATTTTTACCAAGGAAGGTGGTGAGCTTAGTATCCCAACATCCATTATTGTTTGATTTATGTGCAAAAGAATACAGAAAAACACAAAAAAAAAGTTTGGATAGAAATTGCAAATCTTTCACAAGAGTAAAAATCATGTAGAATCAACTCCCGAAGTTTGTGCACTATACCCCCGGACATCCTGTATATTACAGTAACTGGTTATTATATATTAATGGTTGAGCAGGTTAAAATTTACACGAGCAAGACAAGTAGGTTGGCGATCATGTAATGACTGCAGTCCGCCGGTGATAGTGTCGCGGCCCTCGGAGGCGACTAGCGCTTCACTAACGCTACTGTCGCTATACTCGGAACTCTGCCTTTAAAGTTACAAATTTCTTCAATCAGGGTTCCAAGATACATATGTTTCGCTGCCAATTTTTTCTTAGAAGTATGATACGACGCTTGCCAAAAGTTTAATAGGTTAAGTGTGAAGGTTAGGAAATATGGATAAATAATAATGAACTAAGAAACTTAACAACCTATTTTGAGCACGTATTTCGATCCCCCCTGATGAAAATGGTTGTTTCTTGCAATAATTAAGTTAAAACGAAGTGTTATTTCAATCATTTAAGTTTATTTAGCAGTAAGCGGTGTAAGGAAACTTTACTCAAAAAGACAGAATTATCAAAACATGGGCGAAAGCAGCTGCGAATTAATATACCAGCGTATTTGCTTTGCATACAACTTAAATATGAAAGTTTTATACCCCTAACCCCTAAATTTCAGAGTGACATACTATCAGTATCTCCCGTGTGAAAGACCACTATAGTGTCAAGTTTGCTTCTAAATCAAAGAACGCTAAGTAACTTACAAATTTATTTACAATTTGTTTAACGCACATAATTGCATTTGATATTTTAACGAGAAGACGGACAAAGAACACGGGAGCACTTCGCAAGCTGTCGCATCGTCGGCAATCAACAACAGAATGAATCGCTTGTGAATCACTCGGTCTGTCGCAGTGTTGGAGATTTAGGCCGCTGTCCGCGGATATATGGTCGGTATCGCTGGCCACACTTGATAAAATTTTTGTAAATGGCTGTCATTCTATACAGCGAAAGCGAATTTTCATTTTCTTAATTGCAAATTAGAATGTTAAAATTAAAATTTTCTAAATGCAGATAGTTGCCTTTTATAGTAACTAACCCATCAGCATACCCGCCCCCATTGGGGCGACTAAAACTTTTCTTACATATTTAGATAGATCACAATAAAATAATAATCTATAAATATAAGCATAAAAAGTGTTTAATTTGGGAAAATATGGGGTGCAATACTGAATCAAAAGGTTTTATTTTTTTTTTAAATCATAGTAAGCGTGGCCAGCGATCCCGAATAATTACCCTGTCCACTATTAGTGGATGAGCCCCCAAGAGAAGTAATCTATCGTAAGGTTGCTGCTATGTTCGATGCCACACCACCATTCAGAAACAAAACATTGTTTCCAACAATATTAGCCATGTTATGTTACGAGATCTGAATAGCAAGGTACTTCTCAACCTCATATTAGGCCAATAACTTTAAAGGCATTTCTGTTTTGATACTAAATCCGTTATTATTCATTTCATAATGTAGATGGACCATAATATTATTAAGGACCATTAACACAAGCACATATTGATTACCATCTCTATTTGTGAACATTACTTTAAATTCAAATAATAATACAATTATTGTAGAAGGTACCTATGTTTAGTTAGTCTTGTAACAATAAATAGGCTATGGAAGAACACAAAAAAAAACAATTACATATCATAGCATATAACATTGCTATGATTGTACCTAGTTAATTATGGTATTTTGATTATTTACGAATTAAAGCCTACCTAAGGAGGCGCCAAAGATGTGTACTTTATCAAGTTCCAAGTAGTCGATTAATCTTTTGAATCCATCGCACCATTCTTTCATATTCCAATAAACCGGGGGCTCCGCAGCTATCACCCGGACTCCTCTGGCGGCCAGGGCCAACACCTGGCGGAAAAACACATCGGCAGTCCCAGAAACGGGAGGAAGACATATAAGTGGGCATCTCACAGTTTTAGGTCCAGAATCAAAAATACGCCACCCCTGAAACAAATATTAGTCATTATTCTTTAAAATACACATTCGGTGATTCTAATAACACATAATATTATCAAAATAAACAAGTTTCACTAACCTTAGAGCCACCAGAGTCAACCACTATTTTTCGCAGGGGAATGCCGCTTCTGAAACTCAGGTATTCTTGTGACTGTGATAAATCACTCAAATAGCTCATTTTGTATGGCACTGCAGTATTTATGATAGAATATTTGCTTGTCACGGGTGATTTTTAATGATTTCAACTGTCTAAAAATTATGTTATTGCAGTAGTGAACAATTGTCGTGAATTGTGAACAATAATGTCAGATGTCAGATGGTGGGTTGGTGCTGCCATTGTGTAAAAATATCTTTTATTGAAAAAATATATATTTTATGGTATATGGGGCAATTGTGAGCACAAACCCTTATTACTGACAAATGCAAAAAACGATTAATTTGCCTTTTGAAATTTTAAATTATAAAAATCGATATGGTACCTGTATTGATTCATTGGTTGCATATTTTGGCACATTTAAGCTTTTTTTGTGCATGATCAGATGTCTAGTGATTGCAGTGGCGGTTTGTGAGGTTGAAAAGTGGGAAACTTTTTTGAAAAGTATTATGTACATGTACCTACGTCCTACACCTAACTAAACCTAAAAAAAACAATGCAAACTGACTTAATTGAGACTTTCAAAACGTTATTTAATAGTTGCCCTGGCATCGAAGAAATCTTCACTCCCTTCTAGCAAAAATATAAATCTCACTGGACACACAAAAAAAATTTATACAACAGCTTTTGCATCCAATCCTAGAAAATACTTTCTTGCAAATAGAGCAGTGGATAGCATGGAATAACATGTCTATTAATATAAACCAATTTAAAGCTCGGTTGGATCTTATTTGGAAAGAAATAAGGATTACCTTATTTTAATTTAATGACTGTTAAATGTATCGTGAAATCAAATTTGAGTGCATCTGCAAAATCGTTCCTGCTCATTAAATAATAATAATTACTGCCACCTCTAGGAACCATTTATTAGAAAACCAACACCTGCCTGCTACATAAAATCAGCGTCTCTCGGAGGCGGGCCCTATCTCTTCCTCACTATTGCATTATTGTACTGGCTATTATTGCCAGGAATTTTACAAATGGAACAGTGTGAAATCTGTTGTGATGCACAATTAAAGGAGAAGTTCAATCAGGTTGGTTTGGAAGAATTTTACAAAACATATTTGGACAAGGAGAAATATCCTGCATTTTACAAAAATAGATGATTAACTATCGATGATTTCGCTATTTAGAAACACTTATGAAGCATATTAAATCTCAAATGAGAACACAAATCAATGATGAGCATTTGGAAAAATGTTTGCATGTAGCAACAACATCAATCGTTACCAACATTGATGAACTTAGTTCTGACAAACAAAATCAGACGTTTCACTAAAATTTATTATATTTTTTATTTTTTTTTTAATTATTTTTTGGATTGCCTAACTATCTAATAAATATGTTTGATTCTCATTTTTGTTATATCTTCTAAAAAAAAGCAATATATTTCTTGTTTGCTTTGAATAATAAAAGAAATTTAGTTGTACGACCTGGTGGGAAATCTCATTTCTAAAACCTGGCCCGGCTGCTAAAAAGGTTGGCCAACCATGATCTAAACAATGTTAGAAAGAGGAAACATTACGTTTTATATTAAAATCAAGAAGTTAACCACACAAGAATTAAAATGTAAACCTCTATGAAAAGAAACAAAGACCACAATTTGAGAAAAATTTATGAATATTTTCATATAAAATGACAAAAAAGTGAGGTGGCAACAATGTTTATAATATATTTTTCTACTTAAGGGTGATTTTTTTTGTAATCAATAATTTTAGTTCAGTGTTTAGACAAATATAAGTTCCAAGCCATTTTAAAATCGTTTTTACGCTTGATTTCAAATTTTTTATATTTATAAAATGACTAATGGATCCCCCGCAATGCTTCGCAATTGCTAATGTATTTCTCGGGCGCCTCTGACTTCTTCCACCATTCACTACTTTATACCACAATGTTACTGTTAAAAAACTACAATTACATCAACATTAATTTGACTCTGTATCTCATGACGGTGTAGAGATATCGCATTAACTTCTTGACTTCTTGTACCATTTACACATCTCTAAACACTCCTTGCACTAATAACAACAATCTTTGAAATTTTCAATGATATCGTTCAACTACTTTTCGAGTTTTGCCAGCACAAACATACGCAGGCTGAATTTTTATATACATACTAGCTGACGTGTACCCAGCGTTGCTTGGGATTATTCTTAGGGATAAACATGTACCATCACGGACTTTTCTGTAGGGTTTTTAAAGATATACAAGTAAAAGTCACTTTTCGTGTCTGTCTGTTTGTGCGCTTAGTTCTCCTAAACTACGCAACAGATTTTAATACCGTTTTCACTTAGAAAATTTCTTCCGGAAGGTTTATATATGTAATACATGTTAATTATAATTAAAGTAAAGTAAGAAAAGTCAACGTTTTTTAATGAGGTCAAATAAAATTATTTTCGGGCGCTTACATTGCTAACGTAGGCTAAACCTTAGAAGATACAACAAAATAATGTACTACGCAATTGTATATCTTGAAAAGACCTACAGAAAAGTTTGTGGTGGTATATGTCTATCTCCCGAGGATATCCCACAGTAATCATTTTTATCTTTTGACCAATAAAATATCAATTCTTATCCAACTAAATATGTTAGTTTATAAATTAAATGCTCATTATATACAATTTAAATATATATTAAATGTCAATATATTCGATAGGATCCTGTACAATATATCATTTAAATCAATATCTTAGAACATATCATAGATTTAAAATTGTGCACAACAAAAAAAGACACGAAACTTATTTGACCGATATAGTTTTATTCCTTATCCAATTACTCATATTAGAAACTTAAATGTAGATAAAAAAATGTTTTTGAATACTGTAAAAGATAGCGCAATTTGAAAAATCACTTGCAACAAAACTACTTGCCTTATGAATAAAAGCCGCCGCGGCGACTACCTATCTTTGTTGTGATAACAAGTATATCGGAGCTCTCCGTGTTGGGTTCTTTATTGACAATATTATTTGGTTTTCAACGATGAAACACAAGTTACTCTTATTTTAGTGTTGTTATTTTGTGAATATTGCGAATATTATTTCTTTTTTTATTTGTCATTTATTTTCTTGATGAGAGTTTTATATTCAAATTTTGTCTTAAAAATGTAGAACTTTGACTATCGGTTGTAGTACAAGAAATGCAAAAAGGATGCATTTGTTATGTCTCAACCTTTCCGTATCTATGGTGTGTATTAACTAAACATTGCTTCTAATAATTTTAATAACTCTATCAATACAGGGTGTATCGGCACGTACCCGACAAACTTTAACCAACTATTCCTTAGCACATTTGGAGTAAAAAATGTTATGGGCACTTTGCTGTCCGGTAACATTTTTTTTTAATAAAAAATTTACCGTTTAATTTACCTTTGAGAAATCATTGTATGAGCAATCTACTTGGTAGCCTTTATCTAAAGATTTGGAAACATAATCCGTGAGTACCAGTAGGTTAGTGTCTGTTGATCGGCCTTTTCAAAACCCATGCTGTTCCGATATTAAGAATGGCTCTACTTGAAACAGCACATGTTTATGAAGTATCTCCATCTTCTGCATCATCAGTCTCCATCTTCTATCTTCTTGTTGCCTGTTCCTTTACTTCATTTTATTTAACTTAATTTCACTTTATTTTTGTAATATTTATATTTTTTGTAATATCTGCATCAACTGCAAAGCGCCCCTGAGGTGATATCTGACAAAAGCGGCGCTATACAAATTGTCCAATAATGTAATAAATATCGATTCTAAATAACTTTGCCAGGGCGGAAAGTATTGCCACCGGCCTGAAATTTTCGACAGATGTCTTTGATCCACTTTTGAAAATAGGAAAAATTTATGAGATTTTCCAGGAATCAGGAAATATACCAGTTTCTAAAGATAGATTGAATATAAAGCTTAGTGTCATTTTTAAAAATTCAACACATCCTTTTAAAAAAAAAAGACTGGAAGAAAGTATGGCCCGAGTGAATGTGTATGTTTCATGTTATTAATCGAAGAATTAACATCTGATTCGTCTATATGACTTATATCAATGTTTTGGGCTCCCTTCACATTCATGTTGGCAGCAGTAATGGGATTTAGTAATGGAGGCTTAGTATTGTACACCGATTGGAAATGAGTTGCAAATGCATTGGCTACATCCGCTCCTCTAACTTCCCGATCACCATGCATCATGATGTCTGTTATACCACCATCCTTGCGCAGTGATTTTACATAGTCCTAAAATGCCTTGGGATCAAGAATATTATGTATACATATACCAATCTCTTTATAAAGGTCCAGACTGAGTGTATCTATCTATGCATAAAAAAAATTTGATACAAGTTTTCCTCAAACGGGACCCTTGTTTTTTCCCACGTGAAGTGTGTAAAAATGGTTTCTTGGGAAGGGAAAGGGAAATAAATTTCAAAATTCTTCAAAACTATGCATGTATTCTGACAGGAGATTACATACACATTATATATTCATATACTTACACATTTTTTCCTTAAAATATAATCCTGTAATAAAAAGAATTATTCTTGACTGAAAATAAATTAAACTGAAAAAAATATGTTTTTTAATTTTTTTATTTACAAATACATAATATTTTATTTTTTTTAAGTTTTGTTTATTTTCGTGAATATCCTTCCTAAACGTGTTCTTATACTAATCTTATCATTCTCTTTGCCAACAAGAAGAATTTAAAATAAGACAGGATGGAGTGTCCAAAAGCAAAACTTTATAATAATGTTATAGTAATATTATGTGTTACGAGTTTGGAGATCGCTTTCACCTAAAAAAATGTCTTAAACATCTAATTCGCTTTTCGCACTATGTTGCCGCCACGTCCTTACAAGGCTACAAACCTTTAAAAATATAGCTATTACAGTGAGTCATATTATAATTTAGACATACATTAATAAAATAATTAATAATATGAAATATAAATGTATCTGTATATCCAAGCATAAATTTGACAGTGAAGAAAGCAGAAATAAAATAATATGCAAACAAAATATTTCACTGAATTAAAAATGTTAAAAAAATACCATTTTATTTTATTTGACAAAACAGATCAGTCAAGAGAAGATTTAAAATGAATTCAATTTTGAATCGTTACGATGCTCGGCCAGAATTAATTTCCTACTTAAATTTAAAATTATAATAATAATTGAATATCTTAAAGGAGACAGAACACAATCATTAAGATCATAGCAAATACATACACACTTAAGCACAAACACGTTCACCAGTAATTAAACATGTGGAGAGAGAGAACTACTCTTAATGTAACGCAATCATATTACAAACTTCCATTATGATTCTAAGGCTCTCAGTTTAGAAGATATCTAGCACACTAATTGCAATTTCATAGCACTGTCTATTCGTATTTTACAATAGTACTTAAATATACAAAACAACTAAATAAAAAAGGTTGTATCGGGGGGGTTCAGCTAAGATAACGCCAAAGCCAATATTATTACAAATGGCGATAATTTCACATTCTTTTTATTGGCGGTGCGTATACAAAATATCTAAACATTTACAATCAAAGTTTTAGCACACTGTCTAATCTCTATTTGCAGCGAACTAGCCAGTAGATGAATTAGCAATTGTGCAAATTTTATAATTATTTATTATTCTTTTTATTGATTAAGATTTTATATTTTTACTATAAATAAATAATGATTTCATGAACAAACTGATTTTGATTGATTTTTTGGATGCAGATGAAATTAAAACAACTCTATTTGAGCAATAATACATATTTCCATACCTTTATCAAATTAAATATTGAGACAATCAAACCCTTAAAAGTTAATTTAATATTAGTTTACTGAAATATTTGTTTAATATAATAATATATAGGTGGTATAAGATGAAAGAGGGAAAAGGGTTGAAATAGTTTAATACTGTTTTCTGATTGTTAATCTTTTTTTTAAATATACCTATCAATTTATCATGGCTGATGAAACGTAGTTAAAAAAACTATAGGGAGTATAAATTAATGAAAACAGGAAAAGCAGTAGTGCTCCAATGCAATCTTACCTCAGATTTAATTAATGAGAAGATATGCTTTCAGCTTTCAATTAGGTTGAGGGAACATATTATTAAAGTGAAAGAAAGGAATGGATGCAGTGGTGAGAAGTCTATACAAAATGAACACCTTAAGAGTAATACCATCTGGCTGTAAGACAGCACCGAGGACATCAGAGCACGTCCGCGGGATCATGGTACAGTCACTCTTAGCGCCCGACAATATTAAATTACATATCCATATATTGTATAGATTATAATTACAAAGCGTCAATATCGCAGCTGTATCTGAATTAACTCAGTATCTGCTCCCCACCGCTCGCCTACTGGTCACTAGGCGGACACAGTCTATCGCCAATTTACACAAAAAATTAACAAGAGAAAAATCACAACACCAAATCCGACTGAACAAATAAAACTTTTGCCACTCGCCGTGGCAGCGCATGAAAAAATATCCTAATTCGACGGACATAACCTAGAAGTAACTAATTTTTAGATCTAAGATTTAAAAACAGCAATCGTTTGGGTGTATATATCATTATTGCATAAACAATGTCGAAATGCACAATCTTGGTGTAATTCTACAAATACAACGATGTCCGCAAACGGGTGATTTTTCAACAATGTGAGATGTCTCCTACTTAATCGAATAATTACTCCAATTAGCTATATCAACAGGGCTTATTTTAATTTCAATCAGAATATCGTAAGATTACCAATCACCGGGAGAAACGGGGATTCCAAACATCCAGGAGAAGATGTGAGAGGTCTCCTTACTTGAATAAGCTAATCAACAATGGCTTATTAACAATTGGATAATCATAGGAGCATCCAAACGCCTAAAGAACATATTGTGTGAGGTGGAATCCACACATTCGGGTGAAGATGTCAGAGGTTTCCCTACCTAAATAGGGTAATCAACACGACTTGTTTTGTTTGTTTAAAATGAAAAGGGAAAATTATAGGAACACCCAAACACCAGGGGAACACGTGTCCAAGGAGGTGAATTCCATGCTTCTCGTGGAATTAGTTATTTGGAGTCAGGTGAGGGTTGGCTGGTTGGTTGGCTGGTTCAGTGCGTGGTGGATGGAGCGGGGCGAGAAGAGTTCACGACTCGCCGTTGCCGCTATCGTCACCGTCCTGGTAGTCGGAGTCCGCTCCCGACGCGTCCTCGTCGTCTGTGTCCAGATCATAGTCGTCATCGTAGAAGTCTGTCATGTCCAACTGCAACATACCAAAAAAATCATTAGTAAGGGGTCACCTTGGCACAATATAAATTTTCTCTTTAACTCTAACTGTTAAAAATCACAATATATCACAGATCTGGAAGAAAAATGTCCTTCGTCAAAAATAATACGATTTTCGAGTTATTGACTTCAAACTCATTATTTGCTATAAAAAAAATTGTATATATCTAGTTTAGTCAAGACGTCGTTATTGTCTTGTAAAGAATGCATAGTTCACTATGCTGTCAAAAAAAACATCTCAACTCGGTTGTGTTCCATTCTTCACAAAGAGAGGATATTCAAAAGTTTAGTCCGAGAAGAAATAGAAATTTCAACTTTTGAGAAAACATCTATCGTTTCTCGTGAAAAATGTAATGTTTTCTACCAAACCAATGATATGTTCAATATTTCTATAATAAAAGCATATTTTAAAATTGAAACAATATAAAATGAGTAATTATTAGAGATTGGATTATATGTCTTAAGATTATGTAATTAAAACACATTTTGCAAGTTTCAATTTTTTAGTATACTAGAGTTTGTCCATTACAATAGAACAAAAGTAACTCAGTCACGCTTTCAGTACTAGAGATTGTCCAGTACAATAGAACAAAAGTAACTCGGTCACCCTTTCAGTACTAGAGATTGTCCAGTACAATAGAACAAAAGTAACTCGGTCACCCTTTCAGTACTAGAGATTGTCCAGTACAATAGAACAAAAGTAACTCGGTCACCCTTTCAGTACTAGAGATTGTCCAGTACAATAGAACAAAAGTAAAAAAGTAATTTAAAAACTGGGATATTTATTGGTGTGTTTACTAAGACTAGTAATCTGCCGAGATTCAACAAAAGGGTAGTTGATTTGTACATATGTGAGTGTTTATACCGGTGCTTCCAAAATGACTTCCCTTTTGTTGAACATAGCAGTCAACTAGTGTAACGCTCCACATTATTTAAAATTTTATTAATTTATTACTTAAAGTTTTATTTCAAGAACATTTTTTAAAGTACATATAATATGTATAATACATGGACTAGACATTGGCCTTTTTTTATATATGTAACAATAATTTTATAGTCAATAATAATATTGTCAGAAAAATAATAATAATACCGTAAGAAAATTATACAAGAAACTAGGTTATTGCCAGGAACTTTCTGCTAAGCCAGCGACTGCTCTAAGCCACTGAGCTATCGCGACAATCTTCAGACCTGCCATGCTCTGCCAATTCACATACTTAGTTTTTAATTATTAACACTGTTTTATGTTTTGACTACAAAAAGTCTTCACATTTACGAAATAGTTATGTTTTATAAGATTTATTATTAAGTTTTGGAAGTGTGTGTTTATGTCTTTAATGTGGTAGGTTGTGTTTTACATAACCTCCAAAACGACGGTGGAATAAAAAGTTTATTATTATTATGTATTATTAAATTGCAGATAGATGAATTATTTTTATATGTGGCAGCTCTTTCGCCTTCCCATAAACCCTGGAATCAGTGGAAGTTTTCATTACAGTCTGTCAATTTAACTCTGTACATCATCAGAAGATACAAGATCACAAAAATACACAAAGAAATTGTAAATACGTGTAAAGTAATTAATTAGTTAGGTTCTCTCAACAAATTTATTTCCTAATTTTTTCTGTAAAAAGATCAGTACAAAAAACATCAATGATATTATGGAGTTTAGGTTTTTATTTTACAGCTTGACACACATTTCCACGCAGGCGGCAAGGTAAATCAAACTCCATAATTTCATAAACATCCTGTGCATGATTTTATTTTGAAAATGAATGAAGTAGATACCAAACTAATTTAATTTTTCTGCCTTTTATTGCAAGGTACATCGATAGCAGAATGAACACTTTGAATGCGGCATAAACTGAGACAGACTCATAATTTGTTCTATCTCCTTTTGTATTACGGTGAGATATATGATTTAAGAGGTGTTAGAAAGTGACAATACCACGCTTTATATTTGCTTTTAAAAGATTACGATATACACTTCCAAATAATTGTAACATATTCCAAAATGTCATTGACTGCCATGTTCGCATTGTTTGCGAAAGATTGTGAAATTTTTATTATATATTTTTATACGAAACGAAAAATAAGTGAAGTGACAATAACCTATATAACAAGTTTGTGTAATTCAATATGTTTTTTAGTTTTCACAATTCACAAGGAAAAAATAATCAGTAAGTGACAAAACAAACATAAAAATTCCTCTATTTTTTAGAAAAACAATTTAATATTCTTTAGAAAAAAATTTCAATATTTTTAATTTCATGTGTTTCTTGTGAGCTTTCAATAAAAGCATTTCATTTTGGGATATGTTTAACCCAGCTTGAATGAGGTGAGGAATTGTTACACCAGCTATGAAGCGGGTAGGAGACAACCGAAACTTTGATGACGTATTTTTGATACTGTATTGTGTATTAAGTATTTTTTTTACTTGGGATATTAATAGTATTCATTCAAAAAGATGAGTAAATAAAATACTATGTTTAAGATTGAAAGGATTTTTTTTTTTTTAAATAACAAAATGTCTATATTTTAAGTTTTGGTAGTTTAACATTTTGTTCATATAAAATTCTAACAAAATTACAACTTATTTGGTTGTACTATAACTATAAGAAGTGTTTTCTCCAATAAAAAAATTAAAAAAAACACTATAAAAATGTAACACCAACTACGAGGGCGGGTCTGATTTACCCCATCCACTTTTGCGCATGTGTATCTTCCGCTGACGCCGTAACACTAAACTCAAAACTGCACCTCGCCCCCCAATCCCTTATCTCCAACTACTGTGACGACGGAATTTGCATGACAACAATAACATTAAATAATCTGCATTTAAAAACTTATCGGGTATGACATACCCGACCTCACGCCGGTTTAAAAACAGCGAATATATTGAAAAATTAATGTCTACCGGAAATATTTAGATAATTAACTGGGAAAAAAATCTCAGAATACCCCAGGGGTTAATATTACGTTTCGCATCATAAACAAATGAATGAATTCTAACAATTTTTTTATAATGACGTCACTCACTATACTATGACAAAACAGTTATCATTTTGAAGAGCATCATCTGTTTCAGTTAGACAGCATTCAATTTAACTTTTCAATAAAAATCACCTGACTTAAACCAATAAAAAAAAATTCATAGCAAAAATCCCCTGACTTTTACGCAAACTTACTGGTATATTACAGGTGAAGTTTGGAAAAATCTAGCTACAAGGATGAGCAAACTCAAACTGCATTTGAATCACTGAACAGAAAATCCCCAAGAAGTGTAAAATATACTAATTTGAAAGAAAACTGAAGTAAGATAACATTGAGCTTACTTTACAAAACACACATCTGTTGGTTTAACTTTTCAGTTTTACTAGAAGTATTTTTGTTAAATAGAGATAGAACAGAAAAAGAGAGAGAGATATTGGACAGGGAGTAGAGACGAGGTTTTTTTTAGTTGGTAGAGGATTCAAAAATAAGTTTTAGTAGAATGTGGTTAGTAAAAAAGTATCCAAAAGATTATTACCCATACCTGGGGTTCTTGCGTCGCAGGCTTGACTTTGGTTTTGATGCAATAGTCTTCTAGTGTCAATGGTACTACAATTCCCTCTTTATCTGCTTCAGCCTTGGCCACTTGAGCTTGTTTCCTGCAAATAACCACAAAATAATTAAGAAATACAATCACACCATCATCTGAGAGGACTTTTCAGTAGCTTAGGCCAGACTTCAAGGAACAGTAATGTTAATGTTCGAACATAAACTTATAGTCACACATGATTTCTTACACTTTATTTTGACCTTTTGATGGCTTCATTATTTCTT
Organism: Hesperophylax consimilis; assembly: GCF_061612785.1. Taxonomy (NCBI): domain Eukaryota; kingdom Metazoa; phylum Arthropoda; class Insecta; order Trichoptera; family Limnephilidae; genus Hesperophylax; species Hesperophylax consimilis. Next base: position 20,365,717 of record NC_142848.1, on the reverse strand, counting down.
TGCTAGTTAGGAATGAGTATTGTGTGTTGTGTGTGGTGTAGTGCGTTGTATATTACCAATTGGATACGGCGGCGCTCAAAGGATATAAATTTTTCGAATCCAAAAGGTACTTTTGGCACTTGAGAAGTTAATATAAATTATCTAAACTCCGACGTTGCCTAATTTTTGCATGCCTGCCCGTAGGTGAGGTCTCGCTAAATTTGCTCAATTTTCTCTATTATGGACACTCTTGAAGACATTATGGAGTCTGATAGTCCAGAATTTTAGTGATACATTGTCCTGGTGAATCCTGATGTAGGTCTTGTCGAGCAGCAAGAGGACCGACAGCAGGATAGAGTAAGCAGCAATAAGGATCTCAACTAGAGATGGTCGATATTCCAGTCCTGGTAACATTGTTGTCACTGAATATTGATAATATATTTCTGAGGAACCGGCTTTATTTGGAACCAGTTCCTTTTGGAACCAGTTCCTTTTGGAACCAGTTCCTTTTGGAACCAGTTCCTTTTGGAACCAGCTCCTTTCTTGACCAGCTCTTTTTGGAACCAGTTCCATGTTGGCCAGGTTGAAGGTGTTGGGTTCATTGAACAGTGAGATGATCAACAGCAGGACGGTGTAAACAGCAATAAGGGATCTCACCTGATGATGTTCTCATACTCCTTGTCTTTTCCTTTGGTGTCCCTCCAACGCCGGTACATGACGGAAGCATCCACGTTGGCCGGGCTGAAGGTGTTGGGCTCGTTGAGCAGCGAGATGACCGACAGCAGGATGGTGCGCACATTCTGGGTAGGGTTCCAGCGTTCGCACGGCAGCTCCCCACTCTGGGGGTCATCCACCGGCGGGTGAAGGATGGAGATGCACAAGTCTCCGTTCTGGAAAGAGGCAAACAATATCTTTAGATAGCGGTAAAAACACTTGGCATCATCAAATTATTCAACATGGAAAGCTAATAGTTATGAGACAGTAATATACGGAAATCAACTGAAGTTGCCAACATTTTTAAAACACTTCTTCGAAAAATCGCAACATTCGACATTACTTGTCAAGATTATCCCTCAAAAATTTAAACAAAAGAAACACTCAATTGAAATATTATTAAAATAATTTTTTGGTAAAAAAATATTATTTTGACATATTAATTATCAACGAAAAAGTACAAATATACAAAATAAATCTGGTAAAAAAATTTGTATTTTATGTAGGTACTTAATAGATTTGTTGCTTTATTACAATTACAATCAAGTTTACTGGAAATGACACTTAAATTCAAAGTAAATCAGAGTTCTAGAAGAGTTAATTCAACCAGAGTTACAGACAGACAAACAGCCGAAATTAGTATTTTTGATTGACGATGATGCCAACCGCAATAAATCTATACAGAACAAAATTTTAGAATAATAATAATAGGTAGGTACTTAATTACTGTTTATTTATCTAATACCTCTTTTGAATTGGCATTGGATTCCCAACTAAAGAAAGAAATCACTAACTTTGACGTCATTGCGTGTTTATTTTCCCGACAGTTTTCATTCCGTCCAAAACGAAATAATATTATGATGAGGTATTATTTATTTGTAATCAGTGACGAGTCAATTCCGATAGATTCTGCTATCTATCTCAAATCCCCTCTTAATATGAGTAATAGTTTTCATTTCGGTGGATTTTCATTTTACAACAGAAAAAAATGGATTACCTATTCTATTTTCACCTCTCGGTGACGTCGACAGAATAACTGAACATAATATTACGAAAACGTGGAACCACACACATAACATTTAAAAATTATTGAATTATAACAAATTGATAAGATTTTTTTTAATTTAAAATTTTTTACATAGATAAATACAGGATATTAACAAGATATAAAACAATAGAAATTAAAGTAGCCTTTCCTCACCATAAAGATACAATGCTCTTGTATTTGGTGAGGGAATTTTAGTTCAATTATGTACATGTTAGTTATGGTAAATAAATTATTAAGAAACAACACAAGATTTAAACAATATTACTTCTAGATGTAAGTAGTGAATGTATTTTGGACTTATAATAGTTTAAGGTAATTTTTTAATTTAAGGTGAAATTCCTGAATGTTTTCGATATTTTTTTTAATTTAATGGAAGGTTATTAAAATAAATTATGCCTAGATAAAGATAGGTATTTTGAATGAGCTTAGTGTTAAATTTTGGGATTTTAATAGTTTTCTGGTATCTTGCTGATGTATTGAATTGCAATTTATGAGTATTTGACTGTATTTCTTTATAAATTTTAAGTATTATAGATGAAGTCAATATTATTAAGAAAATAGTATTCGCAAAGAGTACTTGTGAGAATAATCAAACACCGGTTAACTGAAATTATTTTGAACCAGCTGTACCCCGCCACGCGTTGCTGTGGCTCAGTCTGTCTGTGCAGATAGAAAAACAATAGCGCGTGTTGCTTTTACGTCCAAAAGATGGCGCTGTTTAAAAAAGCATGTTTGGCCAACAGATTACGCTGTTTTTAAAAAAAAGCACAGGTGACAAATACATTATATATGTATATAAAAACACAAGAGTATTCGAATGCAACATTGTGTCAAAATTTCATAGCAATCGGTGAAGAACTATCGGAGATTTAAGATTTTGAACAAACTAACATATTTATTTATATAGAAGAAATACATAGCAATACTTTTAAGGAAAACACAAAAATTTACAAATTACATAAACAAAGGTATTGTAATAACAATACAATACAGACATTTAAACAAGTGAGACTTTGTGACACAGTTAATCCGACAAAAATAATAAATATGAATCGAACAAAACTAATACAAACAATAAAATTATTACAAAAATAAGAATAAAAATAATATGGGGATATAAACAATTGACTGTTTTAGTCAATTTTAACCATCCACTTTGTCATCTCTTTTCCCTCCCCACTTCTTTCATTCCATGGCCAAATTTGCACAGTTATAATTTTAGACACACATGAAAGAACACGAATGAGATATAAATATAAACGTTAAATACATTAATGGTGAAACGGGACACTGTCTCAGGCCGGTGTTCAACAACCTTCGAACAATCGATATTAATAATCCTTCGAACATTCGTAAGCCCATCTCTTAGTCCTAAGTCACCCTTCAAAGCTTCATTCAATATCGTAAATGAGCTTATGAGTACTTAATCGTTCGACCAGTCGGTTTATGATATCGGAGCAGATGGGGGTTACTAACAGGCAAATTAAATTTACATTAAATTATATTATATCTAGCAACAGTATATCTGGCAACAGTGCGTCGTTAAATCTCGGTGATCAGAAACAAACAGGGTTGCCATAAATTACCACAAGTCCGAACTATTACTTATGATTCCATAGATAACCTCATTTTTAATGTCAGTGCCATACAATTTTTTCTTAAAAAATGATAACCCCTTCATTTGTACACGCAATTGCTTCATACGAAATTTTATAGCATAGTAATGATCAGCAGAATCCATTTCTAGCCAAAAAAATACCCTTGAAAATTCAAGTCTCTATGTCTATGAAAGGCGATTTTCAGCCCACGGTGCGACGTCAGAATTGACGTCACAGTAAAATACCGAATCAATCAGAAACGACCACCACCCATTGCAGTAATTTTACAATTACAATTATTCATCAAAAGCTTCAAGCCGAAGCCATGCCAATGATTTTTCATCGGTGAAACGAATGGCATAATAAGCCAGACAATTGGCAACGCGACCCGCTGGCAATGAATGCAGAGATCTATTATCTCCATCGATTGTGAAAGAAATTAATATTCTTAATCTAATCTGCTCTATTTAACACTAGACGGTAGAGGAAAGCAGCATAAATAAATATTGTAAAACTATCATCAAAAAGACATTTTGCATTCTAAAATTTTCGAGCAGAAATATTCAATCGTCCATCGGAAATAAATGCGGTGGAATCGCCCATGCGCGTGCGGAATCTTTTATTATCCAGGAAATACTCTACCATACGAGCTACTCGGCCAAATTTAATTCAATTCCGTCAATGCAATAATAATACGTGATTAATTAAAAAATAAATAAAATATCACGCACGGAGAAAAATGAGAATTGCGGATGTATTAAAAATTTCTTCGAATTATTGGGCTAAAGCTACAAAAATCTACTAAATACAAAAAAACAGCCCACATTAATTTGTATACTTACGTTAAATCTAACATTCTAAGCATACAGAGTACTAAACGACAACTTTTCAGGAGAGCGATTTCAAATTTGTAAAGCGTGATTACTTTTATTGGGTGATTGATAAAGTAACAATTAATTTATAATTGAAATATATTTTGGAGATTTTTTGATACCACGGGAAAATCTAAAATTTCATATATTTTTTACTTTACTCTTTTATACCCAGCATGATAGGAATTTGGAAAAGTTTGAAACTCATCCCAACAAAATAGTGATCTCACGAAGAATGCGTGTGGAAGATATTTTAAGAATCTTATTTTACATCGTCAGGAAATTTCTCCAAGAATCTAAAAGATATATTCGGAGAAAAGTAACAAGCAAACCGTCTTATCCCAAATATAATAAAAATGTTTCTAAGAAACTCTCTCTTCGGCCCTCCACACTAGCGACCAAATTATTGTAAATTATAAATATATTTACGAATTGTGATATTTTTTCACCAATAAGATTTCTGACTGCACGTCATTCGATCAACAGTTATAATTTTATTATTAAATAATAACATTCATCAATTAAAGAAAAATAAAAAAATATATAGATAGAATTGCTGGCGGATAATGTACATGGCACATGCGTGCCAGGATCCTGCCAGTGGGCAGCCTAGATGGTCGAACGCCATATCGCCGGCCAGGAAGTCATAGTTAATTGGCCAGCCCTGATCAACTGGCCAATGCAGAGATAATGCCGCAAGCCAGGGGCGGACCGGGGTATTATTCTCCCTGAGCCGAAGTTCAATTGTACTTAAATATTTATTTCACAAACACTACACAAAATGTAGATTTAGATAAAAGTCAAAAATGTTGTTACTGCTGATAGTTCCATTGTTATTAATACATGTTTTATGTAAAAGTTTGAGGGTCATATATGACCGGGTGTCCATATTTTATAAAAGTATTTGTATATTTTTTTCTATTATGCAGAAGTGCTTAATTTTTTTACGTTAGAAAGAGAAATAATAATTCTTTCTTGCCTCAAATATTTATACTGAATATCATTAATAAAATCCTGTTTTCGAAATATCGAGTTCTCTCAATTTTTTTATGATTGGAGTAAAAATTTAAGTAAAAATGTGGTTGGCGTTTTTGACAACATTTTTCACGTTCGATATTAAAATTTTATTTTTTAGAAATAGTAATGTTTATTTTAAATGAATACACGAAAATATTATTTTATCTAGTTTCTAAAACAGCAGAAAAAAAACAACATAGCACATTTTAAATACACATAAAACATTGCAAACTGTACAAAAGTGATGAAAGCACAGAAAGGTTAAGCTGGCCATACACACTACGGTCCACCGGAGAGGTCTACCTGTGCAGGTATGCCTGGGCAGGCATACCGGAGCGTGTTTGGGAATAGACCTGTGCAGTTTTTTTAACCTGCGCAGGCGACCGGTGCAAAATCGAAAATCAATTCTTTCGGGCGACAACGTGAGGTGTACCTGCGTGTGTGTGCATGTACTCCGGTCGCCTGCGCAGGTCGCGTCAAATCTTAAAGTAACTGATAATATATTATTTTTCATAACTGTATCTTTTTTGATCATTGGTGTAACCATTGCAAGTAATTTTAGGTATGTGTTCTCGTGCATTCTGAGATAGTTTTTAAAATCTTCAGGTTCAAATTTTAATTCATTCAATACGTTTTCCTTTTCAATAACCGATGCTTACACCACTTTGTTAGCTTCTTTTTCACTGTTTTATCTTTCTTCATCAAAATTAACGCAAGGCCTATCAACGCCAACCCGTCATCGTCTGAAATCGATGCCATCGCAAAGAGAATGAACTGAAGACCGGTCCGGTACACCGGAACGTCCCCATACACGCTACAGACGTACGGTTGACCTGCGCAGGCAGACCTTCAAAGGCAACCTCTCCGGTAGACCGTAGCGTGTATGGCTTGCTTTAAGGGCATAAATAAATAAAATACAATCATATGAATACAACTTGACTAAGAAGTATTTTTTTCTAGAAAGGGTCTAAAGGGGGACTTGATGTTTTGGACCTGTTTTGGTGGCAAATTCAGCCCTGATTGTCTTACAAAATCGGCCTCTCTTTTTCGTGACAATGGCCTAGAATCTATGAAGCCAAATATAATAATTTAAGAATATCTGGATAAAATCGGCACACTTTATAAAAAATATTATGTACATGGACAAATGTGCAATGAATGATAATTGAAGAGGATTATATTTAGAAAATGCCTTCTAACCTTCCAAGTCAACCTTCCGGCAAATTAAGTTAATTAATTGGCCTAGAAAAGAGAAAAATATCAACGTTGTGGTGAGATCCTTAAAATACACAGAACGCTGATATTACGAAATTCGAAAATCACGGTCACAGTTTATTATTGCGAGGAGTGTTCATTTGATAGTAATTGGACCATGAGAATTTCCAATACCGACCATCTCATTTATTACACAATTTACACTACTTTGGCCTAGAACAAAAAAAAGTAGTACACGTTTACGATCAGTAATGAACACATACTATATCAATATTTTAAATATAACAAGAAAAAAATGAAGTTACGTAAAGCAGTCTGCCTTCTTAAATTCAACGAAAATCGGTACCAAAACACAAGACGTCCTTTGTTCATCCCGAATCCACACGAAAAGAAGTCCCACGTCCTTATTACTGCTCCCAACACCCAGGGCCTGTGCACAGCCCTAGGAAAAATTAACCATTCAAATTAAAGTGACAAATTTCTGATCAAAACGCTTTTTCCACGATTTTATCAGGCACTTGTAAGCTCATTTATTCAAGAAACAGCGTAAGATGAAAAACGGCCATTTACAAATATTCAATACACAATAATTCATACCCTAAGTTGAAAAATTAAAAGCAAATAAAAAATTACCTTTGCTCACAGACCAATGCACGCCGCTGCGGTACTGGATGGTTCTATGATAACTCCTCAAAATGACAATTCAACACACCTTTAAAAGGTGATGTAAAGTCATTTAAAGTGATGAAACAAAAACTAGGTTTAATAGTTACATATTTAAATACTTAGGTACCTTTACATTCAAATACTTAGGTCAAAATACTATATTATTCCCTTCAAGGCTGTAGATTACCCACAATAAGGCTAGAAGGCTAGTATACTATTTTGTTGTACCGGTTTGATTTGGTTATTATTGATCAAATTATTTATTAATAAAATCATTATTAGGGTTAGCATAATGATTTTGATGTAAATAATTCAATAATTCGTTTAACGACCTCTTTTCGGGGTCGTGGCTACAGAATAAATAAAACAAAATATTCTCGTAGCAGAGGGGATTTTTGGGGGGGATTGTATCTAACTTAAAGTCAAACGAAACACGTTTACGACACGACACTAATAAAAATATTTAAGAAAAAAACACCCTTTCCACGTGATGATTACAAATATTAAGATGAATAATTGTTTGTTGGCGGGTAAACATACGGAATTTAAATATGAATAAATAGTTTTGTCCGTATAAAAACGTAAGACTTAAAAATACAGTAATTTATTAAAGCCCAGCTACACTACTCGCGAAGTTAAACGAAGTTGACCGAATACGATAGTGTGGGCACGAACTTCACTTCGCTTCAGGCAACTTCGCTTCAGGCAACTTCGCTTCGGGCAACTTCGCTTCGCTTCGCCCGACTTCCGATTGTTGTCGGTAAATGCGCCCGAGTCAAAGGACTGGACTAAGTTACTCGCGAAGTTGCACGAGTGTGGGCACGCACTTCGAACTTCGGCTAACTACATCGAGGACTTCGTCGAAGCGTCGAAGCGAGTAGTGTAGCTGACGCTTTAGCGGTATAATATGGAATTGGAAAGAGTCACCAATACAGTTCACATATCAGTTTTTCTATCCTTCCTTGTAATGTAATGTTACAAGTTTTTATTGTTACAAAATTTCGTAATGAAAGAAAGTAACGATGGATTGATCATGAAGGATCGCTGATGAAGAAATCATTGTGTCCCGGGGGTGTGATTGATTTTATGAGTATGCATTTATTGCTGTTGCATTTTATTAAGTACCCATTGCTACCAACTGTGTCTTTGAAGAATTTAAAACCAGCTCATCTGTACCTACATTCTATTATGACCTACCTAATAAGTACATTTAAGTTAACTTATAATTCTTATGTTATCTAAGTTTAATAACTATTATTTAATATAAGTTTTTTTTAATGTTCGTAATTATGTTTCATATTTTCTTAATATTTTTTTTATTTTATATTGTAGAAACAAACACTACATGATTTACAGAGATGAAACAATATACAGGAATAGATACTTCATGTTGAGTACCTATGATGTTTCCTTGTAATGTCTGATAAGTGGTATTATGTTTATTCCTTAATTACCAGGTGACGTGTGTAGTATATATGAGTGTGTGTAATGTATGTGTGAGTGCTTGTGTGTGTCTGTATGTATGCGCATTGAACAGTTTAAATTATTGACATGATGCCACGTTTGAATTTGGGCAGTGAATCCGAAAAAAGGTCAATGTTAGAGTTTAGACAACTATTATGTTAATATTATATTACATTATATCAATATTATATTATGTTATTTAAATTTCTGGTTTAGGTTTATAACTGTTTGTTAATTATTATGTACCTCAAATTTTACACGTTATAAACCATAATGACTACACTCCCCAATTCAAACACGAGAAATAATTTCTCAGTTGAGTTTGGAAGTTCCGTTAAAAAAAATATATTTTTTTCGCAATCAGCCTTATTCTATCTTATTATAATATCTACATTATTTTGTCAATTATTGTAATGTGTTAGTATATTTAAAAAAATATATACAAGGAAATAGAGGATGAAGAATCAGGTCCTATTTTTGAGATTTGATTTCGGTGTTTTTTTTAATGACGAATGTTGGTCCAAAATGTGCTGGCATTGCTGCGTCAAGAGTTCATTGGTCCTAATTATTTCGAAACATGCACGTTAAATGAAGAAGAATTCATGAAAGTTTTGATTTTAAATCATGGGCGGCCAAATTGCCGCCGCGGCCGTAGCGAGCGAAAGTTTGCCTTTAGAAGGCGCGAACGGACAAAGGTTAAGGGTTGTATTGTACATGTACAGTGGAGATCAGACGTAACATTGACCAAAACGGTTGTTATAATTCCAAGCCGGATCAAAACAATTCCTAGGTAAGGATGAATAGAAAAAAGTCACGTGTACCTCGGGGCTGTTTATGATTTTCAAGTCACGTTTAATTTTTGCACTCGATGTCGTAATAAAATCCAGAACGAACTAAATAATATTATCCAGGTCTAGGTATGGCTGGGGCGTGGGCAACAGTAAGTAGAAAATATGTTATTTATCTCGTTTGAAATGGAAAACCATAAAACTACGAGTTTGGTTGTACCGCACTTCGCCAACGGAACGATGTCGTAACAATAATAAATCAACACCCCATTTTGTAAAGGGTAGAGGGTGGAAGGGTAAACCTACCTACAAACCTACATAGTTTCATTAGCTTCAGCGCGTTTCAGATATTAATTAGAAAATTTGATGTAATGAGATCTACAGAAATGGTTTGCTGGTGGAATGGGAAGCAAGGAGTGGCGTATTTTCAAGGAACTGAAAATGAATTAAGTTAGTAATGCTTTGAAAATATTTCGGTTTATTCGATTTTAATGGAAATATATTACATGTTATGAATATTTTTTTAACATCTTTCATTCGACTACCACCATTACAGTAGAATCGTTACTTAAAATGGCTTTAGCCATGTTTCCAGAAAAGATTTCAGACACCTTTGTTATTTAATATTGCAAACGTAAGCACTGTAGGAAATAGTTAAGGATGTTAAATGATACAAATTACTTGTTACGAGGGTGGGTCAATAAGTCCTTAGAAAAAAAGCATTAAAACAGTTTGTATTTTTGTATTTTTTTTTATTTCTCAACATAATCTCCTTGGAGCCCAATACACTTGGTTAAACGTTTCTCATTTTTTTTCAAACCGTCAGAAAAATAAGTTTTCGGAAGGTCCTCAAAATAAGCATTTGTCCGATCGATGACTTCTTCATTTGAAAAAAAACGTTGTCCACTTAGGGCCCGTTCCCACTTCCGTTTTCAAATCGGGGGCGGGTCCCGTTTTAAAATCGGATGCCCTAGTGGCTGTAGTGGATGTATGGAGCTGTTCACACTTGTCCGACACGATTTGAAAACGGATCCGACATTTTTTGTCGGATGGCTCGCCTACGCAGCGCGTCCGTTTTCAAATCGTGTCGGAACACGCTCGCTCATAGTGTTGTATGGAGCTGTTCACACTTGTCGTCCAGTCGTTCCGGCAGAGTCCCCGCCAAACCCCGACCCCTCCCCGCCCGCTCCCTGTCGCAAGGAAGCAGGCACGCTGCGTGCTTGTATTTGGTTATTTTGTTAAGTAAATAAATCAAAACTACAATAATGGATAAGGAAATAAATCCCGAAAATTTAATACCACTGGTCGAAGAAAGAGTATGGTAATATTTTATCTTTAACTAAATAAAAACAAAACACTTGGTGTACACAACTTTTGTACATCAAAATTTTTATTTTATTTTATTTAAGTTTACTTTTTTTTAAATTTTAAAGCTTTAATGAGATGCACGGAAGAGCGTATTAGTTAAATAAACACATAATAAAAAATATTTGAGTGTTTATTGTTTTCTTACTTTAAAATATCGATAGCCTTTCTTCAGGACAAATGCACTTTCTCAATTTTGTATTTTGATATGTTAAGTTCTCTGAAACTCATTCCAGTAGATGGTTAAAGGAAGTGATAGACATTCTCTTAAGCCATTAAGCGCCTTTGAGGTGATTTTTCATGGTGAAAACGGCGCTATATAAATAATCCAATCATTATTATTCTAAAATAATTAAAGAACTTTAGTTCATCACTTCTCAACTCACCAATTAACACTTGGAAAATTCCTACAGAAAATCATTCGGCTATGATTGGGTGTACCCAAAATTTTCTTTTCACTTTTTTCCTTCTTTTTAATAAGTACAACATGACAACAAGAGCTTCATCGTCGTCCATTGCGCACCATTACTGAAGAATGAGCAAATAACATGTTTTTGTTGAATCGACAATTATTTTTTTTCGTAGAGTATGGTCCGTTTTTAAAACGGTAGTGTGAACAGGGCCATTGGCCATCCGTTTTTAAAACGGGACCCGCCTCCGATTTGAAAACGGAAGTGGGAACGGGCCCTTAGCCATTTTTTTAAGTTTGGGAAAAGGAAAAAGTCACTGGGGGCTAAATCTGGCGAATACGGTGGGTGGTCGACCAATTCGAACTTCAATTCTTCAATTTTAGCCATTGATCGTAAACATGTGTGAACACGGGCACTGTCCTGATGAAAGAGGATTTTTTTCCTGTTTAAATGAGGCCGTTTTTCTTCAATTTTGTTTTTTAGCTGGTCCAATAAAGATGCATAATAATCCCCTGTTATTGTTTTTCCTTTTTCCAAATAGTCAACGAAAATAATTCCACGTGCATCCCAAAATACAGTAGTCATAACCTTACCAGCTGATTTTATGGTTTTCGCCTTCTTTGGACATGGTTCGCCTTTCGCAATCCACTGCTTTGACTGTTCTTTCGTCTTGGGAGTATAGTGGTGTATCCATGTTTCATCTACAGTCACAAAGCGACGAAAAAATTCATCCGGATTGCGTTGCATGAGCGACAACAGGGCTTTAGATGCCACCACCCTATTGCGTTTATTGTCGACTGTGAGCAAACGCGGCACCCATCTTGCAGAAATTTTTTTCATGACCAATTTGTCATGTAAAATAGAAATGACGCTACCTTTTGAGATCCCTGTAACCTCAATTATCTCCCTCAACTTTAATCTTCGGTCACTTAACACCATATCGTGGATTTTATTGATCATTTCTGGTGTAGTCACCTCTACAGGACGTCCTGAGCGTGGTTCATCCTTTGTTGATGTACGACCACGTTTAAATTCATTTAACCAGTTATAAATAGTTGCAAGTGAAGGAGCAGATGTGCCGTGAACTAAATCCAACTCATTTTTTATTTCCTTTGCTGTTAACCCTTCTATATTAAAATGTTTAATAACAGCTCTAAACTCAATTTTCTCCATTTTTGTAAACAAGCAAATTTTTTTTTTTTAAATGTACGAGAAACACACAACAACCCGACCAATCTGCTTGAAACTTCGCAGCACACTGAATCGGTAGTGCCGCTGCATGAAAACAAACCGCTTACAGTACTAGTCGCGCCACCTGTCGGCTTTTCTAAGGACTTATTGACCCACCCTCGTAGATAATAATGTATGTACATTATTTGTAACTGAATCATCTTCCAAGTAGTATACAGTATCACTTTCACGAAATGGATAATGCGGAAAAATAGGCAAAACCGACAGCCGATTTTTTTTGCTTGTTTCTTTATTCATTGAAATTGTTTGTTATATGCATTGAGGATTTTTCGACCACCATGCTAGGCACATGTCCGTGTTATTAATTAAGACGAAGCTACAAGCCAAAAATGTGTATATTCTTGGTATACCTTGGCAGGTAATAGGCATTAAAATCGCTTGACAAACGGAGTCCAGAAACGTTCGATTTTAAGCAAAATCTGGTTTTTATTTATTTTGTAAATAATTTTATAAGAAAGCCAAAAAGTTAATCAAGTGAAACTGTCACAGATAATCTTAGCTATAATACTGTAGTGGTACGCAACTACTTCATTCGAATGAAATTCTAGAAGTCTCGATTGTTCCAAACAAACTTCTTGGATGTTCTTTTATTTATTTGTTTGGAAAATTCTACATAGCAACCAAATTGTTCCAGAAGCTTCTTCACCTTTTAAAATCGACAGCTTGAAGAAGTCAGTCAGTCATCAATTCGCCATCAGTTAACAAGGTGCTCAACAAGTGATCATCCGCGCACCTCACTTGCGCGAAGGACACTCTTCCCGGCTCTGCTCATGGACTCTATCGGGATATCATCATAGCGCTTTGGCTCAGATCGCCGTTCCTGGCCAACGCTACATGGATTACAGCGCCCTGGTTCCAGCGTCTCTGACCAGCGCTTCATCCACTCACCATGACCACCACGAGGACATGCAGCATCCTCACTGGTCAGCTCAACTCCCGCTCAACCGCCTAAAAGGTCCACCGCACCTTCGGCCTTCCCGTCAGCACTGGAGTACTGATTGCCAAGATCGCCAGTGCCTGACAGTCAACGAGTCCGGTCACCAGCGCCCGGCGTCGACTCACCGACCCGCGCTTGACCTGCCATCACCGCCTGCATCCGGAGAATACTACATCTGTCCAACGTCATCTCATCACGGCTACCTGACTCATCAAATAAACACTCTGACCTTCACAACAACATCTTTCATTCCGTGCCTCATCACAAGATCACCAAAATACTGTATTTTTTATTGTTTCCTTTATGCGTTCATACATTTCAATTGAAAAAAAAAAATTTTAGTAGTTTGCATTTATATTTTTTATTGAGTAATTTATTTTTTATTTGTATTCTACTCACGCGAAGCGATAGGAAAACCTTCAATTTATCTAAAGCATATTTTTTGGTATTCATAATGTACACCAATTCGTTATAAAGATTAATCAAAATAGTGATTGATTAAGCTTCGCCTCAATATTAATCTCTTTGTCGAGCCATCAGAATAATAATAATTCGGCTGCAAGTTTAATATTATGCTGTCCTGTAAATCGAGTAGGGGGTTTTATGTGATTGTAAAATAAATATGATGCATAACTATACTTTAAATTATGAACTTCATAATTATTAAGTTTACCGGTTTTGCTTTAAGGAAATATCATTAATCAAGTAAAATACAGACTTTTATTAATTGATTTTATGCCCCGAGGAAGCGAAGTTGACAGTAGTGAATCAATGTATTTGTTTACAAAAATGTCAAACTTCAAAGTAATTATTGCTGTCCTCTAAAAAAATACCCAATGTTTGCTCAAAATAATAAAATTAAAATAGAATTAATTGCGGCCTAAGCATGATTACTTGGAGGCACTCAATAAATCAATTGATTAATTCGAATATGGTTTTTATTTAAATGTAAATTGATGGATTTTTTTTTTAATTTTGTCTATTATCATTTAGATTCTTAATACGCCAGTCAACTTAACTTGTAATTACGAAAATCGTAAGATAAGGCGAATAAAAAATTAATTTCAGAAATCAACGAAATAGAAAACTTATTCGTAAATATTGGAAATTTTAAAGATCCGTAGTAAAAATATTCATTGAACTCAATAGATTTTAATAAAAAATAGTTTTATTCAGAAGCTCCCCGCCTCTACTTTAAATTCAATCGCGATTCGCGTGTTGGAATAATCCGTGAGAGGAATATGTATTCATGGAAAATCTGCTTGCAAATATTTGTGCCTTGCTGCAAATATTTGTGCCTTGCTGCAAAGATATTGGGCACATTCAGAATCTACTGCACTATCAAGTATCTGAAATGAAATAAGGTAAGGAGAATTCTTCTTGAAATCTGACTCCTCCAGGTTAAGTTCCTCCTAATATAAAAGTTATATTTCACACAGCGTTAGTGCAATGATCAACTAAAACAGCACACTTTAGTGAAATATCACCCCAACGGCAATGGACATGGCCCCCAATTAAATAGGTCAACCTACACTACACATCAGAGCGTTTAGGGAAGACGTAACTGACTTGCTTTAACCAAGTGATTCCTGACATTATTTCTCAGGTATCTCCAGGAGTCTCCAGTGACATTTGTGCTGTTTTTTTTTTGAACAAGCACAAAAAAAACTTTCACATGTCGCCACAGGTAACTAAATCTGCCAAGTAACCGCCCAATAAGTACTCCACTGATTATAATATCTACTGATATACATTTTTTTAAAGTTTTTAGATGAAAAAAATAACCGGTGACCAAACGTCATCTACATTATTTTACTCCTAATAATCTCAGGAATCACTGGTTAAATAAAATAAGTGAGATACGTTCTTTAACACCCTGTATAATAAAAACACATTTACTTTGGTAATCTACAAGGGTGCGTTCTTGCATAAAATTACCCCTCTAAGAAAAAGTGTTTAATTAATATAAGCAAACTAACATATAATAAATAATATGTATTAATAAAAACACAATAAACGTATAAAAGTATGATAAGAAATTAATAAGATTACAGTCATTAGGGACCATAAAAAAGAACTAGAGAGAGTTTATAGAATCTATGGTATTGAATGGTATATAGATGTCAACTAGGATATGTTTTTTTAACAGCGCCATCTTTTGGACGTAAAAGCAACACGCGATATTTTTCTCTATCAATCTGCATAGACAGACTGAGCCACAGCAACGCGTGGCGGGGTGCAGTTAGTAAAATGAAAAATAATGTAGGTAATTTTGGAAAGCTAAGTTAGGGTCAATGAGTTAATTTGAGGTGTGTCCAAAAACGCCTGAAATATTATTTTCCTTCTGCCTAAAATGAAATCAATTTCGCCGAGTTGATGAACACACCCCAAAAAACTATCACGGCAGAAGAGGGGTTGAACTTAAAAAAAATATTATTATGTACACTGTACATAATGCGAAGGGGTGCCTTGGCGCTAGGGCTTTACGGTTTAAAGGGCTGAATGGCCCGAGTGGTACTGTACAAGGTGGAGGGTGGGTAGTAGGTGCCGGGTGGGAGGAATAGGGGAGGTAATGTGGCACGCAAAGGTCGCTTGAAATGCGGCCTAGGTCATTCTAAGGCCTAATGCCAGGCTGTGAGGATATGGAGAAAAGAGAGGCCTGTCGATACCCGGTACTAGGAAGAAATTTATTTATTAGAGGCATATTCAAATGGCTCCATGTTTACAATTAAATTATTAAGGTATGCCATTTGTATGACATAGATTATATATTAATATAACATAATTATGTATTAATATTATGAATAATATGTCGATTTATATGTCATACGGCATATATTCTGGTCTAGTAATGTGTAATTTCACCTAAGAAATTCTAAAAAAAGTACTATAGGATTCATATGTCTTATACTGATTTATAAATGTGGAAATTCTAACTATACAATTGTAAATGTTCTCCAAAATGCCCTGGAAAGAATCTCAGACTTGTGATGTCCCGAAAGAAACCATTCATCTGTTCTGAATGCAATTACTATGTTATCCAAATTGACCCTGGTAATAAATTACATCTTTGCGATTCTTTCAAGGATAAAGAAACCATCCTGTCACTTCGAATGCAATCAACAATGTTATTAAAATTGGTTTTGACAGCATCGCCATTCCATTGTAAGAATATTATGTACGAAATACACAATTTGGCTGTCCTGAAACGGGAATCCTTCCCAATTGGAGAGACAAAGGTTCATTTTGTTTGTAATTTATATACAGGGTGTCCGGAAACTCGTAGTACAAGCGGGAAACTGGTGAATCTACATCACATTTGGAGTCGATTTTGTAGTATATTTTTTTTTTTATTTGAGCTTTCGTTATCGAGTAAATCGAGTTTGAAGTTGATTTTTTTTTTTTTTTTTTTTTTTTTTTTTAATCAAATTCTTATAAATTATTACTGAAGATCAAAGTACCCAACTAATTAAAACTGTTTGAAAGTAAAACAAATGAAGAAACTCGGATTTGAAGCATTATTTTGAAATCACCCTTCATTTAACCCGGTGTAATCATAAAATATTTCTGCTCTGCAGGGTTAAAACATCTGTTATTCAACCCTAAACACCAGAAAAAACTTTAACCCTAAAATAGCCGAAAAATTTTTTTTTTTGGTTTTTTTTTTTTTTTGAAAATGCTCAAATCAAAAAACTTTATGTTTTTTTGGGTTCCCCATGTGGTGTAGATTCTCCAGTTTCCCGATTGTACTACGAGTTTCCGGACACCGTGTATATAAAATTGAAATAAAAATAAATATATTGTTGTCGTGAATTCGAAGAAGTCCACTTAATCAAAACAAATTAAGTACCTAAATAAATTTTATGTTAATTATAAAAAATTAAAATTGTGGTACGTACTTTATCGCTTGTCTGATTTGATTTAATACTTATCAGTTCCAATTTTGCAAATCAAAAGTTCGTTGAACTGAATAATTTTACACATTACGCAGGAATATTTCACCGACAACCGAAATTAGGATTTTTAATTAAGTTCGCAAGTATTTTTGTTTTTATTATTGTTACAGCTGTTCCAGCGTTCAAGGCCATCATAAAACTGTTGTTACGCCACATTGAGATGACCTACTTAAATGATTTTTTTTACAACTACCCTATTTACATATCACTTTAAATACAAATAAAAATAGGGTAGGAATAGGCAAGATGGAGGGACCTATCGAAGCAATTAACAGCGAGTCTCATACTAGAATAAATGGGAAAATGCTGATAAACTAAAAATTTGTTTTGCTGTAGTGTCGTCTAGCAAGTGTGTTTTTTTGTTTTTGTTATCACTAGGCTAGCAGCATATTAGAATGATAACGAAACCCTCTACCGCAAAAGTAACTAGCTGCTGAATAACGTGCCACGTGACAAATGAGGTTACGTAGCTACTTGCCTCCCTATTATGCAGGAAACGGGAGTTCGATAACTATTGGAAAGCTGTTTAGTTTATCGATGAATGTATGTTTAATTAACTTGTACACCAATGGAGGCAGCGACACCTGCTTTGTCGCGAAAAATCTTAACCGACAATTATTGTAATGATATCAAGAAAATTAGGTAACCAATTCTCGTAGAAACACCTTCTACTAACTTATTGGAGCACAAAAACATGGCACTGATTACATAGAGAGGGCAGAACAAGGTGACGTCTTTTTGCATACACCACCCCCACGTCATGACTTCGGCGGTATTCATGACTTATTCATCAATTATCATTAATCTCGGATAAATAATTATCTAAAAGTATGCATACAAGACTAACGATGGTACTCCTTTCTCGTGAGGGAGCCTGTCTGACATTTACAAATAACTAGCTGAAGTCCCCGGCGTTTCCCGAGCTTTACACGCAGTTTTTTTTTTCTTAATCTAATGTAAACAGTGACCTTCCTCTCGTTTTTAAGATCAAGTGCGTAAAATTTCAAGTCTCGGAATAAAACCGTATATTTGTATACAAATCAAATCCACACTGCACACGGAGAAAAATGAGTATGGCTGATTTTTTTTAAATCCTGTAAAAAAAAACGATGGCAAGCAATTTTCTGGTAAAATATTAGTCCATTCAGAATATATTGAAGCAGGTGTTCATGCAGCTGCGCTTTTTCTTATAAATATAATGACGAAATGCGACACTATTAGAATTTTCATGAACTCGAGTTCCGACATAGGTACTCGTAACACATTCGTGTTTTACTGATAGTTTGTTAGGAAATCTGTCAATTCGTTCGTTAAAGGCCTGCAGTACCGTTTTTAACGTGAATACGAATAATTTGAAGAGATTTTTAATAAATTAACAATATATTATTATTTTAATTATTCTACTATTTTGTTTTGTTGAATCTTTTAAATTTAATTATATGCGTGAGGATTCATTTTTGCCATCATGTTTACATTCTTCTTTATTGTATTAATTTTTAAGTGTTTACTCTGATACAAAATGCTTTTATTTTTTTTTTTAGAATTTTTTTTAGATTTTTTAAGAAAAGCCCACTAGGGCGTGTAATAAATAAATAAATAAATATTATATCAGTAAGTTTTCTTCGTGCACGCCCATTGTCCGCCACAAACACTCTTCTTTATATAAATATAGATTATCACTAGATTTAGAATGCTTGAGTCAGCTCTATTAAGTAGTTTTAATCACTAATGTTACAAGTCAGATTATGTTAATATCTCTCAAGCCGAGCTTAAAAATAACTGAAATACCGGCCCTTACTCATTACATATAAAATACCTAGCGGCGGCCCTTAACGGGTTCTGTTGCATAATGTTGGATTACTAATTTACGTGACATAATATTATTTTACCAGGAACTTGAAATTGCATTCATACAATGTATGACACAACACGAAAAGTATCTACTTTTCAGCTTTGAGAATGTCCTAACCCATATTGATTAAATTGTAGAGATAAGACATCAATAACTTATTGTGGTAGACAGAATAGTGCTGACACACGAATGTTTTTAAAAAACTGCAGGTATCGTTGATTTATATAAGATACACTTATGTATTAAACAATTATTGTACATTAAAAAGGAAAGACGAAGTGTAAAAATAAAAATCAACGTGTCGATTTTAAGATAGCATCTTATTTTGTTGTAATAAAAATGAAAAACAGCGTAGCGGATTAAAAATTTAAAAAGACTTTCCGTTATTTATTTTATTATTTGCCTTGTCAATAGTTCTGATATTCTAAGAAATACTGCTATTGACAAGCAAATTAAGTTTTTTGCTTCTCTTTTTAGCCTTGATTTTATAATGAAAGGAAATTTTAATATGAAGAACTGATTAGTGCAAAAAATGTAACTATTCAGATTAGCAATGAAGGAAAAATAAGAGTAAAATTATATTATTTGAAAAGGCAATGATGCTAAAAAGTGATTATTTTGTATGATTATAACGTAATGATATTACATACCCATATGTACATAATCATACAAACTTATGTAAATCAAAAACAAACAAATAGGTTTAATAAATAATTAGAAATATTTTACAACACCAAAGATAATTTTTTTAAAGCAATTGATTTTATAATAATATATAAATCAACTTCACGTATTTGTTGCTATCAAAATTAGTTAATAGCTCCGTCCTGATCACGAAGCGTGCGATGCATGAGACATTCTAGACGAGTGCCAGAAAGTATCATGCAACAGTTGAACATTGATGCAAAGGCCCGAAATATCATTACGGTAACAATATTTGATTTTGTTTGCCCCTTTGACTGCTATTTTTTTGTTGGATGGGAAGTTAAGAACTGCCTCAAACGCTCAGTGAGTGGACCGGCTAAAGACACCGCGAAGTCGTAGGTATTTACTTAAGGGGGGCTAAAGTTTACGCTATACGACGCATCAAAGCTTTTATAATCTTTTGTGGGATTTTACAATCCCACACAGACCTGTCACACCTGACAGATGATGTGTTATAAGTTAAGTGTGGGCGTGGCGACGATAATGCGCCGTGATCTGCTAGCCAGGCTATATTTGAAAATTATGCGACCCCCTCTCCTGCCATAGGAGGAGAGGCGGGCCAGATCAATGCTGCCATCTGTCAAGGTGACAGATCCCATACAAAGAAATGATATTCCGCGGCAGTTACCCAGTTGACCTGACCCCCTCTCCTGAATTATGCGTATAGCGTAATGTGTTGTCTTAGTGGTTTAGTGCACCTGACCGGTAATCAGAAAGGTGCGGGTTCAATTCTCATCTGCGGCATATATTTTTTCTTGGAAAATTTCTTCAATTTACATTTCTTTTTCAGGTAAATAATTTTTGCGTAAAATATATTTTTTTAATCCTTTGTGCTTTGCATAAAAACCTCGTGTTGTAAACATAAGTTTACTTTTTAAAAATATATATTATAAAAATATTTTGCCTCCAAAATATTAGAGAGTATTAGTTACTTTATGGAGGTCAATAAATGTTGATGAACGAACTCACGATGTTTGGATACCAAATGTATAAACATAGTTTTTTTTAAAATTAATTTATAGAAAATACTTATGGACAAAAAAACGAGAGATGAAGTAATGATGTGAAATGCTTTCAAAGAGCGTTGGAATATAGGAGTTGGTCACGAAATAAATTTGTTCGTGAATCATAAAGTGCTCCGTATGACGCATAATAAAATACGCTTACGGACAAATTCGCCGAAAGGATTACCTGGCGAATACATTACGAAGATTTTGTGGAAGACTCTGAGATAATGTGCCTATATATTCAATTACCTCCTAATGGAATCGATGTAGCCAACAAACGAAACTAGATTCATCTTATGTTTTTGTTCTATGTAAGCATAATAGCATTAGTAGTACCTAGCTCTAGTTAGTATTAGATAGATAAATGGTTCCAAGTTTCAGCCAGCAGGGTGAAGATTGCCCTGATGATAGCCAGCTTCCGATAGGAGAGGGCACCAGAAAAAGCAAACATAGTGAGGAGGGGAACCACGAATTATGTTGGTTCGTTTATTTATATTAAGATAATAATATATTACAAAATAAAAACAAAGTTATAATGTATTATTCCCAGTGAGTTTACAAAACTCATTTCGGGAAAGACAACATTAGATTACAATTACGATTGACATGACAACATAAATACATTAAAATAAATAAACGCAGATATTATTATGGAGTTCCAAAGAAAGATGGTGTTAGTCATTAATAAAACTGCTGAGGAAGTAGCTTTTAAGAGCTTTTTCCGATGTTTTTTTGTTCTTTGCCGGAAGTTTTAGATTACTAGGTAATGCGTTGTATTGCTTATGTTTCATTCCCATAATTCGTGCTTCGGCTAGCGCTTCAGTTTGCAAATGTATACGCAGCATTACACCTGAAACGAATCCTGAACAAACACAAAGGTAACAGGTCTGGTGTAATAAGTAGGATCACTTATGATAATATCACAAGCGAAGACCCGTGAAATGTACCGGTATAATCTGAATTCTCGACAGTTCCAATTTTGAAAATAGCAATTAAAATTATTTCCCGTTTAAAATATTATCGGTAGATACTTTATCGCTTGTCTCAATTCTCCAAACAAATACTTTCATTTTTTTTAACAATACAAACTCGAAGCAAATCCGAATTCTATAGTTCATTAAGCCGGAGTTACAAACAGACAGACAGACGGTGTAACAACCAAAATTAGTATTTTCAATTATGTGTTTTCATTTCCTATGTTAGTTTTATTTATAATTTTGTAGATCGGATAAGATCTCTGCAAGGGAAAATTTAAAATTGTTTTAACAGGTGAAAATGAAATATTTTTATGCACTTTCTCATTTCGTTTCCGCCTAACTAAAATTGTTTTTACAAAAGAGTTTCAGAATTTGTTTGTATTTTTTATCCTCTTGGCGCAAGAATGTTTATACATAGAAATAACGGATCGTACATAATACAATAAGCGATAATGAAATATTTTTATGCAATCTCTCATTTCATTTACACCAAGTGTGCCGCAGATCAGCGCTAATCACGCTTCCTGAAATATCGAGCTAGAGAAATCAACTGTAGTTTGTAATACTGTCATACGGGTTACGAGTCACGTAGAGAGGTACGATTAAAAATATGTCGTTTACTTCAAAATAAACGGTTAAAAGAAATTATCATCACCTTGTGCACAATCTAAAACGATTTAGAACGAAGCCCGTATCAATTTTTTCGTAAATTAGAAGCTGAGCAAACATCAGGTCTCATGAAGCTTCATCGCACGATCTGAGACTGATTTAATGGCATCTCTTACCTAGTGGGTTCTAATAATGTCCGCCGTAACACAATGTATCCACGATCACCTTGGAAGCGATTGTACCGTTAAAGTGGTCAAAATGTAAAGGCAGTTTATCACTTCATATAATGCACGTGCCCTGCAGTGACAATCCCACCGACATGAGATAAGGTGTGACAATAGACAATAAGAGTCCCACTCTACCCGAAGCAAGTCGGACTTTGGAGCCCCAATTCACACAAAATGTACGTGTTTACATTGTAAAACAAAAGTAATTTAATGTGAGTTATTAAAGATTCGATTTAGAATCGTTACGTGAGACTGAGTTTTCATCAAAACACATTACTCTTCACATAAATATTTGTATTTATGACACACTTTACTTCCGCGTTCAGGCGCTTTCTCACTTGCACATAATATCTTAAGGCCCCGTAGTAAGCTTTCAAAGGTGGTTTGAACGAGAGATATGTAAATATGAATGTTAGAGTGAGCGCGCTAATATTAAAAAAAACGACAATAATTAGGCGAAAATATTTAATAAAACACGACTCGTATGAAATAGAGCAAAAATATCTCTACAAATGCTTTAGTTGCATTTATAGATACACTATGATTTTTTTCATGCCTGTAACATATTAAATAACAGAACAAAGCGTGTTTTAAATAATGTTCGGTGCTTACTTTGCCTTTTTTCTATCGAGGGAATTTCATATAATTAACGTTTCGGCATAACAAATGTATAAATATTATCTTCAAAGATATAATAATTTTTTTTTGGAACTCAAAAAATTGAAGAGTTAACGAGAAACTTGTTATAAATGGGTAGTAATTGGGTATGCTGGTTCTTAAATACCTGGCCGGTATTTCAACTGCTTTTGAGCTTCGCTTGAGATACATATTCACGTTCGTCAAGTTGCTCTCTGGTAGAATGCCTGACATTCTAAAATAACTGATAATATTCCTTGCTGATTCATCTCAGTAAACTTTATAATTTATTCATCTATCCAATTACCTACACGTCCGTCCCTCGACTTTCCACTATTTCCTGAAATCATCATACTCTTTTATTGACGTATAAAACCACAATGCCTACATGTTTCTTATGGCCGGTGATAAAGTGAATGAACGGTAATATTGAACATTTCGACCTCATTTAGGTAAGAAATGTTTAAAGGACATGGCAAGAAAAAACTCACAATCACAAAAACTACACAAAAATAAAATCGTTATCACGTTATATTTGTCGTGCGTCCTTGAAAACCTCTATGAAGTTTGTATTTGTTTAGGACGTTTACGCACAAGGTTATACACAATGATCAATATTTTTTAATGAGTTTTGAACGCGTTATGTCCAATATATTGAACAACATTATGTCATTTTTGTTGTTTGTTTTTGGGGTGTTATGCCGTGTTGCGCTAACTCCTTCTTTAGCCGACGCTTCGGACAGCGTTGCAGTGTCCATCATCAACAAATAAGCACAAACTCGACAGCCAAAATTTACACATCTTCGGATCTACCGGATCTGCCCTGATGATGGACACAGCAACGCTGTCCGAAACGTCGGCTAAAGAAGGAGTTAGCGCAACACGGCATAACACCCCAAAAACAAACATAAAAATGCTTTTGGCCGTGAGAATCTAAAAACTTACCTAACATTATGTCATGTTTTATTCAATTTTCATAATAGTCCATCAAATTACTAAATAATATAATAATAGAGTATGTATGAGATGATGTATGAATGTGAATGAGGCAAGAAGTGTGTGCCAAGACGGAGTTGCGGTCCGTCCTCTCTACCTACCCCTGCGGGGAAACGGCAGGATGGTTAGTTAGTTATGTAATATTAAGTTTTCTACAAGATTCCGTCCGTCAAGAACGATGACATTTTTTTTCTTTTTAATACTATTACGACAATGTTCAGAGAGCACGACTCTTTGAAGAAGGAAAAAATACGTTTTTTAAACTTGACAGATTTCCCATATTTAGAGAATTTTACTCTGAAAAGACTACTTGCTGTTCCGTACATAAATTTTGGATTAAAACATTTTTTCTCTAGCATTTTCGAGCAGGTGGTACTGGGTACTCTAGGTAGGTAGGGGTATCTCTTGTCTATTATGTATTGTGTACGATACGTGGTAAGCATACCTAGTGTAAATAGTATTGTTAAGATTTTAAAACTACAAAGCGTGTATGTTTCATGGGACTTGCTAACGACGTCATTTGCGCGGCGTGGGCTGTGAACATTGCAAAAGCGAACGCGCGGCTATCGGAACGGGGCCTTACCACACGGCCGTTGGGCAACAGAACAGACTGTCGGACTGGCACTCATCCTCACTCTAATGGGACTAATGGCCTACTACCGACTTGATTTGGTTTAATTCAATGCTGCCCAGCAACGTGCTTTGTGAAAATGTTAAATATTTGTAACTTCAGTTGTACTCTTAACAACTATGCTTCACTGGAAATTACTCCGTCCCAAAGATAAAAATAATAATAATTGGATAATTAATATAGCGATGTTTTTGTGAAAAATCATCTGAGAGGGACTAAGACGTTATTAGAATCAAAACGTTACGTCTTAAAAATACAATAATTTCGGGTAAAAAAAAAAAAAAATGACAAGTCATTCATCAAAGTTGACTACTAAGAAAGCATTAGAAAAAAAACTGGGCATAAGTAAGCTATATAAATAAGTTAGGTTTAGAAATTTAGGAACGAAAATGTAAAAAAAATAAACAAATCTCAGGAAAAAAATATTTTTCAACGAATAAAATACCACTTCCAACGCGTTTTTTATATTCAATTTGTCTAAGAAGAAAGCGTTAGAACAAAGAATGAACAATTTTGACTTTAAATTATTTACCATTTACCAATTTTCGTATCGCAAGGTTTCAATTTTAATTTGTAAATCAATATACGAATAAATGTTATTTCAACGCGATTTAATCCTACACCTACACCATGGACGGTGCGACGTTGAATTCGTTCGATTCAGACCATTAAGTCGATCCTATTATTATGCTACTATTGAAGGAATACAATTTATCTATCACAGTGACTCCATTTGACTTGGAATAAATTTGATTGTAAATCTGCACGTTTCGCAATAAAATCCTAAATTACAATAACGTAGATGTTTAGCTACATCAATGAAATAATAATGTATTCAATGTTATTCTTATGCAGCACAACAAAGTCATACTCACTGTAATCTTTTAATCATCACATTTATAAATTATTACTGTCGTGTATTCTGCATTAATCATTGACTTCGCATTTTTTCGAGCATGCTCGGGTAATTTCCTGTATATTTCCAAGAAAAAATGTCACTTAAAAGATTCTCTCTGGTAAAGACATTTATAATGATTTACTGAAGATATTATTTTAAATGGAACAACTTAACTGTCAAGGGACTTTCAAAATAATGTTGGAAACAAACATTTTTTAAATCACTTTAGCAGATAAGTGATCAAATAATAAAAAAATCCCGCTATGGACAGACAACTTTAAGGGTGCGATGTAGCGATGAATTTTTCATGAAAAATCCGCACAATTGATCTAGCAGTTTTTGATGAGCCGTATTCGTACGACTCCCTCCCGATAAACCGCACCACAGCTTAATCGAACGGTTACTCATATTTATCAGGATATATTTTAGAAAAATAGCGCCATTAAAATTATCCTAGTATCTATTGTTAATACTTACTCAAAGATATGAACAGCGTCTGACAGTCCGAAATCTGGACTTGGACAAGACTACTAACTACCTAGCATCTTATTTTTCTCGTGGTACGAGGCGGCGTACCGGAACCAAGAGTCGTACGATCATTCATATCCTTACGCTGGGATCTGAGAGACGTATCGGGGGAGCCGTAACGGGCGAGTCATATCGTGCGAGCACAGTATTCTCATTGCTTATATATTCTGAACTCACGGATCCCGTTTAATTGAGCCGTCGTTCAATTGAGCCGTCGTTCAATTGAGCCGTCGTTCAATTGAGCCGTCGTTCAATTGAGCCGTCGGTCAATTGAGCCGTCGTGCAATTGAGCCGTCGTTCAATTGAGTCGACTCTTTGAGGCGTAAGAAGGTATTGAGCTGGTACCATGGCTCCCGCTCTTAATAAAACGAGTCATGACCCATCGCTAGTACGAAGGAGATGGTGTTAATTTAATTACAATAAATGGTCCATAAAATATAAGGATGTGGGAAACCGAAAATTATCAGTTGTTAGTGGTTGTCTATCGGGCAGAACATTATTTGACACACATTTAAGTTGATTAATAGTTACAATTTGTTAAAGAGGTTCTCGTAATCAGTCCAGTGACAACACATTCGTTGTTATTATAAATTATATACAAATTTTTAATTAATTATTAGCCATAAGGCGTTAAGGTAATTTTTCATAAGAAACAAAATTGAACTTTAGAAACAGTAAATAATACAGGATAACATTATTTTACATATCTTTTGTTTCCCCTGGTTGTAAAGTTCTTCTCACATACCTACAATGAGCAGATAACAATGGTAAAATGTAATAATTAGCGATGGACGAAATCGAAATAACATGTTTCGAAACAAACGACGACACTAACTTTCGAAAAAAAATAATACCTTTGAATTTTAGTGAAGAATGATTCGGTTAATCTTAACGATTATTTTACAATCAAAATTAATTTTGACAGAGTTTTCTTTACAAATCAGTACAAATCGGAACATTTTTATTTTTAGTCGCGAGGCCTTGTTTGTTTTTCATTACATAAAAATATTGATGTAATGTTTTGCGTAACCTAAACAAATATTTTTGCGAATGAATTTGACTGATAAATAGTTGCACAAGTAAGTAGAAACATGGTCGATTTCACATTAAAGAATGTTGTGTTTTGAGAAGTCAGATCAAAACAAGTTATGTGGGTACTTTCAAAGTCAATATTATCAGGTTAAAGTGATTATTATGAATATGCAATGAATACTTAGCATTAATTTATTTACGTTATGTTTACCAAATAAAGACAAAATATTTAATATTATATTATATAATCATATATTAAACTTAATAATAATAAAATGAATTTACCTACCACGATGTTGCAAGAAGTATTAGGAATTCAAACATATTAATGTGTTTTACCCGATGGACAACTGACAATAACTGATAACAACTGATAATTTCCAGTTTCATACATTCTTAATTTTATGGACCATTTATTATAATTCAATAAACACTACTTCCTTCGTACCCTTAAACTTGTCTGTCTATATATCGTCTGATCACTTGTCAATATTTGCTAAAGAGATTATTAAAATGTTTATTTCGAAGGTCCCTTGACATTTAAGTTATTTCACTTAAGGGCCATCTCAAAACATTTTTCGAAACTTTACGCCGATAGATGGTGTTATTTTCAATATCGTCTAATAAAACACTTTTAACACGTTATGCTTTATAATATTGAGATGAATTATTGGTTTGCGAACGTATATAAGTAATATTAATCTGTATAAATTTTTATGGTACCTATAATTACATAATCGTAGAAAACGGCTGAAAAATACACAATTTCATTGCAAAAAATACGTCCAAAAGACATTTCACGCAGCTCCGCGCGCGTTGGTACAGGAAATTTTTATTTACCCAACCAAAACCATTTGCGAAAAAGACTCCATTTCAAAAAATTTACGATGTTTCGCATGAGTATGAAAGAGACACGAGATAGAGGTTTGTTCAATTCACTAAACTAAATCAATGCCTGGGAAGATTAAATAATTTATAAAAGGAGCCGGCTAGGAACAACGGTATGTGTGCCGGGAGCTGGCGTTAACTGGACCTTTTTTTTAAAGGCCGCTTTTGCTAAATGGACATAATCATACCAAGCGATGTAGGTATATACCTACATAGTAACCATGTATTCGCGCGGATGCTTGCTCACAAATATTTCGCGAATAAGTCAAAAGGTTACACATTTTCTTACATTTCTATGGGGCGCATTCATCAAACCAACGAAGTGGTTAGAATTGCCAGACGGAGAAACAAATTTGTCATATGCATAAGTCAGAAAGGGCTCTCGACGTAACATCAAGCATCTAAATAATATAGGCATTGTTTTGAAATCAGCTCGCCACGTGCGTCGTAATATATGAGTGTCCACAAAGACGATGCCTACAGTGTGCATATGAAGTCGCCTTTTCACATTAAAAAACTTTTTGTATTTTGTAAATGGGTATATTTTATTTTCACAAATGACAAACATGTCATGTTAATAATAGTAAATCCTCTATAGGGCAGAAAGGTGATTGAAAAAAAAAACTTTTTGTACAAATATCTTATACACGGTGTCCATAAACTAGTTGTAAAACTGCCATCACAGTAAGCGGAAAGCGTTGCCTGGGTCGTGATGGAGGAATTAGCCAGCTGTGGAATTGAACTCACGATGCCTGGCGGGAACGACGATAGTAAAAGATTTTTTATTTACTTATTTATTTATTTTTTATTCTTTTCACATATTCTGTCCATATTTCTTTTTTTTGTAAGATCCTTTTTCTTTCAATGTTTGTTTTAATATTTTGTCCGATAGCTTGAATTGGTCTACTTTGTCCAATTAATTCATCATCTTTCTCACAGAGAAGCAGTCCTGGATTTCTCCACAAAAATTAATTTTAGGGGTCTCGTCATTCGAACACTTGTTTTCTTTATTTCCGCGCCAGTGTTTGTGGGAACTAAAAGATATAATATAAAGGCATTAAAGGAGTATAATTTTTGAGCAACATTAAATATGAATCACCCTATACCAAACGAGCGACATGGGTCATAAAATAACAAGCATGATGGTTAGTTAGTTAGGTAGGTACCGAGAAAATATTTAAAAAATAATAAAATATTTTGAAATAATTTCATAATACTTACCTGTATTCCGATTCGCCGTGCTGACGTTTCATCCCTCACTCTAACTAACTAACTAACTAACCATCACGCCGTTTCCCCGCAGGGGTAGGCAGAGAGGACGGACCGCCAAACAACTCTGTCTTGGCACACACTCCTTGCCTCATTCACATTCATACATCGTCTCATACATACTCTTCTATTGTTCTGACTCTTGACATGGCCCGACTCAAGTATCTGATTCACTTGGTCGTGCCATGTCTTCCTCGGGCGCCCCCGACTTCTGCTACCATTCACATTTGCATCGTATATTCTCCTTACACTCCTTTCTTCGCTCATTCGCTCTACATGCCCAAACCATCTAAGCGTCCCTTTCTTGATCTTACTCATTACGCTTACATCAGCCTTGCACTCTTTGCGGATATCCACATTCCTCACACGATCATACATGGTTTTACCACACATACGCCTCAGGGATCTCATTTCAACAGCATTCAATCTACTTTCATCCTTTCTTTGCCAGTTCCATGCCTCACTTCCATACATCAGGGTAGGTACCAGCACTCCATTGTGGACTGCTAACTTCGCTTCTTTGGACAATTTTTTGTTAGCGCCAACTGCGTTCAGTCCTCCATTAATGGAGTTACCTGCATTTACTCTTCTTTCAATATCTCTGTCAGCCTTCCCATCACTCGTAAACATGCTTCCTAAATACACAAATTCATCCACCTGCTCCAAGTATTCCTCATTCACAGCTATATTACACACTGTTTTCGTACTTTCTCTTTCAAACACCATTACTTTAGACTTACTTACATTCATCATTAACTCATTCTTCACGCATACTTCGTTCATCCTAGACACGAGAGACTGCAGATCATCCATACTATTAGCAATCAGCACCGCATCATCAGCATACAACAGGCAACATACTTTCAGATTACTCAAATTCGCGCCCAATCCCACATCTTTCAATTCTTGCATACAATTATCCATGTATAGATTGAATAACCACGGTGACATTACGCAGCCTTGTTTAACACCTTTTGTGATATCAAACCACTCCGTAAAACCACCGTTCACCCTAACACATGCAACGCTTCCCTCATATAGAGACGCAATTGCCTGAGTCAGATTCGCATTCACTCCATACTTGGACAACACCTTCCATAGCTTTTTCCTGTCGACTCGGTCGTATGCTTTTTGTAGATCTACAAAGGCACAGAAAAGTTTCTGGTTTTTTGCCAGAAACTTCTCGGTGAGCATACGCAATGAGAAGATCTGGTCCATGCACCCCCTTCCACTCATAAAAGCACCTTGCACATCCCATATTTTATCCTTTGTTTCCTTTCTTACCCTTTCAATCAAAATTCTACCATACAGCTTGCCAACTGAACTTAGCAGGCTAATAGCCCTATGATTCCCACATTCCATACGTGACCCTTTACCTTTGTATAATGGCATGATCACTGCTCTTCTCCAATCTAAAGGCGTGTAACCTTCCTTTAAACATTGGTTAAAAAGATTGCACAACCATGTGAGAATTATACGGCTACCTCCTTTAAAATATTCAGCAGCAATATTGTCGAAACCGACAGCCTTACCATTCTTCATATACTTAATTGATCTTTCTATCTCATCCATGCTAATTTCGGTAACATTCAGTCCATCATCGTTCATATCTGATTCGCCGCTAGAATCACTGTCACTCACTTCGCTTTCAAAGACTTCCTCGAAATACTTCATCCATCTCTCTTTTATTTTTCCTCATTCGTCAACATTTTTCCATCTTTCGATTTTATTACTTTCATGCTTCCGGTTTCAGGGCCACACCGGGACCTTTTGACTTCCTTCCAAAACAACTTAATGTTTTCTTGGAAATGGTTTGTCATTTTCATTCCTTCTTCCTCTTCCAGGCGTTTCTTTCGTTCTTTCACTCCAACTCTTACTTTTTTCTTACATTCCTTATATACTTCTTTCGCTCGATCCTTCTCTTCGCTGGAAGCACTGCCAGCCGCAATCAGACATAACCATGCTTTCTTCTTCTCTGAGACCAGTGCTTTAATATCATCATCCCACCATGCATCACCTTTCTTTCTACCTTGCGTACTTATTCCACACACCTCTCTAGCAGATTCACAAAGACTCACTTTTATGTGGTTCCATGTTTCGTCTATGCTTAGACCATCCATTTTTTTCTCATTCAATCTCATCTCTGCACAATTCACATACTTACTCCTCTCATTATCGTTTTGTAGTTTTTCTATTTTGATTCTTGTTGGAGTTAGTACCGTTTTCACTTTAGAGCGCCAACCGCGAAAGAGGTTTACTCTCGACACCACCAGAAAGTGGTCAGTTTCAACCTCTGCCCCTCTGAAAACTCTCGTGTCCTCGGTAACGGCTCTCAACCTAGAGTCAATTACTACAAAATCGATAATTGACCTCTCATTTCCTCTTTCCCACGTATATTGGTGGATACCTTTATGATCGAAAAAAGTATTGGACACAAAAAGGTTCCACTCTAAACATACTTCAAGTATTCTGTTCCCGTTGTCATTCGTTCTTTTATCCCCAAACATACCTAAGGCCGATTCAAATCCGTCACGTCTAATTCCTACCCACCCATTCAAATCGCCTGCCATTATAATCCTTTCATTAATATTTTTCAGTCTCATCACATCATTCACACCAGTCCAAAAATCATCTTTCTCTTCGTCACTCTCAGAATTGACAGGGGCATAACAAACAACAAGAAACACCCTTGTCAAACCGATTTTGAACCTAATCCACATTATTCTCGGACTTACACATTCATACTGCAACATACATTCAATCATTCTGGGAGACAGTAGTGCTGCAACACCCTGACACGCCCTCTCTGTATCTGGTCTCCCAGACCAAATGACGAGCCTATCGTTATGCTGCATTGTACCGCTCCCTTTTTTCATACTCTCTGTTACACAAAGTATGTCCAAACATTTGCTAACCATCGTGTCACACAATTCATTCATCTTTCTTTCCATACCTCCTCTAATATTCCACGTACCAATTCGACATTGTTCGAGTTCCTTCCTCCTCTTTGCGCCACCGAAGGGTTGGCGATGTGATGGATAGCGAGCCTCATCGACACCTGTGTCGGCCATTCCCTTCTACAAACTGCTTATCTAGTCTAACATAATGATACTTAGGTATAAATCACTAACATACAAATTAGTATAATATTTAACTTAATCCTAACGCCATCAAAACTATTCCAGATTCCTCACTCTTTTCCCGGAATACTGATGATTCTTATAAAGGGCACGCCTCATTTTTATGGAATAACAATGCTGTACAAAATCGAAAAAAGTCACTTCAAACCGCGGCAGACAATGACTGTTGTAGCCCAGCTACACTACTCGCGAAGTTGATCGAAGTTGACCGAATGCGATAGTGTGGGCACGAACTTCGCTTCGCTTCGGTCATCTTCGCTTCGCTTCGCCCGACTTCCGATTGTTGTCGGTAAATGCGCCCGAGTCAAAGGACTCGAAGTTCGAACACGAAGTGTCTGCCCACACTACTCGGTTCACTTCAGTTCGCTTCGAGACGTCGTGTTTGGTGGTTGTGCGTGCGCAGAGTCATAGTGACTATACGTAATAAAATATGGCTTCTACACTGTGGTCACAGGACCTAATTTTTTTGTTCCTAGAAACACTCCAATCCGAGGCGGTTATTTGGGACCCAATTGAAAGGGACCATAAAGATAACTAACTAACTAACTAACCTTGAATAAACTTGACGGCCGGCATAGTCCAGTGGTAACGCATTGGACTGCCATTCCGAAGGTCGCGGGTTCGAACCCGGCGTGCGCAAATAAATTTTATTTGATTGATTTGTGTTATTTCACAATTAATTAATTAAAATAATATATAGTATATTTGCGGCACGTTCCAGAGTGGAAGATACTACCAGTATCGCCCTGGTGTAAGACCACCATTCAGAATTGAAACGTTGCTCCAAATGGCTTAAGCCGTGTTTAGTGACTAGATCTGAATAGCCAGGTACTTCCCCACCTTCCTCTTTCCCTTCCCCACTTACCTTCAGCCTCACAACATCCCCCAATTGGGGATGCCATAGTCTCACTGGCTCCAGACGGGAGCAGTTGGGACTCTTGTGAGGTATTCACTATAAAAAAATAAAAATAAAAAAAATAACCATCACGCCGTTTCCCCGCAGGGGTAGGCAGAGAGGACGGACCGCCAAACAGCTCGGTCTTGGCACACACTCCTTGCCTCATTCACATTCATACATCGTCTCATACATACTCTTCTATTATTCTGACTCTTGACATGGCCCGACTCGAGTATCTGATTCACTTGATCGTGCCATGTCTTCCTCGGGCGTCCCCGACTTCTGCTACCATTCACATTTGCATCATATATCCTCCTTACACTCCTATCTTCGCTCATTCGCTCTACATGCCCAAACCATCTAAGCGTCCCTTTCTTAATCTTACTCATTACGCTTACATCAGCCTTGCCCTCTTTGCGGATCTCCACATTCCTCACACGATCAAACATGGTTTTACCACACATACGCCCTTGAGGTGATTTTTCACAAAAACGGCGCTTTACAAATTATCCAATTATTATTATTATTATTATTATACGCCTCAGGGATCTCATTTCAACAGCATTTAATCTACTTTCATCCTTTATTTGCCATTTATTTTGTGTAGCGGCCGCTTTGAATGAATGAATGAGAGAATGTGAATTGGCGGGCGTCTAGCTAGTGATAGTTACAGATTTAAGAAAGTTCTAAATAATTACAACCGCTCTCACTATAATTATTATACAGTTAATTTTGCCTTTTTTACTCCGTGCCAAAACCGCAAATGTTCCTTGCGACGAGTAATACTGGAACATTCGTAAAAAAGCAAAACGAACATTCTATCAGAATAACAAATCAAGCCGCGCAAATTGACATTTTTACTACAAATTTACTGACCACTTTAACACCGTAGGAATGGGCTAATAGCGTGCACGTGAAACATATGGCTCGCACATATGTTTGTCTCCTTCTAACACGGATTCGGACATTTCGGCTGGCGGTGCCCGCATAAAATAATTACTTTTGTTAATTTAATTACTTGGTTATTATAAGTGATAGAACAGTGAAATTTTCGTTCGCGATAAACTCATTACGAGTATTATTTTTCGGTACTAAAATAAATAAAATATTATCTGTAGTTTTCAAATGTGGCTGAAAAATAGATTGTATGGGAATTGTCACATCTGTTTCACCTTAAATTATATATTCAGGAACTCATTATAAATGCCTGAAACTTGAGAGAGTCTTCAAGTGACATTTATTCTTGTAAATGTAGAGGAAATTAGCCGAGCTTGCTCTAAAAATGCGAAGTCAATGATAAATGCAAAATACCCGACAATAATAATTTGTACGTATGTTTGAAAGACTACTGAGTATAGCTTTATTGTGCTACAAAAGAAAAAGATTGAATTCAATATTATTTCATTAATGTAACTAAACATCTACACTATGGTAATTTTAAAATAAGATTTTTATTGCGAAACGTGCAGATTTACAATCAAATATTCCAAGTGAAATGGAGTCACTGTGATAGATAAATTGTATTCCTTCAATAGTAGCATAATAATAGGATTGACTTAATGGTCTGAATCGAACGAATTTAAATTTATTCGAAGTCAAATGGGGTCACAGTGATAGATACATTGTACTCCTTCAATAGTATCATAATAAGAGAATTGAGTTAATTATCAAAATCGAACGAATTCAATCATTACGACGTCCATGGTGTAAGAATTAAATCGCCTTGAATTAATATTTATTCTGATACATTATGAACATCTTATATCATTTACAACAACAAAAAATGAATCCTTTCGACTGTATGAATTATTAGTTAAAATTGAAACCTTGCGATAATTACTTCACGGTAAATATTAAATAATTAAACTAAAATAATTAGAATAAAATAACTTAGTTTAAATACCACTTTATTTATTATATAAACCAACCGGTTTCGATTCGACCTGAACCCTAGTTTCAAGCGTTCTTATGTTCTGGGATAAAATTTACAATTCTTACTTTAAAACGCCTTTGAGCTACTCTTAGTACTTATTCGAAGCCCGACATATTAATTTATTCAAGACTACATTATTTTTTAATCCCCGTCGCATTTTTAGGGTTTCAGAAGCTTTGCTGATGTAAAAGAACAGGGCAGAGTAATTACAAAATAATCTCACATCAGAAGAAACACGAACATGTTTTAAAT
Source organism: Hesperophylax consimilis (assembly GCF_061612785.1). Taxonomy (NCBI): domain Eukaryota; kingdom Metazoa; phylum Arthropoda; class Insecta; order Trichoptera; family Limnephilidae; genus Hesperophylax; species Hesperophylax consimilis. The sequence continues at coordinate 20,329,959 of NC_142848.1, read as the reverse complement.
ACAGCTAAAATCGTATTCTACGGCTCAATAAAATGAGGTATTATTATGTAATTAATTAGATCACACAAAATAAGGGTTCCGAATTAAGCTGTATTAAGCCCTGAAGTCACTACCCAGGAGACAAGATCTAATCATAAATGTGTATGTTTTCCTCCAATGTTCCAATCTAGATTAGCTGCATTACACTACCGTACACCGTGGTTAATTATATGAACAGTAAAGTAACTCGCTCAAAAGCATGCCAGTAGCGGTTTTCAGCGTGCCAGTGGCATATGAATCGCGTCGCTGCTAGTAAGTAGCTCGTACGCCATTGACATTGAATAGTACGGCGTTTGATTTTTCGTGTGCCAGTGGCACGCGAAGGTGGGGGACGCGCATCTTGTCTGAACGCGCTCTGCTTGTAGATCAGATTGAACACGTGTGGACGCATCTTTGTTGCTTTTTGCAAGTCGACATGTTAGCGATCAAAATGGCTCTGTAGGGCGAAGCACTCGTGCACTATCGCAGCTACCAGTGCTTGTGGAATAGAGGTTTACCGCTTTACAAAAATAAAACTGCAGTTCGTTTCTTATTTCTTCCGGGACCTCCATCTTAGCAAGCTACGCTAACGAATCTAGAGATGTGAGGAGCTACCATGCCTGTATCCTGTATCATGCATCCCTGTAGTTAGCATGCCTGTAGTTAGCATGCTTTTCACTGGCATGTTTATCCGCGACTTAATAAATTATGTGTTCCCATCCTTCTACAGCACGGGTCTCCAGACATTGGATCACTCTACTTCAGAAACCTAAAACCTATAGGCCCTAAGGAAAACCAAGAAAAACAAAAAAAAAGAGCTTAAGTGAATTGAAATTAATGTTTGTATGTCAATCAGGGCAAGTTTCACAAATGTTTATTATGTAAATCGCAGCAGTACGAAGTTTGTGACATTAAAAAAATACACTGCAATGTGACTTCCTTGTTGCATTCGTTATATTTCCAGCACAAGGAAAAACAAAGAAGAACAAAGTTTTCAACCCAGATTCATCTGATTAACGCGGTTCTCAGTCCTGGCGTTGACATGAGAAACAATGAGACTCGAGAAAGGTATGCACTGCATTAATTATCTATGTAATTATTTTGAAATGCCACCAGTTTGCATTCATAATATATTATTCCACGATAAAACAACAGATATTCCATTATATTCAAGCCGCTGCGCCGTCACAACAACTTTATTGATTTTAACAACAGTGGACACAGTGTGAGAGAGATAAAGGGTTATTAAACTTTTATTATTCGGTAATGACGTAAACTAATGATTGGACAATGAGTCTTCAACGCACATAACGTGCGCGTGTCAAATCGTCCGATCTGTAGAAATCACCTCTATGATACATATTGCTGGAATTAGCTTATTTGATGAATTTAGGGATGGCACGTATTTAATTATGTAATGAATGTAGGTTCCTACCCAATCGTTAACATATTATATTTTGTGTAAATACCATAGATTTGCGCAGATACGCAATAAACTACTCATTTAGATTATGTATCATACGTACAACGCGGAATTTTTTACTCACTTGACACTAAAATCTGAAAAACCTCACTTTTAGCCACATATTGTGTTTAAAAATCAAATTATATTTCTGTAAGGTCGTCGTAAAACAGACATCCAAAAGAACATCCAAGACAACTAAATTTCAAGATATGAAATGTTTAATTATTGAAGACAATATTAGCGATTCTTGAATGAAATTTTGAAACAGAAAAAGATACGGTCACATCAAGGACTCGTACCCAGGACCCTTGCTTTGCCACAGCTCTACCAACTGAGCTAATGGGACCCTATCTCCTTCGGGCATATTTAACTGTATCATACTTCGAATAAGAACTACCGACATTGCCTTTGTTTTTCTCATCGCCCATTTTTATTGGCAACTATCTTTATGTATGATCGCAAGATTCAACCCGAACTAAATGCTATCTAGACAGCGTCTTTAGATAAACATATCTTGTTTTTATTTTAATGTGCGACATCTATTGACTTTTCTGCAAGTTTAGGATGAATATTTATTTTAAATATTTATTCTAAAATATTATTCAAGATATATGAGTGCATTAACGCCACGCACCTCCACATAAAAAGAGTAGGTACCAATATTTCGAAACGAAACTTCGTTTTGCACAAGTAACAAGAACGATTAGAGAAAGTATCCACATAAGATATTTTTGATAAGAAGTTCTTATCTTTTATCCTAAGAAGAATCTTTTGAAAAATTGTTGGGATCATCAAAAACGCTTCCGTATTCTATTATTATAACAAGCAGGACGAGGATTGTTGAAAGCCTAAACTTAACCCCGTAGTTGCGTTATTTGTTTTTCCATAGTGTCAATAATATTTGGAAAAATAAAGTACATAATAATATATTTACTATTTTTATGACATTTGTTTATCGATTATTACTTTTTTCTTTGATAAAAAAAGGTTATTTTTTAAGGCTTAGTAAATCTATCATAAGAGGCATACCTACAGGGTTAAGTGAAAGGACTAGATGGTAACACCTCTTCATAAGAACAACTAACTAGAGTTGAGGCTTTTCCAGGACTAAAACACGTATCAGAGATATCGTGATTAATTTTTGGGTTACTATGCCGTGTTGCACTTCCTCCTTCTTTAGCCAACGTTTCCAGTGTTATAATGTTCATCATCGGATCAGATATCACGTATCAGAATGTTAGTAAAAACACTAAGTTGCGTTTATTACGGTCAATAATGTTTCTTTCGGCATTCGTAACTTTAATTCTCGACGAAAATAGTTGGTCCACTTACATAATAACCAAAACGTACGAGTGAACTACTTTTTTTACGTTGCAGCCTGATTTTTTGCAATCGGTTGTTGTTACGTTAAGTAGACAGTATTCGAAAGTTAAGAAAAAATGCATCTATCTGGTTTTAGCTAGGCCGCGACCGAACCGAAGTAAAAAAAACACTATTTCAAGACAAAATAATAGGATTCAGTTTTATCAGACCTCAATATCATAAGGAATAGCTATACATAGTACAACGTTAGCTGCCGAACTAGATGAACTTTAAGAGTATAATAAGATTTTCCTCATTAGCCACGCAAGAGTTTCCAACTGCCTGCGCCAAAGGGAAGAGGATGAAGCACTAACCAAATCAAAGCCATTTCGAATGTGGTCTCTTACCAGGATACTGAGAATATCATGGACGGTACGCTAATATACTATTACAATTATATTAAAATCTGCATTTTTAACACTGCCCGTATATTTGCCCACACCTGGTTTCGAATCCGCGATGTCTAGGTCCAGAACGAGAGGGCTTCCTGCACTACCACACAACTAGTTTTTATTTTAATTTTTTTAAAGATGAAACAGATACTGGTAATCTACCTATGTAGCAGAAAAATTCATAAATAGTCAATGGTAAGCAAATATGTAGATATTATTGCAGATATAGTATAGATATAGTACAAACACGCCACAACGTCGATATTTATAGCACTTGTTCCAGGCTAAGGACGTTTTTACGACTTACATGCAGAATTCCCACACGGACAGATCCGCCCGTTTTATTACAGAACTCACACTCATATTTTCAAATTTTGGTGTTGGAGTTAAAATTCTCAAGCCAATCTTGGAAAATTTAAAAATATTCACGGGAATTCTTTTAAATTCACCTCATACAAACTCATTCTGGAATGTAAGGAAATGTTTGATCTGAAATCAATGAAATAATATAATTTTGGCATACCATCATTAAACGACGTCATGCTCATCGACTGCGAATGAGGTCATGCTCGGCGAGCCGATCCGAGGCGAACATTCACACACGGATCGGTTCGTGACGGACAGAAACACGGACAGCGGACCGATGTACCGAGCCAATATTCGCAGGAATACGCGCAATTTTGTTTACGTTTAATTAACGTTTGTGAATTCTGCGCATTAACCGTAAAAAATAGGTACATTGTAATAGACTGAATCCTCTAACTGATAACAAACACCTAGTAAAACAACCGAGTTGTAAAACCGAAAAGAACCTTGGCATGGATTAGAATCAACTTAAATAAATAATGTATGTGGGTAAATTACGGAAAGCGTGAAATCGATATAATTATTTATGCTGTGAAATAAGCAACGAAGGTCTTGCTAACCCTAGCCTTCGATTATTATATTATCGCCTTCACACTCTCCAGGGCGCCTAACACAAAGAACATCGATAAAGGTTTATCGGCAATGTTGGTTAATTGTCAATTCCTCGGGAACGACTAGATAACCAACGAACAAACAGTTCACGTCGACGAAATTAAGCATATTTGGTTATAAAACTGTTGTTTGTTCGTTGGATATTCAAATAATGCTCGAGAACGTTAACAAATAACCGACATCGTCGATGATGTGTTTGCGAGCCCAGGAGTCGCATCTCCGACACATTCGGCGAATTTTTCCCGGGCGAAAGAAAAAGTCAGATTTGAACACTGGAATAAGGAGTTTCGATAACATTATTTAATCTTATTACATGATGATGGACACTGTAACGCTGCCCGAAACGTTGGCTAAAGGTAGCGCAGCACGGCCTAATACCCCAAAAATAAATCACGATAATACTTTTAGCCGTGAAAATCTTAAATCACATCTTATTTAGTCATGGCTAACGACCATGGTAAAAAAACAAATTGGTAATACAATAAGGTACTTCCCGATAACAATCAATCAATTTTATCTCTAAATAGTATAAAACGCGACTGTCGGTGCACTTAGTTTGAGGGTTTTCACTATCATTTAGAGAATTTTATCCGAAAGGCTTTTATATAACCTGATATCACTTAACATTTTTAATTTTATTTTTTTAATATTTTTCAATCATGTCTTTTGAATTGTAATTCAGTCAACACTGATTTTTTTATTTTTTCAATTTTATTTTCTAATCTTCTACAAAAATAATGTATGAATGTGACTAAAATTTTAACTGTTAATACACACAAGTATACCCACGAACTGGCGATGCCTATGTGGGAATTTTTTGGTTAATCTGCTAAATGTATTATTCTTTACTTTTTAACTGTTTATATAAAAAAAAGTGTTTCCTTTATTGTAAAATTATACCAATGTATGTACCAGAAAAATTATTAATAAAAAATAAAAAATATATATATATACAGGGTGTATCGGCACGTACCCGACAAACTTTAACCAGCTTTTCCTTAGCACATTTGGAGTAAAAAATGTTATGGGCACTTTGCTGTCCGGTACCATTTTTTTTCAATTAAAAACAAAAAAATATAAAAAAATCCACACTCCGTCACTGTCATTAGCATTGTTTCTCGTGTTCAACAGCTGTTATTAGCAAGTGTGTCAAAAAGCGTGTTCGCTCTTTCATACACACTAAATAATAATAGCTAAAAATGAGACGAATGGTGCCATGCCATTTCGTTGTGATAGTAAAAGCGCGCTAATGTAGGTACGTACGTATATTATTCAAAGAAACTCGAATAAAATATTGCCAGGTGGGTTTTCAAACTTTGACAAAAGATAAAACAGTGGTGACATGTGGTAAAAATATGAATGGTAATTTTTTTATTAAAAAAAAATGTTACCGGACAGCAAAGTGCCAATAAGATTTTTTACTCCAAATGTGCTAAGGAATAGCTGGTTAAAGTTTGTCGGGTACGTGCCGATACACCCTGTATAATGCAAGCGCATCATATTACAAGCAACGCCAGGTACAATTCAGGTAGTTTCTTTATAAAAAGTTTTGTGTTGTTCTAGAAATAGGTATTGTCTTGTGATTATGTGGTATTATTTTTGCCACCTTTTAGCGGAATTTTTCAATTTAATTTTATTCAACATAACTTTACAATTTACACCGAACAAAAATGATCAACATTCAGTTTTTGCTATTAGGCTTTGTACTACTTTACAATGTGCAACGTACTACCCCTCGTTTTGAAAGTGGTTACATTATTATGGTTCTAATTCTGACAATATTACACATGCATTAGGGATTCAATTTAGGGATGATTCAATATACCTAGTTTCGTACTTCCTCTGCCAGTTCCAAGGCTTAAGGCCATACAAAATCAGGGTTATATATGCATACGTTGACAACGTTTTGTTAACGACTGCTGCATTCACTCCTTCAGTAATAGAATTTCCTGCAGTCACCCTTCTGTTGATGTAATTATCAACCCTCCTCCCATCTCTCGCAAACTATTTCTAATCGCAAAAGACGAAGTTAATTGAAAAAAGGGATATTCATTACAACAAGTAATTATCAAAGGCTAGATAAAAACAAAAAAACGCGCTTAAATACGTGGCCCTCATAAGATTTGGAAACTTAAAGAAATTCTAACTGATTAATGATTAGATTACGAAGCAAGAAAACGTATCAGAAAGTGCAAGTTACACGGTGAACCTAAAAATGAGGTAATATATCTAAAGAAATACGGCCGTAAATGCTGTCTTTAACAATGGCGTAGTTCGAATAATTCTTCAAGTTGGTTATTGACTGCAGAGGGAATCGATTGACTTACAAAGTATTGGAAAAGTAAAAATATCCATATAAAGAATACATTTGAATACATTGACTATCCAATTCGATTTGGTAGCTTGCTTAAAATGCGGCATAGGTTTGGTAAAGATCGTGTCAACTATTGTGAAAACTAGAAAAGGTTTAACATATTCAGCAAACAGAGAGCAATAAATAAAATGATAATGTCATAGACATTCAAATTAATAGACTAGCCAATTACGGTAAGGGGAACAAACCAAGTGCGAAGACACCGTCCACCTTTCTGTGATTTGTCAATAAATGAAACTGACAGATACAGGGCATTGTAATCGCATTGTAATATCACAATTCGATCCTCGAAAATAAAATCTGCTTACGAATTACTAGCCTTTTTTACAATGGAGCGCAAATTGCTGGCTGCGTAAAAAATTTAAGTGTAAATCCCAAATCGGGAAGTAAAAGTTCTGACTTGTTTCCTAAATTTAATATATTATTAGACTATTTAGGTAGACACTTTTTTTTTATTTTTTTTATAGTGAATACCTCACAAGAGTCCTAACTGCTCCCGTCTGGAGCCAGTGAGACTATGGCATCCCCAATTGGGGGATGTTGTGAGGCTGAAGGTAAGTGGGGAAGGGAAAGAGGAAGGTGGGGAAGTACCTGGCTATTCAGATCTAGTCACTAAACACGGCTAAAGCCATTTGGAGCAACGTTTCAATTCTGAATGGTGGTCTTACACCAGGGCGATACTGGTAGTATCTTCCACTCTGGAACGTGCCGCAAATATACTATATATTATTTTAATTAATTAATTGTGAAATAACACAAATTAATCAAATAAAATTTATTTGCGCACGCCGGGTTCGAACCCGCGACCTTCGGAATGGCAGTCCAATGCGTTACCACTGGACTATGCCGGCCGTCAAAAACTTTTACAAATGAGTTATAATTTACCCAACTCACTCAATTTTAGCGTCGCTACGCCAGGCGGTTCGTTAATAAACGAACATCCTGATCATGCACAGAGAAGTCCCACATACCTCTTTGCCTTATTTTAGTGAACTTAACTTTTGTGCGCAGGTTCTGGTTATGTCAATGTGCGCCTTTCTGTGGTTAATGTACGACTGATGCAGTAGTTTATTCTATGCATTCTCGAATCCTCCTGGTGTCAAAAATAGGGTCACAGCTCGTCTCAATAATACCCAGAATTAAAGTTAGGGCAAGTCTATTAATTTGCATGTCAATGGGTAATGTGTTTCTAAAAATTGCAATACAGAAAATCAATTCACGCGATTGACATATCTGATATTAGAGAAGTCATAGTTGAGCCATAATTGTTATATAGTAAAAGTATTTACTTAACTACTAATACGGAAAATACAAGCATGAAAAAAGGGACCAGCAAATAATCTGAGTGCAAGAACGGGAAGTTGGTTATTATTTAACTCTCTCTTCGCAAATGGATCACACTGAACAATACCAAGTACAAGAATATCTCTAAGAATAACGCTATTACAAAGTTACAGTATAACATACAATTTATTCGCGAGACCAACGTAATCCAAAGAGAACCAGTCATGTGTAGGTAGATAGGTACCTAGACCTACTAGGTATTGCGTTTTCTTTTCCCTCAGTGTTTGTTTAGTAAGTCGTTATGTAAGGAAGAAAAGTGAAATAGGCAGAGAATGTGTTGATGTAGTTCTCGTTATATGAATGGAGGCAGTGGCGTAGTGATAAGCTTCCGGACACCGGGGCAAGCTTGACAACCGGGCCCTAATGCGCACAGATAGCGCGAAGATATAAATACATTAAAGCTCACCAGAAAGATGACAGACAAATGATACGCAAATTATGCGTTTTTTTTAAATACAAAATCAGATAATTATATGCCTTCTCTCCGTCGACCAAGTATTATAACGATGCCTCTACGGTTAAAATGTGTGCTATAGTACAAAAACAAAACATATGTAAATAGTTTTCATATATTATGTGGGAACCGCCTGGTCTATCTTACAAAAATGAATCACAGTGCGCCAATCCACTGGTTACAGATGTCTAGTATGAATTTCAAAAAGTCTAGGAAAACATAGCCCAAAGCGGTGTTATTTTTTAAAACCAAAATGTGCTTCGGAGGGTATAACTACTTGGCACGTGGATACTTGGGCCCCAGGCGTCTGCCCAATATATTCAGGCGGTTGCTACGCTATTGAATGGAGCTCTACTTAGAAATATTTCCTAGTTCTCAGAGCATAAGTTCCGCATATTTATATGGGGCGACATGCTGCCAACAATATTATATACACAATGCAAAACTAAATTGATCTGTTCACTTATGTATTGTTATTTTTTTTTTCAAATGTTAAGACAATGTTGATTTTGTACTTTGCACAAAAATATTATAACTTGGTACAAAAATGACCATGATCGCATTTCGAATAGTAAAGTTAGTATTGAACCATCAAACGCACGAAAATCATCATTGATCGGTTTCTGTTAACCTTACGTGAAGCTGACACAAAAAGTTGAAGCCAGTTTTCAATTTGTGGCTAGAGCGGTAAGGATTTGTCTCTGTAAGAGAATTCCGTTAAAGATTGGTGAGGTGCGAGGAAAATAAACATAAAAATGATGTGGTTTTCACCTGGTGAAAGACCATAAATCAGAATTGAAATGTATAGCTTGAAATGATTTTAGCTACGTATGATAAGTTACAAGCTCTGAATGACGAAGAGCCTCGCAAATTACTCCTTCATTTCCCGTTTTCATTCATCTCACGCAAATATGGATTTCTATAACCAACTCAACCAACAAAAAACATCAATTATTAAAACATTAGTAGCGCGGTGCTCTTATTAGTGATAATTCAATGGATGAAAGAATTATAACCTAACTTATGTCTAAAATCCTGGGTTCTGCCAAAAAATTTACTTGCGAAAGTAAAACAATAAAAAATGCTTTGCGGATTTTAAAACATTATGTGCCAAAGTCACCGCAGTGAAATTCAGCAGCGGAAAAGTTTGGTTAAATAATGTTACCTCTGTGAAGGTTGAATTTTGAAGGAACAAAACAGAAAGGGCAAAATATTTTTGCTTTTAAACCAACAAGTAGGTAAGAATCTCTGCCTTTAAATTAGTAAATTTTCGTTATTTTTTTAAATATTCATTAATAGTAATTAAGGTATAAGTATAGTATAATAGAAATCCTTTATAGTCTCGGAAATCCTTAACAGAAATTCCTATTCCGAGGCGTACTCAACTGGAGGGTGTTGTGTTGGTTTTATTCTTATGCCGTCTTCATAATTTTTACAATTTCCTAGTCTTCTAGTTTACTTAGCCATATTTTGATGTTGTTTTTCAGCTTGCTCATCTCCGTGTTATTTTTGATTTCATTTGGAAGTGCATTGTATAATTTTGTGGCATGGAATTTATTGCCTTTCTGTTAAGCAGATTTGAGGTTATTGTCCTTATAGTGTAGGTATGTTGCTTAGTAAGGCACTATTTTTTTCCTTTAAAGAGACTTCTAACAATTATTTTATTTTGTTATAAACAACAGAAATCGTCTAAAGTTTGCTTCAAAACCAGCTGTTTTGCCTGGTGTGAGCACAGCCTTAAGGATTTTCCCAGCTTCACATTTTTGGTTGTAAACTTGTAGTGTAAAATTAAATCAATAAAATGAACAGCTTCAAAAATATCAATTGTTTTCCTAATGTTTATATTATTTCGTGTTAAACTCTTGTCTACTATTTATTCACCGACACTCAATAAAATTGAAGTTTTTCAACACGGTACAACTAACTTACCCTTTTAAATAGAAGAAAAGGAAACTGAAGATATGAAACTTACCTGAAACAATAAGAAAAATTACATATTAGACAAAAATAATGATGATTATTGATGATATCATAGACTATTTCTTCACCTTTCTCTTTCCGATCTAATTCCCCTCCCCATCCCTTCAGTCTGACAATTGGGGATGGTCAAGTCCCGATTGGGGATGACATAGTCTCACTGGCTCAAGACAATTGGGATCCACGTAAAAAATGGGCACCCAGATGTGACAACATCAAAATATCAATAACCGATCTTATATCTTTGGGATTTAATAAATTAACAGATCTGTTGATTAATATACGAACGTTTCAGCCCTTGCGAACAGGGTAGGTTATATTACTGCTTCCTTTTTAATAAACATTTAACGCACTCTAGATTTTTTTAAATGCTAGTTTCCCGGGAACTGCCGCTAGCAGTGCTCTACATTCCCAGGGAAAGTGGGGCAACGGGCTACGTTCGACTGCTTTAGGCCAGTACTGGGTAGGTAATGCAGGTATCTATTGACACTCGTCGTAAGTTCCTAATTAAAAGAGAACAATCAACTTTGTTACAATGTTACGAGGATAAAAATAAACCCTATCGCAACACGCTTCAACAACTGCATCGTTATTTTTAAATAAAGAATGTATCGCAATTTTAAAAAGTAGAACAGAAAATAAACCAGCGTAAGTGGGCTTTATGTTAACCATGAAACGCAAATAACGACCCTAGTTTTTATTGTGTGTGGGGTAAATAGCGACCCCCAACCGATCGCACACAGTCCAACAGCCAACCCTCGCTGACCTACTTCTGCAGGGAAGGGGCGGGAAAATTGAGAGGAACGAACTGCCGCTATTTGGAATCGCCTAATTTTAACGTAGAAATATATATATATATACATACGACTAGTTGGTGCATCAGGTCATTTCGCTTTTATTATAAATCATGTAAAGAAAGATAATCTAGATGGAACGTTTGTTTTAGCTTGTTTTTCAGCATTTTTTTTTTTTAGGATCCCACCACTTACCCGCCCCGGTATAGGTAACTTATGGTTACCCCTTCAGGGCACTTTCATGGACTCTAATTTTTTTTTCATGAACGACTCTACATTTAAAGAACGAAGCTAAACCTCGAATGTCCCCGCATACGTTGTTAGCAAGCAGTATGCAAGTGCTTGGTTATGTACAGGTTAGTATAGTGTTAGTAAATGCTTTTTCAGCATTAGCAACTGTTCGGGCATATAGTCGTACGTATTGTAGCTTCCTCTTAACAGTTTGTTAGGTTGCAATTCCGGGTTAAGTGCCATACGCCGTGGAGTTTTTACGTGCTGGTAGAGAGAGGGAACATTGAGTACACCAATAACAAAGGTAGGACTTTCATTATTCTTCTGGCATCCTTTCATAGTTCCATTCCGTTCCCCTTTCTATATTTTATAGAGAAACTCGCGGCCGGAAGTAATTCCGGTATATTCCAAGAGCTATAGAAACAGCAACTGATTTTTTACTATTAAAATTATCACAATGTACTGACGGATCTTATCAAAATTCTTCTCTCCGCATAATGGAGATATCTGATGAAAACCAACCTACAATAAGAAATGGATCCAGAAGGAGGCCAATATTTCAGAGAAACCAGAAAACTCTGCAGTAGTTAATTGAATTTCAAGAAGTTAAATTGAATTTAAGTGTAGGTACAATAAATAAATGAAGCGATATCACTGGTCAACACATTTTTGTCCCTTTAACGAAAGTAGCCAAATCTGACAGGAAATTTCACGCTGATTTCAGATATGTGATTAGTTTTTTTCTATCACGTCAGGTTTTTATGGGTTTTAAGTTTTACTCAAATGTGTTAATCATATTTATTCGTGAGTTATCATTGATTTTTTTTACAATATGGCAACACTAGGCTCGAATGTCATTTTGAAAATAATTTTCCCCGAAAATAAGGGAGATGTCAGTGACGAGCACGGCGAACGATTTCACCACAACATTGCGGCTATGGAAAAGCGATACCACGGAAAGTGGAGTCCATCTATGCTAGCAGACTATTGCTGGACCCTGTATAGAAACTCTCAAGATACTCACAAGCGCAAATCAGGAGCAAAAAAAATAAATTGAATTAGTTTTGAAATTTTGTTAAGTAAGTACCTACCCGTTATTATAGTATGGAAGAATTACGTAAAAAAACTTTGTTAAATAATAAAAAAACCTGAGCTATAAACATTTTTTTGTTTCATTTTGTGTTTATGGATACCAAATACATATAAAAAAAATTATCTATGCTTAAGGGACTGCACTTAAAAAAATAAATGTCGACCAGTGTAATTAGTAAATCAGATCCATTGTTTATATACTAGAAGAATACTATTTAAAAATTAGCTTATGTATCAGATAGGTGACGGCCTACGACAACTGCGCATTTAAATATTTAATTGGAAATTTGGCGTTCAAGTTATGCATGGAGAAAAAAGTATTGCGAATTTATTAAGCATATCTTCAAATTATTGGAAATCCGGTTAGAAACGGGATTGCAGACCTGGACGAATGAATTAAACCTGACAAACTTTTAGTAAATTTCGAATATATTATCACGATGTCGGAACACGTAATCGTGAAATTCGAATATTTTCGCATTTTATCATGATATATTATCAAGGCATGTGCAAAGCAACTTATTTCCGTTGCATAATATGATACTATCCATGATCAGTAACCAGATCTGAAAAGCAACGTCACCAAAACCATTATTAGTCTAAATGCATTTATTTTTTCGCTTCACAATTATATATATTTTTTAAACATAATTGTATTTCACAATATTTCCCTGACCAAACAAAGCCCTCTTCCACATATAGAAGTTCCACAGGCTTGTGTCGTGTCCCTGGCCATATTTTCCAGCATCATGACCTTTTTCATCGCGGTTTATTGCTCATCCACATAGTAAAACTACTCCTTTCGCGTTTTCACTACCGACCTAGCGCCCTCAGACGAGAGACTTAAGGCGAAGTTTAATGCTAAATCACTAATTTGATTAATCTTTATAACGAATTGGTGTACATTATGAATACCAAAAAATATGCTTTAGATAAATTGAAGGTTTTCCTATCGTTTCGGTTGAGTAGAATACAAATAAAATAATAAATTACTCAATAAAAAAATATAAATGTAAGCTACTAAAATAAATATTTTTTCAGTAGAAAAGTATGAACGCGTAAAAGAAACAACTTTAAAAATACAGTATTATAGCTAAGATTATCTGTGACAGTTTCACTTGATTAACTTTTATGCTTTCTTATAAAATTATTTACTAAATAAATAAAAAGCAGTTCTGTGATTGAAATCGAACCTTTCTAGACTTCGTTTGTCAAGCGATTTTAATGCCTATTACCTACAATATAAGGTATACCAAGAATATACACATTCGCGCCGACAGTTGCGTTGCAAAATTTGCGGGCATAAAAATCCATCTATGTCCAATCCATTTTAATTCATTAATCCAAAATACGGTTTATGGAGGTGCGCATTGGGTACATTAGGGAAGATCTTTTTAATTCAAATGAATTTTGAAATAGTCTGCAACCGTCGCAGCGACTAGTCTCTCGTCTACGGGCGCCCTTAACCATTGCCTTTGATGACCCCTTATAACGCATTATTTCAACATCTCTTACAACCTTTTCGACCTGCTGAATTTCAAAATGGTTTCACGCTCAATAAAATTTTCGAGAGCTTGGTTCATTTTTAATCTGCGTGATTCATTTTAGAACAGTGACGAGAGTGAGAGCGCCATGCATGATATTGTAAAAAAAAATACTGTGGCGTATGAAAACTGAAACCAAGCAGTGCAGCGTTTAGATTGCTTATATAAGTAGGTTGCACTCGAAAGTGAAAGGAACCATAATATAAAGACGAAATATTCGTATATATTTCGTATTTTTTAATAATCTAAAAAAATTCTTCACGCCATGTTGAGCATCATCATTATTAAAAAAAAGTGATAGCTTGAGTGATGAGAAAGCTGTCACGAGTGGTTTCATGACAACGACGAGCCGTTACATCAAAGGTTATGGGACTTTAGAAATTGAAATATAAATATTATATACATATATTTCTTTAATTTTTTTATTTCGCCTTACGCGACACTCATACTACAAACTGCCGCGGTCTGGGACAAAGAATAACTCGATTTGAATATAATAGAGAGTACACAGCAAGAAACAAACACAAATTGTGGTCGATGCACAATAGCTAATTGTTAGTGTAGAGATTTAAACAAAAATGATATTTCATTGTTGGGATCATAAAAAAAATGATTCAGTCGATCAAGATATAAATCGGAAACAGTAGTTATTTTGAATTGTATAATGGAAAGACACAGTTTGATAAATTAATTATTATAAATACCTAAATTAACTTAAGGCGATGCCATACGTAGTAATGCGAAATCATGTGTTTTTGGTTTAAAAATTTGGTCGCCTAGAAATGTTTCAGATGCTTTAATTAAATACTGCGAGTAGAATACATCTTGGCCTTTGAAATAATCGAGTATTTTTTAGATAAGTCTTTTTATAAGCCCAGAAAAAAATAATGTATAAGGCCTATGAAAACTGCTTTAAAGTTCAAAATCTCCTACTTACGAACCCATTTTCGGTTATGATTTTATTGTATAATGTGGCAAATTAAGTTATTTATAAAATGATCGATTAAAATAATTAAATATTTATGCCTGAACATCCACAAAATAAAATAAAAGTTTTTGGCCATGTTTTTTTCTTGCATAAATCAAAACAGGCGGATGGTGTTAAGCGGGAATTTAAA
The DNA here is from genome assembly GCF_061612785.1 of Hesperophylax consimilis. Classification (NCBI taxonomy): domain Eukaryota; kingdom Metazoa; phylum Arthropoda; class Insecta; order Trichoptera; family Limnephilidae; genus Hesperophylax; species Hesperophylax consimilis. Next base: position 20,314,816 of record NC_142848.1, on the reverse strand, counting down.
CCTTATCGCCATCTACGTAAGGGTTGTTATTGATAGCGGCTCAATTTATAATATTACACGACGTAGTGCATCGTCTTAAATTAAAAACTAGTCTGAACTGAAAATTGCTCTGAAATATTGGCGAATGAACGAGATTTGAGCAAAGAGGAAAATTATTGGATAGGAAAGAATATATTTTTCGTATACGAAAAGTTTCTGGGAAACTTGTAGAATTAGGGTAATTGATTGCATTGAAATAAAATGTAGTAATTTGATTAATATAATTTCAATTCATACTCTTATGCTACGTATACATACATACAAGAGTCGAACCTCGACTTATGGGAAGGAACGAAGCGACGCGCCGCTTGTAGTTCCTTTACCGTGCTTCGTAGTTCGGCTCGCGTGTCGGTTCGCATATGTATACGTACCATTAGGTTTCAACGATTATATAAAATGTAGCTCTATGTTTCGACGTGTATTTGATCGAGGACAATACATACGTATGTATTTACCAATATGACATGTTAAGTGCGAAAGTTTTAATAAAAATAAAAAAAAATTACACGGTTCTTACGTCACAACATATTGACTTTACTAACTTTGTGAATACATAATAAACATTTCCATCTCTCACTGCAAATCAATTCTCAAGTCTATACTGTCGTAACACAAGAACTGTCGTAACACTTGAACCAGAAGTAGAGAGGTAGAGCGAGTGTAATATTCCCCAGTAGTATGCGCAGAACATAATAATGTAGACATATTTATTTGGATGTAAAGGTATAAGGCTCTGCCACACGTACACTTCGGAGCGGCGGTACCACGCGCCGCTCCAGGCCGCCGCTCATAAAGTAAATTACGAAAGTACGGTAACGGTTTACAGCGCACTTCATTGCGAGGCTTTTCTGCACGGCGGCCTGGAGCGGCGCGTAGTACCGTCGCTCAGAAGTGTACGTGTGGCAGAGCCTATACTGTGAAAAAGTTTAAATGTATCAATTCAAAAGTCAGTGCTTCGCGAATAAACATCAGAAATTAAAACTTGTAAATCCATACTTCCCTAACATAAATATATATTTGTTAGGGAAGCAAAGCTGTATATATGTGCATTAGGCATAGCTTAAATCTTCAATTGAATCCTAGAATTCGGGACACTTTTACAAAACATTAGTGGGGTTGAAATCCGTTTATGAATAAATTTATAAGTAACTGAACTTACTTTAAAACAAAAAACAAATTTTATCACTATAATACGGCTATTTTCAAATGTTTTCCAAAACATTAAAGCAAGTGGTTTTACTGAGGATGGGACCTTCCTCCCCAGAAATTGGAGTAGACAACTCTACCAACCTCGCCAAATTCCGATTGAGTAGGACCGACGTTTATTTCGTAAAACTGCTGTAATATCATCAGATTTCAGAGAAACGCGTGTAAGTCCGCGAGTGTGTAGGTACGTGATTGAAAGCAAAAGTTGAAATAATGCATGGTCATCGACAATGAGTCTATTTGCCGACTTTCAGATCGATCGGGGGAAGTAGGTTTATTTGTACTACCAAATTTGCATTAATTCATTCCCGAAAACAAAGGTAAAATTTAAATAGATGTATTTCAAAAAAAAGTCAAATCATTTGTCAGCAATCAATTAATTAATTAATTCATACAACAATCAATTCTCAGCTTTATAGTTAAGAACAGCATAGATATTGAAGAATTTTTATCTTGATTTAATAAGTATATTTTAAAAAAAATAGCGTATCCTAATGGGATGTTTCCAGTGTCGTAGGAAGGAACTTTACGAACTAATTTTTACATACACCGATAATATTTTCGCTTGAACCATTCGATTTGTTGAAAGTAAATACAGCAAAGCGGCAGAAGTATCAAAAGCAGCAACGAGCTTGTACCCGTGCAGGTCAAATAAAACCCAGAGCTTTGAATAATTTTACAGTGCAGTTTCTCTACAGAACAACGAGGAAACGGTGGCTGAATTTGGAAGTCCCACCCCGCCCGAGCTCGGTACAAGATGCAATGCACTCGAGTGCATCACAGCTCGGAAATAGAAACTGTACCGAGAAAAAAAAAATAACCATCTTGTTGAGAAGTTCTGTCGGTGTCTAATGGCCTGTGCGGCGAATCACCGTTATTTTTAAGAAAATTTAATTGTTTTCCTTTAGTTTTCGCAGATCTTTTGAGAAAAACTTCCCACTAAGGCTACTTATCTTGCCGGGAAGTGGCTATTTATATCGGGTTACAAAACTGAGCTAAAACCATTTCCAGCAACGCTTTAACATTTCGTTCAAAATTTCAATGAATTCTTTGCGATCTCTTGAGACTTATACTTATTAATATATGCATAACAATTTGAAATACAAGTTGCGTTTTAGATTGTGATATTGTAAAATAAGATAACGTATCACAATATGGAAGCCTAAAAACTCTTGCAGCCTTGGGAAATTTACAGTAGGTACCAAACAATAATGTGACTTTCTGTAGTGTCTGGTACTTCGTGTAACACATAATGATAATGAGATATCAGATATCAATCCATAAGTTTGATGGACCGCACAAAAAGGTTGTTAGTGCAGTCGTAACGAACAGTGAAAAATTAATTTATTGTGCATTAATGTAAAACATTTGCATCCAAATTTACAGCAAGAGGAAATTATTGTGCACCACTTTTGAGAACGTATTTATTAAATATATATGGTCCTTTAGTGGGGTGGGAACGGAAGAAGTTGGGGTGGTGGAAATGTAGCACCCTGTGGGAACAGAAAGAGCATCATTGGTTAATTTTTGAAGCTGGCGTTTAAGACGAGACAATACCCTAGAATAAAGCCAAAATCTTAACGACGTAAATAGCCATGCACAATAATATGCGACGCGCGGCCCTGGTGTATTGGACAGACCTGCGGCTGAATTTGCCTCTAAAATAAAGTGGAAATCCGAACGACATAAGTGATGTCATGTAAAAACAATATTCCCGGCGTAATTACTTACGTACTTACGGTCGACGTAAGTACTTACGGTCGACTTTGCCCTAGCAGGCCTAGAAAATCGATCTTTCCGTGGGATTTATTTTCATTCATTCTGATGAACGTTTTACTAAAATCTCAAATGTTTATAGAGGAATCCCTCGGGAAGTTACTAAAAAATAAATAAAATCTGGTGCTTATCGGTTATTTTACAGTTGAAAAGCGTCTTATAAACTTTCAAGCTATTTTACTTAAAATATTTTAATGGTACGGTACTGTTTTTATTAACCTGTTAACCGGGTGGGACGTATAAATACGTCAAACGTAAACAGTATCGGGTACGGGTAGGACGTATAAATACGTCGTTGAAATATATGTTGCGCCCTGGAACGAGCGGGACGTATATTTCCGAACATATCACACGGAAATTGAGTTTGTAATTTTTACATATTTTAATTTTTTTAACTCAATGTTTCTCTTTTATCTGTGTGCTTTTATTTATTGTTCTGTAATTATAACCTTTTTTATATTTTTTTGTAATCTTTATAATTGTTTGTAAATATTCTATTTTTCAATTCGATTTTTTCACTTTTTTTGATGCATAAATAAATAAAAAAATTAACGTCCACCGGGCGTGACGTATTGATACGTCCTAGTGAAGGAGTTCGCGCCCGTTATATGCTGCGTAATTCAAAACTGAACTCCCCGGTTAACAGGTTAATCTTAAATATAAATCCGTACATACGTAGGGAATACGTTCAACAGAAATAATTAAAATGTGAGCGTCGAGCAAACCACCGTTATTAGTCTGATGTCGCCTTAAGAGGGCGCCCGTATATCAGAAGGTCGCTCATTACAAAGGCACAATTTATTCTAGTTCGTGGTCCTCCAGCTGAAAGCTACGTTGCAACGTTGCAGATTTATATTTTTGTTATTTGCATTATTTATGAGAAAGAGGGAGAGGTTACAATGGAGCTATCAGCGGTAAGTTTTGTGACCATAACCTCCCTCTATATTTTGTATAATGTACACTTCTAATTTCCGCATTAATACCAATAAATATTAACTTAACAGGTAGTTAGTTACAGCTTATTGATTTTATTATCAATATGTGTACAAGTGAAAAATAGCTGTGAGAAGTCACGCTACGTAAGTTCTCATTATAATATTATACAGAACGTGATACATTTTACTTGTTCCAATATTTCAACTGTTCCGTGTTATACAAAATACAAAAAAATGGCAAGAGTCGATACGTTGTCATCTCTCCTGAAAAAAATTGTAATTTTTGAATATGTTATTTTTTTTCATTAGTAATTTAATATAGGTGTTAGTTCATCCTATGGTGTAACAGAACCGAAAGATTACCACATTTTTAATCAATCGTAATCCTTCAAATGTTTCTACAGAGAATGCGTTAAGACAAAAAAAACTTGTAGATAAAACAATTATATTAACAGATTCAAGAAGAAACATCTATTTTATTCTTATTGCGAAAGAAATTGTCACATCACTTAATTTTATAATACATTGTATCTTCCAGTTTGCTTATTAACATATTTGTGTTCTGTAAGAAAGCATTGACACAAACTTAGGTATTTATTTTTAATTATCTTAAACAATGGCCATTAGTAACAATAATAACACTACAAGATAATTTTGATATCTACGGAATATATATTTTTTTTGCTTTTATACGTAAATTGACAACTGAATTGAGTGATTTGTCTAGATTCTACTATAATAATAGATCTCATTAACGATATTATACAATTCAATGTGATAATTTAAAGTTTTCCAAAACCAAACCGCATGAACAAAAGAACAGATTTAAAAATTGCTTTTAGAAAATTAATTTTATGTAGCTTTCTGCTTTTATGACCGCAAAAGAAAACCAAGAGCGAAAGTTTAAAATTAATTTTGCACTTTTCACTTGACATACTTTAGTGAGAGTTTTATGTCAAAAGTCTGGTGAAATATATGCGATTTTTTTTTATCAGAGAAAAAAAAGTGTTAATTATGACATCGTGATATATACGAGAAATTTATGCAACGATTAGTGAAAACATAAGTTATTTATAAGTACTGATTCTTACGTCGCTTTCAATGCTTGCAGGGTTAACACAAAAAAATACTAAGATGTTAAATATAGAAAAGCTTAAAACATAATGTTAATAATGTAATACAGAAAAGTTTTTTGGTTACAAGATGGTTGTAATATGGTAATTTTTTCCGGACCTTATTTCTCGGACTTCTAGCGAAATTTTTATTGCCTTTGTCTATAAATAAAAATCACTCCCTCTCCATTCTTACTTATTTATGCATTTCTTGGGCACACTGCATTAAAATGGCCGCTAAACAACGCTAAATCGATCTTAACTTTGTATCCGTTGAGCGCCGACGTATCTAATTGGTAAACTGAAAACAATTCTTTCTGTTTGAAGGATATTTGACCTCGGCACACTAGAGGTAAACAGGTCAAATTCGGGAGCTCGGCACTTCAAAGGTTAAGCATCGTTTGAAATTCTGGAAAGCCGTTTCTCGTGCGGGTGATACTGAGATCATCGTCCACGATGGAAAGATGTGGTATAGGATATTAAATATATGCGAAAATGTCAATAATATATGTGTAAATGTCAATAATATATGTAATAAAATAACGCTCAGTGTTCAAAATTGAGAGTGTCATTTTGTATTAAATTACATAATAAAAACGAAAGTGTTGAACATTTTCCACTAGCGAGGCAATGTTACATTATGTTTTAGATGACGATTTCATAATATTGATTGATATTAGCAAATAACTTCTTATATTTATAAAAGCAGAAGTTTGAAATGGCACTTCAATTTGTAGATAAACAATAAAAAATAACCAATTACGCAAAAAATTCTTTGTACGTATCACAAAAAAACTCTTAAACAATGGTGTTATATGAAATTGACACAAAATATATGCGTGTTAATTTTAAACACGACAAAGGTTGTTTTTAGCTCGCAACGAAATTTCCATCATGAATATATGAGGAGGTTTTAAAAATGCATTATGCGATCAAAAACACAAAATAAACGAAATTTATTTTTTAATCCAAAAATCTTCTTTTTTTAAACATGAACATGTTATCCATGAAACATAGAAACGTGTTTTCAAAAAGGTGACCCACGTGTTACAAGACACTAAAAAAATGATTTCACCTGTTCACTGTTACGATTGCCCATTTAGAAATCTCTTCCTCCCGGATACTTTCGAGAAGAAAGTTCGCAATTTGAGATAATGGCGTCGACATAACAAGGCCGAGAAAACAAAACACAAAAAATGTTAGACCTAGAGGAACAGTACATAATATGTTACATTTTATGTATTAATATCTCAAGAAAACTATTATTAGCGGGTTGAAATGACTTCACAGCAAAAAAAAAAAGCTGGCCACTACAGAATCGACCGCGTAATGTCTGAGACATCCTTTTGGCACCCATTGGCTTATTTTTTTAATTTATTTATTTCTATGCTCGTACATACAGTTTATAGGTAAATGATAAGTGCAAGTAATCACAAAATTTTTCGTAATATAATTAACAATATAAAACATAATAATACATTATAAAATAATCAGTAACTGTATGTATATGGTTAAGTAGTTTTTTCTTGTTTTCCATGAGGTGATAAATCATTTAAAATCTCTGATTATTATTTTTTTTAATGTTTTTGTATTTAGTTATAAAATTACATTTTATATGTAGTATAAACCTTTTTGCTTATTTCTATTACATTGAGGACACTTTACAATATATCTAAAACTTATTCTTTATCAAGACAAGACAAGATACAAGATAAAATATTAAAGTGAAATTGACTATATTAAAATGTTTAATATAGTCAATTTCATTGTACGAGGCGTATCCAGAAAGTAAGTGTACTGAATTTTTGTAGGTTACAAATCTTTTTATTGAAACAAAAAAATTACATGGTTACCGTAGTACATATGTAAGCTATTTTTCGACATAGTCGCCATTCCTCTCAATGCAGGTGGTGAAGCGGGGGATCAACTTTTTGATGCCTTCCTCGAAGTAGTTTCCCGCCAAGACCTTCGTCCACTTTTCCACCTCCTCCTTTACCTCCTCGTCGGTTAAAAACCTTTTTCCATCCATGTACAGCTTCAGGGAGGTAAAGAGATAATAATCTGAAGGTGCTAGGTTAAGGGAATGCGCGGAGTGGTTCAGGATATCCCATTTAAACGAAGCAAGCAGTTCCTTCGTGGCGTTGGCCGTGTGTGGTCTGGCATTGTCGTGCAGCAGGCTGACTCCCTTTGTCAGCATGTCTCTCCTCTTGTTATGAATCGCCTTCCGCAATTTTTTAGGGTCTCACAGTATCTTGCAGAGTTGATGGTCTCCACTTGAGGCAGATATTCAATCAAAATTATGCCTTGACAGTCCCAAAACACGGATGCCACGATTTTCTTGGCTGAAATTGTGGTTTTGAACTTTTTGGTGGAGGGTGAAGAGGTGAGAACCGTTTTTAAACTCGCGATACCACTTGTACACACTCGTACAATTCATAGCTTTATCACCATATGCAGTTTTAACCTCATTATAAACCTCAAACGGAGGTTTTTCCTTCCAAACGAGATAACGAATGAGCCGCGTATTTCGCATTTGGAGGGAGATTGGATTGACATTTTTCACGAAACGTGTTGTCGCGTTGACACTTCTCAACGTACTGACCTTGAACAGGTCTCGTTGCGGAGGGGAAGAGTCAGGCTACACGTAAGTGTAGCCAACATATCGAAAATATAATTCATTCGGTCGTGAGATCCTCAGTACACTTACTTTCTGGATATGCCTCGTAATTTAAAAATGTTATTTTTTTGTAAAACACCAGCATCCAACGGTTTATCTTGTCTTAATAATAATAATTCATTTATATAGCGCAGTTTTGTAACACGTCCTAACTATCAAGCTGAAAATATTCCTCGATTAATTTATTTAGTTTGAACTCATAATTTGCATACTGTGGGGCATACCATTGAATTATATTCTAATGATGGGGGACAAGCATTTCGTCTCATTGCATTTCAGTAATTATCGTTTATATTATTTTCTTTTAAACAAATATTTTTGATAAATCTGTTGGTTTGTCGAAAAACTCTAGAGCGGCAAGTTTTCAGCCCGCAACGTCATCACATGCACTAGCCATTATGGAGCTTGAAATTATTCATTTTATTGTAAAACAAAATAAAAAAAACGCCTATTTATTGGTTGCATATATTTCAAAGGTAAAATAACCTATCGAACCGAGTAGTTAGTAGTGCTCCCCAATGTTGAATTTAAAAAAAAAAACTGAAAAAACCTTAGATTTTGTTCTGAAGCGAGCGATTTTGTAGAATCCTCTGTAACAAACGGAATGCAATCTTTAGAGCACAAGTGTCAGGTGGGAATGCTAGTCAGGAAACACGCCGAACGCGGGCCCAACATCAGTCAGTTGAGAACAGGTCGTTTTTACGACTCGTTCTTGAGTTCAACAGCTCGGCTATGTTTTTTGGCTCGGATTTTTACCGACCTCTGTGTTTCCACCCAAAGAAACGCGTTCGCTACTTCCTCTCATCAAAAATACCACAGTATCTCCAAAGACAACATAGGCCCCGAGGGAAATTATTTTCCTTAGGACCTCCTGTGTTGAGTTAAAATAGACATTCGACAATCATAAAATTAAAAATGTAAACATGTTAACCTGAGCGTGCGTGACTATAAGTCTAACATTGTTGCCAAATAATGTTTTGTAAAAATGAATAATTTGTTAGAATAAAACTAATGGGGTAATTTATTAGAAAAGCTCGCACGACATTTTAATCCAAATCGAGCTTTGGGCCCAAAAGATCCCACTCGCATGATACCTCAAGTTTTTAAAAGCTTTCGGTGGTTTAAGAACCTTGGGTTTGATTAGATAGGCCTCCAGTTTTAGCGACTTAATAATTATTTTTTCAAATAATAATTTTAACAATGTGTTCATATGAATTTGTCAGTATAACATACAGGTTATATTGGGATTTACCCGACAGACTTGACCGGGGATTTCTGAACTTATTTAGAATAAAAAACGTACTACTACCATTAACGCATCACGTGATACGTGCTCCGTCTCGTTCCAAAAGCACCGTACAGACGTGTCTGTGATAGAATTTGTTTTTCAAAAGAATTTCAACGGAGAGCATCTGTCGGGTGCGTCCTGATACAACCCATATATATTATATCGTAACAAGCAACCGACTGAACATTCCGAGTTGGAGGCTTAACGACTGTTTTCAATGACAAGGGCAGCGAATTATTGTCAGTAACCATGCGTAAATTTAATCAATACGATATACAATATATAGTATAATAAACACCACTAATGTTGTTTTCGTACCGAGTCGGACAGACGTCACGCAGTACTTTTTACAACGAAATTAAGAGAAACCGAGATTTCATGGACGAAGTTTTGGAAACCATCCAAGTGCGATACGCCTTGGTATTAACAGTTGGCGTTCACTCCAATTCAATAAGCACGTTTCATAAAAAAGGGGCAAAGCATCAAAGTAGTTAACATTATGAGGTTAAGGGAAAACTTTTGCCCTTTCGAAAAAGTGCCCGTGAAAAGGTCGTCGCTTGGAGAAGTATTCAGGGTAGCAGGAGCGACGGACCGTCTCGAAAATCGAGAAAATGGAGACAAAGGAACAAATAAAATTAACCGACAATCTAGTGAACACGTTCCCCTCAATGGCTTCGGCCAATGCGATGTTGAAGATCGGTAAATTAAAGTAAAGCACGTGTCTATTTTGACTGATTAATTAGACGATTCGGATAAATTTAATCAGAGTTATTTACCTATTAAAGAGGAAATCAATACAGAAGTGTTGATTTAATACGTGTTATACAACACCAAGTGTTGAAGGAAGAAGATTCATCAATAGTGTTCATATTTAACTTACTAACAATCGTGTAGTGGTACACAGGGGTACTACGAGAGGTAAGAACACTACATATAGTTTGACTAGTCTATAGTTAGTAATAAGATAGATCATTGTAGAAAAATATATTATATATGTATTTGTACAGCACCCTTGAGGTGATTTTGCACAAAAACGGCGTTATACAAATCATCCAAATATTATTATTATTACAAACCTCTGTGCTGGCACATATTTCTTGCTTGGTATTCAATCAAACACATTATATGACACTGATTCTTGACAAGATATGCCTCAATTACATCATTGATTCAGTCGATCATTTAATGTTTATTTTTTTTAATCTAATTCATTACGTCAAATAAGTATTTCTATTGAGTCGCCTAACCGACAGTTTGTCTAAAAGTGCATACTTTACATTAAATAACATGATTCAAGGCATTTTTTCTTGCAGAAAAACTTGGAGGTCAATCGGCTGGCTTTGCGAAAAGAAAATACCATTCTGTCAACTATGTGAGACTTGTCGTGTTTCGCATAGTATTGGACATTGTAAAACATTCCACAATATTATGCAAACTATTTTATACGAGAGACAACTGACACAGCAAATGACAAGTAAAAGCATAGACTCTGTGCATCCCGTTAGGAAAATGAATGTAGTTCAAAATTAGTAATCAAGTGTTAAAACAAAACAAAGTTTTGGCGTTGAAGAAGAAAGCGTGAAGTGTCACGAGTATACGACGTCAAAGGCGGTAGCGCGAAACTTGCTTTCGATTACAACAATAAAACATTAGTTCTGAAACAACTTTGCATAGAAACTCAAATAAAATACACGGATGTCACATTCCGGTGAACTGCTAGTACGTATTTACAAAATAACACAATTCTCCTCAGTGCAGTGCCAGCATCTCCCGGGAAACAGATGATAAATATTTTTTACTAAATCGATATATTCTTACTAGCATTTATTAGATTTTGAGATAAGTGTGGGATGGAGGCATGAATAGTTTGCCGTCATCAACGCTCAAGACGTCGGGATAAACTTCTTGGAAAAAAGAAGTGCTTTTTGAAGGTCATTTGCATTCGTGGAAGGCGAAGAGATTTCTTAGAAAGGAGAAAAACGGTGAAAAGATTTGTTTAACCCTTTCAGACCTGAACTATAGTTGGCGGTGGTAGAAAATAAAATATTATTTGATGCTTGATAATACAACTGATAGAGTTTTCTGAAACTTTTAAGGTTTTTATTTTTTCAATATTTAAGAAGTGATTGAAAAAATACGTTATTTTTTTTAAAATCGGTCGAGTTTGAACACAAAAATCACATTTAAAAATATACAAATGGCCACCACTTAAACTATAAGCTAAAATCCTATTTTTAAAACAATAGAGCACAAATCCAGATATACCAGCAATTGAAAAACATTAATTTTTATTCGCTTTAGAGAAAAAAAATTTAAATCCTCAAATTTACACATGGTCCGAAAGGGTTAATGTAGTGTCCTCGGAGGTCATTTGGCGACCTTGGCATTACCCTGGGAATCATTTAAAAATACATTTTAATTTCTATGGCTATTTTCACACGGCGCGTTTTTTACCCGCAAACTCGGCTGCGGTCACGGGCGACACTCGTGTCTTCGCTGTTTTCATAATTAGTTTTTTCATTTAAAGTTTTGCAAATATATATTGACTAAGGATACAAAACAATTGTCAACCTGGTAAGTTCTAACGTAAGGTTTATAGAGCTGTTTGTCCGTGTAGTAGCCTAAGGAGGCAAATTTGTGATTTAGTGTTTTAACACAGGGAACTTCCGAAGTAAGGCAATCAATTTTCGTGTAACCAACGCAGAGATTTCAAGTTACGTAAAGATTCTTAAATGAAAAAAATGCAATAATTTTAATGGCGTTAAATATTAATGATGAGGGGCATCACCAGTGATGCTATGCCCAACACTTATTTAATATTAATAACAATAATATTTGGTTGATTTGTATAGCGCCGTTTTTTGTGCAAAATCACCCCAAGGGCGCTGTACAAGTATATAGTATATGTCTACAGTGATCTTTCTCATTATATACTTACAGACAGTCAAACGATTATCAACTTATGGCTAACAGATGCATCCACCGGTTCGTCGATAACTAATACAAAACTACATATTTTAGAAACTGCGTTAGAGTGTACATATTTTATTATTATTTATTTATAATATGTAAGAAAAAACTACCTAGCTAACCATCACGCCGTTTCCACAGGGGTAGGCAGGTAGGACGGACTGCCAAACAACTCTGTCTTGCCTCATTCACATTCATACACCGTCTCATATATTCTCTTCTATTATTCTGACCCATGACGTGGCCTGACTTAAGTATCTGATGCACCATATTTCTATATTCTGCTAGCATATTTATATACAAGCAGATAATATACTGGACCATACTTACCTGGGAGGTCACTTGAGATTAACACAGTTTATTGTTTATCAGAGAAACGGAGATACAGTTCGCACGTAGATGACATAATTAGAACACATTGAAAATGCCATTATTAATTCCGGTATTTATTTTGATAGCATGTATTCATGTTCTTTAATTTTATGTTCGGCGGTATATCAGTATAAGGATTTTATCATCCTAAATGTGATTCGTTCCCTAGATGGCAGATCAAAATTTCCCTAGATTTCAGAATGTGTTTGATGAGGTGCTCAGTACCGAATTTCCGCTAGAGAATATCAAAGAAAAAATTCGAACAGTAATTTCCCTTGAATATTTGAAATTTCCCCAGAATTTTGACCTTAGAAAGTTAACATTTTAGTATTTCCCTAGATTTTTGTGTGTTTTCTCTTATTTTTTATTCTCCCCTAGATCCATATAATAATTAATAATACATCACAATAATAATACATAAGTGGCGGCAAAGGATAGGTACAAGATACTGAAATACATCATGAGGTATTATAGTATAGCAGCATGTGCGAGTGCTCTCTGGGGGGTTAAACAGCTGTCCAGGGGGCGGAACTGTCATATAACAGATGTTTTGGGATTTTTGAGACCCAATCGATCTCGCAATGTATGGACCGTCAAAGGCGCAATGAAATAACCATGAATTAATATCATATCTAAACAAAATCTATCACAGCAATAAAGATGTAGGTGGATACTACGAGACATTCGTTATTAGTAAGTTAATAGCGCAGATCCGTGAAGAATCACAGATAATATGAAGTCTTGGCAAATCGGTTCCAATTTTTTAAACGGCGATTAAAATAATTTTCTGTTAAAAATGATTTTAATCTGTCTGAATTCTTCAAATAAACACTTCCAATTTTGAAAAAGACACTTAAATTCAAAGCGATTAGAGTTCATTGAATCGGATAACAGAGTTACAAACCGAAATTATTAGATGTAATTACGGCAAGGCAGCTCCTAAAAATCGTGAATTTTCAAACGTTCCAGCGTCTGTAAGTATTTATCTCAAATAATGCAAAAAGAACTATTTTTATAATTACCTTTCCAAAGTGGCTGTAGCATTCTATAATTATGAAAAGGGAATATTCGTTGATTAGAAGAGTATTATTAATAACTAATAACAAAGAATGCCTAATAATAAGTTTTAAAACACATTATTAACACAACAGTAATGATGTTTAATTAAAAATATTAACACGACATTGTAACTATTTAAACTAAAATAAAAATATTAACACGAAATTTTAATTATTTAAAAGTAATAAAAATATTAACACGACATTTTAACTATTTAAAACTAATAAATATATTAACACGACATTTTAACTATTTAAAACTAATAAAAATACTAACACGAAATTTTAATTATTTAAAATTAATAAAAATATTAACACAAAATTTTAACTATTTAAAACTAGTAAAAATATTAAAACGACATTTTATCTAATTAAAACTAATAAAAATATTAACACGACATTTTAACTTTTTAAAACTAAAAAAAATATTAACACGACATTTTATTTTTTCTCACTCAGAGATCATTTGTTTTTGAAGTACATATTTAGTTTTTCACACTACAAACAGTAAAATCCCATCAAAACTTATTTCTTCATAAAACCTAATAAATCTAATATCGAAACAAACAAAGAAGTCGAATGGCGGTAAACAACGCTGTCGCAAAAGGCGAGAATTTATCAATAGAATTTCAGTTTTCACGTTTTCAGATGTTTAGGGGCTCCAATCACAGAGACCGTCAGAAAAAATAACATATCATTATGTAAATATGTACTGAGATTGTAATGTCTACGTCACTCAAGTCTTAGCAGTGTTCCAGGCATTTAGAGTTTGAAGACAAAGGTTGATATATGAATGCATCATAGTTCACGGTTCTTGATCTGTTTATCGAGATAAACGTGCCAAGCAAGAAAGAGATATTAAGCAATATGATTATAATACCCAATATTAAACAAGTACTCATTCCCATCGGCGACATTCATTTTTACTCGGGAGATATTTTCAATTTGTATGGATATTTCAGGAAAGTAATTAATGCTTATAATAATTTGTTATCCTCTGTGCTATGCATAAAAACCTTGTCTTATAAACATTAGTTTATCTTTAAAAAATAATAATTTGTTTTTCATTATAAGTAGGTACCCCATATGGATATAATATAAATATATCGTCTGTTTCTGCTATCGTGGTACGAGAACACGCCGTCAGATGGAATGCAGGAAAACACTTCTTCTTGTTAACATATAAATTTATTAATTCACAATATATTTGCAGAGGATCTTATTTTCCTCTGCTAAAACTTAAACTGAAAGAAATAAAGGTCTAGTTTCCTCTATTCTTCAGTTTTCCCTAGGTTTACATAAACCTAGTAATTATCTCACGACTGACTGCCTAGGTACGTCTGTACCTACCAGTTATAGCAACACTCTAATACTGCCTTTTTTTCTGGGAGGTATCTGTATTTAAGCTAAATTCTTGAAGGACATATTACAAAAATAAAGTTGTTCCACCCGCTCGTCGGAAAACAACATTCTTAAACATAAAATAAAATGCACTTAACTATTCTTAATGATACAAACGTGACTTAAACAATACAAATATTTTAAAGGAATTATTTTGAGGGAGATGAAACTTTATTTGGGGTTTTTATTACTATGGGACAGGGGTGGGAAAGGTATTGGCAAATATTTTTAGGCATAATGGTTTAACTAGGGTGATCATAAAATATAAAGCGAACAGCCCTATTTGAAAGCTGCCGCTGCTTGCAGTAAAATGTCACTAATTCTTAAATCATAAATGATACAAACAAGGCAATATGTTTATAAAAATACCAGGCCAATGAATTGTTTTATTGTAGGGTCGAATCTGCAAATGTGGGAAGCTACACTATCTTTAAAAATACGAACTGTGAGAACTGGCCTGAAGGTTAAATTTTACTGAGCAATATGTAATAGTCGCATTCTGGAAGATACATCGTCTATAGGTGGCCTCACGACAGTTTATGCCTTCAGAAGTCAAAACAGCTGTCAAGCGTAATAATAATTACACAGCAGAAAGTGTTTGCATGTAAACTTTTTCTTTGTAAATTGAATGATGATATTATTGAATATCTAAAAGAAAAACTATAAATTAAAACGGACTAGTACAAATTAAAGTCGACGACAATAAATAAAATACGTAGGTATTTATTTAGTTTCTCAGAACATATATGTATACCACCTAATTGTGTTCACACTATGATGAGCGCGGCGCCATACTGGTCACAGCACAATAACAAATAATATTGGACATCAGACGCAATAGCAAGTCGAACCAAATCTGTTATATTTAGTTTTATAGCATTACGTAGGTATCAGACCGTATGTCTTATTTGTTTTTTCAGTGTCGTTCGCTTGTTTTGTTTTTTTATATGTGAATCCGTACAAAAGTAAAACTCCCGAAGCCAGTGGGACTATGGCATTCCGGAAAATAGGTTACGCTGTGGGGATGAAGGGATTTATGAGGAAAAAGGAAGTGGGAGAGAGTAAGATTGGGAAGAAATTGACTATTCAGATTTGATTTCTGAACACAACTTTATTAAAAACGACTAAAGCTACTAAAAAGAACGTATCGATTATGAATGGTGGTATTTCATCAGAGGACACAACGAGAATTTATTTATGTATGTCTATTCTTGAATACACATTTTACAAATGATTACAGTGGTTTATATTGTAGTACAGAAAAGAAAGTACAGAAAAAAGGTACAAAAAATAAAGAAAATAGGTTGTTGATGAGGTAAAACTGTGTGTGGGTGATATTGTATGTAACGTGAACACCTCACTAGGAGAACGTGTGCTGAGGTGTTAACGTGTTTGTGATTAAGTGACAGGTATTTATGTGTTGTGTCGTAGAAAGTTAGTTTTTTTTTTCACAGACATAATCAAACATGAAAACACACATTTCTATGTGAGTGTATGTATTGTTGGATAATTCTTAAAAAAGGTTTGATTTTGTATCCAGGCTACGATAAGTTTTTTGAAAAAGTTTGTAGATGTATTTACAGTCAGTAATTGTTTCATAGTAATGGGCATACTGTTAAAAAGTTTGGTTGCCTAGTACTGAAAGTGTCTTTGTCCGTGTTTGGTGTGTCAGCGGAATGTTCAGTGTTTTATTTGTTAAGGACCTGGTTTTTATTATGGGTTGATTTGTAATATGAAGATTATTATGGATGAGGTGTAGGAGAGCAGTTTTGTTGTAAAGTTGCCTTATTGACATGACGTCTAGTGTTTTGTAGATTTTGGTTGAATCTGTGTTGAATGGTACTTGCAGTATGAGTTTTATTATTGCCTTTTGAATTTTTTGAATTGGGTCATTGTTGTGTTTGTAGCGCTTCCCCAAGCAAATATTCCATAAGTGGCAATGGATTGACAAAGTGCAAAATATATTGATCCGAGTATTGTTAGTGGGAAAATGTTTTAATGGATTTTATTAGGTGCTAAGAATCTACTACATATTTGGAAACAAATCGCAGAAATAGAATGAGTACCGTAGGATGAGGTTCTTTTACGCCACTTTTGAAACATTTTATAACTCCATCTATTTGTCAATGAATACATAATACCAAAAATATTTTTCTTTTACCTTGAAGCGAATTGACAATATAGCATTTCTTCCATATGCTTCAATTGGTTTGTGTATGATTTGACAGAATCAGCTCGTTTTGAAGTGAGTTGTCAAGTTTTGTCGTAAAAAGTTTACAATATAAACCATTCGGATCTGACAACCATTTGCAAGATCTTGCTTTTTGCAACCTTACTACATGATGATACAAGTTATTATTTAATAGTTTATTTCTTGAATTGTCGGTAATGGTGGAATATATTGTTTCTGTTGACTTAAGAGGAAGCTACAAGCCAAAAAGGTGTATATATTGGTAAACCTTATAATCTAGGTACTAGGCATTAAAATCGCTTGACAAACGAGTCTAGAAACGTTCGATTTCAAGCACGGTTTTTATTTATTTTGTAAATAACTTTATTAGAAAGCAAAAAAGTTAATCAAGTGAAACTGTCACAGATAATCTTAGCTATAATACTGTCTTTTTTAAAGTTGTTTCCTTTATGCGTTCGTACATTTCTAGTGTAAACATATATATTTTTTTAGCAGTTTACATTTATATTTTTTATTGAGTAATTTAAGATTGATCAAAATAGTGATTTAGCATTAAGCTTCGCCTTAAACTGTACGCAGGTCGCACGTACCTACTACTTAATCCACGACGAAGTAGATGATGAAAAGTAACCCCCTCCCTCCTAGGAACTACTTTACGCCACCTTTAAATATTGAAAACTATATGTTACCGAAGAACAAAAATTGATTTCATGGTACAGGTTTATTGACGAATTTTTTTTTCTTCATAAAGCAATACAAATAAACAGAAAACCCTCCAATTTCTCCTCGAAAACAAAAAGTTCAAAACAACGGTAAAAAGTGGAGTAATTTAACCCGTCTTACGATACATTTAATAATTATATGTGAAACTATACAAATAAAATTAATTTGTTAAGAAACGCCGTGCGTCGAACCTGCGACCTTCGGATCGGTACCCAGGGATTTTAGCCGCTCGGCTACAAAGGTATTATAAAGGTCCCAAAGTTTTATCAACATACAGTAAAAGCTCGATAATGCGTCACCAAAAAACCAATCTGTTTTATGATTACTGGAAGAGACAGATCTAAGAAAAATATAAATCTTGCTTAGATTAATTGTTGTGAAAATTGCACGGGAGATAAAAATTCGATACTGAACTGTCAGTAGCAGCGTTATATTTCGCCTAAAGGGTAGCCTGTTCGCTAGTTCCTCGAGTGTGCCGCTTGCACCATTCGAAAAATTTATAAACTTAATTCAAATTCCACAACCACACGCGGGGCAATCCCTCGCATGAAAATACAGGCAGTTTATTAGCCCCTGCGTTTAAAACATTTCGCGTATTGAAAAACAATCTCACCCTCTCTGTGTTGCGAATAATAATAAAACAGTGGCGGAGAGATTCAGTCGGGGTGAATGCCACATCGATCCGTCTGACCTCGCCGAAATAATCAGTCACAGTACGCCACTGGGCAGAATAATGACGACACACCAAATCATAAATCTACATGTTTTAAATTCTGTTGTCGGTACCTATAAACATTTTTTTCATTATTCCCACCATCTCCTTCGGCCTCACAACATACTCAAAGTAGGGAAGCCATAGTTTAACTGACTTCAAACAGTCGGGAGCCACGTGCAGTAAAATCAAAATTGTCAAGTTATATGATTGGCATTCTGAGATAATGAGAAAGGCGAGACATTGCAAAACATTTTCCAGTCATTATTTTACACGTGTTGAGTTGAATATTGTATAATTTTTTGTCGCAATACTGAAGATCGAAGATGACAAGTAAAATGCCTTAAAAAACTGTTTACATTACAGTTATATCTTTGGAAAAAAATCACTGTGAAATCCGGGTTAACTAAATAATTCTTAATAGTAATACATTATCTTCATTACTCTATTGAAACAATTCACAATGCCCCAACCTATTTTTAACATACAATTACTATATAATTTAAATATTTTTAAAAGATATGTATAATATAAATACCAAAAAAAGATATAGACTGTTTTCTTATTCCTCTAAGAGGATCCTGTTCTGAGGCGAATTAGGTTTTGGATAGAGATTTTCAATTACTTCTATAGTTCAATTTTAAGGTTTGGATAGGGTATTTTCAGTACCTTCTATGATAATGTTTTTAAAATACTAGCTAGTTATTTTTTCTGATAATTCCATAAGCCAAGATTTGGTGGACTTGATGTGGGTAATTATTGATTTAATTTGTTTGATACTGGATAGGAGTTCGTCATATAACTTTACATCAAACAAATCAGAGCTTCTTTGTTCAAAGGTAGTATACATTTAGGTTAAGTTTGTCTATTTGCATTGTTCTGATTTTATGATTATGTGCGGTGTTTGCATCTTTGTCTTTTTTGAGATGATGAACCAGAATATTTTTGGCGTAGATTTTTGTCGACGTTCTCGTGGGTCCCTTTAATACGGTCTTTGTGACACATTTCTGAGTTACATTATTGTTTTGACATTCGTGTAGGATAATTTATTCTAACTTACCTGTTTAGAACCCCGAATACAGAACACTGTAGAAAAGATGATGTGAAACTTACCTGAAACAATAAGAAAAACACAAATCGATTAGAATAATTTCAATTTGGAAATCGGTATCATGGAGAGTATGGACACCCGACCCGATGCGACAATATTAATGAAGCATGTCAATATTGATAAATCAAAATGAAATGTTACAAAATTGAGTAAAAAGAACTCAATAATCTCTCCATTGCAGATATATACAGTTAAAAGATTAACAGTATCAAAGTTGTATTGAAAATCGGTCTGCATCTGCATGAATCTGCATCTGAAGCGTGCATTGATTCTCACAGATCGAAAATATCCACCTCCGAGCAAAATAAGCGCTACAAACCAAAACGCGTCCTCTGCCTCCGATTGACTGGGGGAACGAGGTGCAAGCAGCACAATCTAAAGGGCATTGAATATCAGGAGCGCAGAAGTTCGCAGGACAAAACGGTAAATGCTCGGAGACACGGCGCGGCGGGGGTTTCGAGGGAGGGTGGGGATATCTAAGGGCAAGGAGGGAGGGAACCCCGGCCTGGGAGGGGGACGAACAGCCTCTCGCGCAGATCGCCGCAAACACCTCCTCGCATTCGTGTTACCCTGGTAACTTTCCCATTTCATGTCACAATAACCCTATCGTCACAATATTGATGACGGTAAAGCGGAACATTATATCAATTTGATGTGACAACTGACGTTTCATTACGGCCATAACTGTATTTCAGGCTCGTACTTTACAGCCGACTTACCTGGACGAGTAGTATCAGGTAGGTACCGGCTTTATTGTATCGGTGTTGGTGATCTGTACAAAGCGCAGTACTCGGAAAGAGTAGGGGCCAAAGTAGGGGGAGAATATCCAAGGATCGTGATGTAAAGAGAAGAATTCATACAAGTGTTTATTCAAATATTATCAAATTATTATTATACAAGCGGTATTTCGGTTATTTTACTTTGTGGTTGGTAGTAATTATACATTTAAAATTTTAATATTAATGTCCAAGCACCAGAATAAGGTTTTTAAATCCAAAGTCCTAAGATTTTTTTAAACAATAGAAAACCGCGAAAGCAATTATTATTAAAGATTAAGAAAAAATCTGCAATAAAATAATAATTGGATAACTTGTATAGCGCCGTTTTTGAGAAAAATCACCTCAAGGGCTATGTACGATTTATTACGAATTCCTAGTCTTTATATGTATAATTTAAATATTTACAAACAGATACAGAAAAACAAACTTACCTGGCTTGTCGCTTCAGACAAACAGAAAGTTTACGACTTTCCACGCAGAGGACACTATAGTATAGTACAGAGGATAGTATTTATTTTATTTTATATGGTTTTACGCCCGGCCGGGCTTTTATATAGATTTTAAGAACAGAATATACCTATGGAACTATCGAAAATTATACACAAAGTTTTTAAAGCATTAAATAACGTTAAACTGAATATGAAACAATATTAGTAAATGATGTAATAGTTAGCCTGCCTACATAAATATTGAAAAAAGATTCCCCGAACTGTTAAAAAATAATATTTATAATTTAAATATCATTTACAGGCACACTCGAGGTGATTTTTCACAAAACGGCGCTATTCAAATGATCCAATTATTATTATTAAATCAATAACGGCTTATTTCGTCCTTGTTATTGATTTCCAGCGCACCTGATTCGTTCCGGGATAGCTTGAACAGGATGGAGTTAGGTACCCATAACATCCCGACCGGCAACCGTTCCAAGTCCTTCCACGGAGACGAGTTTTCAAGGCAAGGATTTGCTTACCTCTTCCGTTGCTTGTGCTCCTAGGATCGGTGATCCTTGTATCCCTTCCTTATATGGGGAGCCGAGAGCCTAACAAAGGATGCTATGGGATACTTTCAAAAGGATTTCTGTCGACAATTTTCGGTTGTGTCTGTATCTCCAGTTCAATAAACTTTAGAATTTGGATTTGCTTTGAATTTATTTCAAAATTGGAATTGGATTGATTGTGGGAACAATTCAGTCAAGCGATAAAGAAGTTACATAAGTTATTTTATTTTAACAATCGTATGTTTAAAATGCGTATTTCTTTTGAAATATTTTTTGACAGATGTCGTAAATTTATAAGTTTATTGACGGGGTTATTCGAAAAGTAAATTTCAGATCATCTATAAAATTGGATTTTTTTTAAATACCTTTCGGGTCACAAATCCTAGAATTTTTATAATATCCTATGATTTTTCACGGTTCTAGTTCAAAACTAAAAAAACAACACAGTGAAAATTCAACACACCTTTAAAAAGTGATAAAAAGTAATGAAAAGTGAACAAAAACTAGGTTACGTAAGTCAGTTTTATATTTTAGTTTTTTTTCATTGCTTTAAATCACTTTGTAAAGGTTTGTTGAATTGTCACTGTGTTGAGTTATCAAGGAAACGACTAAAACCGACTTGACACAAAGAGAGATAAAAAGCCAATAAAAAGGTTACATGTATATTGTATATAGCAGATCCGCAAAAACCAGTTCACGACCTATAACAACAACGTTACTAGTAACCGCGCCATGATGAAATAAAACGCTACAAAATTTAAAATACCAATAAATATAGCGTCCGTACCTACACAAAGCGCAAACAAGTTGTACGACAAAGAAAAAAGAGTGGAAAATATTGAACCTTTACGAGAATAAATAAACGAGATCCACAATATATTTACGACAGTTCAGGAACAACTCGTTCCAACAACCTGCTCGTCAAGGGGGAAAAAAAATCCCACATCGTGCCTACTACGCTCGGTTGCTTTTCTATAACGAGTTTGAAAAAAGGGTTGCAGGACCAAAATTAGT
Organism: Hesperophylax consimilis; assembly: GCF_061612785.1. Lineage (NCBI taxonomy): Eukaryota > Metazoa > Arthropoda > Insecta > Trichoptera > Limnephilidae > Hesperophylax > Hesperophylax consimilis. Next base: position 20,292,452 of record NC_142848.1, on the reverse strand, counting down.
GAAACATATTCGTACCAGGGCAGCAGAAAGTTGCCGCAGGATTCTTAAAAGATTTCTCTCCTTACGAAATGTCCCGCAAGGATGCGGGAGTCCTGTCTGTTCCCTTTTTTCCACAATTTATCCTGGAGAAGGGATGCGGCAGTGGGCACGGTTACCAGGAGCGCATAATGACTTCGGCGGTCGACTCGAAATCGGAGTTGCAGTTTAAAGCGGCCGCTACACTACTCGCTTCGGCGCTTCGACGAAGTCCTCGACGAAGTTAGCCGAAGTCCGAAGTGCGTGCCCACACACTCGTGCAACTTCGCGAGTAGCTCAGTCTCTCGGAGTCCGTGCACTAGGCAACATGGACATTCAAGTGGCAAATAAAGGATGAAATTAGATTAAATGCTGTTGATATGAGATCCCTGAGGCGTATAATAATAATAATAATAATAATTGGATAATTTGTAAAGCGCCGTTTTTGTGAAAAATCACCTCAAGGGCGTATGTGTGGTAAAACCATGTTTGATCGTGTGAGGAATGTGGAGATCCGCAAAGAGTGCAAGGCTGATGTAAGCGTAATGAGTAAGATTAAGAAAGGGACGCTTAGATGGTTTGGGCATGTAGAGCGAATGAGCGAAGATAGGAGTGTGACGGCCGGCATAGTCCAGAGGTAACGCATTGGACTACCATTCCGAAGGTCGCAGGTTCGAACCCGGCGTGCGCAAATAAATTTTATTTGATTAATTTGTGTTATTTCACAATTAATTAATTAAAATAATATATAGTATATTTGCGGCACGTTCCAGAGTGGAAGATACTACCAGTATCGCCCTGGTGTAAGACCACCATTCAGAATTGAAACGTTGCTCCAAATGGCTTTAGCCGTGTTTAGTGACTAGATCTGAATAGCCAGGTACTTCCCCACCTTCCTTTTTCCCTTCCCCACTTACCTTCAGCCTCACAACATCCCCCAATTGGGGATGCCATAGTCTCACTGGCTCCAGACGGGAGCAGTTGGGACTCTTGTGAGGTATTCACTATAAAAAAAATATAAAAAAAGGAGGATATATGATGCAAATTTGAATGGTAGCAGAAGTCGGGGACGCCCGAGGAAGACATGGCACGATCAAGTGAATCAGATACTCGAGTCGGGCCATGTCAAGAGTCAGAATAATAGAAGAGTATGTATGAGACGATGTATGAATGTGAATGAGGCAAGGAGTGTGTGCCAAGACCGAGTTGTTTGGCGGTCCGTCCTCTCTGCCTACCCCTGCGGGGAAACGGCGTGATGGTTAGTTAGTTATCTTTATGGTCCCTTTCAATTGGGTCCCAAATAACCGCCTCGGATTGGAGTGTTTCTAGGAACAAAAAAATTAGGTCCTGTGACCACAGTGTAGAAGCCATATTTTATTACGTATAGTCACTATGACTCTGCGCACGCACAACCACCAAACACGACGTCTCGAAGCGAACTGAAGTGAACCGAGTAGTGTGGCCAGACACTTCGTGTTCGAACTTCGAGTCCTTTGACTCGGGCGCATTTACCGACAACAATCGGAAGTCGGGCCAAGCGAAGCGAAGATGCCCGAAGCGAAGCGAAGTTCGTGCCCACACTATCGTATTAGGTCAACTTCGATCAACTTCGCGAGTAGTGTAGCTGGGCTTTTATAGTTACTCCAAAGTAGGCCTTTTTAACACGCCGAGGGAGGAAGGAGGCGGGCCATGGTGCGACGAGAAACAATAATCAATAGCCCGTGTGCGTGAGGGAGCGAATATGATTACCCAAACCACGACCGACTTGGTTTTCTGCACGCCGGGTAGAACATTATTTTTAGTTCCCAAGCTTTGTGGGCGGATAAGGGTGGGGACAAACGACGCATTGAATGAGTATTACGAATTGAAAAAACTTTTTAACAGGACGACTCACAAAAAGTATTTGGGGTCGTTGACAAAAACTTTGTTAACAAGCATTCGGATGCTAAGAAGAATCATAGTTTTGTAGAAGAAAAAACGGTAGACTTGAAAAAAGCTTCGATCTGCCTCAGTACTACGCCACACTACTATTTCCAGTAGGAGTGTGATAAGCTTTTAGATGCGGGAATCTTCTGCTATATATCGACGCATTTCATTCTAACACCTCAGCAATATTGAAAGAGGTAATAAGGTGCATCCTGAGCGTTTCTTGAGAATTTTGTCTTTTTCGAAATTTCCTTTACGCAAATTCGATACAAATCCAACTGAACCACATCATTCAGATTACAAACATTTTACATTAGGTACTTTATAATATTTTCGGTAACTTTTCCTTATTCCGCTTACTTCTTATTATGCACAAATTATTAAAATAAGACTCCGTTTGAACTGAATTAACACAACTATAACGTCGGGGGAGACGGTAAAAGATGCATTAAAGAACGATTTTTTTCAATCAAAATTTCGCTTGTCGAAAGATCTTGTGTCGGCATGTTGGATTTTATGAAGTAACGTTCGGTTTCGTTAAAGGTTTCGGCTTCAATCTGAACACGCGTAAATTATTTAAATAACAAAGAACTTAATAAAATTTTTTTGTCTGTTTTTCCATTTATCTCCCGACTTAAATAATGGTTTTATCTCTTACTAATTAAGTTGAAACGAAGTGTTGCTTCAATAATTTAGGCATATTTAGCGGTAAGCGGAGGAGTAAGGAAACTTTACCATGTTTTCTTATGGAGTTCTATGAATTAAACACCAAAACAATAAAATAAAATATATGTTTTCTTATGGTAAGAATCACGACAATCGAGCGAGGTTATTTTTAACATATTTAAAATTATAAATAAATAAGCTATTTTCTTGCACGCAAATTACGCCATGGCATAACACGAAGTTAATCCGAAGTCGAAAGGCTACGGGATGATATAGCATTAATTATTTTCTGACATTGACACAAATAATAAATAAAGGAGATAAGAAAAATAATGATTATACCAATATTTTATTATTTGAAATAACATGAACGTCAGTGGAAAGGCAAATGTTTTAAACGATTTTCCGTCCAGTTTCCACTATGGAAAGTCTAAATATAACTTTTTCTATTTTTTATACCAATTTTCGTTCAGTTCGGAGAGCAATATTTGAAGGCTATAATTGTTTTATGCTCGGAGAAATATAAGTACTGGTAATTTCTAAAATTTCTTCAAATTATTGGTAATCCGGTTATAAACGGGATTGCAGGCCGCTTCCTTATAATAAACTTTTAGTAAATTCCCAAAATATCGAAACGTGTGTTAAAATACAATGAGAATACGAAAAGAGGAAATATTAGGATTTTTATGAACACGTGTTCCCACATCGTGATAATACATGCGTATTTTACAAAAAGTTTATTAAGAAACCTATCAATTCATTCGTTAAGGGCCTGCAATCCCGTTTTTAACCGTAAAGACTGACACCAAAACTACAAATTTGTATTTTTTTATAACAAATGTGACAAGTCTACTATTTTTTATGTTTTATTAGAAAAACAACCAAAAGTGTCATTAAAGAGCAAAATTTCAATTACATTTTGTACTCCAAATAATGTCAGGAATCACTTGTTAAAGTAAGTCAATTAAGTAAAGTACGTCCCTTAACACCCTTTACAAGTATAATGCCGTGATATGTTATTTTCAGAGCAGTTAATTTTTTTTTTTTAATTTCCGGCAACCCGGGCGTTTATTGCAATAACATGATCAAAATCATAAACATGAAAGTAACCCGCCTCACTAGAAGATTTCTGTTCTGAGGCGGGTACTAAAATATTTAAAACCAATATTGTACTATGTTCAACTGGGTAATGAAACTAGAAACTATGTTACTCCAAAATAGGATGGGAACATAGACATATGAATATTAGTAGACCTGCCCTAAGTGATTAAAAGCGTATTATCCCCACTCCCCATACCGGTTCCATTGGAGCCGGCTGTGCTCGCGTATGTGTACGAACACAAAGAACGCGTGTTTCGGCTATCAGATTAGCCGGCGAGTAAGCGGCCGACCGGCGCAGGCGAGCCGACAAGAATGTTTGTATCTAAACGTGTGAGAACGCACATAGTGAAGGCAGGTTCAGATTTGTGTCCGCGCGCTGGTGCGCCGAGAAGCTTTACCGGAATGAATTCTTAATTCCTACTCGCCGGGGCGGCCGGTTAGTGAAGCTTGTTTTGGAAGCTAGTGTCAAAACATAAATAAACAAGTCCTGTCAAAATGAGCGACTAACTAATTGCTGCTGTTTTTAACAAATCGCCGATCTGGGATAAAAGAAGTTTACATAGCAACAGAAATGTTGTCGTCAAGGATGTTGTCAGTAAGGATATGAATGAAAACGGTACGAACAAAAGTACAAACTAAGAAAATTTCATAATAACCTCAAATGTCACGAGTGAAATAAGGTATATTTAAAAATCTTTCATTAATAAATAAAATTCAAAAATTCACCATGACTTTTTCTACTACTATTAATTGGATGAATACCAATTGTTTTATTTCTTAATTTCAAGAAAGAATTCTACAAAAGTAAAAAATCTTCTTCCGACGAGCTTGACATTTTGTTAAAACTGACAGCTGCTATCAGGCTACCGCGCAAATGGCGCGGATTTAACCGGCGTTCTATGTGTCCACAAGTCGGCGCCTATCTTCTACGGCGGACTCAGGCACTGAGTGCTGGTAATCTGAAAGCCGAAACACGCGTTCTTTGTGTTCGTACACTATGGCCTCAAGTGAAATTTGAAAACGTGACGTCATCATTCTTGTGCGAACTTTGGTCGAGGCATCATCGGTTCATTTTACGAAATAACACCGCAAAATGTTGACTTGTGATATGAAAACTTGTAAAAATAGATGTGAAAAAGAGAATAAACCCAATTGTCGTATTACATTCCATAAGTAAGCATTATTTTACTTTATTTTAAGCTTATTCACACCGTATTATATGGATCAGTTTTAGAAACATATACTATCACATCACAATGTAGCGATTCTCAAGTGTGCTCATCGTTGTTTACTGGGGTAAGTAAATTATGAAACATTTGTAAAAGTGTCCTAACTAAATACTCTGAAACTAACTACGACTCTGCAAACAGAAGAAATTTACTTTGCCGAATTTGGACTTCGCAAATTAGTTCATAACGTGGCGAGTAATTTGCGCTCCCATGTAAAAATGTCTATTCATTCAAAAGCAGATTTTACTTTTAAGAACTAAATGGTGATATTATAATGCGAGATGCCTATTTACTGTCAGATTGATTTATTGACGAATCACAGTCAGCCTTACCCCCTTCGTTCTTCAACAGTTGATTCTACCCCTCGCCATTATCTTCTCGTCTATTAATTCCTATGTCTGTGGATGGGAAGTATCATGTAATAACTATCAGTATTAATCGCTGGCTGTCAGAATCATAGAGCTTCCTAATTTAGACCGTATCTCAAGTGACACGGATGAAACTCGAAAACCGCTCCCGATACCTGGAGTGACACCGTGTCACTCCAACCTTGCTGTCGGGACAAACTAGACCAGGTGCCTGAAATATATGCATTGATAGAACCGAGGCTGTACGGATTGAATATTTTATATCTGGGCCGTTGGGTAATCCTGCCAGAGCTGAGGAAGCTTAATATAGCCAACCAACGGGACCTGCGGTTTGCTGGATATAAAATATGATTATATAATAACATTGCCGATAGCATTGCTAATTCTGGGCTCCGGTTTTCTTGTGATAATGTTTAATATTTTGTAGCAAAATAAACCTGTTCGCATGAAATTAATACAAGAAATACACGAACGTCAGGCCACAGTGCAAAGCAAAGAGCTGAAAAAAAGGTGGGGGCAAGAACGGGTTGAAAGATACCAGGGAAACACGAGAGGTCGGCAGGTACCGATCAGATACACACATACATACTTCTGCCGCAGGACACGCACCGGATAAAGGGCCAGCGAGAGCCAACAGAAGGGGGGATGCTGTACGTAACGGCCGACCCGTTCTGTACTGGGCAATTCGAGATTACAATACCTCCTCAGATCTCATGTGCTCCGTGGACTAAAGGGCCCACGAGATGAGATCCGGGACCGGGAACACCGCAGCATCCTATCCCTTTGGACCCTATGCAGGTAGCGCGTGCACGTACCTACAACCTACAAGCACGACCTGTAATACCCCACCCTTCTGTATAGCTGGTATACACAGTATTGGTTCTTTAGAGTGGGGTTTTTGCTTGGATCAAGATATTGTCATCACTCGGAACTAGTTGTAAGTAGTATTATGTGGTGAATGCACTGCGGCTGCTGATCCCTCCATAATAAATAGAGGCAGTCGGAAAAAAAGATTTTCAATGTGAGATGGGCCGGACGCAAGACACGGTCGGTAGAGCACAAAAAGCGACCGGCAAAGAGGAAAAAAACGGTAGGGAACCCAAAGGCCATCGACCGAAGGAACCGAGACCTGCTGAGAACAGAACAACATCGTGCAATTGACAGCAGGTTAAATAGCGGTCCGGGGAACTGCGGACGATCAAGTAGGTAGAGCTTTGCAAACAAAATAATGCGCTTCGCCCTTCGTGTACTGCTTTGCCAAAGTTATTCGGAAATCCAGAATAGTTATTTTTTTAAATGTGTTATGCGCATCAACCATTAGGATAATTTTCTGGTTTGCCAGAGTATACAATTAATTCATAAATAGACAAGTGTGATGTGTAAAAGCGACAAGGAAAGAAGGACACAATCTAAATATCAGACACATAATATATTAATCATAAATAATAACTTATTGCTAAAAACTTTCTTATTTCTTTGCTTTTAAATTGCTTTCCCATCTGCCCTGAGTACGGACACCGTGACGCTATGTCCGATATGTTGGCTAAAAGAGGAGGAAACACAACACGAAATAACACCCCAAAATTAACCACGGTAATGCTTTCACATTAATAATAATAATAATAAAGTGTTTATTCCGGTATGTGGGGAGATTAGTGCAGCCCCACACATTCCATATAGAGATACAACAAAATATATAATCAAAAACAAAAAGATAGAACAGAAAAACAAAGAAAAGAAAACAGAAAAACAAAGAAAAGAAAACAGAATAAATTGAAAATAAAATAGAATAAAATGATAAAATAATAGAATAATAGAAAGTTGAAGCCTTTAGGGAGCAGTGATTATATTAGGCGCTAGTATTTTTCTCCAGTGTGCGATTGATTATAATATTTTGACAATGTTCGCTGCGTCTATGGATTATCTCAGAGCACTTCATTCCACCTGATTATTTTACTAGAATTAAGTTTAATGACATCATTTCGAAGTATATTTTATTGGTAAAAATACAGGAAATGATAATCCTATTACTGTTCCTGAGATGATTGAATATTTACAGAAGCCAAGAAAGAACACACAAAATATTTTAATTATTGACAGAAGCAAACCAATAAGATTAAAAAAATGACAACTGACAAAAAATATTATCAAAGAGAACGTAAACAATTTGAACCTGAAAAGAACGCTAAACAAAGTAACATACAGGAAATGAACAAAGATTACACAGTGTCCTCCACCTTATCTGAACATGGTGTAGTGAGGTATAGACTCTGAGGCATGGCACAGTGCTCCGAAACCAGTGTTCCGCTGCGCAGTGCATTGAAGAGTAGTAATATAATAACTAAGCCTAACCATTCTCTTACCTCTGCGCACGATGCAGAGTTAATGAGAATGAAATTGTAAATTGCGAAATTAGGTTGATAGTAGCACAAGCACTAATATTATAAAATAAATTAAGCGTTTACAAAACACAAACAAAAACGTAATTTTGGTAGCTGTGTCTATTAGAAATATATATTTAATGCCTGAAATACTTTTCTTAACCCTTACGAAGCCACCGGTATATATATATATATATATATATATATATGGGTGTCCCAAGTCCCAAAAACATATTAGACTGTTGGGACACAATGTCCCATCCATCTTTCATATTTATTATACGACCAGCGGTTCCATGATAACTCAACACAGTGACAATTCAACACACTTTTAAAAAGTGATATAAAGTCATTATAAAGGTTAAAAAAAAAATTAAACCTAACCTAACCTACTTAACCCAGTAAATAAAGTTTTTTTTCATCACTTTCCATGACTTTGACTTTTTAAAGATGTGATGAATTATCATAGTGATGATTTATCCGGTCACCACGACTAGCATTTCAATTTTACGTGTATTATGGTATTTTGGATTTGTTTTCTGTCCGTACACGGGTGAGGTTTTCAATGAATATTTTTTAAAAAATTACAATTTTTGGCGATTCTTAACGCCAACAGCTATAAATATAAGTAATTGGTTAGCCAAATTATTATATAGCCTTTTAATTTCAGTTGAGCAGGTTCGTAAGGATTCAAAAAAACCTCACACAAATATTAAAAAAAATTATAGACATTAATAATAGGGTCCTCTCTTCTTCCATACAGACTAATAGTGAAATTCTGTGAAGAATTTTGGTGTACAGTGGATGAGAAAAAGTTGCGAAGCACTGCAGTCTCCCAGCATCAGAGTATGTGTGTTTGCTGTGTGTGTGTGTGTTTGAGGGGGTATTAGCAACAGCTGATGAAAGCAGGCACATGGGTGAAGGAGTCATTAAACCTAACAACTACCTAGTGAACGTTGTAGGTACATAAAACAGCTGATTCACTGCGGGCAAATTATAACCAGTATACACACAGAAGTCGTGCTTGGCAAGTTTCAACAAGACAGCGTTATTCAGATGTGACTGACTTGGAGTCTTTTTACCTTTTATATTCACCGTTCTAATTGAAACCGAGGTCGTTAAAGCGACCGAGACATAAAAATATTCAATTCGGTGACTCTCAATTCTCAACGAGGTTGAAAACTATTTTCCTTTGTTTGCGATGCGTCTAAAAGCTACGATTACCAATTTGATCATGCGCAATAATTATATTAGGTACCATAAACAATGATGAAAAAAAACACGAGGAAAACAATACGGGTTTCCGTTACATAAAACAGTAAAACGTCTAATTAGTATCCAGGTGAAATAAAAGTCTTACACAAGCACAGTTTTACGGTGTTACATCAATTGTAACAATAATTAAAATCATCCATCGCCACTCTAATTAAAATTGCGTTAATGTAATGTAATAAAATAAAAGTAATGTAATAAAAGCGCTCGCTGTTGTACGAAGGGTAACCAGATGAAAAATAAATAAAACATGGACACAATCTGTTTTCAGCTCACATGTATCTGATGAAAATGTTAAATCGCAATTTTCCATGCCAGCAATATTGAAATTTGAACATTATGAACATGAAATTATAGCGCTGATAGCACCAATTTTGTAATTAGACATACTTGGAGCTGCCAATTTTCACCATTATTTTTTGGTAACAAATTCCGCTCATAAAAACATTGAAATTGGGGCAAGATCAAGAAAACAACTCTTTTGAGTATTGTTCATGCAGCTTATGATTTTCTAAGAAAACGATCTCACCTTTTCGGATATGAGGAATGAAATTGGGTTGTGAGTAAGCAAAAAAAAAGGACCACATTTTAAGGTGATACTGAAGCCTTTGAATGGAGAGGAGAATAATATTATTTTTCAAATTAAAAAATGACGAATAGTAGGTACCAACCCTTTTTAGATAACATAAGAATACCCTTTTGGGATAACATAACATAAGAATACCCCTTTGGGATAATATTATAGATAACATAACAAAAGAATACCCTTTGGGAATATAGTGTGGATAACATAACATAGGAATACCCTTTTGGGATAACATAATAATACCCTTTTGGGATAACATAATAATACCCTTTTGGGATAACATAATAATACCCTTTTGGGATAACATAATAATACCCTTTTAGGATAACATAACATAAGAATACCCGTTTGGGATAATATTATGGTAACCCTAGTAGCATGCAACATGAGCGCAGCATTACTTGGGTAAGTTATCACAGGAGCGATAAACTGGCTTCAGACATAACTGCACTTGCGAATAATTACGTATTGTTCTACCGGTGAGTTCTGTTGTAACCACTCTTTCTGTTTTATGCGACGTTCAAGTGTGTTGGTGTTATAATACCTGAGACCACGATGACGGCCTACGTGGTCGAAGGGTAAGGCTCTCAACTAGCAAGCCGAAGGTCGCGGGTTCAAATCCCGTCGTGCGCAAGTAAATTTTATTAGATTAATTTGTGTTATTTCATAATTATACTTGCGGCACGTTCCGGAGTGGACGATACTCCTACCATCGCTCTGGTTCAGAATTGAAAACACCAACATTAAGAATTGAAAAGCTGCTTGAAATGGCTTTAGCCGTGTTTGGTGACCAGTTCTGAATAGCCAGATGCTCCCCACCTTCCTCTTTCTCATCTATTTGCTCTCCTCACTACTTTCAGCCTCACAACATACTCCAATTGGGGATGCCATAGTCTCACTGGCTCCAGACGGTTGAGAGCATTTGGGACTCTTGTGCGGTATTCACATTAAAAAACCTTACAATGCCTAATCGGAGAGTTAAGTGCTTACGAGAACTGTAAATAAATTGCAGAGAACGTAAAGGCGTTGGCCGCGCTGATGTATATGGTTCTGCCTCTGAGAGCTCCACTGTACTATCTCTTTCAGTTACATGCGTCGTTCATGTGGATGAGGGAGCAATTATAGTGGAGCCATCAGCGGAAAGCTTATAGACATACAAGGAAGGGCCAGCTGGATGAGATATGAGAAGTATCACAACAGTATTGCACATAATATTACCTGTACCTACAATAGGGTGGATGTTCTATAATAATAAGTATTTAACTATCTTCTTTTTTGTAACATATATAATGATATCCTCACTGGGATCACCCGTACTGAGGATTTCATTTACCTACATATGATTAAAATTTAATAGTATGGATAATATAAAGTAATTATAAACAGTGCTTTTTCAGAAATAATTATAGATGGTGTTTTTGTTGTTCAGTTGAGTGGTTTCAGTCTGTATTTGGTGTCAGTATATTATCTATTTGTGATCTTCCTACGTTTTGTATCTAGCAGACGTTTAAATATTAAAAATATTGTTGAGAGTTTTGGATGACAGTGGGATTTTGTTGTAGAGTTTAGTACCATAGAATAGGAAGCTTTTTTGCCCAAATGTTGTATTTGTAGTTATTTGTTGGATATGTTTTTGCCCAAACGTTGTATTTGAGTTGTTTAAAATACGTGATGTATCTTTCTTCAGTTCTAACAGGGACTTTCAGAATAATTTTTCTTTTGGCTTTTTGGGTTTTAATGTTTTTAGGATATTGTCATTTGCACTGACCCATCCGAAAATACAGTATTCTAAGAGCGATTGGCAAAGAGCCATGTAGATCTTTAAGAAGTATTTTTTACTGAGAACATTCCTGACGGTTTTGAAGAAATAACTTTGTTTTTTTTAAATTTTATTATTTAAATAGTTCATATGTTCACATTTTCAATTTTTATACCTAGATAAGTTACATGGTCAATGTATGGAAGAAATTTTCTTTGGGGGATCATTCTTTCAGGGGTCTCAAAAGTTAGGACCGCAATATTACTTTTGGTCCTATACTATGACTTACGAGAAAATAAGGGTAATGTTTAAAAAAAAAAAAAAACAATTATTTTCTACATTACGTACATTCAAGTTTCAGCGGCTCACTAAGCCGTGACTAACTAGAGTCACTAACTCGAGAGAATGCTCTTGCCAAAATCATCAAAAGTCATACAAAAATACGTACTAATGTTACTTAAAAATATAAAGAACGATACATTTTAGGAACATATTATCTTATTAGCTTCATCCAATGTAACGTAAGTATAATTTGATACATAATTTAATTTTCCTCACTGCGTGTAACCTGTTCCGAGGTATTTACATTTTTTTGTTACTTTTTTTATATTCCCCTACACACTCTCACTACGCTAGCTTGCAGGGTTGTCATTTTGAGTACGATGAAAATATATTTTTTTTAAATTAAACGTGTATATACATAATAAAAAAAAAAACAATACATGAATAATATTGAATACATCTAAACAATAGAGTTAAACAAAACAAATACAGGTAAAAAAATTATTTACTCGTTATGTTTATGTTATACCCGGGTGTTATTACAATATATACATTATAAAATGAGTTTTGACTGTAAAAATAGTTATTGAACTTGGGATAGTAAAAAAAAATGTAAATTTGACTTCTAATAAAATACTAAAAGCAGTGTTTTACGTCACGCGCAACTTTTGAAACTTGACGTATCAAATTCTAAAAAAAAATTTGACGGCCCACCCTACTGTACAACACAATGTATAGATGTAATAATAATAATAATAATAATAATAATTGGATAATTTGTAGAGCGCCGTTTTTGTGAAAAATCACCTCAAGGGCGCTGTACAATTTATTTCCTAGGATCTACATTTGTTATTTAGAAATGATACCAAAACATACTTACCTGGCAAGTCACTTCCAACAAACACACTTATATTAAAAAGTTTATGCTTATAAAAGATAGAACTGCACGCAGAGGACACTATATCAAAAAACACTGATCGTCGCATGATCTTAAGTCTGCTATAGTTTTTTTTATTTTAATTTAAATGTATTTTAACTGTCTTAAAAGCCTACAAATTGTTATCATTTTTATTTATTTATTTTTAATTATTATTTTTATTTATTTTATTTTATTTTTAGTATTTTTTACATTTTGTTAATTTAAATTTAAATTGCCGTCAACTGTGAAAGTTTAGGTTTCTGAAATTATGGATACGACTGTCTGAAAAGGTGCGTTTTAAGTTTAATATGTTTAATATGTAATTTAATAGGAGAATCAAGTAGCGGTAAACACACCGGCGGCGAATGGTCCGAATGTATAAACACCGTCTGGTCTGGAGTCGAGGAACCGATGAGAAATGACTGGGCAATTTGTGGGCCGCGCTCACACCCGCTCACGAGGTGAGAAACCCGATATTGCCCGGGACCAAACAGAGGAAGTCGTGAGGCGAGGATTCGGAGATGCAAATAAAAGTAATAACAGTAACGTTAGGTTCAACGCAGTAAGTAGGCTACAAATCAGAATCGAATCGTTTCTTGAAATGGCATTAACCGTATCTGGTTGCCAGATATTCCTATTTGTAAGGACAATGGAGTGCTGGTACTACTCCGATGTATATTGACACAGAGGGAACTGGCAGAGAAAGGATGAAAGTAGACTCCCCGAGGCGTATGTGTGGTAATACAATGTATGATCGTGTGAGAAATGATAGAAAGAGTGCAAGGCTGATGTAAGCGTAATGAGTATGATCAAGAAAGTGACGCTTAGATGGTTTGGGCATGAGTTTAAGGAGAATATATGATGCAAATGTGAATGGTAGCAGAAGTCGGGGACGCCCGAGGAAGACATGGCACGACCAAGTGAATCAGATACTTGAGTCGGGCCATGACAAGAGTCGGAATAATAGAAGAGTATGTATGAGACGATGTATGAATGTGAATGATGCAAGGACGAGACCGAGTAGTTTGGCGGTCCGTCCTCTCTTAGTTAGTTAGTTAGTATATTACTTTTTCTCATCTCCTTCCCCACTAAACTTCCTTAAGCCTCACAACATACCCCGAATTGGAGATATCACAGTCCCACTGGTTCCAGGCTGTTAAGACTCTAACGGCCGTTGTTCCCAACATTTCGAACGATCAATCTCAGGGTCCGATCAGCCAAGTGATCTATTCAATAACGTTCGATTCGCCTGTTTCCAAACATCTTTACTGTTGATCATCTTAAGTGGCCATGACACTTTCATAGACAATAAAATGGCATGAAAGTTAAAACTTTCAATGGTAAAATAACATTGACGAATTAATTATTGTATTTATTATTAATGCATATATTTTTTTAAGTACTGATATACGTAAACCGATATTTAATATTTAAGCGTATAAAATATGTTAAAAATATAGTATTAGCTTGACTTTAATGCCACCTTGCCTTGGCCTCGCGAATATGTTTCACTCTGTTGACACTTTTTATAACTAGGAATTTACTGAGGCAAGCTTAATCCAGTAGTTTGGCTTCCTTAAATTGGTTGATCACTCAGTTGTCACTTTTCCGTTGGAAAGAGCATATTTGTGCGTTTGAGCAGTGTTAAGCCAAAATTTCGGCTCAGCAGTTGATCAGTAGGATTGGGAAAAACGGCCGTAAGTGTGGTAATCAAATAATATTTTTTTAAATTATCGAAGGAAGCAAACACTTTGTGGCTTGACATTATTACACAAATGAAAGGTTTATATTTGTACTGTCCTGATGAAGGTTGAGTTCAACCGAAACCGGTCGACGTATATAAATGTAATAAAGTGGTTTAAAACAAAGATATTCTTTCATTTGTGTAATAATATTTTTTTTATCAAAACATATTTAGATTAGATAGTGTCTTTAGAGACATATATAAAAAATAATAATTATTAATTTATTGGTAGAGATTCAAGTAGGTATTGTGTGCCAGGTCACTGACCTGCGTCGCCTGCCTTGCTATGTACAGACTGTACTCGTGTACTTTACTGACTGTACCGAATATACACTGCGTACCTACTGTATACTGTGTAGGTATTGATCACCGCACCGCGTTATCACCCCACTCGTGCCTGCAATAATTATATTCCTCAAGCATCAATGCGATTCGACTCCATTTTGCCGCGATTACCAGGCGGCAAGGACCTGGACCACAGTCGCAAGGATCACCAAAGTAATCTATCAATAACAAGCATGCAACTACCGAAATGTAACGTTTTTCCACTTTCTTTAAGAGAAATACACAAACTAACAAAAGTTTATTTTTAATGTCTTATATCACCACGAATATAGGTAAGTAGCATACAAATCGCTCGGCAAAAGGAGTCTAGAAATAAGCGTAGATATGTGTTACATAACGTGTTAACATATACATATATATGGTAGATTTAAGCGTAAAATTGGTTTTTATTTATTTTGTATAAAATTTTAAAGGAAAGAAAAAAATCTAGAGAAACAGTCAAAAATAATCTCAGCCTTAAAACAGTATTTACAGTTGTTCGCAATTAATAAATACATTATTAACTTCGTTTATTTTATTAAAATTTACTTCATCAATAGTTGCAAAATTATTTAAATTTTTATTGAAATTCAAAAACTATTATATTAAAAAAATAGCAATGGAAACGACGATACATATTTTTGAGTATAATAATATATTTGTACAGCGCCCTTGAGGTGGTTTTGCACAAAAACGGCGCTATACAAATCATACATCTATATATTATTATGATTATAGAGTATGAACAAAAGATATTTATGAAAAAATCCAATTCTCATGTACATATTTATCTCCTCACACATGCCGTCCCCACACGGGTTTGTGGAGCTATTTACTGTTGCGTTTTGGCTGCAAGTCATCTGGTTTGCACGCCTGCGTCAATAATCTGGTCCACTTGACTGTGCCCCGTTGTGTTTGCGCATTGTAAGTGGATGTTTGATTTGCCCCCGTGCGTACACAATCAATAATAATGTACATAGTTACTTCATACGCAGCAGATGTGTATTGTGTACGATTAGACAAGCTGTCAAGACTGTTTCGATGCTAACGCCAGAAGCACGATGATTTTTTTTCTTAAATTTTTATCTTAATTTTAGTCTATCAGTTTTTCAAAGATTCGGGCCATGCAAGATATTTCTTATGTCTATGGCAGATTAACTAAAATCTAAAATATTATTGTCGTGATTGGGGCTCGAATCAAAGACTAATCCACCGAGCAAATGTAGTCAGTGACTGCGCACAGAAATGGTTTTCCACGTTACTTGTGGCAATGCCAATGGTCTAAAGACAATATGTCTTTTTGCATGCAGTAATCATAGTTGATTAGCAATATGGACGATTATCCACTGGGGGAAAGCACACTCCAGTAGTTTGCCAACCCGCAATACAGCTACGGGTTTGCACGATGCATGAAACACACAGAACCGTTAAGCGAGCGACAAATAATTATTATCTGCGCACCCACAAACAAAGTGTGCTTACTAATGATACCGATGGTGTAGTCAGTGGCCTAGTCACCGACCGAACACTCTTGGGCTTTTACGAAACCGTTGAAAAAATAACATCAGCCGTTTAGGTGCAGTATGCCAATATATCGACTGGGTCATAGAAAACGTCTCGCAAACTTAGTCATAGCTTGGGAACCACGTGTCGTACGATGTGAACAAAACGATTACCCATACAACAAGTTCTATCTCAAAAATTAACAGTTACAAAAATACTGGTAGATCGCTATTAGACAAGAAAAATAGTTGCCCACCAAATACAATTATTTAGTGGGAATAGTTTCCCACCAAATAAAATTATTTAGTGGGAATAGTTTCCCACCAAATACAATTATTTACTGGGAATAGTTGCCCACCAAATGCACTTATTTATTGGGAATAATTGCCAACCAAGTGCAATTATTAACTGGGAATAGTTGCCCACCAAATACAATAATTTACTGGGAATAGTTGAATAGTTGTATAATTGAAACCATATCAATGGGATTCTTTGTTATCCCCTTTGTCAATTAGAAATAACCCAATAAGTCAAGTAACAAAATAAGACAAGTTATATTTCATGTGATATTTTCCAAATTTTAAACAACAAGCAAAAATACAAGTTCCGAACAAGGCACGGATTTCATGAAAGCAGAATTCTCATCTGCCAACTCCTCTCCAATAGCTTTCTACGTTCAATTTCAAAGGTGACGACCATTAACGGTGTTAATAATTATCGACTACTTCATGCAAATTACACAGAGCGAGCGACATTTTAATGCAGCAATATTGAAATGAAAGGGATACGTGTTTATATCCCATGAAGTACCAAATATAATTATATTTTCAAATTAAAATATTAATATAATATTATTTATAGAAAAAGTAGCTATTGCACACGTTTCAACGAAATCTTTTTAATTAAATAAAACAATCATAACTTTATTTATAACCACGAATTTATTCAATTTATTACGACCGACCGGTTTCGCTAAACACAAGTATAATCAGGGTACAAATTAAAAAATAAATATATATCGAACAAGTAAATATTGTGTCCTGTCGTATTTTCGAGAGATGGATTTTTAATTTACGGCTCATAATGGAAATTACGTTAACTTATTAAAATATTTTAGTCTCACTGGCTCTGCACAATTGAAATTATTGTGCGGTAAACAATACTGGCTTTAAAATGGTGGAGGTTTTACGAAAGATCTAAACAATTTTAAGAAAATTCAAATTTACTGAATCTTCTTAGATTCTTCTTGTGTGCAATATTTTTCTATATCAGTTAAGCTCGATAAAGATGAAGTTAAGAGCAAGTTGTTACCGTCATGAACATCGCCATTAAAGTAAATGTCTCGTGGGAGAATCAGAAAATATTAATGGCAAACTAAACCTAGGCTGGCTAAATTCAAGAAAACACCTAAAAGCAGAAGTTGCACAGCCTGAGAACTAGGTTTACGCGTCGACATAACTTCGGAATACGAGCGATGAAAGCATAAAAAGATAACGGGATTTTATGGTACTTATCACGAAAGGATAGCGATGCCTTAACTCCTATACTCAGTATATTCAAAAATCGCACTGTACATGGATGGATAGATCAAGTAATAAAACCACGGTGGAGAATTGTAGTAAGGTTTGTGGTATCCATATAAAAATATATTTAAAAAAAATACTTAATTTAAAATGGCGTTAATGATAAGCTAAAGCTGGTTCCAGACATGTTCTTTTCTCCGTACCGTACCTCCGTTTCGTATCAGCGTCGCGATCAAGAACGCTAGTTTGGACGCCCGTTCGGTACGGTACGGTGGTACGGCGTCTCGATACGGATAGAGGTACGCTCCGATCCATCGCGAGTCGGTTTTTCGACCCGTTCAAAGGCGATACGGTACGGGTCTGCGCCAGTCTGGACGTGTTCGCGGCGTGCGACATCTTTCTCTGTTTTTGAACAATTCTAACTCCCACCAACGTCGCCTTTTTTGTTTTTTTTTTCGTTATATTATTGTGAATAACAATGAAGGACGCGCAAGCAATCGTCAAATTCTCAAACACTTCCGCAGTCGACGACATGGTGGGAGGAAATGAACACGCGATGATCGCAGCGACGTTACGGAGATACGGGCTCTTGATCGCGACGTGGATACGAAACGGAGGTACGGTACGGACAAAAGATGATGCGTCCAGAGTTTTTGGATAGCGGCGCCGGTACGAAACGGAGGTACGGGACGGACAAAAGAACATGTCTGGACCCAGCTTAACATATCGTTACCTCATTGGATAAAGAGAAATTTGGGTAAAAGGTTCAACATTTTTTAAAAATTTTATTCTATACTTAATTTAAAAATATTAATTTTATTCTTTATAGATAAGCTTAAAAATAATATTAGTTTATATTTAAGCAAAGTTTGTGCGTTGTTATTAAAAGTGATAGTTACAGCAAGTTGTATGTACAAAACGTGCTCGTATTTAGGAAGATGTAAGTATAAAGCATTATATTATAAGCAGTAAGCATATTGAAACTCTTTTGTAACTATTTGAGTGAAAGAGAACAATTCGTGTCCTATGGTGAGTTCAAGTCTAATGCATATCCTACAAATTCTGGTGTGCCGCAGGGATCCAATTTAGGACCCCTATTGTTTTTAATTTTTATAAACAATATTCAGGGAAAGATTAAATTTCAGTATTGATAACAAACTTGGGTTCAACTTCCAAAAATGTTCAGTCATGTGCTTTACAAGGGCACACAAGACCATATATTTTAATTACAAAATGAAAGATAGATATCGCTTAACATTTCACGCTCATATTGAAAAGATCTGTAAATCAGCCACTATATACAATTATTATATTGTCATACACAATTCGAAAGACTTGACCAACCTTGAAGTAATAAGGCTGCTTTACTTTAGCTTAGTGCGTAGCATTCTCGAGAATGGATCTCAGGTATGGGGGCCAGAGGACACTGTCAATGTACTAATGGTCTATAAGATACAAAAGAAGTTTTTACGATACCTCTACATGAGAGAGTTTGGTTATTAACCATGGCTGTTTCCAACAGCATTTATCTTGGGAATGCTGGGTGTATGCAGCCTTAGTTCCAGAAGGGATGTTGCATTACTCCTGATGGCGTATAAGCTTCTAAATGGTTTAGTATCAATACCAGACATTCTGGCTAAAAATTTTTGATTTTATGTCCCGGATAATTTTTCGCGAGGCCGCCAACACAGGCTTTTGATTCTTCCTAGGTGCAGAACTAACTTACCAATGGTGATGACCTTGGGAAGGATCACTAGGTTAATTAACTGCCTCGCAGGATATTTTCCACATGTCCTACAACGTATTTAAACGTGAAATATTACTATTCAATACTTAACATTGTAAACCTAAATTTGAAACTTTTTTCTTTGTCCCACTTGTAAATGTATTTGTTATTCACTTTTTTGTAAATTTTAATTATCGATATTGCAATGTTCTGGTTTATACTGTTTTTGCAAATAAACAATAAATAAGAATAGTGCCACAGCTTTCACAGTCCTCCTCACTAGGGTTGGCTGCTTGTAGTTTTTATATTGTTGTACTAGCTGTACCCAGTCACGCGTTGCTGTGGCTCAGTATGTCTGTGCAGAGAAACAATAGCGCGTGTTGCTTTTACTTCCAACAGATAAAAATAATATATGGCTAATTTATATAGAGCCGTATTCGTGAAAGATCACCTCAAGGGCGCTGTACAAATATATTTATTAAATAAAAATTACCGCTGGCTTACAACTAGAATTCATGATTAATAGTGGCTTACATCCACGACTCATATCTAGTGACTTACGACTAAGACCTATAACTACTGTCTTGGCAGAATAAAGGCGATGCCATACGTAGTAATGCAAAATCATATGTGTTTTTGGTTGGAAAATTTGGTCGCCTAGAAATGTTTCAGATGCTTTAATTAAATACTGCGAGTAGAATACATCTTGGCATTTGAAATAATCAAGTCTTTTTATAAGCCCAGAAAAAAATAATGTATAAGGCCTATGAAAACTGCTTTAGAGTTCAAAATCTCCTACTTACGAACCCATTTTCGGTTATGACTTTATTTTATAATGTTGCAAATTAAGTTATTTATAAAACGATCGGAAAAAAATAAACGTTTATGCCTGAACATCAACAAAATAAAATAAAAGACACTTTTTGGCCATGTTTTTTTCTTGCATAAATCAAAACAGGCGGATGGTGTTAAACGGGAATTTAAACCTTATCGCCATATACGTAAGGGGTGTTATTGATAGCTGCTTGATTTAAAATATTACACGACGTAGTGCATCGCTTTAATGACAAGTATATGTTCATATGCAGAGACTTACAACTAACATACTTACATTTAAAAATACACCAATAAAACAGATGGCATTTTTTTAAATTCATTTTTCTACCTGTCACAGGTGTCATCTACATTATATAAGCATATAAAAACACGCGTATTCAAAGCACTTTCGGAGATTTAAGATTTTGAACAAAAGAGTATTCTAGTTGTCTTCACTTTGCCTTCATAATGATTGGAAGTTGATTATCAGTAATTATCACTTAATTTTATCAGACATGTTTTAACTTAAGTTTTAAATATTTTCATTATTTTTTTTGGTTTGATTTGGTAATATTTCTGTCCAAAACCAGTATATTTTTGCTTATTGCCCTGTTTGGTTGAGTATTATTTATGTTGGGCAGTGGAGTATTCACATTTTTTAAATATAGTTTTCGGTTCACTTGAACGTGCCATGTCTTCCTCGGGCGTCCCCTTATTCAATTATTCTACCATTCATCTTTTTTCTGCTATTTCTATCCTTACTGCTATACATATTAGTTAGATAGTGTAATAACAATAAAACATGTATAGTGGTGTTTCGCCACAAGCGAAGCCTAACCTGTAAACAACAAACATCTCCTTAAATAATCCAAGTAATGCTCTTCTCGCATAAATTTACTCCTACGTTTATGTTTACATGGGGAGAACAGCCTAACGTAGAGCCATGTTTTAATAATTTAATAATGTTTGCATAAACATATAAGATAGACATTGTTAATACATATATTTGATCTATATAACATCAAAGGTTACAATCCAGAAGCCTGAGGCAAGAAAAGCTGTAACAGATAAAAAATATATTTTTTTAAATTAATAAAACATGGATAATACATACCTTAATGACTAAAGGCTTGGATAATTAGAAAAACAATAAAAATTAAAATTAATTTACCATAATACATACATATATCTATTTAAAATTTTGACCTAGTTGCGATATCTCCTCAGCCGGGTAGTAGCGAATTTTAAAGATTTTTTTTTTGGTTTGACTAAGGATTGAACCTTACTGCTGTGAACTTTTAATGTCTTATTTATTTTTTGGTTTGATTGAGGATTGAATCTTCCTCCCCAGGGACAAAGGACTGAAAAGACCTGGCCAAATCCAGATCGGGTAGGATCGATATTTATTTCGTATATTAACTGCTGTAACGTCATCCAATTTCAGAGAGATGCGTATATGTCCGCGCGTGCACGTGATTGCCACCAAAATTGATAGAATGCAATATCATCGGCAACGAGTCTATCATGTTTCAGCTCGATCAAATCTTGGGAAATGTTTCCAGAATCGAACATTATACAGGGTGTATCGGCACGTACCCGACAAACTTTAACCAGCTATTCCTTAGCATATTTGGAGTAAAAAATCTTATGTGCACTTTGCTGTCCGGTAACGTTTTTTTTAATAAAAAAAAATATTATTCATATTTTCACCACTGTTTTATCCTTTGTCAAAGTTTGAAAACCCATCTGGCAATATTTTATTCGAATTCCGTTGAATAATGCACGTGTATACCTATATTGGCGCACTTTTACAATCACAACGAAATGGCACGGCACCATTCGTCTCATTTTTAACTATTATTATTTAGTGTGTGCGAAAGAGCGAAGACATACTTGCTTATAACAGCTGTTGAACACGAAAAGAAATGCCAATGACAGTGATGTAGTGTGGAAATTTTTATTTTTTTTGTTTTTAATTGAAAAAAAAATGCTACCGGACAGCAAAGTGCCCATAACATTTTTTACTCCAAATGTGCGAAGGAATAGCTGGTTAAAGTTTGTCGGGTTAGTGCCGATACACCCTCCAAAGATTTAAAAAGAGAATTTCCACATTGTTAGAGCGCGTTCAAAATTCATCAAATATTGTGAAATTTAAAAAACAATGACGAGTAAATAATAATAATAATGTATTGTTTTGGTTGTTGCAGAATACTGAACGCAAGTTTTCAATAAAATTTAGACATTTTTGTGAACATTAAAAATAATCGAATCGTTCCATTCCATTTGAGTCAACGCGAAGGTTAATACTTAATTACATCGATAAATAAATTGAGATCGACATTATCGTCTAAATAAATAATAAACTATTGACAGAAAATGTATTGAACTTCTCACACAGAACAAACTAGGTATAATAAATATTCACTAACCTGCCTTCAATATTATGGACACTTTCTGAAAGGGAAAACTTTGTTACAGCGATATCTTTACCCAAGATTTCAAGAGAAAACTTCCGAACGGTAAAAGAAAAAACTTTAATATTCAAAGGGTTCTTCGGTTTTAAAATAGTTGTAAACTTTGAGATGTTGGATTCAAATAGTGTTATTGAAATTTTCGACCATAATACATATATCTTAATATATAAAAATCACGTGTCACTATGTTCGTACACGCTAATCTCCGAAACCGCCCAACCGATTTCAATGAAATTTTGTGAATGTGTATGGTTGGTTCCAGCTTGAAACGTGATAGTTTTGAACCCGATAGGTGGCGCTGTTGTCGAGATCAAAATTTTGAGTTTTTCAGCGAATTTAGTTTTTTTGTTCAGCTTTTTCATCCAAAAATACATACAGTAACACATTTTAACTTCTCTACACTCCCCCACGTAATTTTTTATAGGAAAAAAGAGTCTTAATTCATTTTTAAGTTGTGTAAGCTTATCTATTCACATTAACAAAAGACGGATTGACAAAAAATATTGTTCACAAAACTGTAATATTTTATATTGAGCTGCAACAACCATCAATAACAACCCTTACGTAAATGGCGATAAGGTTTAAATTCCCGCTTAACACCATCCGCCTGTTTTGATTTATGCAAGAAAAAAACATGGCCAAAAAGTGCCTTTTATTTTATTTTGTGGATGTTCAGGCATAAATAATTAATTTTTTTCGATCATTTTATAAATAACTTAATTTGCCACATTATACAATAAAATCATAACCGAAAATGGGTTCGTAAGTAGGAGATTTTGAACTTTAATGCAGTTTTCATAGGACTTATACATTATTTTTTTCTGGGCTTATAAAAAGACTTATCTAGAAAATACTTGATTATTTCAAAGGCCAAGATGTATTCTACTTGAAGTATTTAATTAAATCATCTGAAACATTTCTAGGCGACCAAATTTTCAAACCAAAAACACATGATTTTGCATTACTACGTATGGCATCGCCTTAAGTTAAAATGTATTACTTTAAAAATATTGTTCACAAAATCGCACTACATTAAGTTAAAATTTATTAATTGAATTAATTAATCTATAATGAATGTCAGTCTATATTGTTTAGAATAAGAATCAATCTTTATTTACCTCATTTTCAACATATAATTTTTACCATTATCAAATAAGAATTTTCATTTCGAATTTGAGATTTCACTTGAATATGAGATGAATAAAAATAAATAAAAAATATATATATCGAAAGTGTTTTCTGGAGAGTTTAGAACAGTACCGGTCGCATTTATTATTTTCTATCGTACAGAACAATAATCACAATCTGCTGAAATAATCGATATTAATTGAAACGACAACACCAAATCTACGATGGGTGTGACTTGCACATGTCTATGTATGTCAAATGCATAAAATATCCGACAACAGCGACAATAGATAAAAGCCTGTCTATATAAAATGAGGTCTATATAAAACGCAGTCTACATAATACGCTTCAACAACGCATTGAAATTATTAAAATTCACTTGAGAGAATCAAATGCAAATCATTTTGAGTGATGAGGCCCATTTCCACCTCGGTGGCTTCGTCAACAAGCAAAATTGTTACATCTGGGGCTCGGAAAACCCAATAGTTATTGTAGAAAAGCCTCTCTATCCTCAACATGTGACTGTTTGGTGCGGTTTATGGTCCGGCGGAGTCATTCATTGGACTTTACTTTTTTGAAAATAAGGCTGGAGCAACAGTTACGGTGAATGGATTGCGCTATCGAGAGATGATTAATGATTTTTATGGCCGAAATTGGATGGTATTGATCTGGACAACGTTTACTTTCAACAAGACGGCGCTACGTGCCACACAAGCAACGAAACCATTGATCTTTTACGATTGATAATCAAAATAACACCTCTTATTGGAAAACCCTGTAGAACGCGTTCTGTGGCAGGACAACGTCTGCCCGGGCCCACTAGTGTATCTCTAAATAGTCGCTATCCGCGTCTGCCTGTTTGTGCGCTTAGTTCTTCTAAACTACGCTATGGATTTTTTACTATCATTTAGAGAATTTCTTGCGGAAGGTTTACACGTATAAAACATTCATATTGTAATTATTAAAAATAGAGAAAAGTCGATCTTTTATAATCAAGTCGTAAAAATATTTTTCGAGCACTACATTGCTAATGCTGGCTAAACTTTATGAGATACATGAAAATAATGTCCTACGGAATTGTACACCTTAAAAAGGCCTACAGAAAAGTCCGTGGTAGTGTATGTCTATATCCGAAGAATAACCCCCAGCAACATCGGGTACTCGTCATCTAGTATTTATATATATATATATTTTTGGTTTAAATATTTATTAATAAAAAAAGTTACAAAAAATAAAGTAATAATTTCACCCAATTTTATATAAAGATATACCACTAAAATAAAGCTATCCTTTATTTATTGTTCGTTATTTTTTTAATGTAATATGCCAAAGTATTCAGTTTATATTTTCAGTGTGTTTTTTAACGTGAAGTTTAGAATCTTTGTTATTTATATTACGGATACTTTCTAGTAATGAATTAAAAATATATTTATATAGTTGAATTGCCTCATTGTTTTTGTTGAGGAAAATCATTTCTCGCAGGGCCTATGTTATTCTTGGAGATGTTGTGTTGGGGTCTTCTTGAGGAAAGGAAGGAGTGAGCCAGGGTCTTCAAGAGACCCATGTTACAGGAGAGAGGAAACACAAGGCCGGCAAATCACTCCACAGTACCCCATCACCACGACGATGAACCGCTTCGAGATCTCTGACAAGGTCACGAACGCGTATATAATAAGATTTGCAAGTTTATTTATGATGACGAATTGAAACATGACGAGTCATTTTTAATGAATTCGGTCAAAGCTAGTAAAGCTAAAGTTAATTGCTTGTTTCTTTATGCACAGTAACAATGATAGAAAACTAGTGTAGGTACAATTAGTTGTTCTTCTCTCGAAATGAATTCAATTTTATCGGGTGATTTATTGTACCTGAAAAACTTCCATTGAGATTACGCTCCTAGCAGATGACCCGTGTAAAACAACATATCTCGAGTGAAATCAAGTGGCAGTCCATTGCCAAAAGGTCACAACGACCTCGATAGGGGTCACGCTATTTCTGTGGCTCTGGAAGATATAAGGCCGGAGATACTGGCGAAAATCGTTACTCCGATCTGTGCCGGCGCAAACTACTGAAGACTGAAGGTAAAACGAAATCTGACAAAAATAGGCAATGCCACACGTACACTTCGGATGCGGTACCGCGCGCCACTTCAGGCCGCCGCGCAGAAAAGTAAAGTCCAAAAGTAAGGTAACGGTTTACAGCGAAGTGAGACATTTCTGCGCGGTGCACTGGAGCCGGCGGGTGGTACCGTGTGGTACTTACCGTGTAAGTCATGAATTTAATTTCGGTACGACAATTCGATACAATAATGTGTTGTAATTCGAATGAAACTGTACTAATAAAAACAGGATTATAACTTTTTAACTTCGATGAATAATGTTAAAACGCTGTAGTTTATATCAAGTTCGCATATAAAATTATCGAGAGAGGGAAAGCTCAACCCTTTATGCTATCATAGAGGTTAAAATTACACGTAATAATGTAAATAGTAATAAACGTATTTGTTTTTAAAAATATAGAAGCAATTTAAAAATTGTAAATAATAATCATATATTGTTTCACAGTGCTTTCACACTAAAATTAAACTTTAGGGCTATTTAATACACAGATACATACCGTCGTGGAAAGTTACGTTGTATAAAAGCAATTCTTTGTTTTCTAGCTCCCTGAATTTAGCACTCTCGTCACATCCATGATTATTTATATTATCTCACTCTTTTGGGTATATATATATTAGTAAATTGTATCTGTCGCATTCACCTCTTATATTCTGTCTCTCTCTCTTTTTTGTTCATAATATTTAATCTCCGCATTTAGCGTCAATTGATTACATTAAACTGATATAATAATATTGAAGATATGAATGAGATTATCAACTAGCAATTATTTATAAATAGTAAATACTAACTACCTTATTACAGAATTGATTTTAGATACAAGCGGAGCAGTCAGGCAACAAATATTTTTAGAGATCAATGTGAGTGAATGTACGAATTTACTTCGGGTTTGAATCATTGCTTTCAAAATAAACATGGATGCCACTCAGGGAAATGATAAATAGAACAGAAAAATATTCATCATATTCTAGAAAAAAATAAATTGAAAAATTAAATAATATATTTTCATTGTTATGTAAATTGTTTAGTGTTTTTTTGTTTGTTACCTAAAACTTTGACACTTTTTGTTCTTCTCGGTGTGCATTAAATCATGTAAAATCAGGGCGCAATGATAATGAATAAATAAATAAAATGAAGAAAAAAAAATTATCAATCTGTTGTAATTCGAATTTAATTCTCATTTTACACAGCCGTAGGGCAGACATTGGGATGCATCTCAAGTACGAAGCTCGGCTATTTTTTTTTTGGTTTTATGGATTCTTTCGTAATCCTCTAACTAGCTAGGGCTTATAGCAATACCCTTTCATGTTTCTAGCTGACTAGTACTGCGGCTCATTTGGCCTTATTACTATCACCATCTGATGGTTGTATTTACTTGACTGATTTTATGTTACAATTGAGTTTTATGAGGAAAAATTCTTAACTGGATAAAAAACCTCATACAAATGACAAGAAAAAGAAAAACAATAAGTAACGAAGCTCGGCGCTTGGGCTCTTTTGACGTCTTCGTACATTATTTTATACTGCACTAGTGACTAAATTTGAAATGCACCATTTCAAAAATAATTCACAGTTTTGAAAATAGAATTAAATGAATTCGAAACAATTGACAAAAATAGCATTGCAACAAGATGATAAACTGTGACACGTGCTTGAAGATATTCCAAAACCTAACATAGATAACGTGCTTTGGGTTTGATTGAATAATCAATAAATATTCACGTTTTGTCTCAACTAATACAGGAGCAATCAGCGCACTTCAGAAACAGAAATGTCTGCCGAAGAGATGGCACGTTGATCAGGCGTGGTTAGTGGCACGGTTAGTTCGATTTATATTATTATTACTGTAACTTTATTTCATAATTTTACGTAAAACAAATGTCACTTCGAAAAAATGGCGGCCATAATTCTAAATGAAAGTTAACAATTACATTTATTCGAAACACTCGTTTTAATCAATACGACTTTTTTGTCAGTGTAGCTACCAAAAAGCAACAATTTCAACACGTTGCGATCAACGTGAAAAGGGAAAAACGTAGTATAACAATGAAAGCTCGTATTTCAATCGCATGAAAAGGTTATAGAATACATTTATGCAAACTTTTGTTTACGACAACAATGTTCTGAACTAATCCATAATTAACCAATGAATCACAATCAATCGCCGATGCATTGTATAGATGATACATTGTTCATTAAACCTGTCACCTTAATAAACGCCATGCCATTTAAGTATAATAAAAAAAGAATGATTACCTTTAAAGGAAAGAAACGAGGAATTAAAGGTCAGGTCCGCTGGACGGGTTCGGCGAGGTCGTTCCGCAGCGCGGTCAACGTCTTCCGTCGTCCTGCCACGGAAATAGACGGATACGGCAAACGTCAAATGGACGGATTTATTTGCCAGACGTAAAGAAGATTTTTGCCAACAAACTCAGACGAGAAAGTCAAACGAGAATATAAGGTAATGAAGAAATAAAGATAAAATCAATTAAACCTATACTCAAATGATGACGCTAAAACACTGTAACTTTCTACATCCCAACCTACTGTGTCTGTAATAAACACATTGAATGATCTTTTTAGTTTAAAAAAACTAACCTACACCATTTTTCAGAAGTAGGCAGAGAGGATGAACCGGTAAGTAACTCTGCCTTACAACATTCCTATATCGCCTCCTAAAAACCAATCTTCTGTTATTCCAACTTTTTATATGACCCGATTCTCGTACTTGATTAATTTGATCGTGCTATGTCTTTCTCAGGCGTTCCCTGACTTATTTCCAGTATTTATTTTACTAATTTTATATGCCCTGAAGAAGGCACAGGTGTGCCGAAACCGGTAGATGTGAAATAAACGTAAAATAAAGTCACTTTGTTTCAATATCCAATACGGAATCATCTCATCAAAATGACAGTTCAACGCACCTACAAAAAGTGATATAGTCATTAAAAGTGCTATAGTTTTTGTTTCATCACACCTACAAAAAGTGATATAAAGTCATGAAAATGGATGAAACAAAAACTAGGTTAAATAGGTTACATAGGTAACTATTTAACCTAGTTTTTGTTTCATCACTTTTAATGACTCTATATTTATCACTTTTTAAAGGTGTGTTTAATTGTCATTTTGATGAAATATCATAGAATCCTGTCCAATACATATTTCTTAATGAGACAGTTTATCCTCTGCTATGTAATGGTATTTACACTCTCCGTAAGAACATTTTCAGAGATGAGACGCTGAGATAAACATCACGGATGGTATTTAAACCTTGCACGATGAATAGCAGATCAAACGCCACATGTAAAGAGAAATTAGTGTTGTGTTAATTAAATGTATACGTGAAAACAAATACGGGTCTGATGATTTACAAATATTATGTAATTCATCAAAGTAGACGAAAATAGACTGGTGCTATTGATTATAAAGTCTGCGTACATGTTTTGAATAATAGGTATATATTTACCATTGAGGACGGGTTGTTTCACAGAATTTGAACAATTCTCAAATTTAAAAGTTAACACACTTCCGGCGGGAAAGGTAGTTAGTTCAACCTTTTAAGCCTGTCTTAATTGAATGGCTGTAAAGGCAATGCTGTCCAATAATTCTACATGAATATAGTATACCAATCTTTTTGTGGAGGTCCCAACTATAAATTATAAACAGGTCATACAAATCTCCCATTTTCTTATCTTCTCTTGTGTGGAAGAACATTTAATCAAAATGAAACTACAATAACCTGTAGAATTGGTAATAATTCTTGCACTCACGCCACTGGAGGTGCGTAAATCGTTTTTTTTAGTAATCATTTGTGCAAAAGTGAAAAGCAAATGGTTTGTTATGTAATAAAATACGTACATTTTGTAAACATAACACATCACTAAATGGCCCAAACCTGACTTTCCTCAGTTTACGTAGTTAAACTACAAAGAAGCTTTCATTTCAGATAGCACTTTTATAGTTGGGGTGTCTTGACTAAAATGTAAAAAAAATCATTCAAATCTGTACCCGAGAAGCATACGGATGCTACACCGAAACACGAAATATTCAGGAGAGCCGACAAGCTGTGTTTTTGTAGTGAATCTTATTTTCACTAATATTTTGATTGAAAATGGAAAAAAAAACATTTCTTTCAATTATCAATCAAATAACAAGAAATTTGCTAAAGAAACAACATAGGTACTCGGCTCTCCTGAAAATTTCGTGTTTTGGAGTTTTATCCGTGTGTTTCTAGGGGAACAGAAATATATGTTTTTTGTTTAAAACCACGATTTTTTATTAATTTTAAGACCGACCGGTTTCGCTACACTCGAGCATCGTCAGGGTACAAAATTAAACTGAGTCAGTTTGATGTCAGTTTAATTTTGTACCCTGACGATGTTCGAGTGTAGCGAAACCGGTCGGTCTTAAAATTAATAAAAATTCGTGGTTTTAAACAAAAAATATTGTTTTTATTTGTTTGTCACATAACTTGAAAATTAACTTGGAAATTTGACGAATTGTTCAAATTATGTGAAACAACCCGTCCTAAGTAGTATCACTGAGGGGAAAGCAGTGAGACCCTCCATGAGAAGGACACTCCATAATATGTTTATTATTGCTAATTGACTTCTTCCAAACGAAATATGAGAATTTACGTGTTCGCGAAAAGCGATAACATCGTAGGGATATGTAAGGGGTGTGACAAAATGGCGGTTTTCCAAATTTGTTTCAATAATCCGTTGAAAATTTAAAACAAAATGTTAGTAGTTTGTGTATAAAATCATTTAGTGTGTATCATTCGGACAATTACAAAACATAGGAGAGGAAGCAATTTGTTAAATAAAATACTTATTTTTGTGGTTAGCACGAAGCATGGAGTCCAGCTAAAGGTTAACCAATTACTGACAAAAATAATGGACATGCATGTTCCAACTTCCTTTCTATTACAATTATTACTAACTGCAATGCAGTTAGATTGTTGCTAGAAACTTCATGTTTTATAATAAACCGTTAAGTAAGCAATTTCAACTGACTTCATAAGTCTTTCTTTATACCCTCGCTTATTTCCTTTAAGTAGACATCCAGACGATTTTCGCAAGGTTCAACGAAACTCCGAAAGCATTAACCTTGTAGCAATGGCCACCGCGCACGAATATGTATGTATTGTAGAAATATACAATGTATAGGTACATATTTACAATTCCTATATGTACGTATATTTCAGTATGTTTATGATTCCCTTACTAGACGGCCGAATGTATATATTATTGCAGAGACAGGAACCGTTAGTCTGTGATGAAGAAGCATTTACAAGATCCAGGTCGCGAGATCACAGCAGATTCAGCATCAGTTATAATATGACTTCTCTGCCTCGTCCATGAACACTGACACGCCAATCCACGAACAAAGAAAAATGCAACTGTACTTCGTTAGACAAAGAGACTTTCAACACGATAAGGTGTAACACCGACCTACATACGTATTTCCTACAGAGAAAATAATATCACTATAAGTTTGAATTGGGATGAGCGGAAAGCGGCAGGGTTAGAGGAACGAAAACAAGTACAACTTTATGAATACGTAATAAAGTTGTACTTGTTTTCACAGACATGTACCTATTAATTAGGAATACCGGTAGTCAATTAGTATGTGTAAACATGGAAATTTGAAAGAAATACAATATTTCTATCATGCTAGATAAAAATAGTATATATATAGGTGGTATCTACGCCGTGAAATCAGAGATACAAGAATGTCTTTCCCATGTTATAAAAAGGATCGTTTTCCAAATCTGTCAAGCAACGAACGTCATCTAAAGGTACGGATACATTGAATCGCGCCAAACGCCGCTTGCGGTTGCTTCGTGTTCCTTTCCCATACTTCAAGGCTCGGCTCGCGTTTCGGTTCGCAAATGTATACGCAGCATAGTATGAAAAGTCTCGATAATAATGTTATGTAGGCATTCACACGTGCCAAAGCTTTGAGTAGAGATCAAACTTTGAAAGCAAAGGATAAGATTAAATTTTCGTTCGACATTAGCGATCTCAAACGAGGAAGTACGAGTTGTTCTATTTGCATTTAATTAGTTGTGCAGAAACCAAGTGGAGTGATGGCGTCCTTCACATCGTCGTGGCTCTGGTCCACGTCACAGCTGTGTGATTCTAATCATAAGATCGCTTCACCTTCAGGCAGAACGTCCGTACTGCGAGCAAGGTCGTCGTTAAGTCCAGTGCGAGGTAACTCTTGTACACACCTGATTTGTGATTCAAATTACGAGCACCGTTGACAAAAGCGTAACAACGATTATTTCAAATCATCGAAAGTGTTAAAGCATCGCGTCATAATGTAGATCCGGCTCGAAGGACCAAAAATGCACAAGGCACAGAAGAAAAATTAAAAAAGGGGTATGCTTAGGATGGGAAATAGTTCAGTTAATACGTTCAGGAGTACGGAATAAGAAGTCGATGTATATTCTAAAATCACATTGAAATTTGGTAGTGAACGCGTATTATTACTTGAGCTGGTCCTATCCGCGGAATTGAATTATACAACAACCAATCCAACCAGATATCATAATATATGCTTATCTCAAATACCAAGTGGTGCTAGTCTCAAGTGTCCCAGTATGTATAAGTAGCTAAGGACCAAATAATAAAAAATAAAGAAAATTAGAAAATGATTTTTACCAGACTTACGAACGTAAAGAAAGTGATTTATCAGAATATTTTCGCTGTACTTTATTAAATAAGCTAGGATAATCCTAGGTATTATTTCAAGAACTAAAAACAATACTTAGGCCCGCATTTGGTACAGCTAGTAAAGCACTCCACGGCAAAAGATATTTTTTGAATATCAAAATGATATTAAAGTACGGTGGTCAGGTTAATGGTCGCTTCTCTCAAAAAAGCGACGGTCGGTCACGAGCATAATAGATTAGGCAATTTGACGGTTTTTTGGAATGAATGCAAAGCGATCTATCAAAGCACAAAACTGAAATAGCCGCCGCTGGCCGAGTCATTGCCACCACTGTAGGTCATATCCGTGTGCCTACGCGACGTGTTATGACGACTTATAATATATGTTTGGGTATAGTAGGGTGGACGATCTCCGCCCACGAGGAGCGTCCAGCCTAACCAGAGGACTCGGGACAAAGAAACGAGGGCGGGAAGCTTGCCAGAAAACATGGTTCATTCTGAAACACGAAGGCCAGTACCGCCGCTTAGGTCAATCAAATAATGAGACACAGGAACGACTGTAGTTTGATCCAGACATTCAGTAGCCAGTTCATCAACCAGTTGTGGGAAAGCTCATGAGCAAACTGACAAGACAAAGGAGTTCCGACAGCTTCTAGCCTCCACTACTCTCGTTAGATACGCTATTCTGATTATGGCGGGTAATCTTTCTTTGTTTAGGATATCCGGAGATAAATTACGACCTTACTAATTATAAATACATTAAACACTCGTATTTCGAGATACAAACAAAACTATATTATTGAATTTTGACCTCTAGTATACACAAATTTATTTATTTTTTAAATTTTCTTCTAAACATGTTTATTATTAGGTATAAGAGATTGTATATCGTCCGCTAGTCGACCTATGTTCTGGAGAACATTTTTCAAGGGAAAATTGTTTTAAGCGAAAGACTTAAAACCAATTTTAACTAAAAATATTTTAAAAACATCCATGAAATTTATATAACCACTCGAGTGCTCGCGTCAATAACTGGAATATGAGTTGAGTGATTGGCGTTCGAGATGAAAATTTCTCGCCCTCATTTAAAGAAAAGCATACATCTGAATTTTAATACGGATACATATAATCTGATACCGCTATATAGCCAATAAATTCACCTATATTTTACCGTTTATCCTACATATTTAGGGTTTATAAAAAAAGTATTAAAAATCGTAAATGCGCGAATTCTGCGAGTGAAAAATGACATATTATGGCGTGCGATCACTCAAGACATTTTGCAAACTCGGCATAATATACCGAAAATCACTCGAGCTGCCAAAATATGAAGAAGAGTATTCAAACGGAGTTATTTTTTACAAGAATGCAAGAAAATAACATACTACTATAAGTCTAACACACAACACGATGACCTAGAAATGATATGCATACAACAAACACACAACACCTCAAACACTCAACAACTTCAATATGGCTTCCATCAATCATCTTGACGTCCCTTTAGCTCTACAATACTACACTCGGTTAGGTAAAGATTCTCGGGAAAAGAAAGACGTCAGACGAACCAGTTCGGGAAAGCGGCGGCTCGTTGACTTTCATTGTTTCTTGTGATAGATGACAAAGATTGTAAAAGGTAATTATTATTTCTTTGGCCATGACTAGTTTTTCTAACATTGAATTCAGACTAAGAAATTTCATTAAAAATAAGAGTCTTCGATCAAATTCTAACATACCGGAACTCAAAGTAGATATGTATACTAAAATAAGTCAATAGTAATGTTGCATTTCATAATGCGCAATAGTATTCATAATTAAGGTCAAAACAATCAATGTTGACATTGGTGAGTCCGTTATCTATCTCGACTTAAAAACAAGCATATTGTAAAATTTTCCTCATGTCGCCTATATCGTGAAAAAGGTGACAAGCCGCAAGCATTCAATACTAAAGAATCTGTACAAAGCTTTGGCAGAAATTCTAAACAAACTAGAAGAGACGCGGAAGTGTGACATAAAATTTTGTTGTGTTTTGGTTGTGTGTGTTAATGTTAGTGTGCCTAATGCATACGGTGCCTGTGTGTAGAACTCATTTGCGTCAAAACGAACATAATAATAACACGTTATTTCAGGAACATAGCTTCCTTTCTTTCTTCGAGCTGTTCTATTCAGTTCGGTACGCCAGGCGAGGGGTCAACCAACATTTAAAAACTTCATACATGTTTGATGTTCGTACTATACGAGTAAAACAAAAATACGAGCCAATAAATTCAGAGAAAATACTAGAGTTCAGCGTTTGAGCATTTTCTACATTTATGCTTAATTAAAATATTTATATACATTTAATTGTGAGCAGAAGATCAATAAAAGATTCCACATGTTTATAAGAATATAATGTTAATTTTAATTGATAATGTTAATTAAGTGTTAATCTCAAGTGACCTATCAGGTAAGTATTGAACTGTATATTTTCTCCATAAATAGTTAAGTAATAACATAGACCACTGTACAAATGTATTATCAGTTTGTACAGCGCCCTTGAGGTGTTTTTGCACAAAAACGGCGCTATACAAGTTATCCAAGTATTATTATTATTATTATTATTATGATTATTTCGTAGTTACCGATTTTTAGCAACGCAACACCAATGAATCGGAAGATGAAAGCAATATTCATGTTATGTTCGGCATCAATCATAATCAGAGAACATTACAATGTGAAATAATAACAACAAATAATGGTTCTTACCTCATACACATTCGGATGCCAGACTTTCGTTAAAAATCGTATTGACGGAGGCGAATACGGGTAATCTGGGGGGAATTTCATGTGAGCCTGCGAAAAAGAAAAACACATATTAATAATGTAATAATAACAAGGATTATGAGAGACATTATAATATCTTGTGAATAAGTAGTAGCTTGTAAATAATAATAATAATACATTATTTTTTAATAATAAACTAACATTTATAGGACAAGGTTTTATGCATAGCATAAAGGATAACAAATAATAATAAGAAATAATTAGTCATCCGAAATACTACTTGTCTTATAAAAGTTAGTTTATCATTAAAAATAATAATATTTGACAAGTCCAAAATATTTCATTATTTATGTATTTATTCATGTTCTCCGTTTAACGGTTATGCACCAATATATTACGGGGAAGATCACAAGCGAACGTAAAGCCGTGCCACGAATTAAATTAATTTCATTTGAATATTTCTAATAAAATTAATAATCGGTCGAAAATTATATTTTTCACTAAACCGGAGAAGATTCAAATTCCAACGAGCGCGATACTGGTGAAAGTCATTTATATAATAATCGAAAGGTATTAAAACAATAATGAAATGCTAAAACAGTTGTTGAAAGTTCAGAGAAGAATTTTAAATTAAGTAAACAATTTGAATTCGTATTTCAAAAACAGGTTTTCTTTATGTAGGTACAGGTTGCCAATTAAGTGAAAATATTTTTTTACTCATTTATGCCAGCCTTATTGCCGTGCTTACATAGTAAACAAATTATTATAATGAATCTATATAAATTTAAAAAAATAAAGGTTCGTTTCTTGAAAAACTTAAATCTCTGAAAGTTTGTCACCGATTGTTTTGAAATTTTGTCACCGATTGTTTTGAAAGTTTGTCACCGATTGTTTTGAAATTTTGTCACCGATTGTTTTGAAAGTTTGTCACCGATTGTTTTGAAATTTTGTCACCGATTGTTTTGAAAGTTTGTCACCGATTGTTTTGAAATTTTGTCACCGATTGTTTTGAAAGTTTGTCACCGATTGTTTTGAAATTTTGTCACCGATTGTTTTGAAAGTTTGTCACCGATTGTTTTGAAATTTTGTCACCGATTGTTTTGAAAGTTTGTCACCGATTGTTTTGAAATTTTGTCACCGATTGTTTTGAAAGTTTGTCACCGATTGTTTTGAAATTTTGTCACCGATTGTTTTGAAAGTTTGTCACCGATTGTTTTGAAATTTTGACACAACGTTACATTCGAATACGCCTGTGTTCTTATAAGTCACCTGTGAGATGTAAAAACTTTTTTGAAAAACAGCGTTGGACAAACCTGCTTTTAAAAAAAACAGCGTCATCTGTTGTATGTAAAAAGCAATACGCGCTATTGTTTCTCTATCTGCAAATATCAACTAAGCCGGAGCAATGCGTGGCGGGGTACAGCTAGTTTACAATAAATTAACATTGCACAATAGAACACTTGCAGTTCTTTCGAAAAATAAGTTGCTGGGAAAATAGGGGAAGAATAAAAAAACAGTTGGTTTAACATAGGGGTGCGTTAGTTGTATTGTAGTATTATTGAATTAACTACTCACAACTCGATAAAAAATATTACTTTAAATTATTGAGTGGTTGGGTTAGGTTAGGTTAGGTTTTGAAGCTTAGGTAGTAATTTTCTGTGAACATCTCACTGGGAGAACATGTGCCGAGGTGTTTGCATGGGTGTTATTCTGCTGTCATATGGTAGTTCCACCCATAGTGGCAGTATTTTACATTATTAGCCTTATAGAATTTGCAGATTAATAATTGATTTGTAATATTGCTTGTGTAAGACATTTACGAAGTGGCGTTTAGCGCCATTTTTTTAGTTCTGACCCAAACCAGATTTACTTACTTTCCACAGATTTTGATATATCAACAGATTCACATATCTCAGAGCTGAGTCATGCTTCTCAAATTTCAATACTAACAGAGCCTGCGCTTCTAAACCTAATGGTGATTAATAATAATATTTAAATGATGAAATCACAAAGACAAAAATTATAATGTACAATAATGTTGTAGGTGGGTATGTTAGGTTGACAGTACAGTAAAAAGTAGCCGACATAACTGTCAAAAAATCAGAATCTTAAAAAAGTGCGACTAAACTTGAAATATGGCACAGCTAACGGTTGACGGGCGGAATCCAAGTAAATTGGATGATACTTGGAAGGAAGAGAAGAATGTCATTCACGTCAAAGAATGGCTGACAACCTAGAGAAAGCCGCCTGCTTCGTCTGTCTTTAGAGCAAGGACTCAATGTAGACATAGATAGTTAAAGAATTTACAAGTTAGGGTGGTATGAAGAAGGCATAGGGGATATATTTCCTTCCTTCTCACATCCAAGTGAAGTTATTATCTATTTATAAGCCACCTGTACGCAACATTTCAATAAAATAATGTATCTATTTACTTGCTGAAGTGTACCCGGCGTTGCTGGGAGTTATTCTTAGGAGATAGACATATACCATTGCAGACTTAGGAGATAGACATATACCATTGCAGACTTAGGAGATAGACATATACCATTGCAGACTTAGGAGATAGACATATACCATTGCAGACTTAGGAGATAGACATATACCATTGCAGACTTAGGAGATAGACATATACCATTGCAGACTTAGGAGATAGACATATACCATTGCAGACTTAGGAGATAGACATATACCATTGCAGACTTAGGAGATAGACATATACCATTGCAGACTTAGGAGATAGACATATACAATTGCAGACTTAGGAGATAAACATATACCATTGCAGACTTTTCTGTAGGCCTTTTTAAGGTATACAATTCCGTAGTACATTACTTTGATGCATCTCATAAGGTTTAGCCAGTGTTAGCAATGTAAGCGCCCGAAAATATTTTTTTTCGATTTGATTACAAAACATAGACTTTTCTCTACTTTCTATAAGTATAATATGCATGCATTTCCGCAAGAAATTAAAAAAGTGATAGTGAAAACCCTATCAAAATCCGTTGCGTAGTTTAGAAGAACTAAGCGCAGAAACAGACAGATGCGGATAGCGACTTTATTTTATACTATTTAGAGATATAAAGGAAGGTGGGTGTCTGTAGCGGGCGGCCGTCTACGTGGCATTATACAAATCTTTAGTTTTATTTCGAGATTGATCACATTTCGCACACACTTGACATTCAAAATTATAGGAAAATTATTGTCTACATCTGATTGCGAAAAACTCCGTTTAAAGCCCGGGCAACGCCGGGAACTTCAGCTAGTAATAGTAATAATAAATGGTGATGATATTGCAATTTAAAATTGTTAAGTACTCGAGTTGAAGTGTTTCTTTAATACGAATCAGCCCGATAATCGATAATTGGCTTTCCGCGTCAGATAATGGGGAAGAATAGTATTGATAATGTGGAACGTCAGGCCCGACTTCTGGTCACGTGACCGGACCGACAACCGCGGACATCAAAACGTCATTAAAACCTTAAAATTTCAAGCCAGTCGGATTCAGATATTCTGAATGGAAAATATAAATAATTAGCAGAAGTATCAAACCCACGGGCTGCGACCGAAATTGAAGTTTCACATTTCAAAATTTAAAAGAAATACTACATTTCCGTTACCAGGATTATTATGTACAACAAATAATCAAGCCGCTGATAGCTTCTTTGTAACCTCTTTCTCACAAGGCGGACTTTTGAAGTATCACGTGATCATCGACCAATGCAATGACCAAGTCAATGCAAACAGTACCTGAGTACCTGCAAGTACCTGAGTACCTGCAAGTACCTGAATATGTCTGTCTCGACACAGGTGTACCCTAGTGAGACAGATGTCGAAAAATTTATGCAATAAAACTTTATATTGATGAATAAATAAATAAAAATAAAAAAACAGCGGCGATTGTTGTCGATACTCGTTTTTACTGCTGACTTGTGTTGTTTTACCGCAAGTAAATTAAATAATTTAAACTGCGAAGTTTACTTTGCGACAGCACTTACTTCGTAATTTGGCGGACGCGCACCCAGGCCTGTACACTAGTCGGCCTTGCTTTCTCGGAGTTATTAATTGCAAACACATGATACCTAGTAACAATTTATTTTTCTTCCTTTTCTTACTCATTAGAAAAAAAGGTTTTTTAATTAATTAACAAGATTCTGTAGTGTAAGAA
The DNA here is from genome assembly GCF_061612785.1 of Hesperophylax consimilis. Lineage (NCBI taxonomy): Eukaryota > Metazoa > Arthropoda > Insecta > Trichoptera > Limnephilidae > Hesperophylax > Hesperophylax consimilis. Next base: position 20,252,988 of record NC_142848.1, on the reverse strand, counting down.
GGTTTTTTTTTAATTATTTTAAAATTTGTATATATTTTTTTATAAATGGGTTGGCCATCGCTAGGATATAGATACCTATAGAGTTAGTATTAAATGATAGCAGCAAGAGAAGACCGTTACAAACTTGTTACAAAGCCGGGGCCAAAAACGTGAAGACATGAAGAAACAAAAGGCTCTAACGGGAAGAGTATCGATCTTAGACCATAGAACTAAAAGATACAAAACCATACCAGAAACTTCAAATTGACATATTTCTAATAATTACGAATAAAATTAATCGTGTGACAAAAAATGTCTTAATTATATTAATATTACGAGGCGCGTTTTTAATTAAGTACCGTTTTGATATTAAGAAAAGAAAATCAAATTTTATTAACAATTTAATTTTTTCAACATAATTCCATTTATATTAAGGCACTTGTCGTATCGTATTAAATCCTATATATACACATTGATGTATTATATTTAGATGAGACACGAAGCGAAAAAACAGGTTCCACTATTTTTACCTGGAACAATTTTCGACGATATATTAGTGGCGCAGTAGCGCCTCTAATTGTAGCTCTATGCATATACATATGTTTTAATGATTTGTGAGAAGAGACGTTTTCACATAAGCATTATTACTTCTTGTACTGAAAAGAGAGTTTCGATACCCGCTTTGAATATTTTCTTAATAGTTGGATTAAATGACGAAATTAGAATATTTTGAAAGAATTGGAAATAGTTTATGAATTATGGAAAATCAATTTAAAGAGCATCGTAACAATTTACGAATTTAAGATTAATAAGAAAACACCATGTTTTTCAAATTGTCAAGTTTTGCATCGTCAATTTTTGTTCCACATAATATTACTATTTTGTAATAAGAATATATTATATTTTTACGATAGGATAATAATTTAAATTAATATATTTGAAACATTGAGAAATTGATTTATTGCTTCCGTGTACGACAATATCGTTCTAAACAAAAGAGTGGTAGTTTCACATGACACATGACCAATGGACCATTTCCTCTTATTTTGTAAAATCACCACCAGTAAGGATCGCTTCAGTGAATCGTCTCTGAATTAGAAAAAAAATCACCATGGAGCGATGAAGAGTCTCCAAACGAATTATTTTTTTCGCGAGATAATTGATTTTAAGCGAAGTACGCTTCCTAAGAGAAATCTAACCGATCGGAAATAAATAAAAATATATTTAAAAAAAAAACACCTTGCCAGTCGAACTATACTGTTGTTGGTGTGTAGGTGGCTTTCACACATATTTCCTGATTATGAAGGAAATATAAAACCTATTATAATATACGTAACAGTACCTGTGTACCGGTTTTCCAATGACGATCTAGTCAATACTAGTTTTTAATCTGGCAGGTTATATTTTGTAATTTGTAAAGAAGGAAAAAGGTTTTCGAAGTAATCATGTAAGAGGAGAAACCTGGCTATTAGGCTCTGTTAAGAAAACATCGGAAAGGAAGTATCTATACTAAATGGCATGAGCTAGAAATATACTTCCTCTCTTCGGAGAAAGTTTAGCATCAGAGCAGATATTACGAAATTCAACATTACTCTACAATAAATTAGTAAGAAACACTGAAACAATAATTATAATGCCTTCTCAATATGAAAAGTGTCACGTTATTTTCCGTTTCTTTCCAGCACGTTTTTGGCATGTGATCAATCCGTTTTTCTGAAGACTAATACATAGAGATGGCAAAATTTCGTTTTAACTAAAAACGCGAAAAAATATTTATGTTTCGAAAATAGGGCATTTATAAGTTTTCTTTGCGTTTCAAGGCATTTGAAAGTGTTTCCAGTGATTTCTATTTCGCGAATTAACGCTAAAAACGTGATTTTGGCCGTATTTCAGCTAAATTAGTCTATTTAGCGAAATAGGCGCGAATTTCCCGAAAATACCGGTTATTAAAATAATATGTGAGAATTTCAAAAAATCGATATTTACATTACGATTTTTTATAATTTTGTTACTATTTTATGTGTAAATATTTAATATTTATGTACTGTAGGCTAAAATTGCTTTTTGACATTACACAAATTGGGCGAAATAAATTACGCCTATTGATGTTAATCGCAATCTGCATTTGTTGTGTTTGTGTTCGACCCGTACTTAGAGTTTCCTTCCTTATTAATTTAATATTAAAATTAATTATTTATAATCTTTTACATGGAAATACTTGCAAATGAAGGTAAACATATAATTTACCAAAAATACTTAAAATATGCGCTAAAAACATTCAGGAAATACATTTTTTTCTATTTTGCTACAAAACGCTAAATTATGCCTCAAAATGCTAAATTTCCAATTTTTAATGCTAAAAAATCTGAAAATTAATGCTAAATTTTGCCATCTCTACTAATACATAATATTTAGTTTTTTTTTTGATAAAAAAACCAGAGTACTAAGTATTTTTTTATCTGGCACACTCATCCGAAAAGCGAAACGATAAAAGTAGTGTCATTTCGCATGCTACGACGCACTTAGAAACATTATCTGTCTTTGTCTGTTCGCCAATAAAGGAAAGTCGATACCAGATTATAATATTTTATTGAATTGAGATAAATAATAAGTAGGTTCAGAAACATAACAGATTATGATACACTCTGTTTTATTACAGAGTGGATGATACATACCACTACTTGCGTAAATAATACACCTACGTATTTTGCAATGTAATTGAATAATGTACATATTATTATTAACCACTAAAGATGTACATCGTTGACAGTTTAAAAACAAACGGAACGAGTTGATTTTTTTTTCAGTAACACATTCTGACTATTCGATTGAGCGCAAGATTTATATTACAATAACGATTAATCGTAACCGTTCCAAATATCAATCGTTACATCACTACCGTCGTCGATCAACACTAAATCACCGGTTAAGGGCGTTAAATCAAGAATAGCACCCATAAATCGCGTGGAAAAAAGTTATTGGATATCTCCAACTACCTATAACCTGAACATAGTTTGAAAATCTCTATGTTATTCACAGTACGATAATATTATAATATATGTATATATATAAAGCGGTTTTCCGATTGCAGAAGAAGAACCGATCCCGATTATAGTGAGAGATTTTTTAGAATTATTCGTAACGCATGGATATTAATATAAACCCGAAGGTCAAAAGCAGGTCTCGCAGATAAGCGAAAAAACAGTATAGCTCCGGATTCAGGATGGTATCGGCATTAAATCTGAAGCAAACCAATCGAAATATTCACTTTACACGGGTCAGCAAGCGATGTGCCTGTGTCTGTGACATCTGTCACAGTGTGGGGGATGAGAAATTGTCTCAAGATAATCGTATTACATAAATACAGGTAAATCATCTTCTATATAAATAAAAATGTAGATTGCTTTGAAATTTTGACACAACGTTGTCGTATTTTTTTTCTATACCTATTTAATATAGATGTAATATAGCGCCTTCTGTTGGACGTACAAGCAACACGCGCTATTGTTTCTTCATCTGTACAGACAGAGCCACAGTAACGCATGGCGGTACAGCTAGTTTTAAATAGATTCTTGTTTGACTAGTGGTGTCACTAGTGATTCACATTCACCCAAACACGTTTGAATACAAATTCAAATTTAGGGTACAAAGAATATTTTTGCTTAAAGTAGTTACTATTGTTACCCATTCCATGTTTAAATTTAAACCAAGGAATATTTTTAAAGTAGATGCATTATATCAGAACTGTTTATTAGTATATTAAAGTATAAGTGGATAAACAGGTCTTTAAAACACGCGCGATTTTTCGAAATAAGAACTATTAATGAATTCGTGATGTGACATCACAATATCTTGTTGTCATGGAAATGAAAAACACAATTGACATTTAGACTTCACATTTTGTTGATTTGTTGATGTTGCCATGGTAACTTTAAAAAAACGCGCGTTCCATAAAGTGCGATTTAAACACGCTAGAGCGTACTTTAAATGAGTAAAAAAGGGCACCAATAACAAAAAATATTGTTTGTGTATATTTATCTTTTTTTATTTATTTTGATGTTAAATTTATTATTCAATGATATAAAAATTCCTAACACTGTTAAATTTGAATGTTTAAAGAACTTTTATAATGCTAATAAATTGTTTGTTTTTAAATGGGTAGGTACATCATGGGTTATTCTGAATTCTTGACTAATCAATTCAAATTTTGAAAATAGCACAAACATTATACTATATGTATACGTAGGTAGGTACTTTATCGATTATGCAGTACAATTTTGTTGGTTGCTCCCCTCGTCACATAAGAAAAACAATTCCTGTATCATCATTCCTACAATATAAATGAATTTATCAAATATTTTTCAATTTATCTTGTGGATATTGTTCTCGGTAGATACCAAACGATCGTAGTTCGGAACGGAAACAACAGTTCGAGATATATTTGCAGCAGAACGTTCTGCAAAAAGATACCTCCATTGCTTGAGTTTTCTTTTCGAGAGTTTTAACTTGGTGAGATTAAAATACTACCTAGTAAAGTATACACTTCCTAAAAATTATTTCTTTTCAGCAATATACATCATTTAAGGCAAAATTGTTTAGTGATAAAAATGTATAACACAATTAAATCTAAATAGCACCAATTGGATTTAAAAAGCCTTTGACACAAAATAAACTAGATAAGTTGTCAAAAAGTAAACACTCACAAAATTCAATTCTGGTTATAGTAATGATACCATCGGAATTGAGTTTAGTTTAGGCGTCACCAGACTCTAATTACTCTAATACTCGACGGTCACATTTTAATTATTTATGATGAACGTATTACTAAAACCTCAAATGTTTCTAGAGGGATCCCTACGGATGTAAGTTATTTATATTTCAGAATAATAAAAACAGGACCTTACAATTAAAATATTTTAAGTAAAACGGTTTGAAAAATTTATAAAACATTTTTCAACTATAAAAGTAGCGGTATGCAACAGATTTTATTTTTTATATACGATGAATTAGCACTTTTAGTAATACGTTCATCAGAAATAAATCAAATAAATACCACTGAAAGACTAATTTTCTTGGCCTGTTAGGGCAAAGTCGATCGTAGGTCCGTCCATTACGCCGAGCCGCGAGCCGAATATTGTTTTTACACGACTATATCATTAATATCGTTAAGATTCCCACTTTATTTTAACGATTTGATAGGGCATATTCAACCGCAGGTCTGTCCAATACGTCAGGGCCGCGCGTCGCATATCATTGTCCACGGCTGCTTCACTTACGCCGTTAAGATTCTGGCTTTATTTTAGTTTTCCTTAAAATCTGAAAACAGAGGCCGCCAAGTGAACCACCATCTCCTAATAGTCTACTTATTAATTTGTTGGGTTAATAAACGTAGAACCTTTCTGCTAGGCAATCATAGAACTAGTTCTTATACTCAAATTTTCTATTTAAGTGATCAACATGATTAGAGATAACATTAAAAAAACTACGAACTATTAGATATAATAATTTTCTGGACATTTATCAACCCAAGAAAGAAAAATGAATAAAATCATTTTCAATTATTGAAGATAATATTCCTGGTTCTGGGTTAGAGTCCTGACCGTATCTTTTTCTGATTTTTCTGTTTCCAATATTCATTTAGGAACTGCTAATATTGACTTCAATAATTAAATATTATAATTTAAGGTTTTACTCATATTTGATAGGTTTAAAGAGATTGCCGTCTTTGCTGCTATGAACCCCGAGTTATATTTCTTTCGTTACACCATACTATAACATTGGCTATTACTACTTGGTTACCAATTGAATACACACTTGATTGCTTTCTGTTCTGGCGTTTGTCCCATCTTGGGTGTTCCACATCTATGGCCATAATCTATTCATCTGGAAGTGGTATTCAAAGCCAGGCACGGAAACTACAAAGCCTAGAGGGATACAAAAAGGTTGTCTCGACTTCTCGACAAAATAATATAATAAAGTAACCGAAGTCGTGCGAGATGTTGTTTTGAAAACAAGTTTCCTTTTTGGAATGACCTTCGTCCCCCAGCTGATTCACAACAGCGCCGTTCAATATTCAGACATTTGCCGGAAGGTAGAATGACCGCGACTTTAACGTAAATGGACGAATCAAATAAATTATGATTCACTTGGGATATTCAACTGCGTACAGTGTTTGAGATGAATCCGTGAAGGTATCGCATTGTTTCTTTGTAACGTAAATTACACAAAGTTTTCAATACCCATATGACTAGTGGTGGGTAAATTCCCGGAATTTATTTTTGGCGAACATTCCCGAAATTTCATCTAAACGGTGAAATTCCCGTGAGGTTGTCTTATACAACGAAATCTCTTGTTATTTATAACTCTATCGTATTAATTAGAGCATGCTGAGTACAGAAATTTTAGAATTTTTGGAAAATACTCAATAGTACCAAAGATATAAGCCGTCAAAATATTGTCCCTCTACCCATATCACTGCATATCACTACCCCTGATGTTGGTAAAGTTTGGTAAACGAGTGGATCAACATGACATACGACATCATCTAGTTTCGATTGAGTTATAATAACAAACCTAAATGTTTTTCACGAATTGCGAGTATGCGAGTGGCAAAACCCATCATGGCTTGGCCTATTTCATAATATCGCTCGCCATAAACTACCAAGTGGAATGCATGGCGAGCGACATGCTGAAATAGGCCAAGCCACGAGAATATAGCGTGGTCTGTCACAGGCATCATGATGGGTCAAATACGGCATAATTTCAGCAAAGGTCAGGAATCTATCAAACGGGCGGTCCGTTTGATAGATTCCCCAATCTTAACAAACGGACTGCAATCTTTAGAGCACAGGCGTCAGGTAGGTATGCTGTCCTTGTTCTATCGGTATTACAATGGAAGATGCTCTGAAGAACTAGCGTCATTGATCCCTTCGGCACCGGTGCGTAGTCGGGATACACGCCAAACGCGCGCCCAACATTTGTACACAGTTGACACTTGTCACATGAGAACGGGTCGCTTCTACGATTCGTTCTTAAGTTCAACAGCTCGGCTGTGGAACGAACTGCCGGCCTCTGTGTTTCCTCCCTCCTACAACATGGGACTCTTCAAGACCCATGTTCACTCCTTCCTCTCCACAAAAAGACCCTCCACACAGCATCCCCAAAGATGACATAGGCCCTGAGGGAAATTATTTTCTTCAGGGCCTCCTGTGTGGAGTAAATATAAAAAAAAAAAAAAAAAAAAGGTTAAAAATCTCGTAATTTATCACAGCAGTAGGTACGTTTCACAACAAGAGGAAGTTATTTTATAGTAAGGCCAAACTATTGAGTATTTTTATACGGCGTCGATGGATCTATCAGATTTCTGTATTTTAAGCAATCAATGGCGCACGCCGCTAAAACTTGAAAAATTGCGTAGTGAAAATGATAAAATCAAATGAGAAAAAGGAGGTAATTTAAAAACGATGAACGGTAAAACTACAGATAGAAACATGATCCTGTTAAAAAAGGGACATCATGCTAACTTCCTGTTAAAATCTTAGTCTTTCAGAATATATCGAGAACACGTGTTCTTTTCCGAATAGATATCATGACGGCTACAATATAAAAATTTTGGAATTTCGAAAAAGTTATTTTTCTTTTTTACTTCTACCATAGTGTAGTATCACCTCCCGAAGTTAGCGCACATTACCCCCGGATACCCTGTATTAAAATATTAGCAAACCGACATTTTTTTTAAATTATTTTTCTATCATTAATTCAATCATATTATCAATGCCTTCCGCAAGGTTTCGGTATTTTATTATATTAATTAAATAAATCTGTGGGTAATCATGAATCTCTCTAGGAACATCTTTAATTATCGTGTTGTTATTAAATAAATAAAAATATATTTTTTATTTAATAACAACTAAATATTTTTATTTATTTGATAACAACGCGATAATTAAAGATGTTCCTAGAGAGATTCATGATTACCCACAGATTTATTTAATTTTATTATAATAATTAAATAAATCTGTGGGTAATCATGGATCTCTCTAGGAACATCTTTAATTATCGTGTTGTTATTAAATAAATAAAAAATATTTGTGATTCAGCAAATTTAATATAATCTTAAATTTCCTAATTAGTATATAGTATTTTTTTTTTCTATCATGTAAGAACAAATCGTATTACGTTATTATGGCAGCTTTTCGCTGGTTTATAAAATATGTACAAAAATACTTAAATATGCAGACTTGCATCAATCAACGTGAGAGAGTGGAGTAATTAAGCGCTTGTTATATGATAGCGAAATTTCGCAAACTGTCAAAATGTCTTCATTTTTATGTCACTAGAGGGCGGTAGTTGTACATTAATGAACTTGTTAAAATATAACATCACATGTGCGTTTGTCGCAAAGCAATGAACGTATAATATGAATGTGAAATATTAAGTAAAACAAACAACTTAGTAAAAAAGTATGACTTATTTGCAGAACTTACTATTTTGGTAAAGCATTTAATTTGACATTTTTTATAAATGTTTCATCATTCACTTGCTGTTGTCATTAGTGTTGAGGAACATTTCCGATACATATAGTTTGTTTTACACGGTGTTCGGAAACTCGTGGTATAAACGGTAAAACCCTTTATAGGTCATAAGCTAAAAACGGATAGTTTTGAAACCTGCAACATTAAGGTTTATATTTCTTTATGTTTACAAGTTATAAGCCCTTGGGTTGTAATCATTCTGAGGTAACGCACAGAGGTCTTGAATCGAACCAACCGCCCAAAGTTCTCACATGTTGAGTAAATTTACGAAAATCGCGTCCTGGTCAGTTTCTCTATAAAATTATCAAAGCAGTTATTCATTTATTGTCAATTTTGGGTTATGACTTTTTTTATTTTAGCTTTCGTTTTCGAGAAAATCGAAGGTGGATTTATTTGGTAAATTTCTTAATTTTATATTTGATAGAATATCTATACATATTAATAACATCATTAATAAATTAACCTCGAGAAATAAAAGAAATTTTATTTTTTTATTTATATATTTGTTAAATTATTCTGTGTCATTTAGTACAACTAAACAATAATCTTTTTTCATTTATTCGTTACTTGAAGCATACCTTGTTTGGAGTATTTTTTCCGGCTGCCATGGATAAATCATAATATTGATCTACAAAGAGAAAAATAATATTGGTAATTTTTGGTTCAATTACCAAACGTGCCCTATGAAAAAACGTTCACTCTCCCACTTAGTCAGAGCGCGTAAAGACAATGAATTCTCTCACACACACTTGCATAAAGATGCCGCCAGTAAGCAACATGACGTTAGTGCTAACCGTTAGGAAAAGGAACGCATGTTAAATGTTGAATTTTACAACTTTTAAAAAATATGACACTTGAAAAAATACAATACGTCAAATTTACATGAAAAAAGAGAATTTGTGAGTATTTACTGTTTTTGTAGCTTCATAAGATTATTGCAATTCTTTAAGTGAGTCGGTATTCTACTTTTAGACCCATTAATGAAACATCTTGATGGCATTTTCGAAATATATACGCCGTAAAACAGGGAGCCTATAGCTTCACCGCCATCACCGGGGGCTTCCATCCCGGAATAAGTAAAAAACTGTGAAATGCGTTGAAAATTTGGTGCAAGATGAAGTATTTATTTAATTGTTAATATCCACAGATAGCATAACGATAATTAGAGGCCGTACTTCTACAGATGTGTGTATTATATACATATTTTAAATTAAAAATATAGTGTAAAGCCGTTATTAACGCGATAATCATACATCCAAGTTTTAAAAGTGGGTTGTATGGTGTATCAATGTTTTTATTTTTTATGGTCGAATGCCTACAACAACTACAAAAAAAAATAGGCAGACTGAAAAATAATAGTCCATTAATTGGTAACAAAGAATATGAAGTCTGAGAATGACATACGAAAGGTAGTATTAAGCCGTTTTAGAGAGCCGTTTTCCAGCAAATCACCATTCTGCCCTATAACCCACTCTTAATGAATAATCGCAAGGTAGTAAAATATTATATCACAATAATTAAAGCACACAATCAGAATATTGCACAAGTGGTAGCATAATCAAAATGGAAATCGGCGTTCTCGGGCGTCGCAAAGAAGCGTTTTTTTCTCTTTATTTCAAATTTCGCAATTCGTAGAATAATCGGAGTGGTAATGTGGTTACGTGATTTGTACACACACAATTCCAATTATTGACTACATCTGATAAGACCTTAGAAATGAGGTATCAAAAATATTTACAATGTTACTTAGTAAACATTTATAACTTATTGCTTGACAACCACGCCAACTGGTTTCGAATTCTACCAGAACAATATATTATTACTAGCTGAAGTTCCCAGTATTGCCCAGGCTGTGACCTTAAAATGTGCAAATTTTTATTTATCTTGGAATAAAACTGTATATTTATATTTATTAAAAATGTCGCCACCCGCCTACCCGCCACAAACACTCTTCGTTATATTATATTTAGCTTAAGTCCCCGGCGTTGAACGGACTTTATACAGATTTATTTAAAATCCTATCTAGACAGTAATTTTCCTCATATCTTGAAGCGTGCAAAATTTGATCAAGTAGAATCAAATTTCTGTTTCTGGAAGGATGGGAAAGGGGAATGGGGGTAGTTTTTCTACTTTATGTAGACAGTGTTCTTCCTCTTGTTATGATGGTCAAGTGTGCAAAATTTCATCAACTTCAGAGTAAAACTGTAGATTTGTATAGAACTTAAATCAACACCGCCCGCCCGCCAGTCACAGGTCACACATAATCTTCTTTTTATACACATTTTAAATTAATAGAAGATAGATCATATTATACATATAGATAGCTACTCAGAATATTTGCACCGACGAAGTGTCCTCAATTCCTATCCGATAGGTTCTCATAACGCTCAGCATTTCGTTTGTTTATCAAAATTTATAACATATTTATACTATCCTTCCTTACATTGTTAAATGACCCGGTCATATTGTGTGCAAATACCGGGAAATTTCCACTACAGCACGAATTGCAATTTCAAAATTATACAGCGAATTCGTAAGCTGTGGGTAAACAGAACATTGCATATGTTCTACGTATGCACTTGCTAACTAAGTAAATCAATAATATAACCCATTCAAATAACATGCAAGATTCGATGATCAATTCGACAATAATTGGCAAGTCTTTGATACGTGACGCCTGTGCACAAGTCAGCTCGCTCCGTACAGAATTACAGAATACAGTCCATCATGACTACTGTGTCGACTCTCGGCACGTTTCTGAACATTGAAAAATCGGCCATTATGTGTCATGGGCTTCAATAACAGTTTACCAAATGGTGACGCCACGATTACGGCAACTGAAGGAAATGATCCGATAAAAGTAATAGCAACAAATAATAATCTAATAGGTGGAAACTACGGTGTGTTTCCAAACCTAAACGATAATAAACTTGTACTGCAAGTAATTACAATCAATTTTGGTTAGTAATCGGGTTCCCCTACCCCAAAAGTCAGCATTTTCAGTCGTATTTGAAGACGGTAGAATCGAAAAAATAATCGGTAATATCAGGGCGAATAAATTCGAAGCACATCTCGTTATATCGATCAATATGACCCTGCCCCCGAGAGCACAAACCTACATTTCTTTTACATGCGTAGTTTATGATATAGAGTGGAAAGTTAAAACGGAGCTACTTCAGAAACTGTTTGCTAATTTAAAACATTACAATGAAAATCCACAAAATTAATTGCGGCATAGAGCATAATTTGTGCAAGCAGATACGACCGGTTGAATTGTACATGAACTTTGAAGCAACGAATTTGAAGGTTACAGGTTCAAATTCAAGGTGAATATTAATCTTGAAGAGTAGCAGCCTGTAAACCCAGGTGGTATACTAAACTATTCCTTTTATGGTATTGCCCTTAAAAATACTCACACACTAAAGAGGATATTATAAAATGTCGACTTTTTACGATACAATTTTGTATCTGCAACATGAGTATGAATTTATGAACCAAGAAACTTACCAATTATGTACAAAATTTATTTTGCTATTTATGGAACTTTCATTGGATCGTTTTCTTGATGTTAAAATGTGTGTACCTAGCAATTTTGAATAGGTCACCTTGTTCGTTGGTGTGTATCAGGTATATACGGTAATTTGATGGTCGATAAGACTAAAATATCAGCGGACATATTCACAGTGGACTGTTGTCATGTGGGACACAACAATACTGTCAGTAAGTATTGATCGGGTCATAATTTTTTGTTTACCATAACATGCAACATTTTACATGTGCACCGCGGATAGCTGCGTTGTTCATTTTATTTGTAAAATACATGGTATTTAATTGACATTTACTAAACATTGATAATCGAATCACCATACTAGGCAACTGCCTGTTTCGTGATGATCAATATATTACAGTTATTTTGTATACAGTGAAAGGGGGACAAAGTTTCACGGAGCGAGAGGGGGCGGTGTGACAGGTCCCCCTTTCTGTGATTTGTCAATAAATGAATCTGACAGTATACACGCAACTTGCATTTTCCCACCATTCAGTCGTAAATAAAATCTGCTTCCGAATTACTAGTCCTTTTTACGATGTCGCGCAATGCTGGCTGCGTAAAAAACTTAACTACAAATCCCAAATCAGGTAAACAAAAGTTCGGGCTTGTTTCAAAAATTGAATATTTTGTTACATATAGGTAATAGTTAGAAACTTTTACAAACGTGTTACAATTTACCCACCTCACTCATTTTTAGCGTCGCTACACCAGGTGGTGAATATTCATATTCTGCCCAGAAAAGTCCCACAATGGACTTCGCTACAAACCTTTGCCTTACTTTACTTTTCTGAGCGAGGTCGGGTTATTTCAATGTGCGCTCTTCGGCGGTCAATGTACGACCGATGTCGTAGTTTATTCAAAGCATTCTGGACACACCTGTGGGCCTAGTCTGTATCTTTTGAAACTTTCCTGCAGCCGGTTTAGCCACGTCACAAACCCTTCCCTTACGGTGTTCAGTAATTCCTCGAGGAATACCTAAAATTTGAACTCTGTGTTTAGTATATTTAGAGAGATATGTTATTAATTAGAGACGATGTTCACTCAGTTGACAACACCGGAAAGGAAAGGTTAAACCACGAACTTACTGGTTTGTTAACCCGAAAGATAGAGTAGGCCCCCTGGAGTTAAAAATATGATCGCGTCGTTTGCCTCCAGTTCATCAAGAGGACACCGGGGTTCAGGTTAAGTCCATCAATTTGGGTGTATATGTCTGGACCATAAGCTCATTTTACAAAATAAACTTGTGTTCGCACATCACGGCGGGTTTAAAGGTTGCCGCTATGGCTCAGTTAGCGGAAGTTACCTGAGACAGCTGATTTCCACAAGGCATAATAAATATGCAGGTTAGGTACATCTGACGTTATGATACAAAAAATTATCTAAGGAATTGAGAATACAAATACATATGTTATTATGTAGGTAGTTGTTATACTTCCGCATGATTAACCCCTACATAGTAAAAGGACAGTAGTATCCAAGGATTTCATATAGAGCCAAGTAAGGACATACCAGTTATCGAATATATAAAGGAGAGTGTCTGTTTAGTGGGGCTACCGGACGGGCGGTGTGAATTTGATTTTTATACAACTCTAGTTTTATTCCGAGGTTGATGAAATTTTGCACACTTAACAAGAAGAAGACCAGCGTCTGTGAACTCTGTGAAAACCCCGGGCAACGCCGGAGACTTCAACTAGTAAAATATAAATAGAAGTAACCACGGGACGGACAAAATTAACTAACACCATTATTACCCGGAGGTACACGCAACATGAAATAAAGCCCAAATATTTGTTTAAGATAACATTATTAACATTATATAAAAAGAAACAGTGTCTTCCTCGAGAATCAAGGAAGACACTGTTTTTAGTTTCCACGGACGTATAGTACAAAACCATTAAAAATGGAATACCTTAAGTATCTATCGCTCGGCCCGTTTCAGATTTTAATCAAATAATGATCAGTTGTTAAGCATAACAGCATGACAGTTGATAACAAAATGGTTAAAAGCTGAAGCGGGCCGAGAGTCAGCGGGAACCATTAAAAATTTTCAAAAAATCCAAATACTGTTAAGAGGAAGCTACAAGCCAAAAATGTGTAAATTCTTGGTATACCTTATATTGTAGGTAATAGGAATTAAAATCACTTGACAAGCGGAGTCTAGAAACGTTCGATTTCCAGCCAAAAACTGTTTTTTATTTATTTTGTAAATAATTTTATAAGAAAGCAAAAAAGTTAATCAAGTGAAACTGTCACAAATCATATTAGTTATAATACTGTATTTTTTTAAACTTGTTTCCTTTACGCGTTCATACATTTCTATTGAAAAAATGTTTTTTTTTTTAGTTTAGTTACATTTATATTTTTTATTGAGTAATTTATTTTATTATTTGTATTCTACTCGAGCGAAGCGATAGTATAACCCTCAATTTATCTAAAGCATATTTTTTGGTATTCATAATGTACACTAATTCGTTATAAAGATTAATCAAAATAGTGATTTAGCATTAAGCTTCGCCTTAAGGTCCATTTGACGGTCTTCAAATACGATGTAGTTTGGTTCGATGTGTTCTGATATGCATCCCAAATAGGCAGCTTCAATCACGCTTGATTTTGTAAAGGCCAATACTGAATGAATATCAATGTCTTCAGACGTGATATATTGTTTGTATGTAGTGAAGTGCTTGATAAACATTATTATCTGCCATATGACACGCTATCCAACAGATAACAGCTGATCAATGTGACTTTGCAGTGAACCCGGCTGGAGGTAAGTACTGTAATACCGTACGCACTTAAGCTGCCTTTATAAGCATGAAAGAATAATAAGCATTTATAATTATTTAGATAAATCGGTCATTAAAAACTGGTTTTGCTGGCGAATGGGATATATCTTGACACCTACGAACATAAAGTAAAAAGAACGGTGAGTAGGTATTTCAGTGAAAGTTTTCAAACACTTAAAATGTGTTGATCATTATTTTAGGACATAATTTGGTAGGTACATTTTTTTAAAACAAATAACACTTGAAAATGTAATATTATTATTTTGTATATTCAATAATATTTATATTAAATTTACTATTAACATATTTTTAAACAAGTTTTGCTGTGTAATTATTATTACGCGTGACAACTGTTTCGAATTTTGAAGGCTTATTTTAATTTAAAACACCACTCAATAGTTCCCTAATTGTTAACAAAACAAGACATATTCTTTTTACTATGTCTTCTTGAATAAAATCCTATACGTTTGAAGAAGCAAAAAGATGCAATGAATATGCTAGGAGAAACAATAAGAGGCAAGAAGAAGCATAGCAGTAGAGCAATAAAAAAGAGACTAGTATAGGTAAGAAGAGCCAATAAGAGGCTAGAGGAGACTATAACAGCCATGAATAGGCAAGAAAAGCCAAGACGATGCAAGATCCGCTTGCCAAAAAGAAGAAGAAAAGAAGATGCAAGAAAATGGCAATAAAATTTCAGAATCGGGTGGCGAGAAAAAAATCAATTCCTTAATTCCTACCCATCCTAAATTCCAATGCTGGTATGTTGCCATGCATACCAGTCGATTAAACTCCGACCTTCTTCCAATCATCAGAGCACGCGTTCCAAGTTAAAACAAAACAGTGCCCTCTGGTGACATGTGTCTCGCCGGGATAGGAGTGCTCCTGACTGGGGTGGTACAATGTTATCGTATCGGTTTGAAAAATATTTGAAAACAGAAAAAAATAAGGAACTTCTTAACGTTTTTATCGAAATTGATTAGGCAGCCGCTATTTGTCACCAATAAATTACTACCTAATACCCATTATTGTGGTCACTCAAATTATTTAAATAAATCTAATCGATTATTTTGCAGAATTCTATTATGTTTTTGTAGCAAATTAATATTGTGTCTGTAGTTACAATAAGAGATTTTACAAAATTAAATAAATAATATGACAGGAATGATATTATCACGTAGGTAAGGTAAGAAAAAGCAAATCAATTTGAAACCACTAACCATTCATTTATTTATCACACAAATACTTACTGTGTATACCTACATAGAACATCTATTCATTGTTGCTAACACAAACATGTTCATGTTTATTTACAATTTTCCACATAAACTTGCTAACAGACAATTGGAAAGGGGTTATAATATTGATTTTTGTTTTATAATTAAGTTGGTAATGAAATGATATCTACTCGATGGATTTCAGCGACGTAATTGAACGGTGTCAATAATACAGGGTTTTCTAATAAGAGGAGTTATTTTGATATTCAATCGTAAAAGATCAATAGTTTAGTTGCTTGTGTGGCACGTAGCGCCGTCTTGTTGAAAGTAAACGTTGTCCAGATACTCCAGATCAATACCATCCAATACCGGCCATAAAAAATCATTAATCATCTCTCGATAGCGCAATCCATTCACCGTAACTGTTGCTCCAGCCTCATTTTCGAAAAAGTAAGGTTCAATGACTCCGCCGGACCATAAACCGCACCAAACAGTCACACGTTGAGGATAAGGAGGCTTTTCAACAATAACTCTTGAATTTTCCGAGCCCCAGATGTGACAATTTTGCTTGTTGACGAAGCCACCGAGGTGGAAATGGGCCTCATCACTCAAGATGATTTGCATTTGATTCACTCAAGTGAATTTTAATAATTTCAATGCGTTGTTGAAGCGTGTATCGTTCCATTTTAATTAATGGCGTAGTTTCTACTTGTCAAATGTCAAAAAATGACAGCTTCAAAAGTAACATCTACCGAAATAGCGGGCTATTCAAAATAACACCTCTTATTGGAAAACCCTGTATTACCATAAATGATTATTATGATTGGAAAATTGGTAAAAAAAAGTTATAATTTAGATGCTTAATGGGGAAAGTACTCATAAATATTTTGTATCACATCATTGGAAAGACTGCAAGATAAATTAAATGTGTGGAAAAGATAGCTCTAATTCTAATGCATCCACTTACTACCTGTGTTATATCAGTGGGACAATAATTTGATTATACCTAATCTTTGACACGACATCACAATGCAAGATATTCTATAAAGAGTGGTTTGGAAATCGGGCCACGAGTCGATTGAATTATAAAAATATACGCATTGTGCTTCATACAGCGCATTATCGTTCGTGTACCCTGTCGTATATAAACTGAGCCACACTGCGTAATACCAAAGATAACAAAAACGATATAATACAGGATTGAAAAACCAAATTAATTTAAGCCTGATTATTTCCCCTACATATTACGGACATTATAGTACGAGTACAGTTCCGAGGATTTGTTCCAGGTTGAAGAATGCATGGTGAAGATTGTCCTGATGATAACCAACCTCCGATAGCAGAGGGCACCATGAGAAGAAGAAACTAATGCATGGATATCGGACAATATGCTGGAGAAGCTGATAAACGAATATATTGTGGTAAGAATGCAAAGTGAAAATTGTCATGATGAATAGCCAACTTCCGATAAAAGATCTGGTACTACTCATAGGAGAAAAATAATGCACGGACATCGGAAAGTACGTTGGAGAAAGCTGATAAACGAATACATTATGATGCAAGTACAGTTCCGCAGAATTATTCCAGGTTTCAGAATGCAGGGTGAATATTGTCATGATGATAGCCAACCTCCGATAGGAGAGGGCACCATGAGAAAAGAAGGAACTTATGCATTGTCGTTCACTACGTGCTGGAGAAGAATTAGAGAAGGAAAGCAATGGCTGATAAGTGATAGTCTCTAGGGAATGGTAAGTCTCATCAAGGAAATTTAAGAGCTTCAAAATCTGTTTGGCCATCGGAAGATAACAATAATAACAAATAAAAAGATAAATTACACAACAAAACCAATTAGGTCTGATACTAGGTATTCAAATGTGACAAAAACTAGTAGATCTGATACTAGATATTCAAAGGTGACAAAAAATAATAATGTATAATTTATTCATAGAAGAATAAAAGAATTGTTCATATTATAAAATTCAGCAATTAAAATTTTACAACAGATACACACCTATAAAGTATTTGACGAGTTCCAGTATGGTAATTATATTAAATAAATTTATTAGAGACAAATATGTTTATTCTAGAAAATGAATTATTCAAGAAGTAAACAGACTTTTCGGTAGAAATTATCTAGAGTTCTGAGAACTTTAATGAGAAAGCCGAATGGATAATGGATTGTGTACCTACTTACTTCAGCTTAAGGAGTTTAAGCAAATACTGAACTCGATATTTTGACACTCACCACATATTAAGGACCGAATAGCTAAAGTCCCTTTTGAATAGTTATAATGCCTCCAACTGCTGGCATTTCCCATACATTCCGATGGCAGTATACTACACTAGCGCCTCCCAGCGGCACGAATTGTGAGGCTTGGTTTTCTTTCATACATTTTAATGGATTTTATGCACGATTATGCCATTCTACACTAGCCCTCTAACGGCTAGAGTTCCCAGCCAACACAAGTAAACACTGCCAATATTTTATTGAAGTTGGCCGTAATATTAATATTTTAGGGCACTTGGTTTGTATGAAGAAAATTGTCTATTTTTGATCATAATCAATTAGATACCACACAGTTAAATACACAAATATTTTGAAAAACTGTCAACAAACAGAGTAATATATTCATAATTCAATTAATTCATAATAACATGAATATTTATTAAAATACATGAATAATTGTGTTAAGCTTGGTGGCCCTAAAATAATAATTTTATGATACCTTATCAACAAAAAAACATTTGCAAAAGATTATAAGTTCCATAGTTATACCGAATGTTAGTATCTATTATCTGAACACATTCAAATCATTATAGGTAAATACCTTGATTATCACATTTCCTATGGTAAATTAATTATTTATGCATTAATTTGAAATGCTAGGAAATAGTACCGACTCTGCATAATTCATAACATTTCAAATGGATACATTAATAATTAATTTATCATGGGAAATGTCAAAATCAAGGTATTTGTAATGATTTGAATAACAGAATAGAACTTCTAACTTGCTCCAAATGTTTTTTTTGTTGATAAGGCATAATCAAATTAATATTTTAGGGCACAGCAAGTATAACAATTTTTTTTTATTTTTTGGAATAACTTAGTGAGTAAAACCTCAAATTGTGATATTTAATTATTGAAGACAATATTAGCGGTTCCTAAACGAAAATCTGAAACAGAAAAATCAGAAAAGGATACGGTCACATCTAGGACTCGAACCCAGTACCCTTGCCTTGCCGGGGCACCGCTCATATAAGAAAATCATCCTCCAAACCTAATAAAATATCATACATAAAAAATAAATATTCATCCTAGACTTTCAGAAAAGTCAATAGATGTCGCACATTAAAAAAATAAAAAATGTTTATCTAAAAAAACGCTGTCTAGATTGCATTAAGTTCGGGTGGAATCTTGCGATCATACATAAAGATAGTTTTCAATTGTTGACACTGTTGGTAGTTCTTATTCAAAGTATGATACGGTTAAATGTGACCGAAGTAGATAGGGTCCAATTACCTGAGTGGTAGAGCGGTGCCCCGGCAAGGCAAGGGTCCTGGGTTCGAGTCCTAGATGTGACCGTATCCTTTTCTGTTTCAGATTTTCGTTTGGGAATCGCTAATATTGTCTTCAATAATTAAATAAAACATAATTATTCATAATAATATATGACAAATATAATCTAAAATAATCATAACGCATAACGCATAATAAAGCATAACGGATCAGGGTATCTAGTAAATTGTTATAAGCATTGAAACACAAGTACCTGACTACCTACCATGATTTATGTGTTTTATAATAATGCAGTTACTGGCAATAAGACTTCATATAATATTTACAGAGAAAATAATATGTGCCGAAGCAAGTTATCACAAATCATGATGAAATAATTGGTTGAATGATGTTCAACCAATTATAGTTAGAATAACAACCTATTAGATAGGTAAAAGGATTATAATAATGTAACATCAACTTAATGATTCAATCCTCATTTCTCGATAGTTGTAGTTTCCACTGATTTGAAGTAGCGAGCAGCACCCGTTCATAACATGTCTACATCACTATAATTTGTCGATACTTCTGAAAGCTTAAATCTTTAAATTTGTAGGTTCACAAGACATTATTACATCTTTCTAAAGTAAATTAAAACTAAAAATATTATGTTTTAATTAAAATGCAATCAAATCATCATCTGCAAACATTAACTATTGTAGATCTTCGACAACTTTCTAATGAAAGGGTGAATATGGACTACATAGCATTGGCTGTATTATTCCCATACCATAAACTATTGTAGATCTTCAATAACTTTTTAATGAAAGAGTGAATATGGACTACATAGCATTAGCTGTATTATTCCCATACCATAAACTATTGTAGATCTTCAATAACTTTTTAATGAAAGAGTGAATATGGACTACATAGCATTGGCTGTATTATTCCCATACCATTTTTAATACAGCGTTTGCTTCTATCTGTTGAGTTTAATTCTATGGTATAATAAATTAAGTACTCGGCATTATTGTGTTCAAAGTTCTCATAGTACAACAACGCAAGGAAAAGAACACCTTCTTTTTTTTTTTTTTTTTATTTATTGTTTTTATTTTAGTAATTTGTACATTTAAGTTTACAAATGACTAATTAATTATTGCATACAAATATACTATGTTTTTTTTTCTTGCTTGATGTGGCTCCTACACAACATCTTGAACTTTTCAATTGGGGCAGACTTAAGGTTTTCCGGCAGCGCGTTATAGTATTTCATCCCTTTATATAATATACTATTCTGGGTATTCGCTTTGTCCTTCTTTGGTAGTCTAATTTGATTGTACGTCCTAGTTTTATGTTTGTGTATGTCCTTGTTGTATACAATTTTATTCGAAAAATATTTGGGTAGCAGGTTGTTTACAATTTTGTGTAAAAATATCATCGTGTTCAAGGTCAACATCTGTTTCACCGTTAGCCAATTTAGTTCGTTTAACATTTTATTTACTTTTGAATACCTATTTCGTCTGAGTATTATTCTCAATGCCCTATTTTGAAGAATTTGAAATTTATTTTGCTCTCGGTCGTTGCACAGGAAAAGGATAGTTGAGCAGTAATTAAAATGTAATCGTAATACATGTTTCAAATATCTTTTAAATTGGTGACCCATTATAAGGGTAAAGTATTGCATTTGACACATGAGGAGATTGGTTGCAACAATTGACCAAAAAACATTCGCTGAACGTTAATGACAAACTTATCTTATTGAGATAAGTACACCATACAAACATTATAGTTTGCAAGTAGAATAGCGGCAAAAAGTAGGTAACTAATATATTTCCTTTATTGAATTTGACATACAAAAGAACAGCAAAAAATCTTATTCAATTTTGATTATGAATTGTACAACTTCCTGTAAATGCAGCTATGTTCAGACTTGTATGCATTGACACCATTAGCTGCACCTTCGGTTTGAAATATTGTACACATAAAACCACTTCATGTCATGGAAGCAGAATATGCTTAACAAATTTCAGAGTTATTATAATTGAGTAAATTGTAAAACAGTGTTTGTTTGACGGCCCTGTGATGAGGGGGTAAGGATCCCGGCTAGCAATCCGGAGCTCGAGGGTTCAAATCCCGGCCATTGAAACTAAATTTAATTTAATTAATTTGTGTCACATTTAAAATAATATATAGAGTGTATTTGTTGCATGTTCCAAGAGTGGAAGATACTTTCAGTATGAACCTGGTGTGAGACCACCATTCCGAATTGAAATGTTGCATGAAATGGCTTTTGCCGTGTTTGGTGACCAGATCTGAATAGACATCTCCTTCTGTCACTGTCTCTAGACGGTTGGGAGAAGTTGGAACTCTTGCGCTGTAATCACATTTAAAAAAAATAGTCCAGTAGCGTTAAAATGACTTAGTACTGCTTGTACTTCTTCAACAAGTCCTGGCGCCTTGTATTTTTAGAATAATTAGTTTTAAATCTCCCAAAATGTGTATTATACTCTTTTCAGATTATTTTGTTATCATTTGACAATAATAAAATGTTGACATCTTTTAGATGAAATCTGGTAATAATTTATAACAGAAATGTTTATTTATGCTTATGAAAAGATTGGTAGTTGGTAGATCTTTACAGAAACTCAAACATAGATCCTGAATGTCAAGAACTGGTTAAATGATAGCACATGCCTAGATTTGCTTTGTTCTAGTAGCTAGCTGTGTTGTTGGCATGTGAGCACATTGAGATTACACTTCAATATAATACAAGACCATCGCGGTGCCATTAAACTAGATAAATGGGAGCACATCTCGTGTGTGCCAATCTCAAAATAGATCAGTCTTCAGATTTGTTATGTGGATAGAGAGGTTATGTAAACAAAAATATCATCCAACATTGGCATAAAAACAAAGGAGTACGTACCTTGAAATATCCGCCTTGGTATAGCGTGTCAGGGGGTCCAAAAATTGCCACTTCCCATTCGAAAAGATTTTCCTCTCCTACTAACTTAACTCTAAATCCCTCCACTGGCTCTTCCTGGAGACTCTTGTACTCCAGGGCCAGAGCACGGAGCGCTGAACTAGATGGGGATACAGACATTTTTTTATGTGATAATTATGAATGCTTGATTTATTCCGGATTTTAAGCACGGTAAGTTTTCACCGCGATCAATGCCGTGCCACCAACACTTTCACACACAATAATATCAATTCCCTTTCTACACTGATTATCTTTCACAATCTACGAAAATTTCTATTTCAAATTTGCTAACATCGCCAACGCGAGACGTTTTCGACACGGATTTTAATTATACTATATCACACTCTATAAAGCCAATACTGTGAGGGTTTGGACTTAATTATTAACAGTAATCTGCGTTAAAAATCGTGATATAAAATTATTGCCTTTGCGCGTCGAACGTTGGCAAATGAATAAAATAAACAGTGTTCTAGAACAACCAACGCACTGAACAGCCATCAAGGAAAACAGCTGTTATTTCCGTATACAACTGCGCAGCCATTTGCGCAGGTACATTCATATTTTGACAACGCCATCTATGAACAAATTATATTTTCTGAGCCAGAGATAATTGAGAACGATAATATTTATAACGTGCTTCATTTATATTCCGTTAGATGATTTCTTTCATAACTCTATGAAAGAACTTGCGATAATATTCGTTAGATGGCAGTAAACTCTACGTCGAAGCTCCTTTGCAAATATGCAAAAATTGTCGAAACGTCAGCAAGGTCCTGTGGCGCAACGGATAACGCGTCTGACTACGGATCAGAAGATTCCAGGTTCGAATCCTGGCAGGATCGGAAGATATATTTTTTTTGTTTTATTTTACATTTAAAAATATAAATAAATCTTTTGCATTACGTACAGAAATTATTTATTATTATTGTTAGGGACTTTTTTAAAGAATTAGAATATTCTTTTGTTCCAATAATTGTATTTTATTCCAACTTTCAGTTTTTCATATCTTGATAGTTTTAATTAGATGGTAGAGCAATGACGTGGAGTCTATTATACATAAACTGAAATCCTGTGCCTACCCCAAGAAAAACAAATAATAAAATGATATTTAAAAACTGCGAAAATTCTCTGACCAAAGTTTATTTTACCCATTGTAATAGTTTTTATATCACAACCGTTCTACATTCGTAAATTGTTTCTATTTGACAAATTCATACTTTTGGTTTCAAGATATTTTTTTCAATCTAGTTTTTTTTAGGGCTACACCAGGATACACACACCCATACTGCTTGCACTAAAAGCTGTAAAATAGTCATTTTTAACATTCAAAAAATTAGTTAAGTACTGCTAATAATTTTCCACAATAATTATTATAAAATGTTCCATTTTAAATCGGGGACATAATTTTATCCCTCCACTAAATGTGTGAGCTGATGTGTGAATGTGAATAAGGCAAGGAGTGTGTGCCAAGATAGAGTTGTTTTAAAGTAGGTGCTCTCTGCCTAACCCTGCAGAGAAACGGTGTGATGGTTTGTTAGATAGTTTATAATTAAATTAATTTCCCCAAGATTTTAAAAAATTAACAGTTTGAATAAAAATTGTCAAAAAATACACAAAGCCTACTTTTGGCCAGAGCAATACAAGTCACTCGGTAGATAGACTGATACCTACCCACTTATTTGCAAATTACATTTGTAGGTGTTTATGTTGAGTTTGGTTTTTATTATTAATAAAAATAATAATTATTGGATAATTTATATGGCGTCGTTTTTGTGTAAATCACCCCAAGGGCGCTGTGTAACTAATTATGAGTATTATCTAATTTTATTATTTACACACATATACAGAAGATATACTTACATGGCAGGTCACAAACCAGATCATGAACCTAAATGAGCTTTTTGGGTCCATGCTTCGAGAAGATACGACTTTGCACGCAGAGGGCACTATATTAAAAACACTTGCAATTTATTGCGTGATTTTAAATTATTTGCTGTTTTACCATTCATTCCTATTAAAATAACACTTAATAGAATTTTTGTGGCAACATTAGAGTCAGGGCCGGCCCTAATCCAAATGGCACCTGGCGCGAGTAAAATTGTGGCGCTCTCAAAACCAGTAGACGCCTAGATCACCGTAATTAATAATATCAGATGATTTGCGTTTTTGTTTTTATGAAAGGATGGTGGAAAGAGGGAGGTATTTGACTTTATGCATATGACTGTCTGAGAATGTTTAAGTTTAGCTCTAAAATCTGTCGAGTCTGTTATCATTCTTAAATCATGTGGCAGTCCATTCCAGGCCATTGATATTCATGTGTGTGATGTTTGGTAATAAGTTGGGTTTTCAAGCGATAGATGGCACTAGTCATAAAGCTTACTCCAGAGTCCGACAGATGTCGCTAGAGTGTAGCAATTGCCTGTGGGATATTATTGCCAGACAACAAGCTTCTAGAAACAGAGAATTACCAACCCTCGGGTAATGAATAGTGTAGCAAGATCCAGACTTATTTATTGTAACGTAAATAAACGCAATTATAGTAAAGAACCTTTTACTTTATCAAAGAGTTCCCAACACAGAAATCTGCAAGTAAACTAGAGATATAACAATGTGTTAATATTTAAATTGTTCTTGTTCAAAACTGGCAAGAATAGCTATAATATTTTATTTCGATTAGGTATCTACCTGCATTAAAAAATATAAAAAAGATTTGCCGCTTTACTTGATTTAAAAAAAAATTCTACCCTTACAATTTTCTAATTCTTTTTGATATACTGGGGTTGAAAATTCCCCTAAAACTGGTATTAGGCCACCGTACACGTGTACACTGTACCTACCTGTAAACCAGGGGTCATTACAATAATATAATGGTGCCACCATTTCCTATTGTACCTAAGGTTTCGCACCTAAGAGGCCATTAACTTTCCTTTCGACTTTACAATCACATTACTTTCATGTCAAATTTGGAGTTGAGGGGAAATTATTGAATGAAGGTATCAAGAATGTCAATTACTGGGTTATCGCCTTCGTTGTTATTAATACAAGGTGGTGCAAAAGTCCCCACTCTTGTTTCCTAAGGCTGTAACTTTGTTTGTAAATAAAAATAGTTATTATAACACAATAATTATTATAACGTTCTTGAGGAGTATAGCGTTCCATGGTTTGTCAACGTGACAACAACATGACATAAGACCAATATTTGGGAAATTGTTTGCCATTTCATATAGGGTTATGACCTTTGCGGGATCTTTTTGTTATTTTTGAAGTAAAACTTCTTTACGCGCGTCATCCATTTTCGAGGACCGGAGTAAAACCGACTCATGACCGTCACGAAAAACAGTGATCATTTGGTGGTGGGGGCACGGGACCCCCACCACCGCTCACCGTTCAATGTCGCTCTCTCACCGTAGTCGCTTACTGAGGTGAGGGAGCCACTGACGAACGTTCTCTCTCTCTCTTCTCTCTTTTCCTCTCTCTCTAGCCAACGACGCCACGCCAGGCATCAGCTGCTTGCTTCGTGTACTGCGCGGTGAGTGTAATACGAGTGAAATATGTAATTGATTGTGGTTTATTCGATTTGGAACAGAGTTTTACATTATTATTATTTTATTAAATAATAACAATATTAAAATTAAAAATGATTAATTAAAATTAATTATTATTATTAATTATTAACAAAAGAGAGAGGGAAGAATACTAAAAGTTTCACTTCCGTCGTGCGTAGGCTTGCCACACACTGTATTTTTTTTTAATGTGGCACCTAACAAGAGCAACCCTGACTGAACGCAGTTGGCGTTTAACAAAAAATTGTCGAAAGAAGCGAAGCTAGCAGTCCAAAATGTGGTACTGGTATCCACCCTGGTGTATGGCAGTGAGGCATCGAATTGGCAGAAGAAGGACGAAAGCAGACTGAATTCCGAAGAAATGAGATCGTGTGAGAAATGTAGAGAATTCCAAAGAATGCAAAGCTGATGTAAGCGTAATGAGTAAGATTAAGAAAGAGACGCCTATAGATCATAAACCTGTAGATTTGGGCATGTAGAGCGAATGAACGAAGAAAATAGTGTAAGGATATGACGCAAATGTGAATGATAGAAGAAGTCGGGGACGCCCGAGGAAGATATGGCACGATCAAATGAATCAGATACTCGGGAGTCAGGACTCAGAGTCGGGCCATGTCAAGAGTCAGAATAATAGAAGAGTGTGTATTAGACGATGTATGAATGTGAATGAGGCAAGATGATCTATCCTCTCTGCCTACCATTGCAGTGAAACGGCATGATGATAGTTACCTACCTATTACAACTACGGTGGCCGGATAAATCATGATAATGATTGTAACGGACGTACTGCTCCGGGCTCGGCCGCGGTCGCCCACGTTAAAAATATATAAAATAAAATTCTTAATGAAAAAATATAAATACAAATTCATGTAAAATATGTTCATAAATGTTGGTAAATGTAAATTTATGTAAAATTAAACTGTAAACCCTCTATGTATGTAAAATGTAAAACAAAAAATGAAACGTCGGAGCTTGGCTAGAGGACACGGGCAGAGAAGTATACTGTGAGAGCTGGTAAAATCATAAGAGCATTTTTAATTCGGGCACGATTGAGAATCGTGCCTATACGAGAGGGAACGTTCGGCCCCGGCCCGAAGCAAAGGGCCGTGCGCCGTCATGGCGTGCGAGGTGATTTGCCGTCAGAACGTTCCACAGGCGCGATTCTGAGGATCGTGCCTGAACAAAGAGAGGCCGTGGTCACGTTCGACCACGGGCCCGAAATTACCGGCCGAGAGGCGGTAACCAGACCGGTGGCGGGCCGCGAGCGCGTCACAAACACGGCCCTCGATTCCAGGAATCAAAGAGAAATCGGGCCCGTGTGAGCGTCGCGCGGCCACCGACGGCCTATAAAACGGGAAACAGTCCCTTGGAAAGGCAGATCTCCAGAAACCACCACCAGCTCTACACCTCTCTCTCTGCTCTGCCCTCTACCTCGCTCCGACTTCTGCTTCTACTCGCCTTCTTTCACTCTGACCCCCGCCTCACCCTGGACCACGGACTTGCCTACCCCTTCGGACCAGACCCGGAATCAGTATCATGAACAAGCGACAAGCGATCGGACCAGCTCTACAGCGGCTACAGAGACGGCCCCATTCTACCCCTCCACGCCACTGAAGGACGACATCTTCCGCCTCCACGGATTGGGATCACCGGCCCCATTTACAGTCTTGTGTGTCACACGATTACGTCTGATACAATGATAATTCATCACATCTTTAAAAAGTTATGGAAAGTGATGAAACAAAAGCTTAATTAATCGGGTTAAGTAGGTTAGGTTAGCTTAGGTTAATTTTTTTTCATCGTTTCTAATTACTTCATATTACTTTTTCGAAATGTGTTGAATTGTCACTGTGTTGAGTTATCATGGAACCTACAACTACAATCAGAAAATCATTATTTGATTCTGATCGAATCTTATCTGTAAAGCAAAACATTTATTTATCATCTCTTGTGAAATACTCGCAGACGGATGGTAAAGTTCTATCATCATAAAATTTTAGCAACTTTCCTTTTAAAAATTGTAGCAAATTTAGTCTACTTTGAAAACGTAAATAGTTATAATCGATAATCCTTCAGGGTTAAAATCGCCAAAAACAGAAGAAAGGTAGAAAATTAAGAGGTTTTTTGATTATTGACAATGTCGCGCTTTGGAATCGGCATCTTGGATTATTCATTGGGTCAACTCGATCAACACAATCAGAACTAACGGATCTGACGCAAGGTCTGATGTACGTGGTTACTGGACTATATACCTACGGATTTAGTCTGGCATTATCATATTATTATGTAAAGATATCATCCATTGTTTATTATTGTATTCGTGCCATCTTCCATTACATCATTACGTTCTGTACCTCACCTGGGGTTGGAAATGCCAAACAGTGGTGACATTTCGTTCGCCTCCACTGACATCTAATCTGACCTATATACAAACCGAATTCTAGAATATTACATAATATTTGAGCGTTCATTTCATAGGTAATTATTAAGTACCTTAACTGGTTAGTATACGTAGGTACTATTAAAAACTCTTATTACAGTTGTGTATCTATAACTCCGGTTCAATGAACTCTATATAGAATTCGGATTTGCTTCGAATTTTCAACATTTAAACTGTTCGTTTGAATAAATTCATACAAGGATAAAGTAAAACCAGATAATTAATTTAAATATCTTTTACAAAATTGATCAAATCAAAACAACAACAAAAAATATTCCATGTTAGTACAGGGTGTAGCAAAACATCCTGCACCCTGTATTTATATAATTTGTGACGACCTTTACAAAAAATATTGGTGAGACTTATTTTGTAATTTTATGGAAAGATATATTTATTTATATATTTATTCAAAAAACAGTTTTTATCATAAAAAAACATACTCTGCTCATCTCACTAGGGCATTCCTGTATCAAGATGTGCAGCTTTAGAATTATATCATTTAAAAAAATACATATATGTCAACTTAATATAATAATAACACTTAATATAATAATCACTCACTCAACAACAGTAAACTAAACCAGTCACGAATTATTTCTGTCCACAAAATATTTAAAATAAAACTTAACACACTATTCCTGTTGCATTGTGTTCCAGTGTAAAAGTTGTGAATTTGTTCATTTCTTTGTGTCCTCAACAATTAAATAAAAGCCCGAAGTTTTAATAACAAATAATAATAACTTTACTTAAATTCAATATTTAATAGTATTGTTACACCAAAGGTAGGTAACCTGCATTTCCGCACGCCTTGTGACCGTAGTAGGTACTGATACCTACTCATTACTACCTGTAAGTGAACTTGATTCCAGACAGTAATCAGGTGAGTTCAACCTACTGTTAATTTTTAATTTTTATTAACCTAAATCCGAACTCATCATGGATGCGCAGACATACATATCCCTTGCACAAGATGCCATCAATGCACTAACAAATATTGTGATGGATCCCAATAACAAATTTACCAAGGAGCATATTGCCAAAATAATGCCCAAAACTAATAATATCCTAGGGTCCATAGGCCAAATGGTTGCAAGAATGGCTACCCTAGAAGGCGAATTATCAGTGTACAAAAATATTCCTCCTGCTGTTACCACTACTAATTTGTAAACAAATAACATCTGCGATATTATTGCTGAAATGAATGATCAAAACTTAAGGGAAAAAAAATATTATAATATGTAACTTCCCCGAAAGCAAAGCAGTAACCCAGACTGATATTATGAATGACGACACTACCAGCATAAAAAAAATCATTTTCGACCTGGACAACGATACCAATTCTCTTGACCTAAAAGTTTACAGAATCGGGAAAAGGAATACTAATAAACCGAGGGGTGTAAAAGTCGACTTCCCTGAGTCTAAATGGCCGAAAATCCTACTCCGAAAAAAACACTCGCTGAAGAATAACATCCGCATGTACCCTGATCAATCAGTTGCTCAAAGGAACCATCTAAAGAATTTACGAATCGAACTAAAAAATAGGCAATCATCGGGTGAGCAAGACATTACAATCAAGTACATTAATAATCACCCAACAATTGTAAAATTAAATCCAAAAAACTGACCCACAAACTAATAATATATTATCAAAATGTAAGAGGACTGAGAACGAAACTTCAAGAACTAAAATGTACATTACCAACGATGAATTACGAAATTTATGCCCTTACTGAAACATGGCTAAATGCTGGCATAAACGATCAAGAACTGGGGTTTTTAGATCATTTCATTTACAGAAACGACAGATGTCAAAGTTCCAGCAATAAAACAAGAGGTGGCGGCGTACTATTGTCAGTATCAACCAAACTGAATTCGAAGAAACTGAAATGCCTTCACAAACATCTTGAACAAGTGTTTGTAATGGTTTCCTTAAAAAATGGAAAACTTATAATCGGTTGCACATATATACCACCATCCTCCGGCCTGCAAACATATCAGGAGCATCACCTTGAAGTTGAAACTATGCGAAGAAAATTTCCTGATGCTACATTTATTCTGATGGGTGACTACAACCTTCCAAATATTGTATGGGACATTGACAATATCGCGTCTTTGAGTCCGGACAACATCAATCATGGCTCCCATGAAATTATAGAAATGTCGAACTTTTTAAATCTGCATCAGAAAAACCATGTGTACAACATCAATTCTCGTCTTCTCGATCTTGTATTTACAAATTCTTCTAGTGTTAATGTGTATGCCTCTGATGAAATGATTCTTCCATTCGATAAATACCACCCCCCTCTAATAATCAATTACCTCAATACTTATGTTAAGGTAATTGACCCCACGATTGTCAAGCGTAATTTTGAAAAAGTAGATTACCCAAAGATTATAGAATTTTTATCTACTTATAATTGGGCTTATGATCTCACTTGTAAAAGCTCAAGTTTAAATGAGGCCTTAGAATACTTTTACAATGTAATTTATCAAGCAATCGATAGATTTGTACCCCTACAAAAATATTACACTTCTAAATTCCCTAAATGGTTCGATTCTGAACTAATTAATCTAACGTACGATAAAAAAATTGCCCACAAACGTTATAAAATAAATAGAACGCTAGATAATTATATCGCATTCTCCATTCTGCGTAAAGATTGTACTAGGAAATCGAAAGTATGTTTCAAGAAATACACCAACAATGTTGAAAATTCTATTTTAACAAATATTAATAAATTTTGGAATTATGCTAACTCCTTTCGGAAAAATAACTCTAACTTTCCCGGTACAATGTTTTACGGGAAAAAAGTGGGTCATGACAAAAATGATATTGTAAATTTATTTGCAGATTTCTTCAAGAGTGTATATGTTGAAGACAATGACAACATATTATCTGATATACCCCAATTTACCGAAAGCTCACTCAACTTGCATAACATCCATGTGGTAGTAAATGATGTTGTGACTTTTATCAAACAGCTGGATACCAGGTCAAATTCGGGGCCAGATATGATTCCCTCAATATTACATAAAAACTGTATTCATGTTCTAGCTCTTCCTATTACTATAATTTTCAATTTATCCTTATCTACAGGTTGTTTTCCTGAAATTTGGAAAAGTAGCTTTATAACACCTATTTTTAAAAAAGGAGATAAATGTCAAATTGAAAATTATAGACCCATATGTATTATGTCTTCACTACCTAAACTTTTAGAAAAGATTATATTAAGTAAAATCATACATCAAATTAAACCAATTATACCAACATTTCAACATGGTTTTATGCCAGACAGATCTACGTCATCTAACTTATTGCTTTACGAAAATTTTATTTCTAATGCACTGTCCAAGGATCTTCAAGTTGATACAATTTATACTGACTTTAGCAAAGCCTTTGATACTGTTTCTCATCGCATTTTAATGGAAAAATTAAAACACTTGGGAATAAGCGGCAACTTTCTCGAATGGGTTAGAAGTTACTTATCATACAGAAAATTATCTGTAAAAATTACCTCCACAACTTCTTACTCTTTTTTTGCCTTAAGTGGGGTCCCCCAAGGTTCCCACCTAGGACCAATTCTTTTCCTACCATTTATTAATGACATACTAATTTTCGATAATATTCACTTTCTTCTATTCGCCGACGGTCTAAAGATGTTTAAATCGATCGGTAATTCTTCTGATTGTTTAACTCTACAAATAAACTTAAATAAACTTTATGAATGGTGCATCGTAAACAAATTACATCTTAATATCAACAAATGCCAAACGATCAGTTTCCATAGATCTAAAACCCCTTTATTATTCGACTACTCAATTAACAATGCCAATCTAAAAAGAGTTTTTGAATTCAATGACCTTGGAGTTATCTTTGACTCCAAATTACGCTTCTTGAATCACGATGCCTTTTCCTGCGGGAAACGGCGAGATGGTTAGTTAGTTAGTTATTACAGTGTTTCACAAACGACGGGAAACAAAACGAAAACTTGGGCGTTCAAATAGCATTGAATCAATTAATCGAGATGAACCAATTTCTCTAAAGGTTTTATGCCATCAATATGAGACTTAGGTTTGTACCTACCGCCTTAGATTGCTTTCCTTGAATTTTTGTAATTAAAAAAATATTCTGTAATACGTATTTGAAAACTGTATTGACCATAGACTTGCTCTAACATGAAATCTGGGTATCACTTCGACGAGTTGGATGCAAACCACGTGATCAGGTTTTTGGTACCAGTCTACGACATCAGTTCTACAATCACCGCCGAAGACTGCACAATGAAATGACCAGACCCTGCTCAGAAAAGTAAAGTTCGCTAAATAAGGCAAAGGGTTTGCAGCACACTACATTGTGGGACTTTTTTTTGATGCAGGATCTAATATTCGTTTTTAAACGAACCGCCTGAAGTTGCGACGCTATGACGATGAGTGAAGTTGGTAAATTATAATACTACCTGTTTTTATTATGTGTTATAAGCGTGTCCGTGTGCCTAAAATAAGCTTAATTCTTTGTGCTTGGGTGAAATCAAAATATTTTGAAATTTGGACATTATTTATCTTAACAGATAATAAGTTATTGTCTTATGTAAATTGGCGACATCAGTTTTGCTTAAAATCAGTAAAGCTCACACTTTTCGGGATTATCTATAGTTATTCGTGTTGCCATTTTGTTTTATAAAATACAAAAGTGTTTTGGTAGGGAGATCAAGCGTTATTGAATCGGGTAAGTTTTTAGATTCTCACGGCCAAAAGCATTTTTGCTGTTTGTTTTTGGGGTGTTATGCCGTGTTGCGCTAACTCCTTCTTTAGCCGACGTTTCGGACAGCGTTGCAGTGTCCATCATCAGGGCAGATACTGCAGTACGATAGATACAGGGCAGATACGGCAGTGTCCATCATCTGCCCTGATGATGGACACTGCAACGCTGTCCGAAACGTCGGCTAAAGAAGGAGTTAGCGCAACACGGCATAACACCCCAAAAACAAACAACAAAAACGTTATTGAATCGTCCCTTAAAATATCAAAATATTAAAAATCAAAAGGAATTTGATTTGACTGAGGATTGAACCTTCCTCCCCAGGGACTGGAGTCAAACGCGCTAATAACGGAAGCAAATCCCGATTGGGTAGAACCGACATTTATTTCTTAAGGCTATGTACTACGTCGTGTAATATTTTAAATTGAGCCGCTATCAATAACAACCCTTACGTAGATGGCGATAAGGTTTAAATTCCCGCTTAACGCCATCCGCCTGTTTTGATTTATACAAGAAAAAAACATGGCCAAAAAGTGCCTTTTATTTTATTTTGTAGATGTTCAGGCATAAATATTTAATTTTGTTTCGATCATTTTATAAATAACTTAATTTGCCACATTATACAATAAAATCATAACCGAAAATGGGTTTGTAAGTAGAGGAGATTTTGAACTTTAAAGCAGTTTTTATGGGCCTTTATATTATTTTTTTCTGGGCTTATGAAAATACTTATATAAAAAATACTCGATTATTTCAAAGGTCAAGATGTATTCTACTCGCAGTATTTAATTAAAGCATCTGAATCATTTCTAGGCGACCAAATTTTCAAACCAAAAACACATGATTTTGCATTACTACGTATGGCATCGCCTTAAATATAAAGTTGATACAATGAACTTTTTTCTAGTTTCATTTCGATGGAATGTCGGTAAGTGGGACAATTTCGACATCCAAGATTTGCATTCATTCACGAAAAGAAAAGTGAAATTCAAGTACAGGGTTTTCCAATAAGAGGTGTTATTTTGATATTCAATCGTAAAAGATAAATGGTTTCGTTGCTTGTGTGGCACGTAGCGCCGTCTTGTTGAAAGTTAACTTTATCCAGATCAGATCAATACCATCCAATTCCGGCCATAAAAAATCATTAATCATCTTTCGATAGCGCAATCCATTCACCGTAACTGTTACTCCAGCCTCATTTTCGAAAAAGTAAGGTCCAATGACTCCGCCGGACCATAAACCGCACCAAACAGTCACACGTTGAGAATAGAGAGGCGTTTTAACAATAACTCTTGGGTTTTCCGAGCCCCAGATGCTACAATTTTGCTTGTTGACGAAGCCACCGAGGTGGAAATGGGCCTCATCACTCAAGATGATCTGCATTTGATTCACTCAAGTGAATTTTAATAATTTAAATGCGTTGTTGAAGCGTGTATCAATCCATTTTAATTAATGACGTAGTTTTAACTTGTAAAATGTCAAAAAAAACAGCGGCAAAAGTAACATCTACCGAAATTGCGGGCTATTCAAAATACCACCTCTTATTGGAAAACCCTGTAGATGAATTTTAAAAAGACGACATTTTGTAGTTTAATTTTAAAAGTGGTAAATTTTTACGACGAAAAGTGCTTTTGTATTACGATATGCATATAATATTATATCAGAATGATAAAAATAATAGTTTTGTTCGAAGTTAGGAAAATATTTTTTATTTTTCATCTGTTGCGCTGTTTGTTGTGATGTATCTGTCAGAGAAAACTATGCTAAGCGTAAAACACGTCATACGAATATGTAAATAATGCTGAGTCCCTCAACTGGGTCGAGGCGATAGGGAGCGGTTGGGACTCTTGCGCGGTATTGACATTATAAAAAAATTAAAACCCTGATGTACCCCCCCGCCCCTCTCCCTCGGCACCTCTTCCACCACACCACCCTCGGCCCACCCCTATCCCCACTCATCCCAACCAGCAGTCAACCCCCTCATGTGATTGGTACAAGAGTAATATATTTTATATGAGGTGTTTTCGCCATTCAAGATGTCCTACAAATTAATATCCCTGCACGGCTCACCTCTCCACCTCACGGCTCTGGTACAAAAATGTCGCATACCCGAAATGTAGTGATGAAGCGATGTAGTGCAAATACATTAACCACCTCACAACCTCACAACCTCACCACCTCACCACCTCACCACCTCACCGCCTCATCACCTCATCACCTCACCACCTCATCACCTCATCACCTCACCTCCTCACCACCTCTACACCTGACCACCTGATTACCTCACCACCTCACCACCTTACCCCCTCACTACCTCACCCCTCACCACCTCACCACAACACCACCTCACCACCTCATATCCTCATCACCTCATCTCCTCACCACCCAGTTAAATAAGAAATGATCGTAAAAAATTTAAATATTTGTGCATTAACTTAAATAAAATAAAACACTTTTTGGCGATGTTTTCTTCATGCATAAATTGAAACAGGCGGCTGGTGTTAAGCGGAATTAAAACCTTATCGCCATCTTCTTTAAGAGTGTTATTGTCAACGGCCCGATTCCAAATGTTAACGAAGTGGTGATCGCCCCAAGTTGGTTAATTAGTAAATTAGTTGGTAAAAAGGTCAAATTTTTAACTAACACTCTCGAAATTGACTCTTCACTGAAATATCGTTACTTTCAAAACTGAAAAAAAAACAGTATAAAAGCAGCCAAAAAAACATAATTTTTGTGCCAATTTAAAAATTCTAATTCATTTTTATACTTACTGTCACAATATTCGCGCAGGTTCTACTATCCCTGACGGACTAGACTAGAACAGCGTGAAGTGGGTTCTGGTATCGGAGGGTGCAGGGTGTAAGCTTGTATGGGGGTTTGTTCCGGTGTAGATATCCCCGGCAGACCAACGCCGGCGTCCGCCGACGCGGCGCTATGTCCGCTCCGGGGAGAAAAAATTCGCGGTGTCGAAGTTCTACCTTTATTGCTCAATTTAAATATGTAATAGAAACAATTATTATTGTGCCTACAAATTAAAAGGGTGACCAGCAGTGAGAGTTATACCTACCTACATGCAGATCATTCATTTTGGTGAGTCAAGTTTTTTGTTTTTAGTAGAAAAGCTTAGTACCTAGATTGCTTATGGCAAACCTGCATTTCAAACGTGCAAATTTCACATCATCATAATTATATAAGACATGCATAAAATGTATTGCTATTTGAGCGACGCTTTTGCTGTTTAAACATATGTTTTACAGTATAATTATATTTCCATATTCCGTCTAGATCAACTCGACAATCTGATTTATTTTATCTACCCTCGTGTAAAACAAACATTCGAAAAAATTCCCCAATTCCCCGTATATGTGCACAATATAATACAAAATTTTACAGCATTGACATTTTTGGTAATAACCTAAAAAAATATCGATATGAAGTAATGCGTAAGATCGATTATTAATATGACAGTATGTATCGGAATGTATCGGGAGCATCTCCTATCCTCTTCCTATTTTCCTCTTCCTCTCCCCTTCCTTTAACACCAAATTAATGTTAAGATATTAAAACTTAATTTCCAATGAACTTTAACATAAGAAACTTCTGTGGCTTGACTTCAGTTAACTTGTATATTTATATCTATTGTATATTATATAAAAGCTGTGTGTTTCTTACAAAATAAATATATAAATAAATAAATTTCCATTCGTAATTAATTATCAATAGTAACAGTTACCTACCCGGTTTCTTTTTTTACAAATTTTCTGAATATTTTTTTCCATTTTGAGCAATTTAGAAGTATGGCGTCATGTCATATTATTGACAGTTAAATTTATATTTCAATGCTTCCAAATCTGAATAAATTTCATGACACAGGCAACATCTTTGGTGAGAATCTTAGTTCCTCGAGAAAAAGCGATTTTTGTTTTATTGCAGGAAAAATAGCTATTTTTCTTTTTAATTAATTATTACACGGACAAAAATGAGTCTGGCTGATTTATTTAAACAATGTTAAAAACGTCATTGCAATCCGTCTCCTAATAAAATATTAGTCCATTCTGAATATATCGGAACACGTGTTCATGCAGCTTTGCTTTTTTTCTGTTAAATTTAATGCGAAATACGACAATATTAGATTTTTTATGAACACGTGTTCCGACATCCTAATAACATATTCGCGTTTTACCGACAGTTTATTAGGATATCTGTTAACTTGATAAATGCCTGCAGTCCCGTTTTAACAGGAATACGAATAATTTGACCAGCTTTTTAATAAATTAGTAGTATTTTATATCGGTTGATTTTTCTCCGTTTATGCATTCGCAATTTTTTCTGAATTAATTCCCATTGATTGCAAGATAGATGCGTAAATAATTACTTCAATTAT
This sequence comes from Hesperophylax consimilis, assembly GCF_061612785.1. NCBI lineage: Eukaryota > Metazoa > Arthropoda > Insecta > Trichoptera > Limnephilidae > Hesperophylax > Hesperophylax consimilis. The sequence goes on along the minus strand of NC_142848.1, from coordinate 20,215,300 downwards.
ATAAATAACCCAATATGTAGGTACCTTCTACCTTGACCACATTCAATCTAAATAAAAAATGAGGATTATTACGTAATCAATCAATGATTATTTTATTATGAAACAGGAGCCGAGTCACGAATTAAGGGAAAGGAACAAAGCAACTCAAGCGGCGTTTCGCGCCATTTGCGGTTGCTTCGTTCCTTTCCCATAAGTTGAGGTTCAGCTTGGCAGTTCGGCTCGCGTATGCATACGTAGCAATATAATCTCAATTCTCTTGACTCGCACCTTGTGTAGCTGTAAAAGGAATACATCACACTTAATTTAAAATGCAAAACTTTCGTATAAGTATTTAATAAAATGTAAAAAATGATTAAGTAGGTAGGTAGGTACTTATAAGTTTAAGCTTGTCGTCTCCTTATATAAATACGCAAAGTGTGCCAAGGCTTCAAAATATCCTTACTGGGTACCTACTGAGGCAACTTTCCAGTTAATGCTCCATTCTTCAGAAAGCTGAATCATTCTTGAACACAATTTAATAAATCTTCAATATATTATTATTCCTTATCCATTTCAGCGTCTTTTAATTTATTTAGGTCGACTTGTCATATTGTATTATTCTGCGAAAAAACATATTGGTTAAAGATATCAATTATTAATTCAAATTATTTATAAAGTTACCAAGTTACCCATACTTCCTCCAACTGATTACGCGACCGTGTTTCACGGGGTTATGATTTATTAATCGCGTTAGATATACTTTATTATCAATTACTTTGTTCAACTAGCTAAGTCCAGCTTAATAAAATTAAAAATTTACTAATTCTAAAATATTTTAGTAGGTAGGTACCGTAACGAGCATTGTTTAAATAATAAATTACTTACTGGAAAGGATAAGAAAGTACTTTTTGGCGGGATTTTCTTGAAATTTAAATGTGATAATTTTTAAAAAGAGAACTAAACTTAATTAATATAATTCCTCAAAATATTTATATTGAAACAAATGAGATCGCTTACTGTGGTCAAACGCCAATGAATTCACCTATATTTTTCCGGAAATTTCATATTTTTAGTTTCTATAAATATGGTACACTATGACAAGCGGTCGCACAAAACGTTTTTGCAAACTGGCATAAAATCCCAAAAATCGCTCCTTTGGATATTATCAGAAGAGGCAGTCGAAAGAAGAATTAACGCACAAACTTTATTTTTATCCTCAAAGTAAAATATATATTTGTTGTATCCACAATATTTGTATTGGAATACAGTTTCGACTATGGAAAACATTACGAATGTACCTGAAGGAAGAAAATAGGAAAATTAATTTCAAATGCCATTGACAAAAACTAAATATCGCTACAATTTGTAAAAAAAATACTCATTAAAGATTGGTGGTATTTTTCAAAACAAGTAAACGTACACCAGATAACCCATTTAATTTTGGGTTATAATTTATTAGTGAAATCACACGTTCGGTTGATCATTTTCACATTATGTTTTGGAAACATAACAAAAGCTAAAACGGTCGAATCGATTCGTCCATCGCGTGATCTATGTGGAACATAAATACCTATGTCCTTTGCACACTACATAGCATTTAGATAACTATGTCTATATCCTATTCAGTGGCGCACAGTGGGCTGAAAATCGCCTTTCATAGACATAGAGACTTGAATTTTCAAGGGTATTTTTTTTGGCTAGAAATAGATTTTGCTGATCATTACTATGCTATAAAATGTCGTACGAAGCAATTGCGTGTATAAATGAAGGAGTTATAATTTTTTTAAGAAAAATTTGTATGGCGCTGACATTAAAAATGAGGCTATCTCTGGAATCATAAGGTTGGCCGTTCTATCTTTACACACATATAATACTACTATTTATTTTTATTTTTTTGACATACTTCATATTGTGGCGCAAGGTGCGATTTATTTTTTAAAAATCCTAAAGTTGAAAAAAAATCTTTTTTTTGTTGATGAATCATTTTAATGCTTAAATGCTTTACATATGAGTATGCTTTGTCTAGTTTACAATATTTTATTTACACTGCAAGCCAAAACACTGTGCACAGTGGGCTGAAAATCGCCTTTCATAGACATAGAGACTTGTATTTTCAAGTGTATTTTTTTGGCTAGAAATGGATTCTGCTGATCATTAATATGCTATAAAATTTTGTATGAAGGAATTGCGTGTACAAATGAAGGAGTCATCATTTTTTTAAGAAAAATTTGTATGGAGCTGACATTAAAAATGAGGCTATCTCTGGAATCATAAGGTTGACCATTATATCCTTACACACAAATATACTACTATTTATTTGTATTTTTTTGACATACTTTGTATTGTGGCGAAACTTGCGATTTTTTTTTTAAAAACCCTCAAAGTTGAAAAAAAAACTTTTTTATGTTGAAGATTCATTTTAATGCTTAAATGCTTTACATATGAGTATGCTTTGTCTAGTTTACAATATTTTATTTACACTGCAAGCCTAAAAGCATTTAAGCATTAAAATGAATCATCAACAATAAAAGGGTTTTTTTCAACTTTGAGGATTTTTAAAAAAATAATCGCACCTTGCGCCACAATATGAAGTATGTCAAAAAAATACAAATAAATAGTAGTATTATCTGTGTGTAAAGATAGAACGGCCAACCTTATGATTCCAGAGAAAGCCTCATTTTTAATGTCAGCGCCATACAAATTTTTCTTAAAAAAATTATAACTCCTTCATTTGTACACGCAATTTCTTCGTACAACATTTTATAGCATAGTAATGATCAGCAGAATTCATTTTCAGCAAAAAAAAATACCCTTGAAAATTCAAGTCTCTATGTCTATGAAAGCCGATTTTCAGCCCACTGTGTGGCGGACCTACAACACAAGGAGACCGAAGCCTATACTTTTGATTAATGTATGGCTGTACCGGACTGTTACCGGAGTGAATAAAATTTCCAATGCCTTGCATTTTTTCGCGGGGGTTGAAGTTACGGAAGAAGTTATAAACGTGTAAGTTGCGTTGTTAGAATGAAATTATGAAATAAATCACTGATACGGCCACTAAGTAATAAATATGAATCTAATAATCTATCAAAAAATATAATAAAATCTAGAAACAAATCTTGACATCTTTACTTCAAAGAAGAAAACCTGTCTAGTGAAGAAGCAAAAAACTCCTAGCTGAAAATAGTTACATTGTCCTACAAATAGGCAGTGGCGGCTCATGACTTTGGGTGTACATGAGTGCTAGTATTAAATAAAATGGCATTATTAATATTGTTGCAGCCTGAAACGTTTTTTTTAATTTTTTTTCGTAAATTCGATTTTTTGTATGAAGATTTTCAGGAAATTTCAGTTTGGCAGTGCACTAATAAATGCCAACCTACCCACCTCGCCAACGAACTATTTGCTAAAATTAGGGTCTTAGATATTTGCCAGTTATTTACTACGACAAGTTTGTGCTACAGGCGTAAAAATAACCTACTGGTGTCTCCACAACATCAAGTATACACTCGCTTTTCATCAAACCTGGGAAGCGTTGTTCCTAAAACTAGAACCACATTCGTTCGACGTCAATTCTGGTAAATCGGTCCTAAAATATACAATGCATTGAACACCGATTTAAAGTCAAAAATTCTATATCCCTTTTTACTATGAGTGTTCAACATTGGCTATTTGAAATGGGACGAGCTCTCTTTAAATAATACATGAGTTCCTAACACTGTTTAAAAAAACGTTTTAACTGTATAATTTTTTTATTTTTTTTTTCTTCACTAAATTAAAAAAGTGTGAAAGTTAAAAATATGACCGTATATTTTTAGATAAGTACGTACCACAATTAACATGTGTTAAAAAAAATAATTATATGAATAATTTTGCATGTATTTTAATCTTGCTTTTAATATTTTTATTTCTATTTTCTTTAAAATATCTTTTCATCAATCTATTCTATCATAAACGTTTTGTTTTAACAGAACATGTCCTTTTCCCGTACGTTTTATTATTTATTCTACAAAATATTGTTTTGTTATTCTTACATAAATCATGTACGACTACCATAATACGGGCATGAGCCTAGTATGGTAGTTGAGAAAACCACAAAAATTGTAATATTTAAAAATATATTGGATTCAAAAATAAAGATAAAATAATATTCTCTAGTTAAATGCCTATGACTGTTATCCAATACCAATACCAATGTGTTATCACTGTTATCAGACAATCCTACCGTAGCGCAGAGACAGAGCCAACACAGGAACAAATCACTATCACACATCCTGCCAAATGATGCTAAAATCTGTCATCTTTCATTATAACTCGTGACCACTGAAAGGTATTCCCCATTACGATAAACTTCTCTTGTGCCTTGTGGATTAATAAGGATGACAAATAGTCACTTCGTCACCAAGACTAATAATGTGTAATTTAAATGTTAGTCATTAAGAAGGTTTAAGTTGTATTATTTTCGTCCATTTCTAAAAGGAAATACTTTGAAATTTACACAGAATACTGAAACCATTTTGTGAAACAGTTTTGTGTGATGAAGGCCGCGCAGCCGTTCCTCTTAAGTAAAATCACACACAGACCCTTATTCGTTACTTTTCTTTTTCAAATCAAAAAACTTTTTTTATTTAACAAAATGGAAGAACATTGTAGTAAATATAACCAGTATCAACTAGGGACAAATAAAATCTATTTACAAGCCATACATGTTTGATTCGTCCAAGAGACATTGTTAAGGGAGATTATTCGCAATTCATGAAATACATTTTATTTAATAAAATAAAGTACTTTTTGTTTTAAAACCACGAGTTTTTAATAATTTTTAGAACCGACCGGTTTCGCTTTACTCAAGCATCTTCAGGGTACAAATTATTACTAAACAAGAAGAACAAAGTGTTTTCAGCTTTTTTATTTCTAGTGCTTCTAATTTATTGAGTCTGTTACCATGCCCGTTTGTATGTAAAATATTAGCGCCGGTGCTATGACAGAAAGTATGATCTGTACTAATCAAATGATTGGCAAATTCAGAGAAATTGTTATTATTGAGACAGCGAAGATGCTCCTTAATCCTAATATTGACATTACGTGTTGTCTTACCGATACAAAATGCCGCACAATTATTACAATTTAATTTATAAATTCCTGAATGGCTTAGTTTGTGACGACTATGATTTATTTATTTATTATGACTTATCTTTTGAATTGATTAGAAATTTACCTACATTATTATTGGTATAAAAGGCCAGTCTGACTTCAGAAGGAAGGTTTTTTCCACTTCAGGTAGAAAAGTTAGTAATGAATAAAATACGCCGCCTTTGATAAGTAATAGGTACTATCATTGATTTTTGTACAAGGACTAGCGAATAAGAAGCGATTACTGGCGAGTTGTTTTGGTTTTTTGTTTAAGATTATATATAAGATGATTCGTAGCCATTATTTACCGCCATTTGTTTAACTATTTTTAGTTCATTAGCAAAATTATTATCTGACATTGGAATTATGACCAAACGATGGACCATTGAATGGAATGCGGAGTGCTTATGTGCAAATGGAATTGTGGATTAGAATATTAGTATAGGAGGGTTTACGAAATATGTTAAAATCAATTTTGCTATTAACGATCGATAAGGTAAGGTCTAAAAAATTTAAGGTTGAATTATTGCCTACTCTAATGTGAATTTAATCTGATTATGATAAGAGTTAATATACAAAATGAGTACATATACAAAAAACATCATCAACACATATTTTCCAAAATAAGACATTTTTAACAAGAGGTGAAGTACTAGATAAAATGTTATTCTCTAGGCTATCCATGAATATATCAGCAATCAAGGGGCTGGTGGGACTGCCCATAGCTAGGCCATCCCGACCATAGCTAGGTCGGTTCTGAAAATTATTAAAAACTCGTAGTTATAAAATAAAAAAGTATTTTATTTCATTAAATATGGCAAACCACAAAGTGATTGCTTTCTACAATAATACATTTTATTTATTAGATGCCTAATAAAAAACTATTGATACATTAAAAAAGTTGATTATCTTCTGAAGTCTCACACAGAATTATGGAACAATATATTGTGTGCGTAATTACGTAGTTAAGTTACCTTAGTTTCAAAACATGGTGTAGGCAGGACTAAAAAAAATTACAATCATTAGAAGACAATAATAATAATAGATCGATAGGTTCCCAAACTAAGGACGTAAATAGCAATCATATTTTAAAATGAATGAAAAATGTAGAAAAAATATCCACTTCTCAATTTACTTGTAATTAAACTTTTTTCTTTCTTCGATGAAATAAAGAATATGCGAAATGTACGTAGACAAGTTGTAATTTGGGAAACGAGTATGTGTACCTCCGCCCCGGAAACCATTTATTGGATAACCAACACCTCTGCCATAGGTCACAACAAGTGAAAAACTACGTTTGATGACTTAGCAGAGGTGCCCGGGTTCATGCGGTGAGGTTAAACTGGGTCTTGGCGGCGGATGTGCCTGTCCACCGACTGCATGGCAGGCCGGATCGGGAAAAACTGGTTGAGGGAGATCTTTTGACCTCTCCAACAGGACTGTCTCGGACCATCGCCTTGCATCGCAGTGGATGCGATGGATTCTTATGTCCGTCACTCCTTGACTCCTGGATTCACTAACCCCCAGTTTCCTACCACCCCTAGTACCTTTTTCATTCCCAGAACTTTGCATCGAAGATTGCATTAAACTTCAAGAGGATCTCAATCGTCTTTTCGACTACTGTGAATCAAATAAACTTGTAGTAAATACCTCAAAGTGCAATAAATTATCATTTACACGAAACAAAAATAAAATTTCCTTTGATTATACATTAAATGGGACACATATCAAAGAAGTAGAATCTATCAGAGACCTTGCGGTAATACTGGATGTGAAATTAAACTTCATTCAACACACTGATGCAATCATCAACAAAGCCAACAAAATGCTAGGATTTATAATACGTTTAACGAAACCTTTCCGCAACCTTAAGACTCTATATTCCCTTTACACAGCGTTCATCCGTCCCCACCTAGAACACTGCACACCGATCTGGACTCCTTTTTACCAAGCTCACATTGAAAGATTCGAAAGAATTCAAAAAAAAAATTTTAAACACATTAATTATAAACAAAACTTACATTTCTTAAATTACACCGATACTATAAAATACCACAACTTCAACTCCCTTCACACACGACGTTTGATTTTTGACCAAATCTTATTATTTAAAATTCTTAACAATGGCCTCGACTCACCAGAGCTAACCAATTTAATAAATATTCATATTCCAACAAGATCAACACGGCAATCCCATTTGTTTCATTTACCTACATATAGAACTAACTTTTAAAAAAAATAACCCATTCCACGTATATGTGCCCAATATAATACTAAATTTCAAAACATAGACATTTTCAGCAATACACTTCACAAATATCGATTAGAAGTAACTCGTACGATCGAAAATTAATACAATAGTATGGAATGTATCCAGAGCATCTCCTATCCTCATCCTAAATTCCTATTCCTCCCCTCCTCACCTATAATATATTTATATATTTTTTTTATGCAATAAAACTCCATCTCCAATCAATTCTAATATAGGAGACTTTTTTGGCTTGACTATAATTAACATATATATATATATATATATATATTTATATTTGCTCTGTTAAAGCTGTCTGTCTCTCTACAAAAATAAATAAATAAATAAACTTCCCATCCTTCCTTTCCTAAAAACACCCTCTACACAGCATCCCTAAATTTTCCGTAGGCCCTGACGGGAATTATTTTCCTCATGCCCCCCCTGTGGTGAGCTAATATAAAAAACGTCAACCCACAAAAAATCTCCCATAGCTCGCAAAATTCTCCCTCTTTCTAATTCAGTATGAATACATTTGTGTGGTGAATGTAACAGCGTATCCAACGAAACACGCTTTTTTATTAAAACTCAGAATTTCAGTATACTCGAGAATGTTATAATTAGCGTCAGATTGTGTTGTCAGAAAGATAGGTACAAGAAGGCTATACTATCATATCTTTTCAATCAATAATAAATTTCATATAAAAAAATATTTTTTTATATTTTAGGATAATGCAATTATTGTTTTTGGTACATGTAGGTACCGTTGATATCAAATAAATAAACAACAAATATCTCGTAAAAGTATCGCCCTGGTGTAAGACAACCTTTCAGAATTGAAACGTTGCTTGAAATGGCTTTGGCCGTATTTGGTGGTAACTTCTTCTACTTCCCCGCCTTCGTCTTTTCCATCTCCTTACCCTCCCCACTACCTTCAGCCTCACAAAATACCTCAATTGGGGATGCCATAGTCTCACTGGCTCCTGACGGTTGGGAACAGTTGAGACTCATTGTAATTACAGGGGGACGTGATTCTAAAATTGGGTCACGGTACTGCAAAGATTAGGAGCCTCTGATGTGGTCTACATTGTATGACAGTTTTAGCAAATTTTACGACATGATTGTCTAGCTTTTGGTAGGTGGGTTCAATTATGACTGTTATTGCTTTCCACCGGTTCTCCCACTCGCCGCCAGCCAACTTCTTTATTGCCCAAGATTATTCTCTGTAGACTTATTACTCCTAGCTCCCACGAACTTTCGGGATAATACACAGCATTTGTTGTGCTTTGGACTACACTTCTGTAGAATTGTTTAAACATTATTGATAATAATTGAAAAATTATTAAACCCAGGCGTCGTGAGTTCAGTTCTTCGGCAGGCTTAGTCCACCATTACGACACAACCAACACTTTCCGCTTACTCATTTGGTGGTAGTAGGAGATTTTCAAACATTGTCGGGTTATTCATACCCTTGGAATGTTTTTCTTTCTGTAAAAAAACTTTTATTGGCGTACACGTATCACAAGTAATTTTTGTGTTTTCCTTATTTTAGCTTTCACCCGATTTTCAATTTCGAGCAGAATCTTGCTGACGTCATCGTTCCTAGCAGCGGCAGTTCGTGGCATATCTCATTGGGAGTTCATTCACAGATTAAAAAGGGAGAAAGAAATTTCCTCGGATTTATGAAAAAATTCAACGTTGTTAAATCCTTATTATACGAAAGTTTCCTAGATCTAAAGTAATATCATTACATCACTGTTTCGGCTATTCACGGCTAAAGAAAATAATGTCGTAGGCCACAAAAAATTGTTTTATATGAAAATCTTAAACAAATCTGCTTGTTCTTTAGTATAAAAAGTAACGTCTTCGGTCAGTGACTTTTTTAATGACAACTTAAAACACGTTAATTACAGAAAAAAAAATTGTTGATCCGATTTCGTCTCGTAGGTGCTACGCAAGTGCAAAAATTGAAGAAAACTTTTCTCATAGAATTAGGCTAGGTCTGAATCAATTTACACAAAACTACATATGAACTTTGAATTATCTCGCTAAATGTTTGATTTTATTATGCAAAAAATGATAACGAATGGGAGTTGAAATTATTTTGCAAAATATGTGAAAAAGGAGAAAAACCATACAATAAACAATAAATATATATGAGATAGCTTTATAATACGTCATCATTATTAACTCGCAGCCATTCTCAGAATTACGCGAATTACAACTTTACAAGGCAATCGAATCCTTCGTTTATGTCTCTTGCAATATGGTTAAGATAAGAATACACTATTCTCTATACTTGTATAGAAAGCTGATGTCTCGGGCTCAGGCGGTGGGCGGCCCCAGGCCAAGGGCGGGGGCGGTAAGCGCTCGTGGGCGGGAACCTGTACCCTGTACCGCTGGCAATATATCGATATACCCGCGCCGGTAAACTCTAAACTTATTTGTATGTTTCTCCGTCGCACCAGACGTTCATTTATATCTGAATTAATACGATTTCGGTAGTATCTCGTTAATGCGACTCATTCAAATTGAAAGGTATGCCAAAAATACACTACATCGCCCTTTTAATAGACCCCTACTTAGCGGTCATAGCGATGTTGATGTTCAGATCTGAGCGCTTGGTTAGTATTTTCCAACGAAAGAGCATGTTGAAAAATAATTATGAAACTTGCATTTTTCATTAATTATTTTTATATGTAACAACATAAAAGTGAGGTAATGGTAATGTTTGTAAAACATGTCTAATTAAATGTGGGTTTTTTAATATATTTTTTCGTTATCAATAATTTTAGTTACAAAAAACGTAGCGTGCCGTTTTTATGTTCGCATAAAAAATTTTAACATTTCGAAAATTATATTTTTATTTAAAATTAAAATTATTTTATTTATAATTATAAAATTTGAAAGCGTATCTCATCACCTTTCAAAAGCAGTTTTTAGTTTTCGGATGCGCTTTGAAACATTCCATTTATATATGTATTTTATTGCACGGCCGAAATACTTCGACCTTCTGTCAAAATATGGCAGATTCCTTAGGAGCTAGACTTCGAATGAGGATGTGCTTGGAAACGAGGTATTACCGAGCCTAACTTTTTATTTTTTAATTATTTTGTGGCAATCAACAGTTTACAATTTTATATTTACTAGTTGGTTTATTCATGTTCAATTTAATTTAGTTCCCGCATCCCCAATTTCTACCGATTTATAATAATTTTCTAGTTAACTAAAATATATTTTATTTTTTAAGATAATATCGATAATTTGTTATGCCGAAATGTTGATTATAATATGAAATTCCCTTATATGAAAAAAAAATACAGTGTGTGGCAAGCCAACGCACGACGGAAGTGAAACTTTTAGTATTCTTCTCTCTCTCTCTCTTTTCATTTCATTCTCTCTCGTTTTTTCTGTCTATTGACATATTTATAAGTAGCATGTGATATATAAAAGTTATAAAAATATGGGATTCGAACCCGGGTAACATAACGAGTGTCGAACGCTCTGCCTCTAGACCGCGAGGAGAGGTATCTCGCGCGACGAGAACCGCGTATACATCGTTTTCAAACACGGCAAATGAATAATATCACATGCTTTATATAGGGTCGAATCGAAGATATATCGGCAGAGTGAAGTCATATCTGTCGTTTTTCAAAATATTTCCGTATATTTGTCCGTTTTGGAAAAGATTTATCGTGTTTTAACAGTCTCATACTCGTATGGAGTCTGAATTGGAAAAACATTTCTAAATTTTGAAAAACTCACTTACGGCTGTGTTTTTTATTAAAAAAAACTTGTCACGCACGTCTGCGAGGGTAATTAGTCGCGTTATCGGCCTTGATTAGTAATTTTAATGATTCAAAATAAAAATAATTAATCAAAATACCGAGCGACTCTACCGGCTCGATTTGTAAGCTATATTTCGACCAAAATATCATATAGTCAAAATATCTAAAAGTCGCAGCACGAGAGCATTTTATCACTTTTCCTCGTATTAAAAAAATCACAAAAAGAAAAAAAAAATTAGTTAAAGCGGGGATCGAACCTCGGTTCTTCACGACGAGAGTCGGGCGCTCTGCCTCTAGACCGTGAAGCTGAGTTTGGAGAGTGACCTAAACTAGGTATATAATATTAGCTAGGCTCCTATAGCGAAATGATCACGGTTTTTCGTGACGGTCATGAGTCGGTTTTACTCCGGTCCTCGAAAATGCATAACGCGCGTAAAGAAGTTTCACTTCAAAATCGCAAAGTAAAGGAAAATTATTTAAAATGCGTTTTGTTCTGTTATTTAATAAGTTATGGGCACGAAAAAATCACAGTGAAACTTCAAAAGCTACTAAAGCATTTGTCGAGAGATTTTCGCTCTTTATCAAACGAGTCGTGTTTTAGTTAATATTTTCACCATTTTCGCTTAATTATTATCATTTTTTTAATATTGGCGTATCTATTTACATATCTCTCTTTCAAACCATCTTTGAACGCTTACTACGGGGTCTTAACTGAGAAACCAATTGTACATTTCCTCACTATCCAAATACATTACGATAATCCATAATATATCAAATCATTTTTTGTAGTTCGGTTTAGTTGTGATATCAATTCATTTTTATGAGATTTTATATTTATTTTCGTATAATAACGGAGGCTTATGATTACAGAAACCTATCTTTTAACATGTAAAACTGACCAAGACAGGCCCCTGAGATCTTAAACCCCCAACAAGACACAGAAACAAAAAAAAATACCATTGTTGTCTGGACCACTTAGAGCAATTAAAATAAATAAAATGAAAACAGTTTTTAATTTGATCTGGTTACTTTGCTATCTGTTGCAAGATTTATTATCTAACCTCATTAAAAGTTGACAAAAAGTGGTCGCTGATTGAGTTTTCAGGAATAAAGTCGGTCGTCATTGGCATTTCCATAGATAAGAAACAACCGGACATGGCTAAGTTTTTCGTCATACATACTACTTGTCATATTTTTATGGACATGCATTACTGTGTCAATAAAAGCGAGATTTAAAAAATGCATTAATGTATCCAACTATCCTTCTGTTTGGCGTAGAAACCTGGAGACAAGACTCAACTGGAAACTTTTGAAATTATATTTTCCAGTTGATTGTGTTAGATATAAAAATAATAAAACTCTAACAGCTTGGTCACATCATGAGAAGTAAAAAATACCAGATTACCCAAGGGCTGATAATATAATCAAGGGGAAGATGAAAGAATAATATGTTATGTCACATAAAGCTTAAAACATAGTTACGTGATTGGTACCCACTAGAGAAACTTCGCATTTTTCAAACTGCAACCTGTTGGATGATGATTGCTGTGATGATAGAAAAGTTGTTACTGAATAGGGTACCTAAATAAAAAGATAGTAGATTTGTGTGTCATTACAGCTAAAAATATGAAATTCCAGTATGAGTGAATTAGAAAAAAACGGATTTGTGGTCTACGACCAAATAAATAAAAACGCCGTCATGCAATGAACATTGATTGGTTGCATATTTAGATGTGTTAATACTGTTAATCGTTTTTTTCATTGTCTAATTGGTGGATTTTGTAATACAAGGTCGAAAAAATTGAGACACTTAAAAAATTCACCGTCAACACAAACACGGTTGAAAAACATCGTTGTTAAAAATAAACAAACAAGTACAGTGAATGAATCAGGTGACAATACTGAAGATCTCGGGGGCGTCTAGATTGCCTTGACGGAGGCTGTATAGCTAACAAGAAGAAAATAAGAACACAGTATTATTCACGGACAACCGCAGTCTGGGCCTTAAAAGGTGTATAAACCTTAACTCTTTACCAAGACAGCTAGAATGACAAACGTCTTGGAGGGCGTTTATGAAAATTTATATGTTTTTGAAATTCTTACTATCGTCGCACTTAGTTAAGCGATTGTATAAATCAGTCTAAAAATGTCTAATAAAATAATGACCCAACCGAACCTATCCTCACCTAACCTAACCTGTCCAAATCTAACCCATATTAACCCAACTTAACCTTACTTAACCTATTCTAACCTAACCTATAATTGTAGGATAAGAAATATTTATAAAAAGAATTAGGAGAAACCTTGTGTGTAACAAGCAAGGTACCCACGGCAGATACCACAAATCCATACAACCTAACCTATAATAAACCAAACTAACCTAACCTAATCTAACCTTTAATTACACAACCTAACCTATAATAAACTAACCTAACCTAACCTAACATAACATAACCTATAATAACCCAACCTAACCTAACCTATCGTAACCTAATCTATAATAACCCAACCTAACCTAACCTATCTTAACCTATAATAACCCAACCTATCCTAACCTAACCTATAATAACCCAACCTAACCTTACCTAACCTATCCTAATCTAACCTATAATAGCCATCCTAACCTAACCTATAATAACCCAACCTAACCTAACCTAAAATCAAAACGTTTTATTTAAAAAAAATCGTACTAACCCTTTAAATATTACGAAATCTAATTCAAATGATTTTTGTTATTTGTTTTTGGGGTGTTATGCCGTTTCGCGCTGCATAACACGCGCTTGCATAACACCCCAAAAACAAATAATCTTACAGAATACAAAAAACACATATGGAACTGGCTACAATCCTGTTAATATTTAATTTTTTATATTTCACTTTTTTGGAATAACTATGGAAAAACTACTGTTATAACTATGGAAAAATCGATTTTATATTTTAATTTTTAATGTTTCTCTGTGTAACCAACTCCACTGTATTGTTTTAGAATTATATAACTTTACAATTGAAAAAGTCCTCCACAACACAGGTGAACTCCTAGCGTGGAGGACAATATACTATACCATTGTTTAACAAATATATTAAAGCATAAATAAAAAAAATAAAAAAAAATAAAAAAATAAAAAAAATACTTTTGGCCGTGAAAATCTTAAATCATATTTAAATTCAAATGATGTTTGGGACCAAATTTGGTCGCCTAATAATTAACGGGTGCGTGGCCAGCAATCCCGAATAATTGTCTATTCCTGCTAATATTTTGACGGCCGGCATAGTCCAGTGGTAACGCATTGGACTGCCATTCCGAAGGTCGCGGGTTCGAACCCGGCGTGCGCAAACAAATTTTATTTGATTAATTTGTGTTATTTCACAATTAATTAATTAAAAATAATATATAGTATATTTGCGGCACGTTCCAGAGTGGAAGATACTACCAGTATCGCCCTGGTGTAAGACCACCATTCAGAATTGAAACGTTGCTCCAAATGGCTTTAGCCGTGTTTAGTGACTAGATCTGAATAGCCAGGTACTTCCCCACCTTCCTCTTTCCCTTCCCCACGTACCTTCAGCCTCACAACATCCCCCAATTGGGGATGCCATAGTCTCACTGGCTCCAGACGGGAGCAGTTGGGACTCTTGTAAGGTATTCACTATAAAAATAAAAAAATAAAAAATAAAATATACACGGCGTCTATTATACCGATTATGTGTTTCATGTTTTCTACACTGCCTACAAACAAACGCGCATTATTCGCGAACTTCATATCGTTGTTAATATGGTGCGTCGGTTGGCAAATTTTCTCGTAAATTATTATTACCGTAAATAACATTTTTCAAAATCGTAAATGCAAAAAGTTGTTTTTTATTGTCATTAAGTTGAATCAAATGATTGTTTTTTAAAATGTGTATTAAAAACGGTTGTTGTAGGTAAAGAATTACCTTTTATTCTACATACTGATTTATAACTTTCCTCTTGTAATATTTTAACATACTTACAAAAACTTACTTAATAAACTTACTTAAAACACTAACAAAAAAAAACTAAAACTTTTCGACTTTTGTAAGTAAAATAAAATCACGACGTGCGCAAGTAAAATTTATTTGATGAATTTGTGTTATCTAACAATTTGTTAATTAAAAATCATTCAGTTTACTTCCGGCACGTTCCAGAGTAGAAAATACTCTCAGTATAGCCCTGGTGTAAAATCACCATTTAGAATTGAAACATTGCTTGAAATGGCTTTAGCTGTGATTGGTGACCAGATCTGAATAACCAGGTACTTCCTCAACTCCTTCCCCTCCCCACTAACATCAGCCTCAACGTACCCCAATTGGGGATGCCACAGTCTCACCGACTCCAGACGGTCATTCTCTCTAATAAAATTGAACTTTAACATTCCTTATAGTCAAGTACCACAGAGTGTAATAAATAATAAATAATGATTGGTAACTAACGACAATATCGGTACTGTTTGACCTACTTAATATAAAATTCCACGACTTTTAAATCATGCATAGATTGCAACAATAACATTTGGCTGTCATCAGTTGTTTTGTTTTGCTCTATCTAAAATTAATTTTTTACCATTCTTTTTTTGTTTTCTGGCAAAAAAAAAGTGAAGTGTGTTGTGCCTTGAGGTTTCTTCTCCCTCCTGATCTTCCAGGAGTCACTTTTCGCTGCTGATTTCCAGATATTTATAACCTTTTTTTACTTCTGTCATTTTCCATACTATTATTGTAGTTGTTTACTGTTGTGAATAATGGAGGAAGATTTCCCTCCTGGACCCCCTACAAAGCCCCCAGATCCCTCTCCAGACCCCCCAGACGGGGAAAATGGAGAAATTTCTGACAGTGATTCTGTCATTTTGACTTCTACTAAAAAAAGGAAATTTACTCCTTCTTCCCCAATAAAACTTGACTCTCCTTCGACTTCACAATCCCCACCAGCACTTTCTCAACTTCCTCCAACAAACTTTTATTCTCCTCATTCCCGTGGCCCATTCATAGTATACGCCCAAAAAACTGAGCAAGGAAAAACCATCCACCCTCTTGAATTTGGCAAATTCCTATCAAATAGCAAGAACCTTTCAATCAAGCCTGGAGGTGTAAAAGCCGAGGGTCGCTTCCCAATCTCCGTCGAATTCCTCTCAGGGTCAGCTGCCAACAGTTTCATCAAAAATATCTTCATTTCATCTAATTCAAAGTTCAAGGCATATATCCCTACTTTCAATGTCACTCGCATGGGCCTGGTCAGAGGTATCTCGACCGACCTGTCCATCGAAGAAATTCTGTCTTCACTTTCAACCCCCCAACACATTGGCAATCCCATAAAAGCCAGGAGGCTAAATTACAAGGACTCCTCTGAGGGTATAATTTCCTGGAAGCCCTCCCAATCTGTAGTTATCACCTTTGAAGGTCAATCTCTTCCCTCCCATATATATTTATTCTTCAACTCATTACCAGTTGAAATGTATACTTATCCCACCACTCAATGTTTCAATTGCTGCCGTTTTGGTCATACCAAAGCTGCATGCAGATCTCAACCCAGATGTTTTAAATGTGGAGAAAACCACGCAGCTGACCAATGTCCTTCTTCCTCCTCACCCAAATGTTTTAACTGCTCAGGCTCACATACAGCTATCAACACTTCTTGCCCAGAACAATCTCGCCAAAAAAATATAAAAATTTCTATGGCCTCTCAGAACTTGTCTTTTCTGCAGGCTTCTAAACTATTCCCCCCTGTCAAAAAATCATTTGCTGAGGCTTTATCCAGCAACTCCTCATCCAACCCTCTTCCCTCTTCTACAACAACTTCTTCTCGTTCAACTAAATTCACATACAAAAACGATATCTCTAAACCGGCTCCTGGATACGATCAGCAACAACACAACTCACTGCTCTTAAATCCCAATGGTTCACCTCTTTCAAATGCCACAAATGGGTGTGCAAATAATTATAATCCGTCCTCAATGAACTCTCTAAAACTTTCTGAAAAACTCTCCCAAGACAATTCTGCATTTATCCAAACTCTCATTATGCTTCTAATTGACCTTATTTCTTCTCAAACTAATCTACCGTCCAACGCTGCTACTATTATTTCCACATTAAAATCATTTATTCAAAATGACTCTTCAAGATTTCAAAATACTTCAGTGGAATAGCCGAAGTGCTATTTCTAACAAATCTGATCTCCTTAACCTATTAAATTCCAACTTTATTTCTTTGGCTGCTATCTCGGAGACTTGGTTTACTCCATCCACCCACTTTAATGTGGGAGGGTATTCCTGTCTCCGCGACGACCGCCCGGAAGGTTCGGGCGGCGGTGCTGCCCTTTTTATTAAGAAATCCATATCATTTTCCCCAATAAATAATATCAAACCCCCCAATGCTGACTTCCAAATGGTTGCAGCTAAAATAAAGGACACATCCTTTATTTCAGTCTATCTTCCCCCAACAGCCCACTTCAATAAACAAATTTGGTTGCAAATTGTAAGTCAACTAAGCCCTCCTTTCTTTATATTCGGCGATTTTAATGCCCATTCCCCCGTCTGGGGTTCTGCTTTCTCCGACCGAGATGGTCGAAGTGTGATGGATTTCCTAGATCAATCCAACCTTTTCCTTTTGAATGACGGATCTCCTACTAGGATCTCTCGCCCCAGCACAAACCCCAGTGCAGTGGATCTCTCGATATGTTCTACTAGTCTGGCTTCTCTCTCCTCTTGGGTGGTGTCCCCCGACCCTTGCTCCAGTGATCATTTCCCGATCACCATTACTTATCAAACTTCTTTCCAATCGGACAAGTCTCATATTTCGACAAAGATTAAAACGAAACACACCAAATGGGATGAATTTAACTCTCATATGGACAAGTTCCTACTAAATTTACCCGACACCAATATATTTTCCGTCAAAGATGACTATAATAACTTCAAATCAATGCTCATAACTGCAATAAATAAATCAAATCCTCCCCCTAAAACTAAATCTCTTTTAAAAAAACTCCCTCCAACTCCCTGGTGGGATGAGGAATGTTCCAAAGTAGTAAGAATTCGGAAAGCTAAATCTCTTTCCTATCGTTACAATATGACTATGGAGAACTATCTTATATACAAAAACGCTGAATCCAATGCCAAAAGGGTATTGAGGTCAAAAAAAAGATCTGGGTGGTACAACTTCTGCAGTTCAGTATCTCCGAACACTCCAATTTCGGAAGTTTGGTCTATGATCCGAAGATTTCGATCCTCCTTCAGTTCACCATCTCCTCGAGCGTCTCATTCTAAATGGATAGATGAATTCTTGGACAAAATTGCCCCCCCTTCTGTACCTAACTTAGATGAAATAACGCCTATCTATAATACTCCTATGTCTAATCATTGGCTAGACTCTCCATTCACCTTAATTGAGCTAAAAAATTGTTTATCAATAGTCAAGGACTCATCTCCAGGCAGAGATGGTATACCTTACAGCATAATCAAAAATAGTAATGATAATGTTCTAAACCACTTCTTAAGCATCTTAAACAAAATCTTCCAGACTGGTATAATGCCTGATGACTGGAGTTGTCAAATAATCATCCCTATTTTAAAAACAAACAAATCACCAAATTCTGGATCCAACTACAGGCCGATCGCTCTTTCATCCACCCTCAGTAAACTTTATGAAAAATTAATTAAAAACCGATTAGAATTTTTTGTCGAGAGTAAACAGCTTCTCTCTCCATCTCAATTTGGATTTAGGAAAAAAAAATCCACTCAAGATAACCTTGCCATCATCAGCACTGATATTAATTTATCAATTTCTAAACAGGAAGTTTGTCTTGCCGTCTTTATAGATATAGAAGGCGCCTTTGACAATGTTTCCATCCCAATCCTGAAAAAAAAACTTCTAGGCCTTGGCCTTCCCCCCATGTTTGTCCAATCTATTATTAATCTATTTCTAGATAGAAAAATTTTCATTGAACTTCCAGATATTTCTCCTCAAAGTAGGTCTGTTTGGAAGGGTTTACCACAAGGCGATGTATTGTCCCCCTTACTGTATAATATATATACATATGATATGCATGTCACTATTCCCGCACAAGTAAAAGTTATTGAGTTCGCAGATGACATAGCTTTCTTCTTATCATCCAAAATCATCCCTCTCGCCGTCAAATATCTTAACGAAGCCATGAATGCCCTTTGCACATGGCTCACCTTAAATGGTTTTGAACTTTCAATCCAAAAGACTCAGTGTGTCACCTTCTCAAACCGCCATAAAAACCCCCCCGTTCAAATTTTATTTAAAAATTCTCCAATCCCCAACGCTTCTGAAGTAAAATTTTTGGGAGTAACATTTGATAGGAAACTTAAATGGTCTTCCCATATTAATAATTTAGTTACTAAATGCGAAAAAAATTTAAATATCATCAGATCCTTATCTGGCGTTTGGTGGGGAGCTCACCCTACTTGCATTAAGTTGCTTTACAACGCACTTATTCGAAGCCATCTTGACTATGCCTGCCCACTTTTTAGTACTGCCTCAAAAAATGTACTTGATAAATTAGACAAAATTCAATCTAAATCTTTGCGAATTATAACTGGAGCGATGCAATCGTCACCCATCAATTCCCTTCAAGTAGAATGTTCTGATCCTCCTCTTTATTTAAGGCGCCAACTATTTGCTGACAAATTTGTTCTTAAATGTTTAAATTCTAAATGTCATCAGGTTATCCCCAGCGTCTCGTTGTTCATTGACTCAACCCATTCATCTACAATCAGAGCTTCAACTAAACCTCTTCCTGACATCTGTAAAAATTTTAAGTCTCTCTCAGAGCTTCACATCATCCAAAATGATCTACTTCCCTTATACAAATTAAAATATAGTCACGTCACCCTATCCCCAACAATAATAGAAGGGATCGGAATCCTTAAAAGTCATTCCAATCTCCCGGCCCGAACTGTCAATAATATTTTCAATGACATTATTTCATCTAAATGGCCTAACTTTTCTCTTTTATTTACTGATGGATCCAAATCTCCCGACTCTCCTAACTGTGGTATAGGTATTAACGTTTACCACAATAATTCTAATGACAGAATATTTCATTCAATTTCAAATCAATTTTCAATATTTTCAGCCGAGTGCATTGCAATAATAGAATCTCTCAAATATATAATCAAAAATAATTTCGAACATTCCCTCGTTCTCTCTGACTCTCTCAGTTCCCTCCAAAAACTTAAATCCAGTCCTCTTCTTCATCCTGATGATCACTTTGTATGCCTTATTCGAGAGATGATAGCCTCCATTCAAAGCTCTGGTAAAACTCTAACTCTGATTTGGATTCCTGGACATGTTGGTATCATGGGTAATGATATTGCGGATGCCTTGGCAAAACAAGGAGCGTCCAACCCTGTTGTTACCCTCGTAAACCACATTCCCCTATCTGACATTTTTTCCATCATCAAAGATAGATCCCGCAATGTTTGGGCAGAGTATTGGCACATTGCTAGTCAATCCAAGGGAGCCTGCTATGCCTCAATACAAAGAACTATTCCATCACAACCGTGGTTTCAGCAATTCCCTCATTTTTCCAAAAAAGAAATTTCTTCTCTCATTCGAATGAGGATCGGACATTGTTCCGTTCCTTCCCATCTTTTTAAAATTCACGTTGTTGACTCCCCAGATTGTACATTCTGTGGTCTAGAAGTGGGAACTTTAGATCACATATTTTTTGGTTGTCCCTCTCTAAATAAATATCCTCTCTTCTATCAAGCCTTATCTAAAATTGCCTCCCCTCCATTCAACATCTCATCTCTTCTAAGTCTGAACTCGACTCCAATTTTCATTATAATTTTGAAATTTGCCCATTTAAATAAAATTAATATTTAAATTCACCTTTGATTTCTCAATAATTTTAAATGATGGCCAAGAACACCCTTGAAGGGTGAAAGCCAGAAATAATGTTAAAAAAAAAAAAAAAAAATCATGCATAATAAATGGGTTTCTTCGTAAGCGACAAAAAACACCAACTTCCATTGAAGAATAAATAATTCCCGTTTAAAGAAGTAACACGCTCCGTTAAAGATATAAAAGTGGTTGAATACGCATAATTTAAACATATAAGGCTAAATTCTGTGAAGTGGATTTCTCTAGAACTTTGCGTTTCGATATTTTAATTGGTTTCTCAGAAGTGACTATTCCCATCAACGTGTTATTAGGTTATATTATCTGATCATGAGTATTTTAGCGCCTTGTGTTTATCAACTAGACGGTAATGATGCAAATACGGGATAAATTCAGTTTATTGCAGTATTTGCCGCGTCAGATTTATTCCAGGAAAGTGTAGGCTGCTGATAGCGACCACTCGGGCAGCTTGGGTAGGACCCACGCCTATCTCATTATAGAATCTGCCATAAGAATAACAACAATATTGCACTCGGTAACAATTATTAAACAATGAGAGACATGTAAAAAGGGGTAAAGAAAATATATCTTTCACCAATCGCCTTGACGAGATATTAGGTATATTTTTAACTTAGGTACACTTCTCAAGACACGCTATTTTAATGTAAAACATCTCTTGGCGGGCTTAGGAGGCAAAGCCGACATTTGCTTAGCAAGCGTGACAAGACGGGATGACGCTCTTGCACGGAAAGACACTTCATTCGGTCAGCCTCTTTCCGCCCGGCTGCCAAAACTCTGTGCGGTATATGCTCATTAAAATTGGCAATGGATCTATTCTAAATGACGACGAATTTTTAATTTGCAACACATTTCTTTGAGTATATTTTAATAATATTAAAACAATTGTTTTACTACCAAAACATAACTACTTGTTTACTTTAATTATAACTTCCTTCCATAAAACTCAATTTCGATGTATCACATCTGTCAGGCATCCCTTGACGGCTATTTTTTTAATCGTAACTATAAAAAAATATAACCTACATTTTATTAATAAAATCTCTATACATTTGGAAAAAACATCTGAATAGTCGAGCAGGTACCTACTTCAAAAACGTCACCTATTCCCCAACTCAATTGTATCATATGTAAAAGCCCTCATTGGGCGTGTACAAATAAATAACTCCTTTCTCTTAAGCATTTCCGTAAGCCAAAAAAAATCAAATACGAGAGTTCACTTAGTACAGCTGACTTCATTAGAAAGGGACTCTTATGGTATCACTTTGAAAGAAAATCCTTTCATGTCTTTCAGGAAAATTTTCCCTTGATTTTTTTATAGTAACTGCACTACACAGTTGGCCCTGAGGAAAATAATCCCTTAGAGCCATGTGATCTTTGGGTATGCTGTGTGGTTGGTCTTTTTAGGGAGAGGAAGGAGTGAACATGGGTCTTGAAGAGACCCATGTGAAAGGAGGAAAGAAACACAGAGGCAGGCAAATCGTTACACAGCCGAGCTCTTGAACTCAAGAACGATCGTAGAAAAGACCCGTTCTCAAGTGACAGATGTTAACTATGTACAAATGTTGGACGCGTGTTTAGCATGTTTTCGACTGTGCACTGGTGCGCAAGGGATCAATGGCTCTAGTTCCTCCGAGCATCTTTCATGGAAATGCCGATGCAACAAGTTTCAGCATTCCCACCTGACGCGTGTGCTCTGAAGAGTACAACTAGCTTTCCATACATTCATAGCTTTTCCAGGTTTAAAAGATTAGTATTTTATAGCTTTAGCAAGCTTTTGCTACCTTTCATAACTTTTCCTTGCCTTTTTATGGCTATTCCAAGCTTCTACTAGATTTCGTAGCTTTTCCTAGCCTTTTGTAGCTACTCCGAGCTTTTCCTAGCATTCCTAACTTTCCAAGTTAAACAAAACATATAACAATATACCGTAATTGTCATATTTATTAACGGGTGTTAACTGGTGAAGTGCCGGTACCCCCTATATCTGAATTTGCCCACTTGGTATACGTGTCGGTATAGCTTAAAGCCGGTACAGTACATGTGGCAGAATGAATAAGAGAATTAATCAGAGAGTTGCGACAGCCGTGATGCCTTTATAAGGAAGCGAAGGTGTTATAGCCACGGTATCAGCATCAGTAGGTGGACCAGTGTTCACTGTTCATTGCTGCACTATGACGCCATCCGTCGGCTCCAATACACTCACAACACAATACAGACACTGGCAGTGGGTACAATCATACAATAACAGCCGGTACTACATAGTCAGTACACACAACCTCTTTACATTGCGCAAAAACTAATAATTAAAATAATATTAAAGAAATCATTTTTATATTCATCTGAACTCATTTTTAAAGAATTTAAAGTCAGAAAATTAAATACTCTTTTCCTGTATCACGCAACCTTACAAGTTTACAAAGATTATATCCTAAACAAAACCATACCATTCAACAAACACAGCAAATCTCAGGCAAAAATACATGTTACCAATTCCGATTTGTAAAAAAACTTTTGGTCAGCAAAACTACAAATGCTTAGGAAAAAATTTCTTCAATAAATTGCCAGAAAATATAAGATCACTAAATGATAGTTTCAAAGAATTCAAAACAGAATTAAAAAAATATACTGAAAACATAAACTAAATTAAAAAAAACTTAAATAAATAAAAGAAAAAAAAAAAAAAAAAAAAAGAAACAAAAAAACAAAACAAAAATTTAAAAAATAAAATAAATCTAAGAAACTAAACAAATAATACCTCCTCCCATACACACAAGCAATTGCTTATTATGGGAGAACATTGAAAAATAATAAATATTAATCATATCATAATATCTTTTATCTTATTAATAGTGAAATATATATATGAATATCACACATTGTAAAAATTTTTCTTGAATAAATATAAAAAAATAAAAAATAAAAAAAATAAAATTTAGAATCAGTTATTTCGCAGAAATTCCCATTCCCATTATGCCCATCAATGTAATTTATCATTGAAGAAGAAGATTATACAAATAAATCCAAACGAAGCATGAAATAGAACAAGACACGGAAAAATAAAAAGATAACGGTCGCAACTAGGAATCGAACCCAGTATCTCTCTTCTTACCGGGACAGGGAGATTCCTAGTTGTGAGCTTTAAACTTTTTTTATTTTTTTGCTTCTTTTTCTCTTTCACGATTCTTTTAGATTTACTTCTTAATCAGTATCATCTTCTTCTTCAATAACATAATAGTTATCCTCTTCTGCTGATCACAAATTGTTCGAAAGCTGAAACGGACATTCAACTGTCAAAATAACTAAGGACGGGTTGATTCACAGAATTTGAACAATTCATCAAATTTCAAAGTTAATTTTCAAATTCTATAAAGGTTCTATCCAACTTCTGTTATTATTTCATTAATAATTCATAAATAAATAAATAAATTTCAGTTTTGTGAAACAACTGGCAAAAAATTATATGAAAACAAAACATGAGTAGAACGTTCAAAGAACTTGAAAATCAACATTGAAATTTGATGACTTGTTCAAATTCTTTGAAACAAAGCCATTTGATGACAATGCTACATTTGAATTTCTGTAAATATCCCATAATAAGTGTTCATAAACATAAATTCCACAGTATTAAATACAAATTGTTGGGATAGCAATACTGCTGCAACTGTCATATTTCATTACTTGCCAACGATCAGTTTTAGAAATGTATACATTATACAGTTTCTGCAATCCATAGTAGATTAAAAAAATATTAATCCCTCGGGTCTAGGCAACATAGCATCATGTGAGTTACAAAATCCGTCACCTTAGAGATTTATTTTGAAATACTGTATGATATTATTGAAATTCAATTCCAAATTTTTGAAAGTACATAAATGCGAAGAGAAAGTTTGGTGTTCTCTCATCGGAAAATTTTTTAAACCATGCCTTCTGACCGTGGTAGAAAATTAGGATTTTTATGAGGACGTGTGAACGTGTCAGTTGGTGTATATAGGTAGGACAATGTGAATTGAAGTTTAGTGACAAATACAGCACAACGTTGGCCCGAGTGGATTATTGAAAAAAAAGCGTTTACCTAGAGATGGCTTTCAAATGTTATTCCACTTGTTTAAAGGAACTTTTTTTTACCAAATTCGTTTAATCGTTTGGATTTCTGCATGTTATAAATGAGACAAAAGTAAATACGTTATTTTAAGGAGTAGATAGATTTTAAACGTTCTACAGTATTTAGTTATTCACGTAAGGTTATTAACATGTCAAGCAATTTTACGACATTTCTGTTTGGAACAATCCGAAAGCTTACCATCTATATTTTGCTTATCAATTTAAACTTTTAGTCCCACAGTCATAAAACTTACCACATTGCCGCGGAAGTTATCATATTTAAGACTTAACAACAAAAAGTTGGGGGTTTGACATTGTATTGTAAAATTAAAAACGTGCTTTGTAATACACCACTTTATTGAATTAATAATATATATAAGTAATAATTTTTTTCAGGGCCTCAATAGAGCTGTGTAATAGCATTTAATTTAATTTACATTTAATATTAAAATAAAAGTAATGTTTTTTTTAATATTGTATTTTTATGGATTTAATATTTTTTTGGTTATATTGAGGATTGAATCTTCGTCCCCAATAACTGGAGTCAACCGCGCTAACAACTGAGCCAAATCCCGATTGGGTAGGACCGACATTTATTTCGTAAATTAACCACAGTAAAGTCATCACATTTCAGAAGAATGCGTATAGGTTCGCGTGCGTATCCCCGATTGCCACCAAAATTTGATAGAATGCATTGTCATCGACAACGTGTCTATCTGTCGAGTTTCAGCTTGGTCGAATGTCGGGAAGTGGGTTTATTTCCACTTACAAGATTCATTCACGAAAACAACTGTGAAATTAAAAAGAATGTGTGAAGGTGTATTTAAAAATATAACTCACCAATGCAAGTTAGAAACCATGAAGCCTGCGACAGACCACGCTATAATCGCGCTATATTTTCGTGGCTTAGCCTATTTCAGCACATCGCTCGCCATACATTCCCCTTTGGTAGTTTATGGCGAGCGATATCCTGAAATAGGCCAAGCCATGATGCGTATAGCGTAATGTGTTTAATTTATAAACTTCATAGACAATACTGAGGAAAAAACAATTTAAAGTTACTGAGGTAGGTAGGTACCCACGAAAAATATTTAAACCAGTTACTTTGGTAGGTAGATACCTACAAAAAATATTTTAATAATTTCTGAGGTAGGTAGGTACCTACAAAAAATATTTTAACAAGCTACTGAGGTAGGTAGGTACCTACAAAAAATATTTATACAAGCTACTGAGGTAGGTAGGTACCTACAAAAATATGTTTACAAGTTACTGAGGTAGATAGGTACCTAAAAAAAAAATTTTACAAGTTATTGAGGTAGGTAGATACCTACAAAAATATTTTAAAATAATGTAGGTTCACACGTAATATAATGTTCCCGCATATTTTATTACAAAAAAATAATAATTTGACTCTCGTAATACGTGGTTCGTTGACTACAACATTCTATTTCAAGTACCGCACCTAAGCCGGTAATAAATCCAATTAACGTTTAATTAAACCGTATCTACTTCGAATTTAGATAGATCATTTATCTCAATTAATGTATTATAAATTATTACAGACAGCAAATGGGAATTAGTTGAGACTACTAAAAGTCTTAATTAATAATTAAAAATTAAATCTTTATTGTAAGGTCCATCAAACCAAGCAATACTACACAACATTAAAGAGCTCGTAGGATTTTTGTTCTTACTTCTTTATAACAGTGCGAATAACATTACCAAACAATACTTCACAACATTGTAGAGCTCGTAGGATTTTTGTTCTTACTTCTTTATAACAGTGGGAATAACATTACCAAATAATACTTCACAACATTGTAGACGTCGCAGGATTTTTGTTCTTACTTCTGTATACCAGTGCGAATGTCATTACCAAACAAAACTTCACAACATTGTAGAGCTTGTAGGATTTTCGTTCTTATTCTGTATACCAGTGCGAATGTTATTACAGAACAATACTTCACAACATTGTAAAGCTCGTAGGATTTTTGTTCTTACTTCTGTATACCAGTGCGAATGTCATTACCCAACATTGTAGAGCTCGTAGGATTTTCGTTCTTACTTCTGTATACCAGTGCGAATGTCACTACAGAACAATACTTCACAACATTGTAGAGCTCGTAGGATTTTTGTTCTTACTTCTGTATACCAGTGCGAATGTCATTACCAAACAATACTTCACAAAATTGTAGAGCTCGTAGGATTTTCGTTCTTATTCTGTTTACCAGTGCGAATGTCATTACAGAACAATACTTCACAACATTGTAAAGCTCGTAGGATTTTTGTTCTTACTTCTGTATACCAGTGCGAATTTCTTTACCAAAGTGCTGAAAATTAAATTCTAAAAATATATTAGATTATGATTCCCGGAGTAATCAACGGAATCAAGTATTCAATTTTTCTATCCTGAATACGACAATACATCTTTTTGAGTTTGCAGTTTTATAATGTGCTATGGAGTTTTAAAAATATATACTTGACTGTCAAAATTAAGATATGACGACTTTTTTTTCAATTGTTCAATTAGAAAGAAATTTTTTCCTTGTTTTCTTGGATCTTGGGTAACGCCATGATTTCAAGCATAATTAATAGGAATTTGGAAATGATATTTAATTAACACTTTAATTCTAATACCAAATAACTGAAAATTTTCAACACACTACTCGTTTTCAATACCACAAACCGAAAATCATCTTGCAATTCCAGACAAAGAACAAAAAATCCATCAAAACAGCACTGAAATCTTCGAATTCTAAATTGGTTTCCTCAGCAAAGTGTGCTGCCATATGTGCGGGGTACCCGTCTGTCCATATTTAGTCGGGCTCGCATGACGGCCGGTGGGGGCGGTCACATATCGCCTTCCAAATTTGCATTCGATCGAACCTTTTTGATTTTGGTCTGGCTCAGTTTTTGTTATTGCCCCCCTGAGTATATGGGAGAAACATCGTGAATATAATGCTTTTTTCCCTCAGTTAAATCATTCTGTAGGAAATTTATTTATGGTGCTTTAAAAACTCCTACAAAACGGTAACCTAATACATGTATGAGTGTACGAGACCAAAACGACATTGGGGTTAAATAAACTTTTTTTTATTCTCTCAAAGCTCGTTATAAAATACGGTGGGATTCTAAGAATGGGTTGTTTCACAGAATTTGAACGATTCATCAAATTTCAATGTTGATTTTTAAGTTCTGTAAAGGTTCTCCTCACGTTCTGTTATTATATCATTATTGGTCAATTCTTTCACAAACTGAAATAATAACAGAACTAGAAGTGCCAAATAAATATATTTTTGTTGTTATTTTAAAACACTTTAGTCTAAAAAATTACAAATTTTAATGAACAACGGATTTCGAATTTGAAACAAAGTACAAGGTGTTCTGGAAATAAAATAGTACCTACTATATTATCACTTAAAATATTTCAAACATTGATAATTAAATACTTATTCTTAAAAAACATTACAGTTTCTACGGAAATTCTTTTTACAACCTTCAATGGACCTACAATAGACCAAATGTATTTAAAATATTCGACACTACAATTTTTTAAAGAAAATAAGTTACATAACCTAAAATTTACTATATCAGCAAGATTTCAGAATGACATTGAAATCTCAAAACTGTAAACTGAAAAAAAAAATCCTAAAACTGAACCGTCCATATCCAATGCTATTTTAAAAAAAAATCTTATTTTCTGTTATTGAGATTTTCTTATGCATTTTTGTTATTTATTGACAATATTTTACTATTACTTACTTTCACGAATTAAGCATATACTATATATATGACTATACAATAGAGCTTGAATTCCCTCACCAAACACAAGAACCTTGTCTCTTTATGGTGAGGAAAGGATATTTATTTTTCCCTTTATAACACTCTATTACACTATATTAAATAATACATAAAATATCAAGTAGCATAAAGTGGCATCAAATTGCATTATACATTTACCTGTATAATTGAAGAATTGTACTTGGTATTAGTAATTTTTTTTAATAAAATATTTGGTAGAGTTACAATAATACAATACGAAAGCTATAAATCCCAATATTTATTTATTGGCGTGATATCAAATGGGTAAATAAGAAAAGTCTCACTTCGTAGCTGTAAGCACAAATTAATTAGTTCGTTTGTAAGTTAATAACGGAACACGATTCCATTGGTGCTGTGCTCCCACTGGTCACCTCATTAACTCAAACAGATGCTGTAATTTGGTTAGTAATCATTTAGCCGTTGATATCGACTCCATCATCTCATCATCAGATCTCTCCGTGAATCAGCGCTCGTGCCTTTACGAGATAAATAATATACAAGATAAGTCACATACAATGGACTCGTGATCAAAAAGGAAATGCAGCAGCGAGCCTTTTTGTTATTACACACCCGATACCGAGAACCAAGTAACAAGAAAGCAGGTACTGTATCTATACCAATATGCAAGGGTTCCCAACCGGTCGGTCGATCGCGAAGCAAAATTTGGTTGAACCCAAAGATTACGTATAAACATATTTATTTTGGTTGTTAATTTTTTTTCCATTCTCAAAGATATATCCCGCAATGTTTGGTCAGAGTATTGACATATTGTTAGTAAATCCAAGGGAGCCTGCTATGCCTCAATACAAAAGACAATCCCATCAAAACCGTGGTTCCGGGAATTCCCAAATTTCTCCGAAAAAGAAATTTCCTCACTTATTCAATGAATTTCACATTGTTCCGTTCCTTCTCACATTTAAAATATTTACGTTATTAAAATTAGCTCATCATATTTTTTTGGCTGTCCCCCTATAAATAAATATCCTCTCTTCTATCTAATTCTCCTCTATTCTAAGTCTTATTTAAAATTACGTACCATCCATTCGATATTTTATCTCTTCTAAGTCTGAATTCGACTCCAATCTTCCATGTTTTTTGAAATTTGCCAACTTAAACAAAATTGTTATACTAATTCACCTTCCCTTTCTTGATAATTTGAAATGACGGTCTAGAACACCATTGAAGGGTGAAAGCCAGAAACATTGATAAAAAGTAAGTGTTCAGGTAGAAAAGTTAAATTGTTTGTATGGAGAAAATTATATTCCGCTATGGAAAAATAATTTCGTTAGTTAAAAATCGTAATTTAGAAAAAGGTATTTATCTTTTTTATTTCTACTACGAGGCGTATCCAGAAAGTAAGTGTACTGAATTTTTGTAGGTTACAAATCTTTTTATTGAAACAAAAAAATTACATGATTACCGTAGTACATATGTAAGCTATTTTTAGACATAGTCGCCATTCCTCTCAATGCAGGTGGTGAAGCGGGGTATCAATTTTTGATGCTTTCCTCGAAGATGTTTCCCGCCAACCCCTTCGTCCACTTCTCCACCTCCTCCTTTACCTCCTCGTCGGTTGAAAACCTTTTTCCACCCATGTACAGCTTCAAGGAGGTAAATAGATAATAATCTGAAGGTGCTAGGTTAAGGAAATGCGCGGGGTGGTTCAGGATATCCCATTTAAACGAAGCAAGCAGTTCCTTCGTGGCGTTGGCCGTGTGTGGTCTGGCATAGTCGTGCAGCAGGCTGACTCCCTTTGTCAGCATGCCTCTCCTCTTGTTATGAATCGCCTTCCGCAATTTTTTTAGGGTCTCACAGTATCTTGCAGAGTTGATGGTCTCCACTTGAGGCAGATATTCAATCAAAATTATGCCTTGACAGTCCCTAAACACGGATGCCACGATTTTCTTGGCTGAAATTGTGGTTTTGAACTTTTTGGTGGAGGGTGAAGAGGTGAGAACCGTTTTTAAACTCGCGATACCACTTGTACACACTCGTACAATTCATAGCTTTATCACCATATGCAGTTTTATCCTCATTATAAACCTCAAACGGAGGTTTTTCCTTCCAAACGAGATAACGGATGACGCCGCGTATTTCGCATTTGGCGGGAGATTGGATTGACATTTTTCACGAAACGTGTTGTCGTGTTGACACTTATCAACGTACTGACCTTGAACGGGTCTCGTTGCGGAGGGGAAGAGTCAGGCTACACGTAGGTGTAGCCAACATATCGAAAATAAAATTCATTCGGTCGTGAGAGCCTCAGTACACTTACTTTCTGGATATGCCTCGTATAATGTAGAATCTTCTTCCGAAGTTTGTGCACTTTACACCGCACATCATGTATATACCTATATATTTAATACTTTCAGCTTCACAAATCCTACGATTATAATATCCGGTGATTTTCTACGGCTCTGCACTAGTCATTTCCATATTCAAATTATATCCAGGTCGTAGGACAAATTGCTTTGCTTGATTATTTGCTGTTAATGAAGCGGTTTGATGTTCAAAGTAAAAAACCCTTTTTTGTGGTTCTCAGGCAATTTTAAACCATTGAGATCAATGGTCCAAAAATATCGAAAATGAGTTAAATACGCTATTTTGTTCAGAATTTAATTATCTATATATTAAGCAGCACTCTCTTCTAAGCGGCGTCATCATGGAAATCACTTTGCAAAAATGAATCCCATGTCACGATTCATTTAAGGATAAATTAATTTTGAATTAATTCAAATTAAATTGATTTTGCAAACTGTTTTGTGACTCCTGTTTACGATTGTGATTAACATAATTAGTTAGAAAGCGAAATATTTATATATTTCTTTAACTACAGAAAATAATTTATTTGTTTAAATCTCCACGAAAATTTTGATAAAAGTAGCTCCCCGCCTCAAAAAGTTGGGAACCCTTGGCATACACTGTGGGTCAAGAGAAACCACTTCCAAATTTGTGCGTTAAGATTTAACCTAGTACCTACCTGTCTGGCACTATATTATGTTTGTAGATTGCAGCAAGATTATTCATTTAAACTCCAGATAGAATTCGCCCACTGGCAGACGGAGATGTTTATATTTGTTTTATTTTAACCTTCAGACAGCCCAAGATGAAGCCCAATGTATTCACTTTATTCGCCTGTTCTTTTTCTCTCTTATGATGACGTCACCTCGAATTCTGTAGACTTTTCGGTGGCTTTTAGCCTCGCGTCTCACCCTTTTATAAATAAATATATGAATCGTTATGTTTTTGTCTCTTTTTGATGTCCACGAGAAGCGGTTCAGCGTGTCACTGGATTCCTGTGGAAAGAAAAAATATACTTTTATATTGTTACCAGCGCAGACCCGTGACAAATCTTGGGATACGTATTATAATTGTAGGGCTCATAAATATCATTGCCTTACAAAAAAGAATATTTCGATGTTCTTTGCGATGTAATATTATTTTTTGTTGACAACTTAGAGAGATCTAAGAAATGTAAAAAAGATATAATAGACTTTTATGATAAAATAGCAACTGTACATCACGCAATATGTATAATTTTTCTGTGTGCAAAGTAGTATATTCTCCATGCTTAAACTTTCTCGAACTTAGAAAGAATGATTAATAAACATAATTTTTTTGATACTTTCTTTACATCTTGTCCGATTTGATTTGTACTTAACATTTTCGATTTTTAAAATTAAAAGTTAGTTAAACTTGAATATTTTTACGCATTACGGAAGAATACAATTTCAAATCAAGCATTCACCCATTTACCGACAACCGAAAAAGGTATGTTTATTTTTTCATCCTTATCCTTTTAAAGTGTAATCCTTTTATTAATTCTCTCTGGTACTTTTTAAAATAACAAAAAGTGCCTTTTATTTTATTTTGTGGATGTTCAGGCATAAATATTTAATTTTTTTTCGATCATTTTATAAATAACTTAATTATTCACATTATTCAATAAAATTAAAACCGAAAACGGGTTCGTAAGTAGGAGATTTTGAACTTTAAAGCAGTTTTCATAGACCTTATAATTTTTTTTTCTGGGCTTATAAAAAGACTTATCTAAAAAATATTCGATTATTTCAAAGGCCAAAATGTATTCTACTCGCAGTATTTAATTAAAGCATCTGAAACATTTCTAGGCGACAAAATTTTCAAACCAAAAACACATGATTTTGCATTACTACGTATGGCATCGCCTATAGCATGTGTTGAGGGCTTGCCCTAGTGAGGTTAAAAAATTTAACGTAAAAAGATACGATGTAAGGAAACAATAAACAATATGCGTTTTTGAGGGGATTCGTATGTTTGGAACAATTTGTGTTGTAAAGTGCTCACATTGGGTAAATTTCAACTCCAAAAAAAACTTTCGGTGATTCTCCTATTCTAGAAAAATTGCATTCGCACAGACGATCGATTTTTTCTAAATATTAGAACACTAATCGGTCACGATTTAAACAAGCATGCAAACAAAATATTATATATGATATTGGAAAACATTAGTAAGTAATTTTACAAATTCCTGACAATATTCAAAACATTTTCCCCTTAAAATGGATGCCCCAGTCATCAACACATACCTATAAATTGCACATTCCGTTGGCATGTATGTATGTTTATGTACGTGGTCTTTTCGGACCAATATATTATCAATTGAAATATAAAGAATCTTTAATTACTTACGTGCTGTAAGTAGAGTAACCAGAAAACTGGGATATCCCTAAATGGAACCAGTAAGACTATGCATGTATTTATGTCTACAAATGGTTAACAGTTCGATTGAAAATATTATTATTTATGGTTGACCTCGTCTACTAATGGGTGTATCTGGCTCCTTCAACCTAAAAAATGATAATGCATTAATTAATAGTACCATTTCAAGTTTAGATAAATTTACTTACATACGAAAAAAATACTTTGAACAGAAATAAAAAAAATCATGTTTTAGATAAATATGCAGATGTCTGATAAAAACATACTCCAACTGAACAAAAATTTACAATCATGTTTTAGGTAAATACGCAGATGTCTGATAAAAAAAATACTCAAACTAAACAGAAATTTAAAATTATCTTTAAGTTAAATAAGCAGAATAAAGCCCGGTTCTTCAGCCAGTTTTATAAAAAAAATATTT
The DNA here is from genome assembly GCF_061612785.1 of Hesperophylax consimilis. Classification (NCBI taxonomy): domain Eukaryota; kingdom Metazoa; phylum Arthropoda; class Insecta; order Trichoptera; family Limnephilidae; genus Hesperophylax; species Hesperophylax consimilis. The sequence continues at coordinate 20,181,213 of NC_142848.1, read as the reverse complement.
TATAAAACTCGTTAAATTATAAAATTGATTGACTAGATGATCATTTGTGGAAAAGTGTGTGAAAGGGTTTAGTTTTTCCTATGGGGAAGATTTAACCCGGACAATAAAATCAGAAGTTTAAAATAATAATATTTGGATGATTTGTATAGCACTGTTTTTGTGCAAAATATAATTGTAATAATGTTTTTGGGAAAAAATACAATTAATTCCAATTTTCCAATTATGTTCTAAATCCTGTATCTAAATTTCGCTAATAAACAATTACTTAACTATATATAGTTAGTAGTAACATAGATCATTGTAGGAATGTACTTAACTATATATAGTTAGTAGTAACATAGATCATTGAAGGAATGTATTATATATTTGTACATCGCCCTTGAGGTGATTTTGCACAAAAACGGCGCTATACAAGTAATCCAATTATTATTTTATTATTATTATATAGAGATAATATACAGTACCATACTTACCTGGTAGGTCACATGAGATTAACACTTAATTAACATTAACTAATTGTTAGAACATAATTGGAAAATTGGAATTAATTGTATTTTTTCCCAGGAATTGCACATTTAATTTAAGGGTATGACAACTGAAAAAGTTTTTTTTAGACCTGAATTCCATTGGACTTGTTATGGATCTTAGTTCCGGAAGGAGTTTATTGCAAGCCTCCGGTCCAGAGACTCAGAAAGCGCGATCACCAAACATGTTATAAATGACTGAATTTGTATGGAATCAAATAATTATAAGCAATAATTAATTAGTCGCCTGAAATATCAATACAAATTGAAAATATCTCCCGAGTGTAAATAAATGCTGCCAACGGGAATTGAACCCGTACCTTCTGATGTCCGGTCAGGTGATTTGAAATACTGAGCTATGTCGGCTTATTTTCAACAAGCCAAATAATTCAACATATACTAGTACCTCAATCAGCAATTACTGCTTATTATATTTGCTTATTTATTTAACAAATGTAGATATAATATGTCTCGACGCCATCTAGTGGCAAATTTAAAACTAATAAAGCCTTTCCTACAAAAATAAAGTTGGTTGTTTACATGTGTAAAAAAATAACATTCATATTTACACATCTCTCTTTCAAACCATCTTTGAACGCTTACTACGAGGCCTTAAGCTAAACGTAGAGATATGCTAGTGGTCGGTGTATATATTATATCAAAAAACATTTGTACTCGTGTCAAAATTCAAAGAGGAAATACGTTTGTATAGATAAAACGTCACCCGCTTTTCCTCTTAATGCTTCCATTATTAATTGATCGATTTTAATTAATTTGGTGACGAATAGTGCAATAGGTGTATATTATTACAATTGACAGAATGTGTACAAACATATTCACTGACTCATTTACATACCAGTACGTACACGAATTAATGCGCTACTTCCCAGTAAAATCTAAATAAATAATAAATCCGAAATACACCGTGACGAATGCTATGGCGAACATCGGCTTTTTGCTCGTTGCAACCGCGGGTATAATCTTTCTGAGGAAATTTCAATACTGTGTACTCATGCGATATAAAGTTTCACCCACGCCGAGCTTTGTTCCGAGACGGTGGAAAATTGGAGGTAAATAAACAGAGTGGTATAATAAATGAAAAGGATGCTTTTAATAAACGTGGATGGTCAAGGTGATTATATTGCTTACGCTGATCGCGTTTAGTTGTATTCCCAGCTTTGAGAGAGTGCGAAATTCCACGGAAAAGTATTATAGTTAAAATATATTTACATAGGTGGCAAGCAGAACAACAAACGTTGATTTCGCTATAGTGCAGAACTTAGCGCGTGACGGATTTTTAAGTGTTACGTGACAGTTTAGTGCCATTGAACAACGATAGCCTACAAATGGCGGCGATTGTTGTTACTGCTGATTTATTGTTTCACCGCAAGCATATTAGATAGGTACATAATTTTAAACAGTGAAGATTACTTAGCGACAACAATAGCTTCGGTAGAATGCCCTGGCCTGTACTCACTTTCATTTAACACTTTAAATAGATTATTTTAAAATATTAATAATAATAATAATTACTCCTATTAATATTGAACCCGAATTAGTAAAAAAACACACACACTGAGGCTTCTATAATAATCAATCTCCTTGGCGAAGTAGTGTCGGGAGAAAAGAAGGACCAGACAACAATGAAAGTCATTATTGAGACCTCGGCGGGTGAAGACCACTATAAAAATACTTTAAAAGTCCAAACTTAAAAAAAAAAACACTTTTTCAATTGCTTTAAAATTCTCTTCTCCTGAAACACATCTTCTATATTTCTTGTATGGTCGATGATAAATATATATTGTGAATCATACAACACGATGGAAATTTCTAAAGAGAGTAATCGATGACCGGCATTAATGAAAACTCTGCTCACGTACTGTTGATCCGCGATCATGACTCCTTGGATTCTCTCACCTAAATTTCCCAAATTAATTTATCTGTAGAATGTATAATCTATCAAAATCTTAACAAAACAAAATGGAACTGAATTTTTTTTATCAAAACGTTAGAGGAGTCAAAACTAAAACAAATGATATAAAAAATGAAATTTCAATCAACAATTACGATATAATCTGCTTCACTGAAACATGGTTAAATTCATCAATATTTAGTAATGAATTGTTTGACGAGCGTTACCTAGTTTTTCGAAGAGATCGCGAATCCACTAGTTCAGCATCCAGAGAAGGCGGTGGAGTTTTAGCAGCAGTCGATAAAAAATTAATAACAACACGCAAATCATCTTGGGAAAGTGATGGAGAAGATTTATGGTTATCAATAAAACCGCACGAATATTCTAACTCACTTATCTACATTTGTGTATTATATATTCCTCCCAATTTATCTGTTGATGATTACTGTAATAGAATCAAGAATATTCAGGATATTTATCTACAACATAGTAATCCGAAATCTAAATTTATAATTATCGGCGACTTTAATTTACCTGAGATTAAATGGACACCAGACATAGCATATAACAACAAAACACTAGCTCCGTCCAACTACACTAGTCATAAAGCTCACTGTGTTGTCAACTTGGCCTCAATGCGTAACCTTCACCAATTCAATTATATTCTTAATGGAAATTCTAATATTCTTGACCTACTTTTTTGTGATGAAACTAATATTAATCTGTCTAGAACAACAGGGTTATCAAAAGTCGACAATCATCATCCCCCTTTCGAAATGATTTTAAAATTTGAAAAACTGAAATACTTAAAAGATAATCATTGCCCTATTAAATACAATTTTAAGAAAGGAAATTATGAAGCTTGTCGTCTAGATCTGTCAAATGTTAATTGGATCTCACTTTTCAGTAACTCGAATGTCAACAATAAGGTACAATTATTCTACGATACTTTGTGGGATATTATTGATAAACATATCCCGAAAAAAAAAAACACAAATAAGAAATCACTACCCCAAATGGTTTAGTCAGTCTCTTATTAAGCTCCTCAAAGAGAAAAATAAAGTAAGACTGCGGGCCAATAAATATAAAAACCCGCTAGACTATGCTGAGTTTGGTATTCTAAGAAAAAGATCGAAAAAAATGCAAAAAGAATGCTATTTATCATATATAAATTCTGTTGAACAAGGCATAAAAGTAAATGTAAAAGCTTTCTGGGCATACTCAAAATCGTTGCGTACTACCAATTGCATTCCTAAATTAATGCACCTGGATTCTATATCTGCAGATAATGGACAACACATTGCCAATCTTTTCTCTAATTATTTCGCATCCGTTTATACTCAATCTAATCCCTTGTTATATACTGCCATGCCAAAAGTTTCACAAAACAACCAATTTAATCTTGGAAAAATTAATGTTAGCAAGGAAACCATTAAATCTTGTTTAGAAAAAATCGATACATCCAAAGGCCCAGGACCTGATAAAATACCTCCCTTGTTTGTAAGATGTTGTTCCAGCTCGCTGATTAACCCACTTCTTTTAATATATATAATGAATCATTATCTTCAGGAACTTTCCCAGACTTGTGGAAAAATGCACATATTGTTCCAATACATAAATCTGGTGATAAATCTTTTGTGAAAAATTACCGACCAATCAGCATTTTATCTTGTTTTGCGAAAGTCTTTGAATCTATAATATATATTTCTGTATTTTCACACTTTAAACCGCAATTATGCATCAATCAACATGGGTTTGTTCCCAGCAGATCTATAAATTCAAATCTTCTTGACTTTTGTGATTATGTTTGTAATGCTTTCAATGAAAGAACTCAAGTAGATGCCATTTACACAGATTTTCAAAAGGCATTTGATAAAGTTAACCATTCTATTCTACTACAGAAGCTTGATCGAATAGGTATTCACGGTGATCTTTTTAGATGGCTTAAGTCTTACTTAGAAAATAGAACACAATTAGTACTTATTAATGGGTACGAATCACCTCCCATAATTGTAACATCAGGCGTACCCCAGGGGTCCAATCTTGGCCCACTGCTTTTCTTAATCTTTATTAACGACCTTGGCCCCATGTTACGCTGTGATTTTGTTCTATTTGCCGATGATCTCAAGATTTACCGCAAAATTTCCACTGATTGTGATCATGTTAAGCTTCAAGAAGACCTTTGCACACTAAATAGCTGGTGCATTCAAAACGATATGTTTTTAAATATTGAAAAATGTTACATTATTACTTTTACTCGTAACAGAAAACGAAAGGATTTTGCATATTCCATTAATAATGTACGATTAAATGCAGTCACCACTATAAGAGATCTAGGAATCACTCTTGATTCAAAGTTTATGTTTGATGTACACATAAATGATATTATAAGTAAATCAATGAAAATGATTGGATTCATTCATAGAATATCGAAACCATTTAAATACCCCCAATCCATTATAACATTATACAACTCGTTGGTCAGAAGCAAATTGGAATATGGGAGTGTTATCTGGAACCCACATTATATAAAATATTCTAAAAGTATTGAATCTGTGCAAAAAAAATTCCTAAGACTGTTATCATATAAACTTGGATTAAATGCCTCACTCAAATCTTATGAAGAACGTCTACTAAACTTCAAATTTACGACATTGGAAAAAAGAAGACAATTTGCAGACTTAATATGTTTATATAAAATTATTCATGATAAACTTCTTACCACTAATTGTCTGAGCAATATTCATATTAAAGTCCCTAATAGACATAATTTAAGGAGCCAAAATATATTCCATATTGATATATTTAATAATAATATTGCATATTTCAATCCACTATCTAGAATGTGTCGTCTGTACAATACAGTTGAATGCGACCTTATAGATATATTCGCAAACAGTCTCGCATATTTTAAAAAACAAAACCATCTTCTACCATGATATGTTATGGAAAACAGTTAAGAGATATATTTGCTTTATTATTTTCTTTACTTTTCTTCCTTATCCTTTCTCTGTACATTTACTATATTTTATATTTCATACTTAATATTCATGTTTTATATTTCTTTTTAATTATTATTATATTTGTATTTTTTTTTTCTTTCACCACTAGCATCTCCGCCTAATATCAACTAAACCTTGTTTACGCATGCTGTGAACATTTTTAATTGGGGTGTTAATATATGTGCACATTCCCACCGAAATAATATAAATGTTATAATTGTTAACACTCTGTAAATGTTTCAAACAATAAATAAATAAATAAATAAACCGGCGCCGAGCAGCATCTTCGAGAAAGGATTTATACAATAATATTTACGTAAACTTCCATTAAAATGTAATGGGAGGTGAGTAACCGAGTGCAGATCTCTGCATTCTATTAAAATAGCTTATTGTTTGTTGAAGAAGAGATGCCAAAACATGCTTTCTTCATACATTGCATGTTTACAGTGATTAATACGTGAACTTAGATCCCGAATTAGGAACACTTATGCCTGGAGTAAAAAAACATCCGACGTCTTTTTACAGCCATTTACAACTGTCACTGAAATAATAGCGACCCATTGCGACATTTTTGAGGCTGTAAAGGCTATAAAAATACGCTAAGTTTTTAAGTTCCAATGTGAATAGGGATCAATTAAATTTAAAGTCTCACTTGTATGTATATACCCACCTATGCGAAAGGAATATTGAAGTACCTAAGTATAAAAATCAAAGACGCCGCTTGGGTACTTAATCTTGCAACAAAAAATGAGATTACTTAAAAAAATTGAACTATTTAAGCAAAGGACATACCACATTTTCATATTATTCGGTAATAGCTGACGTGGACCCGGCGTTGCTAGGGGTTATAACTAGAAGATATTAAGTTTACTTATATGTATTTTTTTTAAATGATGTAATTGCAAAGCTGCACATCTTGATACAGGAATGCCCTAGTGCAAGGCTGCCCAACCTTTTTAACAGTTGGGCCAAATTGACGATTTTGAATCACTGGCGGGCCACTGAATACCTGACTATTCCTATTTCCATGGGGGGGGGGGGTTGTTACGGAACTTCGCTGAGAAAAAATTCCGCGCACCCAAAAACATCATATGTGATTCCCCACAACAATTTTTCGAATTCCATGGGGGGGGGGGTGGCTACAAGATTCCATTTCGGACGCAAAAGATACTATATCAAAAACCGGTGTATTTTTGTATTTTTTAAAAAGTAAGTTCAAGTGGATTTTTTTCATCGCTGATTCTTGGTCTGAGTAGCCTAAATAGCGATAAATCGCCTTCGTTGGCAACACTGGTGACCGCGCGCAAGCTGCATTGTTTGTTTTACCGCGGGCCCGCGACACTTTTTCAAATTGGCGGATTGGCGGGTTTTTTGAAAATGGTTCACGCGGGCCACTTATAATTCGTTCGCGGGCCACATTGTGGCCCGCGGGCCTGGGGTTGGGCAGCCTTGCCCTAGTGAGATGTGCAGAGTATGTTTTTTTATGAACTGTTTTTTTGAATAAATAAAAAAATAGAAATATCCATAGCGGACTTTTCTGTGGTCCTTTTTAAGGGTTTCGTGATAAATCAACACACTTTTTAAATAGTGATATAAAGTCATTAGAAACGATGAACCTAACCTAACCTAACCTAACCTACTTAACCCAGTTAATAAAGTTTTGGTTTCATCACTTTCCATGACTTTATATAACTTTTTAAAGTTGTAATGAATTATTATTTTGATGATTTATCTGGTCATCCTTTTTAAGATGTACAATTCCGTACGACATTATTTTGATGTATCTCATAAGGTTTAGCCACTGTTAGAAATGTAGTGCAGAAAAAATATTTTTACGAATTGATTATGAAAAACATAATTTTTTTTTTACTTTCTATAAACCTTCCGGAAGAAATTCTCTAAATGATAGTGAAAATCCTATCAAAATCTGTTGCGTAGTTTAGAATAACTAAGCGCACAAACAGACATACGCGGATAACGACTTTATACTATTTAGAGATTTAAAAACGTGACAAGGATCATAAAGATAGGTTGAGTGTACTTATAATTTCTTTAAAGGATATTTAGACTATATCTATTTATTTACCTTCCTTTCACCCGCACAAGTAAAGATAAGACTGAATTTTGGGTGATAATCTCGCTGATAAAATTTCATTTCGTAGGTGAATTGCCACAAATCAAGGCAAAAATTTAAGAATTTTTATGAAAGCTAAAGTGTGTTTTTATCACCATGGTGATTAAATACTGAAAAAAAAGATGAATAGTGACTTCTATTTACGTTCGAACAATGTTTGAGTATTTATTAAAAGATTTCAGTGGCATGTTTTATAAATACTTGCAGTGGAATGCTTTAAAGTAGTAGTCATTAATAAGTTATGACGCCGGGTGACGAGTGCCGGGAACACGTGGTTAAGTGTTTAGCAATATGAAGAACAATGTATGACCAGTGAGATATTCTTGGCACCGGTCAGCTGATGACCAGAACGGTTCAAGAATGCTCCTGAGTTACTTGAAAGTTAACTGAACGCAAGCTGAAACATGGCCACATCTTGCGAAAGGATATGTCTGAAAATAATATAAGGTTTTGCAAATACAAGATACAAATAGTATTTTTTCAGCAAAATGTGTTCATTAACAATGCTTAAGAATCTAATTTTACGTTCAAATTCCATTTACAATTTGATGAAAATGGCTTTAATTTTGAAGAGACATTTCTGGAGTAAATCTTTGCACGAAAGGAAATAGGACGGGACCTCTAAAAAAATAAATAGGTACCTACAATCAACCATTGTCGTTTGTCGTGTTTGCCCTAATACAGATTCGTAATTTTAATTAACTAATTGACGGAATAAATAATGCTGCGAAAATAAAGGATTCAAAGTAATTCATAATGAAATAAAGATGTGATAAAGAAGTTTTGACTAATAGCGTTTATCAAATAAACCGCGTAATCACATTGCGCATTTTTAGTGCAGTAAGATAAATTACATTTTGGTGGTGTGTTTTCCCAACTGTATGTTTGTATTGTGGAAAAGATTTTCGGCCGCTAATTTTTTACAGCTGGAAATTAATTAAAAGTGGTTTAAAGAAGTTCATTATTTTCATTTAACCAAGTAAATTATTTAAGTACTTACTTAGATGAAAAGAAATCTGATTTCTCAGACGGTAAAAACTATTGCGTTTTGAAATTCGAACGGATTTTGGCATTGAGATTTTCAAGAATTTCTGCAATTATTTTCAGTTCGCAACGACATTTTCAACAATTTAGATTTAATAGTTACGCTCTATTTGAAAGACAGGCTATATTACCTAAGTACCAAATCAGTGTATCATCATCACAGGTGCCATAATAAATAGTATATTTACTTATGTTTTCAACCTTTTAGCAATTGAAGCTGTGTGTTTTAACATTATTATTATCACCATATATTTAGTTGTATAACTTTGCTTAGCTAATTATTTTTGTTTAATTGAATATAAATAATAAATGTTGGTCTTTAAATATAAGTACATGTATGTAAGTTTTAAGAATCATGTCTGTTTAATGGACTAAAATAAAATTAGCAGATCCACATTTTTCAGTAAATTTTTCCATGACAAAAAGTTTTCGAAAATGGTTGAAATATGTAAAATTAATTATTTTGAAAAGCAGGGTAGTAAAACCTGTTACAAGGTGAGTATAAAAAGCGTTGCATAATGTTGTTTCGATAACTAATGGGCACTTGCTTACTTTATTCGTTTTTATCAGTATTCACTTCTATCACAAGAAAAATCAGTGGTCCTATTCTGTTTAAGACAACACATCACCTACATAAATAGATTATTTAAGAAGATTGTATTAAAAATTCTTCTTCCATAATCAAATCATTATATTGATGAGTTATTCCATTAAATTGGAAATTATTTATTAATAGGTTAGGAATAATGATGAATTTTCCAATAAATGACGAATCTCCATAACGGATGACAAACCAGCCTAGAAATTGCGGAAACCATTCTAGAATAGAATGGCACTGGTTGATTCCACGTCAGCAATTAATACGTATTCTCTATTTTGGTTTAGGTGCGCTAAAAGCGTGAGCGGGGAACATTTGTGACAGCTTTACGCAGCTTCCGACACACGTACTCACTTGTGGCTTTACTTTATAGGAACTAATAATGGGCGTTTAGAAGATGACGGAAATTTAATTACGCTGATGAAATAGTGTGTATTCTGATAACTGTGGAAGAGAATCATATTTATCTATTAACATTAACAAAAACTGTTCCAATCAATTAAATTTCAATAGAAACAACAGTAGGAGAAAATGGGAAACCACATAGAATTGGATCCAAATCCACAGATTTGGTCCGTAAAGATGATACATATTTTTTTTAAATTGGTCAGTTTTAACGATTTGATTATTTTTTGCGGATTTCGTTGGAATTAGACATTTAGAGATGGAGAAAATGGAAAACTTGAGCAATCATTAGTCTGAAATAAACTGTTGGTTTATAACAATATTTGACAATTTTAATACATTAATTATTTTCCTGCGAATTTTTCTTTTTACCACAAATATTTTACCTGGTTAAACTGAATTTTTAAGTCCATAATTTCATTTAATTCGAACCCACAGGTCCGGAAAAATAGAATTAGGTCCAGAGAGTTATTATTTTAATATGCCAATTTATTCAACTTTTTTTGAACTAACACAAATCCAGTTTATATTAAAGTAACATTTCCATATAAAAACTATATTAAGCCACGGAATAAAGAGTGACACAAGAAGTTTCTTGATACAAATATAAGCACATTCGGGGCCTATATTTCCATACAAAACTGTGTTTTCGAAATAGAACATTTGTTTCCATTCAAATTTTGGTGAAAGGCACATCCATATTGTTATCTACTATGACCATAGTAAATATATACATAGAGCCGGAGGGTATTGGAAGCTTTTTAAGCACAATAAAATAATATTTATTGCTTGAAGGTTCGCAGATTCCTTAAGCAATTCTATAATTTATTACAATATGTATATAGGCGCATATTATTAACATAAATGTCTATAATGTTTCATGCCCGTATTAGGTATCTAGTAAAAGCTTGTAAACATGCATTTAAATTTAAAACAAGATTTTGAAGAGTTTAAAAGTTTCAGCAATTGACAGAGAAATTAATCAATAGATTAAAGTAGATAGGGGTATAAAACATAAAATAAAAAATTATGTAAGTAAGATTTTATATTGAGAAAATCTATTTTCTTATCAGTTTGTAAATAGCACGAGGTCTTAACTATTTCTTAACTACTGTCGATTCGAATCAATTTAACTACCCCGCAGCAGAGTGGGGGAGTAGGTAGTACTTAAAATTACTATCCTCCTTATATTAGCTTAAATACTTGACATATCACTTTAGTATTTTACGTATTCCTGCGCAAATGCATAAGTTTCCATTAATAATTGACCGAATAATTGGGATTTTTATAGTTTAAAAGCCCATAAGACAGAAAAATGCATGGGGTCGTCGTAAGACCCACTTGGTTAAAAACGTTCTGTTTGGCATCTTGGCCTGTCAATAGTTAAGAATCAGTATTTAGTACACCTAGTATTTTTTTCCGGTTCCGGTTATAGTAATGTAAGTACTTTTTCGCTGTTTTGGAATTAGCTTTAGTTAACAAACAAACAAAAGCACACTAACGGACCAACGTAAAATAGTCAAATATTATTATTGATTATGTAGTATCATTTAAAATGCAAGTACAATTTTAATTTGTTCTTTTTTGGTAGAAAAAATGCATTGGTTTGAAAAAAATATTAATTTTACCACCGTTTCTTTTTTAATTTTCAGAAATTGGCATCGTCAAACAAACAAAATAATAATCACCAATAAAGTACGTTGTTTTAAATCCATAGAAAATATTTTGTTTATGTTAATAATTTTGTCGTTAAGATTAATGTTTAGTACAGTAGTTTTAGTTTAGTGTATTTAAAAAAAAAATCATGCGAAGAGTAACTATCCTAATCCACCTGTACTTATTATGCTGCAATTACCTACCTAAATTAATGTTGGAATCTTCAAGACCAACCTAAGTAAAGAAGTCGTCTACAAAAATATGCGATTCGCGGTTCCAGTATATTAGACGGGCCTACGGTCGAATTTGCCCTAGCAGATAACTTACATCCGCGGGTATGGGTCGGAAAAAAAGTGTTATATTTAAGAATTCCTCGGAATTAAATAAAATGTGAGCGTCGTGTCGCCTTAACCACATATTATGGTATTTACTTTTGATTCATTATTAGTTAATTACATCGCCCGAAATGTTTCATGGGTATCATCTTCATATATATTTTCACTTCAAAAATCCCATGTTTTTAGTTTTACGTTGGTCTAAGTTTTATAAAATGAATGCGAACGTTTTGTGAAAGATTACATAACCAAACGATAGCGCGATGAAATCCACAACAGATGAAACAGAATACATTAATTCAAAGATTTGCATGAGAGAATCTACACGATGCTATGAAAAATATTTTACTTTAGTTCTTGCTAGTAAAGTAGGTAGGAAATATTAGATTCTTAAGGAGAGATGATACCAAACCTATTGGATGAACCAATGTAAAAAGTGTGACGTGAATTATTTTATTATTTTAAGATAAAGATGACTCCATATCTCCATAGAAAAACATGTGGAATTGCTAAAAGGTAACAGGTGAAAATCAATCGAAGAAATAGACAATGATGAAATGGGCTGATGATGGCTTGAAGAGAAGAATCCACAAAGCCTGATATATTTCTTAAGAGGAAGGTTTTTATTCGATGCTCGGCAAAAGGTTGGAGAAGAGTTGTTTCACAAAAAAAATATTTTTTATATCAGTTCTGTGAAGCAACTGGCCCATAGTGAAAAAAATAGAACTTGAAAATCAACTTTGAAACTTTGATAAATTGTTCAAATTCTTAGATAGTCCTAAGAAGAATGTTTTCATTACACTACATAGTGTTTATTTGCCGTACAACAATAGTTTATCTTGATAAGCCACAAGTTAGAAGTCATCACAATTAGTTATAAGCCACTAGTAATAAATTTTAAGTCTATGTGATAGGAATAGATTAAGGGCCATCTCAAAACATTTTTCGAAACTTTACGCCGATAGATGGTGTTATTTTCAATATCGTCTAATAAAACACTTTTAACACGTTATGCTTTATAATATTGAGATGAATTATTGGTTTGCGAACGTATATAAGTAATATTAATCTGTATAAATTTTTTATGGTACCTATAATTACATAATCGTAGAAAACGGCTGAAAAATACACAATTTCATTGCAAAAAATACGTACAAAAGACATTTCACGCAGCTCCGCGCGCGTTGGTACAGGAAATTTTTATTTACCCAACCAAAACCATTTGCGAAAAAGACTCCATTTCAAAAAATTTACGATGTTTCGCATGAGTATGAAAGAGACACGAGATAGAGGTTTGTTCAATTCACTAAACTAAATCAATGCCTGGGAAGATTAAATAATTTATAAAAGGAGCCGGCTAGGAACAACGGTATGTGTGCCGGGAGCTGGCGTTAACTGGACCTTTTTTTTAAAAGCCGCTTTTGCTAAATGAACATAATCATACCAAGCGATGTAGGTATATACCTACATAGTAACCATGTATTCGCGCTTTTGCTTGCTCACAAATATTTCGCGAATAAGTCAAAAGGTTACACTTTTTCTTACATTTCTATGGGGCGCATTCATCAAACCAACGAAGTGGTTAGAATTGCCAGACGGAGAAACAAATTTGTCATATGCATAAGTCAGAAAGGGCTCTCGTAATATCAAGCATCTAAATAATATAGGCATTGTTTTGAAATCAGCTCGCCACGTGCGTCGTAATATATTATGAGTGTCCACAAAGACGATGCCTACAGTGTGCATATGAAGTCGCCTTTTCACATTAAAAAACTTTTTGTATTTTGTAAATGGGTATATTTTATTTTCACAAATGACAAACATGTCATGTAAATAATAGTAAATCCTTTATAGGGCAGAAAGGTGATTGAAAAAAAAAACTTTTTGTACAAATATCTTATACACGGTGTCCATAAACTAGTTGTAAAACTGCCATCACAGTAAGCGGAAAGCGTTGCCTGGGTCGTGATGGAGGAATTAGCCAGCTGTGGAATTGAACTCACGATGCCTGGCGGGAACGACGATAGTAAAAGATTTTTTATTTATTTATTTTTTATTCTTTTCACATATTCTGTCCATATTTCTTTTTTTTGTAAGATCCTTTTTCTTTCAATGTTTGTTTTAATATTTTGTCCGATAGCTTGAATTGGTCTACTTTGTCCAATTAATTCATCATCTTTCTCACAGAGAAGCAGTCCTGGATTTCTCCACAAAAATTAATTTTAGGGGTCTCGTCATTCGAACACTTGTTTTCTTTATTTCCGCGCCAGTGTTTGTGGGAACTAAAAGATATAATATAAAGGCATTAAAGGAGTATAATTTTTTAGCAACATTAAATATGAATCACCCTATACCAAACGAGCGACATGGGTCATAAAATAACAAGCGTGATGGTTAGTTAGTTAGGTAGGTACCGAGAAAATATTTAAAAAATAATAAAATATTTTGAAATAATTTCATAATACTTACCTGTATTCCGATTCGCCGTGCTGACGTTTCATCCCGTTCGCACTTAAGCTGCTGCCACACGCAAAGCTCACATCAACAGATAATATAAAGCACAATAGCGCTCGCCATACAATCCCATACAGACCCGACACACGTAAAAATATAACGCGCTATAAGTGTGGTTCTGAACTTCGCTAACCGAATTTGTTTTACGTAACCGCTCCCGACGCGATATTTGAAAAGTTATGCGTCCCCCTCTCCGCCGTAAAAAGGAGAGGGGGTCATTTTAAATTACGGAGCTACCAACTAAGTTCCGTGTTCCCTTTGACAGCCATGACATAAGGAGCCTAATAATGCATTTCTTATTTATTATGTTAGCTCATATCGTCATGTGTGCTAGTAAATTTAGGAACATAAAAAAAACTTTATTTGGCAAACATACTTAACATATATTTAAAATATAAATATAATCAATATTTGAATTTGAAGTAAACAAATTTTCGCCCTTTCAAAATTAATCATATTTTTAATCTCAGTATGTTTATATGGTAATATCATTCGGTTTTTTGATAAAGTTGGACGGCTTGGACGAAAGTTGAGCTTATTTTACAATAATTTATTATATGTCGCTTTCGTCGATCGGCGTGCGAACTGCGAATTTCCTGATTCGACGGAGAGGTTATGTCAGGTTATGTGAAAATGCGCTATTTACGCGCAGATTGTTTAAAATCTAAAAAGTTTTTTAAATAGCATTTATAACTATATAGTTGGCGGCATCTTCATCTGAGGATGAGCTGTCCAACAGATCCAGCAATAGGCGACAAGTATCATCCATTTCGAAAACGTGCTCAAGCTGTCAGTAAGTAAAGTTGTCACTTTGACAAATGAAATTATGTTCCTCGGCCGCTCTCGAATTCAACTGACCCCCTCTCCTACCATAGGAAGAAATATTTGATAGCGTCGTGTGTCGGTAGAAAAGATGATGCGCTGTACATTAACTTTTGATGTGAGCTTTGCGTGTGGCAGCAGCTTTAGTCTTGGATTCACTCTTTTCCCGGAATACTGATGATTCTTATAAAGGGCACGCCTCATTTTTATGGAATAACAATGCTGTACAAAATCGAAAAAAGTCACTTCAAACCGCGGCAGACAATGACTGTTGTAGCCCAGCTACACTACTCGCGAAGTTGATCGAAGTTGACCGAATACGATAGTGTGGGCACGAACTTCGCTTCGCTTCGGTCATCTTCGCTTCGCTTCGCCCGACTTCCGATTGTTGTCGGTAAATGCGCCCGAGTCAAAGGACTCGAAGTTCGAACACGAAGTTTCTGCCCACACTACTCGGTTCACTTCAGTTCGCTTCGAGACGTCGTGTTTGGTGGTTGTGCGTGCGCAGAGTCATAGTGACTATACGTAATAAAATATGGCTTCTCCACTGTGGTCACAGGACCTAATTTTTTTGTTCCTAGAAACACTCCAATCCGAGGCGGTTATTTGGGACCCAATTGAAAGGGACCATAAAGATAACTAACTAACTAACTAACCTTGAATAAACTTGACGGCCGGCATAGTCCAGTGGTAACGCATTGGACTGCCATTCCGAAGGTCGCGGGTTCGAACCCGGCGTGCGCAAATAAATTTTATTTGATTGATTTGTGTTATTTCACAATTAATTAATTAAAATAATATATAGTATATTTGCGGCACGTTCCAGAGTGGAAGATACTACCAGTATCGCCCTGGTGTAAGACCACCATTCAGAATTGAAACGTTGCTCCAAATGGCTTAAGCCGTGTTTAGTGACTAGATCTGAATAGCCAGGTACTTCCCCACCTTCCTCTTTCCCTTCCCCACTTACCTTCAGCCTCACAACATCCCCCAATTGGGGATGCCATAGTCTCACTGGCTCCAGACGGGAGCAGTTGGGACTCTTGTGAGGTATTCACTATAAAAAAAAAAATAAAAAAAAATAACCATCACGCCGTTTCCCCGCAGGGGTAGGCAGAGAGGACGGACCGCCAAACAACTCGGTCTTGGCACACACTCCTTGCCTCATTCACATTCATACATCGTCTCATACATACTCTTCTATTATTCTGACTCTTGACATGGCCCGACTCGAGTATCTGATTCACTTGATCGTGCCATGTCTTCCTCGGGCGTCCCCGACTTCTGCTACCATTCACATTTGCATCATATATCCTCCTTACACTCCTATCTTCGCTCATTCGCTCTACATGCCCAAACCATCTAAGCGTCCCTTTCTTAATCTTACTCATTACGCTTACATCAGCCTTGCCCTCTTTGCGGATCTCCACATTCCTCACACGATCAAACATGGTTTTACCACACATACGCCCTTGAGGTGATTTTTCACAAAAACGGCGCTTTACAAATTATCCAATTATTATTATTATTATACGCCTCAGGGATCTCATTTCAACAGCATTTAATCTACGTTCATCCTTTATTTGCCACTTGAACGTCCATGTTGCCTAGTGCACGGACTCCGAGAGACTGAGCTACTCGCGAAGTTGCACGAGTGTGTGGGCACGCACTTCGGACTTCGGCTAACTTCGTCGAGGACTTCGTCGAAGCGCCGAAGCGAGTAGTGTAGCGGCCGCTCAAATGAATGAGAGAATGTGAATTGGCGGGCGTCTAGCTAGTGATAGTTACAGATTTAAGAAAGTTCTAAATAATTACAACCGCTCTCACTATAATTATTATACAGTTAATTTTGCCTTTTTTACTGCGTGCCAAAACCGCAAATGTTCCTTGCGACGAGTAATACTGGAACATTCGTAAAAAAGCAAAACGAACATTCTATCAGAATAACAAATCAAGCCGCGCAAATTCACATTTTTACTACAAATTTACTGACCACTTTAACACCGTAGGAATGGGCTAATAGCGTGCACGTGAAACATATGGCTCGCACATATGTTTGTCTCCTTCTAACACGGATTCGGGCATTTCGGCTGGCGGTGCCCGCATAAAATAATTACTTTTGTTAATTTAATTACTTGGTTATTATAAGTGATAGAACAGTGAAATTTTCGTTCGCGATAAACTCATTACGAGTATTATTTTTCGGTACTAAAATAAATAAAATATTATCTATAGTTTTAAAATGTGGCTGAAAAATAGATTGTATGGGAATTGTCACATCTGTTTCACCTTAAGACCATAAATTAAGTTGTTAAGCGCCCTTGGGGTGATTTTTTCACGAATACGGCGCTTTACAAATAATCCAATCATTATTTCATAGCAATCATTATGGTATTACTGCCAGTGATTACTGACATCATTTGGAGTAAAAAATTTAACGTAATTTTGGTCTTCGGTAACTTTTTAAAAATATGGTTTTGTTTTGTTTTGTAAGTTAAGTACGTACCTTAACACCCTGTATATTATTATGAACTTGCATGAATAACAAAATAGGCTACGTTTGATGGAGAAATTAGCATGCTCCTTCCATGATAATGGCAGTCACGTCTAACATGCAGAGAACTTTTGATTTCACTCATCAAATTTGTTCATTAACAGTCAAATCACACGAACATCACAATGTGTTCAACTGGACGAATGCCGGGGAGTTCACCTTGTTGAAAATTTGAACACATTCACCGCATTTTCACCGATAAATTGAGTTATTTGATAGAGATATTTTATATCGTTACACCCATAAATATTAAACGTAGGTATTTGAAATATAGTTTTTAAAAATATCTTAATATAACTCGCATAGAAAAAAGTTATTAAGATAACCGATTCTTTTTTTTTCTGACAAAATTTTCATGAAAAAAAATGAATAATTGATCATTTTTTAATGTGAAATCCCTTGAAGAGTCCTAACTGGTCCCAACCGTCTGGAGCCAGTGAGACGACGGTATCCCCAATTTGTGTATGTTGTGAGGCTGAAGGTAGTGGGGAAGGGAAGGAGACGGGGCAGAGGAAGGTGGTGAAGTACCTGGCTTTTCAGATCTGGTTACCAAACACAGCCAAAGCCATTTCAAGCAACGTTTCAATTCCGAATGGTGGTCTTACACCAGGGCTATACTAACAGTATCTTAGGCACTGTAAATATATTATATATTATTTTTAACTAGTAATTTGTGAAATAAGACAAATTAATCAAATAAAATTTACTTGCGCACGCCGTGATTTGCACCCACGACCTCCAGTTTGCTAGTCGAGAGCCTTACACCTCGACCACGTAGGCAAAAGTATCATCAATACTGCCCTACAACTGGAATCTAAATATATCTACATATTTTAATGAAATATTTTAGCGTTTTAATTTTATACGTTTTCATAATAGGGACGACAGTAAAACAATGCCAATTTAAGTTTTAAAAAAATCCTTGAGTTTTTAAATACTAACCGACTTACTAATTAGATTCTTACACACCCGTTTAAAGTTGGTATGGTAGAGCCGGCCTTGAGCCTGGTTTAAGACCGTTTTAACCAAACAAACGCCATGGTAAAAAGTGAAAATTCAATGTTCTGACCTAACACCTATTTACACCACGTTTTCTAGTAAGGCTGTAAATAATTTAACGTTTAACAAAACATATATTTTCAACTGTGGTTTGGTAAAACCCTTCAAGCCACAAATTGAAACTTTACAGAGGACGGCAAAAACGAATTTTTGCAAATTCGTAAAACGAATTAAAAATCTTGTAGTTTACATGGACGTTTTTATATGTTTTTCAAAATGTTGATGTAAATAATACAATTCTATTTATAATTATTTAATATTTGTAATTTCATCTACGGTTTTATCAAAAAAATCGCATATGGTTTGTTTTTAGTTATTAAAATGCCTTATCAGGAAGAATTATATCCCAAATATGCTTTGAAAATTATTCCATACTGATAAAAAATATTGCTATTTTATTGAGAATTTCTTAAAATTCGTTATCCGATTTTAAATGAGATTGCAGGCCCTTAACGAATGAAATGATAGGTTTCCTGAAAAACTATTAGTAAAATTCCAACGAATTTTCGCGATGCCGGAAAACGTGGTTATAAAAATCTTAACATTTTCGCATTTCGTCATTATATATTATTAAAACTAAAACAGGTGCACGAACATGTGTTACGATCTATGGTTACGATATTATTGCGAATTTACTAAAAATTTATCAGGAAGCGGCTGGCAGTCCACATTTTAACCGGATTACTAATAATTTTAATAGGTTTTAGTAAATCAGCAATACTCATTTTTCTCCGTATGAAACCACTGAAAAGTAAAGGATTTTACCAAAACACAGGCATTATTAAATAATGCATCCATCTACCAGTTATGGTAAGAAGAGAAAAGCATGTCAGATAAAAAAATCGTATTTTTCTTCTGTCACAAATATATATATATATATATATATTTTTTGTAATTATTTTTTATTTTTAATAATTGTTTACATGGTACATAATTCATTTTACATCTTGGGTTTTTTTACTACTCTTCCATTGAAAGCATTTGCTTGTGTATGGAAGGGGAGTGTACATAAATGTGGTTGTTAGTTAGTACTTAAATAATTCATTGTACATAAATGTATGTTTGCTGTAGTATTTTTTTTGATAGTAATGAAGGATAATATATTAATATAATAAATTTAAAAAAAAGAAAGGAAGTTATGGAAAACTAAGGATATTTGTGAGATTAATTAAGTGACAGTAGTTTTTTTTTTTCAGAATATTTTTAAAGTGTCTCTTGACAGAGAGCAGTATTCGGGTTTTATCATTAATGCTTCTGATTTCTTCTGGTAGACGATTGAAAAAAGTTCTTCCCTGGTATAATGATGTTGTGCAAAAGACGTATTTAGTTTTGGGCATAGAAAAACATGTCTAAGTCGCGTTCTGTTTTCATTTAAAAATTGATATTTATCTTTTTCTTTTATAATTTGGATTAATGGGTTTTTAATATATAGGTTTTTAAATGTAGGTACTTGAAATTCTTCAAACAGGCGTTCTGTTGGGTAGTCAAAGGATTTTTTTAGTATAATTTTAATAATTGTTCTTTGTATAATTTCAATTGGAAGAAGGTTACATTTATACGCGGATCCCCAACTAATAATAGCGTATTGTAAAGTGGATTGAACTAAGGCATAGTAAATTAAATGTAGATTTTTTATCGACAGAAAGTTTCTTATTCTTAAAAATATATATATATATATATTAATTTTCTAATTTAGTTTACTACTTGACATATTTGTTCCTTCCATTTCAGATTTTTATCAATAAATACTACTAGATATTTAATTTTATTTGTTGTTTTAAGTACTGTACAGTTTGATTTGCAATAGTTTTGGCTGTGAATTTTAGTATTATTATGTATGACAATGTTAAAATTTTTAGGAGTATCATTTGTATGGATTGCAAATGGAATTACAAATGTCTTTTCATTATTAAGTGACAGTAAATTAGTGTCGAAAAAATTCTTGAGCGTGTTGATGTCTTCTTTTCGCGCAATGTTTTCAGAAGGCCCCCATAAAATTAAGGCCTGGGGCGGCTTCGATGGCGGTCCGCTACGAATCTGAAAAGATAAGGCTTTCTTGATGATTTAATGCCGAAGTGGGGTTAATTACTGACAAACAAAAATTATTGCTATTCTTAATTTTAAAATGGAAGGGTACATTACTTTGAAATAAAGAAAAAATGCTTTATGACAGAACAAAATGAAGAAACATGTTTATGAGGAGAAATCTGTCAATTGTGGCAGATAATCTGAAATGCACGAATCGGTTGGTGTCGCTGATGTAGGATATCATGCCAGCTATGCCAGCAATATTGTGTTGTGTTTATACTCCTCGAGAATGTCTAGACATACGTTTCCAATTGTTGAACAGTTAAGCCCCCGCATATCCAATTTCTACCGATTTATAATAAGTTTCTCGTTAACTCTTTGAGTTCTAAACTTAAAAAAAAAAATTGTTTTTAAGATAACATCTATACATCTGTTATGTCGAAACGTTAATTATATGAAATTCCCTCGATAGAAAAAAAATCGCAAAGTAAGCTCCGAAAATAATTTAAAACACTTTTTGTTCTGTTATTTAATATGTTATAGGCATGAAATTCACAGTGTATCTTAAAATGCATTTGTCGAGAGAATTTTGCTCTATTTTAAGCGAATCGTGTTTTATTAAATATTTTCACCATTTTCGCTTAATTATCATCGTTTTTTTAATATTAGCGCGCTCCCTCTAACATTCATATTTACATATCTCCCTTCAAAACCATATTTGAACGCTTACTACGGGGCCTTACAAAAATGGATTTTGGCTTAAAAATACATAAATATAAACCAATAATATTTACAATAAACATTTTGTTTTATCAGGCACTAAATCGAACTAAACTTAGAAATCTGTTATAATGGTAAGTATAGTCGAATTTGAGTAAAAACATTTTTCATAGTCGAGTTAACCTCACTTTTCGACATTTTACCTAAAAATGTTATTTCTGTTGCAAGCGCCCAATTCGAAAAACCAATAAAATTTATTTCTCATAATCTTTTTTAAAAAGAATGTGTATATACTGTTCGGAAGAAAACAATCTGAAATAGTTGCGGTTATAAACAAACCAAATCTTCTATTTTCCCAATTCATTACTTACGCTTTTATATTTCTCAATCATTTTTTCTACAACTCCTTGACGCTCCAACCACCATATTAAAAACTATTTTTAAAAAATGCTTTATAGATGCAAAACAATATCTTTTAAACCATATCACACAGCTGTCATATCATGTAAATGATATACAACCACACCAGCGCTTTGAGTTTTACAGATTACCTGCCATTGATATTATTTAAAGTTGAAAGCATGTTATTCTATTGCTACGGATAATATTCAAATGTCACCCATCAGAGCCACTTAAAAAAAATCACAATCTTTTACATTCGAGAATTATACATATATACACATGAAATAAACAAATATGATGAAAAAAATTCACACCCGTTACTCATCATACCTAAAATGCATAATTCCTACAGCGAAAACAGTTTTTGCCCAGCGACAACTTTTTTATAACTCACTGAGCATTGATAACGGGAAATCAAAAACTGATTATCTTTATACCGTAAGTGTTCAGAAGTGTTTATTTAGAAAATGAAGGAACTATCTTAAAGAATGCCTCACATAATTTGCTTTATTATTCATTTTTTTTCTTCATTAAAATTCTTAAACTTTTCTTTTACCAATCTATATTTCGATTATTCCAAAAAGTAAAGTTATTTATTTATTTTGATTTAAGGAAATCAACAATATGGTCGGTTTGTACATGTGCAGTTTGCTGAGAGCCGAGACCGAGAGGCCAATTATAGTTTTCCTCATCATTCTACATTGTATTTAACTAAACAATATTTTAACAACTCACAGATATTACTTACATATATACAGGGTGTATCGGCACTAACCCGACAAACTTTAACCAGCTATTCCTTAGCACATTTGGAGTAAAAAATGTTATTGGCACTTTGCTGTCCGGTAGCGTTTTTTTTTTCAATTAAAAACAAAAAAATAAAAATTTCCACACTACATCACTGTCATTGGCATTGATTTTCGTGTTCAACAGCTGTTATAAGAAAGTTTGTCGAAAAGCGTCTTCGGTCTTTCGCACGCACTAAATAATAATAGTTAAAAATGAGACGAATGGTGCCGTGCCATTTCGTTGTGATTGTAAAAGTGCGCCAATATAGGTACACACGTACATTATTCAACGGAATTCGAATAAAATATTGTCAGATGGGTTTTCAAACTTTGACAAAGGATAAAACAGTGATGACATGTGGTGAAAATATGAATAGTAAATTTTTTATTAAAAAAAACGTTACCGGACAGCAAAGTGCCCATAACATTTTTTACTCAAAATGTGCTAAGGAATAGCTGGTTAAAGTTTGTCGGGTACGTGCCGATACACCCTGTATACACACATTTCCACTACCATTTGCCAAGCGTTGTAGTCGAAAAGAGTGTCAAGTACAATAAATTATATTATATATAAAAATAAAGAAAGCAGATAAAAGTTCTAAATATTCGAATTATATCACGTTTTGTTCGTTCATGATTCGCCGTGGTTAAAATATGAAGTATGTGCGTCAAAATGTCCATGTTAATAAAATCAAATAGTTGCAGGTACAATATTCTGACGTCACTATTTAACGGTTTTAATAATAATAAAGAATGATAATAACATCATCTGTTTGGTAAGTAAGTTAGCGACGAGAGCTTATAAAACCGGTTAATCTGAGTCTCTCATAGACCTGGAATGTCGTTTTATGCACTCAAAATATATTCCCAACACCGGCGAGTTTCAGCCATCTATTACACCCCAATGTATATTATTTAAGAGACAGATATTTTTGTTATTGATCAATTGGCATCCCTACATAATACCCACCAAGCCAAATTAATAGATCCCTTATGCTTTCAAATTGGATTATTAAGTTAGGTTATTGATATCAGAAAATAATGTTTTCGCTAGAAAAATGATTGAATGGGTGTAATAAATAATAATTTACAGTGAATTTTATTTATTTATTTAACTTAATTTAGCTCGCATCATCTTGTATGCTAATTTCCAAAGATACAGTTAATATATAATGCATAACATTTATTTTTATTTATATATTATAAACTTTAAGTTGTTACTTGAGGAGTCGAACATCTCCTACAAACATAACGATAATGATTGAGGCAGACATATTTTCTTAATTCATATTTTCAATCGCTGTAATTTATTTCGGAATTTTATGATAGTTGGATGGCCTGAGACATAAGATATTTTAGCTTTTTAGATCTGTTCATGTATTTTATCCTTTTGTATGGCTGCAGAGAAAAATAGAAAGGGATAATGAGTTGAAAATTGGATAAATCATTGACCATTTACAATCTAGAGAGATTTTATTGACGTTTCGTTCAGAAACAGACGACTTTATTTTTAAATTTGCCGAGTTTTTTTTTTACTAATGAACGCGTAAGTTATTTTTTCATGAATGAATAGAAAGAAAAATATATTAACAATTCGAATCGTCAAAATATCCTAGAAAGATGGAGTTTCTGATGTAGAGGTTCTACATCGAATGTTCATTTGTTACACTTGATGCAAAAATAAGACTACTAAAAATTTTGGGCACCTTATGAAGGGGTGACAAATACAAGATTATTTCAACTGAAATTCAGGGGAGGGTTGATAGATGACGTGGCAGAGGAAAACACCATATTTCTTGGTTTGGAAACTTACCTGCGTGGCTGGTGCGAGTGAAGTTCAGTGAAGTCTTCGTGGCGAAAATGTCAGTGATAATAGCCAACGTCTCATAGGAAAAGGCACCTGGGAAAGAAGAAATTTAAAATATGAGATATATTTAGGCCTATATTTATAACTATAATTTTAAAAAATCTGTGATTGTGCTTGTGCATTGTGCAAAAACAGGATATTTGAGTTTCAGAACAGTAATGCGCAAGGCTTCATACCATCTACCCATGCAGACACTTAACGCAATATTTTGTCTATTTTTATCATTTATGTTCAAAAAAAGAGTTCTTACTTCCCAAGGCCAGTGGAACTATGTAATTTTTTAATGAGAAAATAGGAAAGGAGAAAGGGACGAGGAAACGTGGAATGTTTATGGATATTAAAATCTAGACACTGAACATAGTTCGATCAATTTATGGATTGAACATGTAGATTTCACAAATTGTTTTAAGCATTGCCGTAGATTCATTCAATAAATGTACTTATTTGAAATTCATTTATAAAACAGTTGTAATTAAATAATCACACTGTGTCTTTCATACGAATGCAGTGTTAGCGTTATAATTTTATTGTATATTTTATCAAATTAATATTAATGTTAACATTCTGTAACAAATTTGAAGCAACTTTTCGATTGTGAATAGTGATCCCCCACTATTGCAAGGGCAATACTGAGAGTATCTTGACTCTGGAAAGTGATGCAAATACATGTTTGCGTATACCTACATATTTATTAAATTTCCTGGCCAATTCTTATCAGTTCTCTAATGCTATGGTCTCAATTTAAAATTATCAAAAGTATAATAAACACTGAGTAGGCGAGCTATATTAAAACGACCTTTGGTTACGTAAGCAGCAAACACAACATTTCTTCGCAAAACTAACTCACACACATTTGGACGATGTTCATAGTTCGTATAAAGGTATTATATATAGGCATTATTCACAAAGCTAGTATGTTCTACCATTTGTGAATAATAATCAGGCCAGTGAAGGAAGCGGGAAACATTATTCCGTAGTTTATTTAGTCATAGTCGAAAGTATCACGGAGTTGGGTCGGTTTAAAAAAAGAACAGAAAACAAACATTCCCGGGTTACAAGTATGTTAAAATTACCCTTTTCGGTCATTATGGTAAGCCTAAAACAAATTAAACACGGTTTCGGTAAATTCAAAATGAAATAAAATATTTACGTCTTTCTACAAACAAACTTTGGAGCTGGAACCTGAACCATGTATGATGGTGTGAGAAGTGTGGAAATCCGCAAAGAATGCAATGTAAGCGTAATGAGTAAGATTAAGAAAGGGACGCATGGACGGTTTGGGCACGTAGAGCAAATGAATAAAGCATGGAGTATAAGGAGAATACATGACGCAAATGTGAATGGTAGAAGAAGACGGGGATGCCCGTGGAAAACATGGCACGATCAAGTGAATCAGATACTTGAGTCGGGTCATGTAAATAGTCAGAATAATAGAAGAATATGTATAAATGTGAATAAGGCAAAGAGTGTGTGCCAACACCGGTTGTTCGTCAGTCTCGGTCCTCTCTGTCTAAGATTTATTAGTATGATATGAATCCAACTGAAAATAAGGAAAATTCCGAAACATTGAAAGAACTTTACATTATTATTGTTATGATTAATAAAAGCAAATGATTAAATACTTTTGTAACAAAGCGAAAAACTCCCTATTTCGAATAAACCATGATCACTAAGGATGAGTTGCTTAAAAAAATTTGAACAATTCATCAAATTTCAAAGTCGATTTTCAAGTTCTGTGAAGGTTCTATTCAAGTTCTGTTATTATATTATTATTGGCCAGTTGTTTCACAAAACTCTAGTTTAGAATGCATTATTAAAATATTTCAAGAATAGCTACTGTAGTAAAATTAATGTTGTCACGCGGTTTGGCTTGGTACACATCAAAATAAATATGAAAGAATTCCAATAATATTCAAGACTTCATAATAACATGCAATCTTCTGGCAAAATAAATTTTTTTTTTTAATTTTGTTAAAATATAAACACCATTTTTTTTACAACTTGTTAAATTTTCACTCACACTGACACATTTATAACTTTACGGTTATAGAAAAAAATCGCCTTCCAAATTTGCATATTTCCATTTCCAGCACTGTGCCACCTTCCACGTTAACTTGCCGTGACCTGATTGGGTAAGAGATCACTGCGCGGTTACTATCGCTACACAAGATATTGGCATACATTCAACAGGTGCATTTTCCCAGTTAAACCTAGAAAATAAAACAATTTAATCAACTTAAAGCAATGGAAAGATGAACAGCTACACATTCAAAAAGCAAAGCAAAATAATTTGTTACTGCGTAGACTTTAAAAAAGTTTTTAATGTGTGCCAATTTTAATGCGCATGTTTTGAATTCACGGGATCCACGAAACGTAGTAAGTTATAACAGAGCGATGAGTAAAAATAGGTGATGATGTTCAAGTAGTTGGTTTGGATAGTGTAACGTGGATAAGTATTTGTGATGAGGTGTCACGCTGGCGGGAAGGACGGCCCCGTCAGCCTGTTCCGAGGAGATGTGATGGGAGGTACCGGCTGCTCGTGGTTCATTCTATAAGTGGCCGCCGGCCGCTGCGCGCGCCATGTTACCCCGGCTTCTGTACTCCTCTAAACGACTTGCGAAAAACGATTGACTTTCCGTGACAAGTGTGCGTCGCGATAAAAAAAAATAATAAAATAAACATTCAGACAAGCGTGATCGATTTTATATTTTTGCATTTAAAATATCTAAAACTCGAATCGTGTGCAATAGTTTTAAGTGAACAGATATTTCAAAAATAGCTTTTTATACTAAAACAAATAGTGTCAAGTGAAAATATTTTTTTTTAACAAGTGCCTTATTTTTAACAAATAATATTTAGTGTTAGTGTTTTTTATACGTATTTATAAAGCATCTTTCAAGATGACCATTAAGGATAAAAAAGAGTCTTCCAAATCGACGAAGGCCGGCACATCCACCGCGGTGGCTGGCAGTAGTAAGCAGAGCACCAGTTCCACCAAGGAGAAGAGCAGCAATGTGGCCAGTTCCTCCACCAGCAGCACCGTGGTGAAGAGTTCCAGCTCCACCTCAGTGTCCTCCACTTCCACCAAGCAGAAGGTGTTCACCAGCGCCTCGGGCAAGACCGTGCGCTACATCGACGTTAAAGTGGAGGAAGATGATCCCCTCATGATTACAGACATCACGGATAATCAGTCCATCGGCAGCTCTTCAGCAATGTCCGACTTCTACAATCCTCATCCCCACTACACCATCACGGAGGCTCCTTCCATCGTCGATCTGTCTATCACCGGCGCGCCCGCCAACCCCTCGGTGGAGGAAGTGGTTTCCGATATGTCCAGAATGCATACCGGAGAGTTCGTCTCCCAAAGCTCAAACGTACATCAAACCTCTTCCTCTTCGAAGCAGGAATCGTCGCAACAAAGTAAATTTGAAACAAGTTCCACCTCCTTCGATCGTTCTTCTGATTCTCATAACATTTCATCCGATAGAGCTCTCAATACAGCTTTCGTGGCACCGTCTGATTATTCTTTGTCTGATACTTCCAAGAACGTGTCGACTTCAGAATCTTTCCTTGACGGTGAAAGACTTCATATGGCTCAGTCGAGGCAATCCAATGAAGCCGTGTCTTCCACTTCCAGAACGGTATTAGACTCATCGATTGATGCCAGCAATGTCGTCCGAAGTACCGATACTAAATCGGGAAAATCCGGTTGGAATGGAAAATTTGTTTTGGAAACGCAAGATACTGACTCCGCCCGCAAAAGGGGACAAAAACAAAATCAAACTAGTTCTAGTTCATTTTACGGCAGCGACCCCGATAACACCAATAACAAATCTTCTGTTGTGGGTAAGGTTGATGACAACGTCAAGACCTTTTCCACCTCTAGCCATACGGCCCAACAGAGTTCAAGTACCGTGCAGAAATCAACTTCTTCGAGTTACGTTGTGGAAATCGTTGATGGAAAAGAGCGTATAGTTGACAGTCAGAGCCGAGAATGGGGAAACAGCGACGCAGTGGCATCGCACGAAACTTCCAATAGTGTTTCCGGGACAGGAATCGTTCCCCAAAAAGAAATTACAAGGCAAATGTATGCGGGCCAGGCGGTTTATGATTC
The DNA here is from genome assembly GCF_061612785.1 of Hesperophylax consimilis. Classification (NCBI taxonomy): domain Eukaryota; kingdom Metazoa; phylum Arthropoda; class Insecta; order Trichoptera; family Limnephilidae; genus Hesperophylax; species Hesperophylax consimilis. Next base: position 20,152,735 of record NC_142848.1, on the reverse strand, counting down.
AGGTAAACCAGGAGGAAAACCAATTAGCGATTTTTCTTCTACAGATTCCAAAGAAGTTTTAAAGACTGTTGGTGGAAAAGTTGTGACTTCAACTAAGGAAATAAATTATGACGTGGATAGCAATCCAAATCTAAAAATTGTGTATAAAGAACCAGCACCGCACGACAGAAGATCAAGAGGGCGTGAAACAACCCCTACTTCAGAAACTATGGATTTATTGACCACGACGAGAGACGGAAACCTGCAAACCGTGGAAAGTAAGAATGTCAGTCAAACTTCAGAGTCTACAAGTAAATCCGAAGTGACCTCCGGCAGCCGGACTTATGTCGAGAGTTACGCCGAAGAAACTATCGATGGAAAGACTCGTATTATTGATGATAACAAACGTGAATATGGAACTTCTCAAACGACCGGTAGCGCTGAACATTCCTCAAATATCTCCGGAACTGGAATAGCTCCTCAGACAAGTTATTCCAAGAAAGAATTTGATGATAAGTTATCTTACGATACAGGAAAACCAGGAGAAAAACCTGTTATTCAAGGCCACTCATCAGAAACTTTGAAGCAATCGAAAAATGATCAAGAAATGATTTCTAGAACTAATAAAGTTTCTTACGATTCTAGAGGAGAAACAATGATAACTGACGAAGCAAATAAATCTGACAAATACTCGTCTCGAGATCATTCCACCGACCATGCCATGAGACACTATGACAACAGTAATATTTCGGACACTACTCACTACACTAGTGTCACTGATACTTCTTCTAAAGATACAAGCTCTGATTCTAAAAGTTTTATCGACAGAGAAAAACATAATCTCTCAACTGATACTAAAAATCGAAAAGACACGCATGATTCTGCGGATTCTTATACTACAGAGTACGTTATAGAAAATGGTATAAGAACACGAATTGATCGCAAAAACACACAGTTAAAATCTGTAACAAAAAAGGATGAAGTTACTTCCATGAAAAAAGATACGAAGGTTCACCAAGTTGACTCGAAAGAAACTAAAGACGAGAGTGTAAGAAAGGACACAGGTCTTAAGTATGTTATCGAGAATGGGATCAAAACATTTCTTGAACCAAAATCGAAGAAAGTAACCGAAAAATCAAAAGATGTTAAAACAACATCCCGGAAAACGGATTCAAAATCCCAGCAATCTTCTTCTGATGTTAAACAAACAGAAACGTATTTTGATGAAATCGTTTCCGGAGAATTAAAAACATACGTTATCAAAAATGGTGTCAAAACACTAGTTGATACTAAAACTCAAGACTTTGGTGAAGCAGTCTCAGGAGAGACAAGAACTTATATAATAAAAGATGGTATCAGAACATTAATTGATAGCACACACCAGAATTACGATAGTTTAGTACCAGGTGAATTAAGAACGTACGTGATCAAAGATGGTGTGAAAACGTTGGTTGATACAAAAACGCAGAATTTTGGTGAAGAGATTTCTGGAGACACAAAAACCTATGTTATTAAAGATGGAATCAAAACATTAGTTGACAGCAAGAATCAGAATTTTGATAAAATAGTATCAGGTCAGTTACGAACGTACATTATCAAAGATGGCGTGAAAACATTGGTTGATACTACAACCCAGAACTTTAGTGACGATGTTTCCGGAGATACAAGAACCTACGTTATCAAAGATGGCATCAAAACATTGATTGACAGTAAGAATCAGCATTTTGATAAGGTAGTATCAGGCGAGTTAAGAACATACGTAATCAAAGATGGTGTAAAAACATTGGTTGATACCCAAACACAAAAGTTCGATGAAACAAGTTCTCAATATATACGAGATAACAAGGACGTATCTGGACAAAAATTCTCAACTCAAGAAACTTACAGTTATATTATTAAAGACGGTGTCAAAATAATGGTAGATTCGTCAAAGCAAAGTAATGTAACTACGATTGAAGATGACAAAGTATCATCTCGCAATCCTCAAGGCCATAAAGATATTGAAAAAAAAACTGATAAACCTGCTCAAAAAAAGAATTACGTCATAGAAAATGGAATTAAAACTTACCTAGAAAGCCAAGATTCACAATCAACAAGAAAAAGTGAAGATAGAAAAGAAATCAAGCAAACTACCAGAGATTCACAGAGGTACAAAGAAGAGTTTGGTAACTCAGTTTCCACAGAAGAAATAACAAGATATATTATTAAAGACGGAGTCAAAATTTTCCTTGATTCGACCACAAAAACATCATTGCATAAAGACGATACAGTAATGAAACCTGTCTCTACTCAGAGCACATCGAGTAAAACTTTTTATGAAGATAGCAGTGATATAAAAAAAACCACGACGGATAATGTTTTTATAGATGATTCCAAAAATTATGTCATTGAAAATGGTATTAGAACATATATTGACAAAACTCCGAAAGGTAAGCCAGCACCAAAGACAGATAAAACTGAAAAGGTGAAGCCGACCCAAGTTGAAAAAAATGACAAAGACAAGAAAACCTACACAGAAGAAACTGTTAAATATGTAATAGAAAACGGAATAAAAACGTTGATTGATACACAAAAAGCTAAAACATCGTCAAAACACACATCTGAAGACAAAACATCAACGCAATATTTGACTGAAGAGCAAACGCATTATACTACTACCGATATTTACGGACAAGTTAAGCAGAATGTTGATAAGAAGGTGACTTCTGATACTGCCCAATATGTGATCGAACATGGAGTTAGAACCTTACTCGAGCCTAAATCCTCGGAGAAGGGTAAGCCTATTGACAAGAAAGGGAAAGTGTCCGATAAGATTGATTATACTAGTGAACTGAAGGATTGTAAAACCACAAAAGATGAGGTTTTACGCGAAACCGAAAAGTATGTCGTCGAAAATGGAATCAGAACACTTATTGAGACTCCAGATAAACGGCCGAAGAAAACACAACCGTCCACCATATCTCAAAGGGAGAAGGATGACTTTTACCGAACTTCTAGTAAAATTACTGATTTTACAGATATAAAAGAGTCGACGACATCGAAATCATTTGAAACAAATATTAATACTGCGTTCATAGCAAAAGAAACTTATGTTGATGAAAAAACCGTAAGGCAAACGGACGACTTCTCCAAAAAGCCTGCAGGGAAAACATCTGGACAGGACGCACCAAAGCCCATCAAACAGAAACCTGGAGAGAAAACAGATGTCGATGAAACAGTCACATATGTTATAGAAAATGGTATTCGTACAATTATCGATAAAAATATAAAATCTACACCCAAAAAACGAGAACCAATTAAATACGTAACAGAAAAAACATCAGATACTCGGAAATTTGAGGACACTAAAAATACGGTTGACGAATTCACATCGGTTGATAGATTTTCAACGGTATCCAAAACATCAACGGATGTCACCGATACTAAAACAGCTAAAACAACCACCGATAAAAAAAAAATCGTTACTGAAGAAACTTATGTAGATATAAAAAAACCAACCGATCTGAAGAAAGATGTTACTAAACCAACAGACAAGAAACCTGGTGATAAAACTCCCAAATTTACCAAGCCAGGAGATGACAAAACTCCAGAAGACACTCCAAAATATGTTATCGAAAATGGTATCAAAACCTTACTTGAGCCTAATATTAAAGCATCATCGCCGAAAAGAGGAGAACCCAGCAAATATCTCACTGATGTTGAAGATATCAGAAACGTAAAAGACATTAGAAGTGAAACTGACGAGTTTACATCGACAGAAAAATTTTCTTCCGTATCCAGCAAAACAACATCCAGCATAACAGATATTCGAAATGCTAAAACAATCGATGAAAATACACTTTTTATAACAGAAGAATCGTTTGTCGGCGGGAGAAAACCAATCAAAGAAACAGATAAGCCTACCGGCAAGAAAGGCGATGAAAAGCCGAGTGATAAGAGGCCCTACGATAGAGGTGCGAAATCTCCAAAGACAGATGATGATAAAACTCCAGATGATACTCCGAGGTATGTTATTGAAAATGGAATAAAAACCCTAATTGATTCTCCAGATAAACGACCAACAAAAGAACATTCAGGTAGGAGATCTGAGGAGAGACCGAGTGATAAGAAAATTCAACCAACCGAGAAGAAACCCGGTGAAAAAGATTCAAAATCACCAAAAGATGGCGAAGAAAAAACTCGAAAAGACACTCCTAAATATGTTATCGAAAATGGTATTAAAACACTTATTGAATCTCCAGATAAACGATCAGACAAGAGAGAACCTACACCTACAAAACCAATTGATAAGAAAACTAAACCAATTGAAAAAAAGCCCGGTGATAATGTTCCAAAATCAACAAAAAGTGATGACCAAAATCCAGATGATTTTCCAAGATATGTTGTTGAGAATGGTATCAGAACTTTAATCGAGTCTCCTGATAGACAACGAAAAGTGCCTGCACGTAGGAAACCTGAAGAAAAGCCATCAGATAAGAAAACTCAACCATCCGAGAAGAAACCTGATGATAAGGAACCAAAATCAACAATTACCGGTGAAGACAAAACTCCTAAAGACACTCCTAAATATGTTATCGAAAATGGTATTAAGACCTTAATTGAATCTCCGGATAAAAGACCAACAAACAAAGAACATACAAGCTTCAGAGACACAATAAGTACCACGGATGAATTCACATCGGTTGGAAATTTTTCTACTAGTTCTAGTAAAACTACCAATATTACAGATATAAAATCTGATAAAACATTTGAAAGTTTGAATACTACATTTATAACAGAAGAATCTTACGTCGATGGAAAACGGGTCCCTCTAAAACCTGGTGAAAAACCCGGAAAAGAAACAGACAAGTCTCCTAAGCTGACAGACAAGAAACCTGGAGATAAAACTCCTAAAGCGATTACTACAGGTGAAGAAAAATCTCCTGATGACCTTCCAAAATATGTTATTGAAAATGGTATTAAAACATTAATTCAGCCAAAAACTAAGCCTACCACAAGGAAGGACGAACCTTCGAAACCAACATCGTATGATGAAAATACGACATACAGCAAATTTACTGACACTAAAAATATCAATGTCTCTCATTTGACACGTGAAGAAATAAACACCTCGTTTATTAATGAAGAACATTACATTGATGGTAAAAAAGTACCAAAAACACCAAGGGATAAACAATCACCGAGAGATGAAAGACCATTACACGATGATGAAAAACCAACGGCCGGGAAGCCGTCAAAAGTTGATGAAAGGCCCACCGCTGGTAAACCTTCTAAGGTGGATGAAAAACCCACAGCTGGAAAGCCAACAAAAGTTGATGAAAAGCCCACCGCAGGGAAACCATCTCATATTGACGACAGACCTATGGCTGGAAAGCCATCTAAAGTTGATGAAAGACCAACAGCTGGAAAGCCATCTTATGTTGATGAGAGGCCTACTGCCGGGAAGCCATCTAAAGTTGATGAAAGACCGATAGCTGGAAAGCCATCTCATGTTGACGAAAGACCTACAGCCGGGAAGCCATCTAAAGTTGATGAAATACCGACGGCTGGAAAGCCATCTCATTTTGAAGAAAAACCTACAGCTGGGAAGCCATCTAGAGTTGATGAAAGGCCTACAGCCGGGAAGCCATCTACAGTTGATGATAGACCGATAGCTGGAAAGCCATCTCATGTTGACGAAAGACCTACAGCCGGGAAGCCATCTAAAGTTGGTGAAAGACCGACGGCTGGAAAGCAATCTCATTTTGAAGAAAAGCCTACAGCTGGGAAGCCATCTAGAGTTGATGAAAGGCCTACAGCCGGGAAGCCATCTACAGTTGATGATAGACCGATAGCTGGAAAGCCATCTCGTGTTGATGAAAGGCCTACTGCCGGGAAGCCATCTAAAGTTGATGAAAGGCCCACTGCAGGGAAGCCATCACATGTTGATGAAAAGCCGACAGCAGGAAAACCATCCAAAGTAGATAAGAGACCCACTGCTGAGAAGCCAACAACAACTGAAGACAGACCCTCGGCAGGGAAACCATCTAAAACTGATGAACGACAAACAGGAAAGCTATCCCCTTCTGACAAAAGACCTGCAGCAGGAAAACCATCGTTCGAAGATGAAAAACCTCAGCAAGTTTCTCGGATAACAGACGATAGACGAACCGATGTTGACGTTTATTCTACAACCCAAGAGTTTAACTCTAGTACTACCCAAGTGACTAAACAAGCCTTCCAAGTGGAGAAAGCAACCAGCAAAGTTGAGGTCATTAAATATGTGATCGAGAATGGAGTAAGAACAAAGGTTGTTACATACGAAGATGCCAAAACTGATGAAAAAGTAAACAAACAGAGTTTTGTGGATCGAAGCACAGTGTCGGATGTCAAGGAATTTGTGAGTAAAGTCTTAATTTATTTTAAAAAAATCTTTAATTTAGATAATAAACAATGTGAGATAGTCATCATCTCTGTAATATTAATGTTCATCTCACTATAAATACAAAAAAATGTCGACATTGTCTCTCCAGACCTCAATTTTAAACTTCACCAAACTAAAAACATTTTTTTTCTTTTTTCCAGAGAGACACCCGCGTATCCTCAACCACCCATGATGTTGTAGATAGAGCTGTTACTAGAAGCGACGTCACGACACTCCGTGATGACCTCACTAGTATGACACACAGCACAGAGCGGTTAACCGACAAGAGAGGACCAAGAACTCAATCTCCGGAGTCCAAGAAGCCTCTGGAAAGGTCCCCAGACGGAAAGAAGCCAAAGGATACCAGCCCAGACAAGAAGCCGGGAGAGGACAAGAAGAAGCCGGGAGACGATAAGAAGAAGCCGAAGGAGGAGTCACCAGATAAGAAAAAGCCAGTGGGACACCACACCACTCCGAAGGAGCAATGCGTCTGCGAAATTTGTACTTGCGGGTAAGTTATCTCAACATACACAAATTTATTGTAATTATTGTTATTAATAATTTATGTTATGTTGAATGAAATTTGAGATTTTTCTTTGAGACTAGATGCTTATCTCTTTGTTATTAGCATAAAACAGATATATAAATGCGTTGATCGATTATAAAGAGGGTTGCAATTTTGGGTATCCATAATATACACCTTAAAAGCGGCATTTCTCAGATTTTGCCTGAGTTTACAAGAAATATATGAAATAATTATTCTTATCGCCAGTCATAAAATTTTCCGTCTTATCATCAGTCAGGCGCAAATTCAGTTTACAAAGCGTAACTTTATCGAACTCTTTAATTTATATTTAATGGAGTACCAAATATTTGTTTACTACTTAGGTACAATTTTTTAATCTGGCTTCTACGGTTAAAAATATAAATACTCTTTAAAAAAATCGAAGTATCACGAAAATCTAGCAAATCTATATTCATTAAATCCAAATATTCATGTTCACATAGTTTTTACGTTGGTTTTGTTGGTGAACCATTCTGAATTGAACTAAAACCAAAGAATAATAATTCAATGAAAATTCGTTTGCCTTTTGCAAGCATTGCATTTGGACATTTTGCAAGCATAATATACAATTACAATTATGTATGTAAGCACGAAATTGTACGTCGTTCGTATGTGCAATAAAAACCCATAAAGTGTAGCCGTAGCCATAAAAATTAGTACAATGTGATTTTTGTACTTCAAACATTGGTAATGGGTGTGAATGATGTCACAAGGCCCCGGGGCGTTTCTTCGTTTGTTAGTTGTTGGGAAATCTCCGCTGATTGTCAACTGGATGAATTGAAGATGATTGGACTAGACACTAGGCACTAGGCACTGAACATAGCATTTATTATTAGGCAATAGTATTTAGCAGATAAATACTAGATAGAATTTTAAATCGAATAATGGCCTATATAGGGATATCCGTGCTGCCGATAGGGATAATCAAGATGTTCATACTAGGAACGTATTTATCGACTATTTGAATTCATTAAAAAAACGTATTTTAAAATAATCGAATGAATAAGAATAACAGAATAATAACAGGATGATGGAAAAGGATATTTTGGGGGTCGTGGTATTTGGTACTATTAAAAAAAATAATTTTGAGATCTCAAAATAATTATTCAAACACAAAAACTTTATTGTGGAAAAAATAAATTTTACTGCGTCCTTGAGGTTAGTTTTCACATGAAAGGCGCTATTCAAGTTATCCAATTATTCTTATTAGTGTTAGTACATTTTCGTTAGTAACAAATATAAAAGTTTGCATATGCTTAACATTTTTTTCTAAATTTTGTTAGCCTGTATGGCAACAGAATTATTTATTTTATTTACAAATAATACACAAGGTTAACTAGGTTTTTTATTCATAATCTGATTATCAACTTTGTTATCTTATAAATATCCTACTATCATTTAATTCGGGAAGCCTAATAATTTATACGTGTATATATAATATTAGTTTTACTGTCAATAACTGTTGGCCTACCTAATAACCCACCTTTTCTTTAACATTTCAACGTTTTGAAATGTTGTAGATTGTTTTATGACGTTGCGCATATACGCTGTAGAAATTGCAATGGTCTAATTCCATTTGCATTTTACAATGAAATGGACGGTTTGCGTTAATGTGAATGGAAATGAATTATTATGATTGATGTTGTACAATATTTCACATACGGGAAGTGGTCGAATGAACATTTAAAGAGTTGTACGTAGAACATGTCGTTATGGTTAATATTAAAATACAATTATGTTTATGTTCGACTAAAATGGATTTGCAAATATTTTTCACAACAAACTTTTAGTCAAAATTGAATACATATTCCACAGAATACTATAAACTACAAACAAAAGTGGTTGGGGATCAATAAAACGACCGATAAAAAGTCATTGAAACCGATCAAATGTATAGATTCCAATAAAACATTGTTTTGTTTCAATGCAACATAAAAAATGTATATTTTATGTGCCTTGTTCGCGCACACGAATTAAGTCATCGTAAATCAGGTTAGGTTAGGATACTTTGGGTTACATAAAAATTTATCGTTAGGTTTCTTTTTCAAATTAACGCTAACGAGTATTTTTTTAAATGTGAATACCACATAAAGGTCCTAACCTCTGGAACCAGTGAGCCTATGGCATCTCCAATTGGGGTACATTGAGGCTGAAGCATAATAAAGGCTGAAGGTAGTGGGAGAGAAAGGAGGTGGGGATGTATCTGGCTATTCAGATCTGGTCACCAAACACAGCTAAAGCCATTTCCGGCAACGTTTCAAACCTGAATGGCGGTCTTACGCCAAAGCGATTCTTGAACGTGACGTAAATACACTATACATATTTTTAAATTAATAAGTTGTGAAATAATACAAATTAGAGAGATACATGCGCACGCCGGGATTTGAACCCGTGACCTCAGGATTGCTAGTTGAAAGCTTTACCCCTCGGCCACGGAGGCCGTCAAATAGTCACAAAACTACGGATTATGCGATGGCGTGTTTGTCGTGCATTTAGTTTTGTTACAAATTTTGCCAAAAACGAGAAAATAGGAATCCTACCACAACAACCCTGGACAAATCGTCATTCTTGAAAAAATGTCACCACATCAAGTCGAGAATTCTCCATGTTCGTTTTTTTACCTTACTATAGAAGACGAAGGTTACGTTGTTTAACTAATTATTTATTGTAAAATTAAATAACGAAACTGGAGCATTTTACAAAATCATTAATTAAATATAATTAATTATATCGGGTTTATGATGTGCATTGTACAATAACATGATGACACAGCAATCCTTCGCTAATTACGTAGGCAACGTAATATTTAAAAATTACCGAATCAGCGTGATGACTGGTGACGAAGTCATTATAGGAAATGATAGTCGACATCCTTTTGGTCAGTTATTTCTGCTGACCAATTTGTAAGTGGTCATTTTTAGGAGGTAACATATTCTTCCAAGAACCTGAAAAACAAACCTTGGACACTCATTCATATCATTTATTTGCACATTAAAGTTATTTATAGCAGTGATCGCAATTATTAACAAATCAACATGCACAATTGCCATGTTAGGTATCGATAAATAATTTATCGGAAATGAACAGAACGTTATATTATTATGCGCACAGTTTAGTTGGATGAATGTCAAACAGTAATTAGATTTATATTACACATCTAATTATATTTTTACGCTGATCATTTCAAATTTATATTACGCATTTATCTACTCTAGTGAAAATAATTTTAATAGGGAATGACATCTTAAAGTACGGATATTCACCTCGTGTGATTGTTATTGTAGTTCTAGAATTACAAACTTCTTCGCTTGAATACATAGGTTATGTCTCGTCTGGACGTTCGTGCCTTCTAGTACAGATATTCACCTTATGTTATTGTTATTGTAGTTCTAGAATTCCGAACTTCTTTGCTTGAATATATAGGTTATGTCTCGTCTGGACGTTCGTGTCATCTTAAAGTACAGATATTCACCTCATATGATTGTTATTGTTATAGGTTATGTCTCGCCTGGACGTTCGTGTCATCTTAAAGTACAGATATTCACCTCACGTGATTGTTATTGTAGTTCTAGAATTCTGAACTTATTTGCTTGAATACATAGGTTATGTCTCGTCTGGACGTTCGTGCCATCTTTCAGTACAGATATTCACCTCATGCAATTGTTATTGTATTTCTAGAATTCCGAACTTCTTTTCTTGAATACATAGGTTTTGACTCGTCTGGACGTTCGTGTCATCTTAAAGGACAGATATTCACCTCATGTGATTGTTATAGTAGTTCTAGAATTCCGAACTTCTTTGCTTGAATACATAGGTTATGTCTCGTCTGGACGTTCGTGTCATCTAAAAGTACAGATATTCACCTCATGTGATTGTTATTGTAGTTCTAGAATTCCGAACTTATTTGCTTGAATACATAGGTTATGTCTCGTCTGGAAGTTCGTGTCATCTAAAAGTACAGATATTCACCTCATGTGATTGTTATTGTAGTTCTAGAATTCCGAACTTATTTGCTTGAATACATAGGTTATGTCTCGTCTGGACGTTCATGTCATCTAAAAGTACAGATATTCACCTCATGTGATTGTTATTGTAGTTCTAGAATTCCGAACTTATTTGCTTGAATACATAGGTTATGTCTCGTCTGGACGTTCGTGTCATCTAAAAGTAGAGATATTCACCTCATGTGATTGTTATTGTAGTTCTAGAATTCCGAACTTATTTGCTTGAATACATAGGTTATGTCTCGTCTGGACGTTCGTGTCATCTAAAAGTACAGATATTCACCTCGAGTGATTGTTATTGTAGTTCTAGAATTCCGAACTTATTTGCTTGAATACATAGGTTATGTCTCGTCTGGACGTTCGTGTCATCTAAAAGTACAGATATTCACCTCATGTGATTGTTATTGTAGTTCTAGAATTCCGAACTTATTTGCTTGAATACATAGGTTATGTCTCGTCTGGACGTTCGTGTCATCTAAAAGTAGAGATATTCACCTCATGTGATTGTTATTGTAGTTCTAGAATTCCGAACTTATTTGCTTGAATACATAGGTTATGTCTCGTCTGGACGTTCGTGTCATCCTTAAGTACAGACATTCGCCTCATGTGATTGTTATTGTAGTTCTAGAATTTAGATTGATTTTGATTAGACCTTCAGCATCTGAATCAAAATAGAACTGCCTTCTCTTATCTGATCACAATGCAGACATCTTGTTACGTGGTAAAGTGATAACGTCACGTTATTACAAAGGAAGTGCTACTTGCACGAGTAAGTACCATATACCGTACTCTAGTCCTGACATCATCACTTCCGCTTATCACGAAACAAAATTAAAATATTAAAAATCGCTGCGAAAAAACAATCGTTTTATTTGCAAGGTTTTTTGGTTTTTCAATTCGGACTATGATAAATTAAAGCCAATTTGAAATGAATGGACGTGGCACTAATGATTTTATAATTACGTAAGTTGTGTTCATGTCTAGTTGAAATGATTGGATAACATGGTACCCTTGAATTATGGTATTGTGTTGTTTCAAGGATTTAAGAGATACATTGTAAATAACGAAACTTTTACAAAATTTTCCGGAAAAAAATCAATGTTCTACCGTGATGGGAAGAAGCCTCAGATACGTTGGAATACTTTATACGTTCTGTAACCAAAAGAAATCTCAATTAGAAACATTCAAATAAAACGCTACAAAAGGACTGGGCTTCTGTAAATAAATATTTAAATTACTTTTAACTATTTTATATTCAAACTGCTAGGGTTTATCCTTGGGAGATAGACATATACCACCATGGATTTTCTGTAGACCTTTTTAAGATATGCAATTCCGTAGTACATTATGTTAAGGTAACTCATAAGGTTTAGCCAACGTTAACAATGTAAACGTCCGAAAATAGTTTTTTTACCACTTGATAACAAAACATCGACTTCTCTCTGCTTTAATAATTACAAGATATTACTATATATATATAATACATTTGCGTTTAAATTAATTTAATTTTAATTTCTTATAAACTACGCAACGGATAGGGTTTTCATATTTAGAGAAATTCATCTGGAAGGTTTATATATATATATATCCTTCCGGATGAATTTCTCTAAATGTGAAAACCCTATCGAAATCCGTTGCGTAGTTTACAAGAACTACGCTCATAAACAGACAGACACGGATATGGTTGTTAACACCATTCCACGATGAGCTATAAAGCTTTGAAATATGTTTTCAAATGAACAAAAAAAAATTTTGAATTGTTCAATAAGAGAAAAATGAGCAAAGCCTGCTAATAACTGGAACTAGTTTTACAAATTATGCAGTATTTAAAAAAAAAATATGTCTCAATAAGAAAAAAAACGGATTTTATTTGACGTATTATATTACGTATTCGTTAAATCATACAAAACTTCTTATTTCTTTCATAGTGTTTTTTCTATGTAATATCTGTTCAGGCTCATAAAGCCCCACACTCATAAGAACATGTAACACGATACTAAGTCAAATTAATATACCGTGTAAACACAGACGTATTCACCTGTGCATATATACTGCGTTCAAATCAACATTAAATAATGAATATTTAATTACTTGTGGAATACAACACCTTTATATGTACCTATACCATACCTGTATCAAACGGTTACATGTGTGGGTACTTTACAAAATACAACGTATTTTGTAAAGTATGAAATGGGTAAACAAAAACAGTTCTACGTTTTCTGCCTCCGATATTAAGTTTATAAATGATTTGATTGTTTATTATTACGTTTTAAAAATAATTATCGCTTTACTCTATAACAATATGTCTTTTTAATTAGCTTTTTCAGTTAAATGGATAAGGAAAAGCTCTATAGCTCAAGATAGAAACGATTTTACTTATTGATCAAAAATTCTAGACAAATAAAGCTATATAAATTTTAAGATATGAGAACTAACTGTTAGTTTTTATGGTGCAACAAATAGAAGTTCTACTTTACAATGAAGATATGAGAAGAAGAGGTTGCATGAGCTGATACAGGCTAAGGAGGTTTGCAAGGACCGAAATACATACAAATAATAATAATATTTGAAGCATTTATATATCGCCGTTTTTGTGCAAAATCACCTCAAGGGTACAACTACAAATATATAATACACGTCTACGATGATCTACTAAGTATAAATAGAGATGAAATACAGTACCTTACTTACCTGGTAGGTCACTAAATAGACACATATAGCTTAATCCTCCCTACCTACCCACAAGAAACTTCGTCTGTCCAATACCTTCTGGTTTTTTAAAATATTTTAACTTCAAAATAACAACAAAAAAAACATCAAAAATGTCACCGGAGACCAAAATTTCAACTTTTTAACTCCAAACTATGTCTGGAATATCTGGTTAAAGTAAGTTGAGTACGTCCCTTAACATCATGTATGCATACATTATACACTATGTATGTGTAGTAAGATTTCATTTAATCATTTAAAAAAAATGATATCACGATCATTTCTCATTCTTATATCAGTCATTTCGCCCTTCGAAAGTATAAAAAAACTGAATAATAACATTCAATTAGGATAGAAGTGTAAACATTAAAACTAGATTTGCAACAATTGAAACGTAGATTTGTTCATAAGAACTACGCTTATGTTTTGCATGGCGATAATCTTAGCTCTAAGCTGACCACAGAGATGTCTTGAATTACACCGCAAGTGAGTCATAAACAGTTCGGAATAAAAATGAAAGATTGAATAATATGAAGGTACCGTCATAATCATTAATCATTTTTCTTTTTATTCACCGCTGCAAATAGGATTCAGTTGGGAATGATTGCACTTTGCACGTGTTTTAATGGAGAGAAAAACGCAAAACAACAACCGAGATTCGTTTCTGAAATAAATACTAAATGTGTGAATGTATTTTTAATATTTCTCGCGATGTCATCTCGCCGACTAAAGTCAATATAAGTAGGTCAACTTTATTTAAGTGCTGGCATTTTAAGAATTTTATACAATAAAATATATTCCAAACGTTTTCAAAGATGAAAAAAATATTTTATAATAAATATTTTTAATTTTTTTTTGCCATTTTGAAATTTGTAGTTGCGAAATTTTACTACGAAAACGGAGAAAACTTACAGAATTTTTTTTTGCTATTTTATTAAGAACCTCTTCAAATCATTCGTTATCCTGTTAAATAGGGATTGCAGGCCCTTAACGAATTAATTGTTAGTTTCCTAATAACGTTTTGATGTCGGAACACGTTTAAAAATCCATTGCATTTTCGCATTTCGTCATTATACAAGACAAACGCAAGTGCATGAACACATGTTCCGATATTATTTTCCGGCCTCTTTGTTTTCTCCCTCCTAAAACATGGGTCTCATCAAGTCCAGCTACCTCCTTTCATCAAAAGGACGCACACAACATTCCCAAAAAATGACATAGGCCTGTGTAGAGTTATAAGGAAAGATAGTTAGTAGTAGGCCGGTGCAGTTGTTTTCTGTCATGCTTTAGTATTTTCTAAAAAAAAAATTAGTATATTATTTTTAAATCGTGTTATCTGGCGAAAGTATTACCTGCGACTGCGCAATGAAAAAAATGACCTTTAGGTATGTTTATGAACATAATACGGACCACTGATAGCTCCGTTGTAACCTCTCCCACTCTCTCATAAATGAGAGGTTACAACGGAACTATCAGTGGTATGCCTTTATATGGTACTATGTCGATTTCTATTGTTCGGTATGTTTTTCCATAGAATTCCGTGTAATTTATTGTAGCGCAGTACCTACCTACCAGACAGCTGACATTAGCATTGAATGGAAATTCTCTCTACCATTGATTGTTGTTGAAAAATCATTACAAAACTACACATCACCAGGGAAAATAATAAATAAATACACTGCAACAGCGGAATATGGTAATTTCGGCTCATTCATTAAATATTAAAAAAAATATTTTCATAGTTTACATACTTATTTCAAATAATCTACATAGAATATGCAAAACGTGAGATGTTCAATAACTAATTAGGCAATCAAAAATAATTATGAAGTCTTAAAAAAGAATCTTTTCAAATCGAGAGAAGCAATAAAATAGGTACCTGCTTATACTACATTTTACAAGACTCTTATTTTTATTCTATTTTTAAAATGTGTACCCAAGTAATATTTATTGATTTCATCTTAGCAAGTCAAGTTGCATTCCGTGATATTTTACGTCCAACAACTACTAGTGCTGCGAAGTTAGCCAAAGTAGGAACTAACGAAAGAGCGATCTATTTTTGAATACAATATATTTCTGTATTAAAAAATCTGCACATGCGATTCCACTGACTGGAAAGTTAAGCGTGGCAAGCTGTAAGCAACGTTCAAAAATAAGACCACATAAAATTTAACGGCCTTTCAGGTAAGGACTTTAAGTGTTTATGACTTTTGGAAACCTGTTTGTAAGATTGGCCGGCCCGCGAAGGCAAACATTTAAAATTAAAAATAGAACAATGCAAAGATGGACGTGAGAAAAATTGTTCGTTTCGATATTTGAATTTTAAAATGTTGCCACGCTCGCTGTTTCAACTTTAACGTTTGTTTACATTTCTCATCACGTCTAAAGTATTTTGTTTCGTTTGCATATCACGACTCATCTTTCCGACGTGAGAAGAGCGCAATTTTTTTTTAGAAGTTTGTTGAGGAATGTTCATACAAGACTATGAACCTTTATAATACTAGTTAGCGGCCCTCCACAATGGCAACCAAATTCAATTCTTGTATGGATTATTATGAATTCTAAGATTCAATCGCAGATATAAGCTAAAGATGGTTAAAATCAATTATATTATAGAGCACTGCTCCCCTAATTGCGCGTTCTCGCCTGATCTATTATTTAATATATTTAATAGAATTTATGGGATGAATCAGTGAGAGTAGGCTTTCTTTATGTCATAGAATGCCTGATAAAATAGAAATCCAATTTGAATCAATTTCAATTTTCGTTCTCTCCTTTATAGAAATGTGCCGCACATTAGAGCAATATCTATGGTTATATTTCTATTTTTGAGACCGATAATTCGTGGTGGAATTCCATTATAATATATTATAATAAAACGAATAAAAAACTTTATTCCACTTAATTTTATTTTGACCGTTTATATACACAACATATGGGGGAGGGGGAAGAGGGGTAGTTTAAAGGGTTTTAATCAATTTTATTTGTTACTAAGTCGTTTAAGATTGTGGAATTTCTAAATATTTGGTAATTAAGATGGCTTTGACGAGCTGAAACCGGTTACGGTCAAAATAAAATTAAGTGGAATAAAGTTTTTTATTTGTTTTATTATAATATATCTATGGTTATGTCAAATACAAAAATAGCACAGAAATAGAGCAAGTGTGAATGCATGACAATTTCTCTCACCCAATTATTCTCAACCCAGCATAATATAAATATTTTAAATACCAATAAACATTTTTTCTTACATTTCCTGCTACTTCCAAATGAATTAGTATGTTCATAATAATGTGTATTAAGCTAATATAAATAATAAAAAAAACATTGGAAATGATAGAAAAGCTGTAGCTAAAGCTGTAAAAGAGGCATAAGAATTGATTCCTTGGAGATTTTCTCTACTCTACTAGAATTTGGTCGTTAGTGCAAAACTGATATTCGTATTTTATGCGCAAACTTGGACGAGCAGAGGTCGAAATTATGACATCTGCGCGTGCAAACATCGTACCATACGTTGCTGGTTTTATTTTAACATTTCGTTTTACCGGTCATTGCTTCTAGAAGTGAAAGGAAGTAATGTTCAGAGAAAGAAACATTTCACAACGCATCAACAGAGCAGTCACCACTTAAAAATTTACAACATGGTATTTTGTTCTACTAGAACAATTGGCTGGGACCTGAGACATGCATAACATCAAAGCCGACCGCAATACGCAAACTTTTGGTTGAGATAACAAAAAAAGGGGCTCATTGAATGTTGATAAATTAACTTTCTTCTTGCACCGAAAAAATAAAAAAGTTTTAGACAGGACTTTTAGGTACCAATGGAATTTCTAAATTCAAATATTTTATAATTATTGCCAAAGTCGCATCTAAAATCATGAAAAATATTCTGAATCCTTAGAGGCCTATAGTTATAATTAAAAACAAAATAAATTTAATTTTGTATGGCTGCCCAGAATGAAAAGAAAATATATAAAAATAAAATGCGTTTGGTTTGTTTTTGTACCGACTCAGGTGTTGTGCTAATCTTATCGCAACAATCATCAATCACCTTATCAAAAAGTTAAACAGTGTTTACAGTTTGGAAGACGTTAGAATTCAAGGCTAAAGGTTTTTCTATGCCTTCATAGCAGCCTTTCGAACCTGAAATTGCTATAATTTATTCGGCGAAACATTGTTTTTTTTTCAGATACTGTTTAACAAACCACAAACATTTTGTTGACAGTTGCTTGACTGGTATAACCTAAGGATCGTTTGTTTCACAAAATCTGACCAATTTGTCAAATTTCAAAGTTAATGTTCGAGTTCTATCCAAGTATGCGATACAACCGGCCCATAATAAAATAATAACTTGAATAGAATATAAATTTTAACTTTGAATTTGATGAATTGTTCAAATTCAGTGAAACAACCCGTCCATACTGCACTGTAAAAAAATGTAACAATATATTTCTGTGCAAGTTTTTTCTGTTATTTCATCATTTTGATAAAATCCAAGCCTCTAATACTCTCTGAAGAGAACGCAGTTTTAGAAATATAATCGTCATTTAAAAAATAATCATTTGTAAAAATTGACTATCGATAGATTGAGATGTCTAATGTGTTGAAAGCTGGTATTAAAGTTGCCTGTACATTCAGTTGTGCGCGATTTCTATCTTACCAACAATGAACGGCCTCTGCCTACTCATAGTGTTTCATATCTGAAAAAAATATAAATTTTTAAGAAAACATTGTTTTCGATAATAAAGTAAGTATTATAAATGAATGAGCCGTGCTGTTGACAGATGGCTATAACTAGTCAGCATCACGTTGCCTGTAAATGCATTTGTAGGTTTGTGCGCGATTTCCATCTTGCCAACAATGCCTTATTCATAGAATCCATGGAAACAACATCATGAAGACCTCTCTCATTCTGGGCGGTGATGTCATGGCTGCGTCAGAAACCTACACTGTTACGTTATTGGTAATATTTCTTTAACCCACACAGCCGGCACCAAAACCCGTTCCATCATGGCGGCTCCAGCCGGAGAAATAATAATAATAAGTGATATAAGGCCGCAGTGGGCGATTTCACCTTCCTGCGAGGTGTGTCACAAGACCGTCTACAGCTTTTTTCGGACAGATGTTCGCTTTTTCTCCATTTTCACCAACTTCAGAGAGATTTCCCGCGGTTTCCATGGCACATTTGAAATCAGAACACCTTAAGCATTTCTCTTAGCTTTTCAATAAATTTGTATTGTGTGTTGCCATTCTTGCAGAAGGTAAATTATATTGATGTTTTTTTTCAGGTACCTATCTACTCCATTCTCATAATATATTGCTGAGGTTTTTTTGGGAGTGACTCGAAAAAACCCGAGCAAGTATCTTTACCATCTTCAAAATTAATTGTTTACCAATAAATTAAGGACATACTCGTAGCATAAGTTAATTTTGAACAAAATTTATTTCCGTGGTTACACAAATCAATTAATCCGATAATTTTTTTTAATATCAACGGTATAAAATATACCATTAATGTAAATAATGTGATATCGGCGCCCGAAAGCAAAGATTACGTGGATTATTTTCAAATAAAAACTTTTTACGATGTATTGGTGCCATTTATTTATTGACTGTTGATTATGATAATATTAGTAAATACAAAAAAAATGAGAAATCTCGGAAAAGCAATCGGACCGGGTAAATGTCGATTTTTCTTAGCTTTCGGAGCTTTGAAATTAAAGTACTTTCACAGTTGACCGCTAGATGCTGCTAGTACGTTTATAGAAATATTTGGAAAGTGATTAGATTTTTTTCGTTCAAAATTTCAGAAAAGTTAAACCAACCTAACCTAACAGTGTTACAATAACAATGAAAAATTGTATTTGAATCCCGGAAAACGTTTTTACGTCGAACTTTCTGATCAAAACATTTCTGCCAAATTCTATTTCGGCTCTATATATCTCAATATAGGCAAATTACATAACACGTCAAATTTAACTCGGACCATTATTTTGTTATCATATTAAAAACAAGATTATTATCTTATATAATTTGGCACCTAGCACTTGATGTGATAAGATATCCACTTTAAGATTTTGAGTGGACGTGCTATAATTGATGTTTTTTTATTTATTTATAGAAGCGTTAAATAAATATGTACAAAAATATACCAATGTAAAAACACTGTTTAGTGCGGGTAAGAATGATAACATAAAATCGAACTATCAGAAGACAACATTCGTTTTAACAATTAAATTATTTTGAAGTAAGTTTTATGAGAAAAAATTACAGTTACTTATTGAATAAATCTAACGGTATATATAAAATAGATATATTAAAAATGGGTTGCTAAAACATAAACATCCGTCTACATTATATGTTTGTAAATAATGGTTTCAATGAATTTGATCGGTGGGTTCTTAGACTGAAGGCAATATTCCCTAACCAATACAAGAGTGCCTTTTAAGGCGATGCACTACGTCGTGTAATATTTTAATATTCAATAACAACCCTTACGTAGATGGCGATAAGGTTTAAATTCCCGCTTAACACCATCCGCCTGTTTTGATTTATGCAAGAAAAAAAACATGGCCAAAAAGTGCCTTTTATTTTATTTTGTGGATGTTCAGGCATAAATATTTAATTTTTTTAATAATTAATTTTTAATAACTTAATTATTCACATTATTCGATAAAATCATAACCGAAAATGGGTTCGTAAGTAGGAGATTTCGAACTTTAAAGCAGTTTTCATAGGCCTTATACATTATTTTTTTCTGGGCTTATAAAAAGACTTATCTAAAAGGTACTCGATTATTTCAAAGGCCAAGATGTATTCTACTCGAAGTATTTAATTAAAGTATCTGAAACATTTCTAGGCGACCAAATTTTCAAACCAAAAACACATGATTTTGCATTACTAAGTATGGCATCGCCTTAAGCGAATAACCTGTACCGAAAAATCTGGCAAAGGATTAGCATAATATCGCAAAACTTTACTTTGTGGCACTTCGCGATGTCAGTATCAACAACTTTAGAAAAATAATATTATAAAATCGTAATGTATAAGTAGTCATTATATACGTTCATAATATTTCCAGCGCATGCAACCTAAATAAAAAAACTCCTTCATTAGTAACGGCCTTAAATGGGCCAATTTTAAACTGTTAATTCAAATACCTTATAAAGTGCTTTCAATCAAAATAAAATGTTTGCATAAGCATTCCTATACAAGCAGAATAGACATGGAGTTTGATGCCTATAAGAAAACATATAAAAACACCCACTGCATTCTGTTTACGTTCTTTATTTTATGGATTAATCGTGTTGTTCTATAGATTTTATATATTCAGAATTATGGCTCTCATATCTAGACCGTACTTTTACCAACACTTTATTCCATAATACAGGTCATTTACTGATGTTATAGCTAAGCTACACTTATCATTTACACCATCACATATTAGAAACCGGTGTCTTCATTGCCACCACTGCCAAACTACGTTTTTTGTTAAACGTTAAATGAAAAGTATACCATCCACTTTGGGAACGAGATATTCAAGTTTCCTGTTTAGTTTGGACCGCAGCCCGCAGCCAAAACATGGAAAACAAATTGCCAAAAATATTGACGTTGGGTGGCACTGTGCGGCGAAGTTGACAAGTAAAGGCCTCTCGCTCCCTCGCCAATGGGGATGAGCGGAAAGATGTAGTTTTATTTTGAATTTCGCCTGTGTTTTGGATACAATATAATAAGAATGTAGTCTACAATGGTTCACCTGTTTCATTTATTGTCTTTTTCATTTACATTGTCCGGTCTTGGAAAATAGTGTCGGCTGGAAAATGACTTAAAAATTGGTAGCATAGTGCAAATTGGTAGTGAAATTTTATGTAAATAAAATTACTGCATCTTTCGAGACGATTACATTAGTAAATAAACATTTTAGTAGACATTTAAATTACATGCTTGTTATCTCTAAATAGTATAAAACAAAGTTGCTATCTGCATCTGTCTGTTTGTGTGCTTAGTTCTTCTAAAGTACGCAACGAATGTTGATAGGGATCTCTTTTTAATATAAGAAAATACTAGCGTCGATGTTATTAAATAATGTATTGTATTATTGATAGTAATTAAAGAATGCTTTAATGCTAACATTAAACTTCAATCACATTGTTTTGTAGTGTTTTTATTGCAGGTAAATAAATACAGTATCATATTCGTATCACAAGAAATAGAGTTCAAACTATCAGAGATAATCTAAAGATAAATCTTGTTTCCTCTTTGCTTGATATTTCAAAGAAGATTTTTTGTTTTCTAGCATAAATAAATTTACAAGAAATTATTATTTTTCACAGATTCCTGTACAACATTTCAGATAACATAGGTACCTATGTTCTAAGAGAAAATCATTCGCATTATTTAATTTATTGGCGTTTAAGAGAATGACTTTTGGTTATTTCGTGATAACAATAAAAACCATTGTATTCTATACCATATCAAACTTAACATTATTTTTAATGTGCCACGATTTATACTAAAACTATCAAATTAAAATATTCTTTGTCAATTTTCTTTCATTCTGAATAACAGCGCGTAGGACGATAACGTACAATCATTAAGATCTATTTGGTTCAAATCTTCCTACGTTAAAACACGTGTCATTAAAATATTTCAGTATTTTTAAAAGGATTATGTGGGACGCTGAAAATATGTTCAATAAAACAAAATTGATTCATATCTAAATAGAAATTGTTTTGCAGAATCATTTTCACAAAGTGGGCGAAAATGGTTAATTTTCATATGTAACTATCATATATTTACATGTAACAACACTACATATGTAAGTCCCATACAATATAGTCAAATACAATTTCTATGTTCATCTAAGAATAGCAGTATTTTTTGGCTCAACGTGAACAGACTAACTAACCTACAAAATTCAGATCGGCGAACTCTGGAAGTGTTCTCAGACTAAATAAATCACAGACTAGAATAATGACTCGAGAACAATTTGAATGTCAAATGCCAAACCGGTAAATGCCTCAAAGATTTTTAGTGCAGCCAGACTTATAGAAATGAAATTTTAAATGCCAATACAAGTAGTAAAAACAGAGTAGGTATACGATATCTAAAAATAGTTCGTTCTTAAAATAACACAAGGACTCTTAATAATAATATTTTGATATTTTATCAGTTAATTGTTCGATTTAGCTTGGTGGTCTATTCAAAATTATAGTGTTTTTTACTCGGATTCGTTAAGAACTCAACACAAGGATGCCTTATAAAAATTATAAAATATGGATGAGACTATTTGTGTATGGTGTATCGTCTATTTTTTTCAATGCTCCATATCTCATAATGGAATTGTCCTTGTTAGGTGAAACTTAATGCATTGACATCGAAATTCCAGACAGCAAGCACTATACTAATTTCAAGACTTTAGGATTCACCTTTCAAGAGTTATTTTAGTAAAACAAACAGATTTTCTGCTTTAAGTTAAGATTGATACGATTTATTATGCCTACAAACAACGTAACATAGGAAACATATACTTAGTTAAAAACTGCGAAGAAATAAGCCCCGCTAGTAAATAGAGCTCGTTGGGAAATTGTACCCCAAATTCCAAGGTCTAGCGGCTAAAGCATATTCGGGTCATAATAACACATTACAATCTTTAAGCAGGTCAAATGAGCCGAAAGGCCTCGTCGTTCCATTATCAGATTAACCATGAAATTTGGAATATTTCCTATGCCTAATAGCACCTATATGAAATCTGCTGTGTGCTTTTCTTTGAAAAAACAAGTTTTTGTAAAGTTTAAAACAAATAACACATGCGATAATAACAATATATGCGTTGGCCTAGAAATGGAATACAAAAAAAAATAAGTGTGAATTTTATGATACTAGAACTCGCCGTTCGAGAGTTTTTACTAATTCATAAAAAATTCATGGCCGCAAACGTTTTTAATGTATAAATGTATAGTTTCATATGATAATGATTTTGATAAATTCAAACATGAATGACCAATGACTTGGTAATTGGCAATTGAAAGGCAATCAAAATAATTAAAAGTCGAACCCCAGATATCAAAACATGAGCTCATCGATGCCAATAACATTAAGTTTTCAACACTCGACAAGTAATATTTTTCACCATCGTAAACAGTATCAAAGAAATGAGCTGCGAACACAATGCAGAATAAACAAAACCGCAAATGCCTGAAAGCAAATGTTTGTTTTATTCAAAACTTGAGAAATCGACAAATGATTCACGATTCTATTAAAAAAACAGATGGGTGTATTTCGACAGGCGTTCTTTAACTGAAATGCCAAGGAACAATGAACCTCCACCAAGGAGGACCCAAATAAGTCATACGAAAACAAAAAATAATTCTTTAATCCAAGCTTTTGTGTTTGAAAAGTTTTGGTCAACATGTAAAATATGAGACAAACTTTTTGATTATATCACCTGTTTGTTTGTCGTGTTTTGTTTTGTATACTTTAATTATTATTTATCTGTGTGGCATATGTTCAATCAGAGGCCAAGTTCAACAGACAGGTCAATTCTAGACTGATTTTGAAATTTCGTCATCATAATAAATATATTATATGGTCGTGGATCATGTTTAAAAATACCGCATAACGCATTTATGATAAAACTAATACATAACTTCTGAATATTAATTACTAATAAACACACTTTTATCTGCAAATATGTCACTTTAAAAATTAGGTGAATTATCAACAAATACGGCATGACTGGATACTTACTGTACTCTAGCTGTACATAGCATATATATTTGACTTACTTTGACCAGTGATTCCTAACATTATTTGGAGTAAAATATGAGAATAACATTTTGGTCTCCGATGACTTTTTTCAAAATCAAACAAAATTTTCTTTCACTCAGTCGAGTAACTGAACAATCCCTCACCCGACCATAATGATTTTTTTTAATGTTTTAAGTTGAAAAAAATAAAAATAAAAGTATCACCGGAGACCGAAATTCCAATTACATTTTTTACTCCAAATGATGCCAGGAATCATTGGTTAAAGTAAGTCAAGTACGTCCCTCAACACCTTGTATACACAGTTTGGAAATCATAAATTAAATTTCATCAATTGGCTGATTTGTCATTTAAAGCAATTTAAATGATTTTAGTGCCCTCTTTTTCAACACTTATTTACCATGCGTACAAGTAAACACGAAGTAATTCGAAAAATCCTAATATTATTATAGGCAGGTGAATCTGACCTGAAGGGGAAAAACCTGACTTCAGCATTTCAAAATACGTTATTATTATACAGAAGTATGTTGACCTCAATTTGGCAAACAGTTTTCTCTGCCGCTGTATGGATTAGTTTTGGCGGGTTGTGCCCAAACAAATTGACCTCCTATAATATTATAACAGATTGGATCTGTAACAATTCGGGAGCTATTTATTTATGCTATTATTGAAAAAAATTGCGACTAGCTTAGTAAACAACGTAAAATCATACTCTTTGTTGGATTGGCATCGGTAATAAGATACAAGATATAATGTTTATAAATATGTATTGTACCGTTTCAGTCAAAATATTAATGTCATGAGAGTAAGGGGAGAAGAAATAAAATATATATTGTACCGGTTTAATCAAGATATTAATGTCATTAGAGTAAGGGGAGAATAAATAAAATATAAATTGTACCGATTTAGTCTAGTATATTAAAATAAAAGTGGATAAACAGGTCTTTAAAACACGCGCGATTTTTCGAGCACGACGGCGTAGCCGAGTGCTCGAAATAAAGCAAGTGTTTTAAAGACCAGTTATCCACGAATACTTTACGCTATTTTTTTTTATTGGTACACTTTGAAAACATAAATATTGATATTATTATTAAAAATTTGGAAATAAGAACTATTAATGAATTCGTGATGTGACATCACAATATCTTGTTATCATGGAAATGAAAAACACAAACATTAATTTGCAATCTGTCACATAAGATTAATAGTTGACATCACAGTTTTTACTAGTTATTGTGTGTTGTAAAATGAGTTCTAACATTCATAATTTAAATACCAAAGCAGAATCGCGGTTAATACCTGAAAATTAAAATATTCCTGTCAGATTTATAGTTAAAAGTTGACATTCAGACTTCACATTTTGTCGATTTGTTGATGTTGCTATGGTAACTTTAAAAAACGCGCGTTCCATAAAGTGCGATTTAAACACGCTAGAGGGTACTTTAAATGAGTAAAAAAGGGCACCAATAAAAAAAATATTAATGTCACGAGAGTATGGGAAGAAGAAAGAAAATATATATTGTACAGGTTTAATCAAAATATTAATGTCATGAGAGTAAGGGGGGAAGAAATAAAATCGCATAGAAAATCAAATTTATAATATCAGTTAAATGTTTGTTGCACACTCGTATTATTTTTAATCCCACGATCAGAAGCTTAATTTATTGTTTGCCCGTTTAAATAGAAACTTTAGAAACTTCTCGTTCGGTTTAACGACAAACAGCCTTTGCAATTTGGGCCAACGCGTTGTCCATGTAAGGGAAGGCGAGATTGGATTGGATTGGCTCAGACGGCGACTTGGCGTTATCTGTTTATGGTCCACAAGTCAATTGGCCGCTATCTTACTTAATTCTTCAATGCATCTACCATTCATATCAATCAACTAATAAAACTGCATAAAAATAGCGCACGCCAATTATTGTAAATCACGCCTTGTGTGTCTGGGACCTTAGGCCTGGGCGGGTCGCGATTTCAATTGCGAAACTTATCTTAAATTCTCGTATCTAAGCCAATTATAATAAATATTATAATGTCACGTTCTTAATAACTGGTTGCGATATTATTTATTTACTCGATTTATTATCGTTTGGTTCTGTCAGCGAATGAGTGTGTCTTCCGTCAAAAAGTTAAGGCGATGCCATCCGTAGTAATGCAAAATCATGTGTTTTTGGTTTGTAAATTTAATCGCCTAGAAATTTTTCAGATGCTTTAATTAAATACTGCGAGTAGAATACATCTTGACCTTTGAAACAATCGAGTATTTTTTAGATAAGTCTTTTTATAAGCCCAGAAAAAAATAATGTATAAGGCCTATGAAAACTGCTTTAAAGTTCAAAATCTCCTACTTACGAACCCATTTTCGGTTATCATTTTATTGTATAATGTGGAAAATTAAGTTATTTATAAAATGATCGAAAAAAAAAATTTATGCCTGAACATCCAAAAAATAAAATAAAAGGCACTTTTTGGCCATGTTTTTTTCTTGCATAAATCAAAACAGGTTGATAGTGTTAAGCGGGAATTTAAACCTTATCGCCATCTACGTAAGGGTTGTTATTGATAGCGGCTCAATTTGAAATATTACACGACGTAGTGCATCGCCTTAAATCGAAGGCGTCGTAGAATCACCCCTATATTCAAAATAACAAGAACGCATGATTATTTTGAAATGTGGATAAGAAATGACTGATTTTCCAAAGGTCTCAAGATTAAGTTCTCATTTAACGATAGAAAATAAATAAAGACCTACCTAAGTCTGGTACAAACCGAACTATATTATTTATTCCAAATTTCACACGAAACATTATTAGACGTTCAGTTTAATTAGTTTTTTAAACATTTTGTTCGTATTCGCGTCCATGAAAATGAGTTGCAGGAGTTTTGCATTTGGAAGTATGTATGTTTATGCACCACAGATGCAAAATAATAATTTATTAGAGCCACTTTAAGTCCAACATTTGAAGTGCAAATAAAGCAGGCTCGCCACGCCAAATGCTTTGTAATATCTGTCTTCTGCGTTGTGTTTATGCTTCCTTGATTGAAGACACGGTCCAGCAGTAACATTCCTGATTTATTGCAGCATCCTTAAGTGACTGGGAGGAGTGTGGGTGGATTGGGAGTCGTTCTTGAACTTAAGAATCAGTAGTCGGACATCTTTGAAATTAAGAACATAATTATGGTCTTGAAGATTATCGAAAGTATTTTCCTGTATGTTCTATGGCAGTGTAGACAATAATAACTTAAGCAAAATAATACGGTATGATGTACATTCAAATAAATAGACCCGACAATCATGGAAAGGAAAACAAATCAAGTTCGTGGAGCGCGGGAGGCGGCGTGATCGTCTTCCTTTCTGTGACTTTTCAATAAATGAATCTGACAGTATACAGGCAACTCTTTGCTTTGTAATATCACTATTCAGTCCTCGAAAATAATTACATCTCACGAATTATTAGTACTTTTTACAATAGCGCACAAATCGCTGGCTGCGTAAAAAACTTACATACAAATTCCAAATCGAGTAAATAAAAGTTCATGCTTGTTTCGAAAATTTTATATTTTGTTGTACTATTTAGTTAGACACTTTTAAAAATGGTTTATAATTTACCCACCTCACACATTTTTAGCGTTGCTACGCTAGGCGGTTCGTTTAAAAACGAACATTCGAATCCTGAGTTTTACGTTAGACTAGTACTTACTAACCACATTCGTTCAAGTTCACCATTTTTGATGAATTGAAAAAGATGAAGAAAAAAAAAGTATTTGTGAGAATCACAATCTTATTTCAAAGCTTCGTAACTCACAATGGAAATGACTTTGCAAGTTGAATAAAAATGCGTTGATCTATAAATTTCCAACTTGCAAATTCCACAACGCCAGAGCTCACCGTTATACAGATTTAGTGGAACATTCGAACAGATTTTGTTTTTAGTTAAAATACAGTAGTACAGCATTGGAAGTTTTTTTGTTGTTGAAGGAAACAAGTTAGTATTGAAATTGAAAAACACCACTGTTACCTTGTTATAGGTAATTAATGTTGTTCACATCACAACAGAAAGACCTTATTTAACTCAATCCAACCGTACTTATTTAACAACTGCAATAGCATGTAAATTACACTGCCCAAATAAATGAATACGTATAAAACAACTCCTAATTTAGCTCGATTAAATTACCTGTTCATTAAATTCTTTGACGTGGGTTTTTCTGCCAATGTAGGAACTAGGAACTGGGTAAAGGTGAGCCCACAGCGAACTTTAGTAGGTCACCACTCTGTAGTTGTAGATTAAACAAAGCTGATTGAATAAACTGTTTCCTAAACTGATAAAAGCGATCAAGCCAGTACAAATTTTTCTGTATAGAACACCCTGTCGAAGGCCAAATCGTCCAGATTTAGCAAATGAAATCCATTTCAGAATCGTTGGTCAAATAAAATAAATGAGGTACTCAAGTTATATTTTGATGGTGAGATTTTTATGTTATTGTGTACGTAATAACTTTTAAAAACTAGTTTATCTGTGGTTTCTGATTTTTACCCTCATTAAGGACAATATGTCATTGTTTGAAATGTTGAAAAGAAATAATGGTCGCAAATTGTCTGTGGAATTAATATATGAGTATGCATATTAAGCTGCATAATTATTAATAGGTGTAGTCAGTTAAGAGTTGTTGTACGAATTGATTTTACTCGCGCACGAGTCACTACTCATTAATGACTAATACAAAAAGCACTGAATTTGTTTGTCTGTGCATTTGAAGCATCAAAAACTGCATGAAATTTGCACATTTTTTTAGTCTAGAATTTAATTTTCTTTGCTATCATGAGTAATGAGCGATGAGTCGAGTAAAGAGGAAAAAACTAAGACAAGACATCAAATTCCACATTCAACATTTTTCAATTAAAATTTTGAGCAAAGTAGGGTAGTAAAGTTAGTTAGTCAGTTGTAACAAAAATATAATTATATTTAATACAAGTTTCTTTACTTCGATTGCATAGAGTGCTACTGAGAATACCATTTTACAAAAATGTTGTAATTAACAATAATAATCCATTAGTTATGCAGATAAAAATATACATTATATTATTTATTGTATTATTAACCTCGTGCACCAGTTTGTATCCACTTATTTCAATGTACACAAAAGCCACGATAAAAACAATTATTCACGAAGTGCTCGTATAAAATTTATTGGTAATTCCGGCATTGAACTTTCTTGAAATTCTCACGGATTATCTGCATATTGATTCAATCGTCCGAACGAAAACAAAGACAAATGATTAATTCAGAAAATACACAAAAATTGTAACCCTATAGATAGAAACCAGGAACTAGAAACCTAATGCGTGGTAAAATTATCAATTTATAGATTGCCATATTATTGAATAATGACATTAACTCGTGCAAGTCTGATGCATTTTTTACATGACATCATCCACTGCTTTGGAATATAACTAATCATTTTACCGGTAAGTGCATTACATAGATTACGTGTACGTGGAGAATAGCTCGAGGGTTCCAACTCGTAAAAGCTGTTTTGGCACGATCGGATTGATTGTATGGATATTTCTCGCGTATGCTGATTAACCGATCAAGAAGAGCTTCTTGCTCAATGTCTATATTTAGTTATGTGCGGTGGCGACCTGCTTTTATAGCGATCTGAATGCAGAATGAGATAATATTATTATTATTCATCTCTTGAGAGAATCTGAGAGGTGACACAATGTAAGTGGTTCTGATTGCAGTGGAATCATAGCTTCAATTGTTTTCAATCCGACATGTCGGCAATAAAAGTAATTGATAAAGTTGCAACCGGATTTATTAAGATTAAGGTGATCTGTGTGAGAACTTATTTTTAGAATGTGACGTTGAATGCTAGTCACGTTTTTAACTGTATTTTTATATATTAAATAAAAATATATTTAATAACTTTTTTGTGATTTGCCACGTGTCACACTTTTTTGAAATTTGTTTTTTTGTGTGCCAGCGTGTGTCCAAATCTTTCAAACACTACAAATTAATAAAATTATACATTTTATAACTCTTCTTGAAAAAAAATGTTTTTTTTGTTTATTATTTATTTAATGATTATTTTTTCCAGAAAAACATGATTTTTTAGAAAAAAGTGAAAATGAAAAATTAAGTTTAGAGAGGAAAGATTAAAATCTTCGATTAATATTATTTGGTTTGAAATCGTACAATTCAAAAGGTTATTAAAAATACTGGCATTTATGAAGTTAGTCGGTGAAAATTTAAATAAAAGAACTGGAATTTTCCGCGTTACAATTATTATTATAGTTATTATAGATTCTAACTTATTTTAAAGCATTTCGCCTATTCAATTAGATCTCTATATATCCTTGATTTCATAAATAAATTAGCAATCTAACTAAATATTGATAAATAACTCACTCTTTATTGGTGACAAATGAGTTTTTGCACTTCGAGCTCTACCGATCAATAAATGAAAAAAGTTTTTTAGAACGAACATAATGATTATTAAATAATTGGTAATTAATCTAATTGTACTTTTAATTACACTTCATTAGTTGAAGCCGAAATTCCCACGTAATAGCAGTGAACTTGTATAGTACAAGTCTTCAAGCATAATTCCGACCAGTACAATGAGGAATGAAATGTAAGAAATGCTTGTATATGTGAACCATTTTTTACACGAAATAAGGCCAATAACTCAATTAATACAAAGGCGGTCACAGCCTTCCCACAGACTTATATTCTTCGTTAGTCAAAAATAAATCATTTATAAAATAGAAACATATCTCATAAATCTGTATCAGACACCAGAAATTAGCATTTTTTACTTAATTATTATTCGTATTGAACTTGCGAATAACTGAATAAACAACTTTTTATCAATATCTAACATGGATTTTAATTAACGGTGACTATTTTTTGTGAGGAAGACATGACACGATCAAGCGAATTAAATACTTGAGTCGGGATCATAGACTAGTATAATACATCAATGGTCAGGATGCCAAAAGCCAAAATAACAGAAGAGTTTTTTATGAGACGATATAAGAATGTTAAGGATGCAACTAATATGTACCACGAAAGAGTTGAGTGGCGGTCTATCCTATCTGCTTACCCCTGGGAGCGACATGATGGTTAGTTAGTTAATTTTCTATTTATTTATCTTAGTTTGAATCCTGCAGGACTATGAGGGTTCTGCAATCTCGGTCTGCCATATCACATGTTACATAAATTACAACTATTACAATTAAAGAGAAAAATAATAATGAAAATAAAATTTATAAAATAACTTTAATTCTTTGTGGCGCCGTTCAGCATCGATGCTTGAAATGACTTCATCTATGTTTTTAGTAAACAGATCTGATTTGAACTGTCCGCCTCTCAACAATCGGAAATGCCATAATCCCAAAGGCGCCTCCAAGCAGAAAAATAAAATCAAGTTGTTTAAAAATAATTTAAAATTATTTCTTGTCTAAATTGATAAAGTTTCTCCGTTATTATCAATAAAATATTCCCACGGTGTACAAGGTAAGCCTACCGCCGATAACTTCGTTGTACTCTATCCCTCTCTCTTATAATATACGCATGCAACAGAAAGAGATGTGATACTGAAGCACTCAGTGGCATAATGTCCTGCCGCCGAGAGATCAGTTGTAACCTCTCTTTATTTTAGATTTTTGGTTTATGAGAAAGAAGGAGAGGTTAAAACGGGGCTATCAGTGGTGTAAATGTATGTAGATTTTGTAATCATTTTATTTATTCATGCCCACTTAAAAGAGGCTCTTTGTGCCCGTATGTCAGGCGGTATCAAAATTTGGACTTACATAAATACTATTTAAAACGGTCGATACAAAGCTAAATAAGTTGTGGAGTGGATCAATAACTAAATAAAATGTAGATGTCCTGTGGTAACATTATACGGAGACCATGATAAACAAACATTGAAGAAAAGTGAAGAAAAAAAGACCTGACCTAACCTAATCAAACATATTACATATTTTATATTTTACTTGTTCCATGGCAACTCTGGATAGTGGCATTTCAATACACTTTTGAAAAGTGATATAAAGTCATTAAAAGTGATTGATTCATGAAAAAACTGACCTCTAAACCTAACCTATTTAACATGTCCTTTGCCACTGTCCTCAGTTGCCCGGTTACCTATTTTATCATGATCTGTTTTGTCGCTGTTCTGTTTTCACTTTTCACGACTTTATATCACCTTTCAAAGGTGTGTTGAATTGCCACTGTCCTCAGTTGCCCGGTTACCTATTTTATCATGATCTGTTTTGTCGCTGTTCTGTTTTCACTTTTCACGACTTTATATCACCTTTCAAAGGTGTGTTGAATTGCCACTGTCCTCAGTTGCCCGGTTACCTTTTTTACCATGATCTATTTTGTCACTGTTCTGTTTTATCTGGTTACCCGTTTTAAGTTTTTGCGTAGCACAATTTGCACATATTAGGCCAGCCAAACAGTTTTTATTTCGCTCCGTCAATTCTTTCAAGAGTTATGAAGATTTGAAATCCATTGACTCTCTAAATATAAAATGACTAGCCGTACCCCGCGTTGCCGTGGCTCAGTCTGTCTGTGCAGATAGTGAAATAATATCGTGTGTTACTTTTACGTCCAACAGATGGCGCTGTTTTAAAAAAACATGTTTTACCTGTAATATTACAAACGCGTATTCTAATGCAACGTTGGGTTAAAATTTCAAAGCAATCGGTAAGAACTTTCGGAGATTTAAGATTTTGAACACAACTTTTTATTTTTATTTATACAAAAGATATGAGATATAGTTAGTTACATTGTTAGAAAAAAAATTCAAAGGAAGAGTGTTTTTTATATTTGTTTTGATTTTATTACCGCACACGTGCCCTATTTAAACCAACGCAACTTTTCAATGCAGAATGGTGATCTTTCTCTAGGGTCCAGGGCAATATTAAGAGTAGGTATATACCACTCAGAGAAAAACAAATTATTAGCGAAACCGGTTAGCAAACTTATTTATTTGCTTGGTTCTAGGAATAAAGTAGGCACATAAAACAATACCTTAGATATAGCATGTAAACATAACGTATTTTCATTTGTTACCAAATCTATTGTTTGAAGGGAGTTTCTGATCGTTTTCTGATAATCAATATGAAAACAAAGCGCCATTATACCTTCATGATTTTGTGTACACAGGTGGCCAATGGTCATTACCAGTCAATATTGACCATAGAAATGTTAAAAAATAAATAAAACAAACACATTGCAAGCCAACCACAATGCTAAATCACTACCATTTGTATGCTTTGAGAACACATTTATTTGCGAAAATATTAACAAGTTTAAAATTAGTTTGTTATGCTGATATGATTCACTTAGATTTGCTATACGGCTTCATACTTTTAACATATATTTTTCTTTTAAAATGTTTTTTTTTAAATTGGAATCTTGAAATATGCACACTATGGCGTCTAGTTTTATAATGTTATTTTAGGAAAAATACAGTTTTTAATATGGTTGGTTAATACATGTCCAATTTGCTTAACTGAGAAACCAATTAAACATTTTCTGATCATACTGATACATTATGGCCTTACTAATAAACTTGTTTTTAATTTTAATTTTTCACAACTGATAAACAACCATTAATTTAGACTAAATTATTGTTTTTCAACCGTTTAAAATTTAAAAGATGTTTATTAGTAAGGGAAAAGTATTTAACAATTAAACAGTGTGGGGTATTACTAATTACAACAAGAGATACTCCATAATATATCATTACATTAGATAGTTTGGTTTAGTTGCGATATTAATAATGTTTATTACAGATTTTTTTTTTACACTTAAGTACAAAATTTTCTTTACCTAAAGACATATTATTTTTCTTCAACTTATATCTATGTTATGATATTAAAACTGAATTAATGACCATAAATAGTTCATGATTTTTAAATCAGAAATAACTAACCTTTCTTTGAAAACCGTAGTAATAGTTAGGTTAGGTTAAGTTAGAAATTTACCTACTTGTGGATTTGACATTTATAAAATTGGTTAATAACACGCAAAATGGTCGTTTATACCTCAATATTTATTCTCTTTGGAGCTCAAAGACTATTTAGCGAGACAGAAACATTCACAATCAATGTTTTGACGGAGCGTAAAAATGGAATTTCGCTGAGGTCACAAATGGCCACGGAAATCAGTCTGCAGGTCACTGGGTGGTGAAGCACCGCTACAGTTATATGAGGGTAGCATGATGTACGGTAGGTCTCCAATAATAATTAAAGAAATAATGTTTTGACGGAGTGTAAAAACGGAATGCCACTGAGATCATAAATGGCCATGGAAATCAGTCTGCAGGTCACGGGGTGATGAAACACCGCTGCAGTTGTATCGGGGTAGCATGACGTGTGGTAGGTATCAGGGTATGTTGCACGGACACCGAGTAATGTAGGTCACTTGAGGCCACGAGCCGCGCCGAGGAAAATATTGTTGATTTTCGTGCCAGCCACGGAATCGATCGCCTGTCCGGCTTTAAAACACCCACTACCGATATAGACCAGACCGGGTAGTTGAACCTAGGCTACTAACTTCAGACATCAACAAGATACATCGAATAAACGATTGACTAAGACACGGGGTATTTCAAGGATTTTGCTGAATTTTAATGAGAGACAGTTAGAATTTTAGATTAGATAGTATTAACTTTAAAATCGGTGCTTTTAATATATTTTTGATTGCACTCCACGCGTGTTCCAACATCGTGATAATATATTCGAAATTTACGAAAAATTTATCAGGAAACCTGTTAATTCATTCTTTAAAGGCCTCCAATCCCGTTATCATTCGGATTACCAATAATTCGAAGAGATTCTTAATTAAGATTGTTAATAATAAGAATTTATTCCAAAATGTATGCAGGGGTAGGGCAATACAATGCATTTCATATTATAAAATAATATATAGATAGGCACAAAAAAATGCGGAATAGAAGTGAAAAATTTGTGCAAGCAGCCGTTTATGAAGTATATTTTAACATCTCCCGTCTCCAGAGGGCCTCCATCAGGTGGGACTCCATCCAGGCAACCATGGCATTGATGATAGAGTTATTTGATTGGCGTAGTATACGCCACAGGCTTCCCATTTTGTGGCTGAGAAGCGCTCTGAAAAGTGCTCTCTTCCCTCCAAGAACATTTCCGTAGCGCTGCAGCATCTCGGTAGGTGGAATATTTGGCGATAAGCGTCTTTTAGCTTATGCCATTGGGATGCAGTGTAATCTCCCCACAGTTCTGACGTGTAGAGCGAAATGCAGAGTTGAATAGTATCCTTTTGACGTTTGTACTGCTAAATTGAAAACTTAATAAATTCACCATTATCATTTTTCTCCGTGCACACTAGCAACCAAACTATTGTAAAAGTATTACGAATTCTAAGACTTATTTGAAGATCTAAGCTATACATACATCGCAAAAAAAATGAAAAATCAACTGAACTTCCCTAACATAAATGCATTTTTCTATCGATTTTCATGTATTCATCGATATTTAATACACGTGGAAGTTCTTTATATTCACAGTCCTCCTAACTATAGATTCCTGTTCCGAGGCGGACTCAACTAGAAGTTGTTGTGATGTCTTTATATATTTTTTAATAATTTCCTCATCTTCGCGTATACTTAGCCATATTTTTGCATTGCTTTTAAAATTGTTTATATTCGTGTTATTTTATCTTTTCTTTGGAAAGGCATAGTAGAATATGTATAGCGTATTCTAATGCCACGAAGGTAGTATTTATTACATATTATTTATAAATGTCAAATAACCCTTTTACGTGCAATCAAACTACTTACACCAAGTAAAAAAGCCACTCATTTTTAATCAGTGCAAGTTAGATTATAAATATTATTAGAAGCAAAATAATACATTATAGACCTAGCCCAACCTTTTTATAAACCCTCAAACCCAATGTAATTTACCTATTCAAAAATACAGCTGCATTTGTTCACACAGCACGAAGATAAGTGTCCATGATTTCTGTGTTGAAATGCAATGGTTTAGACGTGCACTTTAATTCGCAATGCAGGAAGACACGCTGAAGGCATGTCATGCAATGCTTGGTGCATACCCTTCGCGACTGTTTTATGGTGATGCAAGTAAGCGCCGACCTTGGCTAAGTTATATAGTTATTATGCCACTGTTCACGAAGTCTTAACTGAAGGAAACATTCCTGAGATAAAAGGGAGTTGTACATAATTGACCAAGCGTGGCAAAGTTCTGTTTAGCATTTCATCCGTCTCTGCATTTGTTCGTTACGTCAGGGTTCCGGTTCAAGATGGTGGTCGTGCCAAATATTACCCTTTATCCCGCCAGAGTTCGCATGATCGTAGTTCCTACTACGAGCTGTCAAAATCGAAATAATCAATATTATGGTGCCCACCGACCCGAAGAAAGTTAAAAAAAGAATTGTTATTGAGATTGTGACATTTTTTTGAACAATTGTATAATTCCTTATGTGAAATCTTTTTAAATGTTACTTTAAATATTTATGGTTTATAATTACAGTAAAAGTACCTACTTAAAAATCTAATAATTTCAGAGGAATTTTCGGTTTTGATAAATAAGAAAAAAATTAGAAACATAATATTTTCACAAAACTAATAGTGTATTAAATTTTGCATTTAACGTGAGAATATTTGATATTTCCCAAATATTTTTGGCTGAATTTCAGAAGGAGCAGTTAACGTTCGTAATGTTTCAGATTACGGCACAGACAGAGTTACTGTTATTTCTTATCGTTGTACCTAGGTACTTAATTTCTTATCAAATTCGTCTACTTTTCATTTACAAGCATTTACTAATGTCCGTAAATAATGTTAGTAAAGAGCAGACTAACAAAAAAAGGTTAGCGTAATAATATTTACAAAAAGTCTTTAATTAAACGAATTTGTAATAAGTACATTTATCACCATATTTTTGTACAAATATGACAAATTATCACTAGGTATAGCTTGAAAAGAAGAATATATTGAATTGGCTCACGCAGTGGGTTTAGAAGTCGATAAATTCGATTGCATTGTATTGCATTCGATTGCATTTGATTGCATTCGATTGCATTCGATTGAATTCGATTGCCAACCACCGAACTATCGACCATCTGCACTTACGTTAAAAATTATCTATAGAAATGACATTAACTTCTACCCCTGTCTACAAAAATACTTTTAAATGCCACTAACACCAAACTTACGAAGTAATTTTGTTATAATATTTTAGATTTTTTTATTTCATTTGATGTAATTCATTTGCATGTAATTATGTCAATTATTAATTTTGAAATAATACCTCCATATTGGATGCAATCGTATGACAGGATGGTCATACATGTTATCATACGCCATCGTCATCATTAAAACTTTAATAAAATTGTAAGGGTTTATTAGACCTTGGGGGACCCATAAACATAAACATGGCAGAACTAATTGCTGTGTCCACGGGAAACATCAGAATCTGAAAAGGACGCAATATAATATATCTTTGATATACTTGGTAAAATAAAATAAAATGGATTGCTATTTTGCCTTACTATAAATAGCAATTAATACAGAAAATGGTGTGCAATTTTCAAGTTTATAAATAATGCCTTCAGGTTTCTTTGATTTTATGTGTCGGTCAGTGTTGCATAAAGAAGGGAAATTGTAAGTGTTGTTAGAGGCGAAAGTAATTGACGTTCCGTCTACAGGCAGTTTGCACTTCACATTGTAAACATGTATCCGTGTAACAGCAGGTTCCTTGTATATGCAAAACAAACTTCTTAGACTAAAGTTTGTTACGCTTGCTTGGAGTTCAACTGTCGTCTCTTTGTTAGTTGAATTATGTCGTTTGGTCTAGTCTCAAGAGTCTCAAGACTAAACATCTCAGCATTGAGAGAATCTACAGATTACAACATAATGAATTGAGTCAGTGGCGCACCCAGGGGGGAAGGGACAGCCCAATAAGAAGAAGTGTAGCGTTTTATGCGTGCGTAAGGCCTTAGACACATTACGCTATATTATACGCGCACAAATTGGGCGTGGCATGTACGTATTATATGTTGGGCTGTACCCTATGCTAGAATCATCCTCAGGAAAGGGGATCAGATCAATTGGGGAACTGCCGCGAAATATCATTTCTTTGTATGGGAGCTGTCACTTTGACAGATGACTGCCGTAGGTAGTAGAGGGGGTCGCATCATTTTGAAAGCAGATCACAGCGCATATCATCGCCACGCCCACACTTATAACACATCATCTTTTTAGGTATTTCGGGCATGTATGGGATTGTATGGCAAGCAATATGGAGTTATATAAAACGCTTTGAACTTATAGCGTAATATGTCACCCCTTAATGCTTGCAGCGGTTTTTTGATTACTTTAACTGGAAATTAACTGTAATTCATGTTCATTTTTCCTTCATCATCAAAGAACTTTTTCTATGCTTATATGTATCACCAGTCATTGGATTTCACCTCACGATGGACAAATTTAAAAACGACTGCGCCTTGCGAGTAAAAAATATCTTCTTTTTTATTTTCATTTTTACTAGGCCCCCTAAGACAAAATCCTGGGTGCGCCAATGAATTAAGTACACATCCTATGACATTAAAGCGTGTTACAGATATTTTGAATGTATGTAGCCACAGTAGAAGATAGAACCATGAAGCTCGTTTCATATTTCAAAACCTGTTCATTCTTTGGAGCGAACTTAAAACTTTGGTAGTTAATTATTTGCTTGAATACATACATTTATCGTGCTTTTAATTCGGGCGGCTATTACCTTACTAATACTACTTACCGCCAAGTTGTTCATATTTATAAAATAATTTCCCCCTACGAAAATGACACACTTTTTCTATAACCTGGCGCATGCTCAATTGGCAGTACTGTCCACATCTTTCTGTGGGTTTAATGTATGGGGTATATTGTTTTAATGGAGGCTTTATTCGGTGCCAGTTTCAGGAATTCAGTACTGGCCAGTAGCCGGGCTAAGGAGGTGCTCGGAAAAAGCAATATTCCCCAGTTCTACGGTACTCGATCCGTCGCAGAATTAAATAATACATCAAAACGATAAGTCACGCCATTAGATATATAAATATTTGAAAGGGACAACACGGTAAAAAGAATAATCAATAAATATCCGCGGAGGTAAACACTTAAAACTGTTGTTTTAAAAAAAAACATGACTGTCAAAATATGTGAGTTCAAATTGTAAGTGAAATAAATGAAATAATGCAGTGCTCGATTAATTTTCTTATGAGAAACTAACCTAACCTAACACAAAATAACGTTAAAAATAAACTTAATGAAGATCAACTGTTGTTGTTATAATCGTATATCGAAAGTTTTGACATCTTTGCGACCTACGAGTTTATCACGCTATTCTCGTTTAGTTTAAACCTTTCAAAAATTAAATTAAGTTCTAATTCATTTTCGTAAGCATATTTTATCATGTATAACAAATTATAATTAATATATAAAAATATAAGAATTCGGATTCATATCTGGATACATGCGTATTATACTAATCCGGAGGTCACGGGTACAAGTCCTGGCCCGTGAAAGTTAATTGTATTTAGTTAATTTGTGTTGTTTCACAATGAATTAATTAAAATGACCATATACTACCTATATTTGTGGCACGTTTCAGAATGGAAGATACTCTCATTATCGCCCTGTTGACAGAGCACCATTCTGAATTGAAATGGCTTTAACCGTGTTTAGATACTTTCTCATCTTCCTCCAACGTCTCCTTCTCCTCTCCACTACCTCAGTTGGGGATGCCATAGTATCACCAGTGATGCTATTCCTAACCGTCTGGAACCTCCAGACGGTTAGGAACAGTTCTCTTGCGGTATTCACATAAAAAATGCAATAGTTAAATTTGTATTCCCCAGATATCACGGGAAAAACCTTATCGATAAACGTGTTGCCGTTATTTGCGTTAGTTAAGCATTTGCCTGAAAAAAGTATTGTTTGTTTAAATTTTGTACAAAAACAACAAAAATGTAATAATTTTAAAGAATTTCCCCCTTAGTATCAACCTTTACGAGTTCGCAAGAGGTTTTTATTTTTGTAAGGTAAGGTAAGTTGTCTAGGTAAGCATTTATTAAAATATTACAAATATTAAAATTACACAAATAAAATAATTTATTCAATAAAATAAAGCATAAAGTTGATAATAAACTATTTATACCCAATAAACATAATCCATAGTTTGGAAAATTATTAAATCGTAGTAGCAAGCAATCAAGCATAATTTCCAGTGAAAGTTTCTCAAAAGCTTTATGCGAAATCATAAAAGTTTCCGCGGAAGTTTCCTACCGTTTTGTGTCGTTCCCTTAATAATCATGTGAGCAAATAATTTCTTGAAACTAATATAAACAGTGAAGTTAACCGTAAAAGTTTTAATCAGTTTTAGTGTTGTGAAGACCGGAAAGAACATTATTTTTCTAAAGTTTGCAAAAATTGTCAAAATTTTGGAGTTCATCTTAAAAAAATAAATTTTCTATGAGAAAATTGTATTAAATTAATAATAATAACTTCTTCAATAATTTGAAATTCACTTTTTTTCTATCCACCACCATTTAAGCCTGTGACACACCACGCTATAAGCGCGCTATATTTTCGTTTCTCGGCCTATTTATTATCACCATTGGTAGTGTATGGCGAGCGATATTATGAAATAGGCCAAGCCATGATGCGTATAGTGTGATGTGTCGCTTACCTTAATCAAAATAATCGACATGTTTCGAAGCTAAGAAATGAAGAAAACATTGGTTTCGAAGCATGTCAAATTGTTCTGATTAAATAGTGGTGTACGCAAATTTATTTACTTTCTTTAAAATGATAATTCATTTGTATCTTATGTAGGTACAATATTTTGCGCACATTCACAGTAGGTAGCTAATGCAAAAAAAAGTTTTTTTGCTAATATAATCACAGTTCAAACGGCAAAGTTAACATTTTTGGTAAAACTGTTTTTTATTTTATTAAAGAGCCTCTATTTTTTATGTATTAAGTTTCTTGCTTATAACGCGGTGTAAATATAACGCAGCGCGTAAGGTCGATAAAGTAAAAAAAAACTAGACTTATTACGACGGCGTTTGTATGGTTAAAACGGCCTTAAACCAGGCTTAAAGCCAGCTTTTACATACCAACGCTGAATCGGCGTAAAAGAATCTAATCAGTAAAACCAATTCATTTAAAATTTTCTATTCAATGAGTAAGGCGGATATTATTTAAGTCTTAATAGTTTTTAGGTCTTTTCTTTGCTGTAGTGTGGACTTTGCCATCTTTACCTATCCCTGATTTAAACGAGTTAAAATTTATTTTCCCAATAATATGTTCTGCTAATATTTTGTTAAAATATTCGTAAAAATATTTCGTTTCTAAAATGGTAGGGCGAAACTCAAGTATATAGAAATAATTTTAAAAAGGTGTATTCAGAATCTGGCGATTAGAAAACCTGGGTGCGAATAGTGAGAATTCAGAAACGGGTGTAGTTATAAATCCCGGGTTAAAATAGTGATTGGTTAGAACGAGTTAAAGATAGTGGTGAGAACATTGTCTTACCTGTCGTGATGATTTGATATGACGGCCCTGCTCCGGCTGCCCCCCATCCCGGAGCAGCGAGCCTACAGCCCCTCTGTGCACCGCCAGACCCGGCCTTTCAGTCCTCCCCTGCAGCGCCGGCCCAAGGGACTCTATATCTGGAACAAGGGTAGAAGACGGTAAATTTCTGTGCCAGGCTTGTCTATAATTTACTAGTACGCACTATGTAAGAATCTATGCAATTCTCGTGTTTTAAAGATTCTTATGTACGCAATCGTGTGTAATTTACCTTTGACAGTTTCTTACCTAGAACTGGGAACTAATATAGATAAATTATTATTTTATAAACCTATATGCAAAATTGGCATCGTAAATAAAGCCTACTATGGTTGTCAAATACAAAGCTCTTTAACGTAATAAAACCGTATTACTTCAATTCGTCTAAAGCATTACTTTTTTTTCTTCTTTCAGACGTCATCGTTGCCCGCACGATGATCAGCCGGAGCCGATATTCTCGGAGAAGACGGTCGACCACAGCACCACCGCCTATCGTCAGGAGTATGACGAGAAGCACGTCCAGATCACCCGACCCACCAAACCATTGGATCACCTCCATCCCGAGGGAGACTTCCACACCCCCAAGAAGGACGAGTGGAAGCCGGCTGAGAGGCCGGAGATCAAGAGGCCTCAAGATAACCTCAGACCCGAAGGAGATTTCGAAAGGCCGCATCCGACAAAGTGGGCTCCGGGCGATAGAGGAATAGCCAAAAGACCCGAAGATAACCTCAAACCTGAGGGTGATTTCACCAGGAGAGAACCGGAAAAATGGAGACCGGGTGACAGGGCTGATGTTAAAAGACCCGAAGATAATCTTAGACCGGAAGGAGATTTCACTACGCCTAAAAAAGATAAATGGCAACCAGGTGACAGAGGGATAGCGAAAAGGCCAGAAGATAACCTCAAACCTGAAGGTGACTTCACGAGAAGAGAACCAGAAAAGTGGAGACCGGGTGACAGACATGACATGAAAAAACCAGAAGACAATTTGAGACCTGAAGGTGACTTCCAATCGCCAGACAAACCCAAGTGGTCTCCGGCTGAAAGGCCCACAATGAAGAAACCAGAAGATAATCTGAAACCAGAAGGTGAATTTGATAGACCCCAAAAGCCAGGCTGGGGTCCCGCAGAAAGACCTCAAATGAAGAAACCAGAAGATAACCTTAAGCCTGAAGGTGATTTCGATAGACCACAAAAGCCGGGATGGGGACCCGCGGAAAGACCCACAATGAAGAAACCTGAAGATAATCTGAAGCCGGAAGGTGAATTTGATAGACCACAAAAGCCGGGATGGGGTCCAGCAGAAAGGCCTGAAGCTAAACGACCTTCAGATAATCTGAAACCCGAAGGAAAATTCGAGAGGCCAGAACCAAAGAAATTCACGCCAGCTGAGAAAGTGGTCGCTAAGAAGCCACAAGACAACCTGTTCCCGGAAGGCGAGTTTACTAGGACCACCGTCGTGGAGCATAATGTGGTACGCGGAGACAGGGCAGAGATTGTCCGGAGGCAAGACAACATTACCATCGGAGGCGAGTTCTCTGGTGAGTAAACTATTACTATTAGTATTTTTTAGTTTCTTTGGCTTTATTAATTAAATGCAAAAACATTGATATCACCGTAAGATGAAGTAACGTTGTAAAACTTACAAATTGAAAAAACTCCCTAGAAAAATTATATTAAGAAATAATTGTTGAATGAAACATACTAGTACATATTGAATCATTTGGCGGGTTTGTAATAAGCCAACGTAGCTTAGTGGTTAGACCGGCAATCAGAAGGCTGCAAGTTTAATTCCCGTCCCGGTGGCATTTATTCTTTC
Organism: Hesperophylax consimilis; assembly: GCF_061612785.1. NCBI lineage: Eukaryota > Metazoa > Arthropoda > Insecta > Trichoptera > Limnephilidae > Hesperophylax > Hesperophylax consimilis. Next base: position 20,108,858 of record NC_142848.1, on the reverse strand, counting down.
TCGGGAGATTTTTTCAATTTGTATGTGTATTTCAGGTCAATAATTATTGCTCATAATAATGTGTTATGCTTTTTGCTATGCATATGCTTATGCTTGTCTCATAAATATCAGTTTATCATGAAAAAATAACTAAGTAACGTTAAACTATGCAATTTACATTAAATATACTTATAAAATGGATAACCACAAAGTATTAGCTTCTTTCAAAAGTATAAGAAATAATGATAATGGCACACTAAATAAATAAAAAATCTTTTCAGATGTGACCACCAGCATGACACAGTACCGCGGAGAGCCTACTGAGAGGCCCACCCCTGTCAGGAGAAACACGTGGACCAAACTGGAAGGTGACATGATTACGGACACCACATCGCGATCGGAATATATAGATCATTCCATCAACTCAGTGATTCAGAAAACAACAATTGTTAAATCGCGGGAAGATAATTTGCGAACAGAAGGAGAAACCCACTTTGTCACGTCCAATCAAGTAGACTATACACAAAAAACTGGCGAAGTAGATAAGACCGAAAGGCGTCGGACATGGACTAAAGAAGATGCCGATAAATTCTACTCAACAAATCATGAAATCGTAACCACTGAGACGTACGACCTTTATAAGCCGTCGAAACGCCCAGAAGCGAAAAAACCGACAGATAACCTGAAACCAGAGGGTGAATTTGAGAGACCTGAAAAACCAGGCTGGAGCCCGGCAGAGCGTCCAATCCAGAGGAAACCCAAGGACAATTTATACCCAGAAGGCGACTTCCAACAACCCCAACATCAGCCGTGGTCACCAGCTGAAAGGCCAAAGCAAAAGAAACCTGAAGACAATCTTCGTCCAGAAGGTGATTTCAATAGACCAGAAAAAGATAAATATCGTCCCGCTGAACGCCCAGAAGCTAAAAAACCTACTGATAATCTTAAGCCGGAAGGTGAATTTGAAAGACCCGAAAAGACTGGCTGGAGCCCAGCTGAAAGGCCAAAACAAAAGAAACCTGAAGACAATTTGAGACCCGAAGGCGATTTCAATAGGCCTGAAAAGGATAAGTACAGACCAAGTGAACGTCCAGAAGCCAAAAGACCTACAGACAATCTTAAACCAGAAGGTGACTTTGAGAGGCCTGAAAAAGCAGGCTGGAGCCCGGCAGACCGTCCAACCCAGAAGAAACCTAAAGATAACTTGTTCCCAGAGGGAGACTTCCAGCAACCTCAACATCAACCATGGTCACCTGCTGAAAGGCCAAAACAAAAGAAGCCAGAAGACAATCTGAAACCGGAAGGCGAATTTGAGAGGCCTGAAAAGGAAGGTTACCGTCCAGCTGAAAGGCCTAAGCAAAAGAAGCCAGAAGACAACCTTCGTCCAGAAGGCGATTTCAGTAGACCCGAAAAGGATAAGTATCGTCCAGGTGAAAGGCCTGACGAAAAAAGACCGACAGATAATCTGAAACCCGAAGGTGACTTTGAAAGACCGGAAAAGACTGGCTGGAGTCCAGCAGAGCGTCCGGTTCAGAAGAAACCTAAGGATAATTTATTCCCAGAAGGCGATTTCCAACAACCTAAACACGAGCCGTGGTCTCCAGCAGAAAGACCAAAACAAAAGAAACCTGAAGACAATTTAAGACCGGAAGGAGAATTCGAGAGACCGGAAAAAGAAGGCTATCGTCCAGCTGATAGGCCGAAACAAAAGAAGCCTGAAGATAATCTGAGACCTGAAGGCGATTTCAATAGACCCGAAAAAGATAAATACCGCCCAGGCGAAAGGCCTGACGCGAAAAGACCGACAGATAATCTGAAACCAGAAGGTGAATTCGAAAGACCTGAAAAGGCTGGCTGGAGTCCAGCAGAGCGTCCAGTCCAGAAGAAACCAAAGGACAACCTGTATCCAGAAGGTGACTTCCAACAACCAAAACACCAGGAATGGTCTCCAGCAGAAAGACCAAAGCAAAAGAAGCCTGAAGACAATCTAAAACCAGAAGGAGAATTTGAAAGACCAGAGAAAGAAGGCTTCCGCCCTGCTGAGAGGCCTCAGCAAAAGAAGCCTGAAGACAATCTTCGTCCAGAGGGAGAATTCAATAGACCGGAAAAAGATAAATACCGTCCTGCTGAAAGACCAGAAGCTAAAAGGCCTACTGACAACCTGAAACCTGAAGGTGACTTTGAGAGGCCCGAAAAGGCTGACTGGAGTCCAGCAGAGCGTCCGATTCAAAAGAAACCCAAAGATAACTTGTTCCCAGAAGGTGACTTCCAACAACCTCAACATCAGCCTTGGTCACCAGCTGAAAGGCCTAAGCAAAAGAAACCTGAAGACAATCTGCGTCCAGAGGGTGATTTCAACAGACCAGAAAAAGACAAATATCGTCCTGCTGAACGCCCTGAAGCTAAAAGACCTACCGATAATCTTAAACCGGAAGGTGAATTTGAAAGACCCGAAAAGACTGGCTGGAGCCCAGCTGAAAGGCCAAAACAAAAGAAACCTGAAGACAATCTGAAACCTGAAGGCGATTTCAGCAGACCTGAAAAGGATAAGTACAGACCAAGTGAACGTCCAGAAGCCAAAAGACCTACTGACAATCTCAAACCAGAAGGTGACTTTGAAAGGCCTGAAAAAGCAGGCTGGAGCCCAGCAGAGCGTCCAACTCAGAAGAAACCCAAAGATAACTTGTTCCCAGAGGGTGACTTCCAGCAACCTCAACATCAGCCATGGTCACCTGCTGAAAGGCCAAAACAAAAGAAGCCAGAAGACAATCTGAAACCGGAAGGCGAATTTGAGAGACCTGAAAAGGAAGGTTACCGTCCAGCTGAAAGGCCCAAGCAAAAGAAGCCAGAAGACAATCTTCGTCCAGAAGGCGATTTCAATAGACCCGAAAAAGATAAGTATCGTCCAGGTGAAAGGCCTGACGCAAAAAGACCGACAGATAATCTGAAACCGGAAGGTGACTTTGATAGACCTGAAAAGGCTGGCTGGAGTCCAGCAGAGCGTCCAGTTCAGAAGAAACCTAAGGATAACTTATTCCCAGAAGGCGATTTCCAACAACCAAAACTCCAGGAATGGTCTCCAGCAGAAAGGCCAAAGCAAAAGAAGCCAGAAGATAATCTAAGGCCAGAAGGCGAATTTGAAAGGCCTGAAAAGACTGGCTGGAGCCCAGCTGAAAGGCCAAAACAAAAGAAACCTGAAGACAATCTGAAACCTGAAGGCGATTTCAACAGACCTGAAAAGGACAAATATAGACCAAGTGAACGTCCAGAAGCTAAAAGACCTACTGACAACCTAAAATCTGAAGGTGACTTTGAGAGACCTGAGAAAGCTGAATGGAGCCCGGCAGAACGTCCGGTTCAAAAGAAACCAAAGGATAACTTATTCCCAGAAGGTGATTTCCAACAACCTAAGCACGAGCAATGGTCTCCAGCAGAAAGGCCAAAGCAAAAGAAACCTGAAGACAATTTGAGACCTGAAGGAGAATTTGAGAGACCGGAAAAAGAAGGCTACCGTCCAGCTGAAAGGCCGAAGCAAAAGAAGCCTGAAGATAATCTGAGACCGGAAGGTGATTTCAATAGACCCGAAAAAGATAAATACCGTCCAGGAGAAAGGCCTGACGCGAAAAGACCGACAGATAATCTGAAACCGGAAGGTGACTTTGAAAGACCTGAAAAGGCTGGCTGGAGTCCAGCAGAGCGTCCAGTCCAGAAGAAACCAAAGGACAACCTGTACCCAGAAGGCGACTTCCAACAACCGAAACACCAGGAATGGTCTCCAGCAGAAAGGCCAAAGCAAAATAAGCCTGAAGACAATCTAAGGCCAGAAGGTGAATTTGAAAGGCCTGAAAAGACTGGCTGGAGCCCAGCTGAAAGGCCAAAACAAAAGAAACCCGAAGATAATCTGAGACCTGAAGGAGAATTTGAGAGACCGGAAAAAGAAGGCTACCGTCCAGCTGAAAGGCCGAAGCAAAAGAAGCCAGAAGATAATCTGAGACCGGAAGGCGATTTCAATAGACCCGAAAAAGATAAATATCGTCCAGGTGAAAGGCCCGACGCGAAAAGACCGACAGATAATCTGAAACCGGAAGGTGACTTTGAGAGGCCTGAGAAAGCAGAATGGAGTCCAGCAGAACGTCCTGTCCAGAAAAAACCAAAGGATAACTTGTACCCAGAAGGGGACTTCCAACAACCTAAACATCAGGAATGGTCTCCAGCAGAAAGGCCGAAGCAAAAGAAGCCTGAAGACAATCTTAGGCCAGAGGGTGAATTCGAAAGGCCTGAAAAAGAAGGCTTCCGTCCTGCAGAAAGGCCTAAGCAAAATAAACCTCAAGACAATTTGAAATCTGAAGGAGAATTTGAAAGACCGGAAAAAGAAGGCTATCGCCCAGCAGAAAGACCAAAACAAAAGAAGCCGGAAGATAATCTAAGACCAGAGGGCGATTTCAATAGACCGGAAAAAGAAGAATATCGATCAGCCAAAAGACCGGAAGCTAAGAGGCCTACTGACAATCTGAAACCAGAAGGTGAGTTTGAAAGACCTGAAAAAGCTGGCTGGAGTCCTGCAGAGAGGCCTAAGCAGAAGAAACCAGAAGATAACTTAAAACCTGAAGGAGAATTTGAGAGACCCACAACAAAAGAAGTTGGTATTTGTGAAAAGAGGACAATGATTCGACATGATGATAATCTTAAAACCGAAGGGGAAATACAGACTTATCGCCGAAATAGAGATGATTATTTACAAACTACAGTTACAGATAGAGCTGAAATTGTTCGTCGAGAAGATAATCTTCGAATGGAAGGAGAATTCGTTGAAATGAGGTCTCGTGATGATTATTCTATTAAAAAGTTAACAGAGCGCCGGACGCAGGTGCGCCATGAAGATAATCTGAAAACAGAAGGTGTATTCGATAGACCTGAGAAACAAACATATCAACCAGGCGAAAGACCAACACAAAAGAAACCGCAGGATAACTTACATCCTGAAGGAGATTTTGAAAGGCCTTCCAAACCAGAATATGGTCCAGGGGAAAGGAGAACACCAATAAAGCACTCGGATAACCTTCGTACAGAAGGTACATTTGAGCGTCCTAAACACAATGAATTCAAACCTGCCGAACGACCTGTACAAAAGAAGCCTGAAGATAATCTTAAACCAGAAGGTGACTTTGAACGTCCTTCTAAGCCAGGTTATGGCCCTGCTGAAAGAAGAACACCCATTAAGCATGCTGATAATCTTCATACCGAAGGCACCTTCGAACGTCCAAAGCACGAAGAATTCAGACCTGCTGAAAGACCGGTACAAAAGAGACCTGAAGACAATCTGAAACCAGAAGGAGAATTTGACCGACCCTCCAAACCAGGGTATGGTCCAGCTGAAAGAAGGACACCCATTAAACATGCAGATAATCTACATACTGAAGGTACATTTGAACGTCCAAAGCATGAAGAATTCAAACCTGCTGAAAGGCCAGTACAGAAGAGACCTGAAGACAATCTGAAACCAGAGGGAGAATTTGATAGACCTTCCAAACCAGGGTATGGTCCAGCAGAAAGAAGAACACCCATAAAACATGCTGATAATCTCCATACTGAAGGTACATTTGAACGTCCAAAGCATGAAGAATTCAAACCTGCAGAAAGACCAGTACAGAAGAGACCTGAAGACAATCTGAAACCAGAAGGAGAGTTTGACAGACCTTCCAAACCAGGATATGGTCCAGCTGAAAGAAGAACACCAATTAAACATGCTGATAATCTCCATACTGAAGGCACCTTCGAACGTCCAAAGCATGAAGAATTCAAACCCGCTGAGAGACCAGTTCAAAAGAGACCTGAAGACAACCTTAAACCAGAAGGAGAATTTGATAGACCTTCCAAACCAGGATATGGTCCAGCAGAAAGGAGAACACCCATAAAACATGCTGATAATCTCCATACTGAAGGTACATTTGAACGTCCAAAGCATGAAGAATTCAAACCTGCAGAAAGACCAGTACAGAAGAGACCTGAAGACAATCTGAAACCAGAAGGAGAGTTTGACAGACCGTCCAAACCAGGATATGGTCCAGCAGAAAGAAGAACACCCATTAAGCATGCTGATAATCTTCATACCGAAGGAACGTTTGAACGTCCTAAGCATGATGAGTTCAGGCCTGCAGAAAGACCAGTACAGAAGAGACCTGAAGACAATCTGAAACCAGAAGGAGAGTTTGACAGACCTTCCAAACCAGGATATGGTCCAGCTGAAAGGAGAACACCTATTAAACATGCTGATAATCTTTATACTGAAGGAACCTTTGAACGTCCTAAGCATGATGAGTTCAGGCCTGCAGAAAGACCTACTCAGCAGAAGCCGGAAGATAACCTGAGACCAGAAGGCGATTTTGAAAGGCCTTCAAAGCCAGGATATGGTCCTGCCGAAAGAAGATCGCCTATTAAACATTCTGATAACCTAAAACCTGAAGGTGATTTTGTTCGCCGTCCTAAAGATGAGTACAACCCAGTTGGAGAAAGGTACGAGGTAGTCAGACATGAAGATCATTTGAAAATGGAAGGTTCAATGGATGTTCACAGATCTAGAGATGATTACAAAAATGTCTCAATTATTGAAAAAGTTGTTGTCAAAAAGCATGAAGATAACATTAAAATGGAAGGTGAGTTTACAGACATGCGTTCAAGGAATGATTATCAAGTTGTGAAGGGAGAAAGGACACAGATAATTAAGAAACCGGAAGATAACCTCAGGGTCGAGGGTGAATTCGTAAGACCTACAACTGAACAAACCGGCCCAGCTGAAAGAAGAACAATGATTAGACATGAGGATAATCTTAAAACAGAAGGTGAGTTTGTTGATCATCGGTCTAGAAATGATTATACTGTAACACGTGGTGAAAGAGTCGACATTACACGCCGTGAAGACAATCTCAAGCTGGAAGGTGAATTTATAGATATGAGACAGAAAAATGATTATAGAGTCACTAAAGGAGAAAGGGCTGATATTGTTAAACACACTGATAACTTGAAGATGGAGGGAGAGTTTATTGATAAACGATCATCTGATGAATATTCTGTAAGGCGAGGAGAAAGGGTTGAAGTAGTAAGACGAGAAGATAACTTGAAAATGGAAGGAACTTTCCATGACCACAAGCGTCGAGATGATTATAAGACAGTTACAAGTGAAAAGGTATCTGTTGTAGTTCATCAAGATAATTTGAGGCTCGAGGGAGATTTTGAAAAACACACTCCATCGAAGATTGGTCCAGGTGAGCGTCGAACTCCAATTAGACACCCCGATAACCTAAAAACTGAAGGGGAATTTACCCGTCCTGAGGCTGAGAAATGGGGTCCAGGAAGCCGGCCAGAAATGAAAAAGCCAGTTGATAACTTACATTCTGAAGGTCAGTTCCAACGGCCAACACAAACCCAATGGCAACCTGCGGAGAAGTCTACTATCGTAAAACACCCTGATAACTTACATCTTGAAGGTGATTTTGAAAAACGTGCCCCTCAAAAATGGGCTCCTGGAGATCGTCCAGAAATGAAAAAACCTCAAGATCACTTGAAACCAGAAGGAGACTTTGAGAAACACGAACCATCAAAGGTTGGGCCAGGTGAAAGGAGAACTCCAATAAGGCATCCAGATAATTTGTTCATGGAGGGTGATATGGAAAAAAGAACACCAGCAAAATGGAGCCCAGGCGAAAGACCAAACATGAAGAAACCGCAAGATAACTTAAAACCTGAAGGTGATTTTGAAGTACGTAGAACAACCGACACCGTGGTTCGAGGAGAGAGAGCTGAAATTAGAAAGCACGAAGACTCTCTGAAGGTAGGCACCGGCTCCATGGAAATGACATCTGTTAGTAAGCAAACATTCCAGACCACTCCGAAAAATGAAAACAGACCCGCTGCTGGGCAGACTATCATGAACAAACGCAGACACATGGAGTCAAGCATTTCACTGGGAGAAGATACGACCTCCATGAGAACAACGAATCAATCTAATTATAACACTTACACAAAACGATCCGTGAAGGACAATTCTCAAAAAGTATCTCAGGAGCGTGATTTACAGGATCAGCGATCTACAAGCACATCCACCAAGTCCCATACATCGGATGATGGCAGAACTGTCACTGTCACCAAGACAACTACTACATCTGGCCAAAAGGTGGTAGGCCAAAAACATCATGGTCAGCAATCCAGCAGCAATTTGATTTCAAACGAATCCAGTCAAAATATTATCAATGGATCAACTAATCAAATTAATTCAGGAACAATAACGAGAAAGGATGCAAAAAATAATCAAGTCAGCAACGAGCTTATAAAATCATTATCTCAGACACACGTACAGCAATCTTCATCCCATTCGCAATCACAGATTAATAAATCAGAAATCCGGAAAGAACAACACAGTTTATCTCAAAGAGAACAAATTAGTGGGACAATAGGATCCAGCACCATTCGGGAGACATCTCAACAATCCCAAAACCACATGCAATCCAAAAGTTCATCACAAACCAGAGTCACGCAGTCTTCAACATCCGAGGCGCGAAACATCATTACTGGCCAAACCGGATCCAGTTCTAGAACAGTAGTGGATGGATCTCAGGCAGGACACCACAGAAAGACCTCTCAGCTGACATCATCCAGCGATGTGAGCAACGCTGTACTCCATCGCAAGGGGATGACTTCATCAAGCGAGGCATTGCACACAATGAGCTCCGGGGCAGCTGCACAGAGAAGGAGTATCAGCAACCTGACAGATCAAGGACAATACAGTAATTCGTCTCACAATACAAACCGACAGAGCCTCAGCTCCATGCATCATTCTGCACGAGAAACTTCCGGAGTCATCCACCAACAGTGTGAGGTCCACGGGCACACTCAACAAAGGAACAACTATGGGAGGCGCGACGGACAATCTACCATCACCAGCTACCAGGTCATCGAGCGGCCACAGAAGATAGTCAGACGAGACAATCTGAGTGTCGGTGGAGAGTTTTACGGACGCTCGGAAGCCAACTCTTACGGCAACTTCACCAAGAATACTGTCAATCAAGTAGAAAGAGTAACGAGGCAATCTAACACGTCGCATATTTCCTTGGGTGACAGTTCTGTGGTGACTGGCACCAGCTACAAGAAGGAGTATGTTCCAAGAGTGACAGGACCGTGCCCGGCTTCCCTGGTAGAGACACCCAAAGGCCCATTCAAGCACACCCGCGACACCAAGACCCACAAGTTCTATCTGCCCAAGGTGTCCAACTAATTCTGCAGACATCATAATTCCTCGTTAATCCATTCCAATCTAATTCAAATTCCACAGTGAGGTGGAAATGCCTAACAACTGTGATAAAATTACCGCCCTTTTATGAATTGGATATAAAAATTATTTTATACCCGGAAAAGGTAGCTTAGTACTACACACGTTAAAAGTAAAAATTCAGTAATGTAACAAGTTGATGTTTTTACAACACATTTATGTTTAAATTGTTAAGAGTTTTATAACAAAAATATATTTTACCTTTATAATTGATATTCAAAAACATGCTAACTAAAGCATAGTTTTAAGTAATGACTTGCTTGTTTTGCCATTTTTATATTTTGTTTATTTAAACTAACATTATATTTTGATTTATTGATATTTTTAAGTTTTCATACATTTTTATTACACAAATGTATTATTTTATGCTTTTTATCTTGAATAATAAATGCACACTTTCACATGTAATTTTAGTTTTTATTTTATCATTTCTTTCCTTTTTGCATTGCACTATTTGTTTTTATGGTATTGATTAGCTGGACGCTTACCGAACGCAGACATATTAAAATTTTACAGCGGTTGATTGAAGTATTGATATCAGGGTAGTCAGCATAATGAATTGTATGGCTGGCTACAGTCACCACCTCGTGTGCAAAATTTTTATAGTAAATTGTCAGACTATGTAAGCCCTGTTCTGGCAGTACATTTGTTCTGGCAGTACATTTGGTAAATATTTTCAGAAAATGGGGACACGCTAATGCACATATTATTTTAAAAACACTGTCAGTTAGATAATAATATTTCAGTGTCCAGAATGAAATAATAATGCTATTTCGTTACAATTATCTTTTTTATAAATTTTTTAAATGGATAATTTGACATCTTTTTTTCACGCCATGTTTTGACATAATAATACTAAAATTGTTTTTCAGGCAATTTTTATTTCGTAATTAAACCCATATTAAGAAGCGATTTTGGGTTAAATAAGAGAGGAAAAAAAATTACCTTGAAACTTTTGCATCAATAAGAATGGCCGCCAAGAGAAAAATCGATTATATATATATTTATATATTATACAATTTGTCCAAAATTTTAACTAAATAACTATTATAATGCATTATTTTCCATTTCCGGAAACTGAAATATTTACTTCTCATTATAATCTAACAAAGTGTTTTTATATTTAAGTGTGTATTAAGCGTGTCCCAATTTTATGCATATTTACCATACACTTTTTTTTAAGCATTCCGATTTGAATGGTGAACTTCAATAAATACAAAAACATTAAAATCGCCTCCATGAGGTTGTCATGATTTATAATGTTAATTTAACTTAAAATTAATATAGGTTGGTATTGTATGAAAAGATAATAGGAAATAGGACAGGGAAATTTTCCTGTGATAAAACTTTATTATTAAACCCATCAATGTAATATGGACCCATTCATTATTTGAATGAGTTTTTATTAAAATAAATCCTTTCAAGGATGACACTTTTTTCTAAATTCTGTTTAGAGTTGCAGATGTCATCTAATGTTCATTTTTATGGTTGTTATTTTCCAAGATTTTATACTAAATTATTATTATGTGGTCAACTATTTGACTCAACTATTATATTGTAATTAAAACTATAAAAACCAAAACTTTTATTTACTTACTATCAATCTATCAAATATATATATAAGACAATATAGACGCAAAACAATCCATTATTTTACCTCCGCTTATACACAACTATGTACTTTTAAATCATGATGCAGTCGTAGTAGATAATAAACACCTTCAGCCTTATGATAAAACAATCATTTTTATTTAAGAAGAAAGACAAACATTTCCACGATACGAATAACTGAATATATTTGAATTCATCCTACTTAAAAAAAGTGAATACTGCAAAAGAGTCCCAACTGCTATCTGCTAACTGGAGCCAGTGAGACTACTATCCCCAATTGAGGAGCGTTTTTTCAAAACTCAATAAATGCTTTACCCAGTTCATATATACCATATTTTTTATATTTTTTGGGGGTTAAACTGTATGTGAAAATTTGTTAAGCTCTTGTATTTATGTTCAATTTACATTTTTGATAACAGTATCTGAGTTTTACTACCTTTACTCACTTAGACAAAGCAATTGAAAAACAAATGGTTTCAGAAAAATTTGAGTTCAACTTATGTTGACTTTTGAAAAACGCTATTGGGGTATGATGTAAGGGCGCCCGCAGACGAGAGACTTTAGTTGCGGAGACAGTTCTGTTGCTATAGTTGCAGCCATAAAAATCCATTACGGTATACATATAGGGCTGCCCAAACGATAGACTTTTTTGATTTTGTATGAATTTTGGAACAATTTTCCAACTGTCACCGCGACTAAAGTCTCCTGTCTGCAGACGAACGAAGGCTAAAGGGTATGGGGAGGGAAAGGAGATGGAAGAGAGTAAGGTGAGGGAGTACCTGGTCATACAGATCTTCATTATCATTCATCTTCGGATTAGAAACTTCATATTAACACACTTTAGGCGGGTATCTTTTGCGCCGGCGGACCGCTGGCGACCGGCGAAAATAAAGGTCCCACGCGAATTATTTAAATTTGTTTTATTTATATTATATATTATATTTTCGAAAAAAATGAAAATATTTTAATAAAGATTTCTACATACTAACTCAGCATACCCAAGCTATAAAATGACTAACTGAAAAATTACTTATTTTGCTAATCTTCAAATGCTTTGCTTATCAAGTGTCAGGTATTGAATAATAAAAGGTCCCCTTGTTGAAATACCTATGTACACGAAAGACTCAAATATAAATATAAAAAGAAGAATTGAAAAAAAAGAAGATTTCATAATTATGTACATATAGTTGGGACCTTTAGAAAGAGATTGGCATATAATATTCATTCAAAAACATTGGATAATTTATTCTCTTCTGCCATTGAAATGAAGCCGGCGCAAAAGGTAAAAATACCCTTCCCGTCCTTAAGCAATAATCGACCAAATGGGTAGAAATACCTTTCCCGTCCGAAGTGTGTTAACTTATGTAAAAAAGAAACACAAAAATGTTAAATATTAACATCTTTACTAAAAATGGTGTAAAAGTGGTGTAAATATTACACGGTGTACAAGATCAGAACAATGACAAACTTGACTTATTACCATGGCGTGTTTGGATAAAACGGTCTTAAACCAGGCTTGAGGACGGCTTTACCACACCAACATTGAACGGGCGTTTAAGAATCTAATTAGTAAAACAGTATGGTCATAAGTATTATTTGAACAGTATATTATCCTTAAAAATGTAATTGTATTTAGACTTTACCACGTACATGAGAATTTCAAATGTTTTAAATTACACACAATCATGTATAATGGAGTAACAGTATAATGTGACAGCGGGTCATACCTACTTCAAAAAAATATATTTTGCATTTTACTCACATTCAGTTCGTTTCAAAGACTTAACTGCGATGGTGAGAGAATTGTTTCGGTATTTATACTTTTTTCACTCGAGCAATGGCTACCCAACTGTATGTAGGTAGGTGATATTTATGAATTAAAATTCCCCCTCAAGTAAGAGTTATTGATTTTTGTTGTTTGTTTTTGGGGTGTTATGCCGTGTTGCGCTAACTCCTTCTTTAGCCGACGTTTCGGACAGCGTTGCAGTGTCCATCATCAGGGCAGATCCGGTAGATCCGAAGATGTCACATCTTCGGATCTACCGGATCTGCCCTGATGATGGACACTGCAACGCTGTCCGAAACGTCGGCTAAAGAAGGAGTTAGCGCAACACGGCATAACACCCCAAAAACAAACAACAAAAATGCTTTTGGCCGTGAGAATCTAAAAACTTACCTCAAAAGTTATTGAGTTCGCAGATCACAAAGCTTTCTTCTTATCATCCAAAAACATCTTATCTTTCTTTCTTTCTTCTTATCATCCCACCCGCTGTCAAATATCTTAATGAAGCCAAGGATGCCCTTTGCACATGGCTAACTATAAATGGTGTTGAACTTTCAGTGCAAAAGAGTCAGTGTGTCACCTTCTCAAACTGTCATAAAAATCCACCAGTGCATTGCAATAATTGAATCTCTCAAATATATAATCAAACATAATTTTAAACATTCCCTTGTAGGGTAAATTATAGGGAGTTTACATCTCCCGAAAATAATGACAACATTATTTTTACCCACATTCTTGTGAGGCTGGCATCACTGTGATCCTGGGCGCAATACCACGCATGGAAAATATTTAAAATATTGCCGTCGGGTTAGCCCTAAATCTCCTCTAGCGTATGCGATCTGTTTGTTCATAAAATTATTGTAACGTGACTTTTATTAAAATAAAAACTAAATTGGAAATATCCGAATTCTCATTATTACACCGAGAGTAATCACGTAACCTTGGATTCTGCGGATTGGAGAACCACAGAATCATTTAGCCAACAACCCATTTAAATTGGCGATAATCACAATCCTCCAAACCTTTTTCTCTCTGATTCTCGGATTTTAACTGGGCACTTATTTCCTCCTCTTGACTGGATGGTGACTTTCAGGAAACCGTTAAGGGGAGAACATTTTACTTAACCCCTCCGACTTTTCGCGAACTTGAAGCTAAGATGTCTTTATCGAAATGTCAATTTCACGAAAACGTTGTGTTATTACCGCCTCACAATCAAAGCTCTATAAATGAAACATTACTGAACGGAGCCGAATAGTAAAAACTGTTTTAGAAAGGTTACAAAATAGGCTTTCAAATTGTTGTATCATAAATAAATATTAACATTTGTAAATATTTAAATTTAGAATGGAAACATGAAAAAATTGTAAAAATGACTCACCTGTAATGTTTTATGTAAAAACGATACTAAAATCACGGATAATGTAAAAAAAAAAACACTTATTTCATCGTACAAATGTACAATAAACAATTCTGTCACTTCACTTTTTGACCATTTCATACAAAATATATTTTAAAAAAAACAATTAAACTTGCGAGGCGGGTCGGCACGTCAAACGGCTTTCTTGGCGTCGTTTTATGACATCCGAAGATGTCACATCTTCGGATCTACCGGATCTGCCCTGATGATGGACACTGCAACGCTGTCCGAAACGTCGGCTAAAGAAGGAGTTAGCGCAACACGGCATAACACCCCAAAAACAAACAACAAAAATGCTTTTGGCCGTGAGAATCTAAAAACTTACCTCAAAAGTTATTGAGTTCGCAGATCACAAAGCTTTCTTCTTATCATCCAAAAACATCTTATCTTTCTTTCTTTCTTCTTATCATCCCACCCGCTGTCAAATATCTTAATGAAGCCAAGGATGCCCTTTGCACATGGCTAACTATAAATGGTGTTGAACTTTCAGTGCAAAAGAGTCAGTGTGTCACCTTCTCAAACTGTCATAAAAATCCACCCGTTCAAATTTAATTAAAAAACTCTCCAATCCCTCCATAGCCTCTGAAGTTAATTTTTTGGGAGTAACAATTGATAGGAAACTCAAATGGATTTCCTATATTCATAATTTAGTTTGCGAAAAAAAAAAATAAATTAAAGATCATTAACTGGCGTTTGGTGGGGTGCACACCCTATGCGCATTAAATTGCTTTACATTGCTCTTATTCGAAGCCATCTTGACTCTGCCTGCCCACTTCTTAGTACTTCATCAAAAATGTACCCAGTAAATTAGACAAAATTCAATCTAAATCTTTGCGAATAATAAACTGGAGCAATGTTAAATATTTTCAGTCGAGTGCATTGCAATAATTGAATCTCTCAAATATATAATCAAACATAATTTTAAACATTCCCTTGTAGGGTAAATTATAGGGAGTTTACATCTCCCGAAAATAATGACAACATTATTTTTACCCACATTCTTGTGAGGCTGGCATCACTGTGATCCTGGGCGCAATACCACGCATGGAAAATATTTAAAATATTGCCGTCGGGTTAGCCCTAAATCTCCTCTAGCGTATGCGATCTGTTTGTTCATAAAATTATTGTAACGTGACTTTTATTAAAATAAAAACTAAATTGGAAATATCCGAATTCTCATTATTACACCGAGAGTAATCACGTAACCTTGGATTCTGCGGATTGGAGAACCACAGAATCATTTAGCCAACAACCCATTTAAATTGGCGATAATCACAATCCTCCAAACCTTTTTCTCTCTGATTCTCGGATTTTAACTGGGCACTTATTTCCTCCTCTTGACTGGATGGTGACTTTCAGGAAACCGTTAAGGGGAGAACATTTTACTTAACCCCTCCGACTTTTCGCGAACTTGAAGCTAAGATGTCTTTATCGAAATGTCAATTTCACGAAAACGTTGTGTTATTACCGCCTCACAATCAAAGCTCTATAAATGAAACATTACTGAACGGAGCCGAATAGTAAAAACTGTTTTAGAAAGGTTACAAAATAGGCTTTCAAATTGTTGTATCATAAATAAATATTAACATTTGTAAATATTTAAATTTAGAATGGAAACATGAAAAAATTGTAAAAATGACTCACCTGTAATGTTTTATGTAAAAACGATACTAAAATCACGGATAATGTAAAAAAAAAAACACTTATTTCATCGTACAAATGTACAATAAACAATTCTGTCACTTCACTTTTTGACCATTTCATACAAAATATATTTTAAAAAAAACAATTAAACTTGCGAGGCGGGTCGGCACGTCAAACGGCTTTCTTGGCGTCGTTTTACGATTTGGCGGGTAAAATTTGCTTCCACTGAGTAGGTCTTTTTACGGGTTTCTATGGATAACTTTGAATAGAGATGTGAAGCTTCATTCAATACGAATATTCTACTTTTTGTTTTAGGGATGTCACTAGAAGAATAACGGAGTTATGACGATTTTTGTGGAAACACACGCGTTGACGTGTAAACACGCTTATTGTACTTGACTGCTATCGTTATTTTATCGTGTATATCTGCTTACGTTGCTGACCGGTTAAACATTACATAATATATTAAACACAGTTCTGGTAAATAAGAAGGCATAAGATTTAATATTTCTCAATTTATTGATGCACATTCAATAAGGATTTTATTAAATGGATTCATATAAAAGATATAGTAAAAACAATGAAGGATTTAATGAAACATGCAATTTATTTTTAAATTTTAAAATTGACACTATGCAGTCAAATTCTGATTTTGTTTATTCGACTATACATACATTATTATAATAGTTTAATAGATACAATGTAATAAATGTAAAAACGTTTTGTAGATTTATTTTACAATTAAAATATTTGATAATAATATAAATAACACACTATTTATGTACAGTAGGTAAATTGAATACATAAAATTTACATAAATTATCTATGAACAGAGAACATTATATAATACATATTATTAAGTTTCATAAAGTTTATGGTACTTAGAATGGGACTATGAAATGCAAATGTTGGAAACAAACCTCCACAATCGTGCAGTTGCAATTAGAGATGGTCATTATTCCTATCCCAGTTACTTGGAACCGGTTATTTTTTAAACCAGTTCCTTACGGAATTTTGATAAAACATGAACAAATATTAGAAAAATTGTAAATACATTAAAATATTTTGAGGAACCAGTTCTTATTTTCTCAGAATTTCTCTATCCCCCCCCCCCCCCCCCCGGGACTTAAAGAAACCGGTTCCAAAAGTAACTGTATAAAGAACCGGTCTCCGGTAAGTGGAACCGCAGTGACAACCCATTTCACAATCTCTAGTTGCAATCTAGTATATTAGTAATATATAACCACTTTTTTTTTTAAACTACCAGAATTGTGGGTAGATTTCCCTGTGCGCTATCATTTTACAGACAACTAAAATTAAAAACAGAAAATAGTTGAAACAAAGATAATAATAAACTATTTTAAAACAGTTTGATAATTATTCTTTCGAAAGGCAATGTCATGTAAAATAACTAGTAAAAAAGTTACTAACAAAACCTAATAATGAAGTAAAAAAAAGATCTAATATTATATTAAATATATTTTTTAAGGTATGGAGTTGAACGATTAAGTAAAATCTACTTCTAAACCTTTGAGGATAACCAAATAACGCTGATTTTGTTCATTTTGGGACTAAACATAGAAAATATTTGAGAGTGATATAGTATGTTAAGTATTAAATTTATTATTCTCAAGCTATCTCTGTAGAAAATAGTAACGTTACAAGTGTTGATCTCGGAATTAATTATGAAATATGATATCCATAAAAATTTTAAAGTTTAGATTTTGTGCGCAATTCCCTTTACATGTTATGGACATGATTTAACCTTAACTATGTAACACTTAACAATGAAATTCTATATTATACAACCATCGAGAAGATTCTTCTTGAATAGAGCCATCTTATACGTATGAGACTACGTTGGTCGTTTCATATAATAACTCCATTTGTTCCCGTTACACTATTCTCTTCGTACCTCTTTTCCCCTAACCACCCATCTCTCCGAAGCTTCACGGTGAAAATCTTCTCATTGTCAAGTGCTTGGATAAATTCTGACTTTAAAACCAAAGTATTTTGTAGATTGATTATCTCCTAAATAAAATTGTTCATACACCATAATGAAAGACTGTGTCAAATTCTTTAAACAAAACTAAAAATATCTACAAGTCTTGATTTTACCACAACAGCTTACATAATAAATGGATATTAAAATGACATTACTAATTTTCGATTAATTTAATACTTAATAGATTACATTGTTTGATGTTTCAAATACTTGCGATGATGTGATCATTTTGGCTGAAGAATGAGAGCTTTATTTTAAGTTGGTAAACTACAGAATGCTATAATATTATTTATTATGTACAGCTATGCATCACATTACGAATTGTCCAAGATTTGATTCCAATGAGATTTCTTTTACATACGAGTACAGTCTTTTACGCATACATACTATGATTAGGCAAACAAAGAATTATTCATTACAATTTGGTAAAGCAAAATAGTTACATATTACAAAACTGGGGAAACGCAAGGTTTCGATGTTGAAATATTTAATAAATCGTAAAAGTTTGCTTTAAATTAATAAAAATGCAAACAGAAATAAAGAATTAACAACATAAAGACTTGAATTTTCTAACTAATGCAAATATTTTTAATTACAGTATTGTTTATATTTTTCACAACTCTTTCAGAGAACACATGAACACTCCGTTTACCCAAAAAGTCTTATTTTTAATTTACGTTTTATACAAGCCGGTTTATATGACTCTGAATAATGTAATATGTATACAAGACAATACCTAACTATCCTATAATATTAATATATACTTTTAGAAAAAACATTAACATTTATTTATGGAGGAGAAATAAAGAGGCGCTCAACAGCTATAGAAATACATATTAATAACATTTATTTATAATTGATATTGAAAAACAAGCTCCTTTAGGAACTTTACATAAGACTCAACCAGAAGGAAATTGACCGTTTTCTCTTCCCTCCAAGTATAGCGACATTCCAAACATGCCATCATATCAGCAGATAAATACAATATTATTATTTATAACCAAATATTTCTTTTTCTGATTGATTTATATTTAGAATAGAAATATGTGCATCTTGAAAAGCTCTTTTTTCTTATGACAGTTAATACAAACCAAATAATAGAGATCATTGATTCAATATCACCAGAGATCTCAAAATCACAGCATAAATACGCATGCCAAAGTTTAGTAAATATATGCATAAATAAATATTTTCAATTACATTTTTCCTGAAAAGAAGTCACATTACAAGCGCCATTTGAAAAACATTTCATCAGAATGTAGGTAGTTGTAAGAATGAATCAATTTTCAATAAAAAAATACCATTTATTGTTGGAACCGTGGGAGAGAAGTAGCATTTTATAGTAATGAGTCGATAGTCACTGACGAACAGCCTTTAGACCAACCATCACATTTGAGATTGATAGTAACAAGTCAATACTCACTGACGAACAGCCTCTAGACCAACCATCACATTTGAAATTGATAGTAACAAGTCGATACTCGCTGACGAACAGCCTCCAGACCAACCATCACATTTGAGATTGATAGTAACAAGTCGATACTCACTGACGAACAGCCTTTTTAGACCAACCACATTTGAGATTGTCACAAATCGACAATTAGTGCCTTTTTGAATTTTTTACATTTGAAAGGTCCTGTTAATCGTCGATTATCGGCTCCACAATGTTTTGTCAAATGATATGTTGGATTGTTTGTTAATTAAGCTGTCATCGAATAATGATGATCAAAAATTGACCAAACACTGACAGGCCTAAAATCGGCAGGTTACGGGGATATAAGTAAAAATATTAAAAATCGCGCTGATCATCAATTTGTGTCACTGTCAAATGTTAGTCCGTCACTGGCCCTGGCCCTAAGTAACAATAAAAAAAATTAATACGGAATAAATAACTGCAATGTCTTGGCTTGGATTACAGTAGAATCCCGTTAATTCGAACCCTGATAATTCTAAAATATGGGTAAATCGAAATTTACGCCAAAAAAATATTCCCAGAAAAATGTTTTCATACAAAATGGTTTTTTAATTCAAAATTCGTTAATTCATAATTCGAAATTTATTTTTGTCCATGCACAAATATTTGATTGTGTAAATTGAAAAAAATCGATTCTTGCGAAAATAATTCATAACATTTCGTAAATCTGAATCTGAAAGTAAAACGCCGAAATTTTTTTTTTTTTTTACATATAATTTTTTTCAAATATCCAAGTTTGGAGAGCTGCGAAATTTAGATTTACGCGTAAATCCATTGTATTTTTACGAATTTATTTTGAATATATAAATATAAGGGCTGTCCATGATCGAAATCGTCCGCAAGGTTGTTACGAATTTATTCCAAAGATACTACCCGAATTTGAAGGAGTGGCCGAGGAACTCGATTATCGGCGTCTTTTATTTATTTTTCATAAAATTTCGAATTATGTGGGAATTTGTTAATTCAAATTTGATTTTTATGTCCCGTGGATTTCAAATTAACGAGGTTCTACTGTATTTGGGTACTGGGTAGCGATGATCATAATGATTTAAGGACAGACCCTCTGAACCCAAGCGCCTCTATTCATATATATATATTTTTTATGACATTTTCGAGCTGAAGAGAATCCTTTTTCAGGTCTTATACAGGGTTTTCCAATAAGAGGTGTTTTTTTAATAGCCCGCTATTTCGGTAGATGTTACTTTTGAAGCTGTCATTTTTTGACATTTGACAAGTAGAAACTAAACTACGCCATTAATAAAAATGGAACGATACACGCTTCAACAACGCATTGAAATTATTAAAATTCACTTGAGTGAATCAAATGCAAATCATCTTGAGTGATGAGGCCCATTTCCACCTCGGTGGCTTCGTCAACAAGCAAAATTGTCGCATCTGGGGCTCGGAAAACCCAAGAGTTATTGTTGAAAAGCCTCTCTATCCTCAACGTGTGACTGTTTGGTGCGGTTTATGGTCCGGCGGAATCATTGGACCTAAGTTTTTGGAAAATGAGGCTGGAGCAACAGTTACGGTGAATGGATCGCTATCGAGAGATGATTAATGATTTTTTATGGCCGGAATTGGATGGTATTGATCGGGACAACGTTTACGTTCAACAAGACAGCGCTATGTGCCACACAAGCAATTAAACCATTGATCTTTTACGATTGAATATCAAAATAACACCTCTTATTGGAAAACCCTGTATATAGGGCTGAACATGAAACTATTAGGTCCTTCTTCCACAGGGATACGCAAGTATCCGATACCCATGTTATATACTCACGTCGCAAACAACTTGCTGCTCATAGTCTGTACATGTCGCTACTGAAATCACAAGACTCGCCTAACCACCAATCATTGTTGAATTCTCCAAATATCAAAACTAGAATGCTTTCATAACCTCACAACCAAACAGTTGCTTTTGCTGTAATTTTTATATTTTTTCATTCTTCATTGACTGTTTTGTTCCTAGCGTTGATCCAAAGTACACGCATAGTTATAATATGTCTGACACGAGTGATGCCATCTTGCGTATTCCTGTGAAAGGGCACTAATTGGGAATCAAACTCCTCGGACCAATATGCCACTAATACTTACGTAGTTACAGAATAGTAGATGTGTGAAATACACATTGCTGATAGAATCCTTGTTTTTGTAGTGCAAAGTGGCAAAAATGAAATTGCAACGAATCATCTCGTGCATTGGAGTCATGATGGCTTCATCTAGGGATTACAAGAAAAACAAACTAAAAATATCTTACTTCATTGATCACAAAATCAAATTTGCTGGTGAATAATCAATTTTGATGTGAAATTCTATCTGCAGCTCCTGAATGAACCAATAGTATGTGTTCCAATAACCAAAAAGATAAAAATTAAGTTATCATACAAAAAATAACTTAACGAAGTTAATAATAAATTGCTTTTCTAACACCACATTTTCAGTGGGTATGAATAAAAGGAAGTAAAGAAAAATCCTGCTTGCAACAATAGCCTTTTTTAAATATATAATTTTTTAAATGCGTATGCGATAATTAATAGTTTTCAAAACTTGAGGTAAAACAAGATTTCATTAGTAAACCAACTTTGCCAGTTTTATAAGTTAGAACTTTTTATGCAGTTTCTGAAAGACTTCCTAGTTTGTTTTCGTCAACACACATTTTAAGCTGGAAACAGCGTAGATTCCCACTTTTGATTAGAATTCAAGCATTAATAGATGAAACCTGAAAACTATGTTTTGTATTCTTTTTGGATATCATCTTCATTTGTAATTCAGTCATACATTATTTAAACCCAACAGGTTAATTTGTTCGCTTTTGAGAAATCAATGTTGTGGTGAGAAATACGATCTGAACGGTGTTAAAAAGAGAAAACACCACGCTTCATATTCAAATCTACAAGTTAACCACAGAAGAATTAAAATGTGCACCTTTATGAAAGCAAAGGTTCCAAACACAACTTGAAGAAATTGATGACACTTTGTGAATTTTTTTATTAATTATTTTCATATGAAATGACAAAAAGTAAGGTAACAGAAACATTTTCAACACATTTGTCTAATAAAATGCATGTGTTTTTATATATTTTTTCATTATCGGTAATTTTAGTTACAAAAAACATTAGGTAAAGATAATGATAAAATTTGAGAGCATATTTTATCGCCTATCAAAAGCAATTTTTAGTTTTCGGATACATTTAGATATATTCCATTTATTGGATTTTATTGCAAAGCAGAAATACTCCGACCTTTTGTCAAAATATGGCAGAGGCCTGAGGAGTTAACAACACATGAAAGTACACGTTTTTTAAATTGTAAAAAAGTGTGAAAATGTGTAGATAAAATTAATAATAATGTTTTAGCGTCATTCGGATGATTTTTCACAAAAATGGTGCTTTATAAATTACCCCATTATTATTGCACTGAAATAATAAAAAGAAAATAAAAGAACAACAATCAAATTAAATAAAACTATTTTAATAAAAAAAATATAACAATTTGAGACAATTCTCACAACACAAAAATATAAAATATTATAAAATAAAATATATTTGATGACAATGTAAGTGTCAAGGGTCAAAGTATCATATACTTTATGGTAACAGGAGGCTAACAAAGCCAGATAATTTTTTTTGGTAACAAAGTAAGTTTTAAAGAAACCATTTTCGACATTGAATATGTTGGGTCCAGCTGGTAAGATTAGAATAGATTAGATTAGATTAGAGATAGAGATAACATCACATAGAGATTTGAATAGTAGGTAGATTGATTGACTACGGGCATCGTGACACAGTCGCGTCCAACACAACACACATCCGTTAAACTAAAACTTTACACAACGATTTGTGCTTTCAATTGAAATATTCAAATAACGCTAATAAGTCCACTTCAGAGTTCATCATTGTATGACACACATTGTCTTCCTAGCAGTCCACAGTTGGCTTAAGAGAAGTACACCTAGAACTAGAAGCAGTCACTCGAGTGTGCGACTATCCTTAAATCGAAACACTAACGTAACGTAATTTAATAACTAAAGTCAATAAGATTGGCTGGCAGTCACAGCAGTCCCAGTGTAGTGTAGGTAAGATTTATCATACACGGTATGATAAAGTTATTTGTTTGACCACAACACTCTTACTTCACTACAAGCGGTCCTGCCTGAAGACGTCCTCGGTGCTGGGGTCGGAGATGACGTTCATGCCGGGGTCTGTGAGCATCTGGAAGCCGTCAAAGTCGATGGTGCCCAGGCTGTCTCGCAGACCCTCATCATCCGGGAACAGCGGTGTGTCGAACTGCCCGCCCAGGCCCAACTCCTTGTTCAGCAAGTCTTTGTTCATCTCTCCGCTCCCCGTCGAATTGGAAAAGTCTGCAAACAAACAAACAAATGTATACTTCCTGTACTAACAAAAGGAATGAAAGCAAACATAGACTGAGAACCAAGAACCAAGCCATGATATACATTTCACTACCAACTTTAAGGAGTCAATTAAAAACACAAAACTTTCTTTAACAAGGCCACCTTATGCAATAACCAATAAAGAACACCCTTGGGGTAATTAATTCACCAAACTGCACTGTACATATTTATAAAGGTGGTAGACATTATCAGCCCAATCTCCAACCTGAAGTGGAACTATGCTGGGCAAGCGGTATGAACTACAGGTGACCGTTGGAACCACAGTATCATCGGGTGATTCACAAATCAGAGAGGCTGACGATTTCAAGATAACCGGAGGCTTTAAACAAACAATCCATAAATCTGGAAAAACTGGAGGGAAACTCCACACAGGAAAATCATTTCCGTATGTCCTATAGAGCCTTGGTCATCTTTGGAGATGCTGTGCCCTCTCACTGCGGTGAAATATAATGGGTCGAGAGAGTCCAGCTCCCTCAACTGGACTCTCCCAATCCTGCCCGCCACGCAGTAGATGGACAGACGCATTGGCCGCCAAGACCAGGACAAACCTCATCCTATGAACCCGGGCACCCCTGCAAAGTCACCAAATGCAGCAAACCATTTGGGGTGATGTGTTGGTTCCCGGGGTGGCGGCATCCATACCTACCCCATTCCACCCGGTATCAATTACCTGTGAGTATGATGTCTGGTATGGTGGTTGGGGTGTTGGGCGCAGGGCCCGCTAGACAGGGCCCCCCGCCCGCCCACACACCCCCTCCCCCGCCCCCGTCTCCATCCCCCATTCCACCTGGTATCGTCTAGAACAGGCAACACACACATCAGTCATTAAGAGGGACTAGAACAGTCAATCACTGACCAACTTCAAGTCAAATAGTAGAGAAATACACAATAGGTCTACTTAAGAACTGTGCCCACAATATCTCAAAAATGTCCAGTGATGAATCGATGGAAATAAAACTGTTCCATTTCATAAGAGTACATAATCAAACAGGATAAATGAATGGACACTCTTGTTAGGCATCCAAGATTACCAATAAATACTTTTTAGACGTATCTGGGGCGCAGACCAAGGTTCTTAGTAAATATATACTTAACAAGGTTCCAAATATTATAAAATTAAAAAAAATATACATATTAATTTGAAAATTTTGAGGAACCGGTTCAATTTTTGAAGAATTATTCTAGAGGCCTCCCCATTGTTTTTTTATTTTCCTTTTTGAAGAACCAGTTCCAAAAGTAAATGGATAAAGAGAACTGGTTCTACATCGGCCTCCAGTAACCGGAATAGTGACAACCTACTTCATGTACCAACCATCACTAGTTTCAGGACTTCTAGCTATGTCACGGGCTTGATGCGTTTTTTTTTCGAGAAGTGCTATATAAACCTTGTTAGGTATATATTTTCTAAAACCTTGGGCGCAGACCTTAAAAATGAAACGCAGTCCAAAAAAAGCAAAATTAAAGAACAAATTTAATCAAAATAAAATCAAATTTAGGTTAATTAGTCAGACAAATGTCAAAATAATCAACAAAACTATAGCCTGATTTGCAGTTAGTTAGACCACAAGTAAAATAAGCACGTCTCTTGTCATGCGCAAAAATGGCAATATTTATTAGTAGTTTGCTCCGCACTTCATTCAGGACGACGCTAGGGAAGGGTTTTTTGTTTTTGAACCGTATTTGAATCCAAATACGGGAATGTATTTTACAGTCAATGTATTAGATAATTTAATTGTAGGAGTAAACATACCTGCAAGTTGAATTGTGTTTGGTTGGAATTGACATTGTTCATGTAACTCGACGCTGGTGAATCCATCTGAAACACAAAGCAAAGTGGGTTAGTTCTAAACATAAAGCATTACGTATAATTCAATCCTTCTTGGATATTGTAAACTGAATCATCTAATCGATGGACTTTTTCAAATACCATTTATAAAATAACCCCAATTGAAATTTAAATAAAACAAATAATTATGTAAAACGACAAAGTGATTTTGCAATTATTAAAGAAGTAACCCCAATTCAGCTATTTGTTGAAGTAAGCATAATAAATATAAAATTTTACTTCAGAAGATTAAGGGCCAGTATTACAATGACAAAGAAATGTAAGCGATAACCGCCTATTTCTTATCTGCAAGATAACCTAAAAGCTGAATTATAAACACTTTCAGGTTACAGATAACCAGCTTATGTTTTTTTACTAAACTGGTATTCGTATTCATCATGAAAAAAATTACAGAAAAAAAAATTCACTTTTGGATTGTTGCCACAAACTATTGATTGTGCTATTTTCAAAGTGGTGGTTGGAAAAAAATAGTTTGGCAGTCACCAAAAAATCTTCCCGATAACAGTGTTAGCGGCCAGATGTAGGTAATATATATATTATTATGTACTGCAGATTGTGGTCTGGTATTTCTACCTTCAGGGGCAATCTAAGATAGACTTTATAATACCGGCCCTAAGCAGACTTAATATCAATACAAAACAATAGCATAAATAATTTATTTACACATTCTTTATTGCATAATGCAATAAATTATATGGAATACAGTGCTCTTCCTGAAAATAAATTTAAAAAATACGCAACAAGCTGCTTCCAAGAGCCTAAAGACAGGATTAATAAATAAAAGAATGGGCAATGTTGCCACACATATAGTACTAAACTTAATATATAATTAATTGTAAATCTTCAGAAACAATATACCTACCTACTTGTGTAAGGTGCAAAATCGAAGGAACATGCAAAATTGTGGAAATAGTGTAATCTCACTTGGCAGGCACAACATTAGTTGACAAATTGATTATTGAAATAGAATATACAATATTGGCACTATCACCGCATCAAAAATGACCCCACATCAATCTCGATAATCTATCCCGTTGAAATACCCAGACCGAGTGTCTAATTAATCGCTGAATTAATTAACGTTGAGCAAAATTAAGAAAAACAGTTAAACATACATAATATAAGATCAGTATAAGAAGTTGATGTAAAACAACAGATTATTTTCTGTGATAATGACAATAAAAAATCAATCTGTAAAAGTATTTTTACTAATTTAAAATTTTATTAATATGTTGATGTATTTAAATTTATTTATTTATTGATTCTAGATTGACCCTCCCTCCCCAGGGACAGGAGTCAACTGTGCTAACAACTGCGCCAAATCAAGATTGGGTACGACCGACATTTATTTTGTATATTAACTGCTGTATTGTATTTTTATATATTTACGCGTATTTTCCACTAAAAGTTGATAGAATGCATTGTCATTGACAACAAGTCTATCTGTCGAGTTTCAGCTCGATAGGATGTCGGGAAGTGGGTAAATTTCTACTTCCAAGATTTGCATTAATTTATTCATTCCTTAACAAAACCTTGTAAGTGACTTTAACTGAATATTACAACTGTTATTTCGTAAAGGGCTCAACTTCCAGTTAATTACGCCTTCCAGCAGAGGTGGGGTCATTCTAGTGTACTGGCAAAAGGAGGGAAAACTGAAATATATAAACCTCTAGAAATACTCATGCATTTAATATTTCTGACTCAATTTTTTTGAGTGCTAAAGTTCATTAAAAAATGCTTTTCTAGAATGGTTCACACATTTTTAATAATGGATTTCCGGTGCTCTTAAAAATAAACTTTGAAACATCAGTCAATCTTCCACTTCTTAAATAAATGTTGGCAAATAAAATCACCTTTCTCTGTAGCTATTACAACCATTCTTATTGGAAGGTATAGAATTAAGACACATAAAAACAAAAATGCTAGTGTCAGGCATTTGTTGATAAACAACAAAAAACTTTTTAACTGAAATCTGTTTATGACAACCTGACACTGCAAATTTGAAGTAGCTACAATTTTTATTATTTTGCGTAATTTAGTTTTTATTTACCCTTTTTTTAATGCAAACTTTGTAATATTGTGTAATGTTCAAAAAAAAAATGAACTTTGCTTTATCCAACCCTGTCTATCTCATTTTCATATCGTCATCAAATTGTGTCAGACATCTGATTGAAAAGTGTAGTAAATATCATTCTATACCATTTCATGAGGAATTTCAATTTAATATAATAAAATTTTAACAAAATGAAATTTTTTGATCCCCAGCGTGACACGCTGAAATTATTAATAAATAACACTGACATCTTACGTAATTATGAAATACATAAATATGATAGTTAATTAGGATAATCATAGATAGAAGAAGTTCATACATGATGCGAACAGAGAATGAAACGGTGTGGCAAATGTTTTAAGAGACAAAATTAAACACAAACATGGTAATACCACACGTAATGGAACATTAAAAGTAAATATTCATTGTAGATTATTTGTGCAAACCCGATGCGTGATGGTTTCCTTCAAATCAATAATAATTAATATCTAACAATGTAAAATACATACAAAAGTTAAGTAAGCATATTTAAAAATAAATAATATCTGCTGTAAATAAAGATTTTTTAATTAAAAAAATGTTTCAAAAGACAGAAGTCATGCGAACAGTAGGAATCGTGTATGAAATTGAATATCAAACAGGCGAGAATATAATAAGCTAAGAATAGTTTTTAAGTATTGGCGAATCAGGAACAGCTATGTACAACTAAAATACTGTATATACAATGAACGAAGAACACAGAGACACAAAGAATAAATATGTAAATGTACGGATAAAACATATAAATATCAAACTGGCTGGAGCGAAAAAATTGGCAAAATTAGATAAAAATATCTGTTGAACAGATAAGTAAAGAGAGAAACATTGTGTTTTATCTTCACCTGGACTTGAGTGGTCCAAGTTACCCCGGAATCCAAGAGACTCTGCACCAGTTGTGCCCAGTCCTTTAGGATTAGCATTGGACATACACAGACCAAGGTTTAATATACTGCCGCTGGCTCGTGGCACCTTCTCAAGCTGGATCTCGCACGCATCCATCCAAACAACTAAACAACTTCACCCAGGAGACTCACCAGCTAATATTTAATATCTTTATAGTTGAACGGTTGAACGGCTACTGCATCAGCACCAAGCAATGGGCTGATTATCAATTCGAATTAATGCTATGCAGTAATAAAACAAATATTGAATAATCTTCCCAATTAATTGATCAGCTGCAATTTAACCAACATACATAAATCGGTAACCTAGGAATTCAGTTGGGAGGTACGCTGCAAAAATCGTTCTCGTTTTTTAAAACATACATTGTTACCTATAACGGCAGTGTAAATATGACGCAGCAATAAGTGAAAAACTTCACTTATTACCACAGCATAAGTATGGTTAAAACCCTCTTAAGGCTGGATTAACTATACCAAAGCTGCACCGGCACGTAAGAATCTAATAAACTAGAGACGGCTAGTCTCGTTGACAACAAAACAGTAATCATCATAGTGTTTTTTATTTAGGCCCCTGTCAATACTTCTGTAAATCCATCATTTAGAGTAGGCCCAAATTCAATAGAAACGAAAATTTAATAAAAATACAATATTATGGACCTTGTGTACAAATTCATGTTGTCCGTTTTTGAGCAATCAATTTGAAAGATCATTCAATTTTTTAAGATGAATGTGCAAAAATTGTCAAAGCGTTTATGCCCTAAAAAATTTATATTGAGAGCGAATTAGATTCAATGGGAATAAGCCTTCCTCACAACATAACGAGTGGCATGGAAGCCGGACAACTCAACAAAATGACAATTCAACACACCTTTAAAAAGTGATGGAAATAAAAACTAGGTTAAGTAGGTTACGTATTGTTGTCAGCAGGTGAGTTTCCTTCCTTTCACTCGCACTTGGCGCTCGTGTTTTGCAGAGTGATGGTCGTGTGACAAAGTTATAAGGTGTTGTGTTTGTGAAACTAAAGATTGGAACGTATATTCTATCACCTAAATGTTCATTTGGGATCATCAACCTTAATTATATTCAACCAATGAGCATTCAATACTTACAAAATATATATATTTAGTTCAAATGATGAAATTAATCAATAGAAAAATGTTCATAGATGAGTTATAATGATAAATATTGGGAATACTCAAGGGTAAAGATTATGTGTCCGGAATACCGGCAATGAAAAGATGCATTTGTGTTATACATACATAATTAATAATATTAAATTGATTTTTAGTTGATGAAGAAAATAAAGCAGTGAGTTATTATACATATATGTTGGTACTTCTAAAGACATGGTTGGGCTTTATTTGGCATATGCTAGCACACAATAGGCAATACGTTAGTGTCCAATGTGATGGTAGCGTTACAAGCAGTCAATGTTATTATACTATAGTCGAGTTGATGGAAGAATAATTGTTTTTCCACCTCACCACATTAAACATCTTAGACCATTCATACAGAGATACTTACAAGCGACTCAAGTTTTGTACGCGTGGCATACACATCGCTCGTGAGTATCCGCCATACTATTTTGCTAGGATTCGTACACAACATAATGCGTCAACTTTGGGTTTGACGTCAGTTGCACGGTACCGACAGTGCTGGTAGCACGCTACACTATTTGCATACGTATCTACAACTCGTTTGACAGAAATGGTGTCCAAAAATGATTTTAAGGCGATGCCATACGTAGTAATGCAAAATCATGTGTTTTTGGTTTGAAAATTTGATCACCTAGAAATGTTTCAGATGCTTTAATTAAATACTGCTAGTAGAATACATCTTGGCCTTTGAAATAATCGAGTATTTTTTAGATAAGTCTTTTTATAAGCCCAGAAAAAAATAATGTATAAGGCCTATGAAAACTGCTTTAAAGTTCAAAATCTCCTACTTAAGAACCCATTTTCGGTTATGATTTTATTGTATAATGTGGCAAATTAAGTTATTTATAAAATGATCGAAAAAAATTAAATATTTATGCCTGAACATCCACAAAATAAAATAAAAGGCACTTTTTGGCCATGTTTTTTTCTTGCATAAATCAAAACAGGCGGATGGTGTTAAGCGGGAATTTAAACCTTATCGCCATCTACGTAAGGGTTGTTATTGATAGCGGCTCAATTTAAAATATTACACGACGTAGTGCATCGCCTTAATGTTAAATTTGTTTTTGAGGTGGGATATATCCAAGTTATATAATTTACCGGAATACATGAGAAAGGATTTAGCAAAGAAGGCTGGATTGAAGTTGGAAAAAATAGTCAATTTAATAGCATTTATTAATTTCATTATATGGGTGAACCCAAAATCTTATTTTAGATTGTTTTTTATGCTTATAATGAAGATAAAGAAAAACAATATTGTCTTCATCGTTAGTCACTTGACAACGTATTAACTTCACAATTGCAACTGAAAAAAATGATCAAATTCAGTATAATTGGGGTAGCGCGGTGTACGGAAACCAGCTTTAAAGAGTGGCATATCAGTAGGTGACTTGAGGTTGCATTGCAGTCACGTAGCTTGCAAGTATCTCTGTATACAAAGGGCCTTAGTTCAAAGGACCGGGTTGATATCACTATATATTTCCCTAGTCACTGTAAACAGTTGTGTATAGCTTCAATTAGTGTGCATTTTGTAGCAAATTGGGGATAGACCTTTCTCAAAGCATTGACTGAGGCGCTTATCTTAAAATCTAGAGTGTCACTCATCATTATCTCATCAGGTAGATATTATGCACAAAAAAAGTGTTGCCATGAAGATCTTAAATCATACGTACAGAATAAGAGCCCCTACAATTAGATGAAATTTTTTAAAACCTTAACTATTTGCTTGTATAGAAATATGACAAATAAGTAGGTACATATTATTTACTATTCAGTGGTTTTATATTGTGGGTCTGAAGAAAGCTTTATAAAATAAGATCTGATTCGTATTACATGTTGTAAAATTATTATTTCAACACATTTTATTTTATGGACAAATAATAGATTTTGAAACCGAAAACTGTCTGAAAAACTTGATAGAATAATTGCTTGGATTGCGTCCAGAATTAGAACTTATTACTGCAGTACACAAAA
Source organism: Hesperophylax consimilis (assembly GCF_061612785.1). Taxonomy (NCBI): domain Eukaryota; kingdom Metazoa; phylum Arthropoda; class Insecta; order Trichoptera; family Limnephilidae; genus Hesperophylax; species Hesperophylax consimilis. The sequence continues at coordinate 20,077,235 of NC_142848.1, read as the reverse complement.
AAAACATGCTAAAATTGTAATTGTGATATTGTAACCATAATTACGTAAACTTGTAGGTTTCAACCTTCAATAAGGTAAGCTCATGTAAGGTTAGGTAACTAGATTGCAGGGATTGAAAAGTGATGCATGTCCCAAAAAAACGAAAAAGGAAAATAAATTCAGAAAAAAGGTAAGTTTTCCATAAATTTATGGAAATAAACACTTCTTGTTTATGGACCATGGGGTTACTCCCAAAGATTTATGTATCCATAAAACATATTATTGCCCAATATCAATCAACTTGAATTTCAATCTAGGTTCATTCTGTAATTGTTTATTACATGAATAGCAAATTTAAAAACACGTACTTTCTAAAAAATATTAGTACCTAGCGAAAAAATAGCCTTCCCGTAATCGGAGGACTTGTAAATTGTTTCGTAAACACATACCATTCATCACCAACATCTACGAAATTGTTTCGTAAACACATACCATTCATCACCAACATCTACGAAATTGTTTCGTAAACACATACCATTCATCACCAACATCTACGAAATTGTTTCGTAAACACATACCATTCATCACCAACATCTACGAAATTGTTTCGTAAACACATACCATTCATCAGACACTACGGACTGCACACCCCTGACTGACTGTTATAACAGTGAACATGTAACCACAGATACAGACACACGCACACACGCACACAATATAATATGACTGGCACCGAGAGTGAGGTTGGCATTAACTAGATCTATATAATATGGTATATTCTAGGGATGAGGTATGAAAGCAGAAGCATACAGTCCGACTTATGGCAATAACACTGTGAGGGTCTAAGGTCAGGCAATATATGGGCACACTCACCACTCCCTGTTAGCGCGGATAGGTTATGAGGCACAAGAGAAAAGAGAAAACACAACATGATGTTTGGACACGGCACATACAATACAAATAAATGATACACAAATGCCACCAACATTTTCATAAAAAAAAATATTTCTAATATTCATACATGATGGAAAATAATATGATTGAAAATCAAATCGACAAACAGTGCCATTTTGATATTTGAATGGTTCCAGTTAAATGCAGATTCTCAGCCCGTTTTAACTTCTAATTGAATTGTGATCAGCTGTCAAGCATAATGATCAAGTTATTACGCTTGATGTTAATGATTCTATACATAATTATTTTAACTGGACCAGTTTCAACGCGTTACAGACATTAGTGTTATTTAGACATTCTAAATTGTTCATAATGACCAAAACTTCAATCACTTTGTGTTCGTCAACGCATAATGCTTTCAATTATAAATTATAATTATATTATCAAATGAAACTCATTAAAGAAAAGAGCTTCTGCCAAACCCTAAACGCATTTATGTCACCAGCTATCATGGTGGCCATCTAGGATGGTATTTTAATGTTTCAAAGATTGATGAGCTGTTTCTTAGCCAAGATTAAAAGTTGCCACAGCTTATAAACGTATAATGGTGACTTAATTTGTCTGCATTAATCACATGCCCATTCTCTGTAGCGTGGCAGATGTATGTAGCATTATGTATTTAGTAATCGCATGACACGGAACATTATTTGTCATAGAGTGGACAGAGACTCTTAAACAAGAGATAAGGTTGGGTTATATTAAGCAGTGAGGTCCACAGAAACTCAACTAAACTATCAATATTATCACTCACAAGTAGCTCACACAGGAAAGTGTTCAAACCTACTCTAGAATGAAGTGTCGATACTACAACATATTATGTTAGCGTGAAATACTACCAACTGTTTGTAATGGAAGCTACACAAATATTATGTGGATGTTATGTTGTCTGCTGGAGTAATTTTTTTTATGATAACCACCGGCTTGTAATTCCATGCTGTAAAGCTGTGCACGTCACAAGAGGAGAAGAAAGAAAATAATTTGTATATGTAAAGAAGAGTATCTGTGGCGGGTGGCATGGCTTTGTTTTTTATACAAATCAATAGTTTTATTATGAGATTGATGAAATTTTGCACACTTGACCTTCAATACAAGAGGAAGTTCACTGTCTAATGAGATTTCGAAAAACCATCCCCTTTTCCCAGCCCTTAACCCGTGGAACACCAGACCCTTTTTGAGGGAAATCAATAACCGATTAAAAAATTAACTGTTTCAAGTGCAAGCGATTCTGTTAAAAAAATTTATGCACTTTCTCATGGCAAACAGGTTTAAATTGCATATCAAAAGATTCCAGCTAGGGCGAAATTCCAATGCCAAAAGCTCATTAACGGTTTGTCGGCGGGAAAAAATTCTTGTCACTGGTGCACAAACGGTTTTCCAGAGGTTAAAGCAGAATTTTAATATTTCTAGATAAAATTTTGCATAGTTGACGTTCAAAATGAGAGGAAAATCACTGTCTACTTCTGATTTCTCCGGGCAAAGCCATGTACTACAGCTTGTTTCTAATAAATTTATAGAAAAAAAAAACACTTTCTTTCATAAATTGGTCTGAATTTATTTTCCTGCACCTTCTGATGTGGTATCGACTGCTTTACAGCCTCTATAGACTGGCAAGTACTTAAAAAATGATTTTCAATATGAAAAAAAAAACTAATGATTTGCTCTCCCATTCGTAAAATAATGTTCCGGTTACTGTGAAGTTATTGAAAATTACTGCCGATACTCAAAAGAACAGGGCACTTTATTCATATTGTAAATGACATAATGAATAATAAAATGAAATGAATGATATCTGAATAAAGTACTAAACATGAATGATGTTCCTCACCATAGAGAACTGCTCAAAGTGGTGCTGCAACAGCTGCTGATTGATGTAGTAGTTGTCGGACTGCGCATAGGCATCGTAATGCGGGCTCTCTCCACCGCCTCCGTTGCTGCCGGGGCCCCCGCCGCCAGGGCCCCCATTGCCTCCGCCGCCCATGGGGCCCCCGCCAGCGCCCCCGGGGCTGCTGCCCGGACTGCGGGGACTGCGGTAGCCCCCGTTGTTGGAGGACACCTGGACTGGTGATACACCCATCTGAAATAATTAGGAATTCATTGGTGAGTAGGAACAAAAATTATTTTAGGGAGATTGATAGAGTGAAAACCGCACAGGAGTCCTATGGGCTAGAATCAGTGGATCTATTCGAAACCTCCTATATCACAGGAGTCCTATGGGCTAGAATAAGTGGATCTATTCGAAACCTCCTATATCACAGGAGTCCTATGGGCTAGAATCAGTGGATCTATTCGAAACCTCCTATATCACAGGAGTCCTATGGGCTAGAATCAGTGGATCTATTCGAAACCTCCTATATCACAGGAGTCCTATGGGCTAGAATAAGTGGATCTATTCGAAACCTCCTATATCACAGGAGTCCTATGGGCTAGAATAAGTGGATCTATTCGAAACCTCCTATATCACAGGAGTCCTATGGGCTAGAATCAGTGGATCTATTCGAAACCTCCTATATCACAGGAGTCCTATGGGCTAGAATCAGTGGATCTATTCGAAACCTCCTATATCACAGGAGTCCTACGGGCTAGAATCAGTGGATCTATTCGAAACCTCCTATATCACAGGAGTCCTACGGGCTAGAATCAGTGGATCTATTCGAAACCTCCTATATCACAAGGTCGGGACACTAAATTAAATCAGCATCCTAACTTGTATGGGAACCTGGGAAAAGTATTTTTATTTTTCAAATTAATTAAAACATTTTAAGATGTTTTAATAAATATTAAAAAATAAATAAAACGAAAATTGTTGTAAAATCACATACAATTTTAGGAGGCTGCTTTGGATGAGTGTCCCGGCCTTGTGATCTAGGAGGTTTTGATCTATTACATACACTACAGAAGGATTAAAATGCTAGAACCCGTCAGGAGTTGAGCCTGGCGACCACTTTTATGTAAGAGTTTGAAAAAACGTATATTCAAATATTTTTCTGGACGTTTTCTCCTAGGATCAATTTTCGTATGAAGATTATCTGCTTTCATGAGCAGTGCACAAATTATATTTAATTATTAAAATTAACATCGTCATACAAAATGGAGTTATTCAACATCAAGAAAATCAACAACTATGTGTACTGATTGATGTTTCTCTGGGTGGCCACAAACAAACGTCAACATTTTATAGACGATTCACCTATTTCTATTTCTGGCAGCGATATCATCCCAAAAACAACAGTCAAACATCTCAGTGTCAATTTAGATTTAGACTTTTCGTTTAAAATCAAACAAATAAGACTGTAAGTCTGTCCGAAGAAACATTCCTACAGAAGCAACAAAACTACTTATCATCTCTTAGTCTCACGTCTCGATTACTGCAACGGCATTTATGCCAGCCTTCCAAAATATCAAATTGACGAACTTCAATCAGTGTTTAATGCAGCAGCACGGCTCATAACCGAGGTTTCTAAATATTTGCACATTCCACAACACCTTTGTAACCTTCACTGGCTCAAGTGCCCTGAAAGAATCCAGTAGAAATTGTGCTGGATGGTGTTTAAATCCATCAATGAAATGGCCCCACCCTACATCTCTGAACTATGCGTCCTGGAAAACTCTGGTCTGAGGCAGTCAACTCTTAGATCAGCAACATCATCAGCTGTAGGCAGACTGATGGAACCTAAGCGCAAGTCAAATTCTAAGTTTGGTGATCGCGCTTTCGGAGCATCTGGGCCGAAGGCTTGGAATAAACTCCCTCCGGAACTAACATCCATAACAAGTCCAACAAAATTCAGGTCTAAACTAAAAACTTACCTTTTTAAGCTGTCATTCCCTTAAATTAATTAAATGTATTATATATTTGTACAGCGCCTTGGAGGTGATTTTGCACAAAAACGGCGCTATACAAATCATCCAAATATTATTATTGAGCACACGAGAAGTCATTTGTACATCTAGCAATTATCACCACTTTGTTTGATAAATGTGCCGCAAAGAAACAAACGAATATGTGTTACTTTTTGACTTACAAAAATACTATGTGAATGAACGACTTATGTGAGGTGGTGTATTATTTTGAAGGAGTAACAACTTCCACACAAGAAAAAATATTGCTGACAATTTTTGGGAAGTTATTAGTTGGAAATTATTATAAAAAATCACAAAATTTTCCACAGTGGAAAAGGAAATTCCAACACTCAAAAAACGCAACTTCTGGATGTTCAACACCATTCGTAGATGAAGGCCTTACGCCTAGATTATGCAGGCCGTCAAAAATATGTACTTCTATTCTAATTTTTATTTTATTTGGTTTTACGCACAGCCGGGCTTTTACATGGATTTTAAGAACAGAATATACCAAGTGAGTTGTTGTTGTTATGAGTTGAATTATACACTACATTTTTAGAGCATGAAATAACAGTAAACTGATAAACTGATTATGGAGCAATATTAGTAAAACATGTAACAGAAACATCAAATAATATAGAAACTAGAACAATACTACATATGAGACAGATCACTAAAACCAAATTACCGACTTAAAAAAATAGTTATTTATGTATATATGTATTATAGAAAAAAAATTATTACAAAACTGTAGCTAAATGAACAAGTTTTTTTTTTAAATCTGACTAACAAAATGATGAGGGTTGAGGTATGATATAAATTAATTTATACTCACAGTGGGTGATGGCATATTAATATTAGACTTAGACGAGTGTATTGATGGAGGACTGCACTGATAACTTGGCTGCATCCATGATGAATCTGTTGTAATACCCTGAAATAAATAAAACAAACATACAATTAACACGAAATATACTTTCTTGTGAAATGGACATCTTTCTTTTATTCACCTCATTTTACCATTAAGATGCGTGAAAAGGACGTACATATAAAATAATAGCTAGCAATGGGCATGATCGAGATGTCAATTGATTGATTTTAGCAACAAATCAAAATAATAGCTAGCAATGGGAATAATTGAGATATCAATTGATTGATTATAGCAATGAATCAAAATAATAAAGATTCATTTTAACCTCTCAGACATAGAATTTTATTTATTATGTGTCCCTTTGAGAACTGTCAGAATGTGATAATTTTTGTGTTATTTACGAGTTTTACTAAAATCTTCATAACTCACGTTTTGGGAAACGTAGCCTCATTCTAAAAAATGTTTTGGAAAGATTATGAAATCCACTATCGCATTGTGTTGTTATACGTAAATATTTGCGTTTCTAAATATACATTTTATGAAAACGTCAAAAATATGTAAAAATCGCTTACCATTATTTCAAAGCCTTGAAAAATGTACTTTTTTCTGAGTAGCATAAAGGAATAACACTTTATATATTGAAGAAATATATTTAAAAACTATTAGTCACCTCAAAATATTAACCGTCCAAACTAAAATATTTTTAAATTATTTAGAAATGCAATAAATTATTAACGAACATCTTGACAGTTTCAATCGGCTTAGATAATGCACCTCTACGTTCCATAGATATTCTTGAATACAGACGCGTAGCGTTATTCATTATCGATACTCTGTTTTTTAAATCATGGCAATCCGTATACTAGTGATGGAAATAAATCAATTTTTGTAAAATCTCGCGTGTTTACGTGAAAAGACGTTCTAATGTCTTGACCGCTATTATCATATTTACGTCTTTTGACGTTCTAATGTTCTGAGTGGTTAATAAACTAGTAGTAAAAATATATTTTAAACTTGCACAATGCAGCAATGGTGTTTACTAACGAAAATTTCACAACGTTAATGAACACTGGCGGCCGCACTGACTACGGATAAAACTACCTCCCTGTCCCGAGAAGGCTCTACTCATGGGGGGCACCGAAAAAGCTAGTTCGATTGCTACTAAGTTCAATTTTAATTTCTATCCCTTTATCGATTAAAATAATTTGATGTTAAAACGCTTCCTTCTTTAAAAATTAGAAATTATGTTAATAGAAGAATTTATTAGAAGCGTTAAAACTTAACATGGAATTAAGCTTATATGAACAGAGAAAATGATACAAAATCTAAGTGCAAAAATTAATAAAATTAGTACCTTCAGATATTAGATTTATTGTTAGCGAAAGAAGAAAAAAAAATTACATAATTCAACTGAACCATTCAATTTGGATTGTAAGATCGTTTTTGAAGAGAAATCACAAAGAATTTTTAGATTTTTTTTTAAACTTGCTTCGGCAATGTCTTTAATTTGTTTAATTAATATATTTGATGGGTGCAGTTGAATTGTGTATGGGCATGCAGTAACTTAATATAAATACAGTAGATTCCAGATCCTGGGAGGTGTAATCAAAATAATAACTTTTTGGATAGAATGGATGGTCGGCCTCTAAGATTGACAAAATGTCTGGTTGATTATTATTTTCTGTCCATCCCGGTAAATCAAGAATCCACCGCTGTATAGAAAATAAGCCAAATCATAAAAGAACAACAAACCTTACTCTGATGAAGATACCTAGTATTTGAATTGGGCACAGACAAGTGATTCTGAAATACACACCAAACATAAACATAAAACTACAAGACAAAGCTTTAAACAAACAACAATGACAGAATTAACTACATCATGAGAAGCTCTCGAAACAATGATAAGCGAAAAACAGTTAATATTTGGCAGAACTTTAACAATGTTCACTATAAAGAGTTGTAAAATAGTGACCACTGGCATTTGACAAAATAAGAATAAGCAAAAAAACAATATTTTGCAGAACAGCAGTGAATGTTTACTGTGTTTCATAAAAATAAGGATGAGAAAAGATTGATGTTTTACAGAGAGGCTAAACAGACATTGATGAATTTTTGCCATAAAGAGAGCTGTATGCAATTTTTTACTGGTATTTAACAAAATAAGAAAAAAAAAACAGTTAAATGGATTGTTCCACTTGATGGTGGAAAATGGGGATATTTTGCAAAGAATTATGAATAACACAAAAACACCAGTCACTCTCTATAATTAGACATAACAAATTAATACTCAATTTAAGTTTTCACAAAAATGCTAGCCAATAATTTAATTACATAATTAAATGACAAATTGAAACAAAACGTAATATAAAAAAAAATATATTGTCTTTCGGCATTTTATTCCGCATTAGTTTCACACCCAGAACTAACTGAAAGTCAGGTAATTATATTAAACTAATCCCGTCATCCCACTGGCTCGGTAACGGCAAGGAATCCACAAAAACCCAAGACTCTGCGCACAAAAGTAAAGTTCACTACGGTTTACAGCGCAACCATTGTGGGACAATGCAGAATCTCCGTTTTTTGTCGATTTCTCACTGTTACCAAGCCAGTGGGACAATGGGCTTAGAGTTTGGTACGTTATTGAATTGCCGCAAACCTTGCTCAGTTTACTGTGGAAAGCAATACCGGACATGGTAGGTATGAAACTAATAGAAACTAAACGCATGAAAAAAAAACAATATAAATATAGTACACTAAAAATAAACATGCTCATCTACATAATTAATGGTTTAAATTCTACAATGTCAAAACTATGTATTAAATCTCTAAAGTTTTAACTATTAACATCATAAATAGACAAAGAAGAAATATTGAAAAATATGTTAATTCTATTAGATTAAACACATGCAAAATTCAAAATTTAAACTACAAAAACAAGCACAAATGATCAAACGTTTTTAAACTAACAATAATAACAGAGACAAGCCGATGAAAAGATGATTTTTCTGACTTCAGAATACACATTGGGCACAATCTTAAACTTGTCTTATATGCAAAAATACCATGCAGTTTTGGAATTAGATTAGAATTAAACAACAATGGAATTAGAAGAATTTCTTGCCGTGGCATATTACAGAACTGCTGGTAATTTGGTTCTCTACTTGAACATGACAGACCAATATACTAATAGAACGAAATGAGTTTCTTGCCGTAGCTTAACACAGTCGTGCTGGTAATTTGGTTGACTCTACTTGAACATGACAGACCAACATACTAATAGAACGAAATGAGTTTCTTGCCGTAGCTTAACACAGTCGCGCTGGTAATTTGGTTGACTCTTCTTGAACATGACAGACCAACATACTAATAGAACGAAATGAGTTTCTTGCTGTAGCTTAACACAGTCGCGCTGCTAATTTGGTTGACTCCTACTTGAACATTACAGACCAACATACTAATAGAACGAAATGAGTTTCTTGCCGTAGCTTAACACAGTCGCGCTGGTAATTTGGTTGACTCTACTTGAACATGACAGACCAACATACTAATAGAACGAAATGAGTTTCTTGCCGTAGCTTAACACAGTCGCGCTGGTAATTTGGTTGACTCCTACTTGAACATTACAGACCAACATACTAATAGAACGAAATGAGTTTCTTGCCGTAGCTTAACACAGTCGTGCTGGTAATTTGGTTGACTCTACTTGAACATGACAGACCAACATACTAATAGAACGAAATGAGTTTCTTGCCGTAGCTTAACACAGTCGCGCTGGTAATTTGGTTGACTCTACTTGAACATGACAGACCAACATACTAATAGAACGAAATGAGTTTCTTGCTGTAGCTTAACACAGTCGCGCTGGTAATTTGGTTGACTCCTACTTGAACATTACAGACCAACATACTAATAGAACGAAATGAGTTTCTTGCCGTAGCTTAACACAGTCGCGCTGGTAATTTGGTTGACTCTACTTGAACATGACAGACCAACATACTAATAGAACGAAATGAGTTTCTTGCCGTAGCTTAACACAGTCGCGCTGGTAATTTGGTTGACTCCTACTTGAACATTACAGACCAACATACTAATAGAACGAAATGAGTTTCTTGCCGTAGCTTAACACAGTCGCGCTGGTAAAATTAAATCAAAAATCAACCAAATGGTTGACTCTACTGGAACATGACAGATCAACATAATAATGGAATGAGACAAGTTTCTTGGTGTCGCATATCACAGACCCGCTGGTAATTTGGTTGACTCTACTCGAACATGACAAACTGACAGACTGATGACATGACACTGACTGACCTGCTGGTGGTTGGTGTAGTGGGTGGGCGTGGTGGGACTACCGAGTGGAGAGTGGCGCGGGGAGTGATGGGGGGAGGGCCCCCGCCCACCGTCGCCCGCCGCCGTGGGGGACAGGGTGGCGGGCGACACTGACGCCGGACTCTGAAATTAGACATCAACTTCTTCAGGCATGTAACATTACACAGTGAAACTTTCTTAAAAAGTTTTCCAAGTCTTGCACAGAGGGTTATGACTATGACTGCAGACCATATTTAGTGCGAGCTACTCACATTGCTATAGGGCGTGCTGGCCTGGTCTGGGGGCTCGCGCTCCAGGGAGGGCCCCCCGGAGTACAGCTGTGGGGGGAAGTGCACCGAGGTCAGGTCGGGCAACGAACCCGTGTTGCTGCCCACGGGGATCTGCACCCCACCCGAGTCTTGCACAGAGGGGTATATGCTGTAAAGGAAAGGGCATAGAATAAGCGAGATAATCGAATTACACGGAAAATATCTCAAAATCCATGTCTCCTAAAACTACGATAAACTTAGCAGTAAAGAATGAAACCCGTTCACCGTTGATGTCTCATGAATAGGTCATCTCTCTAACTAACTTCTAGTTAATACAGTATGCATGTGGAATGAGCTACTCTTGCGTTTCTTCCTGAGACCCCTCTCACCCAGAGGAGCGGTCTTGTAGGTTTTCACAGAGATTGCACAGTTGTTGTGATAAAAAAAACTTTTAAAATATAATAAAATATTCAAATATTAAGTTTGAGTCTTCCATACCTGCCTTATCAATTGAGATATACTTAAAAATTAAATAAACAAAATATGTATAGTGTACAAAACTCACTTTATTCCCGGAACTCTCGGGACTTCGCAAGACGATCTGGGCCTATTAGGATTCGCATCTAACATTGATATCATTCCATCAGTGCCATCTGAAATTAATAATTAATAATAACAGAGATTACAGATGTAGAACACATAAAGGTACAGTTAATGAGAAAATAACTTGTATTAAAAATAATGTATGAGCAGATTTATAATTGTAAATAATACTAAGGACGGGTTGTTTCGGAGAATTTGAACAATTCATAAAATTTCAACATTCATTTTCAAGTTCTGTGAAAGATGTTTTCAAGTTCTGTTTTTATTTCAGTTCTGTCAAGCAACAAGCCTATAATTATATAATAACAGAACTTCAATAAAACTTTCACAGAACCCGAAAATGAACGTTGAAATTTGATGAATTGTTCAAATTCTCCGAAACAACCCGTCCTAAAGAAGATAATCTGTATCAAACAAACATGCAAGAGATAACTTTATTGTGTTACGTCACAATAGTACAACTAGAAAAGATTGATAAGAAATTAAGAAAAGTAGAAGTATAAAAAGGTCATGGGGCAGTTTTACTATTTTGTGACATGCGTCAAAAGATAAAGTCAACGTCAACAGTCAATACAGCATCATTTGAGTCGCTCTGTTGATTGGCACTTTCTGATGGGCAGAAGTTCTCACTTTCTGTGCTTAACAAAGTGCATGGGATCTACCATGACCTAACCACCTGTTAGGAAAGCAAAAGTTAACTTCTTTCAACATAGGTGGATTATGTAAACTTCCAGAGATTAACTTTAAAAAATGTTTGTCTAAAAATATGTTTCGGCAGGCTTCTAAGGTATTGAAATCAAGCATTCCTATTAAAAGCAAGGATGGACATACAAATGGATAGTATATATTTATATATTTCTTCATCTAAATGTAAAGCATAAACCTCTTTTGCACTCTTTGTATTTTGAGGATATGGTTTTGTCAAATAATACAAGTAATAATATGACAGTACATATGTAGAAATTCATAAGCTAACAGAATTTGGACAGATTTTAACTTGGGGAAACGAAGTTTCGGTAGTTATTAATGGCTAACAACCATTGGTCAAAATACAACTAGTGCCCTATTAACAATTTTGAAAGATATTTTCCCTCTGACGTCAAACACACAGTCTTTTTGGAAGATATTTCTAACAGACGTCAAACACACATAGTCTTTTTGGAAGATATTTCTCCCAGACGTCAAACACACATAGTCTTTTTGGAAGATATTTTTAACAGACGTCTAACACACTTAGTCTTTTTAAAAGATATTTCTCCCAGCCTGATATGGATTCATAAAATTCAAGCTATTTGTATCTCATTTTGCATAATGCTGATATATATATATAAAGTGTTAGAAAAGGAGAACACCACGCTTTCAGTTTGCATTCAAAAGTTTACTATAGACGCTCCCGAAAAATTAAATAATATTAATATGAAACAATATTAATTTAACATTTGAAAAATATTTGTCAAGCTTTCCAAATTTTTTAATAAATACTCAATCATATATGAAAAAAAAGTGAAACCACCAAAACTTTTATAATACCTTAGTGGAATTAAATGTTTTTTTGTTTTGTGTAAGGTCGTAATCATAGTTTATACGATAAAAACAAGCGACTTTACGTTTGCATTCAAAATTTAAATATTTTTAATTGCATATATCGATTTGTAATACCAAAATCTGAAAGAGTCTTTCATCAGCTTTTAAAAACAGAATTTCATTTTGAATATCATTCAAAAACAGCGAATTTATCTGGAATCGAATGTATTCCAAAAATATTTCCCGCGCAATCAGTATTTTGACAGTTTGCTTAAGAGAAATACAATGCAAAATATCAGAGGTTCTAGAGGTTAAACATATCATGTTGTCACCTCTCCTGTGCTGGTGCTGCACCGAGTTGAGTCCCTGGTGCGAGTGCGAGTAGGCGTGCTGCTGCATGTGTCCCTGTTGCAGGTGGTGGTGCTGGTAGCCTCCACCGCCCCCATAGTGCAGTGGGGAGCCCCCACCCTGCAGCTGGTGGTGGGGGTGACCCTGGTGGTGTGGCTGGTGGTGCGGATGGTGCTGCAGCAGGTGGTGCTGGTGGGGTGAGGCGTCGCGCAGCCCAGCCACCGACTGGTTCAGGGCGCTATCTGAGTTGGTGCGCCGCCAGCTGCTGTCGGGCGGCGGGCTGAACAACAACCATTATGCATTAATCAATTTAAATAAAAAACATGAAACTGGCAGAGGAAGTATTAAAGTATACTTAATGCTGTAGAAATGCGACCCCTGAGGCCCATGTATGATAAAACTTTCTACGGTCTTTGTTTTTGTGTTAAAAATGTGGAGATTCAGAATGAATGCAAAGTTGATGTAAGCATAATGGTTAAGATTAAGAAAGGAATGCAGAGTGGATGATCGAAGATAGAAGTGAAAGGAGAATATATGGTGAAGAAGTCGGGGACGCCCAAGGAGGAAATGGCACAACTAAGTGAATCAAACACTTGAGTCGGGTTATGTCAAGAGTCAAAATAACAGAAGAGTATATTTATTTAACACCCAGAGGGCTTTTACATGTAGGTGGTACAATTTTAATGACAGTTTTGAAACATAAGAAAGAAATAATAAAAATAAAATTACATTAAAAAATAATATATGCAACAAACAAAATTAAAAATAACAAGAACATAAATTAAAAAATACAGCGGTTTGACTGGTTTACAAAAATATAACTTCCATTTAGGAATAGTGTTGAAATAAGTCTTTTACGTAATCCACAAAATTCGCAAAGTTAATATTAAACATATTGACATCACCTAAGTATTGGTTTCCCATAGTGTGAAACTGTTGTATTGGGGAGTTGGCAATGTAATTGCGCTTATGTGTGTTGCAGTGGAATAGAGTATTTTGTCGTGTTGTTATTGTAGGTATTCGTAAGTTTATGAGTTGCAGAAGTTCGCAACAGTCGAATTTAGAGTTTAGAATCTTGAATAAAAAAGTTAAGTCGTTTATTTTACGGCTGTCTTCCAATGTGTGTATTTTTAGAGTGTTTAATAAGAAATGATATTGTAAGTCTTCTAGTGGGATATTTAATTTATAATTTATCAAACGCAGAAATTTTTTTTGTATTCGCTCAATGTTATTAATGTGAATTTTGTAAGAGGGAGACCAAACTACTGAGTTGTATTCAATTATGCTTCTAACTAGAGATATGTATAACAGTTTAATGGCTTGATTGGAGTTAAAGTTTTTAGTTGTTCTTAATACGAAGCCTAGTGTTTTCATGCCTTTGTTTACAATTTGGTGGATATGATTGGCGAAACTTAGTTTTTCATCCAAAATAATTCCGAGATCTCTCATTTCCGTGACTCTTTCTAAAGCTGTATTGTTAATGGAATATTCAAATAAAATATGATTTTTATTTCTGCAGTAAGTCAGGGTTTTGCATTAAAAAAACAGATTATTTTGTACGCACCAATCTTTAAACTTATATTTGACTGTAGTATTTGGCAATGATTTACATCAGTTATTTTTTACCTTTGAGACATAATATCGGCATTATTAATTGCAGAGGTTATTCGTCTGGCGCTAAATGTTACAAATAGGCTACTCTGTTTGTCGGGTTGTTGCAAAATTTATATATGTTTTCTTTACAATATCAACAAAAATCAAAACTGTTGCAAGAATTCCTGACTGTACCTGGGAATGTTTCTCTAAAAAGTCTATTGAATACTCGATGGTCAGCTAGAAATGATGCCTGCAATAGTCCAAACAGGGACTAGCTTCAAATAATAGCAGCTCTTGAAAAGAAGAAAAATGATTTGTCATAAAAAATTTTGGGCAGAAAGGTAACCAGTATCTACTTTAGAAATAATGTCTGAATTGTAGAGCTCCATTTTGAAGCAATTTAATTTAGTCACAAAAATTCTGAAATGTGTAGATGATATAGATCCTCAAGTCGTTGCAAATCTCTATAATTAATTCTATTAATTGAAAATAATATAGATTCTTTCGAAATATATGAAGGTGCTGGCGAAAGGAAATCTCACATCAATGAAAATAAAAGCACCATCAAAAGAAAACTTCGTTGTGATGAATCTCGCGAGAGAGAAGTGTTATTTCATTCCATTGCCTCTTCTCGGGTTTGCTTTTCAAATATTATATAAAATCCGACAAAAAACAAGAAACCAAAGAGCTTGAGACAGTTGGGGATTTCGATCAGAGAAAACAAGCTGGAATAGATACAGACGTAAAGCGTTGTTTTGATCAGGGCCAGACTTCCGCCTAGGCCCGAGAGGCCTCGGCCCGAGAGGCCTCGGCCTGGGGCCCCAACCTCAGGGAGGGGGGCCCCGGCCAAGGACCCAACCAACTCTTGAAATAAGTTCCTTAAAACATAACATGTCATCTTTGGGAATGTTGCGAAAATGGTACACATTGACATGGGTCTCACAAATTAATATATGAAATTTTCCATAAGGCCCCAACATCAGAAGGGGGCCCAGCCAGATGCCAAAATGATACGCATTGAGGACACAGGACTGGGAAATAATATTTCACACATTTTTTTGAGCAGAAAATGTTGCTTGTGCAATGATGGAGGAACTAGCTAGCAGTTCTTCGAACTCGCGACGCCTGGATGGTATTTGTCCACTCGGCTACAAGCCTTTAAGAAAATACTAAAGGATTTTGGTCTAAATATTGTTAGAACACTGACACAATGTAAAATAAAAATCGAAAGCATTTATTGCTCTGTCCTTCGACCTAGAAAATTTTTCACCTGAGCCACGTTTTCTATGTGTTTTTTAATGTAATAATTCACATACCCTTCACCCACACCATATAGACATATGCCCCAATTGGGGATGACTTATATAAAAATTTTGCCTGCGACACTTTTCAGTGTCTTTGTGGGAGTCTAATTTTCCACTCTCTTCGCCCTCTTCGCTTACTCCAGTCGGGGATGCCATAGTTCCACAGGCTCCGAGGTTATTGAGGAATTGGGACTAAAGTCTTTTTCTATATCTTTGAAAGTAATCTATACAAAATTTCATTTAATTTTTATATGACCTTTCAAATGCAAAAGAACATTTTCATACATAAATTGTGTAATACACAATAATTCAAAATGATAATAGCGGTGTTTAGAATTTTTTCCAAGTATTTTATCCTTTTAAATGTTCATTTATCTCCAAATCACGATTAGGTGGTATCTTGCACGAGCCCCTTCAATGTATGAAAACGGTTTTCATATGAGGGGGTGTAATTAAGTTTGCGGAATGGGTAAGTAGGTGATTAGTGGGGGTGTCGCTGAATTAGGTACTAATTGAGCAACTCATTATTAGTATAAATACCGGGTTTTATCGTAATTAGGTCATTAGTCTTTGAGCTATCGTCGACCAAACAAGTCAATCAGGGGGAGAATTGTGAATATGGAGAAAATTGAGTTCCGCGCTGTTATAAAATTCCTTACCCAGCAAGGAAAATCAGTTCAGATCAAACTGGAAGAGATGTCATCCGTTTAAGGGGACTCTTGTCCAAGTAAAACTATTGTTTACAAGTGGCATACCCTATTTAAACGAGGCAGGGAATCGCTTGACGATGACCCACAGCCAGGAAGGCCTATCGAGGTGACCACTCCAGAAATTATTCAAAAAGTAAAAATATTAATAATAGAAGATGCCCGACTAAAGAAGAAACAGCTCGCAGAAATGGTTGGAGTATCAGATACATGTCTAAAAATAACTATAGAAATAAAGTACAAGTTTTTATTTGTCAGCTCATGGTTTTTTTCACTTTTGGCATCGGGTATTGGGCTATGGGGGCAGCCGATCATATTTGCCTAGGGTGCAAAATTTAGAAATACGTCCCTGGGCTACACACTTGTATTAGATTGTCTGTTTTAACATAACCCAGTATAGACGCAGCCCACAATAGACAATTCACTTTAAAAGTACAGCCATATTTCTAGTAATTTTCTACGGAGTAAAATGATGTTAATCCACTTTTCACATAGAAACCTCAAATCAGGTAATTCTTCAGCAATTTACTTTAACCTTTGGTTTAGGACCGCATTAATATTAGCGCACAATCCTCTCCAGAGTAGCGAAAGAGTGGAGGGAGGGGCATGTGTTTTCTATTGTTTTGATTGTGACCTATACATATGGCATAGAAGCTTGCCGACTATCAAAGCGGAGGAGCCAATGAAAATATGTGTTTGGTGTGTAGGTAGAAACAAAGACAGGCGCTGCTGTATAAAGATGTGATTATGTATGGTACAGTATGGGGGAATGATGTTGGCGACATGAATGGTGCGAAGATGTGATTGCTGCAGTATGGGTGAATGATGTTGGTGACATGAGTGGTGCGAAGATGTGTTTGCTGCAGTATGGGTGAATGATGTTGGCGACATGAGTGGTGCGAAGATGTGTTTGCTGCAGTATGGGTGAATGATGTTGGCGACATGAGTGGTGCGAAGATGTGTTTGCTGCAGTATGGGTGAATGATGTTGGTGACATGAGGGGTGCGAAGATGTGTTTGCTGCAGTATGGGTGAATGATGTTGGTGACATGAGTGGTGCGAAGATGTGTTTGCTGCAGTATGGGTGAATGATATTGGTGACATGAGTGGTGCGAAGATGTGTTTGCTGCAGTATGGGTGAATGATGTTGGTGACATGAGTGGTGCGAAGATGTGTTTGCTGCAGTATGGGTGAATGATATTGGTGACATGAGTGGTGCGAAGATGTGTTTGCTGCAGTATGGGTGAATGATGTTGGCGACATGAGTTGTACATGCGGCTTCATACTAATAATTATAATTCTTGTTTCTATTATTTATGGAAAAACTCATCGAAACGTGGGCCATTAAATTAAGATATATTTAAATTACAAAAAATAAATAAAGACTGTAATTATATATTTCCTTGTAATTATAATCTTTATTATGAAGAATGTATACTAATTACAAATTGTATAAGGGTGCAAATCTGGAAAATCTGGATGGAACATTAAATAAAGTATTTTCTAATTTGGCAATATAGTTTTGCAATGCTCCCCGAACTCTAAACCAATATAATAAGTATAATCCCAAAAAATATAAGCATAGATAAAGTGGGACCAACAATTCATTTAAAAAAAATGAAGATAAAGGTGACATTAAAAATGAATTTTAACCATTTTCGACTTATCTTGAAAAATTTGTCAAAAACTCGAAATCGTATTTTTTCTGATGGCCTCTCCTGTCGGAGGTTGGATTAGGTTAGGTTAAGTCTCTTCCATCGGAGATTGCCCAAATCAGGGACATATATTCACCCCACAAACTTCAAGTCCCCGCATACCCAATTTCTACCGATTCATAACAAGTTTCTCGTTTTTGCAGTTGTTATGCCGAAATGTTAATTATATAAAAATCCCTCTATAGAAAAAAATCGCAAAGCTCCGAAAATTATTAAAAACACGTTTTGTTCTGTTATTGAATATGTTACAGGCATAAAAATATTCAGGGTATCCTTTTTTTTTTTATAGTGAATACCTCACAAGAGTCCCAACTGCTCCCGTCTGGAGCCAGTGAGACTATGGCATCCCCAATTGGGGGATGTTGTGAGGCTGAAGGTAAGTGGGGAAGGGAAAGAGGAAGGTGGGGAAGTACCTGGCTATTCAGATCTAGTCACTAAACACGGCTAAAGCCATTTGGAGCAACGTTTCAATTCTGAATGGTGGTCTTACACCAGGGCGATACTGAGAGTATCTTCCACTCTGGAACGTGCCGCAAATATACTATATATTATTTTAATTAATTGATTGTGAAATAACACAAATTAATCAAATAAAATTTATTTGCGCACGCCGGGTTCGAACCCGCGACCTTCGGAATGGCAGTCCAATGCGTTACCACTGGACTATGCCGGCCGTCAAAATTAACTTTATCTTCATCTTAAATGCAACTAGAGCATTTTTCGAGAGATTTTTGCTCTATATCAAAAAAGTCTATTTTATTATTATTATTGTTTTTTTTTAATATTAGCGCGCTCTCTCTAACATTCGTATTTACATATCTCCCTTTCAAACTATCTTTGAACGCTTACTACGAGGCCTTAACAACTATTAATGCAAAGAATAAAATTACCTCAGATAAATGGTACTGCCATACGGCGAGGTGTCTATCTTGCGGTCCATGGGCCTTGCGCGCATCGGGCCCACTCCCGCGGGCCGGCCGCGTGGCTGGGCGGACCCGCCCGACATGGTGTTGCCGCCCCCGTTGCCACCCCCATTGCCGCCCGACGCGTTCTGCCGCGCGGCAGCCTGCCCGCCTTGGTGCTGCTGGATGCCACCACCACCACCATCGGCCGCGCCGTATTGCTGAGGAACTGCTTCACCGGGCTGGAGAGGACAAAAGAAACATTAAATACATCTTTTATTATATGTGGCCAAGTCTGAAAACTCCTTAACCTCATCAGACCTGTATTAAAATCTAAGGCTTACAAATAAAGATTTTTTTAAATCAATGAATTTCTTCTTCATGTCCATTGTAATGGGCGCCAGGTCTAAAGAGGTTAAAAATTTGGTCCTGCCTCTGAGAGTTCCGTTGTATCCCTCTGTTTGTTACATGCGTCATTCATGCGAGTTACAACAGAACTATCAGCACGAAAGCCGCAACCGTATATGTTTCCGGTTGCCACCCTCAAGCTTTTGAATTTGGGGGAATAGGTAGACAATTTATTTATATAGGTACTTTCAATATAACTACATGGTGTCCTAAAACTAAGGCAGGAAACTGGAGTCGATTTTGTCTTAAAACTTTTTTTGATTTGATATTACGTTTTCGAGTTAATTGTGGACTCAATTAACTCGGAAATTTTTAGGTTAAATTTGAAAAAAAAAAATTCAATTCAATTTCTTATGTCTCTAAAAAACACGTAGAAGCTTCAAAAGTTTTTCAACCCTTTGGTAGCTCAAAAATGAAAAAAGACAAAAATGTAAATGATCATATGGAAAAAAATCTCTATGTGGTATTGTGATGTAGATTTCACCAGTTTACAGTTTGTATCACTAGTTTCCGGACAATGTATATTATTGTATCAATAAATTGAAATAAAAAAATGGCACTGGAAAAATGTTGATAGGTTATAGTTTATAGTAGATACCATAAATCATAAAAGAGTTTAGTTGACTGGCAGTTTCTAACAGAAGAGATTCTAAACACGGAAGAAAATACCAAAAAACAAGTAAAGTACTATTATTATTTTTTAATGATAAACTAATGTTTATCAGACAAGGTTTTTATGCATAGCACAAAGGATAACAAATTATTATAACCATTAATTACTCGCCTGAAATATCCATACAAATTGAAAATATCTCCAGAGTAAAA
Organism: Hesperophylax consimilis; assembly: GCF_061612785.1. NCBI lineage: Eukaryota > Metazoa > Arthropoda > Insecta > Trichoptera > Limnephilidae > Hesperophylax > Hesperophylax consimilis. The sequence goes on along the minus strand of NC_142848.1, from coordinate 20,057,083 downwards.
ATAAATTTTCAATTTGTGTGGATATTTTAGGTGAGTAATTAATGATTATAATAATTTGTTATCCTTTGTGCTATGCATAAAAACCTTGTCTTATAAACATTGGTTTATCATTAAAAAATAATAATATTTGACAAGTCAAAATATTTCACCAACAAATGTAAATATAATATATCTCGACGCCATCTAGTGGGAAATTTAGGAATAACAAAGCCTTTCCTACAAAAAATAAATTTGGTTTTTTACAGGTGAAAAAAATATAATAAGCAGTAATTGTCGATTGAAGTACTTGTACATATTGAATTATTTGGCAGGTTGCGAATAACCCGACGTAACTTAGTGATCCAGAGCACCTGACCGGACATCAGAAGGTGCGGGTTCAATTCCCGTCGGCGGCATTTATTTTTACTCGGGAGATATTTTCAATTTGTATGGATATTTCAGGTGAATAATGAATGCTTATAATAATTTGTTAAAATACTAGTAGGTGTAGGTAGCTTGATGTGGGCGAGACTGCATTCGCCTCTAAACGACAAACACATTTTAATATGTAAATACTTTATGTTTTAAATTTTTGTGCAGTGATTGCATGCAAGAGAAGACAGTTAATAAAACGGCACCAAATACAATTGTTTGGGCGAAAATATCACTGTGATAATTTTTTTGATATTATGAGTGTACATACGAGCAACTGTATTATGCTACTATATTGATGCTACCTCACAGAGGACATTTCGGTTTTAGACTATAAGAATATAATAAACGCTATGCGCTACGTTCCTATATATATATAGGAACGTTATTAGAAAGATATTAGAAGAACGAGATGTGCTATGAGCAGTTCATACTGTGTGGAATTGTTTTGCCCAGTGTCGCCGGTTTTGTTCACCAATACTACTGCACACCTTCGCTTACGCTAAGGTATCCGCACTAATACATAGAACAGATTTCTGTGCGTACACGTCCCGATACCGTTCAAAGTACCCTAATTAGGTAGTACTCCGCCTACGGTCCGGCGGCCAACATAGCATATCTCGTTCTTCTAATATCTTTGAACGTAGCGCATAGCATTTATTATATTCTTATAGTCTAAAACCGAAATGTCCTCTGTGAGGTAGCATCAATAGATTCTAACAGCGGTATCGACTGCACTTGTTTTTTATCCGCTTGAGTTCATAATTAGAGTTTGCAAATCCCGCACCCTTTTCAAATCCTGCGGGATTGCAGGATATAATTTCGAATTCCCGCGGGATTCGTTATTAAGGAGTGTTAAATTGAAGACACGTTTTATTACTTGTTATACCTTTGATACAAGCATATTATAAAAAATATTGAAACGGTAATTTAGTAAGTCATTTAAGAGGAATTTTCGTATCATATTCCGTAAAAAACAACCAACACTGACAGGACTCCATAGTTAGTTGCGATCCATCAACTTTGTTAATTAAATAATAAATAAAACACATTGAAAACAAGTATTTTAAGAATAGTTAAAAATATAAATAATATGATAAAAAATAAGATCGTAAAAAATATAAAAACATGACTGCACTGACAGGACTCTCCATAGTAATTTGAAATCAATCATATATATGTTATTAGTAATATTATTTTTTTAAATTCATTGAAAACTTAACAATATAATAAGTATTTTAAGAAGACTGATAAAAAATAAGATCGTAAAAAACATAGATTATGGAGAGTTCTATCACCCATACGTGAACGGACATGTGTGCAAAACAAAGGCTCACCAGCGGAAAACGTTCTCTCTGCTTCCACACTAGTTGGTGGGACTGTCATCAAGAAGATGTGTGCTAAATGAAGGTAATTCCCTCAATACATCCGTTCTCAAAAACAAAACACCAAGTTTTTGGAGTAATTTTTTTTTTTAATCCCGCAGATCCCGCGGGATCAAAAACTGGTACAAAGCCGTGGGATTGCGGGATGCGGGATTGCAAACCCTATTCATACTGTACGTGAATTCGCTCACAGAGTATATTCAGAAATTCGAAAATTGGGAGTTGAAATAAAAGTGAAATAATACGCTGAATCGCCCCAAATGGCTGATAAAGCCACTATTTGTATGTTATGCTACGTATAGATACGCGAGCCGAACTGCCGAGCTGAACCTCAACTTATGGGAATGGAACGAAGTAACCGCAAATAGCGCGAAACGCCGCCCGCTTGGAGTTGCACCGTTTCATTCCCGTAATTCGTGGCTCGGCTCGTGTTTCGGTTCGCAAATGTACACGTGCCATTAAGTACACTCACTAGATGCGATATGGTGGGTGAAATAGGCTTCTAACTATCTAGTGCCTGAGTTGCAAATGGGGGTTTTATCTCACAAGAATTTCATGCGTGCAATTTGATGAGGGAGTGCGCCAATTCCTACTAAAACAACATTTATAATTTCTACAACAACATGACTTGATAATTTTCTAATCTAATGACGATTATTCATTGGCTTACCTATTATTACTTTATTGCGGTAACGGCAAGTATATTTATGCGCAAATAAATGACATCAAACAATTAATAACCAAAAAATAAACAGAAATTACAATACTGTAAAATTTAGAAGTAAATACGGCGTAATTATATTCTACAACGTATATCTGCACTAGAATAAATAGACAAAACATTAACATAAAATACAGAACACACATAGAAGTGATTACACGTCCACCATAATATGACCTACTTTAGAGGGACTGCCATAAAACATATTCTTCTGTCAAATACATGTTCATAACACAGATAAAAAAAAAAAATTAATAAAAATCCGTCAGATAAAGAACGACGTGGTCCCGTTATGTCGACGATAATCCGAGAAAATCGCACGAAAGTCGGAAAATGCAGGAGGTTCTCGGCAATAGCGCTTAATTATTGAACAACGAGTGGTTCGACCCACTCGTCGTTCGAGTGGAATGACTTTTCACGTTTGGCGTATGTAATTATGTACCTTCGACGAGACTCAAGAACAAGAATGTCGACCAATGTATGTACTTTCGACGGCGATTGCGAGCGGCCAGGATTGGAGAATCAATACCCTAAGCACTCTCCCCCGAACGTATTTAGAGCAACCAAACTTTACAACATCGTTCCTCCAAGTTTGAAAAAGATAGAAAAGATAAATAAGCTTAAGGAAAAAATCAAAACATGGGTGAAAGAAATTAATTCAGACATACTAGAAAATGTATTAAAAACATCATAGAAACTAAATAACAGAAATTCAAAGAAATCTACCAGTCCGCCTCAGCACAGGACTACCTAGTGAGGAGGACTAAGAACAAACAGATGAAATATTATAGGTTATCATATATTGTAACTCTCATCAAACCTGTAATTAAATAGACAATGATAAAAAAAAATTAAAAAAATAATGTGAAGATTACATTGTTTAGTCTTCACAGCTGTAATTAAACGTGCAAAGAAGACAATTACATCAAACTGATGAGGCCTCACCTTTGAGAGGCTACGGCACAACGCGAAAGTGCACATCAAAAATATAAATAGAGGTTTAAAAGTCTGACAAAACCAATTTTTTAAATCTTACTCTTAAATCTGTTGAGAACTTAGGACATTTACGGATAGTTCGATCGAATTTCCGACCAAAAATGAACCAAAAGTAATAGTATGAAAAAACGTCACATTGTTTGTTGTGATGTGAGTGCACGGAAAAAAATGAGTATTGCTAATTTATTAAGAATCTCTTCAAATTATTGGTAATCCGGTTAAAACGTGATTGCAGGCCTTTAACGAATGAATTAACAGGTTTCTTGATACACTTTTAGGACGGGTTGTTTCACAGGATTCGAAAAATTCTTCAAATTTCAAAGTTGATGTTCAAGTTCTGGGAAGGTCCTATTCAAGTTCTTTCATCATTTCAGTTCATCATATCATTTTTCTCCGTGTGCATAGTAAAAATATTCTTATGATCGAAAGGGTGACCGGATAAATCATCACAATGATAATTCATCACATCTTCAAAATGTTATTTAAAGTGATGAAACAAAAACTTTATTAACTGGGTTAAGTAGGTTAGATTAGGTTAGGTTAGGTTAAAAAAAATTCATCGTTTATAATGACTTTATATCACTTTTTAAAAGTGTGTTGAATTGTCACTGTGTTGAGTTATTATGGAATCGATCGAAAGATGTTTCGAAATAATGGCTACCCTTTTACAGCCGAAATGTTTGTCATAAGATCACGCGTTAATTTGTTCAAATTGTTGTGAATGTTATCATTGTTAAAAATTACAACAAGATACATTGTTAATAGCGAACGAAAATTTGAAAGGTCAATGGTAAATAATTGGGTGATAATCAAATAATGATTTTATCAACCGCAAGTTGTGTTAATATTTAACATAGTTTCAAATATTTGAACGATAGCACCTACGCGTACAAGAATTGTGATACATTGAATCACTTCATTGTTGTAAAATTGCTGAATTTGAAAAGCATAACATATCATGTTGGACGATTTAATATTGTAACAACAACACTAGAATGCAGAAATGCAATACTTCGATGTCTGTTATCTCAAATTGGCATATTTTAACATACGGCACTCTAGTTAGGGTAGTGTGAAAGACGGAATGAAAAATAAATGCGATACGTATGTACATATTTTCGAATCGAACCTCCCAGGCCATCATTCCTGCTTGACACAATAGAGGAGAGGCGGGCGCGTTTGTTTAAGCCTGTCGTCCCACTGGCTCGATATCGGTACCGAATCAACAAAAACTTGAGAACCTGCGCATAAAAATCCAACAATGACTGCGCTGCAACCCGTGATGAACTTTACTTTGTCTCCGGTTTTTGACGATTCGGTATCAATACCGAGCCTGTGCTATATTTTCTATACGAACGAAACCTAAAAAAATCACCCGACGTAAAATAAAAATGATGGTGAAAAGAAAAAATAAATATGATGTTTTTGTGGGTCGATGCAATGATATCTTTATCGAAACTTGGACAAGACACTAAACAAAGCATTAGAGCGGAAGATAAGGAGCATTCGAAATGTGGTACAGAAGAGCATCTTCAAAATACGCTAGACAAATAGGATATAAGATATTGTTAGGTTATTATGCCGTGTTGCGCTTCATCATTAATCAACGTTTTCGAGAATATGGAAAGGCAAAGAAGAGCGATATCCGTTAGAGCAGATATGCTGTCAAGGCGTTTTCACTTTTACAGTACAAACGTGAAAAATATACTATTCAACGCTTTCTGCACTTTGCTGTACACGTCAAAACTGTGGGTGGATTACAGTACATCCCAATGACATAAGCTAAAATTCGCTTACAATTATGCTTATCGCCAACTATTCCGCCTACCGAGATACTGCAGCGCTACGTAAATGTTCCTGGAGGGACGAGTGCACTCTTTTAGAGCTACATCGGAAGCTTATGGCGCAGACTACGCCAATTAAATAACACGATCACCACTACCACGGTTGCCTGGATGGAGTCCCCCCTGATGGCCCTCGGAGACGGGAAATGTCCAAATATCCCCCAATAAACGGCTGCTTGCACACATTTTTGTGTTTATTTTTTTTCACTTAAATTCCGTATTTTTCTTATTCTTATTATTTTATATATTATTTCAAAATAGGGAATGTATTGCATTGCACTATATCTGCATACATTCAGGAATAAATTCTTATTATTGTTACTTTAGGAGTTATTTACGGAAAGATCAACAATTGTGAAATTGTACTGGCTAAAAAAAAATAACAATGTCTTGGTCATGTATTATGGAAAACAAAAACACAAGATTACCTAATTGATAATCCAGGTGAAGATTGATGGAAGGTGTAGCAGAGGCAGACGACGCACTTCGTGGTGCCGAAATCAAAATGACTGGTATAACGAGCGCAGTTTCGTAGAGTTGTCCCGGGCAGAGTCAACCTCCGATAGAAGACTTGCAACCGCTTTTATGACGAAAGAGTATAAAAATACAAGTTTACCTATTATTGTCCAAAAATAATATTGAAAACAATAAAATTCAATATCAAATTATGAGGTTCCCACTCCTCGCGTGTAGTCCATTAGAAAAAAGACCAAGACCTCGCAGCATAAAAAAATAATTATACAAAATAATGGAAGAAGAAGCGGTCGACCTTCGGCAGTCTGTTACTCAATAAAATAGTTAGAAGCTTCGGATTTAGTAAAGAGCGCGTTTTTCCGTTTGTTCTCTAAATATCTTCCACCGATCGTTAAGTATATATTTATCAATAAACGGCCAGATTTACTCTAATCACATTGAATTACAACAAAATATACGATTGTGGGATTTTTGCTAGAGAGTGTGGTATCGACGTTCGATGTTTCAACACTAAGGTAACGTGACACCTCATCGATGATTTACATTATTTGATATTACTGGTTTTTATTTTTAATTGGCAAAACTACTACGTGGAGATGAGATGCTTGGGAACGTTGGTTTATTTTACACCTTTTGATATTTATTATTTATTTTTAAAACTTCTTTTAAACTCCAGTTTGACGGCCTCTATGGTCGAGGGGTAAGGCTGCATAGAGAAAAATGAGTACGGCTTTTTTCACTCAAAATACCGTTAAAAATGAGATTTTAAAAAAATTAATGGAATTAATAACCACAAAAACAATTAATAAAAATGTGACTGCATGACCATTTCCTAACAAAATATTAGTCGTTCAGAATATATCTGAACACGTGGTCAAGCAGGTGACATTGTCCGAATAAATATAATAAACGAGATTATGTATTATAATTTTTAAGAACACGTGTTCCGACTTCCTCATAACATATTCGTACTTTACTGATAGTTTGTTATGAAATTTGTCAATTCGTTCATTGGTTTAGTCAGACCTCCAGTCCCGTTTTTAACGGGAAGACGAATAATTTTACCACATTTTTAATAAATTAACAATATTTCATATACGTAAGTTTTCTACGTGTAGCAAGCCGGAGGTTGCGGGTTCAAATCCCGGCGTGCGCAAGTAAATTTTATTTGACTATTTCGTGTTATTTCACAATTTACTCATTTAAAATCATATAAAGTACATTTGCGGCACGTTCCAGAGTGGAAGATACTCTCAGTATCGCCCTGGTGTAAGACCACCATTCAGAATTGGGTGGAAGGGTTTTAGCAACCGTTATGTTTTATAACAATACTAACTGAAGTTTCCGGCGTTTCCCGGGCTTTAAGTATTTATAAATCTCATGTAGAAAGTGACCTTCCTCTTGTTTTGAAGGTCACGTATGCAAAACTTCATCAATCTCGGAATAAAACAACACCCCTCTAATTTGGAATGCTTACAATTCGACGGTTTACAGTAATGAAACTATTTATTCAAAGAAGTGTCTGTGGTATCGTGGATTTGATTTGTATACAAATCTACAGTTTTTTCCGGGATTGGTGAAATTTTACACACTTTACCTTCAAAACAAGAAGAAGGTCACTGTCTAAATTAGATTTCGAAAAACTCTATGTAAAGCCCGGGCAACGCCGGAGACTTCAGCTACTCAATAGAATCGAACGAATTAAATAGAATTAGAGCGATCACGAGAATCCGACAATAACTAAGAGAAAAAATACATTTAAAATAAATGTAAGTCTTGCGAAAAAATAAGTATGTTTTTAGAAAATACAGATAGATGAATGAGAAATGTTCGTATTTTTGGTATAATCGATTACAAATTACAATTGGCATAAACATTCTCGTAACCCGCGGTTACGATTTACGATGCATTGGGATCGTAATAGGCGCAACTCGTGATGTTGTACGTCTGAAGATTCCGTTTTATCATTTTATGTATCTTCAAGATGGCGCAAACATCCTCACTCTCTTTCCTAAGGCAGTAACTTCGTTTGTAAATAAAAATAACTATTATACCACAATTATTCCGCGTTCTTGGGGACTATAGCGTTCCATGGTTTGTCAACGTGTATTCTGCTTCTATTCAAAAATATGTCCAAGTCGTGAAGACTTTCCGCAACCTTTTATAACTAACTATCTTGACTACCCGGCTTTGCCCGAGTTTTTACAAATCTTTTTTTTGTTGTTGTTGAGCAATAATTATAAAATACATTAACGGCGTCTTATATTAAGTTATGTCACTTAAATTGATCTTAAAAAGCTCCATAGCTCATGGTGGAGTCTTTGTAAGTTAAAAATAGTTTCGATGACCTAGAAAATCTGGACAGAAAAATACACGAAACAAATTTTCTGCTTAGGTGTATAAAGAATAATACGTGTACGTATATACTAATACATATTTTGTATTCACCTAAAGAACTGTTTGTATGAAAAAAGTACAAAAATTCGTCATAAATAAACGATTTCGAAAAAACAATGATAGGAATCAGCAAATTAATTTTAAATTTCTGATTTTTTTATGAATCGATTCGGGTTCGACAAGATTTATATATAAATGACAACATAATAAATTGTACGCTAATACAGTAAAGACTGAAATTTGTAAAAGAAGCGTAGGCCATTAGCTCCTTCCCGATAGCCAGAAAACACAGTCGAATAAATATTGTTTTTTTTAAACTTCAATTTTTATTAGAATAACTTTACTTTTAAATTTTAAAGGTTATTTTATTAGTAGTATTATCTTCTTCTTCAATTATATATATTTTTTAAATTCAATCGTGTTAATGTTATTTTTTTAATATTTGTTTTTTTACAATAAAAATATACAATTTATTTATTTTGTAAGAAACAAACAGCTTTTATATAATATGCAGTGATAGATATAAATATACAAGTTAACTGAAGTCAAGCCACCGAAGTTTCTTATGTTAAAGTGCATTAGAAATGAAGTTTTAGTTTCTTAAAATTAATTTGGTGTTAAAGGAAGGGGAGAGGAAGAGAAAAATAGGAAGAGGATAGGAAGAGGAAAATAGGAAGAGGATAGGAGATGCTGCCGATACATTCCATACTCTCATATTAATAATCGATCGTACGCATTACTTCATATCGATATTTCTTTAGGTTATTACCAAAAATGTCAATGCTGTAAATTTTTTTATTATATTGTTCACATATACGAGGAACTGGGGAATTTTTTCGAATGTTTGTTCTACACGAGGGTAGATAAAATAAATCAGAATGTCGGGTTGATCTAGACGGAATATGAAAATTTATTAAATTGGTAAGTTCTGGTGAGTCCAGACCATTATTTAGGATTTTAAATAATAAGATTTGATCAAAAATTAGACGTCGTGTTTGGAGGGAGTTAAAATTATGAAATTTAATGGATTCGGTATAATTTGAGAAGTGTAAGTTTAGTTTATAATTTATGTGTTTAAATTTTTTTTTGAATTCTTTCTATTCTTTCGATATGGGCTTGGTATAAAGGAGTCCAGATCGGTGTACAGTGTTCCAGGTGCGGGCGAATATATGAGGTGTAAAGTGAATATAGAGTGTTTATGTTGTGGAAGGGTTTTGCTATGCGAACTATAAATCCCAGCATTTTATTGGCTTTGTTAGTGATGTCATCAGTGTGTTGGATAAAGTTTAATTTATATTTGATATATATTTTATTTAATTTATACAGTATTATAATGTAAAACAAAAGTAGCCTTTCCTCACCATAAAGAGACAAGGCTCTTGTGTTTGGTGAGGGAATTCTATCTCAACTTTACAGAATTATGTAAGTAATTAATAAAATATTGTAAATAATAACAAAAAGATAAGTACGAAATCGCAAGATTTATCAATAATAGATTGTAAGAATTAAAAAAAATAATAACAGATATATGGACTCTTATATTCTAAGATAATTAATCAATTTTAGCTGATTTTTCCTGTTATATTTTAGAAAAAATTTAGATTTAAAGAAGGTTGTTAAAGTAAGTTATACAAAGGTAGAGATAGGTATTTTATATTCACCAGTTACTGTGTGTACAAAACAATACAAAAATTCATACATGTGTCACTAGTTTCCGGACACCGTGTATAATCAAAAACTCACCAATTAAAATATCCACGAGGCTAAATCGAAAAGTTATATCAAACAATGTGGCAGTTTTATCTAATGTGCGGATGTGCAGTGATCCCCCAAAGAATAACTACGCCAAATAAGACTCACTTGGATTATAATATTCTACAGCATAAACAGCGCGTCACTAGTCCACAATAAAAAAGTCCGCGAATAGGAAATCAACCCAGCGCGGATTCCAAAATGCTCGAGGAAGCTAAAACCTATGGTATACTCATACAGCATAAAGTCTGTTACGAAATGTGCTAGTGGGTTTCGAACATAGGTACTTACGCAGATATATTCACGTTTATATATTACGTGCATCACAATATTTGCTATATTTTTATGAAGTAAATGATTACACGTTTTATTTATTTGTTTTAACAATTATTTCGTGCACCGATTTTAAGTAGGTAAACTGTTGTTGTTTTGTATTTCGTTTTTAAAATTAATTTATTCAATGCCACGGCATTATTCATATTCCGAAGCCACGAACTGCAGAATTTTAAAATGACGTGACACCATATATTCGATAAAGTAGAAAAGCTCCTCACAAAAAGTCGATTTGCTTTCTATTTTACATCGCTTTAATGCTGAACTCCCAATGCTTTACGAAGCGCCACTGATCAAACATTAAACGCGATCATCATAATAATCACCACTCTGACGATTAAATATGAATGAGCGGTTGAGATCGTACACAGAATAACATAACATGAACTAATTCCAAGAAACGACACATTGTAATAATATTAATGTGCATTATTAGGTAGGTATTAATAATTACACCAGTAATGGTCGTTGGTTGGATTTCCGGGAGGTCAAAAAATCGTATATATTATTGTCAGTCCAGTCGTAGATTAAATATGCTGTAGAATATTGAATATAATTATAGGAGAAAACATGGTACGATAAAGCGAATGAAATACTTGAGTCGAGTCACGTCAAATGTCAGAATAACAGAACAGTATGTAAGGGTGCGTATAGACAGGACAAAATTTCCGCGAGCCTAGCCACGAATTACGGGAAAGGGACAAAGCAACCGAAAGCGGCGTTTCGCGCTGTATATGTAAGAGACATGAATGCATGAATGCGAATGAAGCAGAATGTGTGCCAAAATAGAGTTGGGTGGCGGTCCATCCTCTGCCTACCCCAGCGGAGAAAAGGCGAGATGGTTAACAAGTGGAACGCCGATGGGACTCTGGAGAACATTCGAGCATTCTAATGATCCTTATTAGAATAATTTGCGATGCGATTTTGACCTTAATGCTTCGAAAAATGTACGAAAAAGAAAATAACTATCGTTTGGGATAATAAATTTTAGTTTCCACTAATATTTTTCCGTTTATATGTTCCGGCCTTCAACAGGTTAAGTAAGTTCGTTCTTACGAGAATATCGTCCCGCTTCTGACAGAACACGTTAACATTTTGGAGCTAGTGCCGTCATCCAATAAGCTGCCGAGGATTTACGGAAACCCCCTTTTCATAGTTATAATTTAACGGAAATCATTTTTTTAACAATATAAAGAAACTTTCACTATCTAGAAATATGTTTGGTATTATTCGTAATGGAATATTAATAACAAACTCAAATTAAATAGTCGCATAGTGCAGTGGTCCCCAATTAGTTTTTCGTTCGAGAAAGAGCCCAAACTCGCGTACCTACCGGCACAGACAAGCGCTCAACATAAAGTCGAATATGCTCAGTAGGAGGTTCCGGCTTTGCAGCCCACCTCAAAAGAATGCTATTCCTTACATTGTGTACGTTCTTTTATACGTATGAGCTTTGGGCCAACTTTAAGAAGAGCAGCATGGAAAGGCTGCGCATACAGTATAACGCCTACCGCGTGATGTTTGGCCTTCCAAGATACTGCAGTGCTTCCAACATTCACGGAAGGGCGAGTACTGGGTTTTGGAGCCCTCATAAGATCCCGGGTGGCAGGTTTAAGGGAGAGGACAAACAACTCCAAAAATGTCCTTATCGTGGAATCCCGCCAGAGTCCAGACTCAAGCCTCGTAGGGACACTGGATAAAGGTTTTGGTCCCGTCAATATAATGTTTAACCATTTAAAATGTCAATATGTTGTTCTTTAAAAAAAAAATTAGTTCTTATTATTGTATATAATTGTTATATTATTGTAAATGTTTTATGGGATATGTGGGATTGCATTAACTCCCACATTCCGTAAAAACTCAGTATTATTAATATTCATCCCTTACTGTCTGCAGTCACACTTGAATAGCCTTGGCGTGCGGCATTGAACTATAAACCATAAACCAGCCTTTTACTAATATAAATCGAACAATTTTTTTTAGCACGTGACACCAGGGGCGGGCAGTTTTTTTCAAATCGTCAAAATAGGTAAACATCAACCGGATTTTTTCTGATATAAAATATCTATTTTTTTAATGTTGGTTTAACTGAGGTTTGAAACTTCCTCCCCAAGGACTGTCTCTTAACTGCCGAGAACTTTTAAAATGTCTTGAAACATTTATTTTTGATTGACTGAGGATTGAACCTTCCTCCCCAGGGACGGGAGTCTACAGCACTAACCACTAAGCCAAATCCCAATTGAGTTTGGACATTTATTTCGTATACCGTAATGTCGTCAAATTTCAAAGAAATTCTTATATGCCGCGTGTGTATGCGTTATTGCCAAAGATATTAGAAGAACGAGATATGCTATGTTGGCCGCCGGACCGTAGCCGGAGTACTACCTAATTAGGGTACTTTGAACGGTATCGGGACGTGTACGCACAGAAATCTGTTCTATGTATTAGTGCGGATACCTTAGCGCAAGCGAAGGTGTGCAGTAGTATTGGTGAACAAAACCGGTGACACTCGGGAAAACAATTCCACTCAGTACGAACTGCTCATAGCACATCTCGTTCTTCTAATATCTTTGGTTATTGCCATCAAAAGTTTTGTCATCGACAACAAGTCTATCATCCGAATTTCAGCTCGATCAGGTCGGGAAGGGGGTTAATTTCCACTCCCAAGATTTTACTTCATTCATACATTCATTCAAAAAAACAAAAGTGAAATTCAAAAAAGTGTATTTAAAAAAAAGGAACGTTCGTACGATTCGGAAGGTATCGAAGGATGACATCGATTGACTTGGCAAACATACTAACACAGTCGTGACATTTTAAAGCAGCCTGATGTACTCAAGTGACTTTTTGTGCGATAACATTGTGTTTTCGCAAAATGATTGTTTTTCGTTCTTTTTCACAGGGCGGCCACTGGAATCTATTCATCATTAAGCATTAATATTCCGGATTTTCTTTTACTTTTCAGGGACCAACAGTGCTTTATTCGCATTAAATCAATTGTTATTACAGCTACATCTATGTGGATCCAAGGCTTCATAATATTCGGACCTCCGCCAAGAATTGGAAACTCGGATAAAGGGAGGAGAAGTTGGGTTAACAATAAAATATATGAATAACAAGCCCACAATAATAAGGTCAACTTCAAAAAACTCAAACACATCATCGGATACGGCCAAAATATCCGAGGCTGCCGTACCAAACTCATAGAGCTACAAACTACTCTTCCACTACTCCAACACATTGAAGTTTTTCTTCTTACCGAAACTTGGCTTGATCCTGATATTCACACCGAGGAACTTGGATTTTCATCTTACAACACCTACCGCCTTGACAGAAATCCAGCCACTAGTACTAAAACCAGGGGAGGAGGAGTTCTTATATCCGTTACAAAATTACTGCCATCCACTCGATTAATTTGTAAACATCTGGACGTGGAACAGGTATTCGTTTTACTAAAAACTAAATCAGGCAAAATTCTACTGGGATGTGTCTACATTCCTCCTGGATCCAATATCTCAGTCTACAGAAACCACATAGATGACCTCGAAACCTTTAAAAATAAATACCCTGATGCCAGAACAATTTTGTTTGGTGACTATAATACCCCTTGCATTGATTGGATGAATAAGGACTCTTATAACAACTTAAGCCTACCAGAAAATGCCCGCGAAATAATAGATATGACGAACTTACTCTCTCTACATCAAGTCAATCAAGTCTACAATACCAATAATCGGCTGCTGGATTTAGTATTCTGCAGTGATACCTCAGTCCATATTGCTAAATCAGCTGACGAGCTTCTCCCCCTAGACTGCCACCACCCCGCCCTAAGCATAACCATCACTACTAATAACTCACCAGATGATACAACTGTTCTTCCTAACCTAACTTATAATTTCTCCAAAGCTGACTATTCTAACATGAATCAATATCTTGCAAATCATTTCTTCACCATAATAATACTATTAACTATAATCTTGAATTATTTTACAAAATTATTAATAAGGCCATTGAAAGCTTTGTACTACTTTCACACTTCAAGGAAGCGAAGTTCCCAAAATGGTTCAGTGGCGAGCTAATTAACCTAGTTATCTGTAAAAAAAATTGCACACAAAAACTTTAAACAATCGAACTCTCTTAACGACTACAAGATATTTCACAACTATAGAACTCAATGTAAAAAACTATCAAGAAATTCATATTTCAATTATATAAATGGAATCGAAAACTCTATACCTTCTAATATACAAAACTTTTTCACTCACGTTAACTCTCTTAGAAAAAACAAACAAGGTTTACCCCTTTCAATGCACTTCAAAGAAAAGAGTAGTACTGACATGAATGTAAAAGTTAACTATTTTGCTGATTATTTTAAAAGCGTCTATGACGAAGATATCCCAGACAATTATATACCACCTTCGTCGCTTAACGAAAGTATACATATCCCTGCCATACACATCAATTTAAACGACGTTATAAGTAAAATCAAATCCCTAGACAAAAACAAAAAGGCTGGACCTGATAATGTACATCCCAATATCCTGATAAATTGCATTACTTCACTGGCTGAGCCGATTTTTCTATTGTTTAATCAATCCCTTGACACAGGGTGCTTCCCTGATATTTGGAAACGTTGTTATCTAACTCCTATATTTAAAAAGGGTAATAAAAGTGATGTTACTAACTATAGACCAATATGTAAGCTATCCGTAATTCCTAAACTTTTTGAAAAACTATTACTTGATAAAATTTCACCATGTATTAACCATCTCATTGTTCCGAATCAACACGGATTTTTGTCGGGTAGATCAACTCTGACAAATCTCTCGTTATATGAAAACTATATATCAAACGCATTAGCTAACAGAACTCAAGTAGATTCCATATATACGGACTTTATCAAGGCCTTTGACAAAGTATGCCATAAAATTCTCCTGATCAAACTACGTAAGCTCGGTATTGACGGAAAACTTTTAGAATGGTTTGCTAGCTATCTAACTGATAGAGTTTTACTTGTAAAAATCAATTTGTTCATTTCCAATCAATTTATAGCTACCAGTGGTGTACCACAGGGGTCTCATTTAGGCCTAATATTATTTTTACTGTTTATAAATGATATTGTAAATATATTTCATGAAGATATTAATGCATTACTTTTCGCAGATGATTTAAAAATATTTAAAATAATCAAAAGCGCTGAAGATTGTATCTGTCTACAAAATAATTTGAACAGGTTAATTAATTGGTGTTCTCTTAACAAACTTCATCTGAACATAAATAAGTGTTATTCAATAATATTTTACAGAATAAATCAACCAATTATTCATTCATATAAACTCAATAACTCAATCCTTACCTCTGTCGAAGAAATTAATGACCTGGGGATAACTTTCGACTCTAAATTAAACTTTATATCGCATATAAATAATATTAATAATAAAGGAATGAAAATGCTAGGCTTCATTCTTCGAAATTCCAGAGGTTTCAAGAATATTTCAACATTAAAAATTTTGTATACATCCCTGGTTCGTAGTCAAGTCGAACATAACTCCTCGATCTGGTCCCCCCACTACAAATTACATTCAGATTCAATCGAAAAAATTCAACATAAATTCCTAAGACACATTAATTTTAAACTCGGTATTCCCATTGAAAATATAAACTATAATTACTTGATGAAAAATCTAAATTTATTAAAACTCTCAGATCGAAGAATTATATCCGACTTAATATTTATGTTCAAAATTGTAAATGGTAGTATAGACAGTCCTGATTTAATTAACCTCATTGAATTTTATATACCCACGAGAGCTACTCGTTCTAAAATTTTGTTTAAATGCAACAATATCAGGACTGAGTATTCCAAACACTCGCTTGTACCTAGATTGCATGAAGTTAGTAATAGATACGCAGATGTGGCAGATCTATTTAACTGCACGCAAGGTAGGTACAAGAGGGCTATGCTATCAAATCTTTTCAATCAATATTAATTTAAATAAATTCTACCTTATTTGCACTATAGAAACTTATGTACTTGTATCTCTTGTTTACTTACTCTCTAATGTCATTTCACAATCAAATGCCACATATATTTGTAATTCTTTTTTTTTAATATTTCTACGTTTTTAACTGTGACATGTTATCATTGTTTATGGTATATTTATACCGTTGATATTAAATAAATAAATATTTACTGTCAAAGTAGGACGTGAATATCAACAGCAACAAAAAACAGATACAAACAAATGCACCATGTTATGCATAAACCATCGAACCCACAATTTGTAAAATTTGACTTTTTAATGAATCCTACTTCATCAATGGTGATATTTTCATTTACTGAAGACACCGAACCGAAAAGTTCAACATTAGAAAGATCCATGTCAAGTTGACAGATTTCAGCATTTTTCGCATAATTTTTTTTCATACATAAAATATTGTAGAAAAATTCCTTGTGGTTTGGATGTGCTCGACTTGGAACTAGAAGAATTTTTTTTTACTGAAAACACCCAAACTATGGAACGGCTTTGAAGAAACATTGAATATTTATAATATAGTTATCTATAAAATGCCAAAAAGTAACATTATTGCCTGAATAATCGTGATTTTTAATACAAAATATAAAGCAAACAATTTCTTCATCGTAGGTAATACGTACCTACTTTAAAAGTAAATTTTCTATCGTTTAACACGGCGACGCACAGTGGGCTGAAAATCGCCTTTCATAGACATAGAGACTTGAATTTTCAAGGGTATTTTTTTTGGCTAGAAATGGATTCTGCTGATCATTACTATGCTATAAAATGTCGTACGAAGCAATTGCGTGTACAAATGAAGGAGTTATAATTTTTTTAAGAAAAATTTGTATGGCGCTGACATTAAAAATGAGGCTATCTCTGGAATCATAAGGTTGGCCGTTCTATCCTTACACACAGATAATACTACTATTTATTTGTATTTTTTTGACATACTTCATATTGTGGCGCAAGGTGCGATGTTTTTTTTTAAAATCCTCAAAGTTGAAAAAACCCTTTTTAATGTTGATGATTCATTTTAATGCTTAAACGCTTTTAGGCTTGCAGTGTAAATAAAATATTGTAAACTAGACAAAGCATACTCATATGTAAAGCATTTAAGCATTAAAATGAATCTTCAACATAAAAAAGGTTTTTTTTCAACTTTGAGGATTTAAAAAAAAAAAATCACAAGTTTCGCCACAATACGAAGTATGTCAAAAAAATACAAATAAATAGTAGTATATTTGTGTGTAAGGAAATAATGGTCAACCTTATGATTCCAGAGATAGCCTCATTTTTAATGTCAGTTCCATACAATTTTTTCTTAAAATATTATGACTCCTTCATTTGTACACGCAATTGCTTCATACAAAATTTTATAGCATATTAATGATCAGCAGAATCCATTTCTAGCCAAAAAAAATACACTTGAAAATTCAAGTCTCTATGTCTATGAAAGGCGATTTTCAGCCCACTGTGCACAGTGTTTTGGCTTGCAGTGTAAATAAAATATTGTAAACTAGACAAAGCATACTCATATGTAAAGCATTTAAGCATTAAAATGAATCATCAACAAAAAAAAGATTTTTTTTTCACTTAAGGATTTTTAAAAAAAAAATCGCACCTTGCGCCACAATATGAAGTATGTCAAAAAAATACAAATAAATAATAGTATTATCTGTGTGTAAGGATAGAACGGCCAACCTTATGATTCCAGAGATAGCCTCATTTTTAATGTCAGCGCCATACAAATTTTTCTTAAAAAAATTATAACTCCTTCATTTGTACACGCAATTGCTTCGTACGACATTTTATAGCATAGGATCAGCAGAATCCATTTCTAGCCAAAAAAATACCCTTGAAAATTCAAGTCTCTATGTCTATGAAAGGCGATTTTCAGCCCACTGTGCGACGTAATCATTATTTTTTAATCCGCGAACATTCGAATACGATTGCCTCTGCTTTACAATTTATAGGTTGGGTGGTTTATACATATTACGGTCCGTTAACCTAACATATTTCTTTGTCACTATTTATAAAAATATGTTGGTATCATTTAATTATGCGTTTAATATAACACATAAATTTATATTAGTTTTATTTTAAATATCTCGGTTCCGCGATTTGAGTAAAGTTATAAGATACAATGAAGAAACTTATTAAGTACGGGTAATTTATTATCAGTAAATGTAAAGTCGCCAAATAAACGCATAAAGCCCAGCAAAATCACTGAAATTGACACAATTCAGAATATTAACACATTTAAGACATTTTGGCCGGTAAGAAATAAATTGCGAGTATTCTGCTACAGAACGAACGATAGGGGATAAGTGATATTTTTGTGGTAAGTAAACAATTAGGAGTATGTTTAAGAAATTGGACGACGGAACAATAGCAATATTTTGCTGTGAAGTAAATATGCAATCAATTGTGAGGCTTAACTATAGGGGAGTAGTGATGTAATCAATTAGGAGTACTTTTAAGTCATTAGACGACGGAACAATAGTAATATTTTGCTGTGAAGTAAATATGCAATCAATTGTGAGGCTTAACTATAGGGGAGTAGTAATGTAATTAATTAGGAGTATTTTTAAGTCATTGGACGACGGAACAATAGTAATATTTTGCTGTGAAGTAAATATGCAATCAATTGTGAGGCTTAAGAGCGTTGTTTTCGCGGACGAAATTTCGACTCCCGCAAAAATAATTATTGTCCTGTGTCCCTCTCTAACGGAGCGTGCAGCGGGGAACGGAGAGGGAGTACCTGGCTTTTAGTACGGCTGACGTTGCAAGCGATCAAAAAAAGTTAGATAATATGAGATTAAATAAAAAAGAAATTAAGTTCAATGCTTGAATATTTGCACGAAGTCGGTGAAATGTCCCTTTCGTTTAGTTCATTCCATTAGCAGCACAGACATACAAGGGCTTCCGACCTATTCTTTAATAGTATTGGTATATGCGCATGTACACGTTAGGCACTGACAATATCACGCATAAAAGGCCAGTAAAAGAGAAATGCTTTTTTTCTTTTGTGCGTGAATATATTTGCATCTAAACGGGGAATCACCCTTTTGTTTAGTTCATTTAAATTAGCAGATACGTGTATTATTGTAGGAGATACGGAAATTGTACACGTGCATCGTACATGTGGCCACATACGAAATTATAATAATAGTAATAATAGGTGTATAAGTTTATAAATTAGATAAGTACATAGAATTAACAGCAGTAAATAATATATGAACAGTAAGTAATATAATTGTAGAGAATAGAAATATACACTTACTTAAAATTTGTGTAAGTGCACCGGTAAAGGCCTTACCTTTGACATAATCTTTTATTTTTTAATTTTTACATTACC
This sequence comes from Hesperophylax consimilis, assembly GCF_061612785.1. NCBI lineage: Eukaryota > Metazoa > Arthropoda > Insecta > Trichoptera > Limnephilidae > Hesperophylax > Hesperophylax consimilis. Next base: position 20,037,392 of record NC_142848.1, on the reverse strand, counting down.
TTTGAAATTTTTGTGAATCACATTTTTTTTATTTTATCTGGAAGAAAGTTATAAAGTCGTGTCGCTGTGTATATAATTCCGAACACGCACTGACTTTATCACTGGGATTTTGGTCGAGATTATTTTTAAGTGTTGTGTAAGAAGAATATTATGTGAACAACAAAATTAAGTAATATAACTATAAATAAAAATAACCATAAAAATAGCAGCACAATAACAGCAAGAATAATAGCAACAAGCATATTTTATTCAAAAATGTTCAATGAATCGGTATAATTATTTCCGTCCATTCTAGGCAGTGAGGAATACATTTATGGTAGTTAGTCCCAGATTTTTTATACTGATAAAAATCCTATTTTATAATCTACACAATACATGTGCACAAGGTGAAAAATAAAAAAAGTCGGACAGGTAGTAGTTGTATAGTAAGAACAGACTCCAATATAAATAAGCAAATAAATAATTACATAAATAAAATTTAATTAAAAATTTAATTTCATAAAATTTGTCAGTCAACCACAAAATTTTCCAAATTTTCTAACTAAAGGCATTACTTATATGTTATATAATGTCGGGTGATACGTCTGACATTTTCTGCGACGATATTTCGGGTTCAATCACATCGGTACTGAAAGAAAAAAAATCAGGCATCAAACCGTGAAAAGAAAAGACCGCATATTATACTGTCAAGGTATGATCAATATGTGTAGTGATTATACTTACAAATTCGACAAAATAGTACAAGCAATTATAGGCAAAAATGGAGGACGGTTTTTATTCTTAAATTTAATCACTTTTAATTAAAGATCGTCGGTGTAATATTGAATTGTACCAATGTGTAAAAACACTGTCATCAAAACTAAAAGCTGAACGGCAATAAAATGAAACTCTCACTACTAACCAAAAGATGGTATCTTGATGTTATTGTGTACATTCTCGAGAGTTTGTTCTTGTGAAAATAAAATTATTTGCTTACCGTTTGCTCAAAAGCCCACAATTCACATCGATGTTTTAGCATCGAAAAAATCCTTGTTGGCAAATTTAGCCTGACAATCTTTAACATCATTTACGGAACTGAAAACAACAAAAAAACATTATTTTTTACCGTAAAAAATAAATACTTATAATAAATATTGATTTAAATATTGCATTTAATTTTCACCTGTTCCGAGTTCTTTCTGTCTTTTTGACATTGCACTTCCTCTTTTTCCGGTGCATACTGGGTGGCTTACCACGTATCCACTTTCGACCTAAAACACAAATAACATTTTATAAAAATCAATAACGTAAGTACCCTAATTCATAACCTAATTATCATTGTTAAAAATGCTCAAATAATGATTACTTACCCATGTTGAATGAAATAAATTATTTGGGGATGCTTCGGTTAAAAACTGTGGAGTTTAAAAATAATATTATTCGTAAACAAAGTAACAAATTCGTCAATTATATGTCCGCGCGGGCTGACTGCGAATGTCACATATACATACACTAGCAATAATAATAAAAAATGAAGGACGATTGACGTAGGTATGTATGCATGTATTTGTTAGGCAGGCGATCTCTCCGGGGCCCCTGCCCCCCGGCCCGTGCTTCACCTACTCTAGCCAGCCCGACTCAAGAAAGTGCGAATGAGACAATAACAAAAAAGCTAGTTAAATATACGTTGAATTTGTGGCCACCAAATTCGGCTTTTGAAGCAAATAAAACTTTTTTCAGTGAAGATTCAAATTTTATTGTATAGTTCATTATATGCCTGAGACGGGATATGTGAGATTTTTTCAAAAAATATCTTCCATTTGGTCACAAAAAATTGCCAAAGATACCTCGTAAAATCATGTAAAATCGTCATCTTCTGGGGCCTATATTCTATAATTTAAGGCAAAAATCGAAAATCTGATCCATATGCGTACTTTATATTTACCATGTCTTTTAACTAAAAAAAAAAAAAACAGTTTACTCTAGTATTTTAGCCGTAAATCCAAATTAAAATTTTGTATGAAACAGGCACCGCAGCCGTTCCTCTTAACGATAGGGGAGTAGTGATGTAATCAATTAAGAGTATTTTTAAGTCATTGGACGACGGAAGAGTAGAAAAATTTCGCAGAAAAGTAAATCCCAACTGATATTAAAAATGCGAAAGTGTTTTTGTTTGTCTGTCCTTCTTTCGCGTTGCAATGGAGCGACCAATCGTCGATTTTTTTGTGTGGGGATAGTTGGAGAACTCCGAAATGACATTTCACTCCAGTGAGAAAATTCTTTGTACAGTAATGTCTCCCTAATACCTCGCGAGCAAAGCCGCGAGTAAAATCTGGTATGGATGTAATAAATTTTGAGGCTGAACGATATGGGAGTAGTAATATTTTTGTTGGTAAGTAATCAATTGCCAATCTATGTCACTCAACGACATGGCAGTAGTGACACTCAATCAATAATTACGAGTGGGTACTCTATCTATACCATTAAAAGACAGGGCAGTAGTGATATTTTTTCTGGAAAGTAAATAATAAATTGCGATTATTTTATATCAATGAGCGACACGGGAAAAGCGATATTTTTGATAGAAATTAAATAATCAATTGCGAGTATGAGATCTTCTCCAAAATGTGTCATATTACTTAAATCAGTGGTCCCCAACCCATGATCCGTGGCCCTGTTTCAGGCCGTAGATCAAATGGTAAAGGCCGCGGCGCAAGAGCCTGCTTAAAAATCCCTATTGCCATTTCCGACATCCTATCTGTGTGAAGCGGGGTTTTCTGCAGTGATAGCAACCAAAATAAACAACGGAATAAACTGGACATAAGCAACACACTTCGGGTGTCATTATCTCCCATTACCCCCAGATGGAACCATCTCAGAGTTTTTTTTTTATTGGTTTTCAAGCTACAATCCCGTTAAACTTCAATACAGCAGTTTGTCAACAGGATGTTAATGATCAATTACATACATACACACATAATATTATTACTATAACTATACAATTAACACACCTAAATTAATATAAACTATCTCTATTTAGTAACCATTGTTTCAGCATATATCTCAATCTATTTGTGGAATCGCAATTTTTTATATTAATGTTAACAGTTAAAATGTTAAATCACCGTATATTAATTTTTTTGGTGTAACTGTATTTTATTTTGAAGGCATGTTAAACACGATTAAATTAAAACAATCAAGAGACGACCTCATTCAACATCACAGTGGACGAAATGAGAGTTATGACTTTTACGATTTTGTGAAATGATAAATTCACCACACAAAGCTTCTTTTAAAATAAAATTACCATGTATACCTATTATATAGAGTTAAAATGTTACATCACTGTATATTAATTTTTTGGTGTAACTGTATTTTATTTTGAAGGCATGTTAAACACGATTAAATTAAAACAATCAAGAGACGACCTCATTCAACATCACAGTGGACGAAATGAGAGTCATGACTTTTACGATTTTGCGAAATGATAAATTCACCACACAAAGCTTCTTTTAAAATAAAATCACCATGCATACCTATTATTAATTCTACGAGAAAGGGATCTTCAATTTGAAACTAGAAAGAAAGTTGAAAACTTTTGTATGAAAACCAATGAAAACATTCTCAGTATTTGAAAATCTGAAAAAAACACGTTACGTACGGCCACTGCTGTTGAAGGTAATTGGTTTTGATAATTAAGTGAAAGGCTACTTACTGTTTCTGGATATTGTTTTACTAGGGCTGTCACTATAAATTACATATAGCACAACATAGGAAGATATTTACGCCCCAGCCACGTGACATGTAAAAACATTCTCAAGAATATTCGGTTTCGAGATTGTTGCCTTACTTGGGATGTAGAGAGAGTAAAATCCAAATTCTGATATCTTAACCTTCAGTTATTGTAAGCGAACTGTCAAAACTTTGATTGCATGGGATATTGTCGTATTATATTCGATTTCAGATAAATTAGCTGTTTTTCAACATATTTCAAAATAGAGTACTATGAAATACTCTTTCAAATTTAAGTATTACAATTATATACAAAAAAACTTTAACGCAGTCTTAAAAAAATATTTTTAAATTATGATTTTTATTCTGTAAAATGTAATTACCACTTTAAACGAAACAACAAAAAAACATTTTCTGATCGTAAGTAGGTACATTTCTAGATAAGTACGTACCACGATTAACCTGTGTCAAAGGAAAAAAAAAATTGCATAATTTTAATCTTGTTTTTCATATTTATTATTTTGTTTAAAATATCTTTTTATCAATCAGTTCTTTATTTTTATTTCTAATATGGTTTCTATAATAATATGTATTTTAAAATTTTCGCTTTACCATACATATCCTTTTCCCTTATGTTTTATTATTTTGAATACAATGTATTGTTATGCTATTCTTACATAAATCATGTACGACTACATCTTATATAATATTATAAAGATTATGTGCTGTAAATTTTAACAAAATCGGTTAAGTAGATAGTGAGATATCTTGTATACCAACCAGTTTGAAAAAAGTAGTTTCGAATAAAACGCTAAAGAAACAATGCGGCTTCAGCGTCTTAAAACTTTTTTAATTACCTTTGTGCGATTCCTGGACCGTACATGAGGTGTTCTATTGTTGCCGCGATGTCTTGCGTCTCCTTTTGAGCAGTTCTTTTCAATTTCCTTGCCTCTTTAGTCTCCTGTTGGACTCTCATGTTGGCTATAGATATTCGTCCGACCGGTACCTGAGTTTCGGGCCGACTCTGCCGCGCTCACTTCTAATTGCTATAACTTCAGAAATAGTCTGAATTTTGAATTGGTTAAACCTTTTAAATATTCTTAAAAGTATAAGCAATGAATCTTGCAAAAAAAATTTTTTTTTTGAAAATCTCAAAATGTGTGGAATTTGTCTTCTGGCAAATAATTATCACTGTACCTATCGCACACGCCCGAGCTAATAAGGGGGGCAGGTAAGGGTGGCCTCTCCTGTGTAAAGGAGGGATCAAATTTACCTACCGTAGGAACTCCGAGCGGACCGTGGGAACCGGCGGATGCCGAGGCGATCTCAAACAAGGAAAACTTCAATAGCGTTATAATGAGGGTTTTACACGATCATTTTTTTCGCCAAGTTTCCATGTAGATTCGGAATGAAAAAAGGGTCATATTCTATTTTGGTACCGATTTCCGTAAGATAGCATTCATTATTTTGACATCTGTTGTCTGTCATCGTTTAACGTAACTATATTATGTGGAAATTTTGCACATATCGTCGCTGTGAAATCAAACCGGCATATATGCAAAAATGGAGATTTTGAGTTATTGGTGTCAAAAAATTTCTTTTTTTCCCTTCTATTTTTATGTCGAACCGGCATGTCGTATAGTTGAATAAAAATCTGTCAGATGGCGTTGGGCCGGTATGCATTTACGCGTGAATCGCCATTTTTTTTAGCAGAAGACAGACCTATTCCGCAATACGCCAGTTGCTTCAAAACTTTCAAGGGGGAAATGCGTCCATCATGTAAGTAAAACTGGATTATCTCACAATAGTACATTTTTATTACTACCAAATATGACTTATTGTATGACTTATTGGCAGATAATCCGGTTTGCACTTAACAAAAGCGTTTATAGCAGCCTCAACTAAAACAAACCGGCATATATGCCAAAATGTCTGACCCGGGTAAAATTTCTCCCGGTTAAAAAAATAAATTATAATAGGCAAATTTAAAAAAAAAACTTTAGCAAACTGAAAGATGCGAAACTGCGGTGAGGAATACGAGTCTAAAACCCGTGGAAGAGTGAACCAACGAAGCATGAAGCCTCCTTGCCACAACTGTAAACGCAAGTGTTCCTAGTCATTACTACAGATCTCAAAGTTCTCGGGAGTATATCGATGGTGGAAAATCTATCGCCGATCACAGAGATTATCTAATATAACAGAAAGAAAGGAGTCAAACCTTGCAGGAATCAGCTACTACCAGTACAGAGGTTTTTTCAAGTCATACAAACTTTCACACTGAAGAAAGATCAGTGTGATGTTTGTCTCATTTACGACGGCAACTTTTACTTCAAAACCCCCTACGGATCACATGCCTGGGAGGAGGCGAAGAAAAGGAATAAACGGGGCAATGGGAGCGTGAATCCTGTTCTGATGCACGCTTATTCCAAGAGACTATTGATGAGAAGAAGAAAAATGGTATCCTAAAGTTAGTTACCGCCGGGATAATACCGTCAATTCAGATTTCCATAAACGATTGGGAAACTTTGAAGTTACCAGCAAAGGAAAGAGCAGTATTATGTTAATTGTTTATAAAAAAATTGTGAAGCAATAAATTATTTTTTCATTGACAACATTGTCTTTTTTTATACCTTAAACAGGTTACAAAAGAAGAAGCCACTGTGACACAAATGCAAATATTACACTGATTTTAAAGCCATACTGGCATATCTGCATTTTACTCTTAATTTAAGCAATTTTCGATTTATTTGCAACTACTACTTCAATAAGCAGTATTCGTCTAAATTTTATTCATTCATAAGGTGGCATTGAGGTGAACCAAACGGACGTAAAAAGGAAAATATCATATGCGAAATCTTTAAAGCGCTCTGGTGAAAAACAAGCATTTTGCAGATATGCCGGTTTGATTTCACAGCGACGATATATTCCGCTTCATATTTTAAGTGGCGATAAAAAAGACTATAACATGTAAGACTACTACTAACCGTTCATGACCGTGAATTTTGCAGGTATTTCTGATGATTTGTTGACTGCAATGGCAAAGGCAAATGATATACGCTTACATGCTAATTATGGTTATGTTCAAGGTGTTGCCATTTTTGTAGAAACGGGTGTAGTATCGTTCCTAAATATTAATTCTTCTCTAATGACAACTATCTGTAAGAAATCATATATGTATGTGTGCAAAAATATATTTATGTAAAAAACATCGCCTAAATCGCCCACAAAACTATGGCAAATAGTGTGGCGGTTTAAAGATAAAAATATAATCTTAATTATAAACAAAGCACACAATTATGTTATTATGAAGCAGTAATATCTGTAAAAAAAATCTCTGTAACATACAATTGTTCTCTGTACAGTACTTTGTAGAGAGGTACCTACTGAATCCATATCTATAAGAAGTTTCATGTAAAAAATACGAGCATCCGATTTTTGATAGAACAACAGAAAAACTACTGTGAACGAAGCACCAAATTCTCGAACGCTAAAACTCAAGTATTATGAGATTTGCATAGATAGCCGTGTTTAGAGTTTCAAGAAAAACGAATATATTTCCAGTCCACAAATGTGATACACACAGTCCTAACGAGAAAGAGAAAAGATGCTTCAGAATTAACTATCGTCCAAACAGGCCTGAGATTTTAAGTAACCAATCGATTCTAAATGGAGGCTTCTCACTAGGGCGATATTGATTATATCTCGCACATTCATCACTTTTCTTGTATCCGCAGGCCACGCGTCCGATTGAGTGTATAAACGTACATCAATAAGTAATTTTAATAATATCCGTAATCAAAATGGGACCACAGTTGATAACGCCATCGTAGGGATGTTGATAAACACACCATAAATGCACAACTATTGCTTAATTAAATACCGGCGTTCCAATAAAGAAGTGCACAACATTATTATGTCAAAATTTAAGTTAATCTCATCCGAATTAAATATGGATATTATGTATACGTTTTATCGCTTCACGTAACAACACATTCACGTACTTCATCTAAAACAGGGCATTTGTTACAGTTATACAGGGTGTATCGGCAAGTACCCGACAAACTTTGACCAGCTATTCCTCAGCACATTTGGAGTAAAAAATGTTATGGGCACTTTGCTGTCCAGTAACATTTTTTTAATAAAAAATTTACTATTCATATTTTCACCACATGTCACCAATGTTTTATCCTTTGTCAAAGTTTGAAAACCCATCTGGCAATATTTTGTTCGAGTTTCGTTGAATAATGTACGTACGTACCTACGTTGGCGCGCTTTTACAATCACAACGAAATGGCACGGCACCATTCGTCTCATTTTTAGCTATTATTATTTAGTGTGTACGGAAGAGCGAGGACACTTTTTGACACACTTGCTAATAACAGCTGTTGAACGCGAGAAACAATGCAAATGACAGTGACGGAGTGTGGATTTTTTTATTTATTTTTTGTTTTTAATGGAAAAAAATGTTACCGGACAGCAAAGCGCCCATAACATTTTTTACTCCAAATGTGCTGAGGAATAGCTGGTTAAAGTTTGTCGCGTACTTGCCGATACACCCTGTATGTAGACGTGAATTATATTATTCATGTATACATATAATTACTATGCAACTGTGCGTAATATACAGGGTGTTAAAGGATGTACTTGGCATACTTTAACCAGTGATTCCTTACATTATTTGGAGTAAAAAATGTACATGAAATTTTGGTCTCCGGTGACTTTTTTGTTTTTTGTTAGAATTAGATTTTTTATATTTCTTCCGCATGTCATCACTTGTCACTCAGTGGAATAACCGCCCAACTCCTCACATAGACCCTAACTGTCCAATAAGTAATGTTTCTGTTTTTAGTTGAAAAAAAAATGTCAACGGAAACCAAAATTGAATTTACCTTTTTAACTCCGAATAATATCAGAAATCATTGGTTAAAGTAAGTCAAGTACATACCTTAACATCCCGTATTTACCTACATACGAGCCTTTTTCGTTAATGCATAATATTTCATCCATTTTATTCTTCAAAATGAACTTATACAGTCTGTGCTTTTTTTACATTTTCCTTCATTTTCATATATTTCGGCATACATTCGCGTTAGTTCAATATTTAAATAAACATTTTTTCAAGAAGTCTTAAGTCTGCGATTTGCATTTTTTTATTAGCGAAGGAGATAATTCAATAATAGGGGAGAGGAGACTGAATAAAATTATGGTTCAAAAATAGGAAGTGAGATAAATTAGGTAGGGAACCTCTGCTTTAGATCAAAGACCCTGATTTATTTTTGATAGAGTTAAGAATATTAAATTTTGTGGGTAAATCAATAAGAAAAAATGTTGCACAATCGAAACATTTAAATAATAAAAGTATGTTACGAAATATGATTAAATATTTTTTAAATGGTGAAAAACGTTTCGATATTGGCGAACCCATAATATAATAGAAATCTAGTAAACCGAACACAAATTAAAAATTAAAACATGGAATCGATAGAAAAATGTATTTTTGTCAGGGTCACAGAGTTGCAATTTCGATTTTTTTGTACATACATATATACTAGTTCCGGCGTTGCCTGAGCTTTGCGCAGAGTGAAGAGGCTTTAATAGGGGAATGGTGGTGAGTTTATCGCTATACATTATACTAGCTGAAGTTCCGGCGTTGCCTGAGTTTGCGCGGAGTGAAGAGGCTTTAATAGGGGAATGGTGGTGAGTTTTTCGTTATACATTATACTAGCTGAAGTTCCGGCGTTGCCTGAGTTTGTGCGGAGTGAAGAGGCTTTAATAGGGGAATGGTGGTAAGTTTTTCGTTATACATTATACTAGCTGAAGTTCCGGCGTTGCCTGAGTTTGCGCGGAGTGAAGAGGCTTTAATAGGGGAATGGTGGTGAGTTTATCGCTATACATTATACTAGCTGAAGTTCCGGCGTTGCCTGAGTTTGCGCGGAGTGAAGAGGCTTTAATAGGGGAATGGTGGTGAGTTTATCGCTATACATTATACTAGCTGAAGTTCCGGCGTTGCCTGAGTTTGCGCGGAGTGAAGAGGCTTTAATAGGGGAATGGTGGTGAGTTTTTCGTTATACATTATACTAGCTGAAGTTCCGGCGTTGCCTGAGTTTGCGCGGAGTGAAGAGGCTTTAATAGGGGAATGGTGGTGAGTTTTTCGTTACACATTATACTAGCTGAAGTTCCGGCGTTGCCTGAGTTTGCGCGGAGTGAAGAGGCTTTAATAGGGGAATGGTGGTGAGTTTTTCGTTATACATTATACTAGCTGAAGTTCCGGCGTTGCCTGAGTTTGTGCGGAGTGAAGAGGCTTTAATAGGGGAATGGTGGTGAGTTTTTCGTTATACATTATACTAGCTGAAGTTCCGGCGTTGCCTGAGTTTGTGCGGAGTGAAGAGGCTTTAATAGGGGAATGGTGGTGAGTTTTTCGTTATACATTATACTAGCTGAAGTTCCGGCGTTGCCTGAGTTTGCGCGGAGTGAAGAGGCTTTAATAGGGAAATGGTGGTGAGTTTTTCGTTATTTATTTATTTATTACACGCCCTAATGGGCTTTTACACACTACAAAGTTTAATAGTTGAGTATCACAGTTATTATAAATTCTACAAAATTAAAACAATAAAGGAAACATAATACAACGAAAAAAGAAAAAATATTAAATGTTACAACAAAAGCATATAATAAAAATATAAAAGCATATACATTAGTAAAAATGATAAGAAGTCTCACATAAATAGATATTCAAAATAAAAATATATATATTGCGGAAATTATAGATGTCTATTTGTGTCTCGATATATAAAAGAATTGAAATAAACAATATTTATATTGATTATTTTTAAGATGAAATATATCTCCCAGATCAGAATATTTATTTCCGAGACTGTGAAGTCTTGGAATCGGGGAATTTTGATAAGACAGTGTCCTGGTGTTGTAAAAATAAAAGGGTAGTAAATTTCGGCAAGATCTTTTGTGTATGTGGATGCCGATTAATTGGAGTAACTCAGGACAGTCAATTTTGTAATGAAGTATTTTATGTAATACTATTAAATCTGTGTTTATTCTTCTTTCAGAAAGTTTTAATATGGACAATTTATCTAGTAAGTAGTTATAATCAATGTTTTCTACAGGAATATGCAATTTATAGTTTATATACTTCAGGAACTTATGTTGAATCTTTTCAATGTTATCGGAATGAATATTGTAAAAGGGGGACCATAACGTAGAGTTATGTTCTAGTTGGTATCTAACAAGGGTTTGTACAACATGATAAATGTGCCTAAATTATTGAAGTCTTTTGAAACTCTCAAAACAAATCCACGAGTCTTAAGAGCCATATTGATAATGTTATTAATATGATACACAAAAGTTATTTTGCTATCGAACAATATACCTATATCAATAATTTCAATGACGCAATTTAAGTTTTCATCATTTAATGTGTATTGAAAAAATATTGGATTATTTATTCTGTAAAAATTAATGAAATGACATTTCTTTATGTTCAATTCAAGTTTGTTGATAGAGCACCATTCAAAAAGATTTCTCAAATTAGTTTGTAATATAATGCAATCATTGATGTTATTAATCTCTTTATAAAGTTTCATATCATCAGCAAAAAGTAATACTTTTATGTTAGTAAATATATCAACAATGTCATTTATGAATAAAATAAACAAAATGGGCCCTAAATGAGAGCCTTGTGGCACTCCACTTGTGGCTATATATGTGTAAGAATTTGTGCCATTTATTTTCACACTAAGACTTCTTTTGGATAGATAACTAATAAACCAATTTAATAAACATAAATATATACATTATACAGATTATACTAGCTGAAGTTCCGGCGTTGCCTGAGTTTGTGCGGAGTGAAGAGGCTTTAATAGGGGAATGGTGGTGAGTTTTTCGTTACACATTATACAAGCTGAAGTTCCGGCGTTGCCTGAGTTTGTGCGGAGTGAAGAGGATTTAATAGGGGAATGGTGGTGAGTTTTTCGTTATACATCATAATAGCTGAAGTTCCGGCGTTGCCTGAGTGCCGGAGTGAAGAGGCTTCGATAGGGGAATGGTGGTAAAGTTTTCGAAATGTCAGATAGACATTCATTTTCCTCTTATTTTGAACGTCAAGTGTGAAAAATTTCATCAAAAGTTTGTTAAAAGATGGGAAAAAGGGGTGGTGGAGGTGTCTCAAAATCTCTTGTAGACAGTGACCTTTATCTTGTGTTGATGGTGAAGTGTGCAAATTTTAATCAACCTCGGATTAAAACTGTACATTTGTATAAATTACAAAGCCACCCACAGACACACCTAGACTTTGGCACTGTAATTTTCCACGTTGTACCATTTTCCTTTCAATAATAACTTCAAATAATAATATCGTTTTCTTTGAATTAATTATTTAAATTCTATAAATTTACATTAATTTCCCGGCGCAAGCGTAGTTCACACATATACATACAATATGATGCAAATGCATTCGAATTAATTCCTCTAAATACGTCGCGGCACTACACAACATATTACTCAATTCCAACCAAAATCATTTATTGGTATTATTTATTTTGAATACATTATTATATTATGTACATTCGAGTTTGTTATTGAAATTTAATAAACATTATCGAGCGCTCACGTGATCCAAGATATCGAATGCCGATAGCGAAGTCGCTGGACCGCGCCGAACTAAAAATTACACATTTAACGAAATAAAGCGGTTTCCTCGTAAACACGTGTACTTACTTACTAGTTTTTAATGTTCTTTACTTAGGTATTATTCATATCGTCACTTGATAATGAATTGATAATATGAATGACACACTAGCCGATGTTATTATTTTTTTATAATGTGTTTTATCTAAATAATATACACAATTTTGTTCATATTTTGATTCAATTTACGTGTCATTTCACGAATTTGAGTTACCAACTTCGTATAGCTAAGCAATCAGAAACAGCCAATTACTATTGATTAATAACTTAATTATGAGATCGTCAAATATGACGCTTAATAAATAGGTCCCAATGGTCGAGTGGTTTAAGACACCCGTCCCTGTTAGACAAGAGATCCTGGGTTCGATTCCTAATCGTGACTATTATCTTTTTTTTCTGTGTCTTATTCTGTTTCATGTTTCATTTAGATGTATTAGTATTATCTTCTTCTTCAATAATAACTTATTATTTATTAATCAATTTGTTATTATTTATATTTAATGTATGCATGTTTAATCATTTTCTATTAAAAATGGCATTTTTTATTTAGATTTTGGAAAATAATAATATTAACAATAATGCAGAAAAACTGTGGGTACCAAACTAGAACCCTCTCGAACGGACGGCTCTAAATTTATGAAATTTGTACAGTTTATTCTGTCTTAAATCTATGAAGCTTTGAAATATTTATAACATTGAGAAAAAAAAGAAATAAGTTTGATTGTGTTTTTTTTCGATAAAGAGATATTTTAAATCTACTCCAGGGCGAAAGAAAAATGTGCTTTATTTTTTACTGTCGCAGACCCTGTGAAAGATAACGGGATTATTATACATAAATGTAGAATTTGTGAAGCTAAAACTTTTAAATTTGCCTAGGCATCACAATACCTTTAATAATAAATTAGAAATTTCAGTCAAAAAATTCAGAAACCATCTGTCAAAAAATTTTGAGAAAAGAAATACACATTACGAATAAAGTTTTAAAAAATTGAAGCAAAAATTAGCGGACCAGATTTGATTGAAAATAATAATTGATTTCAATTTCAACCAAAAAATAAAATTTTCAGACAGATTGCTTTTCTCGCATTTTACATCACGCACAGTAATATGTCAACAGTTAACATGTTTGATATTTTTTATCAAAATTGTTCCAAATTTAAAATGCCTATAATTTTTCTAAAACATTACTATAAACAAAACATTCCTAATTCCTACGAAAACAGTCATCAATTAAAATAAAATAAAATTTAAAAAACATCGAAAAACATTGTCAGGTAAAAAAAATCAGATTTAGCTGAAAATAATACGCGAATCGATTGATTCCAATTTCAATAAAAAAGAAAATCTTCAAAAAGATTGCTTTTCTCGCATATACTTAAGTGCCGGGTATTTTCTGCTAGTCAAAAGAAAATATTGGAAATAATAACAATATAAGATAAGGTTGATTGACACGTGCTATTCATGAAATCGAATTTTCTTGGGAATTATAGCAAGAATTTTTAATACGTAAGTACTTAAGTATTTTTCATCAGTGTTTTTTTTCTTTTAGGCCGGCTGAAGAAATCGAATAATAATGTCCTCTTTTTGTCGTAATTTCCATTATGTATAATATGTACATTTTTCTTAAAGAGGCATAACAATTATTATATTCATATTAAGGATTATATTACTAAGATCAGAGATGCTGTGTTCCAGGATAACTCAACACACATTTAAAAAATGAAAAATGCAAAGTGACATATACAAAGTCATTAAAAGCGATGAAAAAAACCAACCTATAAAACTAACCTACGTTACCCATTTTGGTTCCATGATAACTCCTCAAAATGACAATTCAACACACCATTAAAATGTGAGATAAAGTCATTAAAAGTGATGAAACAAAAACTAGGTTAAATAGTTACATACGTAACCCACTTAACCTAGTTTTCTTCATCCCTTTCAACAATTTATATAGGTGTGTTGAGTTGATTTTGATGAGTTATCTGGGTCACCACCCATTTTATGTTATTGTGACTTTTTATCACTTTTTAAAGGTGTGTTAAATTGTCATTTTGATGAACTATTCGGCCACTGGGAAGCCGAACCTTAGAAATGATGAAAAAATTAAAATAAATTATTGAAAAGGATATAGGATTTTCTAACGTGAAACTTAATTATCACAAAAATAGATATTTTTTAACATGTGTAAATTTAATGATTGTATATTTCTCCACGTGTAATTTTCTTCTGTACAATTTCATCATTACTGTAACCGGTGAAAATTGTGTTTGAGTACAGCAAATTATCTTCGCTACATTATTTTTAGAATACACAGGATTTTATGGTATTTAAATAAACATAAACCAAAATGTGTAAATACATATACTTTTATTATATAACTGACAGATTAAAAAAAAAGAAACTGAGCAAAACATTATTTTTTATGGAGGCTTTTTTAAAAGGTTTCGCCGTTGCTGATTTCGGTAATAACTTTATACTCGATTTACGAATTTACCAGCAAAGGCAAAGAAGAAATGATAAAACTTTAAAACGAATTAAAATGATGATAATTGTTACTGAGTGTACCTAGTTTCAAACATATCGAGTTTATTATGCGTATCAATACTCAAGTGTCAAAACTATAACAATAATTTATTATTATAGTATTTTTCAAAATTAGGTAATATATAGATATCAAGGAAAAGGTTTATGTTGAAATCTATGTATCTCTACGAGAATTAGTGAATTTTTCCAATTTTTCAAACCAAAAGCCAAATCTGAAAAAATGCGTTTTTTGTTTAAGACGAAAGTTTTTCGTATCGTAAATTAATAATTACGGGAAAAATGTTTTCCACGTCTACAGATCATTCAGAAATCATCAGAAATTATAAAAGGAAAACATGCAATTATACTGTGCCCTCATTGAACAATACACTAAGGACGGGTTGTTTCGGAGTATTTGAACAATTAATCAAATTTCAACGTTCATTTTCAAGTTCTGTGAAAGATTTGTTCAAGTTCTGTTTTTATTTCAGTTTTGTCAAGCAACTAGCCTATAATGATATAATAACAGAACTTGAATTGGACTTTCACAGATCCCAGAAATGAACGTTGAAATTTGATGAATTGTTCAAATTCTCCGAAACAACCCGTCCTAAGTCTATTATACTACCTAGCATAAAAATATTATAGTTTTTATAAAATTTTGATTCTGGAATTATGTTCGTAGTTATTTAATAATTCATTTAACTATGGAGCTCAATCTGTGGAGAATAGAACAATAAGAAGAAAAAATGACATATTTCAAAGATGATTTAATTTGAATTCTGTTATATTTTCTGTAATAAATAAAATAAAAAAAAATATGGTCGTATTTTCCAAGTGTTGGCTTACTTAATATGAGAATAATCATAGCAGGGGGAAAACGAAAAAACCGTGTGAAAAGCAACTGCAATGGCCGGAAAATGAATGTATTATTTTAAGTCTTTCGACGATACATTCGAGCTTCAAGAAAGAAATACCTTTTATCTCCAATCATTGGCAATGGACTTAACTGCAGCAATGGACTGAACTGAAAGGGATAATGCAGCGGTCAACGTTTATTGTGCTGGCCTAAAGTTCTAGTCAGTGACAACATGTGAAAGAAATAATATGTACCTACAATTGTCTTTAATTGAAAACAAATATTACCGTTCGCCAAATTTTGATTTTCACTCTAGATTAGCTCGAGAATTGCTAGTTAATGTCTGTCTGGTATGATCCGTTCGCCGTGTTTTTGTGTGGATGAATTTGTAGTAATTGATATAACATCGCATTTATATAATTTGTATTAAAATTAACAATTTATATAAAATGGGCAATAAGTGATTTTTGTAACTAAATGTAATATTAAAAAAATAAATACATTTTTTATAATATTCATTCCATTATATGCAAGGAAGCTTTTGACCGTCCAACTAGGAAGGTTTCCCGTTTTAGGATAGTCAAATTATCCTAGAGGAATACAGGATTTAAGAATAGAGAAAATAAGTACGTAAAAGCGAAGATACAACTAGGCGTTCGTGATAAATAATTATCAGATTACGTTTTTTGGTAATTTTTCAGAATCAGTCCTGCCTAGATCTAATAACAATTTTGTTATTTTTGGACCGAAGGATGACAATTCACACAGTTTCAGCTGTGAGGGGATTTTGTTATATATTTTAGGACTGAGATATAAGAATAGTTTTGATAAGCCGCTCTGTTGCTTGTTGGAACGGTAAGGTAATTTCTTCCCTTACTTCTGGTTTGATGTTTGTGTTCGGCTGTTTTCATTTTGTTTTTATTTTTATGAACATGGATTACTATTTTTTTATATAACACTGTCGGACATCTAGTACATTAAATTCCTCGAAGAGAGCGTCGCTCGAATATCTGAAAGGTTTCTTCATAATAACACGTAAAATAGATTTGTGCCTTCAATAACGGGTTGAATGTTGTTATATATTATATATGTGCCCATTTTTCAATGTCTCTCTCTAACACCTACACTATTTACCCCCTCACCCAGTCACACCTCCACACCCACTTCAACGGTTAATGCATTGGCTATAATTTTGTAATATAAGTTATGAAAGAACGATGGTTTCGAAGCCGATCGGAAAGATACTGAAATAAGTAAAAAATTTTAAACATTTTATTTGTCCTCGTTTAATTAAAAAAAAAACATATTTCGGTAGTGTCCCTGCGTAACTCCGGTTCAATGACCTCTAAAACTGAGATTTGCTTTAATATTCAAAATTGTAAATGATTATCGGACCGATTCAGACAAGCAGACATTCAGACAAATAGGTACAAAAATTATTTTACTAATTAATAATACTATATGTATTTGAAATGTGTATTTATTTTGTCTAAATTTTTGACAGGTGTCGTAATTTTTCAAGTTTACTAATGGTGTTTATTCTAGAGGTAAATTTCTGATCGTATATGGAAAGGCGAAGATCCTGAGATTATTTTTTTATAAATATTTTCAAATTCACAAATCCTACAATTATAATATCCAGTGATTTTTCACGGGTCTGCGCTAATACTTAAGTAATAAAACTGGAACACTGTACCTCTGAATATGGAACAATATATGTTTGCGAGGTCAGTATCTTATGAATCATTTTCCGTAACATCGGTACAGTTAATAATAATAAGAATGATATAATGTTGTATGAACGTTAACAAGATTGTGTCAGAACGTCAAGGAGATAGCATCTGAATCGCGATAAAGAAAACGTGCGTTCTTGCAATATTTAGGCAGAGGAAATAACGGGGGGGGGGATACCGCCAGCAAAAACTACAGCAAGGACATTAAGTAGCAATAATTGTGTATAAAAAAAACTTTCCTGATAAATTGGTATACGGACTGGTTTAGTTACGACGAGAACTATCGAATCTCGATGCAATTGGGAAACTCTGAAATGGCCACCATTACGAACGGAAACATTGCGCTTTGTTTGAATGATTTTAGTCGCGTTTGTTGGCCAGGTCTGAATATCCAGGCATTTCTCACCTTCCTCTGCAACATCTCTTTTCCTTCTTAAGAACTACCCTCACAAGATGCTCGAATTGGGGATGTCTCAGGTTTCCAACGGTTGGGAATCTTCTGCGGTATTGACATATAAAAAAAAACAGATGGCTTTATTATATTGTGAATTCTGCACAAACACGAACTGCTCCCAACCGTCTGGAGCCAGTGATACTATGGCATCCCAAATTGTGGTATGTTGTGAGGCTGAAGGTAGTGGGTAGTTTGGAAGGGAAGGAGATGGGGAAGGGGAGATTAGAAGTACCTGACTATTCAGATCTGGTCTCCAAACACGTCCAAAGCCAATTCAAGCAACGTTTCAATTCTGAATGGTGGCCATACACTAAGGCGATACTGAGAGTATATTCCATTTTGAAACGTGCCGCAAGTTTACAAAATATTATTTTTGTAATTAATTTGAAATAACAAAAATTAATCAAATAAAATTTACATGCACATATTGGGATTTGAATCCGCAACCTCCAGATTGCCAGTCAAGAGCCTTACCCGTGGACCACGGAGGGCGTAAATTTAATCTATTAAATATGTTTGACCGGTCAGTGGTTGAGTGGGCATAGCGCTTGGGTCTCACCCGAGCGTCGCGTGTTCGATTCCTCGGCTGGCTAAGTCCTCCATCACAACACAAGCAACATTTTCGGCTTTCTGTGGTGGTAGTAGGAGATTTTCAAACATTGTTGGGTTATTCGTAACCCGGGAATGTTTGTCTTTCTTTTTAAAAAAAAAAAAAAATGTTTGTAATTTTTTTAACTGGTATTCGTAAATATGTGTCCAGATAAGGCTTACTGTTGCAACTAACACTCTGAAAATCAACATGGAAACACGGTCAGTTTCATTATAAAAATAGGAAGATTTGTAATCTCAGAAATAAATATTTTTGATTGATCTCTTCATATAGATGTTAGTCTTGCCTGAGAATTTTTTGATCGATTGCTACAGTTATTGATATTAGTTATTTATTAGTAGCAACAATAATGTCAGCAATTACACTAGCAATAATATATCCGTCGCCTTTCCAGCTAAAAAATAAACGAAATAATCGACGGCCTCTGTCTCTGCAGTCGAAACTCGAGGGGTAAGTTTCTGTGCTCATCCGGAGGTCGAAGGCTTGAATCTCGGCGGGCGCAAATATACTTTCCGGAGTGGTAGCTTCTCTCAGTATCGCCCTGGTGTAAGACCACCATTCAGAATTGAAACTTTGCTTGAAATGGCTTTAGCCGTGTTTGGTGACCAGATCTAAATAGCTATGTACTTCCCCAACTTTCCTCCTCTCCATCTTCGTCCCCTCCTTTTTTTTCTTAAGAAGAAGACGTCTACATTGAGCTGAAATGATTTTTTAAAATTAAAATGGCTTAATTTTACTGAAAAGACCTCGATGATGTAAGTGCACCATATTTACTTTCAATAATACAGTACGTAGTCAAGCGGCAAATCAATCAATTTTCAAAATCCAAACTACATACTTTTTAAAGCAAACAAACAGGCGCTATAGTTTTTTGGTGTAGGTATCTATAACTACTATGTTAAGATCATCGTATTACTTACCAGAAGATAAAATCAAACATTCCCAACAATCTTATTCATAAAATATCACTCCCAATCCGAGCTTTGTCGATTCTAGTCAGTGCTTTATTGTTTATCGGAACACACTGCCTCCAAAGCTCCAATAGGTGGTATTGATTTCCCATTAACTTTAAAAGCTTCGCCTCTCGAGCCGCGAGTCGGCTGCACCGCGGGACTCTGTCATGGTGCTGATAGGGTGCTAATAATCCGAATTAATGTCTGAAATTCATTACATTACGATAGAAACATTAAAGCTAATTCACTACAAATTAGTGCCGAGACAAATAAATATAATAACGATAGCAATTAAATCGGCCGCTATACGGGAATATTAGAAATACTGCATACTAGACCAAATAAAATACATGTACACGACCAAATACATAATTAACAGCTTTTCTGGAAGATTGTTACGCTTCTAGAAACAATTAAAAAGCGTAAATGTTTTAAAAAACATCTAGACGAATTAAATAATCAGGCCCAAATAATACAAACAGGTTTTCAGAAGGGATGTAGGCATCTTGACGAAATAAATTATTGGGACAAAGAATTTACTTGGCAAATCGATTTCATCACACATTTATGATTTCATAAGAAACTCACCCATTGTCGTTAATTTTTAACAGATACTGGAATTAAACAATCACCAAAACCGTAGATCACTATCCATTATCGCTTCTTTATCTGTATTTTTATTGCAGTTTTCCGGGTACAACTTAACATTGAATCTTTAAAATACCAGGTCTATAAAACAATAACTTCATGAAAATAATCCTTGTTTACGACTTTAAATTGGTTAAGATTATGAAGTTTCGTCGCGCGATTTCTAGGAAACAAATAAAAAATTAAGCGATTACTTAGTTAATATTATAAAGGAGGGTCATGCCAATGTTCTCGGTAACTGAACTGCACAAAGTTAAATGATATATTATCATTTTTTTTGGTTTAAATTCAAAATACATGGAAAGAAAAAAATGATAGAAATAGGCCCTAGAATGTCAAAAACTGAATTAACGTAACGCGGTTTAAACTCACATTAGTCAAATCGCTGCAATGTATCGTGCTGTGAACCTACGCCGTGATAAGCGGGGAAAAATAAAACATCTCTCACTCAATAATCCTATTAAAAGTTTAAGCCAAACGAACGGTCGAGTGATCGATCTGAAACGAAGAAAGTAGATTCACACTGCCAGGAGCCATTGGGGCTATGGCACAAACGTTTATTTTAGTGTAAAGATAAGATACGGATAACTATCTAAAATGGTAGCAGAAGTCGGGGACGCCCGAGGAAGACATGGCACGATCAAGTGAATCAGATACTCGAGTCGGGCCATGTCAAGAGTCAGAATAATAGAAGAGTATGTATGAGACGATGTATGAATGTGAATGAGGCAAGGAGTGAGTGCCAAGACCGAGTTGTTTGGCGGTCCGTCCTCTCTGCCTACCCCTGCGGGGAAACGGCGTGATGGTTAGTTAGTTTATCTAAAATATGGGAATGTTAAGTTCGTTCTGCCGGAATTTCGATGGAGGGTGTTCCGAAGAACTTCACCGATCCTTCGTCACCGGTGCGTACCGGAAGACACGTCAAACGCAAGCCAAAGCTACTAGTTCACGTTGGGCCTACGCGTTGGCTTCCCAGTCGATTATTATCGGTTTTTCGTGCACACATCACAGCATCTTGGCGCCAACCCGTCAACAGCGTTCACACGTTGGCTCCAACGTTGACCAAATGCGTTGTCCCAGCGTGTACTTGCATCTTAACATTTATATAAAAGTGATGTTTTACGCATGATACCAGGTCGTTTATATGAATCGTTCTTGGGCTCAAAATGTCGACTGCAGAAAGTCTCCGGCTTCTCTGTTTTCTATATCTTATTTCTCTGGAACATCCTAGTTCACGCCTTCCACCCATAGCATTTTCTGGAGTGGCATATATTTTAACTAATAGAATACATAAATCAAAAGTAGGTACATATTAAAAATCCATGGATATGAATTTGCATAAAGGTTGAAAACAATGATCTAGTTCTTTAAACTGCGTAGGTACCTACTAATAAAATAGTACAGGTATAGTATCCATATTTTAAAAGTATCATAATAAAATAAATATTAAGCACATTACTGCAAATAAGAGGCAACGGGAAACTTGAAAGATTTACGAATTTTAGCAAGGAAATAATTAGAATTTAACATAATTTTTGAATAGTTTTTTTTCTGATTTTGTAATATGATACTAGTAATAGGCTGTTAGGGATAGTACCTACGAGTGTTGTGGATCAGTATTAGCAACATTTCGAAAGTAATTTAACTTCGAGAAGCACTCCCGAGGATTTTTTCGAATATTTGAAAGATAACGTCATTTTAGAAAGAACCACTTGTCAAAATCAATTTATTTATCGACAAGCTATCTTGAAGTGAACTTAGGTGAATTTTAAATAAATAAAAGGACATGTTAAATGATTTTGGATGATTTGGAATCGCGGAATAAACTCGTTCGTGTCTTTTTTTGCTCGTCGGAATTTGAAACCGCAACTTTTAGAAACATTAATATATTATTTTTTTTAAATATTTCAATAAACATCATCGAATCAATCACAATTCGTAATGGCTGGGTGGGTACCTACTGTGAATTATAATCTCAGTCCGCACTATGGCTTGGTAGGTACTTCATTTTATATATTCAAAAAAGTATACACCCATGTAAAATATTACAATCACAATCGTCGAATCAATCACAATTCGTAATGGCTGGTTGGGTACCTACTTCATTTGTTTACGTACCTCATTTTATATATGTTAAAAAAATATACACCCATGTAAAATATTACAATCACAATCGTCGATTCAATCACTCCTTTCAAACTGTGGGTAGAGTTCTTTTTAATATTAAAAAAAAATGTAATGCACTGATGTCAAATATTATAATCTTCAATCGTTGAATGAATACAGTGAAACGAAAATTAGCATCTCATGAAGCACTCGCTAGCTTAGTGTCCAGATTAAAATTCCTCCCAAGCCGAAACAATACGTGTGCAAATGTGATCAGTCCAAATTTAGTTCGTCCTGTTCTATCAATAGAATATTAAATTAACTTTGACAATCTATAACATGACTGATAAGTTGTTTCATAGAATTTGAACAACTCATCAAATTTCAACGTTCATTTGCGAGTTCTGTTATTATATCAGTATAGCCCAGTTACTTGACAGAACTGAAATAATAACAGAACTTGAAAAGAACTTTCACAGAACTTGAAAATAAACTTTGAAATTTGAAGAATTGTTGTTGTGAACCCCTGCAATTCATAGATTTCAGAGTACTTACTCGAGCAACTAGGCAAAATATATTATTCTGCAACAATAACTTTAGTACCAACTATAACATACATGCACCTATTTCTCGCTTTCACACACTTGGAAACAAATTCACCTCAAATATCTACATATTTAATATAAGTTTGCCTGTGTTTAAGAGATACCTGAATGACAATAAGATTCATATAACTAAAAGAAGGGGGAAAGGTTATAGAAATATTTATCATGCATAATTATTATTGAGTTCTGTTTTAATATTTATAACTGTTAAAAGTCACACAGACCTTAAAGATTTACCAACAACTACATACCAAAATTATTAATTGCAAAAATTCGTGACTTCACCTTCGTAACCTAGAACCTACCATCCTAGAACGAATATAAGTAAATAGGATTTGAAACTTAACTATACTAAAGCACAAATCTGAACTTAAGGCGAAGCACTACGAAGTAATGCAAAATCATGTGCTTTTGGTTTAAAAATTTGATCGCTTAAAAATATTTTAGATGCTTTCATTCATTAAATACTATCCTTTTTTATAAGTCTCTTTATATGCCCAGATAAAAGTATAAGGCCTATAAAAACCGCTTTCAAGTTCAAAATCTCTTACTTTCCTTTTCGGTTATGGTCTTGTATTGTATAATGTGGCAAATTAAGTTTTTTAGCAAAATATCGTAAAACGTTTAAATATTAGTTGCTGTTCTTCGCAAAATAAAATAGAACAGAATGGCGATGTTTTTTTTCTGCATAAATCAAAATAGACGGCTGGTGTTAAACGGAAATTTAAAGCTTAACGTCATTTACACAAGTAGTGTAATTGTTAGCGGGCTTCAAATATTACACTGCGTGGTGTACCGCAATTATTAAGTATTTTCAGTATTGAATCAATTATTTATTATTATATTCATTTCGTTCCATGTAATATTCATAGGTAAATATATAGTAAACTTGTTTCTTTTACTTTTACATTATGTATTATTTCTGACACCATTTCTGCCTTCTATGTAAAGTCTTATAAGAAACTATTTGCAGTAAATATTATTAATTATTATTATCACCAAAGGAAGCGTGTATTTTTAAATAAAACGATATCAATGTTATGTTTATGTTTTCTATCGGAAAAAAAACGCATGATATTATTATTCATAATATTTGGAGTAAGTTTTATATCAATGTTTACACGACTTATAAGTGAAGAGTACATTGTTTGATAATAAAGATGAATAATGATGTAATTTCAGAAATAAACAAAATGTGGTTCCTAAACTTTGGTAGCAAACTACATACTAATTTTCGTCCTTCCTTGTTCTATCCACCACACGGCGCTCCCTAAGTATTGTATGAACAAGACAAGACGAGCCGAGCCGCAAATTACGGAAAAGGGACAAAGCAACCGCAAGCGGCGTATTCGCGCCTTTTGCGTTTTGCTTCGTTCCTTACCCATGATTCGCGCCTCGACTCGCGGAAATGTCGTCCAGTTTATACACAGAATAACATCTATCTCCGAGGAGGAACTTCGTGGCAGAACAGTATACTCCTTGGGTTCGCACACAGAAACTGCAGGTTCGATATCCGACGCAACGTGGAAAAAATCAATTCTAATGGAGTTTTAGTTGTTAACTGAAATAAAATAACACAGGTACCTAGGTTCGATACCCGACGCGGAAAAAACCAATTCAAATGGGATTTTTCATTCGTTAAATTGAAATTAAATAAAAAATTAATTGTATACATAAAATTCGTCAATTTAAATAAAATAATACAGGTAACTAACTATCCCGATAAAAGTTTTTACAATTGATTACATAATTCATAATTACAATACTGCGCTTCTAGACACTCTCAGCTGAGGTTTGCAATCCCGCAGGATCCCGAAATTTTATTTTAATACATATTACTAGTACCAAAGATGATTGATATTAACTAATAAAAAACGATGACATTACTTCAATTTAATGCCCCTTAATAAAAATCCCGCGGGATTTCTAAATTCTATCCCGCAATCACGCCATTTTTTTTTAAGTGCGGTATTTTTATTTTATTTTTTTATTTTATTTATTTGGGAAAATCAACAAATTATTTACATATACACGGTGTCCGGAAACTCGTAGTACAAGCGGGAAACTGGAGAATCTACACCACATGGGGAACCCAAAAAAACATAAAGTTTTTTGATTTGAGCATTTTCACAAAAAAAAACAAAAAAAATATTTTTCGGCTATTTTAGGGTTAAAGTTTTTTCTGGTGTTTAGGGTTGAACAACAGATGTTTTAACCCTGCAGAGCAGAAATATTTTATGATTACACCGGGTTAAATGAAGGGTGATTTCAAAATAATGCTTCAAGTTTCTTCATTTGTTTTACTTTCAAATAGTTTTAATTAGTTGGGTACTTTGATCTTCAGTAATATTTTATAAGAATTTGATTAAAAAAAAAAAAAAAATCAACTTCAAACTCGATTTACTCGATAACGAAAGCTCAAATCAAAAAAAATATACTACAAAATCGACTCCAAATGTGATGTAGATTCACCAGTTTCCCGCTTGTACTACGAGTTTCCGGACACCCTGTATAAGAATAAACTAAATAATAAAGATAAAATCCAATAACAGATTTTCACTTAAAATTATAATTATAATAAAGAATATTTTAAAAAACTAAGGGTTTCTGTACCCGTGGCCTGAGAGATTTACAAAAAATACAATTACATATATTAATAATAAAATAAAAATACAATTTACAAAAACCTACTCTCAGCGCCGCCAATTCAGGGTCGAAACGTTGATTTAAATGGCTTTAGCTATGTTTAGTGCCAGTTGCCCTGGGACAGTTAGAACTTTTGTACGATTTTACAAAAAATAAAAAATTAGAAACAAGATTTTTATCGGTGGGAAAGTTGTGCCATAAATTGTACAGCGCCCTTGAGGTGATTTTTCACAAAAACGGCGCTCTACAAATTATCCAATTATTATTATTATTATTATTATTATTGAAGGCATTCCCACCTCCTACCTACTCGGTCGCGGCCGTCGCGAATTCTGCAAATAGTGCTAAAGGCACCTGACTAAAGTGGCTCGTAAAAAATAACAAGCAATGCTTTGCCCAGTGGCACAACGACCGCATGGGCACTGTGGGCAGGGTTCGAGCAGGGCAAATGCAGAATAAATGTTTGTTATAGTTAAATATGATTTAAGATTTTCACGGCCAAAAGTATTTTTGTTATTTGTATTTTTGTTATTTGTTTTTGGGGTATTATGCCGTGTTGCGCTAACTCCTTCTTTAGCCAACGTTTCGGACAGCATTGCAGTGTCCATCATCAGGGCAGATGTCTTATTTGAGGTTGTGTTAAAATGTGAGCTTAAGTATGAGGTTGTGATACCGTGTTGCCAGCTCCAACCCTCTGAGCTAACATTAACGTATCATTTTTTTATATTTGGATGTGTACTGGTACAATCGATTCTTCTTTACACCTCTTGAGAAAAGCAAGGCTGCCCAAAAAATGGTTTCTTTTCTTTCTCAGATTCTCCAATCGTCGTACCAGTGTGTGAACTTCCTTTGTTTGTTATAGTTTTTTATTTTATTTTATTTAACGGCAATATAAAGTAAAGTAAAAATGATACAATATTAAGTAAAAAAAGATATAAAGTGATGTAGTTTGTTCTCAGTCCTCCTCACTAGGTATTCCTGTTCCGAGGCGGACTGTAGTTTGTTGTATTTGTGTTGATCATAATTTACTCATCTTCTAATTTGTTGGTTCCCACAAAATATAAAATAAATTGAGCAAAAAGTATTTGTTTGATGTCTGTAGGTTGCGTTGGGGTTACTTCATAAATTTAATGATTTCCTCATCTTCATGTTTAGTTAGCCATAATGTCTTTTTTAAACTTTTCTATATCCATAGTGTTTTTAATTTCAATAGGAAGAGCATTATATAATTTTATAGCATGGAAATAGTGGTTCTTCTGACCGAAAGATGTATATAATTTTGGAATGTTTAGTAGATTTGAGGATTTTGTTCTCGAGGTGTTCATATTTTTCTTTGAAATTGAGTAGTGCATTTTTTGAGTACAGTTTTAAAATGTTATATATAATTACAGTTATATATACCTTTGTGGTTAATTATTAAGGCAATGCACCTTACCGAAACGATGCACTCCTTACTAAGATGGAGACATGATTACATGATTTCGCATGACTTAAAAATAATACATTAAGAACAGGAATAAAAATACAAAATCACCAAAGGTCGGAAATTAAACGTTATCAGTAGAAACCCTTTACTCCTAGTATGAAGATCGACTAGTTTAATTAACAGGGCCATCGAGGCCTTCCTCTAAAAGAATTAAAAACACAATCGTATAATTTATTTGTTCGGAATCAAAAACTTGCCCGGGAGACAGTCGCTACGCCTTTGGCGTATCCGCTATAAAAAGCTATAATAATTTAACACCCAAGATAACAGGGTAGGTACCTGTGGAAAGGTCTCGCAACAGCAATAACACAGAGCGGCTGCAAGTGCCGTCATTTCGCGACACATAATGGCAAGGAGTGCCAATCAAGTGGGAGTTGAGGAAAAAGTTTAGATGTTTTGATGTAGACATCTGTATGGTATGTTGGGTAATCTTAGGTCATATGCAAACAGATATAGAAAACAAATTAAACCCCGATCCCATCATTTGCCCAGACATCGTTTGTTTCCAAACAATTTCTAAAGGTTTCTTTGCAGAAATGGGCAACCACTCTCAAAAACTAAGTAATACATATAAACGATGTCTCAAAACTATGTAACTGGTGAAAATACACAGAGAACCCAAAAACACATTTTTTCGAACTGTCCTTTTCAAATTGTTCCCCATGTTTTTCAGGAACTAGGGGGGTTTTGTTATCTGAGCAGTTCGTTTTTTTTTTTGAGGCAACTAAAAGGTTAAAAAAACTTTTGGAGCCTGGTCACGACGAAGAAAAATTAGTATTGCTAATTTATTAAAATCTAATGTTTGGTATTCCGGTTAAAAACGGGATTGCAGGCGTTAACGAATGAATTAACAGATTTCCTGATAAAATTTTAATAAATTAAGAATATATTATCACGTTTTCGTTCATGAAAATCCGAATATATCACGACGAAACGCGAAAATTTAACTGATTTGTTAAGAATTCAGATTATTCCGTGATTTTTCAAGGTTTTGCGATAGTATTATTTTCAGGAATGTTTTATCCCGGAACATCTCATTAAGAATCGACTAGAGATTCTCTATTACATTATTAAGTAATGAGTTGAAGTGAAATAGTAATAAGTTAATTTTTCAACATTGTTTTTTACTGCAAGGACATCGAGTAATATGTTTTTGTAAATGATTTAACCAAAATTTACATACTCAACGTATTACCATATATTATAGTTGGTATGTGTTTATAATGTTTAAACATTGGCGACATTCCAATAAGATCGCCTCATCAGTCACCAACAAATGTTACCACGATCGTCCAGCCAAATTGGAAAGAGTAATTCTGAGATTGCAAATTAATTGCAAAGACACTAACAAAAAATTACGTCTAATTCTCATAGCAACAAAACAAAATTATGTTCAAAATAAAAAAAGGGCCGTTACGTTTGAGGTTCATTTCGTATGCATTTAAAATAAATTAAAATATCAAACGTGAAAGATGTTGTCAAAATCGCTAACCACATTTTTACTTAATTTTTTACTCCAATCATAGAAAAATTGAGAGAACTCGATTTTTCGAAAACACGTTCGTTTTGTTTGGGGAATAAGTGAGAAAACTTTATCTTCACTTTTATCTCGTTCATATAATATAAAATAAGAATTCATTTTTAAAGTTAAACCGATTGTTACGATAGCGGTGCAAAATATGAATTATTAATTTTGGCTATTTTTAGGATTTTATTAATGGTATCCAGAATAAATATTTGAGGCAAACTGGAAAGAATTACTATTTCTCTTCCTAATGTCAAAAATATTACGCAATTCCGCATGATAAAAAAAAAGATAAAAATACTTTTATAAAATATAGACGCAGGGTCATATTATAGAAACCGTAGACTAATATACATCAATGATAGAAACCCTAATTGCACGATACGAAAGTAAAAGAAAAAAATATACGGATTTGAGAATAATTTATGAGAAAGAACCACCAATCTTCGTCATCCGTATGTGTCAAATGCATAGTATTTAGAATATCGATTAGATTTATTACATTATCGATTAATTATTATTTTCTCCCCGGGGAATATTCCTGTGAGCCGGAATGGGTATTTTGTACGTAAGACTTTTACATTGATTTTTTAACATACGCTATATATAAATCCTACAAAATAATTGCCTCGTACATTTTTTTGTAAAAAAATATTTGGCTTGTAAAAATATACCTTCAATACTTTCAAAGCAATTATATTGTTATAATAGCTACTAACTCAGGCGTACATTTTAAATTGAACTATATCAGAAATAATAAAGGTGGATTCCAAAAATAAAGATTCTACTAACACAGATATGTAATAATATTACGACGATGAACAATGCAAAAATGGACAACTATCTTTGTAAACTAACAACACTCTACAATAATAAGTAGTAGGTATAACATTCCATACACGGCCAAAATGATTGTTTCGTGAGGGTAATTTAATTAAATACGCAAGATCATATTAAACTTAACATTGATCCAACGATTAAAAATAACACAGAATATCAACATGGAAAAGTCGAACGAATCTAAAGATGACTGCAATCTGACAAATGTTATCTTTGAACTAAATAAAATAATTTAAATTTTACTGTCTTTTGGTTTGATTAAGATGATGATGCACCACGTCGTGTAACATTTGGAATCGGACAGCTAACGATAACACTCCTTATGCAGATGGCGATAAGGTTTAAATTCACACTCAACGCTAGTCGCCGGTTTTTTGATTTTTGCATCGCCAAAAAGGGTGTTTTAATTTATTTTGCGAAGTTCAGGCACAAAATTAAAAAAATTTATGATAATTTTCTATAAAATTATATTAATCTAATTTTCCACATAATACAATAAAACCATAACCGAAAGGGGATTCGTAAGTAGAAGATTTTGAACTTTACAGTAGTTTTTATAGGCCTGATTCTTTATTTTTTCTGGGCTTATAAAAAGACTTTCCAAAGGTCGAGGATGTCATCTACTCTTAGTATTTAATTAAAATATTTTCAAGCGATCAAATTTTAAACAAAAAACATATGATTTTACATTACTTCGTAGTGCTTCGCCTTAACTATGACATTTCACATTTCTATTTTGCTTCAAACCATTCTAACGAGGTTGTGGGTTCAATTCTCACTGATAAAACATGGGCTAATGTTTTGATAACTTTTTTTTTATGCGAAACCACACAAGAGGCCCAACTTCTTCTAAAAGTCTGGAAGCAGTGGGACAATGGCATCCCCATGGGAGTATGTTGTGAGGCTGAATGTAGTGGGGAGGGGAAGACTTTGGGGAAGAGGAAGGCGGTGAAGTACCTGGCTATTCAGATCTGGTCACCAAACACGGCCAAAGCCATTTAAAGAAACGTTTCAATTCTGAATGGTGGTACTACACCAGGGCGATACTGAGAGTGCTTCCACTCTGGAACGTGCAGCAAATATACTACATAATATTTTTAATGAGTAATTTGTGAAATAACACAAATTAATCAAATAAAATTTACCTGCGCACGCCGGGGCTTGAACCCACGACCTCCAGCTTGCTAGTCGAGGGCCTTACCCCTCGACCACGGAGGCCGTCAGAACCTACATTATATATTTTATTTTCCTTTATAGAAGTTATAATATATTACTAGAAATGAAGAAATATGTGCAAGTTGTCTTCATTAAGCCTATGAGCGCGCTATATTCTCGTGGCATAAGTAAGCTATATTCTATTTCAGCATATCGCTCGCCATACATTCCCATTGGTAGTATATGGGGAGCGACATACTGAAATAGGCCAAGCCATGAGGCGTATAGCGTAATGTGTCGCCTACCGTTTCAATCTTTGTCGAAATTATTATAGTTAAACTAAATCCTTTACAGTTTTACGCAGTGCGAATTACACATTTAGTTCAGGCCGTGGCCGAGTATTGTCTTAATAATTGGTGCAACTAACATTAAGTATCATTTAAAACAAATACACGAAAGGGTAGATGTGTTGGTAATAGATAATTAGCTACAGTTACAGAGTTCTAATGGCAAACAATACACACAGTGCGACAACTAAGTATGGCTAAATACTCTAGGCGTGGACAATCCGATATGCACAATGATTAGTATTATTAGGTACTTTCTTGCTATCTCTCTCTCTCTCAGGCGTGGGTAATCAAATGTTTATAATAATATGCTAGAATTCGCTTCAATATATCGAATTCATATTAACTTGGAACACAGGACTTTCCTTTCCTTAATTAAGATTTTCCTAGTCGTGGCTAAAATTGGACCCATATTGGCTGACCCATGGTGATTTGAAATTTTCAATTTTGGTATGTTATTATGTCGTGATGCGCTTTCTCCTTCTTTAGCCAACGTTCTGCATAAAGGAAGTTGGATTTTAAAAAATGATGAAGCGTAACAGGGCATAATACCCCAAAAATAAATCACGACCATATTGAATTGTTTCCGTCCATTATTCGGCATTTTAAAAATGGAATATGTATGAAGTACACTATTGTTAATTTGAGCAAATAATATTGGGTAGAAAAGAAAGCATGCATTTTGCTACAAGTAAAAGTTTATCTTCAAACTTTATGAGGTGGAATAATCATACAGCATCGATCCACCCTAATGTATAAGATATAATAATACTAAAATATTGTAATGAAAATTAACTGAAGAAAGCGAGAGGGTTACTTGCATCCTCGAAGTTGGTACATTTAATATTATATTGTATGGTGGAAACAATTGGTACTTGTGGTTTAAAAAGTAGGCGACTGTTAATAACTATCCACGTGAAACAGAGAGATATAAACCAGCTGGAGTACACGTAATTTTAAATAGGAAATCAATAATATTATTGGGTGTGCGTGTCGGATGTGTCTTTGCCCATGCGCTAATTATTATCCTAAGCCCTAAGGGATGAGACCTTGACGGGCGGCTCCTGCAGCGATACGTCTGGCAGGGACCCCGCGCGCAGGGGGCCCAGGGCTGGGGCGAGCCCTCGGCCTCCGCCCCCCGTCACCTGCAACCAACCAACCACCGCCATACTCAGTCTACATACGCTACACACCCTGTCTCATAAAACACTACCAATTTTGGCCGCCTGGGCGCACTAATGAAAATGATACTTACGAAGTACAGTGAAACCAAAAACTTTTATTGAGGTCCTCGAATGTCCAATAATAACACTACTACTTATGGACCCCTGGACACACTAATAAAAATGATATTGACAAAGAACCGTGAAACCAAAAACGTGTATTGAGGTTCACGAATGTCTCATATAGGTATAGCACCACAACTTTGGACCGCTGGGAACTATCCAATGAAAGTGATACTGCCGAAGAACTGTGAAACCAAAATTGTGTATTGAGATTCGGGGATATTTCATACATAGAACCTTTACTTTGGACCCCTGTGAACACAAATGAAAATGATACTGACGAAGAACCGTGCAACCAAAAATGTGATGGGTTTCATTGTTTGTTTACAAAAATACTATTTTCAGAGCACAAATCAGGCGTTTCACAGAGGGTGCAAGAAAGGAAAAAAATAGTTAGTTAATTTACAGAGTGTTTTTTGATAAATTAACAGGAATATATTGCTTCTGCTATTCTTGGGGAATGCAAAGTTTTACAGCTTCAACGAACCGTATTTGCAAGGAAAACTAATTAACTTTGGGAGTTCAAACATATAGATAAGACTTCAAATCATCCGTCTAACAAACATTCCCAGCAAAGTTAACATTAAAATAATATTATATTATTTTGAATAAAAATAAAAATAATACGTATAGCTAGAAAATTGTACGAAATCGATGAATGTTGAACAGATCGCTTTTTTCGGAAACAATAAAATACCTATATATCGTTCTGAATTCTTAATAAGAGAGCGGAGTTTTCTTCCAAGAAGTTGGGAGATTATCCTCTGTGGGTTGGAATTACCGTTTATACGGAATCAGAAATAAATGGTGACACATTCCTACTCCATACAGAGTAGATCTCACTGCACTGGGACCCATATCATTATCCAACAAACTTACTCTCATTTCGTATTCGTGACAAGAGAAATTCACAATCTGCAAACATCCGCACCACTTTTTTTTCCAATTAAATCTGAGAAAAAATTACATACATCAAAAAAATACGTTTTTATAATATATCGTTACAAGATAACACTCGAGATCAAACAATAAAATTCACAGTCTTAGACATTTTCTCAAACCTTAGAATTCCAAACAACGAATAATCATGGTTCGTGATATTGGTGAACGTTGTTAACAAAAAATAATGAAATTCTTGCAGGTATTCCGAATCACCACAGCAATCCATAAAAATATTGTTCTAATTACAATTAATTTTTCTAATTGTACTTGTACATTTGCGAAACGAAACGCGAAAAGAGGCACGAATTACGGAAAGGAACGAAGCAACTTAACTTTAAAAAAAATAAAAAATAACTACAAGCGGCGTTTCGCACCATTTGCGGTTGCTTCGTTCCTTTCCCATAATTCGTGGTTCGGCTCGCGATTTTTTGTCAGTACGTTCGGCAGTTCGACTCGCGTATTGTAAAATCGCGGAGAGCCAAATGAGTAAATAAATAACGAAAAAAAAACAGATAATTTACAGATTTTCTGTAGCCATAAAACTTCACTAGCGCCTTCACTGACTGCAAAGTGTGGCAAGCTGTATAAAGTACAGAAGATACAAACTGAAATGTTTTACATTTTCATTCTTTCATAAAGACCCTTTTTATAATGTGGCGAGATATCACACAAATATAGACGTTTAACACTGATTGGAATGGATTCTTTAGGAAAGTATGAATACCAATAAATAAGAACAAAGAAAACACAGTGAATTCAGAAGCTTATGAAAACATGTACATGATTTAAATATGAAAGCCTCTCAATTCTAGGGTTAAACAAAAGACGTTTTACATTCCACAGAGGGCTTGTAAAATTGAGACATGTCTGGGGTTCACCGCAAAAAGCTTGGCATTCTAAGGGTTAAATAAATCAATGATGCTTTTAACTGAAGACCTTACATGAGATAGGACTTGTTATTCTTTATGCATTACAAATAGTAAGTACTTTCCTGAATTTTCATTTTTATTTCCAATATAGTCTTCTTTTAAACAACACCAACTTTATTAATTCTTCTCTTACGCATATATAAATTTAACAGTACCTAATATGTCATAACTGAAATATTTATTGTACATTCCAGTCCTGAACAGGTTACACCTAGTGAAGTAATAATAAAGGTAATGTAAAGCATACACATACACTTAAATTATGGTGCTTTTTCATTGCATGAAAGAATAAAAAATACGTATATTTATATATTTCAATAAACCCCGATTTATCGGAATTGAGACTGAAAACTAGCACTTCATTTATAATTCTAAAAGAGTACCATGTTATTCATGCAAATGAGCTGAACCCTATATAGAGTAGCATTATGTAAACCGCATTGCAACATTATCTTAAATTATATGATGAACCCTACATAGAGTCGTATTTTGTAACCGCAATGCAACATTGTCTTAAATTATATTTTGACGAAACTTTTTAAAATGTCCCTGAAATCTGACTCTATACCCTCTGGTTGGAAAAAGCGGTCGTTCATCCTATTCCAAATAAGGGTGACCGCTGCAATTCGGTTAACTACCGACCCATAGTTATAACATCTGTTCTATCCAAGGCGATGGAACGCGTGACCAACGACAAACTTCGCACATACCTCGATAAGAACAAAATTATTAACAACCGTGAATATGGATTTCGGCGGAACCGCTCGTGCGGTGATCTTCTCGCGTATGTGATGCATGTTTTGGATGGCGGCGCCTGGGACGTTACGGTGAGACCCGAAAGGTTGCACTGGACATTTCCGAGGCGTTTGACCGGGTTCGGCACCGAGGACTTGTTAACAAACTGCCTTCTTACGGACTTCCCGCTTCCTTGGGTATGTGGATTCAGACGGTTGCTGGTGGTTTAACCTATTCCTCACATTCAATAAATGCTGGCGTCCCACCAATGCATTGTTACGCGGATGACAGTACAGTCCATGATAGTTTTTGTTTGACAAGCCCCTTAAGGATACACAAACTCTAACAGGTCGGGGGATGCATCAGAGAATCGACGGTTACCTCGAGAGGGTTTCCTCTTGGGGTAAGAATAACCTAGTCGAATTTAATGTTTCAAATACCCAAGCATGTCTGATTACGTCTAAAAGGGATCGAAATGACAATCCAGTCTCCTTCAACGGAAGCTATCTTCCCAATATGCCTCCCATGGATACGCTTGGTGTAACTCTTTAGTGACCAGCTCAAATTTAAATATTTGAGACAAGATTCTTTTGAAATAATTTGTATACTAGTGGTAACCCGTGTGCGAGTTTACGCAGCGTAACTTTGCACCAAATTGTCCGCATTCTAATGCACGCGGCCGACCGACCCATCAGGAAGCAGCGTAAGATATGTCAGAACCCGCCGATAAATCACAAGGCGTTTATGCCTCTTAAGGTTTTAATCGTTTATATATAAGAATTATATAGTTTGTAGAT
The DNA here is from genome assembly GCF_061612785.1 of Hesperophylax consimilis. Taxonomy (NCBI): domain Eukaryota; kingdom Metazoa; phylum Arthropoda; class Insecta; order Trichoptera; family Limnephilidae; genus Hesperophylax; species Hesperophylax consimilis. The sequence goes on along the minus strand of NC_142848.1, from coordinate 20,001,799 downwards.
AGTTAATTACATTGATAAGTTCTTTATCAAAAATGCATGCGAGATTCTCATTCAAAGAATCACATAGAAAACTAAAAAAAAACGGAATCAAATAGATACGTACGTATTTAATTAGAAGAAATACGTTTTGAACTAGAATTTATTTATTTTATTGATCTGGCATCAATTAACTGCTAAAAGGCAAAAGAAAACGAATAAAACCTGAAATAAAATAAACAACAAAAGGTTCGACGATATTTAGATTTTATTATTTGTTAGACATGGACCGAAATAGAGATGAATCTTGTCGTGAGACATACAAAAAGAATAATCAATAATTTGAGAATTTAATTTTATGGAATACCAGTTTAACAAAAATAATAACATGTATCAAAGAGCCCGTGAAAGCAAGGCCATTATTCATTGGAAAAGTTGGTTGGAATTTAATAAATTGTCTGGACAATATACATCGTATTATGCCACGGTGAATTGAAAAACCTCTAAAAGGCTATTGAATTATTGATTTAAATGGACAAAGAATGTACGGTAACGAAACATTAATAGTAGCAGCTGTACCTACTTCAATTTTAGTACACTTTAATAAATAATAGACGAACCACAGTAATATAAGGTGGATCATTTTCTACGATAGATTACCCATACAACATGAGTCTCTTCAAGACCATGTTCACTCCGTCCTCTCCTCAAAAAGAGCCCTCCACAGAGCATCCCCAAAGATGACACAGGCCCCGAGGGAAATTATTTTCCTCAGGCCTCCTCATCTAATTATTTTTTTAAAGACAATAATTTAAGATCTCTTACTACCACCACAGTAAGCGGAAAATGTTGCTTGTGTTGTGATGGAGGAATTTTGAATTGAACACACTACGCCTGGGTGGGACCCAAACGCGATGTCAACTCAGCCACCGACCGGTCGAGTGTGCGGAGTGATTAATGTAAAAAAAATAAACAAATAAGACAAAATAAAATAAACATATACCTGCCTACAAAATATAATTATGTCCATATCCTGTGGGAAAGAATGCTTTCATATTGATCGTTTTATTAATATTTTTATTGACTATTCAAAGCATAAGAAATCAAATCATTACCAGAATTCGCATTAAAAGTACTGAAGATCACAATCAAAGGCATTAATTACCTGCAGAAAATTGAGTTAATTAAAAGTCATCATAAGCAAAACAATCATTATTGTTACTCTACATTTGAGTTAACTAATTGCAAACGAGCGTTCGGAAAAGCAATATGTAATTGCAGAAAATTTTAAGCTGTAAAATAACGAGCGAGCATCATTATGCCAGCGAGCTCTGGCATTATGAAGGAATATCTGGAATATTTGCATAGCTTTCTCCGTCGGATTTCTTTTTGTACTAACTATTTTCAGCTCACATATTCGCGTTTTCGTCGTGAACTCGGAGCTTTTGAAATATCCAATTGACCCCTAAGACCTGACATTGTGCAAGGTACATCTCCTCTTCAGATTCCATCAATCAATTACATATGATTCCAGAAATCGGATTTTTTTAGTATATTTAGGAAACATACAAGTTATGCATATGAATTATTTTTGCATTCAAGATGTTGAGTATAAAATAAACAAGTTAAGTTCCATTTTCCAGATCTCTTTTAGGATTATGGGTTAGGAAGAAAGTAGATATTTAAAGTTATAAGTAATATATATATATATATATATATAGATATATAGATAGACGAACAATAAAAAATAATTGTTTTGGTTTAAGTGCATTCTAAAGTTAATTTGATTTAAAAAGGGTACAGTGGTTGGCGCGTTTTCACCGCACTGCCAACACGTATACAGACCTTTTTGATATTTTCAAAACCTCACCGTCTTGCATCAAGGCAAAAATACTTGGTTGTGAATGTAACTGATATGTTTGTGAAATGTTAAATGTCTGTTTGTACTGCATCATACTGACTGTTGTGTTCTTCTTTATGTGTAACATATATATGGTGTTCTATACATATACATTCCACATATATACATATATGTGAAATGTATATGTATAGCATCAATAAAAACTGCTTGTGGATGTATTATTTTAATGAAAAATGCTATTTCTAATTGTCAAGTCTCTGACAGCCCTGAACTGTGTACTTATAATCCAATGTTTCACATTACTGTAAAAGCCTTTTATGGCGTTTAATAAATAAATAAATAAATAAATAAAAGTATCTCTAAATAGTATAAAATAATGTCGCTATCCGCGTCTGTCTGTTTGTGCGCTTAGTTCTTCTAAACTAAGCAACGGATTTTGACAAGGTTTCAACTATCATTTAGAGAATTTCTTCCTGGAGGTTTATATATATAATACATACATATTATATTTATAGAAAATAGAGAAAAAGTCGAAAACGAAGTCGTAAATATTTTCAGGCGCTTACATTGCTAACGCTGGCTAAACCTTATGATACATCAACATAATGTACTACGGAATTTTATATCTTAAAAAGGTCTACAGAAAAATTTGCAATGATATATGTCTATCTCCTGAGGATAACCCTTAGCAACGCCGGGTACACAAGATAACGTTTTTAGAGACGCTTACCGATGGTTTTTATTGTGTAAACTGTAATTACTTCTTTACACGAAACTAAAAAATAAATTGTTTTGTTTTTTTCACATGTACATTTGTTACATGATTTTAATTTAATTGCTACCGATTTCGGCACATCCGTGTCATTCACTAGCATCTTAAAACTTATGCAAGTACAGAATGATTAGATTTTATTAGGTGACCAACAAAATGTATGTGAAATAAAACTCTTCAAAACAAAATGTCTAGAAATTGTTTCATAGTTAATAATAAAAAAAAACTATTGTCACTTCACTTATTTTGTCGTTTAATATATACATTTTTATTTAAAAATTTGCAAACCCAAGCGAATATTTTTCAAATGCTAAGGAAGGGTTGTTTCACAGAACTTTACAATTCATCAAATTTCAAAGTTAAAATTCGAGTTGTGTGAAAGTTCTATTCAAGTATTGTTATTATTTCATCTTCACAGTACCTAGATAGTAATAGAACTTTGAGGCGAAGCTTAATGCTAAATCACTATTTTGATTAATCTTTATAACGAATTGATGTACATTATGAATACCAAAAAATATGCTTTAGATAAATTGAAGGTTTTCCTATCGTTTCGCTTGAGTAGAATACAAATAAAATAATAAATTAATCAATAAAAAAACTTTTTAAAAATATAGTATTATAGCTAAGATTATCTGTGACAGTTTCACTTGATTAACTTTTTTGCTTTCTTATAAAATTATTTACAAAATAAATAAAAACCAGTTTTGTGCTTGAAATTGAACGTTTCTAGACTCCGTTTGTCAAGCGATTTTAACGCCTATTACCTACAATATAAGGTATACCAAGAATATACACATTTTTGGCTTAGCTTCCTCTTTAGGACTTTGAAAAAAATTAAAATTAACTTTCAAATTTGGTTAATTGTTCAAATTCTGTGAAACCTGTCCTAAAAGTTGTTCAATAGAAATATTCGAATTATTTGAATTTTTGGGAGCGTCTAGGGTAAATTTTTTGACTGAAACTGATAGCGCGGTATTCTCTCTTTCGAACACTGTTAATCATATTTCTCGTCGCAGTACAAAATGAGATGGTATAAATTTTATGGGACCGTGTCAGGCTGGGACATAAATCTCCAAAAAATACTCTACGGTTTATTGTTGTTCGTGAAGAATATCTCAGAAAATTGCTCAAGGGATTAACACTGTCGAAAAATAATTTATTAGTCGCAAGAATATTTTTATTTGGTGACCAGGTATCTCATCAAAATGACAATTCAACACACCTACAAAAAGTGATATAAAGTCATGAAAAGTGATGAAACAAAAACTAGGTTAAATGGGTTACATAGGTAACCATGAAACCTAGTTTTTGTTTCATCACTTTTAATGATTATCACTTTTTAAAGGTGTGTTGAATTTTCATTTTGATGAAATATTAAGGAACCATTTATTTAATATTGTTCAGTTGGTCCTTAAGGCGATGCACTACGTTGTGTAATATTTTGAATCGAGGCGCCATCAATAACACCCCTTAGGTAGATGGCGATAAGGCTTAAATTCCCGCTTAACACCATCCAGCTGTTTTGATTTAGATTTTAAATGAAGACTTATGTAAAAAATACTCGATTATTTCAAAGGCCAAGATGTATTATACTCGCGGTATTTATTTAAAGCATCTGAAACATTTCTAGGTGACCAAATTTTCAAACCAAAACACACATGATTTTGCATTACTACGTAGTGCATCGCCTTAAGAAATAAAAAAAAAATAACTCGGCGGAGGGGGATACAGTATTTTAAGAATATCATTTTAAAAATACATAAACAGTTTTTATCTTGCATTTGTTTTGCAATATTATGAATAATCAATTATTATTGTTAGTGTTAGAAGATTAACGTTAATACGGATGTTTTGTGTTGCCAGCTTATAGCTGGCAAGTTATAAGTTATAACTTGAGGAAAATGTCGGATAAATTATGTTGCAATGTGAAAGAAACTGACTTAATGTGGTTGTAAATTTATTCCAACTAGGAGTTCATTCTTGGAAACCAAATTTTACTGTCATAGGGAATACCATCAATGGATTGAAATCACACTTCTATAAAATCCTGCTTAATACGGGTAGGTAGTAGGTACCTATTTATATTTTCGTCTCCATTTAGCAGTAAGTCAATGACCACAATCAATGTTGAAATATTGCCATTCGAAAGAATGTACGAATATAAAAGAGATAACTAATATAATATGTATATTGTTGAAGTGTTATCTACATAGAGCAAAAAATAACAGAAAAAATAGAATATTGAGTTCACGTGTCAGTAAATTGGCAGTTTTAACTGTATGGAATTTCTTGGTCAACTCAAATATTTCCAATTCTCGATGTCATTTCCATCAGCTATTGAGAATTAAAATACAGAGTGTCCGGAGGTAAGGAGCACAAACTTCGGGAAGTGATTCTACATGACGTTACAGTAAAAAAGATAAATTACTTTTTTCGAAATTTCAACGTCGCTAGTTTTCAGGTACAAATATTGAGTTTGTATGGAGAAAATAATATTCTTCTATGGAAAAATATTTCTGCATGAAAAAAAAACAATGAAATTTCTAAACAGTTATTTGTCTTTTTTACTCCTACCATCATGTAGAATCCCCTCCCGAAGTTTGGCACTTTACCCCCGGACACCCTGTATACTTATGTATACATATATAAGATAAGGTGCAATATTTTTCAAATGTTGAATAAAAAAAAGGTTGTTCAAATATACTGAGACAAGGACGGATTGTTTCACAGAATTTGAATAATTCATCAAATCTCAAAGTTAATTTTCAAGTTCTGTGAATATTGTATTCAAGTTCTGATTTTATTTCAGTTCTCTGAAGCAATTGGCCCAAAATGATATAATAACATAAACTTTACAATCAGATAAAACGTGTTTAAGATAAAACGTTAAGATTCAGCATCAATAGTGAAAATAATATAGTTCATTCTGGCAAATTAATCAACCCTCATTCACAACTTCATACACAAGATGAATGGTCACTTTTGAATGTGCATATCCATCAACCATCCATAATATATAGGTAATGACATAATATTATTATTTTAGAACTTTACTACTATTAAAATCAAAATTACCAACAGTTTTGGCTACCAATAAACTAATTACAAAGAGTTATGGCCAACAACACTTTTCACACTAGCTTACATTTTGTGAGCCAGGCGACTTAACTTATCTTCCAAGCTAACTTAACCGAACACACTGAGCATGTTACAGAACACTTATTTATGGCTCGTAAACCAGGTGACTTATTCCAAGCTAACTTAACACACTTTACGCATCCAATGTAGATTTCATTAATTAATGTACATTTTGTAAGCCAGGCGACTCATTCCAAGCTAAATTAACCAAACACATTTTGCACATTCAATAACACTAAATAATGGCTTGTAAACCAGGTGACTTATTCCAAAATAACATAAAAAACACATTTTGTAAGATAGGCAACTCATCCAAGCTAACTTAACCCAGCACATTTAATAATCCTTCATACCTGGCTTATTTTTAAACGTTACTGAATGAATCGTTCACTAATAGGAAATCATTTTTCAAAAACAAGCTGTATTAATTAGACAAAAGTTCATTTTTACAAATGGAAAATTCAACTTATTCATGCATAGTGAAAATATAACAATCCCACCCATTTCGATCACCACCACCCACTGAAATTAAATGTATTACAAGATTATTGCACTCTATGCAAACAATTATTGTTAGCGCTGATGAGCGATAGACGGTAAATTTAATTACATCAAGTACCAGGAACAAATAAATTAATGAACATCAGTTAGATAATTACACACTTTACTGGTTTACACATTCGACTAGTTCAATTACAGCGCTAAACAAAAATGATGTGGGTGATGAGACGCTGTTTGTTATGTATGAAGGACCTCACAAAATAGATTCAACAGTTGTCCTAGGAAACATAGATATACGTACTAATAAAATACTGAAATTGGTTTGTTTTGAAAATGATTTCTTCTCGGTGAACAGCGTATAGGTTCATTTTATGTTGATCAATAACTTAAATCTATACATTAATGGTACATTACAATACAAATTTAGCTAAGTGAGTTATTAACAGAGCAATATAATAATATTATATTAACAATAATAATTATGACTTAAGTATGAATTCTAAAACAATTCCTTAATTATTTTTTCTTTACTCAAGAATAATAAACAGATTGCACTAGACCTAATATCATTGAAGGATAAATGTTTTAGACGTAAGTAAAACAAATATGTGTATGTAAAAACTAAGAAGTTGGGTTAATATCACTTTTCATACAGACAAACACTGCACATGTTACTCCACCAAAAGTTTGATACATAATGTCAAAACACAGAACTATTCACTGTTTCTATTTAATATGTAGTATTATTTATAGATTAGAAGTAGTAATCATGCAATCATAGAAATGGTAGGTATATCACACTCCACGTCCTAGACATAATTAAACTAATAAGCAAGCACATAAACATTGGAAGAACACAACATAATGATAATTGTACAATATTGATTTTACATAATGTAAAACTTTTGACAGATGTGTAAAATTGTTGATTGTACAATAGGTTCTGCGTATTTAGCAATTGAATTTGATGCATATATTTCCCGGCACACGTGCACGTGCTGGGATCATGAAATAAAATAAAAAATAAACATTTCAAAGCACTTCAGAATCCTTCAGGAATCATAACCTTGAATTTTTTATACACACATGAAACATTTCAGGTCATAAACTATAACGGCATTGATTTTTATATTAAATGCTGATAACGCAAATAAATATGCCTGCACAAGTTAAATGGTTGCGAGGAAAGCATTTTTTGCCATAAGTCCCACAATATGCAAACGGAGAAAAACAAAGATGTTGATGTAACAGCCGCTTTTAAAAGCAATGGCAGAGTACTTGGAATAATCAGGAAGTTCACGAACAATAGCGTACGTCAGGTCAAGGTCTTTGTTCTTGTAAACAGAGTGCAATTTGCAACTCATGCATTAATTTTAATAAAGGAAAAACTGAAGTTATTACAGGTGTCATTTGTCAAAAAATGCATTACACCCAGAAACCCAAACATATTACTTGTACAAAAGCCATTATGAATCGAGTGTCAAGTTCAATATCAACAAAAATGGTTTTAATTGAGAATACGTAATGCATACAAATGCATAAAGTTACAATAACGAATAAGCGAATGATTTGATACTGTTGGGACGAACTGAGGAAAGTTGTTTACGTCGTGGAAGACAGATGACGGATCTTTTACAGGCGTAAGTTAAAGGCACTTGCTTACCGTATGTGTGACAACAGCTACATCTCGCATAATCTGCTCGAAAGCAGCCGTTTCTTCCGCTTGTTTTTGATGATGTAAAGCTATTTTTTCACTAAATTTTCTAGGATTCGCCATGATGGCTAGTAAAATCTACTTTTCACATCAAATCAAACCATTCTATTTCCACGGAGTCAAAACGCGCATTGACTGCTGTATCGGCTATCGCGACGGCGAACTGCACACCGGCGCCATCTAGCGGACTTTTCTTGTACTAACCTGTACCGATCGGGCTATGAAAATTACCACTATCATTTCCATTACATGCCGATACCGACGGGAAAGCGGAAATGCAGGCTACTTCCCTGGAGCATTTTAATTTTATGATTGCTTTGTAGAATAATAATATTACTCTACCACATTACATTATTTTTAATGATCGGTTATAATAAAACACAAATAATTAAATTTGACCATCCTAAAATGGGAAATTCTTCCTAGCTGAACAGTCAAAACGTTTTATTTTACAATACTATTATTTACCGTCAACTATTTTTTCTGTACTACATAAATAAATATTTTTTTTTTAATATAAAATATAGTTTGTCAATAAAATTTGCAATGCAATGCTAATGTGGTGGTTTCCTTTTTTTCGGTCCCTTGAAGACTCCATTTGAAAAATGGTTCAATTTATCCATTGAAGGTATTTTCCAGTTTTCCCACAAGACTTTTTTTTATTCCGGTTACTTGGAAAATCTGAACAGAGAGCTTCCAAATTTAAGTACATGAGTAGTTTATTTTAACATTTTCTGCTTTATTTATTCCATGATGTTTTGTTTATGTTAATTGGGTTTATTCTTTGAATGCCTTGTTCATTTCTTAAGATTTCCTTAGGGGCCGTTCAAGTATTACGTAAGCAGATTTATTACAATTATTTACCCCCTCTTCCCCCTTGTCACCAAAAGTAAGCAAAGCTCTTACCCCCCCCCCCCCCCCCCCTCCCATGCTTGCGTAAAAATTGGTACCTATATGCATTTTTCTGTTAATGTAATCTGTTTTTTTATTGATTCATAAGCAGCACTTATAAAATAGACTTAGAGTAGTGGACTTTAATGCACATAATATTCATTTAAACAAACTTTATTGACACAGTGGGAATCCCCGAATATGTATTCAGTTTTCAAACATAGACAATGTGTGGGTTGCCAATGTGTAAAAAAAACTACTGCTGAGCAGTGCTGACGTAATCACTATCTCGACCCCCCCCACCCCCCCATGTCATCAAAAATAAGCAAAGCAAAGACCCCCCTGCCCCCATATAGTGCTTACATAATACTTGAACGGCCCCTTATTGCAAAAGTTACCAGTTCGCTACTACCTATGAACACTAGAACTGACCCCGGGTACCTTTGATGAAAACATAATTTTTCATTTAAAATATACTTACAAGATAAATAGTTTCAAAAGTTTTTTTTCATGGGAAAGGAAGAAATAATAAATAAGAAAATTTTGACTCTGGCAGAGCTGGCCGTAGCACGGTTGAAAATCACTTTGCAGGTGCAGGCGGTCTAGTCAATAGTCATGCCCTATTTACTCCCTACTGTTTATTTTGCTGAGAAAAGCATACAAAAAATAGGAAACATTAAAGTCATAACACAAATAAAAAATAAAATTCAAGTACCTTAGTGAATTGAAGAAAACAAAATTTTTGAAGAAAGAAACTTATTTATAGAATTTTGTGGTACTTATTGAAGAATTCAATACAAATACCAGGTTTATCTGTGCAATCAATACAGTGGCGCCTTATTTAATTTTTCTTGTATATCTTCTCCCTCTTTAATAGCCCCTTACAACGATAACCTTAAAAAATTTTGAAAACCAAAAGGCGCAAAATGTCAGTGCAATGTTCAACAGGACTGCTGACTACAAAAACAACTTTTTGCAGTAAGTGCCGATGAGAAAATAATGCCTACGCAGACATATAATACTTGTGAATCTAACCGGATTCGGCGACACCCGGCACGGGGTATTTCGCCGAGCGACTCTGACTGGATTCATCGGCAGCAAACCTGTTAACTCGATTAATTAAGGCGATGCCATACGTAGTAATGCAAAATCATGTGTTTTTGGTTTGAAAATTTGGTCGCCTACAAATGTTTCAGATGATTTAATTAAATACTGCGAGTAGAATACATCTTGGCCTTGGAAATAATCGAGTATTTTTTAGATAAGTCTTTTTATAAGCCCAGAAAAAAAATAATGTAAAGGCCTATGAAAACTGCTTTAAAGTTCAAAATCTCCTACTTACGAACCCATTTTCTGTAATGATTTTATTGTATAATTTGGAAAATTAAGTTATTTATAAAATGATCGAAAAAAAATTAAATATTTATGCCTGAACATACACAAAATAAATAAAATGCACTTTTTGGCCATTTTTTTTTCTTGCATAAATCAAAACAGGCGGATTTAAACCTTATCGCCATCTACGTAAGGGTTGTTATTGATAGCGGCTCAATTTAAAATATTACACGACGTAGTGCATCGCCTTTTAAGTGTTCGATTAGAACAATTGGAAAAAATTCCAAAAATATTTTACTAAACATCAAAAGATTATTAAAAAAATATATATATTTCGTGCTGAGAGAAACACAGGATAGGTTTTTCGAAGAAATACAACACTAACACAAAAAGATCCCATTGCGCCAAAGCTACCTCCGGAGTAATTACTTACCCGCTTATGTGGGCTTAATTGGAGCAGTCCCTCGGGGCGCCGGATTGTCAAGGCGCTGATAACCAATCTAACCTAACACCTGACAGTCCTGATACATTGCCGTTGAGATTATTTTTCACAAAAACGGGGCTACACAAATCATCTGAATATTATTGATTATAATGATCACATACCTAGGCGTCTACTGGTTTTGACAAGGGATGTCAAAATTTTACTCGTGCCAGGCGCCCAGGCGCCGTTCCTCAAGGTCTGCACTGTCTCTAAGGGCCAGTATTTCAGTTGTTTTTTTAGAGTTATTTACGTTCGTCAAGTTGCCATCGGGTAGTAATCCTGGCAACTCAATTCGACTTATAATATTCCTAAGCATACTGAAAAGCCGGCCATTAATATTTGCACCGAATGTGAAATTTCAGTATGTTTTCTCTGGTTTCAGTGCTTCGAAAGGATCCAATTTCATCCTTACGAAATGGAATAAAAATCTATTATTGTAAGTGCTCTAATACACTTGGATCAAAAACAAAAGACCATTCCCTAGAGCTGACCAGAAAGGAGTGCGGTAATGGAGGCCAGTGCAGGGTGGCGGGCCACCAACGAAATCCCACTAAAGCACGCCCATTCTGCGCATTGCAAATTGCAAGGGGCTCGCATCTGCACAGGTTTTTTTTGCCTGTAAATTACTATACCGAAATATATAACATGTATGTACATATTTGCATATTTTAACCTTTTTTGCTGGTTTTACTGAATATTTGAGCCTTTTTTGCATATTTCAGCCATTTTATTCTTCAAATTAACATTTAGCGCCATTTTTGAGTGCTGACAATTGTGAAGTTTTTTCACAAAATTAGCAAATTTTACTAACTAAACATTGAAAATGGCAATCAAATTTAATACTAAAATCGGATTACATTACCATAGATTACAAACCTATTTATACCAAAAGTCTTTTTCAAGAAACTTGCATTCTCAAATACACTCCCACACGAGGCCCTTGAAGAGAAAGCTAGTGACTACAGCTATGCACCCATGCTAAATGGTTTTACGCTCATTCGAACATCTCTCAATGTGTGTACTGTGTACCTTCTTGTTCAATGCGTTTTTGTTCCATATCGAGCAAACAGCTCGATGCGAAAAAGATTCAAGGGCAGTAACCCTTGCTAAATGTTAAACAGAAATTTACAATTTGACTGAGCATCTTGGTGGTATATCCATGGCGACTTGTGTCAAGCTTCTCGAGCGAGTGGACGTAACGATGAGCATGGTTCCAAGTCAACATGTTCAATCTAGTTAAACCATCAAGCATGAATATATGTGTACACAGCTTATCATGTATCCATGTGTTGGGTGTGATTCACTGTGTTACATACAAATAAATTTAGGTTAAAATAAATGGAGGTGTACAAAATAGTAAATGTACGCAATAATGCAGTAAATAAAATAAAAATTTATTTTTATATTTTTTATTAAAAACATACAACATAATATAAAAATTTTGGGAATGAAAAAAATACCTCCCTCCTTTACCCAAGACCATGAATTAAAATAATTACGTACCTAGAAAGGAACATAAATTAAAATAATAATCATTAAAAATGTATTCAAACGTGTGCATATTAATTATGAAGCAAACGGAAAGTCGCATTGCTTTGAACGAATAAAGAAATATAGTATTTTACTAATTTATGTACAGAAAGTAAGTTGTTAAGTTGCATTACATTCAGGGCAATATAATATGATAGAAATAGAAATAACAATCCATTGTGTAAAAAATTACAAATATACAAAAAGGCACACATATTATCAGTATAATGTACACTGTTTTAATGTAATATAATATGTGTGTATTTGATTAATTATTCGATCAGCGTAGACAACCATAGAAAAAAGACCAAATTAATCATTTTATTTATCGTTAATTTGCAAATATTTTCAATATTGCAATACATATTTTCCATTGATCATATCAACATTGTAAAATAATTTGTTCCATGTTATGCAACATTTCATAATGTCATGTTCCATGGTAATTTCATGTTTCCTGGTTTGTAACTTTTCAAAATTACATTCTATTTTGACAATTATTGGCTAATTCAAATAGCTAGTGTTGCCTACGCTTACGATGCAAGTCGTAATCATTTACAACTTGGATTCAGCCTTCAGCAAGGGGACGAGCTTCTGCGTCAACATAATGTTTCCGGTGATCTTCAACTTTCCCTTCATGAAGGCAACCTGAGGGTTCAGCTTACCCAGAGCTAGGTCCACCATGTCAGCATCGGAGACCGTAAGAGTTGTATCAGTCTTGATATCTTTCGGTGCTCCCTCGTAGACAGCTGGAGTTTTCATGTCAAGAGCTGTAAAGCAAATTTTTGACAATCAATTTACATAAATTATCCAGATTTCAATCACTTTAGTGGGCTTTGAAAAATTCAATGAAAATTATTTTTAATGTGAAAATGACAATAATAAAAAAAATATGGTATTTAAGAAGTTAGAAGGTAAATAATATTTTATCTGATATTTTAAATCATAACTTCAAAAATATGAATGGGAAACATTCAATTACAAGGAAAAATGGAATCGAGTGCGGAGTAAGGTTGAATTTTTAAATTTTGAATTTACACTGCAAAAACAATAGTTACGAAATGCTGACATTTTACAATGTGTTCTTCAATTAAAAGCAGTTAAATTTAAAACCAAAAAACATCTCAAATTTGGTAGAGAAAAGTCAGTACTGTCGTAGATTTGGTGCGCTGTGGAGGGCCTTTAAAAATTAAAAATTATTTTAACTACGAAAACTTAAAAATATATTTTTATATACAGAAATTTAAGTTAGAATGTAGATTTGATAAAAAAAATGAACTGGAGTTCCTTTTTACTAATTACATTAAACATTCCCCAACATTGAGTGTCAATAGTGTTTTGAATATTTATGTAATAAGAATTGACTATAATGCGGAAGGTGGAGGAAAGGGGTATTTTTATAATATTATCCATCAATCAAAAAAGATATTACTTGTTGTATATCTGTGATTACAGAGATTATTTTATGACAAGACATTCATCCAAAATAACATGTTAATTATGTCTGTGCAGAAACGGGTCCCGTTTGATAGATTCTGCTATCTTAACCCAATGGCCTCATATATTTTAACATAACTTGATCCAATACACAAGTAAATTAAAATATTATTATGTTTAAACATAAGTTATGTTAGATTTAGTGCCTAGACCACTGCAGATTAAATTTTTTTGGTACAAAATTAATTCAGATGTGAGGGCCAATTTTTCAGCTCAACAATTCGGAGTCAATGGGTTAACAAACAGATTGTAATGTTTAGACACAGACATGCACAGACATCAGGTGGGAATGCTGTCCCTGTTCTACCGGTATTTCATTGGAAGATTAACTGAGTAACTAACGTCATTGACACACAGTTGGGAAACACGCCAAACACATGCTTTTGTACACAGTTAACATTGGTCACATGAGAACGGGTAATTTCTACCGGCTGTGGAATAATTTAATAATGAAGACCATGGTTCTCTCCTTGCTTCCCTCAAAAGGACTTACACCTACACACAGCATCCCCAAAGATAACATAGGCCCCGAGGGAAATTATTTTCCTCAGGAAGTCCTGTATGGTTAATGTAAAAAATAAATAAAAAAAGTTTAAATATTTATAAAAATAATAACATTTATAAAAATAATAATATGTATTAATATTATTATATTATTATACCTAGCTCTCTAATTAAAAATTTAGGCGTATTAGATCTATCAAAAAATTTATATATAAAGATGCAAAAGTCGGTCATTTTGAATACATGTAGGATAACAAAAGATTTTTTAAATATTTATGTTGAGGGATCAGTAGGATTTATAGGCCCTGTTAGAAGTTCTACCGAGCCGAACCCTCTGATATGAAAATATCTGGAGACGGTGAATTTTTTTTTCCCATTTGATATCTGGTGATTTGACGTGTTGTTGTTCTTGTATTGTTTTGTATTTATTTTACTTATATAATGCACTTACATAGTGTTGATTGACTAGCTGATCATTTGTGGAAAAGTGAGTGGAAGGGTTAAGTTTTTCCTTTGGGGAAGACTTAACCCGGACAACTAAATCGGAAGTTTTAAAAAAAAAAATACTCACTCCACTGCTTGACTTGTTTTCCATCAGATGTGATGTTATACAAGAAGACTCCATTTACACTCTTGGCCTTCTCGGGCTGGGACTTGATCCCCTCCTGGATTCTGATGAACACTGCATCACTGTTTAGGACAGCAGCAACTGGGTTAGCGCGGATCGGCATCTTGTTGGTAATGCTGGTCAAATCTAGATAGGCACCTGAAACATTAAAATATTTTAACAAAATGATGTATTGTTAGTGTGGTAGACACTGCCAAATTCAAATAAATTAATAAGAACACTGTTTTACTACATTTGCTAAACACTGACAAATTCAAATTAATAAGAACACAATTTTACTACACTTGGTAGATAATGGAAATTCAAATATATTGTTACTACAGTTGGTAGGTTAAAAAATTCAAACACTTTAATTTTTTATTAAAATAAATAAGAATACTTTTTACTACAGTTGGTACTGGCAAATTTAAATAAACATGAACACTGTTTTACTACTAGGAAATGGCAAATTCAGATAAGAACACTGATAACATACTGGGAGATTCAAATATGTAATTTAAAACAAAAATGAAGGGAACTAGAAGGCTGTTGGTTCGATTCTCAAAGGCAGTACATATTGACTTATGTATGACAAATTAGTATTGCAAACCCAATTTTATATCTTTCGTATATGGGTGCTGCTAATTTGGGGTTTTGAATTGATCGTTAAGTTTGATGGATATGTCAAAAATAGCATAAAATAATCGTAGGTAACATTGTAACATGAAAATACAACTATCAAGCACATGTACTGTAAATAAGATAGGATGATTGAGTATAAATTAATGGAGTGGGATATGTTTTCAAAATGTTCATCTCTGTGGCTAAAAAGCGTAATATGATTTAATTTCCAACTATGGTGCATTTTTTACAGAAACGAATCTCATAAACTTTCGTAGCGATTCTACAGCTTCGTTGCTATTCAAGAACACGACATTGAAAACCGGTAAAAGGTTACTAGAAATACGAGACTATTGCGTGGAGAAATAGATAAAATTAAAATTCAAGGAAAAGTGACGACAAGGTGTGATAAATACATGTACTATTAGAAAATAATTACAATACTAACAAGAATGACAAAAAAGCGCCGAAAACACCAAGTAGTTTGGCTTGCACACACCCAGAAACTAAAGTACAATCTTGAAATCGTAAATGAAGAGCAGATAAACGAAAAATTCGCACTCACTGCTATATGGCACAAAGGTCGAAGATTAATGTATTCAATGTATGCTTGTATTAAAAAGTGTCAAGAAATCGGGAGCACTGTAAAAAACCTCGCGCAGTATTTATGTCAGATTGTGTCAGATATTGATATTGACATAAGATCAAAGTCCTTGATACCAACATTACCGATTTAAAAATAAAACACATCAAAACCGGGGTATGTTGTAAAAAACGATTTTTTTATTGAATCTACAATGGAGAGAGGTATACGATATCAATGGTAACATTTATTTAATTATCTTATTCGCTATGATTATTTTGTAGGCCTAAAGATTTATAATTTTCACATAAAAAATTTTCAAATCAATCATATTGGAATTTTATTTTTGTTTCACGAATGATTAGATTTTCTACTGATAAAATGATATCATTTTTCAAATTTAATATTAACGTGTAAATTTGATAAGGAAAATATAATACTATTATGTAATAACTAATAATAACTAAAAACACAATGTAAATAATATTACGCAATGTAATTTAATTATACAGACACTTGAAAACAATATTGAACGATGCCTAGATAATTTCACATTCCTTACAAATAGAAAGAACTCTACAATGACGTTACAAATATATAGACAAGCTGTAGAAATCTCAAAGTGGCAAGCCAAAAGCAAGACAATGCATTGCTTTTGATTTCGTAGTTTTAGTACTAAACTGCCACGCTTCGCGTAGGGTTGTGTGCTGCCTCTAATTGCATTAAAAGTGGCAAAATGCCCTTGTGTATGATGAGAAAATGTTTTCATTTTTCGGCAAACACTAGTAAAAGTCAAGAAATAAGATTTCCTTCACACTCAAACGATTCTTGACATATTATGTTTGCAAAAACGTTTTGAGCGATCGCTCGTCATAATGTGCCAAATTTATAAAACCTAAAAATATGGGATATACGGTGAAATCTAATAAATTATTATAAGCAATAATTAGTCGCCTGCAATATCAATACAAAATTGAAAATATCTCCCAAGTAAAAATGAATGCCGCCGACGGGAATTGAAGCGCGCCTTCTAATGTCCGGTCAGACGCTCTGGACCACTGAGCCACATCGGCTTATTTCCAACACGCCAAATAATTCTTTTTTTTTTTTTTCTTTATTCATAAAAATATATTTGGATACAGGTTTTTTACATGCTTTTCGACTACCACACTAGACACATGTCCGTATTATGGTAGTCGAAATTTGTGTATAATTATATAAATGTAATACATGATTCATTCAGTTGTAAAATAGTTATAGGTTAAATAGGTTTAACTGAAAATAAGAAAGAGATGAAAATAAAGATAAATTAATTAATTATTTTCAAAATAAATTTCAAACAGAATTGAGAAATGAAAAAAAAAGAATAATAAAGCAAATGAACTCAATTTAATGATGTCAGGTATTCTTTAAAATAGTTCTTTCCCTTCATAAATAACCAATTCGGAATATATAATATTATGTACATGATCACACACAGGAAAGGAATTGGAGTAGGTGAATCTTGTAAACATAAAGATAAAAATAAAAATAAGGTAGGATACAAATAAAAATAAAAGATAATGCTAGGGATAATAGAAATAAAAATAAGAATAATCGCAGCAGCGTAATATAAAGTTTTTGTTGAAAGTTAATTTAGAGATAAAATTTTTACTCGAAAAATAGGAACAGTTTTAAGTTGTAAGGCATTCTTTATAATATTTCCTTCCCTGAGCAAATAACCAGTTCTGTACACTAATGGCAAAGAGATGGCATAAAGATCATCAGTTTTCGATGTCTTAATATCAATACTCAGTAATTGAACATTTTAGGTGCTATATAAGAGAACTGTCGCCGGGAGAAGGCTGTTTTTGTTGGAGGAATTTTACATTTTTGGTGTGATGAGTAGCGGGTGCAAATATTGTGTTGAGTTTTGAGTGCTAAATCATTTTTCCTTATGTGTATAAGAATTGTCTTAACGTATAATTGTCTAATGTCTAGGATTGTGAATTTTTTTAAAAGTGGGTCTGATGAGTGATTTGATTGGGTGACATTTTAATATAATCCTTAGTAGAGGTTTTTGAATTAAGATCATGGGATAAATAATTGAAGCTGCACAGCCTCCCCATCCCACGATACCGTATGTAGCTATTGATTGGAAAAGTGCAAAATATATGCATCTCATTGTTTGAAGGTTCAGGATTGATCTGAGAGAGAGAGAAATATATAGCACAATTTGCGGAGTCTTTTTGTTGTGAAATTGACATGATCCTCCCAACGTAGTTGATCATCTATAACAACCCCTAGATATTTAATTTGGTCGGATTTTTTTAGGTTGGTGCATGAGCAATTATTGAGGAGAGGCGTAGGGGTAATATGGTTTTGTGGGCATGAGTGAATGATAAGATTTGGACAGTTTTGAGGAGTAGTGACTTTACGTATGGAGAAAAGTAAGTATTTTATTTTGTCAATATTAAGAGTCAGAAGGTTGTCGTCTAACCAATGTTTTACTTTATTTAGGCCCTTATTTGCTTTTTCCATAGTTGTGTTCCAATTATCAGATTCAAAGATGATTACCATATCATCAGCAAAAGAAATTATAGTTCCATCAATTGCCAAGTTACATTAAGTGTTTATATATATTAGAAAGAGAAGTGGGCCTAATACACTGCCTTGAGGCACACCGTACGTGATTGGTAAACTTGTACTTCTATATTCTTTAGCAGAATTTATAAGAGACGATTGCGATCTATTTGTTAAATAGTTCTCAAACCATTTAAGGGGAGTACCTTTTATTCCTACCTGAAGGAGTTTCTTCAAAAGTATGCGGTGAGAGACAGTATCAAAGGCTTTGGCTAGATCCAAGAAAACAGCAAGGGGCTTGCGGCCTTTATCAAGGTTATCAGAGACTACTTTTGTAAAATTTGCAATTGCATCTGCGGCACTACGACCTTTGCGGAAGCCATATTGATTTCCTGAAAGAATGTTATTGTCTTCAAGAAATTTGTATAGCCTTCGTTTTACCGTTTTTTCAATTATTTTTGATATCGGACTCAGCAAGGATATTGTAGCAATGTCTTTTCGCACATACACCTTTCCCTCTCTGATCCAGGCGAATTTGAAGGTGTTGTCACGTGTTGCCTTCCGTGCAAGATACCACAGATGTTTTGCACGAAATGTTAGGTGTTCAGTGATATAAATCTGGGAGCGAGTTCCTGCCATTCCTATCAGAGTCGTATTGAGTTTGTCATCTCTATTTTGAGCTTGTTTGTTATATGTTTTTATATCATTTAAGAAGTTGTCACGGTCGTTATTTGTTTTAAATTTAAGGATTATGGGCCTTTGCTGGTCTCTGTTATTTCTTTGAGCGAGACGGTATGCTGTTTCCACGTTATCTGCGTTAGCACTTGTTATTTTTTTAACGTTGGAAATAATGTTTAACAAATTTTCACCATTTATATGAGGGATTCCCCCGATTTCAACGTTCTTTGCTCTGCTTTCTCTATCAATTTGCTTAAATTGGCCTTCTAGTTGTTCAATGCGAACTTCGAGAACAGCGTTTTTTCTTCTAATTTTTTATTTGTATCTTCTAATTCGTGTACTCGTAGTAAGATTTCTTCATATTGTTTACTCATTACTGCCACTGTGTTGAGAATTTGTGTATTCTGATCAAGAATTAGGTTTTGTTTTGTCAGTAGCTCACTGTCCAAAGATGAACTACCCACTACGCTGGGATTAGCGGTAGGCACGGCAGCTAAGCATTTTTTACACTTAATTTGGGCGCGCCGTTCCTTGCTAAGGTGTCGAAATGAGCTCTCAGCAACTCTGCCGCAGTGTAGGTGAAATGTCCCTTTGCATGCATTGCACATCAACAAGGACTCAGCGGAGAGGGTAGGTTCCGCACACGCATTACTAAAGTTCGCATTACTTTAGTTCAGTTGCTGCCCGCAACTGAACTAAATTCACTTTTATATTGGGTTAGTAAATGATCTAATGTGCACTAAAAACTTTGATTTCTATTATTTATAAAAAAATAAATATTATTTTGATGTTTATAAACACTGTCCCCATCTATTGGGCAATAGTTGAATTAAAAATATTTTCCTTCACAAGTTTGCAATCATTGCCATCTATTGATTCGTAGACGTAACTTAGTTTATTTTATAATTTTAATGTATGTAGGTATTTACTGACATCTATTGACTAGTAGAGTAAACATGCCATATGTAGGTAGTGCATCCAAATAATTTGTTAAAATCTCAGTTTTAAGGTTAAACGCAACGCTCGTTGTATTCTACGTGTTCACAGATGGCGTTAATTAATTAATTTTTTTTAAATACGCTTTTGCAAGGTATTGCTTTACAGAATTAAGACAAATTATTTGTTTGCGCCCTCATATACGCAATATGAATATGAATAAATAGTTTTGTCCATATAAAAACTCAATTCTATCGAGAAAGGCATACAAATACAATATTGGATTGAATCATCGGTAAAATATTGTATTTGTGTGCCTTTCTCGAAAGAATTAAGTCTTTAAACGAACAAAACTATTGATTCATATTCATATTGCGTATATACGGGCGCAAACAAATGATTTGTCTTAATATTGTAAAGCAATACCTTGCAAAAGCGTATTTAAACAAAATTAATTAATTAACGCTATCTGTGAACACGTAGAATACAACGAGCGTTGCGTTTAACCTTAAAATTTTTTTGTAATGAGTTTCTCTTAAGAATGCGGTTCAGTATATACATTAAATTAGTTCCAGAATTTCCGCCGCACTATGATGCACAAATACACAAGTTATATAATGTTTACATTAAACTTTTGCGCTTTATTCCACTATTTTATACGGAGCAAAATTATACTTGACGTCTGTCATTGACTTTGTTGTTGTTACATATGTACTAGTACTTCAATCAACAATTACTGCTTATTATATTTTTTCACCTGTAAACAACCAAATTTATTTTTGTTAGAAAGACTTTGTTAGTGCTAAATTTCCCACTAGATGGCGTCGAGACATATTATATCTACATATGTTGGTGAGATATTTTAACTTGTCAAACATTATTATTTTTTTTAATGATAAACTAATGTTTATGAGACAAGGTTTTTATGCATAGCTAATTATTGCTTTTAATAATTTATTATCCTTTGTGCTATGCATGCAGGCGACTAATTATTGCTTATAATAATTTATTATCCTTGGTGAAATCTAAGTGGACCCATTGCCTTACTGCAGTAAGCAGTTCATATGTTTCAGTGTTAAGGTTAAACACAACGCTCGTTGTATTCTACGTGTTCACAGATGGCGTAAATTAATTAATTTTGTTTAAATACGCTTTTGCAAGGTATTGCTTTACAGTATTAAGACAAATCATTTGTTTGCGCCCGTATATACGCAATATGAATATGAATCAATAGTTTTGTTCGTTTAAAGACTTAATTCTTTCGAGAAAGGCACACAAATACAATATTTTACCGATGATTCAATCCAATATTGTATTTGTATGCCTTTCTCGATAGAATTGAGTTTTTATATGGACAAAACTATTTATTCATATTCATATTGCGTATATGAGGGCGCAAACAAATAATTTGTCTTAATACTGTAAAGCAATACCTTGCAAAAGCGTATTTAAACAAAATTAATTAATTAACGCCATCTGTGAACACGTAGAATACAACGAGCGTTGCGTTTAACCTTAATATTTTAAAGAACCATGTTAATTAAATAATGTGGTAAATGTATATGTCTATAGAACCAATCGCTCGAGTGGATAAAATACACATAAATTATTTTATTATTATTAACCGGTCAGCAACGTAAGCAGATATACACGATAAAATAACGATAGCAGTCAAGTACAATAAGCGTGTTTACACGTCAACGCGTGTGTTTCCACAAAAATCGTCTTAACTCCGTTATTCTTCTAGTGACATCCCTAAAACAAAAAGTAGAATATTCGTATTGAATGAAGCTTCACATCTCTATTCAAAGTTATCCATAGAAACCCGTAAAAAGACCTACTCAGTGGAAGCAAATTTTACCCGCCAAATCGTAAAACGACGCCAAGAAAGCCGTTTGACGTGCCGACCCGCCTCGCAAGTTTAATTATTTTTTTAAAAATATATTTTGTATGAAATGGTCAAAAAGTGAAGTGACAGAATTGTTTATTGTACATTTGTACGATGAAATAAGTGTTTTTTTTTTACATTATCCGTGATTTTAGTATCGTTTTTACATAAAACATTACAGGTGAGTCATTTTTACAATTTTTTCATGTTTCCATTCTAAATTTAAATATTTACAAATGTTAATATTTATTTATGATACAACAATTTGAAAGCCTATTTTGTAACCTTTCTAAAACAGTTTTTACTATTCGGCTCCGTTCAGTAATGTTTCATTTATAGAGCTTTGATTGTGAGGCGGTAATAACACAACGTTTTCGTGAAATTGACATTTCGGTAAAGACATCTTAGCTTCAAGTTCGCGAAAAGTCGGAGGGGTTAAAAATACAATTATTTTGATTGCTTCCGGAAGATTTTCAGCGCCATTAGAGAAAGTGAGATAGCGAACATAGCACAACATAAGTATAAGAAGGACAACCTAATAGCAGTAGGTCGTCTTATAGAATATTCCGCGTTCGTCTTATATCGTAAGCGAGTAAGTGTATCTTGTTATCTCAGTTACACCTGTGATGTAGAATGTAGTATTCTATGGAAATACGAAAACGCCACCCGCTATCGTTTATTTCTCTCACACACAGATATTCTTTGAATGTATATTTTTGTCATATATGAACAAGGTTTTAATAAAGATGTTACTGGAAACATAAGAGTGTTTCTTACTTGAGTTTGTGAGACAATAACGAGTGTAGATGTATTGTAACATCATTGGAAGTATATTACTTCATCGCTTTGGCCGGCAATAATGAAAGCCTACCGATTTTGCTTACACCAAAGCTTCACCAGGGCAGTATTTTAACCACTTATTGGATACTTGTTAAGGGCGCGCAGGAGCGCCGAGAAATTTTAACGATAGTTATTTGTAAAAATTATTTCTATTTCGTTCATCTCAGCGGGGACAGCAAAAGCGCTATCGGTGTATTGGTGAACCCCAATGCGTGTGTGTGCGCGGCTGCAGGTGTTGGAAGCACGAATCGTCGCGCCGCGCCCGATAGCGACTTCGCGTCATATTATGGCGATCAGTTCTTATTATTTCATTTACTGTTATTCATTTATTCCAAAAATTAAGTAGGTGCCTAGGTACATATTCGTAATAAAATAGCGAGGTCTACATTATTTAATATTGTATTGTACTTAACTTTATTATTATTATTACCTACTACAAATATGTACGTAGATACATTTATTTTGCCTCCGTGGTTGAGGGGTAAGGCTCTCGACTTCGAGTCCGGAGGTCTCGGATTCAAATCACGGCGTGCGCAAGTAAATTGATTTTAATTAATTTATGTTGTTTCACAATATTAAAAATAATATTCATTAAAAAGAATATTAATTAAATATAATATAAAATAATTGTCTGGAGAAATAATGATACACGCGGCGACTTAGTTACGGCCAAATCAGCTATCAGCTTACAGGGTTTTGTAATACTAGTCCAATTAAGTCGCCAATTGGGGAATCCACAGTCTCACTGGCTCCAGACGGGAGCAGTTCGGACTCTTGTGCGGTATTCACATAAAAAAGTCACGTCGCAACTCGCAACTAGAGCGCCTGCTGTTCGCTCATCACCTCAGTCACATCGCGACTTGTGCGTAGTTATATACATGTGACTGCCTGCTCCGAGCTCATCTTCTGCACACGCACAAGTAAATGAGACTTGTGGGTGCGTGTATACAGGTTGCTGCACACATAAAAAAGTCAAGTCGCAACTCGCAACTAGAGCGCCTGCTGTTGACTCATCATCTCAGTCACATCGCAACTTGTGCGTAGGTATATACATGTGACTGCCTGCTCCGAGCTCATCTTCTGCACACGCACAAGTCAATGAGACTTGTGCGTGCGTGTATACAGGTTGCTGCCTGCTGCAACAGATAAGTCAATAATCTTCGAGATTGTGGAATATGGACTGATATCCAACAATTCTTATTGTCTCTAATAGCAAATGCAGAAAGTCTTATTATTGACGTGACAAATAACACTGTGGAGCAATTCAACAACGTTATCGCCAAATTTATAGGTGGAAAAAGGGTAAATTTTACTACAAGAGGATCTTACCAAGCAAGATGTTTTGGAGCAGTAGCTTCGTGGAATAGTGAATTGGCAACCCATTCAAGAATACAAAAGAAAATCCAAGGCCACAGTCCCGGCAAATACACGAAGCACTTTATAGAGAGAAAACGACGTTCGAAGGAGAATACACAAATGTGTCGAAAAAAAAAACTAAAGTATAATGAAAATACGACAGAAAAAAGAAAAAAAGTTACAGGGCCCGATGAAAATTATGGTCAATTGGAATTAGAACCAGATATGCCACCTGAAATATTTGAAACGAAAAAAGAGGAATTTCTCAAAGAATTATCTTCAACGAATAAGGAAGAGCTCGAACGGAATACGGTAGGCCAAAGCAATAACAATCTGTGGGCAATTGAAAGACGTAAGCGGATAATGGCGTCTAACTTTGGAAAAATATATAAGCTTCGGCAAAAAACTTCAGTTACGGGAGTATTAAATTCTTTACTGTACTCACAATTCAAAGGAACTATGGCCACAAATTATGGAAAAGAAAATGAAAGCCTAGCAATAGAGCAATTTTAAAAAAAAACAAGTTTGCAGGTATCCGCTTGTGGGCTATTTATCGATAAAACCAAAAACTTTTTAGCGGCAAGTCCGGATGGCCTTATCGGTGAGGATTCTATAATTGAAATTAAATGCCCTTATAGTATAGCAAATATGTCACCAGAAGAGGGAATTGCACAAAAGATAATTGATTACTGTAAATTGGAAGACCATTCTTTAACATTAAAACGGAATCATAATTACTTCTACCAAGTACAAGGCCAGTTACATATTACTCGTCGTAATTATTGTTATTTTGTTGTGTGGAGTCCAAAAGGTTTGCTGTATGAAAAAATTGAGAGGGACGATGAAATCTGGCAAAAAACCGTTCCACTGTTAGAAAATTTTTACCACCAATGCCTTTTACCAGAAATAATTGACGGTCGCATACTAAGAAATTTACCGGCGAGGGAAAGGTCTGGACCATAAATTGTTTTAATTTCATTGTGTAGATGTTAAACAGTAATTTTTTTTACAATAAAGCGTTTAAAAACAAAAAATATTAGATCATTGAAGAAGATTGAAAATGTCAAGTGATGTAGGAGGTATTCCCAAAAGTGCATTTTTCTGTAATAATATAATGTATTAAAAAACGTTAAATAAAAACTAAACTAGTTATGTGTATGTACCTAATATGTAGCACAATAAACAATATGGTGCCTCTTATACATAGATTTCAATATTCATTTGTATAATATGATATTATAATAACATAATCGATTCAACAACATGTGGTAGATGCATGTACCACTGAACATACTCTGTACCAGCATTCCATCAAACGATCAGTGGTGTATGTACTTACCATCACACATTTTCTTGTAAAATATAATTTTTTTTTTTTTTAAATCTAGAACAATATATTTAGTCAAATATAAAAGTTTTTTTTTGGTTCGGTAGTTGTATCTTAAAAAAAGTGTCCTATAAAGGGATAATATTATGTTGAGTACAACCTTCAAAAGTTATCAAAAAATATTTTAATTAATTTTTGTGTTCCATATCCAACTCGGCAATACGGAACGGAATCATCTCAGGGTCTGTCTGTAACAGGTGTTTTTTTTTTCAATTTTTTTCCATTAATTTATTTGACGTAAACACATTAAATTTGTCACAATAACTTTAGTAAATAAGCTCGGTAAGTATTGGCACACTCAAGATAAGTCACCAAACAGAAAAATAATTTTTAAAAAACATCGATAACTCGGGACATGACAACACTAGTGGACTAGTGTATCGATATAATTATTGAGAATGTCACATCACTTCGTTGACTGTATACGTATTCAACAAAACCCTCTCCGCCCCCCCTCACCCCCAAATACTGAGAGAAAGGGACACATGCACCTCAGCCTGATAATACCTAAATAAAATTGTCAAAATCGAGGTTTTGTAGTCCTCATTTTTCTACTCCAAAACTGAACCGATTTCCAAGATTTTTTTTACCAAATGTATTGAAAGAAAACATTCTATGTCTGTACCTTTTGCTTTTTTTAAAAATACATCGTCTTATTTGTATACTGAACGTTTGTTGACGGCGTTAAAAAAAGGCAATTTTAACAATTTTTGAAGGGTTATAACTCCTACAAAAAGTAACTTATCAAAAAAATCAAAACGTACCAACATGCTTGCGGTCAATATTCATATTATATAAAATAAATATTTTCTCTAGTGTCAAAATCCAGAGAGGGAAATGAGGAATACGTTTGTATGGAAAAAACACCACCCGGTTTCCTCTTAAAGTAGACATTGGATTATATACAGTATCAAAAATACCTCCCTATATGGCCGGTCTTGTGCAGGCGCCGTCGGAGCAGTCCGCTCCGGGCAGCGAGGAGCTTGGCAAGGCGCCAAGAAGCCAAGCCGCTGATTCCTTACAACTAATACAGTGCCCTTGAGGTTTTTACTAGTACAAGGCGATGTTTGATAATAAAACAATAACCCGTTTCTAAATAAATAAAAAAAAAAAACATTTTCAATTTGAACAGCACATATTTTGAAGAAAAAAATTGCTAAACTATACACTAAAGACGAAAAAAGGCTCAAATATGCACTACCAACCAAAAAAGGCCAAGTATGCATTATGCATATGCAGTATTAAATATGCAAATGCATAATACATAATCCAATGTGTAGTAGAACATGCGTTATTAAATATGTATGCATATACATAATCCAATATCTAGTAATATATGCATTATTAATTATGCAAATGCGTATACATAATCCAATGTCCAGTAATAATAGTGGTCATGTTGTTATGCTTGTCAGCAGATCACAATTTGATCAAAAACTGAAACAGGCCGAGAATTTGAGAACAGTACAAATGCCAAAAAATCAAAATGGTGCTAACAGTCGATTTGATGGTTATCAAATGTAATTTTGAAACACCTCAACATAAAACTTTTGAAAACCATTATGGATAATACTTTTAACTACGAAATTCACACATCACAGTTTAGGAATACAAAAAAAAAATTGTATGGCACTAGGGCTTATCTTCTAGAAACCTGAGAAAACCGAATATGATAAAATGATAGGTTAGGTTAGGTTAGCTTAGGTTTTTTTCCTTCACTTTTCTTCAATGTTCCTTTTTGCCATGGGACCCATCATATAGATATTATCTTACAAATAAATAAACTCACCATCAATCACAACGGTTCCAGTCTCCTTCACTACGGTCTGGAAATGCACCCTGTTTCCTTCCAGCCACATCTTTGTCTGCAGCGTCTGCCCCGGCAGGACGGGCTTCACGAACCTGGCCTTCAGTCTGCGGATGCGCCTGGCCTCGTTGCCGCCGTAGCGCATCAGCACATGGCGTGTGGAGAAGCCAAGACTGCAGAGCCCGTGCAGGATGGGGCGCTTATAGCCTGCCGCCGTGGCCATGTTGGGGTCAATGTGGAGAGGGTTGATATCTCCAGAGAGTCTGGGGGTAGTGTAATGTAACATTGTCTTCAAATTGACATCCAAGTGGCGTTTAGCGACAATCGCATTCCAAAGTATTGTCTTCCAGTCGGGTAGCGACTGGGTGTGCGACGATGGTAATATTTTACTAATTCCATCTATATAATATTTGGCTAAAGTCACAGTATGTAATAAATATGGTCATATTAGTGCCTAACTTTGTTTTATCTGACTAAAGTCACAGTATTATAGAAATATTGTTAGATTTTCAATATGTTAAGGGAACAAAATTTGACATTTTATATATTTTGGTGCTAAAGGAACACCGATTCGTCTTTTTTCATGATTTTTACTAATACCATCTTTAACACCCATTCATCTACAGTTCCAATGTTCCGCATTGATGGGAAAAAGGCACAATACTTGAGGTGCCACATTGTGGAACCAGTAGACATCGCCAAAGACTCAAAATGACAATCCTGATGAATTTCACAAAAGGACTAATTTATTACAACAAATTATAAATCCTAACATTATAGAACAGATCTATTCATAAGCATATCTCATGTCGGAAAGAGAAGATAATGTCTTCCTTGGCTTTCCAATAATAATTTCAAAAATTACGGATAAACACGGGGGATAGCACAAGGGACTTTGAAAGAATGGTGCTTCACCAGAACACCTTACCTGTAAAGAGCGGCTTGATCTTCCAAAGTCTTCTGCTCCAAAAGCGAGTCGGGCTTCCTCTTGGGCATGGGCTCACATGCAACCGCCTTGGTGGAGGTCCTAGGGCCCCCGTAGCCCCCGGCACCGACCACAAACACGCTCATCTGCGCCTTGGCAAAGACATTGCCATTACCATCCGAGAGCTCGTCTAAATAGAAATGAAATGCATACAAATAAAATAAACTAATAATAATGTCTAAAAAATATATTACAGATTATTGATGCAAAGCAGGATAAGTTTATTAAAAAAAATTACACATAGAAGCCATTCAGATCTTGTCAATAAAAAGATCTAAAGTAAAAAACAGGTTTTTATTTGCACATCAACCACCAGGCCCAGAGTCAAGCATCTTATCGCTTTGCCACAGAGGTTGTTAAGTCAAATTAAATACACGTGTACATATTATATTATGATTAACGGGTAAAAAGAAAGCTTACTTCCCACGATGGCAACAATTCCTGATCCCTTATCTAAAACATCCACAACGTGGCTCCTGGATGTGATCTTGCTATCACCTTGAGGAATGGGTCCTACAAATTCAATGAATTCCTCTCCATGCAAAATCTGTGTTGAAATAAAGAATAAAATAATAAAACAACAGAAAATTCATGAATTACTTTAATAAATCCAAACATCAATACTAAAACAATCCAACAGATAGCCGAACTTGTCTATTGCTAAGACCAAAAACGTGCAGTGATGATAAAAAATAATGATTGTAACAACGATGAAATGCTTCATAACCCAGAGGTGATTGTCATGCCATTCTTCACGAGCACCAATACATTTAATTCATAATCCATTTAGTTACTGTGATAAAAAATATGTGCATAATTTTGTGGAAAAAGAGCAACATTGTGTATTTACCTCAAAAAACCTTAATAGATAATATCGTAAATCTGATAAGAAAAGAAGACGGTGGATGTTCAGCATAAAAGATTCTACTCACATTAGAGAAGTCCGCTTCCTTTCCAGGCGGTAATGCTTTAGCGAGGATATCACTGGTCATGCATTGCATCACACCGGGTAAAATGTAGAAGGTCGGGAATGGAGTAAAATCTTCATGGTTTTCGTACAAGAATCTCAGGTCTGATTCATTCGTCACAGTAGCGCCAACTAAAAAAAAGTTATAAAAAATAGTGTTAACTACTGACGGTCCGTTGACCTAGTGGAGCAAAAGAAATTACTTAAGGCTCTTAAAGCCATAATATTAAAAAATACTTACTTCCCAAAGCATAAACAATGAAATCATTTGTAGAAAATTTAAAATCTTCTCCACTAGAATTGCTGGCTCCATCTTTAAGTGCCTGTAAACACAAATATCATACACAATTGAAAAATGGTAAAAATTGGAAGCAATTTATTTATCATTTATAATACACCTATGGGATGTTTCCTACCTGCAAGTTGGTCATAAGCTCTCCGGTGGCCTCTTCAATAGAGTTGAGCCTCGTAGCTTTGCTCATATCAACTACCTTTGACCAATTGTCTCGCACATTTTCCGGAGTGACATCATCAGAAATAGATTTCCTGAAATACCAAATTTTGATAGTCAGATTACATTATTTATTTTGAAGAAAGGGAAGGAGCGAACCTGGGTCTTAAAAGGGGAAATCATAAAAACAAACAATGGATAGATAGAGTAAAGGGTTTTATCAGCTATGTAAAACCAACACATGTTTTGTACAAGGTCAATGTGTGTATCTGAAGGCTTTATACAGCAAGTCCAACTTCTGAGAGGCTACCTTAACTATTTCTTCAATGGAGCCCCTCTGCCTGAACTGAATTAAGTTCAAGAAACCCGATTTTGACATCTGCCAGGGATCCAAGATTACTTGGGTTACAGTTCGGTTCCCCGATCGGGGAACTGGCAGTAGGACTCTTCCTGGATATAGAGGGAGCATTCAACTGCACCGCTGTCAAATCCATGAATGAAGCGGCAGAAAGACATGGACTCGATAAAACCATCAGAAGGTGACTGAAGAACATGCTCTCCAGGAGGATACTTACGGGATCCAAGCCGGTCGTGAGAGTAGCAGCTTGTTACACCAAAATACATATTGAAAGGTTTGTCAAATCCCGGCACTAGGAGAAATGGGAAAGGGCACCCAGAATGAGGCAATCCAAGGTACTCATAAACTAACCAGACCCTAGACGAACCAGGCAACTACTCAATATGGACAGAAACTCACTGAGGGAACTGGTAGGACTACTAACGGCACACTGCCATTTCAGTAGACACTTACGTCAACTGTCTCCACTTTAATAAAAATTAAATAAAAAAAGTACACCGCTCAACGGAAGTCTTATTGGGAAACTTGTTTCCTTTAAAGTATACTAGGTTTTGTTTGTTATCGGGACGTTTGTTATATTTATTAATCCATTGTACATTTAATTGGACAAGATCATTCTTTCCTCAAGAGGAGTCGGTAACACAATTACCGGAAGCTGCCATTGTATAAGAAATTTAAAAAAGAAGATTGTACCTGAAATGTGTTCCCTCTCCCCGCACCATGTGGATCTTGGCTGCCCAGCCCACAGCTGTATCAATGATAGTCCCCGTCTCTTCGCAACTCTCGTGGCACATATAGACCTGCAAAACAAGTATGAATTATTATGAAAATTAATATAATAGGTAGGTACTTACCTGTATAATTTAAAAGTAATCTGTTTTAAAAGCATGGTCTGAGAAGGTTCATAATACCTATATTATAACAACAAACTTCTATTGGTATAACTCTTCAGTGTATAAATATGAAAGATGTTCTTTTGCATAATTAAAAAGCTTTTCAATATAAATGCATAATATACTGTACATGAGACAAAATTCAAATGCATGAATTTTAACAAGATCAGTGTCTTTACGTTTATGTTTACAGGAAGGTTTTGATATTACAGACTTATGAATCTTTGTCTATTTCACTCACAACAACCGGGGCGATCAGCTCAGGCCTGAGCTCCTGGAACAGATCTGGAGGCAGAATGTCTTCGGTGAGCCTTGAGGCCGCGGTGGGAACGATGACATTGCAGGTTATGTTGTTCTTACGTCCTTCAATCGCAATGGTGTTTGCTAATCCGACAAGACCCAACTTTGCAGCGCTAAAAAATTAACAAAAAAATCAATCCATAAAAATAATGTTTTTTTTTACCATAAATACATCTATTTTTAAATGTTTTTTAAACTTAAAAAAACCTTAATTTCGGTGTGAATGAGGATTGAACCTTTCTAAGCAGGAACTGGAGTTGACAACTCTACCAACTACGACAAATGCCGATAAGATAAAACCAACATTTATATATATTAACTGCTGTAATGTCATCCGATTTCAGAGAAATATGTATATTTATTTATTTATTCATTTTCGGGAAATCGACAGTTTACATTTAATCAGTTTGTACAAAAGTATTATATATTAAAATAAAACCGATTATGGATTTCCTCCTTGTGACTTTAACTGAGACAGCATAATATGGAATGAGTTATTTAAATAAATTATACAAAACAAAGATTATATAAATAAAAATTTACAAAACAATATATTTATAGCCATGGAGAGAGGTTGTAGGTATAAATCAAATCATAATTGAGATATAAACAATAGTGACATAAACATTATTCACAAACCATCAGAAAAATATTCTTTTATGGACGTCTTGTATTTGGTAAGTTCGGAACTGAAAATATCAACCTTGGATAATACGCTATTGTAATTATTGCATAGTCTGTTCAGGCAAGAATTCTGTTTAGAGTTCGTTTTGCTTTAATCAACCCTGAACAGGACACAATGTGTGTACGTGATTGCCACCAACAAGTCTATCTGCCGATTTTCAGCTTGATTGGATGTCGGGAAGTGGATATATTTAATAATAATCTATTATTGTTAATTCATGTCCGCAAAACAAAGATTATGTGGGACATGGCTGGGAAAAAGAAAGAAGGGCCTCCAAAAGATTACTTTGGCTGACAACCGAAAAACACTGGAGTCATTTAAGGCAAGCCTACATCCAAAGTCATACACCAGAAGATTCATGAAGAAGAAAAAGAAGACCATATCCACCAGTCGAAAGTAGTGAGAAAATGCAAACCAATCATTTATTATTAAATAATATTCCAATATTTTATAATATTTAATTTTATGTATAGGTAAGAATTAAAATACTTGTGCTAAAGTACAGAGGTCATGTTTTATAAATATATGCGAGCTTAGATAACTCTCTAGCTGATTTCAACAATACATTCAATTAATCAACTGTAAGATATTCCTCAAGTTTACTACATGTCACAGCTACACATATCACGTATAAATATAATTAATAAAATGTTAATTAATTTTTTTAATATTATCTTATCAAATCTTAACAAGATGATTACTGTAATGATTTATTTGTCATTTGAGAGTGTAATATGATCTTAATATATTACTAGAAGTTACTACCCGGCTTTGAAAAAATTTAAATTTTTTTTAACAAAAATAATTGGATTTTCGTATTGAATTTTTATGAATATCTTAAAGCTCCATAGCTCATAACTGAAATCATGTTGAAATACACAAAATAGTTACGTTGATCTATAAAATCAGAACAGAAAAACCGAAATTTTTCTGCTTCACGTAACAAGTTTCTGCTTATAGTCAAGGTATTATAAATAGTAAAAATATAAAAAGCAAAGTGTCCATGGCGGGCGGGTGCACACGTGGGGGACACGGGGTGGTGTTTGTCTGATTTTTACACAAATCTACAGTTTTATTCCGAGATTGATGAAATTTTGCACACTTGACCATCAAAACAAGGGGAAGGTCACTGTCAAAGTCTGATTTAAAATAAAATAAAACTCTGTGTATAGCTCGGGAAACGCCGGGGAATTCAGCTAGTACATAATAAATAAGAACGAACCTGTAATTGGCCTGTCCAAAATTGCCGTAAATGCCCGAATTGCTTGCCGTCATGATGATTCTGCCAAAATTTTGCTTTTTGAAAATAGGAAAAGCGGCCTGCGTAGTTTTAAAACTGCCTTTAAGATGGACGGCGTGGATCAGGTCCCAATCCTGAAATTATAAAACATTAAAAACAACACAATTATAATTTATGGAAAATGTATGTTTGTGAATTTCATAAAAAAGTAAATAAATAAACATGTATGAATTAAAAATAATAATTTCAGTGGTGTGTCTCTGTGTAACTCCAGTTCAATGATCTCTAGAACTGGGATTTGCTTTGATTTTCGGAACGATTCTATTGAATTATTATTAAGATATTTTTTTAATCGTGACCTTGGTTGGACAAGGTCATGACATTTTTTTTCAAAAATCTTCCCATCTTTTTAAAATTCACGTCCTTGACTCCCCAGATTGTACATTCTGTGGTCTAGAAGTGGGAACTTTAGATCACATATTTTTTGGTTGTCCCTCTCTAAACAAACATCCTCTCTTCTATCAAGCCTTAACTAAAATTGCCTCCCCTTCATTCAACATCTCATCTCTTCTAAGTCTGAACTCGACTCCAATTTTCATTATAATTTTGAAATTTGCATATTTAAATAAAATTAATATTTAAATTCACCTTTCATTTCTCAATAATTTTAAATGATGGCCAAGAACAACCTTGAAGGATGAAAGCCAGAAATAATAGAAAAAAAAAACCTTTGAGTACAAAACCATTTCTTTTGCTCAATTCTATAATCAAAATAATTTTCTGAGCCATCTGTGTTCTATTTCTGTAGAACTCGTATGACGATGTTCTAACATCAGGTTACATTTATTTTACAAGGTACTAACATCACTTTGAACCTTTTGCAAGCGTTATTTTGTTTGTATCTGAGTGTTGATCGTTGTTACGAGGCGCATTGTAGGCCATCACTTTGGCTGGATAGGGTTCTTACTTTGCTCTACAATGATCTGAGGTGTCAAAGTGTGCAAAGACGAATTTTCATAAACTATTTCTCATTTTTTGATTTTGACATTCAATATCATATTCAATCCTATTTTAATTTATAAAAGTTAGCTAACTGCATTTCCCTAACGTTTTGAATGGCATTAGGGAACTGCAGTTAGAACCTTAAGCAATGAATTATTATTCCCTATCTCTTTACATATGGTTCTTTCTGCACATTTAGGTATGTTCTAAAATTATAAGTTTGCCTCCTATTTAAATATTTTCTTTTAAAATATGCTAAACTAAAATACTTAAGAGGAAGCTACAAGCCAAAAATGTGTATATTCTTGGTATACCATATATTTTAGGTAATAGGCATTAAAATCGCTTGACAAATGGAGTCTAGAAACGTTACATTTCAAGAAAAAAACTGGTTTTTATTTATTTTGTAAATAATTTTATAAGAAAGCAAAAAAGTTAATCAAGTGAAACTGTCACATATAATCTTAGCTATAATGCTGTATTTTTTTAAATTTGTTTCCTTTATGCGTTCATACTTGTATTTATTATTTATTTATTCATACTTCATATTTCTATTGAAAAAATATTTATCGTAGTAGTTTGCATTTATATTTTTTATGTTGTAATTTATTTTTTTATTTGTATTCTACTCAAGCGAAGCGATAGGAAAACCTTCAATTTATTTAAAGCATATTTTTTTGTATTCATAATGTACACCAATTCTGATAATGTACATAATAATGTACACCTAACCTAACCTAACCTACACCAATTCGTTATAAAAATTAATCAAAATAGTGATTTGGCATTAAGCTTCGCCTTAACAGAAGATTCAACCTCAAAATCGGAAATTGGCAATGGATGGTAATGAGAAATTGTCTTTGCAAACTTTGACACTTCAAATCTCAGAACAAGGTAACTGAAGTTAGAACCCTGCTGAATCAAAATAAGGTAATTAATAATTCTATATTTTAAATGTGTATTTCTTTCGTTTAAATTTTTGGCAGATGTCGTAATTTTCAAAGTTATCTAATAGTGCTCATTCCAAAGGTAAATCCCGAGGCAAATATTTTTTATACAAATACTTTCAGCTTCATGAATCCTACAATTATAATATCCCGTGGTTTTTTCACAGGTATGTGCTAGTGGAATGACTGGAATATAATATACAAATGAATAATAATGTAACTACGTTATAATACTTGAGTCGGGTCATGTCAAGAGTCAGAATAACACAAGAGTAATATAAGTATGATAAAAGCAAATAGTAAAATTAAATATGTCAAACGTAGATAGTGGACTTGGAAAACATGAATTCACTATAATGTTATCTAATCTTTAGAGCTCCAATAGACGAAAAAGTTAGTCCAAAAAGACTTATGTTCGTTTATTGTATATCGTCCCTCATATTATAACACTGCGTATCTCAAAAAATACGATATTACATTTTATTTGACTTTCTTTCAAAACTACGCTTGCATGTTAGTTGGCGAAATTATGTTTTTTTTTTTTTCTTTATCAGTGCACTGTTTATTAGTCATTAAGAATTTTTCGACCATCAAGCCAGGCACATACCCGTGTTGTGGTGGTTGATTATTAAGAATATATCAAGTATGAAATATAATTCTTATATATAGTATGTATAATAAATTAAAAGAAATATAGAAAGTATATGAAACAAAAGAAAATAAGCAGTATAGAGTTTAAGAGAATATAAGAAGTACAGGGTTTTCCAATAAGAGGTGTTATTTTGATATTCAATCGTAAAAGATCAATGGTTTCGTTGCTTGTGTGGCACGTAGCGCCGTCTTGTTAAAAGTGAACGTTGTCCAGATCAATACCATCCAATTCCGGCCATAAAATATCATTAATCATCTCTCGATAGCGCAATCCATTCACCGCAACTGTTGCTCCGAAAAAAGTAAGGTTCAATGACTCCGCCGGACCATAAACCGCACCAAACAGTCACACGTTGAGGATAGAGAGGCTTTTCAACAATAACTCTTGGGTTTTCCGAGCCCCAGATGTGACAATTTTGCTTGTTGACGAAGCCACCGAGGTGGAAATGGGCCTCATCACTCAAGATGATTTGCATTTGATTCACTCAAGTGAATTTTAATAATTTCAATGCATTGTTGAAGCGTGTATCGTTCCATTTTTATTAATGGCGTAGTTTCTACTTGTCAAATGTCAAAAAATGACAGCTTCAAAAGTAATATTTACCGAAATAGCGGGCTATTTAAAATAACACCTCTTATTGGAAAACCCTGTAGTATTACAGAGTATAATCAAAGTGAACTAAAATAATTCATACAATTAGTTTTCACTGCTTTTGATTTGAATTTAAAAGGTATAGAATATAAAACACAGTAAGGAGTAGAGAATTTTAAAAATATATATTTAAGAAGTTATTAAAACTATAATTTATTAAATATTTATATAGCATCAAAGTGAGTATGTATTACTAGGTAATCAAATAAGAAATATAATATGGTGAACTGTTCATAAAAAAATATGAATTTTTTATGTGCGAGTTACAGTAACATCATTCTTCAACATTTTTTGTATAGATTCTTGTTTGAACTCCGGCTAATAATACTATAGTGAAAAAATTATTGTCACAATATTGTTCTCAACAAATACTGAAGCAACTAAAAGCACATGAATATCATTGTTGATGTAATTTGCATGGAATAATTTAAATGTCAAATTCTGTGGATATCGTATCGAAAGAAATCACAAACAATTCATTGAATCGTGACAAACGTATTCAAATAAAGTGACAGTTAGTTTGTGTTACAAGAGAGAAATATAAAGAGGTTAAAAACAAAAGTAATAATTTTTATGAGTGCACTTGCGGGTGCAATAAAATGAATGTATAGGTACTTTTTGCTTTCATTGTTTACTTTATAAGTTTACTGATAAACAATGGACTAAGTTAACTTTTAATTTTAGGAAAAGAACTTTAAAAGAAAAAAATAATAATAATTAGTTATATGTGTAAATAATTAGATATATATCTTAAATTAAACAATATTGTACTACTGGCTTCAGAATAGATAATATTCACTACGCATTAGCAATATGAATTAACATTTCAACACTCAAACACGAGAAATAATTTTTCAATTAAGTTGGGCAGTTTCTTTAAAAAAAAAAAAAAATTTCACAATCAACCGCTAAATATCTACATTTGTAAATTATTGTAATGTGTTATATTTAATAAAAATAAAAATATATTTTTTTTTTTTTCGATTGACCTTCTACTTCTGGACCTTTAGAGCCGCATCTGGGTAAATGATAGATTATTTTGGGTAACTACATTATTTGTCTGTCGTGAGAACCAGATTCGAGATGCCCAGTCTACAAAATTTATACTTCTATGGTCTCTCGCCTTACCGGAATCCACCATGAAAACTGGTGCTAACAATCAAATCGTTAATGAAAAAGTAACCCGATTGTTCATCAGTGGCTCGTGTGCGGGTTACAATGATTAGGTAGTTCACGATCGACCCAGGGCCTATATACAAATATACATATAAGCGTGGAATTTTTACTGGATGTTCTTTCAATGGTTTACTACCTAACGTAGAAATTAACTCAAAACACCTGGTTTTTTTTTGTCAGGTTTTGTACAAAACAAAAATTTGAAAAAGCTGGCTATTATTTTACTTCATTTGCAAAACCGAAACCTTACACAAACTTTAATACATAAACATGACATGTACAATATGTATTATCCGAAATGTGTATAAATTTGTTTTAACATGGAATATAAATGTCAATCGCTTGTTAGAAAATAGAAATAAATGCACACTGAATTTTAAATATGCACATACATAATTTTGAATTAATAATTACAGTGTTTACCTCCAACAAAGCGAGAATGGACATTGAACTCAATGCTTATTTATTTCTTTAAAACAAAAACATTCCCAGATTACGAATAACCAGACAATAATTGAAAATCTTCTACTAGTATCATTATAAGCGGAAGATGTTCCTTGTTTAATGATGGAGGACTTAGCCAGTAGAGGAATTGAACCCACGATGCCTGGATGGTAACTCGACGCATTTATCAACTCAGCCACTGACCGGCCATCCATTATCATCAAAATTACGGTGGGGAAGAGGCAAACAAAACCAAAAATAATTATTTATGAATGTTCAGTTAGCCCAGCCCCTTTGACAAAGTTTACCGGTAATAGTTATCGGGAGTCATGTATTTTGATTCTGAGTCTTCTTCCTATCAAAGTTTGACGTTGGCACCATTTATAAATCTATTTTTCTTCATATTTCCAATACCTCCGTGAGACTCCTGAGGTGTCAGTGTCCTGTTAATAGTTCTTCTAACTCTTTCAGAGTTTTTTTTATCTATGCGGAGTAGTTGCCTAGCGGATTTGGGGTTTAGACCATTTAAAAAAACTTTGAAATGTGCCGTTCTTGATGATTGAGTACTTTCTCCCATTTCTCTCAGTGCTGTGATGATTTCGACCCATTTTTCAACATAGAGTGAATACTGCTGGTGCTTCCAAGCTAGACTTTCCAAGCTAGACTATTAGCCCACTAATGCCATTGATGGGTTATGGGCGCTACAATGGGTTAGTGAAAAGTAAAAAGAAAATGTAAATTACCTGATCGGAAATACGAGCAAAACTCTTGTCTCTGAGAATGCCGGCATTATTGACCAGGATATCTACACGGCCAAAGTTATCCAATGCCGTCTGAATGATCTTCTCCCCCTCAACTACAGAGTTGTAGTCAGCCACTGCAACTCCACCTAAAAAAAAATCAATGGTTTTAAAAAATACATAAAGGCAAATAATCTAGATTGAATTATATTATATTACGTTAGAGATTAAAATAAGAAGGAAGAAAGATAACATGAAAAACTACAGACATTGTGTTGAAACTTAATTATTTCATTGGTCAAAACAACTTTTTGACACAAAACAACTGGGAATTGTACAATATGCTACAAGCAGTCGATATTTTAAATACATAGAAGGTAGTATTAGTTTATTTTATGATAAGTATGCAGTAACTGCTTGAAGCCGTCGATATCGACTGTTTGTAGCAGTTTGTGTATATACAGCCTTAATGACAGTAAAAGCAAAATATTAACACCTGCAGAATGTTCTTCCAATCTCTAAATAGTATAAAATAATGTCGCTATCTGCGTCTGTCTGTCTGTGCGCTTAGTTCTTCTAAACTACGCTACGGATTTTGATAGGGTTTTCACTACCATTTAGATAATTTCTTCCGGAAGTTTTATATGTATAATACATGCATATTGTATTTATAGAAAGTAGAGAAAAGTAGAGCAACGCTAGGTACATGTCAGCTAGTATGAGAATATTTGAAATACAATATACAAAATAAATAACATAAGATAATGTCATTTGAACCCAAGTCTGTTTTAGGTTGATAAAATTCAACAGTATCTAACTTGTAGTGCTATTTTACAACAATATTATTTCAGCACATAAAACTACAACATACCTTTATCGATGATCTCCTTAACGACGGCATCCGCGGCCGAGGAAGACTTCCCGTCTCCGTGGCGACCGCCCCCCAAGTCATTGACCACCACCTTGGCCCCCCGGGCCCCAAACTGGAGGGCGTAGGCCCTACCTAGTCCGGCTCCCGCCCCCGTCACCACAGCCACTTTGCCATTAAAATTTAGCAGTGACATTCTACGTAACTAAAAACAATAATATTAGTAAAAGCTTGCACACATGTAAAGTTTTTGCTTCCATTACAAAACAAAACATTGAAGAAAGGTCAAGAAAAAAACATACTTAATCTAATCTAACCTATTATTTTATCATGTACTATTTTGTCACGGTTACCAAAGTTTTTAGAGGGACATTGGACTACCTATAAACTTTCGAATGATATTTCTTTTATCCTTGAGGGATAGGATTACATGTTCCAGTTACCTTAAAGTCAGCATACACAAAAAGTTTTCGGAGGGTCATTGCATTACTACTTATGGCGTAAAAGCTTTTGATTTTGAATCGATTGCTGATATTGTGGTAGAGACAGATTCCAGAAAAATTTACACAAGGCCGCCAAGACCGACTTTTCATACTTTATAGATGCAGAGCTAACGCACCATTGTACCTGCCCCGGTGATATTATGGAAATATTCAATTGACCTTTAACAAATATGAGTATATAGGTATGAACTTACTACATACATATTGAATTGTAAGTATGTATGTAAACCAGGGCCAGCCCTGCGCCAAACAGTGCCTGGCACTCGTAAAAACCGCAAGGGCGCTATGTTAGGTGTTGGGTTTTATCATTGCCAATGCTTTGACGCCTTGGTAAGTCAGCGCCCGGATCGGACTGCTCCAATTTCTATACAAGTGTAATTGTTTTGAGCAATAAACTAATGTTAAAATAATGTAAATAATTAAGAACAGAGGTATGAGGTCTATATTGTCCTATAGCAAATATACAAGGATAAAAACAATGCAATGCCAACTCAATATACTAAGTGTATGGCAACGTTTGGTCTATAATGCCCTAGAATTTTTATAGAAGTTAAAAAATAAAATGTTACCCGATTATATGTTAAAAAGTGTTAGGGTATATTTCACTATGTCGGGCTAAATATCTGACTAGCTATCCGTTGGCTGGCTTTAAAGATCAGAATAAATTCGTTATTCAACGGCGACCGTTTCACCATTGTTTCCGAGCTTCCGGATAGATAACACTCGAAATAGTCTGGCAACATCGCAAAATGTTTGCAGTTACTCCATCTACTGCCACGGCTGTCATGCGTCACAGTCCGCACACCGCAAAGTGTGCATTTTTTTGGTTATGTTATGTTGATTATCAGGTCATTTTAGATAAATTCGTGTCGAATTAATACATTGTTTCTTATTTTGAACACAATCAAATAATTCAGGATGGATCATACAAGCATTCAAATTCATTCAACAAAATTCGACTCACTTCTCCGCTGTCAAACTCGGAATGTTTTGACGCCATCTTTGATTCGAGGAATAGCGCCTAACGTGAGGTTCGAGCACTGATTAGTCAAATCGAACTTTAACCCGAGCGTTAGTGTTATTCAGATATAGTGAAAACGAAAAAATGACTAATCCGCGGATTAGTGCTTAGTCAGAACATAATCAGAGATAGTGAAATACCCCCTTAGTATTAATAATACAGTCCATGGCTATCCTACGAGAAGCTACAATGATTTTAGGCTTCCTAAAACAAATTTATCGGCAACACAAAAGAATGAAGGTTTCAAAATGTTCAATGAATCCCTTTAAATGTCAAAGAAGCCAAAAGTCTTGCAGTTTTTCGTGGGTTATATCGCAATGTTGTGAAGACCAAATATTAGTACGTAGTT
Organism: Hesperophylax consimilis; assembly: GCF_061612785.1. Classification (NCBI taxonomy): domain Eukaryota; kingdom Metazoa; phylum Arthropoda; class Insecta; order Trichoptera; family Limnephilidae; genus Hesperophylax; species Hesperophylax consimilis. The sequence continues at coordinate 19,960,096 of NC_142848.1, read as the reverse complement.
AATGGAATATTTTTTATAGTAGTTTTAGAATAGATGTACACTAGACATAAAATGTTACATTTAAAAAAAAAATTTAAAAAATTGCACCTGCACAAGACCGGCATTGACATAAACTATTTTTGATGCTATTTTTGTTATTCTATTTTAAAATATATTAGTTGTTTAAACTGTTTTCTAAAATAAATAAAGGTTTGCATCCACATAATATCAAAAAGGATTGCATCAAATCTATCCACATACACCTGTATTTAATTGTCCGATTGAGTCCATAAGAAAATGGATAGTGTGAAGACTTATACGAAAACTAATGCCGCTGTGATGTTGCAAACTGACTGATTTTAATGCCGCTGTGTGTAATGTTGCAAACTGATTGAATTTAATGCCGCTGTGTGTGATGTTGCAAACTGACTGAATTTAAGGTAATTAAAATTATGTTTAATAAAACAAAAGTTATATTTCTAGGTGTCATTAAGCAGGGAAAAATACTAGAATTTCACTTCAATCTTAATAAGCATAAATTATTGAAATAACACTTCTTTTCAACATAAATTAGTACAAGAAAAAACCATTTACATCGGGGAAGACAAAAAAACATACACAAAATAGGTTCTTAGTTTGGGGTATATATTGAAATATTGTAAAAATGAGAGATTTCTTACAATTTAAACTGAATACTACTCAGTTTCGTAAGACACTATATAAAATACAAATGTAAAAACAACTGAAAAAAAAAATTGTGCATATTTAAATTGAAACATTGTCACATCACGCTACAAGAAAAAAACGTGGCAGGAAAAGGTAAAGACGGGAAATTTTTAATATTGAAACTTAATGTACTCATAATATAACTTATAAACTTATAATTTGACCGGTCGGTGGCCGAATTGACGTCCCACTCAGGCATAGTGTGTTCAATTCCTCGGCTGGCTAAGTCCTCCATCACAACACAAGCAACATTTTCAGCTTACTGTGGTGGTAGTAGGAGATTTTCAAATATTGTCAGGTTATTCGTAACCCGGGAATGTTTATCTTTCTTTTTAAAAAAAAAAAAATAATAATAATAAATGACAGCAATGACATTATAAAAATACACTTGTATCTTTTACCATCTCCCCGACTTAAATAGTTATTATTTCTTGTAGTAATTAAGTTGAAACGAATAGTAATTTCCATAACTTGTGCATAAAATTGAAAAGAAATTCTAGAATTTTAACATAAATTGTGTAGAATATTCTTCAATGGAAAGTAATAAACAAAACTTTTAGTTTTCCCTCTTATTTTTAATTAGACAAATATAATCCATGAGTTCAAATAATTGCGAATCAGTTTATCTGCTTTACAAAACAATCTCAAAAGATAAAAGAACTTCGTGTTGTTAGCATTAAAATAAACTAACTGGATTCGCATGAGAATATTATACGAAGAAAACCGGTTTTTACTTTTCATGTTGATGTTCTTGGATGTCACAATAATAAATATACATAAGTTAGGTTGAAAATTCTCAAATAAGTACTTACATACTGTGCAAAGAAACCTAGACAAACTCACGTACAAAATAAAAATAAATTAGAGGAGTTACTGTGAATGCAAACAGAGAACCGGAAAAGATAACAAACACAACACTACATCAACTGCAAACTAGTGCAAAGTGCAAACCGCAAAATGACATTCGTGACAGCTCGTTAGTTCGTAATGATCAGTGTTCCCAAACCTAAAAATTCTAAATCGGAATATTTTTCACCCAAAAATCGGGATAAAACGAGAGATATTTAAAAAACTCGCGAGATGACTAGAACATATTGAAAATTCTTCCCTTATCAACAATCCAATCCCGGTTTATATTCCGAAAAAGACTGTAAACAAAAAATAATTAATAGCGCCGAACCATGATTATCGTTTTAATGGCAACATCTACAATTATTGTAGAATGTTGCCAGCGGAAGAATGCGATTTTTCTGACATTCGGTGTAGATTTATTATTTCGTCTGACGGTACAAATATTATATAATAGCGCACAAATATTTGTGAAACTTCCGTCACTTTATGAGACGTGGTACGGCCGAATAGCGTGCCGTGGTTTTTATTTTTTGAATTTGCTCTAAAATTGAATTATTGAAAACAGCCAATTCACTTTAGGGTCCAGTAATAATTTAACTAATACTATCATAAAATGATTTAATCAATTTCAACATTATTTACTGTAAAGCAACCTATGCAGAAAATAATAAATTTTAATAATTCCTCAAATCTCCCGGCTTCACATAAAAAGTGGGTGTGTCAAGCCTACGCAAAACAGAAGTGAAACTTCTAGTTTCAGCTGATGCTTGGCGTGGCGCAGTTCGCTGGTGTCTGAGAGAGAGGAAAGAAGAGAAGAGAGAGAACGTTCGTGAGCGGCTCCCCCACCTCAACAAGGTTTCACTTCAAAAATGCCACAGCCGAGAATCGAACCTCGCTTAACTGATTGAAAGCCAACCACGCTGAGCACCAACTGTAAGCAAAGCCGCATAAATTGATTATATTATGTAGGTTCTGAAAATATGAGAGCTTGTTATGTTTTATAATGTTACCTACATCACACCCAAAATATAATATATTTTTAAAAATAATGTACAATGTACAGAAATAGAATCCCACACAAGATCGCGTAGTGCGCTCTAGCGAACGGATATTTTATCAGAGGGAGATAGTTTTAATTTTTTTTTCTGTAAATTATTACATATTATCAAAATAAATAAATTAATTAAATAAATGTAATACAATTATCATAATATACGGATTAGATAATAATTTTAATCCAACACAATAACGCAAAGCGCGCTCTAGCGGAGTAATGTTTTATCACAGTGAGATAAGTGTTTTTATTATTTTGCAATATTATTTTCTTTTAAAAAATGTTCTGACCTACTAAAAAATAAGATATTGAATGAAAAAGGCGTTAAAAACAAAAAAATAATGTGCGATGGCCGAGAATCGAACTCGGATCAACTGCTTGGAAGGCAACTATGCTGACCATTACACCACCAACGCCAGTTGTCGGGATGAGCTAAGAAGCATTTATATGTTACTTCAAAACTTTGACTAGATCAAATGAACTTTAATCGGTGGTGGGGGTACCCGCATTTTCGTTTCGGTCATGAGTCGGTTTTACTCCGGTCCTCGAAATTGCATGACGCGCGTAAAGAAGTTTCACTTCAAAAATTCCTCCTGTAACACAACGGTGGGTACACCGCTGAGTAACAATTCCTCTTGCAAATATTAATTTCACAGTTGAATGATAAAAAACTAAAATTTGCAAAGTTAGTAAATTATTTGCTTGTTGGGCAGATCCATAATATACCACACACAGGGCACGGATTGTCAGACAAGATACATACCACCATAAATCAACTATCTACATACCACCACTAGCCAAGGGGCACAATCGATGAATCAACAGACATGTCATTGTCAGTGTGAAAATATTGTATTTGCACGGTAAATAAGTATTTACAAAATCCTTTACTTTACATTTGTTGTTTAGTCGAAAGAGAGAAACATGTTACAATGGAGCTATCAGCGATATGCTCACATTATTAAAATCCGAATTATGAACATTCCCCAAATTCCTCAGATTCTACCATATTTTTCAAAATAAATGTCTAGAAAATATATTTTTCCCCTTCTTTCAAGGAAATTTACATACGTATGTTATCACCGGGAAAATGCAAATTCCAAAGTTCAGTACGAAAAATATTTATTATAAATGTAACCTTCATTATATACATATTATATTTACAAATATTATAAGATCGTGGACCAAGGTTCGTAGAAAAATATTTAACAAGGTTGGCTCATCCAGGAGGTAGAGCGGTGATTGGCTAGAAAGTCGTGACGTAGCTAGAAGCCCAATTTCCACTGGGAGATTTGAATTTACCGCAATACAAGTGACGTCAAGCGACTTGTTTATAATGAGTTCGTAATTTTATACTAATTATTATATTAAAACTAATGTTAGGAATAAAAGGGAAAAATCCGAGGAATATATGCATTGAGGATGTAAAATCAAGGTTATTTATTAGAGCCTTATACATTTTGCCTTTGAAGACATTAAAATTTTCAAATTGAAGTTTTCGGATACGACAGGGAAAGTGTCAGGGAAAGAATATTTATACAAATAGTCGCACATAGTGGTAGATACTTTGAGCATCGCCTTGGTAAAAGTCGATGACCGAAAAGACCACCATTCGGACTCGAAGCGTCGCTTGAAATGGCTTTATCCGTATTTGGCGACCATATGTGAATAGCCAGGTACTTCCCCACCTTACTCTTCACCGTTTCCTTCCCCTACCCATTCGTAATTAGCCCAAACTCTTTTCATCACAGCTAAATGGAATAACACAATTTATTTATAAGACAACATAATTATACCGAAATAAGCCAAATTTCAACAATTATTTTTAACATAAACTAGGCGCAGGAGGCCCGAGGAAAATAAATCCCTCTGGGCCCATGTTAAATTTGGGGATGCTGTGAGGAGGGTTTTTTGAGAAGATGAGGTTATTAAAATGGGTTTTGAAGAGACCTATGTTGTAGGATGGAGGAAACACGAAAATCTTTCCATATTTATTTATTTATTGGACAATTTGTATAGCGCCGCTTTTGTGAGATATCACCTCAGGGGCGCAAGGGATCCAAACTATCAACTCGAGAACGGGTCGTTTTTACGATATTTTCTTCAATACAGAGTCGTAGAAACGACCCGTTCTCGTAAGACAAATTTAGTCAACCAAATATAAACGTTGGGCGCGTGATAGTCATGTTTCCGGACCATGCACCGATGCCGAAGGCACCCGGTGAAATTGTAATAGTAATAATTATATGTTTATCTATGTGTCTGGTATCCACGCACAATAATATACGTCTAACAGGTAGAACATTCATATATACATATCTATAGTGTGTATAAATTTATTATTTTTGTCACATTTTTGCACATAAGAAGTAAAATAATGACGGTATAATAAAATATCTCAGACGCCTTCCTTCCTTTCACGATTATCTCAGAATCAGTTTATATCGAAAGTCTATAGATGGCAGTAACGTATAATCTCTTTCGAAAGGATTCATTGATAATAACCGAATATGTCGCCTAGGTCTTAGAGGTGGGTGAGTTCTGCATTTTTCCGGAGGCATCCGAGGACTGCTTCCTTTTAAAAGAACTCGAGTTCTTGGAGTGGGTCCCGGGTCCGAGTTCTTGGGTGCGGACTGGGTACTGGGCGACTACCGGGACGCACGGGTCCGGCCAAGGACTCGGCACTCGGACTCGGATAGAACCCGCGAAAGAACTCGGACCCGTAGCAGGACAAGGACCCGCACAAGAACTCGGACCCACACGAGAACACGGAGTCAATCCCGTCACCCATCGCACCCGAGTCGCGAGTTGTGCAGTTTACATTTTGGCGAAGTTCAACGAAATCCATTCGTGTCTTGTCGTGTTCCAGCTGATTGGGCTACGGCTAATGCGAGGCCGTAACGGATGTAGTATTAGGTTCCAAGTTCCAGATGATAATTTTAGCACACGCGTAAGCAGTAATAAATCAAATGTAGTAACATAAATTTCGGTTGTCGTTGAGAATTTGTCGTTTTCATAATCTCTGTCCATCGATATAGATAAAGGTACTTGGTCGAAGCCTCTATCAAATGAAACTCAGTAAAGGCGAGATGTTTTAAAAACAAAGTCAGGAAGTAGTTAGGTACAGCATTGAACTATTAAAATTTTAACAATTAACAACATGTTTTAATATCTATTTATTCCAGTCCATTTTTTTTTACTTTTACAATACATACAGTGTATGTCATACACACTTTGTTCAATATATTATTGTAGGATTTGTGTATATTATATACTTGATTTGTATATTTTTCCTTTTGGTTTCACAAATATATACATATATATGTCTCAGGATCATTAAAAATAAACATTTGCCAGAAATTTGCCTTTCGAATGAACACTATTACGACATAGCTAAAAAAAATTAACAAAAGATAGCCATTTTAAATAAACAATTATTGAATAAAATAATCTTGGTACCTAATTTATCGCTTGTCTGAATCTTTCCAATACCAGTTGACAATCAGTTCCAATTTTTAAAATCAAAGCAAATCCATATTCTAGAGTTCATTGAACCAGAGTTACGGATACACAGACAGACACCACTGAAATTTGTATTTTTAATAACACAAAAAATAAAAATAGTGAACGATAATTAAAATAAAACTTTAAAATAATGTCAGTCGATATTATTATTTAACTAATTAGCTCATCGGTTTAGAAAAGCAACTCATAACCCCAAATAACTCCAATAAGTACTAGATATTAAACAATAAACAAAACATCCACTTACTGTAAAGCAGGTAAACAGAAGATGTCTTCACCACCAGAACTTACCACTCACTGCAGGACTCGCGAGGCCGGTGGTGGAGGGAGGCATTCGGGTTCGAGACCCCGAGTCCGAGTTTTCTGGGAGTTGTTGATTAGAGGCATTCGGGTCCGAGTCCAAGTCCTTAGAGGCATTCTCGGGTACGGGTTCTCTGGGAGTCGTTGATTGGAGGCATTCGGGTCCGAGTCCCAGACCGAGTTCTCTGGGAGTGGTTGATTACGAAAAGGAGTGGGAGTAGGACCCGCTTCCCGCAAAGGACTCGGGCTCAAGGACTCAATCCGGCTGAACCTACACCTAGGTCTAGGTAATAACCGCTTTCATCAATGAGGTGAAATGTGTAGATGCTACAAAAACTTTATTAAAAATGTAATGTTTTTCTTGCAGTTTATTTTATCATATCGCTGGGGTAGAGTTTCGTCACTACAAACATCAATGATTTATATTACGTTTTTCTAGATGTGACCACAACTTACTTTACTATACAGATCACACTAAAAAGGGGACTTTAATTCGTAATGTGTGAAGAAAACCAAAACTGTTCTCTTCCCAATTTTACCTATTTTCTAAGGGGATTGAGCAATTCGCGTCCAGGAATTTTACCCTCAGATAATCTGCGAGCCGGGTATTTCACGAAGGCAGAAACAGCGTGACGAGAGAGGTCGGTGACGTAATGGCCCAGCAAAAAATGTTGAGACTGCCTACCCGGAGCACAAAGAGTGCAGATGGCAAAAGTTATCTCATTCTGAAATCGCTTACAAAAAATTCAGCAAAGAGACACTAAGCAAAAAAGATTGTTAATAAAATGTTAAAATTCAGAAGTGTTTTGTAAAAGTTTTCCCTTTTTCCTCGGAGCGTGTATTTTGGTAGTTGTTGGGTATAGTTTGGTTTTAGTGCCTTGATATAAAGCCCAGGGCAGGGGTAAATGTTTGTGGGGAGAGCAGGGCTGGGTGTGGCAGGAGCGATCGATATTCTGCCTACCCTGCACCCGTTTTCCCTGCTCCATCCCGCGCAGATATAAAGTCTCTCACGAACCAGGAATTGTGAATGCGTCGAAAATTTATTTATGTGCTGAATAAAAATTACTTATGATGGGTACTCCGTGTGATGTGAACCAACCGGCCCACAATGAAATAATAACATAACTTGAATATAACTTTCTCATAACTTGAATTTTAACTTCGAAATATGATAAATTGTTCAAATTCTGTGAAACAACCCTTTCTTAGAAAACATGGAAGTGTATCCTTCAGATTAGTATGATTGCTTAAAATTTAAAACGGGTTACAACAGTATTTAGGTAGTTACTCACCGTAAAATAATTCACACTAGATAAAAAGAAGATATCTTTTCCGTAATATCACGAGGGGTGAATGTATAATGCACACTAGAAATGCCTACATTGTAGATTTGAATGGAAACCAATGTAGCAACTTACATAATACCTTTTAGTTCTTCCCATTTAGAAAGCACTCTGTCTCTTTGAATATAATGATGATTAGCTGACGTGTACCCGGTGTTGCTCGACTTTTCTCCACTTTCTATAAATATAATACGAATGCATTACATATATAAACCTTCCGGAAGAATTCCTTTAAATGATAGTCAAAACTATCGAAACCGTTGCGTAGTTTAGAAGAACTAAGCGCAAAACGTACAGACGCAGATAGCGACTTTATATAAGTATAGTACAGATGATGAAACACAGTTGTTATATATTTGAAATATAGCCCGATTAGTCAGACACTTGATCACGAAACATGCCCACATCACATTTATTCTTTTCTTCTTAATTATGTGAGTGATGATAACAAAATTTCACAACTGAGGAAGACGCCACAACTTATGGTTTCAAAGCACGCGTGACTGGTCCGAGCTACAGATTTCAGATATATGATGATGGCCAACCTACGGTAAAAGAGGGCTTCATAAGAATATTCGTATATTGCATGTTTGCACATCAACCAATTTTTTTTTAACCGATTAAAATCCGCGACCTCTCGAATCGCGATCCCTGCATCTAACCCGCTGACCTCCGCGCCCCCCTTCTCCCTAAAATAACCCTCCAAAACGTGCTACCCCCTCCAAGTAACACTCTTTCGGGATAGACAAAGGAGTACAAATTCAGTTGCCATCCCTCTCCGACCTCAGCGGGACGGGCGGGCAGACAGGGATGCAGACGCAGGCGGAAGGCTGAATGGCAGACGAAATTGGTTTTAGATTTGCGGACAATTGACTAAATACCTCCGCGTTACGTTTCACTTCTTGTGCGCTCCTGATCACTTTTATTGGCATCAAAAAAAAAACGCACAGTTAAAACGATATTTTGGCAAAAGTTACAAATTAATTACAAAGTAATGGATTCTGTTCAAACTGTAAAATTCACCCGCCATAACACAGGGTCATCCCTAGCATGGAGGGTGAAATATCACAAAAACCATATGTACCCTCTAAGACTTGTATTAATAAAATAAATAAATAAATGCCAATTTATTTATGGCAACTAATCCAGGACTATGGGATTACTAAAAACACATTATTTTTTTAAGCTTTTATTTTTCGTTGGATATTTTGATCATTTTAATAATGCCGTTTTACGTTAAAAATCATACTAAGAGCGCTTATAAGTCGTACATTTCGCCGGTAATTAGATTTCAAATATTAAATCACACTTGAATTACAAAAAAACTTTTCATTTACAAATTAAAACTCGATCGAAGAAGTATCGACTTTCATAATCAACTCTAAATATTAAAAAAAAAACATGAAAGTTACCTACCTAACTAATTATGAGCTGTGTAAAACAATAATGAAGTTTAAAGTACAGTAATTAAGCAGGTAGGTAACATGATGTTATTTTTAATTGAGATCAAACTTAGGTAAAAATAATAATTAATTGTGCCCTTAGTTTCAGTGAGTAGGTACGCGATTTATTTTTCCTAGAATGTTCTTCTCCGTAAAAAACAAGGTTGAAATTTCTCCGCCAAGGGCTTTTATAATGGAGTGATAATAATAATAATAACTCTATGTTTGTACACTTTTATAGTTTGAGTGTTTTTGCGACATTGTTTTACTTCCTCTTCACTCTTGTGGTCAAATCCGGAAAACTTCTGGTGGGAAAGAGAGACGACCATAACCATAAAATATTCCCAGCCTTGTAGTGCGCGGTCTGGCCGCTGTGGCGCTAGTGTCGGTGGAAAAGCGTTCTTATATCCCTTGAGACGAAACCATCCAAGCTAATTTGTTTACATTATTGTTGTTGACAGATTTCAATGAAATATTGTAGTGTATTGTGTATTATTTTCAGTATTAATTTATAACACGTATTGTGAGTCAACTGACTCCAGCATTGATTCAATTCGGTTTCATATTCTTTTACGCACTTATTTTTCGCAAAAAATTAATTCGTTTGATGTTTTAATATGCATGACTTCTGAATAAAGTGACTGTTGTTTTTGAAGTGGTGTAGATGTTTAATGATTGTGAATTGTGCAATTGGATTACTTGATCCGTGCTGAATTGGATATTGATAATGGATTGTTTTGAGGAATAGCAGTCTTCATTATCCATATTACCGGTAAGCGGGTACAAATGATAATACGTTATTTTGACTATTTGAATCAAATCTAATATGAAAATAACATTATTTTTGGTAGCGTCTTCAGCTCTATTTTATTCATATGTTGGTTTCCAACACAACTAATTCAAAGTTTTTGACATTAGAGCAAAACTTTCAACAATATTAATCAAACTTTTCATCTGTAAACATCTTATTTGTAAATATCCAGAGGTGAGCCTAAATTATTAAAAAAACACTTCGTATCAGTTTAATTACCATGAAGAACAACTATTTCCGTCATTTGAGATTGGAGAAGCACATTTATTCATATTTTGTCGGCACCCCGAGGTGATGGTAAAAAATGCATAAAAATCCCATTTTTGTCAATCAGGGTTGAAAAATTTCATGCGTTTTGATGGTTCGACCATATTTTGTTCTTGTTTGATGTATGCGTGTCCAGTTATTCTACAACTTTACCATTATTTTATAATCCTTCTAGAGATTGTACTAATGTTACACTTTCTGTCGTCATTTTACCATCAAATGACACTTTTAACTGTTATTTAAAAAATATATTTCTTGTATTTGCTTTTGCTTGCGTACTGTGATATGCGATTATTGTTTATGGTATATTTATACCGTAGATATAATAAATAAATTATAGGGTTCGAATATATAATACAGTGACTCATAAATCAACCACTCACTGAACCGCTTAAATAAACCACTCACTAGATCGATATCTTCGGGTTTTTTGTACTGAGCAGATTGGTAGTAAATTTTACCATTGATATGCCAATATTTAAGACAAATTTTATGCGTGTGCAAAAAGTACGTTACACACCATTTACTAGGATAGAGGAAACTAAAAAAAGGCGCAACCATAGACAATATAATTCTCATTCGGAGCCTACCCCATTCACTAGCCTAAAATATTATTTTTAAAATAAAAATATATAAATGTCGATATATTCCCTCACAACAAAAAAGATTCATCGGACAAAGTGCTGTCATGCGAAAATGAGCTTAAAGTATCTTTCTTTAAAGCTCATTTTCTCGGGACAGCGTATGTCAGGTGAAATCTTGTTGTTCTGAGATGAACAATCAATCTGTCGTAAAAATAAACTAAACAGGAAATACAAGAATATATAAGTACATAACACATTTTAAAAAAGGTTTTGAAAGATATTCATTATGATGACGAGTAATTAAAAAAAGCTAGACGAATAAAATAAACTAATTAAGACAACCATTTCTTCCTATATTTAGTGTACTTTAAAAAACGTTAAAAGGCCATTTTCTCATGGAATCTGGTCCATTATACGGTCTTATGTCTTTGCCACATAATTTCTTATTGATGTCTGCACACCATGAATTAATTATGATGGACACAGTAAATTTTATAATTGCATATATCACAATTTTTCTATGCCCTTCACAATTAATCCAATCGAAACATACAAATTTGGAAAAAGTTTTTTTGATAATAGGCCCAAGATGAAAATTCTCGCAATTATGATTAAATACATACTCGACGCCAAGCAGGAACTATTTCTATAATGAGTTGCCATAGCAAGACATTTTTTTAGAAGGCAATTTTTTGTTGGATTTTTCGTAGGTGACGCCTGGTCCTCAAAATCTCCATATGCAACATCTTTTTCTTTGGAGAAAAGATTGCAGTTGGCCCAATGTACCTTAAAATGCGCCTTCGTTTACTTATAAAAACACAACATTTGGTTTCATTATTCGATACAAAAGCTACCAAAAAATTATGATTAAAAAGTTATAAATATACTTACGCAGAGAACCATCGTTTTTCCGTGTAGTTACAATGCTGCTGGGTTCAGGAACACTTATGTCTGAAAAAAAATCTTATTGAAGAAATAATCTGCATATTAGATGAGCGAAACATACAATATTATTTCCTTTCACTTAATATAAAATAGATATATACTAACCACCAACAATCACACCGCTGCGTTCGTGGAAGAAATTACGCTCTGAAATAAAAATGTTGGTTAAATAATAATATGAATAAAATTAATAAGGTAAGTCGATGTAATATAGAAGACTTGTAAAATTTAATCATGATATTGGAGTGCATCACTATATGCGCTGTACAATCCGGGCAGAATACTGTCGTCACAGGTACGGTCTAAAGACGAAAATAGATTCAATTCTGATGTTAAATTAAGATAAGTTATTCAATACATTAGGAACAAACAAAGAGAGATTCACACCTGTATTTGTGTTGTAATCAGGGGTCTTGTTTTCAACACACCGAGGTCGAGGTACCTCCACATATTGTCCGATGACGGGATCCAACCTGTTAATTGTCTACGACCATTCACAAACAGACTCTCGTCGCACTCTTTAAAACTCGGAATCCTATGTCGAATTGATTTTGAATCTGTGCATCCTTTCACATCGCACTGAACTTTATGAGTTAAAATTTTCGGCGGAAAGATATTCATAACAATGAATAACATAATAAATAATGAATAACTTTATTTGTTTTATTATTCGTCAGGAATATAAACTGCACACAAAAGAAGTCAAACCATAGATATTTCACTTATCTTTCAACAGTTTTTTTATAGTAATAAAGGGTTTCTCATTGGTTTCTCCAAAAAATACGTCACATAGCCATAGATATTTACGCGTCTTTTTTACTGACCCACTTTGGTCTCAGATCGTACCCCGACATCTTCGGGCTTTTTGTACCTATATAACAAATTGGTCCTAAAAAACCATATATATGCCAATATATAGACAGTACAATTCTCATTAGGAGCCTATTAATTATACTATACACCAATAAAAAACTCTGAATGTTTAATCCATAGACTTTCAGAGTTTTTCATTAGCGGATATAGTTGGCCAATCATATGACGTCACAATATTTCGGTTCCAATTTTCGATCGGAGTGTGCAGTGTCTTCTGTAAATCACTTAATTGTGATATATTATTTTATACCTATTACATTCGTATTTATGCAAAGGCCAGTTCTATTTCAAAAGCGTATATACATATGGAAAAAAAAAATTGTATAAACGGCAGGGAACAACCCAAACAACCTAAACATAACACAAAAACCATTAATTCACATTAAACGCTGACAAGAATATTTTGTAGAACTAATAACAATCGGTATCTAGATAATCCAAGATCAACTTTGGACATTGACATGTAACACAAAATCGTTTCGTTATAATGATGATGAAGATTGAATACACAAAAAGGTTAAAAGAAACAATGGAATGGTGAGGAATATTTTATATACATTATAAACAAACAATCTGATAGCCTGTATGTAGGAATTTAAAATTAATTCATCAATTAATTTTCTCTGATCGTAGTGTATAATCTCATCATGGAAATAAATTTAAAATATGTAATTTGATGGGAAGACATTATTACATTTCTTGGCATGCGTGACCAACCTCAAGGCATTTATATATGATATATCTATCTAGGCATTTATATATGATATATCTATCTAGTTTTATTGTATGTAGATTTGCTTGAATTTAGGTCATGCCAATTTTAGTACAAAATTAAATTTTAGCAGTAGTAGAAAGAAAATAACTGGCAAGTTAAAACCGCTGGAATCAACCCAATAAAAATATTCTTTTCTGGAACGGCCTGCTTGGAAATTTGACAGTTTTGGGTGAATTATTTTCCCATTTCACACTAGCTAACTGAAAATTTTATCGTTCGTTTATATTTTACGAAATATTAATTATGTTTCTATTGTTTTTGTGCAGTAAATTCCTTTAATGGGAATAAAGTTTGCTATGTTGAACGAAAAATAATACAATACAAAAGTTGTAAATTACAATCACTACAGAATCTAATTTCCTTTGTGTAAAAAACCGTAAAAAAATTGGCCCACTTTTGAAAATAGTGAAATGTGAACGCAAAAATAATAGTAAAAATGATAATTAGATTATTTGTATAGCGCCGTTTTTGTGAAAAATCACCTAAAGGGCGCTGTACAATTTATTATGAGTTTCTAGGCTATATCTACATCAAATTGTGAACAAAGGTATGAAAACACTAGGCTTCGTATTAAGAACAACTAAAAACTTTCATTCTTTACAAGTCAACTATTATACGTATCTCTAGTAAGAAGTCTAATTGAATATAACTCAGTAGTTTGGTCTCCATCTTACAAAATTCACATCAACAACATTGAGCGAATACAAAAAAAATTTCTACGTTTTATAAATTTTAAATTAAATATCCCTGTCGAAGACTTAAAATACAATTTCTTATTAAATACTCTAAAAATACATACATTAGAAGATAGACGTAAAATAAACGATTTAACGTTCTTATTCAAAATCTTTAACTCTAAATTCGACTGTTGTGAACTCCTGCAACTTATAAACATACATACACCCACAGTAACAACACGACAAAATACAATATTCTACAGCAGCACACATAAGCGTAACTACATTGCCCACTCTCCGATACAATGACTTCACACCATGGGAAATCATTACTTGGGTGATGTTGACATAGTCAATACCAACTTGGCAAGTTTTGTGGATCATTTAAAACATTTATTTCACCAATACTCCTAAACACATCATGTAAACCTACAAATAGCTGTAATTTTCTGTTTTTGTTTCTCGTGTTTGTATGACTTGTTGCATAGCTTTTATCAAATGTAATTTTATTCTTATTTTTTATGTTTCAAAGTATCTGTCAAATTATACTACCAACCATGTAAAAGCCCTCTGGGCGTTAAATAAATAAATATCTAATTTTATTATTTACCAACAGGTACAGAAAAAAATACTTACCTGGCAGGTCACTTCAGATAAGCACACTTTTATTAAAAAGGTTACGAGTTTGCACGCAGAGGACAAAACAGCATTTTGCAAAACAGTTGACATTACATGATTTTACATTAGTTTTTTACACTCCATTACTATTGATATTACATTTATTAGAAGACTAGCTGTACCCCACCACGTGTTGCTGTGGCTCAATCTGTCTGTGCAGATAGAGAATCAATAGCCTGTGTTGCTTTTAAGTCAAACAGATGGCGCTGTTTTTCAAAAGAGCATGTTTTTACCTGTCACAGGTGAAATCTATATAATATAGGTATATATACAAACTCACGCGTATTTGTATTTGAATGCAAGTTTGTGTCAAAATTTCAAAGCAATCGCTGAAGAACTTTCGGAGATTTAAGATTTTAAACAAACGATGATTTACATTTTTATTTATATAGAAGATTAGTGGCAAAAGTAGAGTTGATATTTATTTTAAAAGAATATAGAATTTAGGACTCTTTAGAACTGAAGAAATTTTATTAAATTATCTTAAAAAGCTTACAAATTCTTAGTTGTTTACGTGCGGACTATGAAGGTGAAGACTTTGAATCTTATGGGCCTGACTGTGTAAAAATGTGAGTTTTATGTTTAGCTCTGAATTCTGTCGTATGTGAAATCATTATTAAATCACGTGGCACTCTATTCCGGGCTTTAGGTCCTGAAGATCCAAAACCATGCTCACCGAACATATTCTTTTTATTTTTTTATTATCTATTATTAATCTTATCTTATTCTACGATTTTGAGATTATCTTATGAACAGTTTAAAAATATATTTATACGATTTTCCATAACTTAGTATCTGTTGTGCGTTTTGGTTTCTTCAAACTTCCAATAGATGATGACGAGGGTTGACTGTCGTAAATTGGCATTTTCCGGAATACATATTACTGATAAGTAGGCCAGAGACATTCGGTTAATTGACTTGAAATTCAAAAAAATATTTACTGCACAAAAAGAGCACAAAGGGTATAATAGGTTCAGTGGCGAAACTATAGGGTGGCAGGGCTGGCAAAATGCCATGGGCCCCGCGGGGGCCGGGGCCCCGGCCGCCGCGAGCTCAGAAGTTAGAAGTAACTTAACATTTTTAACAAAATGTAATAAAAATTATTAATTTTATATAACTACATAAAATCAACTTAAGTTAGACACAACTAAAGGCCATATAGCTACAAATTCAAATAAATTATTAAGATTTAAACGCATTTATGAGAAAAGGATGTCGCTCAATTTTAGAACGCATCCATTGGTCCCGCGACTATGTCCGACAGGGACAGGGTCCTTTCTCAAAAGACAATGACAATAGATCTTTCCTAGAAAAACATTACTATATTGTTTCCAAGTCTAGCGTGAATCTTGAACGTACATGGCTATCCTATTCCTTAATACTTCAGAAGGCGTATTGTGAACCATGTTATTCGCAAATCGGGCATCTAAAAAAACACAAAATATTTGGATGGAAGGTTATGACGACTGGAAACATATTGTAGACGCCATAGAAAGACACGAGACAACTAAAATTCACCTGGATTCTCGTTTAACGTATCAACAATGGCGGCTACATGGAACACTAGCTGAAAAGCAAGAATTCATGATCAAGAAAGAAAAATCTTTTTGGCGCCAAGTACTCTCTAGATTCCTTGATGTTACTCTGACAATTTAGCCTTTCGTGGCCAGGCAGAGAAAAGGCAGATTGCAATGATCCAAATTCCCGAGGAAACTTTTTGAGTGTTGAGTTATTAGCAAAATACGATCCGATTTTATCAAAAGGCCAGATAAAAAACTAAAGTTGAAAAATACAAAATGAGCTCATTTCTGTTCTGGTTCTAAAAATAGAAAATGTACCCGTAAATGCCGCACCCTTTTACTCAATCATATTCGATACAACTCAAGATATTTCAAAAACAGATCAAATTTGTGAACTTTACCGTTATTGTATCGAGAAAGACGAAAATGGAATCCCAAAGGAGCTTTTAATTAAAGAGTTATTTTAAGGATTTCATGAAGTTAAGGACCAAACTGCCTTAGCAATGTCCAACCAAATTATTAAATCCATAAATCACAAAAATATACCTCTAACTAAGTGTCGAGGAAAGGGATATAATGGTGCTAAAGGCACTTATGGTGGAGTTCAAAAACTCATAAAAAATATCAAGCCAAATGCGGTATATGTTCACTGTGCTTCTCATAACGTAAATCTAGTAGTTAATGATGTAGTAAGAGAGGTTATTGATAATCAACATTTTTTTGAAACAGTTCAACAAATTTATAATTTTTGGGCATAGTATCAAAAGATGGAATATCTTATCAAGTTTTATATCTGATAACGAAGGGGAGTCTTCAACTTCGATAACATTAAAAAGATTGAACCCTACTAGTTGGTCAGGACGTTATGATTCTTTTTTTGCTTTAAAAGTTCGGTTTGTTGATGTCTAAAAAGCGCTAACGAAAACAATTCTGTTAAATTGAAAATCAGATGAAAGGAATGAAGCTTTATCGATCAAGAAGAAGATCGAGAACTACAGTTTTATTATTTTATCGGTTTTCCATTGCAAAATTCTACAAACTATCGATGCAGCCTCTAAAGCACTCAGTCCAAAGCCATCGATCTTTCAAATGCCTTAAAACGTTTGAAAACTTGTCTGGAAGAATTGGAAAGGTATCGACATGAATTTGAAAATTTAAAAAAGGTAGCAAGTAGTGTAGCAGAAAAGTGGTCCATCAACCCTGAAATTTCTAAAACCCGTCAGAGGAAGGTGAAACGCCATTTTGACGAACTTTGCGAAGATGAGCGTCTCCAAGATCCGGAAAGGTTGTTTAAAGTGAATATATTTTATCGAGTATTGGACATCATTATTAATCAACTGCAATCGCGTTTCCTTCCAAAGAATGAAATTGTTTCTAATTTCAGCGTTTTGCAACCTGCCACTTCGCAAAATTTAAATGACACTGATCTCTTAAAAAAATCTCTAGAATTTGTTGATATATATAAAAAAGACATATCTGAATCATTTGCCAGGGAAATTCTCAGTTTTCGGTCCACCTTCAGAGACGAATAGAAAAGGCCTCGTGTATTAGAGAACTTGCTGATTTATTAATAATAAAGAATCATTTTATGTCGTGCAGCTTTCCTGAAGTACGTACCTACTGCTTACAATTTCTGGGACTACAGCTAGTGCCGAAAGGTCATTTTGGAAACCAAAATTAATAAAAACATATTTAAGAAACTCAATGGGACAAAACAGGCTACGTAACCCCGATCTTTAAACTTTGATGAAGTTATTGATATTTTTGCGGAACAGAAAGCTCGGAGAAAAGAATTTTATTAATAAATATCTTGTAAAGACTAAATTGTTTTTTCATTATACCTACATATGTAATATGTATGCTTTTGAAAATAAAAATGTACCCACAATGTTAGTAATACTGTTGGGTAACTTCTTAAGTTATTTATAAAAAATCAATTACAACGCGACTGTGATTTTGGGCCCCATCAAATGAATTTGCCACGGGCCCCCCGATGGTATAGTTTCGCCACTGTATAGGTTACATCCTATTTCTTCCAGCTTACCCAACAAATACACATTATATTACATAACCCAACAATTACATATTAAAAAATGTATGTAAATAAAAAATAAAAAACAGAGGTATTCAATTTATGTAAGGTATTCATTTAAGGTGTAGTGACATTTGTTTAAAAGAAATGTTTTTATTGTTGATTTAAATTTAAGTATGTCGGTTATTTGTTTGATGCTACGTGGAAGGTTGTTATGTACTTTAATATCCATTTAATGTATTCCTTTTTGAAATTTATTTTTGTTTGCTTTTAGGATTAATAGGTTTTCTGTGAACCATGTAGCGTATTTATGTGTTGAGTTTTTTTTGTGGGAACTTTTCTGGAGATGATCGAACTAACAGGCATAACTCCATTATATATATGTCCGTCACTGTCAGAAGTTTGAGATTTTTAAAAATTGGTCTACATCAATCCCGGTGATCAGAGTTTGTCATTTTTCGTAGACACCTCTTTTGGATGATAAAAACATCTTTGGCGTTTACTGAGTTTCCCCAAAAACCATCTAGCAGAGCTTAACTGGATTTTTTCAGGACATTTAAGCCAGTGAAGATTTTTGAAATGCTCTAAAATGTGGGTCTGTTGAAAATGGATTACGATTTGATATCTGGGGAGATTTACATATATTTTATTGCAAAAATCTATACTTGAAAGAACATAAGATTTTACTTGCAAATTCAGTCGCATCTATTGGCAAATTTCTCCGCACTGCTAATTTCCCTTAATTAGAAGAATTCCGTTCTTTCAGTTTTGTTCACTTGAGTTTTAAGGTTCGTCAAGGTTGAACAAGCCAATATAATGCAAAATATGAAATTGTAATTAAATGACTTTGATACTTCTTGAGTAGACATCATGTTTCTTATAGTTTTCGAGCAAAAAGCCCGGTTTTCCTTTTGGTAATATGCATCTATCAATGGTACATTTACCATCATAACTGGATAGAGAGAGAAACCCTTGATGTCGTAAAAAATATTTATACAACACCTTCTGACGAATTTTCAAATAGTTTAACTATTAAGCACTCAATATTTGTGTACCTGTATTAGTTATCTTTTTTTTTGTCTATTGCTTCACACTCGGTCTGAGATATCTGTTATTAGCAAGGAAGTTAAATATATTTTTCGTCTAAATTATTATAGTTACTTTTTTCGAAACAAAGTTCTTCTAACCGGTTATCACTTTTTTGAAATAGAATGTGAGTATTAAAAAGAGAAATAACTATGTTTACATCACTTTACACAATATACATGTTTCGTGAACAATGTCAACTTCTTCAGGAGTAAATGTATACTATAGTTAAAAATTATATGTAGATCTCCTTAGGAAAAAGGTTGAACATGGAGGGGTAAGAGCGGGGAAAGTTTATTAGAATTAGGAATTACAATGTTATTAGAAGTGAGAAACCGGGTAAGTGGGAAAATATGTAATATTAATACATATTTAATTTGAAATAAGAGGGTCAATATTTTTTGTTGCTTATTTATTATAACTGCATTGAAATTAACATTTTTCACAGTTGTAATTAACAAGCAAAAAAATATATAAACCGTATTTTAAATATTTTCCCGCTTAACCGCTCTTCTAATGACAATATAATTCCTAATTCTAATAAATATTTCCATCTCTTGCACCTCCCTCAACCACCCTTCTCAAAAGGTGATATATAACATAAAGTTAATTTGTTTTCAGGTGAAAAAATTCAAATAGCAATAATTGTTGAATGAAATACTAGTATTTATTGAATTATTTGGCGGTTAAAAATAAGCCGACTTAGCACATTGGTTCCGTGCGCCTGACCGGCAATCAGAAGGTGCGGGTTCAATTCCCGTGGGCGGTATTTATTTTTTCTCGGAAGATATTTTCAATCTTCAGTGTTTCAGGATAATAATTTTTTATCCTTTGTGCTTTCAATAAAAAAACCTTGTCTTGTAAACATAAGTTTGCCTTTAAAAAAATTAAACAGATGTATTTAAAAATAACGGATTTGTGATTTTGGCGCCAATTATAAACGTTTTTTTTTCATTGATATTTTTTTTATGGTCACCAATTTGTCCCCCCCCCCTTGCCTATGACGGCTAATATTTGTTAATATCCCAAAACGTGGATGTAGATGTGGATGTGTGAGAAGGGAAAGAGAAAGCTAGAGAAGTATAGTGGCTATTTAGATCTGGTCACCAAACACGGCTAAAGCCATTTCAAGCAAAGTTTCGATTCTGAATAGTGGTCTTTCACCAGGAATATACCAGGCGATACAGAATATATTTATGTGTATGAATTATGAATTCTTGCAGTTTTTGGTGCTTAGCTAAGTTTATTTATAAAACTCTTTAACTCCCCAGGACTGACAATATTGAGTGAATCAAGTAATATAATCGGGTCGTGTCAGTCGCCAAAACAATAGAGAAATGAAACGATTTATATGAATATGAATGACGCAGGAGTATACCTCCAGACAAAACTGCGCGGCGTTTCATCTTAGTACAACCCCGGCGTGGAAATTATGTGCTGGTTAGTTAAAATAGATTATTTACAATAGCTAGTAGCTAGATTCTATATAGACACCTAGACAGAGTCTTCTGTCATTGTTTTGCAGAAAGCCTGAGATTTGAAGATTTGTTCAATTAGTTCTGTACACAAAGATAGAATTACAGAAGTTTCAGTAAACTGATAGGGCTCCAATCATTTCAAATAAATGAATACAGCTCTAACCGGCGCCGGTGTCTCTTCTCCGCGTTAGAACAAAGAACAATGGGTGAATCTCCCCTAAGCTCTGCGCTCCTGTTAGCAATGCCATCCCGCCATCTTGTATGACAACAGACGTAAAATGGGAACTTTTTCAATTAAATTTAATAATCGAGTCTCGTTAACAAACCCTCTCCCCTTTGTTAGGTTTATTTTCCACCTCCATAAATGTAAATTCTCTGAGTGACGTTAGGCGGAAATTTAATGGGAGGTTTTTAGCTTATCACAAAATAAGTTCAGTCTCCAAGTTGAATACTTTGTTTACTTTAAAAAAAAAGAAAGACTAACATTCCAGGGAGCTATAGCATTACTCTTTTTTTATGTGAATACCGCATAAGAGCCCCAACTGCCTCTCACCGTCCGGTGCCAGTGAGCTATAGCTATAACCTCCCCAATAAGGAATTTCAATCGTTTTTTGTTTGTTTTAATCTATTAAAATAATTTTCGAAGTTTGAGTTTTTGACAGTCGTGTTGATTATTGCGTGAGTGATTATTTATGTTTACGAATGACGATGATTAATAATTAAAAGTGATGTACAAATAAATTGTTGCGGCTGCGATAATTTCCACATCCATCTAGATTTCACGGCCTCCGTGGTCATAAATTTTATTTGGTGATTCACATTTTATTAATTTAAAAATAATATACGTTCCAGAGTGGAAGATACTCTTAGTATCGCCCTGGTGTAAGACCGCCGTGCAGAAACGTTGCTTGAAATGGCTTTGGCCGTGTTTGGTGACCAGATTTTAATAGCTCCCCACTTTCATCTTCCCTATCTCCTTCCCCTCTCCACTACCTTCAGCCTCACAACATAACCAAATTGGGGATGCCGTAGTATCACTGGCTCCAGACGGTTGGTAGCAGTTGGAAATCTTCATCTTGGGCCAGGGTAAAATAGGATATTTTCTTTTTTTTCCAAAAAAATTACGATAGTGAAGGTATTATGTTGGCGAATAATTTTTTTTTAATTAAATTTCTATAACGTTTTTAAATGTGCTATTTTTGCAGCCAAAACGACAGGACCGTTTTTAAGCGGCCAACGTTAGCGACGGCGTTCATACGTTTGCGAGTTGACGCCAAAGTTGGCCCAATGCATTGGACCAACGTGTACATTCGGCTTAAGATTAATCTCACTCGAGTCGGTACGAAATCATAAAATCCCAATTTAAATACAGACAATATTTCCATAAAACATTAATTCTTTGCAAGTCTACCCAACGCAAATTTGCACAAAATTGTCCGCATTCTAAGGCGCGCGGCCGGCCGACCCTTGAAGTAGCGGTGTAATTATATCTGTCAAAACCCGCCGACCAATCACAGGGCGTTTATGTCTCTTACATCATCATTTGAAAATTAAGATTTATTAATTGATCCTTCGTATAATTATATATAATAAAACTATATTATAATATGCAGAGTCAGCATTTGTTGATCTAAATGAATATAAGTTTTGTAAGCCATAATATTTTTCATTCAAGTTCCTTATTGGGGTACCTTGTGAGGCTGAAGGTAGTAGAGAGGGGAAGGAGATGGGGAAGAGGAAGTCGTGAAGTACCTGAATATTCAGATCTGATTATCAAACACGGCTAAAGCCATTCATGCAACTTTTCAATTCCGAATAACCGTCTTACACCAGGGCGATACTGAGAGTATATTCCACTCTGGAACGTGCCGCAAATACTAGTACACACTGAGAAAAAAAGAGAAGGGTATTTTTTAATGAAGATACTGTTAAAAATGTGACTGCATGATCATTTCCCAGTAAAATATTAGTCACTCAGAATATATCTGAACACGTATTCACGCATGTATGTTGGCAGGCATGTACGTGTTCACGCAGGTGCCCTTATCCGAATAAACGTAATAGACGAGACGCGAAACTGTTATTATTTTGAAGAACACGTGTTCCGACTTCTTCATAACATATTCGTGCTTTACTGATGGTTTGTTATGAAATTTGTCAAAACATTCGTTATTGGCCTCCGGTCCCATTTTTAACAGAAAAACGAATAATTTTACCAGATTTTTAATAAATTAAAATTTTTTCATAATAACAGTAAATTTTCTCCGTGCAAGAGCTTTTACCTTTTAATAAGGGTTTGAAAGTGGCTTTAAATCAACTCTTGCTCTGGTACAGCAACGTATGACCTACCAATACCGTTTTTAGTGAATTACCTAACGTGTAATAATAATAATAATAATAATAATTGGATAATTTGTAGAGCGCCGTTTTTGTGAAAAATCACCTCAAGGGCGCTGTACAATTTATTTCCTATGATCTACATTTATTATTTAGAAAAGATACCAAAACATACTTACCTGGCAAGTCACTTCCGACAAACACACTCATATTAAAAAGTTTATGCTTATACAAGATAAAACTGCACGCAGAGGACACTTTATCAAAAAACACTGGTCACCGCATGACCTTAAGTCTGCTATAGTTATCATTTTTTGTGTTATGTAATTGGTCTGGTGTGTTATGGTCTGGTGTGTTATGTAATTTTAATTTTTAAAATATTTTATTCAAAATGTGCAGACCTACAATATTTGACATTTCTTTTTCTCTACTCAAATTTTCAACGAAGCTCTTCTCTCTTCATTTATCTAATTTTCTCGATCAACAAGGGCACTCCTATCAACTAAGCAAATTAACATGAAAATACCTCATGAGAAATATTGTGCAGATGTTGGGAATGGGAACCACTGTAATTTAACCCTGTGAAACCAGGAGACATTTTTTTTATTTATTTTTATTTAGTACAATATTTTTTACATTTCAAAGTTTTCCAGTAATGTTGGCCTCACTGGGTGGCTTGCCCATGCTGAGGCCTTCATTTTATAATATGTAGATATAATCTACATAATACATTTAAAGAGAAAATAATACATTTAAAATATAATCTTGTGTGTTCGTGAGTGATGTGTGTTTATATTGGTTTTGTGTGTTACGTGTAGGTTTTATTTTTATTTTATGCTATGACATTTTGGTAATATTGTCTTTTTTGTTCTTTAATCCATTTTGTAATTTTGTGTGTGAATTTATTTTTATTTTCCTCAATTTTAATTTCAAGTTTTACACTGTTGAAAGCTTTTATGGCATGGTATTGGTAGTGTCTTTGTCCAAAGCTTGAATTTACTGTCGGAGTTTTTATGTTTTCTTTGTACGCTTGTCTAACTGGTCTGTTAGTGTTATTTTGAATATGTTTAAATTTTTTTTGCCAAAAATGTAGTTTAGTAGTGTTTTAACGTATAATTGGCGTATATCTAGTACGTCACAGCTGTTGAATATATGGTCTATATCAGTCAGTCTATGTTTTTTTAGTATTACCTTTAAGATCGTTTTCTGTGCGGTTTCTATGTAATTGATAGCCGATTTTGTTGCTCCTCTCCAAGCAATAATTCCATCTATGAAAACTCAGGCGATTTAAATGGTTTGGTGTAGGTAATGAAAAACAAATAGTTGAACCATGAGAGATAGTAGCTGATCTGCGTGACAATAATAATGTCTTTTACTTATAAATTTAATAATATTGGTCCCAGAACGGTGCCTTGCGGAATACCAAAATTCAATGTTTCTTGGTCGCCGGTTTTGTCATTGATATCATAACAAATTGTGGGCGATTTGTCAAATAACTTTCAATTCATTGCATTGGACGTTAATACTATTAGTTTTCAGTTTTCAATGATATAAAATACAAACATTCGAAAAGTTCAAAAAATAATTTTCTCTTAGTATGAAACTTTATTCAGCATCATCTGCTGGAATTAATTTAGCAATATCGTAGTACAGAAGATGCCTCCAGAGGGAAAGGTATAAATGCGCCTTACCGGAGTTTTCGAGATAAAGTTATCAATCAGCAATTCCGCTTCCCGCTGTGTGAGGTAATCAATGGCGCGGGCGGTTATTCTCTCCGCTCGCTTTGAAGAGTTAAATATGCAAATAACGTTTACTTTAAAAGCAATACAAATTGAAGTTTTGAAACAGGCGTAGACCCGTGTCGGGATTCGCTTTGTGTCTCCTGCCGAACGAGCGCGGCGGCTCATAACTCGTAATGCGAATCCGGCACAACGGTGTATAAATAATAGCTAAATGCTAAACACACAATGCACACAGACGACTCGTGTTTGTGTTTCCCGTATCCGAGAAGAAAACCATTTAGCGATATTGAGTCATTTGTATTGTCAACTAATTTGCCCGTTCATCGAGGAATGTATTATGAATACTTAAACTGGGTTATACCTGAGTTGGTTTTATATTACATGACACAATTATTTATTGTACCTACATATTCAACAAGATTCTTTTGAAGTTCTGTTGAATTTTGTAGATATTTTTTAATACAAAATAACGTCTATGTTAGTAACGATGGCGTCGACGATAATTATTGATGAAGTTCTTTTTCTAATATTTGTTTTTTATCTATATATATTTTAAAAAAATCGACACCGTCGTCGTCGAGAGTTACTTATTCAGACCACGATTATTTGGATTTTGCCCATCACGAACTCATCGCAAACTTTTATCACTTTCAAAGTTACCACGGCCTTCACAGAACAGAGAAAGAATCGTATCAGAATTATTACCTATATTTATACTTTTCCGGAAAAGCTCACTGGCCGCGAATCGTGCCTTGTCCGCCTTTTCCGTATTATAAAATATAATCCTGAAGATTTTAAAAATACGTCTCTAGATATACGTGGAACTCTTATAAATAAAACATAAGTATTAGAGAAGAGGTAATCTCCCGCTTTTTTCTTCTTTCCGTTGAAGACTTTGACTAAGTTCAGACACTCACCATTCTCCCTTTGAGCGAGAGTGGGAAGGGTTGGTGTACCACTTCGCTAAGCCTTTGTAGAGAGCGAGACCACTGCTACTTCAGGGGTCGGGATGGGACGACGTAGGTGTATTTTTTTCTGAATTAAACGACCGGAGATTCTGACTATCCTCGGATTAAATATTTAACCTAATTAGCAATTCTTGTATTATTATGTAGATTTAAAAAAGGTTATTTACGTAGTTAACTTCGTTTTAATGGGAATAAAAAGGCTTAGGGATCTAAGAGACATTACAATAATATAATCTACGTAAACTGGGAACGGAGTATTACGTTCCTCTGAGAATAAAAGTACTTACAAGGTTAAAAGATTTAACTGGATCAAAAACTGAAGGAACCTACTTATATAATAATATAATATACTTTGAATCTTAACTATTAAAACTGATTTCAGATACTCACAGTCAGTTAAGATTCAAAGTATAGTAAATTATATAATAATAATATAATATACTATGTATCTTAACTATTAAAACTGATTTTTCTTATGCATAAGTTGTTAAAAATGTCGGTTGGTATTTAACCATCATCGCTTAACTATAACAAAGTATGCCTACTAATAATGAGGGTTTTTCGTAACTTCTTTCCAAAATACTATTTCTTTATATATTAGTAAGTGTGTTTATCTTTAAGGTTTATTATATCTTTTAAAATATTTTTATATCTTTAAGATGTATTCTTTGAACCTCCACTTTTAAGCTGTTTTATTATTTTAAATAATTTATTGTGATGATTGCTCGTTTGAAATGTTGAGCTCAATCACCAAGTAAATTTATACATGAAGGGTAGTCAAATAATATGTTCTTATGGGTAGAATTTATACCGTTATTATTTAAGCTCTGACACAAGTTACTATCAGTAAGGTAATGATTAAAAAGATGAGATACAAAGCTGGCACGCCCTTTTAACCATGCTATCTCATTCATACACAAATATCTCTTTCGTACCTTTAGACACACGTCCATCACAGTCATTGAATATCTGTTAGCAACCATACCAAAATATTCCAAGAAATTATTAAGTTAATTCCGTAACTTTTCAAAACAATATTTACTTCTAAGTAGCTTTCTTCGTTCTTTACTTGCTAAACCACTAGAAAAGTACATAATATCTATCAGATGTATTGTGTGCCATCTGCTGCCATATGTTTGGGAAAATTCTAGATATCTAGATCTAGATATTGTGGAGATTTATTCTATAAATTTATTATGGTGTTTTTCCTTTGTGGATATTGGAAGCCACCGACCGCCGAGTTGACTGTAACTCGAAATGGCGCGAAAATGTTGACGCAAAAACTGGGTTTACCACACCCGATGTGGGGTGAATGTTGTAACGGCGACATTTAACTGATTAAGGGCGGATTATGTTATTCTAAATCGGTTTGCGTTTTTAAGCGGCTGACAGCTTTCGTAAAACTTGTTTTAAATAACGATTGATCGTTCGCATTAATTTATTTATTTAGGGGAATTTCATGTCCTAGATATTTGGGTTTTAATATATTATATTTATGGAATCATGATGTTAATTAATACCTTCCTGATTGAGAATAACTCGTGTTTATGGGGGGAGTATCATCTTGAATTGTATACATTAAATAATTTCAGGGATACTGCTAATTATTGCAAAATTCATTAAAAAAATTATAGAAAATTGATATAAAAATAAAATTCCCGTGCACATACCTTTTGAAGACTGCTTTTTTTTAATACATATAATATTTATACCACACAACCAAATTAGTTTGAGGTAAAGTGTATTTAAGTTTATTCTTAAAAAATAAATAATTTTATTCAGCTTGTATTTCTTTAGGGAGTTTGTTAAAACATTCACTGCCTTACTAAAGAAAAAACACTTCACACTCGTTAAACGGTGTTATTGTTACACATTGTATAAAGACTGTAAACACTAAGATTCGAGTTGGTAATAATAAAAAATATCTTTAACTGAGCTCTGAAAGAACTGGCAACGTTGAATTTCCACAGACTGACACGTGAAATTCCGGTCTTGAAAAGATAGGTTTTTCGGACACGTTATTCTTTAATTGACTCTTACCTACTGAATTTAATAAGTGCTATGAATGTGATGTTTTTTATAACATAAATGTTTCATGTATGTGTAGGTAAACATAATTTATAGAAATCAACGTTTATATTGCGCTAAAATTGAATTAAAAATCTCATTTTTTGTTGTTGTTATTGTCTGGTAATTATTTCAATATTTTTTTATTGTATAAAAGAGATTAAAAATGACGTGACAGTTTTCTTGCAGATTCTTTAAATCAGAGGAATGTGTTTTCAAAAGTTTGCAAAACATATGCGTTTTTTTTAATTTTTTAAAACTTTTTTCATGTAGAAATTAAAATATTTCAATTTATAAATATCAAAGTCTATTTAAAATTAAAAAAATTAAAAGGTAACTTTATCTAGATGCCTAAAATGGTATTTGTTTTTACGACACCTTAAAAAAGAACAAATACATTTATGGCATATTTAAAATATCTTGGAAATATTCCGAAATTCGATGAGAAATTTCAAGATACATCAGATAAACAACCCCCTTTGGCTGTGTAAACAATGTATGTATCTTTCCGTGAACTATTTTATGTCAGTTTCCTAAATTGTTAATGTTTTCACACACACGGTGGTTTATCGAATGAATAAAACTTTCACCACGTTTTTTTAGTAAGACCGTTTTTTAGCAAGCGTTTTTTAGCTGATTATGTGTAATGGTATTGTGTTGTTGTTGTATTGAGTTTAGGGATTCATTTGTCCCGTGGTTCTCGGTCTGGTGCTCAATGACCCTATTTTTAGCTTATCTTTGTGGATTTTAAGAAATGATGTTTTTTTATTCTATTTATGTAATTGTAAAACACTAAATTCGTGGAATAATGCAGGTGTTGAATTTGACGGTCTTTTTTGGACTAATTTCTTTCAGTGGGGCTATGTTGGTTTTATATGCTCCCCCCCTCCCCACCAACGTATTATTCCATATTGTAGAATTGATTGGGCTGATGCATGGTAAACCTTCTGTAGCGTAGGTTTTTGAACAATATTACTTAGTTTGAGGAAAATGTTAAAAAGTTTACATATTCTTTTAATATTTTGTGCAATATGTTCTGTCTATTTAATGTGTTGATCTGTTATTATAAAATGTAATTATTTTTTGTCCGAATTGAGCATTTTGGTTAGATGCAGTCGTCAGAATAATTTTTATAAGAGTTATGAATAGTAATTTTCGAATTTATTGTTGAAAGGTTTTTGACCGTTAATGTAAATGTTATGTAGTACGTTTTGTCTGAGTTTAAGGATAGATAATTGTCATTTAACCATTGTTTCACTCTGTTTATTTCTACATTCGCGCTTCGATATGTTTCCCAGGTTTTTTTGGTTTGAGACTGTGTCATCGGTGAAAGACATTATTTTTTCCAATTTTCGGATAGCATTTCATTTTCATAAAATTTTCAACAATATTGGCCCTAAAACTGTTCCTTGAGGGATTCCAAATTCTGAAAGTGTGGGTTCGCACAATACATTATTATTTTTTACAGGTTGGTGTCGTATAGATAGATAACTTACGAACCATTCATTTAACCTTTCCTTGCATTCCAATATTTTATAATTTTTTTATTAGGTTTCTGTGGTATATACTGTTAAAATATTTGCGTAAGTCGATGTATATACTTAAACATTTATTTCCCTTTTTTCATTTAGTCTAGAGCAAAATACGGATACAATTATATTACGTATTTGAAAAATATATTAAAAGGTGTATATTAATTAATTCAAACAGTTTAATAAATAGTGTTCTCGGGTGAAATAATAAAAATTGTTTTAAAATGTTAAATATTTAGTTTGCTTATATTAAGGGTAAGCGAATTCATTTTTAGCCAATTTTAAAGTGTACTAAGCCCTTATCAGTCACATAAAATGTTTCCGTCCAGTTTTCTTCTTGAAATAATATTGCGATATCATCTGCAAAACTGATTAGTTGAACTTAATAAATAAAATCACTAGAACTAAAATTACACGAATGCCGTAGAATAATGTTTATAGAAAAATCACAAAGCATAAAATATCTCGGAGTAGTAATTGATGAAAATCTCCGTGATACCTTTGATGTGTAGGTTCCATCAAGGGAACTTCACTTCAAAGGTTTTACGGAAAAACTCACAAGCCTCTTAAATTTCTTTAAAAATCTAAGATTTGTGGTAAATAAAAAGTATATGAAAAAAGTCTGCTACGCATTATGTAATTCTCAAAATGAATATGGAATTATAGGATGGTGATCTGATATATCTAAGTATAAACATAACCCAAATACAATTGAAAAGGGAATCACAAATACCTTACTTTAAGTACCCACATGAACGCCTTTTCAATAGTTTTCAAGTACAACAAATATATGCGTAAAATATACGGAATCCTCTACTATACCGCGTATCCATTTAGATCGAATCAAAATTACCCAAAAAACCCAAGTTATAAAACCACTTTCAGACAAAGAAACTACATTTATTTTGCAACAAAACTCCATAAAATCCTTCCCCCAGACATAAAACGATCATAAAAGTTTAAGTACAAATTAAGAATAAAAATATGGCTGAAAGAGGTCAATGAAAAAACAAAAACAAAAAACACCAAAACGGCATAGAAGACAAATAAAATAGAATCAAATGATTTAGTCTGCCTCAGCACAGAACACCATAGTGAAGAGGACTAAGAAATATCAATAGGTACAATACTTAAATTCACCATGATATTTGCCATGTACAATGTGTTGTATAGTCGCGAAAATATATTATATTAATAATTTAATATAACTGTATCTGCCTAATTTAATGTATTTATTAAACGTAATTTATTTATTTGTTTATACGACATTTATAAACTAATAAACTACAATCACATTAAATAACACACACCGAGTATCTTTAGATAAAATTATTAGTGGTAAAGAGATTAAATCTTCAATCTGAATGAATGAGCTGATAACTTTTCAAATGGTAATATTTACAAGGACGACTAAACGACACATCCGTATGGGTGGCTTTCGGGGTGTTGGGAGGTAGTAGTGGGTAGTCGGGACGCCGGCCGGGGTGGGAAGGTTTTTATGCCTGTCCGCGCGCGAGAGAGAACGCGATTTGCGGAACACATACAGCCTTAGGCGCGAGGGAGGGGGACGCACACAGCCCGGCGAATCGATATCACGTGATACGGAGAGCGGCGTTTTCCGGCGGGCTAGCGCCATTCACCCCTAATTAATTGAATGCGGTTTATAGTGACTACATCCCTAATGGTGTTAGCGCCGCAAGGGTTGGGGTGGGTATGGCTACTGGGTGCTGGGAGAGAACTGCCCAATCGCGGATTCGATTCCGGGTAAGGTTTCCCTTCAGACCTAACATTATCTTGTGCTTGCAGTGTGTTATATATTTAATGTGTATTCTCTTTTTCTGGCCCTAGACTATTTGAAGTTGACTATCATCAGGGGCACACGTGATCATTTCACTGCCCGGAATAAATTTTCCTACGCCTGCTCAAATTGTATCAAATATCGAAACGTTATTGATAATATTGTTAACAACTCCAAACAGAATTCTTCCATCTAGATTTGAATTGAAAACAATGTATCCACTGACATAGTACCTTATTATTATCTATATTTCATACTCTTTCTCTCTCCATTTAATTTAGAATTTGTACTGAGACCGAATTTCTGAATTTGAAATTTAAGAAAAGAATTATCAAACTCTTCTATTAAAAAACCTGCCAGATCGCGTGACTTTTATTCTTCTTTATTCCATGATTTCTAATTTTTATGTTATGTTCTATTTTACATAATAATTAATATTCTTTTAACATCTATAATATTTTATCAACATTCTTTATTAGAGTGGAATTCTTCACTTTCTCGCCGGCAGAATACATGACTCGAAAATGAATGGTAGACAGAAGAAGTCGCTGACGTACGAGGACCACAAGGCACGAATAAATGAATTAAATACTTGAGTCGGTTCGTGTAACGTGTCAGAATAACAGAAGATCATGTATGAGACGATGGGTAAATTTTAATGAAGCAAGAACATGGGTATTTTTGGGAAGCGATGTGATGGTTAGTTACTTTTCAGTAATTTTATTTCATGGAATTTTATTTGTTAGAGCCCATATATGCATTTAACAACTATATCTGGACCCTTATGAAAATGCCCACTTGTGATTAATATAAATATAATTTTAAAATCCATTAAATCATATATTCTGAACATTCAAAACGTTCCCACTCATTCCCTTTTGTGCGGAGGGCAAGAGGCCGTGATCGTATGATTGATTTATGATGCACTGAATGCATTCCCGGTAATAATGCTTCTGCCCTATGAACCCTGAAGCGTACACCGGGCCGCGTGGAACTACCCCCTCAAGTGGCCGATGAAATTACTCGCATCATAATTAATTTACAAGCAACATTTCTATGGAAGCCGTCAAAAGGGAGAAATAGTATGTAACGTTTAATGAAAAATAATATTGCCTTAAAATATAAAACCTTAAAAAATATATAACTGACCAGCTCGGTTGTAAGCCATGTTAACTGACATTTTTTCAAAAATCGTTTTTTTCGTGCGAATGGTGATATCCGATGTCTTCTTTCGCTGGAGATCACTCTCGTAATGGTAGCACTGTTTTAACTGAAGCTTTGTGATATGTAATCAATGGTATTCAATATACTGTTTCATGTGAAGAATGGTAAGTGATGCAAGATGGCTGATAGTCGACACTTACCATGTTGTGTCATAACAATTAATGGATGAAGTTATTGCAAACATTGTAAATCCTGTGGATTCTTTTAGTTGAGCAGATACCACGTTTTCTGACTAAAACAATAACCCGAACTCTTCAAGTAAGGAAGATTGACCACGATAAGATTTTGGTGCTGCGTTTTCAATTCACACGTTTTACACGCTACCATTCTGATTGATTTATAAGTCTTTTTAATATCTACATGCAAATGCCATTGTTTACCTGAAAATATTGTTCTTTCGTGGCATGTCATGTTATACATCGATTACATCTTTTTTGATTCACAAGGATCGAGATTATTAATCGTAGAAGAAAAATTATATTGTTTTTGAACTTACAATATACTTACCGTAAATTTTTCACTGGTAATTTTTTACTTGTCTGGACTTATTAGATTTTGAAAATATAAATATGTTATATACCATAAATTAGTTCATGTGTTCATGTAAAGGATGGTAACCAACATATTTTTTACGTTTTTCAAGTTTAATTATTTAGTTTCTAATCATAAATGCAATGAACATAACTTTGTATTGTTATATAGAAAATTTTTGATAAAATATAAAAACGACTCTTTTTACGAATTACGTTATTTTTATGCATCCAATATACACATTCAAAATGGTGTATCACAAAACTTATTCCTGTCAGTTAACATGATCTACACCCGAGCAGCTTAATTATAGATTTTTTTTTTTTTAAAGTCGGAGGCGGTTTACTTACGTTCCCCGCGAGCACTTAGGCCATAGGCTCATTGTATTATCTCCCATTTTACCTCATTCCCTTGCCAGTAACCCGGTCCCTTTTATGAAGTTCACCAGGGCTGTCATTGGATATGTGGCGTTGTCTTCTGGTTCCACACTGTGTCTTCCAAGGTATCTGAGCCTTATTCCCAGCAGAGCGGGACATTGGCACCATAGGTGAATTGGAGTCTCTTCCTCCTCTTCACATTTCCTACAGATGTTGGTGTTTTCCACTCCCAACAGTTGCATGTGTCTCCTGAGATGGCAGTGTCCCGTTAATAGTCCTACCAGTTCCCTCAGTGAGTTTCTGTCCATATCGAGTAGTTGCCTGGTTCGGTTAGGGTCCGGTCCGTTTATGAGTACTTTAGATTGCCTCATTCCGGGTGCCTTCTTCCATTCCTTCCAGTGTTGGGATTTGACCCACCTCTTGATATGTAGTTTGGTGTGGCAAGCTGCTACTCCTAATTATAGATTAATATAGCTGATAGCTGGTGACTTACAACTTATATTCTAAACCTATATAAGAGTTTATATTAAAATCATGAAATTTAATTTATCATTAAGTTTATTTATCTTTAGTTTTAAAGGGCGAATTCAAAACCAAACCTGTTCCTTTCCTTCAGAATTTCGCTAGCTAAGTAGCTTTTCACTAGAATCCCGTTGCGACGGAAATTGTATGACACCACTGCATACTCAGGTACGTAATACGATACCGTATAGATAAATCAATAGAAAACTAATGCCTCACGATGGCTGTATGTATTAACACTTGACTCGAGGTGAGTCGGGAGTTTTTGGCTTCCCTATTCTGTTAACGCAACATTAGTTTATTTTTTACGGCCGTTTGTTAGCTCAAATGGTTTGCCTTTAAGTGCCGTTATGTCATCGAAGTACAATAGGAGTTAGGTCCGTGGAAAAACCCCGCCGTAAGCACACGATAGACGCAACTACAATCCATCATCTATGATCCATTTAAAAGCACTTATTGTGCATCGTTTACATTGTGCATTTCTGGTGCTATCAGGTTTACGCTGTCATTATTATACTATCTTTACTGCTAATGGATAATAGTTTGCCATTGTTTTTCTTGCCATACAGTATTTTCTTTATTGCGCTATCGGGCGTGATTGCCGGCTACAATTACAAATTGAAAATTACTGATTATCATTATTATTACTGGTGCTGCACTCATTGAATTTGTTCGATTTTATTCAATGGAAAATGCTACAATTTCAGTTGGACCAATGAATAAGTTGTTACCCGGCTTTACTCAAGTTTAAACACTCAGTGATTTATAACTTGTTAATTTCAAACACAATATGTCATGATGCTAGAGCTAAATGTTCGTGAATAACATTCTAGCTATTTTTCTTTTGTAAAAAAGCGAAGGCCGTTTCAACTTCAAACTACAAAACTTTAGTTGCAGTAGTTGTCTGTTATGTAAGGGCGTAGCTATAGCACTCACAAGGGGGGGTTTCCCGTTTCCGGTCTGAGTTGAGGGAAAATATTTTTTAAGATAACAAAATTAACAAAATATATTAAATATATTTAACAAAATTCATAAAAACATTAAATTTACATTAGAAATAGGAATTAATTGTAGCATAAATTTCTTGGATTTAAACCTAACTATAATTAATAATAAGATTGAATTTAATATTTTCCGAAAACAAACATACGCTGATATAATTATACACAACTCGTCTAACCATCCTTTTTCACAAAAAACTCTTAGGACGGGTTGTTTCGGAGAATTTGAACAATTCATCAAATTTCAACGTTCATTTTCAAGTTCTGCGAAAGATTTTTTCAAGTTCTGTTTTTATTTCAGATTTGTCAAGCAACTAGCCTATAATGATATAATAACAGAACTTGAATAGGACTTTCACAGAACCCGTAAATGAACGTTGAAATTTGATGAATTGTTCAAATTCTCCGTAACAACCCGTCCTTAGCTTTCCATTATTTGATCCATAGATTAATTAATATCCCGTTATCCCCAAATAATTTCAAAGCTGAACTTACCACCATTAAAATAATTGCATCTAATAATGGTTATAACTCCAAATTAATAGACGACATATTAAACGAAAAAATTTAATTTATCCTACATTTACCCATTGCTTACTGATAATATTAAAAAACAATGGAGAAAAATATTGTTTATAAATTATCAAACATCCAATTTAATAACGAAAAAAATCTCTAATATAATACAGCCAACTTTCTGTACAGATAATAAATTGAAAAATTATATTTTAAATAACAAGGACAAAGACCAAAAAACGAAAAAATCCGGAGTTGTATTGAATTGAATTGTAATGATTGTAACCATTTTTACATAGGTAAAACTTGCAGAAATTTTGAAACGAGGCTTGAGGAACTTTTGAGATGTCTAAATAGCAATAATTATTCTGAATTTGCTAAACATCTAATTGAATTTAACCATTCATTTGATATAAATACGGATTTAAAAATTTTACACACTAACGTTAGTGGTTTTCACTTAGATGTTTTAGAAATATTAGAAATTAGGAAAAATGTCAATAGAAAATTAAATATTATTAATTATCAAATTAATTTTGTGAATAACCCTATCCTAAACATATTTCCATTGTAATTTTTTGTCTTTGATCTTCTAAGCTCCTCCCCTTTCCACCTCTCTTCTCTCCCCCCCCCCCACCCTTACTTTCATTTCTACCCACGCCTTTTTCTATACTTGACAATTAGTTTTAGTACAATTTATACTACTCTTAGTATGCATAGTTACCAAAACAATACTTTAGACAACAATTTTTCAGGAAAACAGCGCCACAGAAATGATTCAAACAGCGATTATCTTTATTTAAAGTTTTTTGGGAGCTTTAATCAATGTAACTTATTATTTACATCACGTTGCTAGAAGGAATAGTTGCAAATAATATTATTAGTATTATTGTAGAAAGCAATCACTTTGTGGTTTGACATATTTAATAAAATAAAATAAAATACTTTTTGTTTTAAAACCACGAGTTTTTTCACAAACACGTGGTTTTAACACAAAAAGTATTTTATTTTATTTTATTAAATATTATTAGTATTTTCCAGGAAAGTAATCTATGATTAAGTTTACTCGTACTTAAGGTCTTATGGACTGAAGACTTGTAGTGATAGAGGATAGATATGCCGAAAATTTCAAATAGTAACGTTCAAATTGGAAAAAGTATTATAAAAAAATCGATACTGGCAACATGTTTTTGCACTGACCTTCATATCTACTTAAAAATTGTAACAAAAAATCGGAATCATGGACAATGCCGGTCACAGATCGCTAATTACATTTAAGTACAATAATCAGACAATCTATAAATTCATCTTCTCGCAGCTTTACCTCATTGAACGGATATTTCCAACGGCGAGGGTTTTTTTTTGCCTGACCAGAATCTATTAGTTACACCAATTGACAAATCACGAACTCTTTAGTATCAAAGTAACCCCTTACTTCTGCTTTACGTGATTTACTTTTAAATGGCTTTCTTTTGATCTTTCTGCGATTCATTTCTAAAAAAGAGAGAAGCATTATACTGTACGATTGACTTCTAATGGTTTTATTAGTTTTGTGTCTATTGATGAATGATTGAACTGATTTTTTTAAACGCTTTTTTTGCATCCGAATCTGTCGAATACGAAAAGACAATTTTTGACGAATATATTATTGAGGAATTAAGGAACTGGATTACTTCGTAATATTTATTTATTGAGTTAGTTTGCATAACATTTATTGTTCAAAATAAGGAATCGAAGTAGCTGATTTCGTTGAATTTGTTGAAGATAAAATTAAAGGTTTTGTAATAACTGTGAAAGAAAAATTCGATATTAAATTTTACTACGAAAACTTATCTTGTCTTGAAGAGACCCTTGTTGTAAGAATGAACGTATAGGCCGGAAGCCGGCGTTTACGCTCTATGATTTTGTTTATTAAAAAAACCGTTACCATATAAATTGGTTGGCGACACCACTGACTGCAAAGTTAACCATGTCAAGATGTACGTACCCTACCCCCTGCGGCCCGTGAACTAATTGAAAATGTTTAAATTGGTCCTGAAAAATTCAATCCGAAACCGTGGCCGAAACTCGTTTATTGGACGAAACTGGCCGAGACCGAAATTTCGGTGGGTGGCGGTAGGTACTACAAAGTTTGAGGTTTTCTGCTGCACATTACAATTCCTTTTGATATGTACAAATACACAACAAACTTTTGTCATTTCATTTTATTGATAATTTTTTAATATCTACCTTTCAATGGTTTTCTTCCGAAATAATGCATTAGCTTCTGAAATTGTAACGTCTACGGAATAAGGGTTTGAGCTTTATTTAAATAACTCCATGTAGTAGATACGTCCCTCTCGTGGTTTATCTGATTATGTATAGGTAATAGTAATATAATAAGTAACAAGTACCATGTAGTCTGGCACTCTTTGTCTGGCAGGTTGTGACTTGTCTACAGTAAATACAACTTTGTTTACATTGTCGAGTCTTCCAAATAAAAATCTTCTTTATTTGCTAGTCTCCTGTGTCCAATGTACTGTACAGTGTGTACAGTTTGTACCGCGCCATAAAATATTATTATGTAGTGTTAAGAAGGATTGTTGTCTTGTTGTGTCAAAGTGTGAATATTTTTTACACGGTTTCGACGAACAAAATTACAAATAAATTGCTAAAGGAAAAAAAGGATATCTTTAACGGTAGTAATAAATTATTTTGAC
Source organism: Hesperophylax consimilis (assembly GCF_061612785.1). NCBI lineage: Eukaryota > Metazoa > Arthropoda > Insecta > Trichoptera > Limnephilidae > Hesperophylax > Hesperophylax consimilis. The sequence continues at coordinate 19,921,835 of NC_142848.1, read as the reverse complement.
TCATTGAAGTTCTAACTGAATCCATTACTAAAATGTTGTACGGTAACCTAATTTTTCTTATTGAAAAAAAAAGCATATGCATTTGGTAATTCTTGAATAAATTCAAAGGTTGTTTGATTATGTATTATTGAGTAAAGGTGGTGTACACAAAGTATTTCATTTTCATATAAATTCACTGGGATCAAACCGGAATGTGTTCGTGGAAACCGTATATACAGTTCATGTTCGTCATGTTAAAAAAATTTGGTCCTTGTAACCAGTAAACGTGTTTCAAATTTTACACAACTGAAAAACAACCATTTACGATCGCTACGCTACGTTGAGACCTAACCACGGTTAGGTTAAGGCCCTGATAAGGCCCTAAGCTGTAACAATAATACAAAACTAAAATACTTGCAGAACTTAATAATAACTAACTTGTTAACTTAATAAAAAAAGGATTTTGAATACCATTTTCTCAGTCCATCCATCTGAGAAATATCTTTAATTACATTTACTGCCCGAACTCAGCGAATTAAAGAATTTCTAAAGGAGCGCAAACCCCAAGATACTTTGATATGCCGTGGATAATTTTCAAAGACTTGTAGTAAAGATGAAACGTTTTATTTATTATAATGAAAAGTTTTGCAGCCATCGTTAGAGGGTTAGTTTGCCTTTTTAATGTGCATTGTGCTGGTGGCGCTATAGATATGAAGTGATTATTCGATTTGACTTTATAACATGATTCACTGAACTTATAATCCCTAGAAGTGTGATCTACACCGATTTGAAAGAAAATTGATTTTGCCAATTTACATAAGGGCAAAAGCTTTCGACTTATAGACAGGCCAATGAAATTTACTATATGTTCTTGAAAGAATATTGATGTTAGAAAATGATTGATGATTTCACCAAAAGTAAATAAAATTTGAGCTTCTTCGGGCACACATACACGTCCACAACACACTAATAGTGAAAAATAATAAAAATCATATCTGCTGTGAGAAAGTAAGAACCATTAGATTACACTTCCTCAGTAGGGAAAAGGTGGTTTTTTTATGAAAATGAAGAAAAAACCTACGATAATGAAGGTATTTTCATGTGAAAGAATAAATTTTCTATAAAGATTTTAAATGTGCCATGTTGTGCCGCATGGTCGTTTTTATTAGTGAATTCGGCGGGGGTGGAGTTGATGTCACGCCGGGCGACGCTGGGACATCCGTCTTACCAGACATTGGCGGTACAAGTCATAATGACGTAGTAGCCAGTTGGAACCGTCTCGGAATGTGAGGTTTTAAAATCAACAATAATTATGAATAAAATTACATATTTTTATTGTGAAAATCATAATCAGAAAAATCAACTTTTAATCTTGCACGCATTTTTATCGGTATTCATAGTTTGTGAAAATACCCTATTGCCTTTGACAACATAAACGAACATATTTTATAATAACAGCAGCGATTCTAAACTAACTTATTGGAAAACCCTGTATTATCCTACTAGTCTGTAGGGTGACGCGATAGCTCTCATTTTGGAGCGGAAACCTGGAATGCGTTATGTCCTGAGTTAAAATTCGGGTAGCGCCAAAAATATTTATAGTGTATTTTTAAACATATTATTATGATAGATAATTAGTTAATTACATTGTTTCAGTATTCAATATCATAAATAATATATTGCTGAGTAAGTGGTAAAAGTTGTTCAGACTTTGAATAATAATGAGTCCATTTTCTGAGGCGTTCAGAGCGCGTTTGGACCAGCAGATTTGAAGCCGCACATCACGAACTCATAATGCCATGCAGAAGCACATAATTCCGCATAATTCTGGCGCAGTTATTATGGATATAAGAAAATACCGTGTCTGTGCGAGTATAGTACGGTAGATTCAAGATTCAGTCTCCTCGCAGGCCGTAACTTCGCCCATAGTCCGAAGGCACTATTACAGGCGCATTAAACACGTTACGCTTCGGCTATAAAGCTCATAATGCTTCAGTTAATATTTACAGGTACAGTGCGAGGTGGTATTAGTAATATATATCATACCTCTTCCGTCTTCTCGGCTTTAGTCTAGGAAGATAATATATAGAGATTGAGCATATATTTATATTATTTATCAATAAATTCGATAATTCAATACAATTCTTTTCCTCCTCCATATAATCCGTGCCTCTTCAAGACCCGCATTAATAAATACGTCCCTACAGCCCCTACAATAACCTCACAACGCTGTCCAAACGGGTGGCGACATAGCTTCCCCGCCTTTAAACTGTATAGACAGGGGCGCTCTTGTGAAGTGTCACATGAAAAAATATGCCGCGTTGCGTTTCCTCCATTTAGCTAACGTTTCGACAGCGTTAGAGTGTCCATAATCAATGAAACGTTGGCTAAATAAGTGTGAAGTGCAAAACGTAATAACGCAAACATTCATCAAGATAAGCCGTGAAAATCTAAAATCATTTCATACTGTTTATGTAATTTAATACAATAATAATTGGATGTTTTTGTTATTTGTTTTTGGGGTGTTATGCCGTGTTGCGCTAACTCCTTCTTTAGCCAACGTTTCGGACAGCATTGCAGTGTCCATCATCAGGGCAGATGTGTTATTTGGATGGTTTCTATAACGCCCGTTTTTGTGAGAAAATCACCTCAAGGGCGATTGGCAGTTTAATTTATTTAATCATTGACGAAGATAATATCAACAACTCTTAATTAAAATATGAAACAGACGGACAGAAAACAAAAAAGATAACGGTTGCCGCTCGGAATTTTTCATTCAAATTATTAAATATTACAATGAATATTATACGCTTCAATAAGTTATAGATAATAAAATTGAATATTCATTTATTTAACTTAAAATTGTAACTTACACTTAACTTGCAACTAAGATTTATTACCAGCGACTTAACAACTAAGATCCATAATATAACTAGTGACTTACAACTAAGACTTATATCTAGCAATAACTATTGAAAATTATAACTTACTTGTGATTTACGTCTAAAACTTATAAAAGCTAGTGACTTAAAACCAATACATATTTAATTCTTATTCTTACCATCTTGTGTGCTAGTGGAAGGGGGAAATATTCATATTTATACTGCGCACTTGAAGTGAAACAACACAAAACTGCGCTATATAAATGTTATGTTATTATTATTATAATGTTTGCAAGCACTTCTTGAATTCATCTTAGGTTATTATAAAAATGTGTGATGTTGATTAATTAAAATAATTGGTGATTAATTAAAATAGTGCAATAATTAATAATAATAATTGATAATAATAATAAATAATATCTGCTAAAAATTTAGTAAAAGCAATAAATACTTGGGCAATACCTCTATTAACGTATACATTTGGCATAATTAAATGGTCCAATACAGATTTAGATAAGAAAGATTAATTAGAACTACGCTAACAAAGTTTAATTGCCATCATCCAAATTCAGCTATAGAACGAATTAATTTACCTAGAAATTTAGGAGGTAGAGGTATAGTCAAAATAACTTCTTTGAAACATAATCAGGTAGAAATGCTAAGAACTTTTTTCCATAGGAAAGCTCATAGCTCAGAAATGCACAAAATTACCTATTTGCAAGGCAGATAGAAATATTACACCTTTAAATTTATACGATGAGAATGCCAACATTTTTATAAATCCCAGCCAGGAATTATTAGATTCCTGGTCAAATAAAATTTTACACGCAAAACACTTCAATTATCTCAACCAAGCGTATGTTGACAAATTTTCGTCAAACAAATGGTTGAGAGTATTGGAGAGTTGAGCGCAGAAATAGAAGGATTTATGCTTGCCATTCAGGATAGAGTCATTAATACTAAAAATTATAGGAAGCATATAATTAAAGATACAAATCAAATTGATGATTTGTGTAGAAAATGTTTGGCTTTTCCAGAAACTATAGAACATATTATATCGGGATGTTCTATATTAGCACCGTCCTGAGTATACATTTAGTAACAATCAAGTTTTAAAAATAATTCACCAAAGTTTGGTAACTAAACATAACTTGATTGACTGCCGTAATATAGTACCATATTATGAATACGAACCGAATTCATTTTTAGAAAACGATAAAACTATACTAACAGACCGAACGATTAGTCATAATAGACCCGATATAGTTTTACATTACAAAATAAAAAAATAACTTATATCATTGATGTCGCTATTCCAAATTCCTGTAATATTAAAAAATCTAATGAAAAAATAAGAAAAAAGACAGATTTAGGAAATGAAATAAAAAGAATTTGGCATTCTCAGACTATACAAATATTACCATTCATTATTTCGAACACTGGCATTATACCTAACTCTCTCATTAAAAATTTAGGCATATTAGATCTATCAAAAAATTTATATATAAAGATGCAAAAGTCGGTCATTTTGAATACATGTAGGATAACGAAAGATTTTTTAAATATTTATGTTGAGGGATCAGTAGGATTTATAGGCCCTGTTAGGAGTTCTACGAAGCCGAACTCTCTGATATGAAAATATCTGGAGTCGGTGAATTATTTTCCCATTAGATCTCTGGTGAGTTGACGTGTTATTGTATTGTTTTGTATTTATTTTGCTTATATAATGCACTTGCATAATGTTGATTGACTATATGACCATTTGTGGAAAAGTGTGTAGAAGGGTTTAGTTTTTCCTGTGGGGAAGATTTAACACTGACGTAAAATCGGAAGTAAGTAAAAAAATAATTTACTAGTAAGTATTTTTATTATTATTATCTAATTACCCAATAACTTTTACATTTTAAGAAAATATGTGGCACATAAATATAAAAAAGATATATGGAATGTTTTCTTAGTATTCCTAGTGAGGAGATTCTGTTGCTGGAGCGAACTGGGTTTTAGATAGAAGGGTTTTCAGTGACTTGTATGGTTCAAGTTCATGGTTTGGGCAGGGTTTTTTCAGTAACTTCTATACCTAAATTAAAAGTCTTTGGCAAGGGTAAATTTTAGCTCAACTTTGCATTCGCTAAGTTTCAATTGGTAAAAGTGGAAATAAATATTGGGTAAACCGATCCGAGAATGTTACAAGTGAATCTGAAGACCTTCATAATGTACATATAATTTTGCGCTTAGATTATATATGATCGGTCGGCAGATACTATTAATAATTGTTATTATTACATTACAGTATAAATCATTGTGAAACATTAACAATAACTAATTACACGTACTAAAGCTGTTAAGTGACTTTGTATGTGATTTACTAGTTGCTTGACAAGCAAGGACGTTAGCTGCCAGAACTTGTCGTTTACAACAAAGTTATAATAAATATTTATTTCCTGCTAACGTTTTCATATAAAATACATTGTATTGGACGACAATTCAACCGTATATCTGTCAGTTAAATTATTTACTAGTTGCAGGGAGGGTTTTTGAGTGTTAATACATTTTCTTCGAGTAAATTATTAAGTTTAACTAGCATTATTATTTAATTAATGTAGGTACACTGTAGCACACAACAAATATGCGCGAATCAAATACTTTTCGTAATACCTTCGTTTTTTTTTTTTCAATAATTCGTGTTTCAGCTCGCGTCTCGGTTCACAAATGTATATGCAGCCTTTCATGCATAATTTAATTTTAATTTGAAATGGGGAATGCCTCTTTGACGTGGGAGTACTGAGATCAATATTAAATATACTTCTTTCGGCTGTCTTTCTGTTATTTGTGTGAATTATCAATTTGGTCAAGTTTTTTTTAATATGTTATTATTTTAAATGTTAGTTTTTGTAAGCGTGTCAAAATGTAAGAAGAGGTAAATTATAAAGCGAAATAATAAAAGAATAGCGTAAGATTATACAAGAAAAAAATATATAGTGGACAAACATAACACTATTTAAGTTGAATGAACTTTCAATTCAAAATTGTAACTTAGCGATAAAGTAGGTAATAAAATAAAATTATTTTATTAATAAATAATTATTTGTTAGGAATGAGTATTTCTTTTTTTAACGTTCGACAGATTCTTAATTGAATTAACCCGTCGCGTCGTGCACCTCAGTAGTCGATAGGCAAGATCAAAAAAATCTTTGCATGTATCGCTTTCTGCTATTCTTGGGAAAATTATGCTACATTATATACTGCTTTCACAAAATATGGTAAGACGGTACAATGTACAAAAACATAATTTAGCATAAACATAATTAAGTTATGACAAAAATAGAGTAGAGATAGCGCAATAATTTTTAAAATTTTTGTATACCAGGGGTTAATTAATAGAGTGAAGATACGTAAGTGAAACAACGCGAGTGGTTTCACTGAATTGGGTCCAGTGGACATACTTCAGCGACCCATTAAACTACTTTTTCGTAGTTTTCCAATGGGGGCTTCTTATTAGTTTGCCAATGCCAAACACATTGAAAAACAAGGATAATAACAACAAGCAAGTAGGTTTAAAATGCATGTATTTACCAATATGATTAAGTTAAATTGGCTTTTCTAACTTTTTTGAAGCAAAATCGTCAATAATACCTTTTATTCGGGATTATCAAGATGATTTGAAGGCATTTCGGAGGGCGATGCACAAAATTAGAATCAAACATTTAGACTCAAACATTTTTCTCAAGAGAATTGAGTAACTGGAAAGGTTTCCAAATTATCAACGAAAATCGATTTTTAAACCTTTAAGAGGAAGCTACAAGCCAAAAATACGTATATTCTTGGTATAGCTTATATCGTATGTAATAGGCGTTTAAATCGCTTGACAAACGGAGTCTAGAAACGTTCGATTTCAAGCAAAAAACTTGTTTTTATTTATTTTGTAAATAATTTTATAAGAAAGCCAAAAAGTTAATCGATTGAAACTATCACAGATAATTTTACCTATAATACTGTATTTTATAAAGTTGTTTCCTTTATGCGTTCATAAATTTCTGTTGGAAAAAAATTTCTTTTAGCAGTTTGCATTTATATTTTTTATTGAGTAATTTATATTTTTATTTGTATTCTACTTAAGCGAAGCGATAGGAATACCTTCAATTAATCTAAAGCATATTTTTTGGTATTTATAATGTACACCAATTCGTTATAAAGATTAATCAAAATAGTAATTTAGCATTAAGCTTCACCTTAACCTCAACCGCAAGCTCGTACTGTAAATCTGCAGAGTATTTTTTATTAACCAGATTGATTCCCCTACATTCAATTTCCCAAAGTACTGAAAAACCGTATTAATTGTAGGTACCTATAATACTTATTATTATTAACTAGATGATTTGTATAGCTCCGTTTTCATGAAAAAAAATATCTCAAGAGTCGAGATATCGACAATGTTGAATTTTTTAACCTGTGTTCGATATCGATCATGTTCGATTGTTTAACCTGCTTTCGATATCGACCATATTCGATTGTATGATCATACTCGATTGTATAACCTGCGTTCGATATTGGCCATGTTCGATTGTTTAACCTGTGTTGGATATCGACCATATTCTATTGTTTAACCTGTGTTCAATATCGACCATAGTCTGTGGGCCTGTAGCCTGGTTGACGACCTCTGACTTACATGCTTAACCGAGAACTGTCATTAGGTTCATGCATTTACATTAATTAATAATGAACATTTCATCGGCTCTGCGTGCGAACACTCGATACCGCCCCGGTGTTCAAGTTGGCAGCACAGCTAATATGCAGAAATGTCCGCCATCATTTCGGTATTTCAATGTAATGACTTGTCGTAATAATCCAATGCGATTTATCGTTGTAAATTATTTTCGTTCGTGCGCCGTTACAACTCGCGACTTGCGGTCATTCCACTAGTTGGGGAATGGAAAAGGCGAGATCCGTTAAGATTACTTTCAATGGATTTATCGTTGTAAATTATTGTCGTTCGTGCGCCGTTACAACTCGCGACTTGCGATCATTCCACTAGTTGGGGAATGGAAAAGGCGAGATCCGTTAAGATTACTTTCAATGGATTTATCGTTGTAAATTATTGTCGTTCGTGCGCCGTTACAACTCGCGACTTGCGATCATTCCACTAGTTGGGGAATGGAAAAGGCGAGATCCGTTAAGATTACTTTCAATGGATTTATCGTTGTAAATTATTGTCGTTCGTGCGCCGTTACAACTCGCGACTTGCGATCATTCCACTAGTTGGGGAATGGAAAAGGCGAGATCCGTTAAGATTACTTTCAATGGATTTATCGTTGTAAATTATTGTCGTTCGTGCGCCGTTACAACTCGCGACTTGCGATCATTCCACTAGTTGGGGAATGGAAAAGGCGAGATCCGTTAAGATTACTTTCAATGGATTTATCGTTGTAAATTATTGTCGTTCGTGCGCCGTTACAACTCGCGACTTGCGATCATTCCACTAGTTGGGGAATGGAAAAGGCGAGATCCGTTAAGATTACTTTCAATGGATTTATCGTTGTAAATTATTGTCGTTCGTGCGCCGTTACAACTCGCGACTTGCGATCATTCCACTAGTTGGGGAATGGAAAAGGCGAGATCCGTTAAGATTACTTTCAATGGATTTATCGTTGTAAATTATTGTCGTTCGTGCGCCGTTACAACTCGCGACTTGCGATCATTCCACTAGTTGGGGAATGGAAAAGGCGAGATCCGTTAAGATTACTTTCAATGGATTTATCGTTGTAAATTATTGTCGTTCGTGCGCCGTTACAACTCGCGACTTGCGATCATTCCACTAGTTGGGGAATGGAAAAGGCGAGATCCGTTAAGATTACTTTCAATGGATTTATCGTTGTAAATTATTGTCGTTCGTGCGCCGTTACAACTCGCGACTTGCGATCATTCCACTAGTTGGGGAATGGAAAAGGCGAGATCCGTTAAGATTACTTTCAATGGATTTATCGTTGTAAATTATTGTCGTTCGTGCGCCGTTACAACTCGCGACTTGCGATCATTCCACTAGTTGGGGAATGGAAAAGGCGAGATCCGTTAAGATTACTTTCAATGGATTTATCGTTGTAAATTATTGTCGTTCGTGCGCCGTTACAACTCGCGACTTGCGATCATTCCACTAGTTGGGGAATGGAAAAGGCGAGATCCGTTAAGATTACTTTCAATGGATTTATCGTTGTAAATTATTGTCGTTCGTGCGCCGTTACAACTCGCGACTTGCGATCATTCCACTAGTTGGGGAATGGAAAAGGCGAGATCCGTTAAGATTACTTTCAATGGATTTTCATTTTGTTTGTGTTTATATTAGTTTTCTGGTTCACATTTCTTTTTTTGTAAATTAATTATATAAGTTTTTTTGTAACCACGACAAAATGCGTCATTTCACTGCATAGTTAGTTCTCCCAACACACAATATGAGCAACTAGCGCAGACCTGTGAAAAATCACGGGATATAATCCATAATCGTACGATTTGTAACTCTAATATTTGATTCGCGATCACCTTGCCTTCAAAAACAAATATTGCCATTTTTTTAAATCTAATTAAAATTTTTGTTGTATAAATTAGAGAGACGTCAAAAATTTACGTTTCCAATAAACACCGTTAATAAACTTGAAAAGTCGTTTGTCGAAAATTAAAAACCAGATTTCATAATATAGAATTATTAAGGACGGGTTGTTTCGGAGTATTTGAACAATTCATCAAATTTCAACGTTCATTTCTGGGATCTGTGAAAGTCCAATTCAAGTTCTGTCACTATATCATTATAGGCTAGTTGCTTGAAAAAACTGAAATAAAAACAGAACTTGAAAAATCTTTCACAGAACTTGAAAATGAACGTTGAAATTTGATGAAATGTTCAAATACTCCGAAACAACCCGTCCTAAGTAAAAATAAAATGATACCGATTATAGGTAGGTACCTACTTTATCGCTTGTCTTCACACAATCGTCATTTCCAATTTTGATAATTTCATAATAAATTAGAGTTAAGTATTACGCAGGAATATAGACATCCATACAACCACAATTATCATATTTAATTAAAAATAGCATAAATGACGTAAATAAATAAATAACCTTATATAATTACCTAATATGGAATGTTTATCGAGATAACGAAAGAACATAACAATTAAAAAGAAGATACATAAAAAAATAACAACAAAATGACACATCCTCCATACACAAAAGCCCAACTTCATCATGATGGTACACATTATTTATTTATTTATTTATTTATTGGTAAAGGTAAGAGACAAACAGCTTATACATAAAATACAAATATAAATATATACATGTTAAAAACAGTCAAGCCAAAAAAGTCTCCTATATTAATATTGATTGGAGATGGAGTTTTATTACATAAAAAAAAAAATATATATATATATTTTAGGTGAGGAGGGGAGGAATAAGAATTTAGGATGAGGATAGGAGATGCTCTGGATACATTCCATACTATAGTATTATGTATAAAATTAGGTGAAATAATTACTATATTTTCTGTAAAGTATGTAAAATTATTTTTTCTGAACCAATATGTTAACTATTAGTCGTTGTGTGAACAGTAGGCCTTGCGGAATATTGATTGTTCCGGAGTGACAGCTCATACGCTCATGCGGACTCTGGTGGAGTAAAAATGTACTATCCAACACGGCTACCGTTTTGACAGGATTGACCGGACACGGAACGTGCAAACAAATTTACAGACAGGCGAAAAAAAGCTCTTAGGTTAAAACAGAACTTCGCTACGTTTAGTCAATAAACATTCAATTTTACCCATTTAATACAAACATACCGAGCTTATTACCAAAATTATCGATTGTTACCCTAAATCATTTATGGGCAACCGCCGGCCCGCCGAGCTATTTTGTCCGGTCCTGATTCATCTCGGCGAAGTATAGAGAAAGAAATTAATAGTTCCAGGGAGAGATTAAATAATGGATATGACACAGGCGATGGCAGTGGCTCCACTCTACTAGTTCATGATCACCACCGCTTGGACGAGACCTACAGTATGTTACGAGCGGCTGTCGGCGCGTGATTTCCCTCCCGGTGATAAACTCGCTCGTCCGATGGATGCTGATGTAAATAATGTTCCAGTAAATTTACAGATGGAACTTAATGATCTTCAGGGGGATTTAGTACTAAAATCACTATTTAACAAATTGCTTTGACATCAAATATGATTTTCATAAATTATGTTTGATGGAAGAAAAATATACAAATTTACGCGCATTTGCAAGAAAAACCATTTGTCTTTTTTGCAATTTTTTTCAATGATGAATCACACTAAGGACGGGTTGTTTCGGAGAATTTGAACAATTCATTAAATTTCAACGTTCACTTTCGGGTTCTGTGAAAGTCCTACTCAAGTTCTGTTATTATATAATTGTAGGCTAGTTGCTTGACAAAACTGAAATAAAAACAGAACTTTCTTTTACAAAAATCTTTCACAGAACTTGAAAATGAACGTTGAAATTTGATGAATTATTCAAATTCTCCGAAACAACCCGTCCTAAATCAATTAGAACGAGGATAACAGATGAAAATCTTGTAAATTCTATGTGATTATCCTTAAGCAATACCAACGCCAATGTTAATAGTCTCGTAATTCAAGTACAAGGCCAATCTTCATACTACATTTTATAATCAGTATATAATATTAATATTATGTCGTTAATTATATAAACAATGTGCATATATATGAGCAACGTGTTTGATTTATTTTAGTATTACTTTAATATGATTAATAATTTTATCCGGGCCTTGACTCGGAGACAGAATGATAATTTAATAAATCAGACCTAGGAAAGGGTGCCCATGCCTGCTCTAAATATACAATATACCTAGACTACTTTGTTATATTGTTTATACGTTTACGTGTATTTGTCTTAAAATCTGTAAATAATATTGGAAGTAATCCTCTTCATGTAGTGTTGGGTAGGACACGATTTCATAATAAGTTTTTATGAGGTACTCAAATACTGAAATGAGGTGTTGAGGTGTCCGACCTCAAATGAGGTGAAGTATTAGGTGTGAAAGAGCCAAAGAGGAGCTAAAATCTTGTCACGGCCAAAGTATATATTTCCATAAGAATAATGGTGGTGAGGGGTGGCATAAAATGTCACATACATGACAAATATATTTATATTATAATCCAAAGAAGTTGGGACTGTTTCAGATTTTCGTTTAGAAATCGCTAATATTGTCTTCAATAATTAAATATTACAATTTGAGGTTTTACTCAATAAAGTTATTCCGAAAAATAAATATTCATTCTAGACTTGCAGAAAAGTCAATAGATGTCGCACATAAAAAATATTTAAAAAATAAGATAGGTTTATCTAAAAAGACGCTATCTAGATTGCATTTAGTTCGGGTTGAATCTTGCGATCATACATAAAGATAGTTGCCAATAAAAATGTGTGGTGAAAAAATGAAGACAATGTTGGTAGTTCTTATTCGAAGTATGATACAGTTAAAAAAGTGACCGAGGGGGATAGGGTCCCATTAGCTCAGTTGGTAGAGCGGTGTCCCGGAAAGACAAGGGTCCTGGGTTCGAGTCCTAGATGTGACCGTATCCTTTTCTGATTTTTCTGTTTCAGATTTTCGTTTAGAAATCGCTAATATTGTCTTCAATAATTAAATATTACAATTTGAGGTTTTACTCAATAAAGTTATTCCGAAAAATAAATAATAAAATTCTGTTAAAAACGGAATTGTAGGCCGTTTCCTAATAAGCTTTTAGTATATTCATTATATATCGGAACACGTGTTCATGCACCTGCGTTTTTCCTGACAATATAGAATGACGAAATGCGAAAATATTTGAATTTTTATAACACATTCGTGTTTTACTGAAAGTTTATTAGAAAACCTGTCAACCAATTCGTTAAGGGCCTACTATCCCGTTTTAAACTAGATTATGAATAATGTGTAGAGATTCTACATAAATTAGCAATATACTATATCAGTAACTTTTCACCGTGTATGATTGATCAACACTACTTGTATATCGTTGTGTTACTGACACCTAATTGACTCATTCATAATTTACGCTATTTTATAATGAACTGATAATAAAATTACTGAGCTGTATTTCCTGATGTCGTGCAAGTTAACGTACAAACGCGGAAGTAAGTACATAGGTAGGTTCAGTCATAATTTCATAAAAATAACAAATGTTTTCATAGGCAAGCCTTCTTGCGTAACTTCTTTCCTTCGTTGCTAAGAGTGCTAAGTAGTAAGTAGGTGCCATGTTTATGGTGAGAAGTGCAGAATGCAGCACTCGCTTCGTGCCAAGGAAGTCTGCTGCATATTTCATGGAACTCTCAGTAATTCCAACTTGTTAAGACTTATTAATTAGAGTTTCCTGTTCTCAACGTATCGCTAGCGCTTTGTAGCTTCAGTTATAGTTCCTGCAATGAACTGCGGCGACATGCGCACAGCGATTAAACTTCGTTTACCATTAATAATAAAATAACAAATTGACTTGACTTTACTTTTAAAGTTCTTGACTGAATGCTTATCACCATTTTAATGAAATATTACCCTATAGGCATTTAACGAAGCTCAAAAATAACTTAAAACTTTAGTTTTTCGATGCCACGATAATAATAACTGACTTTCAAAACTATGTTTATTTACTATTGGATATGACTTTTTAATATAAAACACCACTTGTTATTTTTTGTCATGCAACAAATATTTCGATGAACTCGATATTTCGAACAACTAAATGATTTACGCAATGTTTATTTATTTTGTTTACGGGCCGTTTTTCAATTCTAACATAGTAGGTACACGAAATGGGAAACACGAATTTATGTTTATTTATTCACGGCAACCAATATGGATTTATGAAAAATAGAAGTACCCAAGATGCAATTGCCAAATTATCGAACATAATCCAGGACACATTAGACAAATCTTTGAAATGTCTCGGAATCTTCATAGATCTTAAAAAAGCTTTCGATAGTATTTCTCATGATAAACTTATTGAAAAATTGAATTGTGTTGGGATAAACGATAAAGCTTTAAAATGGATAAAAAGCTATTTATTTGAACGATGCCAAGTAGTCAAGATAAACAACTCACTTAGTCTACCACTAACAAGTAATTTCGGGATACCGCAAGGCTCAGTCCTAGGCCCCCTACTATTTATAATTTATGTCAACGATATTTTCAAACTACCACTTAACGCAAACATAATATCCTATGCCGACGACACAGCTATCATAGTGAATGGGATCGACTGGAATATAGTTAACGAACAAGCAAATAATTGCATGAACACATTGAAACAATGGTTTGATACAAATCTTCTCTCATTAAACACTAACAAGACATACAATATACATTTCTCAATTAACAAACTACAAACACTCCCTAACACTCAAATAATTATTCACAATAACAAATGTAATAAAAACATCTGTATCCAAGGCTGTTCAATATTGAACTCAGTATCAGAAATTAAATATCTCGGAGTGATAATAGAACAACATATGAAGTGGAAAAGACATATATGTGAATTGGTCAAGCGTATCAGAAAGTGTGTATACATATTCATAAGATTAAGAAATATTTTAAAAAGAAATAACCTAAAAAGAGTATATTACGCACTAATCCAGTCGTTAATTCAATACGGAATTATTGGATGGGGGGGGTCATACAATAAGATTCTGACACCGATCAAAGTGGTCCAGAAGCTAATCCTCAAAGTAATCCTCAAGAAACCCTCCACGTATCCAACAGAAACGCTATTTACAGATTTCGGGGTGCCCCGAGTAGAAGATATATTCAAGAAAAATGCAATTATCCAAATTTATAAAGATAATATAATCAAAAAATTTGAAACCCAGTTATCTAAAAGATATCAATACAATATCAAAATTCCAAAATGTAAAACCAAACAAATGCAAAATAACTATAAATATTTAGGAATAAAGTATTTCAACAACCTTCCGATTGAAATAAAGAAATTAAAGGATATTAACATACTTAAACTAAAACTAAAGTTACTCTTTCAGAAATAATCAATTAAATAATTGCCTGTTTTTCCCTTCATTGATATTTATTATCAGTCTATACTCATCCACTGTATTTAGATTTTGTCTCTTTATATATTGTTCCTATCATTTATATACTTACTTATAGCATAATGATATTTTATTTTTCTTATAATTAGTGTAACTCTCTCACCAAGCACAAGAACCAGTTTCTTCATTGGTGAGATTGCGAACATAAATATATTTTGTAATGTAAATATATACTTTATGTACTCACATTATATCCTGTACCCACTTTATATATATATTAAATAATAAAAAAATAAAAAAAAAAATGTTTTATAATATAAAACTTAAATGTCTGCAAAAAAAATAAAATTATGCCTACTTTCGAAAATTTATTTTATTTATTTATTTAAAGATACAAAAGAAAGTACAAATTACATATTTGGAAGCTTTGCCTGTCCAACTAGGAAAGTTTCCCGTTCCAGGACAGACAAATTGACAGGTGTTGTTCATATTATCCCCTTTTCAAATAATTTTTCTCTTCAACTAAGTTGTGTAATGAAGAAAGATATAATATATACTCACATTTATAATTTTTTTACAGTAATAGTGGCTTTGTAAAGATTAACATGGTAACATATATTGCATTCGGATTTACAGTATAAGAGATAAGTTAGGTATTGAGTAGTAATGAAAAGTAGAAATGGAGATATTTTTTTGTTTGTTTGTAGTTGTGTCAATGTAGAAAAAGTAACCTGGTAGCATGTATTATAATCGGAATTTACCGAATTAACCTGGTAACGTATAATATATAAGGATTTACAGTGTATGAGATAAGTTAGGTAAGTGAGTAGTATTGAATAATGTAAACCAGGTACCTGATAGCATTAAGTTTTACAACATAAAGAGATGAAGTTATGTTAGGTTATGTGTTTACAAGTAGTGTAACTTATAATACACAGTACACTTATAGGAGAATCGACATTAAATTTTACAATATTAGATGTAATTTATATATTTTTTTTAAGCGTTGCATCTAAAATGTGTAATAATTTATGTCCAAAGATGGTTATTTTCACTGATCTAAGACATATTTTCAGTACATATAATATTATACGACAATACGAATACGCGCGAAGTTTCAGTCACGAATTGCAACGCCTCGAGCACCCCACCGACCGCCTTACGTTTGTGTTTTGGTTAGTGTCCGGACAGAGCTTTTTAGATCAAATTCAATAGCAATCAGTGACATCTGTTGGTACCTACCTCTATTAATTAGTACTTGATAATAAGTTGACTTTCTTCCACGCATTTGTCAAGTCAAAAAAAAAATTCCGCTTTTACCGTGATTTATCAAAAAAATATGAAAATTTTAACTTGATGAGCTTGTGGCTGTGAAGGAAAGGTGAGTTTAGTTAATAGATAAAAATTTAAGAAAACACTGGATTTTCTCGGTTACCTTTAGTAACTAAATACGTATAATTAATAAAGTCAATAGAAAAGTTAATTGGGAACGTGGCGACGCGTCGGGTAGCGTATTTCCTTTTCCGTGTGTAATAGATGGGTACTACCTTGAAACACGCACGGGTTAGTTAATAATAATAATAATAATACTTGGATGACTTTTATAGCGCCGTTTTGTGCAAAAACACCTCAAGGCTAAATCTCTTTCTAAACTCTAGTACTGCCTTCTATTGAACACGGAAAAGGAAATACGCCGTCGGGTGCAATTCAAATTTAAATTATATATAAAATGAGGAGGAGTAAGAAAATATTAAACATTTCATATTTAATACTAGAAGTCGGGGATTATTTCTGTGCAGAAATTCTGGTACCATATGTGTTCCTCATTGCCCAGAATACTTATGAAGGGAAATAATTATATCGAGTCAGTGGAAATCTCTTATTTATTACTTAACAAATAAAAAAGATTGTTACTAAAGCTTGAGATAGTTTAATATGTCCTGTATTAATATATAAGTTTTACTATTCATATGTAAAAGCATCTAAAAAAGGCTTTTATATAGTAATAAATAAACATACATATACGTTCTTAGAATTTCAAAATTATGTATAATATAATACGTTTTTATATAAATCAACTTTTTATTTTTATTTTATCCACTATCTAACATCGACGTAATTGTAAAGAGGAATAATATAGGTATATTGGCGTGTGTGTCTGCCTCTTTTGTGATTAGTTAATGATAGGTTCTCAATGAAATTTAAATGAATCAATAATGATTTATGTATTTAAATTTTCTGCATCTCACATGTAGGTGTAACATAATATGTAAAGGTGTAAGTGAGCATGGTACAATCACCTTGAAGCGGGTTTTTCAAGTCATCAATTGAAATCTTTTGATATCTAATCAATGGCCGCTAATTTATACGCCCATCCACATTTCAATCCGACAGAACCTCAGATTGAATCGAAAATATTTTCATAGTTGAATTCCTGAAACTGTCGGCCCGCCCAGAGTTGATGAGTCTCGAATCTCTCTCTCCCAAAAATATTCTGTAATTCCAGAGATAAAATAATCCTCTTTCTGTTCTCTTCTTATTCCTTTTGGCTGGATTCGAGCTTGATATTTTATATTATGTTAATGTAAACTCCTATAAAACCATATTATTATTATGAACCCGACCCACGCAAAGATGTGCGGTTGGCCGTGTTTTGTGTTTTGTATGATGATGTGTTTTGTTTTGGGTTATTATTAAGTTTTGACACGGTTTTTGCAGAAATCGGCATTGTTTCTGTAATGGGAGCAAATCTTTCTGTTTTTAATTAGGGTCGGGGTTTTAATACAATGGTAAAGGTTTTATGTTTTCAGTATTAAATAAGTAAGATTAAAGCTTTAATTATTCTCAAAACATGTTGATTTTTTTTTCGTCCGTGGTTGATGTATATTACATACTTGGCGGCCGGATCGGGAGATACTGGTCAAGGGAGACTATTTGACCGTCCGTCACTAGAGAACCCACTGACTCCCAGATTCCTACCCTCCCCTCAGACCCCTTTCCTTCCTAGAACTCCTTCTTCTTCCTTTCCTTAAAAATACCCTCCACACAGCATTCCCAAGGATGACATGGGTAAATTATTTTCATCGGGACCCTCCTGCTTGGAGCTAATGTAAAAAATATAACATTACTTTCCGTTTTTCTATGCACTAGCTGTGCAAAAACGGGTAATACGTTTGATACATTTCCATATCCGACGGATTGAAAACTTTAAAACACAGGTTAATGCTGGGTTTACTGGTATTTCAATGGATATTGCCAGACGTTCGCACGCAGGGGACACGACAAACGCGACCCCAGCATTTCTATACGGTTAACCTTTGCCGAATGAGAACAGGCCGTTTGTACAACTCGTTGAAGTTCATTGAGAGTCCAGCTGTGTATTTTTTTCGGCTTTTCGTGTTTTCTTCTTCGTAAACGCGGTTCTCTTCCAGACTTCATTTCCTTAAAATACTCTCCACGTAAGATGCTATCTTCAGTTTTGATACAAATAGCCATCAATAAAATTAAGTACTCTTGAAACCTTGTATTGTAACATGTACATGTACAGCTAATGTTACAATCCCTCTTCTCCGACAAGAAATTAAGGTTTTGTTAATTGTTTGTTTAACTCTCCCGCTGTGCGCTGTGCCTCTATCAGATTGAATAAATACGAAATTTATTTACTGTTTATATTATTTCAAATAACACGCGCAGTCGAAAGCGGCCTCGTCCGGCTCAATACATTATAGTTTCAGTGGCACGGAATGTCTTATGAGGGGTGATTGGTTTACACAGAATATTTGTATTAAAATATCATTTCCAATTTATTAAAGCTTTTATTGTCTGGAGGATTTGGAGGCAATTTACAAATATTTATTTCAGTCATAAAACAAATTGCTTCTTTTTTTTACAATTTTTTTGTCAAATGAGTTAATAGGTCCGTCTTGATTAGCGTTTTCAAATACTTTCAATATAAATTCATGCCAGTAATAGATCTATATCAGTAGAATGTAGGTATTAGCATTTATTGGAGATTTTTCTAATAGGAACAGGCAGATGATAAAGTTCCTTCACTACGTTCAATTTGGTTTTTGGACAGGTAGCACCTCTCGAATGCTTGATGACAAAGATCAATTATTATTTATATGTAGGCTAGCTGACGTGTACCCGGCATTACTGGTGGTTATCCTTAGGAGATCTTGGAATTTTTCTGTAGGACTTTTTATGATATACAGGGCTTTCCAATAAGAGGTGTTATCCATTTTAGCCCGCTATTTCGGTAGATGTTACTTTTGAAGCTGTCATTTTTTGACATTTGACAAGTAGAAACTACGCCATTAATAAAAATGGAACGATACACGCTTCAACAACTCATTGAAATTATTAAAATTCACTTGAGTGAATCAAATGCAAATCATCTTGAGTGATGAGGCCCATTTCCACCTCGGTGGCTTCGTCAACAAGCAAAATTGTCGCATCTGGGGCTCGGAAAACCCAAGAGTTATTTTAGAAAAGCCTTTCTATCCTCAACATTTTTTTTTATAGTGAATACCTCACAAGAGTCCCAACTGCTCCCGTCTGGAGCCAGTGAGACTATGGCATCCCCAATTGGGGGATGTTGTGAGGCTGAAGGTAAATGGGGAAAGGAAAGAGGAAGGTGGGGAAGTACCTGGCTATTCAGATCTAGTCACTAAACACGGCTAAAGCCATTTGGAGCAACGTTTCAATTCTGAATGGTGGTCTTACACCAGGGCGATACTGGTAGTATCTTCCACTCTGGAACGTGCCGCAAATATACTATATATTATTTTAATTAATTAATTGTGAAATAACACATATTAATCAAATAAAATTTATTTGCGCACGCCGGGTTCGAACCCGCGACCTTCGGAATGGCAGTCCAATGCGTTACCACTGGACTATGCCGGCCGTCATGTGACTGTTTGGTGCAGTTTATGGTCCGGCGGAGTCATTGGACCTTACTTTTTCGAAAATAAGGCTGGAGCAACAGTTACGGTGAATGGATTGCGCTATCGAGAGATTTTTTTAAAAATTTTTATTTGTATAAAAATTACATACAATGTTATTTATACCCGCTAAGCTACTGCAAGTAGCTTGTCAGCAGGAGATTAGTTGCACATATAATAATAGTACAATACATAAATGAAATAATCATCAACGCTTTAGCGTAGTAATACATACATATCTACAAAAACAAAAAAACAAAAAAATTGTGTTATACTTTAAAGTTGAAAATACAGAAACAATGTTATGGGGAAAAACAGTGAATTAAATAAGTTTTATGAAATTAACGAAAATGGATAACGCTGTGAAAGAGTGGTATGTTTGAGGGATAAACTACTTAGACTGAAAGTAATAATAAGGAGGGAAATTATCCAGATTTTCACACTTGGCCTAAAATAAAATTATATTATGCTGTGTGTAACTTAGTTTACCTCTAAAATAAGTTGTTTTAAACTTAGTGTAAGTTGGATATAATTTGAGATTTTCACGGCCAAAAATATTACAGTAATTTATTTTTGGGGTAGTATGCCGTGTTGCGCTACCTACTTATCTAGCCAATGTTTCGGACAGCATTACAGCGTCCATCATCAGGGCCGATGTGTCCTGACATATCTGAACACATCTGCTCTGATTATGAACACTGTAATGCTGTGCAAAACGTTGATAAAAGAAGAAGGTAGCACGGCATTATACCCCAAAAATAAATTGCTACAATATTAGTGTGAGCTTTTTATCCTGCTTTAAATCATTTTGGTACATGTTTATAAATGCGAAGATCCGTTTAAAATCATGGGATATTATAATTGTTTGATTTGTAAAGATGAAAGTATTCGTTAAAAATATTTGACGTTATTAGGAACGTTAAGGCTAACGGATTTCAAGAACCGGAACAGTGTTCCGGTTTTCTCCAGGGGAATCTTTAAGACGATGCCATACGTAGTAATGCAAAATCATGTGTTTTTGGTTTGAATATTTGGTCACCTAGAAATGTTTCAGATGCTTTAATTAAACACTGCGAGTAGAATATATCTTGGCCTTTGAAATAATCGAGTATTTTTTAGATAAGTCTTTTTATAAGCCCAGAAAAAAATCATGTAAAGGCCTATGAAAACTGCTTTAAAGTTCAAAATCTCCTACTTACGAACCCATTTTCGGTTATGATTTTATTGTATATTCTAAAACTTGAATATTTATAAAATGATCGAAAAAAATTAAATATTTATGCCTGAACATCCACAAAGTAAAATAAAAGGCACTTTTTGGCCATGTTTTTTTCATTTCAATTTAAACCTTATCGCCATCTACGTAAGGGTTGTTATTGATAGCGGCTCATTTTAAAATATTACACGACGTAGTGGATCGCCTTAAACTGAAATCAGAAATGTATGAACGTTGGATTATATATTTCTGAACATTACAAAATATTATCTATTGACTTTTAACTTATGTCAGCTCCGTTCCGCCATGCTCATCCAGCAATAAATAAAAATCATAGATAAATCTTATATATTAGGATTTATCCATCTTTGAAATAACAAAACACATAAATCTTGTTCGTATTTTACTTCATTCACACACGGAATATTATAAATATAATAGTTTTATTATACTCATGATGGGTAGGCATTGTAAGCAGGTACTATAGTTGCTGACATAAGTGAGATATTATCTCCACTCACCTTTATAATTTATGTTCTTATTCTATGGCGGAAAAGGAAAAACTTTTCTCATCATTCGTGATAGATATTAAATAATTTTCGATCCGTATTAGACGACGTTATTCAAGTTAAATGCACATTACATGCTATTACATTCTAAAACTTGAATATTACTAGTAATAAGTTCTAGGAATGGAAGATGAAATGTGAAATATCGTTGGTCTAATTGCGTACAACCAGCACACCTCGGAGAATCCGGTACAGTGTAGAAAGTTTTCTATGTTTACCTATTGAATGACTGCCGACATAAGTTTTAAGGCACACATTGTAAGAGTTGAGGTACTTGTTTAAAGGTTATGCCTACATAAGCCAGTACATAAGCTGTAAGAAATAAATTATAAGTTGTGCATGAGGTACGAAACCTAATCAACGGAACTGATTTTATGAATGGGTTAGTTATGTCAGTAGTAACTATTTATTATAGAGTTTTAATCAATAGTAATGATTCGTTTTGTTACACGTGTTAGTCAATCTCTTACTTTTTAATTTATTTGAATCATTCACCTAATTTATTGCAAATTATATATACATAATCTATCAATCGTCCATATAAATATGGATCCATGTAAACTAAATAAAGATTCATGCGTACAATATTTGCTTTATTAGTAATTTTTTAAATTCTAATTTAATTTTTTTTTTCTAATCAATATTTCAATTTTTTCAACAAATAAAGTTAAAATTGATAAACAGCCATTTACCTTAAATTAATGGTTGTTTATCAGTTGTGTAAAATTTAAAACACGTTTATTAGTAAGGCCCTTCTAGATTTTCATAATGTCTTCGTCATGAAAATAGTACACCATCTTCTACGATGGTCAACCGAATCGGTATACACAAAACATTGGAATTACCAATACATTCATACCGGTTTCAAAATAGTTATGTCAATTTGAGAACAGTGAATCTATTTACAGTCAAATAAATTAACTTAATGGGCTTGATTCCTGAATCTACTAAAAAAAGAACGACATTCGTTTGCAAATGACTTACTGTCAACTAGTTGATAAGGATAAGGAATAAAATTTATTTTCTTCGTATCTTATTAGGTTATTAGGTACTGTTGCTCGGATCACAAAATTACCATCGCCTACTCTATTAACATTGTTGTTATTAAAGGGTTTAAGTTAATAATTCTATCACCGTCAATTGTTTTAATAATAATAATTTTAATTTAATTTTTTTCCATTTGTTATTTCGGCTACTGGCATTATACCTAGCTCTCTCATTAAAAATTTAGGCGTATTAGATCTATCAAAATAATTATATATAAAAATGCAAAAATCAGTCATTTTAAATACATGTAGGATTACGAAAGATTTTTTAAATATTTATGTCGAGGGATCAGTAGGATTTATAGGCCCTGTTAGGAGTTCTACCGAGCCGAATAATCTGATATGAAAATATCTGGAGTCGGTGAATTATTATTTTTCCATTTGATCTCTGGTGAGTTGACGTGTTGTTCTTGTATTGTTTTGTATTTATTTTGCTTGTATAATGCACTTGCATAATGTGGATTGACTAGATGATCATTTGTGGAAAAGTGTGTGGAGGAGTTTAGTTTTTCCTATGGGGAAGATTTAACCCGGACATAGAGTCGAAAATATAAAAATAAGTAAAGTTACTCGCAGGCATGAACATAATAATATTTTATTCCTTGAATCCAAAAGGTTACATAACCAATTTAATTTATATTAATAATTTGACACTTCGCTTCAATGCAAAAGTTTACAAGCAAAATATTCGATAGACACGAAGATGGTCTTGTTTTGGTTTTGAATAATTATAATTATAACCATATTCGTTATAAATGTTATTAGATACCTTAAACGAGTTAAGTACCTAAAAAGTTTTAAGCGAATAATCAATAGAAATCAAAACATGGAAATCGTTGGAAACACGAATTCAGGAAGTCACGAGAAACGATTCAGCGGCCTTTTTCACTTGTTTAGGTATTATGTCTATTTGTGTATTGTATTATTTTTCTTAGTATAATATTTTATAGTATGGTAATAGACTAGTAGATCTGTGACTGTAGACCTCGCGTGCAAAAAACTATGTTTCTCATTTTCTCTTATTTAATATCCGATAGATACCCAAACCATCTTTCCTCTAATATCATAGATTTATAAGTAGGTGCTCATAAGGTATTATAATTTTTTTTAAAGAAACGTCACTATTTCAATGATAATTCTTTTTTAAATCTTTCTTCAGGCTGTTGAAGGAAAAAGAAAAAAATACATAACACGAACACGCATCTACTTTAATTAATTATTTTTAAAAAAAAATTTTTGGATTCATCCTTCCTACTCAGGAACTGGAGTCAACAACTCCACCAACTGAGCCAAAACCCGATTGGATAATACGTATATGTTCGCATGTGTGTACGTGATTGCCACAAGCTCGATCGGATGTCCGGAAGTGAGTTAATTTACTTCCAAGATTTTTCTTTCACGGAAACAAAAGTGAAATTCAAATAGATGTTTTTTAAAAAGAATCTTTTCTGAACGATTAAAACGGCCGCCATCTTGAAACGAAAACGGAACATACAAACAAATTTACAGACAGACGAAATGCAAAGCGATCGAGTTAAAACAGGTCTACATTATTATCTAGAACTATTCAATTGACTGCAAAACCAGTGCCATAAATACATTCACACTGCATTCATTTCTATGTTGAATCTAATTATTTATCGATTCGCAACAATTCTTGCGGTGAATAATTTTCAAGAATGATCAATTTGAGTCGGTTCTCTGTCTTATTGAAAATCAATTTAATTTTATTGTTATAAATTCAATTTTTAGTGAGGTCAATTATCATTTTATGAATATAATAAAATAACCTCTTCATCGAACGTATAAATTATAATAATAATTTAGCATGATAAAACCATCCGAACGTCGTTAAAATTGTTTGATGCGCTTTTAAATGTTGAATGAAAATATTAATTCTGTTATTAAACATGCTCATTTCGGATGTTGAAGCGTGGGTAAGTTGGTAAGTAATGTGAAATATTCCTTCTTAATGCGTTACATTATTCAAGTTCAATGAACTTTTATTTTTAATAATTGGAACTATTTATTATATCAGAAAAGCGATAAAGTAGGTAATAAACTTGTTTTGTGTATTGATAATTCTGTATTCGAATTGCGTATTCGTTTTGTTTACATGTTTGACAGATGCTTAGATGAATCGATAGAAGAAGTGAAGATACCTTACTGAGGCAACGTGCGATGTTTCACTGAACTAGGTCCAGTGGACATACTCTTGGAATGGCTATTATTTTTTTAAGCGTTGTTACATTTTTTGTTCGATTAGTATGAATATAACTGGTCTTATATTGTTTTACTGGACACCTACGCCAGTAACATCGACTGTAAATGCCGGTTTCCTCTCGGGAGTACCTTAGGTAAGGATTTTCTAAGAAACACAACTTACGAATGTCGTCGGACAACTGACTGGTTGTGCCAGTTGTTTGCATATTTATTGAGTTCAAATCCAACACGTGTTAATGTACAGCAATTATATTACTTATCTCTAAACAGGATACATGAGAGCATTAAGGAACCAATAAAAATAACCAAATTTTAATTACTACGGTTAAATCCCATTTGACACATGATACGTGTCCGGTGATAAGCTTCAAAAGGGATTCGGCGTCGTTAAATGTGTGATAACAGTAAATATTCATTTCCTTAATTATTTTAATAATTATTTAGGTATATCGACCTGCTGTCCGGTACAATTGTTATAACTTGATTGGATAGATTTCGTAACCTTTTAAATTTACTAATATTTGATAGTTAAATTTCTACGTTTTAAAGGCAACGATCTTTAGGCAAAATTCTTCTCCTCCATCCAATCTTACCAATCACTAGTTACGCCACCACCCCGCTTCAACACTAATAAATTCTTTAACTCAAAAATTGATCCTTAAAGTGATGTACAAAAAAAACTCTGTTATCCATCCAACCTACTTTATAAGGAATGTAATGCTATGTGTATAAAACAGCTATATATCACTCACTACTTTGTCGATTTTTTATCAATATTAAATTTGCTGAAAGAATACAACAAATGCGGACAACTAGAATTAGCTCTACATTGAACTTTGTGGCGGTACATACTAAAACTTATTTTGGTCAAAGAAATTATTTATATCAGGCACCACTTATGTTTAGTATTCTTCCAAATCAATTCCTTAGTTAAATTTAAAAAGTAAATTAAGGTTTTTGTATTGAGAGACGATTGTCTTAATTTTTTTTCATCCTTGTCCTTTCTTAAATAATACGATTTTATATAAGTCCCATTTGCTAAAAACTGAATGTCACCCTATCTGTCTTTATTACCTACTTTGCTTTTCTTTTGAATAATGATTAGTTATGGTTCAAACATCGTTACAATATACTGTCAAATTAACCATCTGGTAACACATCTAATACTTATTTTTTATAATTTTTTTGGTAAACTCATGTTTAAGACAAGATTTTTTATGCATAGCACAAAGGGTAAAAATTATTTTATAAGCAATAATTATTAGTCTGAAACACTCATCCACATTGAAAAATCTCCTGATAAAAGATACATGACGCCAACGGGACTTGAACCCGTGTCCTTTCGATTTCCGGTTTGTCTCGACGCCATCTAGTGAGAGAGTTAGCACTTACAATGCCTTTCTCATATAAAATAAAGTTGGTTGTTTCAGGTGAAAAAAAATGTAACAAGCAGTAATTGCTGAATGAAACACTTATTTTTTCTTTAATTTTGAAATATTTTGTTTTTGTATGTAAAATTACTTTATGTTTGTGATTAATCTTATGCTTGCTTCACTCAAATGTAAATTGTTAACCTCGATACAGGCTTAGTCCTAGTGAGGTTGATTTTTATGTGAAAAAAAAGTGTTTTATGTATAGTGAGATGCAATAAATAAATAAATATATATTTACACGTAATTTTATTATATTATTCATGGTAAGTTAGTATTTATTTTGCACTGATTACAGAACGGTTGTTAAGAAACCGGTCGGCGTTTAAAAATATATTGTGATTTAGACAAAGTTATTTTGTTCAATTTAATATAATTTTTCATTTACTAAAGCTATTAGAACCTACCATTGCCTCCATTATATTACAGGAACCCATCATTATTATTTTATTTGGCTTATCTATTCAATATCTAAGTTAGCGGGGGAGAAACTACAAATAGCTCGTATTGATGGGCTATTAGCATTTGGCTCTACTATCAGATTACGTAAATATTTAAAAAGTGTGGGTCTGTATTGAGAAAATAATTTGTTAGTCATTTGATTACGTGGTCTAAAAGGAATCACAGACATGAGAAACCATATGTCTATGATAGGAATGTTGTTTTTAACTAGTAAAATGGTTTTAATATCTTGTTTGAATGCTTGTCTTCCATTTCTAATATTTCGTATGAATATAAATGCAAGCACTGCATTCAAATTACTTTTATTGTAGATGTACAGAAATCATAATAATTGACATTTGCTATCTCGTTATAAACATACTTATTAATTTTAAATATAATTATTTATTTTAAATTTATAAAATTAACAACTTTTAAACACCATTATTTAATCAAAAAGGATCATCGTGTTTCAAAACGAATGTTTTCTTCGTCAGGATACACGCGTAATAAAATATATCAAATCTAAGAAAAGACAAACAAGTATAGATAAATAGAACCTATAGAGAAAATTAATACAATAAGCGATGATAAATTAGTTATTATTATTATACAACAAAATAAATAAAATTTTCACAAAATAGGTAATTCATGTATTTATGTATATAACAAAAGATGTTATAAATTAACACGAGGAAGACTTAGGACGGGTTGTTTCGGAGAATTTGAACAATTCATAAATTTCGACGTTCATTTTCGGGTTGTGTGAAAGACTTATTCAAGTTCTGTTATTATATCATTGTAGGCTAGTTGCTTGACAAAACTGAAATAAAAACAGAACTTGAAAAAATCTTTCACAGAACTTGAAAATGAACGTTCAAATTCTCCGAAAAACCCGTCCTAACTAAGATGTCTAAATAAAAAAATATATTTTCAATACAATACAATAATCTTTGTAACATTGATATGTGAAAATAAATTTAAGGGATGGTTATTTTTAATAATAATAACTCTCTGTAATATTTTGCCTGTATGTACTTATTTGTCTACACTTGTTTCTATATTCTTAAATTTGTTCATTTTCATTATAAGTTGATTCTGGCGAAGAAACCTTTTGTTTTTGAAACATGACAATCTTTTTTGATGAAATAGTGGTGTTGATGTAAATTAAAATTATGACACGCAATTTTTTAAGAAATTATTATTTATATTAGGAAAAGGAGCAAACCAGTTGACTAGTTCAATATTGTATTTATTAACATTTGAATTGAGGTTCAAACAGATCTCAAATGACATAATTTTGTATTTCAAGATTCACCGTGTGTGCATTTGGCCGTTAGTTGATATTGATTTATTAGATACGAACTTTAAAGATTTTCCGCCCTTGTTTATACAAACCAGCTAAACGTATGATAGAGCCATTGGTGTTAGCTTTACCTGAAAATCTTAGCACAAAAGGTTCAGTTCTATAAATTGTTGAATATGATTCATTGTAATGATTATGGCCTTTTGTGTAGCTAAAAATCACGAGCCACCACTGCTCCACGTTAGCAACAAATATAAAATAACAAATGTACCCATGGCGAGCTTAGGCAAAATCTCTTTCAATCAAGCACTGAACCACATCAGCCTCTTAACTTGTATGGAAACCTCCAAAAAATGTATATATATATCTTTATTTTTTTAAATTAACCAAAACATTTAAGAATGTTTTGATAAATAAGAACAATTTGTATAAAAAAATTAAAACGAAAATGTTTGCAGAATACATGTTAGGAGGCTGCTTTGAATGAGTGTCCCGGCCTTGTGATCTAGGAGGTTTTGGTTTAGGTCCCCATATCGGCCATATCCCATATTCCAAACCAGACCAACCGAAGCGCAATCTAATTAAGCTTTACGGTACATTTAGATAATGGCATATTAATCCCAGGCAGATTTCGACTATTGATGTTCTTCCCCACGCCAATTTAATCCGTGGAAATAACGGAACATCTCCTTCTAAGGCTTAGATGTTCACAATTTTATAATACCTGTATTTGCCTTCAAATTATTCTTCGCTAAAACGGCGTTGTAAATATTAATCGTAAGTTTATGTGAAGCAAATTCAAAACTAGGTTCTACCGTTCAAAATTAGCATATATTTTTCAGCTTAAACACTTTACAAATTAGTAAGTTAATGTGAATTAAAATGTTTTCTTAGGTGGATTAACTTAAATGTATTTAGTAATTATTAGGGTAATAACTGAAAGAAAAATCTTCAAGCATCTGAGAGAACAGAATAAAAAATCCTTGTTTCGGACTAGCGTCATTGTAACCATTTTATTCGTGGAAACAAGATTGAATTACGGTAAACTAAACCACTGCTTCTTCCATTGTTTTGAGGAAAACAACCTAAAGAAAATGAAACACGTATACACTTTTTTTTATTTATTTGTTAAAATCAAAAATACTTTTGGCCGTGAAAATCTTAAATCGTATTTCACGTAATATTAATATTTTATTTAATAATATTTTCCATCGGAATCATCTTCCGCTAACAATAATTAACAATTTGCTTAAGAGGTAGCCACAAGCCAAAAAGGTCTATATTCCTGGTAACTTACCTTATATTGTAGGTAATGGGCATTAAAATCGCTTTAGAAACGGAGTCTAGAAACGTTCGATGTCAAGCAAAAAACTGGTTTTTATTTGTTTTGTAAATAATTTTATAAGAAAGCAAAAAAGTTAATCAAATGAAACTATCACAGATAATCTTAGCTATAATACTGATTTTTTTAAAGTTGTTTCCTTTACACTTTCATACATTTCTATTGAAAAAAAAATATTTTTTGGTAGTTTACATTTATATTTTTTATTGAGTAATTTATTTATTATTTGTATTCTACTCAAGCGAAACGATAGGAAAACCTTCAATTTATCTAAAGCATATTTTTGGTATTCATAATATACACCAATTCGTAATAAAGATTAATCAAAATAGTGATTTAGCATTAAGCTTCGCCCGCAGCCAAGTGGGGTAGTAGATAGTACCCAAAATTACTATCCTCCTTACAGTAGCGTAAATACTTGACATATTAGTTTAGTATTTTACGTATTCCTGCGCAAATACATAAGTTATCATTAATAATTGCCTGAATAATTGGGATTTCCATACTTTAAAAGCCCATAAGACAGAAAAATCATGGGGTCGTCGGAAGACCCACTTGATTACAGACGTTTTATTTGGCATCTTGGCTTGTCAAGAGTTAATTATATTTAAAAAGTGGGAACGATTCATACCGGTTTACCTACTTCAAGATTCATACATTCGGATTCAATGAATTTGAGAAACTAACGGAGCTGAGATTTGGCTTTCGTGAATAGCTTGTCCATAGAAGGGCAAGAAACATGCGTTACATATAGCTATAGAATTTCAATGTTGTTTCGTTTTGACACAATGATTAACACATAATATGATAATATATAATGTCTATAATGTGTCCCCAGACATTCGCTATATTTTACGTTCTAAACACGTCAAGATGTGTCAATTCAAGTTTATTTGTTAAGCATAAAATCACCACACAAAACGTTGCCATGAAAATATTCGCTCGTGTAGAAATATTGATCGTATATAATAATTATTTGACATACATATTCATAAATCATTGAGTACGAACACTAGCCGCGGTGGAATAAGTGCATACCTAATATCTCACTTCTCCCAAAATGCTGCCTCAGCAGGCGAATCGGAGTTTCAAATCTAATAAAAGGGTTAATAATAAATTACTATAGCAGAGATAGATATGGTGATGGTGTAAATCGGGATGACAGTAACTTTGCATTACTGTCTTAATGCATGTTCGTAACTTGCGCGAAAAAGCAATTTAATTTGTTTGTCTAGGTAGTTTTCTACCCTCGCTCGCTTCCCCAATTTATGTCAATTCCACTATCTAACCCTATGCTTCTTATCCTCTTCTATATCTAATGTGGGTTTCAATTATTTTACGTGTAGCTTCTTTCATTAGGATTTAAAAGTTAAGATAACATTTTCCTTGTGAGACAGCGCGATGTTTGATCGTACCTACCTAATTTAAATTAAAACAATAATGGACCTTTACACATAAAACACAATTATTGAACGAAGAAAACCACTTTAAATAAAAAATGATACGTTAATGTTAGCTCAGAGGGTTGGAGCTGGCAACACGGTATCACAACCTCATACTTAAGCTCACATTTTAACACAACCTCAAATAACACATCTGCCCTGATGATGGACACTGCAATGCTGTCCGAAACGTTGGCTAAAGAAGGAGTTAGCGCAACACGGCATAACACCCCAAAAACAAATAGCAAAAAAATATAATTTAACTGAAATGAAATTAAAATTTTTCGAACATGTGTATTATGTAAAAGCTCAATAAATGTTTCAAGTGGTTAGTTTGTTGTTAGTATGATAATGAGCCATAATTGATACAAAGCAAATTTTGCTTTGTATCAATTTATGTCAAATAATATCACGAATGTGTACTCAATCGTTCCAATAGCATTCAAATTAAATAAATAATGGTGCAGCCATCCCTAGAAACCTCGCGCCCCTATAGCCTATATATGGCTGCGAGTGTGGGGTGTGGGGTGGGAGTGGGTGGAGGGGTAGGTACATATTAGGATAACATGAATACATAATGTATATCGGCTTAACCCTCCGCTCCATAAATCAGGAGCGGGCTACTCTACTTTCGCCTCTAAATCTCCCGACAGATAATTCAGGATAATTTCAGTCTTGCTCTAAACTTTCAGGTTTCAAGCTCCTCTTTCAATATTATTTTTAGTTAAATCAAGTGAGTATCTACTTTTTCTATTCATAGTGAAGATATTTTCAATATCGACAATATCTACATCTAATAAATATAAGTATTTATCTCTGCATTTAACAAAACCCATTAAATATGTAACAAACAAACTTTTTCTTCCATAATATCAGGTGAATGATACAAAAAATACTGTTGTTTTACCAATGTACTATTCTTTATATATTAATACTGGAAAAATAAGTAAGTAGGTATAAGGAATACTATTTATAGAGTTCAATTAATTCACGTTAATTCAAAATCAAATTCATCGAACGGATATAATAATAATTTAGTATAATTTGCTTGGTTGGTTGCAATTTGCAATATTGGTGGTATATTCGTCAATCGAAACACGTGATGACTGCTTAATTGGGTTTGTTACCGGCCTTTATTCATTAACCTTGGTTGATTATAATTAATATTACAAATTAATTCCGCGAAGCAAAGCTTTGGGAAATGCAATCTATTTATTATTTTATAAATGTATTATATATATTTTTTAAACCATATTTCAAAATGTTAGTGATATGATGAGGGGTTTTTCATACATTGGTAAAAATAATAACTCTATTAAGCCCTAACTATAATTATAACTCTAATATATTAATTCTAAATCTCGTATATAATTAAGGTTTTTGCAGAACGTTAGCGAGTGTAACAACTATCGCCCGTTGAAACGTTGTTTGAAATGACTTTAGACGTGTTTGGTGAACAAGTCTAAATACCCAGATATTTCCCCAACTCCCTCTTATATTTCCTTCCCCTCCCCAATACTTTCAGCCTCACAACATACCCAAATGGGGGATCCCATAGTATCACTGGTTCCATGCGGTTGTTGGGACTTAAAGATTTGTTTTAATCCATCACAACTGTACGTAAATTTTCTCTGCCTAGATATCACACAAACAGATTTTTTGCCTTATAAGTAAATAATTCTAAAATTTAAAAAAAATAAACACGCTACACGCATCATAGAAAATACTAAAACAATTATAGTTCATCCTTTTCGGGCCTTACTAATAATCGTGTTGTAAATATTACACAACTAATAAACAACCATGAATATATGGTAATTTTTTGTTTATTTATAAATTTTAAACAAGCTTATTATTGTTAAGGGGTAAAATAAATAATAAACTCATACAAACACAGAACTCATTGAAACGTCACAAGCACATAAGTAATTTACCTGACAGGGGGGGGGGGCTATTTATATATTTGCCTTCTAGACGATATTGAAAAAAAAAGTTTAAAAAGAAAAACACACTTATTAATACACCACTATTATTGAATCAATAAATTACAGCCAACGAGATATAGCGTTTACCAAGCATTGTCGGGGCTAATATAGTAATTAATCATAATTACTTTTAAACACATATTTAAATAAGAAAATAATATTATGAGAGAAAGAGAAAAATAGAAAAGAAGATACGCTCTTCGTGATAGAAAGAGATACAAATAGAAAAGAGGGAGACAAATTATTATAGGAGAGGTAGGTGAGGAGAAAACAAATTGCTTAACAGAGGTTAACGGAATGGAAACCAATTATATATGCGACTCAGTTAAATTTATTTGATTATTGATTATGTTGGAGTTCCTTTTGACGACTTTCTTATTTTCGAGGAATTTTAAATTAGTTTACATTCCAATTTCATTTTTATGTAATATTTTAGTTCCAGAGGTTTATATCGAAAGAGTGGTTAGTTTCTATTATAGAAATAATATTAGAAACTAATCTCTTTCGATAGTATTTTAGGTAACCATTAAATAAAAATGTAATAATCTTATTTCTGAACTTAAAAAAAATTCCATGTATCTATACTCTCAGGTGGCTCTGGTTGCACCGATAATAGGCATAATTCTATTCAAATTACATATTTCCCAATAGTTTTACAACTATTTAAATATTTGTTTTGCATATTTGCCAAAGGCGCAACGAATTACGACAAAGGTATCCACTTGCAAATGAGAATATGTAAATTTAACGATTCACCAGATAGAGTTACTATCCGATTATGGACTTTTAAAACATATCGTGTATCCGAGAGCACATTATATGTTTTATCTGTATCATTATTTAAATAAATAGGTACGAGAAAGATTGTATTCGAGCTCGGGGTTGAAATTGATCTCACAGATTTTAAAGAGATCATTTTTCGTTTGAAGTAACTTGGCACTGCGTAATTTTGGGTTTCATAAATAATAACCCAAAGATTTGGCTTGTGAAAACGCAACTCCGAGATATTCGTTCTAGTCGACCCAAGAAGAGGGGAGGAGTTTGCCCTACCTACTCTCTCTACTCCCGTATTGCGCAGTTGTTGCTTGAATGTCTATTGGTTGTGTAAGTTGTATTCATATCGGAAGCTTTCCGAAACCGCCAAATATGAATAATCAAAACAAGAAGCAAGCATACGATATATGACAATATCCTTTCTGCGCCATCAGCTTATTGGATGTCTACCATTTTTTGTTTGATCCCGATACTAGAGATCCCAGTAAGGATATCATTCCATCTATTTGTTACAAAAATACTAAGATAGTAAAATATTTATTATTGTTATAAATTCTCCTTCTTTCGACGCAGTCTCCTATAGAGGGTTGGCTTTCATCGGGGCAATATTTTCCATGTAGGCTGCAGCCCGGAACAACTTGACGGAAATGCACCAATCACATAGATTCGAGCCATGAAATTCGGCATTAATTCAAATTTATCAAATAATAAAATATGTATTATGAAAGTAATAAATGACAAATTAAAAACTTTTAACCCGTTGTTAGGGCCGGTAGTTATTCCTTATGTTCGCTAAGTATGTGAATCCTCGCTCAAATTAGCTTGGAACTAGTTCCCTTTTTAGATTCTGTTTTACTAGTAGTGACACATGTCAAATTTGAAATTTACGTAAATATTGCATCTAGTATCCACTTCGATGATTCATCGAGCGAAGAGGAATGTCGATTATAATATATGTTAATCGGTCAAAGGATATTCAATCTAAAACAGTCTGGGAAATAAAAGAAGAATTTTAAAAGTTCAAATGGGTGTTTCATAAATTAACTATTTTGAACGGTTAGTTCATCATAGTTTCATATATGGTGCATTAATTCTAACCAAAAAAGTACTATTTACAATTTGGTTCTCGCTTATGGCAACATGCTGATTGGTGTGATCCCGAAATCAACTCGTAAATTAAACCCGCATTTTTGTGTTACAAAGAAACATGTTCCACTATTAGAATCATAGTCAAAACGTGTAATATTGGTGATATTGTGAATGCTTAAAACTTATATACCGATTATATGCTAAATTCATCATAAAAACAAAGCCAGGGTAGAGAGCAACTGTTATTTATTTATTTTAATATCAACGGTATAAAATATACCATATACAGTAAATTATAAACAGTGACATCAGAAAATATACAAATAACAGAAACTCTAGATGGATATAAAATGTTAGAGATACAAGTACAGGCAAAACTTATAGGTAGACTAGGTTAGATTAGTATTGATTGAAATATATGATAGTATAGATACATGATATAATATACTACAATAGCTAAAATGTATGCATTTATATTCAGGTTTTGGTTGAAAGTAGTTAAGTGCCAATCAAGCTGTTGGTTCTCCTTATTGACTATTTTTATTGACCCAGGTTTCCTCAGTTGCCCCAGGCAGTTCATTTTATACACATATTTATTTGAATTTTAGACTTACATTTTATTGGCCATGATTTAAAAGATATGATATTAAATATTATTTTTGGTACCTAGCTTCTGTGCAGTTAAACAGATCCGCTACATCTGCGTACCTATTACTAATTTCATGTAATCTAGGTACAAGCGAGTGTTTGAAATGTTTTAGAATTGTTACAATTTTGTTACAGTCAAGTCAGTCAATTGTTACAGTCTTAGAATTGTTACAATTAAAGAGGGTTTTAGAGCGAGTAGCTCTTATGGGTACATGAAATTCAATGAGGTTAATTAAATCAAGGCTGTCTACAACCACCATTTACAATTTTGAACATAAATTTTAAGTCGGATATAATTCTTCGATCTGAGAGTTGTAATAAATTTAATTTTTTCATTAAGTAATTATAGTTTATACTTTCAATGGGAATACCAAGTTTAAAGTAAATATGTCTTAGGAATTTGTGTTGAATTTTTTCTATTGAATCTGAATGTATTTTATAATGTGGGGACCAGATCGAGGAGTTATATTCGACTTGACTTCGAAATAATTTGAAATATTTCTGAAGCCTCTGGAGTTTCGAAGAATGAATCCAAGCATTTTCATTCCCTTATTGTTAATTGAGTTTATGTGAGATATAAAGTTTCATGTAGAGTCGAAAATAATGCCTAGGTCATTAATTTCTTCAACAAAGGTAAGGATTGAGTTATTAAGTTCATATGAATAAATAATTGGTTGACTTATTTTGTAAAATCTCATTGAATGGCACTTATTTATATTCAGATATAGTTTATTTAGAGTGCACCAATTAATTAACCTGTTTAAGTTATTTTGTAGACTGATACAATCTTCTACGGTTTTTACTTTTTTAAATATTTTTAAATCGTCTGCAAAAAGTAATACATTTATATCGTTATCAAATATATTAACAATATCGTTTATAAACAGTAAAAACAATATTGGGCCTAAATGAGACCCCTGCGGTACACCATTTGTAGCTATAAATTGGTTGGAAAGGAATGAATTGATTTTTACTAGTAGAACTCTATCAGTTAGATCAGTGTTCCGCAAAGTGTGCTCCGCGGCACACTGGTGTGCCGTGGCCATTTGTAAGTGTGCCGCGAGTCCCGCGTCACTTCTCACAAAGTGCTCTGTAAATCGGTCTTTACTTTTCTGTGCGGCGCGGCGGCCGGAGGTGGCGTGGGTGGGACTCGATCGCTGCGAAGTGGCCGTGTGCTACGCCGCTATGTTACATTATCACGTGTGCTACACTACATAAGTGGGGTGCTATTGCTACATTATCACGTGATTGCGCACGAGCTATCGGGGTGCATGCGCGTGACAACATAACATTATGAATTATGACGGCGACGTTGCGCCCGCTTGTTTAGTAGTCATTCGTTAATGCTAGTGTTTGGTTGTGTCGTCGCAAACTTAATTGACTTTTTAAATTGAAAAAAAATATCCCATATTACTTGTATATAATGGATAAACTCGTTAAACGTACCGCAAGTTTGTCAAGTGAAACTAATGATTCCCAAGAAGAAGCAGAGTCAACAAAGAAAAAACCTAAGCATTTTGATCGTAAATACAATGAGAGCTATGTGCGTTAGGGCTTTATATATTGCGGTGACGAATCGTGCCCAATCCCAAAATGTCTTGTTTGTGGAGAAACTTTGGCTAATAATTCGATGGTGCCCAGTAAACTTTCACGACATTT
The DNA here is from genome assembly GCF_061612785.1 of Hesperophylax consimilis. Taxonomy (NCBI): domain Eukaryota; kingdom Metazoa; phylum Arthropoda; class Insecta; order Trichoptera; family Limnephilidae; genus Hesperophylax; species Hesperophylax consimilis. The sequence goes on along the minus strand of NC_142848.1, from coordinate 19,884,785 downwards.
AACAACTAAACACCCATCGGTGGCTCACAAAAATAAAGCCTTCTTTCCTATCCAAAATTTACCTTTTTTTTTCTTTGGTGTACCGTTAAAATTTCTTGATTAGTTAGGTGTACCGTGAACATAAAAAGTTTGCGGAACACTGAGTTAGATAGCTTGCGAACCAGTCTTTAGGACGGGTTGTTTCGGAAAATCTGAACAATTCATCAAATTTCAACGTTAATTTGCGAGTTCTGTGAAAGATATTTTCTAGTTCTGTTATTATTTCAGTTCTGTCAAGCAACTAGCCTATAATGATATAATATCAGAACTTGAATAGGACTTTCACAGAACTCGCAAATTAACGTTGGAATTTGAGGAATTGTTCAAATTCTCCGAAACAACCCGTCCTAAAAGTTTTCCAACGATACCGAGCTTACATAGTTTGACGAGGAGAATTTTATGGCAAACTTTGTCAAATGCCTTAATAAAGTCCGTATATATGGAATCGACTTGAGTTCTATTAGCTAATGCGTTCGATATATAGTTTTCATATAATGAGAGATTTGTCAAAGTTGATCTGCCCGACAAAAATCCATGTTGATTCGGAACAATGAGGTGGTTAATATAAGGTGAAATTTTATCAAGTAATAGTTTTTCAAAAAGTTTCGGTATTACGGATAGCTTACATATTGGTCTATAGTTGGTTATATCACATTTATTGCTCTTTTTGAATATAGGTGTCAGATAAAAACGTTTCCAAATGTTTGGGAAGCAACCTGTATCAAGGGAATGATTAAACAATAAGCAAATCGGCTCAGCCAGTGAATCAATAACCATGTTATGCCGGCCCTTAGTCAAAATAATACTATTTCTTAATGTGCATTATGAGAGAATCTTTTTTTGATAATCACACGTTGGATTTCAAAAATGTAATTTTTTTTATTCTAAGCTTGTAGTATTGGTGAATCTCAAAAGCATAACGTCCTTTGTTTGTACGGTAGGTAGGTACTTGCGTTCATGATGTGTCATCATTTGCCCCCAGCCCTAAAACCCTCGCGCCACGCACGCCTTATTTTACCCTTTCCCCAAGGGTTACGTTTTACATATTTCCCCAATAAAACTGGACACACCATCTCTACTGACAATAAAACGTGTCTACCACATTTATCTTTATTTTTATCCCTTCTATGGATGAACTCGCCGATGCAGATGTCGCCATAAAGGTTTTTAAATGGAAACCTTTAAACCTGGGTTCTTTTATTGTCTTGCGTTAGCGTTCTCGTAAACGGATTATTTAAAAAAAATATATACGTTTGATTGGTACGAGATACTCGACATATTAAAGGGGTTGCCTAGTCTATTTCAGTTAAACGATAAAACCACGATCTACCCTAAAACTGGTTTTATTATACATTTGAGTTGATTTTAAATGGCTCGATTTTCATGTGCCATTCATACGAACTTTTGAAATATTAATCTTATCACACATGCTAGTCAGATATAATATAAATATCTAGTAAGATATAACACATATTATATATCTCGAATTATATAAATATTATGTAGCATCAAATATATTCCCACTTGATATTCAATTTCAAATCGATTCGCTGATTTTGGACGTATCTCAAAATTAAATACTGTTTTTGAAAACAAAGAATTTAAATCTTACATATTAAAATTTTTAATATTTCGAATACAAACAATATGCAGCTAAAGTTTTTAAAATCGCTTATCGATGTTTTTTTGTAATCTGTATTTACCACTTTACTCGATACTTTACTTACTAAGGTTATTTACACTTCCTTTTTTAATACATATAAAATATATTATTTTTAAAAAATTATGATTTTGAAAACAACTGAAATTTTACAAATTATATGGTAAAAATATTAAATTTTTAGACACAAACCTGGCGTAAGTTTTTTTTAAATCGCTTACAGATGTTTTTTTAACTGTGTTTACCACTTTCTACTAAACTAATACAATGCATTTAATTAGACAAACGTATCACTTTACTTTTTTCGCTTTGTATTAAAATAATTATAAAAAATAGGCATACCTACCACGTACACCACATAACGGGTGATCTGTTTGGCGGTTTCTGTTCTTAGGTTTTTTTAAATCATACGGGAGCATCGATAGCAAACTTTTTCATGCAAAGACAAAGCTCAGTGTTCTCTTTTTCTAAATCTGTTTATATTATATATCTGACCAAGATAGAACGAGTTTTACGAGGCATTGTCATTTGGTGACAGATATAGCACTACGTGGCCCGAGTGGCTGGATCGTATTCAGTAAATTCAGTTCACTGAGTCAGTAGAGAGGGTAATATCCATTTTATATATCTCTATCCCTTTCTAATCTTTCTATCGGTATCTACTAAATGGGGGGACATCACATAAATACGTTTACGTACAGGTAATAATTCTGTTGCACGAAGTTAGATAACATTATCTGAAGCATACAATAATGATACGAGGCGATACATGAGACAAGATGTGAAATAATGGATGATCATGATTACAATGTTAATTAAGCAGTCGCATATGTTGCAAATTCTCTTATATATTATTATTATTTCTTATCTAAATGCGGACAAGAACTTATGAGGAACGGCTGCGCGGCCTATTTCATCCAAAACTTTAATTAACATTATGGATTTGAGTCCAAAATACCCAACCAAACTTAGTAATATTTTTTTAATCAAAAAGTATAGAAAATATCTAGTACAGATGTTCTGTGTTACTTTGAATATATGTATTGGAAATTATAAAATATAGGCCATCAAAGTATGACTTTTTTCAAGAATTTAGAGGGAACTTGATAAAAATTATTTAAATAAATAATTTTACTCTACCAAAGTGATGAAATTTAAAATTTAAATTATTTAAAAAAAAGCATTCTAAAGGGTGAAAAATTTATTTACAAACGACTGATTTACGATGGAACACAAATTTGCAAATTAAAATTTCCAAAAAATGTTTGCTTTTTTAATTTTTATTTTGAACACAGTAGGGCAAGATTATTTTTTTAATATTTACTGTAACTCACACGAAATTCCAAAGTTAATATAGTTCCTAACTAAAATTGCTCGTTAACAAAGTCCTTTTAGTGTTATTCTACTGTGGTATATATATGTATATATACATATATATACCACATATTTTTTTAAATCGTATGGTGATTGCCATCTATCGGATAATCACATTTTAGCAACGGTTTTAATCATCGTCTAACTCTTTTCAGTGCTAGAAGTTTATTTACAGGCGCTCTTTTAAAAATCACAAATCAGATATTTTTGGGGTTTATGACATGTAACATACTTTAAACGTAGGTCGAATTAATATTCTCTCACACATTTATTTATCGGGAAACAATATTTAGCAATAATTTTTGGCAATCTAAAGAAAAAGATAAGATCTGGAAAACCTACTTAAAATGATATTTTCTAAAATAAATTTGAAATAAAATGGCAAATGTAGATAACATAACAAATATTTTTTTGAATATTCTGTTCTTGCCAAGTTAAGGATTGTAGATTTAAGTAATGATATTAAAAAATCGGAAGACTTTTGTTATCAAACTTATTACAATTCTACATTATGATTCCAATTATAATTCTAAAAAAATATTATCATAACGAAAAGTTTTTAAAATTTAATTTCCAGAACATTTTTTTTAAATTTCCCGTGTCGTTTGAAAAGTCTTTTACCGTCAATACTTCGATTATTTTAGTTTCAAAATAACTCCTCAATCTGTCTCATACCGAGGGACGAATCACACGTAAGGAGTCTGCCCACATAACCGGAGCATACCATGGCCGTGCTATGATCGAGCCAGGAATTACGGTAAAGAATCCCCAAACGGCGTTTCGCGCCGTTTGCGGTTGCGTCGTACCTGTCCCATAATTCGCTGCTCGGTCATAGCACGGTCATGGTATGCTCCGCTTATATTGGCAGATTCCTTTAGAAAGATAAATTTTAATCAAATCATTTGCTTTTCCTCTCCTAAACACGCTCATTAAATATACTTTTGTTTTAACGGGAACCATGTATTAGATAACCAATACCTCTGCCATAGGTCACCCCAAGTGGTTCACTACGTTTGGTGATTTAGCAGGGGTGCCCGGGTTCATCGGGAGAATCTGGTTTGGGGAGACTATTTGACCTCTCAAACTGGTCTCTCTTGTTCCATCGGTACCAGTAAAAAAAATCGATAACTAATTATTTCTCAATCTTCACAATTTAAGTTCTATTTTATTTACAGCTTAGCTTAAATTCTGTTCACTGTGTTCGGAAACAGTACAGGCGCGAAATCGTAACAAATATATCTATTACAATATTAATTGTAATTCCAAATTTCAACGTTACTTTATTTTATCGTCTGAACGTAGCTAAGTCCTGCTTCAACTCGACCGTTTGGCATTTTATCTGTTAATTTGTTTGTACGTTTCACTTCCGGTTTCGAAAATCTAATGGCTAACTTTGACTAGGTGGGCTATCTTTACGAGTTATTATGGTACCTACCCACCTGCCTGAAGAATGTTTGATAAAAGAATTATCAATGAGATTATGACTTTTCTTTGGACAAATGGTATAATTCCTAATGTGAAATATTTTGTTTACTTAAAATATATGGTTTATCATTAAGTGGGTAGGTATTTAAGTACTACTTACAAATCTTATGATTTTAAAGGAAATTTTGAAAATTAGAAATATAGGTACTTTTTTGGACGCGAGGTCTACTGTCTGCTGTTCGCAGAACTGCTAGTTCTATACCCAACTCCAGAACTAATAAACATTTCTAACTCCGCAGACAGCGAACGAATTTTTTTCAATTTTTAATCGAAGTTTCAATCCACTCTATTTTGATATCCACAAAATCTCACTAGGTACGCCACTGACTGCTATATACTGCTGTATTAAGCTTGAGTTGGATCGTTGTATTATGTATTATTCATAAACGTGAGTTAACTACTTAACTTTAGACTTAGCCCGAACATAGTATACGTGACATGGGTGTGTGCACTATATAGACATATTATACTAACGAGTCCTTCATCAACTCCTGGCGGCAGAGAGTACAAGTTCTAACCACTATTATTGGGAACCGGTAGCTGAGAGAACAACCATCACTGCTATTGAATAATATCCAATGGAAACCATCGACCAACTATTAACTAGGACGTGTGAACCTTTAAATTAACGCCGAAAACAAAATATTGGAAAAAAAAATATTTATCAAAAAAGTGCATTATCTCGCGGTCGAAAGATCAGAAGAAGCATTGCTTTTTACCTTTTGTTGGGTCTGCACGAAACAAACGGAATCCTCGGAATTCGATGGGGGAATGTATTATGAAATTACTCTAAGTGGTTTTGTGGAATTAGGTATAAGCCTGTTGTCCCACGGCTCGGTAAGCAGTTGGCATAAACCGACTGCTGCGCAGTTCATTATAGTAAGGTAACGGGTCTGCAGCGCAGTTCAGTGTGAAACTTTTCTGTGCAGGGTCTTACATCATTTGGTTTATGTCGATTGCTTACCGACCATTACACGGAGAAAACTTACTGATATATAAAAAAAGTGTTCTATGTATAGTGAGATGCAATAAATAAATAAAATATTGTTAATTGATTAGAAACCTGGTCAAATTATTCGTATTCCTGTTTAAAACGGGACTGCAGGCATTTATCGGATGAATTGGCAGATTTCCCAGCAAAGTATAAGCAAAAAGCGAATTTGTTATGAGAACGGCGGAAAAAGTGTTCGCAAAAAATTCAATATTTCGTCATTGTATTTATCAGGAAATGCATACCTGCATGAACACGTATTTCTATATATTCTGAATGGGCTGATATTTTATCAGGGCATGGATTGCCTTAGAGGATTTCAATAAATCAGCCATACTATTTTTTTCCGTGTAGGTACATATCGGTTTCGGCTTCACACAAATCAGCTTTTAGCGAGATTTCCAACTATATCCTATACCTATATGATAATATACATGGATATAATGATTATATTCCCGGATTCCGAGCACTATTGCTAAAACGGATCACCAGCTTTCGAACGCGACTAGCCACGAGCGAAAACGGTCTTGTGATGGCAGCACTGCACTTCTGGCAGGGACCTATTTACAAGAGATGGAGCCAATTCCTGATGTCATAGATTTAAAAAAATATGTACATACGTATATATTTTTCATATTTTTTCTTTTTAAAAAACTTTATTCTCATTATGTTTTTGTATTATTATTATTATTTTATTTTGTTTTCGTTTACTGTGTATGTATTATCTTACAATATTTTTATATTTACTTGATATATTCTATGTATAATATGTAGCTCGTGGGATTGCACCACCCTCCCCGAAATCTGGAATAAACAAGTAAAAAAAATAATTATAACGTATTATATATCTGCGTAATGCATAAAAAATCGGTATTTTTTTTTAAATAAACGGATAAGGTTTACGTATAAAGACACCAGCAATAGAAGAGGATGTTCTCATTAGTGTATAATGTGTATGCTCTTTTCATAAGCTAATGAGAAATTTCAATTGCATTAGATAAAATGCTCATATTATCACTCGGGCCAAGCAGTGCTATCTATACCTGTCATCAAATGACACGTCCTTAAAAAACTAGAAACCTCCTCTGCTATTATTTATTTATTTACGCCTTGGAGGCTTTTACATGTTTACATTCTTATTTATAAGTTTTTCAGGAGTACGATAATAAGTATATAGTGCAAAACATAATAAACTAAGTATGAACGATTTAAGAAGGTATAATACAAGTTGTTATAGAGAGTTCTGTTGTACAAAGAAGTTCAACAAGGTATATAATAACAAGAGTACAAAATAAGTACTTAAGGTACTATGAAAGTAATTAGAGAGCAATGTGTAGTAACTTTGTTGATATTTATAAAAATAAACATGAACAATTTGTTGTGAAGCATGTTTGTATTTAGCAAACTTTTATTACACCAGATTGGGTGTTTTCAGAATATAATAAGTAAATTAATTATGGTCAGACATAAAAAAAGATGTAGAAAGAGAGGACACCAAGCTTTCTCTTTTAAAAGTTTACCATAAACAAGACGCTTTCGTATAATCTATAAAACATAAAACCGCCAAACACTTCATCCGATAAAGGTTTGCCAAATTTTTAATTATGTTAATGAGATACGAAGAAAGTGAAGTGAAATTATGAGTGTTCTAATAAGTTTGTCTAATGCAACGTTTTTTTTTTTGTTTCGTTATAGTGGTAAATACAGTATTTTAAGCCCCGAGTATTTCAGATAAAAATTTCATGACGCCATAATTCACTAGCCCTGCCTTTTACAACATAATTGAATTCTTGTCAATAAAAACGGTGTTCGGAAACTCGTCGCGCAATCTCGAAACTAGTGAATCTACATCGCATCATTTTTTTTGTTTGATGTTTCGTATTCGAGTAAATCGGATCTGAAGTTTTTAAGTCATATTTGAAAAACATCGGTCGCTAGGGGATTAATATCAACTGGTGAAAATTTATTAATGGCTTATAAAATGCGTCGAAGCGTAGACCTGGATCTTAAAGATTTTTTAAACCCTTTAATTGCCTAAAAAATGGAAAAGTAAAAAAAAAAAAAAAAAAATTTTTGTTCTCCGTGTGACGTAGCCTGTCGTTCCACTGGGTCGGTCTCGGTACCGATTCGACTAAAACAGGGGACCCTGCGAAAAAAATAATAAAGTTTGTTACGATTTGCGACGCAGCCATTGTTTTTTTTTTGTTTTTATATTAACTCCACACAGGAGGCCCTGAAGAAAATAATTTCCCTTAGGGCCTATGTCATCTTTGGGGATGCTGTGTGGAGGGTCTTTTTGTGGAGAGGAAAGATGGGTCTTGAAGAGTCCCATGTTGTAGGAGGGAGGAAACACAGAGGCCGGCAGTTCGTTCCACAGCTGAGCTGTTGAACTTAAGAACGAATCATAGAAGCGACCCGTTCTCATGTGACAAATGTCAACCGTGTACAAATGTTGGGCGCGCGTTTGGCGTGTATCCCGACTACGCACCGGTGCCGAAGGGATCAATGACGCTAGTTCCTCAGAGCATCTTCCATTGTAATACCGATAGAACAAGGACAGCATACCTACCTGACGCCTGTGCTCTAAAGATTGCAGTCCGTTTGTTAAGATTGGGGAATCTATCAAACGGACCGCCCGTTTCTGCACAGAGTCAAGGGTTTTTTTCAGGTATTTTGGGGCTCCGGACCAGAGATGGCTGCCAAATTCGACAGTAGGGCGCACTGGGACATTTGGGTCGATTTTTGTCGATTCGGTACCGATACTGACCCAGTGGACCCACGGGCGTAGATTCACCAGTTTCCCCGCTTGAATGTAATACGAGTTTCCGGACACCGTTTAAAAATGTATTTTTCATTTTCCTCATTTATATATATGCAGTAATTTATTACTGCTTTATTAATAGAAACATTATAGAAGACGTGAACTAGAATGAATGGATTTCATTAGGTGTATGAATAAATATGAGATAGTCAGTGATTAAATCAAGGAGAAGTTTACCCAACCTATCTCTAGGCCAGACGTGCATTTATTGCATTTACAGATTACACCACTCCGATTGCGTAATACGAGATACGGTAATATTATAATCGACGTTTCTGAATTATTATGAAAAAGTGGTTGCGCCAGAGGTTGGCCATGAACAGTAAACTTTATATGCATTAATTATTATTGATCCAAGTAATTGAAAAGGGAGACTTTTTGTGCTTACCTAAATATGAGTTCTTTTAATGAATATTAACTTGAAAAAAACATTTAATTTGAGTTTACAAATGATGAGCAGGGCCGGACCTAAAGTTACAGCCCAATGGGACTGCTCATAATTTTGCGTCCAGTTGCGGATTTTTTCATTTGTGTTGAAAATGAGATAAATCGGTCACCCGCTGTAAGTGTCAAACTCGATCCACCCGACTTCTAGCATCTCTTCTTTCTCTAGTTAAAAAAAGTAGGCGTCATTGGTTCACGTTTTGACTATTACAAAACTGTGATTTGCCAATATTGTCTTTATGAACATGTCTATTATTAAGGTTAACAGGTTACATTGCTTATTTCGGTGATCCATTCGCCCCATTTATGCTATTGGTATATTTATCAATTTCTTTAACTATCTCTTTATTAAATAAATCTCAATTTAAAGGATAAATTTATCATTAAATTGAGTTAAAATAAATTTAATTTATCACTGTTGTACTAACGCAGACCCGTCTAAATTCATTGCCATACTAGCGCAGACTCGTTAAAATTCACGGGATAGTCTGAAATCTTGACGAATAAGTTCAAAATGTATTTAAAAAATATCATATTATAGGTAGATACCTACTTTATATCTTATCTTAATTCTTCACACAATCAGTACAAAGTTTAAATATTACACTTTAATTCAAAGCAAATTTGAGTTCATTAAACCAGATTTCACGCAAGACTTACGCACAGACAACCGAAATTAGCATAAAAAATTATTATAAGCAATAACTATTAGCCTGAAACACAAATATAAATGGAAAAAATCTTCAGAGAAAAAATAAAATGCCGCCGATGGGAATTGAACCAGCTCCTTCCGATTACCGGTCAGGTGCACGGAACCAAATTCAGGCTAATAATTAATGCTTATAATAATTTATTATCCTTTGTGCTTTGCATAAATCTTGTCTTGTAAACGCAAAAAAGAAATTAGTATATTTGATGATATTTATAAAGATACAATTCCTACCGCCTTTTTGATGTGTCATCCTTTTTACATGTACTATCTGTACCTATTGGTTGTTAAACATATTATAATTACCTACTATAGATTCGGCGCTGCTGGTAAAAGATATAATTTATATTATTATGCAAGATTTCTACGTCTATAAAATCAAATGAATCCAAGCATTACCATTTTAATGCTTGCGATTCGATTTATACAGTTGCGATGACCTTAAGAGAGGAGGTAGATATAATTGCTTAATTATCTGAATGTAAAACGCTACTTAAATTAACGTTTTTATACTGGCAGTCAAGGCTCTCCAGCGCTAAATCTAAATTTATTGTCGATTATTAAAATTAATTACGTTTGATAAATTATCAACTTTCTGAAAATACTTTTGTAAACCTAGTTTTAAAACAACCCAAATACAAAACCAAAAAAAAGTAAGTACAATAATTTTCCTAGTGAATTGCGATGTATATAGACCATTCCGAATAATAAATAAAAATGAACACAGGAGCTCCTCTTTTCTGGGACCAAGAATGCCCCAAATTATTAAAAATGTCTAAAATATAACTAATGTTTTTATTCGAGAAATTTATTTATTTTAAAATATACCTAAATAAAATTGATAACAATAAATAAAATAATTATGTGTTGGTATATAAATATAATCCAACGTTTTATTTTTACAATTATGTACCTCATTAAAAGTTATGCTTGTTGGTATAAGGGGGGGGGGGTGTTATTTATTAATATTTTCTTAAATAGATGTATGTATAATATAATATTTTTGTTGATTTCAGTATATTGAACTATTTTTTATTTATTTAAAAATATACCTAAATAAATATGATAACAATAAATAAAATAATTATGTGTTGGTATATAAATATAACCTAACGTTTTATTTTTACAATTATGTATTCGAGAAATTTATTTATTTTAAAATATACCTAAATAAAATTGATAACAATTAATAAAATAATTATGTGTTGGTATATAAATATAACCTAACGTTTTATTTTTACAATTATGTACCTCATTAAAAGTTATGCTTGTTGGTATAAGGGGGGGGTGTTATTTATTAATGTTTTCTTAAATAGATGTATGTATAATATAATATTTTTGTTGATTTCAGTATATTGAACTATTTTTTTATTATTTATATTTTATTAAATTAAATCGGAAGTCGATTTTAATCAATAAATATTTCAGTAGCGTGGCGATCACCAGCGTTGCCTGACCAACAGCCTAAGCCCAGGTAAAGGGGGCCGCTCTAAACTTTCAAAACAATTTAATGATGTCACAGAGCTGCGGATATTCGTGGCAATCATTTTCTTCGTTATATTTCTGGGTAGATGCGCCTTTGACTTATGGAGTTTTATGTCAACCAATTTCTTTGGAATTTTTGACTAGGCAAACGAAACCTGTAGCCAATTTCCCCTCTTATTTATAAATTGCACTAATATTTGGCTAATTTATATAGCGCCGTTTTCGTGAGAAATCACCTCAAGGGCGCTGAAAGGCTACATTATAAGGTCATCGTGACACAGCAATATGACATAAATTTGGTATTATAATCATACAACTCGGAAAAGAAAGTAACATCGTTAAAACTTACATATTTTATCATTATTATCACTAAATGTATTGAGAGCTTATTAAGTGTTTGTTACCGTGCTTACATATATGAGGCATTTAGGAACAACAACGATGATACTTACACTCTTGTAAACAAGCAGAAAATGGATGTGTTAAGTAGGTAGATACCTTATTTATTTACTTTGGTTTTTTAATCATCGTTTTATATACGCCTCGCATAGATGATCAATAGCAATTTTACTAAAATCAGTTACCTATCCGATTGATATACTCGTCCTACGTGTCGACGTGGATCATCGAAAATCGATCATCGCGCCGCTTCCAATGTCGATACAAAATAATCGGTTACCGCTGGCACTAAACAAGTTCTTCAAAGGCAAAACGTAGAGATGTGAGTTCACTATAAACTACACATCGTGAGTTTAGATTACGTTTTAAATTTACCATTCCACAGCGAGGCCGTAAATCTCGGATACGTGGTATGATTTCGGATATGTACGAGAAGTGCCAAATGCTCCCAGCCGGGTTTTCGCTTCCCGCTTCCCTTTCCATTTTATTGTAGGAATACAGGACGTCGAGTACTGATGCATCTGAAAAAAAAAATTATCAAGGAATTTAATAATTATAGGATAAATAGGCCAAGTCCTAAGATCGAGTCCGAAAAATCTAACTCTTTTTTAACCAGTGATTCCTGAGATTACTTTAAGTAAAAAATGTAAATAAAATTTGGTCTCCGGTGACATTTTAGATTTTTATTTATTTCAAACACAAACAAAATTATTTTACGTGTCCTCACTGATCACCTCGCCTGGTACCAATGTTATCACTTGTTTATATTGCTTATCATTTTATGCTCCCAGTAAAGTCAATCAAAGTTAACAATTAACGTCACATCACACAGACCTAGTATCATCTGTCGGTACCATAGACATATGAATATTAGTAGACCTGCCCTAAGTGATTAAAAGCGTATTATCCCCACTCCCCATACCGGTTCCATTGGAGCCGGCTGTGCTCGCGTATGGCCTCAAGTGAAATTTGAAAACGTGACGTCATCATTCTTGTGCGAACTATGGTCGAGGCATCATCGGTTCATTTTACGAAATAACACGGCAAAATGTTGACTTATGCTATGAAAACTTGTAAAAATAGATGTGAAAAAGAGAATAAACCCAATTGTCGTATTACATTCCATATACAAGCATTATTTTACTTTATTTTAAGCATATTCACATCGTATAATATGAATCAGTTGTAGAAACATAATATACTATCACATCGAGAAACGTCTGAATGCGAAACACAAAGCTGGTTGGTTGCTGGGAAGTAAATTATGAACATTTATAAAAGTGTCTTAACTAAATACTTAGACGAAATATTCGACTCTGAAAATAGAACCGAATTTTTTTGCCGAATTTGGACTTCGCAAATTTGTTCATAACGTGGCGAGTAATTTGCGCTCCCATGTAAAAATGTCTATTCATTCAAAAGCAGATATTACTTTTAAGAAGTAAATGGTGATATTATAATGCGAGATGCCTATTTACTGTCAGATTGATTTATTGACGAATCACAGTCAGCTTCACTCCCTTCGTTCTTCAACAGTTGATTTTACCCCTCGCCATTATCTTCTCGTCTATTGATTCCTATGTCTGTGGTCGGTACATTATTTAGCGATATTTTTGGCCACAGCGCGGGAAGCTGGATTTAATGCATAATCTCCCGACTTCCTACCACGCCATGGAAGCCGTAAAACGAACTTGTACAACACGGACACAACATCGTAGCTTTAGTGTCGTGGAATTTAACTAAAGCTTTGTTGCTTTACTCGTAATTAATTTGTACATGGAGCACTGTTGATAGTAAACAAGAAGATAATATCCAACAGATGATTGAATGTATATAAATGCATACAGTTTTAAGTTATTACTTATAAGTCTTAGCTGAAAGCCACTAGTTATTAATCTTAGTTATAAGCCACTAATAATAAAACTGAGTTATTAACTAAGTGATAGGGTATAGGTTAAATGTTTAAATTAAGTTGTAAAACGCCCTTGAGGTTATTTTCTCACAAAAAACGGCGATATAGAAATGATTCAAACAATATATTTTGTATAAAAGTAATGTTACATCGTTTATAAAAATATCTTACAATGTATATAAGTAATAATGTTATAATCATATTATAAGAAATTAAATTATTATATATATATTTCAGAAACTTTCTGGTAATGTATTAAGAAAATAATTTAATTGAATTATAATACAGTCGAATAAAATTTTTGATGATAATCAATTTTTGATTTAATATGGTTGATAAAAAAAGACAAATCTATTGTGGGTAGATATCTATAATATGTATACGCTCGTCTATTTTAAACGTCTCTTTCAATTAGGTTTTTTGTAGTTCGGAAATTTTTCCATTCCATAAAACTTTTATATCATAATTTTCCTCTCTTCCTGTTCTGTTGATGGAAATAAAAAGACAGATTGAGGGTATCACAAATTTCCCGAAACCGTGAATGTACCTTCCTACTCGCACACTCTTACGGCAATGTCGGCGTTTTTAAAAGCAAAACCTTGCTGATGATAAAGCTTTCATTATTCCAGTCTACTTTAATGATGCAAACCGGAAATCCATTGCAAAAAATCAATGTTCTTTGAATCAAACGAATAACGTAGATAATCACATCCATTTTTTGAATCAAACGAATAACGTAGATAATCACATCCATTCACTTAATCACTCGCTTGAAAAAAAATTAATTTATAATTACTTTTTAAAATGACAGTAAAAGTACATCTAGGTTATGTTAACAGTAAAGTGTAAGGAAAGAAAATCATTTAAAGTAATAGACATGCAAAGTAGGTATCTACATAATAGTTAACGTCATCTAGCACAGCGGGTTCTTCGATAAATAAAAATAATTGATCACTGTGTTATTATGAACATTCTTTATTTTACAACGTTATGTAAGTAAATATGTTATGAAATTTAGGGTTTAAAGTTTGCAGAGCGTTTAAACAAAGAATGATTTATTTCTAACTCAATTTATCAAAACAATTTTTTTTCCGATTAATTAATTGTGTGGATATGTGAACCAGACGTGCTTCTATTTTTTTATTATTCAGAAAGATACAGATAATTTATAGTCCTGCTAAGCCAAACATGACTCGTCAGCTGGCAGGATTATTATTATATATTTATGTTTAATACTTTATAATATTCATCTTAATATGTACACAATTAGTATCATTACGCATTCATACAATTTGATCCTTCTATTCAATCATCATTCAATTTACCATTACCATTCACATTATCAATGTCTTTCTTTCAAGTAGCCATTTTTTCAAAATATATATAACCTTATCCATTCACGTTCTGTTGCATTATTCGGCAGTGAGTTAAATATCTTAGCAGGGCCGGCTTTGAGCCAAACGGCGCCTGGCGCGACTAAAATTTTGGCGCCCCTTGTCAAAACCAGTAGACGCTTAGGAAGGCAATCACTATAATAAGTAATATTCAGATTATTTGATGACGCGGCGTCGTTTTTTCATGAAAAATACTCTCAAGGGCGATGTGTTGGGACTAGGGAATGCAATCCCGGTATACCGGGATCCCGAAATACCGAGATCCCGCAGACATTTTGCGGGACTAATCTCGGTCGAAAATTTTGCGGGATCCCGCTGGACTGGCGGGATTACAGAGAAGCGCAGCTTCTTCGAGGAAACGGATTTCAGAGCGGCGAACTAACTTGACAGCGGTTTTATTATACTTACATGATCCATATAAGTACGAAGAAGACAGAAGTCAATTTATTAATGTTGATGACACATTTAGTCTACCTTCAAAAAGTCTAATACGCAAGGCAATCAAAACTATAGTCGAAAGACTAGAGTACACGGACACGGGTAACAACGCAGTAGCCACTGCTCCTGCTGACGCTGATGATCCTTACGATGACGATGACGACACTTCTCTCGGAGACAAACGCATCAGCAGCAGAAGCACCAATGTCACTTCAAGACGAACTCGGACTTACTTTGATTAGTAGGAAGAGTTCGAGATCAACAGCCCATCAACAACCTAGATCTGCCAATATGAGCAACCTTGAGGTTTTGATAAAGAAGGAAATGAATTACTTCGAGTCCGGTGGATTAAAAGGCACATACCTTCAATTCACTTACAATGCGCTAATGACTATTGTGCCAACCAGCGTGGAAGCTGAACGAGCTTTTTCAGCCGCTGGCTACCTTGTGTCCAATATCAGAAGCCATTTATCAGATAACACAATTCATACTTTAACTTTTTTACGAAGCTATTTCCAAAATAATGTTTAATTAAACTTATGATGCTCATTGTACAAGAATATTGTTTGTCGAGTGAACGTTATTATTTAAATTTAAGTTTCAGTTCAGTTTCAGTGCCGGCAATCCGGGCGTTTATTTTATTTTCATTTGTGTACATAGATTTCTTTTACCCACCTTACTAGACAAAGTCTGTTTCGAGGCGGGTATGTTATGTAAATTTATGTCTTATCTTATTCTTTGCCAATTTATGACTTAAACTTTACCTATGTCTAACTAAAGGTATACCTATTAATAAATCATTTAAAATGTCCCAAAGAACTTGTTTTATTAAAGGTATAAATTTAAAACTCTAAAAACAAGGTTGGTAGATCAAGGTATTAGGTCTTTATTATACGATTGATTAGTATCTAAGTCCACTCTGCTGGATCCCGCAAATACCTGGATCCAGCGGGACTAAGATTGTTCAGTCCCGCAAATACCTAGATTGACATTTTCTTGCGGGATTGCATTCCCTAGTTGGGACTGTTAGGAGTTAGATATTATCAGCGCTTTGGCGCCTTGGCAATTCGGCGCCCGGATTGCGCCCGTATAGGGCCGGCCCTGTATCTTAGGTATATGGTATTCCAACGTTCTCTTTCCGTAGGTATTTATATATTTCGGAACTATTAACCTGACAATATGGATTTGCAACAATAACATTTGGCTGTCATCAGTTGTTTTGTTTTGCTCTATCTAAAATTAATTTTTTTCCATTCTATTTTGTTTTCTGGCCAAAAAAAAAGTGTAGTGTGTTGTGCCTTGAGGTTTCTTCTCCCTTCTGATCTTCCAGGAGTCACTTTTCGCTGCTGATTTCCAGATATTGATAAACTTTTTTACTTCTGTCATTTTTCATACTATTATTGTAGTTGTTTACTGTTGTGAATAATGGAGGGAGATTTCCCTCCTGGACCCCCTACAAAGCCCCCAGATCCCTCTCCGGACCCCCCAGACGGGGAAAATGTAGAAATTTCTGACAGTGATTCTGTCATTTTGACTTCTACCAAAAAAAGGAAATTTACTCCTTCTTCCCCAATAAAACTTGACTCGCCTTCGACTTCACAGTCCCCACCAGCACTTTCTCAACTTCCTCCAACAAACTTTTATTCTCCTCATTCCCGTGGCCCATTCATAGTATACGCCCAAAAAACTGAGCAAGGAAAAACCATCCACCCTCTTGAATTTGGCAAATTCCTATCAAATAGCAAGAATCTTTCAATCAAGCCTGGAGGTGTAAAAGCCGAGGGTCGCTTCCGAATCTCCGTCGAATTCCTCTCAGGGTCAGCTGCCAACAGTTTCATCAAAAATATCTTCATTTCATCTAATTCAAAGTTCAAGGCATATATCCCTACTTTCAATGTCACTCGCATGGGCTTGGTCAGAGGTATCTCGACCGATCTGTCCATCGAAGAAATTCTGTCTTCACTTTCAACCCCCCAACACATTGGCAATCCCATAAAAGCCAGGAGGCTAAATTACAAGGACTCCTCTGAGGGTATAATTTCTTGGAAGCCCTCCCAATCTGTCGTTATCACCTTTGAAGGTCAATCTCTTCCCTCCCATATATATTTATTCTTCAACTCATTACCAGTTGAAATGTATACTTATCCCACCACTCAATGTTTCAATTGCTGCCGTTTTGGTCATACCAAAGCTGCATGCAGATCTCAACCCAGATGTTTTAAATGTGGAGAAAACCACGCAGCTGACCAATGTCCTTCTTCATCCTCACCTAAATGTTTTAACTGCTCAGGCTCACATACAGCTATCAACACATCTTGCCCAGAACAATCTCGCCAAAAAAATATTAAAATTTCTATGGCCTCTCAGAACTTGTCTTTTCTGCAGGCTTCTAAACTATTCCCGCCTGTCAAAAAATCATTTGCTGAGGCTTTATCCAGCAACTCCTCATCCAACTCTCTTCCCTCCACTACAACAACTTCTTCTCGTTCAACTAAATTCACATACAAAAACGCTATCTCTAAACCGGCTCCTGGATACGATCAGCCACAACACAACTCACTGCTCTTAAATCCCAATGGTTCACCTCTTTCAAATGCCACAAATGGGTGTGCAAATAATTATAATCCGTCCTCAATGAACTCTCTTAAACTTTCTGAAAAACTCTCCCAAGACAATTCTTCATTTATCCAAACTCTTATTATGCTTCTAATTGACCTTATTTCTTCTCAAACTAATCTACCGTCCAACGCTGCTACTATTATTTCCACATTAAAATCATTTATTCAAAATGACTCTTCAGGATGTCAGAATACTTCAGTGGAATAGCCGAAGTGCTATTTCTAACAAATCTGATCTCCTTAACCTATTAAATTCCAACATTATTTCTTTGGCTGCTATCTCGGAGACTTGGTTTACTCCATCCACCCACTTTAATGTGGGAGGGTATTCCTGTCTCCGCGACGACCGCCCGGAAGGTTCGGGCGGCGGTGCTGCCCTTTTTATTAAAAAATCCATATCATTTTCCCCAATAAATAATATCAAACCCCCCAATGCTGACTTTCAAATGGTTGCAGCTAAAATAAAGGACACATCTTTTATTTCAGTCTATCTTCCCCCAACAGCCCACTTCAATAAACAAACTTGGTTGCAAATTGTAAGTCAACTAAGCCCTCCTTTCTTTATATTAGGCGATTTTAATGCCCATTCCCCCGTCTGGGGTTCTGCTTTCTCCGACCGAGATGGTCGAAGTGTGATGGATTTCCTAGATCAATCCAACCTTTTCCTTTTGAATGACGGATCTCCTACTAGGATCTCACGCCCCAGCACAAACCCCAGTGCAGTGGATCTATCGATATGTTCTACTAGTCTGGCTTCTCTCTCCTCGTGGGTGGTGTCCCCCGACCCTTGCTCCAGTGATCATTTCCCAATCACCATTACTTATCAAACTTCTTTCCAATCAGACAAGTCTCATATTTCGACAAAAATTAAAACGAAACACACCAAATGGGATGAATTTAACTCTCATATGGACAAGTTCCTATTAAATTCACCCGCCACCGATATATTTTCCGTCAAAGATGATTATAATAACTTCAAATCAATGCTCATAACTGCAATAAATAAATCAAATCCTCCCCCTAAAACTAAATCTCTCAAAAAACTCCCTCCAACTCCCTGGTGGGATGAGGAATGTTCCAAAGTAGTAAGAATTCGGAAAGCTAAATCTCTTTCCTATCGTTACAATATGACTATGGAGAACTATCTTATATACAAAAATGCTGAATCCAATGCCAAAAGGGTATTGAGGTCAAAAAAAAGATCTGGGTGGTACAACTTCTGCAGTTCAGTATCTCCGAACACTCCAATTTCGGAAGTTTGGTCTATGATCCGAAGATTTAGATCCTCCTTCAGTTCACCATCTCCTCGAGCGTCTCATTTTAAATGGATCGATGAATTTTTGGACAAAATTGCCCCCCCTTCTGTACCTAACTTAGATGAAATAACGCCCATCTATAATACTCCTATGTCTAATCATTGGCTAGACTCTCCGTTCACCTTAATTGAGCTAAAAAATTGTTTATCAACAGTCAAGGACTCATCTCCAGGCAGAGATGGTATACCTTACAGCATAATCAAAAATAGTAATGATAATGTTCTAAATCACTTCTTAAGCATCTTAAATAAAATCTTCCAGACTGGTATAATGCCTGATGACTGGAGTTGTCAAATAATCATCCCTATTTTAAAAACAAACAAATCACCAAATTCTGGATCCAACTACAGGCCAATCGCTCTTTCATCCACCCTCAGTAAACTTTATGAAAAATTAATTAAAAACCGATTAGAATTTTTTGTCGAGAGTAAACAGCTTCTCTCTCCATCTCAATTTGGATTTAGGAAAAAAAAATCCACTCAAGATAACCTTGCCATCATCAGTACTGATATTAATTTATCAATTTCTAAACAGGAAGTTTGTCTTGCCGTCTTTATAGATATAGAAGGCGCCTTTGACAATGTTTCCATCCCAATCTTGAAAAAAAAACTTCTAGGCCTTGGCCTTCCCCCCATGTTTGTTCAATCTATTATTAATCTATTTCTAGATAGAAAAATTTTCATTGAACTTCCAGATATTTTTCCTCAAAGTAGGTCTATTTGGAAGGGTTTACCACAGGGCGATGTATTGTCCCCCTTACTGTATAATATATACACATATGATATGCATGTCGCTATTCCCCCACAAGTAAAAGTTATTGAGTTCGCAGATGACATAGCTTTCTTCTTATCATCCAAAATCATCCCTCTCGCCGTCAAATATCTTAACGAAGCCATGAATGCCCTTTGCACATGGCTCACGTTAAATGGTCTTGAACTTTCAATCCAAAAGACTCAGTGTGTCACCTTCTCAAATCGCCATAAAAACCCCCCCGTTCAAATTTTATTTAAAAATTCTCCAATCCCCAACGCTTCTGAAGTAAAATTTTTGGGAGTAACATTTGATAGGAAACTTAAATGGTCTTCCCATATTAATAATTTAGTTACTAAATGCGAAAAAAATTTAAATATCATCAGATCATTATCTGGCGTTTGGTGGGGTGCTCACCCTACTTGCATTAAGTTGCTTTACAACGCACTTATTCGAAGCCATCTTGACTATGCCTGCCCACTTTTTAGTACTGCCTCAAAAAATGTACTTGATAAATTAGACAAAATTCAATCTAAATCTTTGCGAATTATAACTGGAGCGATGCAATCGTCACCCATCAATTCCCTTCAAGTAGAATGTTCTGATCCTCCTCTTTATTTAAGGCGTCAACTATTTGCTGACAAATTTGTTCTTAAATGTTTAAATTCTAAATGTCATCAGGTTATCCCCAGCGTCTCGTTGTTCATTCACTCAACTCATTCATCTACAATCAGAGCTTCAACTAAACCTCTTCCTGACATCTGTAAAAATTTTAAGTCTCTCTCAGAGCTTCACATTATCCAAAATGATCTACTTCCCTTATACAAATTAAAATATAGTCACGTCACCCTATCCCCAACAATAATAGAAGGGATCGGAATCCTTAAAAGCCATTCCAATCTCCCGGCCCGAACTGTCAATAATATGTTCAATGACTTTTTTTTTTTTTTTTTTTATAAATTTAATGTCATCGGTGTAACCAGTAATAAATCAATGTATGCACCTTCAAAATTTACATTTGAAATAGTATAAAAACGTCGTCTCAATGTGGACTAACCACAGTTTGAAAATGGCCTTGTAAGCCGAAACAGCTGTCACAATAATAAAAAACTAAAACACTTGCAGAACTTAATAATAATATTATCAAATTTAATCTAAATTAAATTTATAAAAAAATTAAATGGAGTTCTACGAATTAAACACAAAAACAATAAAAAAAAAATAAAAAAATAAAAAAATGTTCAATGACATTATTTCATCTAAATGGCCCAACTTTTCTCTTTTATTTACTGATGGATCCAAATCTCCCGACTCTCCTAACTGTGGTATAGGTATTAACGTTTACCACAATAATTCTAATGACAGAATATTTCATTCAATTTCAAATCAATTTTCAATATTTTCAGCCGAGTGCATTGCAATAATAGAATCTCTCAAATATATAATCAAAAATAATTTTGAACATTCCCTCGTTCTCTCTGACTCTCTCAGTTCCCTCCAAAAACTTAAATCCAGTCCTCTTCTTCATCAAATATGTCTGGTACAAAGACTGTAAAATAATGATTAGGAAAAATGACGGCGACAGGCAAATACACTACATCAAACATTCGGATGATCTTAAAAAAATTGTTTAATTTCTTTGATTGAGAGTTCAACTTTTACCGGTCATTCACTGGGTCGTTTCCCCCAATATTGGTGAGTCATATCTTTTATGCTTATTTTCGCACTGTAACAATAATGAACTCCTGCACTAGCAATAAAAGGTTGAAACCCCCAGTGATGGCCAGGGATTAGTGGAGCTCTCATTCAAGGGAACTAAACAATTCTTTTTTTTTGTTTATTATAAATTTTATAATGGCTATTAACTTTAATCGCGTACATGCAGAACATGGTGTTCAAATCAACCCTTTTACTACTTCAGATGCCAAAATTTGCAAATACCTTATAGCAGAGGTAAAAAACACTACAATTATGCACCAAAATATTAGGTCAATTAATAAAAACTTTAATGAACTCCAGATACAGCTTAACCACCTTAATATAGACTTCGATATAATTATTCTCACGGAATGTTGGTTGTCAAACATTTATACTCCAAAATTAATAAATCACTACTCTTCCTTCAATTCGACAAAACATGATAGCCAGAACGATGGAGTCGTCGTATACACAAAAAATGATCTTAACCCCATTGTAACGGAAATAGACATTACTGGCGCGAACTGTTTGCAAATAAAATACAATAATGACACTTGCATTCTAGCAATTTACCGCTCTCCTTCGAATCGTAATATCACACCATTTCTAAACAGTCTTAATAGCATATTATCCAATCTTTCCCATACTAAAAATTTGATAATTATGGGAGATTTAAATATCAACATACTCCCAAATAATCCACATCACCAATGTCACGACTACCTGAACATGTTAGAATTCCATGGATTAATTAGTACCATCAATACACCAACAAGAATAGTCAATGAATCAAGTTCATGTATTGATCACATAATGGTCAAAACTAATAAACAAAACAAAAGCATCGTTTACAAATCAACAATTACAGATCATTACACAACAATCTTCACTTTGCAATCCGACACCACACAAAATAGACGAGATCAGTCTCTTATATACAATAATATTAACTTTGAAAATTTAAAAACCTCAATTAAAAATAAATCTTGGCAAGAGCTTTTCCAAATAAAAAACTCAGATGATGCATGGAGATATTTTGTTGACTTTTTGAAAAATGAATTAAGTAATAATACCACAACTTTGTCAAAAAAAATTCCAAACAAAATTAAACCCTTGAAATCATGGATAAGTCATTCAATCATCAACTGCATTCGCAGAAGAAATGCACTTCACAAAAAAGTGAAAGACAATCCTTACGACGTAATCTCATTAAACATCTATAAAAGATACAGAAATACGTGCGGGGAAGTCATTAGAAAGGCAAAAGAAATCTACTATGGAGACAAAATCAAAGGAAGCAATAACGATCCCAAAAAAATATGGCAAATTCTAAGAGAAGCCACAAATACTCAAAATGCCAAAGACAAACAGGACATACAAAAACTCTGCATTGATGGAAAAATTATTGACACATCAAAAAATCCTAAGGTCGTTGCGGATTACATCAATAATTTCTTTATTAATATTGGTTCAAATCTTGCTTCTCGTCTACCAAATTATGGGAATGTTCAACCTACTGAAACAGGACTTCAATACTCCAACAGAAGACTCAATTTCCAAACGGTGTCAGAAGAAGAGATTCTAAAAATTATCAATTCCCTAAAAATCACTTCTTCAGCCGGGGTTGATGGCATAACAACCAAGATCTTGAAAACGCTATCTACGGAAATTGCATTGCCCCTAGAACATTTAATAAACCTTAGTATCACTCAGGGCCACTTCCCCTCAAATCTTAAACAAGGTATCGTTATTCCTATACTTAAAACAGGAAACAAGACTGATATAAATAATTACCGACCAATAACCCTACTAACAAGCCTATCAAAAGTATTTGAAAAAGTCATCAACTCACAGCTGGTAAGATTCCTCGTGAGCCATAAACTGATCTCAGAAAATCAATACGGGTTTCAAGAAAACAAGAGCACCTCGGACGCTATTGCCGCTGTCACAGATTTCATTGTAAAACACCTTGATAAAAGGAAAAAATGTATTTCAATCTTCTTAGATCTTTCCAAAGCCTTTGATACAATATCACACAATAAATTAATAAACAAACTTGAACAAATCGGTATTACGGGAAACGAACTTAACTTTTTTAAAAATTACCTTAATGAGCGCAAGCAACAAGTTAAAATAAATAACATACTTAGCAACACTTGTTCATCTAACTACGGTATACCACAAGGTAGTATATTAGGTCCGTCTTTGTTCTTGTTGTATATTAACGACTTATGCAACATTAATATTCAGGGGAAAATCGTTAGTTTTGCCGATGACACCGTCTTACTGTTTGAAGCTGACACTTGGCTAGCTGTCTACAAAAAAGCTGAAACGGACATAAGCATGATAAAAAAATGGTTGGATATAAACACGCTCACACTGAACACAGAGAAAACTAAATATGTCACACCTAGTATTAATATTACTGGTCAACCTCCTGATGATGCCTACATCAGAATACACTCGTGTTTGAATTCCGATGAATGTTGTCAGTGCCCCTACATTGAGCGCTCTACTCAGATGAAGTACCTCGGCCTCACCATTGATCCATATCTCAAATGGAACCTTCATACCCAAATAATTGCAAACAAAATTAGAAAAACCATGCACTTTTTTAGAATCATACGAAACTTTCTCGGCTTTCAAGACCTGAAAATGATTTATTTTGCAGTCTGCCAATCTATTATTGAGTATGGTATCATAGCATGGGGAGGCGGCACTTCATCTGCACTAGACCCAATCATAAAGGCTCAGAAAACAATTTTAAAAATAATTCTAAGGCTACCTATAATTACAGACTCGAATCTAATTTTTAATATTATGAATGTATTCGATGTTCGGCAGCTATATGCAAAAACCATTCTTACTCATCTATACTCAAATATAAATAATTACTACATAAAAAGTTCAAATATACGATGTACTCGAAGCAATAACAAAATCTTATTACAAATTCCGAAAACACATACTACGTTTGGTCAACGTAATTTTAAATACTTTGCGACAAGACTCTACAACATTCTTCCAGACAGCATAAAACAATGTGATTCACAAAAAAATTTCAAAGATAATGTAAAAATTTGGATTAAAAATAAGAATAGGGCCTTTACCGGTGCATTCACCCAAATTTGCAGTTATTGAAGTCACCACATTACCACCACATTATTGAGCGAATACTTCTTAATACAAGTATAGGTATGTTCAATGGTATTAGGAACTAACACAAATAATTCTGCCTCAACACAGGCTAGCCTAGTGAGGCGGTATTTGAGAAACCACAACTGTGCTTTTATTTTCTATTTACCTTCAAAATATTATGTTTGTATTAATAGTTCTTCATTTTGTTTAAATTTATAACCTTAAATATAAAAGTTACAAATTAATGTACACCATAATATGTATATATAGTTGTAATGTGTAAACTTTCTTAAATAAAGAATATTATTATTATTATTATTATCCTGATGATCACTTTGTATGCCTTATTCGAGAGATGATAGCCTCCATTCAAAGCTCTGGTAAAACTGTAACTCTGATTTGGATTCCTGGACATGTTGGTGTCATGGGTAATGATATTGCGGATGCCTTGGCAAAACAAGGAGCGTCCAACCCTGTTGTTACCCTCGTAAACCACATTCCCCTATCTGACATTTTTTCCATCATCAAAGATAGATCCCGCAATGTTTTGTCGGAGTATTGGCACATTGCTAGTCAATCCAAGGGAGCCTGCTATGCCTCAATACAAAGGACTATTCCATCAAAACCGTGGTTTCAGCAATTCCCTCATTTTTCCAAAAAATAATTTTCTTCACTCATTCGAATGAGGATCGGACATTGTTCCGTTCCTTCCCATCTTTTTAAAATTCACGTTGTTGACTCCCCAGATTGTACATTCTGTGGTCTAGAAGTGGGAACTTTAGATCACATATTTTTTGGTTGTCCCTCTCTAAACAAATATCCTCTCTTCTATCAAGCCTTATCTAAAATTGCCTCCCCTCCATTCAACATCTCATCTCTTCTAAGTCTGAACTCGACTCCAATTTTCATTATAATTTTGAAATTTGCCAATTTAAATAAAATTAATATTTAAATTCACCTTTCATTTCTCAATAATTTTAAATGATGGCCAAGAACACCCTTGAAGGGTAAAAGCCAGAAATAATAAGAAAAAAAAAAAAAAAAAAAAAAAAAACCTGACAATATTTAAAAAAAATCACCTACTACCACCGCAGTAAACGAAAAATGCTTGTGTCGTGATGTAGGACTTAGCCAGCCGAGTACTGATCGGTCAAAATACATACTCAAGCTGTAATTGCTTCCTCTGTAATTGAATAGAGACTAAACTGTTGGTGAATTATGGAGAGATACAAAATATTCGAGAACCAGGTTTATTTACGAGCCTGCATAACTCTTCGAAAAACGTTTTCACTTGGCCATATCTAAAATCTAACATTAACATATGACCATATTCGTCAACGACAACTATCCGCCGCGTACACTGGTACCGCGATAATCTCACGGCATAATGAATTCACCCGACAAACCTTTGCCGTCTTTCGCCCAATCTCGCGTAGAGATTACAATCTGGATATTCCGAAATTTTAAAAATCCGGATTCTCCGATTATTCGCAGTTTAATCAGATTCCGGATTTTCAAACATGACTTCCGCATTTGAAAATTTAAAACCGCATTTGAATATTTGCAACGCATTTTCATGTGAAAGTATCCGCGTCCAACAGGCTATAAATTAATAGTCATGCAATACTCAATATGTAGAAATGTCTCCGATGTGAATAAGTAAATTTGTAACAATAAGGTTGCTCACCCAATAACCAAATGTTCACATCAGATTTAGTACAAATAAACTGATAGAAGAATGCTTATTATTTAGGGAAAATATTACAAATCAAAAAGAAAAAATAATATTAAATGTAAGAGGGAGAAATAATATGAATAATGCTAGCAATTTCTCACGCGAGAGCTATACCTACTATCGAAATATACGTGGTATTGGCTTATTTCATCTTATCACATATCATGTGGTGAAATAGATCAAACCCACATTACATTATGAGTTAGAGAGTATAGCTCTTTTGTGAGACTGGAATAGAACAAAATATTGTTTTGCCATAATATCATGCTATACACGGAGTCCGGAAACTTGTAGGACAAGTGGGAGACTAGTGAATCTACATCGTATTTGTAGTTATTTTTAAATTTTAACTTCTTTTTTAATGTGAGTTTTCGTTTTCGAGTTGGAATTTTTTAGATTCAATTTGAAAAAAACTCGGTGCCCAAAAGTTTTTTTTAACCCTTTAGTTGCCGAAAAAATTAAAACAATCTTTAAAAAAATTAAATGCTCAGATCTAAAAAAAAAGTGTTTTTCTGATCTGAACATTTTTGTGATGTAGTTTCAAAAGTTTCCCGCTTGCACCACGAATCTCCCGACACTGTGGCCTACATATGCGAATACGATAATGCTCCCTAATTAGAGTGTTTGATAATTATCACTTTTATGATTTACTGTTTCAATGCGCCATCCTTTTATACGTTCTAATACATTTTCAGAAAAAAAATCTTCTTATATTATTATCATCGGTCGTTGAAATTTTAAAATTAGAATTATTTAATCCGGATATTTGGATTTTCTAAAACCACTCCGAATTTGTAATCCCTACGTGCAACTTGCGCCTGTTTTGTGTCTGTATCTGGGATTTTCACTTATCCGCGTTTCCCGCCTGCTATATATCTCTGAATGCATCTCCTCTTTGGACCAGCACGACGCAATTGCGAATGTCCATAAATCTAAAGCTGCATAATAAAGATGTGGGTTGTATGTTAGTGCCTAGTTTTATTTAGAAAGTGTGAGAGCCAAGGGAAAAGTACATATTACACTTCTTGTTTATCTATCTGCAGACAGACTACGTCACAGCAACGCGTGCCGGTGTACAGCTAGACATTGATTATCCGGCCAAAGAGGGTTGTTTGTCTGTTGTATAAACTAATGTTAGAAATAATAATTTTTCATCGGATTTCGGAAGGTATTTTGAATGCTTTATATATTTCTTCATTTTGAAGATGTCGTAAAAACGAATACTATTTTAAAAACTCGATTAAATCACCTTTTTATATTTGAAATATACTGTAATATTTAAAAATTGCAATTTTTAAATTTTAAACATGAAAAAAGTTTAAAAAAAATTACCGCAAACATTTTTAGTTCAGTCTTTATACAATGTATGACAAAAACACCGTTTGACTGTTGGGAAATGATTTTTTATTAGTAAGGCTGCAAGTGTGTAAATGTGGAAAAGCTAATGTAATAATCTCAGCTAGAGGTCGTACGTGACGTCATAGTTTTGGTATCTTCTGTCTTCTTCGTTTTCTTACAAGACATGTGAGAAGGAAGAGGACAATCGTCGATGACGTACGCTGATACTAGTATAGCAACGAAATATCTCACGTAAATAAAATCACAAAAGAATATTATAATTCCTAGAAAAACATTAGTTTTCGTCGCCAAATCTCCGTCACAAATATGTAGGAGGTATACTCCTCCCCGTCACTAATGGGCTAATTATTCCACTGGGGCAGAATGGTAATTGAGAAGATAGTGTTAAGGTAGATTAGTCGCGAGGATTGGCAGCGAGGTGGAGAAGTAACTTATTGCCAGCAGGGTGAAACGTCTTCCGGTATGAAGTATGAAGTAGATGTTACATAACAGATTGTAGCAGCAGTGTAGTAGGGAAGGTGGCGATAGGCAAGTCGGGTCTGCTGTAGCGGAAGTTGCGAAGGCAGCGCGGTATGTTCCACAGCCTAATTTTATAGTGATAATGGATGGAGCGATTTCAACTTTGAGGACAACGACGAAGTTTTATTTTATTATTATGTGTACTAACTAGCGTGTGTGCATACTGTGGATGAATGGTGCAAATCTTTTTCCCGAAGGACTTTTAGATATTTTCAGCCTCGAGGTTTTATTTCGGGTCGAGTGGTAAGGCTCTCGACTAGCAAGCTGGAGGTCGCACGTTCAAATCCCGTCGCGCGCCAGAAAATTGTATTTGATCAATTTGTGTTATTTCAAAAATTACTCATTTAAAATAATATATAGTTTATTTGCGACGCGTTTCAGAGTTCACCACCATTCAGAATTGAAATGTTTGGCCGGGTTTATTACCAAAAGTCAATTCTATTTAAGTCAAAGCAGATGAAAAATACTGTTTTTTTTCAATGATTGTTTAAAATTTCATGTTTTTTTTGTCAGTTTCGACCACTATGTTTTTGGTATGACTTTTGTCGTGGGTAAAGTTTAAAAGTTTAAGAAATACGCATAAATTATTTCTATAACCCAAACTTTTTTTTCGCTATCGACATAAAGTCACCTCTTCGCAGTTAGTATTCGCCAAGCATTAGGATTACGATAAATAATATCGAATGATTACTAATTGCACAAAAGTCCGTTAATATATACATAAATAAACAACTTATTATATAATATTAAGTAGCACGATGTGCAATTTGTTTATTGGTACGTAAAACTAGAATAATTATTACAAGTGGATATCTACATCGATTAAAATTAATTAATACGATTTAAGCACGTTCAGAGACAAAGCCACAGAAAATATTAAACATGACTAAATTAATCACTAATCGTTGACCGTGTTGTCAGTTCAATTATTCGAACATATAATTAATCACACTACTTTTTATTTAATCCATATAACAAGACAATAATTAATTTTCAAATGTTGGATTGGTTGAATATTTCGAAATCAATATATTTTACGTAATTTCTGCTATTTATACGTAATATTAACCAGATTTTATTTATACTTCATTCCTTTCCCGTAATTCATGACTAGGCTCGCGATACGGTTCGCAAATGTATACGTATCATTGTATATACTGTGTCCGTAAAATCGTAGTACAAGCGGGAAATTGGAGAATCTACACCGCACAAGTCCAACAGAATTCAGGTCTAAACTAAAAACTTACCTTTTTAAGCTGTTACAACCCTCAAACCATTCCTGAGAGAAAACAAAATATATACAATTTTCCAATTATATCCTAAATTCGATTATTTAAATTTCGCTAATAAACAATCAGTTAATGTTAATTAAGTGTTAATCTTTAGTGACCTACCAGGTAAGTATGGTAATATATATTATCTCCATATATAGTAATAACATAGATCATTGTAGAAATATATTGTATATTTGTACAGCGCCCTTCAGGTGATTTTGCACAAAAATGGCACTATAAAAATCATCCAAATATTATTATTATTATTTGGAGTTGATTTTGTGGTATTATTGATTTTAGCTTCGTTTTCGAGTAATCGAGTCCGAAGTTGGAATTTTTTAATTGGTAAAAAAATCGGTCGGTAGGGGGTTAATATAAACGAAGCATATCTTCTTGGAACACAAATAATACGTTTAGCATGTGAAATCTATTTAAATCTTAATATACGTGTTTGACAATTAATATTGGCTAATCATGGTTTAACATCGCAGAGACGTCTAATAAAAACTAACTAGACGAGCTTGCAAATGCTGACATTATATAATTCAGTACACTCATATTAATTCTTCGGGTATGTATGTCTGACGGATAAAATATATATTTTTTTTTAAATTTTACTAACGATAACTCAATTCTAAATATGAGGATATGTCGAGAGGTGTATTTTTTTTTCAAGGTATATTATTTTTACATTATTAACATTTAGGAAGATAGGTATACAAAAAGTTTTAAGTTTATTTAAAGAGTAGTTGAACGTATCTACTGTTTTAGAAATTTCACTCCATCCTCTTGTGTGCTGTGCTAGAACATCTGTTCTATGGTGCGGTATCTAGAAGTAGTAGTGGTGACAACTACGACTCATATTTAAAGCAGTTAGCGCCTTTCGCTGCTTACATCTTCGATCAATTTTCCATGGATAATCTTATATTTATCGTTTCTCATAATATGATGAAGATGTTGGAATATTCTTATTTTTATAACAAGATCTTTTTGTTTTTATAATTCCTCATAATATGACTAAGATATTAGAATTTTCTTATTTTTATTAAAAACTGGCTGTACCCCGCCACACAATGCTGTGACTCAGTCTGTCTGTGCCGATGGAGAAAAAATAGCGCGTGTTTCTGTGAGTGCGTGTGCGTGAGCTGTCACTGTGACAGGCGTCAGGTGACATATTATGTAATATAGAAATCTATATAAAATATGCATATAAAAACACACGCGTATTTGTATGTAACGTTGTGTCAAAATTTCAAAGCAATCAATGAAGAACTTTCGGATATTAAAGATTTTGAAATAACTAACATTTACATTTTTATTTACCTATATAAGATAACGTTTTGAATTTGTTTGGTATTTATCGTTCCTCATAATATGACTAAGATAATGTTTTTTTATAGTTTTATAAGAGTATTTAAAATTCACTTGTATTTCTGGTGTTTCTTCTGTGGCCACGATTGGTCCATCGAACTGCAATGATGAACAAGGTTTAAAGATGGCATCCCATCCGCACATCATCGATGAACCGTAACGTGTTAGTCTGAGCCCACCATATAAATGTCCATACAAAGCGATGACAAGAAGGTGACCCTTGTCACCCGCGGGCCTCGCAACCTCATGTCTCATACCACGCGAGGAACGAGGAACTGGAGGAACCCATCTAGCCAAACAACAAAACAACCAGCAATAACTTATATTCCCCGTTCCTCAGAACTCAGAACACAACACGTAAGTCTGGCACACGGAACACAGCTATTATTGAATCAGATGACAGCCTTCATTTATCTCTGTTGATTTATACTAATAACAGATTTACTAGCCGGCTTCACCAATCATTTGTATAAATTAATTTCATATTACCTTTTTTTGTTTATGGAGCACCCCGCACGAGAGTCCGCTCAACCGTCTGAGACTATGTCATCGTCAATTGGGTTATGTTGTGAATCTGGAGGTATAGAAGTGGAGAAGGGGATGAGGAAGAGAATGGTGGGGAAGTATCTGACTATTTAGTTCTGGTCGCCAAACACAAAATGGTGGCACTACTCTGGAACCTGCTGCAAAATTGTATATAGGTAAATTGTTTTTAATGAATAAATTGTGATACAACAACACAAATAAAATTTACTTGTGTACGCCGTATCTTATTTAGGTATACATGTAAAAATTAAAAAACGCTCCACAAATATCAAATAACTTAGTTTTCTCTCAGTAGATTTTTAAACCAATACTCTCCATCAATTCGAAAATTTGTTTTTTTTTTTCATTTTGAACGTTTTAAATTATGCAACAAACAATATGGTAGGTAACTTATCTAATATTTTAACAGTTTTTTTTTATATTTTATCACTTTTGAATAGTTTCAAGTTGCAAAGCTCCTTAAAATTTAGTGGAAATCGGAAGATAGTTACATGCACATTAAATACAAAAACATTTGTGTAAATTTCATAGTACCAGAAGTTAACGGTAGAGTATTTTTACTGCTTGTGATGATTAAAATTAAAATGACGATTTGTGGGTAGGTACTTCAGAATATTCGGTTGACTTAAGTCATGACGGATTTCCTTGTAAAAAATAACTTGGTTCATTAAATATAATTTAAGAATACTCTCTCTTCATTGCCTTGTGCATCTGTTACTAGCATAAAACAAGCGGGAAAGTACTAATAATATAGGCTCCAGATTTTCATATTCGTTTTCGTAATTAATCTAAACAGCTGATTAGTATCGCGTGAACGGTGGCCACTCAATAATAATGTCCGCCATAAATACCAATACCATCTTCTCCATTAAAACTAGGTATGTTTACATAAATGGTGTCCGACGCTCACGACAGTTATGCACAAATACTCTGTACTATTTACGATGTGTACCAACATAATTAGTATTAGATACCATACAGGATGTATCTGGAAGTACTCTGTAGCACACACGGTACTAATATATATATATATATATATATATATATATATTTTTATTTATTTTTTATATATATAAAGTAAATACACAATATACATGAAATTCATTGAACATTTCAATTACCCAGATAGTAGAGAAATCTCGGGTCTAACTGGGGAGCTAGTCTATTTACTAATTAAATACATAATATTTATAAATAGTTAAGGTGCTCATAAATAGTAGGCATCGTTATTACAACAAAAATACAGTATCTAAGTATTAAAAAGACAAAAGTTTAAAAAAATAACAGTAGGTACATAAATAAATTGCAACAGTGTATATCTGAAAATCATTGATCATTGTGTTGGTTTTCTGTAAAAAAGGTAATGTCAGTTATATTTTAAATGTTAAATAGTTTTTTTTACTTTTTATTATATCGGGTAAATCGTTGAATAGCTTAGGGCCTAAGTATTGATAATGGTGCTGTGCAGCGGTCGTGTTGCATCTAGGTACATATATATTCCCAGATGTTCTAGGTCTTATTATAAGCTTCTCGTTGGGGAGAGTTCAGATTCTTTAAAAACTTTTAAAATAGCACATCTTTCAAATAATTTTAAAACCGGTAGGACCTTAAATTTATCAAATACGAATAAGTGAATACTTGTTGGAAAATTTCTTGATTTTTTAAGAATAACTTTAATAATCATTTTTTGTGTTATTATTATCGGATACAAGTTAGTCTTATAAATGCTGCCGCATGCAATTACACCATACTGCAACATTGATTGTACAAGAGCATAGTAAACCATTTTAATATTTGAAAGTTTTAGGATATTTCTTAATCGTATAAATATATAAGTGAGTTTTCTAATTCTTTGAACACAGTTATCTACATGTTTCTTAAATTTCATGTTACTTTCTATGGTGATCCCCAGGTATTTGAGATCTGAGGTTTTCTTCAATAATTTACATCTATCGTTACACATATCCCCCACACATGAACCAGCACTCCAATTTGGAGGTAGGGACAGGGTCATTAAGGTGAAAAGGCATGTATGATGTTTTTTCTACATTAAGACTTAGTAAATTATCATCAAACCATTCCTTCAAAGTGTTAATATCATCATTCGCAGCTACTGTAACATCTGTCCATGTTATTCCTTCGACAATGATAACTGTGTCACCCGCATACGAGATGATACTTCCACTAATATGGAGACTGAACATATCATTAAAAATATGTAATATAATATAATATAACATATCATAAGGAAAAGTATAGGCCCGATTACTGTGCCTTGTGGAATTCCATACTCAGAAGATATAGGTTCACTCAATGTATCATTTAGTTTAATAGATTGTTCTCTATTTTCTAAGTAACTCTGGAACCAGTTAAAACTTCTAGTACAATTTTTTCAAGCTTAGCAACCAACCTAGAATGCGACACACTATCAAAATCCTTTTTTATATATAAATATTAGGTGTGGATATGTGAGAGAACTTGAATAGAATTTTCACAGAGCTTTAATTTCAACTTTGAAATTTGGTGAACATTAAAATTCTGTGAAACCAACTGTCCTTAGCGATGACATTGAACTTTTTTCTGAACATAATTTTTGTGTTGGTATTTACTCACAACTCTGTGTGTTTATTTATATGAGAAATAATACTGATTTTTGTTTGTCTGCAAGTGCACATTGTACAATACAATATAATATATTATTTAATATGTAAGTGCATCAGTTTTTTTTATATATTTGTTATATTTTAATATTATTCAATGTGAAATAATATTTTCAAATCTAAAACGGCGATTTCATCAAGTGTGTCAAAGTAAGACCACTAAAGTTGTTCAAAGTTAAGTTAAGTCATTTTCATTCGTAAAAGATACAATTTTCTGACATACCTGTAGTACCTAAAGCACACAAGACGAAATATTTATTATTATAGTTAAAACAGTAAATGCTGGCATTGGTAAATCCTATTTGTACCTAACATTGGCACGGAATTTAATATGTAGCATATATTTCGTAATAACTAATAAAATAACGTACAGTTTTCTGGAATTATTCCAACTTGCTTGAATTAAATCCAATGCCAATTAGCTCATTCAAATATATAATGCCAAAACTTGCAGAAAATCGTAAATACAAATGAGTCACACCAGTTAAATCACCTCTTGTCACAGGTTTTAGACGACATTCCGTTGAAGACTAGTAAAACATGTCTTCATTATCTGTCAGCTAATTATTATTGAGTTGGGGACAAATAGACTTCAAACGAATAACAAAAGCTAATGGCATCATATCGTGTCTGACCACCATTGTAACAGGTTATTTACATCTATGTCAGTGATGAAAGAACTAGGTATAGACGAAGCAATGTCAAAATTTTGACACAACGTTGCATTCGAATGTGCGTGTGTTTTATATGCCTATATTATATAGATGTTTGATATTTTTTAAACAGCGCCATCTGTTAGACAAATAAGCAACACGCACTATTTTTTCTCTATCTAGCACAGATAGACTGAGCCACAGCGTGGCGGGGTACAGGTAGTATTCAATAATATTAGTATTCCATTTACCAAAATTTTATTTATAAACAAGTTCTACTGTGTAATTATTATTGCGCTTGACAGCTGTTTCGACTTCTGTCGGCATTATCAAAGTGAGGTGAGTAGGTGCATGTAATGATAAAAATATATATTTATTGCCTACGTCATTATTAATTTCCAAGTAAAATATTGGAAATTATTAATGGTTAAATAATTGTCTTTTAATGTTTTCCCCAATAAGTAAGATGTTTTCTAATGATTTATTTAGATGACTCAGAGGTTTCTTTTTCCTGCATTATTATTTTACTAACTTGAATTTGTGTGTTCCATACTAATCCAGGGTATCGAATTCCCATGGCTGCAGTTTGAAAGTTAACTCAGAATACAAAACCTTGATGTAGTGAAGTATAGTATCCCTTTTCCGACAACATTCCTTAGTCTCCTTCAGCCATATCCTCTGTGCTCGTTGCAAGGTTTTTATTATAACCCTATTAAATTTGAAAATCTTCCAAGTTGAACAGTTCAAATTTTTTGATGCTTTATTTTACAAATAATATTAAATATTTTCAACTTTGATCTGTGACCACATTTAAATAATCTCTGAATTATTAACATTTCTATGCAGTCACTGTGGCATGAAACAGTCGTACATTCCTTCTGTTGATAGCTCGACCCATTGTTCACGACCAGATTATGTACAGATAACTGATGGCTGAGCGATGACGAAGGTTTAAATACAAAAGGCCTGCTAATTGTTTTACGGTTGCAGTCATTGACTTCACTCAATGAACGCGTGGAAATTGATAGCTGTAGAATGGAAAACAGGTGTAAGCCTAAATATCACGATATAATTAAAAATTATGTGTTTTATAAGCGAAATATGGTCTTCGCATGCTTGTTAGTTGAAATACTGAAAAGTTATAATAATCATTAAATCATCGACCGGTTAGCAACCGAATGATATAAAGCGTCGGGTTCCGATGTAAACTAGCTAGACAGTGGGAGTGATTAAAATATCATATTAAATACTCTGAAAAGACTTTTAAAGAATTTTTACTACAATCCGATCCTACTTAATAAAATCAAAATGTGACATCATAGTTGAAGCGCTACGTGTTTTAAATATACAATCTGTACAATATCTGTACACATATTACAATATATATTATGTTTTAAAAATAGTATTTACACAAGCTTTCCCTCGTAGTATAAATCATCATTGGGGATGTTGTGCGAAGGTTTAAAATTAGGAGATAACCATAGAGTTCCATATTGTTATGTGAAAAGGGAAAGAAACGTGAGAACCAGCAAGTCATTCCACAGCCGAGCTGTAAAACTAACCGTTCTCGTAGGGAAAATATTATCCCTGTACAAATGCCATTTTACTTAGCCATTCGAGTTGTTTGGCCATATTTCCACCTTATTATTCGCACTGCTTGCAGAAGACAGCGGATCTTGAAAACAGAAAACAATGAGAGTGAATTCCCACATTCCCAGGACCGAAGATTTATTTGTTGCGGATCTGTCTTAATCTTCAGGGACGACGATAATCTGTTATTACATAAGTACGACATACACATACATAAAATCTTAAAGTTGATTACATGAATTATATTTTCTTCTTTGCAGTGTTCAACCCTTAACAACCGCAGTTTATGCAAATGTAATACAATTATTTGTTTATATCATAAAGCCTTATTCAAAATGGTTAAATTGACTTGCTAGGCGTCCTTGACGCGATATTTCATAAAACAGGCGCTCTTAAAATTAGCCATTAATTATTAGAGCAAATGTTAACGATTTGAAAGCTATTCAAAACGGTATTCTATCAGTGATGTCACAACTGTGCAAGTGTCCAGTGTCCATTTTACAAAAGCGATTTAATCAGCTTGATACTACTTGGTAGTGCAACCGCTCCAACGACCTTCCTAGGCCGCGTGACTCCTGTCCCGCCCTGCCGCCCACCACCGCCGCCCATAGCCTACTCTGGGAAACCACTTCATTACCGACTAACTTCGGATTAAATGTGACAGTTATTCTTGCATAAACAAGCCTGGCTGCCTATTTCTGCGTTTCATAAAGCGCTGGTCGAACGAGACCGATTCAATGATCTGGTCACGTGAATTCCGCCATTCTCCACCGGTTTAATGTATGCAGCGTTGAATAGTTTTGTTTGTTTTGAGCGGAATCATAACGGGAGCCAGAAAGTAGTAATTAGTTGGTACATTAGTATTTTAATT
Source organism: Hesperophylax consimilis (assembly GCF_061612785.1). Taxonomy (NCBI): domain Eukaryota; kingdom Metazoa; phylum Arthropoda; class Insecta; order Trichoptera; family Limnephilidae; genus Hesperophylax; species Hesperophylax consimilis. The sequence continues at coordinate 19,847,536 of NC_142848.1, read as the reverse complement.
AGTCGCTGTGTGTTTTTTTATCACTTGATTGCTTAAGCGGCAAATTGGCACTTATCGCTTTTTCTATCCATACGAGTTACTAAGTATTTCAATCATTTTAATGCCAACATGTACCTAATGATCTTGTTATTCTTCTTTATAAAATTTCTGTTGATTTTAAGATTTCGTGTTGACATCTGCTTTTGGTTGCGGTGAATCTAATCTTTTGATTGTTTCAGTACATACAAGTGTCCGAACAGCACGTAGCCAGTTGGACTATGGATTCCCTGATTTGGTCAATGTTTCGAAAAAGTGGGAATGATTGGGAAGAGTAAGTTTGATAAGTGACTGTTCAACACAGCAATGGTCTTTTAATGCACCACTTTAATTGTATGTGATCTCCAACTGAAATAAGATAGTCTTCCATTTATCCGCTCTGGAAAGAAGTGAAAAATGTCAAATACATACTTAAGTACATTTTTAATTCCTCAGGCTCAGACGCATTCTGTCAGAAGCTCGGAGAATTTTCCCTTTACGATAAAATCCGAACAAATATAACATTTCTGAACAGATCCGAAAACTGAAAGCTCTCTTAGAAAGATGATGAAATACGCTTTCAAATTTTATTATTAGAGATAAACATTTTTTTAATATTAAAATTTGAATGCAAAAATAAAAAAATACTGATAACGAAAAAATATATAGAAGCACACTCATTTTATTAAATAAATTATTACCTTTTGGTCGTTTCATGTAAAAATAATGAATAAAAAATTCACGAATTCTTTCAAATTGTTACAATTACAAGTTTTTTTAAATTGCGGTCGGAACCTTTGGTTTCGTAAAGGTGAACATTTTACCTTTTTTGTGGTTAACTTCTAGATTTGAATACAAAGCGTGGCGTTATCTCTTTCTAACACCGTTCAGATCATATTTCTCACCACAAAAGTAAGGGGGACACATCGATTTCTGTGAGACCATATTAGTACCCATTAAAGAAATTAGCCCGAAGGATTAAAACAAATTTTGGGCCCAAAGCCAAGGATCTTGCCGATCTGTCAACGGGCCCAAAATTTAACGATGGATTTAAATCAAATACTTGATGTAGACTTTTTATTCAAACGTACAATGTGCAAGGGAAATGGTCAGAGTGGAAAAAAGTCACCTTTAAATGCAGGTATTCTGGCGATTTATGCATACCGGAGTTTCAAAAAAGTTTTTCGAACAAGTTTCTAACACCCGCCCTCAGTCCCCTCTTACCCCGAAAATGCCCAAAATAGTTATATAATATTACTTATGTAGTAATATTGTATTCGTTTTATTATATAAGATTTACCAATTCATTTTGGGAATGGCACCTTAATAGCAAACTTAAAAATGACATGCTCCCTAATTATTTCTAATAATAATATTTATTTCTAATTTCACGCCCTGCTGGGCTTTTACAGGTTATTTTTTTATTTATTACAAAGAACATATAAATAACTAAATCAAAGCAAGATCAAATAAAAAACAAAGTAAAGTAAAATAAAAAAAAATCTAAAAGAAAATTAAGGCAAAATAAAAAACAACCTCTAAAACAAAAACAAAGTAAAAAACGAAATAAAATCGAAACTCCATCCAAGATGGAAAAAATATAACACTTGGAAAGTTACAATGCATTGGTAAGATAAGTTGGTAAGATAAACAAAGCTACGTAGTTTGTATAGTTATATTTGATGTTCTTCTTTTTAAAATAAATTGGGTAATGACTTGTTTATATTTGGTGAATGATATGTTGAATACCTATATCAACAACATCTTTATAGTCATTACCCAAATTTTGTATTTGGCGAATGGGGGTATAGAATTGATTCTATATTGGAGTAATCACAATGGAATGGTTGATAATGCCTCGATGTTGGTTTGCGAGGTACATGTAAAGAAATCAATATAATAGTTCAGGGCTGTCAATTATTGAATTTATAATTTTATATAAACATGTTAGGTCATTGACTATTCTACGTTCAGATAATTTTAATAAATTGAGTTGACATAGTAGATAATCATAGTTGACACATTCCCTTATAATCCCCATTCTGAAATTAATAAATCTTAAGAATTTATTTTGAATTCTTTCTATCGTGAGTGGATGACTAGCGTAACTAGGTGCCCACACTGTCGAGTTGTACTCAATTTGACTCCTAACCAATGACATTTTTTATGGGTTTGAATATTGTTAAATTGGCTGCAAATTCTTACTACAAAGCTCTATTTGTTGTAATTTCAATATGGTTTGTAAAATTCCGTTTTCGATCAAAGTTTACAACTAAATCATTCACCTCGTTTACAGCGGTTAGAACTACATCATTGATGGAGTAATCATAAATTATTAGATTTTTTATTCTATGTAATCTCATAACTAGGCATTTGCTTATATTTAGTTGTAGATAGTTCTCTTGGCACCAAACAAAAAGTTCAAACAAGTTATTTGACAATGTTGACAGTCATTAATATTTCTTATAGCTTTGTATATTTTCATATCGTCCGCAAACATTAAAACTCCAACATCGTTGAAGATCGTTCATCTTTCTTTTTAATATTATATTATAATAAGTCATTAATATTTCTTATAGCTTTGTATATTTTCATATCGTCCGCAAACATTGAAACTCCGACACCGTTGAGCACATCGTTCACAAATATAAAAAATAAAATTAGTCCCAAATGGGATCCTTGGGGGACACAGCAATAAATTTATATGAAATAAAGCCGTCAATTTTAGCGGCCAATTGCCTGCTACTTAATTGACTGTTGAACCACATGTATAAATACCGTGCTATTCCTAATTTATGAAGCTTTTTTAACAACACATCATGATTAATTTTGTAGAATGCTTTGCTGAAATCAGTATAGACTTCTTAGACATGGATTCGAATATATAGTTTTGGTAAATTAAAAGATTGGACAAAGTAGATTTTCCTGAAGTGAAACCATGTTGTTTAGGTGAAATTACTGGCTTAATACAGTGAATGATTTTATTTAAAAGAGGTTTCTGAAACAATTTTGGAATTTTAGTTGATACCATGAAATTGTTCACAATTATCCTACGAGAAATTTCCGAGATTTTAGACTTCCCCAATGTAACTTCAGTGCACACAAAACAGAGTATTTTACAAAGGAAAAAAACTTTATAAACACCTACCAAACACCACAAGTCTTGACAATTTTCGTAGGATATGTGCCATGTACACGTGAAAAAATGTATGATTTGTACATATATATTTTTCTTACTTTTATGTCACTGTATTTTTATTTCGTATTTAATGTAATTTTCCTACTACATGTATAAAAAAATAAATTAAATAACGATTCAAAAACAAAAACAAACCAGCAAAAAATTGCATGACTTCGACAACTAATATAAAAGCCTTTCAACCGCACTCAATTTGCACATAACTAATATCTATCAATTACTTACATTTATTACGAGCATACCATTATTATTTTCCATTATAATAAATATATAATCAGTAGTTATAAAAAATACAACATAAATGCAACCTGTCTGTAGCAGTTATGTAAACTTCTAACAGACCGAGTGGCTGAACGTGTTTTAATATTTAATAAATCTGTAAAAGATTTTCTAATATGAATAATATAATTATCGCGAGCATTTAGCAATAATTTGGCTGGTGTCAACATGTAGTGTTATGTCCGCGAGTGGTGAGTTGTGACAGGCCGCAGCAGCGAGATACGGAGCCGTAAACTAGACACACATTTGCATACATTACACTGAACTGGTTTTTACAGAGACTAACAAACTCTCAGGCCTATCACGATATTATATTTCACCTGTATAATGTATACGCCTAACGATGAGAAGTTCATATGATATATGTGAGCGCTGGATCCTGGAGAAACGTGCGGTAGGAGATACTCGTAGGTACCCCGCTAAGCAGGGGCGGGAGGAGTCAAATGGCGCCAGAGCAGCTTGAATTTTGACTCATTTTTAAATGATAAAAACCATAAAAAAATTATTATTTTCCATGTGGGCCTGCGGGTACTACTAGTACTAGTGGTAGTGCACAGTAGACAGCAAGTAGTGCAAACGGTGTTAAAATACACTGCGCTGAGGCGCTCAGTGGTGTCGACTGATGTTAGATATGCCCATCTAGTACACGTCCCCACTGAGTTAGTCTGGTTTCTCATTGTCTCGAAAACTTTGGTCCTCCATCGATAGAATAAGGTTGTCCCATAGGCGATGTGACCACACCATGCATGATATGTGTGAATGCGGTACGGTACAGACTACCTTTCATCAACGAATGCCCGCTACATTAATTCCCCGGCGGGATTAATGAGATCCACAAGGCGACGACTGAGAAATACTACCATACGAAAGAAGAGAAGTAGAACTGAGGCGCTCGCTAGTGCCACTTCATGTTCAATATAGATCTCAATAGCGTAGCGTATTTTCCGCCTGCCCACCACCTGCGTGGCGTGCCAGATCGGGAATGGCTGGTTTGGGCAGACCCTTTGATCTCTCCAACTGGTCTTTCGACACATCGCCTTGCGCCGCAGCGGTATGGATATATTTATACGTCACTCCTGGAGAGTGGTCACACTGATCCCTAAATTCCTACCCAACCCCTATACCCTTTTTCCTTCCCAGAACTTCCTCTCCTTTAAAAGACCCTCCACATAGCATCACCAAAGATGACATAGGCCCTGAAGTAAAATATAAATAAGAGCCTCCTCTAATATATACCGACCAACTACCAATATATATTAAAAATAATGTCTATTTAACAATAAATAACACTGTTAATTTTATTAAATCTTTAGCGCAAAGATAAGTAATCGTATGGAAATATAGCATAAAGAAATACTGACAGTTAAGTAATTACATATTTGTGTGTTTTAAAGAAGATCATCTGTTCATACGTCTCACAAAGGGCTTTAGATTGATGAGCTGTGTTACCAAGGGATTAGTTTGGCAACAAATAAAATATAATGAAATGAAGAATCCTTTACTAGTGCTCTGAAAACGGATGGGGTTTTTTACAACAGATTTTAGATAAAATATGTATTGAAATAAATCAAAAACATCCTAAAATTAAACTGTCTGGCAAAAGGGCTCGCTTAGGGTAATATATGGTGTGTTGCCGGCTGAAGCATGGTTGATGAACAGCATGGCAAGCAGCAATGATATTCGGCTGAGTTTCAAAGAAATGGAGTGACTTCCAGAGTGAGAGCGGCCAAGTTAACCATGGCTCCATGTCAAAGAGTCTGTGAGTGTGCAGGATTTACAGATGATTTCCGATTACAAATTCTCCATGAATCAAGTCTCCAATATCCAGGTAATGATTGCATTATTTGCGAATTAGGACTTCGTCTTCCGTCAATCCAGAGGGGGTCCAATCTCTCGGCTGTCGTACAAGCATAAATAAACCACTCACCGTACAAGAAAATGAGCTCTTCCCCAGATTCACCTTCCCAGGCTCTGTCCTAGTTCGCAGGTTTGGCAACCGCCGAGTGTCAAAAAATCCAGTGTCAGCAGTATGGCCAATACAAAAATAACAATTGAATAAGTACTGGAGATGCAATGATTAACTAGCAACTATTTTCAGCTCCCAAATTTATTTCCTTTCTAACCTACGGAGCTTTGATATTATAATGTAAAGAATGACACCAAATTCTTTGATCACCAATTGGTAATTAAAATCGGGGCCCAAACGGGTTACTAAATGTTATACATTATAAACATGTATTAATTGTACACAGTGACAGGTTATAATTAGAAACACCAACTAGTTAAGTAGTTTATTAACTACGTAGTAACTCGGTAAACGTTTAACTATGTAAATAGGTACTTCACAAAACATTAACATTCTATTCTAGATTCTGAAAATACTCGTATAATATATATATATATATTTAATATTTAGTTAACTCTACGGAGACGGTCAATTAATCATCAAGTTATATGTTGTAAGCTATTTCAATTACAAAATCAAATAAATTATGTAAGTAAATATTTTTCATATTCAGCAATATCCCTACAATCTGAAAAATTAATCAGGTTTTATGGAAACCTTTAATTAAATATAATTATTAAACGGAGTGTTCAATGAATTTATTATTGAACACAAAAACGTTTTTCTCATATTTGAAGGTTTCACATTGTGTTTGATTTTTAATTTATATTGCACCATATTATTCAATGTTAATTGGTTGTTTTTCACGTATGTGGTTTTTAGTTCCACGTAAAGTGGTAAATACAGTAAAAAAATAAATTCAAAAACACATCAGTAAGCGATTTAAAAACTTGGCTATAAATTTTAATTTTTAATTGCCTATGTCCGATTGTAAAATCAAAATCGAAAAGAATCTTCCAACTGCTTTAAAAAACCGTAGTTCATTTTGGGATAACATGAAAAATAGCGAAACTATTTGTATTGAATATCAAGCGGTAATATTTATGACATGATTTTATATTGTCTACTGTCTAGGCCCGTGGGATTAATGTTATATTATTAGAGCGCGCGAAGCAACACGGATCGCATTAGAAGCTAAACCATGGTAATTCCTTCACCTTGTCCGCAAGTGGTGATAATATTATAAATTATACGAATAATATAAAATTTGATGGGAAATTTCTTCATTCCGGCGAGCCGCCATCAGCCGGCGATAAGGCAGTAAAGATTATGGTTCAATCCAACGATCCGCTCGTATGGGCCTCGGCAGCTTTACGGGCCAATATACACCGAGTACTATTATAAAGGTTACCGTATCCCATACAGTCCCATAAAACAACATTTCGTGTGCTTACGGCCTGGGCACCGGTGCTGAATCGTTGGAAGTTTATACAAAACGAAAGCTTATCGATGAACAGAATTTTTATAGTATTTGTTAATGTTTTTTTTATTGATGGTTTTTTTTTAAATAATTTACACAAAAGTTTCAATTCAATCCAATAGACTGGATCAGAAACATTAAATTCTTTATTTTTTTTAACAAATTGAATAGTTTTATCGCAAACAATAATTTATATTTAAGAAAAATCTAATCCAACATCGGAATTCAATGTTCCAGGCTTGGTGAGTCAGTCGTGAGCACAAATATTTTAATTGTTGACAAACCGTAGTATTGCAGCATTATATCTTCTGATTAAATTAATTTAATACTATGAAGCAACAGATCTAGGCCATTCTATCCACGTAAATGGGCAATTTAACAAAATAGAAAAATGGATAGTAATTTTTATGGAAACATAACATTTCCGGAATTGTGAGCGGAGAAAAGCGCGCCATCTAAAATATGATCCCGATATATATTTTTGACGACATTATAATATGTATTGTACGCCCTTATTAGTGAGTGAAATACATAAAATCCAGGTTTTAGTAATTTCATTCGCAAACTTAAAAAATCTCCCGAATCCTGATTGTATATATTTTTTTAATGTCAAGAATCAATATTGCCTGAACAATAAAACTCACATTGAAATAGCTGACAATCATGAGACTATCATTATTTTTCACAGCGCTCAAACCTTCGTTTCCTCATCCAAAATTCGAGAGTCAACGACGTCGACATTAATTTATCCGAAGTGCAATCACCAATTAAGTCATTTTCTCAAGCTCTATATTTCTATTTATCCTACGATCAATTTGAATGAGTCCGGAAAAAAATAAAGCAGAACAATGTTTAATGTGCACCCCTTACACCTGCGTGTTATGTTCATTATAGGTAGGTACTTCCTTTTTCCTTCCCTTTTTACCATTACCAAAATTCACTGATCATAATTATAGTTATAATGGTAACAGTATAAAAATTTACCAAAATCAGTTAATCTCCAAGGAAAAAACCTGTTTTAATTATAAGATTTATTGGAATTATTATAGGTATTTATGTAGCAAAAAATAACAGAATTTATGTACACTATTTCAAACTTATCCAACAAATAACTACTAATACAACTTTTGGGCAAAAAAGCTTCCTATATCATAGTATCAAACTCTATAATAAAAATGGATATTATATTAATAAATTTATGACACTTATAATTTCTTTATATCTACCATATATAACATTTTTATGTAAAGTTTAAATAATAATAGTCAGAATACACTATATGTTAATAGTTGGTGATAAGTCCTACCTCAATCTCATTGGGCGAACTCGTATTGCGGCAAAAATTTTAGCAAATTATTGAATTCAATTTCGTTTATAGTTAATCTGTTACAAAAAATGCCTATATAATTTGGCCACGTTTCAGATATGCCATCTTATCGAACGGCTTTCACTTCATTAAATCGTAAGTTTTGTTGGTTCTTCCGATTACGTATCCAAGTCGTGAACAGATCGGAGATTGAATAACCGTTATACCTAATGAAAACAGACACCTGAGTTGATCCCCTGATCGTGGGATCCAACGATTTATCATCAAAGTAAAAGGCAACAATGATTTTTTATTGCATTTTGTTATAGTGAAGAGAACAATGAAGTTTTAATATCTCTCGTCGGAGAAGAAACGTGAGTATTGCATTATATATTGTCTGGACTGCAGGCAGGCCATTGTTATTGATGCGACCTATAACTAAAATGCAAGCTGTGTATTGGCTGGAACGCTGGGTCTATGGGCTATGGGCTCAGATATTCATCTGAACAACGTCTTTATCTCTATTAGATTTTGAAAATGAATGTCCATTTTGCATCAATATAACTGAAGTTTTCTATAAGTAATCTAATAATATAATATTCGCGTTGAAGAAGAGCAATGTGGCGTTTATACAGTTAGAGACCTACTCTTACTACTACCAACTAGTAATTAATGTATTTCGAAGTGAGCTTCTTTAACAATTTTTCACACTTTTACTAGGGTTTCATTATTTACTGTGTATCACATAACATGATTTATTAAAAACTTTATTGTTTATTTCGACAGTTAGGCAAAACAGCTGACGCACAGTAATAAATACCGTAACAAAACTGCAAAACCATAATGAGTTCTAAATATATTTCGAGAGAATGCCTAATTTTCGTATGCCTGCCTACCTCTTTTTATAGCTGATTTTTGTTGTAATTTTATTGGAATACTAGCGCTTTCCTATGTAAAATAATGGGATATTAAAATCGTAGGATTTGTGAAGCTGAAAAATATTTGTCTCAGGATCAAAAAAATAATGAGGGAGACGATATTAGTCATTCAGCAGAATATATAGAAATCACGTGTTCTTTTCCTAATACATATCATGATGGCATTCGATCATATCAGTATGTCAATATCAATATTTGTATGAACACGTGTTCCGCCTCCCCATAAAACATTCGCTTTTCACTGATAATTTGTTAGAAACTTTGTCAATTCATTCATTAAAGGCATGCAGTCCCGTTTTAACACCAAAACGAATAATTTGACCAGATTTTTAAATAAATTAAAAGTATTTCATATCAGTATGTCATTTTACGTATTTTTTCAAGTCAACGATTACACGTTTTATTTACTTGTTTCTGCATTTCGACAATTATGTGGTGCACCGATTTTAAGGATGTTAACTGTTATTTTTTTTTTTAAATAACTTTATTCATTGCCACTTATACACTTATAATGTCCAATTTGAGATGCGGGTTTGGGTACCGCCGCCCCGGCAACCATTTATTAAATATCCAACACCTCTGCCATAGGTCACCCCAAGTGGTTCGCCACGATTGGTGTATTCAGAATGCGACTGCCCACTAGCTGCGTGGCGTGCCAGATCGAGAGAAGCTAGTTTGGGGAAACCCTTTGACCTCTCCTGCTGGCATCTCAACCCATCTGGAGCGATATATTCATACGTAACTCCTGGACACACTGATATCTAGATCCCTACCCACCCATCATACTTTTTTCCTTCCCAGAACATCCTCCCCTTCCTTTCTTTAAAAAAACCCTCCACACGGCATTCCCAAAGATAACATAGGCCCTGAGGGAAATTATTTCCTCGGGGCCTTCTGTGAAAATAAATGTATTCACATATTCTTTCTTTCTTTTTTAAATCGCTCTAATGTTGAACTCCCAATGATTTAGACCACGAACCGCCACTGATAAAATGTAGTGCCGCCTTTAATTTATTTTTAATTTCTCTTCATCCATTGCAGGATGTTATTCAAAAAATATTTTATGCATGGTATTTTCATCGAGGTGATTTAAAAATTAATTTCCTTCGTACATAGAAAATACCAGCTACATAAACCTTAATCAAAAGATGCCAAACACGAATCTAATAATGGAGGAAATTTATCATTACTACACGGTTCAATAATAAATATGCATCTACATACCTATCCCGTACAGTGAGAATACATATTACAACACAAATTACAATATAACTTGCGTTAAGCCTCGGTATTCCGAATTATAACATATTTCTCTGGAACACTAAGTTTTAAAGCTCCTCAAAATACATGTTGTTTTTGAAGATATATCTACATATAGGGTTTTCCAATAAGAGGTGTTATGTGTATTTAATTCCGGCCATAAAATGATTTTTTATGGCCGGAATTGGATGGTATTGATCTGAACAACGTTTACTTTCAACAAGACGGCGCGGCGCTACGTGCCACACAAGCAATGAAACCATTGATCTTTTACGGGAAAAGTTTCCGGACCGTATTATCTATCGAAAAGGTGATCACAATTGGCCACCGAGATCTTGTGATTTAACACCTTGCGACTTCTTCCTTTGGAGCCACGTGAAAGAAAAGGTCTACGTCAACAGCCCAGCGTCGATTAAAGACCTCAAAGATGGAATTCGTGAGGCTATCGCGGACATAAGACAGCCAATTTGCGATTTGGTTATGGAAAATTTCATGAAAAGGATATGGTCCTGTAGGCGTGGTCGTGGTGGTCATTTGACTGATGTTATTTTTCACTATTAACGGCATACCTTCTTCTTTATAATTAAATAAACATTCAATCATTGCTATTAAAAAATGGCATGTTTCTTTGAATATCAAAATAACACCTCTTATTGGAAAACCCTGTATTTGTGGAGCTGAGACGATAATCCATTTTTGAAAGCTATAATAAATATGAAATTTCCACGTTAGAAAAAAATCGTAAAGAAGGCCCGAAAATTATCAAAAACACACTTTGTTCTTTAATTTAACATTTTATAGGTTACATGTTACATGTTATAGGCAAATAAATCACTTTAAATGAAGCTTAGGCATTTTTCAAGGGATTTTTGCTCATTTTAAATGAGTCGTGTTTTATGAAATTATTTTACAATTTTTGCTTAATTATCGTTTTTTTTTAATATAAGCTCGCTCCCTCTAACATTCATATTTACATATATCCCTTTTAAACCATTTTATTCTTCTTTTTGAACGCCTACTATGGAGCCTTAATATAGGTAATAACTTGTAATAATGGATTTAATATGAAGGTAGATTAAATGCAGTAGAATACTCTCAATGTGTGGAAAATAATATTATGTAGATTTTAGATTACAATATTATATTTATATTATTTATGTATTCAAAGCACGAAACCGCATTTCACAAACGGGTATTTACTGGTACGAGGTATGATCGAACCCATTGTATGTTTATTGTGTATAGATGGGGTAACAAGTACCTGCATTGTATTATTTTATTTTAATGGTTTGTAAACTTCAACTAATCATCATTATAATCATCATCGGCGCAGTTAACCCTTAGAATAGTCGCGGATGCCTTCGGGAAACGAATATACACATATACGATTTATTTATTACTGGATAATTTGTATAGCGCCGCTTTTGTGACATATCACCTCAGGGGCGCTTTACAGTTAATGCAGGTATTACAAAAAAATATAAATATTACAAAAATAAATTGAAATTAAGTTAAATAAAATGAAGTACAGGAACAGGTGATGAAGTACAGAAACAGACACGAAGATGGAGACTCTGCAGCAAGAATCCTAGATGGTGAGGAAACTGGACCAACTGCTGCAGCGAGAGAGTGCTCCGCGTCAACCAACAGTTCCAGCACAAGGTTCGTCATCCGTTCAGGTATTTGTCTGCTGCTAATAGAGCGCTGACACAATATCCTTTCATAGACACCAGACCTTGGCATCACCGCTGTGACATTCGACGAAGTTAGAGGATCGAGACTCTGCAGCAAGAATCCTTGTGTTGTATAGTTTCTCCAGATCATTTCGTGTTCGCCATTTGGTGTTCGTTTTCACCGTGTCTCCTGGACACTCTTCTGTTTTACGGCTCGGATTTCTTTCTGTATGAAGTAATATCCAATAACCTTTTGCTGTTTTTCGTAAGAGCTCTATACTTGAAAGCTATAACTTAGTACTGGTTTGACATGTAAATAACTCTCATTAAAAGTACTAAGTGAGTACTGAAAAAAAATGTTGACTGCCTGACGTGCGGGGGTTATTTCTACTTCAGACCAATTCTTCCAATTTGAGAGGCAGGTATGGTTACCGCCCATTTGGAACCATTCATTGGATAACCAACACCTCTACTATAGGTCACCCCAAGTGTTTCGCTACGTTTGGTGACTTAGCAAGGGTGCCCGGGTTCATGTGGTGAGAATTATCTAGGTCTCGGCGGCGGATGTGGTCTACCCGTCTACTGTGTGGCGGGTTGTATTTGGAGAGGCTCATTAAAAACACATCGCCTTGCAACGCTTTGAGAGGGATGAATTCAAACGTCCGTCATTCCTGGACACACCTACCCACCCCTCAAACCTTTTTCCAAAGATGTCATAAGCCCTGAGTGAAATTATTTTCCTCAAGGCCTCCTGTGTGGAGTTAATGTAAAAAAAGACGAACGAATTTCTGCTTAATTGAGTTATAAAAACATTCTTTTAGTAGGTACATTCCTTTGATGTTTGATTTTTAGCCATGTCACTGAGGATAGCAAACACTTAATATAAATATTGAAATTTACAATTTATTAGTAATATAGATTATGATTGAAGTCAATAATTGTGATTGTAGTGAAAGATCAAAGTTTCCCATTGTGACCAATATAATATACATATTATCAATGTTGTGACCGCAGCTATGAGTATGTGCCGTCTACCGCGTACGGCCAGTTAATAAGTGAATATGTAAATTTGCCAACAATGATTGGCATTATCGATGGTCGCTTGTAAATAATGCCAGAGTCCAGCCCGGACCCGTTTACCTCTCCACACGACAATGGTAATTGGGATCGGTCCGTGACCCGCGATCACGACCGAATCATCATACCTCATGCGTTTCATGCTACCCGGATCCCACACCAGAATAGGAAGACGGAATTTCTAAATTAGTTAGGAAGGGTTGTTTCACATTATTTTAACAATTCATAAAATTTATAAGTTAAAAATCAAGTTCTGTTGTTATTTCACGGTACTTGATACTAACAGAACTTGCACGGAGAAAACTTACTGATATAAAACATTGCTAATTTATTAAAAATCTTGTAAAATTATTCGAATTCCTTTTAAAAACGGAACTGCAGGCCTTTAACAAATGAATTGACAGGTTGCCTAACAAACTGTCGGTAAAACAAGAATGTGGGGATGTCGGAAAACGTGTTCTTAAAATTTCTAATATTTTCATTTTTCGTCATTAGATATATTTGTTAGGATATACGCAGCTGCATGAACACGTGTTCTTATATACTCTGAATGTACTGATAATTTATTAGGAAATGGCCTGTCATCACGTTTTTAACAGGATTTTAATAAATCAGCAATATTATTTTTTCCGTGTGAATAGGACTTTCGCAGAACTTGAAAATTAAAATTTATTGAATTCTTCCAATAATTGTGATTCTAATTGTCCTTAGTCTTTGGCATTAATTACATACCTAACAATTTCGAGACGTTTTGTTTTAAAGGGTTTTTTTTGCATGTGTTACATATTTTTTCAATATTTCGCTACCGCTTTCAACACATCTTATCATAAACTAGCGTTTTTAAAAGTAACGTTATTATACAATTACATAAATAGTTCGATATTGTTTGGTGGGGGGGGTATTGGGTGGTAGTGGCGGTGAAGAGTTGGAGGGGAGGGGGAGGAGTCAAAATGAGAAAACATGTTTAGCAATTGTGATTTACAGGTTGCCATTTTTTAATTTTTGATTTTATGTTTTCATTAATTTATAAAGCTTTTAAAGCGGACAATTTAAAATATGAGTTTTTTTCTTTATTGAGGCTATGGCCTGTTTCCATTAAATAAATATTTTTTATTCCGTAAACACAGCTCAAGTTCCCTGATCCAATTTTTATGGTCATAATGCTATTTCTACATACGGTAGGTACGGTGCATCACTTTAAGTACATTCTAAAGGGTATATTCCATTTTTAAAGTTTTTAGTTGCTATTTCAACACACGGTAGGCACGGGGCATTACTTTAATTACATTAAAGTGTATATTCCATTTTTAAAGTTTTAGTTGTTATTTCAACACACTGGAGGTACGGTGCATCACTTTAATTACATTCTAAAGTGTATGTTCCATTTTTAAAGTTTTAGTTGTTATTTCAACACACTGTAGGTACGGTGCATCACTTTAATTACATTCTAAAGTGTATGTTCCATGTTAAAGTGAATGAATAAATAAATTTACTATTGAAAAGGAATCTTTGAAATGGAAATCAACCCCTTCTTGACATCCGGTCGAGCTGAAACTTGGCAGATAAACTCGTTCTCGATGACAATGCATTCTATCAAATGTTGATGGCACCCACGCATTTCTCTGAAAATGAATGACATTATAAAAAATTATAGCAGTTAACATACGAAATAAATCTCGGTACCATCAAATAAGGATTTGGCTTAAATTATAGCACGGTTCACTCATTTTAGTCGGTCCCTGGGGAGGAAAGTTCAATCCTCAGTCAAACCCAAAAATTAAAAAAAAATCATACGTATATTATCCCTCCTTGTAATGCTATCTTCGTCAATCAAATTTTCATCTTATCCATTCTCTATCCAACAATCTCCGCTCATTACTTCTTTAAAACTGGCAGAACCTTGAAAGTCAGTTGTAAAAGATCAGGTGAATATGAGTATCTATTTTTAAAGTTTTTTTTAATAAAATGGTAGGTACCTACGAACTTATCCATCAAACCACTACATTGAAGGTTGCAAAGAATATAAAATCCCTTCAAACGTCAAAATCATATTCATCGAAGAATGACTTCAAGTAAAGTTGGACTTCTTTCCCAGATCAATGGAAGTTAGGACTCTGAAGTGTGAAAGTTACCCACTCAAATTTGTGATAATGTGCTTTACTTCATATATTTTGGGATTTCGCATCAAAATCGGGTTATCTTTCGAATTCTAAAAGAACCTTTCGATTTCGAGAAAAGATTTTTCGATTTTCGGTGGTTACACTAGAAAATTGCTTTTCTTAAAATTCAAACTTGCCAAACAGGGCAATTCTACGTAGTCCTGGTGAAATTTAATAAAACTGACATTGGCTCTTTTAGAATTTATTGAGACTCGAGCAAGTCAGCAGTAAATAATAGAGATCTAGTTATAGGTAACTCGACGAAAGTTGAGTCGAAACTAACAACACATGTCCTTCAAACGCGGAATATTGCGAGTTAATAACAATGCCCATGCCCAATAACAATAATAAGTTGGCTTTTCAAACGTTGAAATGTGAAATAATTATTAAATTATCGAAGAAAGCAAACACTTTGTGTCTTGACATTAAATAAATAAAAAAATACGCTGTTTTAAATCACTTTATAGAGTTTAATAGTTCGACCGGTTTCGGTTGCACTCAACCTTCTTCAGGCACCCAAAACAGCTCAACTTATCATTAAGGCGATGCCATACGTAGTAATGCAAAATCATGTGTTTTTGGTTTGAAAATTTGGTCGCCTAGAAATGTTTCAGATGCTTTAATTAAATACTGCGAGTAGAATACATCTTGGCCTTTGAAATGATCGAGTATTTTTTAGATAAACTTTTTTATAAGCCCAGAAAAAAATAATGTATAAGGCCTATGAAAACTGCTTTAAAGTTCAGAATCTCCTACTTACGAACTCAGTTTCGGTTATGATTTTATTGTATAATGTGGCAAATTAAGTTATTTATAAAATGATTGGAAAAAAATAAACGTTTATGCCTGAACATCAACAAAATAAAATAAAAGGCACTTTTTGGCCATGTTTTTTTCTTGCATAAATCAAAACAGGCGGATGGTGTTAAGCGGGAATTCAAACCTTATCGCCATCTACGTAAGGGTTGTTATTGATAGCGGCTCAATTTAAAATATTAGACAACGTAGTGCATCGCCTTAAGTGGTTTAAAACAAAGTATTTTTTTTTAATTTATGAAATAATAATATTTTTTGTCGAAGTACGAAAAGAAACACGCTGAATGTAAGTTACGCATCTGTGTGATTACCGTGTTAATCACACAGAAATCAACTTCTGTGGAACACCTAACTTGTCTTCATACACCTAACTTGTATTTATATGTTACCATGATTTTTAATTGTTTTCGTTACCTCCTAGTGGGACTGGTGTCATAAATCTAATTAACGGAACATCATTTGAATTTTTTTCGAATAAGAAGTTATTTTAGTAATTAGGGCTAGAAAGCCGTCTCCGGTTTACCTGAAGCTACGTTTTCCAGGTTGTTATAATGTTAGTTGTCAGTAGACACTAAAAATACATTATTATTATTTTTTAATGAAACGTTAACCATGTAATAAGTCGTAGCCGCACTAGGGACGTTTTGCGATAAGCCTGTCAACTTGTGATATTATGTATGTTATGGCTTTGAGTGTACATCGAGTATAGGTAGGTCGACAGCGTTAATTGTTTGTTTTTTACCGCCCGTGTCAAACAAATTAATAAAAAGGTTTTAATTACTTTTTATCACTTTGGTTTCTTACAGAAAAGTTCGAAACAAGTCGTAAGTCATAAATGCACGAGTGCTGTAGGTACTAAATAATACAATTATGGTCATATTTCAAGTTCGTAATTATTTTTTAAGTAAGAACAGCTTCAATTTGTGTGGCTTCCTAAGATATTCATGTTCATTGCTGTGGTCTCGTAAAAGGACTGTAGTTATATTTGAGTTGAGAACTTAGCGGTTAGGTTAACGGTAGAAGAAACGTTAAAGAAATATCGTTTTACAAAGACAATATTTCTCATTTTAAAATAAACCATAAACTACTATATCTGGAGTGACTTTAAAACATTTTCAATTTTCATATTTATATGCACTGTTAGATTTTTTCAACGTACTACCTATTTCGTTAAGCTGAAACTCATATTTATTTTAGTGCCATCAATATCAATTCGAATTGATACGGTAATATGTATTTGTATTTATAACTTGCAGTAACGAGAAATGATATGAAAGATATAAATTTTTTATGTTCCAATATTTTATGTAGTTGGTATATAAATATGTACTAAGTATGTGATTGTTATTCAGCAAAAATAACATCCCCCCGCATTCCGAATTTCATTTTAATTTTTAAGTTCTTATTAAAATATATGTTATTTTTGAAAATAAAATCTATACATTTGTAAAGCCTAAACGGTAATTATACGAAATTCCCTCTATAGAAAAAAATCGCAAAGTATACCCCGCAAATGATTAAAAACACATTTTTTGTTATTTAACGTGTTGTAGGTATGAAAAAAATCGGTTTATCTTTTAGGCATTTGTCGAGAGATTTTTGCTCTAAGCATTTTCACAATTTGGCTTACTTATACTTAAAAACGTTCGTATGTATTTACATATCTCCCTTTCAAACCATCTTCTTCTTCTTTTTGAGCGTTTAATTGGGAGCCTTTAAAAGAATATCACACCTCTGAAATTATTTTTATAACTATTTATTTATTGAACTTTTTCTACATATCACAATTTACTAAATTACTATCGACTACCACACTTAGGCTCTGGCCTGTGTAATGGTAGTGGTAAATAGATTATATTGTAATACCTATAAATTATAACTTTATTGTAATCATTATATAAGTAAGTAATAACTATATAAATTAGGTAGTGTAAAAAAATTTTTGTATTTAATAGTAGTAAAAAAAAAAATCAGATTCACAAATCCTACAATTACAAAATCCCGTGACTTATCTCGGGTCTGCGCTAGTAAACATAATAACATTCATTCCAATAAATCGGCATTCGAATTGTTCGATACCTTCGACGCCATCAGACGGTGATCACTAAAGGTTTTTTTTATTGCATGAATAGTAAGATTATACTGTACTTATAAAATTTAAAAAAAAAACAGTAAAGTTTAATAATAATTGCATTTGCAGCTTAAAAATCCCCTAACGATATCACGTTGCCCAAACAATGGTTATAATGATCTTGTAAGCCGGAAGCCGCAGGTAATAAGCACAATTTCTAATCTATCCCAACCACATGCAATCTCTTCTGTATTGAATTATTCTCTTCCTTGAGATTGCCGTTTGTATAGCTTTTGTCTCGATCACGGATGCATTCACGGTCAACTAATATCATTAATTTGTTGCGGCAGCAACTCGCTGCGTTTGGAAATCTGAATAGGACACCGCTGACCTGTCGAGCCATTAATCAATAGAAAATATTTATGAAGGCAGTACTTTATTATGTTTGCATTATGCATTATGGATTTATCATATTCATTATCTATTTACCACGGACTTAAAACAATGAAGCTATGAATAGACACAACTTATTAACGTATTAGCCACATGCTAGTTATTCATTTTTATATTTTATACTATCATTTAAAATAGCTATTTTAGTAAGTGGTTACAACATGTTTTTTAAGTTGAAAGTTGTCCTAGAAATAATTCTAAACAGAGCTGCGCAAGTTATATGACGCAAGAAGTCACCTTTCTACAGTTTTTAACTAGCATAATAACAGATTGTCTACGTATTATATTTTTATGCATGCAATTAATTTTTCACTATGGACTATAACACCTTTTTTTTAATTAACCTACACTCTTTTGTCACGTCCTCACATTTACGTTTCGTTCATCATTTAAAAAAATCTAAACTATTCGCGCTCATAAATAATGTTTGTAGTATGGTTTGGATTGAACACAAAAATTCATAGCATTTTTATTAATCAGCAATTGTTTTAAATTATTGTTTTCAGAATCGTTCATTACGGAAGACAAAGGATTTCAGAGAAAATAAGAAACACAGGACGTAAGAGCTGAAATCGATGGCTGTGGGAGTACCTATGATTAAAACCTTTTTCGACCGAATAATAAAAATATTCATCGATTTTCAATATTGGCGAATGTATATTCTTTCATTATTTTTTTTAAAGGCTTCCACTAGTCATTTCAATTCCACGCAATTTTAATGTTTATCGTAGTTTCAGAAAATAATAGCCATCAATCATATTTCTTCATCATCTTTTCAGTTGTAAGCTTACTGTATTCTCGCAGGAGGAAGTCTTGATATATAATATCGATCAAATAATATTGTGTTTCATTTTTAACATTGTTAAATACATTATTATTATTCTCGGGGATGTTTTCATATCGCTACTTTCCATTTTAATCTAGTTACAATGTGAAAAATCGCTACTGTTACTGTAAGTAAATTCTTTTCTCTCGCCGCAAAACCGACGTTTTCGCATTTTCTAGTCGGAGATTTATGATTAATGAATATCCTGAAACTCTTTTCAGCGTTTTGCTGTTAAAAATATCATGAAATCTCGGAAAGCTTTTGGCTTTATTAACGCCATTCCCGGGAGCTCATGAAGTTGTGTAGGTGCCGCGCCGCTTGAGGGGTGTTGCCTGCCCAACAGAGTTGGGGGTGGCGGGAGACGTAGCGGGATGGTTTCCTCCACCACCACTAATGGGGAGCTAAATTACCGCCGGCTGATAGTGTAGTACGGTGGGCCACTTTGTGTTCCGGAAGTCTTGGCCCACTCGCCCGCTTTTGCCAGAAACCGCCTTTGTCCCATTATACATTATTATGCTCCGAATTTTCTACCAAGAAATCACTTCCGTCTGAGAGGTGGAGGTTGTGAGATCATTAAGAGGCGTTCGATCACTAGGCTTTTCTCATAATGCAAAAAATTATTATTTTATTGAGGATCATATGTGTTTAATTCGGAAAATGATAATATTAATAATACATTTCAAAGTTCTGAAAGGAAGGCTGGAGAAATGGAAAAATCGGTTCCATGACAAAACTCACTTGCCAAACTAACCTAAATTATTATTTTATCATGTTCTGTTTTATCCGATTATTAACCTCCTAAATAATGAAGAATTTATATCTACTTATGTAATAAAAAATATACACGGTGTACTACGGAAACTCGCAAAAGCGTGAAACTGGTGAATCTAAATCACATTTAGAACTCCAAAAAATTCTGAGGGTATGCTGTCCTTGTTCTACCGTTATTTCAATGGAAGATTCTTGGAGGACGGGAAAAAACGCCAAACTCGAGCCCAACATTTACATGTTGTCATTTGTCACATTTGTTTCTACGACTCGTTTTTGAGTTCAACAGCTCGGCTATGGAACGATTTGCCGTCTTCTGTGTTTCCTCCCTCCTAAAACATGTATCCATTGTTTAACTACTTTCCACACAGCATCCTAAAGATAACAACGGCCCTGAAAGAAATTATTTTTGCCAGGGCCTCCTTCCTATGTGGAGTCAATTTAAAAAAAAATGAGAGTGCTGTGTAATCGTGTTGGAAGATTTTCGGCCATCGGTCAAAAACTGCATAACTTATTTTAAAATATTAAAATTGATTCTCACTGTTGTAACGTTTAAACACGTTATCTATACCATAATAATTGGCAAATATTGATGCAGCTGAATTATTATTATGCGAGCAGTTAGTGCCCCTTAGCACCTACTTCAGGCGGAGAGTGTTAACTCGTTTAGGTGAATAAAAACTATCCATCAGCCTTTGGATATTATTTCACAAACTGTAAACTGATAAGTATTAAAATTGTAAAAAGACATTAACCCAGATTGATTGGAACAAGAAATGCCCTCGAGCCTGAACTAGATTACGTTACTGAATCGTGGTACCGTATCTATTATCTATTTATTGAAATCTAAATCAATCAAAAGGAATCATTATTGGAACTAATTCATACATATATATGCTATTACTATTTATCACACGGTAAAAGTATTAAATTCATGTACCTACCAATTGACAAATTTAACTTTGCAGGCGGCCAAAGGAAGAACCAACTAACAATTTTTATTTAATATCATTTCCAGAGCGCTTTATAAAAATACAAGACACGTTATATTCATACTAGTTCTCTATTAATTCATTTAAGCATCTGTCAAACATACGAACAAATTAAATACACTTTTCGAATAAAGAATTATTAACTCGTAACATAATCTGGGTACGAGTTAAGAATATGAAAAGTAGTTCCAATTTCTAAAATAATAAGTTTATTCCACATTAATGATGTTACGCATTATGCAGGAATATTTCACATTACTAGCCCACGCCAACCGAAATCAATATGTTTCATTTTACAAATTACGAATCTATAAATATGTGTATTTTTTATGTGAATACCGCAAAAGAGACTGCTCCCAAGCGTCTGGACCAGTGAGACTGTGGCATTCCCAATTAGCTTATGTTGTGAGGATGGAGGTGATAGGGAGGGGAAGGATATGGGGAGGAGGAAGGTGAGAAGTAGCTGGCTATTCAGATCTTGTCACCAAACACGGCCAAAGCCATTTCAAGCAACGTTTCAATTCTGAATGGTGGTCTGACTCCAAGGCGATACTGAAAGTATCTTCTACACTGGAATGCGCCTCAAATACACTATGTATTATTTTTAATTATTAAATTGTGAAATAATGCAAATCAATCAAATAAAATTTACTTGCGCACGCCAGGAATTGATCCCGCTACCTCCGGATTGCTAGGCGAAAGACTTGCTCCTCGATCACGGAGTTACTATACTTATTCGGAATCAAAGTGTTTCTGTGTTTTTGTGTTTTTCTTTCTCTGACTATTAGGTAATCAACACACAAATTTGCGATTACTTTTGCTCTTATATTCACGTTGCTACTATTTTAATTTCGATTCTTCAAATACTTCTGTTTTATCTAAAATTCATTGCAAATTCAACAATCCACAAATGTGATAAAAATCACACATCACTTTCACAATTTATAGTATGGTAATAACATCGCGCAGATAATCATCGTAAGTACTCATTTAAATAGCGAAAGTTTGAACGTATATGTATGTCCCTACCGAAAGTGGAACAAAGAAGTTCTAAATAGTATGGAATACCTGCCCGCAGTCCCCTCTAACCCGCAGTAGGCGTACGGTACTCAACTATACTCATATTTAAACATAGCACCATCTAATCTGTCAATAACTTTGCCCTGAAATTTTTATTTTATTTTACTTTTCTATCACCTACCTCAGAACAGGTTACACCGAGGTAGGTAATGAAAATTAATTATGGATCTTATCCTCATTGTTTTTTTTTGTAACTCTAAAAGATAATACGCCGCACTGAATATATTTATTGGCGCTGAAAGCGAAAAAGAATCTCTTTAAAATGGTTCTACTGTAGGATAACTTATTAGATTATTAGTCACATTACTTTTCAATGTAGTTTTGTCCACAATGTCATTGCCTTGCACCGTGGTAAGGATATTTAGAAGTCAACACACACATTATGTAAATGAATCTGAAAACTAAGTGTTGGCGTAAAAGGAGAGCTACGGTACACAAAATACAAATCGATTGTCGGGACTCAAAACCAAAGAATTCCGACACAGTTTTATGAAAAAACCTACCTTACCATTGATGCCCTTAGGGATTAAAATAGTGTACACCGAAATGCTCACTAAGGTTCTTTGGAATCAGGAGTATTGAAAGACCCGTATACCTGGATATTTAGGTTTTTGGCAAAATGGGATCCCTGTGAGGCAGGTAAAGTGATATTTCGTATGTGCATGAATAGGATTTAGTTTTGTAACTTTTTTAGAGCCTACTTAACAAATCAATAATGTTTTATCTGACTAAACTAAAGACGAGAGGGTATACGAGACACGAGATCTCAATAGCAGAAAAAAACAGCCAACCGGAAATTTGTCGGATAAATGAACTATCCGTGAAGGTACAACGCGGACTAAAATGTTGATAAATTGCTAAATAATTTCACAGGTAGACATTCTCAACAATTAATAAAAATATGTAGGTATATGAAGCACACTGTACTGGAAATAACTTATTCGTGACTTTACAGTTTTCTATTGTTTACTTGTTTAAAAATGTTTAAAGCACATATAGTTAGTTATTAATATTGTATTCGAAATTAAAAACGTATTACTGTTAAATGTATTACATTAGAAATGTATTCACTTGTACGCCAACTAAATCATGTAATGATATATTATGTAATGACATATTATAGAGTATTTCTTGATATAATTATATATTTTATATGTAATATCTGTTAATTTTATAAATGTACTCTTTAATTGTTTAATGCATAATGAATAAGTATAATGAGGAAATCTATAATTAGTTTATCATTTAAGTAAATTGCACATGCACAAACCAACCATTGTAACTGTTTATTTCCCTAAAATAAAATATATTATTTTTCAGATTTATTTCCGCATTTTCATTGTCATTTTGACCATCAGTTCTCACCGGTGTAATAATTCTGCGGCTTGCTTCTAAAAGGACCAATGCCAGTTTTCAAATTTCACGAGGCCTGTGTGGAATTTGCTTTTTTTGCAAGTTCGTTGAAATTTGATGAAATTTCAACGTTCATTTTCGGGTTCTGTGAAAGTCCTATTCAAGTTCTGTTATTATATCATTACAGGCCAGTTGCTTGACAGAACTGAAATAATAACAAAACTTTCACAGAACTTGGAAATTAACCATGAAATTTGAAGCTGTTCAAATTCTTTGAAACAGCCTGTCCTTAGTGTTGTAACTTGGCCCTCAAAAATCTAAAAATCATTTCTCGAAATGACGTCGGTTGTATAAATGCAAAATATGTATATCTCATAAACTCATATTGGCCCTTTTAAAAGCAAGCCACGGAATTACGGGAAGATAATTAAAACATTATCAGCTAGTATTTAAAAATAGTTTTTACTACATGCGAATGTACCAAGAACCTATGGGACTATAGTATCCCTATCATTGGGGATTGCTGATGCTGATGCGTTTCTGAAGAAATTGGAGTAAGGAGGGAGAATCTGTATCGCTGTACGTACATTTTAGTTAATTATTAACTTCATCGCTTAAGTCAATTAAGAATGGTAAAACAAGTAATAGTGAGATTTACTTCCATTCAAGAAACAGACGCAAAATTTTTATCGTCATTTTTATTTACAAATCACAAACCAAAACATATTTTCTAACTAAATGAATGAATATTGCCATATTACATCAATTTAGAAATGTAAGAATAAAACGGGTATGTAGGTTTATTTGAATGGTAATTATTATATTATATAATAACAAATTATTACATCAAAATATTTTTTAGCAACATAAAATATTCACTCTTTATAAAATCGCAAAATAAAGCTATAAAAGATAAAGCTTAGCTTTTCAAATCCCACGGCAAGATAATATTGTCCGGTGTTGAAATCTGAATAAAATTATAAATTTATCCGCGTTTGTGTCTAATTAATTATGGAAACATAAAAATATCTGGCAGCGCGTTAACGTTAATTGAATGATTTACATCTAATGACTGTGTATTAAGTACATAATGACTGAGAGTCTTATGACTCCTTATTAAGTAGGTATAAAGCATTAAAGCGAAGGTGGGCAAGAACAGGTTTTAAGACGCGGTCGGTTCTCACGGAATTTATATGCGTGTTCACTCGTTAATATTTCCACAATCTGAGTTCGAAACTAATTAAATTTTGTGAAAGTAAGGAGTAGATTATTGATCTTTCGTTTCTACTATACATGTGGAGGATATGGCAAAACGATGAAAGTATAGAGTTTCTACTATATGTGTGGAGAATATGGCAAAACGATGAAAGTATAGAGTTTTTTTAGTGTATATATTGTTTATATGCGTGAGGATGCGTCATATGGGTGTATGTATACATGTGTTGTTATATGTATATAGGTATGTCTGCTGCTATATACACATGTGTGCTTGCATGCACACATATTAAAAATTATATATATAATTATGTACATTTTTACAATCTAATGCTAATTTACTTCTTTCTCCTTTCTAATTTCTATCTTCTACTTTTTATTACAATTTTTCCAAAATTTTAGCTTCATCTATAGTTACTAATTTCATATGTTTACACTAGATTTCATATTTCATACAAAGTAATCACACTCAATTGGTCACCATGAAACAGGCAGCCGCCTAGTATGGTGATTCATTATATCTACTTTATGTAAATTTCAAAACAATGTAACATGTATTAAATAAAATAAAAATAAAAAGATATGTGGAGAATATGGCAAAACGATGAAAGTATAGAGTTTCTACTATATATGTGGAGAATATGGCAAAACGATGAAAGTATAGAGTTTCTACTATATATGTGGAGAATATGGCAAAACGATGAAAGTATAGAGTTTCTACTATATATGGGGAGAATATGGTAAAACGATGAAAGTATAGAGTTTCTACTATATATGTGGAGAATATGGCAAAACGATGAAAGTATAGAGTTTCTGGAAACCCTTTGTTTAACATATTTCTTTCCAGAAAGCTGCGTTTATCTGTCTGGAGCAAGTGGCACTGTGTAGCAACTTCAATTGGGATATATTCTATGTGGTAACTAAAGCTGAAGGTAGTGGGGAGGAGAAAGAGATGAGATTTGAATGTTGTTGTACAGGGTTTTCCAATAAGAGGTATTATTTTGATATTCAATCGTAAAAGATCAATGGTTTCGTTCCTTGTGTGGCACGTAGCGCCGTCTTGTTCAAAGTAAACGTTGTCCAGATCAATACCATCCAATTCTAGCCATAAAAAATCATTAATCATCTCTCGATAGCGCAATCCATTCACCATAACTGTTGCTCCAGCCTCATTTTCGAAAAAGTATGGTCCAATGACTCCGCCGGACCATAAACCGCACCAAACAGTCACACGTTGAGGATAAAAAGGCTTTTCAACAATAACTCTTGGGTTTTCCGAGCCCCAGATGCGACAATTTTGCTTGTTGACGAAGCCACCGAGGTGGAAATGGGCCTCACCACTCAAGATGATTTGCATTTGATTCACTCAAGTGAATTTTATAATTTCAGTGCGTTGTTGAAGCGTGTACCGTTCCATTTTTATTAATGGCGTAGTTTTTACTTGTCAAATGTTAAAAATGACAGCTTTAAAAGTAACATCTACCGAAATAGCGGGCTATTCAAAATAACACCTCTTATTGGAAAACCCTATAGTTTAAATCTATTTTTTACAGAAATGCATGACTACACTGAACTAAACACCAGAGAAGGATGGAGGAATCTTGTAGGAAAGCCTTCTTTAAACGTCCTCCTCACTAGTTCTGACCAAATTCTGGTTAAAGTTTTACGAAATCAAAAATCTCAGCTCTGAATCCCAATTTATTAAAATACCTTCCTGCCACCCCATTTTTTTCCACCTGATCGAATAATTTCTAATTTACATTCGCTTAATACCATAAGTTATTGACTGAGAGCAGTAAGTTCTATTTTAACTCGATGGTTTTGCATTTCGTTTTTCAGTAAGTTTGTTTGTATGGTGACATCGCCGTGTTTATTTGGACTTTTTTGTTCGCATTTTTTTCAATATTATGGAAATTATTCGATATTATGGGCATGTAGGTAGCTAAAGAAAGTTTTAAAAATAAATGCTATTGAGATAGTGACGTTTCTTTGGACAAATTGTGTAGTTACAATTACCCATCTGAATTAAAGAGTTAAGTAGGTAGATATTTAATTAATACTCAATGGTAATTTTGGTTTTGATTTATTAAATTAGTGAAATTTAGAAACACGCGTTTTTGGACATGAGGTCTACTGATCACAGAACTAGTATTATAACTCTTAAGGTAACTGTAAAATGCCAAGATGTTTATTTTACTATAAGGTATTTATTTGGCCATGCGGAACATTTTCCTTTGTACAAAGTATTATGCTGTGTTTAGACTTGCGATGATTCGTTGTTCGGATCGCGCTTCAGTTCGAAAAATGTGTACGCAGAATTAAGTTACAATGTTACGTATCGCTTAAAGATCTTTTACCTTGCGAATTGATACATCTTCTCAGCCGCTCCCATCATTTATAAACTAATAAATAATATTAAAATTTTAATTATTATTTTACTTTATAAATGAACAGCACGTTCGATGCGCGAACGCATCAATTCAATCTACGGCTAGAAGTTAGTAGGGACTACGGCGGTTAAATGTTAACAAGTTCATTAATTGGTGTTAGAAACTTAATGCCATAGCACACCATGTAATGAAACGTGACGAACACTGTGTAATTGTGTACGTATAATGGTCGATAATGACGACCTCGCTTATTTAAACCCATTACTTTTAATGCAATAGTCACTTTTTGTTGACAACGGAAATATTTATGATTTTAATTACATTAAATTTCGAAGTTACCGCATCTACGGTAGGTACCTACACCTGCATACACTTTGAAAGTATTTAAAATAACTGTACGTTTCCATCCAATTTACGAACAAGAGTAAATAAGTTCTACCGAGCCGAACCCTCTGATATGAAAATATCTGGAGTCGGTGAATTATTTTCCCATTTGATCTCTGGTGAGTTGACGTGTTGTTCTTGTATTGTTTTGTATTTATTTTACTTATATTCACTTGCATAATGTTGATTGACTAGATGATCATTTGTGGAAAAGTGTGTGGAAGGGTTTAGTTTTTCCTATGGGAAAGATTTAACCCGGACATAAAATCGGAAGTTAGAAATTAAAAATGTTTATTTCAGCTGGATAGAGCGGTGTGTGCAATGCTCTGCCTCCCATAAAAGTTTACATTTGAGTTAATACATAAGAAATCAATATAGAAATAAATAAAAAATAAATGTATTGATGAACACATTAGGACTTTATGGTGGCTTGAGTGAAATTCTCCATCTCTGGTGTAGAGGTGCTCCCTGCCACTGCGCAACGGCCTGAACAAGAGTGTTGTCCGATCTCTGGTAGCGCTGACTCGTCCCGGCTATTCTGTGGCGCATCAAAGCAGCGAACCCATGCACCCGTGGGTTTACCGTTATGCGTTACCTCGAGATTGATTTTGGATGTTCTGAAAATAATGCAAGGACTTTGTAAGCGTAACGATCCATTTACACTTATCCGTAACGACACAGTGATGGTACAGTTCCGGGATCCATATCAGTCCTTCACACATGTCAGTGATTCCGTCAGTAGGTGCTTTCGAGAAGTCATCGAATACTTGTACTACGGCTCTTAATCATACAGAACTGGCAATATTAGCGATGACACTAGTTAAAGAAGGGAAGCAGCGCCAAGGATAAATGAGTGCATGAGGCATGTCAGAATAGAGAATCAGAATTAATTAATGACAAAAGGAATTCTTTTGAATATTTCAGTTGTTTTAATATTCTTCTGCATACACTAAAAAGTAAATTAAAAAGCAAGATACTCGTTGGCGGAAGGTTATATCACCCTTTCGCTTCCGACGCGTCCGTGATCCGGCAAAAAATATCGTTAGCAACGATGTTCGTCCGTACTTGCCGGTGGGTGGGTAAATGGGCTTAACTGATACCGCGTTCATAGAGAATGGACCTATGCAACTATATTTTTTTCAGTTTTGTGAAACCCTTGGCCAATAATGATATAATAATAGTACTTCAATATATCCTTCATACAGAGGCGGATTTGCCCTTAGGCCTATGTAGGCCCGGGCCTAGGGCGGCCAGATATTAGGGGCGGCCAATCGTGACAAAAAAGTCACAGATGATAACAAGAAATTACTTCCTAAGTACCTAAATATTCTACGTACGAAATACGATATGCAAGAGCGTGTTCACACACAGCAGTAACTGTTCTGGAGAACGATCATTTTCTTGTTTACGACGTGTAAAAAATTATTTACGCACAACAATGGCGGAGCAAAGGCTGAACAATCTTGCTTTGCTTAACATAGAGGCAGATTTTTTAAGGAAATTGGATTGCGAAGATCTAATTAATGATTTTGCTGCACTTTTAAGTGCAGACGAGAATTCTAACTGCCAGATTTTTGTTTTGAGTTCAGTTTTTTTTTATGTTAGATAATGCTTTACGTAAATTTTTTTACCAACGTTTTAATTTGTATTTTAAGTTTAGTTATTATATTCGAATATGTACCTTAAGTTGATTTTTATTTAAAAGAGATGCTGATTTCTTTCATTTGTTTGGAGACTTAGTAATAACTTTTGATCCAGCCCGTATCTGGCAACCCTAATTGTAACTGTGAAACACTTAAATATTATTGTTTGAGAATAAACCTGAAACTAGTTAAATAAATTAAACCTAAAACTGTTTTAAATGTTTTATTCAAATCATTGAAACCTTAGAAAGTATTACAAACTAGCAGCTATTATAGTTAAATAAATTTCTGAATCGATTTCGATAAAAGTTGTCAATAAAGTAAATTCATTATGTAGTCTATAGTTTATATCAGGGGTCTCCAAACAACGGCCGCCAATGTTATCAATCCGGCCTGCGACAATCGACAATTATACAGTAATTGAACTAGCGAATTTAGCAAGCGTATTTTTTTTACATTAATTCCACACAGGAGGCTTTGAGGAAAA
The DNA here is from genome assembly GCF_061612785.1 of Hesperophylax consimilis. NCBI lineage: Eukaryota > Metazoa > Arthropoda > Insecta > Trichoptera > Limnephilidae > Hesperophylax > Hesperophylax consimilis. The sequence continues at coordinate 19,817,826 of NC_142848.1, read as the reverse complement.
TATTTTCCCTCACGACCTATGTCATCTTAGGTGATGCTGTGTAGAGGGTATTTTTAAGGAAGGGAAGGATAGGAAGTTCTGAAAAGGAAAATGTATGAGGGGTGGGTAGGAATCTGGGGATTAGTGTGTCCAGGAGTGACATACGTATGAATACATCCCTCCTACTGCGGTGCAAGGCGATGGGTCAAGATAGTCCGGCTGGAAAGGTCAAAAGACCTCCCTCACCCAGTCTCTCTCGATTCGCCCCGTCACGCAGCAGGTGGGCAGTCGTATCCGCCGCCAAGACCTGGACAAATCTCACCCCATGGACCATGAATGATAATGGCAGGAAAATTAAAACGGTTTTGACCCTAGGAACTTACTGAAAAGTTTGGATACTCCGGGTCAATATGATGGGTACTGAGAAAGGGGCGGCTACATGGTCTGGGGCCTAGGGCGGCCAAGACTGCAAATCCGCCTCTGCCTTCATAACATGAAAATCAACTTTGAAATGGATTGATGGATTGTTGAATTGATATTGATGAATTGTTAAAATTCTGCGAAAAAACCCGTCCTAAAAGTCTTACCTTGGAAGAAAGAAGACCGGCGCGAATGACTTTTCACGCTTTTTCACTGTGACGTCACTAATAGGTGTAAATTTACCTCAATAAATTATTTAAAAATAAATCAACTCTTTTACACTTAGGACGGGTTGTTTAGGAGAATTTGAACAATACCTCAAATTTCAAAGTTGATTTTCAAGTTCTGTGAAAGATTTTTTCAAGCTCTCTTATTATTTCAGTTCTGTCAAGCAACTAGCCTATAATGATATAATAACAGAACTTTAACTTTAACTTTCATGGAACCCGAAAATGAACATTGAAATTTGACGAATTGTTCATTTGTCGACGGGCCAGTTTTTAAGCATACTTGGGAATGTTATGAGTTGGATTGTGTTGTCAAATATCTCTTAAGCCGAACTTAAAAGCAACTGAAATACCGGCCCTAAATAATACTAATTACTGATAACATATTGTGGAATAGTATGAGAGTAATTATTTTCTTTTAATATGTTTTTTTTGTTTGTATTTTAAAGGAAATGATTTTACTTTAAACAATGGACAATTGATTACGACCAACTAAGAAATCAAAAAAAAAAACAATTTTAATTTATGAAACAACATGCAAAGTGCCTCACAACTACGGTATAAATAATTTAGGACACTGCTAAAATATTGCGTGATATGTGTTAAGACCTTGCACAAACCACGCGTCTGTCAAAGAAAACAACATTTCAGTTTTTCTCGGAATGTCCTGTCATAAAACATGAAAGCTTTTGTCGAAAATAATGATTTTTCAGATAAATAACAATGTATATGTACGGTCCTGCCACTGAGAGCTCTTCTCTATTCTCTCATCCCATTATGATTACATAAATATACGCCGTTTGAGAAAGAGAGAGGGATTACGACGGATCTATCATACATTTATTACAGGGTTCGGCAGACTTTCATGTGAGAAGGCCCAAGTGGTCAAGGAAACAAGACAACAAATTTATCAGATGTTCGTGTCAAATTTCAATGCGAGATTTTTACTAAGGGGTGTTTAATTAAAATAAAACCAAGCCTTCATAAATATATTTTATTGGTATTAATCATCTTTAGTACCTGTAATATTATTTTTAAAATACATTGAAAAGGTACATAAGTCATTTAAGAAGACTGAAAGATCGTTATAACTGTAGACTATGGCACAATTTTTGGCGCTGCATGACACATTATGCAGGGCCCGAAATCGTTTCCACAATACTTGGTGGGATTCCATCAAGGAGCTGCGAGTTATCTCCCTCTGATACATGCATCCTCAAAAAGGGACATCTCTTTCTTGAAAGTAGATTCTAGGACTTGAAGTTTCCGAGCTTGACATGCGGCGTTTTGCTCTCTTCCTAGCACCAAGATGAGTTCAAATAAAGACTAATATGGCTAAATAATACACCAGCGCGTGCAAAATCAAAACAGCGTGTTTTTGTGTTAAATCTGTTTTTTTTCAATCCCGCAAATACCGCACATGAAAATCCCTAGAATCCGCGGTATCAAATATTGCTGAAATCACGCGGGATTGCGGGAATGCAAACCCTACTCTGGTTGGGTAGAGGTGAAATTGGAGTTGATGTCTTAAGAGCCGCAAACGCCTTCGAAAAGAACCTCATACGGCTCGCGATCCACGGTCTGCCGATCCCTGACTTACAAACGTCGCGTCGTTATGGAACGAGGAGTACGTTACCTACCGATGCCAGTAGGTGCAAATAACAATATATACTAGTTGTGGTCGAAATTGAACAACGCAACTAATGCCCACACAACGGAATTAACATTGATTGCCGAACCGGACGAATAATGTCACATACAATAATTGGAGTGGAATTGGACACTTTGTTCATTGTTTAGTTGTCTATTGAACAATTCCGATTCGATAAGGCCGATTGAACAATCAAGAAGCGTGCAACCTTCTCTCCGATAAAATAAAACCGGTGTACAGTATTATTATTACCCTCCTAGATCTGTTATTATTATTTCCTATTTGTCGTCGGTTAATGCAATTACCTATGGATAAGAATTACGTTTTTACTGCATGTTAAAAAGTTGCGACGTATTATGGAAAATGTTTCGTTTAAGTGAAAAGATTGTAACAGTTGGTTTATTTTTAAACATGTAATGTTAATTTTTTTATTTTGATCAAGTTTAATTTGAAGTACTTACTCCATTTTAATTTTAAGGTTTTCTCCGTGTATTCGATAATATCATTATTTATTCAATTTATAAAAAATAAAAACTGTTTATTTATTAACAACTTCTGCTCTGTAATCATTATTTCGCTTGACACCTTTTTCGCATTCTGAAGGCATCATCAAACACTTAAAACATTGAACAACTTGTTAAAAAATGTTATTTTCATTGTGTCACCCGGTTAAGCTATTATTGTCTTTTGACATGAGACAGGTTTTATGCAATTTTTTAATTCAATAATAATAATACATGGTGGTTAATAGTACAGGTTATGTTAAAAAAAGTGGTAGTCCTGCAAAGGCTGCTTGTCTGCCGGTTCTACCTTAGCATTTTATCTTCATTGATTTAAATTGTACGTATTAGATTTATCGAAATGTTAAACTTTTTTTGTACTGTGTCAACACAGAAGAATACAATTTGAAGATACATTTAAGAATTTTAAAGATACATTGATTTTTCTTTTATTATCTACCATTTTATGTTTTTAGCGTTAGGTGTCTCCATTGGTACACAATATTCCAGCGTTTGGCCTCCATACTTATAAAATATTAATGGGATTTTCAAACCTTTGTTTTCTGTAAAACGCGTGCTGTCACTGTGCACTAATGATTTTATTTGTATGTTTTCTTTCTCCCCAGTTTTCCATAATAATAAGTGTTTCGTGTGATCTTTGGTCTTTATATTAAACACTTTTAATCACTATTTTATTACGTTATTTAGACTTGCTATACAGGAGACACTTTAGAGATGCGAGCTTGCTCGCTGACAATACACATACAGAGATTCACTATAGACACTTGACAATAATAATAGTGATGTGACAATAAGGAACCAGAAAAGTCATTTGATTGTAAGTAGAACCTCAGAAAGGAATGTTATATGTTATTGTTTTTACGAACACTTCAAGTGTAACTATCAAATAAAACTGTTTTTTATTTAAAACGAATGATTTCTTTTGTAAAGTATTAGACATATTAGATAAAATAAAAGTTCTCTAAAATAAGCTCGGCTTACGTGCTAGAGATAAGGAGGTAGGTAAATATACATATGTATTCATAATTTCATGATTGATGAACATTTTTAAGATGGTCGAATCATTAATCAAAAACTAGCTTGCTACCAAAATAGGTTAGTAGTTTTACACACAGATTTATATTTTAAACTCGTATATAGAATATAGAAGTAGTAACTAGTAATAATCGGTCCTTCTCGGTATCTACCTAATCGAATAGTACCTTTTAATATTTAAAATGTAGGTAAGTCGTTCGTCATTCGTTTCGATGAAGTTCGTAAACTTTGATCACACCACATCGCAGTAATGACATCAAGCCGCAAGAGGGTACTTTCGTATTAATATCCGACTCGAATGTTGCCCCTAACAATTCTCTGACCCATCAATAATGCTAAATTGTTTTCGAATCAAGTTCCTTTCTATTACACGATTTTATTGCAGCCCCCAGCGCTTGTGGTGAGATTGGCGAGAATGGCGGCGCGGTGGAAATAATGGGATGAGATTATGCTCCCCTGATCATTGGAATACGAGTCATAGCCTCGTTCATAGAGAATTCCGCAGCCTCCTCGAATACCTACTCTGTAATGCTCTGCAGTTCATTCGCTTGCATTGTCTGGCATTCGATAGAATGATAGTAATGATAGTATGTCATAATAGTTTTTGTTTATAAAACGCATGGCATTTTTGGCTTTTATTGTAAGGTTTACCTACACCTACCGTGTTTGAATGGAGAACAATTCATGATTTTTGGAAAAGGAGAAAGTTGATTGAGAAGCGGTTGAATTTAATTAAGTTATAATCGGATAATCGAATACTAAACAAATCAAAACTTTAAAACTTCAACTGTAATTTCATCACAGGAAAGCAACATTCTTTTAACTGTCTTCAGTATTATATTTTTTATTCTTAATTTCATTAAATAAGTTTTCACTCTGACACTTTGCAGTTAAATACAAAAACAACATAAACATCCATATTCCAAAACAAACCAAAAAATCAAAATAATCAAAACCGGTTTCTGCCTACTTTCGAAAGTTCAAAATGCAATTAATATTATCAGATCCCCAATCTCAATCATCCACTCTGTATGGGCATTTTATTTATTAATTGGTTTATGCACAGCATGATTAATGAATGAATATCTCGTTTCGTTGTCAACTGTTTTAGGTAGTGTTGTTTAGTTGTTTCATCCCATTCACTCACGTCGCTAAAGTAACGCCTGCGTCCTTTTTTGCTAGTCAAGCTTACCTTTCGGATCAATTGGGTAAAAAACAGGCCCCTTTTTGTACTTCCCTTCCCGCCTGCTCAACGTTCAACCCCTCTTATTCTTTATTCTTCCCTGTGATAATATTTCGACCCCGGGAAGGGGGAAATACTCATTTCTAGAACCCAAAGGAGCCTCTAGGTATTAGGTACCTTCTACTTGCTTTGATTTTTCGTTTGTACGTTTTGATTACAATCTCCTACACTGGATTTTTTCGATTCGATTTATAAATTCGTATTTCCGAGTGGCTTCTCTAAGTTCTTCGGGATATGTTTTTTTCTTTTTACATTATTCTGTTTTTCTGTGAGCTTTCTTCGTTATTTGATTTCTGTCCTCATCTTCTTTACCTTGTAACAAAGTCAATATCCTTATTTCCGTTTTGCAAAGAAGCGACTTGAAATAAAAGCCACAAAGCAAAAGCTTGTAATATTTTTCAATGAAATGGTATTTTTCTGAGTACGATTTTATGCATCACCAGCGAGACCCGTGAAAAATCACGGATAATCTGAATTTTCTACAAATCAGTTCTAATTTTTGAAATGGCAGTTATAATAATTTTCCTTTAAGAATATTACTAAAAGTAGGTACTTTGTCGCTTTTCTGAATTCTCCAAACAATCCGAGTTCCAGAGTTCATTGAACCTGAGTTAGAGGCAGATGAACGGAGTGGCAGACGAAATTAGTATTTTTTTTCATTGTGTTTCTAATCTGAAATCTGAATTCTAAGTTTCTGCAACTTATTGCGAACATTTGACTTTATTACATTGTCCTAAATCCCAGGAGACCCGAAAAAGCTTATTTAGTTTCTTATTCAAAAGTTACATGTTGTCCCAGTTGTTGCTTGGTCTATAAAAGGCTGTGTTGTGGCTATATTCACCCTTACCTGTAGTACACCCTCCACACTATCAATCCTTCCATAAAGCTTCGTGTCCGCTACGTCTCATGTCTCGTGTCAGATAGCTAGGTATATAAAACCTACACGGGACGAGGCGAAGCGAGGAACGGCGAGTCAGGCGAGAGCGCCGAGAGCAGGCATTATCAAAATTAGGGTATGCGGGAATGAAGAACTTAAAGCAACTGAACATTTAGCCAAAGATAGAGTAGTAGGTCTACTAAAGAGGGAGAAGGAATTGGGTTTTAGCAATAAGAAATATCTACCGAGGGTTTAAGTTTTTATGTCACGGGTATGATTATATTGAGCCTACCGAGGGTTTAAGTTTTTATGTCGAGGATATGATTATTTTGAAGCAAAGTCTTCTACAGGCCTCTTCATTCAAACGAGACGAGCCACTTCTTTCAAATGGCCCATTATTATTTTTTATCTCACGCTTGTAAAAATTCCCCCACTATTTGTTGGGCCTCACAGGCGAATTACTAAACCATTTCCAATCACAAATTCAAAGACCCATTCAATTAATTATGAATGTTCTCTTACTTTGGGCAAAATGAATATATTTTTGATTTTGTGATTAGGATACAACAGAAAGTCTCATTTTTTTCAATAAGCACTCTAACGTCGGGTTTTTACACTGTCTGTACACCGATCTGAAGAGTGAGTTTGATATTGAATTCAACCCTACAGATTTTGAGTCAATTACTATAAGCGGGCATGGCTCGTTTCCTTTTATGGTTTAATACAGGACGTTTCCTGATACCGTTATTGAAATATATGCGGGAATTGTTAAATTGAATTAATGAGTAAATTAACATCGAATATCTCCTGTGTACCAACAGACATTTTTGGTTACTATTTTTAACAAATTTGTTTTCAATATTTTTATATCTCATTATATAAAGGAACTGAAAATAAAAAATAAGACATGATTGTACGATTGAGAGCTCCGCTGTGAACTCTCTGTCTGATACTCGCGTTGCGTCGTTTATGAGAAAGAGGGAGAGATTCCAACGAACTATCAGAAAAACTTTCAGCGATATTTGTGTGCTAATTATTACTCATTTGTTTTCAATAAATTATTAATTGTTTACATTATCTACAGTAAGACCCGAGTAACGTAAGTACCCAACGCGTTCGGTATAGTAAGCGTTCAAGATGGTTTGAAAGGGAGATATGTGAATGCGAATGTTACAAGGAGCGCGATAATATTTAAAAAACGAAAATAATTAAGCGAAAATGGTGAAAATATTTAATAAAACACAACTCGTTTGAAATAGAGCAAAAATCTCCCAACAAATGCTTTAGTTGCATTTAAAGATACTCTGTGAATTTTTTCATGCCTATAACATATTAAATAACAAAACAATACGTATTTTAAATAATTTTCGGAGGTTACTTTTCGATTTTTTTCTATCTATTGAAATTTCATTTGCCTAATTGACGTTTCGGCATAACAAATGAATAGATATTATCTTAAAAAATATTTTTTTTGTTTTGGAACTTAAAAAACTTAAAGAGTTAACGAGAAACTTGTTACAAATCGGTAGAAATTGAAAATATATCGTAATTTGAATAAATTTTGCTTCAATCATTGAGGTACATGTAACTCAATGACTTCAATGAGATTTGTCTATTATTATTTTTTGGTAATCATACATGTATACACATGTTGGTATATTGATTGTGTACTTGGTTGCGTCAACCAGTAAAGTTTCCGCTATTGACTTACTTACATCTTACTAATAATAATAATAATAATGTTTGGATTATTTGTATAGCGCCGTTTTCGTGAAAAAATCACCTCAAGGGCGCTCTTACTTTACTCTCTGGATGCTTCCCCTACTCGAACAATTTCAAGATTTTGTCACCTCTAAAAGTTTAAAAAAATAATATCTTTGAAGTTCGGTTTTAATAATAATAAAGATTATTCGACACTTGCCCGTTTATATGTATTATGTGAGGGTTCATTATGACCAATTTAAACACAAGATGTAAATAATTAGTTAGTGTGTATGGAAGACGCTTTTTCAAAATGACTATTTGCTATGTAAATAATTATATCATTCGTATACGTCAGGTCAACAATATTCATCGCTTCTTATTTGCATTTAAAATAAATATTTGAAGACTAATAATATTATTTCCTCAAATAAAAAAGTACTTATTCAGAATAGACGTAAATGATTAGTAATAATTTATCCGCTCATGTCTTAGTATTAAATTTAAAAAGCATAAATTGAAAAATAATTCCATGATAAAACGTCAAGCTAACATTTACACATTGATGTATTTTGTATCTCTACGAATTTACACTACTTTCACGATTTATCGTAAATTATTAGTGAATTAAATCGTTAATAACAGTAACATTGGTAAAGTTAATATCTAATTTGCAAATCTAAACCTTTTCTCTGAATAGTGTTATTGACACCATTTTAAAAACTCTTTAAATTTTTTTTTGTCGCTAGCATGAAAGATTTGTAGGTACCTACTTACATTCAAATGGATAGATTGTAATAAATAACGCCGCCTCTGGTTTAGTTTTCAAGCTGAATTAAATGAAATATGGATGACACGCCAATTTAGAAGTGAAATGGTGGATAAATTGAAGAGTTGCGGTCGAGTTTGGTTTGATGTATTATGGTCGCTTCCGCTGTTTAGTGCACGCGGGCGCCGTTGCCGCGTCTATCGCGATGGCGGCTCCGCGTGGCGGGTATAGCGACGAGCGGCTATACACACCGACACCGGCGGCTATACGTTGTTTGTTCTGGCTCAGTGTCGCTTGCTCGCTCGCCCAGCACGCTGGTGTGTCCGCGAGCTCACGCCGGATCAGGAGCGCATAACATCATACACGGATGTGACGCCATGTGCGGTACAAATATCACGATTCATACGTGTGCGTAGAAATATCTTTGTGTATGTACGTTATCCCAATACACGTCGAATACTGAAGACGTACTACTACTATTTATTCATCTCAGTGGTGTTTACAGTTTATATCAAAATATACTTTGTGTATTCTCTATTATTTAATTAGTTCGAAGTGAGATAAAGTACACAAAGCGGTTGTTAATGATAACTAGGTGTAAAACTAATTCAATCTAGTTGTTGTGGTGAAGTGTTTAATTTGATAGTGTATTGTGTGTTTTTTATTAAGATCTTCTCTGCTTGTGTGTTCGTTATTTCCAAAGTGTTGGAAGTATAAGTGTGTTTGTGATTGGTTGGCGCCCTACGGTGCCATGACAGTGTTAGTGTAAGGAGAGCTCACTACTACACCCAAAGGATTTCAGTGCACGTGCTCTGGAATCGGTTACTCTTCACCCGGCTGATTCCCCGATACTTCTACTTATAAAAGGTGGGCATATTACAAACATTACAGATTGGAAAAGGAAGATAAAAACAAAGTTTTGTCAATTCTAAATCATTGAAAGACAATGGTAAATAAGAACCTAACAACCTATTTTTCTCTTGTCCCCTACATAAAATAGTTGTTTCTGTTCTACTGATTAAGTTGAAATGAAGTGTAATTTCCATAATCTGTGCCTATTAAAAGTGCGGCGGTTAATTAAATATTTACCAAGTAACAAAGGATACTACATAACTTTTATTTAACATAGTACATTCTAGTATCACGTTCATCATTCAAATGCATTTTACATATAGCTTTGTATTAGTGATTGACGAACTGGTGGATGCAATCTGTTAGCCATAAATTGTTAATAGTTTGATTAGTTAATAACATAGATCATTGCAGAAATGTATTATATGTATATTTGTACAGCGTACTTGAGGTGGTTTGCACAAAACGGCGCTATACAAATCATCCAAATATTATTATTTCTATTTCTAGATATTACATATTTTGGCACGTACATTGACAGTCCATTTTTTTTTAATTTCGATAAAGGTGTCCCGCTGATTGCTCCGTTGTAACCTCTCCCTCTTCCACACAAACGACGCATGTAATAGAAAGAGATGGTACAACTGTGTTCTCGGCGGCAGAGCCATGTATATACAACTACTTCGGTAAAATATTATATTCTTTTTTCAGGCGCCCCCAAGAGATGACAACATTTTATTCCATTTTACCATAGAGCTACAAAACCCATCCGTTGTAAAGCGAAATATTGGCGTAAAAATTACATTTTGGTTTTAATTACTGAGATTCTTATTGCACTTACCTGCATTCGTTACCATAAATATTTATTATCCTCTCCAATGTTGTCGTATCTACTTGTCAATCTTTTAAAATGATGATAATTATTAGTACAATAAATGTGACACTAATTGCCAGAGTAGACACGGTTGTCGTACGAGTTCACACGTCTTTCGTCAGTCACCATCATGATGAGATTACCATTGCTTGCGATTTCACCAAGCTATAAAACTACATGCTCACAGGTTTACAATATCTATAAACTTTTATGACCCATGACAACACCGTCTCAACAAGACAATAATAATTTTCTAAATTTATCAAATCGATGTACAATCGTATGAAGCAACCATTTCAACAACCGTGACTGTCATTGAGTACCCAATAAGTCAGTTGAGTTGTTGAGATACCCTAGTCAACCTAACCTAACCTAACCTAACTACCTATTGTTGTTTGCGTCAATTTGGCGTCTTGGACAGCAAATTGGTGTACTAACAAAGTACAAGAATCATAATCAAAAGAAAGGGGCAGAAATTATCTTCATTCATCTACACCATACATCCTGTTGCAATCATGTTTTTCAATTATAATAATATAACGATAACATGTTAAAGAACAAAAATTATTGAAGAATTTATTATTTAAACAAGTTGTATCCGGCTGCCATTTACAACAAAACGACCACAGAAAATGACGAAGGATATATATTTTTTTCTGTGTCACATCTGTTATTTTCTTTTGGATGTGGTTTCAGAAGACCGCGATCCGTCTATATTATTATTATTTTCTCCGAGGTCTGGCAACACCGAAACATACTCGTCTACCCTTGCTCTATCCACATCTTGTAGCTAGGTAGGTAAGGTTTAGCTCCTTTCTTGGAAACTCCTTCATTCATTGTGCAAAAGGGGGGTTTGAAGTTATAAAAATCCGGGCGCTCATATTTTTATTGTTGATTTTGTACGCTCGAAAAGGTTTTCATGATTGATATTTTATGTCAATCTTATTGGGTTAGCATAATTGTCTAATGTATAAAAAAAAACACATGACATAGTAAAGACCGCATAACCAAATATTTTTGTACGTTGTACTTCAGTAATACATCGTGTAAACGTAGCAATCGCTGCATGGACGCGTGGACACTTTCTTATCTGTAAATACGAGTATTATTTGGTTTGGTATAGCCACGTCAATTGGGTGCCTTCCATCGGTTATTTGTGTTTATTCGACATTTCGGAGGTTAACGATTAACCAAAGTTCAACTTACAGATATTTCATAACTATCGCATAATTATTATTTTTGTTCCTCCTTGTAAAAGAGATTCAAAGAGAGAGAGAGATGAGAGCTTGTTCCAAAATATATCATTAAATACGGACAGCGAACCCTAGAATATAACGTACCCAAAATGTTCAACGTGTAAAATTGTAAATTCCCAAATAGATTCAGATATATGCTGAAAACATGGCTCCTAAGTAGAAATACTAATCATCACTATCAATCAATAGTTGTTATTTATTAGCATGTAGATTTAGGACGGGTTATTTCAGGGAATTTGAACAATTATTCAAAATTCAAAGTTAATTTTCAAGTTCTATGAAATATTTTTTTAAGTTCTGTTATTATTTAAGTTTTGTCAAACAACTGACCAATGCTATAATAACAGAACTTGAATATACACAGAACCCGAAAATGAACGTTGAATTGTTCAAATTCTCCGAAACAACCCGTCCTTAGTGTTATTTTAGACTATTTGTGCCAATAATAATAATCTGAATATCTTATAAGTAGCAACAATAATAAGTTATAATATTATGTATACATATTTACATTGTAATTGTATGTGTACACCATGTTGACAAACTGCTTAATTGTAGTTTAACGGTATAAAAATTTAAATAACAATAACAAAATCTTTGTTCAAATGAACCGAATTAAATTCAAGAATTCAGCTCGCAATCGCCTTGATAACAACATGATTTATTAATGAAGTATGTACATTGATTGGTCGATTTGAAAAGTTATTCGAAAGTACATAGATTGGTCGACATTTTTATTCTTGACTCTCTTCGAAGGTACATACTTGCATACGTCAAAGGTCAAAAGTCATTCCACTCGAACAACGAGTGCTTCGACCCACGCGTTGTTCGAGTGGAATGACTTCGTCGAGAATCGATGCCCAGATATCACTTTATGACGTCCAACTAATATGAAGTAAAGAGGAATATTATTTCTTGCTCACTCATTCATGCGTCGATTTGAATACGACCGTAATAAAGAAAATGTGATGGATTTTTTTGGTTCTTTCATCTCTTATGGCCCACGAAATAAGTCAACATTTATTCACAAAGTAATGTAATATCTTTTTACACACTTTTTCTATGTAAATTGTTGTTACCCATTATATATTTTGTATCGCAATTTATCAGAATTCTGTTTTATCGTTATCTGAAGTGATTCAACACCTATATCGGGCTATTATCAAAACGCGACAACAAAGTACCTATGCAACCCTTTTTAATGGTTATAAGTTCTAATCTGTGTTTTCAACCTTCAAACAAAAATCAAAGTAATATATTTATTTTGGTTTTTTGTTTATAAGATGAATAATACTTAATACACCGTTGAAATGCTGTTTTAACTCAAAATACTAATTACTAAATAATGTTTTTTATCACTCTCGAACAGCCGTCTAAATGGAAATGAAACAAACATAATGGGATCGCATGTTTATTGAGGAGGTATTTTAATATACAAGTTCACCCGAACATTACACAACCTTTTTTATGAACACACAAAGGCAGAATTAACACGCTACGTGTATGAATAATTAACTTTAAAGCCTCTCGGCACCGAGCGCACTCACACATTGAAAAGACTCCTCGAGCGTACGATTATAATTCTACTAGACCTATGCACACCTGTTCATAGCTACATCTTCTGCCTTCTGTTCTAATAAGTGATACCGGAGTACCTGATCCTAGGCCATTAACTCCTGATAAATTGATACCCTCTCGGGATATCGTTATATTCTGTTAGCGGTGCCTGTCGCATTATTTACTTGGCTTGTCATCCTATGGAGTATTTATAATTATTGATGTCTACGGCCGCGTTAATGGCTTATATATTGAGCTGAGCAACGCGCCTAGCGTTAAACTTGTTAAATCAACGTTAACTAGATCCCAGCGATTTATAGATTAATTAACGCACATTATACCTACATCAGGTTATCAGCAATGTTGCCAGCCTGCCCAGTTCTGTTTATAATAAATAATAATGTTCATAGGGTAGGTATCTACCTATTTTATTATTCCCTTACTTCTTACGAGTATCGTTCTGAGCGTGTCCGTAAAATATTTCCTTTCGTAAGTCCGATACGTCAAAGCGCCATCGGGCCATAAAATTTTCATTTTTTAAATCGCATTTTGCTTGACTAGAAAATCTAATAAAAATACAAAGCGGTTTTCACCGGAATATCAATTCCAAACCAATTTGATGTATAAATTTATTGACCAGCGAGTCCGTACATTAAATTTGATCAATGCGGTGAAACGTTCTCGTATACACGTAACTGAATCAAAATTTCACAGTTTTATGGCTTTGGTAATCTTTGCTAAGCCCCCAGTATTTACTCTACGAAGCGACACTTATGTTTTCTGGCGACAGTGGTGTTCAATTCGTTATTGTATTTTTTACGAGTCGCGAATATAATTCTCAGAGCGCAACGGGTAAACGAGGGCCGCAGCTGAACCCGAATGCGATACCACTCACCAAATTAGGGGAACATCGCGCATACATTTTTCAATTCCCTGTCGATGTTTTTATATGGTAGTGCTGCAACAAAACGCAAGCAGATGTGCCGTGCGTTTGTTTGACCGCTGTGCTGCCTTCGAATAGTGGTAAATATAATTATGTGGATATTAATAATGTTTATCGTCCTGCCTTTCTTTCTCCTTGAGCTTACAACTGGGCTATCATTAATACTTCTATTTATAGGTTAAATTATCGCCCGCCGCAGCTTTGTGTGCAAATAACCCGCTCTCTTCGAATATCATTTTACTATTTAGTGTAAATGAGCGTTCGGCTTATATTGATGTATGGTATGTTATTTATACCTATACCAATGTCGGCGTACAATAATTTTGAGCTCTTCGCGTAATAAAATGGCCACATAAATGTAACTTTAATTTCGCTGTAAAAATTTCCCCCTCGTCGTAAAATTATTATTCTGTCTTCGTTATGCTGGAATAATGAACATTATTAAATTATTTTATTATCAGAACTTGACTGTATCTAAACTTTATTTGATTATAATTGTTTGTACGAGGGAAGATTAACTTTAAAATATGAGTTCGTAATGGAAGCACCAACTCGTTTTTGAGTGTTATTGTTTTCTTAATTTAATCTGACTAGAGTAATCGTATTTTACATAATTCTGCTATTTATCTCATTATCAAAATACCGGTTGAGGAATCCAGTTTTTCTACTTCTTGCTTCAATAAAATTATTCGCCTTTCTATTAATTATCTGATCATTGAACCAAAAGCGTTAAATTGAATACAATATAAGTTTGCTGTTATTTTTTAGACTGCAAATTATCCTGCTTTTAATGTAATGTCGATAATTATCGCGACTGCTCATTTTATATAAGCGGGCATTATTTTACTGTCCAGAATTCCTCACGATCTGGCAATTAAAAAAAATGATCACGATTACGGTTAATTTAAAAAAAATTGTAACAATTAACGACAAGTTCTGTTTAGATAAGGCTATTTCCTTACAGATTAAATTAAAGATGCAGTAAATGGTACTGTTAATAATTAAACTAATAAGATAATATTTTGAAATGCTTTGATTGGATTTGAAAGCAATTGTTGAAGCACTATTACATAGTATTGATAATCTGATATCAATTTAATCGCAGCTTCTGCAAACTCGGATGAAATTTCTTGGTAAACATTAAACATTCAGAAATCAATAAATTTTCCCTACTTGACCAATAAAAACATTTTGATAACGGTTTCAAATTAAAGGGTCACATACGTACGTACGCTCATTATTAATTATGCAGAAATATATTATTAATTATTACCCACAATGGAGCTGCGCTGCAATCGGGATACCTTACTTTAGCTAACCTTACTTTTCTGCGCGGAGTCTGACTCCCCTTAGTTTACGTCGATTCCTTTTCGGCCCACGAGGGAGTCCTCTTCGTAAGTACTACGTTGAAAATATCGATTTAAAATCTTATGCTAAGCACGCCCAAAAGACTCATTCCAACGTTTAAAAAAAAACTTTTAATTACCAAACTGTGTTAAAAAAAATCATTTGAAATGCGATTTTCTCAGCTTGTTTCTAGTTATAATAGTAATATTATCTCCTTAGAGTATTCTATGTATTATATATATGTACATGTAATGTGTATACGGTTCATTTAAGTTGAGAAAATCGTTAATTTTCCTCTCAATATCTCAAACGGAAAGATTCCTGGATTCGGAGAAACACAAGGAAACACCATATTTTCTGCTTAATATCAATAAAACGTGCCTCGACTCTTTACTGCCTGAGCCGGGCGGGAGAGGGACGGGGATGGTCCTCAGGGCGCAGCACCGCGGGTGGGAAGGAGAGCAGACGAGACAGACATAAAAGCTATGTTTAGTTCGAAGCTTTATGACTTCGCTCGGGGGTCAAAAGAATTTTCTGTAACTTGAAGAACGGACGAAAGAGTATGAAGACTGAATGCTCGTAACACCGGGGCACATAAACAATAAAAAGGTACATCATTTATTGCACTTCAAGTAAAATATATACATTTTATGTTTAGCCCCTTTTTGTTTGTGACCATTGATTTACTTTCTCTTCGCCAAACATCTTCACTACACGGGGATAATTTTATTTGTCTGAACGTTTCTCCTACTTTTTATTTTTATGATGGTCTGTGAACATACGCCATGAATATTTAAGAATAATTATTATACAAATGTATAAAAATATTTTTACAAACCAATACTTAATTCTTACAAACCGATGTATTGGTGGGAATGATGGCATATTATATATGGAGGTTTTGTGGTTGTTATAATTATATATATTTTAAGGAAAAGTTACTTATTTCAAAAGCTAAAATTTATACTCACTTTTATTTTTCTTTCCTATGAGGAAACAATAATCAATGCTGCACTTACCGTCAAAAATATTAGCAAAATGTTTCATGTAAAGTTAATAACAATAACGGACAAGTGAATGCTCTTTGTCCCTTATTGTTGAAAGTATTTAATTTATTTAGTTCGATGATCAAGAGCCGTATATATGTATAGTGTGCGCCGTAAGTCCTCTTAGGTCCGTGGTAACTGACTGTTTATTTCTTTATTGGCACTAAAGCCTCCAATGTTCGGGTAGGAGCGTTAAATTTTTATCCCCAGCTTTATTATCATGGCCACAAGATATACTCTGACTTAACAACTTAACCACAATGATCAAATTCTGAATAATAAGCACGATCTATTTATCCATGTATTTTAACAATAAAAATAAATGTTATTTATCCCCAATATACTTCAAATTGCGTTGTTAGCGTCTTAACTTTTGGCCATTCGTGAAATTTCTACGTAACGCCCACTGCTTCACTAATTATTTAAATCAACATTTATATCTTTAAAATTACTAAATATTAAAAATATAACCATAACTAATACTTAAATCAAAAACTAAGAATCGTGGCTCCCTTATCAGGCACAAGATCTCCTCTTTCTAATGAGGTCCATGAGTCATGATCAAGAATGTAAGAATCGTGGCTCCCATATCGGCACAAAATCTCCTGTTTTCTAATGAGGTCCACGAGTCATGATCAAGAATGTAAGAATCGTGGCTCCCTTATCAGACACAAGATATCCTCTTTCTAATGAGGTCCACGAGTCATGATCAAGAAT
This sequence comes from Hesperophylax consimilis, assembly GCF_061612785.1. Taxonomy (NCBI): domain Eukaryota; kingdom Metazoa; phylum Arthropoda; class Insecta; order Trichoptera; family Limnephilidae; genus Hesperophylax; species Hesperophylax consimilis. The sequence goes on along the minus strand of NC_142848.1, from coordinate 19,800,811 downwards.
ATAAGAATCGTGGCTCCCTTATCAGACACAACATCTCCTCTTTCTAATGAGGTCTATGAGTCATGATCAAGAATGCCCTCAAATATTGTAATATTATATAAAATGTACTCATATTTACACTACAATAAAAAAAATGTTTTGATCTTTTATCTCTTCGTCTAATAACCACTTCTTTTGGCTTTGGAAATCACCTTTTATTGTTTTGTTGCCAATTTTCTGAGAGCTGCGAATAAATTAAAATACGTAATAAAGATTGTTTTACTCTTATTTACAGATCACGATCTTAACAAGTTCTATGATTATTACTACTAAAGAACAGTTTTTGCAATTAAGGTTAAACGTAACGTACATATTAATCTACGCGTTCATAGATAGCGTTAATTTAATTATTTTATTAACATACACTTTTTGCAAATTTTGCTTTGAAAAAGTGTTTTTTAATAGATCAATTAAATTAACGCCATGTATGAACGCGTAGATTATTACGTTTACCTTTAACTCCGGAAAGTAAGAGATTTGTACATAGTTTACTTTGCGTTGGGTGCATTGGTATGCAATAATTAATTTTGTAATATGAAATAATATTATCTGGAGTTTATTAGCGTTTTGTGCTTACTCCACACCCATTGTGATATGTCTCGCCTGAGGAGGCGAGGGAGCCGAGTGCCACCTCTTCATTCTCGTATCGTGGAATTTTTAAATATTAATTATTGGTTATGTTCCTACCTTAATCTGTCTATCTGCTATCTGTAACGGTTCGGCTCACGTCATTTGAAACTTCCGAAACTGGCGTGATTTAGCGCAGGCGAGGCGAGCGCGTGTACTACATGCGGATTGTCTCGCCGAGTGTGTAGAGAAGGCATTACAATCATCACATTCAACACAAATTATTCTTACTTGACCCAAGGGACGTAGGGAACGGGAACAGAGACAGCAACTAATTGTAATTTCGTTAATCAAAATATTATATTCTTTAAAAACAATGTACTAAAATGGATCACCCGAAATTATTAACAAAACTGCCCCAATTTCGGGAGGTAATTAAAACTACAGATAGTAGAAGTAAAAAAGATGTACCCGGACACCTTGTATAACATTATGTTTCGATTGAATAGTTGATTACCAACTCGTTGAATCGCCCGAAGATTCTGGTATAATATTAAATTACTTGATGTCTTTTCGGCTCCAGTGAAGTCTAAACGAGTGGGCAAGCAATGTCATACAATAAAGACAACATGAATAATATTATAATTTAACATTTTGTCAACGTATTGTTAGCGAATCGCTCTAGAAATTAAACAATTGAAGGTTGCTGCCATGTCGTAATCGTTTTATACGTAAATGGCTCACAATGTGAAACGTTTACTTATGATGTTGATTGAGTGAAGTATATTATAGGATTTGTGAAGCTGAAAGTATTTATAAAATATTCGGCTCGGGATCAGTGCCTCTCAACAAAATTAATTATTAGTTACCTCTCGAATGAACACCGTCAATACGTATTTCAAACTTAGAATTATTATTAGAATAATTATTTTGTTCGCTTACAATCAGTTCCAATTTTGTAAATTAAAATCTCACGGAACGTGAATAATTTAACGCATTACATTACGCAGGAATATTTTACATCACACACATCATAACAGACAACCGAAATTAATGTGTTTGATGATGTGATTGAAAATATAGATAAAATGCTTTGATGTGATTGAAAATATGGATTAAATGCTATTTCGGTAGATGTTACTTTTGAAGCTGTCATTCATTAATGAAAATGGAACGATACACGCTTCAACAACGCATTGAAATTATTAAAATTCACTTGAGTGAATCAAATGCAAATCATCTTGAGTTATGAGGCCCATTTCCACCTCGGTGGCTTCGTCAACAAGCAAAATTGTCGCATCTGGGGCTCGGAAAACTGTTGTTGTTATTGTTGAAAAGCCTCTCTATCCTCAACGTGTGACTGTTTTGTGCGGTTTATGGTCCGGCGGAGTCATAGGACCTTACTTTTTCGGAAATGAGGCTGGAGCAACAGTTACAGTGAATGGATTGCGCTATCGAGAGATGATTAATGATTTTTTTTATGGCCGGAATTGGATGGTATTGATCTGGACAACGTTTACTTTCAACAAGACGGCGCTACGTGCCACACAAGTAACGAAACCATTGATCTTTTACGATTGAATATCAAAATAACACCTCTTATTGGAAAACCCTGTATTTAAGACAAAAATATATTCGATAACACTTGTAAAATTGTCCTATTTCTTCATTATTTGTTGGAATAGGTACTTTTTCTTTCACAATATTTACACTCAAAATTAACTATACTGGGCACGTAGCACGATTAGAGGATAGCAGTTGGAATTCATGTATTATCCAATGACGTCCTTGGTTGCAGAAGAGAAACAGAGGTTGCCTACAAATGAGATGCGCCTGGCAAAATAACCGACTTCAGATGAGGAAGAACTAGGCACCAAGAACCGGCAGACCTAACAGAAAAAGAGGTAGACATTTTGAACAAGTTTTTATAAGGCTTGTTTGTGTTTGCACGGCACCATAATTGCTTTACAACAGTCAATTAATTATTATAAAAAGTGAAGGATTCTACTTCACTAATGTGTGTCATTTTTTGTGACTAGTTTACCTTGTTTTATTTGATTGTGACGTCATATTTAGAAAAACTCACTCGTTACGTAGGTGATCATAAATTTCAATGAACATGCATATTTACTATTAGTAAAAAATAACATAATAATACTATGAACTTTGAATAAGAAACCTAAATCCGTAGTGATTAATTAGCATATTGGTAGACCTGATAAATGGTTTCAATGATCAAATATCTAACCTCAATCTCGATGAATTATATTAACAGAATACATTAAAGCCAAAGCACATTCATTTTATGATGGATGATGAATAATAAATAAAATTATAAACATTCCGAAAAAAATTGGATTTTCCCATTTTCCTCTTGATGTTTGTGACTTTCGTTTACTTATATATTGGTGCTAATATCTATCAATAATTCATCATAATATAATAGTTATAATTATCTTAATAATTTCTTGCAAAGTTGACGCCGAACTAAGCAGAGCCAAAACTTTTTACGCAAGGACAAGCTAGATTTACACGATACTTATTTCCATACCTATCCCCATAAGGAAATCATCCCGGGACCCAGAAAATCCTGTCTTTACACGACAATTATTTTCATACAGATTTGCAGATACCTATAGTTGCCATTACCGAAGAAATTATATTTTGATAGGGTACCTAATCATCATAAAATGGTAACGTAAACAAACATAGATCATAAGGAAGTATCTGTCGAAAATAATTTTTAAAAATGTGCGAGTTCTCGTAAAATGTGGATACCGATCAGAAACACGCATTCACAGTTCAGTAATAAACACAGTGTGTAATGTTTTAAACAATATTTTAAATATACATATTCGTATAAAAACGAGCAACATTTCCACGTAAGTGACAACTGACAAGTCTTTTATGAAAACAAAAAAGATACGTACGACCTCTCTCTGGAACTATATACAATGTTAAACATTGACGTGTCAAATATTGAGCGCCAAACTGGACGAAAATCGTTATCAAAAATATAAAAAAAAAAATTCCATACCAACTCCTTAAAGGCGACCTGTATGAAATCTGTACGAGAAAATTATCGTGTAAAACGCTCATAAGGCGATGATTTATTGCTGAATTATGCAAATATCACTTGCTGTAGGATTGTGGGGCCGCGATACTGTGTAATAATGAATTGTAAAGCTGTAAATCTGCCGATTTTATACTAAACCCTCGAATAAAATATACTGCTTTTCTTTTACGGTGTTATCGTTTTTTATTTGAAATGTGTCAATCAACTTCTCTTGGATCCTTTGTTATTTATATAATATATCTGATTTTTCACAGCTTGATTAAGGGATTGACATGAGATTTACAAATAGACCTGCTTGGCTGTTAGACACTATACATTGGTTGCGAGGTACTTGACATAGCTCTATTTGCCTTGCCGCTGTAGTGCATTTTGAAAACAATAGATTAAAAAGTGATTATTTTCTTCAGCATTTCAGTTTACGAGAAAACTAAACTATTTTCTTTTCATGCATCACAGTGGTTGGCATGGTTTCCTACCTGTCGATTCCTATATATATATATATATAAATATGTCTGTGAATATTCCTTTTTTCTCGGAGTGACAAACTATGCCAGTACAATTATTACCCAATCGAGAACACTCGCCTGGCAAAGTTCGAATCCATCTCGCTTTGATGGTTTTTCCCTTCACCGTAATTCCTCGGCGCTTCACTTTGCATTTCCTTGAATAATGTCTTGCAAGGTTGTCATGACGGTTAAATTACTGCCTTGTCATATCAAATTCCTCAGAAGTAGCCGTGAAGATAAGACGCGATCATTCACAATGTACAGGAAAAGTAGTCATCCTACCTGCATTTACACAATAAAGACAGTAAATGAATGGTAATTCCTCCAACGTTTATTTATCTTCTGGGCGGAACTCAACATTCAAGCCGACAAATTGGATTTAAATAACATTTTACCTTCATTTTTATTTTAGCAGGTGCAAATTAAGAAGGCCAGCGCTACTTTAAAGAACGAGTGCTTTAATTGAGTTCTCACCAACCTTACACATTTTGTCCATTGCTGGAATTGAGAGCTAACTTCGCCTATAGTAGTTGATTTCCACTACCCTCCGACCAGCAAAATAATGTTTGATCGCCTCAATTATTTATCTCTCGAGAGACACGTGTGGTAACTTACTACCCCTTGGACACACATGCAAAACAAAATGACCCACCGAAAGTCATTCCATCAGGCATTGTTATTTAATGAAGAAAAAAATAATCACTTGTAGCAGCAAACACTATGTGGATACACATAATTAGAAGAAAATAAATTTGTTTTTAATACCACTTTATTTTTAATTTAATAAACCAACCGGTTTCGGTTGTTATTTAATGTTTTTGTCGACACTATCACACCATTCAAACTTCTAACAGACATCAACTAAGCAATTGCCCCTATGTCTAGGTATCTGACGATCGAAATCGTTTAAATTTAATCACATTATTATATTGTCAATGCCCCAGTCCCAAACCTTTTGGTATACCGTTTTGAAATTTGAAATTGAATTTTGAAGTGTCTGTTTTTTCTTCTTTTTAATTAGGTAGGTACTCGAGATGAGTTTTTATTTCATTAGTTTCGTTTGGAAATCTCAATTTTTTGTATCGACATAGCGGTTTTTTTTAAATCTTCTACTGTAAAACTCTTTTTGTAGTTTTTTTTCTCTATTTTAATACGTAATAATTACCTACGCAAAGGTAAATTAAACTGTTTTTTTATTATGTGCCATTCCAACATCACTGACAAAAACGCTTGCATTCATGTTTTTTTTTCTTTAAATGATACTAAAATAATGATAATTGCTAAATTAATAATAATGATGATTCGTTTTTGGTGTTGAACATTATTAGTCCATTGTGCAAAGGCAGCATTGAACGTCTCACTAGGTACACCGCCATTGTCAACGTTATTATAAAAAGTTGGAGCATTATTTAATGTCCCTGTTGTGAAGTTTCACCTGAAAAGGACAATGGCCTCTCTGTACCGTAACATCGGAGTTCATCAAGCATTTCACCAATAAAATTCATAAATTAATAATTCTAAAAATGAAACACTTTTTATGTCGCACATCCCGGATGTAGTGAAGTGCCATTGACTAAACTCACTCCAAGTAATTGAACGCACGCGATTATTCAACTGTATAACTCTGAACACAAGGTGTTATATCACCAAGTAGATGGCTTCTTCCTCTTCGCTAGCCTTCTGGCGTCCAGTTTTGGCATACCTATTATAAATATGTCTTCAGTTTTGTTGATCCTTTGCGGTTATTTCAAAAGCTAAAGGTGTGTCTTCTCTCCACTTCACCAAAGCGAAATTATTAATTATTTGAAATTGATGCCAAAATTGTAAAGCTTGTATATTCTATTTCCACTTTATATCCAACTCGTAGAAATGAATATTCCATTACTTGAAACAATACTGAAGGAGATTGTACGCTGTACAGCACTTAATAAATAAATTTACTATTGTAATTCCTTTCATAATAATTGTTTACCGCCTTGTGGTTGTTTTCAATTAGCCCGATTCGTGATGAATATTTTTTGCAAGCAATATTTTAATTTATTTATACGCCGTATTATGTGCAAATTAAATAATTATTTGTTTTTACTGTTCAGTTGCTAGGCTATTCAAGAATAATGTGATTTTATTTTTCCATTTGCATAAATAACTGATAGAGCAGATAGTATTCCATAACCTCGCTTTTTACAATCAATCCTTGCTTCTTTCAAATTCATATATCGTCCTTTTCATAATATTAGATTGTGTTGTATGTTCCTTAAGTTTTCCCATAGATTCATATCAAAAGGGAAAAGGAGAACAAACCGAGTCGCGAGGAGCGCCGGAGGCGGCGTGACTGTCTCCCTTTCTGTGATTTGTCAGTGGATGAATCTGACAGTATACAGGTAACTCGCACTGTATAATACCACTATTCCATCCTCGAAAATAAAATCTGCTTACGAATTACTTATCATTTTTACAATGGCGCGCAAATTGCTGGCTTAGCAAAAAAAAACCTTAGCTACAAATCCTAAACCGGATAAACTGAAGTTCGGACTTTTTTCCAAAATTTAATATTTTGTTACCAATTCATTTACCAACCTCACTCATTTTTAGCGTCTCTTCGCCAGGCGGTTCGTTGAAAAATGAACATTCAGATCTTGTGTTGAAAAGTCACACAATGTACGGCCCAGCAAATCTTTGTCTTTCTTTAGCGAACTTTACTTCTCTGCACAGGGTCTGGTTATTTCAATGTGCGTTCTTCGGCGGTCAACGTTCGACTGATGTCGTAGTTTATTCAAAGCCTCTGTTAATTCTCGAACCGTCGTATCAAAAATATGGTCGCGTGGTTTGCATATAGCTCGACGAAATGATACCCAGATTTCATGTTAGGGCAAGTCTATCAATCGAAATTCATCTTCCACTCACTTGCACGTCATAATATATTCTCCTCAAACCTCTTTCAGGAACGTTTATTCTGATCTATCAACGAATATATTATTATTATTATGTCAAAACAGATTTATCAAGTAAATCGGTTAATTGGTAATTGGTACCCCACTCTCTGACGATAAAGGAGGCCCAAACCCAGGTAAGCATAATATCATTGAATTTGACATCCCCTTTCAAAAACCTTTTTTGGCCAAGTGCCGAGGGTATAAAAAGTATTCGTAGTTGTGATACTTTCGGCCTCCAACTCGGATCATTCTCTTGAATATATTGCTTCACATCGTGCTCTATCGTGTTCCCGGAACATTACACAAATGGCTAAACCCGAATAAATATAAACACACAACAAACCCTTAAACCTTTTATGCACGAATATGCATAACAACCAACAACCGTTTTCACTCTACGCAGTGTGAATAATTTTATTAATAGTTTATTTAACCGCTTCTTTTACGGAGAAAATCCTAAAAATAATGTATATGTCATATTACAATTTCGTTTTCAATGCATGTGCGTTTTTGGGTTGAACGATAATAAATTGTACGGTTAACACGAAAGCTATGTGAATTACTAATGGTAACGTGATTGCTCGATACAAGACCAGATTTTAAAATTCATCTTAATCACTATCATACTTAGAACCTAAAATACAGGATATTTATGTATATTATATGTATAATAATATGTTAGTTCGTTTTGGTTCGGAATGCGTGTGTGGTTTTATGTTGAACGATAATAATTATTGTGTGGTTTACGCAAACAGATCCGCTCCGGTGAATTACTAATAGTCACGTGATTGCTCGATTGATACAATATTGATTTTAGTACAATACTAGCGCATACCCGTGAAAAATCACGGGATAGTCTGAACTCTTGACAAATCAGTTTGACAAAGCAATTTTGAAAACTTTGAATAAAAATATTTTATATTTAACCTAAAGTTTTACCAACAAAAACTACGCTGATTTTGTTTTTCGTACATTTTTCGAAACATTAAGGTCAACATCGCCTCACAAATTATTCTAACAAGGACAATATGAAAATGCTCACATATTCCCCGGAGACCCTTCGGCAGACCACTGGTTAAAACAATGTTCTGTTCAAATATTATATTGTAGGTAAGTACTTTATCGCTTGTCTGAGTTCTTCACACAATCAGGTACAATTTAAAAAAATGACACTTAAATTCAAATCAAATTCGAGTTCCATATTTCGTCGAACCAAAGTTACGCAGGACACACGCACACCGATATTAGTATTTTTGACGATGATATATTGCACCTAGGGAATGCAATCCCGGTATTCTGGGATCCCGAAATACCGAGATCCCGCAGACATTTTGCGGGACATCTCGGTCGAAAATTTTGCGGGATCCCGCTGGACTGGCGGGATTACAGAGAAGCGCAGCTCATACGTGTTACTCTCCAGCGTGGAAGCTGAACGAGCTTTTTCAGCCGCTGGCTACCTTGTGTCCAATATCAGAAGCCGTTTATCAGATGACACAATTAATACTTTAACTTTTTTTACGAAGCTATTTCCAAAATAATGTTTAATTAAACTTATGATGCTCATTGTACAAGAATATTGTTTATCGTGTGAACGTTATTATTTAAATTTAAGTTTCAGTTCAGTTTCAGTTTCAGTGCCGGCAATCCGGGCGTTTATTTTATTTTCATTTGTGTACATAGATTTCTTTTACCCACCTCACTAGACAAAGTCTGTTCCGAGGCGGGTATGTTATGTAAATTTATGTCTTATCTTATTCTTTGCCAATTTATGACTTAAACTTTACCTATGTCTAACTAAAGGTATACCTATTAATAAATCATTTAAAATGTCCCAAAGAACTTGTTTTATTATGGGTATAAATTTAAAAATCTAAAAACAAGGTTGGTAGATCGAGGTATTAGGTATTTATTATACGATTGATTAGATATCTAAGTCCACTCTGCTGGATCCCGCAAATACCTGGATCCAGCGGGACTAAGATTGTTCAGTCCCGCAAATACCTGGATTGACATTTTTTTGCGGGATTGCATTCCCTAATTGTACCTAATACCTACATCCTCGTCGCTAATATGCATGATCCAAAATCTTCCGGAAGTCGCAATTTCGCGATTCTGTACCGTACGTGAACACTGAACACTTCACTGTTTTGCGAAAGAGTTTCTTTATGTCGAAAAATCACGATAGCTAAACATAAATACATTAAATATTCATTGTTTTTTGGTTCTAGCCCCTTTCTAGCCTGTTTTGAATATCTCGTGAATACCATTAGTGAGAATTCGGGCTAAACACGCGAGTTGTTTGCCGCTCAAATTTGCTCGGTGCTTTGTTTGTATAACAAATTTGTTGTACATTTTTGTTATAAAATGGCGTAGTATGATTAATTGCCTGTCTCTGTGATAGTCACTAATTGTTAAATTTTTCCTTTGGCTTGTTATTTTATTACTGGTTGGTGGCTTATTATTTGCGCTACAATTTTTTATGACAAAAATATAACGATACTACATCCATAATATCATTTCTCCGACGTGGTTTCTTTTCTTAATTTGGTACCTAACTATCTTCATGCTTATTTACCGAATTCACATTTCGCAAACGAATATGTACAACATAATTATAACTCTAGAGGTAAGTACATTGTTGTTTAACGTTTTATGATTCTACGAAAACATATCTATTGAATAGATTTCATTTTGTGTTGATTCTATTCAACAATGTATAATATTGTATACCTACGCTACCTAAGTACGGTAAATTTCACAAATTGTTCGCATATTTCACAGAGTTGTAAATGCTATTTCTCAGTAGTTTGTTAATTTCCCTTTATATTATTATTCGGGGTTATTTTCCTTTTGACAACTTCTTTTATTTGAACCTTTTAGAGGTGCAATTTTTCTCGCTTCTTTTTTATTTTATTTATATTACCCGTGGAATTTTAAGTAGGGTCTGGCGTCATTTATCTCCACACCTCTCGTATAATTGAAACGGGGAAGCCATTTTGGAAAGGACAGCTGCGCGCACGGTGGCGATAAGAAGCGCGAAGATATTGCACTGCGTTTCCTGTCAAAAAATTACAGCGATATTATTTAAGATCGTAAAAATTGAGCACCGTTTTAATAATATTCGTTATACTGAAAAAATAACTCCGATGTAATGTTCTTATGTTGTTAAACTGTAAACGAATTACAACGATATGATCGTTAGAATGTAGTGACCGACCGAAACTAGATGTTCAGTCGATCCCGCACTGTCTGAAACTTATTTAAATAACAAAAACACTTACCCGAAATCAGGCATTTTTTGTTAAATACGAGTTCATACGTCTAAATATTATGAGTAAATTCATTTACTTTTAGCGCACTTTAACTTTTAAGAAATTAAAAAAAACTACAATATACATATATAAGAACTACTAACTATAGTAAACATATCAGTCTAGTCCCTAACGGTCTTTGTTAGACGGAAGGAATACAATACCTCATTATTATTAAAGCGATAAAAATAAATAATATTTTAAAATTACAAACTCTATTCATTGAAATTTTACCTAACAGCTTATTTTAAAACTGTATAAGTTATTCTAGAGTCGTACACAGGAGGTGCCCAAGTAAAGCTCCGACAAATTACGGACGCAGGTATTACGACCGAGCCGAAGATCCGGCCAATTTTTGGCCTGAGTCGAACTGAAACCAAAACTACGGTCGTCACTATTAGAATGCACTACTTTGTATTAGTTAAACCATACAAAAAATCAAAAACTAGATATCTTGTTATAAGACAACCGTGGAAGAAAGAGGTGAATAGAAAAGTTCTAGTTGTTTTTGGTTTGTGCCGAGCTCTTCTCCCAGGAGCACATACAAATTGAGAAGGTCTCAAGAACCGTGTACCCGCGATGGTTTTATCTCGTTCTCCGCTTCTATGGGTCTCCTGCGGTGTTTGACTCCGCGGAAAGAACGTCTCAAGCGCCTGCTTTCGGACGTGGAAATAGCTTTATTTTATTTTGTCCCTGCAAGCGCGTTTTCCAGAAGGCCGTAAGCGCCGCATTTGATCGGTTAACTTGGAACTCTTCAGAAGCCCCGCGGCGCTGTGCATTCATACATGTTATTTAGAGAGGTGAATGCAGGTATTTGTCGTTAATGTATGTATTTCTGCTTTCAGAATATGCTGTTTAACTAAATGTTAGTGAAACAGCTTTTGTGTTTATTTTTCTGTTTTATAATCGTTTGTAGCACGCCACAAAATATGGGATATACAATATGATTAGGAAGATACATAAATAATAGGTACTGATTAAGTAATTATTATTGCAGCCTCAGATAATGTTTATAATTTACTTAGCATTGAGTCGAGAAAATCCACCTGTAGGCAATTATTTCATGGTTTAAACACCGATCATTTTGGTTCCGGTTAGAGTAAGCAATATGCAAAGAATGTATCTTTCCGTATCAACGTACCCGAGTCCTTTCTACGGAGGGGATATATTGTTCCTACTAAAATTCCTTCTGATATTGATACAATTTACGTCAGTGACGAGAGAGATTCAAATTGGATTTTGACTTCAGCGCTATCTTGCATAGCTTCTAGTAGTAATTACTTTTTGACTGAGCGTAGCGAAGCCCTGTTTTAACTCGACCGTTTGTCATTTTCATTTGTTCGTAAATTTGGTCGTGTTGGATATTATCTTTTATCCCACCAGAGTTCGTATGAGTGTAGTTCCTACTACGATTTGTTAAATCGAAAGAATCAATTAACAAATTAATACCCAACATTGTTGTTAATTCCACAAATAATAATTATGACACAAAAGAATTATTGGTCTTCGGAAAAATAAATGCAGAATATTTATTTAACACCTTAAAAAATTAAATCAAAGAACAGTTCAGATGGATTAACTATTAGTATAATAAGAGATACTTTTCCATTAATTGGACCTACATTGTTAAATATTATTAATGGGACGATTGATGAAAGAAATTTTCCAGTCATGGAAACTATCTACTGTTATACCCCTTCCGATGGTTAAAAATACCAGAAAACGTGAGGAATTTTTACCGAAATATGAACAGATTCTTGAAGTGATAGTAAAAGATTAAAATTTTGCAGTACTTAGATAAACTCAATATTGTATATTATAGATTGCTCAATTGTATCAATTGAATGAATATAAGATTATTTGACAAACCGAAAACAAGTTACAAAATGAAATAACCAATTTTCAAAACAAATTAAGAATAAATTAGGAGTACCGCAGGGATGAGTCCTTTGACCTCTATTGTTCATAATCTATATTAATGACATGGTAAAAATATTTTCAAAATGCAAAGTACCTACGACTGTTTGCCGACGACACACTAATATACATAATTGGAGATAACAATGAAGAATTAATAAATATTTTAAACGATGAACTGAATAACGTAATAAGATGGCTAAACATAAATAAGCTTAAATTAAATACAACAAGAAATGTATGATAATTGGACATATAAGCATGCAGTGAAAGCAACATTGAAATTGATGGTGAAATTATTAAAAAATGTTACTAAGATGAAATATTAAAAAGAGCTATATTAGATTCCCAACTCACCTTTTACAAGCATGCGGATAATACACAAAAGAAAATTGGAAAGAAGATTTTTTTTGGGAAAAATTCGTCCAAAAATTTCCAGAAAAAACTATAATCACTATATACAATTCCATTATTGAGTACCTAGTTAAAATGTACCAAAATTAAACTACTGCTCAACTCCACATTTTAACTACTGTTCAACGATTCTTTTCTTATGTCATGACAGATAACAAAATAAGTTGCACTCTTTTTAGTGTGAATTGCCTAATACAAAAAAAAAAATAAGTTGCAAATTCTCAAAATTGAGCAGTGAGATTAATACAGCGAAATGGATTTTCAAAAGTAACTAAAATATTAAAGGTACTAAATTGGCTAACGGTGAAACAGATGGTGATCTTAAATGCGATGATATTTATACTATAATAAATAACCTACTACCAAAACACTTCAAACAAAAATATATACCACAAGAAAATCCACAGACATAACACAAGAACCGTGTAGTGAAATTAGGCTACCAAAAAAGGACAAAGCCAATACACAAAAAAGTTTACTATACAAAGGTATGCAATATTATAATGCGCTGTCGAAACCCATAAAGTCTGCACCAATTGACAGATTCAAGCTGAATTGTAGGAGCCATATTAATCAAAATAAAATTGGAAATAAATAATAAAATTTAAAAAAATGATCTATGTAATTAATAATAAATTAGACATTTGTAAAGTTGGATGTACAAATGGCTAAAATAAAATGAATTAATAAATGTGTTATCTACCTGCCTGAAGAATGTTTGAAAAGAGAATTGTCATTGAGATGTGATGTTTCTTTGGACAAATTGTATAATTCCTTATCTGAAATATATGTTTATACATTAAATAAATATATTTTAGTACCTACATACAAATCTTTTTGGTTTTGATTTGTTAAATAAGAGAAAAGCGCCCTTAAGGTGATTTTGCACAAAGACGGCCCCATACAAATCATCCAAATATTATTATTATTATTATTGAAAAATTAGGAACATATTTTTGGTATACTACTGCTCACGAAACTACTAGTTAAGTTCTAATGATATATTGAACAATGCTCGTGTATTTGAAATTATGAATGTAATTGAATCAGCGATTATGAATAATTTTCCTGGTTTCGAACTGATACATGTTAAAATATTCCATCTCTGCATGCAGTGGTTGGTTGGCTGGCGCGGGTTCTTGATACCTCCTCGCCGCTTCTGCGATCCTCGCGCTTCACTTATCCTGATTGCTCCGCCTGGTAGTTAGTCGGCCGGGCGGTAGGTACTGTGGGTACCCAGACCGCCATTACGGACACACACGATTTATTTCACCCCTCCCTCTCCGCTTCTCCACTCTGAAATCCCATAAATTTATGATTCCCCTCACTTAATAAATATGTATGTATTTCAATTTGAAACTTTCGTGTATGAACTTAACCCGGCTTTTGAGGTTGTAAATTATTATATTTATCTCCGGAGAGCACCTTCGCACTATTTGTATAAAGTTCAACTAAACCAAACTCGACAATGGTTTCATTCTTCTAGGCTGTTTTTTTTGCTTCTAAATGTTTAGGTATTATTTTTACACAGGATGACATCTTGCCTCTTTGTCTTCATAAGTTGATATTTAAAAGCTTCACAGTACGTTCGTTGACGTAGCAAAAGTTCTGCAAATCCCATTCGAGCGTTTTAATTGCTTCAAATATCACTAAAACATTTCAATGCTTTATCCGTAAACAGACCATGTTTAGTTCATTTAAACCATTACCGAAACACCTCAAAGGTAAAGGCACCTTCCGTGAATAAATAAAAGGCTGTGATTGAGTGTCGGCCAGTTGTTCTCGAGATATCAGATCGTGCTAGAATCACCCTATCGGGAAGATGCTATCAGGAGCGCAGCAAATTAACGGAGATACACGTTTACGTTTACCTTATCTCGGATGCAAGTTTCCTTATTGGCCCGGGTCTGACACTTGTGCAGGGCGAGCGAGGTTAACCCCGGCATGCACTTAGCTTGTAATTAGAGCCTCTCTCAGCTTGCTTGCAATTAACGTCGGTTGTCGCCTGCAGAACTATAGCAGCCAGCCATACCTTCAGTATATGTTGCCTTTGCAATCTATAGGATGCGGCCGACCCTGGCAGCAAAACGGTGACAATGTACCAAAGGTTAATGGGATGTTTACAGTACGAGTACAGCTCGCACGTTATTGCTTTGACAAAGTTGCGGATTCTTCGCCTTGTAGAATAAACTATAAAGATTCTTACATTATCGTCAATGTATCTTCACGACCTTCGCTTCTTTGGTCTACCACAATTTGTTCTGCACTGTTCTTCGTCTACACTTTGCTACCAATAAAATGAAATATAAATATTTTGTATATTTCTTTTGTAAAAAATCTTTATATTTCCTTTGGAATGGAGAACTGAGTGTGTGTTATATTATTTTGCTAGAATATTGAACATTGAACCGCAAAGAGGCGGAATCCGCCAACATTCCCTCGCTGCTTGATTTACGAGCCGAAGATTTATTACCCTGCAAATCTGTAAGGTAACCCGCTAATACCAGCTGTATGGGATCCTCTCCTCTTCTGACATACGTCCTTCCCTTTCTTCTTCTTCTCCTTCTCGTTCCCCCCCCACTCACTCGACGGAACCCTTCCATTCTTCTGTCTGGAAGCTACCTTTTTTTTTTAAAGAATACGCTGTTTCAATTTTTCTGAGAAAGTAATATTATCCTATTCATTACAAAGAAAAAATATTGGTACAAAACCAACACAAAGTAATATTAAGGTACTTACTGTTTTTTTTCTACTTAACTAAAAGAGTAACTTATATGTTATTTTGCAACGCCTACATTCTTATGTCGTTTTCTTGTTATAATATTATTTTTTCATGTTATAATAAATAATTATGATCATGTTGATTATATTTGCGTGTGGAATCATTTTATTTATTGGCTGTAATACAATAGATTCTATATCATATACATTTAAATTTGTACAGCGCCCTTGACGTGATTTTGCACAAAAACGGCGCTATACAAGTCATCCAATTATTATTATTATCATTCAAAAGTCATCTGTAGTGATGTGGTAGAGATCGTATCGTTCGTTTTGCCTTATCTCTTCCCTGTGACAGCTGCAGCTTTTGTAAACGCAGTACAGTAAATACGTCATTCCTTGTGAAACTGCATTGAATACCGCGAATAAGAAGACACATTTATTATGCACGTTCCGTGCAGTGTGCTCCACTTTCCGTTGTATTTAATTCCACAAAGCGCAGTGTATCAGTGAATAGTGAACCGTGGAGAAGTACATCACGCGGTTGAGTCAGTTCAGCTTTCAACTCAATTAAAATGACTTCTATTTTACTTCTTGCTGATATTAAATATTGAGCACTTATGATGGGCACCTGGGCACACATTAGATGTCCAAAACGTTGGATCAAGGACTAGGAGGAAGCGCAACACGGCTCAAAATCAACACTTTCTAAATCAAGAAAAAGTAAAATAGAAGTAACTTTTAATTTTCCCTGAAGATAACCACTGCGATAAGTCGTTGTTATCTAAGCCTAAAATTCAAATTTCAAAACTTCCATTGTTGAAAATCATTTGTAGAAGACTCTCGAATCAAATAAAAAAATTACACATTTCACCTATAAATTCTTTCTTATGTTCGATGATCGTTGCGACTGATTGATTTTTCTCAAAATTAAAACGCCAACATGTTTTCAGCTTTCGGACTTCGGACTTCCGAAATAATCAGGGACCGCATTCTCGTTATAAAATACCGGACAGCATTGGTAAAACTCCCTTTTGGTGAGATAATGTCCTCCCAACATCATTGACTCAATTATTACCAGTCTGTCCGAAAAAGATGTGTCGGCGTTTCGTCCGCTATAAAATCTTTCTTTAGCATAGTAAATCTGTCCGCTTTTTTTCACGTTACGATGTTACTGCTGTGCTTAATCGCCTGGCCATAAATGTAGTCATCTTTACCTGTCGCCTCTGTAATATACATTCGAAGCGCACGGCATTAATTTTTATTTTTGTCCATTTTATCCCGAAGGTTAACAGAACTTTATTGAGACGTTATTATTTATTAATCCAACAGATTGTACAAACCGCACGGTATTTCGTTATTTTTTTGAACAGATTAATGCAGCGGATTGATTGAGTTGATTAAATTGATTATCAATGTTCTATTCTAACTTCTAACGCGAAGAGCTTGTTTAGACCACTCTTAAAATTGGATTTTATGAGGTTAGTAGTTGCCTCCGTGGCAGAATGTCAAGTTGGCGTGATCAAATATTATTTAATTTGGGGAAAGGTACCATTTGGTTATTTTAAATTGTATTTTGATTTCGCAGTATCGCCCTTGTGAGAGACCACCATTTATTATCTAAAGGGTGTTCTCAATTTCCGTTTTCACTATCTTCACACTAACTTTGGGCATTTGAAACTATTGCGCGGTATCACATAATGATCTTAATTTGATAGTGTGAATAAACGCAGTTGAACAATAATTTCAGCAAGTTTAGAAAAGGAGGAAAGGCCGCTAGATTTCATCGCGCAGTATGATAGATACACTACCGTAGGTCCTTGTCCACTGTCCACCGTACTCGTACGTACTTGTACGTGCCGACTGCCGCGACTCACTACACTCACGACTGCTCGCCACTTGACGGGCACCTATTCCCGCCGGCATTCTTAGCTCTTCGTTCCTCGCTAAAGGCCTCGACCTATTGTGGGCTGCGACTTTGTGAATTTTTAACAGCCCAGAGAGCTTTTTTGCCTTATTGCAGGTTTTCTGCCACTAAAGGTGGTAATCATGCGCTGGGAATTGATGGGCTGTCTTGCTCGTTACAATGTTACAAGTATATTGGATACGGGCGTTGCATGATATCCATTATGCATTTATGCCAGCCTTTTTCTACTTTCATGAATTCGTAAAAACACGCATGAAAAATAATTCATTTTCACGATGATTGACGTGTACGTGTGTAGATTTTAATGTTTCACTCTTTTTTATTAATATTCATAGCACTGCTTTACAAAAATTGAAATATTTAGTCATAATTGCAACGATGCGCTTTTCTATCGAATATTTATTATAAATGATTGAAAATTGTCTATTTTTAATAAGAGTTCAGCATTATTTCTTTATTCACGAGAAACCTCTCTCAATGTCTTTACTCGATTTTATATTATCATTAATTATTGTTTTAAATTATCACTTGTAGGTTCTTGTTGCAGTTGTAATTTATATAACAAATTATTATCAGCAATAATTAGTCGCTTCAAAAATATCCATACATATTGAAAATATCTCTCGAGTAAAAATAAATGCCGCCGACGGGAATTGAACCCGCGCCTTCTGATGTCCGGTCAGGTGTTCTGAGACCACTGAGCTACGTCGGCTTATTTCCAACACGTCAAATAATTCAATATGTACTAGTACTTCAATCAAAAATTACAGCTTATCATAATAATTTGTTATCTTTTGTGCTATGCATAAAAAACCTTGTCTTATAAACATTAGTTTATTATTAAAAAAATAATGTAATATATATTAATTTTTAGCGAATATTCATCACATTGCTTTATATAAATCGATGTGTTTAGTAGAATAAATACAAACAATGTCCTACGCGGAAACATGTTTGGTTAGTCCAACATTCTATTCGTTATTTATGTTTTTTACTAAACTTCCACATGCCCTTCATCAACGAAAAATCCCTCATCATTGTCTCTACTTCATTTTCAAATATTAACCAATTAAAACCCAATACACAAAACACCGGTCAGTGGCTGAGTTGTCATCGCGTTTGGGTCCCGCCCAGGCGTAGTGTGTTTAATTCCTCCGTTTCAACCCTGAACGATTTATGATGATTTGTTAATGATTTATTCGGCATAAGTCTAACTGCAAAATTTATTAATGGGACATGTCTTGCAAAATATTCAACACCAAAAAACTGATTACGAATTGACTGACAAAAAAATTAGAAACTTATTATTACTGTTTTCACTGTCTTTTTCTTTATATTTACATTGTAATATAAAGGTACACAGACCAAAAATCGATGAGTACTTATATATAATTATTTGTTTTTGTATAGTAAGATAATTGATGGAATTTAATTGGTTTATCATCTTACAATTTATCTTCTGATCTTACAATGTAATTATCTTATTGATAATTGTTTCATTCCTAAACATAATAAAATAAAATAAATCACACGATGGCCATAGAAGCTAATATAATTAAAACATGAACAAATATTTTATTCAATTTCATTTCACGAATCATTCGTAAATTTTGAGATGGTTATAGATGATAATCTTTTTTTAATAATAGTTTATCGTTATATATATAATAATATAAATCTAATCATTTTGACATCTAAAGCTCACAGTTTCTTTAATATAGATTCCATTTTATTTTATACGGCCAGCAATGCAGTGAAAAAACTTTTTTTCAGAGCTTTTCTCTTTGCTTTAGTTTATACCTACCCGTCCTGACGAATTCACTGTATGGTTGAAACCGGTTGGCGTGTTGTTTCAAATTTAAGCGATGTAAAAAGTTCCAATGTTTCGTTCACAGACATAGGAATTAATAGACGAGAAGATAATGACGAGGGGTAAAATCAACTGTTGAAGAACGAAGGGAGTGAAGCTGACTGTGATTCGTCAATAAATCAATCTGACAGTAAATAGGCATCTCGCATTATAATATCACCATTTACTTCTTAAAAGTAAAATCTGCTTTGGAATGAATAGACATTTTTGCATGGGAGCGCAAATTACTCGCCACGTTATGAACAAATTTGCGAAGTCCAAATTCGGCAAAAAAATTCGGTTCATTTTCAGAGTCGAATATTTCGTTTAAGTATTTAGTTAAGACACTTTTATAAATGTTCATAATTTACTTCCCAGCAACCAACCAGCTTTGTGTTTCGCGTCCAGACGTTTCTCGATGTGATAGTAACAACTGATTCATATTATACGATGTGAATATGCTTAAAATAAAGTAAAATAATGCTTATATATGGAATGTAATACGACAATTGGGTTTATTCTCTTTTTCACATCTATTTTTACAAGTTTTCATAGTACAAGTCAACATTTTGCCGTGTTATTTCGTAAAATGAACCGATGATGCCTCGACCATAGTTCGCACAAGAATGATGACGTCACGTTTTCAAATTTCACTTGAGGCCATACGCGAGCACAGCCGGCTCCAATGGAACCGGTATGGGGAGTGGGGATAATACGCTTTTAATCACTTAGGGCAGGTCTACTAATATTCATATGTCTATGGTTTCGTTTAATTAAAAGTTTAATCTCGCATCAATATTGGCCGGCAGCAATATTTCGCAAAGACAAAGGAGTCCATTGATCGCGAAACACGTCGCTTAGCCCCATCTCCGTCTGGCGCGTCCGTTGGCAGCTTACCAGCGGAGAGGACGCATCGCGCAGCCCTCGCTTCAGTGACAAAATATCACACATGGCCGCCAAACAAACGACACACAACTTCACAAGGGCCCGTAGCTTATTAATGATTATAATGTTCTCGCTGACAGTGTTGGCCGGCAGCCAGATGCAAAATTGTCAGCATTTACCATTGTCAATTACTATATCGAGATTCGGCCTGTTAAATGTTGCGCCTGAAATTTACATCGACTGGATTACTCTCCCGAAAAATGCCATGCAAATTATTAATGAGCTGACTTAAAAATTATCGCGTAACTAGTCTTTTGTTTTATTAAGATTAGTAGAGTTTTTACTCGAGACTCCCCTTATTGGCTGGTGGAGATAGTGTTGATAACGTGTGACCACACTAAATATCTCTTAATGATCTCATGTCAAGACTCAACTGAACTCGGCTAATTAAGACTTAATTAAAATTAATTATTTTTTCCAATGGTTGTGAATAATAATTCTGGATTACGAATGCTCCCGTCGACTTTATTTATTTGTCCAACGCTCATTAGTGTAAACAATAATTAAAGTTATTATTCGTAAGTGGTAGTTTTTTTATTTAAAAAACTGGATATTTAGTTCCGGTTTGAGTGTCGTGATTGGCAGTTTTATTTAATGGTAAACCAAAATCGTGTTTAGAAAAATAACCTGCCTTACTAACTTGCGCTCTTACTAATTAGAATCATTCAATTAGTTCGTTTGGTAAATCCAGCTTTAAGCCTGATTTAACGCCGTTTAAATCATACAAACGCCGTGGAAAGACAAATTTTCACTGTTCCGACTTAACGCGCCACGTTTTATTTACACTGCGTTTATAAGTAAGGGGGGTTGGTGTTTTATTTAACTAAACCGATGAAGTGTGAAGAACCATTGTGTTTAATAAATATGTAGGTATTATATGTACCTAATATAATATAATATGAAAAGAAGGAAGTTGACTATGTTTGAAGTGCTTTATATCGTTTAAGTACTAATTCGTCTTGTGCCGATAATTACCTCGAGGTTTCGCGAGGTACTCATTATATTTTGATTGTGTTGTTGTGCTTGAACTCACTTTATTGTGATTGTGTTCGCAGTGATACAGTGGTAAATGATTGTACTTCCTTTTTTCCCTTCTTCCACACCTTGTTTCATTCCTATTTCAACAAACACCATTGATTTCATCTCGTAAATTATTTACTGTCCACTTTCATGTTCATCTGAAGTTGTAATACGTAAGCATTTTCGGATGCAACATTTTGGCACAACAATACTACTTTATCCTAGTTACTAGTTACCATAACTAAAGGCATACTTACGCTGGATAGCATTGTAACTCATCCTTTCCAACAACAGTGCATTTAACAGAATGAGAGGTTATATGTAACGGAGTTCCGAGTGGCAGTATTATTATGATTATTTTTTTGTTTAAATATTAAAGTTAAATCGCAGCCATCTTGAATAAATAATAATGAATGATGAGCAACAGCATCAAAAAAATCATTCACAAATGATTTAATCCGAGCGGATACCAGGGGCGCAGAATACATCAAGAGATCCGCAGCACAGAATACTGCCGGGGTTCATGTCTACGAGACGCTGAGCAATGAGCACTAGGCACTCTAGGTAGTACTAGGCACTAGGCACCACAAGCCGATATAATTTCCCACCGCGGCCGGGTCCTCCGATAGCCGGGCTATAAATTGGATGTCGTGACCGTTTTGTGGCCCGAACACGCTCATTATGATTTCTATCATTCCATTCATTTGACCCAACAGCCGCAGCCGGGGGGAGCGGGCAGAATGGCCGATGTTACTTCGCCTAGCCGGCTATCCCGAGACCGTGTAATTGAGTGATGCTCGTGTTTGTCCAGCTACGAAACGTCTCTATATAAAATAGGATTCGAGTTAGGTTTCTTTAATGTGCTCTATTCGATTTGGTTACTTTTTGTATTGTCCTCGAACTCGCTTGCTTTTGATCTTGTATTTGAATGTGGTTGGTTACCTTTGTCTCGGTATAACCATAGCGTAACTATCTTCTACTGGTTACTGGAAGCCCAAATAAGTTAGTAAAACGTAGTTAATTTAATATTGAGTTTCAATAGTTTATACATGCAAATATTTGATTTTAATTTGGGTCAATGCAATGGACTACTTTAATTTGCTAATATTACAAAAATTGCCGAAACATACAAATGATAATTTTTTAAGTGGTGCTAATAATGTAATGTCATCGTAGCATTAAACAAGGTAACATTGAGCAAGTTTTCAATTTTCGATTGCTCGCAAATAATTTATAATGGGTGCGATATTTTAAGTGGTGCTAATAATGTAATGTCATCGTAGCATTAAACAAGGTAACATTGAGCAAGTTTTCAATTTTCAATTACTCGCAAATAATTTATAATGGGTGCGATAATAGTCGTTCAATAAATATAATACCTAGTACAAAATGTTATTCTGTTAAGTGTAGCGATAATCTAAACATTCGATTCCGATACACAAAATTTCGACGTCGTGACCGTTTTTTCAGCGTCAAACTGTTTCGAATTTCCATTCGTTTAATTCGATTTATGAATCGATTATCTATTAAAATCATCTACTAGAATTTTTTTCAGTTAATTTTCGAGTTTTTTTATCTCTATTATGCCACTTACGAGTTTATTGTAGGTAGTTTGAACAGCCGACTTGAATTCTCTGAGGCTACCGAATAAGGGGTCTGAATCCAGTAGCTACTTTTCTTTAGGATAATTACTACTAGTTCCTGTGAACAGTAGTCCTCGTATCCAAAAAAGTTTTTTTTCTAATATTCACTTATTTAATAAATCAAATCCAAAATTTCCTCTGAAATCATAAGATTTGTAGATAGATTTAAATACCACATATTTTATGTAACATTTTTTTTAAATTTCAAATAAGGAATTGTATAATTTGTCCAAAGAAACGTTAATATCTCAATGACAATTCTTTTTTCAAACATTCTTCAGGCAGGTAGATAACAAATATTTATTTATTAATTTTATTTTAGCCATTTGTACATCCAACTTTACACAGGTAGGTAACATAATATTGAAGACATGCGAATAAGAAAGTCTAAATAAACACGACGATTTCACATTTGCAAAAATAATCCATACTGAATCACTTTCAAAGTTAGCCTGGATAAAGTGTTTAAGCAGATTTTCGAAAACGGAAACGGACTGCACAAACATTTTTTTTAAACAGAATACAAGGAAAACGTTCGAGTTTAAACAGGTATTCGCTACGCTTTGTCAATTAATTTGCTTGCCAGGTTTTTGAATTAACCACCTGGCTTTTCAATCTGAGGTTCCTTCAGTTTATTTGTTGATGTTTAAATGGGGGGGAGACACGTTGATTGTTTTGATTCAATTGAATCGAAATAAAATACAGTTACACCAAAAAAGTAGTACACAGATATTTAAAATTTTAACTCTTACCAGAATGCTAAATCAATGAGAACCCTGAGCTTGTTTCTTTGCAACGAGATAGTTCCATCTGGAGTAATGGGAGATAATGACACCCGAAGTGTGTTGCTTATGTTCAGTTTATTCCGTTGTTGAATAGTTTTTGCCTTATTTAAGTTAAGGCAAGACCGCCTTTGGTTTCAAGGAGCGAACAATTTGACAAAAAAGACATGTTCGATTTTTTATTTTTTTTACCTAATTTTGATTTTTAAGCAGGCTCTTGCGCCGCCGCCCTTACCATTTGATCTACGGCCCGAAACAGGGCCGCAGACCATGGGTTGGGGACCACTGCCCTACGATACCAAAGGTGCTTTTGTGGCTATGAATTTATTGAAGAAGCTGGAGAGTAATTAAAATCTGTCATAGAATTCGTTAAAATTAAAAAGGTTGTTTGGACAAATTAGTTTCATTTTGCTTATTTTTATAATCTTTCCGAAATGACATTTGCCCGAATACGATGCACGGAAAAACGCCCCCATGTCTACCGTTCGTCTAATATTATTATTGTCATGAAGTATTATTTCCGCTATTGCCTTGTCGCTACACGCTACTGCCAGGAAGTTCTAACATACGAAGTTGCCACAAAACACAGTGTTTGGGATAAAACTTTCTTGCTGTTATGTATTTTGATATTTTCTTCTGACATCCTATAATATTTCATTACTACCACCGGCACGCCATCACCGACGGTAGTAAAGTACAGGTTAACATTGTTTTAAATTATACATTTCTACTATCCGCTTTGTTGCACATCGTGCGATGAAGTAATCTGTCGTTTGACGTTGATTCTGAAAAGATTCTTGCGGTTTTCAAATTGACGAATTTCTCATGTACCTGAAATGGCTTTATGCCACTAGCGATGGCATCTTGTACATCTTTCAGCCGTTGCGTTATGTTTGGAGTGGTTCTTGTTTAAGAACTGCTGTTTTAAGAACTTTAGTAGTCTTAAGTCTTAGTCGTAGGTACTGGACAAATCGACTTTTACTAGTACATACTTTATTTGACATGATGTTTTATAGTGTGAAAAATGACGAGTAAAATTTCTACTATAACTTGAATAAAGTTACATATTAGTTAGTTAAATCAGCACTAAAATCCTACAGCCGAAAATCTAGTTAATCAGAATTATATTGGTTTTGAATAAGTTTTATTTTATTTTATTGATACATGATTTAGAGAGTGTATGTGGTTTTTTGTGATATTTCACCCTCCATGCTAGGGATGACCCTGTGTTATGGCGGGTGAAATTTACAGTTTGCGGACATAGAATCTATACATTACTATAATATAAAATAGAGAAATAAGAAAAATGATGTATAGCTAGTTTGGGTTGTAAGAAGAGGATGGAGAAGTTAGAGAATTATAAGAAGATGAAAAATTTGAGAAATTATTAGTAAATAGATCACACAGTTATCGGAAGAGTGAGAATTTTCAAGACTTTCTCTTAAAGTTTTCGTTGTTGCCTTACGTAATAAACAACATATTGACACTTGGAAGGAGATATATAATTTAAAAAAAAAAAAAACAAAAAAGAAAATCTGTTGTAATTTTACGATATTAACAATTGTTATTGTGGTTGAAGTAATGGTTTAATCCTAACTGATTTCAAAATATTTTGTTGTATTTTTATGATTAAAATATACTAGCAACGCTCATGATTCTTATGAAGTAACCTTCAACCGTGAGTTGTGTAAATATTCAAAGTATCCTCGGTATATCTGATATTATTTAATCACACCTACGTGGCACTAACATCTTTGCGAAATGATTATACAAATATTCAGATTCCTTCTTCAAACGTTTAACTTGTGAAAACATAAATAAACAGATTTTAAAAAGTAAAATTCGAATAGACATCAAAGATTTGGTTGTGCGCTCGATCTGTGTGCTTCGTAAATAAATTAAAGTTCTATGGAATAATTTACTGGCTATCGATTCTTGGTACTTATTTATACAATCGTGTTTTTGTGAGAATTTCTTTCTGAAACGAGCCTTTGATGGGTTTAATCGCTATTACTCCATTCATTTTAATCATTCGTATCTAAAAAGCGTTATTATTTTTTGTTTGATTTCACAGCGATTTACGTTTGGTCAAAGTAATAATAAAATTGAATTAGCGAATTGTTTTGATGAACGAGTATATTATGTACATTCCAGGAAAATATTGCCGACAATCGAATTTAATTATTTTAAATCCCACTCCGATATTCCGGATTCCGCCAACAGTGAAGATAAATTCGAAATGTGTTATTATTTTTCTTTTTATTTTTTCATTTGAAAACTGAAATCATTAATGTTGTTTGATTTTTATATACCTATCTACTAAATACAGAATGTGAAATTTTATCATAAATAATAAATATCTTTTGACGTAACGTCCTTTTAACTTTTCGTGTTATCTTTCTTTATTCCATTTTTTCTGTCTTGTTATAAAATCACTCAATATTCCCTCTGTTATGTATTGTGGCTTTTATATAATATTAATAACAGTGACCAAAATAATCACTTGGCATTCAGTTGGAAATTTTATCTACCCATTACCGTATTAGTGTTTCGGTGTATATTTTTCAGTATAAATTATTTTTACTGTTGGCGTATCAAACATTCACAGTTCAGTAATGTTAGGATCCTGCCACAAATAGCTCCGTTGTTATCTCTCCATATTTCTCAAGCAACTCACGTTACAGAAAGAGATGCTACAAGGAAGCTCTCAGCTGCAGGATCATATAAATAATATATATGTTGAGCTTAAGAGTCCCCCGTTTCACGACTACCGCTAGCTAGTTGGATTAAATCACATAATAAGATTCAGATGAAAGGATTTTAGTGTAGCATTTCCACTTGTGTGGTTTGTTGGGAAATGCGCGGGGTTCGGGAGTCTGGGGGAGAAGGGTGGTTGGCTGGCTTATGATTCAATGCGGCGTTAGAGCAAACAAATTCAGAAACTTCCCGCGAACAATACGCGCGCGCCTGCTGGGCTCATCAAATATTCATGAAGGATCAACTTATTCCGGAGGAGATATCCTCCCCTTCTCCCCTATACTCACTCAGCTGCAAGGAAAACAGCCAGACACACGCCAAAAAGTCCATGCATTACTTACAACCTCCGAACGGCGGCGTACTCTCGAATTACCGTTTTGATACAGTGCCGGGATGCTTTTTAAATTTACTCTCGCGAACGCGCTCCGCCGCGAATGAAATAGCAGAAGTAAATAAATTGGAGACGTTTAATAAGAAAGTTTTATCAAACACGTTGTTATATTTTCTTAGTAATCATCTCAATCTCTACCTGTTGTTCGTGGGAGGAAATATATTCCAGCTTTGATTGCATTTACTCGAAATAATGTTAGATCTCGAGACGATGGATCTTATGTGATTTCTTGGGTCTTATGTAGACGGTTTCTTTGGATTTTACAATAATAAGAGGCTTTATTTCTTATACTTATACCTACGTTACATGAAAGTTAATACGTTTTTTATAGTTACTGTTTATTCAACATCATGTTAATTAAATAATAACCGTTGGCGCCAATTATTCGATTTATGTCTTCTTTTTTGGTTCTCTGTTTGAACATACTAATTAACGTAAAGTTAATCATCGATGTGATGAATATAGAATTGTATAGCTTCAACGTAACACCATCTTATTATGCCATCTATTTTAAAAGAGCTTATAATATAAGCGCGCTATTTTTCGTGGCGAGCGATATGCTGAAATAGGCAAAGCCATGATGCGTATAGCGTAATGTGTCGTAACGTGTCGCCTACCTAACGTTTATGTAGTTTATCTATTAACTCTCACATGTTATTATACAATCAGAGATTACCGTATAGTTAAGGCATCTACTACGTAGTATACCTAACCGACTCCATTCCTTTTAAGTGTGATGTTTTATAAAAGGCTTTAATTAAGTTTATCTGTACTCAGTCTCGGTAACTAGTTAGTCAAAATA
Organism: Hesperophylax consimilis; assembly: GCF_061612785.1. Taxonomy (NCBI): domain Eukaryota; kingdom Metazoa; phylum Arthropoda; class Insecta; order Trichoptera; family Limnephilidae; genus Hesperophylax; species Hesperophylax consimilis. Next base: position 19,773,211 of record NC_142848.1, on the reverse strand, counting down.
ATACATTTATATTTCTCAATTTATTAATATTTCATATTGATTGTGCTTTATTTTTTTATAAGTTTTACAAAGGTCGATAAGATTGTGCCCTAACTGGGGTATCCTGTTCTAAGATCACATTGTACATGGTTTTTTGTTTGAATTATAAATTAGGTCATGTTTTTTTGTAAGTATGTTCATTTTTAAAGGAAATTTTTGTATGTTAAAATATTATAAGAAGATAATTATAAAGCAGGACGTAGAACAAAAACATAACATAAACGTTAATTCTTCCTTCACGTGTTTATAATCCATATCTTAATACTTCTTTTGGATTCTGATTTTTTTAATGGTTTTTATTACGAGGAGGTTTATTAAATATATACGTACATTTAAACATATTTTTAATATAATTGTTTCAGATACATTAAATTCGGGCATTAAAAACATAGTAGAAACGTAAAACCTAGGAGTTCTGGTGGGGAAGTATAATTATCTGTAACATTATACGCCTGATGTGCTAAACAACGAATACTCTCTTAAAAGGATAATCAATTTAAGCGAGCGCTTATTTAAATGTTAAACCTTTATTTATGTAAAATAAGCAACCCATCAAAATAATATTCGTATCTACAATAATGTTATTGTTCGTTTAGCAATTTGAAACCTTTGCGATGAGAAATAATTCACGTAGAATTCGTGAATACAGATCTGTATCAGAGATTAACAGATTTTATAATTATAGAGGTGTATTAAATTTTTTGCTTATAATTTAATTAGCAATTACGTTGGTAATAATTGTCCGTCTGCGACCGCCTACATTGCCAGTATTGCCACGTGACTAGTTGTGTGGAAATAATAATAAATAATCTAATATTATCACTCCATTTCTCCGCGGGGGTAACCAGAGATGAACGCACCTGACTCTGTCCTTTTAGGACGCAAACAAATAATAGCATTTATGTTGGAAGATGGCTATTGTAAAAATATATAAATATTAATAGTTTACTGGAGTTACCCCATTTAAAAAAAAATAATATATATTGTATTATACCATACCAGTTATTGCATTATCATCGTAAAGTACGACGTTTTACCTCGGTTTAGTCTATCCTCATTAAACCTGTTGTCAGTTCGTTGAGTCGTGAGTGGAATTGTTTTATGTGTTGTAATTATGGCAAATAAATACGACGTCTCCACAAATAAAAGAATCACTTACAAACCCATCCTTCTGTATCCGAATATCAATCGGAGTTGAATTCAAATTACATTTCTCGTAGTGGGCGAGGTAACAAGATTTCTCTTGTAATATCCTCCCAGCCGCTATCTCCGGTCTTGGATGTTCGGTAGATTGTAGATTGCAGATTGCACTATCTTTCTCTGTTGCTCTGTTGCACTTGAGACCTGTTTCTTTAGTTCAATGTTAGTTTAAGAGTAACGCTGAGCGATTATGTTACTTATATTCATAGTAAATACTTGATGATAATCGAAGACCCAGAGTCACCAGGCCTCGTTAAACCGTCAAATCTATCAGATATTACCTCTTTGTCCTGCAGCTAAGAGCTCCCTTATAACATATTTCTGTTACATGCTTCGTTTATGGGAAAGAGGAGGAGATTAGAACGAATCTCTCTGTTTGTATATTTTGTTTCTACATATTTACTTATCGTCTTAGTCTAAGCTTAACTCTCTTTTTTCTGAATCTTTTTCTTATTTGAACATTTGATGATTTATTATTGAGCAAACGAAATGGGGATTTTTTCAGTTAAATGGATATTTGAAATCATTCTTCTTCGTGATTGGAATGATGTTGCCAGTCAAAAATAGTAGACCTAGAAAAAATCCACAAAGAAAAAGCTGGACGAGCTCACCGTTTGAGTGTTTTTTGTCGAAGACACGTTAGATTAAATAATTACTCACATTCACCTAATTAATCATGGATTACGAAATATATGGATAATTTATTGTGAGTTGTATTTCTAGTTATGTTTCCTTCGCGGTCGTAATTCATAATTGTTTCATAGTGCTTTCACACAAACGATGTATTTATTCGTTAGTTAAAACATAAGCACGAGGCCGCGTTGTAAATGTTAAATGTACACATTTATTTATTGTGCACCTACGTGTATCGTGTATGGCTTGTATCGCCGTTTGAACGAACAAGGACAGGGCCAAAGCAGACCGAAGACATTCCTCCGACATTTAATTCTTGATTTAAATTTTTTCTCTCCACATACTTTCTTCCATCACTGACACCTACATCATTCGACGAAATCAGTCATTGTATTGGACATACGTAATCGGTATTTAAACTATGTATAATTTAATATTTGGTACTTTATCATTTATATGTGTATCCAAATAAAAGTCTCACCCTTTCTCATAAACGATCCAAGCAATAAAAAGAGAGGTACAACGGAGCTCTCAACATAGCATATATACCTACTACTCGCATATTCGCAGATTCGAGCTGCAACCCATTTTGTCATTACCAAAAGGATGCCCTTACACCCACACATTCAAGAAATGTGTTTCCAGCCGACATGCGACAGAATCACAGAATGGTTCGCAAGCGGCTGCAAGCCCAGGATCCAGGTATACCGGGAGATAGATGGTACCTACCCGGATCCTGGTATAGCCGGACTCACTTCAGCGGCAATCACTGAAGCGACATAAAGACGTCTGAAGCTAAACGTGTTGAATCCATGTTGGTGTGTCGCCGGTTTACGACTATTTTACGGACTACGTACATAAAATTCACTTAGTGGGAATCTGTAATTGGGTGGGCCGTGCTTTACGATTATGACTCGATTATCACGAATCATATCTCTGGGTACTGGGCGGACACGATTTGTAATCTCCAATTAAATGAGACAGGTTTAGTAAGCAGTATTGAATTCCTACACTAATCTCACTCGTACATATTTTCATGTTGTTGACCTGCCACTTTCGTATTTATCGTATAAGAATAGCCACATTAAACCTAACATTAATTTATTCAGTTTTCAATGTGTTTGTGATACCTTATTAAATCATCGTGTTAAAAGATAATATTGTGAAATAAAACATTGAATAACGCCATTAATTTATTGAAATATTTTACTACCTATACAAGTTAACACCAAAGTTTAAGATCAAATCAACCAACTTTTATAAATTTATGATTTTGACAGACCAATGTGCATAATTGTCCTAATATGTCCCTCTGTATGCCCATTGAAAGGTGAGCTTAGGTATAAGTGATAATATATTTTTAAAATAATTGCTTGCGTACTTTTACTATGGGTTATTGTTATTTGTGTATTCAGTAGAAACATTTTAAAACCCGTTGGCGATGGAGTTTGCTACTTGATAGAGAAGTTTGACTTGAAAACCCGAACCGAAATTGTTCAAATAGTTAGATCAACCCTGAGGCTTCATTTGGTTACGCAGGAATTTTACTGTTGCAAAGTCTATCATAAACGATCTTAATTCCCAAAGTTTATCTTAGACCAGTTGGTTGCTTGTCCAGTGTACACAATGATTGCACTGTTACCAATATTTGTCCTTAAAATGCATTTCAGCAGTTTTTTTATTACTGATTATAGCTTCTAACTTCTAACATTTCGTTTTATACCACATTGTTACGTGTTACTGGCTAAAAGGTATTATTAATGGTTGCCGATCGCATGACTGCCAAGTCATGATTATAGAATGAAAATAGGTACCTACCTGATTAATGGAGTGCAATTCTGATGGTTTGCTTTTGATAAAACTCAGAAATGGCTTTGGTAATTGCTTAGAGCGGATTTCTTTAGTTATTATTTATTTCAATTTAGTTCGGAATAAATCAAAAATTCGAACGTTTGAAATTAATTTGTCAATTTAATAAATAAGATTAACGTCGGACGCGTTGAAAGCATTTAAATCGCTAGGGACGGGTCTAATGCGTTCGTACCATGACATAACATTCTTGGTTTAATGATAGTAGGGATCAATGCCAATACATCATTATCAAAGTTCAAATGGCTAGAATTTTTCATTTCCTTCTCTCGCTTATCATCACAGATTAAATTAACATTCGAGAATTTAACATATTTTTTCTTCTTTTCAGGTGAGAATATTATTTAAATAAGAAAGTTGTCAGAAAAAATACACCATCCATTGCAGCCAAGTCAGAGTAAGTGACATTCTTTCGAAATAATGTATTTAATGTTTAAATTTCAACACGATATTAATTACAGTGATGACATTTGATTTCATATTGTGGTAATTAGTTGTGGACGATTCGCTTGAAGTTGTTTACATCATTCAAAAGAAATGCTAATTATTTTAAGTCTTATTATTTGGAGTTGTTTTATTTTAAATATCTGGTGATCATAAAAAAAACATTCGTTATGTTTTTCTCCGAATTCTATTGTTTTCCTAAACATTTTGCCTTTGTCAGTACATTTAATTGTATTAAATTAACGTTCGTAACAAATTATTCCAGCTCAGTACTTAAAACTTTAGTACAGAGGATTCTGATGTATTATAAAGAATGAGTTATATACAGCTAGTTACCTAAATGATCTACACAATGATTTATGAAATATCAACTGAAGGCTTTCGGTTAGGTGGTATTAAATTGATCATATCTCTGGATTATATGTATGTACAGTGAAACCTCTATCTATCGTTCCTCGAATAATCGTTTTCCCGGATGTATCATTTATTTCTTCTAGTCCGAATTCATTTCATACAAAAATAGATCGCATCGATCGTTTCTATGTCCATCATTTTCCCGCATTCATCGTAGGAATTACGTCGCGTATTTGACATATTTTGTCTGTGTTGAAACGGCGCCAGACGGCACTCGTTACGATGCGCGAAACTTTTCATAGAGAAAGAGAAAGAATAACAGTTTGTCGCCGCCGTCAGTCGCTAGTTGTCGTCAGTTGTCGCTAATTACCCGAACTTAGTGGAGTGTGGGCAGTTATCCTTTTTGAGCCTTCAAACTATCTTCGAAATGAGCCGTTCGATAAAAAAAGTACGTACTCTTCAAGAAAGATTGAAAATTATCGAAGAGGTGGAAAAAAACCCCGCTGAAAAACGCGTCGATATAGCCAAGCGTTTAGGAATTGCGGCATTCACGTTAAATTCTATTTTCTTGAAAAAAAACGAAATTCGGGAGCAAATTCAAAAGTGCGGAAAATCTTCAAAACTAGAAAAACCAGTAAAGAATCAAAGTTTAGCGAACTGGAGAAAATTCTTTTCTCTTGGTACCAACAATCTCGTGCCGTTAACATTCCGATTGATGGGAGCATTGTTCGAAAAAAGGCAAAACAAATTGCGGAGAGACTCGGCATTAACGATTTTGCAGCATCGAACGGGTGGATAAGTCGTTTTAAAGATCGCCACGGTCTTGTGTACAAGAAGCTCGCAGGAGAGTCCGCATCCGTAGATCTGGAAAGAACTTCGCTATGGATAAATGAGCTTCCAAAACTGTTGGAAAATTACGAGCCTCGGAATATTTACAATGCTGATGAAACAGGACTCTTTTTATAATTGTCTGCCCGACGGCACACTCACGATAAAGGGCGAGTCCTGCCACGGTGGTAAGGGGTCGAAAGAGAGGATCTCTGTGTTATTTTGCGTTAACAGTGATGGAAGTGACATGCGCGAACCACTCGTTATTGGCAAATCGTTAAAGCCTAGGTGTTTTAAAAACACAAAAACTTTACCAGTAAAATATTACGCGAACAAAAAGGCATGGATGACCACAAACATTTTTAATTTGTTTTTAAGGGACCTTGATGCGGAAATGCGCGTAAAGCAACGAAACATTTTATTGTTCATAGACAACTGTGCAGCGCACCCAACTGAGACGACATTTTTGAAGAATGTAAAAGTTATTTTTTATCCTGCAAACTGTACGAGCGTTTTGCAACCATTAGATATGGGAATTATAAAATGTTTCAAAGGATTTTATCGGAAACAACTTGTGCAGAAGGCTGTGTGTTTGATGGATTCGGGCACTTCAGTAAATAAGGCAACTTTAAAGATTGACATTCTACAAGCGTTGCATTTCACATTGACTGCTTGGCGTCAGGTCAAACAGACAACAGTTGTAAACTGTTTCAACAAATGCGGTTACAATAGAGTGTCAGAATCTTTAGATGAACAACTAGAACACGTAGAGGTTTCTGAAGATGATTGGCTTAGATTAGATACTCAAACAAATTTTAACAATTTTGTTACTTTCGACGACAATATTCCAACGTGTGGGATAGAAACTATCGAAAGCTTGTGTGACGCAAGATTTACGGAGACAACAGAAGAGGTCGATATTGATGAAGAGGAGCCGCTGCCTGTACCTTCATTTTCAGAAGCATGCACACTCTTTGAAAGGTTGAAAACTTTCTACTACGCACACTCAATATCTGATGCCGAAAAAAATATCATTTGCAAAGCTGAAAATATACTATTGACTTGCGGAAATAAAACAGTAAAAAAACAAATGTCCATGAAAGATTATGTATTTACAATGCAATAAACTTTAAACAAATTTTGGTTCTGTTTAGCTTTGTATTTTTTTTAAATAAATACATTTATTTACATCTAAAACTTATTTGCTTCTTATAATTTTAATCTACCAACGGTTATGCAGATTGGAGGAAGGTATCTTTACTGGATCGTATCTCCTTGTGTTTTGTCCTCTTAATCCCGCATTCATTGTTTTCCCGCATTCATCGTTTATTTCAATAGGTCCCTTTAAAACCAATAGATAGAGGTTTCACTGTATTTATAAATAATGTAATATTAACCCTGTCATAACGCGAAAAGATTATATTTTGTTTGTGGCTCTATTTAAACATTTTACAATGTAATCCCAATGTGTGTGTGTGCGTTAAATTTATGAAATAAGAAGTTTCAATGTAACCGGCTATGGTAAATGCAAGATTGAATTAAACCTCCATTTAAAAATATAATTTATTTCATGATGGTCTATGACATGCATTACTTAATACAGAGATAGTTTATAGTTTTTGCGAGAAGTAAAAAAAAGCGAAGGAGTACCTAGAACTTTATTCGTTTTTCTTTCTATTATCAATGATCATGTGTGCGTTAAATTGATGATGTCTTATGTAACCGGTTATGGTAAATGCATGATCGAATTAAACCTCCAATTAAAAATGTAATTTATTTCGTGATGGTGTATGACATTCATTACTTAATATAGAGATAGCTTATAGTTTTTGCGTAATAAAAAGCAAAGGAGTACCTAGAACTTTTTTCGTTTTTCTTACTATTATAAATTATAAGTATTATGTGTAATGCGGTATGTTGAATGCCATTACGTTCACGCATCAGAAATGTTGAATAAACTAATCGGGCGATTATTATAGAAGGTGAAGCGTGAATTATATGTATAATTTTATCTCGGCGCTCAGTGCGGCTGGTTCGAACACCCTTATATGGCCAAAAGAACCAGCTGTTCCAAAAATCATATATTACGAAGACCGGCGTATATGGTTATCGTTATCATTCTCATCGACTCGCATGCGTGAATTCCTCAGTTCAGTTAGTAGGTAGGCACTGGCAATGAAAACTACTGAGTGCCTACTCGCAAAGTGATGATTATTATTATTTGCTGCTTCGGTTCATGATTGAGTCTTTATTTGATCTGGTGTTGTGATATTCTTCTCTCCGTCCCTCTAAGCTGTTTTTGTTCTCGTTCGGTTCCATGCTTTGCGCTTCCAATTGCTTCCACTTGACTTTTTTCGATCCAGTGCGATTTGGTCTGCCTTGAAAATTCCTGGTCCTTCTTTGTCGCCAATGATGAAATTCTTTAATCAGCCTTCAATCCTCCGAGCGACGTGCTCTGACCATACTTATTAGTTAATATGTAATTCAGTTGTGTCAGATGCTATCGCTTATTACATATATTTTATACAAATGAAGCCTAGCACTTTGTCAGTTTTCGAACCTCTTCTTCGTATTCAAATTACAAGTTCTCTTCGTACCTTTGTTTCAACCAAATTAAGGGTCGTCCATCTTTTGTGTACGACTCCTTTACAATATAAACATATCATCGTATTACTTAATTATAGTTAACCATAATAATCACGTCTCATACTTTCTTCTTCGCTCAATTAGTATAATAACATCTACAGTTCACGATTACTTTTCCCCACATCGTGGATTCTCGTCCTAATGGAGCCAAGTAGAGTCACGGCCGTTGCTTGGAATGCTCGCCTTTACGACTGTGTTTATTCCTGCCGGTGCTTATTCTCTTCCAGCTAATGCGCCCCTAATACTCTCAGATAATGAAAATGGTTACGCCTGGAGGAGAAAGATACACACACACACACACACTCGCGCACTATCAAATTCCAAACCTCCACAAATTTAAATGAACAAAGATTTTCACATACGAGATCCCCAGTTGCCCGCATGCGAAGCCACTCACAAAATAATACACACATTTTAACCACTCAACGCAGAATCCAACCCGTAGGGATTATAATATACATATATGTACGAGTCCTTAGCGAACAAAACAGTATCGAAAACAACATAACTAGGTACCCTAACTTCTATCAATATTCAGAGAACAGTCCCCACTAACAAACACCAAGAAATATTGCCAAGAGCAATTGTTTAAAAAAATGTCAATACTTTTTTACCTATTCAATTAAATGGTTCCATGATAACTCAACACAGTGAAAATTCAACACACTTGTAAAAAGTGATATAAAGTCATTTGAAACGATGATTTTTTTTTAACTTAACTTAACCTATCCTCCATAACCCAGTTAATAAAGTTTTTGTTTCATCACTTTCCATGACTTTATATAACTTTTTAAAGATGTGATGAATTATCATTGTGATGATTTATCCGGTTACTCAATTAAATATTTATTTAAAATACTCGTAATATTATATTAACTTCGTTCAAGAATGGAAGATATTTTTAGTATCGCATTTGTAAAATTCTACTTTACAGAAACCAAACATTGCTTGAAATAGTTTCAAAGGCTTCATCTTTGTTTAGCTACTAAATTGCCAGGTAATTTCCAACCCTCTCTTTGTCCGGAAGTTAACTGCTACCATTTTAGTTCGCCTCACAAAATTCCCTAATAATTAAGGTTGTCACAGTTCTTCTCTCCACACAGAGTTGTTAGTCTTATTATTATTTATTTAACGCCCAGAGGGCTTTTACATGTAGGTGGTACAATTTTAATTTTAACAGTTTTGAAACATAAGAAAGAAATAATAAAAATAAAATTACATTAAAAAATAATATATGCAAGAAACAAAATTAAAAATAACAACATAAATTAAAAAAAAAAAAAAAACAGCGATTTGACTGGTGTACACAAATATAACTTCCATTTACCACTAGCTGGGGATGCGACGCCAACACGCTCAGAACAGCATCCATTGCCCTGGTTTTCTCAACGGCTGAATACTGTGCTCCAGTATGGGCTAGAAGCGCCCACACTTCCATGGTAGACGTTCAGCTTAATGCCACAATGCGAACCATCAGCGGGACTTTAAAATCTACTCCTCTCCCTTGGCTCCCCGTACTTGCAAACATAACCCCGCCAAACATCAGGCGAGAAATTGCAACACTGAGGGAATACAAGAAGGCGCTGCAAAAAAGCGCAATACCTCTACACGAAGATGTCGTCTCCCACCCGGCATGCCGCTTGAAGTCCCGAAAGCCCTTCTGGGCGGAAGGAGAGAGGCTCCTCCGACTACCTCTCACCCCAGAAGATAGGTGGAAACTTGAGTGGCAAAGGGCCAACGTGGGAAATGCCCATCTCATACAGGACCCCACCGAGAGACAGCCTGGGTTCTCACTGCCTCGCAAAACCTGGTCCGCCATCAATAGGTTAAGGTGCTCCCATAGCCGCTGTGCCCACATGATGCACAGATGGGGCCTTAAAGAGTCGGCGATGTGTGAATGTGGTGCGGTGCAGACTACCGAACATGTGGTCAACGAATGCCCGCTCCATTCATTCCCCGGCGGGATTGATGAGGTTCACATGGCGACGCCTGAGGCCCTAATATGGCTCGCAGATCTAGATGTCCCCCTCTGACCCCCCACCATACGAAAGAAGAAGAAGTCGTTTACGTAATCCACAAAATTCGCAAAGTTAATATTAAATATATCGACATCACCTAAGTATTGGTTTTCCATAGTGTGAAGCTGTTGTATTGGGGAGTTGGCAATGTAATTGCGCTTATGTGTGTTGCAGTGGAATAGTGTATTTTGTCGTGTTGTTATTGTAGGTATTCGTAAGTTTATGAGTTGCAGAAGTTCGCAACAGTCGAAATTAGAGTTTAGAATCTTGAATAAAATAGTCAAGTCATTTATTTTACGCCTGTCTTGTAAGTGTTGTGATGTTGTTTACAGATAAACAGTGTTATTTAAAGTCTTTCAATCGATAATGAATAATGGACCAATCAGACACCGAATGACTTATATGTTGTTACCATGTCACGTAACGTATCTTTATCACATTAAATGTTTCTTAGATAATTTCTATTGAGAGTGAACGCTTATGAAACGTCGGTTAAGGCGTGCAATGGGGTCACGAGACAATCAGAAACAATCATCGCATCATTACAATCAATAGCCAATACTCGTTCGCTGAAAGTTTAACACTTCTAAACATAACTGAAACCACTATTGTTTGCGTTCTCAATTCACTGAATATCAGTTTAATGAACAGTATTCTAATGACCTAACTTGTTGAACTATCAATGTGTTCTTATTACACAAATTACTTATAACGTTTATTCACTTAAATAAATTATCAGCATCAATAATTCAACATGAAATAAGAATATTTGAATAACTAAACCTTCAATCTGCAAATGTGTATTTACATTAAATTAAATCGGCTATATGGCTAAATAATGTTCAAATGTATTCAGCCTTGCTACGGTAGATGGGTACTAGGTACCTACTTCACTGTTTCTAATCCTGTTTGGTGTAAGCCTTTGAAAATCCGCTCCCTAGAATTTGTATGGCGGCTTTGAAGAAATAATCCCGTTCGTTGCTTATGGTGTTCCCAGTATTTATTTTTTGAACAGATGTTTTGACAAGTCTACAAGTTCGTTGTGGTTTTCAGTCGAGATAGTAAATGTACAGTGAGTTGCTGTCGGTTTGAAAAAGTTGGTTATGGCAGTATGTATTGTAATATTAATAGTAATTATTAATCACTGCCATGCGTCAGTAATCGTACTTGAGTATTTTTCATTGGCTTTGTATTGTTGATTAATGTACGTTGTTTGAAATATTTTTTTTGTATTTCTTATTCTCTTATGATTAAAAATTGAATGCAGGCATGCTTGTCACACAGAATGTGTATCTCTTTAGATAGTAACTGACATTTTTTTCTTAAATTTTAGTAGATAAGTTAAATAGACTGATAAATACATAGAATGTATGTTTTAATGTCCATACTTTCCAAGGAGGAAAAGCCCTGAGAAACATAATTTTCCTCGAGTCCTGTTTGAACTTTGGGCTGCTGTGTGGAGGATATTTTTAAAGAAAGGAAAGAAAATAAGTTCTGGAAAGGAAGAGTTATGAGGGGTGGATAGGAATCAGAGTTAATGTGTTCAGAAATGACGCACGCATATATCTCGATGGGTCGAGAGAATCCTGCTGGAGAGGTAAAAAGGTATCCCTCAACCAGTCTCTCGATCCGGCCCGCCACGCTTTAGGCGGGCAGACGACCCAATAGACCCTAAGTCACCAAACGTAGCGAAACACTTGGGGTGGCATACGGCAGAGGTGTTTGTATTCCAATAAACGTTACGTTAACGCGGTACATATTTCCGCCTCTCAAATAAAAAATACTGTTATGTATGTTTTTATATGTAAAATTACACCTGCAGCATATTTCTGATAATCAAAAATCTATCGAACAACTTTAACCGAATCGACAAATATTTTCGTACAATAGATTATATTATTATCTTCAACTTGACAACTTAAATAATATGTAAAATTATTACAATCATATTATAACGAATTAATTATTTTCATGTTATTTAATTACTCAATCAACTTCATTGTAAGTTTCTTGTGTTGATATTAGAACCGGTCGAATGAGTTGTATTTTATTATTCAAGATAAATTATATCATAAAAAATGTACAGAAATTATACAGTGTAAGTTATTATCAGAATAATATAAATTTTACAATTCGGTAGTTTTTTGACAAGGTGATTCTAATGATTATGGTTGCTTGCGTTCTCTAATAGTTGGTAAACGGTTTGATTTTAAATTTTAAACATTGGCAGTGAATTCATTAGCCACGCATACTTTGTAATTTATTCTCTCTTTTAACCTTCCAGCGGGCGCGTTGAGAAATTTCCCTTGAGCGGGCGCTTGTCGTAAATTTTACGTCATCGAGTTTTCTCCATGTAAGTGGTGTTTTCTTTATACAAATGTTAGGGAATTTCTTTAAGGTTATAAAAAATTATAATAGGCGGTACTTTAAAAAAAAAATTTTGACTTTCTTAAAAAAAAAACGAAGCAACACTCTAAACGTGTTAGTATTTCAAAACAAAATATTTTATCGACTTATTTAGTCAGAAACAATATTCTCATCCTTACAATTGTTACAAACCACCTCAACTGAAGAATGTTTCTTGCATGTAAAGGTCTGGCAACGGCAACACTTCATTGATGCTGAGGATTTTTTCTTATCCAGTGCACATAACCGACAAACACTGCGCTTTGGAAAGCTTCTGTTTTCTTCTTCTGTTATCGGTTCAACTGCCCAACCGTAATTAACTTTGAGAAAAGCACTTATATCTTGCGGTAAATGTTTGACATTTGATTTGACTCTAGCATAGCTCGAAGCTCGATGCTTATGAATAAGTGGTAAGAGTGGGGGAAGCGATATGGCGCGTCTGTCGTAAATTTTACGACAGCGCGCCCGCTGGAAGGTTAAGGCGATGCACACTACGTCGTGTAATATTTTAAAATGAGCCGCTATCAATAACAACCCTTGCGTAGATGGCGATAAGGTTTGAATTCCCGCTTAACACCATCCGCCTGTTTTGATTTATGCAAGAAAAAATTATGGCCAAAAAGTGCCTTTTATTTTATTTTGTGGATGTTCAGGCATAAATATTTCATTTTTTTCCGATCATTTTATAAATAACTTAATTTTGCCACATCATACAATAAAATCATAACCGAAAATGGGTTCGTAAGTAGGAGATTTTGAACTATAAAGCAGTTTTCATAGGCCTATACATTATTTTTTTCTGGGCTTATAAAAAGACTTATATAAAAATATACTCGATAATTTCAAAGGCCAAGATGTATTCTACTCGCAGTATTTAATTAAAGCATCTGAAACGTTTTTAGGCGACAAAAATTTTCAAACCAAAAACACATGATTTTGAATTACTACGTATGTCATCGCCTTAATAACTCTAATGCTTTAATTAATTCATTTTTTAAATACATTTATTTGAATTTCAATTTTGTTTTCGTGAATGAATTATGCTATTCTCAGAAGTTGGAATTAATCTTGTTCCATACATCCGATCGACCTGAAACTCGGCATATAAGACTAGTTGTCGATGACAACGATTTTGGTCGCATACCTACGCATACACACACGAACATAAACGCATTTTTCTGAAATTGGATGACATTACAGCAGTTAATAGATGAAATATTTGTCGGCCGTATCCAATCGGGATTTGGCTCAGTTGTTAGAGCTGTTGACTCCAGTCCCTGGGGAGGAAGGTTCAATCCTCTCAAACAAAAAAGTTTTTTAAAATACACCTATTGATAAAAATAAATTCTTTTCTCACAAACAAAAAAATAAATATAGTTAAAATTATACATATAATTATACATATATTAGGTAGTAGACATGTTGATATTTATTTTTAAATATTAGCCTAAATAAGGTTATTTATTAACATTCAAATAAAAAAAAATCTTTTTTATCACTATTTCTCTCCAAGAGTTGGTTTGTCCTAATCACAAATCTAAAATTAAATTTAAGTTTCCTGCCTACTTGATTCATATCTAACATCACTTTATAAATATTTATCTCTCGCATTAGTACCGGTTATTTCTGTAATTTGTTATTTTGGCAAACACGTTTTTTTTTATCAGATACCTTCGTGATATTATTAAACTTGGCTACACGGGCACGTATACATTTGCGAGCCGAAACGCGAACCGAGTCACGAATTACGGGAAAGGAACGAAGCAACTGCAAGCGGCGTTTCGCGCCATTTGCGGTTGCTTCGTTCCTTTCCCATAAGTTGAGATTCAGCTTGGCAGTTAGGCTTGCGTATGTATACGTAGCATAATATAAACGTGTATTACAGATAAAACATCAACACATCGAGCACATTATCTTTGATCGTTATACTATGTGAGCTCCAATCAAACTAACGCTTGTGGGTGTTAAACACTTTTTTGCACTTTCACATCACGAACATTTCACAAACATTTCACAAACATTTCACCAACAATATACACTATACAGTGCTTAAAATTCAACAAACGAATAATTCCCATCACGTGAGTAACATAACTTATAATTAAATTTCGTTACGAATCAAACAAAATATGCGTTATAATATATTTCATTGAGTTTTCAAATGCCATAAAATTTAATTTGTTTGTTAACCCAAAGTAAAAAAAATAAATAATATTAAATGGAAGAGGCTCCGAGGAACTATCGTCATTGACCCCTTGATCGATCCATTGATCGCTCAATATATGTACACGGTCGTCATTTGTCACATGCGAACGGGTCGCTTCTACGACTTGTTATTGTGTTCGTTCAACAGCTCGGCTGTGGAACGTGTTTCCTCCCTCCCACGAGACCCACTCCCTTCTCTCCTAAAAAACACCCTCCACACAGCATTCCCAAAGATGGCATAGACCCCCGAGGGGTGTGTACATGTTATTGATATACCTGGAATAAAAAGTGGCATTCCTTTTGTAAGAGAAAATCATAGCCTTCATTTCTTACTAATAATTATTATTCAGTACATATTGGTTTAATATTCTTCGTGTCGATAACTTTAAGATTTATGTATACCGCAGCAAGTTTCTAGTTTCCTCCGCATTTTATTAAATGTTTTCCTGACTTTCGTGCCACCTGTACTTAAAAATGTACATTTATTTTTATGACAAGTATGCCAAAGTGTCGTAATAAAAGTGACAAGTCTTAAAACTAAACAACCGCAATTGAAGATAATATTATTTTTTATCGTCGAACGATAGTAAAACCGCAACTTAATGGTAAATAATAAAATATATTAAAAAATATGTTAAGCGATGTGTTATTTACTAGATACTTGGTATCTTTAATATGTACTCACTTGGAGGTGCTGCCATCTCCTGTTATAACCGACTGTTATTATCTCCTGTTACAACCGACTTGTATAACATAGTTTATGTTTGTTCCGTCAAATTGCTAAGGGATTTTTCTCATTATTGTAAGAATAATATCTTTATTAACAATTAAAAAAGAGCAAGATATGTTTTTTTTAATGTCGAAAAAATGAAGTGGAAGCCAAGGTTGAGCTCGTCAATCGTATAATCACGCGTTGGCGTAACATCAGATCAGAAGGTATTATATTATATAGTTATTCCTAAAAAGCTATTCCTAGGTTAAGGATATTTATCAGAATATTTATCCAGAGACAAAACAAGGCTTTCATTAAACATCTACTTTTTAAAACTACACGTATGAACTTGAAACGTGAGCGTTTTAATAATTCATAAAGTTGATTATGCTCCCAAATAGGAGTATAGGGTGCAGCAAAACAGACGGTGCAGTTTTGAAGGGCCGGTACATCCCGTGTGGTGGGGGTAGGAACGTGGGAGGGGTCTCATTGTGTCGGGAGGGTCGTGCCATTTTTAGTCGTTACCATGGTTTGGTCCGGACAACACCGGGCTTCTAGTCCGCACGTTTCTTGAAAATGGGCGTTCTTTCATCGCCACCCCGCGGGAATTACGGCTGCAATTTGCGACTCTTCCTGTGGGGCTAACTGAAGGAAAATGTTTTTAAACATCGGCCTCACACCCTGGAAGTACTCAAGGATTGAATAAGGGGGAAATCGCCGCTATACCCGTCGAAATGTGCCAAAATGCGGCTGAAACCTTCAGAAATCACCTTCATCAATGTATCATCTATCTGATGTCATATTCATGACTTGATGCATAAAACGACATGATGTACCGAATAAATTAAAATAAACCCCATGTCTGTAAGTTACCCCTTTTTTGTTTAATAGCCCTTCAAAACTGCACCGTCTGTTTTGCCGCATCCTCTACATAGTTAACTAATTTATAAAGCACACAAACCCAAATCCCACTATTAGGAACTCGCAATGATCAAATATTGTTGTCCCAACAACGCAACTTCCGACGAGGATCCATATCGGCCGAATTTGGCTATCGGCCGCCTCTAATCCCAGGCTGATGAAGGATCCCGACCTGATACCCTGTCACGTTTAACTGAAATAATTAGACCGAACTAATGCGCGGGATTGGCCGCCCATCTGCGAACTTGTTTATTTTAGCTTAATATCAAATGCTATTATTACGTCAAAATAACCACCATCATTTCCATTTAATTCGATTTACGCGGGGCAACCGATAGATATTTCTAATAATACATGCCGATAAATATTGGCAATGGCTTCTTTATGAAATTAACCAATTATTTATTAATAAACGGCGCTGTTTATATTAACCAATATTGCTTTTATAGTGTGGATGTTATTTTGATGAAGTTGTATTTTATGGGAAGTGCGCAATTCTAAAAATGATTCTATTGTGCTGATTCATCATTATGCTATGAATTAATAAGGTACGTTTATTAATGGGTTCATTCTCCTGCATTGTTTACGATTGGCTCCCATCATTCTTGCACTTTTTTTTCCTTTTAACGCCTGAAGAAATTCAGAACCACAGTGAAAAAGTCGTGAAACCAATTTTAAAGATCAAAGGAGATGAGCATCTGATGTAGATGAGAATGGAATGGTTCTGGAATATCTTTCCAAGCTCGAACACTTGAACAATTCAACACGCTTTTGATTTAAAAAAAAACAATTCAATTGAATTAAAATTACATAAGAACCTAATATTACACATATAATAATATAAATAAATTGCTATACGTCAACCAAAAGAATAACGAACCCATGCTTTAAGTATTGTGCTGTATATTATCTCCATATATAGTTAGTAATAACATAGATCATTGTATAAATGTATTATATATTTGTACAGCTCCCTTGTGGTGAATTTTCTCAAAAACGGCGTTCTAAAAATCATCAAAATATAATAATTATTATTATTAAATCAGTAAATATTTTGTTGTGTTTTTAATAGCTTTCATTTACGGCCGCTTTTGGGTATTTAACTTTGACAGTTCTTTAAACGCATTTAACGACTTAAATTTTGTGGTGCAAGACGCCAAGTCGACTTAAATCAAATAATGTGTTTAAAATTATATTTAAATCAAATTTAACTTATGGTGCAAGCCGCCCTTAATCTATTACGAAAGCTTTCAACGTCGAGTTTGTAACCATGGACACTTACTTATTCAGAGCTTTACAAATATATCGCCTGGCTTCCAAATACTTTACCGTCTAATTCAATTAAATTTAATCTTTTAATATGTTTTTTCCAGATCTGTAGAGATAGTCTGTTCTTCACTGGTAAACGTTCTCCCTGACGTGTATACATTAATTTAAAAATGAATGTAGCTTTTATCGCTCACATATAATGTTCAACTAACCCACCTCAACAACGGCGTATTATTAGATCTCCGCAGACTCCCACCAAGATTCTGCTCTCCTGGTGCTGGTATTCTTTAAATCTGGCTGCGAAGTCTGACGCATTATTTGTAATGTCCATGATCTAATTGATGAACTACAAAAAGTGTCGTTCGCGTATCCTACATACTTATGATGTCTTTAAGATTTTTCGTCGAAATCGACATTTCATAGTGAAGTTATTGTCGAGAAACAATAAAAATTGAACGCGGAAAGCAGCCAGCCACAAAAATATTCACTGAGATAAAAGCACTTTTGTCTAAAGATTGAACGATCAACTACACAAACACCAAAAATTCCTTTTACTTATAACCAATTTCTATACTTTAAAGTGGATTTCTTTTTATTTCTTCTTTTTATACCAATTTCTTATAACTCTAAAGTGGATTTAAGTGTAGATTTTCAGAGATATTTGTGTTTTTTTTTCTGTAGAATACATATTAGTGAATGTATGCTCTGCAATCAACTGTCTGACCTTACTATGTGAAATATGCATTCTGCAGAAAACAGCCAGAGCTACCAAAAACCCTAAAAATATGTAATCCCGTGAACGATTTTTACTGATTAGTTTAACGTAATTGTTCGAACGTCAGGTATATTCCTGAAACCGACTCTTATTTTTTGAGAAATAGTCAAATTAAAAGTGTTTTGAGCGCTGTGGCGCTTTCTACACATTTTTAAATGATTTATTGGCGATCAACAAATATTTCGGAAGGCAATTACTTAAAAATTTTGTATGAAAGCGGCCTGGCTAGTTTTAGTAGAACATAGAATTGAATAATTCGTCGAATGACAACAATTTATTATTTTTGCGGACTGGCTGCTTTCTGTACAACTTCGTTCAATTATAAATCCAGGGTTTCTACACTCGGTCGTTAATACGATACTTAATCAACAAACAATTAGTATTGTTTCATAATAATATTTTTATTATAGTTGGTATGGGTAGGGCCTTATTTGTTTCTGGGTCTTTATTTTCTGTTATAATTGTTTAGCAATACTTACCGGTCATATTTTCTTCACGAAATACATTCTCTTCAATAAATAGTATGGACCTATGTACACACTATTAATTGCATTTGAAATTTGTTTTAATTATCACAGTCGTGAAGATAGCTAGCAGATACTTGTATTTAAAACCTTTAATACGAGCAATTTATGTATTTAAGATTTTTTATTTCGCCATTAAAAATAGACTCATATCTGTTTTCTATAATATTAATAACTATATAAATAAAATTGCCCTACTCACGATCCGACTTGCAGGACAGCATGCTGAACCGCCAACGAAATTATTATTATTCCGACTGCCCGTCAAAGTGAAAAATAATAATTCGGCTGGCGGTTTTGCCTACGCATCATCCAATTTGTAGAACCCCAGTATGCTGTCTTGTAAGTTATCCTGCAAATCGGATGGTGAGTAGGGGCTTTTAAGGATCTATATATTCCTGATCGAACTCCTGTAAAGTCATCTTGTCCACAGTTTCGAATTTATTTTTAGAGATTAATACGAGTTTTTTATGAGCCTTTTCGCATGATCTGTATTTTTCTCCCAGAATAAAGCCCGGTGCCACAGACATAGGAATTAATAGACGAGAAGATAATGGCGAGGGGTAAAATCAACTGTTGAAGAACGAAGGGGGTGAAGCTGACTGTGATTCGTCAATAAATCAATCTGACAGTAAATAGGCATCTCGCATTATAATATCACCATTTACTTATTAAAAGTAAAATCTGCTTTTGAATGAATAGACATTTTTACATGGGAGCGCAAATTACTCGCCACGTTATGAACAAATTTGCGAAGTCCAAATTCGGCAAAAAAATTCGGTTCTATTTTCAGAGTCGAATATTTCGTTTAAGTATTTAGTTAAGACACTTTTATAAATGTTCATAATTTACTTCCCAGCAACCAACCAGCTTTGTGTTTCGCGTCCAGACGTTTCTCGATGTGATAGTAACAACTGATTCATATTATACGATGTGAATATGCTTAAAATAAAGTAAAATAATGCTTATATATGGAATGTAATACGACAATTGGGTTTATTCTCTTTTTCACATCTATTTTTACAAGTTTTCATAGTACAAGTCAACATTTTGCCGTGTTATTTCGTAAAATGAACCGATGATGCCTCGACCATAGTTCGCACAAGAATGATGACGTCACGTTTTCAAATTTCACTTGAGGCCATACGCGAGCACAGCCGGCTCCAATGGAACCGGTATGGGGAGTGGGGATAATACGCTTTTAATCACTTAGGGCAGGTCTACTAATATTCATATGTCTATGCCCGGTGCGCTTTTGGTTATTTGACGAATGGCGGCATGTCGCTACCGTTGTAAAAGAACAAACGATTTTGCCTTTTGCTGTCAGCCCTTTATTGTGTTTCATTTGAGTATTTCGGGATTTTTTCTTTGCTTCCTACGATTAACGGCGGTGATTATCGTTTAAAATGGCATCCGCATTTAGAATCCTGCTTATTACGAGTGCACGGACATGGGATAATGAATGTGCCGCCTAGCCGCAATACTTTATACAGACTTATACGAGTTGGTTCTATGCAATATGAACGTGCTCGGAGATGAGTTATTACGTCAACCAAACATCATTCATTCATTCATTACCCTTTGTTGGTTGATTTGCTATTCGCGAGTGGCCGTCTTCATACTTACTCTTTTTGATCTAATGAGGGATTCAATAAATTTTAACAAATTGTAACACAATTTTACAACAGATAAAACAATGTTTTGAAAGTGATTTTGAATAAGCGTTAAGATTAGTAAACATGATTTCTAGTTTCGCTTAATTTAATATTATCTTTAAAGGTTATTGCTTTACATAACAGCATTTTACCGTATCAATATTTAAACCACGTTTTTTAAATTTATTTATAAAGGTTTACTTTTTTAAAGATTTTTACATTGATAAAACTGTGTTTAATCTTGTTTGACATTCATCATGCCTTTATGTATGTCACGATAGAGTAATTCAGATTTTGTGTTATACCCCTACTTACCCTAGGTACGTAATTAAGTAAAATGAGCATTATGCCTAGGTATAGTTTGCCCTTTCCCTAATTGACCGAACTAATTTCCCCCAGCTCGGGATATCCGAATCTAACAGAATTAGCCGTGCTTTTAAAAGTTGTGTAGTATTATCCGTTAACCCTAATTAATAAATACCTCCTTTCCATGTTGCTCCCCTTGTATTCCCGAGAGAACATTCCCGGCTCGTATCAGGCGCGCATACTCTGGAACGGGTATAGTTAGGTTTTACCCATCTACCGTCTACCTCCCCCACCTCGTTTCCCACCCACACACCTAACCACTATACAAAGAGCCATTTGATTCCTCCTTTGAATACACGAGACCCTGGTAAACGCTTGGTTTGAATCGGTCTACCAATTAAATTAATTTAATTGTGCTACTTAACCTGAATTAAATAATGAAGCCCATAAAGTGGCAATTTAATCGAACTTGAATGTTATGAATACATAACTCTAATTACTTAAAATTCTCATAGATCATAATTCATAATTTGGGCTTTGTTCTCATTTTTGTTTTTTTGCCAAGTTTTCGATCAGGAAGCCTAACATGAACTGCTCAGCACCTGAAAAATCATTTTCACGTATAGAAATGTATGTGAAAGTTTGTTGACTCGTTGATTGAATCAATACAAATGTTTCAGTCATTTAAAAACGGTAGTCATATTGAAGTTGCGTGATTTTTGAGATAGTAGTATTCAGTATTGAGCCGTGTTGTGCTTCCCCCTCGATGTCAACTGAAGACGAACACGGCAAGCTGTCGGAAACTCTAGGAGTAGGAAGTGCAATCAGATTCACTACCCAAAAGTCAAACACCATACTGATAATCGATAATCATGATAATCTCATTAATTTTATTTAGTTCTGTTATGATTGAATGGCAATTTCACTTACATTTAATATGGCAATCCAATTATGTTAGATGTTTACTTATTAAACTCGAAGTAACGAGTATTATAAATTATAATGTTACGAACGCAAATCTGAGGTGGAATATCACACATTAGAGCGGATAAATACACGTATTACATGTTATACGGGGAACATGATAATAATTAGTGACCACTTATATTATATTCAGTAATAACTCTCGACTGAGACAAAGGAAGCGGCGTAGCTCGTAGTTCCAACATTCAGTTAAGACTCTAGATAGTTATCATCTGTGCGCCTACCTCCTACATTTACATCTACATGTACATCTCTGTCTATTATTACATAATGTTCATGTATGCATGAAGTGAAGTGAACACGTACCTGCAAGTGATGTATTCAGGCAGTCGGCTTAAATTATTATGTATAATCTTCTGTGTTAGAAAATCGTGTTCATCTTTCCGCTGCGCTGTCTTCCCCGACTGTTCAGATGGTTTAGTATGCTCAGCTCTAGGCGGAGATTATTCATATTGTTTCAAGGATTGAATACCTTAAAGCGTACCTTAATCATAATCACCATAGCTCTTAATGCATATAGACACCTTGCTTTATAATGTAGGTGTTGTATTTAGTTTTAAATAATAACAAAATACCTTCACCCTGAAATAAGGTTTTCAACTGTATTGTTAAACAATGAAGTAAAAATTTACTAGCTGAAGTTCGGGCGTTGCCCGGGGTTTATACAGATTTTATAAATTAGATGTAGAGAGTGACCTTCCTCTTGTTTTGTCGGCCAAGTGTGCGAAATTCATCAATCTTGGAATAAAACTATAGATTTGTATAAAAATCATACAAACGCCGCCCGCCTGGTGTACGCCACTCGCCTGCCACAGACATTATCCTTTATATAATTAGATTTATATTATCTTCGTGGAAACCGTAATAAGAGTTATCATAAATAGATTTTTTGTGTGATATTTTTTTTATCACTGTGTTATTCCTTTTTTTGGAAGGTTTCAGTAAATAATTCTATTGTAGTTATATATTTTGACAAATAATTGTGTATAGAGATGTTAATCGAGTTAAAACTGTTCAATATTCATCCTCAAGAATGACCTTACCGCAGACAAGGACCATTGTAAAGAATCGGTCAGCTACTGAATGGCCATTGACCAAGTGATCTCTCCTAATGATGCTTTAATCCGAGCCATGGCTGAGTCAGAAGTCGAGCTCGAGCAGCACTCCGCGCCCGTTCAATCACACTTGAGAATAAATTATTGTCAAATGAAATCTGACAAAATTGGCCGTCGCATTTAGATCTCTTGCTCTCCGGTCCCCGCAGCTTCTGCACTTCTGCTTGTGCATCCCGTTCATTAAACAGATTTGGACGTTGGCCAAGTCTCGGCCGAGATCGAGTTATCTGTGAAGGAACCGTGCTGCTGAATTATATGTATTATAGATGCAGGTACTTGCTCTTGCAGGCTTGTTTGTATTCAAGCTTCCAGTTTTGATTCGCTGTCGGGATGCTGCGTTATAGCTGTCATAATGTTTCTCACGGCTCTTTGTTTTGTGGTATCTTGATACACACTTTAGGGAATGTTGGCGTCTTCAACGTGAAAACTTGGTGACATATACTATGACAATTATTTACAGCTTACGGTGAATTAAATTTATGTGTGCATTAAATATCTATTATTATAGCAGTTTAAAGTTAGTTGTAGTAATACGTAGTTTCTTGTCGTAAAACCGCATTTAGACGGCAGTACCTACACAAAGCAGCCTGGAACATCAGAAGCCAATGACAACAGTTACTTGAAATTTACGATTCCACAGCAGAAATGGTGACCTGTTTTTTTTTTTACTTTGAGTGTTTTTATTATCTTTAAACACTCGGTATCAGTTATGAATTCCAACATATGCTTTTCAGAAATGGTTGCCATTTTCTCTCACACGATAAAAACTTTCCCTCGAATATGTTTGTATACATAAATCTTTGACTCACGTGCAAAATACAAAGCCCAACGAACAAGTTTGCCAAATTAGTGAATTCCCGCACGAACCGCGCGGTGCAGCGAAATCCCTTCTTGTTGACTCCAAGTGTTCAAAATTATGGCGATATATCCCTTCGGGGAATCTGCCCTAGCTTTGTATTCACCGGGGATAATGAATGCGCCAGTCCAGGTGTTCCGCGTAGCGCCAAAATAACTGGCGAAGTAGAAAGGAAATTGTAAGCTTCCTTTGTCCATGTTACCGCACCTACTAATAATACAAACTGTAGCGGCTTTACTCGGAACCATGACTTGAAGTGTTTTTGGGAAGTTGCGCCTTGTTTAGTTATGTACCCTCCCGACCTGATTGTATCATTAATCATTCCCATTTCTTCCCCTACCACCACCTCCTCTACTGTTGGTCGATTGCCCACTTTATAAATGATTCCTGTTGGCCATTTATGTATGTTTATATTTATCGCTCATCAATCACAGCCACGTTGATAACCGACACGGTCGCCATCGGGAATCAATTAAAATCGCAATAGTGGGTTGTGATTTACCTCAAATTGCTATTCCTTACGAACCGTTGCGCTCGTGGCAATTTGAATAATAATTATGCTTATTTTGAAATTTTGTTTTTAAGTCACTCGCTTAAGAAGTGTACATAAAATATATTTTTTTTATTTATTCCGCATTATCGCTATTCAAATTTGCATTAATTGACATTATACCTATTCGTGTTTTTATTATATGTAATGCATCATTCGAATAATTATTGTGTTTGACGCGCCCAATCCTGTGAATGAATAATTAAGTCATTGCTTGACAGTGTAAATTGCTGAGTGAATAATTGACAAGTAGGAGTATCGAATGCTGAAAAAAAAACAAAAGGTTAGGAATGTCGTAAGTAATCGCCGCTCTCCGATACTGTTTTAATCTTTTTATTTATTTCTCTTCTCGCGATGTTTTTCAACCGTCGAGCTTATTATTTCCAATTTAAATATTGACACGAGAAGAATAATGATTATGAACAAGACGGAATAATACAACTTGTTGAAGAGAAAAGGTAGAAAGATTTATTATGATAAATTGCAGAGTCACGAGACTGCCTTACGTAATGTAGTTTTGTCAATAATAATTATTATTGTAAGGTCTCTCGAAAGGCCGTAACACGGTGAGCTGTTTGAGTGCTGGGCACTGGGCACCGAATAGGTTCTAGGTAATAACTCCTGAATGACCAGCTGCTGCGGTTGACAGGTGTGGTACACGCCGTATTGACTGCGGCCTGATGGAGTGTTTGTATTGTAAACACACATTGTTGTTCAAAAACACACCGCTTTAAATTTATTACAGCAATTATTATATCACGACCACAGATGACATAATATTGTTATTTAATCTCAACTACTAATACACTACTACAGTACTAATCACTGAATGCTCGATTAAGGGGAATCATTAATTGAAATCTTGTTTTACAATTCCACGTGTTTATCAACAAATCAATAAAATTTACGATAAAAATTAACTGTTTTTAGACAAGCTAATTAGCTTGACTAAACTTTTAAAACAAAGCATAACGACTTGTGTAAGCATTAGAGCAGAGGTTCCCAAAGTGGTCTATATGGACCCCCAGGGGTCGATATCTCGCTTGCTGGGGGAAAAAAATTGTCAGCGAGAAAAAAATTTGGGGTCCACGAGATTCAAATGGGGGTACATACGAGCGGACCCCCATTTACCTCAAGTCAACATTTAGGAGTTCCGTAAATGACACAATAGACCCAACACAAATATAATAGACTGAGAATTTACTTATTTGATATTTGTATTGTTATATTTCGTAAAGTTGTTAATTGAGGTATATAAATAGAGTATTCGTTCCTTTTCTCGTCAGAATTAATATATTCATTCAAAACATTGCACATTGGAAGCCGCGAATTTTCCTAGTTCCCCAACTTGTTTTTGAAAAACGTCCAAGGTAATAATAATGACGTTCAAGATTTAAATGCACTTCACACAGACTTCAAAACTAAGTTTGAGGACATTTTGACTATGGAAATGGAACGTTGAAGAATCGGATATCATGTGACAAGAATAACTGACCGGAATAAGCACTGACAAAGAACTTAATGGGCAGTTCTGTAGGGCCAGCTACAGAAAGAAATTCCCATTGCTTATCCAGCTTCATTTTCATTTGGCGTAATACCTCACAAGGGCGCCCCTGTCTGCACAATGCAAAGACAGAGGAACTATACCTCCACCCGGTTGGTGGACAGGCAACGGAAGAAACTTTTTCTTACGAAAAAGAGAAATGATTATCACATGGGACGTTAATAGTTTTAGAAAAATTCAATATTCGGTAGGCAGGGGGTCTACGGGGCAAAAAAGGTTGGGAACCTCTGCATTAGTTTATTAACGTCTCTATAATTAACTTTCGATGCTCTTTATCTGTATATTATTTATTTATTTATTCACGCCTTTTACATGTATACATTAGGGGGCTTAACATCACATGGGCCTAACTACAAAAAGTTTTGAGTTAAGCTTGGTTTCGGTAATGCCATAATTATATTTATTAGTGACACGAAGCTCTATCTCGTGCAAAAAGCCGTGTAAGCATTGATGTAATTTAGTCAATGCGTGTAAGTGATAAAGTTGGGTGTACAGTTTGGAATACAGTTGGGAATATAAACATTCCAATCTTTATTTGCGTTTATCTCAAAACTTGTTTTTGTAGATTGTCCCTGTGATCCTAAACTCCCTCATTGTTAAAGGTAAATTGTTCAGGCAGGAGTACAATAATAAGTGTATATAATGGTACGTATACATTTGCGAACCGAAACGCGAACCGTGCCACGAATTACGGGAAAGGAACGAAGCAACTGCAAGAGGCGTTTCGCGCCATTTGCGGTTGCTTCGTTCCATTCCCATAGGTTGAGGTTCAGTTCGGCAGTTCGGCTCGCGTATGTATACGTAGCATAACATAACATAATAAGCCCAGTATGAACAATATAAGAAGGTACAATACAAATTATCATAGAGAGTTCTGTTGAACTATAATTATATTTATTACCAAGAGTAAATATGAAAGTAGTAACAGAGCAATATGTAGTAACTTTGTTCTAGTAAAAATAAACATGAAATGTTTGTTGTAAAGCATGTTCGTATTTAGCAAACATTTATTACGCGAGATTAAGTAGTTTACCGAAAAACTAATGTTTGATAACTGTACTATAGTAATATAATAACATAGTGACAGTAAGTTTTTAACATAATTATAAAAATAAACAGTTTGTTGTAAAGCACGTTTGTATTTAACAAACATTTATTACGACCGATTGGGTGTTTTACAGAACAATGAAAATCAATATGTATAAAGATAAAGAAAGCATGAACAAAAAAATTGTAAATTTATTACAAATATGTATTCTAATAGATTGAATTTTAGTGTCCAAACTAAGTTTTGACACTAACCTTCAATCTATTAGTATGAGTGGTGGCGGTAAACATCGATTGAACCAAAGATATTAGAAGAACGAGATGTGCTGTGAGCAGTTCATACGTGTGGAATTGTTTTGCCCAGTGTCGCCGGTTTTGTTCACCAATACTACTGCACACCTTCGCTTACGCTAAGGTATCCGCACTAATACATAGAACAGATTTCTGTGCGTACACGTCTCGATAGTATTCAAAGTACCCTAATTAGGTAGTACTCCGCCTACGGTCCGGCGGCCAACATAGCATATCTCGTTCTTCTAATATCTTTGGATTGAACTATACTTATAACCTAGTCGAATTCGAACTCTGAATTGGCGAATTTTCTAAATAATTATTAGCAGGCTTTGGAACATTATAGGCCAAGTAGGAGGTTTGTTAGTTGTGATTGCCGATTTCGAGCTATTTCTGTCTTATATGTGTTATTGTTGCGCATCGTTGTTCTCCCCGGGTACCTCTAATTGATTATGATCGCATGATACCTGTCAAGATAGCGTGTCTTGTTTGACTAATTCGCTATGTGCGTGACCGTTGCCTGTTGCCTCGCGTACCTACTTAAATTAACAACTCTTTGTTTATTGTGAACACCACTTTAGAATCATTTATATTCTGACTAAGATAAGAATAAAAAAGCGTTTTTAGCTTTGGTTGTAAAATGTGATATATTAGTTGTATTTGTTCGTTTTGTGAATAATTATATCAAATTTCAACCAAATTCTACAGGAGAACGTTACAACACGGACCGATATCTTTAAAATGCTGTATTTCGAGAAAAAATCATATTACTTAATAGGTAAATTCTTTGCCTAATTTGTATACGTTATCGTAAAAATATTGTCACCACGAGGTCTTTATTCAAAGCTTGCAAATAACTTAAAAGGTATGTTAAGGTATCACCCACTGTATCAACTTCAAAGAATATCATTTTTTGAAGGTTTCAAAAATAGACCATTTTAAAAATATTGTTTATAAATTTCATAAAGATCAAAGCTTCCTAAGTATTATTTTTTCTAGTTTATGTGATGGAGCTCTCCGGCGTGCTTTTACTTGAGCGAGCAGGTATACGTTAGCCTATCTGCTCTGCCCCTTCTGAAGACTCCCGGATTTATGTACACAAACAGCCAGAACAAGCCGAAGAGATGCCAGAGTTGAAGAAAATGAATTGTTTGAACAGGCGTAAGCATCTTTTGGTGCTGGCATCGCTGATTAGCTGATAGATTTTTCAGTAAAAAAACTTTAAACGCTTTTTTCTCGAGACCGCTTTTTTTCTTGCTTCGTTGATTTTTTTCTCTGGAACTGCTGATCCGATCATTACGATTTTTTTTTTGAAAACTACACATTAGCCACATGTATGGCTACTGCTGGAACCAGAATTATTAAAAAAATATATTATAGGTAATTTTCAAAATCAAAATATCACTAAAAGGGGCTTATTTTTGGGCCTTTTTTATTCAACAGCCTCTATTTTGTTATTTTTACATTTATCACATCATAATTCTAGTTCGGACAGAAGCCTCAATTCTTTTTGGTTTTTGTCTTTCAGATAAATCTACTCCGAAATAACATCAACGAAGCTGACATAGCCTTTTTCGAGGGGATATGCGGATGCTGCTAGCAGGGATAGATACATTATGTAAAATAAATGAAATAAAAATTTCATACATTTCAAGAGATATTTTATGAAGTCGAAAAAGATTTTCATCAATATCTTTTATAGGAACTATACAGAAAATCCCAAAAATACGTAATTTTTCAGCCGTCTATAGTGGGATGATCCCTTGAATTGACCTTTTAAATCCTTAACTAAACACATTCCGCTAACAGCTCTCTTCCTCATAAATGACGTATTCAGCCGAAAAGGAGTTCTACCGAAGTTCCCAGCGATATGACCATATTTATATACATTGTTGAGGATCCAAATTTACACCTGCCTTCCTCTATCTTCATTTTGTGTTAAAAAACACAAATAGAGAATACAACTCGCAAAGTGAGTTGTATTCTATATTTGCTAGGTTTATTTGCGTTATATTCGCGTGAACAAAGATATGGAATCGTGATAAGAATAAATTATGGACCATGTGAAATATTAGAGATATTTCACCTAAGTATACGAGAAAGGTTTCTACAAACAACTGAGGAGCGATCACGTTTTAACACCCCCGACACCCATACGCCATTGTTAACGCTAATAAAATATGATAATAGCATCTAATTTGTACTCGACTGGATTGCTTTGCGCTATTAGGTGCTGTATGTAATTTTATCTTTGCCGGCTGAATTGCAACGTTTTATCGCGTGGAATGAATTCAACGTTCGTATTATTATTTTTTAACGCTGAATTAAGGAGTTGTGGGTTGTCAGGAATTGATTTGGCTATGCATTGTTGAAAAGGTGTTATGTATTTTTTTACAAGTCATGCAATCTGGTTTACCGTTACTGTGAAATTATTTTTTTTTAAATTACAAATGGCATGATTTATGGAAATGTATGCTCTTTGATTACATCAAAATACAATATGCTAAATATGTAAACTTTGTTATGATTGATTGCGTTCGGCATATTTTTAATTTATTTTACTTTTCCTTGTTACAGGTAATCTACAGTCAATGATGACAGTGGAAGGACATTATTAATCGCTCCGCCATGTGTCCGAAGCCCAAAATGTATGTATCGCCACAAACAATATTAATATCAGCCATTAAACTTATTCATCGATTTAAGTATGTGTTGGTTTCGCCTACATGTAATACTTATTCAACATCTTCATAGATTGTTAATCAACAACTATCGCGTCAAACTTTAAAGCTCGGCCAGTGCGAATAACGTAGAATAGAGCCATGCCTCCAACTTCTGATATTTTCCATACCTCGTGATGGCAGTATGCTACACCGGCGCCTCCCAGCGGCGCGAGTTATATAGGTTAGTTTTCTTTCATACATTTCAATGGATTTTAACTGAAATACAACCTAACTGCTTGTGGGGCTATTAGCTTTGTATTAACAGTTATAAGTCTCTCCGCTCATGGTCTATCTATGATAGTTTAGCTCTTGACATGGTTTCTATGTTAAATATAAGGAAATAGGGCGGTACGAATTTTAAAATCTGGTCTTTAAAAATAATAAATAAAAATTTTGAAGGCTACATTAGTCCGTGAAGGATATACTTGAATTGAGTTCCTGGAACTTCTGGTAATAGTGACTCGGGACCATCCCAAACGATATAAGGTCACGCAAAGGACAACCCGCGATTGATCTTCGTGCAAGTTTGCCGTTTCAGTTTGTTTCTTTGTACTGCTGTTTTTGGGAAATACGTCCATGTAATATGGACTATAAAGAATCCACTCCCTTTTTATGTTATTTTTATTTGATATCTACTGAAGTTTCTAAGAGGAACGTCTGCACGGCCTTCTTCATACAAAATTGGATTTAAGGCTAAAATACGTGACCAAATTGAAAAATACTTTTTTAAATCAAAAGGTATAGCAAATATGTAGTATGGATAGGCACTGCTTTATCTATTTGTGTTTTGAATTATAAAAAAATAGGGAATTAAAATAAAATATAAATTCATGATTTTAGAGGCAACTTTGACAATTTTCGTGAGTTATTAAATAAATAATCTTTCGCAAAATACTATGTAAATGTAAATTATAAAATTAAACATCGTAAAATGGCGTTTTTTGTATCGGTATTTAAAATTTATATACGACATATTTGTATTCGAACGTAAATCGGTAGTTAAAGCGAAAATTAAATTTAAGGCCATCATAATTCTTTTTTTAGTAATTCATTTTTTTAAACTTTATATTTCATTTTATTTGAATGGTAGGAGGAGTTTGGGGGAATGGTAGGAAGATTATTTTTAGTGATTTCATTACGTTACAAATAATTACCAAACTTGCCTCTAAAACCGTGAAAAGTGAATTTCTTTATTGGTCCATATTTTATAATCTGAAACACAAATAAATAAAGTTGCACATATTCGTACTAGATATTTGCCATACCTTTTGAATGAAAAATAATTATTCAGTTTGGTTGGGTATTTTGGCCTTAAATCCAAATTTAAGTTTTGGATGAAAAGCGTCGCGCAACTGTTTCCCTTAAAAGAATTTCCATAAAACGTGTATAGCATCATTTTTGTTTTGGTTATTTATCGGTCACTCCGGGTAGCGTTTACTACATAATTACCCGCTTCTCATCAACCGTAAATGTACATGACCCCTTATTTTGGATATTATAATTAACAATACGTTAGTGTCTAACGGTCGTTGTTCCCAATCCTACTGATCAACTGTTGAGTCGAAATTTTGGCTCAACACTGCTCAAACGCACAATTACACTCTTTCCAACGGAGAGGTGATAACTGAACGATTAACCAATTTAAGGAAGCTAAGCTACTGGATTAAGCTTGCCTCAGTAAATGTCTAGTTATAAAAAGTGGCGACAGAGTGAAAAATATTCGCGAAGCCAAATCACGGTGGCATTAAAGTTAAGCTAACGCTTTAGTTTTAACATATTACACACGTTTATTAAAATATATCTATTAATAATAAATACAATAATTATTTCGCCAATATTAATTTATCAATGAAAGTTTTTACTTTGATAAAATTTTATTGTCCGTGAAATTAAGCGGGGCCACTTAAGATAATGAATGATAAAGATGTTTGGAAACAAAATAGAAAATTACTGAATATATTACTTGACTGATCGGAGCCAGAGATTGATCTTCGAAAAGTTGGGAACAATGGCCGTAAGTGTGAGTAATATTTTAAGTAGGGTCTAAGAGAAACAGAATACCCATAATCCCCAACCCACACAGGTACGCATGAGTCACCGATAGAAAACAAACAATTCCAAATCCGGTGAAGAGTCATAATCCATAAAATGATAATCAAATACTTTGCCTAGTTATATCTAGGATTTTACTATCAGTCATTTAAGCAGCACGTACAAAAACTAAAATAAATAATTATCCTACTAATTGGTGTATTAAATGGTCATCTTAAAGAGGCGATTATACTTTAGTTTAATCCAGTCCCATCTAAATTATCTTCTCTAGAAAGAAATGTGGGGAAATACACTCATCGCGTATTTTAATGAATTACAAATAGTACTGAATAAAGTTATAAAAAAACTTTTTAAGAGTAACCCACCAAAACAGTATAGCAAAAAACGAACTTACAGAAAATCAGAAAACTGTACGAATATAATAAGTATCCAAAATGGATGTATACATACGAACACAATCTTTATAAAAACATCACAATTACATGAACACTACACAAGACAACACATGAGAAAAATGCCTTTACCTGCTTTTTTAAATGACAAATCCCATTACCTGTCTCATCAAATACCCAAAAATATCGCAAGCCGTTATATACTAACAATACAAAAATATAATTAAAATCGTTCATTTTATACCACTGTGCATACAAATTATTTCAAAAGTTTGTCGTACAAGATGGCTGCCAGGCAATTTCCCCTCACCCTAGATATGGCTTCAATGCCGTTCATGCTAAATCGCACCATTCTTCTGTCCAAGGCTTTTTAGGTTGATGATGTAAACCTAGAAATTTATAGAAATTGGTAGTAGAAATAAAATATAATAATTATTATCTATTTTATTCCGGAATGTTGTGAGGCTACTACTAATGCTCTAAGTATTTATTGTACTGATACGTATTTCTGTATAATGTTTATACATGTTCGACGTGTATAAAGGCTGTGACAGGCCACGCTACAAGCCCGCTATGTTACCGTGCCTTGGCCTATTTCAGCATATCGCTCGCCATACATTCCCATTGTTAGTGTATGGCGAGCGATATGCTGAAATAGGCTAAGCCGCGGTGCGTATAGCGTAATGTGTCGCCTACCCTATGTTTGTAAAAGACCTACGGGCGTTCAACAAATAATTACAGCAGGAAGAGTATTAGTATTGTGAATACACGGAATTAGGTTTTTTTTTTAATTTGTTGGGATCATTTTATGTGAAATAATAGACGCGAGATGTGTTGATGTGTCCAATTATTTATTGATGCCGAAATATATGCGCAGATAAAGATCTCAACCATTTTATTCGTACATCCCGAAGCCGTTTTTGAATAATTAATGATCCCACGGCGAACAGATGATGTACGGCAGGCACAAAACATTTCGATATAAATTCGCACTAATGACGCTATCTTGTAATTTAATCTACTGATTTCAGCTGTAGCCAAATGGGACGTTTTAACACAATGTTTGCGGGGGGTTTTTTAATCAATCTACGCCGTAAAGCGGGCAATTTTTATCACGTTCGCGCGCAAAATTCCGTTTCATGTAAAATAGCTATAACTTCTGAACTATTGATCAAATTTAAATAAAATTTTCAGTATTTTACCTTATTCGAAATCCTTTATTATGATCTTTTCACAAATTTTTATATTTTTGAAGAAACATTTATGATATATAAGTTTAAATTTTAAAAATTTGAAAAAACTGCACTTTTGTCGTATTGTCGATTTAGTCATTTTATGCACATTCAACAAGGTATATATATTTTTTTAAATACATACCACTAAACACTAATATTGTTTGAAATTATGAAATCGTTGGAAACAATTCTCTTTATGTAAAGGTACATCATTGAATTTACACATGTACCGGGTTTCGTTAAGTATTTTGCGTACCGCGCACACACGACATCGCTTTCGCAGATTCTTATTTTTACCAGGGCCTTCAATCTTTTCCAGTATATGTTTTCGCATATCCATCGATAGTCTTCCTAGAGGATCAGATTTTGAAGATTTTTTTCGGATACCAGATGTTGATGGTGTTGGTTCCGGGTCTTGACTATTATCTGACGAAATCTGATCAGCCACCCAGTGCTCTGCGATTTCCTTAAAAAATTGTTTATATTTAATTTTCCTTTCTTTTACGGAGTTGTACACAACAAATGAGTTGAATAATGCATAATTTATTATATACATCGCTAGACTTTTTGTCCATTTAGTGGTTTTTCGTAAAATAGAATAATACGAAAGATATTGGTCTGCTCGGTCAACGCCTTTCATATATTTATTGTAATCGATTATCATTACCGTAGTCCATTTTTATAGGGTATTTTTTATGCAAAAATATCCCTTTATTATGTAACAAATAAATAACAAATATGTAACAAATAACTTTTCGAGCACAGCACACATATACTTTGTACGAAATTTTTAAAGCGGAATGTAGGCAGAAAAGAAAATAGAGAACGTCTTGAACGAAGCAATATTGCTTTAACACTGAAGAAATGTAAAGATTTAAAAAAAAACAAAACATTTATTTTACAGTTATTTTATTTCAAGTGTATGTTTTATGACCACAGTCGGCCGGCCACCCGACCCTAATTGTCAGGTACCTAGTACACGTGTCTCGAGAGCTGACGCATAATTTTTAATTCACAGCGTAACCAACATCATACGTTACTCGTAATATATTGTTACTCTAAGTGTACAACGCATTTTGGCGTCTCCCGCGCTTTACCAATAGTGTACAAATACGAAAAACGCTTTTAAGCGTCTCCCGCTCTCTACCAACAGTACGCAAAAGACGCTTTTAAGCGTCTCCCGCAAACAATGTGTTAATTATCTCTCTTTAATTCCTGTCCGCGTCATGTCTCAAATCGATTCCGAATTCTTTTTTTTTGCGTTAATTTATATTCAAAACACATTGAATATAATTGAAAACTGAATATAAGTGAAAACAGTATGCAAGGTAAGCCTTAGGGTGCGCATTAACACGCGAACCGAATTACCGAGCTGAACCACGGCTCATTGGAAAGAAACGAACCAACCGCAAATGTCGCGAAACGCCACTTGCGGTTGGTTCGTTCCTTTCCCGTAAATCGTGGCTCGGCTCGCTCGGTTTTTCACACGTCTGTACGCAACATAACACCAGCGTCAATTGTGTTTCATTCATATGTGATACGTCTTTGGCCCCTACACCAAGTAGGTAAGTACTAAATAATGGTACATGATAACTCAACACAGTGACAATTCAGAACACTTTTAAAAAGTGATACAAAGTCATTAGAAATGATGAAAAAAAAATTTTTTAATCTAACCTAACTTAACTTACTTAACCCAGTTAATAAAGTTTTTGTTTCATCACTTTCCATGACTTTATATGACTTTTTAAAGATGTGATGATTTATCCGGTCACCCTAAATAATACATCTCTTCTTTGGAGTAGATAAATAATTCAATTTACGTCACATGTTAAATTTGTGTCCGGGAGAAAACTTTTCAGATCAACGGACTTAATAATAATGTTTGGCTAATTTATATAGCGCCGTTTTCGTGAGAAACCACCTCAAAGGCGCTGGATTGATATATTCGTGTTAATAATTCAAGTTTATGTACACACGTTCAAATTCAAGTACATACATTCAATCTCTGTGTCAAAATCTTTATCTGTTATCAAGATAACATTTCAGAATAAAAACAAATTTAATAATGGTTCAAATTGCATTGTACGTTTTTTAGAAATTGTTTTAGGAATACAAGTTGCTATTTGTTACCTGAATTATTTACACGAGAAACTGTTAAACATAATTAATTTATTTCTCTATTTACGTGAATTAATTTTATTTAGGTCGTTGCGTTCTTTTGTTTTAAAAACTGAGCCTTTTAGCGTAGCTTATTAGTATATTGACCTTAGTAATATACGTTTTTCTCAGTGGTAACATTTGTCCCCCGCCTTTATTGACAAGTCAGTTAAGTCAGGCTGACATATTAGGCGTTACTATAAGTCTCAGGATATCAGAAGTGAACGGTCAGATTATTAGTAATGGATACACGTGACGAAAGTGTTGGAATACGGGTCTCGCCTCATGCCTGTGGTCGACACACATACACCTACACAACCAGGCCTCTACCATAATACCATACCATACTATCGCCGAGCAACCACTGCCAACATACTAATTACACGGAGTTAGTTTCTCGCATGTCTCTAGTCTAGGAACATTAATGCCTCGTGTCGTTCGTTGACCCGCCATTGCATTCTTTCCACGATTGCTCTAGGAATGATGAAACATAATACCGGAGTATCATACAAGCGGAAGCTATACGATCTCCATACCTTGTATGAAGACATGGAACAACAAAACACCACGGAGGTGTATCATTCTTCATCGCTAATTGCACTAGACGTAGACAGGCTAGGCATTATTCTAGTTTGATGATTTGCAAGATTGTAAGCTATTATTTAACTAATAGCCATTAAGACGATTAAAAGTTTTAGTATTAATTATTGCTCTATTGGATATGTTTCTTTTTGCAATGTTTTCATCGGCGATATTTCATCTTAAGTTTATGAATTGAAATTTTCATGCCGTAAAAGAGATCTTTTGTGTATTTTCTTGTGGTTTCAAATAGATTACGACCTCAGTGCGCGCATTACGGTTCTTTTGTTGTAACCGCCACCGTGTGAGCTGTGAGCTCCTGAGTTCTGAGCGTCGCACACAGTCTACTTTGTGCAACTTTCTACCCTTTTTTATCTGAGCGTATCGTCACCTAGCCTTCAGAACAGTGGTAGCCGACCCGATCACTAATTTTGGAATTAAACTTAATAGGAAACACTTCATTCTTCTTTGTATGGTTAGACAGTTAATAATTGTGGCTGCTTACATTCAATAGTATCCGGCGTCGCCTCGTGCGTCCTCGAAAGAGTCCGAGAAATGGCTGAGGGAACAATCTTTAACAATGTGCCCTGTGCTTTGAACATATCCGACACCATTACAACAAAGTAGACCCGTAAGTTCCAAATTTGTTGTAAACGCTTTCCGAGAGTGAGAGTGAAATCTGGCAAATTAATAGCGGGACCCACAATTAGATACATTTAACTAGGTTCCTCGAATCTTTAGGAGAGCATTCGCACTTTCACCTCCATTTCAAAAGAGCTTCCTCGATGTAAGGCGTCAGGCTACAATGCCAACAAACCGTTCGTTAAATAGAAATAGAAAAAAGAGTTCAGGTAACGTAATCAGACAAAATGTGAAACGCATATATTTAGGAAGTTTGGTTTTAAGTAAAAACGCCGTGAAAAGTTGAGAAAGCATAGGGTACAGAATGCTGGAAGCCGTACACCTTACAGCCGTTGTGTAAGCCTATAAAATGTATTAGTTTTTCCTCTGACGTTCGTGGTATTGAATTACCGATCTCCCCCTTTTATATTTTTCTTGGATTTATGTTGTAATAACTAAAGTAATTTAGGTTATGTTTCAAGCGGAATAAACATTGAACTTAGAGGGCTTCGTTGAAACAGTGGATAACATTATTCATTCTAAAGATGTTTTTAGGTAATTATGTTTTCGATAGCTCGTTTTGATTGGATATTTGAGAATGCGCTTCCGACTGCTAATGGATAACTTTTGAACAAGATGCTATAATGCTATATTACGTATCCATTTTCCTCCCGTATTTACGGTTACGGAATTCCTACTAGGCACTCTGTTCTCCGCGTAATCAATTCATTTACAATGGCTATCCTTTCAATGGAGAAATGTTGATTAGCAGCTGCCTAATTATATCTACGAGTAGAAATCAAATGGCAGTGTAAAGTATGCCCGCGGCTGTGGTTGTCGCTCGCCAGTACTTCCACGATTATTATCCACCGTTGCTTTACCAGGAAATCGTTTAGCTCCGCAGCGATTGTAAACAACTTGAAACAATGGTTCATTTAACGGTCGGACGTTTTACTACCCGGCAAACATAAACTCTGATCGATGGGATTGTGTAATCTCTAAATCCACGCTTTAATGAGCAACGCAAATAAATCTCTGGTTACAGGAATCGCGAGTCGCCTCGAACGTACGACTATACGCATAAATCATTTCAATAATGCGAGGTTACCTGTCGGGATTCTGTCTTTCTCCACAAGCGTGTTCTCCTGGCACTCGCGTATACGGAATTCTCCGTTCATGCTTTCTTTCTTTACAAATTACATCGCATAACCGGGCAAAGCGGTGCGAGTGACGTGTTGATTTATGGGTTCCATTCAAAGGGTTTGTGAGTTCGATTTGTGATGTTTGAACATTGGGATGTTCCCGTGTAAAAAAAACTTACAGTCAGCATTTTCTTTTCAAAGGGGAATACATAATATTATATTAAATTGTATAAAGGTTATCAAACACGTTTTACAGTGTGTGCATAGTGGCAGAACCCACTGTGCAATGTTAAATGAAATGTATATCCTAAATATAATAAAAATATATATTATCACAATAGTCATTTATTGATTTTTTTTTATATTAGGTATATTACAATTCTAAATAATGACTAAATATTTCTAGGACACATTACTAACATTGTTACATAATACAATTACATATTTCTAATACATTTTACTAAAACACTTCATACTAATACAGTTTCTAGACATGTATTCTAAAAAATGTTTTTCAAAGAATACATTCACGAGGAATGTATTAGGACATAGATAACTATTTACCATAAATAAATAAAATAGCATATAACCTAGTTAAAAGGGGTCTTGATATATATATTTTTTTAAATCACGGAACAGAATTACAAGCTAAAATAGTACACACAGAAAGGGGTCATTAGAAATGTGTTTTAATTTCGTCGATGACTTTGACCATAATATGCATTGCATTGGTATTGGTATTGTTGGTAAGTTGTCTGAGTGTGTGTTTGTGTTGTTGCAGGGATACAATGGTGAGTTGGGGCTGTGCGCGGCCGGGCCGGGCGGGGCTCCCCTCAGGCAGCGAGCAGCGCGGATGGCTGCCCCAATGAGAGACGGCCCGCAGGCGCCCGACGGCCACCGACCCAGGGCGGCAGACGGCAGGCCCGCGCCCAGGACCGAGCAGCCCAACAACTTCGAGTACGATGACAACGAGTGGGACATCGGCATCGGGGACCTCATCATAGACTTGGATCTCGATATAGAGAAAACGGACGAGGGCACGGCGGCGGGCACCATGGCCTGCACGGCCGGCGGGCCCGCCAAGGCAGCGGCCGCCAAGCTCGCGGATCACTCCGCCACCCTCGACAAGGGACTCAAGATGAAGATCAAGCGCACCAAGCCCGGGACCAAGACCTCCGAGGCCAAGCACGAGATAGTCAAGTCCAACGAACTGAACGGGGCGGCCGACGCGCCCCTAGAGGAGCCCGTGCCGGGGGCGCCGCCCGCGCGCCGGGCCTCCGCCGCCCACCGCCGGGAGAAGGCGCGCGAGAAGCACCCCGCCGCGGAGCTCAACGGGGCGGCGGCCCCCGCGCCCGAGCCGCCGGGGACCCCCGTGGCTTCTCCCGCGCCGGTCGTGCCCCCCGCGCGTCCCGCGGCCCCGCCTGCAGCCCCCGCGACCGTCCCCCCGCCCACCGTCCCGGTTGCGGTCGTGGCGGCGGTCGCGGCAGCCTCCGCTGCTGCCTCTGCGTCTGCGGCTGCTGCCGTGTCAGTGGAGCCCCCGCCTGCGAAGAAGCTTAAGACCGATTCCAAGGTAAGTCACATGCATAGTGATACTTTTGGGGAATATTTTCGAACTGTTGACATAAAATCCCTTGAGAGATCTCCTCATACCCTACAACGTAATGTATCATATTACTATCAGAGCAAGCTGAGGACAGAACTTTGGAAAATATCAAAGATGTAAGACCACAGATGGTCTATCACAGGCTTAATACGACATATTTTAGCAATCCAATTTATTTGTTATTTCATACTAGGTCGGGGAATATTCATCACCATACTTATATACACACTCGTACATACTTGCCACGTGTTCTAGTAACTTATGTAATCTGAGCTGAATATACCTGCCTAGAAACATGTCACAAGATATGTTTTGGCCAGTTATGACTGGCCACCATTAATCCCGCTTGTATTATTAGTTCCCAATGCCCATGTCTATGGTTCTTAACAACCTTCATCAACCAGTAGTCAGAATAAATCGATGTAATTGCTCGCTCCCTTTCTTA
Organism: Hesperophylax consimilis; assembly: GCF_061612785.1. Classification (NCBI taxonomy): domain Eukaryota; kingdom Metazoa; phylum Arthropoda; class Insecta; order Trichoptera; family Limnephilidae; genus Hesperophylax; species Hesperophylax consimilis. The sequence continues at coordinate 19,733,048 of NC_142848.1, read as the reverse complement.
TTTAGCATTGTTCGAGGCGGAAAGATAAGGATGGATAGTGATACCGGTCGGATTAGAGACCGTACTAAATTATAGAAACAGGCTTTACCAATCTACCTCTGTGATTGCTCTCGCGCTTATCAATTTGTTTCACTTAACTCGCAGCCGCTTGCACTTGTATGTGTGGCTTTGGTATCAATTTCTATGACATTTAATAAAGCAATGTCCGTATCGTCAGTCGTTAGATCGTTGTGTGAGATAATGCGCGCGGAGTACAAGCGAGTAATTTAAGCTACGAATCAATTATGAGATTATATCATGCATCGAAATGAAGTCATCAAAACTTCCAACGCAATCAAATTTAAACCAAGTCGAAGATAATTTATTGATAAATGATTACGATTATCTCATAATTTGATTAACTAAAAAAAAATCTTCTGTTAAAACCATAAAACCCATTTGCGTGGTGAAACCATGTGTTGCCGAAATGCGAATGGGGACATTCTGTTATTCTGACAATGCAAGGAAGAAATCGATGCTTAAAAGATTTTTGTAAAATACATGTAGAGAGGATGGACGGAGGATTGAATGTCAGGAGATTTAATTGACGCCCTAATGCAGGGACGGATCTCGGCTCTTTTCAACTCCAGCTTCACACCCACTCCGCAGCCTCATTAGATGAGCACACGATCCAAATGTAAATTCCCTATTTGCGTGCTCGGACTAGTATTGTATCAAAATACAACTAGCCATTGGAGATAATATCTAGATCCTAGATGCCGTTAGCGTCCAACGCTATTCAAGAAAATTTTCGTCAACAGTGGTGAATTTATTTTATTTTGAAAAAACCAACAGTTATAATATTTTATTTACTGTAAATTATGTCACTGATGTATCTTACTTTATTGAATATAAAATAGTAACTATAAATTGTCACATTATCCTATGGGGATAGGATGGTGGGTGGGAGGGAGAAGTAATGGATCTAGTCTGTGTTGAGTAATATGTATTTTATTTATTTATTGTTCTTCAAAGTACAATCCCATTAAACCGCAATTAAGCAGTTTGTCAACAGGATGTTCATGTTCAATTACAATATAACATATTTTCATAATATTATTACTTATTACAATACAACTTATACATCATATTTATCACCAACCACTGCCATAATCAAAAGTATTACTAATACAGAGTATCTTTGCTTAGTAGCCATGTTTTCAGCATATATCTGAATCTCTGAGGTAATTCGCATTTTTTTATATTGCTTGGTAACATGTTGAATATTTTGGGCACGTTGTATTCCAGGATTCACTGTCCGTATTTATTGTTATGTTTTGCTACAAGCATTCCTTCATTTTTTGTGAACCTAGTATTATGTTCATGTTCGACTTTCCTCTTATATTCAGAGTCAGATATATGCTGAATCAATATTTTGTGCCATAATAAGGCCTGTACCGGTAAGACAGTCAAGTTCCGATAAAATAATGATATGTTTCGCCTCTGTGAAAATATCTGTTATAGAACTAGTAATTTAATCATAGAATTTGATTTTAGGTTTGAAAATGTAAGGTACTGTGCTAAATAAGTCGTATTCTATGTATGAAGTCGTATTCGGTGAATGAATGTGTTTTATTTTATTTGATAACAAGCTGAAGTCATCAGAATTGCCCGGGCTTTGCGTAATTTTTTTAAAATCAGATTTAGACAGTAATTTTCCTCTTATTCTGAACGTCAAATGTGCAATGTTTCATCAGAAAGAATCAACATTCTACTTTAAGGGGTGGAAAAAGGGGGATGGACAGTGTTCTACCTCTTGTTTTGAAGGTCAAGTGTGAATAATTTCAAGAAGTATCAAAATATCATATTACAATATATTACGCATTGTTTTAGCAGTCGTAGTGAAAATTTATGTTTCAGCTCTTGAAATATTTTTGGTTTCTGTTCACTTAATATATGGCTCTTCTCACCAGAAAGTCTGTCGACCTCTGCCCTAGAGCAGTGCTCCGCAACCGGTGTGCCGTGCCACACTGGTGTGCCGTGAGCCGGACACAGGTGTGCCGCGGTCAAATTCAATGTATTTGACATTTTACAATATTTCATTATGTATTTAATACATGATGACAAAATATTTTTCATAATATTGTCTATTTTTCATTGTCTGCAAATACTGTTAAAAGACGTATTCACAATATATTAGAAACACTGATTAGAAAACTGTTATTGGCTAAAAAATTTGCGCTTCAGATCAACGAAACAACCGATATTAAAAATAAAGCATAGTTGATAGCTATTGTACTTTTCGTTGACGAGGACTTTATTAGGTCATTATTTATTTTGTAAGGAGGTTCCAAAGCGACCTACCGGTGAAGAATTTTTTCAAGTAACCGATGATTTCTTAAAAATATACAATAATAAATGGAGCAATTGCATTGCTGTTTGCACGGATGGCACTGCGGCAATGACGGGTAGTAAAAAGGGTTTTGTCTCTTGTGTAAAACAAAAAAATCCAACGTTACAATTTACACACTGCTGCATACATCGAGAAGCATCGATGGTCAAAACTTTACCGGAGGAACTTATGAATACGAGATATTTTAGCTCCGGTGTGCCGAGGAATTTTAGGAAGAAATTTGGTGTGTCGTAGGTGAGAAAAGGTTGCGGAGCACTGCCCTAGAGTATGACAGAACACGAGGAAGTCACAAGGAGACAGAATATTAAATCTTTGAGTCTTATTTTGTCAAGGTAATAACAGGAAATTTATGAGAAGACGTATGGATGTGCATAATGCAAGGGGTGTGGACCACTGGAAGGAGGTGTGTGGCGTTCCATCCTCTCAACCTACCTCAATTTGGCGTGATAATTAGTTAGTTAGAGCGACCAACAATTTTCTGTACTTACCCATTATTGATTGATTTTATTATGAAATATCTTAATTTTAATTGTTTTATTACACAGCCAAAGTTTACACAAATGATAGATAAGTTGATTACACGACGATAAGATAAAATAACATAATACAGTAATAAGCAATTGACTTGTGGTCTACTGATAAAATACTTAATAATAATAATGTTTAGATCATTTCTTTAATGCCTTTTTCGTGAGAAAATCACCTCAAGGGCGCTTTACAACTTAATTTATACATTTAACCTACAACTAATACCCACCCCACCACTTATTAGTGACCGCTTATAAAATAAGATTAATACAACTAGTGACTTAAAAGTATACATATTTATGTATCGTTTTAATAATAATAGGTAATTATGACCGAGTGAGTACTTACGATACGATACTGCTATAATATGGCTTAAGACTAGAGATTTACGACTATCATACTTATTTACATTTACAACATGAGCTATTATTTACAAATACATCTTAAGGTACACAAACTTAGGTATCCAATTCAAATTTATGTGTATGTACAATGAATAATGACGTAAAAAAAACCTATTATAACACCATATTTATTCCACATCGTGATGGAATGAGCGCATGCATTTGTTATGATTTAAATGCCTTAAATGACCTAGTAAATTAATTTGGTTACTATAACACAAATAATGATTTAGTACGAGGAACACATTATTAAAAAAGAATGCCTTGTAAGCAATAAATCCACTACATTACTAAGTACTTAGGAATTTATCGCAAACTCGTCAGTATAAAAATCATTATTAATCATCTACGTAAGTGCAAAGTTCAAAATTTATTTTCTATTGAAATTTATGCAACGTTCTTTCGATAACCTTTGACTAAATAGTATGATAGTGTGCCTACTTTATATATAGTAAAATTTTATTCGATCTGGCTTCTGACAAACGCTGAGTGATGGATTATATACGACTTATTGCTTTATTACAGGTTATACAAAAAATATGTACATATTTATGTGCAGGTAAAGAAAATGAAGTCATCATGCGTTGAACAGATTATATTCAAGAAATAATATTCTTACAAATTGTAATTTCCAGTACATGATCAGCAATATTGGCAGTATGAATTACATTATATTTTTGTTGATAAAAAATGGGACCGAACGGATTATGTATTTAGTTCTATAGTGATTGATGATATAGAAATATTAATATTTTTTTATATAACTCGTTTATACAATTTTTTTGTACACAAAATAAGATTGGTTCATGCAACGAACCTTGTACCTTGTTATCTTTATTTAATATCTTTAATAAATTGCATTGTTGCTTTTATCAAATTGTGGGCGGTTGTCACATATCATCTGACCCATTGCGCCAGCTTTACATAAATTAATTGAAGCTGTAAGAGAGTTTTTGATTATATTTCCATTTGAATTTCTCTCAAATAAATTTAATACCCCCGCCGCGCATTTGTCTTCGTATGAAGTAAAAAATTTGTTATTGCCTCTTGTGACATTTTTAAATGAATTTTAAATGAGATAGGTATTTAATATTTTTTTTTTTTTTTCGAAGGTTGCTCTAGGTGTGTTGTTAACCCATCAAGCCTCGGAAGGACATTACTGGCCACAATCATAATATTCTATTAGAAGCTCTGAATGACGGATCTGACCGGGGCGTCGTTATTTGTAGTTGGAAAGATCAATAAAATTATTCTACTCTGTTTGTCTCAAATATTTATACACGATTACATGGATAAAATTCAAAAAATGTTAAAGTATATGATTATTGATTACAAATTGGCTGGATTTTTTCACTGACAGTTAGTTGAAAGTAAAAAAAAATATTTATGTTTTTTTATTGTATAAACGACACGAAACTGTTTTTTTTTACTAATTTTCTATACAAAAGGAACGTGTTTTCTAAATATCGAATTCTTTCAAAATTATGGACGTCTCGAAACAAAATGTCCCCGTAAGTTTTTTGTTAACATTTTCACGTTATATATACAATATATATATATTTTTTTAATATTAATGCGTATTCTAAATACAAAAGTTTCAAGGATAATTTTATCTAATTTCTAAAATGTTGCTTCTTTTTTCAACATCTTAAAAATATTAGAAATATGTAACACTTTAGACAGGTACCTAGGGAGCATTCCGAAATTCAATGAAATTTCACCGTGTCGTTGGGATTTGAAGGCAAAACTATATTATAAACTGAAGGGTAACGCAATATATTATTATTTAAACATGATTTTAAACGTAATATGTTATAAACACGTTCACCAGAGGCGACGACAACCTCAATGAACCAAATGTAAAATGATCCGTCGCAGTAAACTGATCGTACATGCTGTAATGTTGGTAGTCGGATGTCGGGGAAGTTACCCGCACTGTAATAGATAATCGCTATAGCCGGATAATAGCCAGCATCGGAATAACCGACCGTTTTGGAAACTTTCCCATCATGTTGTATCTTGATTCTTGATACAATTAGACTGGTAATTTATTCAAATGAGCAATTTAATTAAACGCCGATATCAATCGCCTCGGCTCCCATTCATATCAGATACGCTTCAGTGCCCGTAGTTTTTTTAGCATGTTGATATGCATATTTATAATTTTTTTAATTTGAAACAATATTGGTTAAAAACGCACTGGTATATTTTGAACAGAAGCAAGATGCAAATGATTTTAGATTTTAAGTATTGTCGTCATTTTTTTTAGGGTTGTTGTGCCGTTTTGTGCTTTCTCTGGCACTGTAGCGCTGTCCGAAAACATGGATAAAACAGGAAGCGCAACACGGCAAAATAACTCAGAAATAAATCAAGATAAAAGCAATAATTTTTATGAAATCTGGAACACATTTATAATATATGTAGAATGTGTATATAACTAGATGTTATTATGACTTCATTTTATCTCTTTCCGATAAGGCGAAGCACTATGAAGTCATTCAAGATGATGTGTTTTTGATTCGAAAATTTGGACGCTTAAAAATATTAACGATCATTTAATTATATGTATACTGCAAGTAGAAAACATCTTGGCTTTTGAAATAATCGAAGTCTCAAAAAAAAGTGTCAGTCCTATAAAAACTGTTTTTAAGTTATTTTACTTACGAACCCCTTTTCTAATGTGGCTAATGTAGTTTTTTAGAAAATGATCTTAAAAAATTCCAATATTTATGCCTGAACTTCGAAAATAAAATAAAACACACTTTTTGGCGATGTATTTTGCTTGCATAAATCAAAACAGGCGGATGTTTAGCAGGAATTTAAACCTTATCGCCATCTACATAAGGATTGTTATTGTTGGCGGCCCGATTCCAAATGTTACACGACGTGTTTATTTGCAGAATGGTAAAATCGGTCTAATCCATAGACATATGAATATTAGTAGACCTGCCCTAAGTGATTAAAAGCGTATTATCCCCACTCCCCATACCGGTTCCACTGGAGCCGGCTGTGCTCGCGTATGGCCTCAAGTGAAATTTGAAAACGTGACGTCATCATTCTTGTGCGAACTATGGTCGAGGCATCATCGGTTCATTTTACGAAATAACACGGCAAAATGTTGACTTGTACTATGAAAACTTGTAAAAATAGATGTGAAAAAGAGAATAAACCCAATTGTCGTATTACATTCCATATATAAGCATTATTTTACTTTATTTTAAGCATATTCACATCGTATAATATAGATCAGTTTTAGAAACATATACTATCACATCGAGAAACGTCTGGACGCGAAACACAAAGCTGGTTGGTTGCTGGGAAGTAAATTATGAACATTTATAAAAGTGTCTTAACTAAATACTTAAACGAAATACTGAAAATAGAACCGAATTTTTTTGCCGAATTTGGACTTCGCAAATTTGTTCATAACGTGGCGAGTAATTTGCGCTACCATGTAAAAATGTCTATTCATTCAAAAGCAGGTTTTACTTTTAAGAAGTAAATGGTGATATTATAATGCGATATGCCTATTTACTGTCAGATTGATTTATTGACGAATCACAGTCAGCCTTACTCCCTTCGTTCTTCAACAGTTGATTTTACGCCTCGCCATTATCTTCTCGTCTATTAATTCCTATGTCTGTGGTCTAATCTGTTTTCCGACTTTATTAACATGAAACACATATGGTGTGATTATATTGCCTTATACGACAATTCGCTCGATTAATCGAGTGCTAATAAGAAATTGAATTATCCGTTATAGAATGTATGACAAATGTGCGACTCAATAGAGTTTTTGTCCTCCGGCAAACTGACCTGATGTTCTCTAGCGTCGCGTCGGTGAAGAATTTCTCTACCGACACGGTACGACTGTACCACAGTACTCGATGACGGATGCGGCATTTCTTAGTAGTCAATACAATCTCTTTTCTTCATGACAATTGTCATCGATACTGTCGGTACCAGCGTAACAATATCTTCATCTGGCCGTACGTATGGAGTTGTACTCGAGTTATTCTTTAATGGACCGCCTGTCAAACGAAAACCGGTCCTCGCGAGCTGGTACTCCTTTTAAGTGATGGGAGATTCATGCGGTCGGACTGTTATAAAAAACGCGACTCAATGTGCTATGGAGAGCTCAGTCCGTGCTGATTGTATCTGTTTCGCATTAAGATTGAATTGCAGACTCGGAACTATTAAATTAAAGACCGAATTCACCGTATAAGAGCGTGTTTTATAAATTCCTGATAAATCTATTCTTGGTAAACATAGAATCAGTACTGTATGAAACTAATGCATACCAAACGCGTGTTGGGTAAACTTTGAATGCTCCCGAAACCGTTTGATTATTTATGTCTTTATGTTTTTTAACTTCTGGAAGTTTGAACCGTGTTGCGCTTTATCCCCTTTTTAAGCAAACGTTTCGGTGTCCCGTTTACACAATAAACTGACATTTATAATTAGAATAAAATAACTTAGTTTGAATTCCAATTTATCTGAGTATAATATATAAACCAACCGGTTTCGATTCGACCTGAACGGAAGGAACTGAGTCAAAAAAATTTTTTAAAACATTATATTTTAATTACAGAGTTACAGTGTACACTGTACAGGTAACATAAAAGATGGAGTGAGAATATCAACTTTGGTGGGGTGGCAAGGGGAGGTGGTTCAGAAAGAGGGGTTAAAAGTGGATGTAGGGAAGGGGAACATGTTAAAAATGGAGCTATTTGATAAATCTAATGGTTTATTTGATACATGTTTGACGGTTAAACAAGGGTGGTTGAACACATGATCTGCCTAAACAGTGTAGGTTTTTCAGAATTTGCAGCACACTCAATTGAAAAAGATTCTCACTATTCTATAAATCTTCGGGTAGAGATGTACTACGTAAAATGGGAAAGGGTTACATTTGAATAACCTAAAAGCTCTTTAAATTAGTAATTCCTTAAAAATAAATTAAACCAATTTATTAAATAAACAATTAAATTTATTAAATAGCCCTATTTTAAACATATTATATATCCTGTCCCTACACCCACTTTTAACCCCTCTTTCTTAACAACCTCGCCCCTCCCCTCCAAAATTGATGTTCTTTCTCCCTCTTCTATGTTACCCGTATACTGTAACTTTTTAATTAATTTAGTATGTTTTATAAAACCTTGATGAAGGTTGAGGTCGAATCGAAACCGCATGGTTTTTATTTTATACTAAAAAAGTGGAATTCAAACATAGTTATTTTATTCTAATTATAATTATGTATACCCACAAGTGATTGCTATGTGTGAAAATTTAAACTTACAAATCTGTCCGGGTAATGGATACTGCACGGCTCTCCAAAATGTTGGCTGATGAAATATACGATAGCGTAAAACGGCTCTATTCCCCAAAATTCCATTATCCCTTCAGTACTTTCAACATTTTTGTAAAGTTTGCAATGTTTTCTGTGTATTTCAAATACGCTATATACATCGTATTTTTTAATTTTCCGTAAAAACAAATACTGTTTTAGAAACTAGTTAAAATTATCTTTCCGGTTCACTCGTTTACATTAAACATTACTATTTCTAAATAACAAATGTATTTAATATCAAACATGACAAATGTTAACAAAAACGCTAACCACATTTTAATTTAATTTTTTATTCCAACTGTAGAAAAATTGAGAAAACTCAATATTTCATTGCTTGGGGAATTTGCAAGAAAACTGTAACTTCACTTTTATCACGTTCATATAATAAAAATTAGAAATATTTTTTTAAGTTAAACCGATTGTTACGATAGCGACGCGAAATGTGAATTATTCATTTTGGCTAGTTTTAGGATTTCATTAATGGCGTCCAGTATAAATATTTGAGGTAAACTAGTGTGGCAAGGGCTAGTGTAGGGCTTGTAATTAGCTGTAATTTACGGCGCCTTCCCAATGCGTAAATTGTGTTCAGGAGATGGGAGATTGAAACGAGTGTCTGCACAATTGATTTAGTTTATTCGTGAGGACGAATTTTATAATTTACGCAGAGCGCGGTGACGGTGGCAGAAAAAAGGTAGTACTGGCTGTTGAATCGAACGCTAAAACGGGAATGAAGATTCCTCTTGTCATGTTCGCTTGCGTATAGCAGCGGATTAATTCGCGTTAGTATTGCCACATTTGGGGGAAATAAAGTAGTCCCACACTGGAAATAATTTTATTTCTCTTTCTACTGTCAAAAAATTTGCGCATTTCCGCATAATAGATAAAAAATATGGACGGCCGGGAATATAACCCTAAAAAGCTGGAGGGGTTAACATGTACTAGCGTGCGATCTTAAATCGTCTCAATATTATTTAATCTCCAGTTTCCAGTCACGTTCTTATTTCGGTTTCATGCAATGCGTGATTCTATTCAATAACGATCTGTGTTGTATTCGTCTTCGCTGTTTTCCTTTCACGGGAACAATACGAACTCATTTATCATCTATTCGCAGTTTCATATTCCAACTTGATACTTTGAAGCGACTCAATTTGATGTACTATTTCTCAATTTTGTGAATGTGCTTCTGCGGGCGACCAACGTACCGCGATAAAAAAGAAACTCCAACATTTTCCGTAGTCATTACGTATTCATACTAAAGCATAAAATACTCTCAAAGCGAGGCGGAGATATGAAATAGTTCTCGTCGCGGGGAATGTGGATGTAGCCTATGTAACTACCTAACAAATTGCACTAAATCTCACCCGACAAGGGGCGCGGTTCCGCCTTTACCGCAAGGGAGACTATAAATTTGTTCCCAACAAAATTACTCTAATTCTGTCCACTTTATGTTATCCCGGGATTGGACTTCTGATCGAGAACGAATTTACTTTGGCTTTCTATTCTTTGCGACCATGTTGAAGCTGTTCCCTTTATAACTAGTAGTTTCTATCCGGCTTCACCCGCGTTTAAAAACTATTTTTCTTATTGAATTGTCGGGAAATGTGGCATAAACAACAAAATGTCTAGCCTTTTTCTAAACAGTTATATAAGTATTATCATGATTCATTTTTGGGGTTATTACGCCAGGCCAGGCGTAGATTGTGGTCAAGTTTGTGTTTATATATGTAGACAGGTACCGTGTTATGCGCACTAATCCTCTTAGTGCCGGTAGTTCACTATAATGATTTATACAATTAATGTGGTTTTCGGCGTTTAGTTTTGGTGTAACTGTCAAGTACCGGATGCCAAGAACTGTTAAGCTTAACAGCCCGTCTAATATGAATGGTTTTTTTTTGATGATTGACTATGTAAAGCCATCCGAAACGTTGGCTAAAGGAGGAAGTCCAACGCGGCATAGTAACACAAAAAATAATCACATTTTAAAAGTTTCGACGCTCATGATTAAAATGACTGAGAAATGAAAGTAGTTTATGTTCAGCTTTATAATTGAAATAGATATACCTAATTTCGTGGGTATATTTCTATTTTAATTTTCTCAAATGTTCAATGGTTTATTTATGAAAACTTATTCTTACCTAATGTAATCTCGACTGAATGAACAAGATATCACGCACGGCTCGGATAGTGGATGCTGCCTTGTCTCTGCTCCTTCCTCCCTCCTCCTTACTCCCTACTCCCTACTCCCTTCTCCTCTCTTCTTACATCTCCTCGCTTCTCACTTCTCCTCGCCGAGTTAACCTTGCGAGACTGCCGGCCGCTCCACCTACCTCACTTGAATTGAGATTTATGCCTCCTTTGTTACTTCGACGTTATAACGTAGTTCAGTTAACGAAGTAGTTTAATTTAACATTTAACTATGTATGAGGCTCGTTAAACGTGTTTTTATCCGCAAGAGGAACAGACATTAAAATAATTCACTTAAAATTCAGCCGTGTGAACAGCTTCTTTTATTCAGTCCTGGCTTTTACCGCCTCTAATTTAATTTCCTTTGCAAGTTTACAGCCAATTTGAAGATCACAATCTCTTTCGGTAGATATTCAAAAGTTCAAGAAGGGCTGTATTGAATCTTGCTATAACTGACGTTCGGTCGCCCTCTCGTATTTTAAATCATCCGCCAGATATTATCTTAACGATGAACACGATTAAAAAGACGTAAAACGAAAAGGTAGGGAAACTTTAACGATTTTAATGCTCTGGTACGAAATTGCATTGATTGACATGGATAAGAGATTTCACGTCGAAATAGTTCCTACCCGGCTTTGCCCGAATTTAAGTACCTGTTTTTCACTAACGAATTTCTATTTTTATTATTATTATTGAATTTCATATACCTACAAGAGCTACTCTTTCCAAAATCTTAAATGTAACAATACCAGGAATGAGAATTTCAAACACTCGCTTGTACCTAGATTACATGAAGTGGCGGATCTATTGCACTACACGAAATGTAGGTACAAGAAGGCTATACTATCATCTTTCAATAAATATTATTTTTTTTTGTATTTTATAGCTTGCAATTACTGTTTTTGGTATATTTATACATACCGTATATATTAAATAGATAAACAATGAAAAGTTTTTAGTTGGACATACAAGTAAATTTTCTGCTTTATATAATACCTAGTTTAGGTATTAACCGAGAAGTTATTTTCGAAGAAGTTTATAATTATTAAGTAGTTGTTACCCAATCATGTAAGTGCCAACAATAACACATTGAATACCTTTTTCTAAATACACAGTGTGTTAGAATCTATGACCTCCGATTTTAATCTTATTTCCAATCAATAGTAGTATTTAAATGAGCGTTCATCGCTTCAGTTCACACAGTCTGCGATACAGCCCAGAGCCCAGAGTCCCACAGCCCGCTTCGGGGTTTGCGAGTACTCGCGGGTTATTGTTTAAAGTACCAAGGAAACTTTGGCGGACAAATTTAACGGCGGAAGCCAGGCGAGGGGAGCCCGGAGTGGAGTCCGGAGGGGGATGAAATGGTGGGGGAGGGGGGACATCTAGATTAAAAGGGACGCTTGAAAAGAATACGAAAAAGGGGCATCTCTTTCAATAGGCGGAATATCTATGGTGGAATAAATTATATCGACATGAATTTCTTTTGAACTGAGAAAAATCTCAGAGATAGCCATAGAGGTTTGAGATTCCGGACTCTTTTTATTTATTTACTACACCTTTACTAATAAGGTTTTTCATTTTCGCGAGACAAAGGGAAATGAGATATTTTTAGTAGATTTGTAGGTTACTTAATGTATGTGCTCATTGTGTTTTAATACTAAACTCTGAAAGATAATATAATTTAATTATTGTAATTACCATACACGAGTAACTTATTCCTATATTGTAATTATGATACAAGAGTAGGTGAGTACTTTGATTCCTTGTATGTAGTATGTAGTCTTAAGTATATAGCGTGATTTTTCAAAGCCTGAAAGTTATGCAAATATAATAATGAAAATCTCCGTCAATCCGCCAATCCTCCGGTAGATAACTTTTGTTACCTCGAATGTTTGCTTTCAAATCTGCCGCTCGAAAACAGCAGGCAACCCAATGGCATGGAGTATTATAAAACGGCATATAGCAAAACGGGAATCGCACGGAGTAGTAGAAAAGTATAGAATGCCAACATAATGACATAGGATGGAATGGAGATGTCGATAATGGGAGTGGGAGAAGGTGGTCCGGGTAGGGGCACTTTTAATAAAACTTTAAAGGGGAAAGAGTGAGGGGACTAAGAAAGACCAGAAAAAGTTTCCTCCAATCAGGTGCCCGTGCCCACCGTGTAATGGAAGAGTTATCCTAACATTCTCATCGAACGTTCTGCGAATAGTATTCAAAGATTAAATTGAAATTTTTCCGCTCCGAGTTGAGAACTCGTTTAATCAAAGATAATTCCGCCATTCTCAGTCAATTTCTCAGATTACTTTTTTTGTGACTGCGCAATAATTTCATATGAAGTTGATTGGGACATTTGGACTTTTTCTTTTTAAATTTTATTTGTAACACTTAAAATAGACCCATTTCATGTGGTCTAATATAAATTGTATGTTGGTAGTAAGTTGTCAAAAACTTACTACCAACATAGCGTAGATAAAAATATAAAAATCTTTGTTTAACACTAATATTGATTTCCTGTTTATTTATATTTATTAGACTTAGAAATTTGTTTCATTGCTCTATTCTAGGTTATTTAGAGTTTTTTTTAACATTACTTAGATATTGTTACAGCGCCCTTACCCCTGAGGTGATTTTTCACAAAAACGGCACTATACAAGTTATCCAATTATTATTACACCGATAGCTGCCGCAAAGTGAATATGATGACTTCTTTCTCATTAATATCTACAATCTTTCATCGCATCTGTGCATTTATGTACCTACACGCTGTGTGAATCAATCCTAAAATTTAATTCCGTTTTTCCCAATGTTTGATACTATAATATTATTATGTTGTATTGTATAGTTTTGTAACCATCTGTTAATAATTATTTAAAAAACCTACTGTGCCTCAATATATCACCGATGACATGAATTATCTACATTAATCTGATTGTCGCAACTGTTTCTGGGGTAATTTTCATTCTTTCAATAATTCCACTTAATAGTTTTTATTTCCGCCTTCCGCTCGCGGCAATAAACCATAGCAGATAGCATACCGCAATATCATCCCGGTTTTGCTCAAACGCTATGTTTGGACGCTGTATGTAACCACATATTATGTACTCGTTATCCAGTTTTCCCGCTTCGGTCCTTCCCACACTCCCCAGTCCCCACCCCCGGTCGCCCAGGAGGTGGCTGGGGTGGGGAGGTAGGTACTGCCAAAGCATCTGAGTCCATGCCAACCCTTGAAAGCCACCCCTTATCGGCTTTCCGTTACACTTCAATGGATACTCGCCCCCCCGAGGTATATTTATGTTTGTTAGGATTTATTAAAATCTGTTAGGTGACAAATAATTATTATCTTCGTTTGATCCCTCGGCTGATATCTTTTTAAATACCGTGCAATATATTTTATCGTCGGTAAAATGAAAACGATAAAATAAATATTAAAAAATTTACACATCTTTTTGTCCTGGAATGCATTTTTCGTCGATAACTATTTTCTTATCCCACGCATTCACCTTCTGCTTCTTTGATAAAATGTTAATCTGAAACTTCATTATACTGTCCTAAAATAACCAAGAATCTCAAAAGTTGCTAAGTAACCAACTAATCATCACGCCGTTTTCCGCAGTGGTATGCAGAGAGGACGGACCGCTAAACAACGCGGTCTTGGCACACACCAATTGCCTCATTCACATTCATACATCGTCTCATACATACTCTTCTATTATTCTATTACACTATGTTGACATGCCCCTACTCAAGTATCTGATTCACATTAATGCTATGTCTTCGTCAGACGTCCCCGACTTCTTACACTCTTTTCTTTGTTCATTCGCTCTACATGCCCAAACCATCCCTTCGTTCCTTTCTTAATCTTGCTCATCACGCTTAAATCAGCCTCGCATTCTTTGCCAATCTCCACATTTCTCACAAGACTATACATTTACCACACATAAGCCTCATGGATCTCATTTCTACGGCATACAACTTACTTTCATCCTTCCTCTGCCAGTTCCAAGTCTCACTGACGTACATCAGAGTAGGTGTATCATCACGCCTTTGTGGACTGCTAACTTCAAACTGCGATTTCCAAAATAAACTTAAATCTTTGTTTTTCCAGCCGTGACTAAGTACACACATTAGTCGTTTAAACAATATCCTCGTCTTTCATCTGGAACTTACAACAGAGAGGCGTTGTTTAAAAATCAATCAACTCTCTTCCATTGTGACCGAAGTGAGCGTGAACTTTCATCCCCGTCGTGTTCTATCTCCCTCCGCAGCCTCCCTGGTAATGGATCCACCCCGGCATCCCCCAGCACTCCCTCTTTCAATCTTTTTTTCAAGATAATGAATATTTTTTTACGCGTCCGGTATTCCAGTTTCGAAGACTCAAGTATTTCAAATATGATTATTTTTTCTTTAGATATCTACGTTTTTAAATAAAACAAGAGACTGTTCGGTTATAAAACTGAATGCTTTCCGAAATCGTTGAATAAGGAAGTCTCAGCAATTTGCCAACCCGTTTCGGTGTAGAGATCCTCGCTTCACCTTTGTGCACTGAGCATTAGTAGCTTTGTTAGCACATCCGGTAGCATCACAATACAACCTTTCCCCGGAAGCGTTATGGGGGATTTTAAGTAACAAAAGAAAACAGCACAAATACAAATGTTTTGAGACTTTCTAGACTTAATGTGATAAAATGTGACGCGGCGTGTAGCGAACCATTCCTTTTCATCCCTAATTTCGTCGGCATAAATCCCGACCGTTTCCTCTCACTAAGCCACGCTGGCGCAGCGTTGCTTCCTCGCGAGTGCAGGGGTGGATAGCGGGATGGTGGAATGATAGCCGCCCCAACCCCCAGCATCTAGCAGGCTGCATCTCCTCTGAGAACGCTTATGTATCTCCGTATACAAGTGCGCAAACTTTGTCCGCCCGAGTCTCGACTTCATTTATTTATTCCCTTTTTATCGAGTATGTGTTTCACGGGTGCAATGAGAGAGAGAAGAAGGAGAGAGAACCTTATTCCACCTCCCCCCTCAGTCTGCTTTGCCGACTCGTGATCATGCCTCCTGCCTCATACCTACACAACATTATATTCGAGAATAACTGATGCGAAAACGTCAACGGAATATAAGAATATCGTTTCCTTACACATACATATTCTATGCGCGCTCTTTTCTTCTCTTCGTTTTGATACGGGTTTTTGTGCCATTCCATGCATAATGTACAATTCTGTCGATGTTGTGATTTAGAATAAATACGCGTGCTCAAAATGGAATATGTTTGTGGAATAAAAGATGCCACATTTCTTTCACGCGAACGAGTTTTTAAATATCTCGTTTCTAGTTGGCATTCAACGCATTTTTCCTTACCCATAATGTTTTTATGAGAACTCTTATAATGATTGGAAAAAACCTTTTTATTTCAACTTTTATTCCTTATTCATGAAGCTCCAATAGCTAATTAAAATTTCACACCTGTTTACCTCCTTTGCGAAATGCGCATCCGTTTTCTAGCATTCACTTTCATATTTTTCTTTTGAATTGCATATATATATACTTATATACACGGCGTCGTTTCACATTAATCAAACGAATAAATGACCTTTTAACTAGTTTTAATGGCGAGTGCAAACAGCTGACAGGTAGAAACCCACCGTTCCCCCAGTATAATTAGCGAGTAACAAGAATATTATTTTTCTTTCAAGGCAGAAATATTATTCCCTAGGGGGTATTTTTAAAGGTAATGCTTCAGTACTTAATGAGTTAAAAATATTCCCCTCCACAGACGTAACAGAACTTAATTAATTCGTTTCTTTATTCAAATTCTTGGCTTCGTTTACTTCTTGTTAAATTCCGTATTTCAGTTGGGAGAGAGCATTTTCTTAAATACAAGCATTTTTGAAGCCACTATCAAACTATCTAGGTATTTGAATTGAAAATACAAAATAAAACTGGGTACTAATAGTCTCACGTCTCGTCGATTTGATTGATTATTTCCCAAGGCCCATTATTTGGCAGCACAAAAGTATGTATATCTATGTACTTATACAGTTTAGCGTAGTAAGAAATTAATTACAAGCTCAGCGATAAATCTTAAATGTCAGTCATATACAAGAAGGTTGTTAGAAGAAAATTAAAATATTACCCATTTGCCATTATTAATTATAAAGATTAATAAGAACCTACTATATATTATATGTATACACGGTGTCCGGAAACTCGTAGTACAAGCGGGGAACTGGAGAATCTACACCACATGGGGAACCCAAAAAAACATAAAGTTTTTTTTTTTGAGCATTTTCAAAAAAAAAAAAAAACCAAAAAAAAATATTTTCGGCTATTTTAGGGTTAAAGTTTTTTCTGGTGTTTAGGGTTGAATAACAGATGTTTTAACCCTGCAGAGCAGAAATATTTTATGATTACACCGGGTTAAATGAAGGGTGATTTCAAAATAATGCTTCAAATCCGAGTTTCTTCATTTGTTTTACTTTCAAATAGTTTTAATTAGTTGGGTACTTTGATCTTCAGTAATAATTTATAAGAATTTGATTAAAAAAAAAAAAAAAAAAAAATCAACTTCAAACTCGATTTACTCGATAACGAAAGCTCAAATAAAAAAAAATTATACTACAAAATCGACTCCAAATGTGATGTAGATTCCCCAGTTTCCCGCTTGTACTACGAGTTTCCGGACACCCTGTATAAAAACGAAAGAGTACGTGACATGTGATGGTTTTGGTAAGGGTATTAAATCAATCGATATACTTACGATTGATTTTGTATTGTAATCCTATAATAAAGTTGTCTAGAGTACACTCGGAGGCTACCAAACAATTAATGATACATAGGAATTAATCAAGATTTTTCGAATTTGGTACCACCTCCAATAGTGCGGCTCATTTGAACGAATTCAATGTCTTCAATCCAAAATCATAGATTCTAGGTGATGTATTGCTCTCGTCTTTCAATAGTTCAATTGATCTTGTCAGATCGTCTGTTTGGAGGGGCGGTCCATCCCACCGCCCACAGCCTTCCAGAGTCATAAATCAGCCGCCCAGACCATCGGACCTTTCATCATTTGGAATAGTCCACTTTCTTTTTTGTTTTTTTCTCGAATGGGCACGCTAGATTTATGCAAAGCGGATTTATCATTTTAAAATAATGCCCCCCCACTTGTTTTTTTCAAACGGAATTGCTCGTACAAGACGTAGCTACCTAGGACCTACCGCTAATCTATTAATACTACTTTTTTTTTACTATTTTCGTGAAATCGATAAATATGTGATTTAAGTTAAAAATCTAAAATTTTAGAATAGTACAATGAAGGTTTTTTATTGTTATTTTTAGTTTTACCTTGTGAAATATGATTGCGCTATATGTATTTTATACATAGATCAGGTAATTGTAAAATAAAAATTAAATAATTTTTATTGCTTAATTTTTTGTTGATTATCTTTACTAATCGGATCTTATGAACAGTGGGAATTTATGCCGTATCATTCGCTCTGATTTGCTTTTGATTGTATAATAAAACATTAATTTGCTGAACAATTTACTACACACCGATTTGTTAATAGCTACAGACTCATTTCAAACGGGCATAATTTTTGTAAAAAAATTAATTAGAATTACATGTTATAAATGCTAAGGTATCGCGGTTTATTCGGAAATATCAAAAGAGATTGGATAATTAAATCAATCAATTACATTTTACAAGCATTTCTCACATTTGACTACTGTTTTTCTGTTCTTGTTATTTACTTTCAGAAAATATTGAAAGATATGCAGATAACCTAGTACTCTTGTTCGTAGAGATGTTTCGCAAGTTGAATGCATTTAATTTGATCGAAGTGCTGTTTTTATATGATCCTTAGTCTTGTATAAATCAAATAGAGTCGTGAAATTGAGTTTTGTTTTTCTTTGGTATTCCCACGGTATTAACTATCCAGCGAGCAAGAATACCATAGCATAGACAATTGTAAATTTCCTAATCTGTTAACTAATTTCCGGAGCATTGCTGCAGTTGAGATTTACAACCGCAAATCCTCTCGCAATTCTGACACCCTAATACACGGCATGATAGCCCCCGACTTGCGGCGCTCACCGTCAAACTTTAGGGGATGAAAGGGGAATGTACCATTATAATCCTTCCCTCATGCCTGCTTGGGCGACCCCCCGCCCCCTGCTCCTCGCTCCCCGCTTCCTGCCCCGGGGTGAACGTTAATTACTCTCGTCTCCGGGAGAATTCCAACCCTTATCTGGCGTGCAAGTATTAAACATAACTATGTACTCCCAAATCTTAGAACAATTCAACTTCATAATAGACTTGATAAATTTACTTGTCAAATCTTCAACACGAAACCTGAACACGATAACTTAGGTAAATTTTACTAAATAGAATTAGTAAAAGACTTTTGGTAAATTGTGCCACCGACATTTATTGTTGTTATTTTGCACAAATTACAATGTTGCTAAAGTAATGATTGTATGATTTTCATGTCGCTTTTATTTTCATTTACTCAATTTGATTACTTACTTAATTTGATAAAATTTTATTATTATTATAGCTTTTTTAATCTTGATTGAAAATATATGCAATTTCATAAAAAAATTGTACACTCGAATTTTTGGCTACCAATCGGAGATAGTATCTTTTATCTTTATTAATCCACATATCGACTTTCATTGTACCTATGGAAAAGAATTCGGTTTTGATAGCTTACTCTAAGGTCAGCAGATCTAGATGTTAGTAATCGTCTAATCGAACTTTCTAGGTCAAATCGAGCTGTTTACTATGATCGTTCTTTTAGTGTAACAGGCCCTCTCATCTGGAATAGACTTCCCTCAGCTCTTACTAATCTCCAGAATTTGGCTGAATTTAAACGAGCTTTAAAAACAAAATTATTTAAAAAATCTTACCATTTATAAATTTTAACTTCTTTTCAATATTTTATAATAAGCCATATTCTAAAACTTCCGGTAATTGTTTGGTTTCGGTTGTCTCCTTATTGTACCTTTTTAAAGTGTCTGCTCAGAAAATTCTCATTTCTGAGCACAAACTGCCTCCTGTTTTATGTTATGTTTTAGTTTTAATATTCGTGTTTTGTCCTGTCCTACTGTTATTGTTATTCTAAGTTTTGTCATCACTTTGTATAAACAGTGTATTTAGTGTTATAATATTAGATCTGTATTGGGTAAGGCACACTGTGGGAATAATTTTAAGAACCATTAATACTGAATTACCTTTTTTTTAAAGTTTGTTATACGAGTAGTTAAGCGCACTTGAAGTGAAATGACACTAAACTGCGCTATATAAATTCCATGTTATTATTATATTATTATTATTGATCTTTTATCCAATGTTCGCCTATTATCGATATAACCGAAATTGTTCCTGATGCCCAATCGATTATAATGATAAATGTAGGCCAAAAAAACCTATAACGTCATCTTCGAATTTTAGCAATTCATAAATGTAATCTATAAATGAATGAATTACGCTTTAGGAACTGATCATCGCGGTTAATGGCTGACGAATACCTCCTTTTAAAGAATTACCTTATTATGGTTTATAGATTACGAAATAAGATAAAGTTGGCTTTAAACCATCAACAATTCCATACGCGAGACTGCCAACCCAATAATAATAATATAACCTTTACATGCAATATAACAAAGAGTTTTTAGACCTAATTAAACTTGATTTTATATTTTAATCTTGCATGTATTCATGCTGTGTTTTCAATTCAGGCTAAAGCTGACTTATTTGATGGATGTATTAATGCCATTGTAGTCATTATTTAGTAATCAAATTTGCATACATACAATCAATTATGTATTTGTTTGATGGTAATGGCGCTGCAATCTTGGCCTGTCAGCTGAGCGAGCTTCTCAGATGAAGTGACACCCATTACAGCTTCCCAACGTGATTACCAGGAGCCCACGAGATAGCTCGGGTGAATGGCAGCTGGTTAATTGGAAACCATTTGTGCTACACGCCTCCTCTCCTCCGAGGCGGTGGTGGAACACTCCATCGATTAAACTGCACGAAGATCCCTTCACCCAATCCGGCCATCTCCTATCCGCCTGATGAATGTAACCAATTAGATCATTTTCATCCGATAGATTCGTTAACAAAACCAATTGAAACTGATACACGTTCATTCAATCGACTCGCTTGCATTTTAAAAAGTCAACCATCGTTACAAATATTTTGTGTGTACGATACAAATTGGATCTTTTATTTGTCGTACTAACCAGTTTCTCAATCCTAAATTAAATTATTGCTTCTATTTTAATTTTTTTTGGTTACATGTTATGAGTTATTTATGCAGAGAGGCTAAATAATTCGTTCATGATATTCATTGTATTAATTTGAAAATGTATCTAATCTTTCATTTACATATTTCATTTGAACATTATTACCGGTCAGTGGCTGTGTTGGCACCGCGTTTGGGTCCCACCCAAGCGTCATACATGCATTTCCTCGGCTGGCTAAGTCCTCCATCACAATACAACCAACATTTTCCGCTTCCTGTGTTGGTAATAGAAAATTTCCAAATATTGTCAGGTTATTTGCAACCTGAGAATGTTTGTCATTCTTTAGGATAAAGTCTTTCGTTATTATTGAATTTGTTTTAATGTAATGATTTAACTTTTATATTTAATTGTGCCCATATTTTGCCCAAGTAAAAAGAAGTTTTGATGTTTTTTTTTAAAACTTTTCTTTAACTTCATAATATTTTAATTTCAATTTGCTACTTATAAACACTTTGTTGTAGTGTTTAGGTAGGTACCTACTGACATTGAAGTTGGCACGATTCTCGCAGCTTTTGGCAAAGCTCCCGCTGTTCGCTGGTTAGACTTTGTTTTCTTTACTTTACCACAATCTTCTGATACCTATTATCGATGCGAATCAATTAAATGCATTCAATTCTTTGTAAAGTAGATTTCTCAACAGCAATATTAATCAGTTTCTATCTGTAAGGAAATATTATTATATTAATAGCGCGTGATATCGATTTATGAACACGAAGATATATTATGATTGAGATTAAATCGCATAAGTAATAATATATAATCGCTTTTTTACAATGTATGTTGAAATAACATATCTCATTACTAACACAGCCTTTCGCAACACAAAAAATCTTTCCCAATTAAACTTAAAGTAATTAATTACAGAGTTTCAACAAGTATTAAATAATTCCCGACATTGCAATCACAATTTACTTTTGAGTCAATCGCTGTGTTTTAATTATTGTGTTTAATGTTCGAGTGATAAATGACGCCATCAATCAAATCAATACGTTTATCACGCAATTTGCGTTTTGTATAATTATAATAAATTGCATCCGCAAATAGAAGGTAAGTGGACAGCTGTTGGGTGATAGCGGCCAATAGAATACGCGTACATGTAATACATTGCACTCTCACACTCGATTACGAGGTATTAAACAGAACCAAAGTGCATTGATTCTTCCCCGTCTTTGAGGCTCATAATACAATCGTATTATAATACAGTGCTCGTGCTGTGTTGCCTTGTTCTGATTACAAAGCCTGTGAGTTTATTCATATTTGTGAACAGACAGTGATGTTGTTTCTCCCTAGTGTAATTTCTTCAGCAGCGTCCGATGACGTCATAAAGGCGAGCTTCGGTATTTCTGTGTCCCGATGAAAGTCGTCCTAGGAGGTTTATTTATCGCCCCCGTTTATGCTGCGAGATATATTAAAGCCAACAGCTACGGAAGCTGCCATTGCTTGATGCTGTTATTTTTTACATGTTTAACCATTTAATCTTCCGACTGCAATGAGCACATCTGTATCATGATAATGTTAACTAATCTATGTTTAGCATTAAATTTATTTAAAAAGTAAATATTTGGTATGTATGTATTTCAGAAACAATGCTTAGTAAAATATGTTCCCGACGTGTTGGATTAAACTTGAATTAAATTGATATCGCGGGCATTGAAGTTTAGGTTTAGTATAGAATTAATCCGTGGGCTACTTATAAAACATAGTTTTCTTTTGTAATGTCATAGAAAATTACGCCGTTCTTATTATGCATTCGTTACAATAAATCTGTCGATCGATCGAAGTTTTCCTCCAACTTATCGGAGTACTGTATAAGATCACGTTTTAAATAATAAATTAATTGAACTCGTTAGGTGGAAACCTGTAATAAAGTTTGCTGCTATTTAATCGTTGAATCGAGAAGGTGTCTGGTACGTCTATTGAATACATAGATGGGACGTGTCAAGAGTCCAATAATAGATTACATGTAGGGTGTTAAGTATGAATGAGTAATGTAGTGTGTGGCACGACAGGGAAGTTTGAAGTCAACTCCATGATTACCTGCTAGGACAATACGTGATGTTGTATTGTTATTTTTTCAGATATTAATTATAACTTGTAGGTTTTCTCTGTTTGTCTTTCTGGTATGAAGCAAGATGCTGCTAAGTGTTTTTTGTTAAAATAACATTTTGCCATCTTATGCTTGTTGTGTATGTTTTGTTAGAATGTTTGAATAGCAGGATTCCAGAATGACGTGTCGGTGTTTGTTCGTTTGTTGTGTTTATATTCACGACTACACTGTACACTAGGTGGATTCCCCATTAAGCGGCCTGCGCCCGGTACCGGTACCGTTGCCGGTGCCGGTGCCGCTGGCAGTGGACGGATGTGGCAGACGCTTTAGTGCTCCCATTTCCCGGCGGCCGCTGATTGCTCACATTTGTTTTTCATTTCGTTTATTCTCCCTTTTGGAGCTGGTTTCTCGTCTCGTTCCGACACTCGTTTGTTCGCCTTTCTGTTTTCATTTAGTCTCCGCGGGCCTTAATAACCTCCGTTCTGCCTAAGTGTATCATCGTGATGTTGAACTTTTATTTTCCGATTTTACTCCGGGAAATTTTAATTAAACAGAGTACAAGCTGTTATTCCTTTTTTAAGGATTAAGGGTACTACTTAATAGCGTACTTTATTCGTAAATCGTTTTAACGATTCAACTTCATTATGTTCTTTTAAGTTGGGCTACAATTTAATACTTTAGACTTAGCACTGCATTAAAATGAAAATCAAATGTTATATGTAAAACATGAATGTAATCATTTTATACTATACTATTGGTGTATAAAACTGGCAAGTAGGTAATCTATTATCTCGTAGGATTGATTTAATATTTTTTTAATTTGCACTTATTTAAAAGTTTCAATGCATTAGAAACAATAGGAATCACACATTTTATAAGAATGTTTGGGTTGGTTGGGCGGTGGCTTGTCAAGGTTCACAGTATAATGTCGAGTTTATTTTATGTTTACCTGGCGAGAAGCCGCCTGTGGGAGGCAGCGGAGCGAAGCTCGGGTGGCTTTGACCGTAAGAACCGAGATTTCCTCCGCACACACTATATTTATTCTAACTCACAGAGCCTCAGGCTTAAGAACATACCATAGTCTCCATGCATGCTTATCGTACTTACATCAACAGTACTCAATTTATTTTATTTGAATGTATCGTTTATTGAGATTTTGTTCCACAAATTTGGTTCCTAACTAATTGGTTGCTTGGTTGATTGGTGACTGCGTGGTTCGGCGGGTCTTATCTTCCTAAGTCTTGTGTAATCTTGTTAATTGATGACTGTTTCAAGGAAAATGTTCATGTTCAGAAGGTTATAATAAGCAACAATTCAGAAGTATTTGTAAAGTAGCATTAAGTTATTAGCGGGCATTTATAACAATACTAATTATGGAGGTAGATATAAATTTACTCGCTATGAAGAAGGGTCAATGTTGGAAATGTCTCGTTTAGAATTTCTAGAATAAAGACAATTTTTATTTTATCTAATTACCCGTAATCATTTTCTAAATAATGGTTATCAATATTTCAGCGAGCCTAAACTTATTCTGTAAGGATAGATAAAGATATACGACTTCTGATAGAATATTATATTTTCGAATTTTTTACATTCTTCTTGTCGTATTTACAATTGGAACCCTCGATATACATTTCTTTTGTTAAGAATTATCCGACATCGCGGATGATTGAATAAAGATACTCTGTCATAATAGACTGGCATTTTCTCTCTGAAGTCGAAACGTATTTACCCATGTCACCGCCCCGCATGAAAACAGGCTAACCGCAGCCCATAATAGATCTCCGCCCTCCTCTCTCCCGCCCCCAGCTCCCGCCCAATACCACCTCTTCCTCCTGCCACCCCGGCATCGCCACCCTTCTCTACTACAACTTTCCCGCTTTGCTGATACCACTTTGTTTCTCTCGGAATTCACGCTTTTCAATTCACCCTTATTTTTTGCGCTTCCATTTAGAAGGAAGTACTCCTCGATAAATCACCTTAGTACACGAGTGAGAGAGACGGCTATCTAGCTTGAACTTCGTACGGGAAACGTTTAGAAGATACTTGTATAGGAATTGAGATTTTCTTTGAACCTTTCAGTTGTAGGCACTGAATGCGATTTTCTTAAATACCCTCCCCCGTTTCTTCATCATTTGTGACGCTCCTCGGCGTTAAACCGCCGCTCTACAGCACCACTACTCCACAGCTCTTCTGTTCCACGTGTAGCGAACAGACAACAAACAGCCAACGGCGAACAGCGAAGCGAGCCTTGGAGCACGTTTTACGTAATGTAGAGTATCTGCAGAGCGGTTGTATATTGAAACAAAGTGCGCTAGCGGCTTTAAGCCAACACACATTGTACTCGTACCATATAAACTTATCTCTCTGTGTATTTCTCATGATATACAACACCAGTATTTCGTTCGGTTTACGGCCAAATAAATGTCGAGGATTTAATCATAAAGATATATAAAATTATAAACTAACCATCACGTTATGTCTTCGCAAAGAGAAGAGGAAACGTCACACGCTACACACTCAGAAGGGCATTACTAGCCACAAACATCATATTATTCCGTTAGTCTCTGAAGGACAGATCTGATCGGGCGTCCATACGTTAAAGAAGTATACAGTGCGGAGATATGTGATTTGTTCGGCGTTGAAAAGATGAATAAGCCTGAAAGGTTAACATTCATACATGTTGTCATGTTAATTCAGGTATTTGATTGCGATTTGATCTTGCCATGTCTTCCTGGAGCTTTCCCAACTTCAATTTTCCAATCACATGCGCGTCATATATTGTATAATGGAACCATTTTACCGCATACGATTTATAAATATGCATATTCGTGAAAAGCATAAACCCTTAAGTCGAAACGGTCGACATGAAAGCAACTTTGATTCAACATGCAAATAATAAATCCTTTTGAAAATAACATAAGAATCGTGGCTTTCAAAGGAAGTAGGAATACTTCGCTCAGCGCTGGCGGAAGTCTGCCTCTAATATTATGAAGCTCATGAGGATACTTCATCGTCTGTGTGTTGCGAATGTTGGAACATGTATTTATCGTGCATCTACTTTGCTACTCCAACAGTTTCCAACTTCTCTCTCGAACCATATAACACAATTACTCCGCTGCGCATATCATAATGGAGCTAAATATACCGACTAATAACTCAACTCAATTAATACACCACCATTGTACTCTTTTCCCTATTACCAATACAATACGTCTTGCTCTATAAATACACCATCAATGCATTTAAAAGCTCTTATCAACAGAAATTAGTTAATTCAAAAGTAATAATGTGTCAAATATGATGCTTCTGATCCATATTCATAAATTAATAATACATAATGCCCAATAGCTTAGCTGAAAGTAAGGTTGTTTGAAGTTCACACTATGTAAACCCCTCTTTGGGGTTTATTTTAAGTAAGAACAGCAACCCGGATTAGGTTTAATTTGAGTGAATATCACTCGAAGTGAAATATTATTGAATTGATCTATAAGTTTAATATTTTAATAACTTTTCTTTCAACCTGTTGACTCTGGGATGAGAATTCGGAACCAAAAATTACCCTCATAAGTTTCGCTCAAAGATATGAATAACGCCTTTTTGTGATTTTTTTATACATTATTCATATATATTTGTTAATACTCAATCCAGATAAAATACCCAACATGCATGCTCGGTTAGATAACATAAAAGTAGCCAGTTTATACTCAAACATTGCTTGCCGGTCGAGCACGAGATGTATGTAGTATAGGTAGTGTGGAGTGTGCTTGTCTTATTATTCAGTTTAATGCGGTCGTTTCGCCGACTCGGATGTTCAAGCCGCAAATGTAATAGTTTTAAACCCGCCCTGAGTTTCTGAGAGTCTGATAACACGGGTCGCGCTCACACTGGAAAATAGCATATGCGAGTGCGAGTAAGCCATTCGACGAAACTTGAACGACCAAGCTTGACAACATATTATTGTAATATTCATATCGATTGTATATTAATACTAGAGTAGAGAGATGGAAATCTCTTCCATAAAATATGTTCTTTTCTGTTTCCTTTTCAGATGATTACTACATCGTTACCATGCTATGAATCATTCTTCAATTTACAAAATACTTGCACGAAATATTAATAATTATTATATTTACCGCCGAGTTGTGTTCATTAAATAACGATTCACACTGACGCTGAAGAAATTATGTTAAAGGAAGAGATACAAAAAGATACCAGTAAAAGCCAGGAAGAATGATGCCTATTTCAGTTCATTGGTTGTGACGTTAAACGATGTTGTGTTACGTCAATTTTCTTGAGTCAATATTTCGGGCATCTTATTATGGATAATCTCATTTTATACATTACGCTAGCTGAAAACTGCATCGCAGAATCATCTGCCTGAAGTACTGCAGCAATATCAAATTTGTTCGGGTGAAACTTTGCACTGCGCTGCCGACTCGCTAGCCCGATTCTTGCTCCATCGGCAATTTGCATATTATTTTTCATTCACCGTAGCTCTCGACTGGTATTATTTGTTCAATTTCTTTTGACTTTTCGGTTTGAATTTGTATCCAATTAAAAATGCTTAGAGCATTTTTAATTGTATTGCGACAGCATAGAAAGTATTTTTTTCGTAGAATTGCATGATAGGTTTCTTAATAATAACAAAATTACTCAAATAGATGTCGCATTCAACCATCTTTCAATTTATTGTTCACCGACGTCCGTTCGTAAAAAAAGGATCGATTCTCCGAAACGGCGACAGGCTAGAGGGAAAATGATTTTCCCGGGCGGTTTATTTTCCCCATTTCGGTCGCCGGCGTCGGTTCCGACCTCTCTCTTATGGCACCCTAATCCGCGCTTCTGTCCGGGTACGTTACGTAACGTAACGTGAGCCGGGCCAGCTCATAAATCACCTTATAAACCACTTAAGCATGGTGGCACACGTTCCCCACGTAATATAAAATCACGCCTGGAATTCCCGCTCTCCTGGTAATGTAATATAAAACCGCCGTACGAATTGTACGCTCTCCAAATCTATAAAATATTTACATCACCCAGCGGGCAACGGATAAACACATTCAAACAAAACTTTGATGTTAAGGACCACTTAACTATTCAATAAATACTGCTAATGAACCTCTTTACTTCGAACAGCTAAGTAAATAACAGAAAGAGTAACTAATAGCTAATAGCGACTGTTCTCGAAATTGTTACTTAGAGATTTAATGATAGCTTTTAGAAACTGTGGTGTACTTACCTACTAGTAATTCATTTCAGTAAAAAATATTAAACTAACTAGTAACGTTATTATATCGCCTTCCCCTAATTTATGTCATCCATAGTGAAATATCCCCATGTAAAAATATATTTAATTCAATGAAGCGACTGAAAGCTTTTCATAAAGTCAGTATTCTATCTTTTGTTATCGCTATACACTCACGACCCTAAATACACACATCGATACGGAAAATACCCGATAAGACGGCTATTGTTTGAAGAACGTTTCCGTTGTCTATTTCGATACATCAATACAAACCTAAAATTAACATGAAGTCATAAATCAATTGTTTCGACAATAACGTAGATTAACATCTTCTTCCATTTACAGAATGTACTGACACACGGCATAAATGAATTCTCGTTCGTGATTAACCTGGACACGATACGGTTTTGACACGCGATCTTTCAGCTTCGATAACTACCAAACACCCGTACCTGCATTTCGTTTTCCTTTTTTCTTCAAGAGAAGGTTTTAAATTATCATTTCCCTTTTACTAGCGATTTGAATGGGAAGGTTTGGGATATCGGATACGACTTTTAATTCTCGATTCTTTATTGAGGAATATATAATATATTATGGCCTCCGATGTGGATGTATTGTTTTGTCTACCAAACGATTCGGTTCGCGTTGGGAGTAAAGATAATTCCGAGTTTTAGAAAAGTCAACATCGCGTAGCAGTTTTCCGCTCCTCCAGTAGTTTATTCTTTCGAGGAAATGAAGGCAGCGAGTAGAAAATGTTATTTAAATTCTTAAGAATGGTCCACATTTAATACACTTTAAAAGCTTCTGGTTAAAACCTGACATGACCATGACTTTGATAGATTTTAAGATACTACCGAGCGTGACATATTAAACCATGATTCGAATACACATGTATTTTCATATTCAAATCAACCAATTAACTACCAATTAACTCACCACGAATTGCTTGTTTTATAATAATATATATATACACCTACATAACAACGCGAACTATATCTGATTTTCATTGTTGTAATCTTAAAAAATTAAAGAATCTATACAAATTCTTACTATTTATTTGTCTTGTCGGCATTGACGTCCTTATTCATTTTAACGAGACACTTAAAGCGCTAAATCTTCCCGATGAAATTTATTACAATTCGTCTAATATAGTCTAATAACTTTGAATAACGCAACGTGCGAAGAACTAGGAGTATATTTAAAGCTAAATCCCTGACGGTCTAAAGATTAGCAATGCAGTGCTGTAAACAAGCATAATAAATCATTAAAAATAGCTTCTTCTTTTCATAATATTTTTACTCCTCCGTGTCTTTTCCCTTCCACTAATTTTCCTCTAAATTTTAATTTATATATAACCTTACCAAATAATCCTAAAAAGAAAAAATTAAATCTGTTCCTTCTTTATTTAATCATTAAAAATACGACAGCACTTGTAGGCACAGCCGCACCTTCGTCGGTGTAGAATATGATATAAAAATCTTTAACATAACATATGATATGTCGAAGGCACTGTTGTGCGGAAACCGGTTGACGTACAATGTATGTATTTAACAATAATTACATTATTTTTAAAGGCACTGAATGCTATGGAAATCAGACCCTGAGGCTTATATGTGGTAAAACCATGTATAAATTACTAAGATAAAGAAAGGGACACTCTTGTGGTTTGGGCACGTAGAGCGAATAAACGAAGAAAGGAGAATGTATGACGCAAATAGAAGAAGTCGGGACGTCGGGACGTCAAAATAATAGAAAAGTAGTTATGAGACGATGTATGATGTAAATGAAGCAAGTTAATTGATGTTTACAGGTACATTATTCGTATATCCCTTCCGCGGTCCGTGTGTAATCGTCACATTCATACTGTTGCCGATTTTTCTTTGTTCGCCATTTCTCGAGTCAAAAGCACTCGCGTGTTTTGTGCTTGAAAATCACAATAAAGTATTATGTATAAATGTATGTAGGAATGTATACGCGCCATACTTTCCTTTGTGAATACACAATGCGTCATGGCCGCCCGTCACACGAGTAATGTTACTCGTGATTTTCAGCCTGATGACTAGCGAACAAGTGGAAAATTCGTTTATCAGCAAAACGTACTTCCCTATTCAAATGTTATTATGATTCCATTTTCATATTACTATGGCATGTCTAATGTCTACTAGATATTATCCGAGTCCATTCCATAATCAAACGAATTAGAATTTTTATTTACGTTGTGTTTTATATTTTCCGGGAGGTATCTACTTAGACCCGTTTAAATAGCATGAAACGTATTAAATTAATTATTCATTGGGTTTTATATTTTCGAATTATTCAAATTCAGTTATTTATATTTGTTTTGATAAGCGTAAAAATTTTAGGGTGTGATTTTTTAACGTGATATTCCTCAGCATGTTATTTTGATTGA
Organism: Hesperophylax consimilis; assembly: GCF_061612785.1. Classification (NCBI taxonomy): domain Eukaryota; kingdom Metazoa; phylum Arthropoda; class Insecta; order Trichoptera; family Limnephilidae; genus Hesperophylax; species Hesperophylax consimilis. The sequence goes on along the minus strand of NC_142848.1, from coordinate 19,702,172 downwards.
AGTCTTCTTACATAAATGATCTCACACATATAATATATTACGAACTCAGTTCTGAACAGACCACTTAAGGAATTCGATATGTTCAAATATCAGTCACAAAGGCCCTGTATATATTTGCTTATTCGGAAATAGTTCGCCTGCTTCTCTTTGTCAATGGATATTGAGAACAATGTTGACGGAACCTCCCTACCAACCAACCACCCTTCTCCCCGTACAATTTATGTTTCCCGTTTTTATTGGTCTTTCATGGAACTGGAATTGATACGATTTAAAAAATGTATGAAACTGACTACTTTGGATATCGTATAATATTTTATTTGCTGTAGTCATTAAAGAAAAAAAATCAAGCATCCAGAATTCTCTGATGTACGAGGCCGTCCAACATTCCAACAAAATCCCGAATGAAATTACTGAATTTGAAAATACGAATCATTTTTAAAGGGAATTAAGAAAGTATGTCTACATCAAATATTGAAGTTTTTGTTTGTGATTTAATATGTTTAAATTTAAAGACATATTATGTTTGCCAAATAATGTTATTGTTTTTTAAACAATATATGTTGCTAAATTATTAGCACACACGACGATGTCAGCTATCTTCAGCTCAGCTAAGATTAGTAACCCATTTTTTGTAGCTACATATTTTTCATAATTTAATATTAAATCGTATTAATTAGTTCTGCTTTTCTCATATTATTGCTTATTGCGTGACAGCCGTTTCGACTTACAAACCATTATCAAACTTTGGCTTTGTCGTCTAATATTTTTTGAATTACCTTTAATTGTTAATCGACTCGCAACAGTCCGATAAATATATTCATGTGAGTGGTTGTCATTTTATAATCTTATTAGGTCTGTGAGTTTTCCGAGATTGATGGCCTTCGGTATTTGGTATGTGTTCCACCCTTTGGTGTCGGGTATTTGTTTCCAATCTTCCTCAATCAATTCCGGGAACCATCCTTCCTAGTAACTGCTTTCGGGCTTTCAGACTCGTAATATGATTTCACCCTCTCCTCCAACTTTCTGCGGCCCTGATAACTGTCTCTCGTTCACACCTCGTGAAGATAAATTTATGGCAGTTTCAGACAAATAGAGACGGAGTGATGGCTGCTGTTGGCGGGTGAGAGGGACGCGATCACAGCGGGTACTCGGATACGAATAACCGTGGCACGTAGCAGCGCTGTTCTTGAACTGAACAATTTATTTACCGTGTCGACGCTCGTTCATTTAATTAAACCAATTTAAGTTAGACGTCATACCTTTAGAATTATTTGTTGCTTTATTCTTTCTCTATTCCTTGTAACTCTACTGACTACTTTATCTCTGCTTTATATGACGCACACGACAGCGTGTGCTTGACATGTTCGAAGCTTGTATGGCTTGTAGATCACTAAGTAACGAAGTAGTATTGTTGCATCATTCATCTTCTTTATTTTATTAATTAGGAAGTATGTGGGTCTGTAATCATGAAAACTTCGAATGATTAATATAAGGACCACCTAATATTAGGGCATTTTCGTCAAAATTTGTACAAGTTTCTATAATTTTTATGCTTTCCATTCCGTTACATTTCCGTTTTATTTGTAAGTTTTCACCAATACAAAATTATCAGACCTTGGAATTTTATTTGAGTGCAATAATTCTGGGACTAACTACCTTAATGTGTACGGCCCAAAATTTGAATAAAGGGTAACAGCATGGATTCTTCAGTCAAAATCTTCAATAAAAATAAACTGCGTAATAGGAACATAATTGCTTATAATTTTATCAACTATTCCTATGTAAAAGCCCCCAAAAAGGGCGTTAAAAATAAATAATATGGTCACGGAATGGAACTAACGTTTCTATACCAGAAATGTTAAACGTATTTTTTTCAATAGTTGTCCAAATTTACATAAAAACTGTATATTTCCACAAATAAGTAAGTTATTAAAGACGCCAAAAAATAACCTTTCACTCCCAAAATTAATGACGAAATCATACTTTGTTAATTGAGTATAGAGATGGGACATGGTAAAAATACTCTTGCTTTTGATCTAAATAATTAATTAAACATGTATTTGTTCTGCAGTTGTATTTAACTGACAAGTAAATGAACAAATTTGCATGTAAAAATATATATATAACTTTCCAATATTCTGTACAACCATGAAAAAACCAATCAAAATCGTGGGACATAACAAAGGCGCAATATACAAACTTTAGCGAAAATGTCCTTTAACAGGGTATAAAATTTTGTATTGGCCATTTTTGTCACAACGCTTTTTGTGACAGTACATGTTTGCGCCCTAAACGAGAGTACCTTACTTACTGATCATATTCTTTTATGAACTGCACGTGTTCGAGGGTTTTCAAGATTAGTTGAACGGTGATCTGCGAAGAAAGCTAAGAAATAACGAAAACTAAAGTTACAAGCTATCTGCTGGAGCCACACGTGACACGGTAGGTGATCAATAAAATCAAAATAATCCTTTTAAATATCTCTTTCAACAATTGATGTATTCCTAATGCCAATTTATGAAATGGCTTGTCCCGACTTGACTTGAATGAGTCGACTAGGCAATCCGCACATAATAAATTAGATTACACTCGACTTGTAGGGGAATTTATCGCTATATTCTCCTACAATCTCCTACAATCGTAATAGTAACACGATAATGCCAGATAGCCGAGGTGTCTCTGCCTGCGGTATTAACAACTAACGGTTGACCTCCTCCCACCGCAAGAATCTTAAGTATTCTACACAATTTGCCGCATCAATCCACGTCAAATTATATTATTGTTCGTAACTAAGCTGCCAAACTTTAGAACTGCACGTTGAAACAACCAACAGATAAACACAAACATTACAGCGCCCTTGAGGTGATTTTTTTTACAAACACAGCGCTATAGATGTTATCCAATTATTATTATTATTATATTTCATCGTGGATTAAAAAACATTACCAATCATCTCCAGACGACAGATATTACGGGAGATTTTGGTGGCTGATTAGCTAGCTGTTGTAATCGCTGGTCATCATGTAATCCTTTATAAATTTTGCAGCTCTAATCTAAGAGCTGCATGGCGCCCTTTTGAGAAACAGGTCAGACAATATTCTTTGTAATCCTATGTCAATAATTCACTTATAAATTGCTACCATTAAATTCCAACTGTGCTAGTGATCTTCGTTTCGCTGCTCACACCTTGAGATAATGTAATCCATGCTAAATTGTGAGTCTTATGTTTCTAATTTTTATTTAATAAACATTGTTAACTTCATCTTTCTTTTATTCTTCAACACTGCAATCCTTTCTGATAGTAAACCTAATCTGTTACAATGATGCCGCAATCGCAGGTTTGTCATCTCATTATTTGATAATTATCTTTAACTTTTGCTTTGTAAAGATGCTAATTATTACAATGGCGCCAACGTGGTAGTTGGACTCATTATTTTAAAATTATTACAAGGTCCACAATGAATTTATCAAGACCATAATAACACCAAATCAAAAATAACAAGTATAACAACCGGAGACATTCTTTCATGGAGTGTGACAACAACGTAAAATCTCAAAAAACATTTTTTTAAATCAAAAATACAATAATAATCATCATTCTAACATAGATGCTCTTATGTTATGCGACGAAGTTTAAAAAGAAAACAACATCTTATTACAGTTGCCATTTTTTACCATTTATTCATCAGTTCATGAAATAATGGAACGCTTCATTCTGGAATATTCATTTTCCCGCGCATAATTTAATATGAGCGCATAACCGGTAATAATATACTGTGAGCCTGATTTTCAGAGAGAGATACGCGAAGAATGGCGCTCATAACCACAATAATTTGTTGATTATGCAAATAAAGTCGGCTACTGTTTCCTCTGGAGTAATTACGCATAAATATGTCTAAAGCTTTTGGGAATATTAATGTAACGACAAATTATTTTGAAGAGACGATTGCAGTGTGCAATTTAAAACGACTGGAATGCGCGGAACATCCTGTCTCACGTTTTATTGTTTGCTATTGAATTGGCAAGTACCTAGTGCAGCACAAGTTTTCCTACTTTATTATGCTTACTGAAAATAAAATACTCTGTTTTAAAAGATTTCTTTCTTTCTATTGTAAACAGTAACTTGAATAAGTCCTTCCTTTTTTTACTATAAACGTATTGTCACTTACGGAATGTAATGCACTGCACTGCCAATACATGTCTTATGAAATAAAGAACTATTCAGCCTGTGCTTAGCCTATTTCAGCAATTATGCTGAAATATACCAACCCATAATGCATATAGCGTGTGTCTCCACCCTTATTATTCCACATTATTATTAAATAGGGAATTTCGCCCAAACGTGCTGTTTCTCTTGAGACAATATTTCATAAACAATGGCGCTGTATTTAGTTATCCATTTATAATTTACATACATTACTGCTTACTGTACAAACGATGTTCCCTCAATACAAAAATGAGTGTATAGACATAACAATAGAACTTGAAAATAATAATAATGGACAGCAAATGTGATCAAAAGACAGTTTATAATAATTATTAATAATATATGTCTTTGCAGATGCTATTTGCCACAGGTATGGGAGGTACATTAGTGAATAAAGACAACGAACAAAAATCACTAGAAACGTTGGAAGCAAACTCAGGTATATTTTATAGTACTATTTATAATACCTGATAATAATAGTGAACTTGTATGTAAATTTGTTGTACAATGCCTCACAATCAAACTGAATACTAATCAGTTTTGTAAGACACTGTAAAATACAAATGTAAAAAATCGACTGAATAAAGAAATCATAAAAATAAAATAAAAACATATGAAAGAAAACCTTTTCTAATGTTTTTTTAGCTCCATTTTTCTAAGCTTAGATACCGATCCACCGTGGGCTTTAGTTAGTTGGTTATACCACAAAAATGAAGGCTCTGTGGAAAATTATTTACCTCAGGTCGTGGAGTTAGTGTAAAACAAATTTTAATAAAAATATAGGTAGGAATTCAAATCATGTCAGGTTATTCGCTACCTGGAAATAATGTTTTTTTCTAAAAACACACTTCTAGCTCATTACTAAATTTCAATAATCACCACAATTAAAAAATATATTTATTAATATTTAAAAAATAAGATAATTTTAGTATTGAGTTTTAGTTTAACCTTAGTTAGTTTAGTTATTGGCAGTGCTGGCACTCGGCTCGGCGGACCGGCGGATGTATGGAGTATGAACGGAAATGGGTAGTTGAGTTGGTAGGTAGTTTCGGCCGGTGCCGGTGGACTTCGTTCGCCAGGCGTTGAACCCGATCCGCGAGGGCCACCACGCACATGCCGCTCATTAAACAAATTAAACCCATCCTTCGACGGTCATGTTATCCTTACATGTTGGTGAGTCGGTAAGTCGGTAAGGTAAGCCCACGTGCTGGCAATGCGCTTTTGTCGCGATTAGGATGGATTTTATGTTGGAATTGCAAATTTTTAGTTTTGCAGTAGAGCTGTTTATAGTTACGTTTCTCCATTTTTCCTGTTTTCAATAATATATTTCTTCAATTAAATAAAAAGTGTTAATGCAAAATAAAAAATAAATAATAAAAACAACACTATTTTTTTTATCTCAAAAACAGTAAAAATGCATAAACGGAACTTTAAATAGCTCTACTGAAAAACTACAAATTTGCACATCCGACATTGTTCTTCGGGACCGTCGAATCAGATCTGTAAAAAATCGATTGACTGAAGCAGTAGAATTCTCGAAATGTGAGCTTTAGCATCACGAAATTAGCGCAGACCATTTGGGTAGAATTTCTAGGTCAACAGTACTATTTTCGAGGCGCAACGGCTTTTCCTCTATGAGATGAGCTAAGCCGCTTTGATATTTATTTAACTATTTGATTCATTTCATGATTCTCTTGATTTGTTTATTTTATTGTATTTATCGTGTCATGGAAATCTTACCAACCACAATAAGAATAAATTAATAATACTTTCATAAAACCGTAATTTATTTATGATATTATACGGTAATAAGTTTTCAACAGCATAAAACGATTTTCCCGAGTTATACACAATCGACGATTGTTCAATATTGTTTTACACGTGTGCTGAATTGCGCATGAATGAATATGGGAAGTAGTTAGTCGTAATTAATCAGCTCGCAGTTAATCATCTCCATATTATCGAATCCTCCTATTCATACCGATCTCCCCCGCGGTTATCCACAGCTACAGCATCGTGACCGCGATCTCTTCCTATTTTCTGCCAACCTGTGAAACCAGACACCGTACTTTGTATGAGAACATGAACTTGTTTTATTTGCTTTGCTAACACATGCTGTACTGTAACGACGATTATTCGCCTCCACAAGAATATTTTAACCAACAATGGGATGCGTTATATATATTTATTTCGTATATATATATTGCATACATTTCGCAAACAAAAACGTTCAAATGCGGGAGCAAAATGAAATAACGTAGAAAATAATATTATTATTTACTTAATTAAATAGCTCTACAGCTGAAATTCTAGTCGCGTAGGAGGCTGAGGCTTAGAACGATATTACTCGCGGCCTATGTCTATTTTCTTGACGATTGCGAATTTCAACAAAGCGAAAACGTGAGCCAACATTTTAAATATGATTATAAATTTGATCATTAGCACTTTGTCCGTTATTTGTCCATTGTTTGTCAAGACTAAAACCATTTTACGTAACGTGAATGAATAATCGTCGTGAAAAACACCGCCAACGAACGTAGGTTTAGCATTTCAGAAAAAATACACACTTCATCAAGTTATCGCTGTCTTACTGCATGCGTAGGTGATATGTTAGGTTCCATGATAACTCAACACAGTGACAATTCAGCACACTTTGAGAAAGTGATAAAAAGTCATTACAAACGATGAATTTTTTTTTAATCTAACCTAACCTACTTAACCCAATTAATAAAGTTTTTGTTTCATCACTTTCCATGACTTTATATATTTACTTTTTTAAAGATGTGATGAATTATCATTGTGATGATTTATCAATATGTACGACTCACTGATACTCATACAAATACTCTGGTACTTCGTGATTCGGATAACGTATTCCTATTCTTGTGCACGTTGCGTTTAAATACGTGCATAAATACTTAAATATGTTCTGAAAATGTTATGGTTTTGGAAATAACTCGTTTATACGTTTATAGCATTCTTCGCCTGGGAGGGAATTATTAAAATACCAACTACGGATATTTTAAATGGCCGGATGTAACAACATTATTTGTACATGGATGGCATTCTCCACAAGAGAACAGGTAGTTTCACTTCTTCTTGTGTTCTGGAATGGTTTGCTGGCTTCTGTGATTCCTCCTCCCGCAACGCGGGTCAATATTGCTCAACTATTGATTAAGAGTATATTTATGAGTCAAGAAAAGAAGTATAATAAGTTTAAAATTTGTTTTAATAAAATCACGTCAAGAACCAAGTTCCTCCACGACCTTCACAGCATCCCAATATATGGCATTGTTCCAGAAGTAAAAGGTTTCCCGGAGACATCCTTAAGGCAAAACGCAACGCTCGTTGTATTCTACGTGTTCACAGATGGCGTTAATTAATTAATTTTGTTTAAATACGCTTTTGCAAGGTATTGCTTTACAATATTAAGACAAATCATTTGTTTGCGCCCGTATATACGCAATATGAATATGAATCAATAATAACGTTTAAAGACTTAATTTTTTCGAGAAAGCCACACAAATACAATATTTTACCGATGATTCAATCCAATATTGTATTTGTATGCCTTTCTCGATAGAATTGAGTTTTATATGGACAAAACTATTTATTCATATTCATATTGCGTATATGAGGGCGCAAACAAATAATTTGTCTTAATACTGTAAAGCAATACCTTGTAAAAGCGTATTTAAACAAAATTAATTAATTAACGCCATCTGTGAACACGTAGAATACAACGAGCGTTGCGTTTAACCTTAAATATTAAAAAAATAATAACTATCGCGAAATATCCCGGGAATAATTCCAATTACTACTGTATCGCTTGTCTGAACTATTCTGCACACAAGCAGTTCCAATTTTGAAAATAACACTTAAATTCAAAAGAAATTTTGAATTCATTGAACCATATTTCACATTTCACTCATGAATATTTTACGGAGTTAAGGGGGTAGTTTTACACACAAATAACCGAAATTAGTATGTTTGATGATAATATTGTGTTAGCAAACTTTGTAGGTTATTTGTAGTTTTCAATTTGCGAATCGTGAACTTATTTAATAAGACAGTAATGTAGAATATTTTAATGAGAACAATATAAAAGTATGAATATTAAAGAAAACAAGTAGTATGTCTATAATTTAGTTAGTGGGCTGGTGATGTGAGTAAGACTGTAGAACTGTAGAGGCTGGGGTTGCCGCTGACATTTTCCACGTAGAGATTGAATATAATCTCCTGGGAATAGATCCTCAGATCATGTTATAATAACGCGCCTGAGCGTGTCACGCCAAACCACAGGGGTGGAATTCCGCCTTTCGCCGTGCCAAACTTCAATTAAAATAAAGTAAAGTACCGGAGATAATAAAAGTCACAGAACAGGGGGAGTAATGTGAAAGGGATGTTTGCGAGTGTGTGTGTGTGCGTTTAATTATTTACCCTCGGAGAAAACGAGTCTCTTGTACTTTGTTCGGTAAGTTTGGCGTTCCCGGGGAGCATAAAGACAATGTAGTTAAATACTTTGAGCACTCGTCGCAAACAACGCTGTAAAGGGGGCGAACTTCCAAGCAAGTTGACATTAGTCCAGTCAGCCTGTGTTTTTATATGTAACTAAATAGTATAAAGCTAATTTTTTCCCCATCGACTACTATCATCTAGACAAGTGTTTAGCAAAAAGTCCCCGCCCCTACCCCTCTTGCCTCCCCCCCTGTGCCCCCCCAAACATGAAAAGTGTAAGGGTTTCGTAAATCGCGTCTATCTCAGTTACTAAACAACATATCTGATTGCAATTTTTTTTATTCTCTTTGCTGTAACGTTTTCTACAAAAAAAGTTCAGTTAACTTTCGTCGTAACTTTTACCGTTTGTTTGTAATTCGTATGATAAGGTAAAAATTTGTATATTTTTTGGCACATAATTTTACATTTTGTCACAGAACTTTTCAGGCCGACATTTTATGAAAAAATATTTCCTACAAAAGTTGTAGTCCCTATTATTACCTTTAAAATGATATAAAATAGTACTTACTTTGTTGGAGATCCAGCGAGATTATCATGGCGGGTTCGGTCGAGGTGGGGCCGGCTGGCGCGGTTCAATGCAGATATTGTTGTATAGTGATAGTGTTTTTTATCTTCAAGGTACACTATTGCATTTTCCATAAATAAAACTAATCGAGTCTCGGTGAAACCTAAATTCCCCACTTTTTAAATTTGTTTCAAATAATAATAAGTCCTTGTATACAGCGAAAATAGGTATTTTAAATAGTTTTTGGTTTGAAAATGCATGTAATATTTTTTAAAGATGTTATTTTAGAACAAAATAATTGCGGTATCTTAATTTGATCATATCCTAAACTTCCATGAGAGGTTCTTCATTTTCCTCGACTTCAACCAAAGTTACATTGCTGCATGATCCACCACAGCTCCCGCACATTTCTGTGCAATCAAGTGATGCTTTAAAGCAGCTACAATTATTTTTGCAAGCCTTTTTGCAGTTGCAGGAAACTAAGTTTATAACTTCTTCAGGTGCCGGTGGTTTTTTTGAGTGCACTGGGTACAGCATGTTGTCTGTTAAAATCTATCCCCAGTTCGTAGCGCTGATTTCCTTATCTCCAATCCATTTTTGAATCTGATAGTACGTTCGATAGGCGTGTTGTTCAGCAGCATCAGATGTTGGAGGGAGGGACGCCATTTTAAATTTGGATTTTAATGACATTTTTGCAACAGCTTTAAGGTACATTGAATATCTACTGTCATTCAGACTTGCAGACCTTGTGCATCCATATAGTTTCAAGACAAAAGCCTCTCCTACCTCTTTGAGAATATTTAGGTCTGCCTGTTTTTCATAAAACTGTAAAACTTTTGTGCGGAGATCATTTGATGAACTTAGCAATTTGTACGCGTTAATTTTGCCTTTGCCGAATAAATAAGATGTGGTATCACATCCTGTGATAGCATGCAAAAATAATACCACATCCTTCATATCACCAATCTCTTCACGAATCTTGCTGATGTCATACGTTGATGGTGTGCCAGAGGGTTTGTGAAAGAATAGTTGCACATTTTGACACTGTGGTAGCCCTAACAATAGAACGAAAAGATCAGTATCCTGTCCGACAACAACTACAGGCCTCCCACTTTGAATCTGGGAGACATCTATTGCTCTTCCGACCACTTTAGTATCTGCATCTTCCTCCGCCACAATGGTTGGAATGTTTGCTTAATAAGTTGGCTTTTGTTTTTTGGATTTGCCAAAAATTCATTTTGCTTCACAGAGCATTCCATATTAACGTTGAATTTCATTTCTAGAGATGTTTTTTTACTTCTCCGCATATGTTCGACCCCTTTTGTGGTGGGATAGTCAGGATACCCATCGAACACAACATGACAATCTTTCCCATACCGTTTCATTACAGTATCAACATACTTCTCTATGATGCTGCTATATGTTACTTTGTCAGGCCAAATAACACTGTGCAAAAGATACCCTCCATCTACTACATATATTTTTGAGGGCAAATTTTTAAAAACTTCGTTGCTAACTGTCCACTTTTCAAATATTTTCATAAGACTTGATTTAGTTCCCTTTCTTATCATTTTATTGTTTTCAAATAAAGACAAAGGGTATGGGCTAAGTTCATAGTTGAAGTATTGTTTGAGATTATTTGTTCCTTGAGACATACATATAACCCTATTAAACAGCTGATCAGGATTAATTGGCACTTCTTCAGATCTCACATTTATACCACTTACTACGGAGCCTATAGTTTTAACTTTATTTTTTCTTTTCAATTTAACATCTGCAAAATTATTTCCTTCGATGTCTTTCAAGCATTTCATTCCTACATCATACGCTTCATCGCAGTTTACACCCGAACTTGTCACTACTAGACCAGAGGATAAAGAAATTAAATCGTTGCTCTGTCGGAAAGGATTATGGATACGCAGCCACCCGAGAAATTTATTAATATCTTGCAAGTCCCTTTCTCTTCTACTGCATCTAAGTTCAGTGTGCTGTTCGTTAAACTGAGTCAAGCAGCCAGAGAACTTCTCGAAAGCCTCACAAATTTGTAGGGATGCAGGAGCGCAAGCAATGAACTTGGTTAGCGTCCTCTCGCTTAATCCTCGTCCATGAGTAAGGCCACCTATGGATTTTGATGATCGCATTAATGTCTGCTCTATGGTCATGTCCGTCCAGATACCGGTAAAAAACCCATCTGTACGCCGAACTGTAAAAAAACCTTTATTGACGAACCTTTCGAAGTCTTCATTTGACATCTTCGATTGTAGACTCAACATTTGTTGTAAGTATATGTGTGCGGATTTGGCGTAGAGCAAATGTCCAGCAGCATGGAAATACGGTATCATTTGCTTGACTGTATTAATGTGCAAATTCCAATCGCCGATTCTCTCTGCCAGAATAAAGTCTAGAGCCAAATTCACCAATTTAAACTCTTGTAGCCACAGTCTGAAGTTCTACTAGTTTTAACCAAATCTTCATACACTTCTTCTAGTCTTGTCATTATTTCATTTGTTTTACACTCTCTCATGGCGTCTTCAACAGTTGTTTGTTTGTTAATTGTTTGGATATGAATATCATTAAAGTCGTTTGTAATCATTTCTTTAAGAGATGAACATTCCTCGAATAGCAGTAAGATCAAAGCTGCCTGGGTCATCATGTGAGCTCTATAAGACCTTGCGTAAGCATGTCCTGACATAAGGTGAGGAATCGTTGATTTTCCATAAACAGAGGTCCACATTTCTTCGATTCCACTACCTTCCATAAACTTTCCTAAGCAACCAAGGAAACTCATTAGAAGATGGAATCCGCCTAGTCTGACGATTACTCCAGATATTTCACTTTCTGTAGAAGAACTTGCAACAATGTCTACTGCTTTCAGGAAAAGTGGTTGGTCAAAAGTGACAATACACGGCTGGCCAGCTAACTTGCTCCGTAACTGACCTATTTATGGCCTTGACATCAGTCACTCTGCATGCAACAACCCGAAACCCCCTCCTCAAGGCCAGTACACTCTGATCACATCCCGACTTTCACGGTTGATATTTGGCGTTTCCTAGTCATAAAGTACACATTAAAATATATCATTTTAAAGGTAATAACAGGGGCTACAACTTTTGTAGGAAATATTTTTTCATAAAATGTCGGCCTGAAAAGTTCTGTGACAAAATATAAAATTATGTGCCAAAAAATATACAAATTTTTACCTTATCATACAAATTACAAACAAACGGTAAAAGTTACGACGAAAGTTAACTGAACTTTTTTTGTAGAAAATGTTACAGCAAAGAGAATAAAAAAAATTCCAATCCGGTACGTTGTTTAATAATTGAGATAGACGCGATTTACGAAACCCTTACACTTTTCATGTTTGTGGGGGCACAGGGGGGGAAGCAAGGGGGGTAGGGGCGGGGACTTTTTTCTAAACACTTGTCTAAATGGTAGTAGTCGATGGGGAAAAAATTAGCTTTATACTATTTAGTTGGTCTAAATGGTGTTCTACGACACAGGCTGACTGGACTAATCCCCGTGATTTCATCGTCTCCTTGAAACGCGGGCGCACAAACCTAAAACAATCTTGCTCACAGCCAACTCCACGTAGAAACTCCTAACGTAAACTCATTCATATATTATTATTAGTTGTTTTGCATTTTGATTCGAACTTTCTTTCTCTCTATTATTTTGCACATTTATGCTACTTATTATTTAAAAGTTAAAAAGAAACAGACGACTCTAAGCAGTTGTTCTCCTTCAAGGCAATTCCATCCATTATTCGGATCTTATAATCATACTCGTAGGTACATATATAATGTTCTTTTTTATTAGGGTTTTCCGTCAGTCGTATCCCAGGTAAACAGTAAGTATGTCTTATTTTTGTTTACCGTTTCCAACGGTGTACGTGTTCAACATGAAATCTCTGTCTCTCGGTGTCATTAACGTTGAATTTTTAACAATACGCCCTGAAATATCTCCGGCGAATTGCTTGTAAATTGCCAAGTGAAACTCGAGATAAGAGGCGGCAACAGCTACGCATTTATATCTCATTATTACCGAATAACTTATTTGTGTGCGAATTTGATCACAGCAAAGTTCGCAATTACCCACTTGCTGGCATAAATGACTTATTCAATACCGCCCCCTGAATTATATAACACCCCGTCCGCACAATCGTAGTCGCAAAACCACCTTATGAAAAAAATCGGTTAATTTATACCGTCATGCTTCTTGAACGTGTTGAAATGAACAGACCGCGTTACTTAGTTCCGGACTAAACGAATCTCTGATGTATGCGGATCCGGTTCTTGGTTTTGTGCAAAGTACTTCATTAGAGCCGGATATATTCCGAAGTCGCGTTTGAAGTTTGTCGGCAGTTAATAAAACGGCACGACGCAGTTGCTCTGTCCGGGAGGGGCGGGTGTGTCATTTGAGGGTATTTTTATGTAGTGCCGCGACATGTGGAATGGGGATTGTGCACTGAGCACAGAGCACACAGCACGCTGAACAGTAGCTGGGCTGGGCCTTGTGCGACCGTCTGGCTGCGACTCGGGTCTGGTTGGCGCATGGCGGATCAAATGTTTGACAGAGAATTAGACGTGGAAATGTTTGGGAATGGGAGCACTCAGTTAGTGCTTACACGGGAACATATTAGAATAAGCCGACAAGAAAAAGACAAATCTCATTTCACGGAAAATGAGAGAATTGCACGATATTCGTTTGTTTTTGGTAAATGTTGCTTCTTAGTATTCATTCATGGTTTTTATTATGTTTTTTCCATGAACTCTAAAATATTCCGCCTACTAATGATCTTTAGTGGGCATTGTAAGTTCTTGCCTATAAAATTTAATAGGTCATGTGACGATGGGTGATGATATCTTATTATCGAACACCATCTTGAAATTTAGTGAATTTTTACAACATTATTGTTTTGAATTGCGTAGAAAACAATATTCCTATGTTTTCTAGTAGGAATTCAGGTTGATTGTGGATTAAAAATTGTGTTTAAATGTCTGTCTTTAACTTTAATGCATTTAATTAAATATTACTTCCACAAGATCTAATTTATAATATAATTTTATAACTGTGTTGCTTGCAACCGATGTACAATATTTAGAGTAACAAATGTCCAAGAATAATTAATTCTATTGGACACACTCTGACCGCGTAGGCATTAGCTCGCACCAGGAAAGCCATCACTTTTCCTAGACGTGTTGAGATGGTTCGTATAAATAATATAACGTGTGCCACCTAGAGTTTAAATCTGATCGTCAGTTTTATTGGCACTCACCAAATCGCGTGATGCAACTCGCTTTAATGGCCACCATTAAAAGTGCATAAATATTTAACGGCTCTACCGGGAATGAGCGGAGTCGGCCTTCTCAGCGCGGGCACGAGGTACCGACATAAGTGCTGGATATCCCTTGAACCATTACAGCCATGAAGGGTTAATGAAGAAGAAATCCATATACATTTGCCTACAGGCACCGGGCAGTATTTCGCGATGTCTTCAAACTCCCCATTAAAATGATGATGGTTCGTTGGGGCGTTTGAGGAGCTGCTCGATTCAAGAAAGCTGTGTAAAGCTTATATGACAGTAAACTATAGTTAACTTTGATTAAAAATTTGATGTTCACAATAAACAAACGAAAACTGATGGGTAGGTACATATTTACAGATCTGTGCAGACTGTGAAATGGGTCATATTTGCGGATGAACTATATAGAGAAACAATTTAATAAGCCAAGTGTTACTTCTAGTCTCTTAATGAGAAAGTCGTGGTCGATGGTGGCAATTAAAATAAAAGTTTTATGCAATACTGACCTATGGTCAAAGTATTTATTTTTTATTTGTCTTGATGAAATATTATTATTATACACGTGTAATTGATTTAAATGCCTATCTCTCTGGAAAATTCCTTTATCGAGACAGACGGAGGAACATAGGAAGTACATGTACACAATATGTATATTATGGTTAAATACACTAATATATATTTTTTTGCAATAAATGAGAAATGTAGGTTTAACACTATAAATGATGATTACATTAATAATTAAAATAAGAATTGACTAAATACATATTATAGATTAAGATTCTTTTCTAATATGATCGATCGTTTTGCTACTCAAACTGAACTGATTCATCTTAATAACCCTTCAGTTCAATGTATGAAACAAAGTGTTGTGAACATTAACATTTCAAAAGGTTATCTCTCATCGAGTGATAAAAATTGCTTTTCAAAAGACCCGTTGATGCTTCCCTAATTTATAACACGTTCCCATAAAATAAACAAGAAAACGTTAAAATTAAAATGCCAGTTCGGGTCATAAATCACGAATATTGTAAAGCAAACATCTGCTATAATAACAACTCTCAAATAATTTCCCGACAGTTTACACATAAATTGGGTGCTGATAACCCCGAGCCTGTCTAAAGGTACTTATTACGAACATACATACATAAATATATACATTTAAATATTTATATTATAAACATTCTATAGAGCGAGTTCCTACGAACACATATACATAAATAAATGCATTTATTTATTTATATTATATACAGGCTATGATAGTTTATTTCTCATGCTTCCAGCATATTTTTCAGCAATACTGAATATTATTTTGTACAAACAAACCTCCCACAACATGATTCTACAATAACATAATACTCCCGTTCCATATGAAATAGATAGTTACTTTAGAATTTTTTCTCACACCTTTGTAATAGCCCAGCTACACTACTCGCGAAGTTGATCGAAGTTGACCGAATACGATAGTGTGGGCACGAACTTCGCTTCGCTTCGGGCATCTTCGCTTCGCTTCGCAAGACTTCCGATTGTTGTCGGTAAATGCGCCCGAGTCAAAGGACTCGAAGCGTCACGGCATAAATAAACCAATCACTGACTGGTTGGACTGAGTTACTCGCGAAGTTGCGAAGTGTGTGGGCACGCACTTCGAACTTCGTCGAGGACTTCGTCGAAGCGTCGAAGCGAGTAGTGTAGCGGCCGCTTTAGATAAACAAATACAACTCCACTTACTGTTGATTGTTGAGGTGAATGCAAAATAATACTTTATTAGAAGCTTGTCAAGTTCGTCCTTACTTCGTAAATATTCAATTAAAATACTTTAATAGTGGACTGAGCATGTGAAACGTATGAAATAGGAAAAAATTTTTTTCATTATTAATTCTACTAAATTATGCGACGAGTATTTTCAGCAGAATGTAGTATTAATTTATTCGTTTTTTGTCACATGGAATAATACAAGACACGTGTTATAACACACTCATACTATACTAAGACACTCATACTGTTCGAGGATTTTTTTTAATATTCTCCAATTTTTAGCAACTGAATTATAGTGGTTTTTCTTAGCCTTCTGTGAGCATTATAATTAATAATTAATTACACCAATAATTACTCACTCTGCGAGCAGTGATAAAGACATGCTAATATAGCTCTGTTGTAACCCCAAGTTCCACTTTCAAGTAAGTTCCACTTTCTCATAAGAAAAGACGTGACGGAGCTATCAGCAGCAAACCGTTTCTCTGATTTATTAGTTAGCTATCGACAGTTTATTATTCTCTTGCATCAGATATTAACTTTATATGTGGGCATTCCGGGGC
Source organism: Hesperophylax consimilis (assembly GCF_061612785.1). Classification (NCBI taxonomy): domain Eukaryota; kingdom Metazoa; phylum Arthropoda; class Insecta; order Trichoptera; family Limnephilidae; genus Hesperophylax; species Hesperophylax consimilis. The sequence continues at coordinate 19,685,325 of NC_142848.1, read as the reverse complement.
GAATAAAATCGACTAATTGATCACATAAAATTGGCAGAACAAATAATACTGCACCGGATACATAAATTTATTTTAATTGGCCGTACATAAAGTTATATGAAACGTTAAAATTATAATGTTGTACGTATCTTTACCAAAACGAAAGTAACGAAAATATTTAATTTACTACATTCTTAATTGAATGATATTAAATTATTATTTGTAATAAATCAATCGTTCATTACACATTGATTGGAATTTGTTCGCCAACTTCTATGCATATTTGATTTTACTGCATTAAAACGATAAGATTTTGAATTTTATGTCATCCTATTTATAATGCGTATCTAATCAATTTCTGTAATCCATTTACATTTTTTTCACGTTAATATATAAATTCTAATGTGCATTTTACGATTATAAATAATATTTATACCATGATAGTCATTAGAGGGAACTTCGTGTAATGACAATCATTAGCATATCTAATATGATCTGAAGATACTAGAATAGTAAAACATTGTTTTGCGTACACGAAAATCGTAATAATATTCATATCGTGCGGGTTCATTTATCGCGTGACTTTAAAATCGTCACTAACAAGTTATCAAGTGATCTATTACCAGTAGATAACAGATACATACATGTCCGCTTCCCTCGCCGTATAACTAACTAACAGAGCTACAGAATGTATCTACATGTACGCAGTCACACACTGCACACTGGCAAATTACCCGGACACGTGTTAGTCAGATATCAGGGTGGCAGGCGGCGCTAAGAGCGACTGCCTTATCAACCGAATCAAATTAAGCTAATGAATTTCAAGCGCGGGTGGCTCACGTACACGTATGTAGGTATATTTTAAAGCCTTCATCCTCACTCCGTTTTGTGCTCCTGGTAGCGGAATATTTTAAATGAAAAGTTTCTTTGACGCCTTTTGCCTTTCTCGCTAGACTAAAACGAATTAATGTGTTGGGGTCTGATAATGATATTATTGTGGTTTAGTGACGTAACATAATGTATTTGAACTATTAAGGTATTTTAATTCTTGTTCTACATAATATTTTAAAGAAAAGTGTTTCTCATGAAATGTTGATATATAATGTATACTGTATAATAATATATGACTGTTAATGTTAATAGATATCTCTAGCTGTATACCCTTTCTTTATATTGTATCTTGGAAGCATCTTCCCGCATTTATATGAACGTTAAATGTTCTTTACGGGTTCTCAACATTCAATATAAAAAGTAGACTAAATTTAAAACCAGGATTCGAAGTTCCCTGTGAAGTCAATACGATTGCGATGAATACCCTTTTAGTAAGTTTGCATTGTTTACTTTGGCAAATTATTAACCCATTACTCTCTTCTCTTTATAGGTAAGCTGTTATTTCCATGCACCGATAATACGAGTACAACGGTTAGGTAAGTACCTACGTATAATATTTTTGAATCGTCGTTTTCTCACGGTTTTGTAGGTAGATCTGTAAGAAACGTGTTATTGAATTCGTTCTGCAGCGGACGCGGCTGTGACTACCGGAAAACCATTAAATGCAACATACCCACTTGCCGATTGTTTCGTCTGATTGTAACCATCCAATATGAGCGAGATTTCCACCGAAATAATATTGTTTCTATGACTCCTAGAATCCTAGGTTTAGAAAATCTGCGAATGCCAAGAGCATTACGTATACAAATTGTTTTCTCGCAAACCGACTTCGTATTAGCATATATGAATAGTAATGCTAACAAAAGTTTTACGATTCGTTTTTATGTTACACGCTAAAATGAACACTGCGGGGATCAGCGCGGCATTCCTGTCGGGACATAATTTCCGTGAGCGGATTTCTAGTGGGAACGGAATATCCAATTCTATTTTCCGAGCGACGAGAAGCGCTTTCAACGCCAACTTAATTGCTGTTGGTCTTTTGTTTCCCCACGTTTTACAGTTGTGGAAATTGCGCTTTAACAGTCAAACAATAATACCGACTGACTCCGTACCGCGGATATAATCGTGAGAATCTACTTCTTTCTCGGTTCATTCCGCTCTATTAGGTACGCCCATCAAATTACAAATGTCTAACTCTAAACTTCCTTACGAACCATTTTCTTGTTACGATTCCGAAGCGTTTTTTCGTTGAGAACTTTTCTTTCGTATCATATATCGTATTAAATACGATGAAAACGAGAAAAATATTTTCCGGGAATATATATTTAGCGAGAAATTCAGTAAATTATTTATTGTCGATGAGGTTAATTTTTTTATATCTAGAACGATAACTGGCTTCACAGAGGAAAACTGCGGGCGATTTTTCGACCGCTTTGAACAGTTTGAAAGTAGGTATTGGTTTTCGATTCGGTCGCATTGGGAAGCAATTCCAGCGTGTCGTGACATTTCCCGCGCTTTCCCGTTGAGTAATGGTCGCCAGCCACGCCACCTCCTGCAACCAACCAACCAACCAACCACTGCCACTGCAATACCCAGCGATACCTCTACTCTATACTACCTACCCTGCTAGTCTAGTGGCTATTCCGCCACTATTTAGTCCGCCAAATACCTGCGAATAGCACGCTAACACCGTCCGTATAAATTTAATTTTACGATGCTCTTTCAATTCAATTCCTTTTGACTGAAATATGTCAAAGATTTGCACTGGCTGTCGGGGCGATGTTTCTCATAACCGGAGATAAAATTGTTTGACTAAAAGCTCGACAAGTTTCGTGTGCTCATTACTAGAATGCCTTTGTTGACGACATAATCACATCGTTTATGACAAAACGCCTACTTCTATCAGTTGCTGATACGCCCACACTTTTGTCACACAAATCACGTTAATCACTGAAACGGCTCAATGTGTTATGCCTCGGCGGGACACCGCGGATAATTAATATAATGACTTATTCCTCAGCTAATTACTATGACACTCACCTTGTCGCCGTCACCATCAACGTGTAGCCGTGGCTTTTGTAGTTGACTCGAACTCGTGGTTAGATCCACCTCCATGCCCTGTTGACACAAACCGCAAAGCCATATTGAATTTTCTGGTTCCTGATGCAGCCAGCCATATTAAATTTATTCCCTCCAGTTGCCACCGTGGTACCGTGGTCGTGTTTCTCTTTAACCCACTTGCAAACCTAACGTTACGACATCATTTTTTATTGCATCGAATATTTAGATTGATTGCTGTAAATTTCCCAGAGGTATTCACAAAGATACCATGAAACTTCAATTTGATACGCTTCCATTCTTGTTTTATATGCTTTTGGTGGAAGTTTATTTTTATCGAATTCGCATATTCCACGAGTAACAGACACATTAATACAAGTATGCTAAAGGTAGGTCGGGCATTGTGCCTTGCAGTATTGTAAAAACATTATCTCGAAGCTAAGTTTTCAAGACTACTATCATTAATTTAATGTCGTCACAATAATAACGAGAATCTCGCTCAATCGATTAAAAAAATATTAATTAACCAGTTCATTTGGAGATGCCGCCATCTTAGAGCTGTGTGTTTTATTACAGACTATTCGTTATACTGCTCCCCACTTTTATAATTTAGGGTAAAATGTACCCCCTCGTGTTTCAAGTTAGAGCCATGCGAAAAAAGGCAAAGGCGGCTATCGCATTTCCCGCTCACCGTCGGCCATGTTCGATTTGCATATGTTGCCTTTTTTCTAGGAGCCTGGTACTACGAACGTTTCACGAAGTAAACAAACGGAAATACGTAGTTTCAATTTTATGCTTCAAACAATTATTATTTGTATTCACGCTTTGATCGAACTGATTGCCAAATGTAATTTGGTTTGAGCTTTCTCTATTAGCTGATAAATAATATTATTGCCCATTTAATACAGGTACATTGTTTCCGAGAATTTTCAAATACCTACTGATTTGCTATTTAAATATTGCTGTTTTTATTAGTGTGCTCAAAATAAACGTAATACTTTTAAATGGTGTATTTTTGATATCTTACATCTATAATAAAAATGTATATACACAACTTTTTTCCTGTTGATTAAATGAGCATTTATTATATCTAATGGAATCAAATTCGCAGCTTGCATCAGGCTTTTAAAAAATCCGGCTTTTGCAAACGATTAATTTTAGTCATAAATCTTATTAAAGCATGCTAATTTGATTTGAACTTATTTCTTATCAAAGGTCGTATATAAAACCTTCTTTTGATATAATGAAACAATTTCAATGTTTTAAATCACAAAAACCATCACAAATCCCATATTGCCATGAATATAATATAAATCTTAATATACACCTGCCTGACAACTGTAAATATGTGAAAACAATTTGATTAAGGTATTCCCTAAATAAATAGTATCTTCATTAATCTATAAAACCGAGGTAATTGTTCCTGCTGGTAATAACAATAACCGAATAATTGGAAATTTAATTGTGAAATGCGAAATAACAAACAAAATGTCGTGTACCAATAATGATATAATCGAATTCCACCACGAATTGTCAATATCAAAAATATAAATATTAAAACTTCTTTATTGTACCTATATTCATTTATTGAGAGCTTCTTAAATTCGAACCAAATTTAGGCAGCAGAATATGAAATTAGAATTGTAGCATTAAATTTTGTTTGTTTGGTTTGTAAGGAGCTCAAAATGCGAGACGTTCTGCCATATTTGATTTCAGCCCCAACATCTCGCCCAACCGTACACTTATAGCTACCCCTTCCCCATCCTAACTCTACCCCTTGCACCCTCGCTCATATTCTGGTATGGGTAAGAGAAGGGTAGGTGGGTATCGTCGTATTGAAGTGTGAGTTTCTTTATCCCGCCCGCCGTAAAGTGGCCTGTAGTTTTTATTGTATTTCTTTCTTCCTTAGCTTTGACTTTGTCGCTACAAGTATTTCTCCGGGTTTTCATTTCCACAACTCTTCCAAAGTGGATAGTTTAGCTGTTCGCCGACATGTTTCACTGCATGCTTAATTCACTTTGTGATTTATTTATTTCAATTCGTTCTTTAGCGACGCGAACTAAATATCTGAACATGCTCTAGCGGTATTAATAATAATAATAATTGGATAATTTGTAGATCGCCGTTTTTGTGAAAAATCACCTCAAGGGCATAAAATATCCTCTGTATCATAAAAGATCCTTTGGACTGTAATGATTTTGTTTGAAATGTTGTAATACTCGGGAGGTTTAGTTGATAAGCGGTATCGCTGTTTGTTCAACTGATAATATTGATAAGTACTACAAGAAAAAAATAATTCATTTTGGATATCTAACAAAAAATGTGTTATTGCGTTTCTGTGAAACATTAATATTATAACAGTCAATGTCAATAAGTTGCGTTTTTAATTTAATCCCGTCTATTTATGGTCGTTTACTTTATCACTTAAGATTATTAATGATTTACCTTTTAGTCCCCGGATGAATTATTTTTTTATTCCTGTTAATATGTCTCGCCGGCAAAATACTTTCCCGGGCAGCGGGAGCTGTGGAGGCAGACAAAGTTACTGCACTTCGGCGAGAGTTTACAGACTGGTTGAAAAGCCAAAACGACGAGAGGTGATAATACATAATGTAGCTTTTGCTAACACATAGTTAACTTATCTAAATAATGTATCTAGACTACTATACGTTAAAAAGATACAAAATCTCACAGTATAAGCTGCTGTGAAATTTAATTACCTGTCTTAAACTCGAATGACTTAATTTACTGAGAACGCAATTAGCGATTATTCAATAATGACGAGTAACAAATTAAAGTAATTAGTTCCGTAATGTTTATTGTGAGTTTGATACTGGGAATTTAGCCTTTTATAGGTACTTCACAAAAACTCTTCCTACAATACTGAACATTTCATCGATCATAGCAAGTTAAACAATGTTTTCTGAAACCTGAGATGCAATAAAATATTCTCTCCTTTTTCATAATTGAACTTCAAGTGTGCTCTTCTTTGGGCATGCTAACAATGCGAAACAAATAGAAAAATCCAATTAGACGACAAAGACGTGCAATGAAAAAAAAGAAGGAAAATAAGTATTCTTCTTTTCTTTCTTTCATTTTCACTTCCCCCATTGCTGTTAGATTCCCCTTCAAAAATTTCGAAGTGTGATTAGTGTTTAAATAATATGTACATTAAAAAAAATATATATATTTTAATATACCAAAATTAACGGTGGCCACATGTAAATGTGTCTAATAACTTCCTTTAATTTAATATAATGCCTAGTTAGAAATCGTTTTTCCGGGGAAGGTAAATCCCAGTCTCTTCGTTGCCAATTTAGTTTATGTAACATGCTTACTATTCAGACATTTCAACCTCCGTTTTAAAGTGGATACGATGGTAAAAACCACACATCATTTCAGCATATTTCATTGCCTAAAGCTTACGTAAATAACGTAGATTATTCTATTATTAAAAATACTAGAACGTTAAGTTCACGAGTGTTATAAGTTTCTATCTATTATAAATCTTTGTCTCGGACATTTTTTTTGCAAATTTGGGATCTGTTAATTTGCCTTAATCCAATCTTCCACCACCCGCTCCCAGGGGTGCATTACTCGAGGGGGTGATAAAATGCGACAATTTGGATGTAGCGGGGAGCGTTTATATTAGCACTATTACTTCTTTTGTTCCCCGCTTCTCGAGGGCGGATGATTCACTACTAGTAATTACATTTTACTTTGATACACTCGCGCTTTATTGAACGTTTTCCCTTTAAATTCGTCGCTTCACATCTCGGTTGTTCGAAACCTCTAATTTTATATACCGACTCTTTCTTAATTTATTTATTTATAAGAAACAAATAGCTTATACATAGAATACAAAGATAAATATACTTCTTAGGTTAATTGTTCTTCTAATATCTTTGGGTTAATTGAAGTTAAGCCAAAAAAGTTTCTTATTCTAAAGTTGCTTAAAAGCTGGTGTTTTATTGTCTTAAAACTAATTTTAGGTAAGAGAGATAGGAAGAGGAATATAGGAGATGCTACCGATACATTCATGTATTAGTTTACGATCATACGCTTTACTGTTATTCGATATTTCTGAAGGTTGTTGCTAAACATGTTGTTATGATGATGAAAGTGATAAGAATTGTTGTTGTCCATTCTTCTTATTCCCTGATGACCTAGAGACATGGTTGACTATTAATTTATGTCAATGGACTCTCTTGAAGTGGTTCGTTTCAAACTGCTCGATTCCGACCAACTGACAATATTTGTCGCCAAGTTCCAACTCAGCATCTTATTGCTTTTAGTGTCCACTTGGTACGGATCCCGCTAAACCCACACTTTTCTGCTCTCCTTGCGACATGTCGTAGATATCAAATGTCATTTTCAGCAAACTCCAGTAGACTAGAACTAGTCTTCATTGCTCACAAACATAAATATTTTTGTTTGATCTACTAAGATTCAGCTGACGATTTAGTACTTTTATTTACTTATATAAAGACAATTAAAATTATAAAATAAATAAAAATTCTACCATTTAAAATTTTTGTGTGTTCTGATGCGTAACCTGATATTGCAAAAATCCAGACTGAAAACCCAACCCTATCATGTCTAAAATCATTGTATTCTGGAGTGTGACCTCAGAACATGCTGTATGTCTAGAAAAGAAAACAAAATTATCTCTTTTACAAAGAAGATATTATAAGGTATGAAATTAAAGCTTTTTGGCTGTTGCGTTTGACAAAGTTTCCCTTGAACCCTTTCATTTGTTGCCTTGTAATTCTCTCGATTTTATTACCCACTTATATTATAATTCCCATAGGTAGATATTAATCTAGATTTAGAGAACGCATTCTCGTTTCATCGCCCTTTTATTGGACTCGCTAAATAAGCTCTTTGATGACTTCTTTAAATTCAAGTCGATTCGTCCTCGTTTTAATACCGGCAAATGAAATCGCGTTTTATATCCGCATATGTACATTGTAAAAGGTTATTTATGTAACTTATTTATTTCGTCGTAATCCGTTTCATAGAATCTGATTTGCTGAAAGCGAGACCTTTAAGCGCTGTAATGGCAATAAATGTAAACATGTTTTTTTGCTAAGATTTACTCAGTAAGAGCGTTTAATGTTTCTTTTCCGATACTTCTGGGAAGAAGCTTGCATGCTTAACTGTATTTATTTGCTCTATAAACAGTCTTATTAAATAAATAAATAATTTTATTACCAATAAATAAGCACCATTCAAAAATTTATTTAATGTATAGGTACCTACTTATTCACTTTGCGTGTATATTCCAATACTAATTACAACATTTTATTACAAACCTCGTGGCATTGTGTCTAACGCGCTTGCAAACAACAGTCGATCATTACTACTGAATCCTTGCATAATATGGGGATTATCGTATCTTCGGGGCAATTAATCTCATTCGCCTGCACAGGGTAAAGGGATATGAACCCAGCAAACAATAAACGGATATGTTCATCATTGCACCACATCCAATTCACCGAATGAAAACTATTGGTAATGACTGTAATGAATCATGAATACCGCTCCAGGTTTGGGTGAGAATTAAATTTATTTTCGTCAATGAATATTTCATTCCAGTAAAAAGCTTCGAGGCGTCAATGCACATTCACCTATTAATCCTCAACCCTTCTTTGCTCCTGGTTTGTCGCCGCGAGCTTCAGGTTATTATGAAAATATTGTATCAACAGTTTTATTGATACTTATTTTGGGTTTGCTAGAAGAGGGACTACAAATCCCCCCATCAAATATTAAATTTAATACGGTTATGCGCCGTATGTCACCGCTGGGTAGTTAGTTCTCCACACTCCATTGTATAAACTATTACGAATTCGCTCACACTTCAAGCGTCTGGCATCGCGTGTAGATATTACAATAAGTAGTTTTACTTCTCAGTGCTAACATCGAAGTAAAATGGATACGTGAAGTATGTTTACCCCCGGAAAGAATTAATTAACGACTCGCTTTACCGCTGGTAAGTTTTATATAAACAAATAAACCTATTTTAATTATTTATTATTTTATGTTGGAATTCCACTTTGAAATAGAATTATAAATGTTTTTAATCCAAAAACTCCGTATTAAATTTTTTTTAGAGTTTAGTTATTCTATGCACATCACTTTATTAGACGAACATGCCACCGTCAAGGCAAATATTTGTAATTATTTCAGTGTATATCTGCCCTACCAAATACACGATTGCACCAAAACGGGTTGGCGTGCTCGTATAAATATTCACACAAAGCTGTAGTGTTTAATTTTAATACATTTTATTTTTACAGACAACAGACTTTGTCGAAACGTATGTTATCTTAATAAAAACAAATATTCAATGTTAAATATTTTCTCGTCGGATCAACAAACTCTTTGAATCTAATTAAGTAACTTCTGCTACACAGTTTGAATCAAATTACAATCGTGGCTCCGAAGCGCATAAGAACTTAAGAGGTTGTATCGGGAACAGGGTTGTTTCCCCTAATTTAGTCGTAGGATCCAGTTTTACATTCTAGTTGGCAGGATACACCCGCTTTCCCCATACAACCAACCTACCCCTGTCAGATTGCCGCAGCCCTTAGCTTAGCATCTTTAGTATTATATCCACGTACAATATTATAAAATAAAGGAACGCTAGGGTGGTTCCATATTCAGTTTTACAAAGAGTTTCTTTATCTAAACATCCGTGCAAACTCGATAAGAACCATTAAGCATTAATCATAACCATTCAAATTCAAATTCAAAAAAATAAAAATTGTACATATAAGCATAATCATAATGAATCTTGTTATTACATGGGATAATTTTTGGGTGTGTAAATATTATTCTGGCGTTTTGAATACAAACCATGGTTTCAATTTATTAATTTATCAATGCTTTCTTTCTTATAATATGTTCGTAACAAAATAAGCTTTGATCTGATATACATTTTTGTTTCTACGTACTATAATTGCTGACAATAATTTGGAAGCATTTTTATATACATTTATATTGCATTCAATTGAATGACATAAATGGGGCCTCTCTTTGTAAGTGAAACCATTATCGCAACTTTTAACACATACCGGCGGCATCCTCCAGCAGATTATCTTGTTTAAAAAAAAACATTGCATTTGAAATAGCCCAAAATGACACGAAAAATCACCCATGGGTCACAAAGAATGAAAGAATTACCCGAGGGTGATATTTATAGGCAGCTGCATTCCTGTGTGCTTGCTTTTATAATATATGGTACGAAAGCTCTCAGCGCAATTATTTTCTCCGCCGAGCGTGACACAACACTGTAAACCTTATTCCAATCTGGTATAAACCCTATTTTCCCTTCCAGCGGTAGCACACATTCGAGCCACCGCCCGACCGCTCACATATGCGTAACTTTGAATGATTATCTCCGCGGAGCGTTTAGACTAAAGTGAGCTTTTTGATATCTGTCTGTTGGGTCCGGTTTGGCATGACATGATATCCGCACTGCGGCCCATCAGGTATGCAGGGGAATTTCACCAGCTGCTCTGCCAGCGTTTTATCATATTTTGTGCCTTTGCCATTCTGTTTTCATCAAGTGTGCCGTCATGTTATATTAATTCCGTTTAAATTAATGTATGGGGTGTTGAAGTTTTTTTTATTCCTCACGGCCAACTACCCCTCTATATCGGATTAACAGCCTAATTTCATTGCATTTATATTCATCGCCCATTTCAAACTGTACGCGGAAGCCGGATTCTGTGATCTAATTTATCAATATTACTTTTACGTATTAACATCATGTCTAACATGCATTCCATTTTATTTTACCGTCCATGATTTTAGGAAGGAAGTAAACTCTTCTCTAAATAATTTATCATCAACTATAACAATAACTTGAGGCAAATACAGCTAGGTAGGTGCCTACATACATAATATGTTATAACTTGATGAAAATACTGCTAGGTAGGTGCCTACATACATAATATGTTATAACTTGATGAAAATACTGCTAGGTAGGTGCCTACATACATAATATGTTATAACTTGATGAAAATACTGCTAGGTAGGTGCCTACATACATAATATGTTATAACAATAACTTGATGAAATACTGCTAGGTAGGTGCTTACATACATAATATGTTATAACAATAACTTGATGAAAATACTGCTAGGTAGGAGGTGCCTATATACATAATATGTTATAACAATAACTTGAGGAAAATACTGCTGGGGAGGCGCCTACAAACATAATATGTTACAACAATAACTTGATGAAAATACTGCTAGGTAGGTGCCTACATACATAATATGTTATAACAAAAACTTGATGAAAATACTGCTAGGTAGGTGCCTATATACATAATATGTTATAACAATAACTTGAGGAAAATACTGCTGGGGAGGCGCCTACATACATATATACTGTTGGGGAGGCGCCTACATACATAATATGGTACAACAATAACTTGATGAAAATACTGCTAGGTAGGTGCCTACATACATAATATGTTATAACAATAAATTGATGAAAATACTGCTAGGTAGGTGCTTACATACATAATATGTTATAACAATAACTTGATGAAAATACTGCTAGGTAGGTGCCTACATACATAATATGTTATAATAATTACTTGAGGAAGATACTGCTGGGGAGGCGCCTACATACATAATATGTTATAACAATAACTTGAGGTAAATACCGCTGGTTAGGTGCCTACAGCCTACATACATAATAATGTATTATAATGTTAGTAAAAACAGACAAAAATTAAATTATACTTACAAACTCATATTTCACCGAGACCAAATTTAAATCTTTTCACTTGAATGAAATACCAACAATAAATTACTGTTAAAGGTCGTCCTATATCTGCCTGTATATTATACAAAATAAATAATAATATATGCGTACGTTTTAACGCAGCATCACGTTTGTTGGTCAAATACATCAATTTTACATACAGCTTTGTATTAGTGATCGACGAACCGGTGAATGCAATCTGTTAGCCATAAGTTGTTATAATAGTTTGTCTACTTAGTCAATAGTTTTACATATTGTTTGTGCAGAATCCGTGAGAAGATTTTTCACAAAATCGGCGCGATACAAATCATTCCATTATTATTATTATCAATTTTGTGGTTCAAAGAAATACGTATTTTACTTACATATTAATTTAATTAAAAATCGTTAAATATTTGAATTATCTTATGTTTAGTAAGGTATCATGCTATGATTGATATCCGCGAGTCTTGCCTCTCTATGTAAGTAAAATCTTTCTGAATAAATCATTTGTTAATAACAACAAAACTGTATAGTATAACTTACATACGTGTAATGAACGTCTAGGTATCTAGTTTTCAAAATAATGATTTAAATTGCTTAATCCCCAGATGCGCAATCATGTAATAAAATACCTGGCTGGCCTTTGGCAATCGAATCCATCTATAAAATTAATTGCACTTAAATATCCGTATTCGTGTTGAGTGATTGGCGTCTACATATTTGGTGGCCGTTTCTAGGAACCACAATTAAGAACCATTCAAACGATTTGTTTATACAATCGTATCGGATTAATCACACTTTCACGTGTCTTACGCCGTTATGAGACTAATCGTGTAGCCGAATCAATCATTCAAGCCATCCTAAGATTATTATTCAATTAAGCATTCAGATAATTATATAACTGTAGTAGGCCCAGTTGTTTCGCAGAAATTCAAATGTAACATTTTTTTATTACAGACTGTTTGTCCGTTTATAACACACATGTAACATAAACTATATATTTTTTAGAAACTTTCTTTAAAAAAACATATATAAAAATAATAACACACATATTATAACTGGTAATGTGTGGCATTTACACGCCACTTGAATTCTTCAAGGCTACTGTTGAAAATGCTTAGTTAAAAATTGCATTGTCATCATATGGCCATTTTGTTTGTTTTTTGGCAGTTGAAAGGTTCCCGTGAAATGCCGATTCTAAATCCGTTTCAGCTTTTGAACAAATTGTGATCAGTAGGAGAGGAAAACCATCATGTTGTTAAGCTTATCAGCTTCATATAATTTGATAGAAAACTGAAACGCACCTGGAGTCGGCGTTTAAAGGGGACCTATTAAATGTTTAAAAAAAAAACAACAAAATGGGGCTGAGTGGCCATTTGATGACAATGAATTTCTGCTAAACAACTGGGCCTTAAAGATCCTTTTTATATATTTTTTATAGTTTTCCCACCTTGCCTATCTTGTAAAATATATAATATGTTTTCGTTCCTCTGTATACATATAATTTACCCATCATTTTTCCTCGGTGCTACGTCGAACCGCATCATTAAACACTAATTCAAAAGTGATCAATTTGAACAATTCCTGTAATTTGCCATGTCAGCTCTAGCGTTTTATATTTAGTGAGGTGGGAAGTGCGTTTAAAAATAAATAATTAAAATAAAAACAATAAAAATAGTATGTGTTTTTTGTATTACTTTTTATCTCAAAAGAAGGGTTCATTCGAAATCTGTCGTCAGTTAGTCAGAAGTATTAATTAGTTTGCTCTATTTAATTCCTTTGACGCGTCCGACATATTTATGATTTTAAGCGTGGAATGTACGAATCAACAATCGCTTCGTCAATCTGCCAGAAAGCGGACATTTTGCGGCGTAATTTCGATGATTATTTCAAGAATGTGTATTTGAAATGGATGGCATTATAATCCTATAGCTCTTCTTAACTGTGGAGAAAGCTCATAATTTTCGGATGACATTTTGTCAGGAATGAAAGCTCAAAGAAACTCGGCATTACAATCTCAATCAGCTGTTAGTCCATCTGTCTTTTTAACTGTGCCCCGAACAAGAGGCAGGCATTAGCATATCTCTAGTTAATTGTTGATAAATAACATAACTAAGGTACAATGTCGACATGGCGGGTTAGAATTTAATCTTAACCCCTTTGCGCTCTTCATCTCTGGGCTCTGTGGCGGGAATTATTTATAGAGAGGTAATCATGCGGTCAACTATTTAGGAAACTCTCTTGGCCGCTCGCCTCCGCGGTTTCATGCCCGCCTGGTATTTTAAGAGAATCTGTTTGATCAAATAATTACCCTACTACTTTTTAAATGCATGTTTATTTTGTTTTATATCAACATTCTTGCTCACTAGAGTTGGTATTTTTATCAAAAGATTTAAAAATGTTTCTTTTAAAAATATTTTCAAATATTGAATTGTGTGTGAATGTCAGCAATCTCAACAGTTCTAATAGATTTACGAAGTTATATATGATACAAATTACCTGAAATTGTTTGTATTCTGGCAGTATATTATTTTAATTGATTATGTATTGATGGCTACGTATAGCATGTAGGTACGTTTATTCTATGTATGTACGTATTATGATAAGTATACATACGCGAGCCGAACTGTTGAGTTGAATCTCAACTTATGGGAAATTAGAATAAAAAACGCCGCTTGCAGTTGCTTCGTTCCTTTTCCATAATTCGTGGCTCGGCTCGCGTTTCGGTTCGCAAATATATACGTACCATTAGAGTTCTGGTTAGCTACACAACTTTGTTGGTGTTCATAGTAGGTATGTATATTTTTTTCCAACGCTTCAAGTGGTTAAGTGGTTGATATTTAATTTTAGAGATGGAGATTGAATTAATCGTGTTTGAGAAAAAAGTTATAGTGTGTTGTAAAATTATTCTAACATTGTATGTTTTCAAGATTTCTCGTGTTCCTCGTATGTCACGCTTTCAAAGCATCCTGTCACGTTTTTTCAAAATATGTATGACACATTTCTTCCTCGCCGTCTCCGCTTCAACGAAGTAAACGACGTGTCCAGTCGAGGCACTGACCTGTTAATTGTCCGCGACTGTCATTGATAATTAACTGCCATCTGTTGAGTAATGGCCGCCTCGGTGCCCCGATGATCATTCTATATTTACAGCAACAACAGCTGTTTGTGACGCCATTTTAAAATTAAATTATAATATGCTACAATTTATTGGAGTGGTGAATCTAAAAGCTCAAACGAATCTAACGATTTTCCTTTTCTTTGTTGGCACTAAACCTTTTAGTGTGACTTCATAAATAAAATAAAAAACCTAGTATCTTTGTTTTATAACACTAATAGCTGATGTCCGTGGCCTTATTTTGAACGTCAAGTGTGCAAAATTTCATCTTAAGGGGCGGGAAAACGGGATAGGGTAGTTTTTCAAAAGCTTATGTAGGCAGAGACCTTTCTCTTGTTTTAAAGGTGGGTGGTCAAAATTTCATCAATCTCGGAATAAAACTGTAGATGTGTATAAAAATTGTATCCACGCCGCCCGCCACAGACACCTTTCTTAAAAGAAATATATTTTTATTAATATTATTTAATATTTTTAAGCATAATGATATAATATTTTTGTGTGTATTACTTATCGTTATCGTCATGCCCAACAAATATAAACCCAAAAAGGGCCCTATATAAATCAGTCCATTATGAAGCTCTGAAAGTAAACTCCGGTCTTGTTAGTGGTATAAGGTGGTGTAAAACCAATTGAATGTGTTTTATTGTATCTATAATTTATTACCAAACACAAGTATCCAGAGATTAGAGTAAAAGTATTACGATTTGCGGCTAGTGGTCGCAGGTCAATAATTCGTGGAATGAATTTAATTTGAGCGCAGTGTTCCATCTAAAATTAGAGATTGGTCATCCCCACTTTTTTCAGCTAAACGGTTTGTATTACGAAACTTCGATTAATCAGAGTTCAAAGTTGGCTTGATTTATGATCGGTGAGAGATGATAAATAACTAGACATAATGTATTAGTAACCAAGAGGAACATTTAAAAATCGTGAATCTACGCTGAGCTTAAAGTATTTCAAACTATCAACAAATCTCTGAACAAATTGATTTTTGTTTGGTATACAAATAATGCTTTCACTCCGAGAGCATTCTTGCATCTAAACAAATAGGTTTTTCCTTCAGCGTTTTCTAAATAGGTGTATTTAAATAATTACCCATTTAAAAACATCTTTAAAGGTTTTCAATTTCAGCTTTAAAACATTAAAGCGCTTTAGTTGTTGGAAGTGATTTTTTACATTCTTCCTAAGAAGAATATCATCATAAAACAGCAGAATTTCCACCCTTTATAACCTTTTAAGTTTTATACCAGAGTTCTTTTTATCTTAAACAAATATTCAAATTACCAGAATGGTTTTATTTCTTGAGAAAAATCTCTAATTAAATGCAAATACCAGTCGACTGTCGGTGACAGCAGAATTGTTTCTCATTCTATTAAAATTACCGTGGCTATCGGTTATTTCAGCCGAAAGGAATCTAACGAAGAAGAATAACCGAAGAATTCCCCGTAGCTGTGTGTACCTAGTGCCTACCTTTTATTGAAGGTGCAATTATATTGTATCGGCAGCTTTGCTGCGATCTTGAATTCTTCCTACACACTTTTTACTTGACAAAATATATATATTTTTTTAATACAAATAAGCTACAATTCATATTAGAAATCCTTATTACATAGTTATGATTAATTACGCAGACCCTTGAAAAATCACGACATGGTCTGAAATCTTGACAAATCAGTTCCAATTTAAAAATATTATAGTATAGGTAGGTACGTACTTTATCGTTAGTCTGAATTTTTTGCACAGTCAGGTCCAATTTCGAAAATGACACTTAAATTCGAAGCAAATGTTAGTTCATTGAACTAGATTTCACGCAGGACTAACACACAGAACAGACAACTGAAATTAGTATGTTTGATAAGTTGATGCTATGCAAATAATTAAAATATCACCTTGCTTCTTGGCAGAAGAGAACCTTGACCAATGACCACGTCCATAGTTGCGGTGGATCGTGTGCGGGAGTGTTTAATTCGCCCGGAGGTCGTAAGCCGTAACCTGCTACGTGGCCAGATCCCCCCACCTCCCCTAGTCCTCCACCCCCCGACATCTCTCTCTCCGGGTGTCCGCATCCGGAAAAGGGATGCGATAAATTGTAATAAAATATTCATTTGGGATACGAGACCTCCCCTCTTTGCAATCAAAACTATTTTCCTACCAAAGGGAGCCACTGTTTGCCCGAACCACTCAGTCCTCAGACCTGCGAGTGACGGGAATTGTATTGTAAAACTCTATTCGCGATTTGGGTGAAGTAACAAAGTTCCCCTAAATATGTTCCATCTAATGTTTCATTTTATCAGTTGTTCACAATTTGGTTTTTACTTGAGAACAATATTTTCCCCTCTCTGAAATCACCATAGCTTTATCTCTTAACGTTTATTAATGTTTATCAATTATTTAAGTGGCACAATTCTTTAATGATTGTCAAGTAACATTTGGGTTATCTCTAATGTATCTCAAATTAAGCATAAATTGAATAAAAAGCGCCGCGATAAGCATTCTATCGTTCTTTAAATTGGTTTTTATTTAATAGCTCTGTGTTTGCTGTCTCCTTCGTTCCTTTACAACGCGGTTAAGCCCTCCCCGTTCCACCTCGACACATTCTGTATCTGTAGCTGTAGACCGCCAGTCGAGAAGGCCGCCCGCAGCTGGTCTACGGAGGATAAAGCTGCCTGCTTTTACTATGAAATTGGGGAAGGCAAGTGGATTACGGTCGATTCCTTTCCGTGCAAAGGCTTCGTGTTGGTTTCTTTTGGGTGTCCCACTGGTGCGCTTGCTGGGGCTACATTGATCCCCCCGCCCCCTGCGCCACCCACTCCCACCCCCTGCTCCGGCACCGGCCTTTTAACAGACCGCAACTCCCGGCGGCTAGCCGCATTACCAGGGCACCATTTGTTCTGAAGAGGTTTTTTTCCCGCTCTTCGTACCCATACCCCGGCTCTGTTAACGTTATCGGCATGAACGGCTCTTTGAGACGGATGCCTGAGATTTTTACAGAATTTAATCTCGACGGAATGTATGCGTTAACACAAAGGAGGATTTATTTTATACAAACTTTGGACCACTGGAGAATCATTGAGCACTTTCAAAGCGTATTCGGCTACTATCAGTATAACTTCCTCAAATTCAACAACCAAATGTTCGGTTTCAATACACTTCATACTTTACCGTTGTGAGCATTCAGAAAGTCTTTTGGCAAATGCTTAATATTTTAAATTTAGCGTAACTCAAACTATATAATTATTCTCGGCGTAGGGCAAATGTTTCATATTTATGGTTTCACTGAATTGCGAATCTGACCTAATGGCGTGCCCAGAATACACGAACATTATTTTGAAATAATTTATTTTCATGTCGCAAATTTTTCGCATGTAGAGGGACCTCACCACTCGCACAAAACATAATTAGCATTAACAAACCCCGGAGGAATTTATTTTTCGGCGTACTGCAGACTCGGAGCGAACTCTGACATTTCCCACATACAGCTATATATTATTATCAGTCATTAACATACTGGCGGCTGATCCGACCCCGAATAGCAAATTAAATACCCCCGATGCTGTAATAACGAAAAATTTAATGAAATATTGGTGGGCGACTGCTAATATCATAATAACATCACGCCACATCCTCGTAAGGGATGATTCCTACCCTTGTACGCTACCACCCAATTCTGTGCTTCTTTTTTTATCAGTTTGCTATCATTAACACTAGGTACTTAGTTTTCTAAACACATAATGAACCTTACCATAGACTTAGCCCCATATTACCAAAATTCTGTAGTATGAAATATTCTTTTTACACTATTGTTCAAATTTGTATATTTTATTCTTTGTCATTTGTTTTCATTCTTGAAAGTTTGTCTCACAAATCTGAATATTTGTAAATTTTTGGTGTAAATCCTACTGGTGAAAAATTACACGTAATTAATTTTTGTAGTATTTGTTAACTGAAAAAAAATATTGCTTCAGGATCATTGCCTTTCAAAAACAAACATTGTCAATCTTAAAGACAATCAGAAATTTACCTTCCGAATGAACACCGTTAGTAAACTAAACTTGAATACGACATCTGACAAAAAAATTAATAATGAAATACACATTTCAAATATAGAATTACTAATTAATTCAAAAAAAATCGTACGTACTTTATCGCTTGTCTAAATTCTTCCAACAATCTGTTCGAACTTTGTGAGTGGTAGTTAAATTCAAAGCAAATCTAAGTTCATTGAACCGAAGTTACCGATAGAATCACAATCGATGTTAGTGTTTTAAAAAAAAATTATTATAAGGTAATTTTACTATTTTTTTAAATTTATTTGGTGGCTTTTAAAGGCGCCCTTTAGGTGATGTTTCACTATCAAGTGCACTGTATAAATGAGCAAAGTATGAATGTATTATCAAGGATAGAAACTACTTTAATTAAGCTTTAATCAGTGAAAATTGTGATTCGAGAAATTAATCGGTCCAAGTAGGAAGTTAAGAAATACCCCAGACCTCACTTCATTCTTCGGTCTCTATTTTCAATCCCAAACCTACATGTTTTAAATAATTTCTAGATTCTAAAAAATGTTACAGGCGTCGTAAAGTGGTGATTTTGTAAATGAACTACCAAAGAAGAATTTTATTCAAAGCCTATTATATTGTGTTATTCAGTGTTCATTCGGCATTAGATAATAACATTCCGAAGAAGATTAATCATCATCTGTTGTTTGTTTATGTATTTTCTTTGTTAGCCCTGGCTTCGTTACGCTTCTGATTGACGTGGATTGTTTGACGTACGTTATAATATCGTTTCGTGATGAAACAATGGCGTTATTTCCGACCACAATGCCTGTGATGTATTCTTGTAATGGTGTGATCATGTGAACAAGATTCTTCTCCGCTAATTATTTTTTAATTTAGCTTTTTCGTTTGCCCACGCAATATACCTATTATTATTTTATTTTTTACCCAGCATTTTCTATTGGCCCATCTCTACAGTCGGGCAATGTTTTTTAAACGCCCTTTAATTAAACTTTAGCAAAAAATGACCTCCTTGAAACTATTAACCGTTTTATGGAATTACGCAGTAAAGGGAAAACAGCTTTTTGGGGTTTTAATGAAGTCATTTAACCGACTAGACCCATTCAACATTATTTTTATAGACATTAAACAAAATCATTTTTAATGTAATGCTTACATTTATATTCGTTCCTTCTTGAACCCGTCTTTAAGACCGATTGTAGACATGACAAAATCAACTATTTTCGACACACACGAACTCTGTTGTTCATTTCCAAAACAATACTTTTTCTAACTAGAATTTATTTTAAAAACGTTTGCCTGAAAACAGTAAGATGGCGGTAATGTAAATCTTCGTTATAAAAGTTATGAATTTCAGTTACCAGATGGCACTATTTTTTTTGTATTATTTATTTAATTAGTTTATACTACGTTAGAATATAAACGAATATATACAAGGTAACATTTAATTTAATTGTATGTATTTTAATATTTTTACAGAAAGCCTGACATTTCATTTTATATTATTATTATTTCTTCATATATCTTTAGTCCTGATTTTCCATATTATGACATGTATGATGATGTATGTGCCAATTTCTTAATTATGTATATCTCTATTAAAAACATTTTGGCATTTGGTTTTTCATAGTATTTTTATAGTGAATAGCTCACAAGAGTCCCAACTGCTCCGGTCTGGAGCCAGTGAGACTATGGCATCCCCAATTGGGGTATGTTGTTTGGCTGAAGGTAAGTGGGTAAGGGAAGGAGATGGGGAAGAGGAAGGTGGGGAAGTACCTGGCCATTTAGATCTAGTCACTAAACACGGCTAAAGCCATTTGGAGAAACGTTTCAATTCTGAATGGTGGTCTTACACCAAGGCGTTACTGGGAGTATCTTCCACTCTGGAACGTGCCGCATATATAGTATTTATTATTTTAATTAATCAATTGTGAAATAACACAAATCAATCAAATAAAATTTATTTGCGTACACAGGGTTCGAACCCGCGACCTTCGGAATGGGAGTCCAAAGCCTTACCACCCGGACTACGCCGGCCGGCATTGTAAAAAATATACCTACATCTGGTCAAAAAACAGAGAACCTGTGTTCGTTCTACCTCGGTCAACAAAACCGTTAAAAATAACATTATTGTTTTCTAAGGCCCACAGAAATAAAAAAAACACTGCGGCTCCGACCGAATGTTTCAGTTTGTAGTATGTAGACCTCAGAACAGGTATAAAACTTATTGAGGACTATGGAAATGGAACAAAAATAAATACAAATAAACTTTTTCAAAGTAATATATTTTAAAAAAAGAATCGGAATGTGGCCTGAAACGGCTTTAGCCGTATTAGGTGACCGAATCTGTATAGCCAGGTATTTTCCCATATTCCTCTTCCTAGCATCCCATATTTGTATTGACATAAAAAAAGATAGTGCTATGTATTTGTCTTTGAGAAAGGAATGAAGGAACCGCAAAAAACGCATAACGCTGCTTGCGGTTGCTTCGTTCCTTTCGTTTCAATGTGTTTATAAATTACACTACTACAGCTACACTACTCGCGAAGTTGATCGAAGTTGACCGAATACGATAGTGTGGGCACGAACTTCGCTTCGCTTCGGGCAACTTCGCTTCGCTTCGCCCGACTTCCGATTGTTGTCGGTAAATGCGCCCGAGTCAAAGGACTCGAAGCGTCACGGCATAAATAAACCAATCACTGACTGGTTGGACTGAGTTACTCGCGAAGTTGCACGAGTGTGTGGGCACGCACTTCGAACTTCGGCTAACTTCGTCGAGGACAGCGTCGAAGCGAGTAGTGTAGCGGCCGCTTTATTAGTCTACTATAATAATATTGCTATTGTTACAATAATATTGCAATTTTGCCATTTTGCCGTGCTAAAAACACTTATTCAACTTCTCGAAATTAGATGTATATTTGTAGGAAATATAATTGGCATCTGATTATAATATTTACAATATTGTTTTCATTTTAAAAAAAATTTTTGAATACCACACCAGAGTCCCAACTGCTCCCGTCTGGAGCCAGTGAGACTATGGCATCCCCAATTGGGGTTGTTGTGAGACTGAAGGTATTGTGGACCTCGAAGGAGATGACGGGTGTATGATGATGTATATATATATATTTATATTTTATTTTTATTTTTTTAGAACATTTAAACATTAAATTATATGTTAAAATATATAATGTTACATTACATATTATAATATATAATACTTTATCTTGTCTTCAAATCTTGAACCACTATTATTTATTTTTATTTTATAATATTTTCATAAAATGAGAATTTGTACCCGCTAATCCGATGTCAGCGTCACTGAGCATTATTTTTTTGACAAAACATATTTATGTTGTAACTTGAAAACCAATACCCATATATTCAAACGTAGCGACACTTTTTGAGGATGAGGTTTGTTTGAGTTGCCTTTATGAGCGTTGACTCACACGTGCACCATAATTACGTGGCACTAGTAATTACGCTTGCTCGCTTCAAAATACTCTAACCACAACATATGGCAGTCAGGTTATTTGTGTTTGGTCTTTTCATTCATGTTTTTTGAGAATAATTTACAAAAACAATAATAAATCGATATAGGACCGCTGACCTTCTGTCTCTTGAAACGAACATGCACATAAGTATTATATTTGCGGCATTTTTCAGAGCATTAGATACTGTCAGTATCGCCCTGATGAAAGACCAAAAATCATTATTTAAATTTAGACCGTAGAACGGGTATTATTTATTGAATAAGTGAATCTACCTGGCTATTCAGATTTGGTCACCAAACACGGCTAAAGCCATTTCAAGCAACGTTTCAATTCTGAATGGTGGTCTTACACCAGGCGATACTGAGAGTATCTTTCACTATGGAACGTACCGCGAATATACCATACGTATATTAATTCATTAATTGTGAATAACACAAATTAACCAAATAAAATTTACTTGGCGTGATGGTTAGTTAGTTAGTAGTAACACAAACTCACACACCTAATAGGTTAGATTTTTTTTCTCTTTTTCTTTTTGTACTTATTTAGTACTTTGATATAAAAAAAAACAAATTCCTGTAATATCGAAAAATCTGTTTTTGAAAAAATAATAAAATACACAGATTTAGGAAATGAGTTCAAAAGAATTTGACATTCTCAGACTATAAAAATATTAACATTTGTAATTTCGGCTACTGGCATTATACCTAGCTCTCTTATAAAAAATTTACGCGTATTAGATCTATCAAAAAATTTATATATAAAAATGCAAAGGTCAGTCATTTTAAATACATGTAGGATTACAAAATATTATCATATTATTGATATTTAATTTTTTTTAAATATGGTATAATATCATATAATTTAATAATAATAATATTTTAATATATTTTAATTATAATATATATTTTAATAATTATCATATAATTTAATAAATAATAACTTAATAATATAATCGGTTTGAAAAATGAACAATAACCAAGACTCCGACCATGATAGCGCCATCTGTTGGGATATTTAAAAGAAGCTTTTAGTTCGATGTTCTACCGTATTAAAATTTTCAAATAGGCGCCACCAGACGGCCAATTTTAAAGGTAATTTAAAAATATAAGTTTTCTTTCTTAAATTATAGTATAAAAAATATTAAATTAACTTTAAAAAATGGAAAAATATAATACCAATAATTTATCGTTTAGTTTTGTTAAATAAACGTATCCAAAGTTTTATAATCTGCATTTTAAAAACAAGAACAATTAGTGTTTATGAAAAAATTAAACTACGAACCTATTTTATTTATTTTTTAGTTTTTTTTTTCGTACGTTTAAAGAAAACCCCTTCAGGTATTTTTTGACGATATTCAGCCTTTAATAGTATTTTTTTAAACGCACGTATTACGGTCTGAAAAAGGTCATATTTTCGATTTGATTTTGATAATTACTAAGCCTATGTTAATTTAAAAAATGTATAAAAAAATTTTTACTTGTTGAAAACACTATCATTATCGATTTGCTTAATAATATTATCATTATTTTAAATTAATAAAAAACTACACTCGGCCTTAATGTTTATTTAGAAAATACACGCCTTAGAATTAAACCTGAAGTTAAAGATAATGTTGTTTATTTATTTACTCACAGAAATGTCAATAGATGTCGCACATTAAAATAAAATTAGGATGTTTTTTGTTGTTTGTTTTTGGGGTGTTATGCCGTGTTGCGCTAACTCCTTCTTTAGCCGACGTTTCGGACAGCGTTGCAGTGTCCATCATCAGGGCAGATCCGAAGATGTGTATCACATCTTCGGATCTACCGGATCTGCCCTGATGATGGACACTGCAACGCTGTCCGAAACGTCGGCTAAAGAAGGAGTTAGCGCAACACGGCATAACACCCCAAAAACAAACAACAAAAATGCTTTTGGCCGTGAGAATCTAAAAACTTACCCAAAATTAGGATGTATTTATCCAAGACACTATCCAAATTGTGTTTATACATAAAGATAGCAGCCAGTAATAATGTGCGGTGAGAAAATGAAGATAATGTTGGTAGTTCTTATTCAAAGTAGGATACAGTTAAATTAGCTCAGTTAGAGCAGTGCCCCGGCAAGGCGAAGATCCTGGGTTTAAGTCCCAGATGTGACCGTATCTTTTTCAGGTTTATCTGTTTCAAATTTTAGTTTAAAAATCGCTCTTCTATAATTAAGTATTAAAGATAATGATTTGTATGTATATTATTTCTTCTCAGAATTAATGTACGAATCTCAATGAACGAATTTCATTCTCCAGTTCTTAGAACACACGAAAAGGATTGTCAGAGTGGAATAATTAAATCAAAATACAGAAGTGCTCCGCGATATAAATTGCAGGGCTCTTAATTAACCGTAGATATTCTCTCAAACAGCTTTCCGTCGGGGGGAAGGAAATATAGAACCGTAAATAAATGTTAACGCTCCCCTAATGTGGCGCCCGTTGCCACCCCCTACCCCTCCCACTCCTACTGCTACTCCCCCCGCGCGCCCAGAGGCTCCCCCTATCGGCGGGGAACCTTTCCGCTTTCATTTTGTAAGTATCACGCACTTATTTATACGAAAAAACATCTCTGTAATTGCACAGGTGGGTGGCGCAGTTCTTAAACAAACTCCCTGCAATTTATCTCATTTATATATCTACCAATGGTTGATTATGCCGATTAAAGTTATTATTACCATCACATGTAGTTATCATTTGAACAGGGATATAAATTAAAAGACGGAAATCTTTATAAAATGATAGCATTGTCAACTGTCAACACTTAATTAATTATTCGAAATAAACTGACAACCTACGTCAAAACAAAAATATGTTAACCAATATTTCTTATATTTATCGGTGTGTTCATTAAAGAAAAGTGAATAAAACGTATTATGGTTTTTAAAAGTACTTGAGGTTGGTGAGACTCCTACCGCGTCTCTATCAAATCATGAATACAGTTGATAGATTCATTATACCCTCTCCCTCTTTGTTACAAAATGCCGATAGGTTACAGCGGAGGTCTATGTTTCTCGTTGTTATTGAATACTAAGGTAACCGCTTTGGTATTACTCGGTGGGTAAATTAATTTCAGCGTGTCCAGCATTCTAATTTTCCGAACGCTCACCAGTCGCACCAACCCAGGTTTATACAACGTAAATTACACTTATACAAGTTTGACCGTAAAACAAATACATTTATAAAATCAATAGCGAGCGCATGTCCTCCGAAACGTAGAGTACAAAAACGCCGCGGCGGCTAGGAATACAAGAGGCCCATTATTCAAATTGAACTGGAGATTATACACATTAATTTGTATTATTTAGATTACACGTTTCAATAAACAACGCTTGCCCGCGTCCACACGAGTATTTGCCCACATACCTGACGGTAAACTACGATATCTCAGCTAATGAATGAATGGGCAAGTTGTTCAACTTTTTTACTGCTGCTGTTAAGATAATATTCTCTTTTTTAGTACCTGCGATCTTATAACCTTCGGTTAGATATTAGTGGGCCGAACAAAGCGTTTTCCTTTTGAATAAAACACAAAGGAGGCGAGCGCGTATTATTTATACAATTTAGCAGATCGGGGATGGGATCGGTCAAATCATGTCGTCCTGCGGGTAAACTGATTACTGTATCGGCTTTGGAAAGGTTATATGTGCCGCGTGCTCCGAGATTTACACAATAATCCGTCCTAAGCCGAACACGGAGAAGGGCGCTTATGTCGTTAGGGCGGGACTCCGACCGGGTGTAAGTAGTAAGTGCCCTTCCTGTAGATATCCTCTTAGGATGTTCTGCTTTCCTGTTCCGACCGATCCGCCTAGCACGGTGTATCCAGCCACACAGCCACCCAGCCGCCCGGCCTAGCGAGTTGCCTTCGGGACACAAAGCTCGGCTGGCTGCTTGCCTTTATTATTATTATTCGTAGCGAGCTTCAAAAGAAGCGCTATATTTTATCGTTACATGTACATATAAGTTAAACATTACCTCTGCCGCAAAATGGCGTAAGGTGGTCCCACTGTTAGCGTGGGTTTGTGAACAGTGAACACTCAGCTTTAATTCACTCGTTCACAGATCTAGCTGCCTGATAATACGCTATTATGCATCAGTGTCCTTCATCACAAATACACATGTCGACTTAAATAACCCCACTGTTCAAATAAACTTTTATATATGATTGTTTTAAAGTTTAGGGTTAAACGTAACACAATTTATAATCTTCGCGTTCATAGATGGCCCTAATTAAAACATTTGGGAGAAAACATATTTTGTACGTTAAAAATATTAAGGTTAAACTCAACGCTCGTTGTATTCTACGTGTTCACAGATGGCGTTAATTAATTAATTTTGTTTAAATACGCTTTTGCAAGGTATTGCTTTACAGTATTAAGACAAATTATTTGTTTGCGCCCTCATATACGCAATATGAATATGAATAAATAGTTTTGTCCATATAAAAACTCAATTCTATCGAGAAAGGCATACAAATACAATATTGGATTGAATCATCGGTAAAATATTGTATTTGTGTGCCTTTCTCGAAAGAATTAAGTCTTTAAACGAACAAAACTATTGATTCATATTCATATTGCGTATATACGGGCGCAAACAAATGATTTGTCTTAATATTGTAAAGCAATACCTTGCAAAAGCGTATTTAAACAAAATTAATTAATTAACGCCATCTGTGAACACGTAGAATACAACGAGCGTTGCGTTTAACCTTAAGACGAATTGTTAGTTGGCGTGTTGTACGTACGGATTTTGAATAAGAATAAATAGTTTTGCGAAAAAAAACTCCGCCCTTTTAGAAACAAGCAAAAGTTTTTATAATCACAAAGGAACCCACAACTCCTTACGTTACGCCGGTAACTATTTAACGGTACTAATTAATTATTAATTCAAATTTCGCGGACTCAGTGATACTTTCACTTTTTCAGCAGAGATTCAAAGATAATACCATTCGTGGATGTTTTCAAAAACAAGTTACCTAAAACCTGATATAATTCAATAATTCATCAACAAAAGTTTTCTTTGTAGTCAACCATAATATAAGAGCCTTTTGTCTCTGTATCCTAGAAATGGTAATTCCATTTTTCCTGTGGATTTGTGACGTTTTTATTGAATTGTACTCGCCGATGGTCGGGCAACTTTGATTTCAATTTATTGTTATATTTTTCCATCTCGCTGGCTTTCTGTAGAATGAAATGTTTGGAGCACCCCCATTTTCCTTCAATCTGTTTCTGTTTCCCTCACCCCTCTCTTACTTTGAGAACGACTCTTTTGTTTGATTTATTATGCCACGAGAATGATAAAATTGTTTCATTTTTTCCCGTTTTCCTTGTAATGTCTTGGATACCATTGGATGAAGGGCATTTGTTAGAGTTTAATTTCGAAGCATTTGTGACCTGTTTGTTTAGAGCTCGTTGAATTTAGAATTTAAATTATAATGGTCTTACTCTTGAAACATTTCCACAAAGAGTTTTGTTATTATTGAATTGACCCAATTCCAGTAAATGTTCTCGCTATGTCTTCCAGGGGCATCCTTAACTTCTTCTTCCATCCCCTTCTTCCGGCCAGTCATAATATTATATTGAAAACTTAAAGAAACGGGCTAACAACCAATAGACTGAGACCAAGAAAGTACCGAGCTCTTTGGTGCTGAAAATAAGCCTGCTTTTTCACATGATTTGTTAAAATAGTTTATTCGTTGTTCTCTGGTCTAAGTGTGCTACGTTTAGTTTTCTTCACTGTGGGGTACCCCAGGGGCCGGCTGGCTGGCTGTAATGTTGCAAGGGCCCAGCGGACACCTTTATATAATTCATTACGGGGCAATTTTTCCACCTCAATGAAACTTCTGAACCCCTGTCCGCGCGTCTTTTATACTTCCTTCCTTTCGCAGAATAACTTTTTAACCCAACGCTACCCCCAAACTCCGCATCATTCTTTATTTATTTCGCGTTTTATTCCGTGCTTTCTTTATCAAAGGGAAAATGTTTTGACATTTTACTCCTTTGGCATAGAAGTTTGAGCAATCATTTATAGATTTCCTATTCACCGACATTACGAGTACAAAGCTACTCTGTTCTTACGTTTTATATTTATCTCACGATTGTTGTTGAGAATTATTGTATATTTTTAATGTAATTCAATTATCTAATTAGCGTTTATTAAGCATCATGCCATGAAGCTGCAGTCTTATGCAAACATAATTTGAATTTAAATAGCCTCGTAACCACGTGACCCCAGTGATTAATTAATCCGTTTTATCCCTCGAATTTAAGCATTAAATATTAAGTATCCCTTGTTATTGCACATATCACAACATCAAACAATTTAGAATACGCGTTGGTATAAATTCCTATTTTACCGCAGGCGCGCGGTAATAGAGGCTGGAGTGAATATTGTCTGGCTGGCGTGAGAGTGTGTGCAATTTGTATAGGCGTTGAGGATGTGTGTGTGTGTGTGCATGCCTTGTATCTCGAATCATAGTACAATCACATAGTAAAGCGAGGGGTACTCGTAAAGCTGTTCTGCCACACAACACACAGCCCCGTCCGTCTGTCGTATTGATCGCCTCCTCCCCTCACACCACCTGCCGCGTCATCCTGCGTCCCGCTCAATCCTTCCCTCTCGCACCAGCCGCCGCAACCACCCCGGCCACCCTCTGTCTCCCTGGTACTGTGTTACTGCTAGCCTGGTAGCACGAAGGCTCTCCAACCAAAACGTAGGGCAGGATGGGATCACAGGTTTATTAATCACGTGGAAATGAATCAGGGTTTTTTGTTCCCGACTCGGCTACCCTCTTTGCCTGAGAAGTTTTTTTTTTAAATTTGGCTATCTACGTACGTATATTTTTAAATAGGTTTTCATTTTTTCTTTTCCATTATTCGGAACGCAACTCTGAATATTTTCGGAACTACTTCTACTCGGCAGCTTTATGTTTCAGTGTTGGAAATTCGGCGGGTTTAGCCAGATGAATTATTGTGTTTTCACCCCTCAGCAAGTTACTCAAGTAAATGCTTATTTATACAATAATATTTTGTAACGTGCTGTATGACATTTTTACTAAAGCATAATTTCCTTGAAAGTGCACACGTCTTTTTATGCCTTGTGAAGTCTTGTACGTGATTAACTTATTACCATCCATCACTAGATGAAATTAGCAAGAGAGAATGATGTTTGAATGTACAGTCTGTTCAAAAGAGATAAATAAATGGAAAGTGTTGCGAGTTGATTCGTCTCGCGGTATCACAGATGTCGTGTTTTCTCGTGAATACCTAAATGTGTCTTATTAATTTATTAAGTATGATAGATATGAAATTTAAAGAAAAGGTCCACCGTCCCTAAAAGCTGCCTGCTCCCAGTACCCCATCCGCCAAACAGAACCGAATGAATTATTCAACACTCAGCATTCCACCACGATGTGTAAATTAACTTTGTTCTTTTACCTTTGTTTCAGGTATGTGGAGCCGATTTTGCCAGCGCTATATTTTACGAGGGCCAAGATTCGATTCACAGAAATACAAATACAAACACTAATAGGTGTATATTATTATTTCGCGCCTTGCGGAGCAACTGTTTGAACATTTGCAATAAACAATTATTATTTTGTCGACACGGGTAAGTACTCTTCTACATTAAATCACACTCAACATAATATGTGTTTATTAAATGGATGTTCTCGGTCAACGCAACTGTTCGCAACATAATTTGCATCATGAGCTTTTAAATAATATCGATGTAAAAATAAAAGAATTCATAATCTGCTCTTTCATTGATGGCGCTAATTGAATTATTTTAAGAAAAACACCTTTTGCAAGTTATGTTTTGAAATATTGAGGTTAATTATTTGTTTGCGCCCGTATAATATATATGTAATATCAATATGAATAAATAATGTTGTCCGTATACAAATTCATTTCTTTCAAGAAAGGCACGCAAATACAATATTGGATGGAATCCCCGACACATTATTGTATATTGTCAATATTGAATTGAGCTTTATTCGAATAAAAATATTTATTTATATTTATATTGCATGTGTACGGGCAAACAAATAATTTATCTTAATATTTTAAAGCATGACTTGCAAAAAATGTATTTCCTAAAACATTAAAATTTGCTGTAACTACGAAAGAGCAGATTAGGAATTCCTTTAAGTTTTATCTTTAACTGTAAAAATTAGACAAGTTTGTTTTGTATTTTAAAATGGTTCAATTCGGAAAAAATACTACTTCTTAACATAGAAACAGACCAGCCAATAATTATTGTGCTTTTGTTATTATCTGTTTGGAATAATAAAGCTTTTCCATTTCGTTACAAATAAACAAAATATGCATAGCAATTCCGCAAACACTGCTAACGAGTATGCTGCTTTTTATTTTCTATAACTTGTGTGTCTGGTCATTCATCGATTACTATTTTCCAATAGATATATTCAAATAAAACCCATTAATATTGACAAATATTTACATCGACAATCGCAAAGGCCAAAGGTTAATGGATGCCAGGGAAAAAAACTTCGAGTTAATTATGTGTGTTTTATACATAGCAACATAAATCAAGATAAAATCTATTTGATATCGTTGACAGGCGCGGCAATTTTATTGCAGAAGGAATACCATATTCTTATGGTTTGTATACACTTTTTTTATACTTTCTATAATTATGCATAATTTTATAAAATATTTTCTATTGTGGGAAGCTCGAAAAAATTTCGTTAGTAAAAAAAACAGTCTGGCGAAGAACTGGTAACGCCGTAAGATGGCATCATTAACTAATTTTGCGTTAGGTTTGAAATAGTCAATTCTTTCCATTGTCCTTATCCATAATCTAGGAGATCGTTATTAGATACTAGATTCATATAATATGGAGCTTTTTCGTTGTCTATTTAAATTAATTTCAAATTTGTCGTTATTTTTTTGAACCACTATGCCAAAATATGTGTGGAGCGGCGATAACGATGGCGGGCATCGGGAACTTGGGAACTGGGTAGCGTTTTGTTTTCTTTGTTCCCGGATAAGTTTATCCCGGCTCAAGTTATAAATTAGCATGAGATATGTGTTTACTACAATACTTGTAGTCGAGGTAGAAATCACAACTAATATCGCATTACTTACTCCAGATTAAAGGCTCGCGGATATAATAACTTTATAAATAATTTATTTGCGGTTAATGCATAACAACAGACGTTTTTTTACTATTAAAAAAATATACAGAATTATGTATGTCACGTCACACGACTCTTTTCGATTTATATCATTGAAAAATGCATTCTAAATAGCAAGTTTGTAGAGATAGTTACAGCTCTGTTGACATTGATCGTTTATTCAAGAGGTATACACAGAACACATATTTAATCTTAAGCTATTTTACGATGATGTTTTTATCCAGTGAAATCTATTTGTTCTGTTAGTGCTCACACCCACAGATTGCCCCGTGTAAATATTGCTTCACGATCCGTGAATAATGGCGGCTATCTATCATTTCAATGGAGGGGATATTAATTTGTGTTTCGTGTAATAAATATCTACGATGGTTTTACGTCCCATTATTTATGTTTCGTATCATTCGTTCAGTGTGTTATTTACTCGGATGCATTTATCACCGGATTATGATTATTATTGTAGTTCAATGGCATCATCTGTCGCGTACCGATATGCTTTCTGTGGTATCCATTTAACTGGTGGAGCGACTGAGCCAGCTACGCTGAAAGGGAACATGGTCGAGTTTTTATTCAATTTGCTTGGTTTGTTTGTTGCTTGGATTGACTACGGTCTGGTCTGGTCTGGGCAATGGTATGGCGGCTTGCTGACAAACCCGTTCTCTTTTCCTGCCAGCCTGTGAGCCTGGTATCTGCGCGAGGAGCGCAGCACATTAGTGGAGGTAATTGACGCGAAGAAGGTGCCTGTTAACACGCCACAGCGGTCGCCCGCACTTGCCCATGCCGTGTTTCTATATGTACGCTCTTGTTCTGCTATGCATGTATCACGTCCTCAACCTTTACACGCTACACTCCACACACACACATGGTGTACCTGTAGTTTTCATTGCTCCAGTGTATGTGTAAGTGTGGATGTAGGTAGATGTAGACGGCTGTCTTGTGTGGTGAACCCGGCTCGAAAATGCATACATGTGTCAGCGTTTATACAGTCTCTTTGTATCGCGGGCCGCCCAGCCGTGAAAATGTAAGCTTTGTTCGCGGAGGTAGGTTATGGAAATGTGTGAAACCACCGTGTATAATTCTGCGTACAGAATAATCAATCATTAAATGTGATTACATTCAATGCGATTGAGTTAGTTACTCCCCGCGGCGATACGATCTTGACAAAGATATTACTATAAACTCCATTGGTACTGTAGTGTAGTAGGAACACTTAACAGTTTTTTTCTGTTTTCAAACGATATGTATTTCCGCTAAAGACAATCTCGAGTTGGCGAAACTTTAATGATAATTGCGCGAAATAAAGCGGGATCTGTTGGAAGTTGGAACCCTGCCACACACCCCCACGGTCGAATAGCCCTTTTAGTCGAGCGAATCCGCTGGCTTGTGTAATGTGTAATGTCGTGTTGTAGAATTATCATTTTATTGCTTGTTAATTCGCGCATTATCCCGAAAATAATCTCGCACTTACCTCGCTTCAATGAATCGTGAACGTTATTAGAATATCATAAAGCTGAAGGTGTGTTCCTGCACGTGAAATGTTGCGAAAGCTCCTATGTGGAATATACATGTATGGGCGCAGTAAAGGCGGCCTGGAATTCGGAATAGTCCAGTTCGCCGGCGTTTATTTCCGAGATTTATCGCGCCTCTGGCCAGTTTATGTGGCCATTCCGCGCTTCTAAAGTGTGGCATTATGAATGGATAGAAATAATTATTCGGACGAAGTTATTTTGAATTTATTTTCCACGCTACGTGGCTCCCTTCCTGCCAACGAGAGCACAATAACACAAGAACAGAAGAACTTAAAGAAACCGACGGAGAAAAGTGCTCACTTATTAGAGGGGCAATTATTCAAATGAATTAAATGTTCTGCTCTGAAGCGAACTCTTCTTAGTAAAGTATGTTATTCATAAAATGTGCATGTAGATTATCATCTACATATCAAGAATAACATACTTTACTTGGAAGAGGAAATATTTTATTTATGTTGCCAAATAAACGCCTCATAAAAATCTGAATATTTCAAAGTTCCGATTTAAAATGTCTTCATCCTACGCATCTCCGTTCTACTGATGACAACAATGATAATAAATAATAATGCATTTCTTTGTTCAGAACATGATGGGGAGAACGCATTGTCATTTGGTATTTTATGCCGCGACACGGGTGTGTGCATTAAGCGAAAGCTAAATAATATTACTGTACTGCTTCTCAGCTAATACTCGTGTATACCCAGGAATAATAGCGTACCTGATGTTCTCTTTGTTTTGTGTCCCGTCAATCGGACATCTCAATATTAGCCGGCAATTACTTATGCAAATGCTGGATTTCAGAGTAAATAACATGAATGGGAGAAAGCACTTTGTTTGGGTGATTCTCGAAGTAGTCGGACCTGGGCTAGTGTTTGCCCCACCATCACCATCAGGGCTGGCACCGCTACTGTTACTGAAACTGGCTTTATCTTCCGGTCCGAGGAACAAACTCGTGTTTTTTTAATGGAACGGCCGTCGCAGTGTTCTTTGTGTTTCATTTCAATTCAAAACGCCTCTTTGCGATGTCCGTTGTATTATTTTCAACCGTTTTTTTTTTGCAATTAAAGAGAAATTAAGACACCGTCGGAGGTTCTATTGTCTACAAATCTGCTATTCCGTTTTTATTAAGAGTGACACTTGTGGTCTCTTGTAAATTTTATTTTTTATTTGAATACTGTACAAGATTCCCAACTGCTCCCAACCATCTGGAGCCAGTGAGACAATGACATCCCCAATTTGGGTACGTTGTGAGACTGAAGGTAGTAGAGAGGGGAAGGAGATGGGGAGGAGGAAGATTGGAAAGTATCTGGCTATTCAAATCTGTTGACCAAACACGGCTAAAGCCGTTTCAAACAACGTTTCAATTCTACATGGTGGTCTTAAAACAGGGCGATACTGAGAGTATCGTGTACTCTGAAACGTGCCGCAAATATAGTGTACATTATTTTCAATTAATAAATTGTGAAATAACAGAAATTAATCAAATGAAATTACTACAAATAAAAAAGTGCTATCAACACAACTACCATGTTGACATGACTGACCGGACACGGGACACACAAACAAATTTACAGGAGGTCGAAATGCAAATTTGTCGAGTCAAAACAGGACTTCACTGCGCTCAGTCAATTATATTATGCAGGGCCATACTTACCTTTAGTGTTTCCAAATTAAGTATGTCATACTATTTTCCTTTATCCTGAAAGTGATTAATTTTGTCATAATAGCGTTAAAGATCATTTTCCATATGAACAAAAGTTAATGTTAGGTTCGTAATTCCAACAATTAAATAAATGCTGATCTCTTAAAACTCTAACGGTGAGCCCTGGCTTCATGAAATTGCACATAATTTATTTGCACTTCTATATTTATTTTGAATAAGTAGTTATAAAGGAATTAATTACCTTTCAAAACCAACTATGTATTCTGTAATTTTTTGTACTCATAAGAGTGGTCACAGTCATGGTATACGATTAAAGTTTTTTTCTTCATACGCTGCGTGTCTAAATCCAAGACAATCCTCGACGTAAAGTTATTTATAGCAAGCATTAAGAGGCTAAAAGTTCATACAGAATAAAGACTGAATCTGTTTAGAATTTACGGATAAAGGTTTTATTCCTAACGTCGCTTATTACACGGAGCAAACAGGACTCGCGCCGTAATATTTCAGCCGGAGATGATGTAGATTATACTGGAGAGAGGAGGAAAGAGTCGAAAACAATTTGACAAATGTGAGAACATTACGTAGGGGAAGTCGGAAAGGGGTGGGGTGGGGGGATGCTAGAGCTGTTCGCCCTGGCCCGAGGGTAAAATGATATAATGAATGGTGCGGGGCTAGGGGACCAGAATCGCGAGGAGATACTTTCTCGAATCCCCCCAGTTGCCCCAGTCCAGTATTTTTTGGGGCTTTGAAAGAATCCGGCCGCGTTGATCTTTTATCCAAAAGCTTTTATTTACCGTCGTGTTTTGGGCGAAATACATTTATATTATGTTGAATTTTATTTTGCTACAAAGGGAAATCAGTAATTTGATTGCTTTATAATAATAATTCGGATTATACGGGTTTTACCGTTCTTTATACGGTGCTTGTTAACGAACGCTTTCATTCATTATCTAGCTGTCATCATATTATTAAAAATACCAACTTAAGTTGAACTCTATAACTACGATTTGCTTTGAATTTAAGTGTTATTTTTCATAATTCTGACTACCGATAAAAGTACCGAGGCAGGTTCCTGGTAGGTACCTGGGTGTATACAGGGTGTCCGGAAACTCGTAGTACAAGCGGGAAACTGGTGAATCTACATCACATTTGGAGTCGATTTTGTAGTATATTTTTTTTTGATTTGAGCTTTCGTTATCGAGTAAATCGAGTTAGAAGTTGATTTTTTTTTTTTTTTTTTTTTTTTTTTTTAATCAAATTCTTATAAATTATTACTGAAGATCAAAGTACCCAACTAATTAAAACTATTTGAAAGTAAAACAAATGAAGAAACTCGGATTTGAAGCATTATTTTGAAATCACCCTTCATTTAACCCTGTGTAATCATAAAATATTTCTGCTCTGCAGGGTTAAAACATCTGTTGTTCAACCCTAAACACCAGAAAAAACTTTAACCCTAAAATAGCCAAAAAATATTTTTTTTTGGTTTTTTTTTTTTTTTTTGTGAAAATGCTCAAAAAAAAAAATTTATGTTTTTTTGGGTTCCCCATGTGGTGTAGATTCTCCAGTTTCCCGCTTGTACTACGAGTTTCCGGACACCGTGTATAATATAATATTTTTTACATAAAAATTTTTCAAAATTGGAACTGATTTATAGATAATTAAGACTGTCCGTAATTTTTCACGGCTCTGCGCTAGTTATTATTTTGTTGAATGATATTTTGTTATTATAAAATAATTTTCGTTGAATTGTTTACACCTATGTCGACATTTACTCTTTGACAGTAATAATATTAAGGCATTATACATATCTATATGTTGGCATTGTTATAAGATTGATTATTTAAATCGAAAGCTACTAGTCATAATGGGATAAATGACTGCATATTATTATGCTTTTAGAAAAAAGCAACAAGCCATAGTAATCTATGAAGGCAGCCACATACTCTTTACACGTCTAATCACGTCGTGATATGACTAATCAGGTCGTTTACTTAAACACGTTTCTTGGTACCTGATTTCACATTTACACACTTACCACCAGGACAGTGTAAGAATATTTACAATGTACACGGTAGCTTACTGTAATAATTATTACAATTAATGTACCAGATGTTAGTAGCACATAACATATCATCACGAGGTTCTCAGTACCGATAGCAGATAGTTGGAGCGGTTGTTATTTGCAGTAAGTAATGCCACCACAGCGGCATCACGGAACGTTTGAAACGATGCGTTTATGTCTACCGGACACGGGCACCATTCCCACCCCCGCACATCATTTAACCACTTAACGCATTTAAAATCCCGACTTCATTATTTGTAAGTCGCTGCGTGCGTCGAGGGGAGCAGAGTGCAACTATTTTTAAATCATTCTGATCGTTAACGGATTTCTTCACAATGTGGGCATGTGTGACGACCACCGTGTTAGGGCGGTGCGATTGCTGGCTCTGAGCCCAAAGGTCGGGGTTTGAAACCCGGTGAAGCGAAAATAATACCATTTTATTTCAAAATTTAGAAAGACAATAGTACCCTGTCACGCTAAACACATTGGTTTGTCAGCAGGTGTCTACAAATTATTATTTACATATTTGTGTTTATCGTATATAAATAATATTCATCTTAATATCTACACAATTTTTATCATTATTCATTCAAACATTTCGTCTCCTCCCATTCAATCATCGTTTAATTTACCATTACCATTCTCATTATCAATACCTTTCTTTGACCCATTTTTTCAACTTTATACATAGAGTTACATTCCAACGTTCGCGGTTTATTTATGTATTTCTGAACTATTTATCCATCATTGTTTGTGAATCTATTAGTGAGTATTATAAATATGTAGCAATTTCTCTTTAATGCCCCGTAGTAAGCGTTCAAAGATGGTTTGAATGTGAGATTTGTAAATACGAATGTTAGAGAGAGCGCGCTAATATTAAAAAAAAGATAATAATTAACGCGAAAATGGTGAAAATATTTAATAAAACACGACTCATTGGAAATAGAACAAAAATCTCTCGACAAATGTTTTAGTTGCAATTAAAGATTCCCTGTTATATTTTTCATGCCTATAACAGAAACAACGTTTTTTAAATAATTTTCGGAGCTTTGCGATTTTTTTTTCTATCGAGGGAATTTCATATTATTAACGTTTTCGTATAACAAATGTATAGATATTATCTTAAAAAATAACCTTTTTTGGAACTTGAAAACTTAAAGAGTAAACGAGACACTTGAATCGGTAGAAATTGGGTATGCCACTATGGGCACTATGTTGAATATCAATTTTGTAATTCGCACTCGGGAATAACAATTGGGCAATTGGGTATCATGTCTCTCTGTCTTTGAATACTTGGCGTTTGAAACAATTGTGTACTTAATTTTATAGTGTAATTAAATTGACTGTTTTATCCGTGCCAAAAACCGACGAATTGTTCTAATCTTGGCAATCAATTCAGCCATCTTAATCGAACGTCACCTGTCTGGCATCAATGTTTATTATTTATCTTCGTTGAATAGTAATTACAGGAATTACACACGGTGTTCAGTCTCTCTGTGGATTTAATTTCATGGAACGATTAATTAAGTTCGATGTGATTAATGTTTCGCGGTATTAACAACCTGTTGATAATTAAATAAACATTGATCTATTGAAGTAAGTCGCCTTGCATAAACCTGACACCAATCAAACTACGCGACTCTAATATCTGTTCCACGTGATTTGAAATATAACTGTATTAATCCTTACCATGTTTACATCTCCTTAAGTACTTCCGCCTTGAATTAACATTTGATATTTACACCTCCTTAAGTACCTCCGCCTTGAATTAACATTTGATAGCACCCCACAAGGATAATTAAACGCTTCTTTAACTGTTCACCTAGCGCATGTCCTGCTTTTATTTGTATGTACCTACACCTTCTTGTAGGTATACCAATTATTACTAATATCTTCCTCACTCATTCTTTTAATAATCATCGCTGTTTTTCTTTTGACTGTTGAGCAATTAACCCCTAAAGCCTCTTACTCTTTGCGATCTATTTCTCATGGAACTGACTTAACTGCGGATTGCGCCGAAAATATTTTCACATTGCATTCGATATCAGATAAATTGGTTGTTTTTTTTTTTTACTTTTTTTAAAATAAAATAGTATTCTTGAAAACAGACGAAAGACTCAATTCAGATTTTGGCATTACAAAATCGATGTATACAATTAAAAAGATTAAAATTTTGAACGTAAACAAAGAAAAGGTATTTAAAGATACACGAAACTAAAAGAACACATTTAATTAGAAAATCGTCGTTTAATATAAAAATATTTATGAAAAAATTCCCAAACCTACACAAATATTTATTTTGTCTGTCTTAACTAAGAGGTTTACCTTGTTTAAATCCACCTGACCTTTAGCTTTTATCCTTATTCTGCCATATTATTTGTCAAAATAAAGGCGTTCTATGAATTGGTCAACCTCCTTCGCTTTTCTCCGAGAACGCTGAGATTTAACGAAATGTTGATACTAATGGTGGGATAACAAAAGTAATTTGTGAATAATCGTGACAAGTCTAAGTAAGGTAAGGAGAGCGGAAGATAAATGAACGCAAAGTGCTTCACAAGTCCGGACTTCTTGTACCGAACAAACCTTCCCACGATCTCGCTTACCGATTTTCCGTTTCCTTCCTCCCATTATCTGATCTGATAATGAACAACCAAATCACTTCAATTTGTCGACAGGGTTCTTCATTTGAACATATTAAATTGGTACTTTGTAGATTCGAAATTGTACAGCGGAAAATATGTTTGTTTGTCTCACTAAACATTCGCGATCGTCGCGATAAATTTATTTTAAAATAGTGGTTTAATTATATGTTTGGTGTCTTACTTAACAAACTAAAAATTCTCCAACGAGTCTGTTCCAATATTTTCAATTCACTGCTTAACTGATGTTGTCGCTGTATTTTTTTATTTTTTTTTACATTAGCTCCACTCCGGAGGCTCTGAAGAAAATAATGGTCATATTTTGGGGTGCTGTGTGGAGGGTCTTTTTAGGAAAGGAAGAAGACGAAGTCTGGGAGGGAAAAAGGAAGTATGGGTAAGAACTTGGGGGTCATTGTATCCAGGGTGACGGACGTACGAATCCATCCTTCCCACGGTGGTGTAAGGAGTTGTTCCGAGAGAGTCTTGCTGGAGAGGTCAAATGGTCTCCCTCAACCATTCTCTCCCGATCTGGCCCGCCACGCAGTTGGTGGGCAGACGCATCCGCTACCAAGGCCCGGACAAACCTCACAACGCGAACTTGGGCACCCCTGCTAAGTCACCAAATGCAGCGAATCACTTGGGGTGACCTGTGGCAACTACTTTTAAGATAATAATAAGTAACCTACCGATTTATAAGTGTTATACGTTGGTTTGTTCAATAGACCCAAACACAAATAACAATTTATGGATTTAGGACTAGGTATACTAATTAGATCTAATGTTCTAATACTGAAGAATATAAGTGTTTTTTTCAACAAATCGCAGCATTAGCTACTGAAATAACTACTGACAACGATTTTGTAGTATTGATTCGAATTACCTACTTATTTGGAGAAAAAATCTCCCGACTCCGACAGCTTTATCCACGTTATTATCAGTGCCCATTCCCTTTTGCGTTTTTTGCGATCGACGTGGAGTTATTCTCCGTTATATTTTTCCAGCAGGTATCCGCAGAAACTCGATCTACCTGTTTTTTATACTTGTTTATTTGTTCCACGTCCTCGTTTCGAGGCATCCTTGATGATCAAATAGCTACAGATTAAGTGTTACTTTAGTTACATGTTTCGAGTCATTTTAGACACATGCTAACTAACTCACTGTGAAATAGACACGATAGTTTTAAATAGTTTTGTTTAATATATATTATAATATCGTTGCTGCCGCTGATACGTGTTGTTCTGTTAAATTTCTCGGTTATGAGAAAAGGGGAGAAGTATCAGGGAGCCATTAGTTATACACTTTTAGGATGATGGTAATGCTGCATCCCTTAGTGTCCTTAGAGTACCCTAGGACATGAATGTTTGCTCCAAATGCGAAGTGGTCACTCGAAAAGCAACGGAAATACTCCTGCCAAGTTTGCTGATAAAGTGGTGGACCTCTCGGCCTTATGGACAATTTTCGTTGCGCATTATGACGAGCATTATAAATTTGAATCACAAAATGCGCAATTATTCTTTACCTTTATTACTTTTCGTCCGCAGTAGAAATCTGTTCAATCAATGTTGTGAACCAGAAGGATAGCAATAAGGCATACGGGCTCTTGTAAAGAACTTGGTTCTCAATATGATAAATAATGTTTTTTTTATTTGATGCATTTTCCTCGCACAAATTGTAAAATCCTGATGGGTCTTGTAATTTACCTCCAAGGAGAGTAACGCCTGTTATTTACTAGATCTGAGAGAGATGCTGCAGCATTGCTTGCAGGTAGCAGGTACATCAATCACAGATACTTGTTTGTGTGTCTTCACTTATGATTACTCACATCTCAGAAATGGCCACCTTTTTGCTTGTTGCGATGTTCCCTGGTAGTCTGCTACTGAAAGCCTAATTGCGCTGCTACATAACGCCCATAAAAACTTGCAAGTTCGACGAGAGATTTATTGAGGCGTGTGAATTCTTCGAATGGATGAGAACAGTAATTTATGTTATTAGGTAGGTACGCGCAGTAAATAACTGCAATTGCTTTTTTACGCGTAAACTTGATGTTGACGATGCCATTTGAGGTAGGATGTGGGTAGAATCGTTACTGGCTTTATTAAGATCACGTACATACGTATTTCCAACTGTTTTTCAGCTCACGACATTCATGTTTAATTACGAGAAATACTTTCGAAGACTTCTTTGCTTGGCGGTCGACGAAAATCAATAAGTAAGAATCATTACTTTTTTTTAATAAACTAATATGTCGGTATTATATTTTTGTACCAAACATTTATGTAGTATTTTCAAGCTTAACCTTTGACAGTTGACACTTGGACAAATGTACGTGATAAATATTATACTGGCCAACCTTCCAAATCTTTCTTTGTAACACAACGCATTTAACCTTCAAATCCTCTTAACTTGACGCCTGGCCTTAGGTCAGTTCTCTCTAGCCCCTTATCTCCCCTGAACACACCTTCACTCCTTTATCTTACTTTAAGGCACAAAAGTGCCGCTTGACATACCCGATTCAATCCTTAATATAATATGTTTCCTTATTTTCAAATGTTTTTCGATTCTCATCGATACAACGTATTACATTAATTTTATTTTTACACATATAAAAAAAAACCTTTTTACTTTCGAAATCTAATTAACTCTCAATTGCCTGACTCTTTTAAGTAAAATATGTAACGCTATTCCAATAATAATTTTCTTCTCAATATTGTAGCCGTCCGTATTGGCATAGGTATTATTATTATTTATTACATAGAGGCTCACCTTTAGACGTTAGTCTTCTCGCCAAGAGGCCCTAGGGCTATCGAACCTCACCCGAAATCTTCGAATAAACAAAGCTTTTATCTCAGCAAC
Source organism: Hesperophylax consimilis (assembly GCF_061612785.1). Classification (NCBI taxonomy): domain Eukaryota; kingdom Metazoa; phylum Arthropoda; class Insecta; order Trichoptera; family Limnephilidae; genus Hesperophylax; species Hesperophylax consimilis. The sequence goes on along the minus strand of NC_142848.1, from coordinate 19,643,075 downwards.
TGGCACTTGATAAAACAATTCACCCTACCCCAACATACATAATTTAAACACGCTTGCGTATTTTTCTTTTCTACTGAGTGCTTCAATTTTAGATGACAGCCTGTCGTGGTTGGTACGAGCTTTAAATTACCCTGCCCCAAGCATCCAACCTAATATAATCTGCTGAGCTCTTTGGACGTATAACCAAGCAAGTAATCATTTAATCACCTACCCATTTGCCCCTATAATTAAAGCCTTAATGTGGTGTCCGGACCTCCGAAAATCGAAACATAATCTAATAGTGACCCTCTTTAATACCTGCACACAAGCGTACCATCGTACATTCCATACAAGCACAAAAGCTCTGCGTACTCGAATAAAAATATAAATACTATTAAAATGTATAAGTTTATTGCAAGAAATCAATATATACCTTCAAAATAAGCGCGAATTTCATATTTTGAATTTCTTCAAATTTCCAGCTACGAATTGCAGCGCCGAGCGCTCCCTACCGAGATCGCACACCATAACGTGTCAAAAGCAGAAACTAAGTATGCCAAATGTCGCTAACGTCACAGAGTATTTAATGTTTACTTTATACTAGACAATATTTGTACATGTGTACTGTGTGCGCCATAGACATATGAATATTAGTAGACCTGCCCTAAGTGATTAAAAGCGTATTATCCCCACTCCCCATACCGGTTCCATTGAGCCGGCTAGGCTCGCATATGGCCTCAAGTGAAATTTGAAAACGTGACGTCATCATTCTTGTGCGAACTATGGTCGAGGCATCATCGGTTCATTTTACGAAATAAAACGGCAAAATGTTGACTTGTCATATGAAAACTTGTAAAAATAGATATGAAAAAGAGAATAAACCCAATTGTCGTATTACATTCCATATATACGCATTATTTTACTTTATTTTAAGCATATTCACATCGTATAATATAGATCAGTTTTAGAAACATATTATACTATCACATCGAGAAACGTCTGGACGCGAAACACAAAGCTGGTTGGTTGCTGGGAAGTAAATTATGAACATTTATAAAAGTGTCTTAACTAAATACTCTGAAACTAACTACGACTCTGAAAATAGAAGCTGCCTTACTTTGCCAAATTTGGACTTCGCAAATTAGTTCATAACGTGGCGAGTAATTTGCGCTCCTATGTATAAATGTCTATTCATTCAAAAGCAGATTTTACTTTTAAGAACTAAATGGTGATATTATAATGCGAGATGCCTATTTACTGTCAGATTGATTTATTGACGAATCACAGTCAGCCTTACTCCCTTCGTTCTTCAACAGTTGATTTTACCCCTCGCCATTAGCTTCTCGTCTATTAATTCCTATGTCTGTGGTGTGCGCATTCAAAAGATGACTCGTTTTTGTTAGTGTCTAAATAGGCAGAGCTTTTCAGAACAAATTGCTACAGCCAGCAAACAGCAATCAGTGACATTTCTTGGTGTCTCTAAATATATATTTTTTCAAAATTTTGTCATGTTAATTTTGCGGAAAAAATGTGAAAACTTTATGTAAGTATCAGTAACAGGTTAACATGTAATATGCACAGATGAATGATTTTGCTTATGAAATTTTCTACCTACCCTAATCCAAAACTGTTCACGCCCCCGGCTGCACGATGCTTCATGGTACATTTTGCTATTTTAACTTGGTTTTATGAACACACATGGTAGGTGGTACGTACATACAGGGTGTATCGGCACGTACCCGACAAACTTTAACCAGCTATTCCTTAGCATATTTGGAGTAAAAAATCTTATGTGCACTTTGCTGTCCGGTAACGTTTTTTTTTAATAAAAAAATTATTATTCATATTTTCACCACATGTCACCACTGTTTTACCCTTTGACAAAGTTTGAAAACCCATCTGGCAAATATTTTATTCGAATTCCGTTGAATAATGCACGTGTGTACCTATATTGGCGCACGTTTACAGTCACAACGAAATAGCACGGCACCATTCGTTTCATTTTTAACTATTATTATTTAGTGTGTGCGAAAGAGCGAATACCCTTTTTGACATACTTGCTTATAACAGCTGTTGAACACGAAACGCAATGCCAATGACAGTGATGTAGTGTGGAAATTTAAAATTTTTTTGTTTTTAATTGAAAAAAAAATGCTACCGGACAGCAAAGTGCCCATAACATTTTTTACTCCAAATGTGCTAAGGAATAGCTGGTTAAAGTTTGTCGGGTTAGTGCCGATACACCCTGTATATACGACACCCAATGCTTTCATATTGATAATATTTCTGGTTTATAGTGCATACACAGAGAAAAATTAGTATTGCTAATTTATTAAGAATCTCTTCAAATCAATGGGCTTCCGGTTAAAAACGCTTTGGCAGGCTGTTTCCTGATAAAATTTTAGTAAATTTGTGATATCGTTACACGATAATATATGACTAAATGCGGAAATGTTAGGATTTTTATGAACACGTGTTCCGAAATCGTGACAATACGTTGGTATTTTACTCAAAGTTTATCGGAAAAAATATCAATTCATTCCAGATCCTGCAATCGCGTTTTTAACTGGATTACGAATAATTTGAATTTCTTAATAAATTAGCAATATTTTTTTAGTATTTCTTCTCTGTGTAACATTTATGTACATATTCTTCTCAATTTCTCGGTCGTTATTTCAAAATGTTTTATTCACGTTTAATTTAAGAATTCCCCTCACGAGCTAATTACAGGAAAGGCGATGGATAAAGTATAGACGTAGGAAATATAAATTCCTTTAATACTGAACAGCGAGTGTAAAGAATGCGAGAGGAAGAAAAAGTCGCGCGCTCTTCAGGGAACTGTCACTGCTAAAGAAGACAGCGTTGTTTGATGTACCTACGTGGAAAAACGATGTCTGAAAAAATGAAAATGATCCAAATAACAGGCGATTACTTCAAAAAACTCGTGTAATTATTAACATACACCTGCTATCATGTTTTATTTTCTCATACTTGTCTAATTATACTACCCGGCTTAGTTATCTGAGTAAAACCACTTGTTTGTTTTTTTTTTAAATTTAACATTGAAAAAAAAAACAAAATGGATTCTTCGGTATTTCTTGATTTTTCAAATATTGCATGCTTTTAATAGTAGCTTTGAACTAGAATTTCAGAGAGAAAAATATGCGCTAATTTCATGACGCCATTGGTCACAATTCTGCTTCAAACAAACGTATTTTCTGCTTTGTTTTTGTGTACTCGTATATCAACTAAAATACGCCGAATATCTTTTCAACAAATGCTTTTATATCTTTAAAAGCTTAAATATCGGCTACGTCATGTTAGGGTTATTTGTGCCTCGTGAGAGCTTTTTAATCAGATTTCGAAGGATATATAACACAGATATATTATATCACAGTAGGTATATATACTTACCTATAGCATTTATAATTAGCGTTTGTCTTTGATTTACGGCGAAATTCCCGCTTTTCGCTTTACTGGGATTCCCCGGGAACCCTCAAGTTACGCTGTTGTATATTTGGAACTTATTTTCAAATATTTGGTATGTGGACATCTCTGACCATTGATGACAACAAATAATATTAGTCATTAGTACAAAAACAATTTCTTTTCACTTTCTTGGTCATAAATTATTAACTGCTCATAAATACTGGGTCATAAATTAATTTATTAAAACATCCGGTCAAATTTTGAGTATTCTTGTAAAAAACAGGACTGCAGGACTTTAACGAATGAATTTACAGGTTTCCTAACAAACTGTTGTTAAAACGCGAATATGTGTCGGAACGCGTTGTCATAAAAATTCTAATATTGTTGCAATTAGTTATTATATTTGTCAGGAAAAGCATAGTTGCATGAACGTGTCTTCCGATATATTTTGAATGGACTAATATTTTACTAGGAAATGGATTGCAATCATGTTTTTAACAGGATTTCAATTAATCAGCCCTACTCATTTTTCTCCGTGAGATACGACATTTTAAATCCGATATCTTGATATTTATATACATATCGTGATATCTTTAAGTAATGGCCACCGCGATCATGTTGAGTACGAATGAGTATCTCAGCAATCCTATGTACCTACCTAAACTCATCGTTATTCATTTGAAATCTCGCCAAGTAAGGCGAGGCGACCAAGAAACGAAATCAATTTTGAGGCAAGTGTTAACAGTGTGGATGTCATCGATTGAGAACATACTAGATTGGGCTTTATGTTACCTGCATTGGAATATAAAAAAAATATATATTATTATTATTATTATTTTTAGCTCGTAAGACGATTTTCATCCTGATCTGTGTAGCTTATAGAAATATCCACTAAACTAGCTTATAGAAATATCCACTGAAAAATGCAAAACCCTTGTTTTGAACAGAACAGAACTTGTAATTGAAATTCATTAATTCAGATAACAAATGTAAAATTTAAAAAGCAGTAAGTGTAATTATTTATGTTTAAATCAGCTGACCAAATTTAAATCATCCGTTGGGCTCACCTGGTCGAGTTTAATTCATTGTTTGGTGCTATCACCGCGATCTGGCTACGTTCGGATAATTTACTGCGGCAATTAGCAGCTGCTCACATTCAATTGAAATTAGATACATTGCAAATAAATTACCAATTAAAAATATAATCGTTGGCAGGTTTATTTTAATTAGAATGACTGTTTTGTTAATATTTACTTAATTTGTACCTGTCCATCTGCGGTCACCTATTTTTAAATTATTTATTCTGATCTTAGATGTGTCCTTGATTCGTTGATTTGCACCTGTTTCTGAGAGCGTTTTACAAACATTAATCGTTTCCAATTTCCACACCTTCTCACTAATATGTTCATTTTAGTTGTGCCAATCAAATAAATAACATAAAATAAATTTTCTTGGTTGAGCTATTTGAGTTTCAAGTTCTTATAACTAACTAACTAACCATCACGCCGTTTCCGCAGAGCAGAGGTAGGCAGAGTGCACGGACCGCCAAACAACTCGATTTTGGCACACACTCCTTGCCTCATTCACATTTATATATCGTCTCATACGTACTCTTCTCTTATTCTGACTCTTAAGTTTGTCAAGCTGTATAATACAGAATATATGACGCGCAAGTGATTTGTCGGGAACGTCCCAGGAAGACATGGCACGATCAAATGGTTCAAATAAGTGAGTAGGTCATTGACTAGAGTCGATAAAACAGAACACAATATATGCAACTAATGTTTTAACGTAAATGACGTAAGAAGTGTTTGTTGTCAGTGATGTATTGCGACATACAACATGCCTGCAGGTAAATGAATGCTTGATTGATGAAAATAAAAAAAAAGTTTTGTGATGTTCTTGTTCATACACATATTTCGCAACTAGTTGAAGTTGCTGGGGGTAATCCTTAGGATATAGACATATACCATCACGGACTTTTCTCTGTAGACCTTTTTGATATCCAATTCCGTAGTACATTATTTTGATGTATCTTTTGAGGTTAAGCCAGCGTCAGCAATGTAAACGCCCGAAAATAAAATAAAAAATTACGACTTAATTACAAAACATCGACTTTTCTCTACTTTCTATAAATGTAATATGCATGTACTATACAATATATAAACCTTCCGGAAGAAATTCTTTAAATGATAGTGAACACCCTATCTAAAATAGTTGCGTTGTTTAGAAGACCTAAGCCCACAAACAGACAGTCGCGGATAGCGACTTTATTTTATACTATTTAGTTATGATGAAAATGCAACCTTATTTTAAATTAACTCTAATATAATTAAATTAATTACTGGTATTAATCCACCAGCTAATGTGTTAAATCCCCTCATCGGCTGCACCAAACACCCAGCTATTCTGTCAACTAAAAACGTGCAACTGATATTGTCTTTTTTTGGTATTGATGATGTTCTGCATCTTCCACTTGTAATGCGGTTATGCTCACCCGTAATAATGCACACTGAATACTGAAGGGATATTGTCGACTGAATGCGGATCAACGCGGACAGATATGAAAATACCTTACAAAACAAATAGTTGATAGCATCGGAACCGTATATTTCATAACAATGGAGAATTATTGACATTGGATGGACTCTGGGAATTATGCATATATAGGAAACTTATGCTATTACAGTTATAATTATTGTTTCTGAAAAATAAATAGTATGTTTGATAGCATTAAGAATCTCTATTTAACGTGCGACGTTTTAGCCAGCCGGACTTCCACAAAAAAAATTTACTCCGCGACTGCTCAAAATCCCGGTTAATTTTTTTCATTATTATTGATCAAAAATCTAATTTAAAATTTAAGTTAATTTAACTTTTAAGATAATTCTAGAATAATATTTAAAAAAAAAAACAGACCGAGAAAATTATTTCATGTTTCCATGGCACCGATACGAAAAGAGTAAACAGGGGTGTTAATAAAAAAAAATCAAAAAGTCTAGGTAACTTTTACTAAACATGATATTCAATTTTTGGAACCGCCTTGAGACTCGCCGGGCAACCGTGTGTGATAATAATAATAATCGGTAAATTTGTGTAGCGCCGTTTTGTAAAAAAATCACCTCAAGGGCGCTGGAATGTATACACCACACACTTTTTTAGTTTAGGATTTCACTATAGTCTATAAATTAAGAAAACCCTTTTTGTGTTTTCAAAATATTTTAAATTATTGTCAATTTCGTAAATTTTTAAACCTAACCCACAATTACCAAAAATAGATTTACGATCTGGGTTTCACAATTTAACCATACGTTTTTTTCAGCCACTATTTTTTCCACTCTTTGTCATTACAAGGCGTGCTTAAAGTCTAAACTCGTCAAAAGCATCGAATCCGTTCAGAACGGCCGCGTAGCCGAAGCACGTTTGCCCGTCGGCCTTCGCTTCCCACAACCGGCAATAAGCCGAGATTATTCTGAATAATGTATTATGTATATTTCTGAATAATAAAGGCGTTAAAAAAGCACCACGGGCCACTGGCCGCACAGCTGTTTCAATTGATATAATTCAATTCTGATTGGGTACCTCCGCGAAGGCGCCCCGGGCGGGAGATTTGTAACGCATTTGACATGTCGCTAAGACCTTATCGCCTGGGAACTGGGAACGCTGCTCGTTGCTGTTTGCTGTTTGCTGTTTGCTGTTTGCTGTTTGACTGTCCCCCTTTCACTCCTTTTACTAGAATATCGGCGCGCGTAATATTCTAATATACATTCCTCGATATGGAAACTTTACCGACATTACAATTTTATTGTCTAGTAATTGCAGTAATTGAGCATGGCTTCGATTGCTGACAAGATAACACGAGGCACGAATTCTAACTGAAAATTTAACTATTAGTTTTGGCGTTGCACAATTTATTAGTATGGATGAAAGTACCTACATAACGCATTATTATGTTTGCCACCTACTATCACTTGCCACCGAGTTAGCGAGGCCTTTGCGTGCACGCGCGCTTACTTTAAATCAATATGGTATGCGTTATGGCCTGGGGCGAGGAATTAGCTACACATTAAGCTTGTCACTAAAGAGTTTACCTCCTGACCGAGCTGGGCTCCCGATCCTTTAAGCCCGCATTTATTTGCCCACGTATACCAATGACGGTAATTTCCGCAAATATGTTTTGACACGCCATTCCGCCATTAAACGGTAGCCGGTTCGCTGCTTCGTGAAAATTCTCCCCCTCGGCTGGCTGGCATCGCTTCTCAGATAAAACGTACTCGTGTCGTTCTTAGGGGAGGACCTGCTGCCTTCTACCTACTACCCACTACCCACTTCCTAGCCCCTTGCTCCCCTGTGTTATGTAGCTAGTTAGACTTACTACTGCTGTAGAACTGTAGACTACTCTTCCCAGGTATGCCACCCGAGTGTAATATAGTTCGCTACTAACATCTCCAGTTGTTTGTCGTTTGTACATCTGTTTTGGCGTAAACGTCGAGCTGTGCCGAGAATTTTCTCATTTCTAACAAATCATTACAATTAACACATTCAGCACGTACAAGTTGCCATCGACATGTTTGATTAAACGGGAAATATGAACGTAGTCGATTTGAGACTATAAATGCACATAATATCTTCTACTTGTTTGAGTTCGATGAAAGCTCGCCGCTCTTCATTTTGCACAATTTGATTCAGTTGAATATTCCAAATCATTTTGGTAAAATCAAATTAATTTCATGTAGCTTTAGTGCCCAACCTATTTACCCATAATACACACCTCCGTATGAATAATGAAAATGGCTCGAAATGTAGATTTATTCAAATGGAAATAACTCTCTTTGTTCACGGTGAACCACACTTATTGTACAGGTCATATGTTTTCACGAATCTGATGCATTTATTATTGCTTTGACAATGTTAATAACTTTAATACCTACCCAAATGCGTTTATTGTAGGTGTAATTAAATAATATTACTATGCAAATTCGTCGCTCAATATGTGCGAGCTTCAATTTATTCTGCGTCGTGTTTAACAATAATTATCGTACAAATTGATCGTCAATTTATTCAAATTTATTTGAAACATTCGCTTTAAAATGAATATCCACCTATTTATAAAGGTTGGGGAGTGTGGAATCCGTGTATGCCGAACTGATAAACGTTCATTCATGTATGATTTTATGATAATTTATTTATCAAGATTCTATATATTTTTATACTAAATTTTCATTATTCATTAGTCAATAACTCAAGAAACTTATAACAATTACGAATACCTACACTACCAAAACTCACATTAAAATTGCCTTGGTTTGAGCAGCATGTTTGTAAATACCATAAACAAGGATAAACTTAAATAGCACCTACTTGGTATCGCCGTCAGCTCTAAGATCTTCTACAAAAAATGTAATTTGGAACGGAAGCTTAAGACCTCCGCTTTTGGGTATGTTTTTTTGCCTCTTTGTAACTTGTATGAACACCCGAGGAGGCGGCATACCGAAGTCGGTCGTGTCAACGTGGACCCAAAGGCACAAGACAGATTAATGGCGTCGAGACATTCACAATACTTATATACTGCTGCATTCAGTTTCAGAAATTTTAAATAAATAAACTTTTTGGTCACCCGAATTAGTGAAGATATTTTTTCCGAGAGGATATAACAAGTTCGCAGACTTAATACGTTTTCAGAGTACCGTGAAATTGGTACAGCCAACTTAACTGCTAATATGCTTCCTGCCTTTTATATTTATTGCTCATATACATTTCATCATATAATTAATTCAAATTTGAAGAAATGTTATTAGCTTTTTTTCAGCATCAAGTTCGTGTTACAACAAGTTAAATTCGCGAGTGTCTTAAGCTGCCGACAGACGTAGCTATAAAAGATCAAAAGTTATTTGGCTTGGCGTATTTCGGCATATCGCTCGCCATACATTTCAATTGGAAATGTACGGCGAGCGATATGCCGAAATACGCCAAGCCAAATATCTTTTGATCTTTTATAGCTACGTCTGTCGGCCCCATTAATGAATCCTTGTATTGTAATCCCTGGAAGAACCGGGAGCTCATACCTGCCTGGGATGTAAGAAGAAGAAGGGATCTGGTTCATTTCTTCATTTTGTGTTTCTGCCGCCAGTCGCGGCTAATTGCCTGTGGGTAGGATTTTCACTTTGAGATTTATTGCCAGGGTTGTACGACCGAGTTGCCTTATTTCCCCTCGTTCCGTAAAAGCTTAGAAGATAAACATCTGTGCCTATGTGCAAGAAGAGCTTTCAGCTTTTGCTTTGTTTTTATATCTGTCTACACTTAATAGACAGAAATAATACGAATACCTTTACAACCAACGCACTATTAATGCTCGCTCGTCTCAATAAATACATTATATTAATATTCCTATTTTTTCTATGTATTTCACCAAAGAGAAACCAGAATTTAAATATCAAAGAATTGAATGTGATTTATTTAAATGGAGATCTTTTTTACTTTGCCCCGAACGCCGATTAAAGTAATAAAAACTATAGACTAAACATTTGTTCATGTACTGGCGCTGGCGTAAAGCTTGGACTACCCACGAATCGTTCAAATCAACTGTGTCGAATCTGTGTATATTTTTATCTAAGTGCGATCACGAAAACTTTGAATAAAAAAACTTGTTTCCCCTTTTATAAAAAAAGCTTGGACAAATCACTATTGTAATGAAAACTGATTTAGACTGAGGAATTATTATTTATTGGCTTGTAATTTTATTCGGCACGTTTTCACTGCGAATATTTTACGTGCTGGCCAGAAAAATCTTTCTCGGGTGACGTCACTCCCTCGGGCGTTAGATCGCTTCGTTTGGCCAGATTATTTATGCTCTTTATAGCCCACGCGATAAAGATAAAACTGTTTAGGCCGAGAATTAATATCGCTTTATAATTCTTTTATGTTTCCACAATAACATTAATTCCGCCGAGGAATCATGTTAGTTTATTCACTCCAAATATTTGGTTCGCGGAGCGTGATTTATTGTAATTTGTTAACTGTTTTTAGGTTAACGTCTGTGATTTGATGCCAAGGTTTATTTATTTTTTACGTCTTGGCAACACGAGCCTTTATTGGAGTAAAGAGTTGAAAGACGAGGGGAATTGGGGTTCCAATTTATTGCCACCCTTATTACAATATCACGTTTACTAAATCAACTACCAATTGAAAATAAAACATCATATTATATCTAACGGCGCGGCGCGGCGTGACATACATGTACATGTATATTACATTATATAACATGTACATCGCATTACCACCACAGTAGTAGCGATGAAATGTTAATCCGATAGCACGGCAATTCAGCCCTGTGCAATGTGCATTGCAAACGTCATTGAATGTGCATTTTTATGTTCACATTCCAGCTGCCCGGCGCTTATCTCCAATTTACGAACACGTCGCTATTATTAAACATTTTAAAATAACTTTTCTTAATATAAAATTATTATAATTCGCTTTCAAAACTCATAATGCAGCGTTTTTATTCGTTACTGTTTGCGATAAAATGCAAAACCTTGAAGGCTTAAAGTATAAAGTTTTCCTTTAGTGTTTTGTAGTTTATTATTATTTTTTATTATGTTTTAGTAGGTACACAAATTAACGAGTCGGTGTTTTATGTTTTTTCATTTGTTTTTAACTTCTTCGCAAAGTTTTATTGCTTGTGAACATGCACTTCTCTGTTCTCTGTTTCCTTTTAGACAATTATATAAATATGATATGACAGATGTTGATGACGGTTCGGTTCATATTTTGAACACAGTTCGGTAACGAAGGGATTCCACCACTATTCACTAAATAAAACATGGGGTAGAAACTAAAATAGTTTCTATTGCATCATTATTTATTGACAATGAACTTCCTGACGCGTGCTAATTTTTAAGCTTTATTTTCAAACATTATTTCTTAATTCAATAGTGATTCAATGCCCTAAATATTTATCTATATAAATAAAAAATATAAATGTTCGTTTGTTCAAAATCTTTAATCTCCAAAAGTTCTTTGCAGATTGCTTTGAAATTATGACACGTTGCATTCGAATACGCGTGTTTTTGTTTTTTACATTGCCATCTGTTGGACGTAAAAGCAACACGCGCAATTGTAATATTCACTATCTGTACAGACAGACAAAGTCGCAGCAACGCATAGCGGGGTACATCTAGTTAAGTAATACATCATGATTGTAATGGTTTTTTTTATTTGCTAACAATATATTCAAATAAAAAGTCAACGATCGACATTGTTAGAATGTCTTTCTGAATAAACAATTTTGTTATATTATTACAGCAGTAATATATTATTACAACAGTAAGTATTTCTTTCGATCAAATAAATATAAAACCTATTGTACTTAAACACTATTAAAGATGGTTTAAAAAAATAGAAAAAAACATAAATTTGTTTCAATTACAATAAATGATTGTGCAAGTTTTTTTATGCTTCATTAATACCCCGTTGAATTTAATTGCTATCACTTAATCCTTTTGAAATTGAATACCATAAGAAAATAAAAATAATGGTAATTTTGTCAATTTGTCGACTAAGTATTCTCTCATTTTGATGTCTTTTCCATCGACTGACAAAACGTATTGAAACTCGATAGCCGGTGGAGCCACTTAAATTTAACGATCTTGTTTTGCGTATTTTAAAATGATACGCGATATTTTTTATTGGTTTTATGAATAACATTATTCACACGTCGATAAAATACACGCATGAAGAAGTTTTTTTTTATTTACGCTTACCAAAGTAGGAAATTCCATCTCTGCGTATTCCGAGTTTGATTGGGTTTACGTAAATGGAAAAATACCATTCCAACTTTAACATATATGCGATATGTGCATGAATAATTTTATGCAATAACGAATTTATGTATTCATTATTATAATTGCCTACTTATTTATGTAGTTGCAATTTAGTGATATTCAACCGAAGTGCGTTTGAATCTAACATTAACGAAAATTATGCATTTAATAATAGGTATTCAGGAATTCTTCTTATCTAAAATAACTTCCATATTGTTGACTTAAAATAAACTTTTCAACTGGTGTTTTACCCAAATATATTAATTTATCTTACAAACTAATACCGCAATGCTTTACTATTGATAATGTTTTTTTTCGGGCGTCTCCGACTTCTTTCACCATTCACTACTGTATACCGCAATGTTACTATTAAAAAACTACATTACATCGACTTTAATTCCACTCCGTATATTATTCCGGTAATAAGAACAATCTTCGAAATTTTCAGCGATATCGGTTGACTACTTTTCGAGTTTTGCAAGCACTAACCTACCCAGGCTGAATTTGTATATATTATATAAACTTCAATAAAGAGATGGAAATACTGAGCGATAGTTAATTGTTTACATTTTTTATGCTTTACAACGCTTCTTCCAATTATCAGAAAATTAAATAAAAACAGCAAGAAAATAAGTGCCAATTTATAATAAGTTTTGGAGAAGAGGGTATGTACGACGCACATGTAGTAGGTAGCCATCACAGAAAAAAAATACGATGAAAAATCTAAAAAAAAAAAATCATGTATGCTTTATTTTACTTTACTTTTTATAGTTATTAACTTATTATCAGAATCCAGTATCCCTTTACCGATATTTCTCTGTTACTTTATGAACTTATTCAGCAATTCCCCATTTTTCTCACTTAGTTTATGAAGGCAACGAAGTGGTTGGTTCCATGTTAGTTTAGCCCGCGTCCACCACCACCACTGCCGGGAGCCCAGAGCCATACATAGAGGCAGATCGCTGCAGTGTTTAATGTGCCGCCTGTAATACTGAATACAAATGGCTTCATTTTGTCGGCACACCGTGAAGGCTGCGCTAACGAATACAACCAACGGGCCCCGCTCCGCATTATGCCCCCCTGTTTCGCGTTGTTTAACTAAATACGGCTTTCAGGATGCCCTTAAATAAGTAATCGTCCAACGCTGCTTTTTATTTTTTTGCTGGCGTTGAATTTTTTCTTAAAATGTCGATAACACTTCCTACATTGTGTAAAAAAGTTTTCACATTCCAGTGCGTACGTTGGTGCGTTTCTGGGGCGATCTAAAAATGCGCTAAATCTATTTCTTTCTAGTGCTCTCTCCTATCGGAGGTCAGTTCAGCGGAACTGTACTCGTACCATGAACGTAATATTCGAAGTTATGGGATGACGCCTCTTCCTTTACCATGTCTGGAAGTCTTCTATAATCTTCCCTCGGATTATCAGTTTATCAGGAAATATTGTATTTTATCCGCGATGCGGCTAAGATATATTGAAAGTCTTTATACGATTTTATAGTTTTTTGTGATTTGGTAAAGGACCTCTAAATTAGGAGCACCTATCGATCCACATTGTTACAAAAGCTTTTATAAAACATATCGACCCAACATTTAAAAAAATTAAATGAATGAATTTTATTTAACGCACAACTTTGTCACCGATTGATTTATAAACCCTCGCAAAATTCCGAGAATTTTAAGTATTTTTACAGCTTTTCCTGAATTCCTGAAATTATAGTTTTTTTAAGCTACGTTTTTATGGACGATATAATTAAATAGTTTGAATAAGTTTTAACAAAATATAAGTGATATTTATTTTTCTGTCAACAAAACATACTTCTAAAAATACTATTAGGGTATAATAATTGTTTGTGATACTTTTGGCCAATGATAATTATTGATTTTCGTTATTTTAAGTAAGTGATTTCGTCATATCAGCGTTACCTCTGTTTTAATCAGGGCGACCGAATTTCAGTGAGTAGGTAATAACTATTGTTTCTCTTTATGTAGTTCGGGTGTAATAATTTATCATTTCAATCGTGATTCCATCTTGCTTTTGACATGTCCCCTCTTTGTTCGCTTTGTCAGTGGCTTTAACAAAACGATACCCACCGCAATGACAACAGGAAGAATGGGGAGTTGTTGGTGTTGTGATGATGTATGTTGTTTAATAGATATAGGGTACAACACCACGTTCAATATTATATATTCTAGGGTATTTTAAACATAATTGCTTTACAAACAGTAATTTCCCTTGTTTTTCAATAAACCCGGTAAATACTCCCTTTGCCACTGGTTTTCTGCCAAAAACGTACATTACGCTGATGAAACTCATAAATGAATAATAAAACTGAAAACTTTATTTCAAGTCTGCTAACTTCAACTTCCTAAATTCTGTAATAATATTTTTTTGAGTTTTTAAAACTTTAAATTCTTTTATTATTTACCATTAATGTCATCATTCTGAAACTTGTGTAAACCATTTAATGTTGGCAATACCACTTAAGACGATTCCATACGTAGTAATGCGAAATCATGTGTTTTTGGTTTGAAATTTTGGTTTTGTTTCAGATGCTTTAATTAAATACCGCGAGTAGAATACATCTTGGCCTTTGAAATAATCGAGTATTTTTTAGATAAGTCTTTTTATAAGCCCAGAAAAAATAATGTAAAGGCCTCTGAAAACTGCTTTAAACTTCAAAAGTTTAAAGCAGTTACGAACTACTTACGAACCCATTTTCGGTTATGATTTTATTGTATAATGTGGCAAATTAAGTTATTTATAAAATGATCGAAAAAAAAATATTTATGCCCGAACATCCACAAAATAAAATAAAAGGCACTTTTGGCCATGTTTTTTTCTTGCATAAATCAAAACAGGCGGATGGTGTTAAGCGGCAATTTAAACCTTATCGCCATCTACGTAAGGGTTGTTATTGATAGTGGCTCAATTTAAAATATTACACGACGTAGTGCATCGCCTTAAGGCTGTTAATTACAGCTAAAATACGTCGGGGTGATTTTTAAAAAACGACGCTATAAAAATAATAATAATATTTGGATGATTTATATAGCGCCGTTTTTGTGCAAAATCACCTCAAGGGCGCTGAAAATTATTATTACTGAGTTATTTTTAGCATCGAGAGTAATATATGAAGAAAACTATAATTATATTTATTTTACACATTTCTTAGGTTGATTTCTCCTGACCTCTTTACTAATGGAAAGGAATTTGTTAGCAGGGATTATTGACAACAGTTAGTTAGGCAGGGATTTGTTTCTACCTCACGACAGTATTACCACTGTTTCCTGAAAATACGTCCGTAAGAGCAGTGTGAGCAAATAATTAATCCTACCCACACGTACCCATCTGTTTTGCACTCCCGGGGACTATTATTATTTGTGTCCTGCATTCAAATGACTAAGCCCGATATGCCCATTGCATATTATTCTGTGGACGTGGATGGGTTTCAGAAATGCCACGGGTGTGACATAGATTCATCACGTGCCTAGTAATGATGTCACGGCGATACGATGCTAACACATTATGGGAATGAAATAACGAAACTGTTTTTATCTGAATTTTGGCTCGACAGATTTGACCGATTATTTTTACTTGGCTGTAAATTTCGTTGATGCTGCCTATCAGGAACCAATTTAACCTACGATAAAATAGTGTTCTTGACGTGTTCTCCCCTCACTGGCGCTTGTACTCGTGTGATTACATCATATTACAGAAGAATCTTATTCCTCCTCAAGAGCACTCTGGCGTCTAGCTTTGATCGTAGGTTTCCCTCAGTTTTTTTGCATGTTTGCTGAAAGATGCTGCCATTATGACGTAAGTAAATAAAAACGTTTAAGGACTTAAATAGTACCCCAAATCGCAGTTTTACAGGAAAATATCTTTAACTTAATTTGTAATTATTTATTATTTTCAACCTCAACATGTACGATAATCATCGACAAAGTATTATATACAGGGTGTATCGGCACTAACCCGACAAACTTTAACCAGCTATTCCTTAGCACATTTGGAGTAAAAAATGTTATGGGCACTTTGCTGTCCGGTAGCATTTTTTTTTCAATTAAAAACAAAAAATTTTAAAATTTCCGCACTACATCACTGTCATTGGCATTGCGTTTCGTGTTAAACAGCTGTTATAAGCAAGTGTGTCAAAAAGCGTCTTCGCTCTTTCGCACACACTAAATAATAATAGTTAAAAATGAGACGAATGGTGCCGTGCTATTTCGTTGTGACTGTAAACGTGCGCCAATATAGGTACACACGTGCATTATTCTACGGAATTCGAATAAAATATTTGCCAGATGGGTTTTCAAAGTTTGTCAAAGGATAAAACAGTGGTGACATGTGGTGAAAATATGAATAATAAATTTTTTATTAAAAAAAAACGTTACCGGACAGCAAAGTGCACATAAGATTTTTTACTCCAAATATGCTAAGGAATAGCTGGTTAAAGTTTGTCGGGTTAGTGCCGATACACCCTGTATATCGATGGGTTTATTCCTTTTATTTTTCAGGGAACGGGCCAAGTCAGTAATTAAAATAATTTTTTAAATATAAATGTATAGATATAGCATTTTAAAATAAACTTTTAATCGGATACGCATAAATATCTACTTAACAAGCTATTTACAATCTGAGCACGAATTTCACATTTGGCATCGTCGCTATAAAAGGCTAAAATGATTCAAAAGCTAAATTGAGACATTCTTTGTAACGCAGTCACGAAAACCACAACTAAAACAAATGGCCGCGTCGTTAGTATTTCGAGGTAATCCTGTGCATAAACATTTTTGTATTTTACATGTGCTAGTTTTTACGCACCCCTGATAAACTTTCTGCAATGCGTTTTTTTAGAACCCTATAGAGGCTCCGTTGTGACCTCTCCCTCTTTCTCATTAACGACGCGTTTAACAGGAAGAGAGGTTAGGCTTAGCACGCACTGCGTTAAAGGCAAGCGGTTTTGGAATAGCTGAAAACGCCAAACCGCGTACAAACACGCACGTTTTTACTTAATTCTATTTCAGTACCACCATGGATTTCTGGCGAGCAGCGTGTGTTCTGGCTTTGGTTTTAAAAAATAGAAAACGTAAACAACGCCGCCGCCATAGGTACTGGGTACATCCACATTCGAAAGGATACTTTATCAAAATGTACAACGACGTGCGACAGCATTCCTATAAGTTTTTTTTAACTACTACAGAATGGCGATTGGTATTTTGATAAATTATTAAAAGCTGTTGGCCAGTATCTATAACATGAAGACACTGCATTTCGGAAGGCAATATCACCAGATCGACTATCTGTTACGTTGAGATAAGAAAACAATTTTTAATTATCGAGAAAACGTTTAATTCCAATGTTTCACCATTAAACATGGCACATACAAAATAAGCATATTTTTGATTATTCCCTTAAGCACACTCTTCGGCATAGTCTTGGTCTTCTGTTAACTGATGTTCAAATTGTGACAAATAATTGGCAGTCACACTGGCTGGTCTTAAAACTTCTTATTCTTGTATTTGGTTTTTGTTGCATTGCTGCAGGCGGTGCTTGTAGCAATGTAGTTGGTAGAAGCTGAGGAGTTGAAGTTGTAGGTAGCTGTGACGATGGAGTTGATGGAGGCAGTGTTTCTGGTAGTGATTGGATGGAATATATTGTATCCATAGATGAGGACTGAGTTTATTGATAGGTGCTTTGTGGCTGGGTATATGTTTTTCTGGTGGTGGTTGGATGGAATATATTGTATCCATAGATGAGGACTGTGAGTTTATTGATAGGTGCTTTGTGGCTGGCTATGTTTTTCTGGTGGTGATTGGATGGAATATATTGTATCCATAGATGAGGACTGTGGAGTTTATTGATATGTGCTTTGTGGTTGGGTATATGTTTGAAGATGCAATGGTGAACTACGTGTAAATTTTCTTGGCCCTTGAATGTTGTGGAGATGAATGAGAACGTGCTCTTTTTAAGACATTTAGAATTTCAATCTTTGCAAAATGCTTTTGATCTTCATTTAATTTACGTAACATAGGAACTATCATAAGCGGAAAGTTTTTTTCTTCGTCTTCGTCCTCTACTTTCTTGTCTTTTAATATGTCAAGTAATTGTTTAGCATATTCTGTTGAATTGGTGTCTCCAGAACAATTCTTCTTTCGTTGTGTTTTTCTATTGTTATTGGTGGGTTGTGAATTTTGTGCTGGGGTAGGCAATGTTACATCAGCTTCACTGTCCTGAGTAGAAACAGGAGAAAATACATTGCTGGTCGTTTCTCGTTTCTGAATGGAAGGAATTAGAAAAAGCATTGAATCGAAATGAACATATTTCTTTTTCTTTGGAGGAGCAGCTTGTCCCGATTTGCCTTGCTGTATCGCCAATTCTTTAGCGAAACAGTCTTTCATATTTTTCCATTTTTTTTGTATGGTGTTCCCTGAAACCAAATAAACAAATTCAAAATTTTGTTCACGGGTACCTTGATACAGGAAATAGTATGAAATCGTTATACTTTGAATGCTTGATTGGCGCCACGACCATCAGTGAAATTATTTAACATACATGCAAGCATTTGTAATTATGTTTGCATCCTATTTATATGAAAGAAATGACAAAAGAAGACTGGTTAAACATGGCAAAAGTGTGTTTTTTTTTTTAACAAATACACTTGCCAAATTGTGTTCGCACAGTTGATGGCAGGACATAATGGAAAGACCCGATTTTACCGGCTCATTGAATTATAAGAAGTTTTATTAAATTATTCTGATAGCTATTGCCTATTGCGTCATAAAAGCGTGCTGTGCATTGCACAACTTCGTACGAAAACAATGTAGGGAAAAATTACAAGAAAATTAGTGCCAATGGGGACATTCGGAACTGTGAAACTTACACCAAATTAGACTTCGTCCTAGTAATGACGTCATGAAAAAATTTATATACTTCACAGCTCTACCTGGTGCATTAAATTGGCAGTACGGTGCTATATAAGAAATGAATTAATTTCAATAATAAAACTAACGCATAACGTACCTTTATTTTTCTTCTCTGCCTCCGACAAGCTTGCCCAATCCCTGCACACATTTTGATATACCTCTAGCCACAGCCGGGCCTTAATATTTCTATCTCTGCATTGATTCAACGATTTGTCATATAATGCCGGTCTTTTTTCCACTTCAATAATAATGTTTTTGGACACATTATCGTAGTCTATTGATGTTGTTTCTGAGTCGGTCGACATAACATAATTCCTTTACATTACACCGCAAATAACGACTCACCGCTGCGCTCGCCCAGTAGAAACTGAATTGAAAACCGAATGCGGGTAACCGCTGTGCGTGCGCCACCATACTATTGCTGGCTTAGCTCGCACTGCGATTAAACGCATTGGTTGTGGAATAGTTGAAAACGCCAAACCGCGTACAAACACGCACTGCGGAAATTTCGGTGCCACAATGAAATAGAATTGAGTAAAAACGCCAGCCGCAGTGCGTGTTTGTAGGTTTGTACGTGGTTTGGCGTTTTCAGCTATATCAAAACCGCTGCGTTTAATTGGAGTGCGTGCTAAGCCTTACAGCGGAGTCCCGTCGGGAAGAACATAAAAAGCCCTGGTACGACCAGAGTGATGGAGTACAACAATATCTTTTTTGAGTGATTGTATGGCGACATACAAATGGGGGAGAGGTAATTTTCCTTTAAACCTGTCATCAAAAAACTACCCCGTAATGCAGAGCGTGTGATAAAAATACACACACCCTATTTCGTTTGACGTGGAGAATGCGTTACCGTTACCTTTCATTTTCATCGGCCTGTCTGTTTTTATAAAGCACTTTGCCACTAAAACAATACATTCAAAATAAGATACGTATGTAACGGTTAACAGAGTTCTTACTAACGATTTATTTTATCGGAATTATAAGGATGTCTTTTTTATACACGTGGATACTTTCTGACAGTAGGAACCTATTGCGCTATGTTTTCACCCTAATGTTTGTTAATTATCTTGGTATATGTACCTACATACACTACACAGAAGGTCAACAATATTAATCCAAAGAGTTTCTTGTGCTCATGTTGGTTAGAGATGAGAGTTTTTATTTTGCATTCAATCTACAAGAAGCTAAAGAGAAGAGAAAGATGGGATGGGGATAGGAGATGCTCCATTGGTATATTGATCTTCATTACAGCTGTATCATTTTATTGCAATAGTGTATCAGTCACGTTGCATGGTTTAAAATTACTGTCATGTGTTTTAAAGTGTAGTAATAGAAATAATATTATTTAACACGTGAAATATTTGTCAACTACGTAACAAAGGAGTACCTAACCTACATTTTGTGAATTGACGTGTGGGAGTTGCGATGAAATAAATATTCATGAAACCTGGATAAACTTTATAAACATTTTCATATTTCTTCGTTTTTCACCCAACACGTTTTAGTTACGTGAGCCGAACAATACGTTTTACATGTTTTCTTCCAGCGACATTTATGGGTTTTCGTCGTTATTATTCAAATAAAAAGATATAATGTGATTTAATCACTCTGCTTTGTCATCCTAATCCGGGCACCGGGTGAAAACATTCACGTATTATTTCCAGGGACGGTGTCAAGAGAATTAACGTGAAGCCCGTGTAATAAATAATAACAAGGCTATCGATCTTGTCACCCGTTGATAAGGGTTATATTACCTTGGCGCAGCCGCAGACCGTCCTTGTTTTGTGTACGGAAGACGCGCCTCTGTTGATATGCCAATCACGACGCAGTGTAAACGTAACAGATTTACCTGCTAATCCTGCTGGATTATGCTCGCCTGGTATAAATTATTATTACCAAGCAATCATTTCTGGAAATTGATTAACCACTCGAGCGATGTATGTATATATTATATATTTACCATATTATTATTTAATTGATAACATTTCCCAAAATATTAATATTGAAACATTGAACACTGCTTACTGCGGCTTAAAGCCAATGAATCCACCTAGATTTAACCACGTAACCCATATTTTTAGGTTCTATAAATTTGGCACATGATGGCAAGCGATCTCTCAAAACGTTTTTGCAAACTTGCCATAATGTCAAAAATCGTTTGGACTAGATATGTAATTAATTCGTCATAAATTCAAGATTTTTAATCTAATATTAATTTATTGACTGAGCGCGTAGCGAAGTCCTGCTTTATCTCGACCGTTTTGCACTTCATCTTTCTGTAAATTTGTTTGCGTTTCAAGACAGCCGTTTTAATAGTTCAGTAAAAATTATTTTTCTAATGCAAAACGACGTGTTTATTTGGACTTTTCTTATTCACTTTTTTTAAATATTGTGGATCTTACCAGCTTGAAGAAAGTTTGAAAAAAGAATTATTATTGAGATAGTGACATTTCTTTGGCCAAATCTTATGATTTAAAAGGAGGTTTTGTTTTATTAAATAATACGAAAAAAAAACTTACGTTTTTGGACGCGAGGTCTACTGTTCACAGAACTACTAGTTATAATTAGAATCTTTTTAACCAAACTTGTAACGCCTCGCCTTGTCGTTTATTTCACGATGTATGGTTGACCCGACAATTGACTTTCGTAGCTTTTAAATTATACATCAATCAATAATAAATTCATTTGTGCATGATATACGGTACATTACTTATTGATGCATGACTTCGATAAATCACGAGTTCATTGAAATACGTCGGGAACTATCTTGATGTTAAATAATTTACAAAGCATAATCGTAACGCCATTTGCCCTTTACGACTGCGAACTGTGGTACTTAATTAAGATAACAGTATTAAATCATTTCCAACTTATTTGGCTTGTCTCGATTTGGTAAGTCCTGGATGATACGTAGCAGACACAACAATAACATGATATTTACATATCACAGTTTTGTGTTATTTAATTTTAAGTGCGTTTGATCATTGTCTCGTTCCTTACAAAAATCTCAAGGTAATAAAAAAAACTAAAAAAGAACTCACTATACTCAAAAAAATTGCTTTTGCCGCTTTCCAATCAGCAGAGCATCATTCTACAGGTTTGCGTTATTTCAATAATATTCAATAAAATTTCAACTGCTTATTTTTGTTTGAGTTTTTTTTAAATAAAACTGTTCGTATACATGTTTTAAAGTTTACCCGATGCCTCGTAAATTGTACACTTGGAAGTTTTTTCGCCAATACCTTTCATTAATACCCCGCGAGTATTTTAAAGTCCACAAAGTTTCTCCTTTAAATCAAATGTCACCGCGAATATTTGACGCCTAACTCGGTATACAAAATTGTGACACCATATGAATAATAATTCAAGTGCGGTTATTGATTCTTCAAAGGCAGTTGATAATAATTGCACACATTATTGCAACATACCTTTTGCTCCTATGAGCAGTGAGCACTGAGCCGTGACCAGATAGAACTGACATCATAATATAATGCTTGTTTTCACAAATCACACACACTCATCTTAATTATAAAGGATACATCTGTTAGACGTAGAAACAAATACAGACAAAGTGCCTTATTGTGTCTTGTATTTTGCAATCTATCTATTTATATTAAGAAGAGTGTCTGTGACGGGCGGGTCAAACGCGTTCCCCTTTCCCACCATTTAAAGCAAAATGTTGATACTTTTTGATGAAATTTTGCACATTTTAAATTCAATTTTAGAGGAAATTTTCTCTCTACATCTGACATCAAAAAAATTGCTATTTGTTTAGTAATAAATTCCGCGTAAAGCCGGTGATTAAATCTATCCATTTAATTTATTTTATGGATTATATTCTTGATATCCCGAAAATAACCTGTCAGCTGAAATAAAGAATATTTATTATGTATTTATCATCTCATGTTTTCCTGGCAGTCAAATTTTTTGAAACTGCAATTGCTCACATTAATTCATACATAACATAATTTGCTTTACATGTATCTATGCATTTTAGTTGTGTTTCTTATAGCGTCATTTTAGAATGAGTTAATGTATTGCCTCTCGTCTGTTTGCAGGACTGCGCTGACGTGTGTGTCGGCACCAGCGTGGGCACCATCACGGAGCCGGACTGCCTCGGACCCTGCGAACCTGGCACATCGGTCACGCTCGAGGGCATCGTCTGGCACGAAACGGAGGGTGGTGAGTAACCTATAAATACACCTTAACTTACCTCACGTTAAACCACTGTACAGATGTACAATGTACATGTAGATTGTAGATGCTAGACCGAGAGGTTCACATCTTTATTGTAAGATTTCAGTGCTTGCAAATCATTTTGGCTGACGATTACGAGCAAGCCCATTGTTTGATCATTCTTTTACGTACCCCGATTTCTCGAAATCTTAACCCCCCGTGCTACAACCTGAAGTACAGGCGTACCGCTGAAAGATGTATTGCAACAATACTCTTTCTCATAAACGACGAATGTTGTAAAAAGAGAAGTTACAATGGTACTTTTCTGTTTTTCTGTTCGATTTTAGCTTAATTTTGATCTTTTATATTTCGCCTATCGAAATTATTGTCAAGCTGTCATTTAGTCAATCATTTTTACTCCAGGTGGAGAAACACTTCTTACGCACTTAACCGCAATTCCGAATTTCTCTACCGATCTGTAACATATTTCCCTTGAACACATTAAGTTTTAAGCTCTTAAAAATATTGGTTCCATGATAACTCAACACACCTTTAAAAAGTGATGTAAATTCATTAAAGGTGATGAAATAAAACTGACCCATTTAACCTAGTTTTTCTTATATCACTTTTAAAGCTGTGTTGAGTTATCCGGTTACCGTTGTGCCATTGTAATAATTCTGTAAGTAGGTACCTACCTACCTGTTTTCAGATTTCCGTAAGTAAAATCCTCTTCGTAATCCCTCTATATTAAATAGTTGCTACCCAGCCAGGCGATATGTTTTTATAATCCCACTCACTGCATTTAAGATATTATAAGTACTTTATTATTTAATGTTGGAAGCGAAGCACCTCGCCGGTATTCGCTCGCTGAGTAAGGGGCAATTTATACGAAACGGCTGCCTTCGTAAAAGTGTTTTAATGATGGCTTCGGGGGTAATTCTTTTTGTATTCGCTCGTAATATAATAACATTAATACGTGGCTAATTTGTAGAGTGCTAATTTTGTGAAATATACACGTGGGCTTTCTCTTAAATAATTTTAGACTTAATTCAAATTTATTGTTATGATTTTCTTTAGATATAAGTTTCGCTCAAATCCCGGCATGCGCAAGTAAATTTTATTTAATTGAAACGTATTTTTTCACGATAAAATCGTTTTAAATAATATAAGAAAGAAAGATTCTCTAAGTATCGCCCACCATTCATTGAAATGTTTCTTTAAATGGCTTTAGACGTGTTTGGTGACCAGATCTGAACAGCCAGGTACTTTCCCATCTTCCTCTTCCCCATCTCCTTCCCCTCCCCTCTACATTCAGCCTCACAAAATAGATTCCAGACGGTTGGGGGCAGTTAGCACTCTTGAGCGCTATTAAAAAAATCTTCTACCGCTTAGAACAAAGTAAAGTTATCAATCATTATTGACGTTATCATCCGTCATTAAATAAACTAAAAACACTGAATTTTTTAACAAGTTTTTAAAATTGATCTTTCGACATTCTCGTATTATTTGCATACCTATGATTAGCATGAATATATTAGTGAACCCAGGTGATTTGTTTTCTAATTTAAAATCGATATTCGAAGCGTGTCTGTTTATTGCTAAATTTCGCGGTTCATTATTAAAAGCGGCACCAACGTTCAAACAAAGGAAATTATATACTCGTCAGATAACGCCAATATAATGCCATTTGGCCGACAGTAAACAACTGCATAACTATCTACAAATGGCTGGATAAAATATAACGCATTCGTCCTGGTAATTGAAGTACCTAATCTAACAGCCAATTTATACTCGTTTTATGGCTCCACATTATATCTACTTTATTTTAACCCACCCATCAAACACTCTAGCATTCACCGATAATATTTAAATAGATACACTATACGTATTTTACGCCTTTCTGGAAAACCTCGCTAATAAAATTCTTTTGTTTTAATGATCCCGTTTCTGCACTAAAATAAATTGACTGAAATAAATTGATGGTATTTCTCGCTATAAATCAAAGTCGTGGTTTGTTAATCTGGTGTTGCAAAGTGCATGCAAATAAAGCAACGCGCTGTTGGCTAAATTTTCTTTCTCAGCATGAAGCCAAATGCATTTATTATTGTAATTACTGTTCATATGTTTAAAGAGACTCTGCGTTAAAATGCAAATAATATTTATCTTTCCGAATTATTTATTAACCGCCTATGTCAGAACTTGCTAAGTAATTATCATTGAAACAGCTTTATAATTATAATGTATTTTATTGTAATACAAGACTGTTATAATTTTCATAATTCAAAGCGCCTCAATACATAAGTACGTACAATATACATACAGATAATACACGGTGTCCGGAAACTCTTCGTACCAGCGGGAAACTGGAGAATCTACACCACATTTGTAGTCGATTTTGTGGTAAAATAACTTTTTGATTTGAGCGTTCGTTTTAGACTAAATCGAGTTTGATGTTGGAATTTTGAAAACATTCGCTCGCTTTAGCGTTAAAATCATCAGTTTAATGTGTTTGAAAATGCCTAGAAGCATAGTCCCGGCTCGAAAAGTATTTTTTAACCTTTTAATTTCCGAAAATAGGATAAAAAAGAAAGTTTTCTGGGTTCTCTATGTGATGTACATTCACTAGTTTTCCGTTTGAACTACGAGTTTCCAGACACCGTGTCAGTATGTAATATTCTGAGCTAACCCGTACTAGGTAGGTACTTAAATTCTGCAATATATTTTTATAATTTTATCAATTATCAACACCCTGATGGGCTTTTGCAAGAGTTGTGCGTTAAGAGAATTTACTAGAAGTAAATATTGATCTTCTATGTCCCTATGAACTTTTTTTTCTTCTTTACAGCTTATTCTACAAGTCTTACATTTTCTTCCATAGCCTGCGACATCAACAAGTTATTACGTAGCATTATTAAGCTCACCTGAGTTGGCATTTCATAAAAAATGCACGACAATGCCATAACGCCAAAACAATTAGCTAATAATTATAATAATTGTGTGGCTTCTCTCGCCTCTGATTCATCGATACAGTCACATGTTAGATATGCCTCACGCCGAGACCTTGTACGGCTGTTTTTGAAAAATACAAAACATCACAAAAGCGACCACCTTCATTGAATTCCAAATTCGGTACGGCCCAGTTTGTTTTGTCAATGGCTCGTAATTACCAGGCCCACTCATTGTTTGTACCAACAATACCTCCCACAACCGTCGAATAAACATATTAATCTGTTATTCAAAAAAACTTGACGCTTCGCATTATTTATAATATGAAGATATCAAGACGTGATAAATAATTCAGATATTATTAGTTCGTTACTTCATATTCATTATTAATTTTTGCATACGCAATGAGCTATATATCAGTTCCAAATAGATTTTACATTTTAATTCTCAGACAGCTTAACATTTGTCCTATACGTCACAGCTTCGTAACAATACAATGAACAAGATTCATCATCCAATTTATACCGTTTTATTACTCTTAAGCCTGTGACAGACCACGCAATAAGCGCGCTATATTCTCGTGGCTTGGCCTATTTCAGCATATCGCTCGCCATGCATTCCCATTGGGATTGTACGGCGAGCGATATGCTAAAATAGGCCAAGCCATAATGTGTATAGCGTAATCTGTCAGCCCTACTATGGTGTGGTTTTATTCTCGAAGCTTCTCATTATATAGTCGAAGTTTTCATATTTAATAGTTGACACTAGTATTTTAAGTCATTATAATAGTTGATCGTAATATAATACACCTTATATTGAACATGTACTATATGATTATTGAACATGTTTTTATTTTTGGGGTGCTATTGCGTTTTGCGCTATCAGTTGTCCGAAAATTTGGCTAAGAAGAAGCACGGTGAAAACTTCCTGATTTACTAAAAATCTCTTCAAATTATACAATAACCAATGCCAATATTTGCCATGATGTCCGAACACTTGTTCGTAAAAGTCCTTACTTTTATGCATTTCGTCTTGATATATTACTAAGTCCAACGCAGGTGGATGAACACGTGTTCCGTTATTATTACGAATTTACTAAAACCTACTATGTTCTTATTAATTGATACTGTTTACTCGAGGAGTGTAAATATTTCAACATTCTGTAACAGTTTTCTGAAAAGGTTTCGAATTTTGATCGAAAACTTTGTATTTACCTATAATATAGAGAAGCACATCCGTTGCAGCTGAATCGATTCGGACGGCATACGGCGCACGCTACTGTTGTGATACAGAATGAGATGAATAATGTATGTGGATTGTGGAGGGACTGAGAAGCTATTCGTGTGGCCACGGTAGAACAGCTGTTCCCGAGAATGGCAGGACTCCATTCTGAACACCATGCTCTGAGATTGACAATCTCGGAGCAGGGAGGAACTCGAGTTACTGTGAAATGGATTAGTACAGTCCTGCCGCTGGTAGCTTCGTTGCATTTAATTAATTAATTTACTGGACAATTTGTATAGCGCCGCTTTTATGAGATATCACCTCAGGGGCGCTTTACAGTTGATGCAGGTAGTACAAACAAATCTCTAGTGTACGCCTGATGCACGCACCGTTTTTTGCAATAAGAACAGGCTACAATGGTAAAACGGTATTATTTTACCGGTTATTCGTAAAATATACAGAAGTTCAAAGATCACGTGCTAATATTCTCGAAAACTTATCTATAAAGCAGTCATTTCCATAATGAACCACGGAGCTTTGACATATCAATTTAACGTTAAAGGATAAATCAATATTTTATATTCAATGCGAATAAATATGTCGTAGAAAGACATTTAAATAACTGTTTCTTCGATTATAATTTTAGAGAAGACGCGACGAAATAAATTATTTATGGAAACCTTGTAGTAATGCTCAGGATACGTCTGCCCACAGCTGTGGCTGGTTATGAGAGACTCTTTGACTTATCCAACGTCTCTCTGGTGTCTCTTGACCCATCTCCGTGCACAGCGGGAGGGATAGATCATTCGTCCGTCACTCCTGGACACACTGATCCCTAGATTCCTACCCACTCCTCATACCTTTTTACTTCCCCGAACTTCCTCTCCTTCCATTCCTTCCTTCCTTAAAAATACCCACCACACAGCATCCCCAATGACTATGTTACACTACATTATTTTCCTAAGGGTCTCCTGTGTGGGGTAAAAGTGAAAAAAACTAGTAATGCGCATGTATTTATCCTACCTATTTTATTAACTCCGATTTGATTAAATTCAGGTGTTTCTGTAGGTGCAACAAGTCAATCCCGCCATTGTCGGTCAAGGATTTTCCTATCAACACTATGTATTCAAGTGATTGACTGCCCACGATGCTTGCCGCGGCAGATTGCGTGTGAAATAATTACAATTATTTGTGTTCACGGTTCGTAACTAATTATTTGATTCAATAAATTCTCCTACATTTACGAGGCAAGAAAGATGGCAAACAAGTCGTACACCGGCATTTGGAATCACAAGCATAAACTTAATTACGTTAAAGCGATTGGACTTTTCGTGCAATTTAAAAAAAATGGTTGCAGTGTCTCTGTTATTGGTATCGTTATTTTTAATTACTCAACTGCCTGTGTTTTGTTAATGTCAAATTTGATTGCCTGCTATATAATTTGAAGATAATTGCAAATTGCATGTAGTGTTGTCGCTGGATGTTTTAATGGGAACCTATTTAACTGCTTGTTTGATTGATGATTCAAATCTGGTTTGAAAAGCTCGTTTTGAAATAACTTCTTTCGACAGTCATTATCGTGATGGATAATTTGACCTTTTACGTCGGTAGCCATTATGCCGTTTTATTAATATGTGCAATTATTTATGTAGTGATTTTATAAAGTCAATCAAACATTTCACATATTTAAGCGCCCTTGAGGGGATTAAATCACTAATGGAGGTATATAAAGTTGATATAAATATAAAAGTCTATTTAATGGGAGTAAAAAGATAAATAAATATAAATGTAGACTTGTTGTACTCCTTTATGCAAATTCTACGACAGTGTAACATGAAAAATATGTATTGTATCTAATGATTATATATTTATTATGTGCACAAAGGTATTACATTTCTGCATTATTTTGACTGAAAAAGCCCTAAGAGCGTTTAATAAATACATAAATAATTACCATTATTATCCCCATCACAATATTGATGACAAATAATACGTTAAAGAATGGTTACTAGACCTAAATACAGAGATAGTTCGAATGTACTTTTGTGAAAATATGATGTCATAAACGATTTATTCATTTCAACTAGGTATTTTTAAATAGTAATCAGCTACTTAACTAAACCCTGTACAAATCTCGAGTAAGTCCAAAAATTGAATATGAGACCACTGGACTGACCAGAGAGAGCTGGATAAACCTACTGGGATTCTGTGCAATGGAGGGCTGTCCGTCTGATTGACTAACCGTTGTTAACACACCGATTGCCATCTCTAATGTACAGACGCAATGTAGGCACGCTAAGTCTATTACAAAGGCATTTTAAAGGAGCCTGCTTTAAGGAGCCAGTACCATTGATCCCCGGTGCACCGGTGCACTTGATGCAAACTCGGCGGACACGAGCGGAACACCCGTTTACAGTCGATGTTGGCTTCATGAGAACGGATCATTTCTTCGGCTCATTTTCGTGTTCTGATTCTAATTTCCCAATATATTTCTATTCACCAGCACTTGTAATATATTATTTTTTTGCACTACGCTGCGACCGATCAGAAAACAACCTCCAGCAAACGCTAAATCGAATGCGTCGTAGACCTCGCTGTATTTTATTTTTTTACTATTATTAAAATGAATGTTTTATTGCTATGACCCGTTTAATAACGATTAATCAATGAAGATGAAATCTCAATTAGTTTTAGAGAAGCATACATCTACCATCAGATATAATTCCAGAATTATAATAATGAATGCGCCAAATGCCAGGATATCATACTGATTGCGGAGGATCGAATGTCCGCCTCACATTCCCACAGGTTTCCCTTTAGAGCTTATTGGAGGGCGTTGATACAAATTGACTGTCGAGTAATCGAATTCTGTGGCCTGTCTCCAGCGAATTTGATCCATACAGAATAGGTGTGGAATTTCCTACGATTGAACAATGAATGCTGCATAGGATCGGTTCAATTAAGCCGGAGTGGGGTGTTGCTGGCGCTTCGCAGACATTTGTAATTTGCCCAGCCAAGGGTTGCATGTTGCAACTTGCAACCGTGTACGTGCGTATAGCGCACAGCACATCCCGTGCAGCGGGCAGATAATTGCATTTCCCGAGAGAAGATAGACTAGGAAGCTGTTCGAGTGTGTGCCACTTTACGGGAGCTTAATCAACTCTGTGCCGCCGCACCTCACTTACAGTGGCGATTATTTTGTATACTGACTGACTTATTTCCATAGCGCCGGTTTGTGGAACATCACTAGGGGGCGCTTTACTACTTTATTAACCCTTCCTCGCCAGTGCTGTGTATTGATTTGAAATTTCTATAATTATTTCAATAAATCTGTAAATATACTAAATTGTATTAGGTGTTTTAGGTGTTTTTTTGTTTGTTTTTTTGTTTCGGATAAAATATAAAAAGGACTCTATAATTATTCAATATTAATCTTAAGGGTGGTCTGAAACTCGAAGATAATATCTAAGGGTTAAGTTACAAAATGTTACCACATTATTATTATATTTACGTTGAATAATTAATGAATTTATAGGGCGCCAGTTTGTTTAAACATAACAAACAAGTAATTTGAATAAGCTACACCATAAACCAAAGATTATAAGAAAGAAAACTAAGGACGGGTTGTTTCAAAAAATTTTAACAATAATTGTTCAAGTGCTGTGAAGGTTCTATTAAAGTTCTGTTATTATTCCAGTTTTGTGAAACAACTGGCCAATAATGATATAATAATAAAACTTGAGATGGTTTGAACGATAAGAGGAGTGTGTGGTGAATATATGACGCGAATGTAAATGGTATAACAAGTTGGGGACGCTCGAGGACATGGCACGATCAAGTTTTTTTAATTTTTTAATTTTTTAATTTATTTATTTATTAAATTGAATATAATTACATTTAATAAATGAATAAATGAATAAATAAATGAATAAATGAATAAGATATGGGTAGTCCGACAAAGCTTGTCAGCTTGTCTGTAGGTTCCACCATTTAATGTTATAACATAATATACATTAGCTTAAGTTTAAATATTAATACCAAATATAATGTTTAGGATAGATAAACATTTTGTTCATTTATTAACCACTTTTTTGTCAGTTTAGGGCAGGGTTCCTCATTCGTTCGCAAGTGAACCAAGTACTTGAGTTGTGCCATGTCAACAGTGAATGAGGCAAGGAGTAAGTGCTAAGAGTTGTTTGGCGGTATGTCCTCTGCCTGCCCCTGCGGAGAAACGGCGTTATGGTTAGTTAGTTAGCTAGCTATCCGTTAAATCTGTTATGAATTGCATCATGTTTTTTTTTTATTTATTATTCAATGTTATTGTGAATCGATAACCTTTTACATTACTTATATTTTATTAAGACGAGTTGATAGTTGATAGTGCCCGATACGAAACATGTCAACGTATCATTCATTCAGTATGATTAGGTAATATGTACTCTTATTATCTACCAACTTCCAATGTGATTAATTTAGATGGTTAATTGTAGTGACCTGTTATTATGAATGCATAACCTTTGATATTTTGATTTGTTGCGTCTAACTTAGTTCTGATAACCTAACACAGTTCTGATACCAATTTAAGGACGCAGGAGAATAACGCAGTTCGACATAAAAATTAAATCTCTTAGAAAATCACTTCTTTGATCCATCAAAAAATATAAATTTTGAATGATGAAAATAAATAGATTGCCTTCTTTAGTAAAATATTTTACTTTTTGCTGTATATTTTATATTTTCCTAGCTTTAAACAAATCGGTGCATAAATTCCTTTTATTAACCATTGTACATCACGTTCATTGGTCAAATGCATTGTGCCTCCTTATAGTTTTGTATTATTGATCGATGGACCGGTGAATCCAATCTGTTAGTCCTGCTTTGTTATAATGTTGCCTTGTCTATAGTTAGTAATAAGATAGAGCATTATATTATTATATTATGTTTGTATAGCGCCCCTGATGTGATTTTTCACGAATACCGCGCTGTACAGATCCTTCAAATATTATTTTTATGTGTAGGTGTACACATTGGTTACCAATGTATAAAAAAATATAGTTCACAGTATATTTAGTTTGTAAAACAGTAGCTCGTGATCTACATGAAACTTTTTAAATATAGTAAATATTATTATTATATAAATGTGAATTTTCTCTGATATTCCCCTGTGTCCTTAAAATCCTGTTGGCATTCATAATTACATAAGACAAGTACGCATGAGATTACATACCACACAGCCGAACCCACATTCCATATACCCTTTGCCCATTGCTCGCAGTCTGTCTTGTCGGCTGTCGACGGTGGATACACCCCTTACCTCTTCAGCCGTTCTGCGCTCCCTGAAACCCTGACTCCTATTCCTGTTTAATTGGTCATAAGGGTGGTGTGTCACGTGTCCCCCAGTAATAATAATGACATTTAGATCGAAAGTCGTATACAAATTATTATGTAGTTAGAATCAGAAGAAAATCGTGGTGCGATTTTACAATATTGTAACCGAATCGAAAGATGTGAGTGTTCATAATTCTGACGTTGCAATAATAAACTTTGTGCATGCGAATTTAGAAATATATTATGACGTAATTCGGAACTTTAAAATAATGTTAATCTGATTCGTAAGCAAGCTTAAAAAAGTGCATTTTATTAATGGATTTAATTAATGTAGTATGTATCCACAATGCATTTTATTTATTGCTTTGCAACTGTGAGGAAATAATTTAGGCTGTTGTAACTGTAATCCTCGAAATGTACAATGTATTTTTATTTATTCAACGGACAAAGTTTATTCAAACGGGCCACTTATATAATATTTGTTATGAAATAAAATCCTCGCATCCCTGAATTTATTTTAAAATGCTGTAAAATTTTAATTCACATTGTACCTGCGTGGTATAACAACATTTTACAAATAAAAGCCAATTTGTGGTTTGTAAATTAACGTATCATGTTTCGTTAAATCACATTTTATCATTCATATTAAGTATATTAATATAATAAATATGGAGAAAAATTTTATTTTTTATTTTTTATTGACACCTCACAAGAGCGCCCTGTATGTACAGTGTGAAGACAGGGGAATCATGTCGCCACCCGGTTTGGCAGCGTTGCGAGGCGGGTTAGGGTAGGGGCTGTGTTTATGCGGATCTTGAAGAGGCTCGGATTATATGAAGCAGGAAAAACAGATGCCGGTAGCTCGTTCTACATACGACACTTAGGACGGGTTGTTTCGGAGAATTTGAACAATTCATCAAATTTCAAAGTTCATTTTCAAGTTCTGTGAAAGATTTTTTGAAGTTCTGTTTTTATTTCAGTTTTGTCAAGCAACTAGCCTATAATGATATTATAACAGAACTTGAATAGGACATTCACAGAACCCGAAAACGAACGTTGAAATTTGATGAATTGTTCAAATTCTCCGATACAACCCGTCCTTACATTACGCAAAAACTGTGAACGGGTACCGCTCACATACCGCTCGTGGCCGTCGAATTTCAGTCACATGCACCGGCGATCAATGCTGCTATCCTTTAGGATCCATTAAAATATCTGTAGAACGGACTCAGTTTGCCTACATTGCGTCTGTGCTTTAGAGATGGCAATCGGTCTGAACAACAGATCAGACGGACCACCCCCTTTTAAGTATTTTGGGGCTCCAGCCCAGAGGTAGCTCCCAAACTCAATTGTTAGGCGTATGCCAGATTTATACAGGGGTAGCATCTGGTCACTTTTCAAGAATCTGATTGCCCTTCACTAGACGCAGTAATTAAAGTCGAACGTATTATAATTTTAAAGTACATATTTTAGTTAGGTAATAATTTAAAAAATAGAATTAACATTGTCTGCACTATCTGGCGCCATCTCTGTGCTATTACTTCAACATATACATTTTTAAATACATACTGCCTTTTTGCGGTGATAAAGAACCTATATCTTCCCGTCTTTCATTCTCAGTTTTCGACATCTGTTCAAAGACTACCACCGCTCGCTCCGCGTCTTATAATAGTTGCCTTTTTTCGTAAATATCGCTCCGTTCTAATAATCAACCACCTTTAACACCCTAAAACCTTCCCAATACCACGATCAATCAAATACCCCCATGTTCATAAAATAACGAGTGACAAGAGGTGAGTTTCCTCGCTCCTGTATTTTTCAACAAGCCAAAAGTCCTTCAATTCGTGTTATTAATTAGTTGGGAACTCGTACGTCGCGTCGCTTTCAAATCATGAATTCACTTCGCTGAATTTTGATATAAAAACTGAGGGTCGCTTTACTATCGGTTTTCGGAATTGGATATTTGAAAAGTGGTGTTTCCAATTGAATGCACAGCGCCCCGTGGATTTGAATTGCGTATAACATAATTAACTAACGTAATATTTTTCAATGTAGATAGTTTTTTCTTCTAATTACAATTCTGCTATGTAGTTAATTATAATTATAGTTTGTTTGGTTTTCATTGCATCAAAGTGCACTAGTTTATTTCACCACAGATATAAAACCATTTTCTTACCAATGTACAAACAAATAATACCACTATTTATAAAGTATGTCCCCTGGACCTGGTTCAGTATACCACGCGCCTTGTCTCAGTAACGTAACTTCACTATTAATATTCAGTTTTCTGTACGTAATTAGGATATAGTTCATACCACAATAACAATTACCTCCTTGTTGGTTAATTAATTGGTTTTGTTAGGAAGTACAGTATTGTATTAAATAATTATTAAAATTACAACGGTTTTCAATTAGAATGTGCGTTGATAAATTATTCTCATTCTATATCGACTTATTATAATCGATGAAACTTATTTTATAACGTGTTATTATAGGATTCCACGTGCGCTACATTTATTTGTATAGATGATTCCACAAGTACGTTACATGCTTTTTGAGTGTTGTCAAGCGTTGTTTGTATTCACTTCAAATTTAATGTATTCTGGTATCCTTCAGTTTATTTTAGTAGAGAACTAATTTGTGAAATATAACGACGTATTTAGTAAATGCTCTTAATATTAGAATTCAAACGATTCGCGTTAATGATAGCTTGAATTTAAAGTGGTTGGATAAGTTATATTAAAAACGATTCAAGGATTCCTTTCATCTCCGTCTCCCTCCGAAGCGTCGGGTATTTAATTACTTTATCTCAAGTAATATAATTTTCAATTAAGCCGTAGGCTTTAACTTTTAAACAAGTCACGAGCTAAAAAACCATTTCACTTTCTCGTGAAGTTTTCATATTAAATAATGTAACATTACCCCGAGTTTGTTTGCCTATTTTATTACTACTTGAGAATTAGAGGTGTTGTATTTTACATCGTGATATATCTAAATACGTATTTTGCAAAAACCTATCTAAGTTTTCTTTTGGAAACGCGAGGCAAACATTAATGTTTTATCTGCGAGATTTTGCCGAGGCGAGAGAGCTCGAGTGCTACTCTTTTCACTCTCATATTACATACTCGTACTATACATGTACCCGTACATAAATATATGCATTAGGTATATTTAGAATTGTTATTTGTATTTGATTATTTACTATCTGACACGGGACCGAGCGTAGGCAAGGCGATCCGAGCAACCCCTACTGTAGTTTCGCCGAGAGTTTATTGCAAGTGATATATATTGGTATATACATACATGTACACATATATATTCGATACTCTCGCATGTTGGTAATACTTTTTTACTAGATTATATATTTTTTAACAGATTATCGTATGGAACACCATTTATATCTTCATTTCGCTCAGGATTTTATAAAATTATAAATACCGTAAAGTTACCTACATTTATTTGTTAACGGCGTTGCTTTCATATTTAAATAATTGTTAATCTGCTGTGTAATTAATATTATTACTGTGTAATTAATAAAAAAAAAAAAAAAAAAAAAAAAAAAAAAAAAAAAAAAAACAAAAAAAAAAAAAAAATAGCTTTTCTCCTTTATAAATAATC
Organism: Hesperophylax consimilis; assembly: GCF_061612785.1. NCBI lineage: Eukaryota > Metazoa > Arthropoda > Insecta > Trichoptera > Limnephilidae > Hesperophylax > Hesperophylax consimilis. The sequence goes on along the minus strand of NC_142848.1, from coordinate 19,606,627 downwards.
TATAAGGTTTTTGATGAGGTATTTAAGTACTTATTCCGTATTTACAAGCCTGTCTAGTATTTTTACTCAAGATTTTAAATTGGAAACTTTTAAATGAAGTTCATATTCAATATACATAACATGCTTTACCTTAAAAGCAAATTAGTAAACTCTGTAAGAGACGGGAAATCCTTTGAGAGCGCTGTTTTGCCTTATCAAGTGCTTACTTTGGTGCCTTCCCTCCGTGGGCCATTCCGTCGCCCAGCCATTTCTCAGTAGTAGCATCCCGAATAAGATTCCATTTATATCACCATAACCAGTGGCGTGCACAGAGTTTTGGATGAGGGTAGGCAGCAGGAAGAACGACGAATTTATATTTCGAATTGATCCGACGCGTCGCGACGCTACCCATGAGCTTTTATGTTGACTTTACACTTAACAGCGGAAATCCGATGATTTTTATTTAGTTAAACACACCTTTCCCTACCACAAGAACAGGTTAAGATTTTCATATTTTTACGACAACGTATTATCAAGTACTAATTAATGGAGGTAGGTAGCAAAAGATGTCACTGATTGCGTTTGAATTTATTCTAAAAATCTCTGCCTATTTGAATAATTCTTCAAATTTCTACGTTCATTTCTGAGATCTGTGAAAGTCCAATTCAAGTTCTGTTATTATATCATTGTAGGCTAGTTGCTTGACAGAACTGAAATAAAAACAGAACTTGAAAAAATCTTTCACAGAACTTGAAAATGAACGTTGAAATTTGATGAATTGTTCAAATACTCCGAAACAACCCGTCCTAACACAAACGAGTCATCACTTGAATGTGCACACAGGTCACATCACATGTGTGTTATATTCTGCGCAGGATGTAATCATTGAATAATCTCCTCTGACGTTGGCTTCGGGCGGGCATCCTTACGTTGACATGTCATGGTAGGGCAGTCGGCGCTGCAATTCGTAGCTGTATCTTCGCATGTATTTTTTTAAGTATGTATAGATTTATTTTTTGCAATAATTTATATTTTTATTGTATGCGCATATAGGTAGTGCTTATGTGCCTGTACGGAATGCACGCCTCTACCCATAGCAAATGGAAATAGTTTTCCCTGCTTCCTTCCCTGAGAGTGGTTTGAATATTCCATGTCGAGAAAGTGCCGACTTTGCGGTGTTGGATTGGAACCTACTTTCCTTTTTCTTTTACCGACTTTTCCCGTCCTGCTTAGACATTCATTTCCTCATATTTGATGTCCTCTTCTTCCCTCTGAAGTGATGCCTTCCTTTTGTCCTCGATTTGTCTTATTATATTTCTTTCCTCTTTGATTTGTTCGGGGAAACTTTCAAAAGGTGCGAAGCTATGTAACACAACTCACATCTCCCCATTATTTCCGCCTCCCTTAAGCCCGATCGAATGAATTTCAACCAATTTAAATAAATCAAATTAATTTTATGAAAATTCAATTTGTGCGCTTAAATATTCAGAATTCCAATTGAAGGGATCAGTTAATGAAAATAAAAACATGCAAATTATTAGTAGGTACTTCAATTAAAATGTGCATTTATTGACGGTGATAATTGAAATCATCGAGCCGGAATTTTATCCGCAGACATAACGCATTAATGCTTTTTATATTTATTTAAAACCAGCATCTGTTTATTCGTGTTGTTTACGATCATCTAATTCAACAATACACTTGAGCACACCGAAATGCTGCTACACTTTTCATCAGAATTGGAATTGATAATGTATGATCAATACAACAAAAAGCTTTTTGTTGGCGACATCAATAATGCTTTGCTATGACAACTCCTTTTTTATACTTTGTCCCCTGTTGGTTCAGTAATAGCTTATACCTATACCGTACCTGAGTAAAGCTTTGTTTGTAAATAAATGTCTTGCGAAGCACTATGAAGAAACGCTTAATCATGTGTTTTCGGTTTCAATTTTTTATCGCTTGTAAATATTTTAGATGCTTTAATTAAATACTGCAATTAAAACACATCTTGGCCTTCGAATCAATAGAGCATTTTTTTGATAAGAATTTTTACAAGCCCATAAAAAATAACGTATCAGGCATATAAAAACTGTTTTACCCTTAAAAATCTCCCATCAACGAACCCCTTTTCGGTTATGGTTTTATTGTATAATGTGACAAATTAAGTTCTTTTGAAAATGATCGTAAAACATTTAAATATTTTTTCCTGAACTTCGCAAAATAAAATAAAACACACTTTTTGGTGATGTTATTTTCTTGCATATATTAAACAGGCGGCTGATGTTAAGCGGGAATTTAATCCTTATCGTCAGATGACTTATGTAGATACATAAGGGGTGTTATTGTTAGTGACCCGATTCCAAATGTTACACGACGTGGTGGATCATCTCAAGATATTGAAAAATCAACAACATTTATAATAATATACACCTTTAATAATATTAATATAGATGAGCTTATCCATATTATTTCTTTATAGTTTTTAACGTAATTCTACACAATCAATTATTATTATTAATCCCTATTGTTTGTTTGCAGAAATACGTGGTAGTACTTACTATGTAAATATGTAACTAAACTATTGATTAAGAGGCCCCTCTTCTCATTATGTATCTAGTGAAATGAATTATATTTTGTTCGCTGGAGTACAAGCCATTTGGGTAATATAATGTTGAATAACCCTAAGATTCCTCCCAACGTACGTGCAGTCTTCTCCCTGTAATCCTCGCATAAGACGGGTTTAACCCGGCACGTCCCTCGCCCGGGGTTTGTCGGACCCCTCCGTCGTTTTTTATGCTTTAGCTTCTTTAAACTACCTCCCGCCTTCAGTGTCAAATTACACCCATAGCCGGTTCTGTCGCCCGGGTACCCGTAACGGAATAATTCCCAAATTAACTATACTTATACGCGGGGGATTAGTGTCATGTTTTAAGCGTCGTGTGTATCAGGTCTCTTGGTTTTTTGGTCTGAAGGTGTCCAATGTCTGTATACGAGATAATATTCAATGTTGAAAGCACACAAACTTGTTTTTGTTTCTCACTTTTTTATCTCTTGATCAGTTGATGTTTATTTGAAATTGACTTTTCGTTTCTTGTTCAATTTCCGAATAAAAAAGTTTTGAATAATGTATCATTAAAATTTCTTGATAAATATATATACATATAGATACAACTTTAAATCTATTTATTTATCAGAATCTCTGAAAAGAATATAATTTATTTGAAGTTTAAAAATACGAAACTCTTTAACAACTCCATATTAAATTCCTCCCTCAATGATAGATAGATCACGATGAAATATTTATTCGACTTCAGCTAGTAAAGCGTACCTCCTCATGTCCTGATACGCGTCCTGGGGGCATTATTCTTGTCGAGCCCCGTAATAATATTTCCAGCATCCTGCCTCCTTCGTCTTTCTCCCATTTCATCCCCAGAGGTCCTGCGAAGCGTATTGTATTTTCAAAACGATTTATCATTGGGACCAGAATATCGCTGAATCAATATAAACAAAAACTACGCAATAAACAAGAACTACGCAATTGAAAAGATTCTTTCTAGGTTGTTAATGTTTCCATTCTTGTATGTATATATTTTTGAATCGATTCCAATAAGATACAGCCCCTTACCCGCTGAAAGCTACTTCAATTTATTATATCACCCTCATATCTTATTAAAAATAATTTCAAAATTGAATGAATATGTTGTTTGAATTATTTAAATCATATTCAATTTTAAAGGCTCACTATCCTAAATGAAAGATAAGTGAAAATATGTGAATTGCCGTTTACTCTGAATATAGTAATTGAGTACCGTCATAATATTAACATCTCCTGCCATGATGTTAATATTATGACGTGCTGTCTACCTTTATATTTATATATTATATCTAGCTGCCACCCTTTTGGTCTCCTGTACCCCTACTCATGGTGTAACGAAGGGTGGAGAAGCTATTGTATGTGAGCGGGGGTAGGCGGGGGTAGGGGTCAAACCGTGAAATTTGTAGGGTTTATTGTTGGGCCCTTCAACAACTCCCTACCTCCACCCTCGCGCACTTAAGCCGTTTATTCGCAATATTTAGAGAAAAAACTGTTCAAATTGAAAAATAAATCCTTCCTACGCTGTTGAAGTACACGCTTGTATATTACATGTCATTTTGTCGATCGATTTCGTGATAGCTATAAATAATAATAAAAACACGTCCGAAAAGGCTTTCGTGCGTAAATGTAGAATTTAACCGAAAACCAAATGGAACTGCCGCATTAAAACAGTAGGCGTTATTATGAGCCCCTATTTGTATAGACTTAGGTATTACATTTAAGGCTCATTAACCTCCACTTAAACAAATAGAAAATTATAAAGTTTTTAATGGCTCGGAAATAAACGAACCGTAGAAAATATTTCACTTTACATAATACATACATTTCCATTTTCCGACGTGCGTGCAAAGAACACGTCGTAGATACAAAATTAAATTTAGTTTCTCGGACTAAATGTTAATTTCTTTCGGAACGATCTTGCCACTCGAACGTTATGCACTTTCCTGCTCTTTTTTATGTCGTTTCAACTGTGAGATAGAACCATATCCTGGATTATGTTTCCCTAATACTCTTTTTGTTTGATTTTGCATCCTTTTTTGCACGAGAGATCCTTTTGGAGTTTGAGACACTACCGGGGCCCCAGAGACTGATCACATCACGTAGTTTTATTTCACACGTCTTATAAATTTGTGTTCACTTTATGTCATCGCAAACTCATATGTCACGAGTGACATATTTGACATATTCCTACCTGGAAATCTATCGTATCTATATGTATAAACAAGGGTGTGGCGGCGAGGGTTTGTTTTTTTATACAAATCCACAGTTTTATTCCGAGATAAATGAATTTTGGCACATTTGACCTTAAAAATAAACGGAAGGCACTGTCTCCGTGAGACTTATATTAACCACACCATCTCCCTTTACCACCCCTTAAATTAGAATGTTGATACTTTGCACACTTGAAGTTCAAAATAAGAGAAAAATTACTGTCTACATCTGGTTTTGAAAAACTCTGCTTAAAACCCGGGCAACGCAGGGAACTTTTCGGATATTTAGGAAATATCCGAAAGGCTTGTGTTTAGAACAAATTTTACGCCCTTGAAGCTTTGTATTTCGTTTCTTGAATTCAATGAATCAAATATGAACGGATTACACGCTAATAATATTGGTTTACTTTAAATTTTCTGCTTCGTGGGACTCCTTGAATGGGGTTCAATTTATATTTTATTAGTTAATTTCCACGATATTTTTTTTGCAACTCTGATGTCAATTCTACGTCTAAAATTATCGTTCACGACCGCGATAATGTTTTTGGTTTTCATTCAGCTTCAGCAAAACCCTATATAAATCGGATGATTTAATTCCGTTTCTTAGGTATATCTGAGATGTTGGTAACATATAACTTAATTTGTTACCCACATTAGCATCTGATTATCGACGGGTTCATACGCTGATAACCCCAGTTTAATCTTCAATTGAAATACCTGGCCTGAATACGCGGAATTGTTATTCGAGGCACGGTATAAAGGTAACTTCACTACCGTTTAGTTCAGATATAATATGTGATGCTGGATAAAATGTTTTGTTCACTTTCATGCTCACAGGATGTGCTTGTGTAGAGTTAGACTTTTCATAAAGTTATTTAATGAAACAGACATGTTACCTACCATTCACAAGTTTAAAATGTGTTTGTTTCCCTTTGAGAAGATCTCGCGAGATACAGATCTCAACGCTCAAGTAATGCCTAGTACCTAGTTACTAAAAGACTTCTCCCGTTTGTTTTCGTATTGATCTATTTACCAATGTATTTATTTATTTAACGAAATTCTGAGTCAGGTCAATTTAATTGTACCTATTCGACATTTATATTATAAGGACCTATTTCAAATTCACCATTCATAAACAAATTATGTGCCAAACTTGCCAATTCCTCGCCTATGTAGTTTAGCAAAAGAATATACCTATGGTATCAACATTTTTAATGTAATAAAATCGACATTAAAACATACTTACACCATTTTATTAATTCAAGATATTATAATAAATTATTTTTGTAACTATTGTTTGTAACTCTTATGTACAAAATTGTAATAATTTCAATGCACCCAATGTAAAAGCCCTATGGGCGTAAAAAGAGTGATTATATTAATAAAATAAATCAATTTGGTGATCTTATATTTGACAGTTGATGGATATACGAGCTTATATCAAAGCTTCCGTTCGAGAATTTCGACTACTTCATGCACACAGATTTTCTGCTTTATAGTTAGGATAGTCCTGATTTGAGAATTTACATCGTGTAATACGAATTCTTTGGCAGCAATAGAAGGATAACATTAATTAATTACAAATAACAATAGATATGTCCGAGTAAGGTATATGACCTGATTTATGACGAGATCGTTTAATCTGCGCGCTATACAACTCTTCTATGAGTACATAAACTGTTCACTTGCCACAACGCTAGAAATATAATTTATTACACCGCAATCAAAGTAAGTAAGAGGGATAACAAAGTGTATCCAATATAGTATGGTATTCTAGCGCATTCAGCGTCGTAAAACAAAACAGCCCACGTCCTAATTTATGTACTGAGAAATGAAGCCATGAACAGGCCGGCCGTTTATAATCGTCCAACAAATTGAATAAGTTTTTACGATCCCGGCATTAATTAAAATGGCCTGGCGCTCTTGAAGAGCTGAGAGGGTGGAGGAGAGGGGAAGAGGAAGATAGGGTGGGTTAGGACGGCGGACGCGCCCGGGGGCGGGACTCGTTGGAAACGGAGCTACCAGGGTGGCAGAATAAACAGGAGACATCTTCCCCTGAATGTTGAAATGCTGAAACACGAATTGAGCTTTTGGCGAGACCGACTGCGACTTGGCAAATAGCGAGTACATTATTTATTTTAATCTTAAAGAGATCTGAACCTACGTAATAAATCAATGAAAATATATTAAAAATAATAGTAATCTAATAAATCTATTTAAAACGGAACGATGAGAACTTGCCTCGGGAACGATGATGTGGCGTCATTGATTTGTACTTTTACTGTCTGGATTTCCTATGTCAACGTATATTCGCTTAGCTTGTAACGTTTCCCCTTATCCATTTATACGTAATTAAAAAAAAAATCAAGATGCAATAGTTTTTCTTCCATGATGCATTGTTTTATTTCAAATCAAAGTTATTCAAACCCGTCTTCGATTAACTTTAGAGTAGTTACCATTTGCTGTAAACATTTCAATTTAATTTTTAAAAATGAATACGTAAACAATAAACTTTATCTATAGAAATAAGCATTGTACCTACTTGAAATTGATCCAATTCTGTTATATTACAATTAGGTATAAGAGAAGAAAATATTTAGTGTTTAACAGTTCCCGTGCATTTTTTATACGATGATTACAATGCGCTGCAGTCCCGTCTTTTGCATTCTTCAAGTGCTTTAGTAATTGCGAATGTTGAACAAACCGACCCACGTATATTATTGTCTTAATGCTACCAGGAACCAGGAGCGCAGCCGACTGCACATGTGCATAAGTCTGGTATTCAGCGGTACACCGCGCGCATGCACGCCAAATGTCACAGCGAATTCCATCGCCGACAAATCGGTTACCATGTGCATATCTGCATTATATTTTATATGCTACACTACACTAGTATACGTCATACCACTGAAAGCTCCGGTATGCTTGTAGAAAGGATTAAGGGACACACACAAAGGGTCCACGACTCCACAGACAACTAGCAAGCAGACCACGCTGTGTTTCTGCCACGTTCACAGGGGAACAGGCGCGCGGTCAGAACGTTTTACAAAGCCATAATAAAACTACTTACAAACTCTTTTCTCAATTACAAAATTTTTTTAAGAACTTCTCTCGAAAACTTATAGAAATGTCTGTGTGTGTTTTTATTCTGTTCTACGTTTATTTTCCGCGAATTTTATAGCGATTACGTTATTACTCAAGGAGTTCTAATATCAACTCCATTTTATTGCAGTGATGTATGGAACTGGGATAGGAAGGACTGAAATATTCTGTATAAATTATCTCTTTACCTCTTTTTGCGATTCAAAGATAAAATATAAAGCCGAGGAGGCATTTTACATCAACTCCGACAAAATAATTTTCTTTAGGGCCTATGTCATCTTTGGGGATGCTATGTGATGGATTTTTTAAGGAAAGGAAGGAGGGGAAGATCTGGAAAGGAAAAATGTATGAGAGGTAGGTAGGAATCTGGTGATCAGTATGTCTAGTAGTGATGCACGTTTGAATTCATAAAAATTCTTCAACCAGTTTCTCCAAATCCGCCACATAGTAGGTGGGCAGTCGCATCCGCCGCTAAGACCTTGACAATCCTCACCCCCACGAACCGGGGCACCCCTTCTAACTCACCAAACGTAGCGAATCACAATGACTAGAGTAGAGGGTTCCATGATAACTCAACACAGTGACAATTCAACACGCTTTTAAAAAGTGATATAAAGTCATTAGAAACGATGAAATTTTTTTTAATTTAAACCTAATCTAACCCAACCTAACCTAACCTACTTAACCCAGTTAATAAAGTTTTTGTTTCATCACTTTCCATGACTTTATATAACTTTTTTAAGATGTGATGATTTATCCGGTCACCAGAGTAGAGGTGTTGGTTTTTCAATTAATGATTCCCAAATAGATGAAATGTTAAAAGTACCTATGCATGGATATATAATATATGAGGCAAGCAATGTAGGTACTATGCTAAAAGACAAAGGTGGTGTGATGTTTAGTTAGTTAAGATTGTTTTATTTATTAACATTTATTCAAATGAAGCAAATACTTTCTTATATTTAATTAAATACAAAACTATTTATTACTTTAATAGTCTGAATATTCATGTTAATCGACTCGATCTGAAATAATTATTCAATCGTTTACTGAGATACTTAATCGGACGAATCAATCAGATTTCGTTGTAAGTGAGTCATTTTACCTCAATTACTACAGTGAAGGTGAACTACTTCCCAAGTCTTCCGAAGGCCAGAACTTCTATCATTGATAAATACTCGTTTCAGTATGGATAATTATCTTAGTATCGTCCCTCGTGAAGGAACTGAGCATTCCTGAAAATTCCAATTCTCAATCTATTAGCTCAGCAACGTTTACAGCTATCGGAAGGTTGGACTAACCAAAGCGCACACCAGATACTAAGTTCGGTGAGGGTGCTTTTGGACTGTCGGGGCCTAAACTGCCACATGCTTTAAGAATGATTAAATACTGAATTCCCAGTGAAAGTCATCTCTTCTGAAAATCAAATCCGTAAATGTTACATTTGCAAACCTAATTTACATGGTTAAACTAGCCGCTTAGCATCTTTCTAAAGTCATTTATAGAATGCATTATTTCATGCAGTAGTGCGCTAGTGTGTTTATACTGTTGCACTCATGCAAAAAAATCAGAAACCTTTCACCTTTCGCGACACTGCATAATAAAAGATATAAATGTACAGAAGTATTGATAAAACTATCTTAAAGTATGTTTCTGTCTATTTGTGTATAATAATAAAATTCCTAGCAAGTAATATTCCCACAGCGCCCTTGAGGTGGTTTTTCACAAAGGCGAAGCTACACAAATTATTTTATTTTATTTTTATTTTATTTGGAAAACCAACAGTTATAATTATTACAAGGTATGGTGTTAAGTGTTGATTATTTAACCAATAATAGGTTTTCACTTAGGTATTTTAATTATTTTGTGAATATATTTAATATTTGATGTAAGAAAAAAAGTTACATTAGGGATGGGATGGCGGAAGGGAGGGGTATGGGATGGATCTAGTCTGTGTAATGTGTAGCATGTACGTATGTGTATTAATAAAAAATAATAATGATAATATAATTATTTATTGATTTTAGGTTTGAAATTGTGGGGTGCTGAGTTAAATAAGTCTAATTCACTGTATGAAGTATTAAAATTGTACGAAGCACGGTGAATAAAAGCATTTTGTTTTGAGTTCGTGTTACATTGAGTGATGTTTAATGTGTGATTTTGTCTGGTTTGTCTGATGGGTACTCTTAATTGAATTCTTTCTAGTAATTCCGGGCAATCTATCACAGAGGTGGCAATTTTTTGTAAAAATAGTACGTCTGCGGAGTTTCTACGACTTTCCAGTGACGAAATCCTGAAAAACGCTGCTGACTCCTCGTGACTCAGATGAGGATGATATTATATTTTATATAATTTGACATGTTTTTACTTATTCTTACTCTCCGTAAAACAGTATTTTTTACGCAGCGATTTTAATCTACATACGTCAATTTTTAATGTACATACGTCAAGTATTATTTTTAGTGGATTTTGAGAAAATATGTACATTTTATTTCCCGAGAGCTTTGCTATGTAGAATTACAACTCTATACGCAAACAATTCTTTGTGGTAGGAACATTAGATTCAAAACAGCAGCTCAACATCATCTCAACTCACGAATAGCTGAGATAAATAAATATTATTATTTGTTATTTTATATACATTATTCTGCAACGTAAAACGAATATTTACCAAACATTCCGTGAGTTTTCCATTTTACAATTCTTCGTGAAGTTTTTTCATATTAGGTATTTATTTTTCAATAATTCCTCAATAGTTTCATACTATTATATTTTACAAATGCTCATGAGATTTGTTAATAATTATTTTTCTATTCTATTTTACAACGTATTCACGAGATTTGTTGTACTATTCTATTTTACAATATATTCATGAGATTTGTTGTACTACTATATTTAACAACATGATCTTCAGATTTGTTTAAATAGTACTATTCTATTTTACAACTTGTTCATCAGATTTGCTAATACAGTGAGCATTCTATTTTACAACACGTTCATGTGATTTCATTGTGACATTCACATGAGATTTGTTAATATTATTATTTTTTTCTATTCTACAGCGTATTCATGAGATTTGTTGTACTATTCTATTTTACAATATTTGCATGAGATTTGTCGTACTATTTTATTTTACAATATAACCTTCACATTTGTTGAAATAGAACTATTCTATTTTACAAATGTTCATGAGATTTGTTGATAGTACCATTATATTTACAAAAACCCATGCGATTTATTTATTGTAATTTCTTTTATATTTTATAGCATATTCTTGCGATTTATTTTAGTACCTTCTATTCTATTTTATAACATGATTGATGAGATTTGTTGATATGCTACAACTGTTCTGTTATCAAAGATGCACGAGCTTTAAAGATGATATTATAATTATGAAAGCTGAACGTTCGTCAGCCATGAATAATACCTACTCTTGCTCTATGTTTTGAAAACGGCAAACGATGAAAGAGGTTCTCCTTGCTTCACACCGTATTATTCAGTCCGCATTATCTCCGTGTAAATAATGGCCCCCCTCAGCGAAGGGAGGGGGAGGGGGCAGGGGGGCGCTGGTGCAAATCGGCAGAGGATAGGACATTACGATGAAGATAAGGTATATATATCACTTTAATTAATTTATTTATTACAGAAGAGTTTCTGTTGCGGTCGATGTAGATTTAATTTTTATACAAATCTACAATTATTATTCAGAGCAAACTAAATTTTGCACACTTTACCGTCAAAACAAGAGAGGAAGGTCACTGTCTACGTCTAATTTCGAAAAATTCCGCGTAAAACCCGTGCAACGCCGGGGACTTCAGCTAGTAATAACAATTATTATTTAATAAATAATAATGTTATCAACAAATCACATAAATTATAAAATACAGAATTATAAAATTACGAGAGTTATTATAATGCATTCGGAATGCGAAACAGCTGTCACACTTAATAAAATTACGGTTTTTGTTGTAAATAAACCCTTTTAAAAAAAAAATTAATAATAGTTTTTATCAAAAAAAAGGAAAATTAACTTAAAATTAAAAATAAGTTATGCAAATATTGAACTTAAAAACCATAAATAATATCATTTTATACACGTTAGGTAACCAATGTTGTGATATCGTGACCGGTCAGTGGCTGAGTTGACATCCCACCCAGGCGTCGTGTGTTCAAGTCCTACAACACTAAAATAAATTTATACGCCATCTTCACGAATAATACGGCTCTAAATGGACGATATGATGAAATTCAACATATTATTTCTGTAACCAATAAATTTTTAACCATCGGTATTGATTACTTATCTCCCATTACATTAATTATCTTTACTTCCTACACAACGGTGCAATAAATTAACTCAAGTGAAATAATGATTGTTGCTTACTTGGTCCATCCTTTAAATTGTTAGCAAATGAATAAATTGACCCAATGTATTGTACGTAATACATTTACTTATTTCATCTGCAGGAAGGGTGGGGAAGAGTGGGGGGGAAGCGAGGGCGGCCAATCTCCCAACAATAGCTGCTTTTCTTTTCTTTGTAATAATAATTCGCAACGAACCGGCGGTAATGCCTGCTCTTATATTATGGAAGTGGGTTACGTGAATCCTAACGCATTCATTAGGGATAGGGAGGTGTTGTTGTTCCTGGTAATAGAGACATGCGGATTTGTCCAGCCAGTGTTCACCTGAACTTTTAAGTGACTAGCGATACACTGAAATAAAAAGAAACTGTATCTAAATATATTTAAAAAAAAACTAAATCAAATTTCTTATTATAATGAGTAAAACCATAAATTGTATTATTTAATTACTGAAGATAATATTATCGATTTTTGAACAAAAATTTGAAACAGAAAAATCAGAAAAAGATGCGGTCGCATTTGGGACTTGAACCCAGTACCTTCGCCTTGCCGGGGAGCTGCTCTACCAACTGCGCTAATGCAGCAGCACGGCTCATAATCGGGGTCTCTAAATATTCGCACATTTCAGAAAACCTTCGTAACCTTCATTGGCTCAAATGCCCTGAAAGAATCCAGTACAAATTGTGCTGGATGGCCCCACCCCTACATCTTTGAACTATGCGTCCCGGAAAACACTGGTCTGAGGCAGTCAACTCTTCGATCAGTAACTAATTCTGATGGAACCTTCTAACTCAGATGGAACCTAAGCGTAAATACTAAGTTTGGAGATCGCGCTTTCGGAGCATCTGGGCCGAAGGCTTTGAATACGCTCCCTCCGGAACTAAGAAGCATAACAAGCCGAACAGACACTTTTCTTATTGGTTTTACATAATTCGAAATCTGTCTCATATCGAGAGATGAATCACATTTAGTAAGATAAATTCTGACCAAAACCTTGCACTGTCGTACCGCCCATGTGGCGCCCGTGCGAACCGTATCTAAATTTCTCTAATAAACAATAAACAGATTTAATATAAATAATAATATATGTACATTCTAGCATCACCTTCAATAATCAAATGCATTGTACATAAAGTTTTGTATTAATGATCGACGAACGGGTGGATAATTTATTTATTTATTTATTTCATTTTATTAACGCCTAGAAGGCTTTTACATATACATATTATGGGTTTTGTTGTTCAGTAGCATTATAAAATATTTTAATTACATAGCATAATAAATTGAGTATGAGCTTACATAACAATGTGTAGGGTTATTGTTATGGTGTTGTTATTTTGTAAACATAAGCAAGCAAAGTTTATTGTACAAAGTACGTCGGTTGAATATTTTACAGAACATAGGTTAAACTAATACATAAACTTGAGAAAAATATAACAGATACAGGTAGGTAGTTAAGTAGATACAATTCAAGTATATAGTTACGGTGTTATTGGAATTTGGACAATGAGTTCGATAAGTTTATATAAATATAGTGTAGTTACAAGAGTACAATAATGTAAGTAGGTAATACACACAAGACAAGTAAGTTTGTTATTATTATTATAAAGATAAACACTACAGTTTGTTGTAAACCATCTTTGTAATCATCAATCTTTATTTTGCCCGATTGGGAATTTTACAAAACAAATCTTAGTTAATGAGACAATAAAATATGCGTTTGAAAAAAAAATTATGAATCTGTTACAAACATTCTAGTATGCTGTATTTTAGTTTGTATACTGATTGGTGATGATAAACATCAATTGAGCTATACTTATTACCGAGTATGTGAAGTCTTTGAATAGGTGAGTTTTGAAAATAATTGTTAGCAGATATGGGAACATTATATATAGCGGTCTGTCGAGTGTCGCGCGTAGGTACACGGAGCGATATAAGACTCGTCAAATCAATGGCGTCCAGTCTGCCATTCGAAATTTTGAAAAGAGATACTAAGTCGCACACTGTGCGTCTCAATGATAAATCGGTTAAATTTAGTAAGTTCATGAGGAAAGTGTAATTAAGATATTCGTTTGGAATTCCTAATTTATAATTAATAAATCGCAGAAATTTATGTTGCACTCTTTCAATTTTTAATTGGTGAATCTTATAAAATGGAGACCAGATTGTTGAGTTATACTCTAGATTACTTCTAACTAAACCAGTGAATAGCAGTTTGAAGGAATTTATTAATTTAAAATCTTTCGCTGTCCTTAATATAAAACCCAAACATTTCATGGCCTTGTTGGTTATTTCGTTTATATGAGGAACAAATGTTAGTTGCCTGTCAAAAATAATACCAAGATCCTTAATATTCTCAACTCTTTTTAGGAAAATGTTGTTGATGCTATATTGATGCATAATGGGATTTTTGATTCGGGCAAAAGTTATCGTTTGACATTTATCAATATTGAGAAATAGTTCATTGTGGGTGCACCACTCTTGTAGCCTCACAAGATTAAATTGTAGTACGTAACAGTCATGAATATTTGTAATGGTTTTATAAATTTTGAGATCATCTGCAAATAAGAGAATCATGACTCCATCAAAAACCGTAGTTATATCATTGATAAACAATAAAAATAGTACTGGTCCTAAATGAGACCCCTGTGGGACGCCGGTAAAGACTTCGAACTGGTGTGAATAGTGTGAGTTGAGTTTAACACATATTTTTCTTTTATGCAGATAACTCTCAAACCATCTCAAAATATTCCCTGTTATTCCAAGGGCACTAAGTTTATGTATGAGAATTTTATGTGAGACTTTGTCGAATGCCTTACTAAAGTCAGTATACACTACGTCTGTTTGAAGACGCTTTTGCATTGTATTAAATAGGTATTCCTGATAGATCATCAAGTTTGTAAAAGTAGATCTTTTTGCCATGAAACCATGTTGACGATGTGAAATAACTTTGTTAATCTCAGGCGAGAGTTTAGAAAGCAGAGCAGATTCAAATAGTTTAGGGATTGACGATTGGATACATATGGGTCTATAGTTAGAGATATTTGATCTATTTCCTTTCTTAAAGATTGGAAATAGAAAACTGGTTTTCCATTTTTGTGGAAAGGTACCAATTTTTAGAGACAAGTTAAAAAGTTTAGTTAGAGGTAATGTTAAAACTGATAAGCATTTTGATAAGAAAATTGGAGGAATGTTATCGGGACCAGCCGATTTATTAATATCTAGGGATTTTAATTTAGTTCTAATATCGCTTTCTTTGAATATATATTGGCTAAAATCGATCTTGTTGTCATTGTTAGCTGTAGTTGTATCGAATAATGGAGAGTTGTTTGCAGTATCATAGACTTTGCTGAAAAATTCAGCAAACAGATTGACGACTTCTTGGGGGGTATCGGCCATTTTATTATCTAAATACATGTTTGACGGAATACTAGAGTCATTATTATTGAGCATGTTCGCAAATTTATAAATGTTCTGAGGATTAGCTGCTGCCAATTCTTCGCAGTTTTCGATACACCTTTTGTAACATAACTTGGACATATTTTTAGTTGTCTTTCTTAGTTCACAAAATTTTACATAGTCTTTAGGATCACGTGACGATTTATAAACTTTATGAGCAATTTTTTTGTCTCTAATTATTTTGATAAGGTCGTTGCTAAACCATTTTGGGTAGTTGTGCACAGTGATTTTAGTGACGGGTACAAACAATTCAATTGCATTATTTAAAATTAAGTAAAATTTGTCTACCATTACATTTAGGTTTTCATCAAAGTCAAGAAAGTTCCAGTCAGTAGACAATAGAAGATTTGTGATTTGCTTAAAATCAGCTTTGAAAAAGTTTAATTTTGTTGATGGAGATGGATTTTTTTCTATTTTTGAACTGTAGCATTCGATCGTTAAAGGAGGGTGATACTTGTCGATTGGGAGAATATCTTCAGCAGATGCGGATACTTTTACAGAAGAAGAATTGGAAAACACTAGATCGAGAAGACGAGCGTTAACATTGTAGACATAGTTTAACTGCCGGAGACTTAAAAAATTTGACATCTCGATTATATCATGGGAACCATGATTGATGTTGTCCGTGCATGAAGTTTTGTTGTTTTCTGTGTCCCACGTTACATTAGGTAGATTGTAGTCTCCTGTTAATATCAAAGTGGCATCTGGAAATTTTCTTCGTATTGTTTCAGCTTCGAGGTAGTGGTCTTTGTATAATTGAGCATCAGATGAAGGTGGTATATATAAGCAGCCAACAATAATTTTTTCCTTATTGGTAGACACCATGATGAATAGTTGTTCCAGATGAGTGTAGATGCATTTGAGTTTTCT
Organism: Hesperophylax consimilis; assembly: GCF_061612785.1. Lineage (NCBI taxonomy): Eukaryota > Metazoa > Arthropoda > Insecta > Trichoptera > Limnephilidae > Hesperophylax > Hesperophylax consimilis. The sequence continues at coordinate 19,590,046 of NC_142848.1, read as the reverse complement.
TGAGTTGAATTTCTTATTTACGGATATTAACACACCACCTCCTCTAGTTTTATTGCTATTGCTTCTATCTTGTCTGTACACTGTGTGTTCAAAGAAACCCAATTCCGTAGTATCAATGTTTTTGTTCAGCCATGTCTCAGTGAAAGCGTAAGAATCGTAATCCAGAGTAGGTAAGGTTGATTTCAGGTCCTGTAATTTTGTTCTTAGTCCACGTACGTTTTGATAAAATATTTTTATTTTAGAATTTAGTTTTTTGGGTTCGATTTGACTATCGACGGATTATTATTTATGTATTTTATCGTGATATCCGTTTCACCAGAAGATTTTCTATTTTCCAATTCTTTTCTTAGGTCACTCAATTGTTTCCGCTGCATAAATGACTGATCTTGGTAAATACGTATATTATTTTTTAATGCGTGTTTCTTGCTTAATAGTATTTTCGGCCATTTAGCTTCCGGAAACTCGATTTTAATTCCTCTTGGTTTATCGGCACGCCTTTGACCCAATCTGTAGATTTTCAAGTCAAGATTTAATGTTGACATATCTAAATCTGAAATTATTTTTTTCACTGACACTATGTCGCTATTTATTGATTCAGTCTGAGATAACGATATATTCTCCGGAATATTATGAATAATCAAATTTTTATCTCTGTAACTTTGTTCTTTGATTTCGGCGAGGATATCACAGACACTCTGAGTTTGTGAAACTGAGGGGGTGCACACATTAGGGGTTGCAGTTTTAAGAGCTGTTAATTCACCCTCAAGATTCGCCATGATGTTAGTCATAAAATAATAATAGTTTGAGTATTCTATATATATATATATATATATATATATATATATAATTGGATAATTTGTATAGCGCCGTTTTTGTGAAAAATCACCTCAAGGGCGCTGAGTTAGTATAATATGTATATTATATATTTGTAGAGCGCTCTTGAGGTGATCTTGCACAAAAACGACAGTACAAATCATATAAATATGATTATTATTATTATAGCCGTTTTTCTTTGACGTCTAAATGAAAATTCTTAAAATTACCATTGTAAAGATGTGTGACTATGATCCTGTTAGTGTACTCGGTTTAATGATTAGTTGCTGCCTGTTCATTAAATAATAATAATAATAATCTACTTACAAAATAAAGAGCTCATAAATAGTTAGTTTACCCCCAGGCTCGCAGCTCGCAGCTCGCAGCTCGCAGTTCTCAGACTCGGGAGGCGGTGGTTTTGTATCTCGACCTGTTATATTATTTTATATCTCCGGCTTTGGAAGCTCCCCTTGAAATACCTCCAGTACAGTCTGCCCCCGGGTGGTTGGTTCACCATCCACGTAGCTGGTAACATGTACATAGTATATGTTGGTGTTTTTATACCTCTCCCTCCACTCTGCGATCCTTTGAATAATCTCACATTATGACTGTGTGTTTATGCCCCGGCTTTATAATTTCGACGAGCGAAACGTGTTAAAGGTAGTGTTGTTGTTAATATGTTTGCAGGCGGGCTTAAATGCTGTGCGGTTGGATGGATTAGCGCAGGATCTCTATTCAGATTTTTTACCGGAAAATTCCCAGAGACAAAACAATAAAATGAAATATTTTTGTAGAAAACTAGCACTTTGTGGTGCGGCGTCATAAATAAAGTAAAACATGGCAACTCTCACTTCACCATTCATTCGTATTTTTTATTCCAACTAGGTTTCGCTTGAACCTAATCACTTCATCGGTACATTATGAACTGAATTTAATTTTAAGTATGGACATATATTATATTAGGATGGGCCGTCAATATATCGATGGCCTCGAGTAAAGTATTGTATCTCTAATTTTGGTCGAAAATGAAAAGGACCAAAGACAACCTGTATTTTTTTGGTTCAAATATTGCATTTCCCAAACCTACGTTTCAAAGATATCAACATATTAAAATATATTGTAAATCCTCCAGGAAATGTTTTTATGAGCACAGACATTGCACATCCTTGTACATTTATATTTAAGCTAAACGATAATATGGAACTAAAAACTAGATAGTATTCTCCATAATCCCTTTCAGGAGAATACCCATTGAACTGCATGAAATTCTCTTGAAGATTTGACCGTAGTTAAGTTATATTGAATACGTTACGCTACTCATAGATTGCATAGCTATAAATTATAATGTAGCAGCATTGGTTTCAAACATTTCACGTCTCACCGATTCCTTGATACGACTTTGTTTTGGGTGAGTTGGCATTTCATTCCAAAACAATGGATTGCATTATGTTTAGTTGCGGTGTTCGTTTCTGAGAAACAATGCATTATTTTACTCCTGGATCAAATTGAATTCGTACACCAAACAATAAATTATTGATATCCTGACCTCGATTCAAGCATGAGATATGCCAAATGCTTCATATGATAAAGAGAAATTTTAACAGTCGCCCAAATCAAAATTAAAAGTAATGAGTTGTTTTTTTTTATAAAAAAAAACTAGACGCGACAAATTGAAACATTATTCAGTTTACAAATAGACCCGAACCAATAATTATTATCGTTTAATGTATTGCCTTCGTCATCGCGGCGTTTAGCATAAATTTAACGTTGGAGAAAGTGGAGCAAAAGTGGGCAACACGATACAAGATAGTTAAGTTATAAATATGTACTATGATTCTGACGTGTTCTGCGAAGTTTACAGTTGTAAAGCCAATTTTGTATGATCCATCAAACATCAACATTACAACACCCAAATAGAGCCTGTAATTTAAAAAAAATTATAAACTATCTATTCACAACCCCCCCCCCCCCCCAGACTCAAATTCAATAGAATAATATTAGTAGAGCATTACGCTATTCAAGTCGTACTTATTTTCATATGTAGTTACAATATAAATACGTTGTAATCTGTTTTTGTCATATTAATTATGTTCCCTTTGTTCACACTGAACATTTAATTTTGTATTATGCCCCTTATTCTACTTCATAACATTCTCTACATTTTGTTTACAATATTATATGAATATCTCTTGAATTAAGGGAGATAATCTATTTTTCTCCTTTTTTATGTATTATTGTAACCATAACATGAAGTTCCTGTACTTTTTTTATATACCTACACGGTGTCCGGAAACTAGTGGTACAAGCGGGAAACTGGTGATTGTACATCAGATTTGTCGTCGACTTTGTGATTTAACTTTTTCGATTTCTGGTTTGGTTTTCGAGTAAATCGAGCCCGAAGTTATAATTTTTTAGGTCAAATTCGAAAAAAACCGGACACTAAGGGATTAATATCAGCCGTTTATTGTCTTTAAAATGCGTCGAAGCGTAGACCCTACTCCAAAAGCTTTTTTGACGCTTTAATTGCCGAAAAACAAGGAAAAGAGTTTTTTTTAAATATTCAAAATGCTTATATAGATTTTTTTGGGTTCTCTATATGATCTTTAGTTTCTCACTTTTACGACTAATTTCCGGACACCGTAAATAAGATGACGGTTATTTTAAAAAAATCTGTAAAATTTAAAGTTAAGGAAATAAAAAATAAACTGTTGTTTCATTGCCTACAGCAAAATATTTGTATGCTTTTGAATAAAATTTATAATGGGTACCTGCTTGCTAAAAGGAAAAAGAAGTTTGAAGTAGGTAGTTGGTACTGAAATGATTAAAGCTCACGGGCGGCGGCGTGTTCTTTGTCTTGGGTACAGATATTCAATCCAGAGCTTATGGCCCGATACCCGTACTGAATAGCAGCTTTTTCCTTTGTAGCGACTTCAAAGGGTATTTTCATTCTTCACAAAGTGTATCAAAGAATCAAAGAGGAATTGTAAGGGCTGTCACGTGATTTATTGCGTAATTTCTACCAAAATTATACATCAATAGTTGGAGAATGTGAAGTTAGTAACTGCGCGTGCCAAAATACAACTCCAAATTGATGGATTAAAGTTATTTTACTGAACAAATCTGAAACACGGTCATTTGGTTTTACACCAGTATTTATTAATATATAAGCGCAGAACCGTTTTTTTGTAAAACCAGCACCCCTCTCTGTACAGCGTAAAGGCAAGAGATCTATGCCGCCCCCCGGTTTAGCAGCTTTGTGAGGCGGGTGAAGGTAGGGTTTGTAGGAAGGGATTTATTATTGCGGGGATATTACAATTGTAGGATTTGTGAAGATGAATGTATTTATAAAAAAATATGGGTAAACTTCGGTTATGGGCGAAATTCCTAAAAAATAAAACTAGTTATTTTTATACTAACTTTGGGCCGGGGAATCCGAATCTCAGTCAACAACGTGTCGAAAATGGGGTATTGTATTTTGTTCTGCATCGAAATTTTTTAAGTCGTGTATTTCAGTTTATATTGCTTGCCCCAACCTAATTCTTTCGGATTCGGATTCCCCGGCCCAAAGTTAGTATAAAGATGTATAAAAATAACTAGTTTTATTGTCAGAAAGCGTTCATAATGGCCAGTTAAATTGTTTGTGCGTCGAAATTTTAAAGTCGTGTAATTCAGTTAATATTGCTTGCCGCTTCCTAATTCTTCCAGATTCGGATTCCCCGGCCCAAATTTAGTATAAAAATAACTAGTTTTATTTTTTAGGAATTTCGCCCATAAACCGAATTTTTTCCAAAAATATTGCCGGTCAAAAACAAACATTTCAATTTTAGACACAAATAAAAATTTACCTTTCCAATGAACCCCGTTAGTCAACTTGAAAAAAAAACATCTGTCAAAAGTTTAAACAAAAATACACATTTCAAATATAGAATAACGAATTTCTTAATTAATTTTATATAATTTTGGCTAAGTACTTACTTACGTTATCGTTTGTCTGATTTGTTCCTACAAACAGTTCCGATTTTGAAATAAATTCAAAGCAAAAACAAGTTCTAGTATGGAGGTACAGACCCACAACCGAAATTAATGTTTTATTACTAATTCCTTGTCGCTTTCGTCTTGACTTGGTAATTTTGATGATTTGTCTTGTGTGTAGTATTTTTCTAGTTTCTATATTATTTTATTTTACTGTTATATGTGTTACTAATATTGTTTCATATTTAGTTTATCAGTTAAAGGTTATTCCGTGCTTTAAAAACTCTGTATAATGTTTGATAGCTCACTAGGTATATTCGAAATAAAATAAAATAATAATATTTTTATTTCAAAGACGGCATTTCAAACGTATTCTAAATTTTTTTATCTCAAACAGGGTTTCTCTAAATAAATCAGCTCTACTTAATAAACTTGCTGATCAAATTTTTGTATTGAAATTATTTAATTTTTATTCATGCCTATAATATTGAGAGTAACTAATTAATTATTTATGTGAATTGCTCCACGCGACGAATTGATCGGTTTTGTTTTCTAATAAATCAACCATTAAAATTTGTTATCGCACCGTCTATATTGATTGATATGCGGTTATGTTGTAAACTGCTTCATGCAAATATCAATGCGGACATGCATCGAAATAACGCCAATAAATTAAAGTTTAATATTTAACCGCTCCGTATAATAAATACCAGGGGAGCAGAAGTGGCGAGGGTAAAATTGCCAAAGTCATAATATCGAATTTGATTAGCATATGAATGCGATCGTAACGCGGTCGACGAGTGAACTGCCATCTGCGCCACGTGAAGTTGGTAAAATTATTGCTTACCTCCTCGTATTATATGCCCCCATGTCTTCCATTACTTGCCGTGTTGTGTGTAATGTGCATGCCCACAGCAAACAGTAATTGCAGCGTATTATGATGGCATTACTAACAGCGTGCATCAAAAATATTTCATTTTTACTCTCCCTTTTGTAATTTAAAAAAATATTTATTTGTCAATATTTACAAGGTAAGTTTATTCAATAAAATAATAATACTGTTTTTCAGATTATAAATAAAACATATTTAGCTTGTAAATATGTTTTATTTATATTTTTTACGAAAGCGTAAACACTCATACGTAAAGGGAAAATAAACTTATTACTTAACATACCTACATATTTCAAAAACAAATTATAATTAGTTATACAATATATAAAGTGAAGTAAAAGAGAAAAAAAACTATAATAATAATATACAGTTAATATAAATATAACAGTAGGATTATAATATGTAGAATAACGAAAGATTTTTAAATATTTAAGTTGAGGGATCAGTAGGATTTATATGCCCTGTTAGGAGTTCTACCGAGCCGAACCCTCTGATATGAAAATAGTCGGTGAATTATTTTCCCATTTGATCTCTGGTGAGTTGACGTGTTGTTCTTGTATTGTTTTGTATTTATTTTGCTTATAATGTTGTGTGACTAAATGATCATTTGTGGAAAAGTGTGTGGAAGGGTTTAGTTTTTCCTATGGGGAAGATTTAACCCGGACATTAATTCGGAAATTAACTAAATAACAGTCAAAATATAAAAATACTGATGTGATGCTAATAATCAGTTGAATTATTTAAGGTAATATTGTTTATTTTCTTGTAAATTTATTATAATTAGATATGATTTAAAATTTTCACGGCCAAAAGTATTATAATCAGGTTCTAATCTCAGCTCTGTCGCTAAATGATTACGCCATACCATTCCAGCGTACGTGTAATAGTGTCGTGCAAAAATTGTATGCATTAATGGAGTGCACAATTAATTATGATGTATCCACATTATATGACCGGATAACTCATCAAAATGACAATTCAACACATCTATAAAAAGTGTTATAAAGTTATGAAAAGTGATGAATCAAAAACCAGGTTAAATAATTACATATGTAACCTATTTATGTAACTATTTAATCTAATTTTTGTTTCATCACTTTTAATGACTTTGTATCACCTTTTAAAAGTGTGTTGAATTGTCATTTTGAGGAGTTATCATGGAACCATTAATTTGATACGTATACAATATACATATTCCAATGTCCCTAGCAAGTAAGTAGCAAGGGAATATATAGATCATTATTTGAACGTACAAGAAAAAGTATTGAAATTTAGACTTGAGCAAGTGATCCCGGTTTCTGTCGTTTAGTAAAGAAAAGGTGAGATAAGTTACCATTTACCTACGAGTGTGAGAATACCAGGTTTCAGACTAAACACATTTCAGCTTTAGGCTGCGGGGTATCTATTTTGAAAATTACCATAGAAATATTCTTGCATGCCTTGTAGGACCTGTTTTACTATATTGTTGGCATTTTTTATGCGCAAATTTAAGGCACACATTTTCCGGCCTTAAAAACCTTTCGCGTCGTAAGTCGAAGGTGGCGACACGACGAAATTCCCTAAAAAGGTTCCTCATTCCAAATTCTCGCGTTATTTCCCGAGTTAAAGCTGTTTTATTCTCGAGTAAGAGTACCTACCGCAGTTTCTCTGCATACTAAACCATAACCCGCCCGCCAGTCCGACATTATTCCTTTTTTGTTATTATTTTTTGTATGGAAATGGCCTTCATGCTTTACAAAGATCCACATAAATTTCTATCAGGGACAAGGAGAATACAAATTCACCGAACAACGTAGGCATTTATATAATACTTTACTTTCAACATGATATTCCAACAGCGCAAAGATAATACATTTGTTAATCATGTAGTGTTTTCTTTAGCGATAAATTAATGGCGATTTACTAGCTAATTAGTTAAATATACCCCAAAGAAACTTAACTTCTATTTTATCCCGTAATACTATGATTCCTGTATAATCTAAGGGCCAGTTGTTTCAAATAAGTTTCAGTTCTTTCTAGTTAATATTCAAGTTCTGACCCATATTGAAATATAAGAATGGATGGGTAGACCGATATAGTGTAGTGAATATTTAAAGGCCTTTGGTGATTGCGCCTTCGAGGTGATTTTGCACAAAAACGGCGCTATTCAAATCATCCAAATATTTTTATTATTATGTCACCATTTTTGCATAGTCTAGTTTGAAGTTTAAAATCGCGAAATCCTCTCAGTTTTATCTACATAGTTTCAGGTTTGGTATTCTTAGGAGCAGTTGTTTCAGTTGTTCAAAACTAGAACAATTCAACTAATTTCAAAGTTAATATTCAAGTTCTGTGAAAATATTACCACCCACATTAACAATATCAAATTATTTCTGTACTTGTGCAATTTTTAGTTACTTATAAAAACGCCAATGAATTACACGGAAGTGTCGTAACCGGTAGTGAATTATACAAAATAAGTAACAAGTGTACATTTTTGTGAAATAAAACTCTTCAAAAACAAAATTGGTTCCTTAGAACAGGCAATCTGCCTAGCTAGGAACTAATGTACACATTTAATATGTACGATATTGATAAATTATTACTATGAACTTAATGTTTAACTACTTTGTTTTGTACATAGGTTCACATTCATTAGGGCTGGAATGTACTGAAACTAGAAAAACTTATGAAAATGCATGAGTCAGGTATTTCATCAAAACATATGTCATTCATTACTTTATTCAGAGTAGCTAATTTAAAGCTGGGTCCCTACCAATTTCTTTATTCATTTCCACTGTTTTTCAGTTGTGATATTTTTGAATAATTGTCAGTAAATAAATGTAATAAATAAATGTATCTACCTACGTCCAGCAAAATACGAAACCAGAAACTAATTCTAACAGGGCGATAATTCTTCATTTTAAAATAATGAACCGTTGATTTATTGAACCTTATTATTATTATAGTGTTTTCTCTCGAACCCCTGATTTGTTCCCCCAGTTCCTCGTTAACCCCCTCCGGGCGCATAATTCCATAGGTTAAAATCCCGCCGCAGCACGCAACGGCGCAATCAACCTTTTATTATAATAGGTACGAACATTACTTCGAAATCGCGAGATTCGTGTGCGCCGTATTGAAATGTAAGCTTTTTACAAACGCACGCACACGCTTTATGTCAAATATCTAAAAATGGGGTAAAAGGGCAGGTACAGATATAATGTCGAAAATCGTTTTGAACCTTGAATTGAAAACCTACATTTGTTAACTTAATATTAACTCATTTCTTAATCCCAAATCTACGGCCATTTTTTTTAATTGAACATGTTATTTTTTTTTTATTGAAAAGTCTGTAACGGTGAGGAGATCTTTGGTCCTTAAATTTGTACGACATTTTCTGTCTGGAATTTCTTGGTCAACGCAACTGTTTTCAGCGCTCACGACTGCATTTCCATTATTAAGGCGGCGATACACATGCCTGTAAAATGGAACAGTAGCTTGCATGCAAGTTAATGGCATGTACAAGTTACTGGCGCAATGAGAATACACATGCAAGTTAAACTTGCATGCAAGTTGCGTTCTTGCATGCCTGTATTTGCAAGACGTATACACATGCCAGTCACTAGACAGTACGTGTCTCAAATCACTCTGAGACTGAGTAGTCTCAAGCTTTTTGGCAATGGAAAACATTCGAAGTGAATTAAATATCATCGTATTGCAATTGGCAGTACTATGTGTACTGCCAATTGTATTGGAATGTCTACTGGCATGCCCGTACCTGTCGCGACGTTCACACATGCCAGTTTCATAGCCCCCCTCGTCCCCTCCCTCAACTTGCATGCCAGTAAATCAAATGTTGTGCAATCTACTTGCAAGGCAGGTACAGGCATGCAAGTTAGCGTATACACATGATAGTAGCTGGCATGTGCAAGGAGCTTGCATGCAAGTGTGCCAGCTACAGGCATGTGTATTCCCGGCTTTACTTATAGAGCTGTGCATAGTGTCAAAATATAAGTCTTGGGGGTATTTCACCATCCTCTTCCGCTTATCCATAAGAATTATATTTATTTATAAAGTCAGAGTTATTATACGGTACTCGAACCTATGAATAGTGGCTATATATCGGATAAGTTAGTCGAGTTTTTTTACCTATTGCGAGTATTTATCTATTAATATACTTTATCCTACGGATAAGCTATCAAGGATGGTGAAATACCCGCTTGGGAGTATAAAATTTAAAAATATAAAACAGTTTTGAAACTCGAGTTGAAGTCAAGTAGTATGCTAGTTTTTTTTCTTGGTTTCTCTCATATATTCAATACTTTTATTATTACGCGTTACAGCTGTTTCGCCCTCTGAAGGCATTATCAAACTGTCTGATAAACAGTTTGATAATGCCTTTAGAGGGCGAAACATCTGTCGTGCGTAATAATCATTACACAGAAGAACTTGTTTAATAATAAACTGTTTTTTTTTTGTAATTTTAATAATAATACTATATAATATATAAAAGAAAAACCAAAAATTAAAATAGAGTTCTACTAATTAAATTTGATAACAATAAATAAATAAAGTTCCCTAGTTCTTTGTAAAATTCGATAGCTTTTTCAATTGATTAAAGTAAAATTAATTAGTGGTACACTAAATTATTACTTTTAACCACTGTTTTTAATGATACTAGTATATATCAACATTTCAGAACCAACGGTTCCTTAACCAGGATGTAAATTATACTTATACTATTGGTACTATATCTATCTGAAACATGTTAATATATCATTAAAAACAGTGTTGAAAATTTGTGTTTCATTGTTATTTAATGTTTGTTATAAGTAATGTTTACTCACGTAATGATATTATGGCTACCTGCACCTGGACAGGCAAAGGTTGGTGTAACTTTTATTGTAAAACCGTCACGCGATTCGGTTTGTTTCCAACTAAATTGTAATACAAGTTCACGGAGGAAAGTTAGGTCTACCGTGTGAGGGAATGATTTATGCCGGATTTATGCAAGCGAGGTTTGTTTACGTACCTCGTGGTACTTCTGCTTCCCGGAAACTGAATACTCAATCATTAGTATTGTTACACCAACTTGAGCACGAGGATTATCCAAATCTAATTTGAATAATCTATCTGCATCGCTCCCCGTGTTGAGATAACAAGACATAATTGTATTTGGTACACTATGTCAAACGTTGTATTTTATTTCCACTGAGAATAAAAGCCTTTAACGCGCCAATTTAATTTAGAATTCAATCCATTCATTACGCGTCGGGAAGTTTTATCGTATCGATTTTACCTCCCTCCCCGCGCGTGTCGCTGTCAAAATAACATGGAACTCTTGTTTTTCTTGTACACGAATGGTAATTTGAGCCCCAGATGGGGCGCGGCTGGTGTGTGTTAAATTATTAATAACCCACTTGAATTTATTATCCCCTGGTATCTTCCGATGCCTTTTGTCGAAGTGTCATCCGTGTAATAAACGGGGGAATGTTTCCACGAATCGATTTGGTCCCACCTGACGTCAGCCGTATTTCCCTCGGTCTGTCTCCGACGCTAATGACTTCCTCCGGAGTAAAGGGACCTATTTAAAATCTACATAATGACTGGTTTGTTTTTTCTGTGTTGTGTCGTGCCTACCCCTTAATTTAAGTGTCCGACCTCATAATACAGCTTGAAAGCTTTCTACCTTTGAGTTCAAATTAACAAAGGTTGATTATATACGGCTCACGGCCTGAACCTTTTATTTGCCGCTTCGTAATTCATTATAAATATTCGGTAATTAATATAACACTCTTTCATTATGAATAACGAACGAAACGAGACTTTCATTTAAATGTTTGGACTAATTCAATTACATATACGTCTGTGTTCGGTGCGAATTAGTGCGCTGTAAACATATCTTGCTGTTTTAGCCTCTAACCAAGCTTGTCCATAGAATAAAATCATATGAAATTACACCCCTGAAGGATTTTGCGGCCGTCGGTAGGTAATGTTTAATGTGAAATTAAGCCCTATTTTAACCAGTGTTTTTAATTTATTCCGCAAGAATTTCGGCTGAAAACCTTTTTTTGATTTGATTAATTACTGTTTAGTAGCTTCAAGTATATTAAATCACATCAACATGTTTAAATTACGCACAATATTATTTGCCTTATTTCGGCGCTTATTTGTTCAGCTTAAAGTTTAATTATCATTGTTGTCGGAATAAGTTGAACTCGTGCGGAATAATTGTTTGGAGGCTCCAATATCGTCCTAGCAATGTTGTTGCTATTGTGACGACTTTTAGGGTGTACGGCGTAGGGGGTAGAAGGTTTGTGTCGTACCCTGCCGAGGGGCATCGGGGAAGGACGGAGTGAATAGCTGTCTTTTAATCTGCGCATATTTGTAGGGGCAGATATTTTATCTTATTCAACCCCTCAAAATGTTGGCGCAAATTAACATAATATGAAAGCGCGTTGTCGTAAAACACAGTGCAATAATAATTATCTATTATTGAAAAAGGTTTGTGATAAATTTTAGATTGATTTTATGGTGACCGGATAAATCATCACAATGATAATTCATCACAACTTTAAAAAGTTATATAAAGTCATGGAAAGTGATGAAACAAAAACTTTATTAACTGGGTTAGGTTAGGTCAGGTAAAAAAAAATTCGTCGTTTCTAATGACTTTATATCACTTTTTAAAAGTGTGTTGAATTGTCACTGTGTTGAGTTATCATGGAACCTGATTTTATATACAATACAAACACAAAAATTTTAGTTATTGTTCGTACACCAACAATACTAATATATTTCCACAAGGGTTATCTGTAATTAAGTATGGAACTACAGTTATCAATATTGTTCATTTATAGTTATTACAAAAAATGTATATTTATGGATGTGCGTGGCCTTCCTCTAAGGGCGATATGCCCGCGGACTTTCGTCATATCTTCCCCCAGTTCGTATATATTATTGCTCGAGCGTTTCGATTAACCTTCTTGAATTGGGAAAAAATACCCCGCCAACTTTTATTTGACAAATCTGACGATCGTGTGTTGCGGACTGGAAAATAGGCTGTCTTCTGAAATGATTTCGTCAGAGAAAAGTAAACGTCTCAATTCTTTATTCGCTGAAAAGTAAAGCTAACTGAATTGAATCCGCGAACACTTACGCAGTAATGTATATTGTAACAGTTAATTATTCGCTATTTATATTTATTTATTTAATAAATTTTTTCTAAATAGGTACATACTGCTAAAAGTGTTACCTCAAGGAAACTGAAACATTTGGCTTTTCCAAAATTTGTGGGGTTGGGTACTTCATTTTGCAAAACTGGAGATGGAACTTACATAATGTTTCCACGGTTTTTGAATGTAGCTAAATAATATAATTATATGTTTGATATGGTGTGATGTGAGTTGAATGCGCTGATGTCCAACATCAATAATGTGGTAATATTGCACCGTCATTATTTAAGTGGTACGAGTACCTTCGTGGAAGTTCTGCAATCATTTTCCTATCACAATTTTATTTTGGAAACGATTGGTATCTGGTCGGCCGGAAATTAAATATTCTTCAGTCGAATCTGCATCCATTCGACGCTTTTGGGGTGATATTCCTTTCATCATTCTGTCTCCTTCTTTGTTCATTCTTTCTATCAACTTCTTTTTCCCCTCCCCTCGTCTTGTTCTTCTTCTACTCTCATTTATATCCTCTCCCGAGGGTGCTGGACCAATAATTAGACGTAGCATTTTATCTGTTTCTAAAATTTTAGGTTCTCATTGAAAAGGTACCATTTTTGTGCAAGATGCAAAATCCAAAAGCTTTTTACAGTCTTGTACAATAAATATATAAATTCCTACCAGTTATCGTTAATTCTCATGAAGCCTTATTTAATATAGGTACACAATGGTAAGTGTTTTAAATTAGAGTTTCATGTTATTCTTCAGGTTTGTAAAAACTCCCATTACAGTGATATTTGTTGACGTTTTAATGACAACAATGCCGTTAGACTATATAAACTTATTTTTATTTCCTATCAAGTTGTTGAAAGAATGATTTAAACATCAAAATAAAATTGATAGCGTTTAAACCAATCCCGTTGGTTAAAAACTGTAGGTTAAATTACTAGACTTTATTATGTTAGGGCCGTCTGTTTCAACGCTAGCTATAGTAAAAGTAAGAATAAAAGTAAATGCTAAAGTTAAATTTCACCAAAATGCGTTTTTCAATCAATTTAACTCCTGGTTTTACGTCACTTTTAACTTTTGTTTTAACTTCCCGAAATCCGAGAGTTACTCGCAAGTTATTCGCGATTCTCGAGTTACTCCGCCATTTTGACATATTTGACAGTTCTATACGTAAGGTTCTTCTGTTGAGTGTTGTTACGAAACGATTATTAATCATGATTAATATTATCGAAGATGACAGTAGTGAAGATGAATTCGTCATGCAATATGTTTTACAGCGAAAGCCAAAAACATTTCGACCCCGTGTTAATAATATGGTCATTTGGGATGATTCCGAATTTTTGGCACGGTATCGCATGTCGAAAGAGTTTGCAAAATTTGTGACGGATCAAATTGAGGGAGATATTACGACTACTGGAAAGTAAATTATATTTTTCCGTGTTATATCGTATATATTATAACAGGTCGTCATTTATTTTTAAATATCCACAGAAATATTTTTCTAGGAACAAAACAATGTAATAAAAGTATATCTTTTTTCATAAACTTTGGTATAAAACTTATTATCATATTAAATAATGTTTCAATATACATATTATAATTGAAAAGAAACTATGTAATAAATATATAACTTTTTTTACAAAGTTTGGTTGGAATTATTAATCAAAGGAAACTAGCCCCTCCAATACTCTCAAGAAATTATTCCTAAAACTATAAATCGATCTTCATCATGTAAGTAAAAATTAAATTATGAAATAAAAAATTCGAACACAATAACAAACAAGAAGTCAGAAGAGGTTATAGTGACGCACAACAAACTTCTTGCTTCTGTATTTTGAGTATTTTGACAGTCACTTAACCAGAGATCATATTTAATCTTCGGTGTTGCCGTACCAAAAAATAATGCCGTGCGTTTTTCCACGTAATTTCGAGGAATATTCTGCTTTTTAGACTGGCCACACTAGTAACTGTTACTTTTGCATAAAGTCACTTGAAACAGCGCGCGGTCCGATTTAACATCCTTGTTACTTTAACTGACAGTTAAATTTTTAACATAGCTCACGATTTAGCATTCTGTTGAAACAGACGGCCCTTAGATAAACGATACCGCTATTAATAATAATTCACACATATTATATACATTTACAACCACCGCGAGCTGTGAAAAGTTTCAGACTTGTGGGATAAACTACTGTCGAGAGTGAAGAAAACATTGGAAAAACACAAAAGTTCCAAAATTGCACAGTTGAATGTTTCGGACCAAAAAAATATTAGAATTACCGAACACACAATTTCTCACAAATAGCGAAAATAGGAAATATTATGAATCATTTTCTTACTACCAGATAGCTACGATAAAAAAGTTTTTAAATCCATTATCTATCGTATTTATGAGACTTTGAGAAGTGGTGTACCTATACGAGTTTCGCTCTGAATTCTGCGCAGGTTCTTGCAGCATTCGGTTTATTCAATGGAACGACGGGCTTAGTTATGTAGTAATTATATTTTAAGCTTTATGTTTCGATACTCAGAAAGCGCGATTATAAATTAGTAGCTGGTATACTTTACTATAGACGCTATAACATTCCGTCTCGCGACAGCAGTATTCCCACAACGTTAACATCACCATGATTAATGAGTCATTAATAATGACGATCCGTGCAATAAATTAACTATCGCACGTGATTATTTGCAATTACGAATGATTTTTTTTACAAATCTGTTTTGCCAACACGCAATGTAATGTAATGCCTTTTTGTTTTCTAATCGTTTTTTTAGATAGATTATCATTCGCGATGATCGGCAGTTTATAAATTGCTCTAATATTTTATTTAAATCTAGCAGCTGGTGTATGCTTAAATTCCGCTTCTCCAATTGATATTATTTTCATTCTTAAACGACTTTTTTTTATTTATTTACTCATATTCGTTTACGGCTGAACTGGTTTCGACCTAGCTTGAATATTTTTTGTATACTTAGATATAAAATATGGTTAAGACCAAAAAATACCTCGATTATTTTTCACATTTTTAAGATGTTTGTAGCGGGAATTTATTTGGACAGGACTAGTCCAAATAAACAATTAAAACGTAGTTTGGTTAAAATTAATGTTAATATTATTCTTGGTACAGCGTCTTGGCTGATAATCAATAAGTAGCAAAGTCTCAAACCAACTTTCTGCTATAGTGCTGAAGAAATTACTGTATTACCGACACGATTACGAGGTAGGAACATTGGTTGTTTATATCAACAATTCAGTTCAGAAAATCTTTATCTTTCACTTTAAATTACCAAAGGGGATATGTCTCCTAAAAGGGGTTATTTCTGAACAACACTCAGTTCGTGTCGGCATAAAACTAAAAAACTCTTATCAGGATTGTAAAGTGATATGTACAAGTGAATAAAACAATACGATCTGACATTACGAAAGTGTTTTGAATTGCAGCATGTGAGTAGCACAGAAAATATTGCGGATTGTAATTTTGCACCTGCTTACAGAAACACAAAGAACCCAAAAAGCATCAAAGTTATCTTAAATTCGATTTTATATTTCTTAGGTCGGTACACAAATTACAATGATTTTAGTTATAATTTCGTGGCGGCTTTTGTCAACGTGCCCAGCTTTGTAGCGGCCTCCCCCAGTCGCGGGCGTCCATTTCAAACTTAATAAAAATCGTGACACTAATAATAATTTAATTTGGACCCCCTCCCCGTGCAGGCCTCCCGTGTCGGCTCCGGGCGTAATTCGGAATGTGCGCGGGTCGGCTGATTCGCCGAACAATTTCCCTGAAAGTAATTTAAGTTTTCAGTAAAATGTTAAGCCCGGCTCGCCTCATTTCTGTTTACCCGCCATTTACTAAGTTGAAAAGTTCGGCTCGCCCCACAGCCGACAGAGCGCACTGGCTGAAATCTGCTTTAATCTGCTTTGCTTTGCTTTGCCGGTGAATGCCACATTTCAATTCATGATGCGAACTTACATAATTCATTTCAGACTACTGCTGAATAATATTGAGATTGAACATTGCTATTATTGCTGTGTTTATATTTACCGAGTCGTAGGTAATCTATTGGACTTGCCAAAGATCTTCCATGGAATTATTAATATTTTAAGGAATTTGTCTCTTTACAAACGTAAATTTGAGAATCTGAGTTTTTATAATATTACATCTTTCAAGAATCTCAATTTGGAGAAGGAAAAGTGTAAGGTTGGAAGACAATTCAAATCTAGTAACTAAACATAGCTAAAGCAATCAAACATACTAATTTCGGTTGTCAGTTGATGTGCGTGATGCGAAATGTTTCTGCGTAATGTAATATTATTCACGTTCAATGAACTTTTAATTTTCAAAATTAGAACTCACTGTAGAAATGAAGTAGGTACCAAAATTATGTTATTTTAATGATGATTCCATTTACGAAATGTGTATTTCATTTGTTTATATTTGTGACAGATGTGTCAAAAATTGACAGACACAAATCTGAATTTTATTTCTGATTTCTGAATTGTTTTTTGGTAAGCCTACCAGGAGCCCCTGATGATCCTGTGGCAAATATTTTATAATTAAATATTTTGGGCTTCATAAATCCTACAATTATAATATCCAGTGACTTTTCACGGTTCTGCGCCACTTTAATAATAAATTTTGTACTAAAATTGTAATATTGTTTGGACCCTCTGCTTTGGAAATCGTCAAATTAAAATCGTATGGATCGCATGCAAAGTTATTCATGCCGACGACAATCCGATACGAATACGATAGTGATTTATTTGTTGACTTGGTAGAATCTTAAGATGGTTTCTTTTGCAGAATTTGAAAAACTCATCAAATTTCAACGTTAATTTTCGGGTTCTCTGAAAGTTCTATTCAAGTTCTGTTGTTATATTATTATAAGCTATTTGCTTGACAGAACTGAAATAATAACAGAACTTGAAAAAATCTTTCACAGAACATTAAAATTTAAAGAATTGTTCAAATTCTCCGTAACAACCCGTCTTTAGTCTTCGGAAAACCTTCATTTATATTACTTCGGTAGGTACCTACACTAAAGCTTAATATATAAATCCAATAAATTTTCTTCAAGTTATCTACGCCAAATTAGTTACGAAACATTTTTTATAAAATATGAAACAAGCAATCGGGAAGCCTAATAAATAATAAATTACGTTCGCACGACTTCCACAATGACTTCGAAAATGACTTCCAAGCAACTTTAAATTTTCCACCGAAAAGGTTTACCCTCTTACTAATAAACGCGTGTTTAATTTTATACGACTGATAAAACAACCAGTTACCCTACATCTGTGGTTGTTTATCAATTTTTAAAACACGTTTATTGGTAAGGCTCTTAGTGTTTAACAGACTTTCTCAGACCACTTATTTGGAACCGGAAAATCTCTGGAGGGAAGAACGCACGTATACATCAATTTTGTATTTTGTATAGAAGAGAAAATTTTGATGAATTTCTATCGGGATATAATATTTGATGTTGTACAAACATTTTCTTATTCAATCATTTCCCTTATTCGGGAAACGAATGGCGGGGATTTGTAGCGCAATAAGATACTCGTTGGTACGCAGTTTGTTATTATGCCACCGGCGTCTTTATATACATTTAATAATCCACTTTATTCTAGTTAGCTTATGCTTTAGCATTGTTTGTAGCGTAGCGTTTTGGCCCTGACCCACTATCAAACTGTTATATTATTTTTACATAATAAGGAATTCCAGTCAAATTTTAAGTTTTTATGAAAGTTCATCTTCTAACTTTAATACCAGTATTATTTTTTTTTTTTACAAATGTGGGATATATATTTTCATAGTTAAAATAAATTTTAAAGGTTGCATTTTTCAAAGCCCGCCAAACGTTCGACATCTGACGGGGTACGCGTGACGTCATACGTACCTTGGTTTTTTAGATTAAGGTCAATTGGCTCGGGTCGGTATGAAATCAATAAATCCGATTTTTTACGAAAATTTACGAAAAACCTGAATTCTTTTGAAATAATTTGTTTACCACAGTGTCTACAAAGATGTGTGCGAGTCTACGATCGACGGTTCCACCGATCCGCAGTAAGATATGGCAGAACTCGCCGACCAATCACAGGGTGTTTTGAGTCTTTTACGGTTTTAAACATTTTTAAATGACGATTTATTAATTCTACGTCTACGTGTATGAATATATATTTTTAAGCCGTAATATTTTTCAATCCAGTTCCTTATTGCAGTGTATTCCACTAAGATCGTTTAGTACCTAATTGAAACATTGTGATATTAAGTATATATATTTTTAGAAGTAAGTATCTACACAATAACTTTTCAATTATGAGTTAATTTAAATTAAAATTTAATGCAAAACACGCCGACGTAGTTCAGCACGTAACTCGCGGTGTACCTACATCGTAACCGTTTTGAAAGCCCACAATAAATGCTGAAATTTAAAGCGCGTATAATAATTTTAATTTCACGCATCCCTACTCCCACCCAACAGTCATCGTGTTGTATAATATTCTCCGCTTTTAAATTTCCCGAATTACCCTCTCGTCATTTTTGAACGATGTATCCTTTGAAAATTTAAATCAATGTATAAAATTAAAATGTTACCCTTCGTAGTAATAACGTTACCCGCATCATTCAGAACATCCGAAACGTATTGAGTTGTTGACGGGATCAGAGACCCTTTCAACCAATAAAAGTTTGACTGGCGTGTTATATACAATGGTCCTTCGCACATCCTACCATCCTGATACCCAAGTGTCAATTGTTCACAAAAGCTCTCGGGGCCAAACGAAAAGTAAAGGCACGGGGAACTTGGTAAAGTGGATGATTATACAATTGAATCGTTTATTTCAAAAGCACTGTTATGTTCACCCAACCTTCGAGAGAATTCTTCAAACTGTTTTTTTTTAGTTCTGAGACATTCTACCCTTTTTCTCTTGAATTTCATGTTTTCTGTTTAGTGACCCAAAGTGAATATTTGCATTTATAATTGCAATGATTGGTGTGTTTTCCTACGTCTTATAATTTGTAAAGTTCTGTTATTGTTATGTTACGCTAACATAAACCTAAATCTAATCTAAAGTAAAATGTGCGGAGCAAGTGATTTTTCCAAATAAGTATGAATGTTACAGATGCTCAACTTCCGAGTACTCGCATATTATGGGTGGCCAATAATAATACGTAAATTGGTCTGCGACGTGCGGCGTTTGAGCTCTTCCGCATTACTGACTTCCTGCATTTACGGTAAATTGTGAAGCTCTTTACGCTCCTTTAGTGCGTCATAACGCTCATATTCCAGGCAATAAGGGACACATTATGATGAGGGTGCGCCATTTAGATGGACTGTGGACTACCCACACCCAGTACCCAGAGGGAAGGCTCTCTCGCACCCGTGGGCAGCCCAGCGCCCTGTCGCCCTCTCGCCCTCTCGCTGCCCGATTACGCCTGCATTTGACGGTGTTAAGTCACAATCACGCATATTTATGAAAGCAATTTCCATTGTTGCGATAACAGGGAAACAGGAAACGGGCACGCTTGTTTATTTGAATGCGCCGCCAGTGTATGCTGCTTGAGCGCTGAAACGTGCACTATAGAATAATCATATTAATGTGGCGCTTATCAAAAACGTCGTTATAAGGTGTAAAGATAACTTTTCAAAAGGAATATCTACAGTTATATGACTTATACTTTATGGTTTTTATGATTTTATTTCTAAGCTCGTTGGATAAGCTCACTCTGCTAGTTTCAGGGCACATTCTTTTGTGTTCACTTTAATTAACACGCTTTTAAAATTACTCCAACTGCTTACTTTTTTAAAAGCTTTAAATCCTAAGGTTTATATTACCGACATAATTTGAAATGATTCTGAAAAGGGAGTGAGTCCGAAGCCACAGGAACTTCCTACTTCCTACCCATCTTGCTACATTCTATCCACAATTTCATTACTTATATTATTATAATAATCAGCTTCCGACAGCTTAACTCTCTAATTTAAAATGAAGTATATTATTCGAGTTTCCAAAACAGCAAAGAAACCAAACAATCATTGAAATTATTTCCTTTAACTCGGTTTGTATTATTTGAAAGATACCGAGGGAAGAGGAGTGAGCAGGAGAGAGGGTTCTCGCTCGCACTCCCACGGCACTGTACGTGCTCCGAATGGAAGTCTAATTGTTTTATTATTTTAGGCCTTTTCCTTCCTTTTGGAGTCCCGTCCTTCTGCCGCCCACTTCTCTCTTCTCACTCCCGCGCCCGGCGCGTTTTACCCTGTCTTTTAGCGCATTATTAATGGGGCAACTTTAATGCGTTGTCAATGAAAAAAGATGTTTCCACTTTTCGGGTGAGTAAGATTAATTCAAACCGGGGCTCATTTGAATATCGCATTATAATTACATTGTTTGTGATTATTATTCATCCATTTTTATAACTTCGCATCGTTATGGTAAAACGCATTGTTTCGTAATTCAAAAGTTAAAAACCACAAAGAAAAAGCTTTGTTTACATTTTAATTTTTGCTTATGCAAACATCAATAGCATAATGAACACCGGTCACCACCATTCTGTTTGTAAGTGAGCGGCACAAATTTAAAAACCAATTTGCGATTCAGCCAAAAGGTAAAGGCTAAATGATAACAGCGGCCCAACATGGTAGGGTGGGAAGAAGGGAGTATAAAGTATCTAGTATCTAGTAGTAGTAGCAGGGGTGCAGAGAATGAAGGGGTGGTGCGGTGTTGGTAGGGAGCGCCATTATGTCGAGTCTGGCGGGTGGCGGGTAGGGCTAGCGGCAGCCTCGTGTATATGGTAATAAGAGTTGGAGCTACCTCCTCTCTCCTCCCGCTACTCCCGACGCCGACGGCTGGCAGGTACAAGCCGCGCAACTTTACCCGAGAGAGACGTGTTTGTGCATGCATTGAAGCTGTGTCAAGTATCTCAAACTTGCGGCGATGATCAATTTAGTTGAACTGCTGCATTATTCGGAACTTTAGGTCGCTATCCATGTCTAAGTCGGCTTTTCCACTGGGAAATTTATGCCTCCACGTAGTACTTACGAGTGCATATACACTACTGTGTGTAGTTATATACTAATCACACTTCAAATGTCATCGCAATGAAACTTGCAAAAATGTGAACCAAATATAATTCTATTTAACTGATACCATCGAATTAAAAATATCAAACAAGTTTCGTTTGTAAGCTTGGGCGAGGATCGTCCATCAAAGAAATCATTAGAAGAATTCGATTTCAATTGATTACTAATAGTCGTATTTTTATGATCAACAGCGACGCCATGCATGCGCGCACGCTGGTTGGGAGAGTGGGGTGTGGGGAGGGGAAGGTGGGAGAGTGGGGTGTGGGGAGGGGAAGGTGGGAGAGGGGAGGTGGGAGTGTGGGGTAGCGGCTAGCGAGCAATCGGATTAATTAAATCCATAAAACGTATTGTTTATAAATTCCATCCAGGAGTCGGTTGTCGGTTGGATAAACGATTTCCCTCCGAGCTACAGCGTTCGCTCATAAAGCCATAAATATTTAAATCGGAATGTTTAGCGGCGACGGCACACGCGGGGACAATGAGAATTATGAAGCATTTTATAGGCTTTTCCAGACTTTGCGGTGGCGGAATAATCTCCAATTCATTATTCCCGTGCACTTTTCACGTGTTACTTTAACGACCGCGACATTAAATAATAATGTAACGGCTTTAAATGGGTTTCGATCAGCCTTCCACAAGTATGTGAATATATTGCAACCCTTTACCATATTGCGATTTATACATTTAATATAAAACCAAAATCCCATTCCGCCATCAGTAAAACCAAAAGGTTTGTTTACAACAAACTGACGATCGTGCCATTTACTTGCATGAATAAACAGAGAACCGGTCCGCACACAATCCTTTTTTAAATTCACATTTCAACATTGCTTTTATTTTATTTTGCTACAACGACTCTTGACATGATTCGTCTTAAATATGTGATTCCCTTCATCGCGCTTCGTAATAATAATTGGATAATCTGTATAGCGCCGTTTTTGTGGAAAATCACCGCAAAGCCGCTGTATAATTTATTGTGAGTTCCTATGCTCTATCTAATTTTATTATATAGAAAGAGATACAGAAAACATACTTACTGTTCTGTTATTGAATATGTTATAGGCATGAAAAAATCACAATGTATCTTTAAAAGCTACTAAAGCATTTGTCGAGAGATTTTTGCTCTATTTCAAACGAGTCGTGTTCTATTAAATATTTTCACCATTTTTGCTTAATTATTATCGTTTTTTTAATATTAGCGCGCTCCCTCTAAAATTCGTATTTACATATCTCCCTTTCAAACCATCTTTGAACGCTTACTACGGGGCCTAAAATTGGGTTTGCAACTACTATACTACCGTTTATGGAAATGATTTCCCGAAGAGAAGAGACATGCGTCGTATGTAGGTATATCTTTATGTTATTGTAGTACGTATGTTGTGTGTTTGTTTGGGGATGGCATGTTTTGAGTGTGTTCAATGTGCGGTCAGGCTGCCCGTTAACCCGAACATAGAACGCTGTCGGTTAGGGAAAATCCAACGGGTATTATTATTTGTTGATAGAACAGTCAATTAGGTTACATCGCTGCGGTGGCAGTTAGCAGTTAGAACTCAGTTCGGCAATACGGCCTAAAGCAAGGTAACATGTTGGAAATGGAAATGTCCTTAATCTAGATGTTCTAGACAAAAATGAAGTTATAATTTCATTTGTAGAGATGCTACAAGAAAGGACTCTTCCGAAACCAGTCGACAGTCTAATGTTTTAATAAATACAAATATTTTGTACTTTGTATACATATATATTTTGTATATATGTAGGAGAAGATAATACTAACAAATCTAAACGAAACATTAAACAGAACAAGATAAATATATAACCAGACTTAAATATATATTTGCATGCCCTAAACTACACACTTCTTTTGCCCAGCACCATTATACCCACCAAGGAAAACATTTCTTTAATAAGTTACCAGACGAAATTAGAAAAAAAAAATATAAAAAAATATTTTAGGGAAATCGTTAACAAAAAAACTGATTCCCCTAGTTTCACTTGAAAATCTCACAAATTATCCTACTATACTCTATTTATCATCCATAATATATATTTTTTCTTCCTTCCAAATACAATAATTTGTATGGATTTTAATTTTGTAATTTTTTTTACTTTGTAACCGAGTTATATTATTTTGTCGCAAATGTACACTCCTCTTCCATCCACAAGCAAATGATTTTAATGGAAGTGTAGTATAAATTAAAACAGTATGACTTGTAAACATTGTATATTTATTGTAAAAAACACAAATAATAAACAAAAAAATAAAAAAATAAAATAACGGTTACAACTAGGAATCGAACACAGGATCTCTGGTATTAACGGGATAGCGTCTTAACCACTCTACCATTGTGAATTAATTATTAAACGTCATATTTGTCGTTCTGATATTTCAAATTCAGAATTAACAATATCATCTTGCAACCATTTATTTCCCAAATTTTTGGGAGTTACCTTTTTAAATTACTACAAAGTTCTAATGTGTCTCGGATAAACATATCCGATTTTTATTTATATGGGACACCTATTGACTTTTTGAACAAGTCTAAATGAATTATCAGGAATATTTTGATTAAGTAGTTATTAATTAGTTTAAATGTTCTCATTTATTATTTATAATAGCTCTGTTGTATCTATACGAGCTGTCCATTCGCCATTCTTTCTCGCGAGACACGCGATCATAATCTGAGTTCGGCTTGTAGCCTATTAAATAATAATTATTATAAGCCGCGCTGTACAGCTAAATATCGGCCAGAAGGGATGCGAGGCGCTGGTGGTTGATGCTGGGGATCCATTGCTCGATAATTAATACTCCAATCTCTAGAGCCCGGTGCGGTTACTCAGCAACGACACATAATACCGTAGCCAAGCCTTTGTCAAAATATCATCTCGATACACTGCAGTGCTTCAACTTGTAATAATAATATTCTAGACTTGTAATAATAATGGATGTTTAAAACATTGGCTACATAATAATAATGACCTAATACTAGTTCTGATATAAAACATAATAATTGAGGTATTTATGGAACTAATGACATTGGCCCGTGGACCTTTACTTTATAGTGGCTTCTAATTATGAAGTTGTTTTGTGAACATTTATTTATAACAAGAAGTAAGTAGGTACTTAAATATCCATGTAAGATCCTTTATTATGAACCATGTTTTTTTCAAATAAGGAATTATATAATTTGTACAAAGAATGAATTATCTCAATAACAACTCTTTTTTCAAACTTTCTTCAGTCGGGTAGGTACCATAATAATATTTTTTCTATATTATAGAAAAAATATGCAACACGACGATGTCACATTTGAAAAAAGAATCTTTACTGAATCATAGTCAAAGTTAGCCATCTATTCAAAGTAAGGCATGCCTGAATAATCAAGTAGAAGCGGCAGATTTCAAAAAGCAGAAACGGAACGCACGAAAAAAATTACATACAAACAAAATGCAAAGCGGTTGAGGTAAAACAACGATTACTGCAACGACGCTATGCATAACCGCCATTACAGTTCTTCCCAACAACTCGAACAGATAATCCCAATCGGTCTACGGACTATACAGAGCTTACAAAGAATTGAGAGTAAGACCGGAGTGCGCAATAAGTCGCCATCGCCATTTTACAAGTCACTGCGCCAGCGTCGTGACCGATGGAACAATGATAACATTTCTGCGCTCATCTCCGTCCATCAAAGTTACATTTCGTGAGCGTTTGGTGGTTTTTTTACGCCCGAGAGTGCATCGCTAACATTGCTTGCCCCCGCAGTAATATAATACGTCGATTATGGAGAGGAGCCATTACTCCCGGCCGGGCAGGAACACATTTCTGGTCATTAATTTCCAAGATGGCCGGGACATGCATGTTGATAGTCAGGCCAAATTGGTTGGTTTAATGGATTCTCGATTTGTACGAAGATACCTACTGAGGATACAAGACTTATGGTTATGCGCCTAGTCGATGAAATAACATGATTAGCTTTAGATTAATTCCATTGATTTTAAGAACTTTGCGGTAATTATCAGAGAATTCAAGACTACCGGCCCTTTACCTTGGAGCGATCTTGTTAAGTATGATCTTGAGTAATTAGAATTTTTAATATTTTCCTGGCGCTGACCCGTAAAACGTTCTTGGCAAATCAGTTCCAATTTAAATGTTATATCATATGTATTTTTCGATTGTCTGAAATCTTCGCACAATCAGTTCCAATTTTGAAAATGACACTTGGATTTGAGTTTATTGAACCAGATTTCACACAGGACTAACGCACACATTACTAAAATTAGTAATTTTGATGGCCACATAACGTACATACACGGAGAAAAATGAGTATGGCTGATTTATTAAAATCCTTTCAGAAATGTGATGGCAAGCCATTTCCGTCAATCACGTGTTCATGCAGCTACGATTATCCTGATAAATATAATGACGTAATTCGACAATATTAGAATTTTTATGAACACGTGTTCTGACATCCTCATAACACATTCGTGTTTTACTGATAGTTTGTTAGGAATTCTTTCAATTCATTCGTTAAAGTACTGCAGGCCCGTTTTTAAGAGAAAAACGAATAATTTGACAATATTTTTGATAAATTAGCAATATTTCACATCAGTAAGTTTTCTCCGTGTGTGTACGGTTGAAATATCTCCCAATAGTGGAATTTTCTGCTTGTGAGAAAAAAACACGCGAATCTTTTTTCTGTTCAAACATCAGAGGCAACATTGGGAACAATGAACAAAAAACAGGGCATAAAAGCTCGGCACTTCAATTCAAGCATACTTAGATGTTTCTTAGGAGCCATAAACACAATTCAAATACCATTCTTTTAATACGACATTTTTTTTCCACCGGTTTGAAACCGGTAACGGACAAAAAGAAAAAATGGAAAAGGTTTAAACTTGTTTCAACATACTATCACTATAATGGAATTCCACCACAAATAGTCAGTTTAAACAATATATTAGATAAACGAGGCGAGCATTGCTCACGAAACATGTCGGTTGTATCCAAATAATAAAACGTTATTCAATCGTCTCTTTAAGGCGATGCACTACGTCGTGTAATATTTTTAATTGAGCCGCTATCAATAACAACCGTTACGTAGATGGCGATAGGGTTTAAATTCACGCTTATCACCATCCGCCTGTTTTGATTTAAGCAAGAAAAAAACATGGCCAAAAAGTACCTTTTATTTTATTTTGTGGATGTTCAGGCAATATTTATTTTTTTTTCCTTCATTTTATAAATAACTTAATTTGCCACATTATACAATAAAATCATAACCGAAAATGGGTTCGTAAGTAGGAGATTTTGAACTTTAAAGCAGTTTTCATAGGCCTTATACATTATTTTTTTCTCGGCTTATAAAAAGACTTATCTAAAAAATACTCGATTATTTCAAAGGCCAAGATGTATTCTACTCGCAGTATTTAATTAAAGCATCTGAAAAATTTCTAGGCGACCAAATTTTCAAATTAAAAACACATGATTTTGCATTACTACGTATGGCATCGCCTTAACGCAATTATTCATTTGGTCATTTTTGTCAAAAACCTTCTCAAGCGTGCTTTAACAGCCATAAGTGAATAACTTACTTGATGTATTCAGTGTTTTTAATAAAATAAAGATTCCCGGCTAGACTTACAGCAGTTGTACAGTTCTTCAGTCCCATTGGTATTCGGACCTGGGGGCGACCAAAGTGGTGTAACATTTGCGGCACGCCCGGCGCGGGGCGCACGACCCGATTGTGATATTACAATTCGCGGCACGGCGACACAACGCGCCGCGCTCCTTCCTGCTTTCTTCTTCCTTCTTCCTTCTTCGTCCCGTGGGTGCAGGATATTCAGGGGAGTCTGCCTGAAAAAATACCCATTCATCTTCAAGGAAAATAACGCATATACATAAAGGGATTTTCTTTTTATAGTTATGACAAAACAGTGCAGGGATAACACAGAACATTGAAGAAAAATATAGCCGTCCTGGCGGATGTGAAACTTCCAAATTGAGTCTATATTTTTTTTTTATATTAAACTAATTTTATTATTATTAAAATATACGCAAAGAAATATATTACAAATTGAAAAAATCATCGTCATTTAGAATAGATCCATTGTCAATCTTAGTGAGAATAGAAACAAATATAACGCACAGAGTTTTGACAGCCGAGCGGAAAGAGCGGAATGAGGTGTCGTTCCCTGCAAGAGCGCCGTCTCATCTTGCCACACTTGCTACGTAAGAGTTGTTTCCCCCTCCCCTAGGCGCGCCAAAAGATGTTTCACATTAAAAAAACTCTAAGCTAACGTAACTCAACCTAAATTAACCTAACGTAATATTTTTCATTCGGTTACCCCTTTTAAAACAGATTGAACCTATTCGAAATAATTTTATAACGTTTATTTATAGTTTACAGTGAACTGTGCGAGTGTTGTACTTTTTTGTTCTGTCAAGATTATTGCCAATCATCAGGATAGATCACCTGCTACACTGCCTAGCTGTCCAAAACGTCCAGGACTCTAGACCTAGGAACACCCTTAAGTCTTCAAAAATGTATGTGATTGCTGTTAGTACTAGGTTTATCATTTGAAATATTTTCTTTGATTTCCAGAAAAGAAAATAAACACTGCCTAACACATGGTATTTAACAATGAACACTAAATCAGTGTTGAAAACCGGCATTAAAAAGATCTGAGACAATATCTACGCGAGTCCACGTTTATGTTTTATGTAGTTTATTTATGTTGACTTTTATTTCCCTATTATTTCAGCTCCCGCGAATTCGAAACTCCACAATCTATAAAGAGCCGTATCCTTGTACTGCTTTATGTAATGTGTTGAACGTTCAATAACATCCCTCTTTTCCAGTGATTGCCCAACTTTGCGATATCGACTCCCTGGGGGCACGCACAAAATTTACTGACTGCAAATTTTTTAAGAATCTCTTTATTATTCGTAATCCGGTTAAAAAGGGATTTCAGGCCTTTAACGAATGAATTGATTGGTTTTCTGACAAATTTTTAGTAAAATTATCTGAAAACGGCCTGCAATTCCGCTTTAACCGAATATCAATAATTTGAAATTCTTAATAAATTAACAATATTCACTTTTCTCCGTGCGGAGTTCCAGGAAGCGGTTGTGGGCAGGACAGTAACGAGTGTCTATAGCGGCGGTTCCTAACCTTTCCAGTCTTGGTACCCATCAGGGAAACTGATTTTACCCCCCTCCCCCTCTTTAAATAGTTAACTATTAACGTTAAAACGTTTTCAGAACTGTGTAACAGTCAGTTAACAATTTTATATAGTGGATATGTATATCCAGTAGGTACATACAAATAAGGGGCTTTAGTTTTCCTGAATGGGGAATAGGAATGAAAAGTGTTTTGTCATTAAGGGGTGGTGAACCAAATAAGTTTGAGAAACTACACTCTATTTCGTGTACAGCGTAGCGTGTATCAAGCGAGCATTTTTTCCAGATAGTTACTCCATTCTAGATTGCCCATGACGTCTAAACTTCCCTCACCACTCCCCACCCCTTCCGAAGCCCAACACAGCAGTTAAATTGTGTATGAAGTACGAACACATTCACGAACAGTGGAGCGGGTGGCGCGTGCCGGGGGAATGGCGGCCATTTTAAGATGTCACATGCTGCTGAAGCCGTATATTTATATCGCATTTCATATAAATAACTGCTGCCTCCATACATCCACCACCACCGCGATTATTGAATACGTGCAGAAGGACAGTGCTATTTTTACGGATAAAGAAATCAAGCGACGGAGATTATTTTCTGCAGTGGCTTTTACCCAAAATACGCATTTGCGTAAAAAAAATGATTATTGGTTTTTTGGTTGGTTCGCAATATTGGTCGAGTGGGGGAAGGGGTCTGAAAGAACATATTATGCATTGTAACATCCAGATATTCTAGACAAAAAAAGTTTAGTTACGATATACACGTGCAGCCTTTTTTAATGTACTCTCCATGCAAATAGATTCAATGCGTTATTTTGATTTAGTTTGCCGGGTTTTAGCCTACTTTAAAAAATAGGAGTCAATCTGCATATCCATCACGCATTACAAAAATATATTTCAGTGTAAACGAAAATAAAATCAGAATATTTAAAAGTCTGCTTTTTATTAACTTCTCCGGAGGCATTAAATATTATCCCAACCAGGAGCACATACTCGTGGGGCGTAATATAGAGCCTTTCCACCTTCTGCCCGACATTGCACGTAGGTACTTCCACAATCCATACGTCGTCATGTTGAGTATTATATTACTCGCGCTTAATGGTAGGTACTCTGCCGACAATTCCGAGGCTGTCGGGATCGGGTAGCGTAGTGCCGTATGTGTGAATGATATACTAGTGAGACAGATATCCAAAAACACCTGTAAAAAAAAATTATATTGATAATAAAAAAATAAAAATAAAACATTCCCGGGTTACGAATAACATTACAATATTTGAAAAAAACTCCCACTACCGTCATTATAAGCGGAATATGTTGTGTGTGTAATGATGGAGGACTTACCTAGCAGAGAAATAATAATTGATCCCACGACTGCCTGGGTGGGAATCCGACGCATTAGTTAACTCTACCACCGACCGGTTTTTTAACACTGCGTATAAATAAAATGATGTTTGGCCCGTTCATTACAATGGAATTTCTAATATCTTATTTTGAATACATTCTAATGAGTGAATTTTACTTACAAAATATTCTTTATTAAGTATGTTTTTGTAATTTTTTACACAAAATTATGATGTACGTAGATTCAATTTGATATTTTATTAGAACATTGGAAGATATGTTTTATCATCCATGGTTCGAACGGAATTTCCAATAGTAGGGAGAAGTCGGGAGATTTATTTATTGCACTCTATTCATTTCCATTCTTCTTTTCTCGTTCTCTCGTTCATCATAATTCTTTCCCATAGTAGCTGGGGCAGTTTTTTCCACTTGGATAAGTTTGAATAAAAGATCCCAGTTGGGAGTTTTAACAGTTTAGTCGTGGATTTTATCATCGTTTCTTGGCGTATTTCTCAGTATAAAACTTTCATATTTTAGATAGGTATTTTATTTGTAGGTAATAAAAAAGGCATAAAATGTCAAAATCCTTTATAGAAGTATCCAATGACATCATCGTTCGCGGTTTCGGTAATTTGAGACGTGTTACTTAAACCTGCACAATATTCTAGAAAGTAGAAATTACAAAACATGCAGGTAATAGTGTATTTAAGGCGATTAATGCCAGTTTTTTTTATTGTAGATAGATCGGTTTATAGTGTTGTGTAGGGACGTAGGACACGATTTCAGAATCAGTTTGTATAAGGTACTCAAATACTAAAATGAGGTGTTGAAGCGTCCCATATAATATTTGTATTTATACTAAACCCTTTTAAATATATTTTGTGAGGCGGCGCGGCGAGACAATTTACATCTTGTATGAGGTACTCGACACTACTCTGTTAGAGATATGTAATAACAGATTATCTACATAAAGTCGGTAAGTTATAAGAAACCTTTGGAAAAAATATTTGTAATTCTGATATGAAAACATTTTGATATTTAGGCCCAACCTTTTTTGTGTATTTCGTCGCCTAAGCAATTTCAATCTTATCGCGACCATCGCAATGAATATACTGGTTATATGCTCCGTTGTAACCTCTCTTTCTTTCTCACAAACGACGCATATAACAGAAAAAAGAGGTTATACCCATTCAGCGACAGGACCACATGTGGCAAATCAACCAGAATTTCAGTGTCATTTCAGAATACGTATCTCCTTAATTAATTATGTGGCTTGCTTCTATAAGGGCCAGTGTCAGTTTTTCCAACTTAACTAGGCCTATGTAGAATTGCTCTTTTTAGAAAGTTTTAATTTTAAGAAAGGCGTTTTTCTAGTATAAAACATCGGGGTTTTTGTTTTGAGATAAACGCAAATAAAGATTGGTATGCTCATATGCCCAACTGATATACCCAACTGTATCTCTTAAACGGCTGTATGTATGAGATAGAGCTTTGTTTCACTAATAAATATGATTATGGCAATACCGAAACCAAGCTTAACTCAAAAAGCTAGTTTTGTAGTTAGACCCCTGTGATCCTAAGCTCCCGACATTTGACCCCGAAAATCGAAAAATCCTTTCTCGAATTCGAAAGGTTCTTTTATAATTCGGAAGATAACGCAATTTTGAGGCGAAATCGCAAAAAATATACATCGAAATCTGGCATTCGCCAGCAAGCAAGCCACGGAATATATTCCGATGAGGTCAACATTCTGTCGTCCAAAATGGAGATTGAGTTTTTCAAAACAAATCCAAGGCGTATAGGAATACCTAAGTGTAAGTTGATAATTCGATGGTCTCAATCAAAGCACACCCGCCTTGTTCTCCGGATTAGGGCATTTAGTCCGTGGTGTTATCATTTGGCCGAGGGGGCGGGTGTAGGCTGTAGTAGAGTGCCTGTGGGGGAAGATCTGCTCCCGGGCGGGTGGCAGGGGTCTAATTGTTATTGGCGACCGGAGTCTCCTATCTGTACGCTTTATCTGGCTTCAGAAAAGCAACTTTACTTGTGGAATGGGAGTTTGAACGGAGCGGCCTAATTACTTTGAATTAGCACATCTTTATTATAATCTTTGGATTGGTGTGATTTTAGCCAAAATTAAATGTTTGTTCATTCGTAAATCGTCATTTTTCTTTATCTATCAATAAGTTTGCATTCCATAAAACATGTTCTATTGCACACGGGGAGGAGAAAGGTTGAAAACTTCTGGTCACTACTATTACATTAAGCTCGATGTTAAGTGTTTAATAGATTGTCTTCCATTCTCGAGCGACGGCGACTTGCAAATATATTATTTTATTTCATTTCTCGATGCGAAATAATCCATATAATTCAATCAAAAATATTTTCCTCTGAATCCACAGCCGAGGAACTAATCTTCAGGTCGCCATTTGTTCAGTTATATCACTGGACGCGCAATCAAATTAGCAATTTCAAATGACTGCCACCTGATTTTAACGAGTTTAAATATCTAGGTACCAAGTACCAATTACCAGGTAGTATTCGCAATAAAACCGTCGTTATAACTGGAAACTAATTATTTGATAACATCAATACGCGTATGATAAGTTTTTATATCTTATTTACCTCCATTCTGAAGCACTTTATTTTATGTCTCTGTGTGAAACTTTCCTTGATTTGAACTTTATCGTTTACGTATACTTTAAGGTGGCATTTCTGCGTTTTATTCATGGCGTCGTAAAACTCTCCCATTAAATTCTCGTCCACTCCCTCTTCACGTCTTCTTATATTCTGTCTTTTGCAGACATTTATGGTTTCTCCTTGAAAAACTCATTTCAGAAATGTTTTATTATATTTCAATGCAACTAGGTAACAACCTGTAGATTTTTTTTAAATTCCTTTATTTTTCCCTATTTTTACATTAATTACATACAATATTATATAAATCAATACGAATAATGGGAACCCACTAAGGCGCAGCCTGTGCGTGGGTAATATATTTAAGTTATTATATTATTGTACCTAGAAATAAACAAACGGTGGGCATATAAAACAAAAACAAGATTACATTTTGTCTAAGCGGTTTGTATAAAAAGTGTTTACAGATTGCTAGTTTTTTTTTTAATACTAAAGTTGAAAAGAATAAATAAATGTTTCGCTTTTCAAAAATACTTCAATGATAATATAAACTAAATCAAATCTTTGAAATTGAAAATTGGAATGAATTCATTGCTGGGCAATTTATTTTTCTATTTTTTGTACTTAATTAGTCACATTTTTATAATCCATCGACGGGCGACACGGCTGTTATGCTCAGTAACAGAAATGACAGAGCTTAATAATAATAATAAAACAATGTTTTTATCAAATTTTTAAAATAAAATACTTGTTTAGCAGAATTGCACAGCATTTTTGAAGAAAATATGAATATACTTATGTATGACATGTTTTTCTGTATCTGTTTGTAAATAATAACATTAGATGCCTAGGAACTCGTAATAATTTGGTACAGCGCCCTTGAGGTGAGTTTTCACAAAAACGGCGCTGCGCAATTTATCCAATTATTAT
Source organism: Hesperophylax consimilis (assembly GCF_061612785.1). Classification (NCBI taxonomy): domain Eukaryota; kingdom Metazoa; phylum Arthropoda; class Insecta; order Trichoptera; family Limnephilidae; genus Hesperophylax; species Hesperophylax consimilis. The sequence goes on along the minus strand of NC_142848.1, from coordinate 19,556,038 downwards.
TATTATCATTACACTATTAACGTGTGAGTATATTATCTTCTATTCTATTCGTAACTCATCCTATATCAACTAAACTACTTTCTCCACGGGAAGCTATCGTAATAGAATACAATAAAGTTTTCTCCAGGATGAAGTTCGAGCTTTGTACAAGGAGGTAGAACAGACCACTTAATATAATTCTCAACGGCTCGGCGCTGTTCAACGATATTGTTCATTATTTATTTAAAACAAGGGATTATTTGGATTACTCCGAGTAAAATGGCTTCAGACCCATATCCCTTATCCATCCATCACTCTCTCCCTTCCTGTGCCCCGGGTACTTGTTCTCCCGCTAAGTGTGTCGAAAAAACTCGCTAAAATTGCTATTTAAGATTCATCTTCAATTGCATATACTCAGTTTGATTCTCACGCCAATAGTGAATTTTGTTTTTTTGTTGTTGATGGTTTGCGCGTCCTCCTACTCCTTTAGTCAATTTTTCAAGAACCATGCAGTATCCATCATCAGGACAGATCTGTAGAGTGTAAAAAAGGACTTTAATTAATGTAGCATGGTACCGTGTCACGGTAATGATTTATCCACGGTACCAATTATGGGTTACATTAGTTACTTGTAGTGTAACACTACAGTACTATCCGAATTGTCAATCCGAAAAGTAATTCGGCCATACTTCAAAAGTAAATCAACAAATATTAATTTTTATTTTTTGTAATAACTTTGTGAGTATATTGTAATATTTAATTTGTTTGCTGGTAAGCGACCTTTTTCTTTATACTTTTGCGTACCCTGAATTGCGATATTACAATCCAAGTTACCAGGAGCACAGAATGCGGAGAGCGGATGAAATTATCGAGCCTGTTTATTTTGACCAGCGAGGCGTCAAGTGACCATCAAGTGACCGCCAAGCCTGCAAAACTGCCAAATTTGTGGCATCCACAGATGTATTCTGACGTCAGTGGTGCGAGGGGGGATGCTGAGGGAAACAATGCGTCATCCTCTCACCGCGCACCGTCTGCAAGGGCCACATGCCACATACACCATGTCGTCAGCTGGACGAAGCCCCGAATTTCATATAGTTAACGTTTCGGCATAACAAATGAATAGATATTATCTTCAAAAATAACATTTTTATTTATTATAAAAACTTAAGGAGTTCACGAGAGACTTGTTATAAATCGGTAGAAATTTTGTATGCGTGGGCTTAACTATGTTTTTTTTTTTTTTTTACAGTGCCTACCTTTTACAATACCTCACAAGAGTCCCAACTGCTCCCGTCTGGAGCCAGTGAGACTATGGCATCCCCAATTGGGGGATGTTGTGAGGCTGAAGGTAAGTGGGAAAGGGAAAGAGGAAGGTGGGGAAGTACCTGGCTATTCAGATCTAGTCACTAAACACGGCTAAAGCCATTTGGAGCAACGTTACAATTCTGAATGGTGGTCTTACACCAGGGCGATACTGGTAGTATCTTCCACTCTGGAACGTGCCGCAAATGTACTATATATTATTTTAATTAATGAATTGTGAAATAACACAAATTAATCAAATAAAATTTATTTGCGCACGCCGGGTTCGAACCCGCGACCTTCGGAATGGCAGTCCAATGCGTTACCACTGGACTATGCCGGCCGTCTGTGAGTGATCCAGAAGAGACAGACAAAAACTATGTAACGGTTGGCTCTGGCGTCATGAAAATTGAACAGCTTTTGCTACCTGGAATTTATGGGTCTCCGCCATTACTTTCAGCGCGCATCGTCATTTTTAAGTCAGTGATAAATATTTTTGAAGTGTCGAAAAATAAGTCAAAGACAGTTTTCTGTTGTCCAATAAAAAAGGGTGTTGATATCTACGCCTGGACGAAGCCAGGTAGCAAAGCCAGTTGGTTACTATACGTTTTAAATATTTTGATTTATATATATAGATATTATATTTAATGGAATGGTTCCACACCTTCGCACGCTCGACATTCCAAGTTTCGTATTCTGCTAAATAGTTTAATGGCAGTTTTTTCCAGGTAAAAGACATTTTCCCACGGAATTCGACAGATTCAGTAGATGTTTGGCCAACGAACCGGTAATTTGATCGATGTAATTCGTCGTGGGATTGGACCTACGTGCCCTCTGTCATTAAATTTTCTTTCGACTACACGAGCGCAGTTTTTCTAAATAAAAATATGTGTCCGAGAAATTGTGATTGACATTTAAAATGTAAAAATGGGACTAACCAAATGTTTTTTTCCTCTCTTTTTAGGTGTTTTGGTGGTCAACGTGACATGGCGGGGAAAAACCTACGTTGGCACTCTTTTGGACTGCACGAGACACGATTGGGCTCCACCAAGGTAAATATTTTTCAAACATCGTCTTTAATCATTCGAAATTTTTATATAGATACCATAATAACGTGAGCTAGAAGTTCTCCTGGCAGTCCTGGCTGGGGTGGTACATATTTTGTAATATTTTACATCTTGATGTATGGTTTCGTATCGTATCGTATCGCATCGCATCTCATCGCATCCTAATCATCAAATACACCAATCAAAATTAAGTTATTAAGTCCACTTTGTGTAGTTTTCAGAAGGCAAAGCATGTAATAAATAGCTTTGTGTACACCACTACCTTATCAAAAATAATCGGCATGTTTCAAAACCAATGGTTTCTTCGTATATATATGTATTGAAAATTAACAAATTTAAGAATAGACAATATTGTCTATTTTATTTAAATTAAAATACTCCACAAAGTAAATTTGTAATTATTGAAGAAAATAAAATGAATTATTCACTGTCTAAATCACATTATATATGTTTTCAGGTTTTGTGATTCCCCAACTGAAGAACTCGATGCTCGGACTCCGAAAGGTCGTGCCAAACGCGGAAGGGGAGCAACCCCGGGTGGAGACCTTAGTAATTTCACCGAGACTCGCTCCTCAGTTCACAGCAAGCTGAGGAACGGCGGCGCCAAGGGCAGAGGCAGGGGGGGCGCTGCGGGAGCAGGGGCCACCGGCTCAGGCCCGCTCAGGGAGGTCCCCTCACCCCCGCCCTCCACCAGAGCCTCGCCCTCTCCCGCGCCCTCTCCGCAACCCCCTGCGCCCCCCGGCAAGAGGAAGGCGCGCGCCACTGACGAGGAATCTCCAGCCGGCAAACGGCGCGCTCCCGCCTCCCCGCCTGCCTCCCCCGCCTTGCTCGAGTGCCCCGAGCCCAACTGTTCCAAGAAGTACAAGCACATCAACGGCCTCAAGTACCACCAGTCCCACGCTCATGGCGCTATCGAAGAAGACGAATCTAAGGATGTCGCCTCCATGTCGGAAAATGACGAATCCAATACGGAAGCACCTAGTCCCGTTGGACCCGTTAAGTCCCCGGACAAAATGCAAGAACCGAGCACTCCCAAGAAGGAAGAGAAGCCGGAAGTTGTTACTCCTGCCGCCACTCCTGTTCCCTCCCCGGCGGACCTGCGTGTCACCCGGGTGCCAACCCCACCCCCCACTCCCACCCTTACCCCGCCGGCACCCCCGCCAGCGCCGGTACAGCCACCCATACCCTTG